>NW_028258372.1:7068732-9568732 GCF_053883595.1 Heterocephalus glaber | reverse complement strand
TGTCTAAACAAGAAAACATTGGTCACAACTGAAAGTTTGCTAAGGATGACATCTTTATTTCCCAATCCTGTGAAGAAGACTGCCACAGTCAGGCCCACGGCACACTCCCATATATGTTTTTATTGTCTTTGTCAAACAGGACTGGAGAAGAATACAATAGTTATTCTAATTTTTAACCCACTGACATGGATCAGAAATAGAATTCTCTCTAGCCTCTAACTCTACTTTCAAAAGTATGTATCAATTACTTTATATTAGTCACAATAAAATGATATAGTATACAGCAGAGTTCAATTTCATAGTCCTATAAACAACTGTTTACCAAATTGTTAAAATATGGCAGATTTGGGGCCAAGAGTAAAGAGGATATTTTTATCCTACACTTATAAGTCATGGGTTTAATGTTTAAATATGTATAGGTTCAGGAGATAATAGAAATGGAATGCCATCCTAATTATAAAGGGAGAGACTGAAGAACTGATATGTGGAAGAGTGGACTTTGTACAGGACCATTGGTTACATTCTGGTTTTGGGCAGTAGAGATTGAACCCAGGGACTTTGGGACACCAAGCTGGCCTTTGGCACCTAGAACCTCCCAAAAGCCCCAACACCTAGCTGGGGCCCCCTGCCACTTCACCTACTTGCTCCAGGGAATGGGTCCCTGGGGAATGCTCCCAGAGTGAGGCAGCCCAACCCATGCCCAGAACTCCCAGTTCTGGCTCCAGACTGGAGGCACTGGGGACCTGCCATGAGTGGGAGGATAGGCCAGGCCTCAGGGCACACACCTCATGGGCCACAGGCATACGGGGGCATCCACTTTCCATGACTCAGGGCAGGGAGCTGCAGCCACCGAGGGGACTAACAGACTGCTGTCCACTGCTCTGCACCTACATAATCTCAGGACATCAGCATTGTCCCATGTAGAGCAGGGGCAGCAGCTGAGAAAAAGGTGCCCAGAGAAAAACACACCCCTCTTCCATCGCTAGATGAGGCTCCACCACAGGGACTTCCACTCACAGAGAGTGAAAGACCAGGCGCAGCCTGCTGCATCAGAGACCCCAACCCCAAGCAGAGGGCGGGGCAGCCAGGTCTGCTGGACCCTGCACAGTTACCCTCCATGTTCTCCCTACAGGTTTGAAGGAGAAGCGAGGGTCCAGAGGTGGAAAAGAGCAGTCAGGTTCACTGGAATGTTGGCCTCTCCTGCAGCAGCAGCTCAGGTCTTGTGAGAACACAAAGTCCACACAATAGTCACCTGAGAAAGAAATGGGTAACTGGGGCCTGGGCAAGGACAGTCATCGAAGGAGCCTGCTTTGTCTCAGTGGACCCACTTTGAGTGAGAGTAGTGACCAGTCCAGGAGGAGGACCCCTTCCGCACGCAGAAGAGACAACAGGCTGGATTTTGTTCAGATTATCCCTGCTTGTGCCCCTACATAGCAGGGAGAAAACTCCAAGAACCCCATGCCATGTTCTCCCCCACTGTCCTCAGAGTCTGCAGACTGGAGGTGACACCCTAGCCTGGTTGGGACACAGGTCCAGAGAGCCATTTCTCAGCACAGGCGGCCAAGCAAAAGCAGGAGCTGGAGCAGGAGCTGAATGATCAGCAAGGCAGCGTTTATGCACCCATCCAGGGGCTCAACCTATTTGACTACATCTGTGAAAATGTAGACACTGCATCTACACCCTCCTGATGGCCCAAATCACCCACTGCAGGCATAAAATCATACCGCGCTTGTTGGCAGGAACGGTCTACCAGACCACACCGAGCTCTGCCCACTACTGCTTTCCTGTGACCCCACAGTTGACAGACCTCAAACTCCCAGACCATCCTCCACCCTAGCAGCAGGTTGGCAGGAGAGTCATGGCCGCATGGGAGCCAGAGTGGACTGGGAGGAAATTGCTGAGATCCTTATGCTTAGGAACCCACCCAATATTTTCACAGGGTTACTAAGAAATCCAGACCAGCCCTGAAGAGGATGGTATAGACAGATATGGCCCCTCCCTCCCTGCCGGGATGGCTCAGGCTGGTGCCTCCTACCTCACAGGCACATTGAGAAAGTGCCAACTGGCACCTCCATGGCCTCCTTATGTGTTCCAGGATGGCCATACCACCACAGCAGCATGCAGGATCATAAGTAGGAAAAGCCATGCTGGACCCTCTTACTTTTAACCTGCAACCAACCCCAGTGTGTGGCCATGGCCAAAGGCCCACAGGGCCAACGAGTGGGCTAGTTGACTTACCCAGTGGCTGGCCAAGAAACCCAAGTCCTGGAAAGCAGTGACAGACCCCCAACATACCTGCCCAGAGGTCTAATTTCTCTTAAACAAATGCCACCCCATCCCCCAGCACCACCACGATGCTCCTGCTCAGCCCCTGCATTGATCTCCTGAACCCTGCATTGAACCCTAACTCAAATCCCTTCCCTTGCCTGCTCCCATTGAACAAGACCAATACATCAAAGTGACATCCAGGTAGATCCCTGATTCCCAGCTCCAGAGGGGATTTAGAAAAACCAACTTGAGATGCCCATAGGCCATATCACCATGAACAAGTTTCTCACAGGGACACAAACCATTCCTTGTCTCCTTGGCAGACTAGAATACCACTGCAGGGTGTTGAGCAGGCTTGGCTTTCAAAACAGAAAACATGTAAGGCTTCCTAGAAAACATGCAGGCATCATTTTGACTCCACCCTTTCCCAGTGGAAAGGACTTTTTCAGAGCCCTTAGGTGAACAGCGAGACTATTTCTTTCGATGGGAAGTCTGAGACACAGTCAAGTGCAGGGACAAAAAGACCAAGATCTGAGAGTTGGATGGCGTTTCACTTGGCATACATAAGTCACAGATCGACTAGGTGGTTACCCAAATGATAGGAAATGAAGAGAAACTCTAGGATTCTGCAATGAAGAATTGACACTGGGACTGGAGATATTACTAAGAGGTAAATCACTTGCCTCACACGTGTGACACCCTTGTTTCAATCCCTAGCACAGCAGCAACAGCAATAAACTGCTTTTTAACCTAGGAAAATCTACCCATTTACAGGTGAGACAGCTAAGTCTCAGCAAAAGGGTGTCACTCCCCAGTTTTATTTTCACAGTCATCAGTTCTTGCCCTGCTCTAAGAGTATGAAAGGTATCTTTTTCTACTCAATCACCAGATGCCAGACTAGTTCTTTTTAAATATAAAGAGCTTTATTAACCTCATGAAGAAGAAACGAACTCTATTTAGCATTTAAAATAATGTTTTGAGATTTCCTTACTTCTGATTGTAGGTTCACCTTTGCTTCTGGTGAACCATGTCATTGTAAAATTTCTTGAGCAGAGTAATTTGAAATAAACAAGTTTCCCTTTCTGACACTGAGCAGAGAGGAATTATGCTGACAGTTTTGATCAGATTTCTGTTTCCTCTCTGAGAAGCAGCTCTCTAAAATCATCTTGGCTAAGCTTGGAGCTGCCCAGACTGTAATACTATTTGCCCATTAATTGAAGGCAGGAAGCCAACTTTCTGCTGCACTCATACATAAGTAGAGACTTCAGAGAGCTTTGTCTACTGCCAGGGTGGCTGAACCCAGACAGTGTCTGAGGCTCAGTTTCCTCCTGGTCAATTCCAAGCATGAGCTTTATGAATATTAAAGAGCTACACGTCGCTGTTAGAAGGTAAGTATTCCAGAATATTGGATTCTATAGAACTAAAGCTTAATGGCAGGATTCTATTTACAAAACAGTAACCATATGGACAAATGAGGCTTAATGTGGCTATACCTTAAAGGTGTTGAATAATTAATTTTTAAGTAAGGTGGCCTAAAACAAATACATTTTTATAAGAAAAGAACATGCTTGGTGAATTTTACCCTTTCTCTGATTATGTTCTTGAAAAAAATCTTCTAGATGAAGGGCAGGAATAAATCACATCAGCATAGGAAGAAAAAAGGGATTGCATGACAATTCCAAAAATTGCTATTATTTGATTATTTTCTAGAGTTACTTAAAAAGTGAATTTAATGTTGGCCTTTCACAGTTTCTAGTGCTTAGATTTAAAATTGAGAGAGAAGACTGTTCTGATCTTAATTCTATGTCTTATACAGGTATTGTTATATTGCATAACAGAAATACCAGCTGTTTTAGAAAAATTAGTATTCATAGAATATCTCAAAAGTAGTGAATATCTTTCAAACAAAAGTTACTTAAATCATCAAATACAGAAGATTCTTGTCTCCTAGGATGGTACATTTCTAGAACTATTGTGGACCATGGATGCTTTTAACCATTAATTCTCTCCTGGAGCTGCTTAATTATTTCACAAAGGCTTAGAAGTCACTTATATAGACAGTAGGCTACCAGGCAGGACAATAAAAATATCAGAAAGAAATTTCTCAATTTATCTGTTTATCTGAAATAATCAACCTAAATTGCATCTTAATCCCGATTTTGTTTATTCATGTTTGCCTCTTGTTTTACTCTGCTTATTTTTATGAATTATTAAGTAATAACAGAAAGCTCTGAATTTAGTTTATTTACCATCTGGTTAATTGAACCATGTAGAATATGTAGTTTCCTTTTAGTGTCAAGTGGCTTATGCTCTGAAGTTCATAGGCCACTACAAAAGTCAAGTGCTAGGAACACTTTGATTTAAAAGAGAAACTTCTGCTCCCATTACAAGAAATAATGGAAAGGCCAACTGCCCTGTAGGGCAAGACAGTGCTATCTTCTGAGGAATCCTGGTAGCTGGAATGTAGGATGAGGGGATGTCTCCATGTAAGACACTTAAATGAAGTCTCCTCCCGAGTCCTTTTTCACATCTGAGGGATTATCGAAGTAAAAGGGAGGGTTTCTCCTGCTCTGTGAGAGTGTCTCTCAAAATGAACCACAGTAAGTTCCTCCATACATCAATTTGGTTTTTAGCCTCAGAATTTCAAATAATCATAATTGTAATCATAATCATAAAAAGAAATGGCCCCTCCTTGCTTGAATTCACAGTTTTATAAAGTTCTCCAGTGGTCAACCTAAGTGTCCGCAGCTGGATTCTCTTATTATCTTTAGGGGGTCCACAGAAATTTTACTCCCCAAGCATATCTGAATGCTGGAATGCAATATGCTGGGGTGTGGAAATGGGTTGAAACTCATGCTGAGAACAGTTTGTGTGAGTGCATGCAGCATAAAGGAGCCAAGTGGTCCTGTACTGGTTCCAAAAATCTCTGCTTCTGCTACTTCCTGCTCTCCTTACCTGCAGTGTCCTTGTTATCACACACAAATCCACGGGAATCTCTTGGTACCTCAGGGGACACCTTCAATATTGACCTGTACGTGCCTTATTTTATCTATTGTTTGGCTAGGGGAAGGGAAGAATGGTCTTGCCTTCTTTACCAAACAGCACTGGAGTTCCATCATCTTCATCACTTGCTGTGTAACTCATGGGCTACCAACCTCTCCTTGCAGGTTCCATATAAGATAGGGATAATAATGGCTTGGGGATTAAATAATAAGCCACAAAAAGTTCTAATCATAGTGTGCATACATAGTAAATAGTAATTTCGGTGTTTTTGTTATTTTGTGGGGTTTTTTAGGTTCTGGGGATTGAGCCTAGGGCCTTGCACATACTAGGCAAGTGCTCTAACACTGAGCTACTAGGTTACATCCCTAGTCAGCCCTAGGATTTTAAAAATTCATTTGACCACATCCTCTAAGAAGTAGGCATTCATTGTGTTTAGGAGCAGACAATAGTGTGCCTGGTATGTAGGGAATCGACGAACACATTGAGTGAGTAAATCAAGGCTTATATTTTTATCCCAAGCCACCTTCTATACTACCATAGGCATACTAACAGAATAAAAGATATTTTGTGTTAAGTTCAGTCTAATTTATTTGTATGTCTCTGACCAAAGTTAATCATTTTGTGTTCAGACTCAGAAACCACCTACAGACGATTTTTACATAGAAAAAATTTTTTCTGGTGCAGGGGATTGAACCCAGGGCTTCAGCCATGCCAGGCAAGTGCTTTACCAATAAGCTATACCCTCAGGCCTATCTAGAAACTGTATGTCATTTGGAGAAAGAAAATCATCTAGACTTATTTCTATATTTAATAAGTTATTATAACACACACCAGAAAAACTGGATTTTAAAAAATAGATTTTCTGGACCTAAAGGTATAGCCTAGCAGTATCCCTCAGTTCAATCTCCAATGCAAAAGAAAAAAAAGATAAAGGGCCAGGGATTTAACTCAGTGGTTCCGGCTCCTGCCTCGCAAGTGCAAGGTTCCGAGTTCAATCGCTGGTACCCCCCAAAAAACTAAGTGAGAATATAAAAAAAGATATAATTATTTCCAACATTAAAACATTTAATAAGACAGAAAGATTATCATCTTCTAAATGAAATTCAAAATTACTTATGAATTGTAAAGAATATACACTTAAAGATAAAATGAGAATTCAGGACATGGAAAATGAGAAAAAGCCCCTGGGATGATGATAAGCCCTGGGCACCCTGGAATTCAGAATAAGAATAATTACTAGTCAGCCTTGTTGATTCTGCAGTGGCCTCCTTTGTCAGCTTGATAAAACTACTGTATCTTTACGATATCAGATGTGGCTCACTTTGGTTCTTCAATGATAGCTGGGGATTTAGCTCAGTAGTTCCATGATAATTTCATGTGTAAAGAATGCAAATTATCAATACCCATGAGACCTTTCTAAAACATAAAAATGTTATTTGCTCTGGGGAAACTCTGAGCAAGCTTAGAACACAATAATTGTACGTCAATGCCTCTGACACTTCATTGCTCAGTGTTCAAGTCATAACAGTAAGCAACTTGTGAAAATGAGCTCAGTTTCCTCATGTTGCATATGAAACAGTCAAAGTGGACAATTTTTGATTTCAGAATTTTCTGATAGTCTGAAGGTTTCAGAAAATCCTATGATAAATTTTTGTTTGCACAGTTTTGGAGTCTGAAGACTCAAATTGGTGTGTAGGGATTGCCTTAGTTAAAAAACCTAGCCAGATGCCTAATATCTGCTCTCAACCCACTGTTATTATTATTTCCATTTTCTCTTGTCCTCATCATAATTCCTGTGATGTGCTGAAGTGGTTTTGCAATGTGAAGCATCAAGAGAGCCTCAAGATGCCAGTCGTAGTGCTGTGCACCTGTAGTCCAGCTACTCCAGAGGTTTGCTTAAGTCCAGGAGTTAGAGGCCAACATAGGCAACATAGTGAGACCACCATCTCAAAAGGGGGGCGGGGCTCAGGTTTTCTTATGAGTGGCATGATGGAGCTTTATACATCACACCAACTGGATGAAAGTTTTAATAAAAGATGAGGCCAAGGGAATAAGAACATAAATAGGGAAAAAATAGTCCTTGTTCCAAAGGAGAATGGGAGCACAAGGGAAACTCTGTAGGCATCTCCTGGTTAAGGAACACAGGTTAAGCTTATAGTAGGGTTGGAAATGAGGTGATTAATCTGATGGTCAATCTGCTCCCCAGTAAGGAGCAGTAATCCTAATGCCAAAGCCCTGGGGGTACAGAACATAGGGCAGGCCAGCAAAAGCATCGTTTTCAGAGGTGGTTGGAGCTTTAAGGTCTGAGGGAGCAATCCCTGACACTGGCCATGTATGATGGATGGGTTTCTTTAGATTCCAAGAAAGTTCATGTTGCAGGAGGCGTAGACCAAAGAAGAGGGAGAAGGGACCAGCCTGCTGGAGAGGAGCAGAAGGCAGCTTTGGAGCTAAGATCACCATCAAATAACCACGGAGCTGGGATGTCTATGAAGGTGAAAAGATAAAGCAGTTATCAGGGGATAGTGCAACCATCTGGACACAGATCACAGGTTTATAGAGGAACCTGCAGCTAGAGTTGGGCAGTGGAACAGGCAGAGGCCAAAGGAAGCCCCAGGTTCCGCTGGCCCTTATGTTACTTTTTATTCTGTGGCCCAGAAAGAATCCCTCAGGTTTTCAGAGACATGTCAAATCCCAGATTCACTGTGTATTGACTTTAGTCCTGTGGATCTTGCCCTGGGTTCCATCGAGAGAGAGAGAGAGAGAGAGAGAGAGAGAGAGAGAGAGAGAGAGAGAGAGAGAGAGAATATGAGAGGAAGGGAAGGGAGCGAGAGGAGAGAAAAAAGAAGGGAGGGAGTTAGGTAGAAAGGGAGGGAGGGAGGGAAAAGAAAAACAATGATCAGGTAATCTCAGATACGTTTCAGTCGATTTTCTTTTGCTTTTTTAATCTGTTCTTCTTACTGGATTTTGCATTTATTGTGCTAATTCATGGGCAGATTTTTGTTTGCGCACAAGGATTTGAATGGAAAGGTCCCCAGGTCAACGTAGAAGAGCTCTACAATTAGGACACAAAACGTAGTTCAAATATCCAGGTCTGCTGCCCCATCAAAGATTCATTTTTTTGTGTTAATGCATTATGTTTCCCAGAAGCTTTGTTTAAATAAAAATACTTCTGAGTAACTTAATAAAATTACTACTATTCTTTCGAGCACCTTCTACATGTGAGACATTTAACAAATTGAATATTGGCACTTATTTGTGGGGTGCAGTATTATAATTCAATGCATGTATATAATGTATAGCGATCAAATCAGGGCAATTAGCATTATCCCTCAAATATTAGCTTTTCTCCTGTAATTATTTTGAAATGTATATGTAACCATTGTAGACTATGGTTATCCTGTCATGCTAGAGACCATTGGAAGTAACCCCCAACTCTATCCATTGTCTGCCTTCTCACATCACCCCTCCCCACCACCCTTGCTGTCCTCTAGAGACCTCTATTCTAGTCTCTATTGTTATGTGATCAGCCGTTTTAGCTCCCACAAGTGAGTGAGAATGAGTAGTATTGTTTGAAATGAAGTAATCTAGGCACAGAAAGGCATTTTTTTGAATAGATATGTATCTCCATTTTACAGATGAGAAAACTCAGACTTAGATGTTAAATTCATATGGTTCATAAAACTAGTAACTGTGTTAGAATTAGGAGCAATAAAGTCTGCCATCTAGTGAATAATCACCTTTCCAGATTAAACAATTGTCAGAAATTTGTACTTTGCTCTGACTTGGTATAGCAACAGCTAATGTGTTTGAGGATGATTAGGACATTTTAGTTGAAATAGAAGAAATGAACTGTGGAAGAGATAGCAGGCCAGGGCTGTGAGATAGTAGTAGGCTTGATTCCTTAAAAACAAGAACATTGGATTCACACTCACCTACATTAGAATTATGATTCGTCCATTTCAGATTCTGACCTTGCCTAAGACGGTCATTTTTCTCCAATTCTGGATAAACCAGAGTGATTTGTGGCACATGATTTTCAAGGTGGCAAGGATTTATGATGGAAAATCAGATATCAGAGTACAAGACTGGTAGAAAGATTCTAGAATCTGAGTCTGGCACAGCAGGCCACAAAAAGTGTGCAGCAGCATAATATCAAGCATAGGAGGCTGGAGAAAGAATTCTGGGTCTCAGCAACATCGAGGAGAGCCAAGGAAGACGTGAAGGCCCAAGAATCTGACATCTGCATAGATCAGTGAGCGGAATTAACAGATTGGGGTGGAAGCCTCAGGACTGGAGGTGATAGATCACTAACAGGACTAGTGACTTGGCTGGTGGCCACCTGGTCCAATCTGATGGATCAGTGCCCCGGGACCGATCAATCAGTGCCTGAGCCTGATACACTGTCAGGACCCAACTGAATATTTTTAATATTATTGGGAATATTTTAAATATTATCCCTCATTAGTAGGGCTCTGAATCCAAGCTGAGAGAGATCTGATCACCCAGAAAAAAAAGTAGCCCAGAAAAATCATCATGGATAAGAAGTTTTAAAGGGGGTAAGACCCTTCAAATGAGTGATTGTTAACAATTCCAACCCATGTAAGAACCAAGTCCATTTGGTATCATTAAATGTCTCCTCCTTAATATCAGCTGACAAGGATTGGGATGTGAGCATTTGTAGCCAGAATGGGAGAACTCTAAAGATGCTGCTTGCTGTGTCCCCAAGGTAGCACCTTAGTTGATACTTAAGCACCTGACACACATACATACACAAATTGCCTAGAATATAAATTGCCCAGAATATATAAAGTGCCTATATATAATATATATTTGCAGAAATATAGCTCAAATTCTAGGCGATTTAAAATAATTCCTTAAGTAACATTTCTGTAGGTGCCTAATAAAATTCTTCACTGTTAATAAAATTTTATTCTATACAACAAATAGCAATTACCATCTATTGTGGTTTAAATCTAAAATATCCTCCTGAGGTTTCATGTGCTCAGAAGTGAGGCTTTTGGAAGGTGGTCAGATCATGAAGCACTATGTTCATCAGTGGATTAAGCCACTAATGAGTTCATAGCTGAATGTGTTATTAGAAAGTAGGGTCTGGATGGAAGAGGTGCTACTGAGGACATGACCTGGAATGGTGTGTTCTTGTCCCTGGCTCATCCCTTGTTCCTCTCTCTGTTTTTAGCTATGGGATGAGCAGAATTCCTATGCCAGGCCCTTCCACTATACCTTTTCTGCCTCAGAGCCAGCCAGGCAACCGTGGACTGAATCCTCTGAAACTGTGAGCCAAATTAAACCTCTCCTTTTTAAATTGCACATGTCAAGTATTTTTGTCTCAGCAACAAGAAAGTGAATAATACACCATCATAAATTTACTCTTTAGTCTTGGCTTTATTCTGAGAATTTATTATTGAATAACAATGAGTTCCTAGGTACAGAAATGTCTTAAGCAACTTCTGTTACATATCTTGATCAATAGTTGAATGAGCCATTCAACCGCTGAAGGCTGATGTCCTAAAAGATATAATTCAGCATAGTTAGTTGATGTCTAGGTCTTTCCCACCCTCTATCTTTACCCCAGCCTACAGCATCAACAGCGGTAAGGATGCAGTATTACTCTGCTTCAGTCATTGACCAGCTAGCTGCCCTCCAGAGCTCCTCATGGCAGAGATCCACCCAGCTCACCTTTGCATTTTGAGTGTCCACTAAGTGAATTGCATTGCCATGGTGGGTGCTCAGTGAATATTTGTTAAGGGAATGAATAAAGATCAGTCAAAGTTGATAAGCTGATTATTGACCTCTACAAATACAACATTTTAATGCCATGATATACTAGATTATGTTTCAGTATTATTACTATCAGGAATGAAATTTTTATTGCTAATGGAGTACAACAGCATTGTGTATACTTTTACAAAACTTTTTGAAAAAGTATAATTCACTGTCTTTAAAATGTACTAAATTGAAATAGTGAATTTATTCTGGAAGTGTGTGATGTATTCATGATTTTCTTTAACAAAGCAAGACTTGAAAATCTTTACATTATGGGGATATTGATACTCAAACTTTTGTTTTCAAGCTCGAAGAAATTTCTATACCAGAAGTATATATTCATGGTAGAATTTTAAAAAATAAAATCAAAAGGAATCAAAGTACTATAAACAATCCATGATCCTAAAACCCAAATATAACAAATATAAATATTTTGGGCTCTATCCATACACCACCTCTTGCATATGTACATGTCTCTACCTATCACACGTCCATCTAAGAGTCTATCTCCTTATCCCCTCACACATATACGTGTGTGTAGTCTAAATTTCAATGTGCGTGCAAATTTCTGTTTCAGAATATAGCCCTCTCCTCACATCTCTGCTGTAGGTACAGGAAGTAGTTTGCAGTGAAGTTGTGAGTAAAGCAAAACTTGGCTGGGCTGGTCAATGCAGCATGTGTCCAATTTGAAATGCAAATTAGGCATTGATCTTCAAATGCATATACTATATTCCATTAAAGACTGATGTCTGGGGAAAATGTAGTCACTTTTATAGTCTTCTAAGACCTTTACTATTTCATCTGAAATTCTTTCAACTTCCGCTCAGAGAATTTCTTTTCATACAGTGCAGACAGTCTTCCAAGGGACTGGAGATGGAAGAGCCGAGCCACTTCACATATCTGGTCCCTAGGTGGCAGTAGTCACCACCGTACAACTGTGTGACCCACTAAAAAATCAGAGTTAGATATATATATTTTAGAATTTCTAAAGTGATAAAGCTCTCCTCATCATTATGCAACAATATTACCTGTAAAACTCATTAAGATAAATTCTACATTCCTTTCTTAGATTCTTCCAGGTTCTTTTCCAGCCAACTTGAAAATTGGATAAATACTCTCCGCTTGTGTCTTTTTCCATGTTCAGTGAAGAATATTCTGAAGGGTACTGCTACCATATTCTGCAGTGTGAAGCTTAAATATTGGATAACACCATATAGTAGAATGTATGATTCATTATACAGTTGCTTATAGATTTGTTTATTATGACTACATCAGTTTCAATTGCTGAAACTATTAGACATCAGAAACAAACTTGAATATTTTATTCTTATAACTTTAGGAAATGGCAGCCTCCAAAGACACCATGGCCCAAAATATTTTCTTTATTTGTATATTTGCATACTATATATGCTTTCTTCATATAATATATTTATAGTATATAAGAAGCACACACAAAATAAAAATTGTAAAGGGCTAGGAGTGTGGCTGCGTCAGTGGCAGTTGCAACTTCTCAGAAGGCTGAAGCAAGAGGATTGTTTGAGCCAAGGAATCCCAGGACAGCCTGGGCCATAGAGTAAGCCCCGTGGCAATTATGTGGGTTCCTCGTAGCCTTCTAATTTAAAAAAAAAGTATTTAAATTATCTAGAGTCATTTCCCCTTTTAAAAAAAAATTGTGCCTGTGGCCTAAGCAGTAGGCAATAGCCCTCAGGAAAATTATGGGGAATCTGTGTCTTGCTGATTGTTAGAGGCTGAAGGCAGTAAACACCAAGCATGAGATTCTGATGGTTCACGGTGTATGAAGTGGCAAAGCAACTAATTAAATCATATCTTCCTGTCTCCTGCAATAATATGCTCTCTAATGACAGTGCTTCGGGGGACCATGCTGAACTCCACATACAACAAGGAGGAAGGGTGCGAAGTGGAAGGTTGGGGACTGTGCAAATGTAACAGAATTGGGAGGCTTAAACAAAAAGAGCAGCAAACTCGAACCCTTAAATTCTCTCTCAAGACAGACAAAAGGTAGCAATTTTCTATCATTGCCCTTGTAGTATTTATTTCTGATACCCCTGCTGCTATTGTTTAGCTATGAAGTGTCCCTGAAAGGCCTGTGTGTTAAAGGCTTGGTCCTTGACCTTGGCACTGTTGGGAGGTGATGCAACCTTTCCGAGGTGGGAGCCGCTAGAAGGAAGTGACCTCACTGGGGCTGTGGCCTTGAAGTGGATGTTGGGCCCCTGGCCCCTTCCTGTTCTGTCTTTTGCTTCCCGGTGACCATGGGATGAACTGGCCTTGTCCACCATGTGGTGTACTGAGCCACCACAGGCACAGAGCAAGGCCAAGCAACCATGGACTGAAACCTCTGACACCATGATCCAAAATAAACCTTTTCTCCTATTATCTCAGGAGTTTTGTCACAGTAAGGAAAAGTGAGGGTTAGGTAAAAACAAAAGTCCAATATAGATCCTCATGGTCCTTAATTACATTAATTGAATTTTCGTGTCCTCCTGGTAACTCCTGTGTAAGTTATGACCTGGAAAAAAAAAGAATAATTTCAAATATATGGATTTATTGGGAGATGTGAGGGACTCTCAGGACCTCGATGTCTCATCTTCCTAAACTCCCCTCTTCAATCAAATCAGTCTCCTATCCATGCATAATGAGATAATTTATGTTTTAATTGAAGCCACTCTCCCTTTCTTACACGAGCAAACTAACGTTCATACAAGAGTTATATTAGCAGTTTTACTTCATTGCTGATGACGTACAACCAAGACTTGAAAAGCAAGAATAAATAAATATTCTTGTTACCACTGTAGGATCATGTTTGCTAGAGGAAGATAAATACATCGAAAACACTGGAAACAGCACTTCAGGAAAATTTCTGGGAGTTTGGTGGTCTGGTACATGTTAGAATAGCCCTTCCATTTTTTTCCCCCACCATACAGCAAGTTCTGATGCTGAGTCCCTTCAATTTTTGGAAGCAATAGATAGCATATTTGAGTATGCAGCTATAAATCATTCACCCATGTTTCTGAAAGGCTGTTTTTGGGGGGTTTTTTTTGTTTTTTGCAGTGCTAGGAGTCAAATCCAGGACCTTATGCATACTGGGAAAATGCTGTTCCACTGAGCTACACCTCAACCCAAGGCTTCCATATTTAAGCAACACCCAGAACAACAGAGTTTACTGATAGTTGGGGATTACATTTCTATTTTTAAAAAATTTTTTCCCATTAAGTTTATTGGTACATTTTAGGTACAAAATACAGTTACATTCGTCATTGGGATCTTGTACCATTACAGGAGTATCTTGGTTCTTATTTTTTTCCCCTTCCCCTGCCCTCCCTTCACCCCCTCCACCCCACCCTATTTGCAAAGACTTTGTTTCCATTTTTTTCCTTTTCTCATATTTTTTCTTTTCCCTTCTTTCCTTTCCCCTACCCCTCCCACTTCCCCTACTCCTTTAGACCTTTTCTTCCTATTACACAATATCAATTATACATTTTTAAAATTACAATATCAAGATCTAGGAGACATTACCACAGATTTTACAGAATTTAAAAGGATATATAAAACATATTACAGAAATCTTTTTTGAAATAAATTTGACAATTTCTAAGAAGTACCTTGGAAGACAAATTAATGAAACTAACTCTGGAGGAAATATAAAATTTGAATAGCACCTATTAAAGAAAGTATATTCCTAGCTCGAAAACCTACCTGTATGACAACAATAGTCTCATACACATTTTAACTGATACATTATATCAAACATTTAAAGCAGCAAAAAAAGGGAACACTTCTCCCCTCATTTTAAGAAATCAACATTGTGCCAATCCTAAAAGTGGATAAAGATAATAGAAGAAAAAAGTATGAACATAGATAGAAATTTGTTTAACAAAACAAACTATTAGAAGTCAGATCTGGCAGGATGTAGAAAGTGGTTTTGTTATAGGGATGGCAGTGTTGGTTCAGCATTGGAAAAATCCGTCCCCAAGAGTCATCATTTTAACAGAGGAAAGGAAAAAGCCATATGATCCTGTCACTAGTTGCAGAAAAAGTATTGGACTAAATTCCACAGCTGATCATGGTAAAAGCTATCAGGAGGCTAGAAGTAGAACGGAACTTTCTCAACAGATTAAAGACATGTACTTCATACTTCCAGTGAGAATGCCTTGTATGAATGGAGAAGATACAATGCTTTCTCCCTAAGGTGGGGAACAAGGGCAGATATGCTTACTCTTTATCTGTCCATTAAACTTTGAAACCTAGACCCAACCAAAATAGTCTGGCAATAAAATGACACAATTAGGATAGAATTGGCAAGGTAGAAGCAAAATCTTTATATGTAGATGAAATGATCATCTCCAGAGAAAATACTAAGAAATCTCTAGGAGCCCCTAGAACTTGTATTTGAATTTAGCAGGATTAGAAAACACAAGGTATATATAAAAATTCAGGTCCATGTATACTTGCAATAAATGAAGAATTTGATATTGAAATTTAAATGTTATGTAGGAGTACAAGGGACCTAGAAAAGTTAAAAACAAAAAAACAAAAAACAAACAGTGTTGGAAGATGTTTAGTACCTAATTTTAAGACTTCTTCTAAAGCTACAGTAATCAAGGCAGTGTTGGTGTAAGGAAAGACATATAGATCATTGGAATAAAACAGAGACTCTAGAAATAGAACCACACATATATGGTCCACTGAGTTTTGAAAGATTATTTAACATTAGCATTTTATCGAATATAAACTCATTTCAAGAGCCGAGGGAAAGATAGTGTTTTCAGCAAATGGCCCTAGAACACCTGGCATCCATATATAAAAAATTAACTTCAACCTTTTACTTCCATACATAAAAATAACTTGAAAGGATCTATGAACCTAAATATGAAAGACTAAAACTATAAAATTTTAAGAAGAAATTATAAGGGAAAATATTTATGAATTTAGGGTAGGCAAGAACTTCCTGGGATACAAAATACATGATGTATAAAACAAAAAATTGATAAATGAGATTCCATCAAAATTTAGAACTTTAAATGACATCATTAAAATGAAAAGTAGTCCTTAAACAGACCATATTTACAATGCATATAACCTTGACCAGAATATATAAAGAACTCTTACAGCTCATTAATAGACAACCCAATTAAAAAGTAGACACAAGAAGATGATAAATAGCTAGTACAGCACAAGGAAAGATGTGCAACCCTAGAATCAGAAAAATACTAATCAGTACAATAACAAGATTGATTTTTACACTCATTAGGGAGATGAAGTTAAAAGTTTTAAAAGCCTTGTCATGACTTTTTCTTTTTGTTGTATTCTCTCCCTTTTCATTTAATTTGTCACATCCAATGGATTCATTCTGCTGGGCTTCCTGGGGTTGTGATCCTCATTGTCTTTTCCTAGGGTATTGTCTAAAATTTTTTGGAGTGCTGGTTTGGTATTCATGAAGTTCCTGAGGTGCTCTTTATCATGAAAGTATCTTATTTCTCCATCAATTTTGAAAGATAGTTTTGCAGGGTGCATCAATCTGGGTTGGAGGCTGTTTTCCCTTAGGGCTGGAAATACATCACTCCAAACTCTTCTTGTCTTGAGGGTTTGTGTTGAGAAGTCTGCTGTGATTCTGATGGGCTTTCCTTTGTATGTGATTTGTTTTTTTTCTCTAACTGCTTGTAGAACTTTGTTCTTCTGTTGGATTTCTGGAATCTTAATTATTATATGCCTATGTGTATATTTTTTTTGATCAAGGCTAGCTGGAGTCCTATATGCCTCACTTATCTGTATGTCAAGTTCTTTTCCCCTCCTTGGGAAGTTTTCTGCCATCACTTCTGTGAACAGTTTTTTTTGTGTCACTTGCACTCTCTCCTGTTTCTTCCTGGACTCCAGTCCATCTTATGTTATTCTTCTTTGCATCGTCTAGCAGCTGCTGGATTGATCTCTCATGTTCCCTTACAATTTTAAAGCAATTTTTCTTTTCCTGGTCCCTAATTGTAATCTTAACTTCTATATGTGAAATTCTATCCTCACATTGGTTCATTCTGCTATGCAGACTTTTGAAGGAGTTTTTAATCTCCTGGAAATCTGTTTGCATCTGTTTTATGGATTCCATTTGTTTCCTATGTTGGGATTCCATCATGTTCCTCAAATCCTCTATTTTTTATCTGTGTCCTCTCTAGATTTATTAATCATGTCTTGCACTATAAGCACAATCTTTGCTGTTATCTGAGTAATTATTTCTGATTTCATTTTTCCCAGATCCTCTTTTGTTCCCAGTTCAGAGAGTTCAAGTGATTGAGTATCAGAGTGTTCCATCTCGTTTCCCTTTGGGGTTTCTTTAGGTGATCTGGAACTCTGTTTTTGAGGCTTGTTTATGTGTCTTCTCATTTCCATGGGGCAGGGGGATGCTTCTGGTGCCCATGTGGCTCACTTCTCTGCCCTAGGAGCATGGAATGGAAGCAGGGGAGCTTCCTTCTGGGTGCTGGGACTGGCTCAGCTTCTCTGCCCTAGGAGCGTGGAATGACGGTGGGGGAACTTCCATATGGATGCATATTGAGCCCATACTCTTAAATGAAATAAATAGAACACACATGTTTAAATACCTAGTAGTTTCTCTAGTGTGAGAAACTGAAAGTGTAAATAAGGCCTACTTTTTTTTTTAATCTATTCATCTGTTGAAGGATATATAGGCTGCTTTCAAGATTTAACTATTGTGAGTTGTACTGCTATAAACATAGATATGTCATATGAGATTTTATTCTTTTGGGAATGTTGGGAAGATTCTCACAAGAGGTATGGCTGGGTCAAATGAAATTTCTATTTTTAGTTTTTAGGATCTCCATACAACTAGTGTTTGTGCTAGTTTACATTCCTACCCTGATGTAGTAGGGCTCCTTTTCCCCCACAGTCTCACCAGCATTTGTTATTTTTTGAGTTCTTGATGATAGCCATTCATTCTGGAGTGACACAGAATCTCAGTGTTGCTTGATTTGCATTTCTCTAATGGCCAAAAATACTGAACATTTTTCATATGCTTATGATGCTATTTGTACTTCTTCTTTTGGGAAGCCTCTACCTTTTTCAATTGCTGCTTTTTCACATTCAACGTGGGGGACCTAATTTTTTTGAGTTCTTTGTATTTTCTAGGAATAGTTTGCAAACTTTTTTCCCCTTTCTGTAGGTTGTCTCTTCACTCTGTTGATTGTTTCCTTTGTTGTGCAGAAGGTTTTTAATTTGACATAATCCCATTCATTGAGACTTTGTGTTATTACTTGTGCAATTGGAGTTCTGAAAGTTCATACCTATGCAGATGGTGGAATTTAAACAATACCCCTCATTCAAACAGCCTCAGAGAAGACTCTAAATTGGTGTGGGGAGTAATTAATGGTTTGAATGTAAGGAAGAAATTTAAAGGATTGGTAATAATAAGTTTTGGAGAAGAGATATTTGAAAGGACTCTCAGAATGAGAACAGACTATAAAAAAATCTGTGTTGCACATGAATACTCACCAAAGAACTATCATGCAGAAGTGGCTACAGTAATTAGCTATGTGAATGGAGGATATGGCTCAGTGGTAAAGCAGTTGTCTAGCATGCACAAAGACCTTGTTTTGATCCTCAGCATCCCCATAATAATAATTATTATAATAAGATATATAATATGACTTTATGACTAATCTGTCAAACTAGTGCTTGCTTAGTTAATAGGCTCATAAACAAGGATATATCAAATATACACTATAACTACAGCAACAACTTACAAACTTTAAAGCTAACCTGAAAGCTGCTATTCATGGACTATTAAATTAATCAATCCTGAATATTAATATACTATCAAGTCTTCAGGGCATATTAGCTATCTGGTGGAATGATGACTATTTTCATAAAAGAAAGAAAAATCTATTTTTATGGAGTATCTTTATCATGGGATTATCTTTATTTACCTCTCTCCCCATGTTACTTACCATCAACAGATTACTAGTATCTTAGATAATCTATGTTTTTCCAGAAACACTGCTGCTGCTATTGACAAAAACAGAGTAGTAAATGGGGACTCAAAAGATTCACTGGAGTCATTATGTACATTGTCATCCTGAACAAAGATCTTTATGAAAGAAGACTCAATATATTAGTTTATAACAAAACACTTGAGGCTGAACTCTGTTTAAAAGTTTGTTTGGTGCCAGGGATTTAGCTCACTGGCACCGTGCCTGCTTTGCAAGCTCAAGGTCCTGAATTTGATTCCCAGTACTGCAAAAAAGAAAAAAAAGTTTATTTGGCTCATGATTCCAGTGGGTGTAGAGTCCAATCCAAATGACTCCAGCATCCTGGTGAGGGCTCTCTGGCTGTGTCTCAGTATGGCTGAGTCACATGTAGAAGGACCAGATGTGTAGAGATGCCTCACATTATAATAACCTACTCTCATGAGATCACTCCCGCAAGACCCAAATCACTCCATGAAAACTACGTCCATCCCAGGCTGGGGATTAAGCTCAGTGGTTCCCGTGCCTGCCTCGAAAGCACAAGGTCCCGAGTTCAATTCCAGGTACAAAAAAATAAACCAAAACACCTACATCCATCCCTGCTGAGAGTCATGCCCTCGGATTACCTTCCACTAGGTCCATTTCTTAAAGGTTTCACAAGCTCTTAATATCGCCACACGGAGAGACCAAGCTTCTAGCATACTCAAACCCTAACACTCACTTATAGGTCAACCAACAAACACTGTGGCTGGGCTGAAGATATAGCTCAGTGGTAGAGTTCTAGCCTAGCATGCATGAAACCTTGGGTTTGGTCCCCAGCACTGCAAAAACAAAGCAAAATAAAACAAAAAATAATGCCTAGCAAGGTTGAGGTATTATCCTCCATGATGCCACATATATATTAAATAAATGATTATTAGATGATATGTCACATGGTCTAGAAGTAAGAGGATACATGAGTCTAAAAACCAAGAGATACCTCTAAAAACCACATATAGTGAACTTTTATTCAAGGGTTGTACTTCTCATTCTTCTAACTCCAAGCACTACTTACACGAGTGATTTAGATACTAGTGAGGGAATCTTTAAAACCAAAGACAAAGTAATCCCATTGATTTGAATTTCATGCTACCTACCCTATGATAGGGAAATAAGGTAGAGGGTTATGGTTCTATTGAAGGGGTTGGTGTTGAGTACCAAGGAAAATAGAGATGCTACCTAGCAGGAGATGAGAGGAGTATGGAACAAACCCAGGTGATCCCGCTGGGGATTTTCTTGTATTTTCATTTCTAGGGGCAAGAGTTCGTTAGGATGCGCTTCTTCGTAGAGACAAGCTGGACTAAAAAGAATCAGATCTGTTCTCCTTTCTAACCAATTAAAAACAGAATATACGAAACAATAGTTTATAAGACATTGAATGTAGAGCAACAAGGAACAGTGATCCCTCAGAGATAAGAAACAATCACATTAAACCCTGTGGTTTTTCCAAGTTCCTGCCTAGAGAAAATTTTCAGACTGCAATGCAGATGGAGGGGGCACCCAGGCAGGGCCCAGCAATCTTGCCAAGTTGGGAAGCTGCGCCTGGGGATGATGATCAGAGGACCAGGCACCATATTCCTAAAACAGTGTCCCACTAGTGAGGAGAGGATCGACAGAGAACCCAGAAATCTGAAAAGAGCTGTCTCACATCTTCAGTTGAGCATTGAATATGTGAAAGTGAAAGTGAAAAAACAGCCCGAGGCTATAGAAACAATAACCAAAAAGAATGAGGAGAAACAAGGGTTAGGGTTTATGGAGGGCTCACAAACAGTGCCTGGTGCCACAGCCAAAGTGAGAAACATAATTCATGAGTCATTGGGCAGAGAACTCCGAAAGGTTATGCCTCCACAGGGGAAAGGGTGAATCCTAGACCGATAAACTGCTCCAGGTGAGTATCGTCATCCTGTCTGCCTGTTTTTGCCTGTCCAAACATCACCCCCTCTTTTGCTAACAGCACCCCAATTTTCCCACTGGGAGCTATGCCTCCAGACTCAGTTCCTGTGCCTGCGAGTCCAGACCCTGGCCCCAGTCACACTGGGCATGGAAGCCTTGCCTAGCTCACCCTCCAGCCACAGCAATGAGCAGTGATTTCAGCAAGGGGAACACAATCCAAGTTGCAAGCTGTGAGGTGAGGCTCGGTGCTTTTGGCAGCACAGTTGAAAAGATGCTCTCTCCCTCTGGCCTTCTGAGGGGGATGAATACCCAGAAGGGAAGCACATCCTTGTGTAGTGAGATGGCCCTAAAGCAGACGACATATTTCACCAAGATGGAGCGATAAGCAGCAAAATCAAATCCAGAGCACGAGCTCCATCTCTGGGGCCAGATTTACTCCAACACTTTTCAGCTACTAAAAGAAAAAAAGAAGATTATTTTTGATGCTGGAATTGAACCCAGTGCCTCCCATATCCTAAGCACAACCTCTATCACTGATCTGTACTCCAAGCCTGAGAGAATCTGTTTAGATGAAACCCATTTGATTTGGGTTCCAGTGACTGGAAATCTAGAGTCTTGACTGATGAGAAGATATAACACCAGTGTATTTTTCCATCAATAGACACAGAGCCACACCACCCTTTTGAGTAGCTTCTATAGTCACTTAGAAATGAGCCCAAATTTATTTAAATAAGCCATAATTTAGCCAGGCACAGTGGTACAAGCCTAAAGTTCCAGACACTCAGGAGGCAGAGGCAGGAAGATTGCTTGATCCCAGGAGTGTGGGTCCAGCCTAGACAATATAGGAAGGCCCCATCCTCAAATAAATAAATTTGGATATTTATGTTATTTGTAACCACCTATACTGTAACAATTATTGATGGATATCATTTCATATACATCTTTGAACAATTCTTTGGTTCTCTTAGAATAAACTCCTAGAAATGAAGTTTGGAAACAAGCAATATACATACTTTAGAATTTTGATACATGTTGTTTTGTGTTTTCTTAAAGGCGACTAAGGCAAAAGCACTAAAATCTGTTCCAAGTTATAAAAACATTTACAGCTTTGTTTGAAAAGTAATGCACACAAACATTGCTCTTATATCTAATTAGTAGATATAAAAGCTCTCAGGTCCAAATCTAAGAAGGTTAAAAATTGCAAACAATCTTAGGACTTTGCCCAAGGCATGGCATTAAAAAGCTTCTTTCTTCCTCTCAAAATAAAAGTCTGATGAATCATTTTCTTCCAAAATTCCATACTATATCCCACTGGCCACTTTGAAATTCCTCAAAAGCTACAACATGGGTTTTCATGGCACATAATTTATGCTTGAAGGGGTTGGAGGGCATTAAATCCCCAGCACTGCAAAAACTAAAACTAAACAAAATACAATACAGAATACATACAAGTGAGAATTTGGCTTGGTGGAAACATTGTTGCATAAATCCTAGGAGAGAAAGGTGGGAAGGTGACTGGTTATAAAACTTCTGGTAAAATAGCCAGAATGAAGGCAGCTGTTCATCTCCTTCAATGGATAACGGTGAGAATTTTGTGGGGTTTCAAATTCACCCCCAAAGCAAATGAGCTAAGAAATAAAACAGGCTTAAGACCCATGCCTAAGGCCAGAGGTGCAGCTCAATGGCAGAGTACAAGCAAAAGACACTGGTTCCATCTGCAGTGTGCACAGGCACACACACACACACACACACACACTATATCAAGAAAATGACCTTGGGTGTGTGGTTACAGCCATATAAAAGATTTTAGAAGCAGAGAGGTAGAGCGTTATTAAGAGTGTACAAACTGTGTTAAAATCTAGTGTACACAGCCTGGGAATGTGGCTCAGGAGTGGAGTGCTTGCCTAGGGTGCAGGAGGCCAGAGGTTAAATCCCCAGCACTTGCAACACTAAAAGTAAATAACATAAAATATAGCACACATATAGAAAAATGTACAAATTATCCCTGTAGTCTTTTGCATTGTAACAAAGTTAAAATCCATGTATAAGCAACACCCAGAGCAAGAAACAGAATGTACCCTGCACCTCAAATGACCCCATCCTGATCTTTACGTGCATAAAATACATGAACATTATTGGAAAAAACAGGCAACCCAGCCCAGACTTTCTAGTTCTTCTAAGCCAGGGGTCCCCAAGCTCTGGTGCTTCTGTAAATAAAGTGTCTTCATCCCCACAGCGCTGCCATTCATTTGCATACTGTCTGTGGCTGCGATTGCACTACAATGGCAGAGCTGAGCAGTTCAGACAGAAAAGACGTGGCCACAAAGCCTAATTTACTATCTCACCCTTTGAGGGAAAACTCTTCTGATCCCTAATCTTAGCAGTAGAGGAAAGTACAGGGCAAGTGAGGGAAAGAGGGAAAGGGGGGGGGGCAGAGAGAGAGAGAGAGAGAGACAGAGAGACAGAGAGAGAGAGAGAGAGAGAGAGAGAGAGAGAGAGAGAGAGAGAGCGAGAGAGAGAGCGCCATTCTAAGTCCTTAGATCTTCCACAGCTGCTCTAGAGCTGAAGCAACTGTTCTAGGAAACAGACTGACTCAGCATTGCATCACTGACACAGGTGCGATAGACCTTTAGCTGTTAAAATCCTGCTCTGTTACTCCAGAGGGTGATGACAGAATGTCACCAAGGACTTGCAAAGCTTTAGAAATTACAGATTCATCAAGGCCCATTTCACCTAAATTTGCTGGAGATACAGAACCCATTTGCTGAAGATATCTACCTACACCTTTTCCTGTAAGTCTTCTCAGATCTGTAGGCCACTAGAAGAAGGTCCACTAGTTCTGATTTTTCCATCATCCTCCAAGTGTCCCTCGATTGAGAGATGGAGATTTGATTTGTGTGTGGGCTGGAGCTCCAGTGCAAGGCATTATTTTAAAAATAAAGAAAATTAAGGATGAATATGGAGAGCTTGGCTGAAAAGATCTAAATAACTTCTGTCACTCACACATTAGATTTGATTATCTAGAATGCAGGGAAAATAAACAATGTCAATATTTGCTAGGCTGTGAATGTTTGTATTCGTGCCACCCCCCTTCAAAAGTACAGACATGAGGGTAGAGACCTCATGAATGGGATTAGTGGCCCTATGAAGGAGACCCCAAAGAGCTCTCTTGATCTCTCTGCCACTTGAGAACATAGCAAGAGGGTGACATCTCTAAACCAGGAAATGAGTCCACATCAGACACTGAATTTCCCAGTGCCTTGATCTTGGACTTTCCATCCTCCAGAACCATGAGAAAGTAATGTCTGCTGTTATACACCACTCAGTGTGTCCTGCTATAGCAGCCCCAGTTGCGACTGAGACAATATCATAGATATTGCTACAATTATTTGAGAATGGCCACTTTTTAAAATGTGATCTTCCTCTCAAGATTTATAGACAGTGCTAAATATATAAAGACTTTTTTGAGCCCTCAAACTCCTGGGCTCAAGCAATCCTCCTCCCTCAGCCTCTCAAGTGCTGGGAATACAGGTGGGTGCCACTGCACTTGGTTTCTACTTTTTTAGTGTTTTGAAGAGTTTCTAGGGTTGGGGATTTAGCTCAGTAGTTCCAGCACCTGCCTTGAAAGCGCAAGGTCCTGAGTTTGATCCCTGGTACCAAAAACAACAACAAAAAAAGAGTTTCTATGGAAGATAAAATGAAGCAAAATATTCAGTGCTGTTCTTCATAGTCTACCCTCCTCAAATGTAGGGTCAATACATGAAATAAGTATTTGATTTGGAATTATTATTTTTCAATAGAGAACATAAAAAGTTAAAGAGCTGCTATATGCAGTGAAATTGTGTCATTGTTGTATTGCAGAGGGTGTTACAACTATTAGAAGCATTCAGGCTCCAATGCTTGAAGGTTTCAGGGTGAATGTTCAATGGTCCTCACCAAATGCAAGTGTAGAAAAGACTCTGGGAAGCCTCGGGGAATATTATAAAGTATTCGCAGCAATAACATGCTCCCTTTATATACTGAAGATAGCAGTGCCTGCTAGAAAATACAGGTGGAAACTTTGCCAGAAGTTTGGTTACCATGATGTTCACAAACAAAATCTCAACTGTAGCAGTCATTTCTGTACGAGGAATAATGTTTCCCAGGCTTTTACCAGTATGACATTTCCCTGACCTATCATGAACTGGAACTCCTTGTGTACAGAGCTTGTTAATATGACATGCATTAAGCACTTAATGGATTGTGTTTCAGTGATAATGATATAAAACCTCTGATTAAGTCCGTGAACAGAGGGTTAATTGAAAGAATGATGTTTTATCCTAACAATCACATCAATAATGAGCAAAGGTCAGTGGGATGATAGTGTGTGCAGTTCTGCTCAACAAAGCATCTAATTAAAGAATTTTATGTTTTCTCCTTTTCTTACTCAGGAAAATGATAGGAGTTCTTGGTTTGAACATTGAGGAACAGAAAGAAAAACCAGTATGACACCAGAGTATTGTCAAATTCTTATTCGTTTTTTGATCATTACTTGTCAGAAATTGGCAAGCTGCTGAAGTGGGTCATGAGGCTGCAAATACACAATTAAAATCCACTAAATAATCATTTTAAAAAAATCTTGGGCTGGGAATGTAGCTCAATGGTAGAGCACTTGCCTGGCATGCATGAGGCCCTAGGTTCAATCCCCAGTATCACCAAAAATATTCTTTTTAAAAAACCAACGCTTATTGAGTTATAATTAATATGCTATATAATTCACCCATGTAAGTATGTAATTCAGGGCTGGACTATAGCTCAGTGGTGCAATGTGTGCTTATCGTGCACAAGGTCCTGGGTTCAATCCCCACTATGTGACCAAAAAAATGCATACAATTCACTGGCTTTTCATATGTTCAGTGAGTTGCACAATCATCACCATCAATTTTAGAATATACCCATCACCCCAAAAAGATATTTGTAGACATTAGAAGTCACTCTCTATTTACCCCCGACCTATCGCTGTCTCCCCAACCACTAATCTATCTTCTGCCCTATGGATTTTTCTATTCTTCATATATTATATAAATGGAATCATACAATATGTGGGATCATCTTATTTTGGGGAAAATGTAGAGAAAGAGCAATGTTCTGCTTTTCTACTATGATTTCCTTCTCTTAACACTTGGAATCTTCCTGTATGTAAATAGCATTTTCCTAATTCCCATCATAGGTGATAGCAGAAGGAGGATGGTTTCTTTGCTTGTTCTCTATGGTGCTTCCCAGCTGGTGTCTTGCTAGACCAAGCTCTTGCTCCAGGTTGGGAGTGTAGCTAAGTTGGTAGAGCACTTGCTAGCATGTGTGAGGTTCTGGTTCAATCCCCAGCAGCAGCAAAGAAAAATGCCTTCTCTGCGCTGACACTGTGGAGCACCCAAACTCATCTTGTCAGAGAGCCTGTGTGGTCCCCAGTACCTCAAAACCCTGTTAAGGTAATGGGAAGCCAGATATGAAAGTCCACATGGGAGTCTGTGAGAAAGAGCTGAGAGTCAAACATCAGAGTATTTGCAGTCACGTGCCAGGCATCAGTCTTCTGTCAATGACAGAGCACACACCTGAGGAGGCCCATAAGATCATGCTGTTTAGTGAAGTGCAGCTGTCTTAATTTAAGTGTCCTCTGTGATATTCATATAATCATTAAGTCACCTAACCTTGCTTTTCTCAGAATATTTCCCCATCATGAGGCAATGCATGACCGTAGCTCAGACATCAAGTACAAGTATACAAAAGCAGGAGGGAGTCAAGGTGTGGCCCTTGGTGCTTAAAACTGGACAGAAATCAGATCAGAATAAGAGTAGGTAATAAACAAGTAATTCATGTATACAACTTTAGGGGAAGGCCTTTATTGTTCTTTATTTTATTTTTGTCTTTTTACAGTGTTGGAGATTGAACCCAGGGCCCTGCCTGAATCCCCCTATGGTGTCTAATATTCGTGTGTGTGTGTGTGTGTGTGTGTGATGAGGTCTCACTATGTTGCCCAGGCTGACTTTGCCCTGAAATCATGATCTTCACCATGCTTAGTTCCACCTTAATGTTCTTAATCAAGAACACAGGTGGCCTATTGGGAAAAACTGAAGGACCAATAATTCTCTGCTGTTGAGTTAAGTGTTCTTGGGGTATTGAATTTGTGTTCTTGGGGGATGGGTACACATTGTTGGTTGCCTTCAAACTAACCATTTCTGGCTCACCTCACTACAATACACCCATACCCCCTCCTTTACTTGGGGTAAGTATAGGTCTGAAAATCCAAAATATTATATATTCTGGTTCCTTTTTCTAGGTGAGGCTAAATGCGAGATCTAATCACAGCCTCTGTAGCCTGGTGCGAAACTACTGGGAGACTTATTGGAATAGATTTCCTCCATAATTAAAAAAAAGTCTGGGAAAAAATTTAACATTTGCTTTGGCAAGACATTGTCTTCACTTGATCCTTGGGGGTGTAACAACTATTCTGAAATTGTGAAGGAATAAGACAAGGCATAATAAAATGGGAATGTAAAATACATCCAAGTCCTTGATATCAATGTCACATTTCTGATTTAACCAAACCTAGAGTTCCTTCTTTAGAAAAAATTTTAAATGTGGTTCTGGGGGTCAAATTCAGGGCCTCATGCATGCTAGGCAAGCATTTAGTCACCGAGCTATAATCTTAGTACTTTCTATGCTTTTTAAACGTGAGCTTTAACTACTTTTAACTGGGTATTCTGACACTTTTTATAGGAGGTATTCTCAATTATATGCTAGAACTAGCATACTACTTTCACAGGAACCTTTGTTATGAAAGAACAAGTATGCAGCTGTATGTCCAGTGTAATGTTAACTCCTTGGATTTCTGGTCAGGAAAATCCTCCCGATGGGTCCATATTTGATAAATATCTGAAGATCTGAGGATGGTGTGGTGGAATAGGAGACACTAAGAACAGAGGGCAGTACTTGCAGTTTCACTTGGTGTGCAGCACTTCTCAGAAACTGTCAAATCTTAGAAATACCAAGATACAGTGCCCAAAAGGGGAAGGGTATCATGCAATGTATTGGTTCCTTTAAGTTGAGGAGTGGGTATAAGGAAAGAGGTGGAGTGTGTGTGTGTGTGTGTGTGTGTGTGTGTAGTGCTGGGCTTCACACATACTAGGTAGATGCTCTACCACTGAGCTACATACCCAGCCACACCTTGTGTTATACACCGGGCTTTTGTCAGTAGTGCTTGAGGTTGAGTTAAATCTGGGTGCAGTGACCAGGACCTCGTGTATACAACATTTTAATTTCCTATAATCCACTTCAGGAAAGATTTAAAGGCAGGCCTTGGCAGGAAATCAAAATCATTTTGATTAGTTTTTGGTTCAGCTAACACTAGAAGCAGGGCCCCAAACTCCCTGTGATCAATACCATTGTGACATTTCCCAGAAGTTGTTTTGTTGACTCTTGAACCAGAAATCTGTGTCCCTTTTGAAATTAAGGTGACAGAGTTGTGCTGCCTGGTGGTCTTGGCCTTCTGTAAAGTGACAGAGTCTTATACCAAGCAACCCTACTACACCCTTTTAATTCTATGTGGCTGCAATATAGAAAATCATAAATCAGAGCTGGGGATTTAGCTCAGTGGAGCCACCACTTGCCTTGGGAGTGCAAGGTTCCGAGTTTGATCCCCATTACCAAAAAAAGAAAATCATAAATCAAGATGTTTGTAGAGGTTAGGGTGTATCTAAGTGGTAGAGCACTTGCCTGATACGTGGGAGCCCCTAGGATCAATCTCTAATGGTAAAAAAGGAAGTATACATTGCCTTCAAGCAAGTACAAGAGTACATATGAAATCATGAAAACCAGGGACACGATGAGGACTTCAGAGAGGAAATAGGGTAGTTTATATTCATGGAAAGTTTCCCATTTTGGAATGGAAACTGGAAGATGATGGGTGGGCATAGAGAAAGATAAAACAGATGACTTGAAGATCCACTGTGGAAGCTTTGAATGGTGTGCTCTGGAAAATAGCCTAGAAATGATGGAGGATTTCTAATCTGGTGACATGTTAAATCCCCCCACAGGACTGTTCTCTAACTCACTTGCCGACAGAGACCAGGCACTTACTATAGATGATAAAGGAGCCAAATGGAGATAGTGAAGGAGCTGTGCCTACTTGATGGGGGAGAGAGAGAAGGGGGACTTTGCTACCCAGCTTCAAGAGATTTTATTTTATTTATGTTAGTTTCGGTGCTGGGATGGAACCAGGGTCTATCATGGGCTCAGCAATCTCTCTACCAGTGAGCTACACCCCAGCCCACACTCCAAGGGACTTTTACTATTTGAGAAAATAGGCCAGTTTCCTCATAGCTTTACTATTTGAAAAAGAAGCCAGAAAGTGAACTACATGAAACTCCTAATCTCTAAATGTTGACAACTGATTTAAAACCAAAGTTTTCAACCCTCCAACACTGTTGGCCAAACAATGTCTTTCAACAAGCTGGATTTTTCTCAAGCTGAAGGCTTCCAGAATTTTACCCAGCAGTCAGTACTGCAAACTAAATACAGTGTGCATGCTTGTGTGTGCGTGTGTGCATGTGTGTGTGTGATTCCATTTTTGAAGTTTCATCACATTAAATTTTTAAACTGGATTTGAAAACCCGAAGTTGAAATGAATGGCCTGTGTGTGGCAACAGAAGCTCAGGTGACAGGCTGCACATAATAACTTTGTGGCTAGGAGTCTAGACCTAGAATGGAAACTGATTTACCCAGTGACCTTCAGTAAGGTCAGCAGCAGTGAGTTTGCTTCAGCATCTGAGTCTGTGACTGTGACGAAGACAGCAACTGCTAAGCTAACTGTTGTGAGAAGAGCTAACTGGGATTTGAAACATTTAGCTCCTTGGCTCCTAAAAATGTGATTCGCAAAATCACACTAACCTGGCTGCATTTTTAAAGTTTGCCGCATTTGATCTGTTCTTAATGAATTTTGCCTAAGTCCTTGGCATACCAGAACACTTGACAATGACAGCTAAACACTATCAGCTGAATGTAAACTTTCACCACACTTTAAAAAAATCCCATATACTTCATTTACCAATTATACATGCATTTCTCAGGGAAGTAGTTTGGTTTTTTGTTTCATTTTATTTTTGCTTTTCAATCCCTTAGGTTCTTAAACTCATAAAGCATGGTAGAAAATGTAAACTTGTTCAATATTTTAAGCCTTGTTCCTTATAAGTAAATAAATTAAAGGAAGAAGCTAATATTTATTCTCCCCTTATCTACTCAAGTGTCTGCATGTGAGATTTTGAATATGAATGATCTGCATGTCCTCTGGTCCAGGATATAAGAATGCTTATCTATGCCATACCTTACAGGAGGACATCAATGAACCATAGTGGGCTCTTTTTTACTTTGGTTCCAAAGTAGACGCAATATTCCCATGCTATATAATCTTGTGTGTGTGTGTTGTGTGTGCATAATTACATAGGTACATACGTGTGTACTGGTGCCCTGGGGATGGAACTCAGGGCCTCATGCATGTTAAGCACATGCTCTGCCACTGAGCTACACGTAATGCTGTATTTTTAAAATCTAAAACTGTGCTGATATGAGAAATAAATTTGTTTTCATTTAATCAATACATTTTATGTTTTGAAAAGTCATCGCATGGCAGGGCTAGGTTGGTGCTAATCGGTAAAGTGCATTCATATGAGAAGACTTGGGTTTTCTTCCCAGCACCAGACAAATAAAAACACCCCAAATTGCTATATACCATATGGGACCATAGTCCTGCTGTTTATCAATGCAAAACAAAATTCTTTTTCTCTTCTAAAAAAGTTGAGTTTTCTATTCTAATTCCTTCAATCTCTTCTAATTTGTTAAGGCCATGAAAAACAATCCTTCTGTTTCATTTATTTGCAAACGTTGGACTTTTCTTCTCCTATATTATAAATTATTTGACTGCTCTTCTTAAACCCCTATAGGGCCTCTCTAAAGAGCTCTGTATTTCCTAAGTAAAGATAAGTCTCTGTTCTCTAGAGAATGCGCGGCACCAGTCTTACAAGGTCTGTCCGTACTTCTTTTTCGCACCTCGTACGCACAGATGCTGACGTAGTCCCTGCCCATTCCCACCGCTCGCCTCCTCCCAGCCTCTTGCCACAGATCCACTGCTCCAGTCATTTCACCCTTGCTTCCTGCATTCTTAGTTATGTCCTTTCCTTGGCATCCCCTGCCCCACACAGCTTTGGCTCACTTGGCGCATGCACACATTTCTGACCCTCCTCTCTCCCACAAGCGGCTCGCTCTCTACTTGGCCAAGCCCGTCTTCTGACTGCACCCTTTGTCTCTCTCGCCCACTCCCAAACTCCAGCCCTTGTTTTCTTGTTGAACTTTCTGCTCGGAACTGCCTCCCACAAACATTCAGGAACCTCCTTAGGGCACTCCCTCCCCTTCTCTCCCGGGAGGGACTTCCTGGGGAGGAAGTCTCCCTGCTTTGAGCCTGCATGCTACACCGGTAGATGTTCCAGCCCACGTGAAAGTACAGACATTAAATTTTCTTCCCTGAAAGTTTTCAACTGGAGCCTTTACTTTTTTCTGGGTACTTTCTTTCCAGGTATAATCAAGTTATCTGCAGCAATATGTGTTGAATGAACATGCATAACATTTATTTTTATGTAAATAAATCAAATTTATGAACAAGAGTGATACTATTTTCTGATGATCATCAACAGTGATAGCAGAAATTGTTTCTCACAATAGGAAGCTTACATCTTTGCTACAGTGTTTTAATAGCAATTTTTTTGTTATTGTTGCTTAGGATTGAACACAGGTCCTTCTACATATTAAGCATGTGCTCTATCATTGAGCTGTACTCCCAGACCTTTTTAAAACCACTTCTTGATAAAGTGACAGTCTAAAAGACTTTGAAAAACTGTCTTTATTTCTGGACATAAGAATATCCGATTCTTTGAAATCATTCTGTAAGTACATAAGACCTGAATAAAATTGTAAATCTCTTTGAAAGCAAAAGTTACATAATTTTCAACTACGTCAATTGCCAAACTAGGTTTTGGCCATTTTTTTTTTTTTTTGGTACTGGGGATTGAACTTGTGACCTTGAGCTTGCGAGGCAGGCAGCAGAACCACTGAGCTAAATCCCCAGCCCTCCAAACTAGGTCATATACTTGCTGCAATAGGCTTCTATGCTACTTGCTGCAATAGGCTTCAAAAACTTACATTCTATATTATTCTTTTTTTTTTTTTTTGGTACTAGGGATCGAACTCGAGTCCTTGCTCTTGCAAGGCAGGTGGTAGAACCACTGAGCTAAATCCCCAGCCCTCCATATCATTCTTCATTAATTATGATAAAAGCTGAGCTAAATGCAAAACAATAATAATCAATAGAAATTATAAGGCCTAGACTCGTTGCAGATAAAGGTCATAGAGAAATCTGCCAAGCTTTCCTTTGGATGATAACCCCCAGTTTGGCAAAAGATCAGTGGAAAATAAAACATTCACTGCCTTGCCCAGGGGCTAAAATGCTTTGTCCTGAGCTGTGAAAAAAATTGAAGAGAAATGTGAACAATCATATCTCCTCTCTCTAAACTTTTCTTGCAATTTAAACTCATAGTTAACCATCTGGTATTTTCTTTTTCTCTGTTTTCCTGCCACATTCTTACATGAAATTGTTAAAACCAAAGGCCATAGCATATATTGACCTTTTTGTGATATCAGCATTAATACAAGGCAAATTAGAGGTATATTAATTCATTCAAAGATATTTGTTGCATACCGATAATGTGTCAGGTAATGCATGAGGGTCCTAGAGATTCACTGATAAAGGAGACACTGTCTTTCCTCAGGGAACTGAAATCTAGTGGGAGAGAGAAGCTAAGGGCTAAAGGTGAAGTTCAGTAGTACAGCTTGTGCAGTAGTAGAGCAGATTCAATCCCCTGTACCATCCCCCCAAAAGAAGAAGAAAACAGAAAAAAGTGAGAAAGACAGGTAAGCAAAGAGGCAGGTACCATAAAATAAGTGCAATTACTGAAACTAAGACTATGGGTCCTGAGGATACATTTGCTGAATCTTGAGTTTGTGTGGAGTCTGGGATGGGCGCTTGGATAAAGTGACTCCTAACCTCAATCTGGAGAGATGAAGGAGTCAACACAGTAACAAGAGTGGAGGTAGGGAAACAGAGGAGTTTTCAGATAGCTTTAGCAGTATTCTCAGAGGTGAGAAAGAGCCTGAAAAGAACAATACATCCTTCAGTATATTTGCAATTTATGATGATATGGATTGATGGGTGTGGGATGGTGAGAGACTGTACAGTCATGAAACAAACATCTAACAGTGAGCAGAGCCTGAGAGACATAAGAAGTTTGGTCTTTCATCTTTCTCTTTTTGGTGCTGGAGATCAACCTGGGCCTTTGTGTATGCTGAGCAGGGTCTCTACAGCTGAGCTGCAGATCTTGCCATGGTCTTGCGTCTTAAGTCTGACACAGGGTGTTGAAGGTTCAGAGCTGGTGTGGCCTGATGGTGGCTGGGTTTTGGATAACACATCTTTGAGCAAGAGGGGTCTGTATCCAGGTCATGGCAGAGGGCATGGAGAGAAGTGGCTGCACTGGCTTGTTTTCTATTACATAGAACAAATCGAAAGACTTAGCAGGTGATTCTGTGTCTTAGTTACTTTTTTTGTTGCTGAGACAAAATACCCAAAGTTAAAGAAGGAAAGGTTTATTTTGGCTCACAGTTTGTAGAGGTCTCAGTTCATAGTCAGCTGGTTCCAAAGCAGGGTGGCATGGCAGAGGAGAAACAGTTCGTGGCAGACAGAAGACAGCAAAAGTGGGCAAATGACAAGTGACCAGCAATGAACACAGCAGCTCTTTCAGTCCCTTATATCTTCTCCAGGGTGGATAGCACTCACACCTTTAATCCTAGCACCAGTGAATCAATCCCAGCATCACATCCTTGATCTCAGCAGCACACACACCCTAGATCCAGCCACCTTCCAAAAGCCCCACTTATGACTGCATGAGGCTTTGGGAGACATCTTGACACAGCCATAATATTCTGTATAGAGGGTGGGAGAAGGAGGAAGTTCAAGAGGACACCTACATTTCCAATACAGTCAACTGAATGTAGGCTAATCATTCTAACATGCCCACAAACAACAGTGGCAGCACCTAGGGTGATAAATGGTGACAAATGTCAGTTCTCAGACTTCAACCCAAATTAGTGGCTGAGAAACTTTGGAGGTAAAAAGCAGTGATCTGTGTCTACCGAGCCCTCAAGGTGATTTGAACACTAATGTTCCAGCGTGTGCATCTCCAAAGTGTTTTACTTGGTTGCCTAAAAAATGAATAACTATGAAACTTACGCACCTAAATGTGATATCTAAATCTCTTCTTTGTAAGTTGATGCAAAAGATATAACTTTAAGCATAATAAAAAAATACATTCAATGAAATGAAGATAAGCTAGAGCACTTTTGTACCATCTATCATACTTTGAAAAAGTTAAATAAGCTCTTTATTTTTATTTATCTACCATACTTTGAAAAAAATGAATAAGATTTTTAAATTTATTTAGGTATTAACAATCGAACCCTGTGATTAGAGGTAATTTGAAGTTGTTTACTTGATTGGATTTTGTGAGTCAATGTTTCTACTCACCAGTAATTATCTCTGAACCTGACTAAAACCCCATATTACTTTATATATTACACAGGTCCACACAAAACAGATATCAAAAGTATATTTGGGGCTGGGTATATTTGGCTCAATGGTAGAATGCTTGCTTAACATGTATGTGGTCCTAGGTTTGATTTTCAGCATTGTTAAAGAAGAAAGAAAAAGAGAAAAAAAAGGATTGAAAGGTAAAGGAAAGGTATCCAAGAGGCTGAGGGAAGTGGATCATTTTAGCCCAGGAGTCCAAGGCCATCTGGATAAACGTGAGACTCCAGTTTGATTTTTAAAAATGACATAAAGTGTACTTTTTAGAAGCCTGTGTGCTTCACTAGTTTTTTTTTCATCTGACTGATGATTTTAATTTACAAAGTAATTTTAATAACAATGGTTCCTCAACTCGGAAAGCCTCCAAAAGAGACGTGAACAAGTAATTGTACTATGTAGTGACATATTAAATTACAGAGGTAGGTTACATAAGGAAAAACAGAGGATGAATGACTAAATCTTGAAGGGGAGAGGAGTCATGGTGTATTTCCAGGGCACTTGCTAACTGAGAAGAGTTTGGAAAATTAAGTAGGCCAATGGTAAATAACAAATAGAGAAAGGAATTATTACAGAAGGGCTATATCCAAAGACATACAGAACAATCCACCAGAGGATCATACCAAACATGTTGAAAAGTGCATAATTATCATTTCTCAAGTAAATGAGCAACTACAAAAATAATAACTAGGTACAGCATAAAATGCTCATGGAAGAACATTACCATGGCAGTAGTAAAGTATGAGGTATGCTTATGGATTCTGACTTGCAACAAAATAAACCGTATTCTAGGGAAGATGGATATGGCTCAGTGGTAGAGCATTTGCTTAGCATGCATGAAAAGCACACTAAAAAAGAATAAAATATGTTCTATCCCTCCCTTAATCCCCACCTATTCAACTATCCACCCTTTCCCAGAGTCCCTGAAAACCACTGAGCATTTTACTGTTTGTATGATTTTTGACTTTTCCAAAATATCATAGTTAATTGTGGCTTCTGGTTTTGTTTGCTTGTTTCTTCTTTTTATTTTATTTTTTTTTTTGCAGTACTGGAGATTGAATCCAGGGTCTTTGCACTGAGGCAACCCCCAGTCCTTTTATATTTTTTATTTTGAGACAGGGCCTCACTAAATCAATAAATTGCTCAGGCCAGGCTCATACTTTGGATACCCTTCCCTCAGCCTCCCAAACTGCTGATATTACAGGCATGCACCACCATGCTGTGCTTATTCTGGCTTCTTTTACTTAGCAATATGCATTCAAGGTTATCCCCCCATCCTATGTCTCTTTTCTGGCTTATTATCATTGAATTACATTCCATTGCAGAGATGCACTACAATTTGCTTAGGTATCTATCTGTTGAAGGACATCTTGGTTGCTTTCAGTTCTAGGCAATTATGCATAAAACTGGTGTTGTGGCTTGTTTCTAGATGTCCTCCCAAAGCCTCAGGCAGTCACAGGTGGGGCTTTTCTACAGATGGCTAAATCTGGAGTGTGTGATGCTGGAATTGATTCATGGTGCAATAGGATTAACAGGATTAAAAGTGTGAGTGATATTTGCCCTAAGTAGCCTGGATAAGATATAAGGGATAAAAAGAGTTGTGATCCTCCTTTGCTTGCTTTGCTTCCTTCTGCCTGCCATGAACTGTTTCTCCTCTGTGATGCCACCCTGTCTTGGAGCCAGCCAGTTATGGACTGAAACCTCTGCAAACCATGAGCTAAATAAACCCCTTCCTCCCTTAACTTTGGATATCGGTATTTTAGGTATTTTGTCTCAGGGATGAGAAAAGTAACTTAAACAGCTGAAATAAACTTTCTTTTGCAGAATTTTGTGTGAATATAAGTTGTCAAATCAGTTGAATAAGACTGACGGATTATGTAGTGAGATGACTTTTAACTTTGTAAGAGACTGCCATGTCTTCTGAAGCGGCCACACAGTTGTTTTTTCCCCCCATTAAATTTATTGGTACATTTATACAGGATGATGATCTTCATCATTGGGAATTTGTACCTTTACATGATATACCTTGGTTCTTATTTTTCCCCATTCCCCTACCCTCCCACTTTGTTTCCATTTTTTCCTTTTCTCATATTTATTTCTTTCCCTTCTTTCCTTTCCCCTACCCCTCCCATTTTGCCTTTCCCTTTGGACCTTTTCTTCCTATTTCACATTATCTATTATACATTTTGATCCTTATTTACACTTTCAGGTTCTCACATCAGAGAAACTATTCAATATTTACACACATGTGTCCTATTTATTTCACTCAAGAGTATGGCCTCAATATGCATCCATTTAGCTATAAATGTCTCTAGTTTCTCATTCTTTTTGGCTGGTTAGTACTCCATTTTATTAAAAAACCCATATCTTCTTTATCCAATCTCCACTTGATGGGCAATTGGGTTGTTTCCAAGTTTTAGCTATTACAAACTGTGTGGCCACACAGTTTTGTGTTGCTAGCAGCAATGAATGAGAATTCCTGTCAATACGCCTGCTTTCCAGCATGTAGGATTGGCCGTGTTTTAGATTTTAACCACTCTAATGGGTATGCAATGGTGTGTTCTTGCTTTAATCTGCAGTCCCCGATGTCAAATGGTGATGAGCATGTTTTTCTTATGCTTATTCACTAGCTGTGCATCTTGTTGAGATGTCTCTTCTGATGTTTTTGCTTATTCTTAAATTGGACTTTTTTCTTATTGTTGTGTTTTAAAAGTTCTTTGTATTTTTACATGTTAAGAACTTTATCAGATGTATGTTTTGCAAATATTTCCTTCCTTTTTTGGTCTTGCCTTTGGTTTCTCTTAGCGATGTCTTTCTCAGAGAAGCTTTTCTTTTCCTTTTTTGACCTCATGCATGCTAAGCCTATGTTCTACCACCAAGCTACCACTCCAGCCCTTATGTTTCAATTTTAATAAAGTATAACACCATTTTTTATTCATGCAATATGTTTGGGGAGTTATATCTAAAATCTCCTGGCCAAATGCAAGGACACATAAAATTTCAGCTATCTTTTCTTTTCTTTGGTACTGGGGATTGAACTCAGGACCTTGCGCTTGTGAGGCAGGCAGAGGCACCACTGAGCTAAATCCCCAGCCCCAGCTATGTTTTCTTACAGAAGTTTCATGACATTGTGCTTACACTTAAGTCTATAATGCATTTGAAGTTAGTGTTTGTGACAGGTGTGCGGGCTGTGTCCAGAATACATATTTATTTATTTGTTTATTTATTTTTATCTTACATAGAAAAATCCAATTGTTCCAGCACAATTTATTGAATGATGATCCTTTCTCCATTGAACTGCCTTTGTTTCTTTGTCAAAGACGAGTTGCCCACCCAAGCACAGTGACACATGCTTGTAGTCACAGCACTTGAGTGGCTGAGGCAGGGGATCTGCAAGTTTGAGGCCAGCCTGGGCTACGTAAGAGCTCTTGTCTCAAAAAAAAAAAAAAAAATCGCACATAAGTGTGTGGTTCTATTTCTGGGCTCTCTGTTCCGTAATTTATATGTCTTTTTTTTTCAATGCTGGGGACTGAACTCTGCACTTTGAGCACACTAAACAAATAACTCCATCACTGAACTATACCCCCAGCCCTCTGAGTCTCTACTTTTTTACTGCCACTTTGTAGTTAGTCTTGCAAGCTAGTAGTATCAGTCCTCCAGCTTTGTTCTTCTGTGATATTATATTGACTTTTCTGGGTTTTACCTTCTCATATAAGAGCTAGTTTGTCAATAGCTACAAGTTTCCTAGGATTTTGATTGGGGTTGTGTTGACTCTGTAGACCAAGTTGGAAGAATTGACATCTTTAAAATATTGAGTCTTAGCTGGGCATGGTGGAACACACTTGCAATCCCAGCACTCGGGAGGCTGAAGCAGGAGTATCACCGCTAGCTACATAATAAGTTCAAGCCTGAACTACAGAGGGAGACTCTGACTCAAAAAAAAACAAAACAAAAATGAGTCTCCCATCAATACAGAGTATCTACTAATTTATATAAACTTCAGTTTAAATACCATACCATTCTAAGCTTTTTGGGAGCATTTTTAGCCATGCTCTGGATCCATTCTAATTTGACTAGCAGGATCACATACCCAGTCTTTAGATAATATCTTGGTGGTAAAGCACACATTCCACTCTACATACTGGCCAGGGCTGGCATCAGCTTCCCCAGAAGCATGCAGATTTCCAAATGCTGTTGTAAAGTGTTGGGAAAGCAATCACCTGAGTGCAACTCCAGCCTAAGATGGAGGAAATAGCAGCCAGATGGTTGAGGGCCTTATGCTTGCACACGATGGAGAGGGATGGCTGTCTTACAGAGCAGTGTTGCATGCTAAGATCTTCATGTTAGCCTCTGTTTTCTGTCTCAGGCAGGTCAGTGGGAAGCTGTGACAGCAGACCTGCGAGGGACTCTGAGGTTGTTGAGCTTGATCATATGATGGCTGTGGCTGGGAGGATGGGAAGAAGAGGGCAGATTCAAGACATAGGTAAGAATTAGAAAATGACAGCAGAAGCAGTTAGGTTTATTTCTTATTTCTCTAATTGATAATCACATGGCTCAGGGAAAGGGTACTAGAACATGAGATTAGTGATAGGGTGGGGCACAGTTGTTGGATTATTTGGAACATGTTTAGATCTGGGTGTTTTTAAGTCAAGCTTGAAAAAATGTCAAGTAGGAAAGTGGATTTGGGAATGTCTTATCTTTAGGCAGAGGTCAGAGGTAGAGTTATTATCTTATAGGGAGACGTTAAAACCCAAAGCAGCAGGCCAATGTTTAAGTAGAAACATGGGCACTAACTTTAACAAAGCCTACCTATGACTCACTTTGTAATTGTTAAGAAAGCTGGATGTGTTTCTGATTCCACATATGGCTCAGTCTCAATCAATCTTTATGATTTTAATGTCTCAATCTGATGAGCCATTCATTCTGTGCATGATTTTACACAGTTGCTGAATTAGCTACTGAAAATTCACAATTGCAATCAAGATTCATATAGGAAATCAAGACAAGCAGCACCTTTTCTCAGGAGTCTATTTTTTCTTTTGATTAGTACATGTTTGCAGTACACAACGATGACATTCATTGTGGGGGAGTTGGTACCTGCACATACCACATCCTAATTCTTTTTTCATCCCCTTCTCCTCCTGTCTCTTCCTAGCTCTCTTAATAAGAATTTTCCTGAGTTTATAGGAGAAAAATCTGCTAATAAGCAAGACCTAAAGGGTAAATCTGAAGGTTTTATGAGGATAATCCATCCAACACAGACATTCAATTTTTAAAACACTGCATTACTTTTCAAATGCTGCTCTAACAAATTGCACAAGTTAGTGGCTTAAAATAACAGCAATATATTATCTTACAAATTTGGAAGTGAACAGTCTTAAAATTAAAGTGTCAGCAGAACCATTTCTTCTGTCGGCTTAAGGGAGAATTTATTTCCTTGTCTTTTCTGGAGCCTAATGGCTGCCACAGGGGCCATGGCCCTGTCTCCTCTTTCTCTGATCTCTGCTTCTGTCTACATCTCTTCTTGTGACTTCTCTGACTCTTTTCTTCACTTCTAAGGACAAATTACATTGGGTTCACCTGGATAATTCAGGCTACTCTTCTTGTCTCAAGGTCAGTTGATTAGCAAACTTGATTTGGTGTGCAACCTTAATTCCCCCATTTCTATATAATATATTTCTTTACAGGTTGTGGGATCAGGACATGACATCTGTGGAGGTTATTGCTCTGCCTACCATCGAGGGCCTATGTAACCACAACAGACCTACTGATCCAGCGCTGCTAGTCTCAGCTAGGTTGGTCAAAATCAAAATTGGTGCAATGACTGTTAAGTTAAAGGCTCTGGGTACTTGGACTATAAAGTTATGCAAACCCTGACCTTACTCAGCTATTTTAGGACATGTACTTGTGTTTGGTAAGCAGAGAAAATAGTCAATTGCAGATACAAAGACAGAAGTAAAGGCTAGGGTTAGATGACTTTTAAAATGTTGGATATGGCTCAGAGTCCTCTGTTGCCTCTTTTTGGAAGCCCACGGAAGCATCTATAATGTCCTTAGGAAAAAACCCTTTTACTTGGACCTACAGTGAGTTTTCTTCCAAGGAAACTATATGTTGATCATTGAGTACTGAATTGGGAACTAGAAAACAGTTAAAACTTGGGTTTAAATTCGGATTTGCGTCCTGCAATTTTTATCCAATATATCTTTCAGACCAATAAAGAAGAGAAGTAAATAACTAAGAAAAGTTTCTTCAGACTGGAAGTGTACCTCAGTGGTGGAGGTTTATATAGAATCTGAGAGGCCTTCGGTTTGATCACTAGCCCTGCCAAAGCAAATAAACAAAAATAATAAAGTTCTCTTCCTTCCTGGGAACTGAGTAGTTTGATGGTCTCTGTCTCTCTCATTGACAGTTAATGCATTTTTGGTCCACTTTAAAACAGTAATTTTGAAAACTCTTTTATTCCTTTAGCTCATATCTTGGATTGGAAGTATAGCTCAATAGTGGAGGGGTTTGGCTAGCATGGGCAAGCCCCTGGGTTTGAGTCCTGATACCACAAAATAAATAAATATTAATGTTTCTGGAGGCTGAGGACATGAAATTTATAACACGTCCCCAAGCTGACCAGTTCCTGTCAATGAAACATGACAATCGAGTCCCAGCTGGAGATGCTGTTCTTACTTAGCCTTAACTTAGTCTTCACAATCGTGGAAGATTTGTCTCTGGATTCTCCCTTGGGCATCCTTTTGCACCTGAGAGATGGGTTGAATTTGGGAATCCAAGCCAAAGCTGTGGAGCAATGGGATTTAGGCCATTTCTCGTCAGGAGATCACTGCCCCTGAGCTGAGGCCCAAAATAAAAACTCTCCTTTTTAAAGTAATATTATAAAGCAATGGTTTTATAAAGGTAGTAATTACAGATCGTGAACTCACCCGTGGTGTGTGTGTGTGTGTCTGCATTGTGGAATGAACCCAGGACTTCACACATGCTGGACTAGTACTCTACAACTGAGCTACACTCCTAACCTATCATTTGTTTTAATTACATTATTTTTCTCATGTTTACGGAGTTGTGTGACCATCACCCACAGTCTCATTTAAAATATTTTGACATCCCTTGTTCACAAGAAACTCATGCTCATTTACAATTACTTCCCAATTCCTAACCCCAGGAAATTACCAGTCTACTTTCTGGCTATATAAATTTGCCTTTCCTGGACATTTCATATGAATATTATCATGAACAATTGTGAACTTTTTTCTGCTTCTTTTCCCTTAGCACAAAGTTCTTGAGTTTATGCATGTTGCAGCATGTATTAGTACTTCCTTTTTTTGTTGATATGTAGTATTCCATGCTAAGGATATACCACATTTTGTTTATTAATTTACAAAACCATTCATTTATTCTACTGGATCATGCTGTAAAATGTATTTTGAGGAGCCTGACCAATGTAGCCAGATTTGGGGTACCTGAGATGGATTCATGTTGGTCCTTTGTTGTATTTGGAGATTTTTGGATATGAATTGCTTCCTTGAAGTGGCCAAATGCTGAGTTCAGCCTAAATCTTTTGGTAAGGCGTCCTGCGTACACTCACTCAGGGTGCAATCTCTCCTAGCCCACATCTCTGAGGCAGTGTTGGATGAAATCCACCATTTAGGGGCAGCATAACTCCAGACCAGTCAGAAAAGCTCTTACTTGGCACTAGTCTGAAGTGGCCTAAGTAGGGGACCTTTGTTGGCAGGCAACAATGCAGTATACCAGCAACAAAGCTAGAGTATGCAACTTCTCATGCTTGGTAAGTTCCTCCAGCGCTGGCGAATTAACAATTCTGCCCTTTGTGTTTTGGCTATTGATGTTTGAGTCACTTAACTGACTCTTACTTCCTTTGTCTACCCTTCTTGAGCATCTAATATGTGCTAGACTATTCGCACACATTGTCTAATTAAAATGTTTGCAATGTCCTTATAAAGTAGTTAGTATTACACTTGTTTTATAGGTGGGGGAACTGAACTTTACAGAGATGAAGTTTTTGGCCCCAAATCACCCAGGCTATTAATAACATGGTCAAAATTTGAACCCACTTTCTCTAAGGCCAATTCTCCTAAACTCTAAGAAGCTATTTTGAAAAAGTATCATTAAAAATAGTCAATGGGGACTGGGGATGCAACTCTTGTGATAGAGCATTTGCCTAGGACAGGAGGGACCATGGATTTATATCAAGAAAAAAGTCAGGTGGGGGAAAGCTTAATTTGTTATGTACAATGATGAGGGAAGAAGTAGCAGATCATCAAAACAGGACTTTTGGTATGGGTGATGCTGTGGCTCACACATGTTAGGCTAGCATTGTATCATTGAGCTACATCCCAAGCCCCTTGACAAAGGTGTTTTCCTGTAGCTTTTGGGAGACAGAATAAAGACGTAGATGATACCATCAGAATCATAGGGGTGGAGAAAAGCTAAGAGAAGAGGACTCACCTCTTCCGTTTGACAGTGATTCTGTTCAGCTCCGCTCCCCTATTCCATGCCATTCCTTGGCTCATACTGTAGCTGCATAAATAATTGCAAGGCTCAGATAGTTCTTAAAAGACATTAAATAATTAATACTCTATTCTGTTATATTGAAAAATAGGTGATAAATGGAAATATAAAATATTAAGGGACTTCCTAGGATCTAAATGCTGTGAAAGTGGGGTAATAGATTCTGAGGCATAGAACTACCTCATCATTTGCTCTTATCAATAAACTACATGACTTCCTAAGCTTGATTCACAATTTTTCTTCTGCTCAACTCTGTTTTCTCTCACATATCTTGCTTACTTGAATCCTCCTCTGCTCCATTTCTCATCATGAATAGCTGATCTTCAGAGAGACCACCATGGACCACCCCTTGAGAATAGCTCATTCGAAGGCTAGGGTGTAGCTCAGTGGTTAGCTAGAATTTTTTTCCAGTACTGGAAATCAAACTCAGGACCTTGCACTTGTGAGTCAGGTACGGTGCCACTGAGGTAAATCCTCAGCCCAAAGTGGTTAGAAAACGTAGAGGGTGAGCAGACCTCTGGGCTCAATTCACAATACCAATAAAAGAAAAAGTACACAAAGATTATTTCCTTTCTCAGAGCTTCTGTTCTTAGGTGCCAAGTCCTTGATCTTAATTTATAATTCTGTATTTATTTATTGACTTGTTCACTGACTCTCATCACCTGCTCCCGTTTGCACTGCAAGCTCCCTGTGGAGAGGGAACAGGTCTATTGTGATCCCCTATATAAACACTGCTCTCCTAGTGCTTAGTCCTTAAAGAATCTCAGTGAGCTGGGGCTGGTGACACGTGGCTGTCATCCCAGCAATCTGGGAGGCTGACACAGGAAGATCAAAAGTTTGAGTCCAACTTGGGCAACTTAGAGAGACTCTGTCTCAAAAAACAACACAAACAACAACAGCAAACATTCAAAGGAGGCTGGGATATAGTTGTTTTTAGGGTGTGAGGAGAATTGGCCTTTGAGAAAGTGGGTTTAAGTTTTGGCCATGTTGTTAATTGCCTAGGTGATTTGGGACCAAAAACTTAATCTCTGGGGTTCAATCCCTAGTATCACAACAAATAAACAAAATCTCGAGTTATAAACCAAACCGGGAGTAAAAACAAGGTCAGATTTTAAGCATGGTCTCTATTAAAAGCTTTTTTCAAAAGGTTTAAATATTGAAGGGAGTTGCCACTTTGGGGGGATGACAACAAGTCTTGAAGACTAGTATGCTTCCGGGCTCGAGGAGTACCCTGGCCACGTCAGTCCTGAAGCTCAGCTTGAGGTGGTTGGAAGCCCTCTCCCATATCATTGCTTGAGGTCCCTTAAAGTTATTGCTTGATGAAGAAAAGTGAGTATACTCTGAGCCTTTCTCCTCAGAGACCCCAGAATCTGCAACTCCAGATGGACCAAGAAAGGTGCATTTTATTTATGGTGTTGGGACTCAAACCCAGGTCCTCATGTATATTAGGCAAGCACTGCTGAGCTACAACCCCAACCTGGAAAGGAACATTTTAAACACTGAAAGCAACAACTTAAAGTTCAACCACTCCTTATTTTTATTGTCATTTTTCAACTTTGTGTTTACACCATCCTTGAATGAAGTCCCAGGAGCTTTAGTGGGGCAGAGGAAGAAATTGCTAGAACACGTCTCCTTGGCTAGGAAGCATTAGAGGACTAGATGAGCACTCAGCCACTAACAGACTCCAGCGGTCTGTAATGCTGGGTCCTGAGCGGGAAGGCAGACTTCCAAATAGGGTTTTGTTTTTTTTTTTTATCCTGCAGATAAGAGAGAGAGGAAGGATTTACAGTGTTGTAGATACTGATGAATGAAAATCTAGCCATCAAAGAATGCAGTCTCTTTTCCCCGCAACTCTTATGGCAGCCATTTCTATACTACTAAGAGAAGCACAAGCCATATTAGGGATGGTGACATTTTACTCTTCGTCAGTGTTACACTGAGATTACCTTTACATAGCTGAAGCTCCAGCTTCCAGGTAAATGGAAACAAATCTCCCATTAGCCCTTTTCTGCTTTTCTGAGGAATATAAAGCTGATTCAAAGATACTGCTTCGTGTTGTGAAAAGATCAGGATTTCCTCCAGAGGTAGATCTCAATTGCCCAAGTGTGATTCCCAGGATAGATCTGCCATGAGAGATGTGAGTTCAAAGCTGCTTTTGGATTTGTTTCTGATCAGAACAAGTTCCTCTTAATTTCTTTGTGAAAGTGCAAAGGATTAAAGTAAGTGTTTTATACTGGACATGCAAGCTAGTACCCCTAAAGGAAAACATGTATTTTCTTTCCACCTTTTCCTGGCCTTTTTCAATAAAGTGATAATTGCCCAGATTGGCTTTTATAGGCTAAGAAAAAGTACTGAAGTTAAGAATTCAAGGAAAAAGCATTTTTTGTGTGTCATGCACACACATCTGGAAGAAAGAAGTCATGTCATTTGGAGGAAAATGGATGGAATTGTAAGCCAACATGCTAAATGAAATAAGCCAGAGTTAAATATTCCATATTTTCTCTCATATGTGAAATCTGAAAAAATATTAGAGAAAAAAAGAGAGAGATGAAAGAAAAGTACAAGAGAGATTATTAGAGAAGACCAAGGAGATCAGAGGGTAGGGAAAGGATGGTAATGGGGTGTGTGTGAAGATAATCAAAGTGTTATGTGCATGTACAGATATGCTCCAAACCCATTATTCTGTATAACTAACATGCATTAATAAAATATAAAACATTTATTTGTGCATATAAAAATATACAGCACCCTAATATGTGCATATATATATTTCAAGTCCGTCAAAATATATAATACAGTTTTAAAACTCAGTAACTGTTTGGATCCATCATGACTTCTTCTAAAATTATTCTAAGTACTCTGACAAAGCTAAGGCTAAGGTTACAGTGTCCATGACAGTAGCCATCAGCCATATGTGGCTACTGAGCAACTGAAAGATGGGTTAGCTGAATTGAAATGTTGCTCTTAGTATAAAAATATTCACAGATCTAAAAAACTTAGTTTAATAATCATGTAGACTATCTCATCAATAATTTGGAATAATTTTTTCAGTTGTATTTTCCAGTTGTATTTTGCATATATTGGGTTACATTACACACACACACACACACACACACACACACACACACAGTGTCTGCCTATGTTGTTCAACTCGGCCCCAAATTCTTGGGCTCAAGTTTGCCTCCTGCCTTAGCCTCCTGAGTATCTGGGAATACAGGTTTTCACTACTGTACCCAGCTAAATAAAATTACTTGATTATAATTATTTTTTTCTTTTTACCTTTCTAAAGTAGCTGCTATAGAACTTTAAATTATTCATTAGGCTTACATTATATTTCTATTACAGACTGCTGTTCCAAAGCCAAGTACTTTCTTCCTCAAAGTTAATTTCTTTTTGTTTCTGTCTTTAGCATGTGTTTTTGTTGTTTCTTGCCCTTGAACCAGGTACATTATGACCTAATTTTCTTTCAGTAGGCTTTCTATACATAGTTCTGCATGGTTTTGATAGCTCAAGAGAACAGGATTGCTTCTGGTAGAAAGAATTTGGCTTCGCTTTAAAGTCTAGAGACTCTGTACTAGAGGCTAGAGTACTAGAGACTTTAAAGTCTAGAGACTCAGTACTAGAACCCTAGCTTTACAGGAATTTCTGTGACATAAGAAAAAAATAAATGTTTCATTTTTTCCTCTCTCAGTTGCAAATAAAAAAAGTGTGTTGAAAGTAAAGCATGCTGTGTTAGTTACCTTTCTGTTACTGTAGCAAAATACCAGAAGCAAATAATTTAAAAAGAGGAAAGAGCATAGGCATGGTTGTGGCATATTCCTATAATCCCAGCACTGGGGAGTCTTGAGGCAGGAAGATTGCCATGAGTTTGAGGCCAGCCTGGGCTACATAGTGAGTTCAAAGCCAGCCTGAATTACACAATGAGACTTGTCTCAAAAAACCAAATAAAATACAGTGGACCCTTCAGTTATGACTGCCCTGACATATGAACCACTTGAGTTATGACCAGAATTTTAGTTTTAACTTATGAACAAAGTTTTGAGTTATCACCCGAATGCCAGCTGCTTGTGCTTCCAGATGGTCTCAGATACAGATAATCCTTAAAGAGTTCTGGAAGGAATATTAAAGCATCCTTTCCTGTGTGGGGTTAACTGAGAAATCCTGGGTCAATGTTTCTCTAAAGATACTGAGATCTGCCCGTGTATGGAGACTTTGAAGGCTATGTAGAGGAGCCTGAGCTTTCAGTTGACCAACTTGAGTTACAACTGCCCTCAAGAATGAATTGAGTTCATAAGCCAGGGGCCCACTGTAAAATAAAACAATAATAATAATAATAATGATAAAAAATAAAAAGAGGAAAGATTTATTTTGGCTCACAGTTTTGGAGATTTTTTTATCCATGGTGGGTTGGTTTTCAGTAACAGGTTTTCCTGTCACTTTTCAGCTTTTGGTGAGGCAGTACATTATGGTTGGAGCACATGGTGAAATTACTCATCTTGCAGTCCAGATGTGAAAGAGAGAGGAAGGGATTGTCTTCCCCAAATCTCCTTTGAGGTCACACACCTTATGACTGAAGACCTTCCCACTAGGCCCTGCCTTTTCAAGGTTCTCCTACCTCCCAGTACCATCATGGGCTCTGACAACACCTCTAACACCTGGGCCTTTGGGGGACATTTAAGATCCAAACTAGAGCACATGCATGCTTAATTAACAGGGAGGTTTTCAGAGGAAGCTGATGAATTTTCCAGAAGTTAGGAGACAATGTTCCATTTGCAGCAGGGAGGAACTTAAGTGATCTAGAATTATTTCCCCTCATTTTAACTCTTTTCTAATAGAAAACAATTTTTTAGTGCACTCTCTCTTGCTTGAGAAGAGTAATATATTTTTTTTCTGTTTTGTAAACATTCATTTCCAAATGCAACACTGACGATAAAATGAACTATGGTGGTAAAACACAAAAGCTGCTTAACTACTTGTTTGTGGTGCACATATTACCCCTGTAAACAGAGTTTTGGGAGCCAGGCATGGTGGCACAGGCCTATAATCCCAGCACTCTGGGAGGCTGAGGCAGGAAGATGGCAAGTTTGAGTCCAGGCTGGGCAACTTAGCAATTTAATGAGGCTCTGCCTCAAAATAAAAAATTAAAATAAAAAAGGACTGGGCACTTAGCTCAGGAGTTCAATGAAGGAAAAAGAAAAGAGAGAGCTAGGGTGGGGGCTGGGGGTATGTCAGTGCTAGAGTTCAATCTGCAGCAAAACAACAAGTGGAAAACTCAAGTGCTCTAGGAATTCCGTCTTTAAATTATGAAAATTTGTGATAAGAGCAAGGGCTTTTTACAATGTTGTCAAGTATTTAAGGACTTGGACTATTTCTACAGATTGTAGTTTCATGGAACTTCGAATTTCTCAAAAAATAGTTAATTCCTCATTTAAGATATTAAGCACTGGAGATACTGTTGTTTGAATTTTTATGTGTCCCGTTATGTTCTGCCTTCAAGTTTCTGATTAGTTTGATTACCTGGGAGATATAATTTTGATTTCTTCATTTTTTCAGTTGGTCAGTAAAGAGTTATTGACTCTCAGCCAGGAGGGGCTTCATTATGAAGCAGGCGTTTCAACCACAGCCTTCTGGCCTTTGGCTGGGCCATTCTTCATTGGGAGTGGGAGGCGCTGTCCTGGGTGTTATGTTTAGCAGCAGCCGCTCCCTATTCCAACACCAAAATATGTCTCCAGACAATGCCAATGTCCCAGGAGAGCAAAATCATCACCCTCATTGAGAGGTATTGATGATAATGGGAGAGAACAGATGGGAGTTGGAGGAGGGAGGGAGGCAGCAGACATGACTGCTGGGGTGGGAGACACAAGTGGGTCACAGAGACACAGAGGAGGAAGGACAGAGAAGTCTGCTACAGGGGTGGATCCTGGGCACCGAGGGAGAGGAGGGAGTCAGTAACAACAACTCTGTTTGGGCAACTGAAGTAATTGTGCTGGTTTTATTAAAAAATAAAGGAGGAACTGGTATGTAAGAGAAGAGAGATTGAGTTTCCTGTGTGTTGGATGTGGCTAGGGACAAGGTATTTTCTGGGAAGTAGCTTCTGGAGTCTGCTGTCTAGGAGAACAGTAGGGACTGAGAGGTAGATTATGAAGGCAACAGTTAGGAAATTGCTTCCAGGACAGAAAAGTTGTCTTTTTTAAGGGGCGATCATTTTGCTGAAAAAAAGATGAGTTGGATAATTAAAATACAACCTTGTATTAACGACTCTAAAACATTCTACTTATGCCAAGCAAACAGGAAAACAGTGAAAGCCCTCAAAAAGCCAATTATCAAAGGCATTTCACTCTATTTTATTGTTTTTGGGGTATGGGGCCTTGTGCAAGCCTAAGGCCTTTCACATGCTAGGCAAGTGCTGTACCCCCGAGCTGTACCCCTAGACCCCATTTAATGTTTACTGTTGGTAATCATTATGTGATTTTAATTACAAAAAAGATAAGAAATTCACACACTTCTTGAAGCCTGCTTTCTTTTCCAACATTTAATATGAAAAATTTCAAACACACAGAAAAGTTGAACTTCCTATCATATAATTTCTATCATATAATCTTATAATACATTTTATTAGATTTACTTCATCATATAACTGTCCATGCAGCCATTAAAGCATTTTACTTTTGATACATTTTAGAGTAAGTTGCAGAAATTTGTACATTTATCACAGCTTTGCAGCATACATATTATGAAACAGAGTTAAATATTTGTTTAAAATTTAACAACCTACGCTTACTAATTTCATTTTTTATATTTTATGTATGTATTTATTTGGGGACAGTTGTGGGACTCCAACTCAGGGCCTTGTATACGCTAAGCACATATACCAGCCCTAAGCAATGCTCCCAGCCTGCTAATTTTATGTTTAAAGTCTATATGCAATTTCCTCTGCTGGAAAATGAATAGCACTGCATTTTATTTTAGGTACAGTTTTTGTGACCTTTTAGGGTTGCTAATAGTGAAGACTTTTACCAACAGCTACATAAGCTAGATCCTTCAACACAGGGGCTGGTCACATTTGCCCATTTCTTTTCTACATCCAGACATATAGGATGTGGCTGCATACAAGGTGGGTTCTCTGATTACCTGATTTTTCCAACCTCAGATGTGTGTGTGCGTGTGTGTGTGTGCTCACGCACTGCTGAGAATCAAACCCAGGCATGTGCTCTACCATTGAGCTGCATCACAAGCCCTGATACCCTTCCTTGGTCAAATGTACTTAAGCTTAGGCCATGTCCCAGGCATCTTTTTTTTTTTCTTAAATTATTTTATTGGTACATTTTAGGTACGCAACACGTTTACATTTATCATTGGGTGCTTGTACCTGTACATGAGTATCTTGGTTCTTATTTTTCCCCCTTTTCCCTGCCCTCCCTTCACCCCCTCCACCCTTCCCTATTAACAAAGACTTTGTTTCCATTTTTTCCTTTTCTCATAATTTTTCCTTTCCCTTCTTTCCTTTCCCCTGCCCCTCCCACTACCCCTACCCCTTTGGCCTTCCTATTTCAAATTCTCAATTGTTCATTTAAATCATTTTAACCCTTATTTTACATCTTCAATTTCTCACATTAGAGAAAATATTTGGTATTTACACATGTGTGTCCTATTTATTTCACTCAAGAGTATGGCCTCATTATGCATCCATTTAGCTATAAATGTCTCTAGTTTCTTGTTCTTTATGGCTGAGGAGTACTTCATTTTATAAAACAAAACCCCACATCTTCTTTATCCAGTCTCCAGTTGATGGGCACTTGAGCTGCTTCCAAGCTTTAGCGATTACGAACTGTGCCGCTATGAACATGGGTGCACATATATCACTGTGGTATGATTCTTTTAATTCTTTTGGGTAGATAACCAGAAGAGGAATAGCTGGGTCAAATGGGACCTCAAGTCCTAGTTCTTCGAGGTATCTCCATACTGATTTCCACAGTGGTTGCACCAGTCTACACTCCCACCAACATTGGAGAAGAGTTCCTTTCTCCCCACAACCCCGCCAGCATTTGTTATTGGTTGATTTCATGATAGCAGCCATTCTTTCTGGGGTGAGGTGAAATCTCAGTGTTGTTTTCATCTGCATCTCTCGAATGACCAGTGATGTTGAACATTTTTTCATGTTTCTTTGCTGCTTTTGCTTCTTTGTCTGAGAAATGTCTGTGCATTTCAGATGCCCATTTTTGAATTGGGTCTTTGAATTTGGGGGTTCCGATTTTTTTCAGGTCTTTATATATTCTAGATGGTAGTCTTTTGTCTGAGATACAGCTGCTAAACATTTTTTCCCACATTGTAGGTTGTCTCTTAGCTCTGTTGGTGGTTTCTCTTGCAGTGTGGAAGCTTTTTAATAAGATGAGATCCCAGTTGTTGATTCTTTGTTCTAGTTCCCATGCTACTGAGGTTTAATTTATAAAGTCTTTTCCTATTTTTTTTTTTGGTACTGGGGATCAAACTTGGGACCTTGCGCTTGCGCGGCAGGCACCAGAACCACTGAGCTAAATCTCTGGCCCTGGGCATCTTTGAGATTACTAAATACCAAGGAATGCTTTGGCAAATCTTTGCAGTTTGCCTTTATAATATCTGTATCTGTCCCCTAAAGAGCAAATGATGTGGAGCTGTTATAGGAATTTGAGCCCTAAGTTTGTGGGCTCAAATATTGCTTTTTGCTGCTACAAGAACATGGACAAATCTCTGGGCCTTTCTGAACTGAGCATATGGGTTAATTATCCCTGGGTTGAGCATGTCTACCTGCATTGGATGCCCACACTTCTACATGGGCGTTGTCAGCTATGACCTGCTGGTACAACTGCCACCTGTGGTTTCCAATTCAATAGATGTGAAAAACCAGCAATCTGCCCCCCTTCCCTATTGTCTTCTGAACTTCCAGAATATATCACAGAAAATAGTAAGGAAATAAATAGTTCAGAATCAGAGTTGTTCTGTTAAAGAAAGAGCAAGAATCAAGATTCGAAGTGTCTCAGCATTCAAAGAAGCAGAAAATTTTAATATCCACAGGCAAATTCTGCCCTCTGGGGAGCCTGGATTCTAGAAGAAATAAGAGAGCAATGCAGTGAAAGAGGTGAGACAAAAGCTTTTCAAGCACTCTGGAATCACTTGGAGACTGGGTTATTACCCTGGCAAAGTTATTAAAGCTAATTTTTCCAAATCCTTTACTCAAAAGGGTCACCTCAGGATAACTGGCGACCTGGCCTGAAGTTATGTTTATTTTTAAGATGATAGTTTTACACTTGATCTTAGCCAAAAGGCTGAGAAGTGATAAGATCATAGTTTTAAAAGGCTAGTAATAATTTCTACATATGCCTTTGCACCAAAGACTTAAAGGACTAACTTTTTCATTCATAAAGGTGCTTCAGGAGAGAGGTTTAAAATGTTGGGTCATAGTTGGCAAAGGGAGACTGTGCTTTTGCTCACTACATTTATATAATTTATATAATATGTAGTACTTTTCCCTCCTCTGGGTTTGCTTTAAAAGCTACCAAGTTGGATAGCCATTCCATGTTTCCAAAGTAATTAACACGAACTTCTAACATAAGTACTTGTAACATTTACTGTTGAATGCTACTTTTAGTTTACTGATTCGAGCTTTTTTCAATACTAATAATGTTTAAAAATACTTTTAAAATCTAGGTAAGTAAATTTAATAATTAAAATAATAACAAAATTTACAATGAGAAGAAGTGTTTGTATTAATACTAGGGCAACAATGTGAGGATGCCCTGCTAGTGGACAAACCGTACCTGGAAGGACTTGCTTGGGAAAATGTGGTTAACAGCACAGTATCTGATTTTGTCTTTGTGCAGGGGGTGTTTCCTTTTTGTCTTTTTCCTTTTTGTAGGGGAACCACAACAGTGACAAGTTTAATATTGATGAGTTTGACCTCCTGCGAATTATAGTTTAAGGATCAAACCCTTTTTGAATACAAATGCTGTTTAATTTGTATGGTAAACACATAGAATTTTGGAGATTAGCATTTTAATCAACCCTAATCTCAGCATTTTCTGCTTCCCTTACCTCTCCTTTTTTTCTTTCCCCCAAAAGTTTCATCAACCAACTTTGGAAAGGACAGCTAAGGTCCTCCCCTGGACAAGCAGGGTCTGTGGAACAAGCGCAGCGCCAGGCGTAGTAATCTTTCCTTAGCCATAGGCTCAGGCACGTCAGAGCGCTCCAGGAGATGATCAATTGTCCAAGAAACAGAACAGCCCATTCATTCAACAAATATTTATTAAGGGGTCCGGAAGAAGCAGGCAGATGTGTGTGTGTGTGTGTGTGTGTGTGTGTGTGTGTGTGTAAGTGGCCGTGACATATGTCTTATGGCACTTCTAAACTGGACCCGGGCCTCGGTGCCCTCTCCGAGCCCCGTATGAAATGTTCTTCTGATCCGTTGAACTTTTCTCTTTGCAGGTCCTGGAGCTTTGAAGTTGCGGGTGCATCTCCCGCCAGGCGCGCTCTTCTCGAGGCGGCCCATGCATTCGATTTGCACGGTGCAGATTCAAGTCCCCGAGATAGAGGAAACGTTTTTCGCGCCGGAGTTCAGCGCGGAGCTGCCTGGGCACCGAGGGGGCGACGGCGGCGGGCGCAGGGCCAGGCCCGGGCTGCATCCCGAGCAGCCATTGGCGGGCGCGGCGCGCTGCACTGAGCATGTTCGCGCTCCGCTGGCTCCGGGCGGCAGTCGCAGCCGCAGCCGCAGCCGCAGGGACGGCGGGCGCGGGAGCCTCCGCGCATTATGCAAAGCGGCGGCAGATGCGAGCTGGGCCAGCCGGGCGCTCATCGGCCTCGCCTCCCAGCGGCTCGACCAGCTGCCTGATTTGCCCGCGAGACCCCCCTGGCCCGGGCCGGGGGCCGAGCAGGTCCGCGATGGCCTGAGTGCCCGGGGCGCGGCGGCGCAGCGGCGGGGTTGCAACATGGGGAACCAGGATGGGAAGCTGAAGAGGAGCGCAGGTGATGCCTCGCACGAAGGCGGCGGCGGCTGCGCCGAGGATGCTGCGGGGCCCAGGGATGTGGAAGCCACAAAGAAGGGCAGCGGGAGCAAGAAGGCGCTGGGCAAGCACGGCAAAGGGGGAGGGGGTGCCGGCGGGGAGTCCGGGAAGAGGAAGAGCAAGTCGGACGCCCGAGCCTCGGTGTTCTCCAACCTGCGGATCAGGAAGAACCTGTCCAAGGGGAAGGGCGCCGGCGGCTCCCGCGAAGATGTGCTGGACTCGCAGGCCCTGCAGACCGGGGAGCTGGACAGCGCTCACTCCCTGCGCACTAAGACCCCGGACCTCAGCCTCTCGGCGGACGAGACGGGTCTGTCGGACACCGAGTGCGCGGACCCCGAGTGCGCGGACCCCTTTGAGGTGACCCGCCCAGGGGGTCCCAGGCCTCCCGAGGCCGGGCCAGGGGTCCAGCCGGTCGCCGAGGATTTGGAAACTGCGGCAGGGGCGCAGGATGGACAAAGGACCAGCTCGGGCTCGGACACGGACATCTACAGCTTCCACTCGGCTGCAGAACAAGAGGATTTGCTCTCAGACATCCAGCAGGCGATCCGCCTGCAGCAGCTGCAGCTGCTCCAGGACGCCCGGGAGCCTGCAGAGACCCCCAGCGCCGCCTTCGCTCCGCCCGGGGCCTTCCTGGGCCTGGACCGCTTCCTGCAGGGGCCGAGCGGCGAGGACGCGGAGGCCCAGGGCGGTCCGCGCGCGGAGCAGGCGCCGTCCGCGCTCCCCGCCCCGCCGGAGAGCCCGGCCCCGCGCAGCCTCCCGGCCTCCGAGGCGCCCGGCGTCCCCGCGGCCCAGGCCCGTGTCACAGACTCGCCCTCGCGCACGGCCTTCCCGTTCCCCGAGGCCGGGCCAGGGGAGGGCGCAGACGCCGCGCCGGACACTGACGAGGAGGTCGAGGAGGATGCTTTCGAGGATGCCGCCCGAGGCTCTCCGGGGGAGGAGTGGGCCCCGCCGGTGGGGCCAGAGCCGCAGGAGCGGACGCCAGGGCCCGGTGTCCCCGCAGCGGCCGCCTCCCTGCCCGGCAGCCCGGCGCCCAGCCCGCGCTGCTTCAAGCCCTACCCGCTCGTCACCCCCTGCTACATCAAGACCACCACCCGCCAGCTCAGCTCGCCCAACCACTCCCCGTCTCAGTCCCCCAGCCAGAGCCCCAGGATCAAGAGGCGACCGGACGCCTCCCTGAGCCGGGGGCCCAGACCCGCCGTGGCCTCCGAGGCCGCCCCGGCCAAGAAGCAGCGGGCGGACGGGGGCCTCGCCGGGGGCCTCAGCCGCTCCGCCGACTGGACCGAGGAGCTGGGCGCCCGTGCGCCCCGGGCCGGAGGCTCGGCTCACCTGCTGGGGCACGGGCCGGCCGCGGACGGCGGCGGGGTGACCCCCGCGCTGGCCGCCAAGGCGTCTGGGGCGCCGGCGACTGCGGACGGCTTCCAGAACGTGTTCACAGGTGAGCGCGCCGGCCGGCCTCCAGGTGGCGGGTCGCCTGCCAGTCAGGGCCTCCCCCTGCCGCCCGCCCGCCTTCTGCCAGGGAATCCTGGCCAGCCCGTGCCCTCGGGGAAATGCCTTGGACAGACGCGTCGGTTCTGTTTTCTCACAGGGTGATAAAAGGGAGCGATTCAGGAGTATCTGTCCCCAGTCATCTCTACAAAGGGCTGCCCTGCTCATTTCCCCAAATATCGGCTGCTCTCCAGGGTTCTGGGTCCTTCCAGGCAGACTGACTCCTTTTGTGCCTTGTTAGCAAAACCACATTTTATTCCCTCCTTCCTGACTCGACAGCATTAAAAGAACAAGATTGTTTTCCTTCCGTTTTAAGGATCGATGTTGGAGACATAAGCCATTCCGTTACTTTACAAAGGTGATCTCTGACGGCTTGTATGTATGTGTGTATACGTGTGTACGCGAGTACACATGTACACGTATACACGTGATATATACTTTTTATCTTGCAGCCGTCTAACGGTACCTCTACTTTGTGAAGTTGAGCAGTCACCCCTCTTTGCTAATGCAAGCAAATCTGGTACATGCTACTAGAAAATGAAAACAGAATAGTATAATAGGGATGCTTTCATTTGGTTTCATGGTGCAATCAGAATGGCCTATGACAAGGAAGTAGTGAAGTTGAGGAGGCCAAAGGCACCATGTGGTCCAGCTGATACCTCTCTTTTTTACCATCTGTTATAGTCTAACACAGCTAAAACACAGCTGAAGAGTCAGTGTATGGTGGTAAATGTCAAGTAGTATAATGAATTTATCCTTTCTTATAGGCTGATTGGTCCCAAGGCCTTCCCTTAAATATCCATTTTTTTCCTGTATACTACTCTTAATTATTAAGTGAAATAGAGCGTTAGAATAGGAAAAAATACAAATTTTGGGGGCCAATACTAGTAAGTTTGTAATAAATATTTGAATAACTGAAAATTTCAAAAGCAATTTCAAAATCTTACGTTATTTAATAAAGAGGCTATCTGTAAAACACAGATGAAATTTCTCATTGGCTTTTCAGTTGGCTAGATGCTGTTGATATTGTGCTAGCTACTTTTATTGGCTACAATTTTATTTTCAGCTATGCACTGCTTTTATTTTGCATTTATAGAATCTTAAGTAGCTTCTCTATCTGAGCTTTGTTTTTTCACTTTCTTTCCTCCTTTTTCTTTTTTGTATAGTTTCAATACAGTTAAAAGGATATTCAGTTAAAAGGATATTTAGCCTTAAATCCATTAGATAAATTCTTAAAACAAAAACCAAAAGCAAACACACAGACCATTTTTGATGGAAGAAGACTGGAACATTCTTGAGTTTCTTTTTGAAGTCCAGGGGATTAAACTCAGGGCCTTGAGCATGTGGGAAAATGCTCTATTTTTGAGCAAAATCTTTGTGAATTTAGTGCTGGTGAGAAATCATGGATTTTCTCTTTGAGTCACATTTATTTACATAGTTTTCTCAAAATGAAAATTGTTCACTGTAATTATGATTTTCAGTGATTAATAATAATTGCTATTCCTAGTAGTATAAGACTTTGGAAATTTGTTTCATTCACTTGGCATGCACACACATGGACGAGCACACACACATGTGTGTGCAAACACACACTGGACAGCCGTGTTGTGCCAGGCAATATGCTAGATGGTAAGTGTTACACGGATTGTTTTTTTCCTGGTGCTGGGGATGCAACCCAGGGCCTCAGGCATACCAGGCAAACACTTTACCATGAACTGCATCCCCAGTCTGATACGCAGACTATTGAATCATGGTAACCTTTCACTGGGTGAAGAGGAGACACCAGTGAGTACCACCATCAGCGGTTAGAGGTAAAAGTCAGTGGTAGAGTACTTGCCTAGTATGTGTAGGACCTGCATTGCTTTCCCAACATCAGAAGAAAAATAAAGTCCAGTGTACAAGAATCTATATATCGGGGCCGGGAATTTAGCTCAGTTCGATCCCTGGTACCTAAATAAATAAATAAATAAATAAATGGAAATAAAACAAAGAAACAAAGTAGCCAAGACTTAGCACTTTTCAGCCTACAATATTAATCAGCCTTGTTGTGGGTGTGTGCATTAAAAAAAAAAAGAATCTATCTATCTACCTGTATATCTGTCTACAGATATGTAAGAGAGGGTCCTAAAAGCATCAGGGATATAGTGGTTTATCTCTTTGGGGTAGTGGAGAGGGCTTTTCAGATGAGGATTGAACAGAGTTCTGAAAGATCATAGGCCCTATAAAGGTTGAAATTTTGTTTCCTCTTAAAAATTATATTCTTGGACCTTGCATATCTTTTAAATTTCCTAGTGCCATATTCTCAAATTTGAAATTTAGGATCATAAAGGAACCCTGTGGTAGCACTTGGGTTTTGTTGACCTCTCCAAGCAGGTTTTTTTGTGTGTGCAGTACTGGGGATTGAACCCAGGGCCTTCACACTGAGCTAATCCCAGCCCTCTTTACTTTTTATTTTGAGATAGGGACTGGCTGAATTCCCAGGCAGGCTTGAGCTTGCAATCCTCCTGCCACATCCTCCCCAGCTGCTGAGATTACAGGCTGTAGGCATGTGCACAGCCGTGTCCAGGTTTCCAAGCAGATTTTTTATTGTGTGTAGTAAAAGCACAGGGTTAGCTGTTTTTGTGTGGACATTCCCTACTTTGTATTCGATAGTTGGATATAGCAGATATATTTTTGTATAGCAGCTTCATATATTAATCTCCTTCCTTCAAGAAAGGTTTGGTCAAGAAAAAAAAAATCAGTAGATTTAACCTAACCTGTGATTAAGAAGAAATGGTGAAAGAGGAAGAGGGGAAATGACTTTCTCAAGGTCATTCTGTGATTCCAGCAGAGGTAGAATGGAAAGTAGAATCCAAGTTTACTGATTCATGCCTGATCCTCTTGGTTATTTTTATGCAGCACTGTAAAGTAATATATAGAAGAAAAACTATTCTACAATGTTGTAGCATCTATCTATAGTATCTTCCTCTTATGGGATATTTTTTATTTCTGTTGCTAATGGGCACTCCTTTTGTGGTTGAATTTAGCCTTCCTTGGACTAAATGAAAGCTGATTGTTGGCCAGAGTGAATCAGATTCTTTTAAGGCAGCTTTCATGGAAACTCTTGGAGTAGTAGAAGGAATCCAGATCGACACAGGCCTCTATTTCTCAGCTGTTGACTCTTCCCTTGTCATCTGCCACATTTGCTTCTTTATCATACTCTGCTATTTTATGGGTGTCTTGGAAATTACATGGGGCTTGGGGAGCACTCTTTGTCCTTAGGGAACCAGTTCTTTGGCCTTTATTGTGCATGTATTTGGGCCAATTAATTGCCAGCTGCCTTGGAAGCAGGTGATCATTATACATATCTATAGGCTTCCATCAACATCTTTTATCTTTAAACCATAGAATAAAGGTTGTCAGTTCTGCAGGAAAGAACAGATGTTTCTTGCTTTTTACTGCCTTGCAAATTCAGGGAGAATATTCTGGTGAAGAGATTTCCATTTCACATGTTTGTGTCTTTTTTGGGAGATATAAAAACATTAGCAACGAGGGAGACCAAAACATTATCTTGTTTAGCTGTTAAGAAACTGATGATGTCTTAAGCCACTGCTCTTACAAACATCCCAATTAATGTGTTTGAAATATGTATTTTTCTGTGTTGAATAGAAAAGAACTGAGAGGTTTCTTTACTTTGTGGCTCTGGACTGCTAGTAATTATGCCCCACAAGATTGTGAACTTTTAACATTATTACATGATAATTTTTAGTGGTAGTTTTCATGACTCGATTGCACAGTGCTTGAATTTTGTAGGTGTAGGTGACAGTGGAACGCTGTGCAGGGGAGGGAGAAGCGTGGTGCTGACTCTGCCTCCTGTATCTGCCTCACAGTCCCTGTTGAAGCCCACGTGTATCAAATGTTCGTGGGTGAGTAAAGTGTAGTGATTCCTGGTGATAGGATTTCAAGCCACCTATGGGTGTGTGAGCCTACGACATTGGGTGTTTATTGTTATCAAGCAGACATGTAAGTTTTCTTATTTAATTATTAAACATGGACTCATATTATTTTGTAAAATATTTACTAAGTTAAATATAAAAAGGAACTTTTGTGACATATGTATGTATAGATATGTACTCTATAATATATTCTATGCAGGCCAAGACAATCCCATTTCACTCAGTGCTGCCCAGGCAAGTCAAAAGGTTGGACACTCATACTTTACACATTAATCATAGCAGAAGCCGGGTAATAGAGGTTTCTTCTTCCTTGTTTTTCTTTCTCTCCGTGTGTGTGTGTGTGTGTGTGTTGTGCTGGGGACAGAACCCATACTAAGCAGTTACTCTGTGGCTGACAGAGTACATTTCCAGCCCAGTAATACCGCCATGCAGTTGAGGTTTAGACATCGAACATGTTAAATACATGATGCTAAGACCCTTTTTTTTGCAGAGGTGGAGACGGAACCCAGGGCCCTGCCCACGCGAGGCAAGTGATCTACCACTGAGCTGTATCCCTAACCTGCTGAATCACTTTGATAGGACTCCTTCCAAAGTCAATTATGTGCTTATCTGTCTTCTTTAAAAGGCATGGTATAAAAATTTAATCTGTTTGAAAGAGTTTAATGTCATCTTCAGGTACATCATCTTATGAAAATGTTAGTGATTCCCTCAACAGCTATTTCAGGGTGGAGGCTGGTGGACTCAGCCTGCTGTTTCTGAGTTTTAGTGTTTTTATTGTTTCTCAACTCTTCCTCGCTGTCAGCTGTCTATTCTTAGAGCTATCTTTTATTTCTTCTCCAGCCCCCTGTCACACTTCTTCATGACTTGATTTTTCAGGTCAATTTTTTATTGGCTTGTAAAGCCTTCAATGGAGAAGTTAGTTTTACTTACTGCACTTCTACCAATGCCAGGCCCTATGTTGACACATTATATAATTTTCTGTAATCCTTACAACAGTCTTGAAGTAGAGTTGTTTATCCTCATCTTTCCTAGGAGCAAAGCAAGGCTCAGATAAGTGAAGTAACTTGCTTAATGGTATTAAGCTAGTAAGTGGCCCATTTGGGATTTTAAAAAACAAACCTGTGGTTAATGTGTATAGAATAAAACCAAGTGGATCATTGAGCTTCTGGAGGGCTACTTAATAAAATGCTTGGAGTTTAGGACTTGGATAGTGTGTGACTCTCATTTTGGCCTTTCTAAAGTTTATCTTGATTTTTGTATCAGTAAAAGGAAGACCCCGCTCCAGGAGTACACATTTGCTGACATGGCTTGTTAATTCATTATACTGAATTTTTAAAGGCCAGGAACATTCTGAGTTCTATCAGTAGCACTTGACAGAGTACAGATGTCCAGTTAATGTCCAATAAATGAAAAAGTTAGAACTATCCCTGATACATACAATATCTAGCTATAAAAAGAAAGGGGTTATAGGATGCTATCCTTTTCTCTAAATATTGCCATACTGGGTTCTATATATCAGAAGAGAAGGTAACTGCATTAATGGAGACTGGGGACAATGTTTTTAAGTTATTTTAGTTTGATCTGAAACATCCTTTCTTATGGTTTCTTTTGAGATGAGTTCTCACCATGGTACCCAGAATGACCTTGAACTCAAGATCTTCCCATGTCAGGCTCCTAGGTAGCTGGGATTACAGGCATGTGCCACTGTGTCACACTCTTGCCCATGATTTCCTTAGGTCTGTGGCTTGGATCAAAGTCAAGTGCACCAATAGCTTCCGTGATGGATTTTAATAACTGCCTTGTGAACTGAGAACTGGCCTAGTTTTAAGCACATTTAAGCGTTTGGATATAAGCCACGAGTATCTGAAATAGAATAGATGCTTCTAATGCTTTTTCTTCTGATTCTATTAAAAAGTTGCTGAAAAATATGTTGATGATGGCAGCAGAAGTCATTCTAACTATTATTATCATTTATATCCTAGCTTGGCTATTTAGGAAAGCAACTCTCAGATAAATTTTCCTCATATGTATTAAGGTGAAGAACAATTTGACATTAGTAATGTTAAGATTAAATGAAATAGTGAATATAAAGCCCCTATCACTTTGCCTGCTACATTGAATGCATTTAATTGGTGCTAATTACTTTTCTGTCCTGATTTATTTTCTTAATAAACTTCATTGTTCAAAGTGAGCAGAGCCAAATTTGTTATAATTGAACCTACCAACTCTGAAATTGTATAAAAACTTGGCAGGATATAAATTGACCAGATGTTGATTGAAAATTAATATTTATAGTCACCAGATATTTTGATTTGTTGGGGGGGATTTTTACATGTTATGTGATGTTTTCCTTTTATATGATTGTAAGTATTTTCCTCACTTTATTGGGAATTTTCAGGGGGTTAGGAGAAGAAAAACATATGATGGGGGTGTGGCTGTGAGCCTGAGGGAGGGTGATGCCGCCTTCGACAGGAGAGGGCGGAGAGGAGGGGCAGCGGCTGCCACCCTCAGTATTGATGTTCTGCAAGCATCTGGCCACAGCCGCCTGACTTTGCAGCCTTCTCCTCCCACGATTCCTTTCATAAACTACTTTAGACAACTAATCTACTTACTGTTCTACGAACATGTATTTCTTTTTCCCAACTTTGTGCCTTTGTCTTGCTGTTTTATGCCCTTGGAACACACAATTTGTCTCTCTTGATTTAGCATCTGAAAAGGGCTTATTCCAATTTCCTTTTTTGCCTCTTTCCCAGCTAGACCCAACTGGCTGTCATCTCACTGGCTCTGTACTTCCTGTCTCCATCACATTGCATATGCTCCTTGGACTGAGGAATTCTTTCAGTCTTCTTTCCTGTCTGCTTGCCAGATTCCATCTGTCCATCATCTCCTCGTCTATCAATCCATCCACATTTATCTACTCCATGTCTTGCTGTGTGCCAGACAATCTGATAAGCACTGAGTAAACTAAGTGTCTTGACGAATATTTGTTCATGAATCTTTTTGAGGTGTTTATACTGGTGAGTTGGGCATTCAGGCTTCCTAATGACAACTAAGACTAGTTGAATTTAAGCTTAAAATGGCTAACTTATTTGGGCAGTTGAAATTAATTATTTTTATTGAGGTGTGTTTGAGTCAGTGATAAAGGTAGAATGATAACTTTGACAGAACATGTGTTGAGAAAACATCTATTCTTGCTTCTGACAGTTAATTTTAAAATCATAATTATATTTCAGTTACTCTGAGCTTTCACACATATATACATTTCCCTGAGCTACATTTCCTGCATCAAGTATAAATTTTATTGGTAATGGTGAAAGCAGTAAAGGGAAGAGAGAAAATTCTGTTCTTCTCTTCATTTTTGGTTTTGGATTATAAGTCATAATGAAATTTAGCATTAAGGGGCCATTAGGAAGAAACAAATGAGTATTGCCTCTGAGTTAATAGTTATTGGATGTAATTTTAGCAACTGTGAAAACTTTTATAAGGCTTTTCAACATTAAAAATATAAATATATGGAAACTATGATGAATCAATTTGAAACTGTAGTAATGTTAGGTAGTTATTAAAATTATAAGAACAAAGTAACAAAGTTACTAGATGCTATAGAAAGACATTAATCATACTGCAGAGTCATTATTCTTTTGACAGGTACTCTCCTCTGGATAAGAAAGGGGGAAAATGATGCCTTCCACCTTTACAGAGTTGTACTTGGAAATGTTGATTGGGGAAGAAAATTTCCGCTAAAATTCTGTAGTTGACTCAGGCTCCAGAATACCTTGGAACAACTGGAAGCTTTATTATCAATCATGCTCAAGCTGCAGTGGGCTGAAAATGGTCCTCTTGAAATAACATCTTGAGAAGCATATTGTAAAATTATGCTTGAAACTATTTAGATTATCCAGTTGAATGTCTTTGTACATCAGGCAAAAGTTCCTTGTTGTAGTTCTTGGTAATACAGTGCATATGTATGGAAAGTAATTCTGTGCCATTTAAATGTTTGTTTTAGGTCTCTAGGAGGGAGAAGAATGTTTGTTAGTAAGCCCACAGAACATTCTGGCAAGGGTTCAGGCTGAGAAGTCTTTCAATGTACTTTCCTTTTCAATTTTGCCACTGGTTTCCTATAAGGCTTGGGCCATAATTTCTCACCTTTATTTTTGGTGTGTGTGTGGTACTGGGGATTAAACCTAGGAACTTGTACTTGCTTTGCTGCTGACCTATACCCTCCATCCTTGTACTGATTAACACTTTGGTTTCTTAAAGGAAGAGACTTGGGATGTTGCTCATTGATAGTATGCTTGCCTAGTATGCATGAGACCTTGGGTTCTATCCCAGGTGCTGCCAAGAAAGCTGCCTCCTCCAAGTTCCTTTGAACCCATGATTTTAGAGAGGTGATGGTTCCACAGGTGAGGTTAGATAGAGAGGTTCCACTATTTCTGCCTAATAGTGGTATTGTGCATGTGGAGAGTGCTTCTTTCTTGGTAGAACTGAAGAAAATCCTTATGCTAGCGAATCTATTGATCCCATGGGTAAGGATGCTTTGGATTTCCATAATGGTGGTGAGAGCAATGATACTTAGACCTTGATAGTTTTGATTAATTTTTGGCTCAGGCTGAAAGGGATTTGGAATGGTTGGACTGTCATTATCTAACATAAATGCACGACCTTGTGTTTTTGAACGCTGAATAAGTAATTTTGTATGATAGATGATCCTGTGTTGTGAACATATATGAAAGGTAAAGCTACGCTGTATAATGTGTTACCTGGAGACTTAGACAAAATCAAGTCTTTCTAGTATGGGCACAGAATACTGAATAAACCCTATAAGATTCATTCTCAGCAGTGAAAGTCATCTCCTACTCTTGGATGAATTACAAGCTTCACATTTTTTCTCATAGTTTAAACTTCTCAATACAAGCAGTGCTAAGTGTTTGACTTTAATATATTTGTTTTTGTTTTATTTTCAGTTCCCCTACTATGATATGTGTATATATATATATATATATATATTTTTTTTTTTTTTTTAGTAAATTCTTTTATTGGTACATTGTAGGTATACAACACAATTACATTTCTCATTGGGAATTGTACCTTTACATGATGCATCTTGGTTCTTATTTTTTTCCCATTCCTAGCCCTCCCTTCACCCCCTCCACCCTTCCCTATTTACAAAGACTTTATTTCCATTTTTCCCATTTCTCATCATTTTTCCTTTCCCTTCTTTCCTTTCCCCTGCCCCTCCCACTACCCCTACCCCTTTGGACCTTTTCTTCCTATTTTGCATTATTGATTATTCATTCTAATCATTGGTACATTTTAGGTATGCAATATAATGACATTCATCATTGGAAATTTGTACCTTTACATAGTCTCTCTTGGTTCTTATTTTTCACCCTTGCCCAGCCCTCCCTTCAACCCCTCCAGTCCTCCCTATTTACAAAGATTTTGATCCTATTTTTCCATTTTCTCATATTAATCCCATTCCCTTCTATCCTTTCCCCTAGCCCTCCCACTTCCTTCCCCTTTGCCCCTTATGATATGTATATTTACTCAAATAATTTTTAACGAGTCCATTTAGAAGTTTGCCTTGACATTAAAATTTTCTTAGGAAATAAAAAAATTTAAAAAAAGTTTTATTGGCCTTAAACTAGTGCAGCTTAGTGAAAGCTATTAAGAAGGACTAGATGTGAAACCATTTCAGGATCCATTATAAATGCAACTCTTTGTGGAGGGTTTTGTAAGCAGTCTCTTCATTAAGATACAAGTTTTCTTTTAAAAGAATAATAAAAGGAATGGGATAACAATAAGGATAATCTTTTGCAACACATTTTTCAAACTATATATTTGTACATAATCGGCCCCTCTTTTTTCTGTAGACTAGTACTTGCCTGTCTGGAGAAGTTATGTAAACTTCATGGGAAGTGTTCATATTGCAGCTGCCAAGATGTTCTACAAGCCAGTTATATCTTACTGTGCTCGCACTGCTGGTTCAGTTACATGGCTTTGAGGGTGGAAAATGTTTGGAGAGTATCCTGGTAGTTTATCTCAGGATATAGAATTGGATCTACCTCTATTCTAATTTTAGAAAAATTCAGAAGTTTGTTAACTCTTGGACCCAGTGTTTTGGGGTAGGCGTAGATGGTAGAACAAGAACTGCCACTATTTATATGGAGAGACATGTGATTGGGCTGAAAATGTGATACAAGTGGAAAAGTAATCCCAGAAGCCTTTATATTTTGATTTGGACTATTTCTCTGAGGTGCTTCATTTGACTCTAAATTCACAGATCATTTTCCTGTCATTTGTTTTGGGATAATAAAAACTGGGTATGTGATTTAGGTTTAGCTTTTGGGTACACTTATAAGGTTCAGCTCCCAGTTTCCTTTTGTAAGTTTCTTCTTGGTTTCTTTACCAACTTTAATTACCAGTAGACTGCTAGGTTTGTATCTAGCTCCTCTCTTCTGGGCACCAGAGGCATTTCAGTTAGAGACCACAGGGCTAGGGGAGGCATTGTGACTAAAAGTGCATTTATTATTTTCCCACCCTCGAAATACCCTTTTCCTGGGCCTCCCGATTTAGGTACTGCTTCTCAGCCTTGCCATATTATCTGATTCCTCATTCTTTTCATATGTCACACCCAGCTAACCTTCCCATTTTAATGTCTCTTTAAAATGTCTGCAAGTTTCTGTTCCCACTGCCTCTGTCCTTCCTAGTTCAGATCACTGTCACCAGCCTCCTCACCATTCTCCTGACCACAGTTTGGCTATTTTCCAGTCCATTTTTCACAAGGCAAGAGAGTAAACTATTTAAAAAACACATTTAGGAGCTGGGGTATAGCTCAGAGATAGAATATGTACTTAGCATGAATGTGGCCCTGCCTTCAATCTGTAGCACCAGACTCTGATAAATAGAATAAAATAAAATAAAATATACACCTGAGCTAATAGTCCCAGTTTAGAAACATTGCAGCGATCCCATTTTACCCCAAGTTAAAGTTTAAATTCTTTTTTTTTTTTTTTTTTCGGTACCGGGGATCAAACTCGGGTCCTTGAGCATGCGCAGCAGGCTGCGGAAACCACTGCGCTACATCCCCGGCCTTTAAATTCTTTTATATATGTCAAATATATCAATATATCGCGTGTTCTAGATCATCATATTGTTAAAAAGAAGACCTTACTACATTTAACAGAGTTTGAGTGGAAAAAAAAAAGACTGATCAATGGAGTAGCACTCAGGACAAAAAACAGTTCAGACAGCTTCATCCATAGCCTAGGGCAGGGGGCTATGTTTAGCCAGAATGGAGGTAACATACAGCAATAGCCTGTTTGGGTACAAATCCATACTTGCCTTATTTGGGTATATTTTGGTAGTACTCAGTCTATGGTTGGTTGGATGTTTGGTTGCTCTGATTGGCCAAGACTAGGGCCTGGGATTTAGTTCAGCGGTTTTGCCGCCTGCTGCGCAAGCGCAAGGACCTGAGTTTGATCCCCAGTACCAAAAAAACAAAAAACAAAAACCAAAAAAAACACAAGACTTGACTATTTGTTGTACTTCCAAGTTAAATTGTGGTTTGTTTACATATTAAGTTAATTATTGTTCCCTGCATATGGAAGCAGATTCAAGATTAATTTTAATATGTAAATAATATATAACAGATTACACACATATGCTTTGTATAATAGCCATATAATACATATAATGGGTGTTATATGTGGTTCAAAGTGCATTCAAATTTAATGCTCTGCAGCTTTTTTCTCTCATTGCTCAATCTCTACTGCCCTTCAGCCATCTCTTCAACCATCTAAATACTCTGATTTCTCTGCGGATATCTCAGGTTCTTTCTAGTATCATTGACAATATTCTCAGGAGAAAAAAATTCCATTCAGTGATGCTTCTCATTTCATGATAAAACACCCTTCATTAGTCCATACAGAACTCTTCATTTTGTCCTTATATTTGCACATTTTATTTCCCATTCTGAGACCCCAATGGACATAAAAGATTAGTTTTATGAATTTAGTATCCTTGGAATCATGTGTATTTTTGTAAAGTATGTAGTATTTCTGTGTGTGTTTATTTTATCCAAATACAGTACTCTTGAGTTGTAGATCTCATTTGTTTTTTAAGTGTCACTGCCTTTGAAAAAAAGATCTACACATTTTTCTGGGTAAATTTCTTAGTAGCTTATTACTTCTTACTGTTACATAGTATTCCAAAGGGTGAATGTTCTGCTGGGTTGTACAACAGCAGGGGGCGCCATTCACCTTTCATGGTAGGTGCTTAATGTTTTTCCTAGTCTTGCAATGCTGTAGCTCTGGGTGCATTCCCTGGATTTTATTTAAACGATTGTGCAGTGACATCCATCTAGATTCCCTTACTTCTGAGGCTAGCATAGAAAATGCTCTGAGAAATATGTATATTAAGGAGTGAGATAGCTCAATCATACAATAAAGATTTACTTAATTTGTGTAGGTATGGTCAGATTAATTTCCAGAATGTCTCCTCTAGTTTATAATCCATTTGCACAGTAAATTACCATTATATACATTCCACTAGTCCTAGGAGGAAAACTTGTTACTGTTCTACTTTTTAGTATGTGTTTATTGGGTGATGAATGCCTTTGAGAAAACCTGTTTTTTTTTTTTTTTTGCCATTTGGTTTACCTTTCTGTGCATTGCCTGTTCCTATCCTTTTGCTTTTTTCTGTAGGGTTTCTTGATTTTTCTTGTTGTTCACAGGTGTTCCTAAGATGTTCTAAATCTTCTCCTATTACCAGTGCTGGAGGATGAGACATTATACAAAGCCTCCTTCTTACGTTAGAAGTCAGGTATTTAAAAGTGACATTTCTCATAGTCCCTTGGAGGTTTGAGTTTCAGATGTAATTTATGTTTTATAATTTTGTACTACACATAGAAGGCCGTGGTCAGGTCTAAGTCTTCCATTGTTTCTACTGGCGATCACAGCTGAGGAACTGTCCAGCTCTTTCAGGGCAATGTTGGCAGGGTCTTGTGTTGGGCACTAAATTTGTGGAGGGCCTGGGTGGGGCAAGGTGTGTCCGTGCAGCTGGTATGCCTGGTGGCAGACATAGCACAGTTCTGGGGCCAGTAGTAGAGGTAGACCTAGCAGTGGGGTTTCCTGGTCAGGCAGGCAAGGTGTGCTTCTAAGGCCCAGGTCTTCAGACCATAGAGGAAGTAGCTGCTTCTTTAGTGGCCTGGTCCTATGTTGTGGCTTTATGAGTAGTTTCTGAAAAGATATAAGATCCTTTAATACATGCTGTCCAAGATTTCATAAACCTAAGTCATATCCTACAATAGATTTCCTCATGTTTAAAAGATTTAGAGTAGATTCAGTTGTATGTAATTATTGAATTTTGACATGAAGAAATGATCTTAGCAAATACTATCTGCTAAATTTTATGCTTCAAAAATTTGTGGTGTCCTTGGTTGGACAGAAATACTTAAATTTTATATAATTCAATTTATTTCTAACTTACGATTTGTATTGTTTCTCTCATTTAAGAAAGTTTCTTTGACTCTAAGGTAGCAAAAATCTCCTCTCTCTAGTTTTCTATTATAGCTTCATCTTTTACATTTACATTCTTTTTTTTTTCTTTTGGTACTGGGGATCGAACTCAGGACCTCGCACTTGCAAGGCAGGCGTGTGCCACTGAGACAAATCCCCAGCCTTACATTTATGTTCTTGGTTAGAGTCCTCTTCAGTATATAGTGTAATGTGGGAATATAGTTTTATTTTTCTCCACATGGCAAAGCCAGTTTTTCCTGTATAATCTACTAATTTTACTCAGTGACTTTTGATACCACATTTATAGCATTCGTATATATAGATAAATCTGTTTCTGGGGTTTCTGTTCTTTCTTTTTATGTGTTGTTTTCTGTTTTCAGCCAGTACCATATGCTTTTTGTAAATGTGACTTTGCAGAGAAGTATCCCTTTTTCAAAGTTGACTTAATCCTCAATATGTACCTTAGATGTAGTTGTCCATGTAAATTTAGAATAGGCTATTGACTGTCTTTAATAAATCCTAATGGCATTTGGTTGGATTTTCATTGAATTGATAAATTAGGCTGAGGATTGTTATCACTTTTATAATATCAGCTAATCAAAGAATATGAAGGACTTTCTCATTTATTGAAATTGTCTTTAAGTCCTTTTAGTAGCGTTTAGACTTTTCTCTACAGAGGGTTTGTGTTTTCTTTGCTGACCTGGTTTCCAGATACGATTTTATCACTAATAGGATGGCTGTCTTACTTTTATAAGACTTCTAGTTGTTGTTGGGGTAAAGAAATGTTTTTAGTGTCTTTTAGTTGTAAGTATTGTATGGTGTAGCTCATGACTTTCTTTAAACATGAAGTTTACTAGGTAATATAAAGTCATGAGACTTTAAAGGCAGTCCTTTTATTTTTTTTACAGCACAATAATTTAAACATAATCATATATAAGCACTAGGTAACTCTGTTGAAATTATTGTGGCTTTCTTTTCAGCATTATACATTGTCATTTTTTTCTGGACATTCCATGTTGTCTTTTGGGACTCAGAATCCTAAACTCCAGAAACACTAACTTTTAAATTTAGGAGCTTGTGTTATACATTCAACATTAATAAGAATCTTTCTAATTACTTTAAATATTTCAAAAGCACTATTTAAACAACTGTATATTTTATCCAATCAGAAGAACAGCCATCCCTGAATATCCATTACTTCTTTCTTTCTTTCTTTCTTTCTTTCTTTCTTTCTTTCTTTCTTTCTTTCTTTCTTTCTCCCTTCCTTCCTTCCTTTCTCTCTCTCTTTCTTTCTTCTTTTCTCTCTCTCTTTCTCTCTCTTTCTTCTTTCTTTCCTTCCCTTCTTTCTTTCTCTCCCTTCCTTCCTTCCTTTCTTTCTCTCTCTCTCTCTCTCTCTCTCTCTCTCTTTCTTTCTTTCTTTCTTTCTTTCTTTCTTTCTTTCTTTCTTTCTTTCCTTCTTATTTTTTGCTGTTCTGGGATTAAACCCAGAGCTTCACATGGACAAAGAACATACCACCAAGCCACATTCTACTCCTGTCATTTACCCTTTGTGCTGCTTTTTAAATACTTCCATATTGTGTTCGCTTTGGCAGCACATATACTAAAATTCATATGGTCATTTTCCCATCTAATCTTTGCTAATTAAGTGCTGTCCCTCCCCATGCTTCATATGCAGTCTTAGCATTCATCTTAGCATTCATTAGAGTCACTTTTATGGATTTACCTTGTACATAAATATTGTTATTTCTCTTAAAGGATTTTACTCCTGAAATTTCTATATATTTTTCCTTTGAATGTTGTTCTGTTTCAGGATTAAGAAACAAAAAAACAGCCAAAGCCAGGTGTGGTGGTGAGTGCCTATAGTTTCAGGTGCTTGAGAAGCTGAGGCAGAAGGATCAGTTGAGCCCAGGCAATCAAGACCATTTATGAGCAATAGAGTGAGACCTCATCTTTGAAAAAGTCCATAGCCCCTTATTATGTTCTTAACAATGGTGGGTAGTCATTGTCAGCGTTGTCATGTATGTTTTATGATACTCTTGGCCATTGTTTTGGGGGTTTTTTGGTGATGGAGATCAAACTTAGGGTTCTGTGCGTGTTAAGTTTGCATTCTACTACTGAGCTACAACCTCTGCCCAATTTTATTAGGTTTATTGACAAAATAAATAGATAAATGTAATAAACCTAATAGAACTCAGGAAGATGAGGCAAGAGGATCTCTTGATCCCAGGAGTATGAGCAACATAGCAAGACCCTGTCTCTTAAAAAGACTAGTGCTGGGGTGTAGCTCAGTGGGAGAGTGCTTGACTAGCACGCACAAAGCCATGGGTTCCATCCCAGCTCCACACAATGAAAAAGAAAAACAACAACAAAACACACATACATAAAAAGAAAACCATATCAACAACATATTTGTAGGTGCAAAAATGAATTTTAAGACAGATTATTAAAAGTAAACTATTTTTTGTTCAGTAAAATGCTGTAGTTTTCATTAGATGGAACTCATTATGTTTAGTGTTTAGTGTTTCTGTGACAAGTTGGTAGAAAATATATAGCCTGTGTTATGGCTGTATCTAGATGTCCCCCCAAACTCTTTATGTGGTCATAGGTGGGGCTTTTTGGAAGTAGCTAGATCTAGGGTGTGATACTGGAATTAAGGATGTTTGGTAACCTAATGGGTTTAGCACAGTTCTGGATGTGGATAATGGAAGCCCCACCCTGGTTGTTGATGGCATCAACCAATAGGCTTGCAATTTGGATGGAATATAAAGGGAGAGAAGGAAGAAAGATTGCTGCTGCTTGCTGCTTTGCTGCCTTCTGCCTGTTTTGCCATGGACTGTTTCTCCTCTGTGATGCCCCTTCTTCCATGCCACCCTGCCTTGGAGCCAGCTGACTATGAACAGAAACCTCAACAAACTATGAGCCAAATAAACCTTTCCTTGTTAAAAAAAAAAAGTGAATCATATTTTAGAGCATAAACCTCAGTATGAAATTCACACTTGATACTCTTCCACCCATGTATAAACTTATGCATCTTACTGAAATATTTAGGCCTTGATTTCTTTACAGGAGAAATTCAGGGTTTGAGCTAAAAGATTTCTAAGATTTTTCTGGCTCCACAATACTTAGGATTAAAAGTATAGTCATAGAATGTCACCACATAATTTGATCCTGATGACAAAAAATTATTTGTCTTTGGGGTCAATAAAAACAGAAAATTTATATGTATCATCATAACTAATAGGAACAAAACAATACAATGCGACAACAACAACAACAAAACCCACACAACTCTCCTGTTGTTTCCATGGGATGGTTTCTGTATTAAAAGTTTTTATTCTTGTTTAGATGGTTATTAACTCAGGAAAATACAGAGAGCACCAGGGATGCTCCTTGCTCTGTGTCATCATCACCAGTTAGGATTTTGTAGTCTGCATCTCTTCTACAAGAGTAAGATGCATTGACTTACTGTATTATTAGCCAAGGGCAGGGAGCATATTTTCTTTGTGATTGTAGCCTCTGGTGGACCTGTGACATTCTTTGACATATGACGGGTGCCTATATACTTGGTTGTCTTTGCTGCTACCCCCACCCCAATTCTACTAAAGATGTTTAATTAAAGTAGTATGTTCTAAACAGTCATTGTAATTAGGTTGTTAGCCCCTGCAGGGTGCAGACCGCATGGTCTGTTTCTTTTATGTCTTAGTGCAAAATGTTGGTCAGAAGCTTTTCCAGGAGTTGCTGGCTTACTCAGAAGTAGAAGGTCCCTGGAATAAAAATGAGGGGAGCAGAGTGTGTGTGTCCAGTTTTGGCACTGTCACTCTCCAGTCTTATGACCTCAGGCAGATTCTGGAACCTTCCCATTGCCCAGTGAGTTCCTTTGAAATTGGAAAGATAAATCCTTGCTCTGCAGAGACTGGGGGCATGGTCCAATGGTGGTGTGCGTGGTTAGCATGCCCATGGCCTCATGTACTCCACAAAACTCACAATAAATGTGGAACTGCCTTGAACATTGCAGAGTTCTAGCCAAATAAAAGATTTCTACTTTTTTTTTTTCAATGCTGGAGAGGTGAACCCAGGGCTTTGTGCATATGGAGCAAATGCTGAATTTTCTATTTTTTATGGTGTCACTGGTCAGAGAGCCAGTAGAAATCCAATCCAAGGATGGATGATTTCATCTCATTCTGCTAGAGGATTGCCAAGTTTGCTGTGATAATAAATAGTTCTCTCTACTTTCTAGCTGCTATTTCCATGTTTATCAAGCCCTGTGATTTTTGCTTATTAAGCTTAGAAAAGAGTTTGTATGTAGTGTATGACTGCAAAGCTAGTTCTGTGTGCTTTATTTTTTAATATCCATGATGTGGAAGTATATGTGGGAAGAGAGAGAGGGAATTAGTGCAGAAGTTATTGGGGGACATTAATGATTAATAAATTCTCTGTCACTGAATATTATTTTAATATGAATTTAATAAATATAATAAGAAATAATGCAAGCTTTAAAAAAACAAAATTAGGACTTGTAGCAAGCATGATTTTAGACAGTGCCTTATTAAAGTTTACTGAATATAAAAAAAAGCAATTCTTGGGGGACAAAGATGGTTTAAGCTATAATCACTTTGCTTGCTATCATACTTTTGCAGATGCTTTTAGAACCCACTTAATGATTTTCTTCAAGTTAAATCAAATTTTCATCCCAGATTTACAACAAAGAACATGTGAAGTGCATCTTCACAACAACAGTAACATTTACTGGCACTGTATGATGCTTTTTGTTTGTTTGTTTTTGCTTTTTTGAGATAAGGTCTGACTATGTAGCCCTGGCTGGTCTCCATCTCTTAGTCCTTCTGCCTTGGGCACCCGAGTGTTGGGATTACAGGCTGGGCCACAACGCTCACCTTATGTGATGCTTATTATGAAACTGCTTTCAGTTAATTCTCACAACAACTCTAGGAAGTAATGAGAACAATTAATTTCAGTTTAGAGATGAGGAAACTGGGCTGGAGGGTGTAGCTCAGTGGTTGAGTGCTTGTTTTGCATGGCAGAGGCCATAGGTTCATCCCCAGCACTTCAAAAAACAAACACAAACACACACACACACACACACACACACACACAAAGGCAAAGGAAAAGAGAGAGAGACAGAGACAGACAGAGAAGCACAGGATGAGAAGTATACTTAGAAAGTCTGAGTGACTTGTCCAGGGTGGTAGCTCAGCACCTGCACATGGTGATTAGAATCCAGGCAGTGGGCTCCATAGTTTCAGCTCATAACTGCTGCACTCTGCTTCCCCTCCTGGCCACACTTCATGAAGTCTGATTTCCTTTTTTTTTTTTTTGTACTGGGGATTGAACTGAGGACCTTGTGCTTGCAAGGCAGGCGTGGTGAGTAGCATGATTTCTATTGGTTGTATAGATAACCATCATGTGTATAAAGACATCTTAAAAAAAACTAGACAGTTATAATCTCAACATTCTGAAAAACTAAAGCAGAAGGATCACAAGTTTAAACTCAGCCTGGGCAATTTAGCAACTTGTGAGAGCCCACCCTAAAATAAAAAAATGGCTGGGGATGTAGCTCAATGTGAAGGTTTTATGTTCAATCTCCAATATGGGAAAAAATAAAAAACAGCTTTCTTACTAGCATTTATTGGTTTTGTATTCTGGGTGATAGCTATGCTGACTGTAGCAGCTGGAAACTTAATGTAGTTTTGATTTCCATTTCACTAATGGCCAGATGTTAAATATGTATCCAAATACTTATTGGTCATTTCTACTTCTTTTGAGAAGTATCTGTTCAGTTCATTTGCCCATTTATTGATTGGGCTATTTGATTTTTTTTGGTGTTGTTATTTGAGTTCTTTGTGTATTCTAGATATTAATGCTCTGTCAGAAGAGCAGCTGGCAAAGATTTTCTCCCATCCTGTAGGCTGCCTCTTTACTTTGTTAGTTGTTTTCCTTGCTGTGTGGAAACATGTTAATTTGATGTAGTTTCACTTGTTGATTCTTGCTATTATTTCCTGTGCCATTAGAGTCCTTTTCAGGAAGTCTTTGCTTGTGCCTATGGCTTCCAGCATTTCCCCTATGTTTTCTTCTAGCAGTTTTAAAGCTTTAAGTCTACTTATGTCTTTGATCCATTTTGAATTGATTTTTACACAGGGTGAAAGTGATCTAATTTCAGTCTTCTACATATGAATATCCAGTTTTCTCACATCATTTGTTAAAGAGGCTGCCTTTTCTGTAATATATGTTTTTGGTCCCTTGTCCAGAATTAGATGGCTGTAGTTGCATGGCTTTCTTTCTGTGTCCTCTATTCTATTCCACTGGTCTACACATGGGTTTTTGTGCCACTACCATGCTGTTTTTGTTACTATGGCTTTGTAGCATAATTTAAAATAAGATATGCTGATGCCTCTAGCCTTGCTCTTTTTGCTGAGGATTGTTTTGGCTATTCTGGGTCTTTTGTGTTTCCATATGATTTTTAGGATTTTTTAATAGTTCTGTAAAGAATGTCATTGGAATTTTGATGGGGATTGTGTTGAATCTGTAGATCACTTTTGCTAATATGGCCATATTAATAGTATTAATTTTACCATCCATGAACATGGAAGGTCATTCCATCTTTTAGTGTATTCTTCAGTATTCTTTAATTTTCAATGTGGAGGCAGTTCACCTCTTTGTTTACTTGATTTCTCAGTATTTTTTTGGAAGCTATTGTGAATGGACTTGTTTTCCTCATTTCTTAGCTAGTTCATTATTGATGTATAGCAAAACTATTGATTTATTTAGTGTTGATTTTATATCCTGAAACATTGTCTTTATTTTTGTACATTTAGTTTCTTCCAAGTTATTATTATTAATAATCCATGAATTATTATACCATGAACTATGCTAAGCACTTTAGATGCATTATCTCATTGGATCTTCACAATAATTCTGTGATAGGGATTCATAGTTTTCCAGTCGATCTTTTGATTCCACCCATAAATACTTATCTGCCATAGCTTTCCGAGAGTGAATTCCCAGATCAAAAGGGGGAAGTATTTAAAGATCATTGACGTATATTGCCAAAATGTCCCCTAAAACTTTCCCTGTCAGTAATCAGAGGCCACTTCTGGGTTTGGGGCTGCTGTGAATCAATATTGAGGGATACTGGAGGAAAAAAATGGTAAACACATTGCTCATGTGGTGGTTCTTTGAATTCTTATCTTTGTCTTCAGTTCTCTAACTTCTATAATGTAGTTAGAGTCTTTAGTGGTTACCCCAGGCATTCTGTCCAGATATGGTGGCACTTGTGCATACACTTTTAGTTGAGGTAGTCACAAAATCATACCCAATTTCAAGGAGAGGAGTATTTATACATTGGTGAGATTATAGTCAAGAATATGGAAAGAGTTGAGAGAGTAAGCCATAGAATGAGCCAGGAAACATGAAATTGTTGGGTTGACAATCTAGCAAAGAGAACTAGTGAGAAACTAGAGAGAAAATGGTTAGCAAGGTAGAAAAAATAGAAATGAGTATCCTGAAGATGAGCAAGTGTTTTAAGGAGTAGGAGACTATAACAGTGAAAATTTTACTAGTGATTAAGAAACGGAGTAAGGTGAAGACAAATATCATTGGTACCAAGTTGCTTACCAGTCTCTGTTGGATGATATGGATGGAAGTCAAATTAGAATGAGCTGAGCCAGGAGTGAGTGGGTGAAGATAGCAAGAGTAGATAATTTCAGCTAGCAGTTTTGATGTGAAGGAAACCAAGAAATGAGACAGTGGAGTGAGGAGCCATGTAGACCTAAGAAAAATTAGTTTTTCAGTACTAGGTACTGAACACAGGGCTTCACACATACTAGGCAAGCACTCTACCACTGAACTGCATCCCCAGACTGAGATATATTTTAAAGCGTGTTTGTGTGATACTGGGAATCTCTATAAAGAGGGAAGTGTTCCTGGTCCAGGAGAGAGAGTGTGTGGTTAAAGAAGCGAAGTTCTGAGCATGCCACAAAGAATTCCATTAGGAAGGGGGTGGGGAGAACTTGCTTTTGTTTTAGGGCGCATTTGCACTGCAAGGAAGGGAAGAGGGTGGATGCAGGTACTTACAGTTTGTCTTAGATTCTTCTATTTTTCTTGATAAATTAGAGAAGATCATTGTCTTATCATTGGAAGGGGTGGGCTGGCAGAATGTGTAAAACTTGAGTTTATTGGAGAATGTATAATACTTGTACTACCGGAGAGTGGAGGCTTAGATAAGAATGCAGAGCAGTGTTATGTTTGATGAAGGTACTGAAAACAGATGATATGTGTATCTTCTACTGTGTTCACTTGCTCAGGTGCAGGCAAAGAAAAAGTGGCTGGGTAGCCTGAAATAAGTTGTGGTTTTGTGAGGCAAATATGATGGAGGGAGAGGGGAGGGAGCTGAACTTTGATGGTAGGATTTAATTATAGCGGTGGAGCGTGGGACTTAGACTGGTAAGGAAGGAAGTGAAGACCGGATATGGGGATGATACATCATGTGACAGGAATAGCCACAATTAGTTCAAGGTCAGCCATGGTAGAGATGACGGGTTTGAGGTCTGTGTGGGGGAAGGAGCTTTAGACAGGTTTTAGAATAAGAGCTTAAAGGATAAAAGGTTACAGTTAAGGGTTAGATGTTTCATCCAGGCATTTGTACTTATCTTGATTCATTGACATTTAAGAAAATATAATGTATCATTCCCTCTTTGCCAACACTCCTTGAGTTCTTGGGCAAAAGGTGGTAAACAGCAAAGTCTGCTGAGATGGAGTTTGTATTCTACCAAGAGACAGACCACAGTGTTACCTAAATTCAAGGGCTAAGCTCTCTGAGGAGGAATAGGTGAACAACGGGGAAAAAAGATCAACAGGATGTGTTATTTTAGAAAGGGCAGTCAGGAAATTCTGTCAGTGGGAGTGACAATTGAGCAGAGGACTCAATGAGATGGAATGACTCATTCAAGTGTATGGGGGAAGAGAGTTCTGGAGCCAAAGTCTTGGAGAGAGGAGAGTGAGCTCAGTTTGGCCAAAGAAGAAGGGAAGCTTGTGGGCAAGAGCAGACAGACAGAGTGGGGAGAGGGCAGAGGGAAGGAGAGAAGCAGAGAGGAGTTTGCTTTTACCCAGAGGATGATTGGAAGCCACTGGGGGAGGGGCTGGAGTAAATTTTGGAATTCATCTCCTGGAGGTAGTGGAGCTCCTGATGATGATGACTGTATGCCATGGGAATGGGGTGGTGGTGGAGGAAATGCTAGCTGGAGACAGGGAACCATGATTTCAGATGAAGTTTCTATCTCAGTGTTGGATCACATGATGTCAAAACCAGTGCTAATGCTAGAGAGGCATGAGGAAGGTAGGGCAATGAGTCAGGAGTTGAAGGATGAAGTATTCAGTGAACAGCAGGGGTGAGGAGGGAATGAAAAGAATTCTGTAGATGGCCGAAAGGAAGAGGGGTAGCAAGTGACCTAATCAGTGGCAGGAGTTTTCAAAGGAGCTCATGGCTCTGAAGGACAATAATCATGTGGAAGTGTTCTTGGGGATTAAGGGAGTTTCCCACTAACTTTCTGTCCCTTAAATATTCAGCTTTTAAATAAAATGCCTTCACCTGAGAGGACCAAAGGACCAGGAAGTCCTCATGAGTCAGCCAGTTTACTCTTGATGCAAGGTGGTGACATTCCCTTTAGAAAGAGGTGAGGGTGGGCTTCTCAACCTGGGGCTATTTGCTTTCTGGGGGACATTGGCTGGAGACATTTTTGGCTTTTACAACTGGGAGTTGGTGATTGTGCTGCTGGCCTTGTGGTGACTGTGGATGCTGCCTAGTGACAGGTGGACCCCTCTCACACAGCACAGAACTAGCAGGTTCAAGGTGTCAGTAGTGTCATGGCAGGGAAACCCTGGACAACAGCTTTAGAGATATTTTCTCGTCCAAGAACTGGAGTTCCAGCGGGTCATAGTTCTCTCTTCCACATTATTCCATAACCTTTGGTAATTTTTGGCTCAATGTACACATACACATTCACTCCATCACATTTACTCACAGGTATACCAGACCCCATTTCCTTTATATTTTTGTTACACAGTGTGTGAATTGTAGGAAAGAACTAGAGTATTATTAGGGCTGTTTTCTGTCTTTTGGTTATATGTGTACAATGGATATACTGTTAGGATAATTAATCACTTGAGAATTGAGGGGTGTGGTTTCCTGGATATTTAGTTCTAGTTACGTATCATACAGGTAAACTTCAGTTCTGTTGGGGAAAAATCTTTTACTGCCTCTCAAAAAATGACTTGGAAGACCAAAGAGTGCTCTCTAATGACCTAAAGAAATGGAGAAAATAAAGAGACCTCTTTTGTCCTACTTTGTCATTCCAATTTTTGTTTTTGTGCCTGGGATTGGAGCTAAGGTCTCCTGCATGCCAAGCATGTGCTTTACCACTGAGCTGCATCCCCGGCCCTTACTACACATATTAAAGGCAGAGTTTTAGATTAGTTTTGTTTTACTGGCAGAAATAGAGAGAGACAGGAAGATTTCATGACTATTGACATGACTAGTGTGTTGACAAAATTATACATTTATTATGTTTTGAGTTTTAGTTGTTGTCACCAAAGTATAGATCTGTGCCTGGTTTTGGGCAGCTTGGAGCAAAGAATGAATTCTATGTATTCAAAGGTATTTTAAAGCAAAATGAAACCCGAGAATATGCAACTGCAACCTTATGTGGCTCACAAAGCCAAAAATATTTACTATTTGGCCCTTTACAGAAAGAATGTGATGATGTAGTCTGAAATTTCATTTCCAGTTCTGTCCATGTTGCGAATGAATCTGTGTCATAGAATGATAACATCATGTCAGTTCAGAAATCCCGCAAATTTATCAATGCTTTTTCTGTGCAGTTGGCCAGGTTTGCAGACTATATATATGCTGGCCATTAGTTTGTGTTTTAGTGAAGGAGGCTGACATTAAAAAAAGACTGCACAACCAATTAAACAGTTAACATGGTTAATTACAAAAATGCTGGGCACAGTGGTCCATGCCTTTTGGTCCCAGCTCCTTGGGAGGCTGAGGTACCTCTAAGAGGCTCATTTCAACCTAGGAACTGGAGAACAACTGGACAACACAAAAAAAGAAATGCTGTGCTCGCTTCGGCAGCACGTAATACAAAAAAGAAATGTTATTATAGAAAGGAGTATGTATAAAGGGTTCCAAAAGAGTATGAAAGGAAATCATTGAGGGATTTTCTATGCAAGTGATCTGACCTCAAGTTGAATCCATCAGTTAGATGGAGGAGCATCAGGTAAGAACTCAGGAACAGCTAAACACTTTTCTATTGTCTCTGTCATAGTTCATACATACAGAAAAAGTTACATTAATGCATGAAGGTTAGAGAACTAAGAGTGTCAAAAATACGTGAGGGAGCCCCGTGGTTCTCACCCCTGGCTAGAATCAGTGGTGACCAGTAAGGCAGTGATGGCCAGGGTTCCGGTGACTCTGTTCTTCCAGATGATTCTAAGGCACAGCCGGGATTGAGAACCCTGGACTAAGGAGACCCGGGTCCTCTAAGGTCCTCAGCCAGTGTCTTCTCATTGTGCTTCCCTTCTTGTGGGTCTCTTTTAGCAAAATAATAAAGAGTTGGGGTCCTGAGGAGCATCTGAAAACACATTGAACTTCTGGCTTTCTCTCCCTTCAGGATGACTTGGTCACTGACCAACTCTCTGCCCTTCTCATGGATCGGTGCCTTTGTCTGTCTGGTTGTCACATTCCCTGTCCTCCCCTATTGCTAAACCCAAGTCTGTGAATGTCAGTCACTGACATTTCTAGGCCCAAATGGTGGCACATTGGGTTACTGTTGCCTTAGAGAACCTTCTGCAGGGTAAACAACAAAAAAGGAGAATTGCTAATTAAATCCAAAAGGGAGGGGCCTTCCTCATCAGGTGGAGGAGGTACAGCTGGTAACCTGGCCCATTCTCTTGAGAGACAGGAGGTATTTTGGGGGGCTGCAACAACAATACCCTGTGCCCTTTCCTACGAGGTGTCTTCAGCCCCAGATTGCAGTTTTCCCTGGTTGGAGAGGGCCCTTTCTGCACATGTCAGTAGCCTTGGAAACAGAGCTGCTCGTTGCTTGTGTTTACCCTCTGCTCCCTGGAGAGTTCGCAGCCAGGTGATCCACCAGTTCTCCCTTCTAATGACTGTGTTTCCTCTGCAGGGCGGACTCTGTTGGAGAAACTGTTCAGCCAGCAAGAGAACGGGCCTCCAGAAGAAGCAGAGAAGTTTTGCTCCCGGATCATTGCCATGGGTCTTCTACTTCCTTTTAGTGACTGCTTCAGGGAACCATGCAATCAGAATGCTCAGTCAAGTTCTGCTCCATTTGATGTAAGTAGGAGAATTCACTTCTGTCTGTGAGAGAGATTGCAGTTAACACAGCAGTGGGGATGTGTGTCTGCCTGATTGGTTAGTGTATAATTTCAAAACAACACATGATGCAGACCTTTCTCCCCTGGGCCATTCAGTGGATCAGTAAATCTATTTCTACAGTATTACATATATTTGCCAGACCTCCTTTACCGAACAGATGGCCACTGAAGTCTTTTCTAGTCTGGTCTAATCAGCTATGAACTTAAGATTAAATTTTTTAAAAAAGTTTTTCATGATTCTAGGGATAGAACCCAGGACTAGGGTAAGTGCTCTTCCATTGAGCCACATCCTCAGCCCATCAGTAATGATTTTGAAGAGGCTCTAAGTCAGTATTTCTGACTTTGCTGATTATAGGCATTCCTTTGCAAGCAACTCCACAGGGCAAAATGCTGTTCCCACAGGTCATTGGTTTCCATGGGCCCTAAAGTGCCATTTCAGTGCGTTCCTAACTCATTAATGTACTAAATTGTTGTGTAGCAGCATCGTCTGCTTTCTTCCTCAGTTCCCATTCACCAAGAGTTAATAATGTAAAACAGTAATTCAAAAGGCATGTTTATTATTTATAATGAATATCAGTACAGCTGGATTATCACATTCAAGCCAGAGTATCACTGATCTTCTCAGGTACGTGGTATGTGTGTGACAGGGTTTGTGATGAGTATGCATCTGAAACCAGATATGTAAGGATTCTCTTATGTAAATTTCTCTTAAGAAAGGTGAAGATCTGGTTGGTTCCCTGGTACTGATGCCAGGATTTGAAAACTGAGAGCAGTCTTCACCCAAGCAGTTTAATTCCATTTGTTTGGTTGTTGTTAACTGCACCTCATCTCTTGTTAGCCTTCTACGACGTATGTGCTGCAGTTCAGACAGTGAACTGATGAAGTTTTCAAAGACAGGAAAAATGGACAGAAGCTGAGGTCAAAATGTGGTAGTAAATAATAAACTATAGCTGAGCAAGATGGCACCAACCCCTGTAATCCCAGCTACTTGGGAGGCTGAGGCAGGAGGATTGCAAGTTCAAGCACAACCTGAGCAATTTATAGAGATTCTATCTCAAAATAAAAACAAAAAGATGATGAGGGGACCTGGGGATGTGGTGCAGGGCAAAAGCCCTGGCCTTAATTCCCAGTACCGTTACAAAAACATTCTGTATTTGCCTGTTTTTCTTTTTCCTCTTCCCTACTCATGGTTTCCCTCAGTTTCCCTTCAGGATCTGCAGAATAAATCATAAAATATTCTGAGAACTTCTTGATTCTTTCCATCTGAAAGAAAATTCTCTGGTTATGGTGTTGCTTATGAACCTTCCTTATTGAATTTTTAAAAAAAATTTAAGTTTGTTCCTGTGGTAGTTAAAAAAAAAAAATCAGTGCTAGATAGATCTTTTCTTTCTATAGGAAGAATTGTATACTTTTAATTCTTTTCTGCTTCCCCCTCTATGAAAGATCTGTGTTGTCAAGCTGTGTTTTGGAAAATGTATCAATTAGACATGTTGGAATTATAAATAAATATAGTACAGATAAAGGGAATAGCTAGCTATGAATAGCACTTGACTTTTGATTAAAACCATTCCTAAGTTAACTTCAGTTTTCTCCCCTAAAGCTCAGAAGTTAACAGTCCTGTTAGTCAACAGAGTGGAACTGGGATAAGCCGAAAGGAATATAACCCCATTTCCTTTCTCTTTTAAATTGTTTATTACTTATGTTTGCATTATTGAGGATGAACCCAGGGCCTCACACATACTGGGCAAGTGCTTTGCCACTGAGCTACATCCCTAACCCTTCCCTCTATTTTTAAAATCTAGCTAGCCTAGCTCTTCTCTCTCCATTCTTTGTTTTTTGTTTTTTTTTTTGGTACCGGGAATCGAACTCCGGTCCTTGCGCTTTCAAGGCAGGCAGCAGAACCACTGAGCTAAATCCCTGGCCCTCTCTCTCCATTCTTATGTCATTAGCCATGTTATTTTGGAGGGCAACTGGGTGTGGCATAAAGATTGAAAAGCAAACCCACAAAAATTTAAATTCTTCTATGCTGTATGCAGTACTTTCCTTAAAATGGAGGAGTTTCTATCCCCCAGGATAGTGTGATTGTGTTTTCTTACTGTATTTGTAGTCCCCGCACAACATCTCTACTTGCCCACACCAAACTGAACACAAAACAAAAAATACATTAAAGGTACTTTCAGAAGAAGCATTGCTCCACACACTTAAATAGCAGCTCGGTAACCAAACCATGTACTTATTGGATACATGATCAAGGAATTGTTTCAAAATTCAGAGAAATAAGGATTCAGGGGCTGTGGAGACTGAGGCATCAAAATGGGATGGGGAAGAATATGCTTATCCCTGGGTAGAGAAGTTGCTGATAATTAGTCTTTCTGCTGATTTCCAGAAAATAGCTCCTGGGAGCATTTCTAACCAACAGTTCTCTTGACAACAGTTGCCCTACAAGACATAATACTCTGTAGGAATAAGCTCCTAATTGGCAATCTTCCCACCCTTTGACTGTGAAACTTTGCTCCCTTCCTTAACAGAATCTTACCTCTCTTCCATCTTCATGTACACATGAAATTTAAGCCAAAAAATTTTTGATGGGGATCTTATGGATACAGTTTGTGAATTGGCCTACTTCAGTTAACCCTTCTGATTGTAGTCTCATGTTATTTTATACATTCTTACGTCTATGACCTATCATTTTGCTTTATAGCATGCTATGGAAAATATGAAAAGACAATTTTCTCTTATATTCTAACTTAAGGATTTAAGAGGTTTAAAAGATATAAATAGCTCTGAGTGACCATGTTAATTTATTTACATGTTTCCCATATGCAGTCTACATGCCAGGTGTCAAGTTTTCACTGTAAAATAATTTAAAAAAAGGGGAGGCTTTCTGAAGAAAAGGAAAGAAAAGAAAAAAAGTTTGCAAACCAGGAATAGGCAGGGTTTGGGACAAACTGAGAGTGTGTTCCAAACGAATAAGGGTGGGGTGTGTGGTTAGCTTGTGTAGAAAAAGACCTTGACCAAATTTTTACTTATGCAAATGATGGATCAAGCATACTCAGTTCTGATTGGCCAGCTTTATGCAAATGCAGAAATATTCCTGATTGGTTGGTACTTACATATGACTGGACTGTGAGTAGTAGTTCATTGGTCAGATTCAGGTGGCACAATGAGACTTACTGGATTAGACTGTTTAACTTGGTAGTTGAAGCAGGAACATGGTCCAGACAAGGGCTGCAAAGCTGTGTTTTGTTTTTCTGGGAACATCCCATCAAATAAGGGCTCCGGTTGGAATTTTAGGCCCACTTGGGACCCTTCTTGGAGAGTTAACTTTTCTGAAGTTCAGATAGGTAATAGTTTAGGCTTCTGAAACATGTTAGCAATCTGTGAAATAAAATTCTTGTTCTCCTGAAGTGTATATCTTACTGGGGAGCACCAACAAATAATAAAAGCATAGATTAATTTCTATCACATTCTCACAAATGCTATGGAGGAAATAAGCCTGAGTAATGTGATGGAGGGAATGGCTGGCGTAGGATAAATACAGAGGGAGCCTCTCTGGGGACCCATGAGGCCACTTGTGAGGAAAGGTCATTCCAGGCAGCACCAGAGACCAGTTTAGGGAGCATAATGAGGCACAGCAGGAGGGGCTGGATAGCTGAATCCAGCCTGGTGAGCTGGGAATAGAAAGGAAAGATTTCAGGAGCCAGAATGGCAATGTTTTGAAAACCATGAAATGAATATAGATTTTTTATTTCAACAAAGTGTGAGCTTTTGTGAAGTTTTGTGTAGGGGAAGAATGTAGCTGCTTTATGTGTTGCATAGATTGCACCCTCTAGTCTTGAGATAATAAGAGTGTAGGGCAAGAGGTAGAAATAGTACTACCAGGTGGGCTGTCACAGTTGCTGAGTTGTTGAGAGGGAGGTGGTGGCAGCAGCTTGGGTGGGATGTTAGTCAGGGAGATGGAGTCAGTGATTTGTGATTGGTTCTGGAGGTGGCACTGCTGGGTCTTTTGGTGGGAGACCAGGGAGAAAAGAAATCAGGGATGACTTGGCTTTCGAAGTAGCTGGGTAGATGGAAAATGGTGACATTTACTGAGATAGAGAAGGTAGGTACATTTTTAGGAGGAAAATGTGAGGACAAAACTGGTGTTTATTCTATACTTTTCTTGAGGAAAATTCCATTTCTTTAGAAAACACGTTTAGCTTATTTCCCGGCAAACAGGGGTTTTCTTTTGGCTGAGAGGAATGGTGTTGACTTTATTAGCTGATCACAGTGAGAGCCATCATGCTTAAGACGAGTTTAGCTGTAAGAAAGACTAGGGTTGGCTTCCATAAAGCAGAAATTTTGAGTCCCTTGAAGGGCCTAATAATTGTTTTTTCTTTTTGGTATTGGAGATTGAGCCCAGAACTTTGCATGTGCTAAGCAAGTGCTCCATGACCAAGTTACTTTCCCAGTCCTTTTTGTTTGTTTTTTTGAGACGAGGTCTCACAAATTTGCCCTGACCTCTCACTTGCTGTTCTCCTGCCTCTGCCTCCTAAACGGTTAGAATTACAGGCATGTACCACCATGCCCGATTTAAGGGCCAGTACCTTTATTCCAAAGTCTAATTTCACTTCTGTTACTATCTGGAGACCTAGAAACTGTCAACTTCTTATTGCCTCCTAGTATTTGCCTTTAGCTTTTTGTTTGTATTTTGTGCCTCAAATAAGAGTTCTCAAGTAGAACTGTTCCAAAGCTAGCAAGAAACACACACACACTATTATTTGCTGCTTGGTAAGTTATACTGTTGAGTTGTACATTGTGTTTTTTTGGCGTGTGTGGTTAGAGGACTTTTTTTTCTTTTGGAACTTGTTCTAGTTATCTCTTATCATGATTGACATTTTTAGTGCACTTTCAAAATCTCTAAAAATAGTAAAACATTTGTAATCATCACATTCCTTATAATCTGAAGTTTCAGGCCATTGTGATGTGGCCTGTGGAGAAGCATGCTGGTCTTCAGTCAGCTGCCAACCATGGGCCCAGGGTCATTTCCTCTTAGGTATTGATGGAGCTCATATTGCAAGAACAAGTCCAGTGTACGGTTCCCTTAATACTGTTTTTCCTGCCTTTATAGCAAGATCCCTTTTCGTGGGTCATATTCACCAGCGGCTGTTTTCAAACCAATCACACTATCTTACATAATTGTTGATTACCCACTAACAAGCCTAGTTCTAGATTTCTTTAATGCTAACTGTTGGATATCATACTGTTTCTTTATAGCACATAAAATTAGGCAAGTTTATTTGGCTGGAGAATTTTTGTATGAGGATATGTTTATAGCTACTTGATCTTTTGTGAACAGATCATAAATGCCTGTCTGGTAGAATATTTTTAGGTGCATGCTTTTGGATTCTGGACTCCTTTGAGTTGGGCAGAGCTGCTGATTTTGCTAAATGTGGTGAACCCCGTGCTTACCTGATGAACAAGGGCTCTTTGGTGTGGTGTAGACAGCCAAGTATTTGGATGAACATGTGAATCAAGCTACATTTAAGACCAAGAAGACATGAAAATTCAGTCCACAAAGTCATAAAAGAAACTAGATCTTGAACTTGCTGAAAGATATCATTAGAAAAACCAACAGCAGACATTACTAGAAAACTAATGGCCAAAATGAAAACCCTTTTTTTCCCAACAGAGAAGAATACTTAGATGCTATTTGTTCAATTCCATGCAAAAAGTCTTTTCCTGAGAAACAGTGAAATCTATGACACTTCTTCCAGCTCTGAGAGAATATATATGCACATATACATATGTATGCAGTTGTTCCTCAGTATCTGCAGGGTATTGGTTCTAGGATCGTCCATAGCTATTAAATCAAGGCCCTTATATAAAATAGCACAGTGTTCACATTTAACCTATGCACATCCTCCTGTATACTTAAAATCATCTCTAGATTACTACATATACTGTAATATTTATAGCATGTGTACATAATATAGTGTAAATCTTATGTAAATAGTTGTTTAGGGAATAATGACCCCAAATGTGTCTGTTCATGTTTAGTACAGATGCAGGGTTTTGTTTTGAATATTTTTAATCCAAGGTTTGTTGAATCTGCAGATGCAGAACCTATGGATTCAGAGGACTGACCCTGCGTGTGTGTGTGTGTGTGTGTGTGTGTATGTGTGTCCGTGCACACATCTTGCTGTATTTTAATTTCTGAACACTTTTGTGTGTAATAATAACTTCTGGAAAGTTCTTATTTTAAATACGATATAAAATGGTAATTTTCAGACCAGCTTTAAAAATTGTTTTTGATTGACATTTCTTTTCCTTGTAGGTGTCTCTCTAATCTCAACCTAGGAGTCACTGGTATAAAGTCAAACTTTACCATAAATTATTTTGTAGCCATGTATTATGATTACATGTATTCCATTAACCAGGGAATCAGGTTGCAAAAATCTGTGATAATGAAGTGAGAAAAAGAGATTGAAACTGAAATCTCTTCCTCAGTTTGATTAATTTTATTTTATGCTTTAATTTGAAAGACTTAGAAGAGTTTCAAATTTCTATATTCAGAGAGCTAAAGAGCAGAGAGGCTAAATGACGAGCTGCAGCCCTACTCCCGCTTTACACCCTCACCGCATGCTCTTGTCTAGCTGGGCTCACTTGGGACATTTTGTCTTTGCTGATATCCATCTTTGACACTGCTGGTGCCTTCTGACTGTCACAGGTGAGGATTTAGCTTATGTATACCCCTTTCTCATCCCTCCCTGTTCTTCCCAATATAGTTAATATTGCTGTTGCCAAATTTTTGTTCCTTTAAGACAGTCTCACTATCTTTTTCCAGCCTAGTCTCAAACTCCTGAGCTCAAGCGATCCTCCTGCTTCAGCCTCACTGCCTCCTGAGTAGCTATTTCTAGTTTCTCTTTCATAATTCTTTGAACTTTACATAGCTATGCTTTTGATATTTTGCTGTTGTCCCATCAACTTTAGATAATATCTCTTGCCATGCCCCTTGCCTTATAAAATTAGGCTATTTGGCCTCTGCCTTTGCCCGCAGAGATTGAGCCTGCACCTGCTTCCTAGCTTCTACCAGGTGCACTTTTATCTTTAGGGTGTTCTTTTTTCATTTGGTACTGGAGTTTGAACCCAGGGCCTCATGCATGCTGAGCCTGGCTCTATCAGTGAGTTACATCCCTAGCCCTAGGGTATATTCTTAAGGCATATTAATGTTTTATGTACAGCTTTATTCTAAAAGTTGGAGAACATATGGACCCCATATAAATATAGCTTTGCAGAGGCAGACAGTGTGCTATGAATTCATTTCCTTCTCAGTATCTCAGTATCTCAATATCACAGGCCCCATGCAACTAAAAAAAGGGCACCTTCAAGTCCAGTTCAAATGGATTCTGCTTTTTTTTGAGTCAGAATTTCTTTAAGTTGCTCAGGCAGTTTTTGAACTTGTGATTCTCCTGCCTCAGCCTCATGAGTAGCTGGATTACAGGTATTTGCCTGGCTTTTAAAAAATGTTTTTAGTAAACAGTCACTTGCTCAAAAGTATTCCATATTTGGTTTGCATTAGGTTTGTCCCTTTCTTCCACAAGGAACACCACCCTTCCAGCAGAATGGAGTTTTTGATTGCTTTTTATTTTCTTTTTAAAGAGAGGAAATATGTACTTTTCTCCTATATTTTCAGTATATTTGAGTTTGCAAATCATTTTTACAATTTAATAGAATTCCTGAACTTCTTTTTTTGTCTTTTTTTAGTGTTGGCAATCGAACCAAGGGCCTTGCAGATACTAGTTGAGTGCTCTACCATGGAGCTACCCACTCCCCCAGCCCCTTAACTCTGCCCTAAGGCTATTAACCTCTCTTCAATTTAGATCAGGCTATTTGTTTGCCTTTTTCAGCTCTCCTTTTCTCTCCTTTCTCCTCCCTGCAGTTACTAGGAACACAGATGATAAGACTCTATTCTCAACTGGCTTTCAAGAATCAGACATGCAAGCACATTATTGGAGCCCAGGGGTTGAAATAGGATCCAGAGTCAAACTGTCCTAGATTTTCCACTTGGTGTGAAAATTTCAGGGCATCATTTCCCAAGCCCTGTGAAAAGAGGGATAATATAGTAGGTTCTGAGTGAGAGGAAGGACTTGCACATGATGAGGCATATAGAGAGTGTTTTGTGTTACTGTCACTACAGGTCATAATTATGATTGAGGCCCCAGTGGAGGTGTACACAGTAGGAGGAGCAAAGGGGAAGGGTTAACTGAGTCTCCTTGGTAGCTCAGGAGGTAGTGCTTGGGGCAAGACTTGAGGAATGAGTTTGAGTTTGCTACAGGGAGCAGCTATCAGAGGTTTGTACACAAGGCAGCACATAGGAAGGCATGGAGTTGCATGGGAACATAGTTTAAATGTTTCTGGAGTGTTAATTGGGAGAATGTGGGTGGAAAGGAGGCTAGACACGCAAACAAGGAATTTTATGTCATCTTAGTGATGCTTTTGAGTAACTTTGAGTAGTTAAACCATAAACAGATTGGCATTTATAAAATATCACTCAGCTAGCAGAGTGGAAAATAGACTGAAGAATGTTAAAATTAGTCTCTTGGCGATCAGAAAAGAGCTTAAATTGAAAGACAAAGCTCTAGGGATGGAAAGAAGCAGATATGAGGGATATTTAGGATTTAGAATTGGTAGGAATTGCCATTTGATTGGATGTGGGCAAGTGGAGTACATGATTCCTTTGCTTTTTTGATTTGCATGCCGGATAATCTACTAAGAGTCAGAATGCTAAAAGGAAAAGGTTTTAGGGAAGATGGTGATTCTTTTTTGGAAATCTAGAATTTATGATTATTTGGGATATCACAGTGGTAATTGATACAGGGCAAGGGAACTGATATTGCTGGCATAAACCGTAAGTTTTATGCTAAAAGATAAGCAAATCAATAGATTAAGAGAAAGTTAATAAATCCAAAGATTAAAGTTTTTGAGGACCATGAAGAACAGGTGTAGTGAGAATTTAGAGAGAACAGATTTACTGGAGATTGTGGCTGGAGAGAAGGATATTGATGTTTGGGATTTCAGAGGTCGAAGAATGTTCCATTGATTCTGAAGTCCAGCTGTTGTGGAGGGGAATATTTATTGTCGTTAGAATAGAGAGGCTCAGGATGTTGGCAGTTGTGGGTGGGTCAATATTGTGAAGCAGACACACATGACAGTCCTTGATGAGTGTAAGGCTGTACTGATGAGGCCGACAAATGTCTAAGATGAGGAGGGGTAGATCATGACACTACTCGATGCTATGAGTTTGAACTTGAAGAGTTTATTTAGCACAGGGGGGACTTGGAATTTTCTCTAGCTGGTTCTAGAAAGCTAGATTATGAGAACTTTTCTGAGGGGAAGGGGAACAATCACCTGTCACATTCAGTTGCCACTTGCTTGGATTATCACATTGACCTCTCCATTACCTTCTTGGGTTTGCCTGGTTTGGGTCTCTAGGCCACTTTTCCTTATGTACCCTAGTGGTTCTCTGTTCACAGGAATTTTACATTCCAGAGGACATTTGACAATGTCGGAAGATATTTTGGGCTGTCACAGTGTGGGGAAGGGCGGAGCTGACACCTAGAGGGTAGATGCTAGGGATGCTGCTAAGGATTCTGCAATGAACAAGACACCTCCTTCCCTCCCCCAACAAAAAATTACCCAGTATGAAACGTCAGAAGTGTGGCACTAAGAAGCCCTGTGATGTACATAGGATTATATCACTTGTTTTCTATATAAAACCTCTCATGGTTTTCCTGCCAACAGAAAGTCCATATTCCTTGGAATTCTATGGTCTTTCTCTTGCTTTCAATCTTTCCTGCTTCTCTGGCTCGTGGTACGCTTCCCTTTCTGCTCCTCTACTGTTTTCTCTGATTGTCTATATCTTCTCACATCTCTTGGGATCTCACATCTTTGGGATCCACTGATTCTGTTATTTCCCAGTTAAATTCTCCTCTGTTTTGGTGATGCTGCTCAGAGTTAGATGCCAACTCTATCAGACACCCTCTTTTACCAGCTGGGTCTGTACTTTCTCTCTCAAAGGACCTATTGCACATATTCTAATTGACTGTTCACTCTGTACTGTCCAAATGCAAATTAAATTTCATGTGAAAATGTCCTCTCAGCAGTGCAATGCTGTGTCCCTCCCTGTGTTTACCTGACAGGTCTCCCCAGAGTGGTGAAGAACGGATTCCAGTCTCAGACTGGGTGCTAATCCAATTTCCTCCACTTGAGGTTAGAACATTTACCCAGGATCATAGTAAATATCTTTTATGTGTAATAATAAGGTCTACTTCTGTGGTTATCTTGAAGATTAAATAAGATTAATTAATTTATAAGCATTTAACACAATGCCTGTCACATACTAAATGCCACATAATTATTAGTGATTGTCTAGGTTACTTTTCTCATTGCTGAGACCAAATACCCAACACTCAAAGTTAAAAGAGGAAAGATTTAGTGTAGCTCACACTTTGTAGAGGTTTCAGGTCATAAAGGCAGGGTGGCCTGGCAGAGGGGCATTGCAGAGGAGACACAGTTCATGGCGGGCAGAAGGCAGCAAAGCAGCAGAGTGGGGAAGAAGCAGCAGCAGGCCTGCTTTCTTTCTGGCCCTTTATATTCATCCAGGCTACCCACCCTTTGGGTGGTGCCACCCACATCCAGAGTGGGCCTTCCCATTTTCCACACTCAGAACTATGGCAAACCAAACAGAGGACTAATTTAGTAACCACACACACTTAATCCCAGCATCACACAGTCCAGATCCAGGTACATGTGAAAAGCCCCACCTATGACCACATGAGGCTTTGGGGGGACATCTAGACACAAGCCACAACAGTGAACATGTATTTTAATTATTATCATCTAAGTTCATATCACAGAGCCTGGCATAACCATTTGACAGAGATACCTTGATTTTGTGAAGAATAGCTTGAGTAGGGAAAGCTGTGGTGACTGAAGAGAGGAGGAACTGGAGAGTCTATTATCTGAAAGAATCAAGGGTTACCTGTATTTAGTAATCATGAAAATACTTTTTTGTTTTGTTTCGAAACAGGGTCTCACTATGTAGTTCAGGCTGTCTTGAACTCACTATGTAGCCCAGGTTGGCTTCAAACTCACAGCAGTCCTGCCTCAGCCTCTTGAGAGATTGCATTTTAGGTATGTGGCACTATATCTGGCTTCATGAGGAGAGATGAAAGATGTGATGAAATATGGATTTTCTTGGGAATTAATTGGCTTGGGAACTGACCCTATGTTGGATCCCCATTTTTGCTCTCATTGCCATCCTTTCTTATTCCATTTACTGTTCTCGATTTTATTGCTTTAATTACCATCTTCTTATTCCAGCCCTCACTGTCATACAGCTTTCTGGATGTAGTGGAGTGGATATGGGAAGACTAGGAAAGGCTATGGGATATGTTTATGACAATTCTACAGTGCTACATTTCCCTGGCTTTCTCTGTATGAGAATTACACTCAAATATTGGCACATGACTAACTTATTTAGCTCTCTGTGTTATATGTGCAGGGTCAGGCATATTTTGTAGATAATGTGGCATGAAGAAATGAAAGGTATCATTTTCTATAACTTCTCACCAAATAAACAAGGCCAATTAGCTCATCTAAAATTTCTAAGACAGAAAGAGGAATCAAAAAGGCCTGGAAATTGATTTTCTATGCATATATAGCATTGTTCTTCTCTTTCAAAGATCTCTACCATGTAGAACAAGTTTGGTGTTCTGGGTTAGATAATTCTCATGGGTAAAATTATTGATGAGAATAATCAATAAATATCAACTGGAAGACATTTTTTTACTATTTTGAGTTTTTTTCCAAGAGCCATTTTTATCCAATTTTATTTTTAGTTACAAAATAGATTTATTTCATAAAGAATATAAGTGGACATTTATTATAACATTTCAGTTTGATTACATTCTTTGAAGACTGTACACTTGTTCTATGGTTTGGAAAAATTGCCCTGCATTAGTAACTTTTTAAACTACAGGATTGATTGCTTGGTTTCAAATTATATCCTCTGTGCTTGCAATTGATAGTTCAGAGTAAAGTAGAAGGCTTTTAGGGTATATTAAAAAGTTGTTATTTTTCTAGATCATCTTTTTTCTTTTCTTTTTGGTACCAGGAATCGAACTCAGGACCTTGCACTTTCCAGGCAGGTGACAGAACCACTGAGTTAAATCCCCGGCCAGGATTATCTTATTTTTAAAAGGACTCATATTTGTAGCAGCACAATTTCTTATAGCTAAATCTTGGAAGCAGCCCATATGTCCATCAATAGATGAATGGATAAAGAAAGTGTGGTATTTATACACAACAGAGTACTACTCTGCCATAAAGATAAAGCCATTTGTGAGAAAATGGATGCATTTTGAGACCATAATGTTAAATGAAATAAAATCAGACATGCCAGTTTAAATATCACATGGTTTCTCTTATATCATTAGCCCAAGTTATAAAGAGCAAAATAAAAGAAAAATAATAGGCAGTAGGGAGATAGATCTTTCTCAAATAGGAAGGGGATCAACGAATGGAGGGAGGGAAGGAAAAGGCCATGAAAAAACAAATTAAGATGTGTTATGTATGTGTACCAAGGAGTTTACACAAGGAGTGTAAACATTATGTACTGCAAACAGGGACTAATAAAAAAGTTTTGTAAATGCTCACTCAAAAAAAACCAAGCACTCTTGTCACATATCTGTTTATCCCTACAGTCTGTTCCCAGGTCGTCCTCAGTGAAAGTTCGTGTGACTTCATGCCGAAGCAATGAGCATCCAAGTTTGTATACATACATGTTTAAGCACACATATTTTTAGCATTCTTTGAGATTATTGCTTAAGCTTATGGGTTATTTCAGTGTTCTGACCTGATATGTGCTGCTCTTGGTGTATTTATTTCAGAGGAGAAAACAGGTGCTTCCCCTTCTGTTATGTACAATTCAGAAGCATGATTGCAGGGCTGAGAGTAGCTCCACAGGTAGACCAGGTGCTCATTGTGTGCAAGGTACCAGGTTCAATCCTGGAACAACAACAAAAGAACTCCTCCCAACAAACCCCTAAAGAGTAGTGTTGTAAATGTAGTGATGGTAATTATTGTTTTTTCTCTCACCACAAAGCTTTCTGAGCTCGGAGGAAATGCTGCTCTTCAATACTCTGGTGGATTTTGAAATGTTTTCCAACCGTAAAGTTCATCGACGTTTAGAAAAATGGGTCTTAAGAAACACATTCTGTGGCAGTCACACTTTTCAAGGCAGGGACATACTTTCCTGGTTTTTGCACATTTGAGAGGATTATGCTGTTTTGCATATCTGTTTGCTTTCACAACTGGTACTTTTTAATCACTTGTTTGGGAAATCATGTTGAGTGACTCAGAATTCATTCTGAATTCACATGATGGACTGTTATGAAAATGAGTGAAAAGCCCAACTTTCCTTATCCTTTATCCTCTTACTCTTTTCTTATCTTTATTTTCTGGATATGCACTGAATATGAATTACTTCCTGTCAGTATGACTTGATTTCTTGTGGCCCTCAATCCTTTACCAAGAGCCAGGACACATATGGAGTTGGGAAGCTGGTACAAAGTGAAAGTGCAGGTACTTTGTACAAAGAAAGAATCACACCAATCAGAAGCTTACAGCACTTTCTTTTACCCTCTCCCAATTTTTCTTGGACTTTGGAAACCCCTGTATTTTGTAGATCAGAGGTTGTTTTTCTGTAAAGGACCAGATAGAAACTACTTTAGGCTTTGTAACTTTTTACAGATTCTGTCAAACTACTCATCCTGCCGTTGTAGTGTGAAATCAGCCACAGACAACATGCATTATATAAACATGGCTATGTTTCTTAAATAGAACTTTTATTTATGGCCAGATTTGGCTTGCAGGCCATAGTTGGCTGACCCCTGGTCTATGCTCAGGTAATATTCTAGAAAGTGAATTTATTCTGGGAGTTCGACTTTTCTCTGTCTAACCACATGTGTTCACCAGCTAGTCACACCCTATTTACTAAAACTGTGAAAAAATGCATACCCACTTCCTGTTCTTATGTAGCTTACTGTTTAAGAGGATCCTAGCAGAACAAATGCAGTGCAGAGTGTTTACTGGGAGATGGGAGTAAGTGTTGAGGCTGGGAATGGTCAGTGTGGATGGTGTGAAGGGGAGGCACACAGGAGCAGTCTTAGGAAAAGATGCCAGCTGACACCCAGAGCTCTTTCTGCAGCTTCTGGAGGGTATTGGGTGGAGGCGTGCGATACGATCAGAGAGAGTGTCCGGTGGAGCACAGCTGAGCGGTGTGCTCTGAGTGTGGCTTGAAGGCTTGCAGACCAAGGGGCTGTTGTCATTGGTAGTGAAGGACAGTGCGGTAGCTATTGCCCTCAACTATGAAGGAGGTAGGTAGTGCAAGATTATTTTATTTTAAAAAATGACATGTGGTTGCAATCCACCTCTCGTCCTTTTCATTTGAGGTACTGGGAATGGAATCCAGGCACTTCCACACTAGGCAAGTTACTGACCTCTAAGCGACACTCCCAGCCCTCCCTTTTTAAAGACTTCAAGATATCCTGAGAGTTGTACTAGTACAAGAGTCTCAGCTTTTCCTTTAAAAATTGTACATCTTATCTTTCTTCACATATTATGCAAATGGAAAATTAATAAAATAATCTTACTGGTATTTATGAATGAAATTTGGGATAAGAAAAGGAAGATCCTCAGGATACAGTAGACCCTTGACTTATGAACTTAATCAGTTCCGAGGGCTGGGTGGAACTCAAATTGGTGGTAAGTCAATACAGCTGAGGCCTGGATGTTTACCTGGGTACACGCTATAGATAACAAGAGGCAGATGAATCTTCCACTAACCTAATTAACCCAAGTTGTTTGTATGTTGTAACTTGAGGGTCCACTGTACTTAGAATAGTTTTATTACTAGTGCTAATTTCAACTATAGATAGAGCCAGAATCCCCTTCAGGGCTTGTTAAAATAGGAGTTATGGGGCTCCCCCTCCAGAGTCTCAGATTCAGGAGATCTGGAATGGGGCTTGAGCATTTACATCTCTAGCAAGTTCCCAGGTGATACTGTTAGTTTGGGGACCACACTCTGAGAAGCTTTGCTTTAGAAGACAGAAATGACAAGCCTTGGAGATTTGACTGATTGTATAACAGTGAGGGAGAGAGCAGACACAAGGAGGATAGTCTCAGTTTCTGGCTTGAGCAGTGAGGTACAGAGTGACTCTATTTATTGTGTATGAATGAAGAGGGAAGGGCTGGAGTATAGTTCAGTGTTATAGTACTTGCCTAGCCTAGGTGAGGCGTTTGGTTTGATCTCTAGCACTGCAAAAACAAAACCAGACAACTAGGAAAAGGAGCAGATTATGCACAATGTGAGGGCAATTAGTTTGGTTTAGGTCCTACTGAATTTGAGGCTATCCAGTTAAATATATGCAAAGAGCAATTGGTTATTTGTGTCTAGGGGTCAGAAGAGAGCTTCAGGAGAGAGAAGGAGGCATCTTCAGTGTGTTGATGATACTTGAAGCTGTTGTACCCTGGAAGGTGCCCATGGAGTCACAGAGTGAGGAGTGAGAAGGGTCTGGCCTGTGGGTCAACAACTGTACAATGTGTAGAGAAGAAAAAGCTACAAGGAGACCAATAAGGACAAGAAGAAATTGAAAAAAAGATGAGCATATTAAATGTTGCCAAAAGATCAAGTGAGATTAAGACTGAAAGCAGTCACTGAATTTGCCAAAAGCTGCTGTTAATATCCTCACAGAGAGGAGTTTGAATGGAGTGCTGAGAATGCTGTCGGGACTTCCACAGGCTGAGCAGGAGCACAGTATGGTGAGGAGATGGAAGGTGGAGTCAGTGAAGGGACTTGATTACTTCAGGAGCTTTCCTCTGTGTGTGTGTCAGGAAATTGGGCTTTTATGAGTGGGGAAGAAGTAAAGACAGCTCTCCCCCTTCGTAGCTTACAGCATATTTAGATGCTGAAGAGAGGGACCCAAATGGAGAAAGTAACACTGGAGATTGAGGAGAGAAAGGATAATTGATGACACGGGTGTGGAGGTTGGAGGAGCTACCACCTTGATTGGCTTTGGGATCTGCCTGGGGGATTGGTGGAGCACACTTCCGGGTGTATCTGGGTGTGTCCTGCTGCTGTGGCTTTGGGTTTATGTCTGGTCGCTTGCTCCTTCCTCTCTGGCATGCTTCGCCTCATCTGCTTCCTGGCCGCCATGAACCAAGCAGCTTTGTTCTGCCAGGCCCTTCCAGCATGATGTTCCTGCCTCACAGCCAGGTGACCTTCTACTGAATCCCTTTAAAATGTGAGCCACATAAAACTTCTCCTCTAAATTGTGAGTGTAGTGTCCTGTGGCTTACTGAGGAGGAAGCTAATACAATGTGGTTTTGAGGAACCAAAGGGCTGGGCCTGGGATGGAAATAAGAACATCTCTGTGTGTAAATAAAGGCAGGAAGGGGGCATACAGGCAGGCGACTTCTTGAGATTAAGAATACTACCTGACTTGGGTGTTCTCCATGAGTAAGTGCCCCATCCACACAAGATAAAGTGGGATAGATGGGGCCATGTGCTTAAAAACTGTGTGGAAAATGTCCTTATTTAAACCCCACAAAAACTGTAATGAGCACTGAGTAGAATACTGAGGGATGCTTCTGTAAAGCTGGATGAGGTGTGGATAATGAACTAGTATTGCCTCTGCCACAGACTTAGGTATGTATAGCACAGGCAAAGCGTTGGACTGGTCTTAAGTTGGCTTTCCCCCAGGTAGGTGTGTCTGAAGGTTAGTGAGGGTGGGAATTGCGGGTATTGGCATGGGAGTGGTCAGAAAGTGTGGACTACGGAGTCAAAAGCCAACCAGAGGTGGAGTTAATGGTCAAAAGTGGGAACCTAGGATTCTCAAGGTCTACAGGATGAAGAGGCTCAGATAGGATGTCTGTGGGATAGCGAGCGTGACCAGGTGAGTGGCCGAGGTGGTGTGCAGATGAGACCAAGGTACGGGCTGCTTCATTGACGTGGCTTTGTTGCCGTACAGCATCTCGATGAAGGGTCGACTTAATTTCAGAATCCGTGTTGGAAAATGTCCTTTAATAACAAATGCACAAATATAGACTGGTAATTCATACTTAGACTAAATCATACATGGAAGGAACTTTATGAATTGACAAAGAGAAAGAAGAAAAAATTACATTTGCTGTAACTATCACTAGAATATAAATGGTTTGGAGCTGGGTGCGGTGGCACGTGCCTATATTCCCAGTTACTCAGGAGGCAGAGGCAGGATGATCACAAGTTAAAGGCCAGCTGGGCCACTTAGCAAGACCTTGTCTCAAAATAAAATAGAAATAGGGCTGGGGATGTAGCTCAGCAGTAAGGTTCAATCCCTGGGTTCAATCCCCAGTACTAAAAAAAATTGGTTCTGCTTTAATCTTAGACTTTCTTTAGTAGGGAACTGGGGTAAAGGCCCTTGGACAAATGTGCCCTGCCCCAGGGTGGCTGGGAGACTCAGTCCTGTTCTTGTTGTGTTTGCATGTGCTTACTCTTGCTCTTTTGCTTCCCGCCTCTGTGTATGAATTATTTGTTAAGCATAATTCCCATTCTAGTCTGTAACCAAACTGCGGGGTATTAACAGTTCCTTTTCTTGGTAGGTTCATCTTTCTGGTGCTGGGGGTTTGAAACCAAGGCCTCGCTCATGCTAAGCACGTAGTCTCCAACTGAGCTACACCCCTATGTACTTTCTTTTTGGGCGTTAACAGGATTTTTGAAAATGTAGAGCAGCTGATGTACAATAGCTTCCAGGTTAAATGCATTGGGAAAAAACTCCCCTATTTGGCTGATGTTATTGATCTGTGATGTTCCCAGGTTCACACTATCAAACATGCTCTCAGGCTATGGGAAAGATGATTCAGTTTTAACTGCTTCAAGCCATGTGTCTGCACCAGGTACCCACTTGATTAAGTTTTTATTTTTTGTGTTGGAGTAATAAAATATCAAAACTGGAGAATTTAACAGTCACTTAATTTGGTCTAGGCACCTTAAATGGACAAATGAGAATACTCTAGAAAGGTGGAGTGACTAATCTGTGACCAAATTAGCTTTCAGAGAGCCAGAATTGTAGACATCTTTACTCAGGTTAATTCACTTTTCCTCCATGCCACGCTGTTTCCCATTAGAGGAAGAGATTTTCTTCCATTAAAAGCAGATTTTTAACTTTTCTCATGTTACAGTTGGCTAATGGTCCCTGTAATTAATTAACTGTAGTTGGGTAATGAATATTTCTTTCACAAACTAATCATGTGACTTCTGGATCAGGTGAAGGTGCCAAATGAAGAATCTCACATAGTTCTAGAGATCTTGGAAAAGGGTGTCCAGGATACTTTTAGCAAAATATTAGAAATTCAAAGAGAGAACTCAAAGCCTCAAAGATAAGAAGGCAACCTAGGAATGGAGCTTAGTGTTATAGGAATACCCTGAGAAATCTTCATGAAAACAAGGACAGATGACTGTTCTTTAAACACTATAGTGAAATGATAACTGTAGCAGGTTTTTGAATATTGCTTGCTGATAGGTCTGGGCGCTATCCTTGATTTTCCCCTTTAACACGAAAGAGGTTCCACCTTTCTGTTCTCAAGAGTTGTAATTGAATTGAGGAGAGATGTTGTGCTCTGACTAAGCTTAATGATGGAATTTTTTCCTGGATTGCTCATCAAGGCTTTGGTTAACTTCTTGCATGTAACTGAGAAACTGCTCAGCTGAGAGAGAGAGAGGGAGAGAGAGAGCAGAATCTTTGGTAGAATTAATGCTGTTTTTCATTTCTTACAAGAACTCTTTCATTATTCTTATTTGAAGAAAAACAATAAAAGACAACTTGAGTTGTAAAATGCAGATTTTAGACCAGGAAATGTAACTGAATAAAAATCCTATCTTTAAAAAAAAGTATACTGAGCTTAATCTTTTTTGATATTTATTGTACTCGTAGGCCTAGGCCCTGAGGTTTTTCTACTTCATTTACCTCTACATACTTATCAGAATTTATTATTGCAATACAAAGTGTTGTGAAACATTGAAGTTATGGCATCTTAAGATTGATAATAAAATAATAGTTTATGTATCTATCAATTTCAGACAACCTTAGAAATATTTTAAAAATTTATAATCTTGCCTATAGAATACATATTTCAGATTAAGAAGGTATTATGAAATACATATACAGATAAAATTATAGATTTTCATAGACTTTTATCACAAATACTAAATATTTCTTTAATTGTACCTTGTGTGTTTGTATAAAGTGAGAAAGAAACTACTAGTGTAACATTATTCCATTTCTTTGTTCTGTTCAACATTTTTACCACATTAAATTATTTATTGCAATATTCATTCTTATTTCCTCAGTTTGCACTGAAGAGAATATTAGGTTGACATTTCTTCTTGGCCTTTCTCAAAACTTACCAGTATAGCAACTGAGGTGCTAAATTTCTCTCAAAAATAGAACTCAGCCTCATTTTGGAAATTTCTTCTCAGTCACACACAGGAATTGAGTATCAAGTCCTCAGCACTGCCCTCTGCTGGTCACTTCAAATTATACAAGGTGACTTAATACTATTCATTTCCCAATTCACAGGGTTATTAGAAGACATTTAAAAATTTTTGTACTGTAAAATACAGTCACTGGAAAATTAGTTGTAGTAGTTTTTACTTTTAATATAAAAAGTACTTTCATTTAGGTAAATTTTTTTTTAAGTTGGAGAGAAATGGAAGTTCTACATATTGCTCAAGAAAATTTGTGGTTTTCTTTTCCCAAGTACAGAAGAAAACAGATATGAGTATAGTTAAGATAACAGTAATACTAATTTTTCTAAGGTGTGTAAATTCTGATGCTGATGAAGAAAAAGGTTTCCTTTTGTTCTTTTCTGACATGGTACTCCATGTTTAATATAACACACCTTTCTTTTTAGATAAAATAGATTTTTATTTAAATTGAATTTTCTAAAGAATTAACTCTTACTGAAATCTTTTTTCATGCTGACAGACTTGCACAAAATGGTACAGGAGTGTATGTTAAGATATCAAAGTTCATGAATACTTACAAATATGATGGACTACTGGAAATTTGAGGTCAACCATCCAACAATCATAGTCATAGAGTAGTGTGGCTAGAAACTGGCTAGTTTCTTTTGTACTCTGAGCTAAAAGGATTATTAAACATCTGTGTTCTCCTTAGCTATAAACAAGAAACTGTATCTTCAAGCAGGAGAAAAGGTCCTTTGAGCTACATGAAGCAGGGAAGGGATGTCTTGCTCACAACCCTCTTGGATGAAATCTCTAAGGTCACACTGACAATAATAATTTGACACTAAAATCCATGAAAAGAGTACTCAGGTAGGTGACCTCAACTGGTCTTGTTTCTAAACCGTTAACTATGGGACCTCACTGGTAAAGGTCAAGCTAAATGATGTCTACTGACTATTTTCGTAACAATAGTCACGATGTTTGAGCTCTTACATTACTAGGAATGGTATGTCATCCTTACAACACCCCATGGAGATAGTCACTTTAGAGAGAAGGAGACTGGTCCTAATAATTAGAGAAGTGATTCAAATCTAAGTCTGTTAAACTCTAAAATGCTGCTTTTAAGCACTGTGCCTATTATGCAGAAGTCTTTGAGTCTGTTTTAGAATAATCATTACAGGCGATGAATACAAATGTGTTAGCACTTCACAAGTATGTTCAAAGGCAAAGGGACAAGTTCTAACAGCAGCCTTTCCTTTGTCCCTGAGACAGAAAATAACATGTGGTAGAAACAGCATCGTGCTAATGTTGGTGGTCTTCAGAAATAACTTTTTCAAAGTTTCTACTTTATTCTTTTAGATATAGTTGAGCTCCGTGGATCAAAGTACTGCATGCGAAGGCAGACCTTGTTTTTATATGATGATATTACCTCTAGCCATAATGAGATCACATCCCAACTGCTGACTCTGTTCCTGGTCTAAGCACCAACTAGGAACACTCGTCTGTAAGCAGCAGAGCCTAGCACAAATCTCAGTCTCACTTCCAGCTTGCTTCCTGTATTCTAAGTGGTTGCTGACAAATTTTAAGGCTGAGTTTTTATTTTAGCTTCATTTTCTGTGAAGAGAGAGCCAACAGGCATCTTTAATATATGTATTCTGCTTGGTATGTGTTTTTCGGGAACAGATTGATAAACCTCACCTTCAGCTATCACCTTTGAGAAATGTTAGCTATGGGGTGGGAAGTCTGGATTTTGAGGATTGGGGAGGGGGGGGTCTTACAAAATTGTGAATGCAGTTTCTTACAGTATTTCATTTTGCTTAAGAAAATATTCATCATAAGGATTTAAATAGTCCCCACCCGTCCCAGCTTGACACTTATTGCTGTCTAATTGTAAGACTTAGTTACTAAAGAGGGTACGTCTGCCTCCAGGCAGAGCTGTGTGTTCAGCACCAGGGGAAGGACTGAAGGACTCTTCAATAAGTGCCACGTTTCCAAATAAACCCCCACTAACGATACTTTTCTTCTCCCTTTTCTTTTCTTTTCCTTTCCTTCTTTATTTCTTTTGTTCTTTCGTTCTTTTTTTCTTTTTTTTCCCATTAAGTTTATTGGTACATTTTCGGTATAAAATACAGTTACATTCATCATTGGGATCTTGTACCATTATCTGAGTCTCTTGGTTCTTATTTTTTTTCCCCTTCCCTTGCCCTCCCTTCACCCCCTCCACCCTTCCCTATTTGCAAAGACTTTGTTTCCATTTTTTTCCTCTTCTCATATTTTTTCCTTTCCCTTTTTCCCTTCCCCTACCCCTCACAATTCCCCTGCTCTTTTAGACCTTTTCTTCCAGTTACACAGTATCAGTTATACATTTTTTAAATTACAACATTAAGATCTAGGAGACATTACCACAGATTTTACAGAATTTAAAAGGATACAGAAAGCATATTACAAAAATCTTTTTGGAAATAAATTCGACAACTTCTAAGAAGTACTGTGGAAGGCAAATTAATGAAACTAACTCTGGAGGAAATACAAAATTTGAATAGCACCTATTAAAGAAAGTATATTCCTAGCTTGAAAACCTACCTATATGACAACAGCAGGCTCATAAACACTTTAACTGATAAATTATATCAAAGCAGAAAAAAGAAGGACCATGAACAGCTGTAGAATTTAGTCCAATACTTTTTCTGCAACTAGTGACAGGATCATATGGCTTTTTCATTTCCTCTGTTAAAATGATGACTTTTGGGGGTGGATCTTCCAATGCTGAACCAACACTGCCATTCCTATAATAAAACCACTTTCTACATCCTGCCAGATCTGACTTCCAATAGTTTGTTTTGTTAAACAAATTTCTATCTATGTTCATACTTTTTTCTTCTATTGTCTTTATCCAGTTTTAGGATTAGCACAATGTTGAGTTCCTAAAATGAGGGGAGAAGTGTTTGTTCTTTTTTTCTTTAAGATAAGGGGTTTTTCTACTCTGCTTAGGCTGACCTTGAACTTGTAATACTCCTGTACTGCACATAGCTTATCCTTGAAATTTCATATAAATGATTGACCTTTTACCTAATGTAATTAAAAAAAAATTTTTTTGTGTGGTGTTAGGCATTGTACCCAGGGCCTCATGCATGCAAAGCATATGCTCTAGCACTGAGCTACATCCCTAACCATTATTTTTTTAGATTCTCACTAAATTTCCTAGGCTGGCCTTAACCTTGTGAGCTTCCTGCTTCAGCCTCCCTGAGTAGCTGGGGTTAAAGGCATGTGGTTCTGAGTCCAGCTAATGGCCAACAGCACTTTTCATATTTCTTCTTGTGGGTGGATACCTTATGGGATCTGATGTCTACAATTTGTACATTAACTTTCCCTCTAATTCAGTCCTCATACTCTAGCCTTTTTAGCTCCAGTCTGAACCTATGTGCTCTTAGCCCCTTTGATACTATGAATGTATTTTTAAAAATATGGGTCTGAGTTGTAGGTCAGTGACTGAAAAAAAATCTGCTAGTATGCATGAGGCCCTGGGTTGGGTCCCCAGTAGCCCCACCCCAACCCTACTCCTGCTCCCATACCAGTTTTTTTCACTGCTTCCCTTAACTCAAAATTGGTTTCCTTTTGTACTATCATAGATTTTTGAAATCCACTCCTCTGCAAGTCCTTTCTCTCCTCTCCCCTCCCTCTCCTCCCTCTCCTGTCTGTCTTGACTCAGGGAGCCAGGAGGGGTGTGTCTGTGATGTGCAGCTTCTAAATACTTGACCCTTCCATTTCCAAATTTGTTCCTGTGGTTGTGTCACAGAGAAGCTTCATGCCAGGCTCTTCTCTCCCTGGGCTTGTCGCATATTCCTGGGCAGCATTCGAACAGTGGCCCTACCGTGTGTGCCTACATCAGATTTGAGCTGGAGGGTTAGGCAGACAGCCTCCCTAGGAGCTAATGTCTTGCTAGAATATCAATTTAGGAAGTTCTGCTTCTGGAACCCCTTGCTACTCTACTAAGCAGAAGTAGGCAGAGAGAAGTCTGCTACTCTTCTGCTATCCTCAGCCTCCTGACCTCCTGTAGAGTCTACTTGGCTTCTCACGACCTCCCACTTCCTTGTTCAGAGTGGGATTGGTGGAGGAAGCCGGAAAATGGTGACAATGAAACACACGACTTTCCGGGGGCCCAGTCTATGCCACCTCTTATTCCTTACGCTCAGCAGGCATTTTGTTCTGCACCATTTCTGCCTGCTCTCCGCTTTTCTCTGTTTTCAGCACCTTTTAGTCTACCTCTCAACAACAACGCAGCCTGCCCACTGTGACCTGGGAACTTTGGTAAATTTTACTGGGATCTTTGTAGTTTTGATATAGGGGGAATAAATGTAACTCCTAATCGGCTAGATGTCAGATACGCTGAGTTCATGTTCCCCCAAACTGAAGAATGAATTCTAAGGAACAATAGAGGTTAAGAGAAGGAAAACTTCATTGAGAGAGACAGCTCCTGAGAGACAGGAAGTGACACAAAAGTGGGTTGCCAATGAGTCCATTTCTTAAAAGAAGTTTTATAGAGCAAAATCACAAAGTGGGTGCAAAATCACGGGATGAGTACAATGTGGGACAAAACTACAATCAACCAATAAGATTGTAAGTGTAGCTGCTTAGTTAATATTGATCCAGTGGGAAAGTGGGTCACATAGCAAGTGTACATGGAGAGAGTGAGGATTTTTTAAGGAAGAGATGGATCAGGAGGTCCTGGTTATCCACTTGGTTGACTGATGCTTATCTAGACTTTATTGTACCAGGTGATACCAATTGTAGTATAATTTTCAATTTATTGCTTATCTCTTGGGGAGACATGTAGGCTTGGTCATGCTGTCTTTATCTTGAGCCCTATATCTTGAGGCGCAGCCTTACACAGATATGCCTCAGGCCACAGTTGTAATGTGTTCTCATTTTCTGCACTGACTCCCTCAGGGGGCCTAGCCCAGTTGTTGATTCTTTGTGCTAGTTCACTCGTGACTGAGTGACTGAGGTTTTCTTCATGAAATCTTTTCCTACACCAATGTCTTCAAGAGTTCTACCTAATCTCTCTTCCAGCCAGTTTAGTGTTTCTGTTTTAATATTTAGATCTTTGATCCATTTTGATTTTAGTTTAGTTCATGGTGAGAGATGTAGGTCTAGTTTTAATCTTTGGCAAGTTGAAACTCAATTTTTCTGGCACCATTTATTAAAGAGGCTATCATTCCTTCAGTGAGTGTGGTTGGCTCCTTTGTCAAAGATGAGGTGGCTGAGTGTGTCGAGTTATTTCTGCATCTTCTAATCTGTTCCACTGCAATCAAAATGGATCAAAGACCTAAATAAAAAAGCTTCTGCACAGCAAGAGAAACCACCAACAGTGTGAAGAGACAACCCACAATGGAGGAAAAGAACTTTTACCAGCTGGTCCGCAGACAAAGTTCCACTATCTAGAATATATGAACTTAAAAAATCAGACTCCCAAATTTAAAGACCCAATCCAAAAGTGGGCATCTGAAATGAACAGCCATTTTTCAAAGAAGTAGAAATAGCAAATAAACATATGAAAAAATGTTCAACATCTCTGGTCATCCAAGAGACGCAGATGAAAACAATGCCGAGAGGGTCTCCCTATCAAGCCCGAGGCCACCACCATCACTCTGCTGTAGGCCTCTTGGCTGCATTCATCCCCCTACTCTCCTACTCATTTGATACATTTTTGCATTGACCAAGTGAGATTTATTTCACTTTAATTCTCAAGCTTTGAGAGTTCTCCATTCCTGTGTTTTTTTTGGTAACAGATGCTGTCTTGCTGTGTTGGCCAGGTTAACCCTGGACTCCTGGACAAATGATCCTCTCGCCTCAGCCTCCCAGGTAGCTGGGATTACAGGAATGTGCCACCATGCCTAGCTCTAATTAAATACATGACTACATTTGAGGTGCTCCATACTCCTTGCGTCTCCTGTTTTATTTTCTCGACTCCTCTGGGAGGACAGGCGCACTGTTCCACTGCCCTTGGCCTGTCCCACAAGTCTTTGTCCTTCCCTGATTTGCTGATTTTCTCTCCTTTTCTAAAAGTTCTTCCTTCATGGTTTTGGCTTTTAATGTAGTAGTTTTTAAATGTTTTTAATTTAAAATTTTACTTTTAAAACACTTTTAATACCTCTCTTCTTCCAGGAACTTTTTCCTTATAACCCTACCCAAGGGGAATCTTATTTTGACAACATGTGTAGCTTTCCTGAGGCGCACGTTATTCTCTATTTTAGAGTCTGCTTATACCTTTTATATAGTAACCCATGGGATTTGGACCAAAGAACTTTTGGATTTTAAGTTTAGACATGCTTATTCACCCTGTAGCTATATGATTTTGAGTAAATTATTTAGTTTATTCCATCTCTACAATAAGGAAAGTAGAAGGGGTTTTGGTGAGGACCAGAGACAGCATCTGGCACTTATGCAGAGAATGTTGTGGAGTACATGGTAGAATCCCCAGTGAGTTTGAGTCTTGTATTTGCTTTGTACTTACCATGCAGCAGTGGACAGCTCACTTGTTTTGCATGAGCCTTGGTTCCTACTTGGTGACATGAAGAGTTAGTGATGTTTTCTAGGTCATTTCTAAAGGGGCTAATGGACTGACCTGCACAGAATGCCCAGCGCCATTTTATCCTTGATTTTGTTTTTATATTCATGCCAGCCTGACAGAATTCATATACTATATTATCTCATTTAGTCTTCCTTGGTTCTCAAAAAGCATTTTTTGAACTGGTTGTATTTTTTTTTTCTTATGGGCATGGAAGCCAGGGTTACACAGTTAAATTTCTAGAAGAAGATGGAGCCATGATTCCTTCCTTTGAGTTTCATGCACTTTTTATTAGATTTTGATAAAGCTAAGAGATAAAGAATTCAATAAATGGGCACATGTACAGGACCTTCCCATTTAAGAATAATACATTGTCCTGGTCTTGGGAGAGCTTGTATTCTAGCTGGAGTCTGGGGAGGAGACAGACAATGTGTGTGAGAGAACTCCTAGTTCAAACAGCAGAGGTCTTAGTACAAATACTACAAAGTACTGTGGAACACAGTAGTTAATTCTGCCTGGGGAAGAAGGCCCCCACTTTAGAAAGATGGCATTTCAACTTGCACTTAAAGGTTGAGTAGGAGTTTGCAAGTTGGAAAAGGCAAATTGTTTTGGGGAGGAGAAACTGATCTCTGCCTCAGAGGCCTGGAGCTCTGAAAGATCCAGATACATTCAGGAAACGGCGAACCATTCTAGTGGCAGAAACAAAGGGTGACTGTGAACAATGGAAGGAGACAGGGATGAGCAGACAAGCATCACTGCGGGCATCTGCACCTGCTTCTCAGCAGTACTAGTTCTATCTCTGAACCATTACAGGTCTTAGAAGCTTTACTAAGAAAGGAACCTGCTCATCTTTTTTTTTTTTTTTTGGTACTAGGGATTGAACTTGGGACCTTGCGTTTGTGAGGCAGGCAGTAGCACCACTGAGCTAAATCCCTGGCTCATCTTTGTTTTTTGTGGTACTGCAGATTGAGCTCAGGTCCTTGCGCTTGCAAGGCAAGCGGCAGAACCACTGAGCTAAATCCCTGGCCCTCATCTTTGTTTTTGATGAAGATGTCTCATTGCATAGTGAAAGGGAAGCTACAGGAAGCCATGACTATAAGAGATCACTGAAATCTTTAAATCTAAAAAATTCTGAAAGCCCAAAGGATTGGAATGAATGAGAAGGGAGTTCTAGGGCCATATCTGCCATGGGAAGGTTTGGTTTTGGTGACTGAATGGATATAGGAGGTATGGGCTTGTCAAAGATCAAGGCAGATTGAACGGGTAATATTTTGAGAAATAATTTTTGATGTTTCCTATTCTCAAAAGTTTTCATGAAGAATTTGCAATTTGTTAGTCCATAAAATAACTCCTTAATTACTTCATAGAATAAAACCTATCTGTATACTGGTATATTTAAGTCAATTAGATGCTTTAATTTTTTAAATGGTAGCTAAAACTTGGGATTTTTATAAATATGTATTGCTGAGGGATATACTGAAGCAGATCAAAAACTATTTGTTTAAATTCCAAATCGTTCTTGACTTAGAAAAATTTCTTTTAGGATATTAAAAATGTATTGACTACCTGCTCAAAAGGGATGTGTCTGCGGAGGAGTTTTGTTTTAATCCATCCCTGTTGCTCATGCTGCATTTCCAGTGGAAGTACGAGAGAGGGATGCTAAGTCAGGAAGCTGGTTCCGGTAATGGTGTGGGAAGGAAGCAGGAACAGCAGGTTTTAGTCTCTTTAATGGAGACAGTGAACATGCTTCATAGGAGAAATTTCTAAAAACTACCTCCAACAGCTGACTTAAAACAAACTAAAGCTCTCTGGCTGGAGATCCAGGTTCGTCCCAGGATGGTAGGGGAAACAGAACCTACTTTGTGGTGGGAGGGCCTCATGAAAAATAGAAAAGGTCTGTTAGGACCTGTATCAAGAAAAGATAAAGTGAAATGTATCGACCGAGAAGGAGTGGTAATTGAACATCTATCAGTTAGTGAGATAATTTAGATTATTAGATTAATGTGTGTAATTATCAATTAAATAATAGGAAAGACAAGAAAACTAAGTTTTTAAAACTACAACAATGAAAGATTTACACTGATACTTGAACAAACTTTTAAAATCATTAAGAAGAGTGAATAACAATAGTTACTAATTCTTATAGTTCATTTATTCTTTTCTTTGAGACAGAGTCTTGCTATGTAATCCAGGGTGGCCTGGAACTTGAGGTGACCCTCCCAAGTTCTGGCATTACAGGCATGTGCCACCAGGCCTGGCTCTTTTACTCTTAATTGTACTTTCTGAAATCTAAAAAATGAAAGCTAATAAAAACCTTTTTGTATGAAAAAAGACATTTAACTGCTAATTTTATAAGACAAAAGGTATCCTGACAGGATTCATTATTTATTTAAATGACAAGTTGTTGTTCCTATTAGTGGTGTATTAATAGCCAATACTGAAGCTATATTGCCATCTTCTGAAGCTATAGAAATTTTTATAACTAGTTATGTCATTTCCTAGTTTATTTGGCATGAATAGATGCTCATAGTTTCTGCCAGAGAACTGAAGTATGTGTGCAGGGTTAGTAATCTGTAGGAGTATATGGCTTCAGTTAAAACACTTTCTTACTCATAATTATATTAGTTCAGTGTTTTTCTTGGAATCTCAGTCACTGAGAAATAATAGCTTTGGTAATGGCTGTGTACCACTATCCTGTATGATTTATTTTCAGAAGTATTCTAATAAAAAGACCTAAACTTCTTGTCTAGATTATTTAAAGATAAAACTAGTAATGCTCCTAATAACTTACTAATAACTGTGGCTGGCATTATTTATTGAACACATAGTATATAATCGAGGCAGCATATTTGCAAAACTTATCTCATAATGTCCCTATGTTACATAGGGAAAATTGAGTTTCAGGGAGATTAATTAACTTGCTTAAGATTAAACGTAGGATCCAGGGCTTATAATTAATTTTCTTTAACTCCAAAAGTATTCCTTAACTGCCATATGATCTTGCCTTTCTCATTTTTTTCTTTCGACTGGATAGTTCTAAAAGATACTATAAATATTTAATTCAGTCAGGATGCCAAGTTAAATTCAGTTTGGATTTTTAAAAACATTATTTTTCAAGATTCCAGAGTATAAAGGCAACCTTCTAATACAGGAAAGCCTGTATGCTTAATTAGAAATAGGAAAATCATGCTTTGTTTTTCAGGATTTATATGACCTTGGGTAAATCAGCTACCTTCCCTGGGGGATGCTCAACACATTACTAATGTTATAAAATTTATTAATAGCACAAGGTCGGTTAGATATGTTTTCTCACTAATATCTAATTAGGAAAGAGACTTTTAGGGTTGAGTGGGGTTTTTTTCCTCTTTTCATCAAGGTCAAAACAATTCAGGTGTCTGTAGAATGGAAATGAACTTCTAAATATAGGTCAATTTTTTTTTCTTAAAAAAAAGCATGTAACTCCTCTTCTCCTGTAACTAAATTTGATCTACCTGGTGAGAAGCTCTTCCAGGGTACGTCTCAGGCCTTCTTGTGAGGGCATTGCTGACCTAGTATAACCAGCCCACATTTTGTGCCTGACTGATTCATAATTAACTTTCCTCCTGGCCTCTCCAACATCTCCTATACAAATCCATATTCTTACAATGTCTGGGTGGTAGAATTGGACGGGCTTAATATTGTTAATCTACTTTCATTCTGATGTAGCACCTCTTAAAAACCGAGCTAACTAATACCACAGTTGTATTCTTAATATTATATATTCTTTAGTTTCTTAATTCTTACTTTCCTCCTCATGATGACCCCCCACTTCCCAACCCAAAACTAAGATCAGGCAGTGCAGTCTCTAACCTGGCTTTCTTTGCTCCTTTGATGGTGGTAGTTTGGTGCATGGTTACTGTTCAGTTTGATGTGTCTGGGGAAGATAATCACTGGATTACTCAGTTGCCATTTTGCTCTGCCACTGAGATGTAATTTTAAAGGCTTTTGATTATTCCACTGTATGTACATACTATTATTTTTATTCATATTTTTATTTTTTGAAATTGTTTCTTTTTGAATGTGAGTAACATTGGAATAAATATATTCTAATACATGAATATTTTTGCTTATCACTGTTTTATTTTTCCTTTAGGAAGAACTGTAATAATCATTTCCAAAAGGTTCAGTTTTTAAATTCTTTTGTTGCTAAATTCCTTTCAAGAAAATTTCCAGTCTCATTGGTAGTGATATTAGTGCTTCCTTTGAACACAACCAAGAAAATACCTTTATGTTAACCTTAAACATTTCAGTGACTCCAGCTCACCCTGGGAATTGATCTTTTTGGTGTCATTTTATTATTCTTTTGTGTTCATCATTGCAGTATACCCTTCTAGTTTTAGAATTCTTTTAAAGTGAGCTAGAGATGCTTTGGGTGATTGCATTTATGTATTCTAACTAGAATTGCTTAACTGGTAATATTATACTGTTGAATGTATGAAGATTGCAGCAGAAATATAAGTTAAAGGTGTGAGGATAATAGTTATATAAAAAATTTATATGGTGGTATCATGTGAACCATGATTACAACTACATAAAACATTCAAAGATTAGGAAATAATGCACACTGCAAATGCTGTTGCTTCAGTTCTGATTAGTTATTTCTGTTCTTATCTCCCCCACTTCTGACCGGTTCTGTGGAGTTGTGATAATTCTTTAAATAATTAATTGATAAATCTGATCCAAAATATTGTGAGTTCAATTCAGTCTACTATCAATATAACTTATTATATTCAGTCTTCCATCTTATAAATGATTCAAATAAGTTAAAATCAATAAATAAATAGACTTTATATAATTCCCCTAATAGTGATAATGTCTTTATTCACACATACTCCAAAGATTAGTAAGAATAGATACAATGAAAGCAATAAAAATATACTGTCAGAGAAGAAGTTAAAGAAAAAAGAGGGAAAAACATATATTCTGGAGCCCTAAAACATGGGTCAGGTAAGGCATATACTTATTGCAAGTTTTCTGATAGCCATATGAAAAGCAGCTCTAATCAGTACAATGCATGTTGTCCTTAAGATTAAACACACATACATACACACACACATGCACATGCACAAACTAAAATGCCATCCATCTGTTCGAATTCTCTAGGCAGAGGTGTGAAATTCTAACACCAGAGATGAATATCTTTCTAGCGCACCTACAGAAAATATTATGTAAGAATGTGGGCATTTTGGGGGTCTTCTTCAGTAGACTGGGCAGTCTCAGAGGTCACAGCAAGCACAGTCTGCCTGAAGCAGTTCTGTATGAATCAGTATGACAAGAGGTAGAGCCCTCTCTTAGCCTGAGATAGCTTTTACATAATGCCATGAAAGGTCCATTTAAAAGTGTTTGGTGTTCCACCACTCCCAGCCCAGAGGAGGGGGCTTCCTGGCTGCCTTTCCACTGCTCCCAGCCAAGAGGAAGGGGCTTCCGGGCCGCCTTTCCACCACTCCCAGCTCAGAGGAAGGGGCTTCCAGGCTGCCATCCCACTGCCCCCAGGCCAGAGGAAGGGGCTTCTGGGCCACTGTTCCACTGCCCTCAGTCCAGAAAAAGGGGCTTCCGGGTCACTGTCCCACCACCACTTGCCTAGAGGAAGGGGATTCTGGACCACTATTCCATCACTCCCAGCTCAGAGGTGAGCCACATGGGCGCCAACAGCACTCCCCCACACCCCTGGTCAAAATGAGAAGACATGTAAACAAGTCTCAAAACCAGACTTCCAGGTCACCTACAGCAACACCAAAGGGAAATGAGATGGAATACTCTGATACTCAACCACCTGGACTCCCTGAACTGGCAACAAAAGAGGATCTGAAAAAAATGAAATAAAAAATAATTTTTCAGATAGCAGCAGAGATCATGCTTGTAGTGCAAGACATGATTAATAAATCTAGAGAGGAGCTCAGGAACATGATGGAATCCCAACATAGGAAGCAAATGGAATCCATAAAACAGATGCAAACAGATTTCCAGATTAAAAACTCCATTGAAAATCTACACAGCAGAATGAGCCAATGTGAGGACAGAATTTCAGATATAGAAGACAAGATTGCAATTAGTGACCAGGAAAGGAAAAATTGCTTCAAAATTATAAGGGACCATGAGAAATCAATCCAGCAGCTGCTAGACGTTGCAAAGAAGAATAACAGACTGCTCAGAGTCAATGAAGAAACAGGAGAGAGTGCAGATGACATAAAAAAACTTTTTACAGAAGTAATGGCAGAAAACTTCCCAAGCAGGGGAAAGGAACTTGACATACAGATAAGTGAGGCATATAGGACTCCAACTAGACTTGATCAAAAAAATTTACACATAGGCATATAATTGTTAAGATTCCAGAAACCCAACAGAAGAACAAAGTTCTACAAGAAGATAGAGAAAAGAAACAAATCAAATACAAAGGAAAGCCCATCAGAATCGCAGCAGACTTTTCAACACAAACCATCAAGGCAAGAAGAGCTTGGAGTGGCATATTCCAAGCCCTAAAAGAAAACAGCCTCCAACCCAGATTGAAGCACCCTGCAAAACTTTCTTTCAAAATGGATGGAGAAATAAGATACTTTCATGACAAAGAGCACCTTAGGAACTTCATGAATACCAAACCAGCACTCCAAAGAATTTTACACAATATCCTAGGAACAGACATTGAGGATCACAACCCCAGGAAGCAAAGCAGAATGAACCCCTCTGGCACGACAAGAAATTAAATGTAAAGGGGGAGAATCCAATAAAAAGAAAAAGTCATGACAATGATAAGTCAATATATATCAGTTATAACCATCAATGTTAATGGCCTCAACTCACCAATCAAAAGAAATAGACTGGCAGAATGGGTCAAGAAGCAAAATCCAACAATATGCTGCATACAAGAAACACACTTAATTCAAAAGGAAACTCATAGACTGAAAGTTAAAGGGTGGAAAACAATACTCCATGCGATGGGCACCTGAAAAAAAGCAGGAGCAGCTATCCTCATTGCAGATCAAGTAGATTTCAAACCAACACTGATTAAGAGAGACAAAGAAGGACACTACATCCTTGTAAAGGGAACAATCCAACAGGAAGAGATGACCGTCATAAATATCTATGCACCAAACACTAGCATGCCCAACTATATACAACAAATACTAACGGATATGAAAAGTCATATATGCACTAATACAATTGTAGTGGGGGACCTCAATACCCCACTATCACAAATAGATAGACCAACTAGACAAAAAATAAGTAATGAAATACTAGAACTCAATTGAACTCTTGAAAAAATAACCTCAACAGATGTTTACAGAGTGTTCCACGCCACAAAATCAGAATACACATTCTTCTCAGCTGCACACAGGTTGTTCCCCAAAATAGACCACATACTCGCACATAGAACGTATTTAAGTAAGTACAAAGGAAGTGAAATTATCCCCTGTATATTATGGGACCATAGTGCGATGAAATTGGAGATCCAAAGCAGCAAAAACCTCAAAAATTTCATAAACACGTGGAAATTGAACAACACATTTCTGAATAACCAATGGGTCACAGGGGAAATTAAAGAAGAAATCAGACAGTTTCTTCAATTAAATGACAATGACAGTACAACATATCAAAATCTATGGGACACAAGGAAAGCAGTCTTATGAGGGACATTCATAGCAGTGAATACATATATTAGGAAAACAGAGTGAGCCCAATTAAACTACCTGATGCTGTACCTCAAACTTCTAGAAAAAGAAGAGCAGGACAAACTCAAAGCTCATACAAGGGAAGAAATTATAAAGATCAGAGGAGAAATCAATTCAATGGAGACTAAGACAACAAAACAAAAAATTAATGAAGCCAAGAGGTGGTTCTTCGAAAGAAGAAACAAAATAGACAGACCCTTAGACAAGTTATCAGAAAAAGGAAAGAAAAGGCCCAAATTCATGCAATTAGGAATGAAAAGGATGAAGTTACAACAGACCCAGCAGAAATCCAGAGGATCATCAATACCTACTTCAAGAACCTATATGCCAATAAGATGGAAAACACAGAAGAAATGGACCGATTGCTAGATACATATGAATTACCAAAGTTAAATGGAGAAGACCTAAAAATGCTAAACAACCCAATATCAACCAATGAAATTGAAAATGTAATTTAAAACTTACCAACTAAGAAAAGCCCAGGTCCTGATGACTTCACTTCTGAATTCTACAAGACATTTAGAGAGGAACTACTGCCACTACTGTTTAAAGTATTCAATGAAGTTGAAACGGAAGAAAGACGCTCAAATTCATTCCTGGAAGCAAGCATCACCTTGATCCCCAAAGCAGAGAAAGATCCAACTGAAAAAGAGAACTATAGGCCAGTCTCACTAATGGACATAGATGCAAAAATCCTTACTCAGATACTGGCAAATAGATTGCAGAAGATCATCAAGAAGATCAGGCACCCTGACCAAGTGGGATTCATCCCAGGGATGCAGGGATGGTTCAACATACTCAAATCAATCAATGTAATACACTATATCAATAGAGCCAAGGACAAAAACCATATTATTATCCCCATAGATGCGGAAAAAGCATTTGACAAAATCCAACATGCATTTATGATAAAAACCCTACGAAAAGTTGGAATAGGCAGTCTGTACCTCAATCTGATAAAAGCCATCTATGAAAAACCAACATCCAGTATCATACTAAATGGTCAAAAACTAAAATCCTTCACACTGAAATCAGGAACAAGACAAGAATGTCTACTATCACCACTCTTGTTCAATATAGTTTTGGAAACATTAGCCACGGCAATTAGACAGGAGAAAGAAATAAAAGGAATAAAGATAGGAAAGGAAGAAGTCAAATTGTCATTATTTGCAGATGACATGATACTCTATATAGAAGACCTGAACTCTACCAAAAGTCTTCTAGACTTAATAACCAAATTCAGTGGAGTAGCTGCATACAAGATCCACACACAAAAATCAATAGCTTTCCCCTACATGAACAATAGACTCACTGAGACAGAAATAGGGCAAATAATTCTTTTCACAATAGCATCCAAAAAACTGAAATATGTAGTAATCAACCTAATGAAAGAAATCTAAGACCTTTTCCCTGAAAACTATAGCACTCTGAAAAGAGAGATTGAAGACAATATCAGAAAATGGAAAGACATCCCTTGCTCCTTGGTAGGAAGAACCAACATAGTGAAAATGGCCATGCTTCAAGAACTGCTATATAGATTCAATGCAGTCTCAATTGAAATCCTGGCAGCATACTTCATGAACCTTGAGAAAACAATCCAAAAATTCATTTGGAACAAGAAGAGACCCAGAATAGCAAAAGCAATTCTAGGTAATAGAGACATGGCAGGGGGTCTCACAATCCCCAACCTGCAACTGTACTACAAAGCTACTGTGATAAAAACAGCATGGTACTGGCAAAGAAACAGACCTGAGGACCAGTGGAACAGATTAGAAAATGCCAAAACAACTCCAGACACACTGAGCCGTCTCATCTTCAATAAAGGATCCAAACACCCTCACTGGAGGAAAGATAGCCTCTTTAATAAATGGTGCTGGAAAAATTGGGTTTCAACTTGCCAAAGATTAAAACTAGACCTATATCTCTCACCATGCACTAAACTAAAATCGAAATGGATTAAAGATCTAAATATTAAAATAGAAATGCTGAATCACCTGGAACAGAGGTTAGGTAGAACTCTTGAAGACATTGGCATAGGAAAAGATTTTATGAACAAAACCTCAGTTGCCCGTGAACTAGCACAAACAGTCAACAAGTGGGATCTCTTCTTATTAAAAAGCTTCTGCACAGCAAGAGAAACCGCCAACAGTGTGAAGAGACAACCCACAATGTGGGAAAAAATCTTCACCCACTTTTCCTCAGACAAAAGCCTACTATATAGAATCTAATAAAGAACTTAAAAAGATCAGACCTCTCAAATTAAAAGACCCAATCCAAAAATGGGCATCTGAAATGAATAGATATTTCTCAAAGAAGTAGAAACAGCAAATAAGCATATGAAAATATGTTCAACATCACTGGTCATTTGAGAGATGCAAATGAAAACAGTGCTGAGATTCCACCTCCAGAAAGAATGGCTGTTATCATGAAATCAACCGATTACAAATGCTGGTGGGGCTGTGGGAAAAGAGGAACCCTGCTCCACTGCTGGTGGGAGTGTAGACTGGTGCAAGCACTGTGGAAATCAGTATGGAGATACCTCAAAGAACTAGGACTGGAAGTCCCATTTGACCCAGCTATTCCCCTGCTTCCCAAAACAATTAAAAGAATCATACCACAGTGATATATGTGCACCCATGTTCATAGCAGCACAATTTCTAAAAGCTAAAATTTGGAAGCAGCCCAACTGCCCATCAACTGGAGACTGAATAAAGAAAATGTGTTTTTAAAAAATAAAATGGAGTACTACTCAGCCATAAAAAATGAGAAATTAGAGACATTTAGAGCTAAATGGATGCACATTGAGGTGATACTCTTAAGTGAAATAAATAGGACACACGTGTAAATACTGAAGAGTTTCTCCAGTGTGAGAAACTGAAAGTGTAGTTAAGGACTGAAAAGTATAATAGATAATGTGAAATAGGAAGAAAAGGGGCAAAGGGGAAGGGGAAGTGGGAGGGGTAGGGGAAAGGAAAGAAGGGAGTGGAATTAATATAAGAAAATGAAAAAATGGAAACAAAGTCTTTGTAAATAGGGATGGAGGGGTTGAAGGGAGGGCAGGGGAAGGGGAAAAATAAGAACCAAGAAAGATTATGTAAAGGTGCAAATTTCCAATGATGAATGTCATTGTATTGTATACCTAAAATGTACCAATGATTAAAATGAATAATTAATAATGCGAAATAGGAAGAAAAGGTCCAAAGGCATAGGGGAGTGGAAGGAGTAGAAGGAAAGAAGGAAGAAGAAGGGAGGGAAGTAGAAGGAAAGGAAAGAAGGGAAAGGAAAAATTATAAGAAACGGAAACAAAGTCTTTGTAAATAGGGAAGGGTGGAGGGGGTGAAGGGAGGGCAAGAATGGGGAAAAAATAAGAACCAAGATGCATCATGTAAAGGTACAAGTTGCCAATTAAAAATGTAAATGTATTGTGTACCTAAAATGTACCAATAAAAGAATTTAAGGAAAAAAAATAAAAGTGTTTGGGAAGAAACCAAAGAATTGTGTACTTTGAGGTAAATTTGTTTACACTTTTTTCTCTCATGCAGATTTTTGCTATCTACTAGGAGACTGTGCTTCCTGGAGTGTCTGAGTTATGGCTGCCATATTTTGCCACTTGAATGTGGGTCTGGTGGGCTCATGGACAGTGGAAATAGAGTAGTGGGATAGCATCTTATAAAAGAAGTTATCCAGCTAGTGTTTATTCCCATGTAAATGCACATGGCACCTCCACTCACTTGTGGGTCAGTCATAGATGGGAATGGCTACCACTCCTGTCAGACGGTAATTTATATTCTGCATTAATGTACACATTAGTGAACTATAAAACATTCTCACTATGGCAGTACCAGAAAGTTGATGATCTGAAAAAAAAAAAAATATATATATATATATATATATATTTTTTTTTTTTTTTTGGTACCAGCTATTGAACTCGGGGCCTTGTGCTTGTGAGGCAGGCAGCAGCACCACTGAGCTAAATCCCCGGCCCTGAACTGAAATATATTAAGGTGGTAGGCAAATCCTCATCTTAGCTATAAAAATTTCTGTGAAGCATTCTTAGAACTTTGAATATTGTTTCATTCTAAATAACAATAAATATATAATTAAGCTGTATGTGGTTTATAGCTCATTTTGGGAATTATTATTTATAAACTTGTTGAAAGATGAGGAAAAAGCTGCTGTAAGTAACTTGTTTTTCAAATATAGTGAGCCCATGGGCTATTTATGCTACTTAGATTGTGGTATATAAGATTTTGATGTAGATTGGTTTATTTATTCTTTGCTTTTGTTGCCTGTGCTTATGTTGTCATATTTAAGATACTGCTAAATTCAATGTCATTAAGCTTTCCTCCTGTTTTCTTCTAAGAGTTTTACAGTTTTAGATTTTAGATCTTATATTTTGGTCTTTGACTCACTTTGAATTAATTTTTATCTAAGAATTTACTTCATTTTAATGAAAAAAATCTTAAATAAAATTTTGAAATTTTGCCAGACACAGAGACATTTATTAAGCACTCAACAATAATGCTCACAAGAGCCTATAAAGGCCTTCTGAGAGTTAGAGTGTATCCAGCTTGCTACCTGGGTAGGTGATTGATCAAATCTTCCATGAAAAATTCACGTGATATAGACAGAGGAGGCAGCATTCTGTGCCTCATTGCTGGCACTCAGCAAGGAGACATCTTCCTAAACTTATAACTACATGCAGCACTGTCAGGAGGGCTCCCTTTTGGATCGGTTCTTGGCAAAGTTTTAACCTTTTTCAGTTATGGGGATGTTGGCTCATGTATCAGCCAGGCCAGTTTTCTCCAATAAGAGCTCATATCTAACATTTATCTTATTAATTAAATAAGACATGGATTTCATAAATGAGAAACCTTCTGATATTCATTTGGCAAACAGTTAAGCTTCTGTTGTAGGTCAAGTTATGAATAACTGAAAGCAGTATGAACAGCTGAAAATGCTCAGCCAGATCTGAAATGTGATCTTTTCTGATACAGTCCTGACAACAGCAGTCTGAATTCACAGTGAGGGCCAGTGACTGTCCATCAACTTAAAGTTTAAGCTAACTGGTCTATACATTATATTTTACTTTTGACAAGAAAGATTGTATTATGAATTTATTAATTTATTGAACAAATTAAAGAAATGTAACATCTTTCCATGGGTTAACTCATTTACTTTATAGTCTTAACCTGGTGATTATTGTATATTTTTGTTTTCAGTTTTTTCATCTCTATTATATTGGTATTCTCTTTGCTTTACTTGATGCTGATCAAAAAGTATTAGGGAAATATACCTGGGTGAGGAAAATGTCAACAAGAGAATATAGGGCTTACATATGCACCCTCAAATGGCTAAACATGTCATTGTTCTGAAGTCCCAGCGAACAGTTTTCATGATATTTTCAGGGCTCAAAGTGGCCTCCTTGGTGAGATTTTGTTTGTCTTCTGACACTAGGTATAGTACAGTCTCCTCATCCCATCCAAGTTCTGTAACCTCCAACTAGCAAGGCCTTTCTGTGAGAGAAGGTCTAATTCCTTTATTCTTGGCAGATTCATTTACTTTCTCGCAGTTTCTCTCCCAAACAGTTTCCAACCTGACTCATGTTAGGTTGGGCCTTTTGCTGTTGAAGGCAATGAGCTATTTCTGTCTGCACAGCCTGTACTCTGACTTTCCCCCTAGTGTATTAGCAGTGGGCTATCACATTCAAGTGAATGAAAGATTCCAGTTTAAGGAATCCTCTGAGTGCCTGGAGTGTTTTCCCTCTCAATTCTTTGCAGGCCTGTGTGGCCTCTCCTTCCAAAGAAAGAGACTTCGATTTTACTATTAAAAAGAAGTTGGCACAGCACAGTTACAAAATGAAATGACTGTGTGAAAGAATGGGTATCTTATGAATCTCCACAGAATGGTATAAGATGCTGTTTTAATATTTTGTATTTTATGCATATTCATGCAATTTACATAGAAATGATTTTGCAATTTATCAGTCTTTTTTCCTTATAACTGAATTAACTACATATATATATTTGTAATTTTCACATTTAGCAAGATCAGCTTTACACCTGGGCTGCAGTCAGTCAACCCACACACGCCCTGGATTACTCGGAAGGGCAGTTTCCCAGGCGAGTCCCGTCTGTGTGGCCAGCATCGAGACCTCCAGATGAAGAACTCGAGCCTAAGGACGCTAAGACAGGTAGGAGTCCGGGCAGCAAGGGCTCTGAGAGAGTACGATGCAATCGGTACATACAGTACTCACTGGGAGTCTTACGAAGTTGAAGAGTTTTATTCCTCACTTTTGAGGTTGCTGAGTTAGAATGTTGGGGAGCAGGAGCCTGGAGTTCTCCGGCAACTGCTGCTACACTCAAGTTTGAGTGTTCTGCCTTCGCACATTCAGCTGGAGCTATCATTGAAGATGCAGCCCCACCTCCTATTTGAGCTAAGATGGCCCTAAAGAGGACTTTCTGCCCCTGGCCTCTTTGCTTGGAATGTCCTCACTTACTGCTTTCTCTGGCTTTTCTTAACCGTTGTCTTTACTGTCAGAGATAACTGGAAGTAGCAAGATAAAACGTTTCTTCTCTCAGGTTTAAATAACTTTAAAAAATATAAAATGCATATGTAATTTTTTTCTTAAAAATTTTTCTTTTTGTTTTTTCTCTGGGTTCTTTTTATTGTCTTAAAGTATTTTTTGCTGTTGGATGGGAAGATTACAGGAGATTAGCATCATCTTTATTTGCAGGAGCTCAGTAGAATGATGATCTCCAAGCCTGGTTCTGGGCACACATTTTATATTGTCATACAGAATTGAGGATCAGTTTAGTGTAACAGTGCTTTATGGAATTTGGTTGCTTTATGCCCTTTTCTTCATTTTGACACCATAAATTCTTAATTTTCTCTTGGTGGACTGATCAGGACTATTGACTCCTGAGTGAAGAGTAAATAGAAGGGCATCACTGTTGTTCACTGATCTCATCACAGCAGATTTTCATAAATGGTAGCATGGGTATAGAGTTAAGGATTTTGACTCTCTGCCACCCCTTCATTGGCTTATTGAAAGAAAGATATTCACAGAAACTTAATTTAGACTTGTAGTAAAAAAGAATTGCATAATAGCATGAAGCTCGGGTTCTGCCATTTATCAACTTTAGGAATTTAGGAAATTTCCTAAATACTGTACTCTAATTAGTCACCTATAAAATAATGATAAGAATACCATCACAGGGCTATTTTGAAGATTTTATGGGTTGATAAAAATATTAAATGTAGAATGCAGTGCCTTGCTCAGTGTGTTTGCTGTTATTATAATTACAGTGGACCCTTGATTTGCGAACTCAGTTCATTCCTAAGGGCAGTTGTAACTCAAGCTGGGCAAATGAAGGCTCAGGCTCCTCTACACAGCCTTCGAAGTCTCTCTCCTGTATACAGGCAGATCTCAGTGTCCTTAGAGAGACATTGGCCCAAGATTTCTCAACTAACACCACACAGGAAAGGATGCTGTAAGCTTCCTTTCAGAACTCTTTAAGGGTTGAATCTCCATCTGAGACCATCTGGAAACACAAGGGGCCAGCATTTGGGTTGAAACTCAAGACTTTGTTCATAAGTTAAAATTAAAATTCTGGTTGTAACCCAAGTTGTTCATATGTCAGGCCAGTCATAACTTGAAGGTCCACTGTATTTTATATCATCTTTTTACAAGTTCCTTTAAAACCAGTGATGACCTGTAGTGTCCAAGGTTTGCTAGGCCCAGCCCATCCTGTTTTCATCCCAGTCTCTTGGGGTTGGGGGGTTATATTTATTCCTGTCTATTTTCCACCAGTGCACTGTATGTGAGAGCCTAACCTTAGCTCTGTGTGTCCCTTTTAACATGTCTAGTGCTTTTGAAATTGTGCTTAGTATTTACTAGGTGAGCTCTACTTCCTGAAATGAACAGAAAATGAGGCATAGGATATAGAACATTTGTTCTATCATAACTTTAAAAAGTTGTGAAACATATTACGTTATTGGTCATATATACTGGAAGAGCACTTAATTCAGAGTTGTTTGAAAAGCATCATCTGAATTTTAGTTTGAAGATGACAGTTGGATGTCAGACCTTTTTTCTTTGTTATTTGATGTAGCTTGCAAAATGCCAGAACAAGTCATTTCTAATACAATAACTTGTCTCTTTTTAAAATATGCATTCTTGAAGAGGATGATGGAGGTAAGTCAGAAGTAATTCATTTTAGCGCGTTATTTTTCTCTAGCTGATCTGTTATTCACCCGGAAGCCATAGAGCATTCTTGTGTCCAAAGTGATCAGAGGTTGTTTTCTGAACTTTTACTGCTGTGACTTCATGGCACGCATTTGGAAGGACCTTTCTGTGTTCAGTCTCATTCCCAAGGAGCCATGCCGTTCTCTGTCTTCTAGTCAGTTCCAAGAGGAAGAACGCCAGTATTGCAGAGAAAACCTTGCAGAAAGACTAAGGTTGTCTTTTATCAATTGGGAACTTTGACAATGTAATTATTAATAGTATACTTATGGTTACAAATTATTCTTAAGTGACAGAATGATCAAATGGCTAAGTGCAACATATGGTCCCTTTCAATTTTAAATAAGAGCTCAATGACTTTTTTTTTCTTATCAAAGAAGAAAGTCTTTCCAGTGCATCTTAGAAAACTGAGAATTTTTGCCCCTTTTTGTCCTTCACTTTACATAAAACATTGGTTACTAATTCACATGTCCAGATAATTCAGATTTGTGGTACTTGCCTCTTCCACCTTTCTCATGTATCTGACTTTAGTTTTTCCTTAATCTCTTCTATGGAGGATTTTTGCCCCCACTTTCACATGCTGATGAAAGAACTGACCTTTATAAGGTGCTGAAGCCAAGGTGAAATCTCAGGCCCTTTTCTCACCCATGAGTTGTAGAAGGGCTGCTGATTCCTTTGAATCTTTTGCTTTCCTCCTGGATCCCTGTGCAATTGACATTGGTTCCACAGGTGGGATTATGGTGTATAAATTGATATTTAAGTCTGTGGAATACCTCAGACTTAAGGCTGGCTGGAAAGTAAGTTAGGAAGTAATTTGCTCCATTGCTGTTGGTGATGGAAACTTGGATAACAAGAAACCTACCCCCTTCCCCATAGTTTTCTTTTCTGGAGTCTTATGATATTTTATTCATACCAATATCATTTGAATTATTTATGTAATATAATTTTCAGTTTATGTATATTTGTCTTCCTATAGATTTTCAGCATTTCAAGAGCTTTTGGCACATAGCTCATACTTACATATTTGAGTGAATGAATGAAGATCTTTCATTGGAAAGATCTAAATATGTAAAATATCTACTCAATATATGAATGCAAGGTTGGCGGGAGAGTTTTTGTGTGTGTTGAAACAGTTCCTGGACCTTTTTTATGGGGTTAAATTCCAAGCTTCAAAGATCATCCAATTGATTGACACAATCAAAGAGATAATTAAGTTGAGCTACCAAGTTTGATGACACTAGAAACAAGGTGTATGGATATGAACAGGGACTTGCCCATTCTCATGTCATCTATGGAAAATCAAGTCCTTTATCTTTCTTTAAAAATGGACATGGCCAAGAGATCAAATAGGTGATAGAGTTCAAAGCTGGGGGTCAAATCTGGGGCCTCTTACATGCTAGGCAAGTGCCCTACCACAGAACTGTGTCCCTTCCAGAGGACTGATTTTAGGAAGGCAATCCAGGCACAGAAAGTAAGAGAAGAAAAAAAAAAATATAGATAGGGCTGGGAATATAGTTCAGTAATACAGTACTTGCCTAGCATACATGCAAGGCCCTGTGTTCAATCCCAAGCACTTGAAAAAAAGTACATATGTACACACACACACATTTGGATCTGGTAGAAACACAGCTGAATTTTTTTCTTTAGAAATCTTAAAAAATTTATGTACTGGCTGAATGTATAATAACATATGCTTGTTCCAAGAACATCTGAACAGCTTATAAATTTATGTGGTGTCCATAAGGATCGCAAAGGGAAATGGATCAAACCAGAATGGATTTAGGATGAAACAGTAAAGTGCAGCTGAGATAACCTAACACACTGAAGCATAGATCAGAAAAATCTGCAGTTTTTAGAGCTAATTTGGAATTTATCCCTTAGGTTAAAAGCACACAGGAAATGTGAGCAATTCTGTATCATCTTCAGTATCTAAGAGATTGAAAACAACAGTCACTCACAAAAGTACAATTTTTCTGGTCTCTAATATTTAAAAGAAATCACTCTTATGGTTCCTAAGCAAAGAGATTGTGTGATGTAATCCAAGCACAGTCTCACTGGCTCGCTTCCACGTTTTGTCCAAATATTTTAACACATGTTCATTTGAGGTAATGCAGGGATTCTGTGAGGGACCAGTGGTGAGTTGACAGTGTTCTACATCTCTGAACTTGCACTGAATCATGGTAAAATGTTCTAGAATGGACGGACTGTATCTTACAGAGAATATTTTTGTGTGCAGATGCACACTTTTTTAGATGGGATAAAATTGGCCTGTATTTTCCAGCTATGTAGGTAATTCCTGCATGTAAATACCTTTTGATGACTGTTAAGTAAGCAAGTGGAATATAGAGTTGACTCCATTTAGGAAAATTTAAATGTTAGAGCCTATCTTCACTTGTGGAAGAACATGGTGTATCAGAATTTAAAATATCTACCATTTATTAGGCAGCCAGATCTGAGGCATGTTAAATTGAATTTAATGAATTTGATTTCAATTAAATTGACCAGATTTCAGTCAGATTGATGTATGCTATAATTTAATGATTTTATGTACACACCTTTTTTTGTGGAGCTGGGAAATGAACCCATGCCCTCACACATGCTAGGCAGGCAGTCTGCCAATGAGCTATGTCCCTAACCCTTATGTAAAGGCATTTCACTTAAAACTCTTAAATGTGAAACTGCTCAAGACTACTTAATTCATTTTTAGAAGGCATATGTTGTAAATACTTAAAGGGGCAGTTTAATTTATGTTTTTAGCAATGAGGCTAAAATCCTACTAGATATGCCTATCTCTTCGATATAAATACAGTATAAAGTTCATCCAAGAATGTTTTCTTTTATAGTGATAGGTTTATTTTATGATAATAAAAAATCATTTCTGAAACGAGTGAAATTGTATGTAACCTAGAAATTTAGATTATGCCGAGAAATTTCTGAGGTAACTTTAAAAAAATGAACACTGATTGTTTTTCAAGAGTATTCTTTCTCCTTTGCTTCATAACACTTTTTTCTAACCAGTAGTGAGGTTTGAATCCCAAATCTCCGACATGCTAAGAAGACACTCTAACATTGAATTACACCCCTAGCTCCTAGATTTTTTTTAACATTCTAACTTCTTAATTTTTAAAAACAAGGTTAGTAAAAGAAGTGGTAGTTTTAAATGTACCTTTGAATTACTCTAACTCGGTTGCTTTTTTACAAAGAACCATTCTAGTCGATGGATATTTACTAGAGACTGAGTCCCAGAACTGAGGTGAAGGCGGTTGTGGAGAGCGCCCGGGTTCCGGGAGGAGGTGTGTCAGTAGCAAGAGCATCAGTTTGCGTGGGGCCACTGTTGATCTGAGCTGTGTGGATTCCAGCACTGAGCGGCTCCTCAGGTCCACCTGCCCAGGGAATCTTGTGTTGAGCTATTTATTCCCCATTTCTTCCCAGTGTGCCAGCATCTCTGTACTCAAGCACTGCAGGCTACTTTGGTGATTCTTTTGCTTTTTAAAAATTCCTTTTGCAGGGCCAGGGATTTAGCTCAGTGGTTCCACCGCCTGCCCCACAAGCGCAAGGACCCGAGTTTGATCCCTGGTACAAAAAAAAAAATTCTTTTTGCTTCCTATACTTTTCTATTTTCTCCGTTTCTCTTTTATTGTCTATTATTTTCCCTTTCCTTCATTTTTTCTTTCTTTTCATTGTTCTCATTTATTTTCCTTTTATCTTCTAGTAGTTACTCTGTACATCTCTTTCACCTTAAAATCTTTACCCTCTAAAACTCCTCCTACCTTCCAGTTTATGATTATGAATATCTATTTTGATATATAAATTTCTCTTAGATATTTCAACACTTAGATTCAAGAAAATAAAGAGTGTACATTGAAAAGAATGGAGAGGGGGAATCAATTCTATTCTGGAAGTTACTGAATTAGAAGGAGTGATTAAAATCTACCATACATGTTTGAAAAAAAAATTATTACAGTAAAAGACACATTGCCATTAATCTCCCTGAAAATACTCTCCCTCACTTTGAACACATTATCCCATCATTCTTGCCACTTTCTGAAGCAGTTCTGGCTGTCCTCTATGTATCTGTTCAAGGTGTGATTAAAAAGGCAGTGAATGCTGCTACCAAGTGCCATCCAACAGAAAGGCAGCCTTGTGAAAACATTACACTGTGTCCTCATCCACTTTCTTCATTGAATCTGGCATCTTGGGGTTTTGGCCTCATGAGCATAATACAAAGACATTCTGAATTGGTTCAGGACATCAAGAGAGCCATGACAGTATAAGCAAAGACACTGAAGAAAGAGGACCTCCAGAACTGCTTTAGAAGTGGCTAGAACAATGGAATAAGTGTTTTTTAAGTGTGTGTGTGTGTGTGTGTGTGTGAGAACTTTAATAAATACCAACAGCAATGTGTCTTTTCTGTAAATTTTTTTAAAAAATGACCATTTATCATATTTTTCAATTATGTCTTGTAAATGAAGGGTAACTGAAAATTTGGGTATAGGTGTTGAGAATATTTGGTCCCAATTTTTCTAGCAAAGACCAGGAATTTTTTAAAAAATGTGGGTCACCAGGTCAGGGATTATAGAAAACAACTGGGAAGGATTTCTAATGTAAAGCGCAATTAGGGTGCCACTAGGAGATCCTTTGGGCTCATATTGCACTATGTAAATAGAAGAGGTAAAGAAACTTTCCTACATGTGTACAAAGCCAGGACTGGGTGTGTTGGAGAGCATTTGGGAGTGAAGAACACCAAAAAACAGGAGTGTTACTTCATTATTAGTTGCTGACTGGCTTGATGTCAAAGATCTTCATTTAGATTTGGCTTTGTTAAAGTCTGATGTCAATTCAGATTGTAGATTTGTTTGCATAAGAGGGGAGATAGAGCCAAGGAGTGGGGCCTGAGGATACTGGGGAGAAGGAACGTCCTGGGAAGGAACAGCAGACGCTGTGGTTTTGGTGGCCCTGGGGAGGGGACCTGGCTGGTATGTTAGAGGATGACAAGCTGGCCAGGGTAGCTGGAGCGCAGTGAGCAAGTGGGGAAAGGTGCAGGCAGTTGATTAGGAAGCATGGGCTGAAGAAACAATGCTCAAAGGCCTCTGTCAAGGCTGCCACTCATGTGAGTACAGTGAAAACTGTCATGGTAGCTTCACAATCTGTTATGCTATTTAGATAGCAAATGCCTTTTATTTTTCTGTGGCACTGTGACAGCCCCAATGTTTCTAAATTGGGATTGTTGCAGTGATCATGGCTAGTGACTGCTGCATCTTGTGTCCATTGTCTGATCTGCAGGCTAGGCAGGTAAGGGGGAGGAATGTGATAGTCAGGAGACATAAACACTCATTTTCATCTTGCCACCTACTATGCTATGGAGCTTAGGCTCCTTATTTACCACGCTGCGAAGGGATGAGAATTAGTGGTTTTTATACTCTGATCCATGGAACTCTGGGGATTCCTGAAAGCTTTTTTATTTTTATGTTTTTAAATTTGCATGCAAGCTTCATTTAGGAGAAGATATCCTCTAGTTTAAACAAAAATCCTATGCTTGGTTATCTCTTAGGGTTTCCAGCACGATGATTTTGCAATCTCACAGAATCTCAAATGACAAAAATACAAAAGGAATAAAGAGGTTTATTACTGAATTTCTGTTAGTAACAGTATTCCTTCCTTGTCATGGAAACCAGAGGTAGCTTGTGAATAGTTTTCCAAAGGCTTTTGAGATGCCATCCTTCAAGCCTGAGGTGGCTTCCATTGTTGTTAAGATTTCCTGACACAATACAAAAATTAGCAATCGAGAAAAATAGCTATGATTGATGTGCAAAGAAGGCAATAAGACTATTCTAGTTTTTAAAAATAATGATGAGTGTTATTATATGTGTGTTTTATCTTACAAAGTTTTTCTATTTTTATAATCTATTAGTGTAACAATTGCAACAGATTGGATGTTTTTGGTACTTACGAAGATATATTTTACTGAAAGTTTTATTTTTTGACTGAGGAAAATGTTTATTTTTCCTTCCCTTTCTTTTAAACTATTGACTGTCTGCTTCGTTTCCTATCCAGAATCTCAATCTGCTATTTTGGAAACTCCAAAAAAAGCTTCAGATGTTGTTCAGCAGGTAAGATCTTATTTTGGTGTTGAATCACTGTTTTATTTGTCTTAAAATTGTGATAGGCTCTGTGGTTTGTCTTCTCATCTGCCCAGCTGGCTAGGCCACCTTTGTTTTCCTTAGTCTGTGGGAACTCAGTCAGAAGGCAGAAGGGGATGTTTTCTTCCATTTATATTTTGCAAAGAAATCAGCTTTGAAGTGGAACTGAGCACAGGCTTTTCAGAAGCTGCATCAATGGGCCCAAGAATGGGGCCCAACAACTGTTTCCAGCAGGAAACTCGCCACATTCAGGAGGCTTCTGTGCTGAAATGCACCTCATAGAATAGAAGCATGGATACTCTGAAAAAAGGAGAGAGAAGCCGTCAAAGATTTTTGAAATCAAATAAGATTCCCCTCCCCCTTTTCAGAGGACAGTGCTAGGGATATGACAAAGGGCCTAGTGTATGCTCAGCAAGTGCTATACCACTGAGCTATAGCCACAGCTCCTAAGATTCTTAAATTGCTGTGGTGGATAAATATTGATGTCTGTTCAATTTCTGTGGAACTCTTTTCTCTATTATTAAAGAAGCCAAATTTTGTCTGTTTCCTTTCTACTCAAATGGACATACTGTAAAAAAAAATTAAGACAAGAAAGTAGACATTTGTTAGGAACAGTAATTTTGGATAGCAATTGCTGTTTGGGATATAAAACAAAACTTTAAAAACTTCTAAATTTAGTTTTACTTTCACCAACTATGCTTTTGAAAATAATATTATATTAGAAATCAACAGAAAGAAGATATGTTCCGTTCTATTGAGTGTGGTCTAATAGGAAATAAGAGTACTTGTACCTAGGTTCTACACCAAGATCTGTTTCTGGTTAGTGTGTGATGATATATGTAGCTTATCTGGGACATAGTGTTCTTTTCTGTAAAAGAATTGGTGATCTTTGGAAATTTCACTGATTTCCCCTTTACAAAGAAGTCTTTCATCATATATGAAAGTTGTGCTCCCCCTGGAGGAAGAGTAGGGGTACAGCACCAGCTGAAAATTTGGTGCACAGGTAACTTTAAAAAAAAATAAAGCTAGTAGGTTATTACCTTTAAGAGTAAAGCTACGCTTAAAGATAGTGTCATTTAAAAATAAAGCAAGTTTCCCCAGCATTTTTTTTGGTCAGAGCAGAAATTTGCAACAACCTTGAGAGGCATGGTGGTCTCAGCTGTTGGTTATTAATTAACTTCAATGATTAGCCATGGGGGGGGTTAGGAATCAACATTTTTCCCTCAAAATATCTTCTCATATTTTCATTTTTTGGGTAGGCAAACATAGCTAAATAGATTTTTCTGAATTCTATGTCTAGAGCATATATGACTGAATTCTTTATTATATAAGCTAATGCCAAAGAGAACCCAGACATGAAGTATTCTATAATGACAATAAAACATGAGTAACATTGTTCTCTATATTAAGATTACAATTATAATATTTTATGATATATTTCCATGTGCAAAATTACAGAGTGATCTTCTGTTTTTCTCAAGCTATGTAGCATAGCACAATATCTTGCAATAAACAGAAAACCTAATGGACTGGATGATTTAAAACAGACTTAAGGATGAAGTAGATTGAATAAATATCACATCTTATCCTTTCCTTGTTGGCAGTGAAGTGTCTAGAAGCTGGGAAGTACAATGAATTGAGAGGTAATGATATTTGGAAGGAGTTGAGGTTAAGCACTCAACAATGACATTGCTTTTGGAATCATTGGTCTTTTGTCATAAGATTTTTTTTTTTAATGGGCTGGCTCTTTAAATGATACAGGTATGTACATAGGAACCTAAAGTGGCTGACCATAAAGGGATAATAAGGAACTAGAATTAATTATCAACAACTGTGGTTTTTCCTCTGCATTCCTCTTTGTAATCCTTATAATAATCCTTTAACACAGTGTTATAATTCTTATAAAGAAAATGATTCCTGACTATTATTATGCCTACCTGCCTATAGCAGTTAAAAGTAATTTGCTTAAAGCTTTAAAATTGATGAAGGGTAAGGTTAAGATTTGAGTTTATGCATCAACTTTTATACTTCCACTATGATAAAAATTTGTACTTACACATGAATAGTCACCTTATGGCTATTTAGGGCAATCCGATTCCAAAACCTTCAGATGGATGAGAAATTTATTAACAAGCTTTTCTTTTAATTTTAAACTATACCTTTTATAAAAGCCATATGTCAAGATACATTATACAGTGATATAGGTGCATTAAACTATGCATTTTGAAGTTGTTATGACTTAGATGTGCTAGTTTTCCCTGCAAAGCACCTTGCTTTTCTCTCCTCGGTCACTAGATGGCAGCTCTGTATCTCTGTAAAAGAGCACTGCTGAAGGACATGAGAGGTGCTTTCCGCCAGCTTGCTCAGTGTGGATGGACGAACAAAGGTTGCCTGGTCTGTCCCCGCTGCCTGCGTTGTTCTGTGGTCGGACGAGGAGGTCAGGTCTGCCTGGTTAGCCCCGCAGCGGAGCTGGAAAGCCCTTGCTGAGCTTTTCTTCAGATGTGTGCTCGGGCACCTGTTCTCTTAATTGGAGCTCATTGGAGTTTATTGAATGAATTTTGACTTTTATTTTCTCCCAGTAATTAATAATTCTGAGAATTCAATACCCCTTTGAAAAAAACACGTGGCTCTTAAAGCTTATTTTTTTCAACTAAGAGAAATCAAAGGATGTAGTGTTTCCAGCTTAAAGTGAGTGCGACTGTCACTCATGTGAAAGGAAAGGAATACAGCTGCTTCTTAGGTACTTCTAAGTATGTCTTATAGAATTAGGTTTTAAAATAAAACTAAATTGTCTAGGTCTCAATTTTTATTTATGTAATTTTTATTTTTAAAAATTTTGAGATGGGGGTCTTACTGCATTGTCCAGGCTATCCTCTAACTCCTGGGCTCACGCAATCCTCCAGACTCAGCCTCGAAGTAGCTGGGACTGCAGGCATGGACCACTATACCTGGAACTTAATGATTCTTTTAAATTCAAGGAACATGCTCTGAAAACTCTGCGCAGTATAAAGAATTATGGCAGAAAATTGAAACCGGAAGCTTAATTCTTTTATTTTACCTCTGGTATTTGAAATGCTATTTAAACTGTAACTACTCTTATATTCCATAGCATATAAGTAGCTAAAGCTCATTTGTCTTCTCCAGAGACATTTGTTTTAAAGACTCGTGTATGCAGCATGCTTTACCTGATTGCCTCTCAGGTTTTAGCTTATTCTTTGCTTTTAAAGCAATATATAAAATGTTTTGAAGCATTTTCCTAAAACTCCTCACATATTTCTAATGTAAATAGATTACTTGGAAGATAAATAGAATAAAATTTTCATCTTTCAGAACTCTAGAGAAGGAAAGATAATATTAATTTAAAGTTGAATGTCTACACTTTACAATGTAATGAATAACCATGTCTATTACAAAGTGCTAGATAATAAGAAATTGAACAATACAAACTGTCTTTTTCTGGATGTTTTACAATTTATATGCTAATAAATTCTCAAGTGTCAGAAAAATTTTCTGCTCACATCAGTCCTACTGTGTTGCCTCAATGTCCAATTCAATTAGAGATTTATTGAATTGACTACTATTTTCCATTTAATCTCCTTAAAGTATATGTTACAGTATTCTTTATACGATGGCCAGTCAGTATAATTTTAGTTTCAGAGCATCTTTAGGAACAAATCAAGAAAACACAGGAGATTAAAGTGCAGTAGCTTAGTTGATGGTGCCTGAGAGAAGGCATACAACTTTCTCATCATAGAAAAGTTTGAAGAGTAATAGAGCATTGCTTGGATCAAAAAAAAGGTGCAGGGTGAAAGTGTTTCTCAAGATACAAAGATGGAGACTTGCAAAAATAAGCCATTTGAACTGGGGTGGAATGTAGTGGATATGCAGAAGAGTAGGTGAGAAAACATTTAAGGCAAAGTTCTTCTCAAACATAAGAGAAAAAAGTTAATATAAATTGGCCATTTCTAGCCCCAAATGCTCCAAAATCTGAAGTTTTTTTGAGCATCAGCATGACACCAAAGTAGAAAATTCCTCACTATAAAATTTTGTTTCATTCATAACTTTATTAAAAATATTTGTATAAAATTGCCTCAGGTTATTTTTATATGTAGGGTATGGTATACATTCAAACATCAGTGACTTTTGTGTTTAGGTTTGGGTTCCATTCCCAAGACATATCATTATGTATGTGCAAATATTTCAAAATTTGAAAAAAAAATCTTTGGTGTTATAGATGGTATGAGCTACTTTGTGCCATGCCGCAGTATTAATGAGCTATGCAGAAAGACAGCTGGTCAAGCATCTGATCTAAAGAGACAAGGGAGCTCATAAAAGTTCTTTGTTTATAAAGGATGCTAATCTCTTTACCTGCTGACCTATTATTGTACAAGATATTCCTGGTAAATACTGAAGGAAATACAAAGCATTCTAAGACAACATCCCAGCTATTTAGAAGCTGAGAGCTGAGTTAGAGAGCTGTATCACTTTCCTATACATGAAATGATTTGCCAGATACAATTCTGCCAAGATACTCAGTGTGTATTTTGTTACAGACTTTAAAAATGGGAAAGTTGTTGAGAAACCTTCAAGACTGTTTCAAAGGAAAGGGGCTACTTAGTTCAACTCCTTATTTTGGAGAGGTGGAAGAAGAGAGTGAAAGCACAGATGTGGACAGAAAGTGGGCACTGGGTGGAAGGTGGCCCGTGGCCCATCTGCTGCGAGGCGCACCTCAGCTGACTCCTGTGGCGACCCGGCTTGCTTTCAGCCCCTGGGTGGCCTCTGCATGCGGCTTGGCAGTGCCTCAGCCCCCTCTTATCTGGATTCCTGCACAGTCTCCTGATAGGCCTCCCCACTTCCAGTCTTAATCCCTCCTAATCTCGCCACAGTGCCTCCAGAGTTATCTTTCTGGAAATCCAAATTTGCTTCTGTCTGATATCTGCTTAGAGTCATTCAGGGGCTACTCATAGCTTTTGAGAAAATATTCAGGCTCTTGATTCTGATGTACAGGGTTTTCTCTTGGCATCTTCTGTTTGTACCTTATCACTCACTATTTCCTCTGGTTTGGCCTTAAAACATACCCATGTTTTCTGAAAGCTTCCTGCATATCATCTTCATGTGTTTCTTCTCCACGAAATTTATTTACATATACTTGTCTTTGTGTTTCGCCCTCCTTTAAAAATGTCTAACTTCTGTTAATCTAAACTCATCCAACTTCTTAGATACTATTGCTGAGACTCGTTTCCGTGTCCCTGCTCTATGACCACCTATAAATGCTGAATTATCCAAAGACACTGAGCTCCTTAAGGACGAGACTGTCCCTACTTTTTTTACTCCTCCAGTGTCTAATATAGTACCCAACTTTTTCTGAGAATCCCAGAAAAAAATGTTCAGTGAAAGAATACGTGTGAGACCACACTGATGAGAAACTCTGAAGGTGCATTCGGAGACCAGTTTACCTGGGCATAAATCCCAATTATTGCACTATGAACCTAGGAGCTGCCAGAGATAAAACCAGACACTAGTTAAGTGTTAACGACAGATTTTAATCAACAATAACTATTGGAGTGAAGAAAAGAGTTGTTGTAAACTGAACTCAACTTTGATTTGAGGTAACAGGATTTTAAAGGGAAAATGAGGGAACAGAGAGGAGGGGGAGCAGAAGCTCAGGAGAGTCAATCTTGGGTTTTCATACATAAGCACTTTAAAGGGTGCTAGGGTCATCCTAGAGATGTGGCTTTCAGTTAGTAGAAACCATGATAGCATTTTCCTCAAGTCTTTCTAGACCAAGATTGGGGCCTAGTTGAGAAGAGGGCTCAGAGGAGCCTGCCTAGAGTTTGAGATGAGAGAATCTTTGTCAGAATATTTTAGTCTGTTTTCTGTTGCCACAGAAAACAATACCACAGACTGGGAAAAAAAAATAGAGATTTATTCAGCTTACAATTCTGGTGAGTGGGAAGTCCAAAAGCATGTGGCTGGTATCTGGCAAGGGCCTTATGGTATCAAGCAACATTGGTAGAGGGCGGTGGATGGAGACACAGAGCAAGCATGCTAGCTAGGCCTTGCTCCTTCTTATAAAGCCACTAATGCTGTCAAGGTCCCCCCCCCCCCGACTCCTGTGACCTCATCTGACCCTAATTACTCCTAAAGGCCCTACCTCCAAATGGCTCTTCTGGAGATATTTAATTAACTTAATTTGGAGATTAAGTTTCCAGCGTGTGACTTGGGGATATATTGAAACCTTAGCAGAACTTAAGTAGAACTGCTAATGAAATGTAATTTATTAAAGTCAGTTTAAAATTTATTATTCTCCTCAGGGAAAGTATTTTATTAGGTGCTTTATCTATAAACTGGGCATGATAATTCCTATCTCATACAGCTTTTGTGGATTTTAAATGCATTAATTTATGTAAAATGCTTTGAAGAGCTTCTGGGATATTAGTAAACACTCAAAATGTTAGCTATTTACCATTATTGTTGCTATATCTGAACAATACTCTGGTTTTAAAAGTCGATGTCATAATATAAGCAGTCCTTATTATTCATAGATTCTGTATTTGCAGACTTAAATTCTTGCTAAAATGTATTTTAACCCCCAAATCAATACTCCTGTGCCCTGGTCATTTGCAAACATGCACAAAGTGGTAAAGATTTGTTGCACCTCCCAGTGAGGTCGAACAAGCTCTGCTTTCTTGTTTCAGCCTTATTCTGTAAGCAAGTTGCTCTTTTTGCAGTGTGTTTAGTGGTATGTTTTTCATATTTTGGGGCTTTTCCCTGGTGACTTCACTGTTTAAAGTGGCCCCAAGCTTAGTGCTCAGTGTCTTCCAGTGTTCTTAAACCAGGAAGGCTGTGATGAGCCTTATGGAGAAAATGCATGTATTTAATCCCCACAGCACCCCTGTGCAATAGGCTTGGCAGGTAGTGGATTAGCTACATTTTTTAGGCCAGTAAAGCCCCTATGAGCCAAGTAGAGAATTTAACATATCCTGTGTGCAGCACCCAGAATGTAAGAATTTTTGAATAAGGAAGTATCAGGACTTGATAATAGCTAAGTAAAAATTACTTGGCAAGGGAGTATATTTTTGGTTGGAAGGGGGCAAGTAGAGACAGTAAGGGAAAACAGCACCCTTTAAAGTGGTTATGTAAACTCTTAAAGTAACTCCATGCCATGATGAGAATATCAACCTATGTGTTTATGTGAAGCAGGAAAAATAGCAACCAAAGACTGAAATAGTGTTTTGGTAACTTTTCCTACCATATAAATTAGCCTGTGGTTTCCCAAGCGTGGTCCCTGAGCCAGCAAATTGGCATCAACTGGGAACTGGTTAGAAATGCAAATTCTTAGACCTGACTGACTCCAGATTTACTGAATTGCAAACACTAAGGATGGCACCCAGTGATCTGTGTTTTAACAACCCCTCAGCCTGGGGTGATTTTGGTGCACATTCAGCTTGAGAGAAAACAGATTATAAAATGATTTAAAGATTTTAGCAAACTGAAGTAAACAAGGCAGGAGGGTATCGTTTTGATAGAGGATAGACACATTTTGCATTTAAGGAAAAGAGCAGGATAATCAAATACAGTCGCAATAGCTAAACTCACAGTATGGACGTGAAGCACTAATGAGAGAGAAAAACTTGCAGTAATCAGTAGAGGTGGGAAATTGAAAATGTAAAACCAGATGATGTGTCCCATTAGACAGAAAGACGACAGTGGGGCCAAAATGAATTCTTCACTTCTTGCCCCAAACCCAGGGACAGGAAACACAGAAAAATAAGTGGGAAGGCAGGAGTGTAAAATTATAAAAGATGGTGATTAACAGTCTGATTCTTTATAACAGCCAGGGTTAAAGCTACAGTTTTTGGCAAAAAGGAGATTATTAGCAATCCTGAGAGAACCATTCCTGCAGGGTGACAGGGGTAAAAGGCAGCTGCACCAGCCTGGCTAGTATTCCGAATTCATGCCATTCGATTTTCCGCGAGCTTTATTCTTCAGGAAGTTTCTTTATGACATTTAAGAATAGTTAAGTGTTAATGCAAGGAAAGTGCTTAGAAGATAAAAATAGAACAAAAATGATCTGCTCTTTATAGCAGCAGATCTTTAAAGGAATGTGAAAATGTGATAAAATAATGCTTTTCTTCCTTGATTATTTAGGTCAGTTAAGTCATATATTGCTTTTAGCGTTATGGTCCAGGACATTGCACAGCCCTTGTTCAAATAACTAGAGACAAAGTTCAGAAGCCATGAGAGGGAAAACACAGCAGGTTCCCTCTTTTCTGCTTTTTCGTTTTTCTTGACCCTCTTTCCCAAACATATTACTTCCACGGAGTTGATTCACTAGTGATGATTCTTTTAACTTTTACATCAATCTGTTTATCAGCTACGGTGCTAAATATTTGTGATTTCTAACTTATATCTCCCTTGTTCCACTTATACTTTTCACACAGTGAAGGTCTTGGAAAAATTATTCATTCCAGTTCAAGAACATAATTTTCAATAGTTCATTATTTGTTTCCTTATAAAGATTCTGTAGATGCCATTTGAGTTTCCTATGTATGAAGCTTTTCTTTTCTGTTCTATGTTCTACTATTAAAAAGCCCTAGATGAGTTATTTATAGTTTATCATGTTTTGATAGTTCCTTCTTTCTTAATTTCCTTTTAAACCTGAAAAATTTTTACTTTGTTTTGATACATACTCATATCTATTTGAAAGCTGGATTTCTTTTACTATAGAATCATTTCTAGCATGTGTTGGTTTATTGTAGATTTGAAATTCTATTGGTTTATTCCAAAACCTTACAGTGCTTTAGAAGTTAAAACATAACAGAGAATTTCTATGCATCAATGAAGAGTAAGATTCCTATTTTATAGATGTCTACTAAAGTTTCCTAACCTGCCAGTGGTAAATCCTTAGAACTTAATAGTACTTAAAAATCTGAGTATGGTAGAAAATAAATTACAAATCTCTTGCCAAAATTTACAAGGCAAACTATTAGTGTTAACTTACCAATAAGCAGTTTTTTATTCTAGACTCTGAAAGTATTCTGTGTACATAATAAACGTAATAAAGTTTCATAGATGAGCAAATTAACTTTTCAGCAAAAGCTTTACTTGAGTGTATCTTGGCTTCCTTCTTGACAGTTGTAACCTTAATGTTACAGCAATGTTTTCTTTTTCTGGGAATCAGATAATCTTGCATTTGGAAAAATGTTTTTGGTGCATATTTTATTTTTCAATGCAATTTGTATTTCATGATATGCAAGTGTTCAAACAATTTATAAGAACTAACCATCACCACCCACATATAAGGTTATTCAGGAATGGGAGAATTTTGGCTAACTTACTGTGTATAATTATTGAGCCAAAGTGGATGGCAAACTCTACCACTTTTAATGATTTAGGGTTTTGAAACAATATTTTAAAATGTAAGTAATCTCAAATACTACTTACAGTATATTACTTATTGTGTTGACTAAAAATATGTTTCTTTCCTCCATTTATAAGGATCTACTCATTACATAAGTTCTGTACAAAATTGCCAAGATCGTGTTTTTCCATTTCACCTTTTAAAAAAATTATTTAATTTTTGTTTGTAAGAACCATTAACATTGGGTAAATGGTTGCACAAATTCTCGAAATGCTGAGTGTCTTTTTGAAAAGTGAAGTCCAAAGATAATGAAAGTAGATTTCTCCAGTGTCAAGTCCCTTGAGAATGTGATAGGCCACCCTCTAGCTGTACCCTGGAGGGACTCAGATTAGATTCCAGGAACTGGACAGAGGACAGCAGGCTCCTAATTTGAGGGCTTTCTGTGGACTTCTGAGCACCTGGCAGTCTCTTAGAGATTAAATCTGGGCTTTGTCAGTGGGTGGGGTCTGCGCATCTTTTTTTTTTCAATTAATTTTATTGGTACAATTAGATATACATAATGATGTTTTCTTTACTTCCTGTGGATTCATTTCTTTCTTTCTTTGTTTTTGGTACTGGGGATGGAATTTGGGACCTTGTGCTTATGAGGCAGGCGGTGGAACCACTGAGCCAAATCTCCAGCCCTACTTCCTGTGGATTCTGAGAGTAACATGTTTGACTAAATGGTCAGAGAATAAACATATTTTTTCTTAATGATCAATATTTACCATGTAAATTTCTTTATAAATCTCTGGGAAAAAATAACCCTTAGAGAAAATAGCTCTTAGATGCTGACAATCAAGGCAGCCTTCTCCAGGGAGCACTTGAGAAAAAGTCTCTGGTGACACTGAGAATTGGTCCTCTCCAGAGCCAACCATGCCTTAGGCGATGGCCTAGATAAGGAAGGCCAGATAAGATTCTTGATGACTCTCAGCTAAATTCAGAAACAAAAATTCTCCATACATTTGGCCACCTTAACAGTGGTTGGATGGGTTTATTTTACAAGCTATTCAGCTAAGGTTTGAGATGAGCTTAATTGCTGTTTTCCTGGAATGGAAAAAGAGAACTGTAACAGTTGTTCAGGGCCAGCAGTTCATGGAGCAGGTAAAGATAGGCCTTCCAGGAGGATGAAGATTCTAGCAAATTGAATTTTTTTTCTTGCTACAGTGAGAATAATGTGAGAATCAGATAGATAATCTCTCCCCCCAGCTTTTCTTTTGTGATATCCATCTATAAAACTTATCCATATAAAAAGTTCTCTATAAAAATTTTAGTCTTTTGTTTTATAGTTTGTTTATTGTTATCTTCAAGGTTCTTTATCTCTTACCACCTTCCTGGCACCACATGGCTAACGCTGCTCTATCATAGATTTGGTTTTGGAATTTTAGTCTCTTACGGTTTGCTCTGTCATTTCTTGGTTCTAATTCTTATTGTATTTTTCCATTGGAAACCTTTAAAGGTTATAAAGTATATCAGTATCTTATTTTCTAGTTTTTTATTATTATGTGCCCTTAACTATCTCTGTTTAAAGATAAGTAAAATACAAAACAAAAATACATATTAATAATAGACCAGTTATTAAATCAGGTTTAATCCCAACTCCCCCCTCCCCCCAGACCATCTGTTACTATCCATTTGCTTTAGTTTTGGCACTGTGAGTTTACCCATGATTTTAGGGTGTTTTAGGCCATATGATAGAAACATAATGTAAGGTAAAGTTGCTAATCTTACAGAAGGTGTTGGATTTCTTAAAGGCAGGGAAGGTGAGGGTGGAGCACTTGAATCACATGCAAAGTAACTGATTCATGAGTACCTGGCAGAGTTAGTTAATATGGCAAGGGTGATTATGTGACAGATATATTTAAAAAATGAAGCTGCGCATTATAATTGTCAAAGGCCATTGGAAATTAATGAGATTCTCAAATATTACCAAAAGATGACCACCTTTTCATAAACTTTTCATATATGATATATCATAGTATCATATATTTCCCCAAAAGATTTGCAGTGAGAATAATTTTAAATCTAAGAATTTGTATATGCTTCTCCAGTGGTACTTGAGTTCATGATTGCTTGTGTTTCCAAACAATTTGGTTTGCAAACAGAAGTGTTTGGCAAAATTTTGTTTTTGTTTGCAAACTCTACATGGGGTGACAAACATGATCGTGGGAATCTTTTCCACACAAACACAAATGTGGCCAGCTTTTCTAAAATCGCAGAACAAATTAAGTTTGTGAACTAAGATATTACTATACAATAAAATTATTTTTAAAATAAGATGATACAGGTACTTAGTTTTAAATTTCTCTAAGCGGGGGAAAAAACCGAGTATTTTTCACAATTTATTCTGAAATATTGGTATCTGCTTATATCAGTAAAGTCTTGTTGTAGGAACCAAAAAATATGCCAGGCCTATTAAACAGAAGGATTTACTACAAAAAAATGTTCTTAGAGAAATTTGGAAAGCTTAAAGAGTCTGTTTCTACACTGAAACTTTCATGGTCTGCCTGGCAGGCTAAAACCTTGGAGATAAGTTCTGTGAACTGGAGAGTGGATGTTGGAGTGTTGTCCCAGGGAAATTCAAATTTTCACGTCTTCATTGGGAACAGAACAAGTAAGACACAGAGGAGCATGGTTCTCACTTCTAAACCTTTGTGTGACTAGGTCCGTCTAATTGGTTCAACCTGGTTGCAGAAGAGACTGTAAATGTAGTTTATCTTCCCACTTCAGTGTATAGAAGGAGAAGGGGTAGAGGTTAGGAAAGCCACTTAAGCATGACTGAAGTTGCCTGGAGTGGATTCCACTTAAGCAACTGTTCTAGCCCACCCTATTCTCGTGGATGAGAACTGGCCCGAGGCGTTGTGAGCCCAATGGGTAAGGCAGATGACCCAGACTCGCACAGAGTGCAGTGGTCCCAGGCAGCAGCAGGACCAGTGAGTCCCCTCAATTTGGGTGAGGAGTAGGGTAAACACATATTGGTTAGGAGAAATATTTATCTCATGCTTATATCAAAGAGTCAGGGGCGTTCGTAGTAACAGGCTTCATAGTAAAGCTCCATATACCACTCTCATGATTTTTTCTGTTTATAGAATGCTGGGAAACAATGCAGGGAAAACAGACCAGGGTCACTCATGGGCATTCGTGGTGGTAAGACTCAACATGGCTGCAGTAGTGCCAAGCTGTGTTCCTACACAACGTTTTTTCTGGTGCCACTTATCCTGTGTAATAGGATTCTCTTTTATCTTGTGCTGCCTATGTAAATTAAAATTTATAAATCCTGGATATCATTCTAGTGCCTGTACTGTTATATCTGTTGTCAATGGGCTCAGGATCTGTGTTGGAATAGCGGGCCTGTGAATGTGGGAGCGTCAGCCTGTGGAGGATGGAGTGTAATGATTGCTACTGTGCTAGGTCGTTATGGCTTAAGCTCACTTTCTTCATCACGCATTTTTGTGTGTTGTTTTGCTAAGTGTCCTAAATTTTTACACTTTTTTTTTTTTTTGGTACTGGGGATCAAACTCGGGTCCTTGTGCTTGCGCAGCAGGAGGCAAAACCTCTGAGCTAAATCCCTGGCAATACTTTTAAACTATTTATTAATCTATGAGGAAAAAGCACTGGCCTAGGTAATAACATTTAAAAATTGAGTTTTGGAAAACTCTCCCAGAATCTATTTCTGCATGTCATTAAACAGTTAACCTTTCTGTATGATAAGCATTAGTAGGAAAATAAGAGCTCTAGTTACATAACAGGATAATCAAAGAAATATTGATCAATGATCAACAGTCACTTCTAACGGTACACTGGGAAGTTAACATAATCTGTACCTTTAGCTAATCTAGACTAACAATGAAATATTGAATAGTTGTATGGAGTTATATCAGGATAAACTGGAACACTACTATTTTGTCTTTTGTTTACTTGTATTTACTAGCATCATAATTAGAGAATGGAATTAAGAGTGATCAAATAGGATATTAAAAATGTTTATAATAGTCATTTCTTTTACCATGGACTACTTAGAAAATGTAGCACAATTTTCTATATCCTTTTGTTTTTTGTACCAGGGATTGAACTCGGGACCTTGCACTTTTGAGGCAAGCGCCAGAACCACTGAGCTAAATCCTCGGCAATTTCCTAAACTGTATATTATAATATTTTAATCTTCTATGTAGACATTGGTGAAAAATAATGACTGATATATGTGTGTGTGAACACTTAATATGTAGTTTATCTTAAAATATAGCCTGTTTAAAGTGTTCATCCTTATAAATTGTGGAAAACCATCAATTATCACTTTCTGGAATGTCTTGGGTAAAATACTAAAATTGTAGTAAGCATGATGTAAGTGACATGACACGCACTCATAAGGTAACTGCTCATGTTCTTAAAGATGTCAAAAATATTTCAGTTATTACAGACTTAATATTTTGAAAAAAATTTAAGGAATATCCTAATAGCAAATATTCCTAGGGAGGAAAGAAGGTTATCTTAGAAATAAACTGTGGCTCAGAATGTCCTTTTGTATTCTTTGTCATCTGTTTGTCCTTAATATTATTTGTATATGAGATAAATAAGGAACTTACAGTCTGTGGTAGTACGTGTGAACCACTGTAAAATCCAAAGGTTGAAAAAAGGGAGCACAGACATATTAACAGTATCTTTCTGTGGAACGATCTCTCTGTAAACCAATACAATTGTATTTAATTTTATAATTCTCTTTCTGACATTTGGAGTTGTCCTACTTTCATATTTAACTGTTTCTGTCCTTGTTCCTCCTCAGGAAGTTTTTGACATGAAGTCTGAGGGACAGGCGACTGTAATTCAGCAGCTGGAACAGACCATTGAAGATCTGAGGACCAAAATAGCCGAATTAGAGAAGCAGTACCCCACCCTGGACACGGAGGTGGCTGGCAGCCATCAAGGGGTTGGGGATGGAGTGACATTCTCAGATGATGTCTGTCTGGGAGTTCTCAGATTAGGAAGAAAGGATGGACAGCATCAAAGAATTGTACAGGCAAACTCAATACAGACTTCCCCGACAGAAGAGGGCGGGATGCTGGTGCTTCCATCTGTGGGCTCTCCGGGGCCGCCCGGGGCTGAGAATGGGGAGCCACCCGCTCCAGCTTCAGCTTCTGGACCTCAGACGAAATTCTGCTCCGAGATTTCTTTGATTGTGTCTTCAAGGAGAATATCAGTACAGCTTGATGCCCATCAGCCTGTACAGGGTGTATCCCAGCCTCCACCTCCTCCATCCCTTCTATTGCCTGATGCTCAGGGACAGCCTGGGTCACAGCCCTCCGTTCCTTCTCTCCCCACTGACTTTGAAACCAGCCATGAACACTCTGTTGTCTCCTACTCTGGAAACAGCTACAACATCCCACCCCCACCGCCTCTGCCTTGCACAAAGTCCTTCAGCTCCATGCCTGGCCTGGGCGTGGAGACTCTCCCACCACCCCTTGATGTGACAGTGCCTGCTCTGCCCAGTACAACAGTCCCCCTACCACCTCCTCTGCCAGGTTCTGAAATGCTGCCACCCCCTCCTCCCCCTTTGCCTGGTTGGGGAATACTTCCTGCCCCTCCCCCTCCCCCTCCCCCTCCCCTTCCTGGAGTGGGAGTACCCCCTCCCCCTCCCCCTCCTCCCCCCCTTCCTGGGGTAGGATTACCTCCTCCCCCTCCCCCTCCCCCTCCCCTTCCTGGAGTGGGAGTACCCCCTCCCCCTCCCCCTCCTCCCCCCCTTCCTGGGGTAGGATTACCCCCTCCCCCTCCCCCTCCTCACCCCCTTCCTGGAGTGGGAGTACCTCCTCCTCCTCCTCCTCCCCTTCCTGGAGTGGGAGTAGCCCTTCCCCCTCCCCCTCCTCCCCCCCCCCCCCCCCCTTCCTGGAGTAGGATTATCTCCTCCCCCTCCCCCTCCTCTCCCTGGAGTTGGGGTCCCTCCACCTCCTCCATTGCCAGGTATGGGTATTCTGCCTATTCCTGCCCCACCTCTGCCTCCCCCTGGGGCAGGAATTCCCCCACCCCCACCACCTCCTTTGCTCCCTGGATCAAATCCTCCACTCTCCCCACAAGTTGGGACCAGCACTTTACCAACACCACAAGTTTGTGGATTTCTTCCTCCTCCATTGCCAAGTGGGTTGTTTGGATTAGGGATGAATCAGGACAGAGGGAGTAGGAAGCAGCCAATAGAGCCTTGTCGGCCAATGAAGCCTCTTTATTGGACAAGAATTCAACTTCATAGTAAAAGGTAATATGAAAACAAGCTCATCTTTGCACAGTTTGTCAGTATGAGGAGAGCAATGTACTATATGGCTTTTGGGAAAAGTACAGTTTAATGTATTTTTAATGTATGTATTTTTTAAGCTTTTGTGTAGATTTTTACATCAATATTTACTGAAGCAATTTGTCATTTAAATTTTCAAGCTTTTCTCAGGCAATATCAAAGAGATAAAACAAAAAATTTATATCTGTAACATAATAAATATATAAATAGTATATATAATATTTTAACTATACAAAATATATCACTACGTGTATCAGCATATGAGAGGTACATGTATCCATCCATCTGTGGTTACTGACATGTCTGTAAGGACAGAAAGATCTATTTTTCTTTGCATATATGCTTTGTTTCCTGCTTCCAGGACTGATCGCTGCTCATGCCTGAATCCAACTGAAACATTGCTTATATGCAAAATGAGTAAGGGTTGATAAGCAAGACGCTTTTAACCCAACTATTTTCCATGCAAGAATCTATGCTTTGCTTTCACTATTTAAATTTTCATTTCTTACAACAGTGTAAAAATCTAAATTAAATCTTTTTTCACACTGACTCCTGAGGATGGTGTTGACATCCTCTAAAGGCATAAACTTGCTTAACTATTGTGTCAGTTCATAGAAGTCATTTTTTCAGAAACATTATATAAAAATATAGCCACACTCCATGTGTGAAATAATTTAATTTTGAGAATTTCATGGCCCTTCTACAGATGATTAGGGACATATGGTGAAGTCATAAAATCAGAGTTGGGAATGATGATTATAAAAGAATGTTTCACTAGGTTTGCTGGCGGCACACTGCTCCTCCAGGCCTAGTCCACAGCCTGGTCCTCTGCTCCACTGGGACAGTGCTGGGAAACTTGGCTGGGGAGGGGAACACATGCATTTTAAACTTCCCTGGCCTTCTTCCTTCTAATTTATGATTCCCTGAATTTACTTTGTAAATCAGGGTATTTACCAGGTTCCTTTTCATTTTTTGTTAGTTTTCTCTTTACTAAATCCTATCAGGAGGCAAGTTCATTCTCTGTGTAGAAGTCATGTCACTTATATATGCTGATGAATCATTTTAAATTGTGCCCTAAACTCATTTTCTCTAGATACATGATATAAAGTTGTTTTGTTTAAAAAAATACATTTACCCTTTTCAGGTGGTACTAAATGCCAGATAACAGTGGGGGGAGGGGGGATGGAGGGATAGAGGTGCCATCCTGAAAGTATCTATTTAATCCAGGAATAATCTGCCAGACAACCAGCCAGGATGGATTGTGAGATGTCAGGTATATCTTGCCTTTGGAGTCCACTCTGAGAGGGATCTTCCTCTCATGTTTTTATACAGTGATAGCCGAGAATTACTGGAAATTATTTTTAGACAAAGGTTTAATTGTAATGGACGGTATTTTAACTTTCTCTTCAAGGTGATAAAACATTCTTCTTATCTCTCTCTCCCCTCTTCTTCCTCCTTGGCTGCCCTGCCCTTTCCCTTCCCCCTTTGCTTCCCCTTCCCCTTCCTCTTCCCCCTTTCCCCCTTCTCCCTCCCCCCTTCCTTTCCCTTCTTTCCCTTTATAATCACTACAGTGTAGTTCTATTTGATAGCCCTTTGATTGTTCTTTTGCTTAACTTTAGAGATTCCAGTCCTTCACTTATTTGGGAAAAAATTGAAGAGCCATCCATAGATTGCCATGAATTTGAGGAATTATTTTCTAAAACTGCTGTAAAGGAGAGAAAGAAACCTATTTCTGACACCATCTCAAAGACGAAGGCCAAACAAGTGAGTATTCCTGTGCTTTCCGAGATTGGACAGGGTTTCTGGCAGAAGTGTGAACTTTAATTAGAGAAAAACTTCGAAAAGGTTGTGTGTTGTGGACTTTATGCAAATTGTAAATTTTAGAACATGCAGTTAAGTAGGGCCAGCCCAAATACAGCAGCAAGTAACCTACTTCAAGTGATAATGTCCTCTTTTATTTGGAATGTTATAATACGTATTTCCAAAACTCTCTGCCATTGCAGAAGTAGTTGTATAGAAATAAGTTTTTGCTTGATTGAAATCTGAGTGCTAATGTAGGTGGAAATAAACAATGGGCAGAATTAGTGATAATGTGATTGATATTTTGCTATTAGATATTAGGATTCAGCCAAACAGTCAAACTGTACTCAAAATAGAGAAAATCTTAGATCTACTTCTCACCTTTCCATTCTAGGTTAGATCCTTTGATCTAACTTGTGACATGAGTCAGAAAAGAGGTGAGGACCAGCTAACGGTCCTTTTGAATTTTTTTCTCCAACCTAGAAGTTGTAGCTAGGAACATGATCCAGAGTTGTTGCCATTGATACTTGTTTCAGAGCAGAAAACCTCCTAACACCTGGATACTGCCAAATCCAGCCAGGAAAAAGATAGATTTGAATGGGAGAGCCAGACTATTGACTGGTTGTAGGGATAGGCTTGCCCCAGACCTTTTATTATTCTCAGAAGGATGCAAACCCAATCATGATGTAGTTGAATTTTTCAGAAATTTTTATTGCATTACAGCTGGTTTCTGATAACCTTAGGTCAGTGACTATAGTAAATGAGATTGTACCTGACACATTGTAGACAGTAAGTATTTGTTAAGTTAACAAGCTAGCTGATTGAGAGTGGAGGACTTTATAAATACCCATGACTATGCCCAGCAGTGATTAAAAGCCAGAAAATCATTCATGTCGTAACAGTAAGCTCCAGGTGAAAGTGTTAGTGGGAATACAGGAAAATGGAAAATCACATTTTCTCTGGTGGAGATGCAGAGTTTAAAACTCTTCTGTGGTGTATTTGCATGTAGTGCTCTCAGACACTCATCATATCTCTGCTCATGGACTGTGGCAGAGATGGGAAAGCTGCTTGGGCAAGGAGACAGGATGGAGAGTACAGACATTGAGGAGAACCAGACAGCTAGAATTGTCACTTGACAGTGGGCAGATGTGGCACGGGAAATCTCTTGTTCAGGGACCAAATTTTCAGAAAGACGAACCATGCCTTCCTCAACTTCCAATTCCACTTTTTATGCTAAGAGAATTCAGATAAAGAAGATGTCTCACATGGTGTCTGAGACTGTGATTTCATGCTCTGTTTGGCCTAGTAGTCAGTTTTTAGCTTACTGAAATATGATTAATGTCTCATCAAAACTTCAAATTCAAGTTGGAGTGAGATGACCTCTTTGCATGTAATCAGCACATCTGTATTGAGCATCACCTCAGCATTATCACCTCTGTGATTAAGACATTTCATAAACTGTAGGTAAGAAACTGCCAATGTTGTAATTTGCACTTATTGATAGTGACGCTACTGTCGACCTTCAGCTTCAGACACAGTTTATGAAACCGCATGCATCATGACTCCTGATAAGCTTGTTCAGAAGTTCCTTGGCCTGGGTCTTGGTTCTGAGCTCTGCATTTCAGGTCTATTTCTGGAAGGATAAAATTATTTTTCTTTCCTGTATGGTAGGAAAAAAGTGCTGCAAAATGATGTATTACTGAAGACACATAGTTTTACTTAAGTTCATTCTATTGAGAAGAAAAATCTATTCCTTTTATTTCCTTGAGATGTTTAGAATTTCGTTTAAGGAAAGTGTATTTTTTGGGATGCATGTGAAGAGTTCCCTTTTTTATGGGAAATGTATACTTATTGTATGTGCAGACATTTTGGTACCTCATGATTCATTTCCAGTAGCATTAATAGCCTTTAATGCTGTGGCGTATGTTTATGGCGGTAGTTCAAGCGATTCTTCTTATATACAGTGGAAGCTGGAAGTTCTGTTTTTCTTTAAATATTTAAAAATAGCCAAATAATTTTTCTGTGATCTGTCTTCTTGAAAGTAAGACTGTGGTTGAATGCACTGGTATTTAACGAGGTGTCTGTGCTGTTTTTACTGTCATGATAGGGACATTTTCAGGATGATAATAGGAGATTCTTCAGTTGGGCACATTGCCCTTTCCCATAAGGAGACAGCGGGCTATTCTCCGGACAGTCAGGCTAGTAGTAATGATGAATAGCTTGTATTTAAAATCCCCCTTCCTCAAAGGAAATAATGACAAAAGTATTTATATTTTTCTCTTGAAACATATATTTAAGTTTACTCTGTGATGATTTCTTCATCTGTCACTTATTTTGAAATCATACACATCAGGAGAAGATATATGGTAGTTAATCAGACTATAATGTGATACAGTTGTTCATAGGCAAACAAGTGTGACACTTATACACCAGAGTTACATATTAACTTGCTATGTAACAACTCTATCTCTTGAGGAATAAAGAGGAAAATAGAAAAAGCAATCTTATATTATGCCTATGTTTAAATACACACACGCACACACACACACACACACACACACACACACACTTGCCCATTTTTAAGGAATGCTGTAGCAATGCCAGCAAACGTTTAGTCTACCCTCTTCTTTATAGTCAGCACAATCAGTGATTGTTAATGTGAGTAAAAATTTTAAATCACCTCAGGATCTTCCGTGACCAAATAAAGATTAAATTAAATATAACCCAAGCTTAGGAATAGGAAAGACAAGGAATTTGTTTTGGAATGAGTTTGGTAATAAGGACTGCCTCTGAAAGAAGTTTCTGGTCAGCCCTGTGTCTGTGGTAGGACACATGGTGGTAGGAGTAACTAATAGAAATTATGACAAGAACAATAACCATGGAAACCACAAGACGCACTGTACGAGTTGTCCACCATGTGCCAGTTGTTCCTAGTGCTTTGCTTGTGCTAACTCACTTAATCCTGACTCCTGTGAGTCAGACACCATCATTCCCAGTTCCCACTATGGACAGCTGAAGGGTTAGGTGGATTCCATGATGTTTCCATCCTGGGAAAGGACGGAGTGAGAGGTCAGACCCCAGCCATCTGGCCCCAGAACCTGTGTTCTTCCTAATTAAGCCATAAATGTGCATGTGAAATATTTATGTGACTATCATATTTAGTTTATATAGAGACTAGAATGCATACTTTAAAAACAATTTGAATTTGTATTGTTTTTCATATATGCTCAATTTTTAAATAACTATAGTTATGCTTATGAAATTTTATGTGGAAACATTTTGAAAAACATTTCCATATTCTAACAAACTTTGACAAGTACATAAACTATGATGCGACCTAACATGACATTTGCCCAGTTAAATAAAAGTTTATCTGAATGATATGAGCTTTGGACACATAAGCCTCTGTAAGCAGTAAAAATAAGGGCCATTGCTCGTGTGGCATATAAATAGTGGTTACAGTAGCAGATAGCCACTGTGGTGAACCTTCCCCAAATTTCAACCCACGATACTTTTTATTCACCCCATGACACAAAAGAACCAGTTCCATAAAATATTCTTTTAGTAAGTAATGTTTAATCATGCTTAAAATGTCTGCAAAAAAACATGCTACTCATGATGTCAATTTGCACACAAAGAAGTTAATAAGACTGAATAAGAAGAATCTGTGTTATTTTAAATATACACCACCAACATTTGTGCAACCATTTAATGCCACACAAATGAATCTCATTCTGGGTTTCTTCTATTTATCAGATTAAAATACTCTGCCTGAAGAATTAGGGTAAGAACTATTTATTGTTGGGTTTCAGCCTCTGGGAATATGATTAAAAAATGGTTAAATCTGCTGTTTATTATAAATGGGAGGGGGAGTAGTGAAGGGATTCTTTAGAATCCATATTTAATACAGATGTTAAATGTTAAGGAATTGGACATTTAGTATCCTGTTTAACCTTTCCATTCTACCTGATGACCTAGTCTCTAAAAAAGGTTTTTTTAATGTAAAAATTCATAATGATAATGAGAAAAGAAGTATTTATCATTCAGCTGCTTTCATACGTTATGCATAATGTAATGCCCCTAAAGATTCTTTTATGAAGCAGTAATTTCCATTAAAAGGCTTTTTTCCTGCTGTGTTGAGGAATTAGGGGGAATATGCGTGCCTGTCGCTGTAATACTGAAAGCTACAGAAAGGAAAAAAGAGGGGTTCTATTTTATCCGTGCATCTCTACTTCAGCTTTATTCAATTATTACAAGTATTCATTTTTAGAATTTTGAAACTATGGTTTATTATAATCAATGGAGATTTCAGTGTTCACAAGGTGATAGGCTGAACAATAATCTACGAAGTAAAAGTCTAGATTTTTGTATTGGTTTTTAATTTTTTTAGTTGTTTTGGGAAAGGTATTTGGTTGATTTGGACAGTTATATTTGCCTTTTAGGGTGATGACCTAAAATAATGCCTGAAACACCAAATATATAAGAAATTAATTTAGATTTTTTGGGAGGATGCATAGTAAGAATTTGGTACTTTGAAACTTTTAACATCTGCTTTTAATAGAGCACATTCCAATTGCAAGCCTTAAAAATGTATTTACGTAGAAAACCACATCAAAATACAAAGCTATAATTAGACAAACATAGGTCTTGTGGAATCTGGATTTGTTTTAGATGTTGAAAGATTTATTATTTTTTTGAAGATGTTATTCCTATAACTATTTGTAGAGCATACCCAATCAATTCAAAGAATAGAACTGTAATACCTCTATTTTTTTAATTGCATTTCAGCCAAAAAATTTTTATATTTCTAAGTAAATGACTTTTTAAAAAGTCAACAGCCTAATAAGGAAATGTAATTAAGCTAATGATCCTTGGCCTTGGTAGATTTTGTATTAGGGAAATTATTTTTGATTAATTATACTTAGAATTATATAAAGCTTAATCATAATGCCAAAGGCTAATTCTTTTAGACTTTATATTCATATACCATGGTAGTATTAAGATTCTGTTGCATTAGATGGAACTATAAGGAAAGTGATACTGAATTTTAATGTCTGGGACTTCTGTTTATTCTGATTCATAGAAACTGAAGAAAGAGTATGGAATAGAGTATAAATGCTGTACTCTTGGCATAGATTATTTCTCAACACAGCCAGTTAGAGTACAGCAGCTGTTTTGGAGAGCCTCAGAAAGCTAAAGAGAGGAACCTCTCCTTGGTTCCTCTGGGGTCCTTCTGATCTGGTTGCAGCAGTTTATCTATTTCAGCAGGAGAGTAGCAAAGAAAACGAGCTGAATATACCCGAGAGGGTGTAGAGATTCTCTGGAGGACTAATTTATTACATCCAAAAGGAAACAGTTATTAAATAATTCAAGTGGATATTCTTGAATGAGTCTTCAGATTCTACACTACACATATAAGATCATAAGTGCTGTGGGTGGTCAGGAATTGGATAGAGTGTGTAAACTGATGTAGGATAAAGGGGACACAGCTTGAAGTGGGCCTTGAAGAATTTATTTAGTTTAGATATGCACAGAAGATTAAGGGATGATTTTTGAAAGTGATGCAGAGTAAAGATGTCCTTGGAGCTTATTTTAACCCACAGTAAATCAGCCAACATAGCAGGCTTCTACTGTGTGCTCCTGTCTAAGACCTTCAGGAAAGTGAATGTGGAGCATTTATATTCTTTTCCTTTAACTGAATGTTTCCTTCTTACCCTCCTTGCGAGTTTTCAGGATTGTCATCTTAGAAATAAATGAATTTAGGGAAATTGGACTGAAAGTGATTTTTCTGTGTTATGTTACTAATAGCAGAATGTATGTTTCTTTACCATGGACAGCAACAGGATTTTGGATAATCCCAGAGAAAAGAAGGATTTTATTCCTTTTCTGACTCACATAAGTAGAATTATGATAGCTCCAACCTTTTGACTATGGGATACTGATATGATTATACATAGTGTAATTCATTGTGACTTAAGATGAACAACGGTTTTGATTATTTGAAGACACAAATTTCAGACCTACAAGAAAAATTCTTTTTTTTTTAAATATAAAAATTAAATTAGAACATAAATGTCTTTCTTTTTCAATTCATATTTGTAATGGAAGGTTTCAAATATTTCTGCTTAGTTTATTTGGTCAAGTGGTAATATGTGGGTCTTCAAAATTAAATTTGTAGCTTGAAACTCTGTGAAGTATCACTTTAAACAATTGTTTAGAGATGTCTGTGGATAGAGTGAAGAGCTTGATGGATATACTTCTCAGGAAAACAATTTAACTGGTGAAAATTGTAACAAAAATTCATTTAAGGTATCTGATAATTGTCTTAAGGGCATACAGGATATGGAGAAACAAATATTCAAGTAAATCTACTAAAACACAGTAAGGAGAGTGAGAATCTGTGACATTTGACCCACTCCATTACCAGCTGCCCCCAGAATTCCTCCACTTAAGTCATATGCAGCTAGAACACATGGTCTCCCGCTCCTGTAGCTCTGTTTATGGCCATGGTTTCACCCTAAGAGAGACAGGATGCTAGAATTTATGGTTTCTTCAGTCCCCTGTTGCAGAAGCTCTACTATAGGGAGGTGTGGAGACAACCCTGGAAAGAGACAGCCAAAAAGGGCTCACTGGGGACTTCAGCAAACTCTAAGAGTCAGGATGGCTGAGCACAGTGCTGGACTGGACCCATTCAAGAACAAATCAGAGCAAGACGTGGGGCACACATGAAAGCATTCCCTGTCCACACCCAGACTCATGAAAAACTAGTGGAAGATTCACTGGCACAAGTCCTAACCTTATTTCTTTCCAACAGTCACTGAAAAATCAGCTACCGAGATCCAGGGGCAACTTCTAGGAAGCCAGTCATACTCATCCCCAGCAGTCTGGAAGCTGCATGTGCACAGGCTGTACTCTTAGGAGCAACTGGGAGTCAGGGGAAGCCAGGCTACTAGCTCCTGAATGAATGTGGAGAAAAAACTAAACTCCCTAAAATATGAAAAGAGCCTCCAAGGCAAATTTCCCTCCAGATAATGGTTAAAGTCTAAGGAGTTCAGGAAACATAAGCACAATCTTTGACTAATTAATGGCTCATGCCTACCAGAAGCAGACAGGCTGAAAGAGAAATAGGAGGGAAAATGTATGCAGGAATGTTAGAGTGCACGGTGAGGCAGATATAGCCTAGCTAAGTCATTAAGCAAACAAATGACAGAAATGAGCTATAGAATAGGGAAGGGAAAATGAGCATTTGGGATTGTTATACTATGTTACATGAAATGATCAGTTTTCAAACAAATATAAGACATACAAAAGAAACAGAAAAGCATGTCCCATATATAAGAAAACAAGCAGGTAACAGAAACATTTGAGGGGCCCAGATACTGAGCTTAGAGACAATTGATCTGTGGTGGCCAAAGAAACAGTCAGCAGATTTGAAGACAGACATATTTGAAGAATGGAGAGGGAAAAAGACTGAAGAATGACATCCTCATAAAAATGTAAAACATCATAAATTTTCCAGTATATATGAAATGCATCAGAAGGCAGGTCAGAGGGAAAGAGGCAGGAAAAATACTTGAAGATATAATAGCTGAAAACATCCCAACTTTATGAAAAATATTAACACATCCAGGAAGTTTGATGAATTACATGTAGCTAAAAAAAGACTTACATTCTGATAGATGATAGTTAAATTGTTAAAAGACAAAGATAGAAAAAAGTCTTGAAAGCAGTATAAGGAAAACAATACATCACATACAAAAGAACCTCATTATTAATAAAAGGCTTACCAGAAATTTTAGAGGCCAAAAGACAGCAAGATAACATTAAAAGTGCTGAAAATGAAAAGTCAATCTGTAATGTGGTATCTTGTTAAAAATTTTTTCAAAATTGAAAACAAAGACATTTGCAGATTTAAAAAAAACTTACAGAATTTGTTGATAACACACCTGCCTTTCAAGAAATGCCAAAAAATTCTTTAACCTGAAAGTAGATGACATAGGCAGTAATTTAAAATCACACACACACACATACACACACACACACGCACAGAACAAAAATTCCCAAAGAGTTATGTTAACATGATTTTGTCTACACAAAATACAATTAGATAGTTCCTTTCTTTGTTCTTGGCTGATTTTAAAAACAGCTGCATAAAGCAATATTTATATTATTGGACCTGGTACTTGTAAGAATGTCATATATTGGAGAATAACAGCACAAAAGCAATGGGTGGAAACATACCTGTAGTAGAGTTAGAAAATGACATCAGATGGTAATTCAAACATACAGGAAGAAACAAAGAGAATAAAAAAGGTAAATAAGAAAAGTAATATAACAAACTAATTCTCTTTCAACTTTAAGAGTCAAGTTTATAAAGTAATAATTACAATAGTTTGAACCACTTGTACACACATTCATACATAACATGTATGTGTTCAAGTTCAAGAGACAACTATATAAACTAATAATTGTACCATTTGTACACCCATTTACACACATGTATGTGTATGTAGTGTGTTTAGTTGTAATAGCATAAAAGCGTGGGAAGGGGCTGGAGGTGTGAAAGTAAAATTTCCATGTAAATTAAAGCAAGTTAAAGATCTAAATAACGTGAATATGCTATGTCCACAGATGGCAATATTTAATATTAATGAATATCATTTAATATTAAGATGACAGTACTCACCAAATTGACCTGCAGATTTAACACAATGTCTAGCAGTATCCTAATTTTCTTTTTTTTTCTTTTTAAAGAAATAAGCTGATCTTGAAAATTCACATGAAAAAGTAAGGGACTTAAAATAGCCAAAGTAATGCAGAAAAAGAACAATTTTAGAGGACTCATACTTTCTGCATACCAAACTCCCTAATTAAAAAATTTGAACCCCTCTAAAATCTGTAACTTTGCCAGAGCCTTTTGGATATTTGGATTGGTGATGCTTTATTTGTAACGTCTTTACAAACATTCTAAAATCAGAAAAATTCCAAAGGCTGAAATATTTGTTTCCAAGCATTTCAGTTAAGAGGTATTTAACTTGTGCACAGATAGACATAGTGCTCATTGGAATAATTTCAGAGTCCAGAAATAAATCCTTACATGTTATGTTCTACAATTTTTGACAATAATACTAAAGTATTTGAAGAGTAACAATACAGTCTTTTCCATAAAAGGTACTGGGACAACTGGATATGCACATTGAAAAGAATGAAATTAAACCTCTAGCTCAGGCCATTAGCAAAGTCAAAATGAGCATATACTTAGATGTAACAGCTAAAATTATAGAACTCGGAAGAAAACTTAAGAGTAAATCTTTATTACCTTTGTTTCAGCAAAGGTATATTAGCTATGACTCTAAAAGCACATATGACAGCATAAAAAAATTAGAGTACATAAGAATTAACAATTTTTGTGCTGCAGTCAATACCAGAAAGAGACAGAAAATCCACAAAATGAAAAAAAATTGCAGATCATGTATCTAATAAGAGATCAATATTCTGAATATATAAGAACTCCATCAACAACAATCAGAAAATAGGCAAAGGGTTTGCATCAACATTTCTTCTCAAAGAAGATATACCACTGTCTAGTAAGCACACGAAGGATACCAAGCGTTATTATTAGCATTAGGGGAATGAAAATCAAAACCACAGTGCAACACAATTTGACATGTCCTGGGATGGCTGTAATGAGAAAGACCATAACCTGTGTTAGTAAGGATGTAGGGAAATTGGAACCCTTACACATGGCTGGTGAGAATGTAAAAACTGTTGAGCCTTGGGTTTCAATAAGAATTCTGATTCTTATCCTACTAATGCTCTTATTTGCCAGTAAATATCTACATTTCATAAAGAAATAAGTATTTCCCGGTAGCTCTGGTTACCAATCAATGAAATAAAAATCCCAGATGATAATTTCTGGATAAATAATTTTTCAAGTTCAAAAGATGAATTCAAAAAATGTTCTCTGAAAGTGCATGGTTAAAAGTGCAAGCTACTTTAAAATTTTAAAGAACAATAGAATTTTATAGGCAAGCATTCCTTAACCTTTGGAGAAGAAATTTAAATCTTTACTCTTTGTTTGTGATAGAGACTAATGAGAAATGACCTGTGATTTTCTCTTCAGAAATCTGCATCCTGGCAATATAATTAAAGGCCCTTAGGAAACCCTACTGGCTTTCCAGCAAGTGCTCACGGACAGTAGCCAGAACCCCCCGAGGATAGGTTTGCTGTGTTTATGGAGGTTGGCTCCACACTTGGACTCATGTTTGACTACAAACTGATTCATTGTTTGCTTTGATGAAAGAAGAATATTTCTTCCTGGTCCTCACACTGGAAACAGGATTGGAAGTAACGTCTAAGGGCCTCTGTGTTCCTAACTACATGTTGAACGGACACATGTGAGGGAGATTTGCACACGTCAACCTAAATTTAAGTCAATTAAAATGGATCCATGCTGCCCCCTGCCAGGTGCAGTCTCCCCCCCCCGCCCCAGGCCTGCTACCCTTCATCCTCCTTTCTCTTTCTCTCCCCTGCTCAAGACACTGCCTTCCCTCCTGTCCTCCTGCTCCTTTCTCTTTTTCCTCTCTTTCTCTCCTCCTCCCCTCTCTCCTCTTTCTCCCACTTCTTACCTTCCCTCTTAACCTCCTTTCTCCTTTCCTTCTTTTTCCTTCCTTCCTTCCTCTCTCCCACCCTTGTGTGGTGATGGTATTTGATAGAGTTTGATGCTTTTGTGGGAATCAACATCCCTTGCACTTCACAAATATAAAAATGTGACATATATATATATACACACACACACATATATATATAGTGAGTGCTTACATTAAAATTGATTATAGTAAAAGCTACATTGCCATTAATCAACCCCTGAATACTCCCCCTCCCTTAAAACATCCCATCATCCTTGCAGCACTCTCAGGTAGTTCTGGAGAGTCCTCTTTTATGAGTGTCTTTACCAGGTGTGGTAAAAAGTATGGTGAGTACTGCTGCTGCGTGCCATCCAATGGAAAGGCAGACTCATGAAAGTGTCACAGTGTATCCTCACCTACCTTATTCATGGATCTGGCATTATGCAACTTCTGGCTCTTCCCTAAAGTCGAAAAGATCATGAATGATGAACACTTTGAATCAATTCAAGACCTCATGGTAGCCCCAACTGTGTAACTCAAGACTCTCATGAAACAAGACTTTCAGAACTACTTGAGAAAGTTGTAAGAACAATGGGATAAGTGTGTTTGAAGTGAGGGGGAGGATTTTGAGGGGGATTAATGGCACTGCGTCTTTTACTATACCAAAAAATTTTAAAAACTGAAACATTCACTCTATGTTTGGAGCACACATCCTACAGAATGTATGAAAATTTGACCAATACATATTGATTTCTTGATGAAACAGCACTCTCCACAAAAGTATCAGGTGTCAATTTGGTGCTCATAATAGTACCAAGATAGTATATTGTTTATATATATTTAGTCTCAAAACAGAGGAAATGACTCAATTTGATTGTTCTATTGAATCTTTTCATGTGGTATTATGCCAGGTTTGAAAGTGAATGAAATACCAATGCTATCTTTATATAGTTGACAATTTTTAACCAGGGTAGGAAGGTCATTTTAAGTAATTATAAACTTTGCTCCCCAAGATTTGTGGGAAAAGAATTTGAAAGAAGTATAAATGAAGTTAAAATGAGAGCATAAAGGAGTTGAGGTTAGCTTGGGCTTGCAGAGGACTCAGAGTATTTTCTTCACTTTTTCTGTCACCATTAAAGTCATTATGTTTTGGGATGTTTATTATTAGAAATATAGTCAAAATTTTCCTTATTCTACCCATATGGCAATCTTTTTGTGTGTACTGTAGTGTATTTCTCCATCTGGATTCTAATTTATTTTTGGATTCTAATATTGTCACTAAAAAAATTCACAAAATACAAAAAGGGCACTCTTTATAGTTTCTTAACCCTTCTATAATTAAAAAAAAACCTCATGATTTTTTCTTTCCTTACTTTGTTTGTTACTTACTTTGTTGTATAACACTGTTGATATTAGTTACTCACTGTTGATATTACTTACTTGTGGCCCTTTTCACTGAGGTTTTGTGTACTTAAATCAATTACCATTATAAATAAAGATTTTTGGTAATTAGGATGGAATTTCTCTTGCTCCTTTTCTAGTGAAAAAAATGAAACTAGCATATTCTTCAAGGCCAGTAGAAATCAGAATTCAAGTTGAGATCCATGTGAAGCCCAGTGCTTTTTAAATTATCAGCCTTTCTTTTATGGCCTAGATCAGTACAAATTTCCGTAAAAATTGGCTTTGAACAAATCTGCCATTTTAACTGGCAAGGAAAGATAAAGTAGTTTTGCTTTGAAGGTTAGTTTGTAGTATTCTTCTGGTGATACCAAACTAACTCAGCTTATTATTATTTTTTTTTTGTAAGTAAAAACTTTCCCATTTTAGTAATGCCAGCTTGTTTCTGAATACTGCCACATGCAATGCAGGTAGATAAGGAGGCATTTCCAAAACAAGGAAACACTCAAAATACTCTCTCATATGTTTCTCTTTGCATTACACATTAAATTTTCCAAAAAATAATGCAGGGAAGCCAAATTAAGACCAAAACAAAATTTTCCTGTTAAAAACAATTAGATATATGATTCTCCATTTTCTATCAAGTATGCAAAAGTTTGGTTATATTTCAAAATATGATCATTGTAAAATACAGATGAAGGAAATAATTAAATGATAAGGTGGTTCAGTTTATTCAGAATATTTTGGTGACATAGTAAATAAGAAAATAGGTGTTATACAAAATATACAATTTTAAAGCACATTGTACTGCTGACTAAATTAGAATTGTATATTTAGGGGGAAAAATACAGCCTTTGAATAGAGATTTAAAGGCATAGATGTTTGAGACCTTGAGCAGTTTAATCTAGAATAATGTCTGAGGGCCTTGGAGTGGCAGTGGTGATGACTGGAGATAATGATTACATTTTTGAACTGGTACCCTGGTTGACATTTTAAAATTTAAGATTTACTTATTCAGAAATTTTCCACCTAAACAGAGGAAAGCACTTATGTAAGATGATCCTCTTTGGTATTAATGTGATTCAACAAACGTCTTCATGGGCAAGAAATAATGGTTAGGAAAAAATCCTCTTGTCACATTATCAGCTCTTTATCATCCTATGGAGTTTGCTTCCTTAAATAAAAAAAAATCCCATTCTCCAAAGCATTTGCAGGTGGTACTTGAACTAATTTTTCCTCATTGCTTTGTTTCCTTTATGGCAACACGGTCCACTGCAGCAGGAAATGGCATCACCTCTTTTCTGCATTTTCCACGAATATCTCAACATATCTGTAACTGAATCTCTTCAACTTACCCGTCTTCCTAATTTGAAATCATTCAGCAGTATGGAGTTGAAAGCTTACTTTAAACTGTTCATTTTTTTTTCACCCAGACCATGTCAGCACCCAGTATTTCTGAATGAGTGCAGCTCTTTAACGATACTTCAAATTTCAGATGAAGAGTTGATATTCTTTTTTCTGTATTCCATGCTAATATACAATTCGCACTTTGTGGAAAGCAACCAGTATTGCATGCAAAATTCTAGAATGAACATATAACACATGACTCTTATAAAACCATAATTTGTTGTTTTTAGTTTGCTCTCTTTTTGAAAAAATCCAACATAATAGGTAAAGTTTGCCATTTTTGAGGTTACTAATATGGTTTCACAGATTTCTCTGTCCTCTCTCATAAGAGTCTGCTATACATTTTCCCTCCGGGGCCACCCAGGATTATACTCCATCTGTCATTGTCATCATTGTCTTTCTTACTCATCTTACTGTGTTCTTGTTGTTTTGCTCATATTTTTATTTTTATTTTTTCCTATGTTTACTCACATTGATACTGTATTTTAAAAATGTGAGCATTTGTAAATTTCCAGTGGTTGATGTATTGTTCTCACTTTTTAAATTTACTCATTAACTATTAGGCCCTTCGTCAACACACTTTATTAGAAAGCTGCTATGTATGGTTCTAACTTCAAAGTTTGTTTTCTTAAAGCATGTGAAATAATGTCTCTTGCTAAGGATCATGTTTTAAATTTTTTATTTTGTTCAGGCTTACTCACAGAAGTCATTTGGATGGAGTAATATTTTTATGAAAACTCACGCTAAATTTCAGAGTAAAGCAGAAAATAAGCTACTTGTTCTGAAAACTCAATAAAATAATTTTATAAGGAGTGGAACCAAGTCCTAGGGATAAATCCCACTCCCCTTGTGTATGTGTATAAAAAGAAGCAGAAGCAGGCAGATCTCAAACCTTGCACGTTGACCTCCGCTCCGCCTTGACGAGCCCAGTAGGCCACTGCAGTGGTCTGAGAACTTTGGAGATGGGTTCCTCAGAGCTATTGGCAATACCCACTGTCAACAACAGACTGTGCATTTCATAATTACTTAAAACCTGGAGCATATATCAGTGAGCTTTCAGGTGGAGAAAGGGATGTGGGTAGGGATAGAATTGCAATGGGACATGGATTCATTTTGTTCTTGAATCCTGTTTACTCAAGGCGGCCAGTGATAATCAGTTCATTCCCTTTGACTCATTTCAGTCAGACTTCCTTTTAGCCCGTAGAGCCAGCTGGTATTTGTAGGGGGACAAAGCAGGAAAAAAAAAAGGCAGAAAAAATTGGAACAAACTATTGAAGTTATTTTGCATTAACAACCTCCTCAGGTGACACTCAGCCCCTATCCTCGCCATGGTACTTACCTTCTTCCTGATGACCCCTGAAAAGAGGAGCAAAGGGTGAGAAGGGCCAAGGAAGTGTTACTCACTGGGCAGAAGTTCTGTTGGAGAAGATATCAAGGGTGTAGAGATCTTCCAGAAAAGGGAAGGCCCATTGTAGAAGAAAGGGGAACAGGCCCTGGAAGGGTGAGTGTTCCTGAGCAATGTACGTGAAGATGCCCTTTCTCGCCCCAGCCAAGTCTGATTTGCATGTCTGTTTCTATTGTGCCACAGAGAGACGTATTGGTGCTTGCCATCATTGGGATACTGGACAATAATCACGTAACTTCGGCTTTAGAAGATGCCTGAAAATCTTTCTGTAGTCATGAAATAAATAAAATAGTAAATAAAATAAATAAAATAAAAGATATGTGTGCATCAATCTGTGCACAAATTAGTTTTAATTAGTAAAGCATGTTAGTCAGATGAGAACAACTTCCTCTCTTCCCTGTCATTGTTCTGAGACAGACTCAGATTGATTCTTTTTTCCCCCTGACATTACTTTACACTGCCTTTTGGTTTCCCACTCGGAAACGGGAAACAGAAAAAGAGAAAGATTGAGATATTGTTGTCAATCAAGAATGATTCCTTCTTGTCTCGGGATATCCTTACACACAAGTCGAGACATTGCCCAGATGTTGTCCTTGGATGACTGAAGAGAGGAACTTCTTGGTCAAAATATCAACCTAGGATCAAGTTAAAATTGCCCTGATACTCATTTGTTTTTCTTTTAAAAGACTCGTCATTTGTATCATCTTTTGATATGTTAACTCTATTATCTTGCCTCATAAATCTCAAGCCTATCCTGCTTTTCCGTGGTGGAAGTCAACCAATACAGTGGATCCCCGAAATTCAAGGGGGTTACATTACTAGAGCAACTGTAAATTGTGAAAAACTACAAATTTCATATATGATCAGAAAAATGCCTATTTTTATAGTTTAAATCCTTAATATGCTATGTCTCCTGCAGTCATGTGATTTAATTTAACAAAATACTGTGTTAACAAAGCCTTAGAAGGTGCAGGGCATTTTGGTGACATCTTAGGGATCTTGAGGCTTTCAGGAAAACAAAACTGAGAACATTCCAGAGAGCTACAGGTGGTACAACAACCTGTTAAGATACAGGAAAGCTGGTGCATCTGAGGGAAATGGTCACACCCAGCAGCCAATCAGCAGCAAGGAGAACTGAATAACACTCTCGGATTGGCTACTTGCAAACCTCCTACCCCCCCCCCCCAAATTGTGGAGGATATTTGCAGTTTCTGCAAAATTGCAAGACTTTCTGCAAATGCTTATTAGTTAGGGTCTAAGAAAAAATCTGAATGACTGTGGCCACGAACTTTGAACCGTGACTTTGCAGGGGTATAAGGATCCATCTCTACACTCCTTCTCCTAACCCAGTATCGAAGTTGGATTGGCAGAAAGAATACTACCCAGAAAGTCTGGCAATTTGTTCATTAGTCACTCTTGATTTTCCATGTATTTTCTTTTTAAAGTGTCTATAAGCTTTAAAACTTTAGGTTATTATGTCTACTATGTGATATGTATGCCCCCACCTTCCCAAAACTTTTCGGTAAATACAGTGGTATTTGTTACACGAACTTGCCTCTTTCCATGATTCTGGTTGCAAACTGAAGTGGATGAGAACCGAATCAAATTTCCCCATAAGGCCACCTTCCCTTCACATTGAGCCATGGCGTAGTGACATAAGGGAGTTTCATAGGAGCAGTCAGATACCCAAGGATTCTATATGGCGTTAATTTACTTCATAATGTTTAGTGAATAGAAATTGTGTGCCAAGTACTGAGCTTAGTACTTGAGCTTTGTAAGATGGAGTAAGAGATTGCAAAATAAGACTGGACTCTGAGAAGTCATAGTTGAGTTAAGCATACAGAATTCCACTGGATACTTACGTTTCTTTCTTGCTGCCTTGAACTTGAGCTGGGAGAAACAAATTTTTATAATCCCAAGTCAGTCTCTGATTCTAAAATTGCTTTTATGTGACTTCTGAATGAATCTTTTTTTAAATTAATTTTATTGGTACATTTTAGGTAAACAATATAATGACATTCATCATTGGAAATTTGCACCTTTACATAATCTCTCTCGCTTCTTATTTTTTCCCCATTCTCCTGCCCTCCCTTCAACCCCTCCACCCCTCCCTTGAATGAATCTTTTAAAAGATCGTCTGTCTCCTTAGGATTTTGATCTGGTTTCACTTGTTTTCTCTGAACACCTGACCCTTCTAAACACTTTCTAGGGGCTAGATAGAATGAACTGACTGGAAAAATCCAACCCAGAAACAGATATTTCCCAGTAGTATTTTATAACGATGCTTATGTACTTACAAATGATTCAAAATTACTTTCAAGCAAACACCAATATGTAGCTGATAATAACGTTACAGGGAAAATAATGCTCAAATGAAAATGGTGATTAAGAAGAAAGGACTGAGTTGAACATTCAAAAGTTAGCACTGATGTGATTTAGGTCCCCATTAGATATTTATTGAATAGATTTATAGACTATTGAGAGGTGCTTTACACTGTCTATATTTATATCCACTGCTTCTGAATGCTCAGCCAGTGGTTATGGATACAGTTTCACTGCCGAATACCTCATTGTATCTGTCCTTTGCCTGTGTGTCCACTGACATGTTTAACAGCTTCCCAAAAGATTTATCTTCTTTATAGCCTATTGGGTGATATATAAAACTTACTTAGTTCTATGATTTTGTTCAAAGATATTAAATAATTTTATCATCATGATATTTGTAAGTCTTTACAAAAGTTATTGGAAAGTAAGAAGCTCTACTTGTTTATTTCATGAATTGGTCTCCTGAATTTCCAAACAAGTACAACTACTTTGAAAAACTGCTTGGTAGTAAATACTGATGTTTAATATATATACACTGTGGCCCATTAGTTGTAGGAATTGTATTGTTTCCATGTGTATGTCTGAGATAAATGAGTTCCTGTGTGTATAAAAAATATGCATGTAGAAATACTCATAGTGACACTGTTTAAAATATCTCTAAACTGAAAACCTTAAAAATATCAATCAGTATTGAATGAAAGAAGAATTTGTGATATAATGACATGGTGAAATAGTACACAGTAATGAAAAATAGCAGTCTACTATTTCATTTGACAACATTGATGGATTTCATAGACAAAAGCTCATATAAACAGTATGTTTGCATTTATATGTGGTTGATGAACAGTCAAAAGTGATCCATGGCAACAAATCAGAATGAGATTTTAGAGAAGGGATATTGGTAGGAAGGAATGAATGGAGCCTTCAGGAATGCTGATAATGTTCTGTACAGTGATCTGTGTGACAGTTACAGGGTGTGTGTGTGTGTGTGTGTGTGTGTATAACAATTAAGTGAAGTATATACTTGAGACTTACTACTTCACTTTAATGATACTTTAATATCAGTGCTTTAAAAACAGAAATTTCCAAGCAGAAGCCACTTTACTGAAACTATTTATTGAATAGCAAAATACTAATTTGAGGCTTGGGAAGAGTAGAGTTGAAGGTATCTTCAGAGATGAGCAATGAATGATTTGGCTATTGTTGGATCAGGATGTGATAGGATTATTTGGTACCATGTGAAACATTTCTTTACATGGAATTATTGAAGGAAAGAAGCTTACTAAACATATGATCTCTGAAATCGACACCACTAGAAAGTCTGTAAAGACTTAAAGTTGCATATTGAAACTTTCATTCTCTAAAAATGAGCACCATAAATCAGCTCACTGTCAAGTCATTGTTATCTCTTTTTCATTTCTAAACTCTAGGAGGTCTTTGGAAAATCAGCCAGTGCTTAGTCAGTATGTCATTTCCAAAAGTAAAGATTGTAGACTTGCAAGAAAACTGGAACTAGCTTCCTCCATATGGCAGGAAGAAACTCAGTTTTTGCTCTTATATCTTCATGGTGCTTAACAGCACTTGCAGATTCTGTGGATAGAGCCAGAAAGCAAGTCTCATTCCTACCTACAAAAGGCCACAAGGAAATGTCAGTTTAGCACCAAGAGAGCAAAGAGAGAAGCAGAAGGCTCGAATACTCCACAAATTGAATACCTATTTGTGAAATCATTAAAAGTTTACCATGCCATTCTGAATGATGAATGTATGCTTGATGGATCATTGGTTACCTGAGTACTTCTCCCCTGTAAAACCACTTCTTATCAAGTTTATCATTGGCATGTTGGTGTTATAAGAACAAAAGAAGGGGACTATCTTGGTTTTTATTTGTTTTTCATGATTTTCCTGAAATGGAGTAGTACCTAAGGCAGAAGACTCAAATGGGCATTATTGTCTAAGGTTTGCTTTTTTAGCTAACGATATGGAAAATAATTTATTCTCTTTATGTGTTATCTGTCCATTAATTTTATGTGGTAACACAGGACATTAAGGAGATAGGAAAATGAGGCGCAGTGTGAGATTCCTCCGCAAAAGTGTACACTTCATGGCTCCGTGAGGCTTAGAGGTCCCGCAGGGTAGTGGCTCAGAGGCGGGGCCCGGGGGCCAGGCCACCAGGGTCAGGTTCTGGCCCCGCCCCTTCTTGGATATGTGTCATTGAGCAAGTCAGTGCAGCTGTAAAATGTGGGCTGTAATGTCCCCTTCTTCACTAGGTTTTTGTAATGATTACAGGAATAAGAAGAGAAGGTCCTTTATTATGGGCCTAGTAATAATCTCTCAATACGTGGTTGCTGTAAACAACAATAATAAATATGTAAATGTTCTCAATAAGTCTTTTATTTGCTTATATTTTTCATTAACATTAACTTATCTATATCCCGTCTCTTATTTGTGATGATTAGCGTCTCCCATTGAGATACTGAAATACAAAATGGGTATCCATATTTTGTAGACACATTTGATATCAAAGTATTGTTTATTTTTAATGTTTTGGTGCTGAGGATCGAACCCGGGGCCTGATGTGTGGTAAGCACGTGTTCTACTACTGAGTACAATTCCAGCCCTGATATCCAAATATTTTTGGCATGATAATGAAACTTTGAGATGATGTACTTACTTAGAACTTAATAGTTTTCAGATATTTTTATTTTAATTATAGCCTGTAATGCTTTGGAGTGAATTTTAAATGCTAAAAATATGATGTAAAAATTGTAGATAAAACACGTATCTAAAATCAGGTTTTAGAAGGCTTTCTTAAGAGAAGAATATAGTTCAGCAGTCTTGCATGCAATCAAATAGATGAAACATTGCTTTCTGATTACCAAGCTGTTTGAGCTGGTGAAGGGCCAAATTATATCTTGCATATATTCTACATGACAAAGCTAGCTAGTCTGGCAAAAAGCTATGTTCAGAGAATATAAAAGAAAAGATTGTATATTGTTTTAAATTCATGGAGTTTAAACATTTCTGCATGTTTTCTCTGTGTTTTAGAAAAGTGGAGAGGGATGGAGATTTATGATAATTGGTTTTAATTAGAAAAGCATTTTCTTTTAAGAACCATGTCATATTCATTTAAACTTTACTGTGCATTACTGTAATTTTTTAAAATGAAAAATGAACTTTGTAAATGCCACCTATTAGAATAAAAATGTTAATAATATAAATAATGCCATCTTTCATCCATCTTTTTTTTTTTTTTTTTTTGGTACCGGGGATTGAACTCAGGTCCTTGTGCTTGCGCAGCAGGTGACGAAACCACTGAGCTAAATCCCTGGCCCCTCCATCTTTTGGGATTACTTTAGACTTTTGCTTTTTAAAATTGTTTTTTGTTTGTTTCATTTTTCTGGTCAAGATCATCTTCAAAGCTCCAATTTTATCTAAGAAAGAAGTTGATAAAAGCAAGAAATTGAATTTCTAGTTCTTATAAATTTACCCCTTTAAAAACACATACAAGGCCAAAGATGTCCCCCTGCTCTTTCGTTGGTGGGTTCCTGTGCTGGGTGTTGTGCTCTGGCACCCGCATCTGATAAGTGTGTGTGGAGGCAGCTGAGGGGGCTCAGGGCGAGGGCAGAGGAGCAGGAGAGCTTTGGAGGCAGACTTAGCTGAGTAGAGGAAATCCTAGCCTCCCTTGTGTCTTTTTTCTGCTTTGTTTTCAGTTTTTCATGCTAACCCTCCATGCCTTTTTCTGTGAATCAGTGCAGAATAGTTATTATCTGGGGAGGTGTGTTTTGAGTATGTTTCATGCGCCAAACTGTAGGTTGTATCATTCCTCCATTCAACTTGACTTTATTTAACAGGCCTATGGCTCTGCTCCTCTTTAGCACTTTGCTTTCTTTTTAAAAATACATTTATTTATTTTGGTGCCAGGACTGAATCCAGGGCCTGACGCATGCTATGGAAGTGCTTTATGACCAATTTAGATCCCCAGCCCTAGTAGCTTGCCTTGTAGAAATTAAACCCAGGGTGGCTGATCTCAGTAGGAAAGGTAGGTATCACTCTTTTTGTTGTTGTTGTTGTTGTTGTTGTTTGTCTTTTTGAGACAGGGTCTCATTATGTAGCCCAGGCTGGTTGAACTCACAGTGATCCCCCTGCCTCAGCCTCCTGAGAGCTGGGATTACAGGTGTGTACTACCACACCTGGCATTCATTCTTTCTATTTGGATACACCTTCCTCAAAAATATAGGTCACATAAGTCTTAGTTTTCCAAATCACTTTTCTGTAACATACATTTATGTTTTTAAAAATGTCTTTTGTGTATGACTTGGCTGCTGATTTGACAGTGATTTTTAATGGCATGTTGAACAGCAGAAGATGTGAGAGAGAGATGTTATTTTCAAGAAATAGTGGAGACCCAGATGGATAGTAATTTTTACTGGATGAGGAGATACACAGTGCTACTGAGTTACTTGCACATGTTTGAAATTCTTGCTTCCAGCTGATTTGGGAACCAGGAGACCAGTATTAGGATGATGGACCAAATGAGAGTGAAGGCCAGAACTACAAAGATGGTGCTAGGAGAGGTTGAAACAAGGAACACGCTCAGCATCCAGATTCTAAAGCCGAAACACAGCTTTGTAGACTGAAGTCCAAAATATACACCAAGAAACAAAAGGAGTAGTGGCACAGAGGGCAGGAGATGGCCAGCTCTCAAGTACAGAGACTTTTAAGGGTAACCTTCTCCAGATTCCACGGCTGTCAGTTTTCTCCTTCTGAGTCTGTCAGCCTCAGATGCAGCCGGCAAAGCAGGTAGGTAGCTCTCACCTGAGCCATAGATGGACAGCTGTGCCAAAAGGCACGTCTGAGACCCAGTTAAGAAGCAGGTGAGTAATGCCTTTGTAGACTGTGCTTTATTCCTAAGGTTGACTTCTAGATTCTTACTCAGGAAGCGATGTCAGATGGCTTCTCACTCATTAGCACACTGTGCCTGTTTTGTTTCTGAGATTGTGTGTAGGCTGCCCAAGTAGAGAGGATTGTCTGGTGCCAACCAGATAGTCTGGAGATACCACTCCTGGGCATGGTCAGTGTCAGGGTGTTCTGTGGCCTGCTTGGCCTTGGAATGCTGCTGGATGCCTGTGAGGATGCCTGTGAGGTCGGCCACCCTGCCCTGAGGCTTAATGTTAATCTGAGCAGGAGAAGGTGGTCCTGTAAATAAGACTGCAGCCCTCCTGGCTGGTGGGCGTGGACTAAAGAAACCCTGATAACCTCTTGCTCTGCAAAATCCCATACAGGCATTCTTCACTTCTGAGTGTAGATGAGTTATGATCGAAGATGCCTGGTGTTCCATGAGTTACTGTCAGGTCAGAAAAGGCAGTTTATTGGTTCCTGATTCCTATTGGGTCAAAAATCAAGAGAAGAATTTTTTCAAAATAAAAACTTGAATCCAAATGAGAGGGTGATGAACAGAATGCCTAAGGAGTTCTTAGGGGAATAGCACTTTATAAATCTCCAGTAGGGTTGGAAATTAGCCATTTTGTGAGTTATTTGCTCTCTTAAGTCTGGGTGTTTATTCCTTATAACTTTCTATTACAGCGTTCCTCTTCTTGGAATAAACTAAACATGATAATAATCTTACATAATATAATCTTGCATTTGCAAGATGTTTTATACTTTATAAATATTTGGCATGTTACATATGTTTATCTGAAATTATGGGAATATGGCATATGGATTAATAACTGTATTCTCCAGATAGCAAAATTGAAATCTGCAGGCAAAGGAATTTATCTAAAGCTGCACAGCTGCCAATTTAGGCACAGACCTGGCCTGAAATTGCAGAGCTCTTACCTCTACACGGGTGCAATCATTGGATATCTTGAGGTTGGAAACTGGTCTCTCGGTGTTTCCTCCCATTCTTAAGCCTCTCACTCAGTTTGTTTTTACTGTTTCATATTTGTTCACATGCTTTTTGCTTGTTTCTCCCTAGAATGTTCTTGGCTGCTTTGTGCATCTGTCCCTGCTTGAGAGCATTGCATACCATGTGCTCAAATATCTGTGTGAGAAACAGCTGCTTTTACATTGGCTAATTCTTCTCTGAAATTTACCTTTACCTAATCTCTATGGATGACTGTTCTTATCTTACTCTACTTAGAAAAGGATTTGCCTTATTGAATCTGGCCACTTATTCCTCTAATCTAATATCTAGTTTCCAGCAATTCCATGACACACCATTTCAGAAGAAAGTAGTATCCTCCCCTAGCTAGGAATTAGGAAACAAAACTCTTGTTATGACTCTGCATTAGATGGTAAGCAAATTATTCAGTTTTGTTCCTTAATGCATGATTTCACTAGACTGCAAGGAGCTGCAAGAAACTTCAAAGTATCTGCACTGGATATTTAATGTGGATCTCTTTGATGGATCATTTTAATTATCTAGTATTCTGTATAACAGAATACATTGCTTTTCTTTTCTCAGTTTCAAATTAACAACAAACATTATCATTGGTTGAACAAGAAATTATTTAAATGTGGTTTTGTTTACTTAATAAATATAGCTTATTTCATCTTTCTATTTTGTCTTGATGTGATTCTGAGGCAAGTTATTTATTAGCTTGTAGATCTTGACTTTAGTAGTAGAATCAGAGCTCAACCATTATTTGAATATTTCCTTTTCAGTAGTTCTGACATCTGCATCAGCATTAGCTGTGGCATTGTTAAGTGGATTTTTCCAGAGTTCTATATGCTCATGGGTGTGCATGCGAACACATACACACACACACACACACACACACTTTCTAGCCTAGAGAACAGACACCTTTATCTGAGTAGCTACCTAGGGGCCAAGTTGTAGTGCAGTGGTAGAGTTCTTACTGAGAATGCATGATGCCCTGTATTTGATCCCTAACACTGCAAGAATAAGAAAGAAAGAAAGAAAGAAAGAAAGAAAGAAAGAAAGAAAGAAAGATCAAACCACTACCAAGAAAAAGCTCACCTTAGTGATTCTGACCTCCAGCCAGAGTGGGAATAATTTTTCTAATATTACAGGGGGGCTTCTGAGATGGGAATACTTTAAATAAGGTTTACTTATTCAACACACATTTAAGTGCTTGCAACATATCAATTATTGTTCTGAGTACTGGAGTCTAAGTGGTGTGATACAGTCTCTGTCTAGAGGAGCATATATTTCAATGAAAATAGCCTCACTCATTACTGTAGCGTGTGTATATTGTAGTAGGAGAATATACAGTTCTGAGGGTAAAGAGGCTCCTAAGCTGGCCCCCGGGAGGTCATCACGTTGAGGAAAAACATCCCTGAGATTTGAGACTTGAACATTCCCATCCAGTGAGTAGACAGTTTGCTCCTTTGGCAGTGGAGAGTAGAGCAGAATTACAAGGGAGCACCACATTTCCGTTAAACGGGAGAGACAGTGTGAAGGCTGAGAGCAGCACTGGGATCCTGGTGGCAGAAACCCAGTTGGCCTGCACCTCTGGGAAGGGGTGGTAAGAATGTCACCAGGGTGGTGTGAAAGAGAGGACGAAAAGATAGGGAAACCTCAGGGAATTTGCTATGTGGCTGGATGCGAGTGACGAAGAGGAAGGAGGAGTCAAAGGCTCCCGCCCTGCTGAGTGGGGACATGGTGTATCTGACTGAGATGTGGGGATTGTGAGGTGGGATTGTTTGGGGGTCTTCTTGCTGGTGGCCATCTGTGCATTTGCCCCAGTATTTAGTGCGGTGCCTGGTGCTGAGTAGATGTATTCGTTGGAGTATCAGTTTGGCTGTCTCTGTCACGAATTACTTACTTTCTGTCTTTCATGAAGAAGTCTAGGTAGGTAACTGTCCAGAAAGGTATGGTGGCTTTGTGCTATTATGTTGTCCCTAGATTCATTCCCCCACTTTTCTATGACTTCATCTTCAGGGAGTGGAGTATGGCTGAGGGGATGGCCTATTACCATAATTTTGCCTTCAAGCCTGATAGAAGGAAAGTAGAGAGCAACAAGATTCCTGCTGGAAGCTGCATTTTATCACTCTGCTGTAGTTTACATTTTAATTTTTTCTTTTTAAACTTCACCCAAAATTACACATGTTAAAAGCTTGGTCCTCAAGGTGGCGCTGTTGGGAGATTAAAGAGGGGGGTCTAATGGGCCATCTTTAGGTTATCAGGGGCTACTCTAGAGGGGACAGTGGGATCCCAGCCCCTTCCTCTTCCATTCCTTTTTAGCCATAAGATAGTGGTTTTCATTTGCTGTGTGCTCCTGCTATGATGTGCTACCTCACCACAGGCCTAACCAATAGGCCAAGCAATCTTGGACTGAAATTTCTACAACTGTGAACCAAAATAAACCTTTTCTTTTTGGGAGGGTACCGGGGATTGAACTCAGGACCTTGCACTTGCAAGGCAGGCGGTGGCATCACCGAGCTAAATCCTTTCTTCTTTTAAACTGATTAACCTTTTCCTCTAATAAGCTGATTAAGTATTTGTTATAGTAATGCAAAACTGACTAACACATTTGCCCTTCATTCCACTGTCCATAACTCATATAGCTATAACAAAGTAAAACATAAGCTGGAGAAAATGCTGTATTAATAGTCCAGCCATAATATCCAGTTAAAATTCTGAAGTTCTGTTGCTAACGGATGAAGAGATTTTGTGGGCCAGGTTCTTAAGCACAGTATTTGCCACAGTGGTCCTGCATTTTGTAGAATGTAAGTGGGTAGTATTTGGTCATGTGGCATTGAAGGCCTCCACATGGAAGTACCCAGGAGGTGGATTGTGATATGGAATGGTAGCTCAGAAGAGTGAGGTGAGCATGAGATGTAAATAGGCGAGGTCATTGCCTAAGACCATGGAGGTACTCATTAGAATGTTGAGAAAAGCAATAAAAAAGAGCCTGAGAAAGCCTTGGTGGGAGTACACATAGGTTAGGAGGCAGGAAGGGCAAGCGAGAAAAGTAGTCCAGGGACTAATTGGAAATATTTGGAGAAGTAACCAGCTAAAGAATTGAATTTTTTACCAAGGCAGGATAAAAAATGGATGAAATGATATTGTGGAAAGGAAGAAAAGTTAGGGAAGATAAAAAAACAAAGAAAGATGGAAGGCTCAGAGTATGAGGAGAGAGAAAGACTGTTGAAGGTGTCCAAAAGTTTCAGCTACAATTTATGGCATGCTGAAATTAGGTTCTATCCAGAGCATCGGATCCAATGGAGCATTCTTCAGAGGAATGTGATCTGTTACAGGACAAAAATTTAGTAGAGGTTTCACTAAAGATATGGAAATATGTCATGAGTAGTGATTGTACTTGACCGATGACATTGTAATGGATTATTTATGTTCTACTCTTTCTGTGCTGAAATTGACACTAAAAAATAATTTCTATAAATGGTAAAAGAAATTATTTTAATTACTATAAATAGGTTCATTTGGGTTAGTTTTGTAATCAGCAAGTAATGTGAACCATATTTGATGACTAGAAAAATCTCAAACATAGTCTGGAGGGTACAGGATTTGCATTTTTAGTGGTTTTATTCTCTGGAGCATTATAATGTGATGGAAAGGAGATTTTGCTCAGGGAAGAATCTCAAATTCTGGCATCTGTATTGCATTGTTCCCCTAAGCATATTTCTGACTTGTTAATGCTTATGCTAATAGGGAAAAATTTAGCATATAGTTATTTTTTATTTATTTTACTGAGTCAGAAAGGAGGCCTATTCACCAGCCAAAGAATCTTTGACACAGATAGCATCTTTATCTTTTATTTGTTTGAGTTATATTTTGAATTAAAAAAAAATAGGAATCTAGTTCCAGGCTAAATGAGTTTTGTTTTTTATTTACGTGACTAGACTTCTTTTTTTTTTTTTTGAGATGGGAGTCTCACTAAGTTCCCTAGGCTATCCTCGAACTTGTGATCCTTGGTCTCAGCCTCTCCTATAGCATGTGCTACTGTGTCTAACTTGTTAGATCTTCTGGACTCAGTACTGCCCGATAGAAATAGAAGGCACTTTAAAAATTTTAAAATGTAAACCATATATATAATTTTAATATCTCCTAGTAGTCACATTTGTGAAATGTATGAAGAAATGCATGAAATTAATGTTAATATATTACATAGAATGCAGGATATCCAAAATATTGTTTGAACTTGTAATCAATGTAGAAAATTAATGAGATATTTGGCATTCTCTTAAAGAAAACCAAATCTTTGAAGTCTTTGTTTATTTCAAGTTGTTCTTTGTTGGACAGTGCAGTTCTAGAGATGTGAAGAGAAGTCTTGTTCTCTTCTCATTTATTTTGCAGGTCTGCCCCTAAGGATTTCTCCTAAACTTTTATTGTTAATGACATCAGACACTGACTCCAATAGGCGTGTATAGTGTATTAGTATTGTTTTAATTTTTTGATCACTTTTAGGAGGTAAAGCGAATGAATGGGAAATAAGGGTCTGTCTTTTCTTTTCTATAGTACTTTGCTTTCAGTGTCACCTGAGACTTCTTGGTTACATTTCAAAGTACTGAGCTGGGAGTGTAGCTCACTGGTAGAGCACATGGTTAGCCTATGAGGAGCCCTGAGTTCAATCCTCAGTGCCAACAAATAAAAAACAGATAAAAAATAAAATTACTAGTGGGCAGTTGTATGAAGAGCAAAATGAAGGTAAATTTTCTTACATTTTATGTTTTCTTTCATTAGCCCAATGCTTGCTTTGGTTTCCTCTCTATTCCTTTTTCCTGATGACCTGTGTTTCTGGGAGTTTTCCTGGGCTGACATGGAATGGAGGCAGCAATGCAGATGATCTTTCCCATAGGGACCTCTGAGAAGTTGCAGGCTCAACAACAGTTTTTCTTTTTTCTTTACTCTTAAAGTTGTTGAGAAGGCCTGGGAATCATGAGTAGATCTGGGGTTAAGATATTCATTATTGTCCAGGCTCTGCTTCCTTGTATGCTCTCCTTTGTGCCTGAGGAAATACTAAGTGCCTTTCACACTCTACTAGCAGAGGGCTTTTTTGTAGGTCCACTATCCATCTCCTGATACTGTCATAAAATAATATATAATATGCTATGTAAAAAAAAAAGTATATATATATAACTAGAAAAAAAAACCCCAAAACAAAGACCTATAAATCTAGGTTTGGTGGTCAAAACATTGCTCCACCAGGTTGTTGTAAAATTTCTAGCATTTGCTCAGTTTCTGCTCACATTTATTCTTTTGTGGATAAGTGACAGAGCTGGTGGACTGGAGGTGGCCCACCATCCATGTTGTGAGTAGATAACACTGATTTACAGCTACAGTAATCTCCCTCTGGATCACTCTGTGACAGGGCTCCTCCATTTTACATATCAAAATGCAGGATCAAAGAGACTAAGATATGCAGGGATTTGCAGGTGCTGGAGGTGGAAATCAGGCCCAGACTTGTAGCGCCCCCACCCAGGGTCTCTGGTAGAATTAGGGAAAGGTATCTCTTCCCCGAGCCAGCTGGCTCTGCCTTTGCTCCACACACTGTGTACAACACAGCCTGGACCATGATACCCATGTAGCTCTGCTCAAACACACCTGCGCCCTCCCTGCCTCCCTTTGTCAGACTAAAAGGGCCTTTGGGAGGAGAGAAAGTGGAGACCAAGCCTCTTTTCATCACTATATTGTGCATTTTCACAAAATAGCAGTGGAAGGTTGAGGGACATTCAAGTTGGTGGAAATGACACATTTTTAGTATTTCTAGAAAGTGCAAGTTTGCAATTATGCTTTGGGGTACTTATCACTCAATTCCTGTCTGAGACTATTGTTAGAAATTTCCTTATACAGTCAGTCACGTAATGGAGATATAACACATCACCGAAAAATAAATTAATATGTAATGACCTCAAAAATACTTGGGCATATATTCCTCTTATCCTTGCTGCTTTGGTCATTGTACTTCTATCATATCTTCTTGGCACTGGTTTAGTACATAAATGGAATTTTAAAAGATATAGACAGTGAAAATAGACTGAGGATATTAATGCAGCAATCACAACAAAAATTAGTTAATGTTAATTTTAAATATATTTGTAGCTCTGCAGCCAAATTATGTTAACTATAATAAGGTCCTGAAAGTTGTGACTGGGGCCAAAAAATATGAACATTTTGGTTTTGTTCTCTTCATGACCAGCTGTTGCACCTGGTCAAAGGAAATGTCTCACTGGTCACATACAATGCCAGGAAAAGAAATTAAGTGGAAAAGTCATTCTAACCACTGAAAAACTACTCTGAGCCAAATAGGGCCTGATTTTTTTTTTAAATAATTACATGAGAGGAAAGAAAGAGCAGTCATTCTCTGGAAGAATTAAATAGAATCATGAATGTATCAGTTTTCTGTCTTGGTGCGATATCCACATTAGTATCTCAATGGGGTGAGGTAGTCAGTTTAAGGTAAAAGCTGCCAAACATGTTTTCTTTTGTATTTAACCTCTTCTTGCCATCATCTATTGCCATGAGCGCTCCACTATATGCTAAGCCACGGCTAAGCGCACTCGGTGCGCAATCACCTTGATTGTCCGCTGCAGCCCTTTGCAGTTGATGCCTTGCTTTCTGAGGGAGGGATCCCAGGCTTTGGAGCACTGGGGCAGCTTTTCTGAAATGTACTAGGAAGTGAGTTGGAGAACCGAGGCCCCTCACGTTCTGTGCAGTAGAGCACTGGCATTGTCTGGGAGCTTATTAGAGACCCAACCTTAGCTCCATTCACACTTAAACATCAGTATCTGTGTTTTTGAAAGATCCCAGGCAATTTAGGTAGAACTGAAGTTTGAGAAACGTTGCTTTATTTTACAGAGTCGGTGCTCATAATCCCTGCACATTCTTGCCTCCCAGGAAGTCTGAGATAACCTCCTTAAGAGAATTCACTGAACCTGATGTGTCTTAAGGAAGATACAAAATAATCTCTTTTTTCCTGATCATAGTCTAGCTCTGTAGATTTCAAATTTGTTAATTCTACGTTTTCTTCTTTTTGGCTAAGTGATTTGAGATCTAATCTTAGAAGAGTCTATTCTTGCTTCTCCATTGTATCTGTCCTCACTGGATTTTAAAAAATGTTCAATTTGATAGCTTCCTGTTGTTATTCAGGACATTGGAAAAAAGGACACATGGCAGTGGCTCATCATACAAAGGTTGAGTTGCCCTGGGGAATTGTGGCATCTATCTCTTTATTAGGCCTCTGCCCTCTCCTGCTTATAGGACTTCTGTTAGGTGATGGATAATTATCACTCTGCCTATTTTCTTAGGTATTGAAATATTAAATACACTTTGTAATTGAGTACATTTAAGTTACAGTAGAAAAAGCAGCTTTCTTATATGAAAGGTGAAGCATTTTATATATCCTTTTAAGGACTTAACCCTTAAGCATAAGCCACTCATGTTTAAAAAATAAAAGTTAAACATCAAGAAACTGCATGAAATATCAGTTTTAGAGACATAAATTTTTGGACGTAAGTTTGGAGCATGGACAAGAAACGTTAAGACTGGATCAGTGGTTCTAGAATCACTGGGAGAGCTTTTAATGCAAACTAAAGTTTGCCACTTGTGTATGTGTTGATGAGGAGGGTTGTGATACAGTGCCTGAAACTTGGAGCTTTAATAATTTTCTGGATAGTGATGATGATGTCCTCTGAACCAAAGGATACGGATTAAGAAACACCAGACTAGATTTTTAGAAGATGAATTAGAATCTTTTGCATTCATCTATGCAGTTTATAATATAAAACTGTACACTGACAAGAGAGGAGGAGGTTTGGCTTTTAAAGATGAAGAGAAGTTATCACTGACTGGACTGGATAGCAGAGAAGAGTATGCAGGTGAAGGGGAGGCAAGAGTCTAGATTGATTTCTAGGTTTCCAGCCTTGCTGTGTGGGTGGAGAATGATGGTACCTTTCCTCAACATACTCAATAAAAGAGGAGGAGCCAGCTGGAGAGTTTAGTCTTAGACACATAAAATGGAGATTGATGTGGGTAATTTAAGTGAAGATATCATTTAGGAAAGTACAAGACTGCTGAGTTGAAGGTGCAGGCATGTCTATCCATACGGGAGAAATTACAGATCCTGAAGAGAATAAGGTGCAGAAAGTCGGACTCTGGGACATGCCAATGTAAGGTGAATTTAGAATAATTCACTTTCCAAAGGACTGAAAAGAACTGGCAGGAGCTGTGGCCTGAGAGTTTCTATGAGGGTGTGACCAACATGTCGGTACTGCCGGAAGTCAAGTGATGTATGGACTCACATGTGCCCATTGCATTTTGGACCAAAAGATGATAGGAAACATAGTAAATGCAATTTTGTCAAACAGCACGGATGGGACCCAGATTGCATTTGTCTGAAGTTAGAAACCATCTTTCAGGACAGAGTCTATGTGCCTTCTGAGCTCCTTATTTAAGATTTCTAATTTTTCAGTTCTAAAGAAAACAGTGCTAGTGTTAGAAATGCTTTGCTGAATTAGTTGGTGCATAGTTAAATAGTAAGCTAAATTTTCTAGGTGAAATTTAATAAAATGTTTAAAGACCAAATTTAGAATCAAATCTAATATGTAATTTTTCCCCCTTGACACAGCAGCACCTCTTGGAGGTATTGTCCCTTACCCCTGGAAACTTTCAGAGACAGCTGGGGAGGTTTTATGGTTGGTCTTTCTAAAAGTGTTTTGTTTTATTCCCCATCCCCGTACCTGCTGGGGACTCAGAATGCTATTATTGCTATTAAGAATATTATTTTACTCTGTGATTTTGTGTGACAGCTGGGTATGGTTATTTTATTAGTTTCCTGGTTGACCCAGCTTACAGCAAAAAAGCAAGACAAGGTCAACAAAGGTGATAGTTGTTACGGCAGCTGTCACTTCTAGTAATTTAACCATAACCACTTTTCTTTCCTTTTCCTCTAATGTTTTTCTAAATAGATTTAAAACAAAACAGAGTAAATAGAAATCGCTGTCCCTCAAGGATCAGGACCTGGGATGAGTTTCATAAGCAAGATTTATTGGTGGTGTGTTAATGTCTGGAGAACACGGTTTAAATGTGACTGTTCCATAGCAGCGCGCCCACCTCTGTCCCCAGACCTCCTGGGGTGTGTGCACTGACGGTTCCGGTCTCTGGACAGCCAGACCTGAGATTGAGCTGATGCAGCCCTTTCAATCTGATGCTTTCCTCCCTTATTAATTAGTTGGAAAGTTCTCCACAAAATGTGGGTCAAATGCAGAATAAGAGGAACTGCCAGTAAAATAGCCTTCTAACTGACCCAAATAAAAGCACATTTCTGTCTTATGGTACACCTGATCTGACCTAACAGATTCTCTGAGTGCATACTTTTATTTTTCCCTTCACTTATTGACCAAGTTTTCAAAGGTCAGTGTTAAAAACCTAACACTTTCTAAATCATGGGCTGCAAATGATCAAATGTGTAATTGTTATTTCACAGAGACCAGACTTGCTTCCTAGACTATTAGAAATTTTACTTGTTGACAGATCATACTCTTACAAGACTGATAAAGCACATGACTTTGAGGTCGATGGTGAATACCGGGAGAAAGATGGTAGATTTTTAAGATTTATTATAGATAGCCAAGCTCTTTTGAAACATTAAAGAGTGTTTTGAATACTTTAAGTAATGACATAGGTATTTTCTCTTATTTTTTTCATTTAGAATTAAATGTCTTCTTATGTATATTGGAGTTAAAGTTAACATTTTCCCTTTTTTCTTTGTTTCTGGAGCAGGTTGTCAAGTTATTAAGCAACAAAAGATCACAAGCAGTTGGAATATTAATGTCTAGTCTTCATTTAGATATGAAAGACATACAACATGGTAAGTGGAAAAATAAAAGCTCAGCTTTTGAATGCTAAATTTGGGCAGAAGGATATTATGTTTGGTGGTAAAAGTATGTCAAACTTATTTGTGTATACTGAGATTAGTGTACTTCCCATAAGTGCTACCAAACTTTCTCCTGCAACTGTTTCTCGAAAGGCTACTATTAATTAGACTTTTCTTTCTTGATATACCTTGCTGAGAGCCTCTTTTTCACATGACATTATTATCCTCATATTCTGCTGTAACAGAGCACCAAATACTGGATAGCTTTGAAACCATACACATTCTTTCTAAAAGAGGCTGGAAGTCTAAGATCAGGGTGTAAGTATGGATGGGTTCTGGTGAGGACCCTCTTTTCAGCTGCAGACTACCACTTTCTCCTTGTAGTCTCACATGGCAGAAAGAGGGCAAGAAAGCTTTCATGGGTCTTCTTCATAAGAGCGCTGATCCCATTCATGAGGGCTCCCCTCTCAAGATCTAATCAGCCCCCAAAGACCCACCTCCTACTAATATCACATTGAGGGTCAGGATTGCAACATGTAAACTATGGGGGAAACACAAATGTTGAGTCCATTGCAGATATATTTAATCTGTTATGAATAAATATTTAATTTTTATATCATATGATACAGTAGTCCTACTGTGCTCTGTAACTTTGTTAGACCTTATCCAAGGTGTTTACTTGTGGATATTACACTCAAAGAGTTATTGGTAAATACTAGCATGAGCCAGACAGTGGGGGTTCTCAGCCGCTGAAAATAATGCAGAAGATTCTCTGTGGGAGAGTCCAGTTGGTTGAGCCTCGAGTCTCAAGAGTTTGATGAACTAATATAAAGAAGAGATAGTTAACTTAAACTTAAACTTCCACCCAGTGTGAGAGTTACAGGGAAGCCTGTTTCACTTGTCAGTTTAAGGATAGTCTTATGATTAGAGATTTTAAATAGTAAACTAGATTGCCATATTTCATGATTAGCTGAAACAAGTTTTCAAGAGGCCAAATGACCATTGTCTCAGATGTCTTTAAGGAATTCGTTTAGTCCTCCTGTTAGAAGATACTGAAAAGCTAAAGCAAATTTATTATATTTAACTCTTTAGGGTGGAAAACTGGTCCCTCTTCTTCCAGTTACGTGGGACAACTACACATTGCCAACCTCTGGGCTTTTCTACTATAGAAGGATTGAAATATCTTTTTTCTAATGACCACCAAAGATGATTTCAGATTATCTTTTGCCAATTTTTATTATTAATGGTGTCCAGATACATTGAAGCAGTAACATCATGATCTTTCATTATTTCTCTTAGATTGTTGTTTTAAGTTATATTTTTAAATAGGCTTATGACATATTTTCTGTGTTTGGAATTAGGGTGGTTTCTAACATTTTCTAAATGGATTTAGTGTCAATATTTTAATACTTGAATTCTACCCTACGGTTGACAGGAATTCTGGTGCCATTTCCCCTATCACATCTATGCTGAGAAATATTGCTCAAAGGTCCATAGTGGAATTAAATTTATATTCTGAATGTCCCTTAAGATGCCTAGGGCCTTAGAATAGATTTAAAGCAGATTGAATTATCCTGTGGAATGCCAGTCTACCTATTAAAGAAATATGGTTTCAAGTATAATACAGACCTTATAAATCATGAAGACATTTAACTGGCTTTCTAGCTTCCCCCTTTATGAATGTGGATTCTATTTGTTAGGCCAAAAGTATTGTGTGGAATAATTCATAAATAGCACAAGAGTGGTGTGTGCCCTGTCAATTGATGAGTAACTCTTAATCGCAATGTAAGTTTTTATTAAATTGTTTTGATGGCGAGGAGACTTCCTCAAGCTGAAACATTTCGGGTAATAATCATAGAAGAGAACGCCAAGGCTGGCGCCAAGAAAGTACTTGGTGTTTCTAACACTGGCAGATGTAGCCCAGTTAAGTCATAGAATGAAATCTGAAAATAATGATATGGTCCTTTCCTTCAGTCAAGTATTCAGCTCGGGTTGAGCTAATAATGAGAACCTTATGAACAAAGGAGTCCGCCTGACAGCTGTGTCTGTGGTACAGCCAGCAAGAGTTCATTGAAAATTTGCTTGCTTAACATGCAACACGAACAAGAACATAGCATGAATGTCAGTCGTTAAAGGGTCACACAGAATTATGCATAAACTTTATCCTATTAGGATGTGAACTGATTGCCTGAGTCCCTTTGAAACTCTGTGCACCATTTTCTACAAAGCAGCTGCCTTCAAAGTCTGAAGAAGGAAGCAGTTGTGATTTCTGTGGACAAAGTTCTGTTCTGCCTCAGTGTGTTGTCTGGAGCCATGGTTTCCATGTGGGAATCACTTGTGGCCTCTAGAGTAAACTCTACTTCTCTCAGGATATGCCTCCACGGAGAAACCCACAGAAGCATAAACACCATTGATTTGGGATGTGGGAGCAGCCACAGAATTTACCCAGACCTCCAGTCTCATTTTATAGAAGAGCAAACTAAGAGCTGCCAGTGGTCCAGTGTCTTTCTCAATATTGTGCCTCTCGTTAATAGAGTAGGTTGAACTTGCGCTTGGGCCTTCGTTAAGTGGACCTGTTCTGTGCCACTTCCCCAAGGCCCTGCTTTTGCTGTGACCACTTCTGATAGCTCTAAAACCAAGAATGTACCTGTAATGTTGTTCTACTGAGTGATTCCAAACCTCCAAAAATGGAATACCACACCCCCCCCCCCCCAATCATTGTTCGGCCCTGCACAGGTCAGTTCAGGTAGATTTGCTGTTGCATTTCACAGTTCTCGCCCTCACTGTAACTTTTACACACACAAAGTTAATTGTCTGGGGGCTGCCTCGCTTATAATTGCTGCATCTATTATTTTCTTCTTCCTTGCAAACCTCCAGAAAAGCCTATAGTTGAATTTAAAATACCTTTTAGAGTGATGAGTGTGTAAGGCTTGGGTTCTAGGTTCAAATCGTCTGCACCTCTCAAGTGAAGAATCTGACTTAAAGTGCCTGCCAGAAGGAATTTGCCTTTTTTGGTGCCAGCACCCAGGGGCACTGTAGGTTGAAGATGACCTTAAGTCAAGCTTCAAGGATTCTTCAGAAGGTACAAACTGCTCTTCGGCTTCATGCATTAGTTTCCAGCAGTCTGGAGTCTGTAGCACTTTGAGCACCACTTTATTGTGGGGAGGGTCTAAAGCCCTACTTTGGGTGGGCTCTGGGTTTTTGTATTTGGCTCCTGGCCCTGTGACACTGTCAACAGAAAGTTCAGATTTGTGGGGACAGACACAAGGCCTGAGGACAAAAGGGGTCCTGAGCTAGATCACTTCTTTCAGTTCTTTTCTTCCCCTTTATGGGGCATGATAATTCCTTACTATTTAGACACCTCTTTGGTGCCTTTTTGATGATTAACAAATATATCCTACCTAACATTTTTAGTTGTTATTGGTGGAAGGATTGATTCAATGATGTAGCCTCTTACTTGCAGAAATTGATTTCATGCATGTGCCCTATGGCTTTGTAATGGTAGTTTAGTTTTGGGAAATAGATTGATATTTTTATACAGAATTCAGTCACACTTCAGGGATCAATGTGGTATTCACAAATCTTAGGTCCATATTTTAATTTTAATTTTTTTTATTTTTTGGGTTTTTTTTTTTTTTTGGTACTGGGTATCAAACTCGGGTCCTTGTGCTTGCGAGGCAGGTGGCAGAATCACTGAGCTAAATCCCTGGCCCTTAGGTCCATATTTTTAAATAATAGGAGCTGCAAAAGAATTTCAAATTCTGTAAGGCTCAGCTTTATCCCCTACCTCGAATATCCATATAATTTATCATCCCAAATGGGATACTTTTTAGTAACTGGACAGGTGTGCTATTAACAGTATCACCTGGATACCAGGTGTTACCTGGAAATTTTGCAGGTACATCAGGATTACGGTCACTGTACTACCAGATCAAACTGAAACAAGTTTCATATCTAATCCTCCCTCATGACATCAGTATTTACCAAACAGGTATTTATTAATCATGAAGAAGGAAACTGTTTGAAAAACTTGCTCTGTAAAGTTGAGGTTCTTTGCCCCTTGTCTTTTTATTTTTTGGTACCAGGGATCGAACTTGGGTCCTTGTGCTTGTGCAGCAGGCAGCGAAACCACTGAGCTAAATCCCTGGCCCTGCCCTTTGTCTTTATGGGTACTCACACCACAATTTTATCTGAAAGGTTTGCTCCAGAAGGGTGGACACACATCAAAGAGGTAGGAATCTTTTTTCTTATAGTTTGGACAAGGCATGTAGAAATCCAACTCAACCCAAATGTTGATCCAGTACTATATAGGTTCTAAGCCTCAGACAGCTTCCTAAAGATCTAGGCTGTAACCTCTACTAGATTCTCATACTCTTATCTACTATGGATGTCTGTGACTATCTATGCAGAGAGGGTATGGCTGGAGTATTTCTAAGATATCTGAATTAACCCACATACTTTGAATTACTAGTTTCACCAATGACAGCTGATTTTATACATTAGTATGCTAATCAAAAGACCTCAGTTGTTGATTTAGATAGGAAGAGCTGAGCAGTTTGCCTTAGCTGCCTCTGCTGTATCGTCTTTCAGACACAGTGCTGGGCAGCCATCCCTGGGGTGTGGACCTTATCAGTAGGACAACTGACTACCCTTCAGCTGAAGCTTTAACTGGTTTGTGCATACTGTTACATTCCCTCTTCAAATGTATTTCAGAGTAGGCTATAGGTACTGTAGCAAGGGATGCCTACTATGTATTTTATGACCCACCCATAGCAATAAGCTTCTATATCCTGAAGGGATGGCCCTGATTCTTTTCTATATTTTAAAGAAATAAAAAATGCCCTGCCCTGTCTGTAGTGAACTGAATTGCGGACCTGAGGTCAATGCATGGTACAGTATGTCCTAATTGAAATTTCTGCCCTATTAAAGCATGATTTATCAAAATCATGTTTCTTCAAGTTAAATGGATATAACAAAATATAATTTATACACCCAATAAAAATTATAGATTTTAAGTTCTTTGTTCTCTAAGCATAATGACTTCTTTTCAAACACATTTTCCCCACAAGGAATGTAAACATTATGTACTCTGAACATGTACTAATACAAAAAATTTTTTCTAAATACACATGCATATATTTAAGCATTCTTTACAAGGACAGTAGATATGCCCATGAATTTAAATCAAATTCCAGTGAAATCTCAGTTTATTAATTGGAATACCACACTGGAGCATGTGTCATGTTGCTGTTCTCTTGATTTGTCTTAATCTCTTCCAAAAGAACTTAGAACTAGAATCATTATCTTGATAATTATCTAGGAAGGAATTACTTAAGGTAATAGGTATTAAAATGAAACTCACTGTTAAGCAGGATATATATTCTAAGATCATACATAATCAGATCATTTCAGTGGTATGCAGGAAGATGAAATTAACTGTTGGTTTGAGTTTTACTTCTTTCCTTCTTCCCTCTTCCTTCTAGCACTACTACTGATCATTGTGTAAAACAGTGCAGAAGAGGAGAGTTAATTACCATTTTACAGTGGAAGGAATTGAGGCTTATAGATTAAGCCTGCCTAGAATATTAGCTCGATAGGGCCAGAATGGGTGATCAGTTCTTTAGACTCCTAGTTCAGCTCTGTCTGCTCTGTGGATTGTGTTAGCTTATTATAGACAAGGGCATGTGTTACCTAACAAAATGAGAGTATGCAAAAACAAAACTGGCAAGATGACACAATACTTTTGGTCACCATTTGTTTTGTGTGTTAGAGTTATTAAAACATTAGAAAATATAAATTTAGCAAATTCCATTTATTACTTTCTTATCCTAGACAAACTCTCCAGTTTACTTATTGACTATTTTAGAGAAAAGAAATTGTGAATTGTTTTCACATATGTGAATTAAATACGGAAAAACTTTTAAGGAAATTATACATGAAGTTGCCTGTTCTTGATTGAACCAAGCAAAGGCAGCTGAAATATTGACAGAAAAAGCAATCTAGACTATGCTCACCAATGAACAAAAGCAAGCTGTGAGCATGTATAAAATGGGTATAAAATGTACTGTCTCTTTTCTAGGTCAGCAGTTGCTCAGAGAGCACATAGGAAATGAAAGGGCTACCTTTATATAGACTTTAGGGATGCTTGCTTTCAGTTTTTACTCACTCTTTCATCATGTTCTTGTTTTTTACCCTGAGCCATTTCCCCAGCCTTTTTTTTGTTTTTGTTTTTAAATTTTGAGACAATGGCTCACTAAATCACCCAACTGGGCTTGACCTTGCAATCTTCCTACCTCACCAGCCTTCCAGAGTTCTTGGAATTACAGGCGTGCATTACCACGTTAGGCACTTGGCACGCATCCCTGGGTTTTCCGTCTCCTTTCTACTGGAGAATAACAATAGTTCAGAGAGTAAGTTCAGGGCACAGCGCTTGGATTTTGTTATGAGACTAATTGATTGTGTTAAATTCATATGTTAAAACCTAACTCCCAGTTCAATGGTCTTTGGAGATGGAGCCTTTGGAGTAATTAGGTTTACATGAATTTATGGGTGGTGGGGCCCCTGTGATAGGATTAGTGCCCTTCTAAGAATTAGAGAGACTAGACCCTTTCCCTCCCCCCTTTCCTCTCTCTACCACACCCCCCCCCACCATGTGATGCAGTGGTGACACCTATGGCATATGTGCCACAGCAAGCTGTAGCATTGAAAGCTCTAAAAGGTTCGCCATCACTGAGTGATGACTCAGCCATAACGCAGCCATCTACAACTAGAAGAGTGCCTTCACTAGGAATTCCATCTGCCAGCACCTTGGTGTTGGACTTCTAAGCCTTCAGAACTATGAGAAAATAAACTCCCCTTGTTTAAGCTTCCCAGTTTTTAGTGATGGTAGCCTGAGCTGACTGAGATCCATTTGAATCCCAGATCTGCTGGTGGCTGATTTGCTGAATAAACCTGATTACTTCGTATCTCTTTTCTTCAGTTTCCTCTCCAGCAAAGAGCTGTGAAATGACTCCCTATTTTAAGCACTCAACCTTAGTTGTCCTCTTCTTCCTGAATTCCTTAGGAAATGAGCTAAAAGTCTATAGGCTTTAGAGTTATTTGAAATTTAGAGCATGAACAGCCAGCAGGAGAGAGCCTTATTCTTCCTCCATCACCTTGAATAGGTTTGACTACAAGCATTTGTGAGGAGACAGAGGAGGGAGGAGAATGCAAGAGGTGTTCCTTCTGAGGGAATTAGGGGGGAGATGAGAGGGCAGAAATGGAGTTTCGGTTCAAGGGGAGGATATCTGAGTTCTATAGTTTGGGTTTTCAGCCAGTGTTATTGAAATGCTGAGTTTAGTACTGGCCTGCCCCCCATGTCTGCTTTCTGAATGAAGATAAATATGAGAATTATTTATATTAGCAGCTCTTAGAAGTTGAACGTGGCTACGTCTTTGAACTATGGTTTATCTGTAAGGAGGGCAGTTTGTTTTGGAAACTTGAAAGGCTGAGGTCTCTCCCATGATTGTGTGGTTTCTTAAACATTGTGCTGTATGAGTCAGCCGCACTCTGCATGTAGCACTCTGGGCTCTGGGTGGCACAAGAGTGAACACTGTGACAGGGTTTGGCTTTGTCAGGAAATGAATCCTGGTGTGGGGGACAGGAGTAGAGAGGCTAAGTAGAGATCCAGAGGCTTCTGTTTCTTCCTTTGACATCTTATGTTTTCTGGGAGTTAAACTATTTTCTAGCCATGAGTATAATGTGTAAGAATGCCTCTTTAAAAATCTGGGACTAGCCTTTCTGAATTCAAGGCACTTTGAAAGATTGTTTTATGGTGACTTTTTGCACGTGTTTGGATAACCTGCACATCTAGCAGTTCTTTCTCCTGCTGGGCTGCCACTGAATAATGTTTTTCATATGAAAATTTTCTACCAAACAATTTGTAGATTACAAACTCCAGGTCTTTTTTCATAGTTTCTGGTTTCATTCTTGCAAACACAAGCCTTTTCACTGGACTATTAATTACCATAAGAAAGTTTATCCATAATCATTTGTTTATTTTTGTAATATTCTCAAAAATTGCATTCAGTGTGGGGAGTGTTGCTTTTTTTCCCTCCACTAGGTTTTCTAGTGTCTGGTTTCTTTATAGCTCTGAAGTTTACAGGGGTTGCTTAGAAATTGCTTCACTGTACTTGTCTCCTGCCCACCCTTTTTGTTAACCTTTATGTTAAATGTTTTCCTCACATGGGATATAGAATTTTAAGACCTGTTTATTATATTTATTGAGACATTAAAATGTAGTAGATGCTGTTGGAAGGGTGACTGAATGGTTTTCATTGAAATGTAAAGTCACTTAGAATTAGAAATTTGAGAAGAATGTGGGCTGCAGTGAGCTTGTTTAACCTTTTCATCAATTGTAGCCTTGTAGTGGAGAAAATACATGTGAGGTAGTATATTTTCATTAAAACCTAGTTTGTGAAATTTAATATCAAACACACTTTAATTTAAAATAAGGGTTGATTACCCAGAGTTTTGTTATATAAAAAGAAAGATCTCATACATCATTTTAAGTCACACAGAGATTATTATATCAGGATAAACTGAATTATTATGTCTTTCATTGCAGGCTCAGCAAAAAATAAAACCCAAGGTTAAACTGAACTTATATTTTTATGACATTGTTCCACATTTGGGCTTATTATATTGCTATGGTAAGAAGGAACATACTACTTGGGGGCTGTACTGAAGCTGTGAGAATGGTCATTCCTTACCTTCCTTGTACTTGCTATGTGAATTATATATCATTTATTCATTTGTGTGTTTACCTTTCCTACCCTAGAGATCCTCCCCTGGAAGGAGCTCTGTGAACCTGGAGACTGAGCCCCCTTCAGCCCAGGGCATTGCCCCCTGTAATAACAATCCCTGGGTGGTTGTTGACTGGATTACCGTGGACCACGTCGGGGTCTGTGTGTAGGGAGAGCTTAAATCTGAGTGGAGAGCACTTTGTGTGAGCTCAAAATCAATGGCATCAGCTTTGATCCTTGAATCAATCTGTGTTAAGCATAGGTTCTGCAAAAATATTCTTTTTACATGCTCCTTGGTGTGGCATTTGGACTGGTATTTTGGGAGAAGCAGAAAGCCCCTTGATAACGGGAGTTGTGTTTGTCTAGCATCTCAGAGTGGACACTTGCAAGATATTTTCTTGCCTTCTTCATCCATCAAATGAAGGGAGGATCTGAAAGTGGAAGAGGAAGAAATGATTGACATTTTCTGCTTTTCCCTTATTGAGTCACACATGTCCTATTCCTACCAAGGGCATTCTAGAAACATTACTGCAGTGATTTCCCTAAGTTTAGTGTGCTGAGACAGTTGATCAAATCCTAAAACACCAAGGGTATGTTATCTTTTGGCAGCATTGCAGTTATGTTATGCCCATGGTCACTTTGTGTCTTCTATGCTGGTCAAACATGAATACAAGACCTCTAGTGTCCCAGTACCACTTTGCAGCCAAATACCAATGGATACATTTTAAAATTAAACAAGTTTTTACTAAGATTCTTAACATGATTAAAAAAAATTGTACAGTTTAAAGCTTAAAATGAAAAAAGAAATACATGGGTTCCCTGCTTCCTGCATGAACTTTGTTTACCTCTGATGTGGATCACAAAGGAAAAGTTTTCTTCTTTTGTTTGAGCCATTGGAGAATAATAACAAGCTAATTTGAGGAAATGTTGGCGTTTAGAAGGAGACTTTGCTCTCAATATTACTGACACCATGAAATCCTTATGAATCCTTATGAATTGTTGTAAAAGAAATTTATGAATTGATGGGATGTTAAAATAGATTATACTGGTAGTGCTATGTTTTATGGTTCCAAATTTAAAGATTTGCAATTGCTGATAATAAAAGCTAACACTCCTGGTCATTACTGTATATGCCTGCAACCACTCTCGTGAGGTAGGTGATGTTATTATCCCCAGCTTATGGGTGTAAAGCCAGTCACAGAGTGGCAAAAGAATCTCAATCAGCAAGTGGTAAGGCTGTGATTTATACACAGGCAGTCTGGATGCAAGGCTGTGCTCTGAATTCCTGCTGTATTTCTAAGAACACTAAATGCCATTGATTGTATCAGAGACTTAGGCTAAAAAATGGTGCATGACTTTTTTCCCCTCCATGGTTCTTAATTACAAAAAGAGTGTGTTGCTTGGGGGAAGTGGGGAGGAGGGAGAGAAACCCAGAGAGAGAAAAAGACCGCTGCTGTGCAGGCTGCAGAGGGGTTATTTGATGAATGTCTTGGAGGATTTACTATAAAATTTCTCCTATTATCACTAGCTGCTGTATCTTCTAAGTTCTGTGACTCCAGTGATACTCAGGTTTGCATTGCCACATGTGAAAGGCGCGGGTATCTCTGTGTGGCAAACTTCTGTACTGATTTCAGCAATGAGGAGAAGCATTTGTTCAAGACTATGATTACCTTAATGAAATATTTTCTCTTAATGTTAGGGTGGATGATAGGGACTAATTTTGGTATTGGCTCACCAGTCCCTCTTCTCCCCATGTAGGAAGATGTCAATAGTGAATTAATACCAGGAAGGGCGGCCATGCTTCATTCATTCCTGCTGCCTCCTTTCCTTCCTTCATTCCTTCCAACCTTTCCTCATTTGGCCACTCCAGTATTTACTGTGTGCTTACTTTGTGCCAAGCTCCATTCCTGGCCCTGGGATACAGGAATAAAAGCAAAAAAGACAATCTGTGTCTGTCAGAACTTATTTTCCAGTGGGGGATAATTTTTAAAAATAAAGGAAAATATGTGGTATTTCAAATGGTGGTAAGTACTACAGGGGGAAAAAAACAATGAAAGAGAATAGAAACAAGGAACACAGAGTGAGAAGTGAGACAGGAGGTAGGGAAAGACCAGGAGGAGGCGACATATGAAGGGTATGAAGATAGGAAAGTCACAAACGTCTAAGGGAAGAGTGTACTTGAGAAAGGACCAGTTAAGTGGAAAGGTCCTGAGGCAACGTCCAGGGACATTAAATGAGCAGCATGTTTCTGAATGTGCCTGAACATAGTACTTGGGGGGAGGGAGTTAGAGATGTATTTTGGGTAAATAAGGCAGGTAGGAGGGTGGATCATATAGGGCCTTGCTGCATTTTAAGAACTTTGCTTTTACCCCAACAAAGAAATACTTTTAGAGGACTTAGGCAGAAGAATCTGATTTATGCCTTTACCTTTGCTCTGCTGCTGCATGGAAGATAGGGTTGAATAAGGTAGGCAGGAGGACCACGGAGGAGACTATTATAGCAATTTAGATGCAAGATGCTAGTGGGTAGATGAGGGTGGTAGCAGTGGGGGTGTGTGAGATGATTAGATTCTTCATATGTTTGGAAAGATAGAGGCAGCAGGATTTTCCAGTGGATTGGATGTAGAGTGTACAAAAAGAAGATTCTAGAATTACTGGCCTGAGTTAATGAAATGATGTAATTGCACCTACAGTATTATCAGGGACCTTAACAAGAGTGGTTTGTTGAAGTGGTAGAGGCCAAACCTTGTTTGCTGGAGAGTGGAAAGAAAGCAATTTGGAGAATCCAAGCTTAGACTTTTTGTGAGAGGAGATGCATTAATCTGGTCTAGTAGCTGGTGGGGGAAATTGGCCAAGAAAGGGTACTCTTATAGGTAGACAGAAATATAACTTGCTTTTAGACATGTGAATGACCCCTTCTGAATGGGAGAGTCAAGTGTGTTGATTTGCTAACATTGATGTAAAGATAAGCTCAAAATATTTATGTTTATAGATAAAATACTACTAGTAATCAAATACAGATATTTTCATTACCAGTTTGGTGGGCTGTTAATAGCATTGAGACTTTGTCATAACAGCCATTTGGAAGAGAATACAAGATGAGTTCTCTATGGGAACCAAGTTGATATTTCCTTTGAAAACAAACATTCCTTTTAATTCTTAGACTTAAAAAAATCATTTTAAAGTCTAGTATGAAGAGCTTGTTTTAGATTTGTTAGCTCTCATGTTCTTTAACTGTTGTATCTGAATTCAGTTACAGATGCCATCCTTTCTTCTTGGTTTTTTAAATAAATAGAGGGACAAGGCATGTTTCTTAAAGATTATGCCTTACCCAACTTGATGTACCCAGGTCTGCTAACATTACTTTATTTGTCTGAGTCAAGGCTTTCGAAATACTCAGATGTTTGGTAGATGATAATGGAAGAATATTGAGTTTACTTAAAATGAAACCCAAATATTCACTTAAATCTTCACAGCATTGCTGTGTTTTGAAATACTGTATTCAAAATGATTAGAAACATTTTATTTCCAAAATGAACTGAACATTTTAGTTCTAAAAATGCACAGTTTGTACTTTTAAGACAAATTATTCATTTATTTCTAGTTCCAATTTACTAATTAGCAGTCTCCTGAACCTAATTCCTATGATAGTATACATGTGTTCATGTTTATTGTTAAGCAAGCGCCTTCTTTGCAAATCTCAATGTACAACATGGTAAGCAGGCATCGGGGCTCCTGGCCTCATTGCTGCAGGGCAGTTTGAAGCAGGAGTGGAGGGTCAGTTGTGTTTTGGTGATGAACTTGGAGTGTTGTATCCACTCATCTGCTACACATAACCCAAGGGCAGGTGTCATGGGGACACGATGTCACTTTCCCAGCATCTGGGAGTAGTAATTTCAGAATACTTAGTGAAAGGCTTGAAATGCTGAAATATGATGAAGTCTGGGGAAGTTGCAACCCTTAACTCTTTTATTCTATGCCAAAAAGGATTTATGAAAGAGAGAGTGGGTATTCCTTGGTGGTAACCAGGCAGGAGAGGACAATATACTTCCTCTCTTCAGCTAGAAGAGAAGGAAATGAAAGGAAATGTGATGTTCTTTAGGATATTTGTTAGTTGGAAATTGCTGCTGTTTCAACAAGGAGGATCATTATTCAGCTGAGATTAAATTTTAAGTAGTTTGGCAAAGTGTTTTAGTCACTAGTAACTATTTCCCTCCACATAGATATATTTGAATTGACTCTGTCCAACTTGAAAATAAGAAACAAAAACACAAAAGGATTTTTATGATAGATCAACATGAGCTTGAAATATAATTTACTCTAGTTGGGGAAAGGGAATGAAAAAAGACTTAGTATTGCAAGATGGAGCAAATCTGTACTGAAAATACTGGTTGCCCCAGGTAGGTTAACCCTCTCCTACATTGAGTAGTTTCTATCTGAAGCTTTTCCAAGCAGTGATGCCCAGATTATATTTTTAACTTTTACATACATTGCCAATGACTAAGGGATGTTAGGAAGCTCTTCCAATAAAGGTAGTTTTCTTTAATTTAAAAAACTCTTTATAAGCCATGAAAAGAAGATGGATACAGCTTCCCCAATTAAGTATGTATTTGTGAACCATTGCAATTGGAGAAATGCTGAAAGTCACTGAATTTTTAAGCTAACAAAGAAGAAAGTAGCTTTGAGAGAAGCAAAGTTGATAGCCCCTTTGTCAAGGTGTTACACCAAAGCAGGGGGTATTTACTGAACTCTGGAGAATGAAGTGTGAGGATAGGACAGTGGACAGTATCTGTCCAGCAGTTGGCTTTTCATTCATCAGTCACCTGTGGAAGTTCAATTAATCACTGGGTTGCCAAGTTAATTTTTGTTAGAAAGGAGCATCATGTTGGGTATATAACACCCAATGCTTATTTTTTAGAAGTATTTCTATTGATGAGTTACTAATTTCAATTTTATAACTTTTATTATATTAAACAATGTGTACTTCAGGAAAATATCAATAAAATGATGTATTGAATATTTAATATTCTTGAATGTTTATGAAAATCATCAAAATTTTCAACATCAACTAGTTTTTTGTTTACAAAGTTTAAAAAATAACAGAAATGAATTCCTATATGAACTACAATGAAAAGACAAAACTCTACAACAAAAGTAATCTTTGCTCAGTTATCATACAGAGGTGGTTTTCACACATGAAAGCAGCATGTTTCATACAGATGTATCACTTAGACAGCACATGTATTTTGCTTTCCTGCCTTTTTTGGTAGGACATACTTGACGTCTTGCTGATCTTTTCTTTTGTCAGGAAGATCTTATTATATTTACAATGCGTACTTAATGGAAACATAAAATATCAAAAAATAAAGTATTAATTTTTTAACATGTATTGAGTATGTAGAATAAACATCCACATTTTCAACATCAACTGTTTATAAAACCTAAGAGATAATATCAAAAATAAATTGTTACGTGAACTACAATGAAAATACAAACAAAAGTTTACCATAGAAATAATCTTTGCTTCAGTTGTCATACTCATGGAAGTCTTCACACATGAAAACTGCCTATTTCATACACAAGCCTCACTTACACTGATAGCATGTATATCTTGTTTTCCTGTCTTTTTTTTTGTGGGGTACAGTTGACATCTTTTTGGTTTTTCATGGTCACAGCAGGCCTTTGTGATGTTGCACCTGCCTCTATTAGATCACTGGTGTGTTGCAGAATTTTTTTTGCATAGTTCCTTGGGAAGAAGCATTTTGTTCTTCCTCTGTTGTAAGTGATCTTGAATAAATTCCAGTCCCAACTGTCTAAGAAAATCTCTCCATGGTATTTTGGACTTGTTATTTTCTTTGTAAACTATAAAAGTATTTATGTCACACATGTTAGGATAGAGTAAAACACAATCATTGGCCAACACTTGTATTTTGAGTGACATCTTAGTTGCTGCATAATTCATCAACAACATCTGTTCCTTTTTGGTTTTGTTGTAAAAAGGTACCATCTCTGGCTTCAATTCTGTCAAGGTTGCTCTGTCAATCTTGCCATTGTGGTACAATATTGACAGCAGTACTACTTTGTTTTTCTTTGCCATATATGACGTCAGTGTTATGTGTGTCTGAAATCCAATGATTGCACTATACAATTCTCTATTTTGAACTTGCAACATTCCATTCAGAATTTCTTCTTTGCTCTTGTGAATCGTTCACACACTGGTCAAGTTATGCTCTTTTAGCAAATGTAACATCAATTGGCAACTGGTAAACCAATTGTCAAATGTTACATTCTGATTACTTTGGGAGATAGAAGCAACAAGTCTGTTTAAATTATTATTCAGTTTATTACTACACAAATAAGGAGCTGGTGGCTGAGTGCCAGGATAAATTTCTAAATTGAAAATGTAACATGTATGTCTTACCAAAAAAGACAGGAAAAAATTGTATTTTCATTGTAGAATTTCTTCTGGTGTGGGAGTATATTACCCTCCATGATGCCCAGTGACTCACTGAAAAAGTAACATGGACCCTTAGATGAGTGTAACACACCTGTTGACACTTTTGCACACGTGCACACACCTTGCCGTTCATTGTGCCAAGTGGTTTAACATAAAGTTCACTTCCTAATTAGAACAGGGCCAGCTTCATCTTACATTTGAAAACTTGCTATTGTACCTAGAACAAGTCTTTATTCATTAAAAGCACATCAGAGAAATCCTAATATTTAAAATTCCTCCCATCTTTAACTGATTTCTCATTCCTCTAGATAATGAAACATTAATTCTTATATATATTGAAAGAGAAGAAAAACCTTCTTTAGTTGAACAAAGTATGACTTAACACACAAAACTGATGCATCATATTCTGTTTGTATTAACTAGATGTTGATCTAAGAAAATGTGAAATTATTCCAAAAGGTTCATGGTAAATATTACATTGGGTGTTATTTTTTTCCCTATTTTTAAGTGTTTTAGAAAAGTAGTCTTGAAGGATTAGCTAAGGTCCCCTCTATAATATACAGGAAGGCATTGCCACAACACATTTAATTTGGGCATGTAAGTGTTAATCTTCTCTGTCATATAAATTTATAACTGACTTTTCTATGTTTTTGATGCATTTTTGGCTATCAGCAACCAAACCTCTTAGTTCTGTCCCCTACTCTACATGTCTGCCCAGATATAAATGCTTAAATATACTACTAACTGCTTAAATCTACTAAAGAAGCTGACTCTGAATTATGTTTAGGTGAATTATCTTAAAAAGAATTTTTTCTTTAAAACTATTATTATAATCATGGTGTTTATAACTAAACTTTTCTGTTTTGAATTTCGTTTCAAAGTGAGACATGTTTGTGTAGAATTAAACTGAAAAAATGATTACTATGAGCATGAAAGTTTTTTGGCATAAGACATTTTAGATTCCTGATGGATTCTGGACTTATGGAACAGTCTGTAAGCCTACATTCAAAATAAAATTTTGTCCTGTTCCTCTTTTAGAGCATGGGTTAGAAAACAGTGGCAAAATGTGATCACAGAGTTAGGGTCCTATTTCCAGGGGAACTCACTAAGCTCTCTTTTACAAGAGTGTAAATGTTTACCTAAGCAAGAAGGTGAAGTCTGCTATGCCCAATAAAGGACATTTTGCAGTGCTGGTTTACGGAAAACATTCAACAGACAGTGGATGTTTTACACAAAGTACAGTGCGTTGTTTGAAACTATTTGCTCATCTATACACTATGCTTAAAATAAACACTATCTGGGAATATGCCAGTCTTTTTTTTTTTTTCCTACCTCCCTTATTCCACACCCTAGATTTTGTCACCTGCCAAAGTCAAATAAATCTTATCTAAACAGTTGAGATAAGCACTGAGTCTACCCAGCATGGTCAAATCAACAAACCTCTCCAAAAACAGAAATGAAATACAATATCACTAGATTAAACAGTCTACCATGGCAATCATGTTTGCATTTAAAGATTTTTTACTCCAAAAGGATTACAGTCTTGGTATCCATTTTTTTTCCCCCTGCCTAGACAAGAAGGCGACATACCGACTCAAACAAAATGCATTTGTTCTCTAACAATTTAACTTGTACAGTTCTTATAAACATGGCCCATAGGTGTGTGAAACTTCCCGACTTAATCAGTAACTTATGTCGTTAACCTTGTATAAGCAAGTGTGTTTGAGACGTACCAGTGTTGGATTGTGTATCAGATTCATTTTTTTCCCCCAACAGGAAAACCTTTCTTTCTGTAGCCCGAAAAACTTCTGGAATTCTGGCCTCTTATGTCTTTACCTTACAGCAAAGCCTCACCATGTTAAATTTCCTGAAAAACAAAAGACAACATCAATAAATGAGATTTTCTAAATTATAAAATATTATAAAAATGTAATTTTCTTCCTTTTAAAGGGACATAGCACTGTATTTTAGCTGTTTGCTTAAGAAAGTATAAGCTCTACAAGGATGACCAATGCCAGTTTTACCACTGTGCTCCTGAAATTGAGAAGACCTGACTGAAATTATGAGCTCTCTGGATATTTTTGAATGAATGAATATGTTTTCAAAAAGATATTGTTGCCTTTGCAGATGAACACAATTATTCTGTGTGTTTTTGCATCAGTTGCTGATATTTACAGGCATGTCTCTAAGGTGAATATATTTGTCCCAGTGAAATTGTTCCTTTTTATCATCCTGCCATTTCATTAGCAATTTTTAATTTATATGTGATAAGGAAAGAAGACATATCATTCTGTCACTATCACTTTTTGGAAAAATGCTTCTCAGGTATTATCTACATTTATACATTTCTTATTGCAGAGCAATTTATACACTGCTGATTAAAAATAACTAATTTTTCCATTGTTTTCAAAATGGATCTTCACGTACGTTAGCCACAGCCTGCCGTTAGCCCACGTTGATATAGATGTGTGATTCCAATGTGTTGCCATTCTTTTATTTTTAAGGTTGAAACAATATGAATGTATCTTATTATTTTCTAATGTACACTTCGTTTAATAAGAGCAAATATATCTGCAATGATACATTTTTAGATGTTTAGAGAGGAGTAAGAACTTTCCATTTTTGCATGCCTCCTATCACAAAGACTGTGTTCCATAGATGAATAATTTCTAACTTTTGCAATAACCATTTAAAGGAGATAGTAATATTACTTTCAATATACCCATTTCCCATAGGAACAAACTGAGGCTCAAAGAGCTTACCAAGTCTCTCCAAGATATACAGCTATTTAGTCACAGGTCTGTGTTTTCAGTTCAGGTTTGTTTGAATTTCAAAGCCCAGGGCTTAAGTGTCAAGTAATTTTGGAGAACGCCAAAACTTTTGAGTTATTTTGTTAAATTAACATTGCTCATTAAACACGTTAGTGTATACATTAGGGATTTGAATGAGAAGCACAATAATAGAATTTCAAAGTTTTAGAACTATAAGAGAATGTCACTATTTTAATTTGAAATAAAGAGCAGTAGTGGTATATTTGCCATTTAATTTTGATGGTCTGTAAATGATAAAAAATTACTTGAAATGTTATTCAATAGCTTATGTGTTTTATGTGTTGGGTAAGAATGCCTAGCTGCATGTTTTGTGGTAAGATTCCCGCAGTGCAGTTGGCCCAGTTTGTGTTGTTCTGCAAGACCTCCTGCTTCTAGGTGCTTCAGTGTGCTCAGAGGTGGGCTCACAGGAAAGGCAAATGCAGGGCTTCTGCATCACATTATCCGGTGTAAAATATGGCAGTGACTAGGATAGCAAGTATCTCCCTCTCAGAAAAGCTACTTTTCATAAGCTATTGGATATGTTCATCTAAGCAAGCAAAACTAAACAGAATTTTAAAAATCGCTTGACTGCATCTTTAGGAAATTATTGTCATGTAATTCATTTTGACAGTTTTTTTTTTTTGGTAACTTCCCAGGTGTGCAGATTTTCAGTTGGGGATTAATGCATCAGTTTTTCCTTATAAAGGATTGCTGGTTATGATTCTTGCCTCCTCTGTGATCAAGTTGCACAGTGACTTGAGGCTTGTATGCTTTATTAACTTCGAATAAATATTCGGGGGTAATAATTCTAGACATTTCTACCAAACCACTTTTTCCCATTTCTTCTTGCTTTTCACATCTCCTTGCAACACAGTCAGGGCAGTACTAGGAATGCCTCGATGAATAAAAACTGGCCATTTGTGTTCGCTACAGATGTGGAGGAGGAAAGGCAGGTTCTTCCCTAGAAATGCCTGTCTTTTGGTCTTTATTGCCATGCCCATGTTTGTGCTCGTGGTACTGTTGGCAGCAGGTATTGTTGCCCATACCAGCATGTGGCATTTGCTTTTGCTTTGTCAGAAGATTATGCTGCTGTGGAGTTATCAGACGCAGTAGGCAAATGTATGATTTGCAGTCTCTCTCTTCAGGTTAGCTCTCACAGCTTCTCTCTGAAGGCTTAGTAATGACTTTCGTTTTTCGTATTGCACATTTCTTTGCTTGTCTGCAGTATGCAGGGCACTCTTGTGGGAGCTTATGGTATCTAAGAAAAGACCACTTGTCAGGCTCTTTAAAATCTCCTTGGAGGCACAGAGCACATATTTTTATACAAAATAAGGAATCTGAACTGTATCAGATAGCTTTTCTTTATTTTAAAGAGCAGAACTGAGAGGCAGTGGAGTTCATTATGAGCCAGGATAGTTAGGGAGTATTTCAGAGATTACCTAGGCTGTAACTTGCAATTGCTATTTTGTTAGAGATAGCAGTTTGTCCCCATTAAGAAGTATCTTTTCTGTTTAATAGGAGTGCACATCACTTCTCTTTGCTTTCTCCTTTCTTTCTTCATTTTGCCTAGAATCTGAAAGTGATGGGTGGAGCTATAGTGGCTATTATCCCATATGAGGAAACAACATTTAAAAAACACCTAAAAATTTTGACCCTAATTTAGTTTTTAGCCTCTGAATCAATGTTGCCTATCTCAGGTTTAAGTCGCTATTTACTCACTCTTTTCCTCACAAAAGAAAATAATTTTTAACTGATGGAAACACATTTAACACTTTTTCCCTAAATCATGAAGTGGGTATTGGTCCAGAATCGATTCTTATTTGAAATCTCTTTATCACCACAGGCAAACAGTTGCCCACTTCCCTCCTGCAGTAGCCTAACATGAGCCAGTCTCTTAAACTGGAGGGAGGACAGAGTTACAAACATACACAAACAGGGATAGCTGTTCTCTTTGTCTTTCACTTTACTTCCTGCTAAATTCAAAGATGATGGAATTCAGCTCTGATTTCTGATTAATTCCTCCAGAATTTACAGAGGATACTGTTTTTGTAAACCCCCCCCCCCCAATTCTTCACCCTCATGTGTCAGTTGTCCTCAGTTTCCTAGTGTTTGGTCCTATAAAACTCAAAAGACAAGCAGGAATAAGCAGAGGGAACTATTTCTGTTATTAGATAAGGCTTGGAGGAGAGGATAAGCGGAACAAAGTTTTTAGGTTACAATCTGTCTTGTAGTTTCAGATTCCGAGAGTTTTTAGGAGGCTTATTTTAAGGAGCAGGCAATTTCATGCGTGAGTGCTGTGAACAGAGACAGGGTGTGTGGCCAGGCTAGAGCTGAAGCAGGTCCTACATACCTGGCATTTACGTGATTCTGTAGTTTCTGAGCTTGTGAGGATCCACTCTCATCAGCTGGCCACACTTGCTTTTGTTTTTATCTTAGACTTCTATTATTTGGACATTGGCCTTCTGGAATTGGTCTAATTTTCTGAAATTTTTATCTTCCTTTTCTTTTTGATCTACTTTTCAGATATTGTTCCATGTCTATTTCCAAACTTTTATTTCTAGTGCTATGTTTTTTAATGTCTGAAGAATCTTTTATCAAATTAGGCGGATGTTGCAATAGATTGGGGAATAGTCAGGAATGTCTGGGAAGAGAGTGAGGATGGTGAGGGGATGTGTTTGGAACATAGAGCCAACAGGATTCACGATGTGTTGGTTTGGGCTATGAATGAAAGAAAGGAATAAAGGGTGGCTCTTCTGAGCGCATGGAGGAGTCTCCAACATGGGACCCAGGGTGTATGAACAGAGTGAGTGAACCTGTTAGACACCCCAGTGGCAAAGCTGAGAGGGCACCAAGTCAAGAGTCCTGAGGAAGGAGATCAGAGACTAGAGATGAACGTGTGGGAGTATTGCCTGACAACCATGTGACCAATGAGGCCAGCAGTATGTATGAACAGAGGCAGAAGGGATGCCAGAACTGAGCCCCACAACCATCCAGTGTAAGAGATTGGGGAGAGAAGGAGCCACCAGTAGAGACTGAGGAGTGGCGAACAAGTTAAGTTGGGGGAAGAGAAAGAGAGTGATATCCTAGAAGCCAAATTAAACGTGGATATCAGGAGGAAGGAATTTGTAACTGTGTCAAATGCTGCTGGGAAATGTGTACTTGGATTTCACAACGTCTAAATCATTGTTGACTTAGTACTCAGGACAACAGCTTAATTTGGGTTGAGATTAAGAAGGACAGGGGAGAGAATAATGTGAAGACAGCAAGGATTGTGACACTTTGTGTAAGGTGGGGTTTTAATGCCTTGTTTTTTTCTATTTCCTATTTGTGGTCTCTAATATCCCTGCTAGGTCTTCTATAGATGATTTGATCCTTGACTGTCTATGAGAAGCCATGAGTCCTCAGTAGATCTATTAGTGTCTGTATTGTTTGGTCTTTCCTTTGAGGTGGTGAGATTCTTTGGACACTTCTCATTTATGGCCTGGGAAATAAGAGTCTGCTTGACCTCAAACACCTTCCTGAAGCCTGGCTTGGAGGGGAGGGCTGGATTCTGTGTTCAGCATGCAGGACTGCACGTGGTCCCTCTACCTTCAGCACGATTCCCTGTCCTCCAGCTCTGCTTGCTCTACTTTTGCCCGGAGACTATATTTTAACTTCTCAAGAAAAATCAGATTGACAGGAAGGGAGGTATTTTCAGAATGAAGATGTACCTGACTCTTGTCTCTTTCTTCTTCACCATATTGTGAGTTGTTATAATGTAGATGGGGAACATATGTATCTCCAGCTCTCCAAAGTGTTTTAGATGGCATTTATGAAAGAGTTAGTAAATATCATCAAATCAAATCACAATCATTCACCCCCTCTGAAAGGTGAAAGCTTCTACACAGTGAAATACACGTTAACTCTTTACACGGGCCTTTCTGTTCCCAGATTTGAAAGTCTAAATGACAGGTAACTTGCAGTTCCTTAATGAAGTCCTTTAGGGAATGTTGCTTCCAAGTGTCTGGGGTAAGATGAGGTACCTGGGACCATCTTAAATGTGAGGATGCTTCTGTTCCATGTTACTTAAGATGGGTTTCTGCTCAAATAAAGGTCTTTGCTTCTCAGCAATTTGAAAGGTTAACTTCATCTTAGCTTTCATTGCGGCTTCTGAATTTCAGTGGGGTACAGATGGTTTCTCTAAGCCCTTATACTCTTTCTTATTTTGTCAATGAGAAGAGGGCATGAACTGTAAATATGGGCTGACTTGCACTCATTTTGTGTTTAAGCTTCTGCTGACTCCACTTCTCTTCCTATATACCTTAGCCACAATCAGTCCTGATGGTTTCGTTGTGGGCACTTGTTTAGTCTCCCATGTTGCCATCATTGTAACTGAAACTGTAGTTTTTTTCCTAAGAATGTTTCCAACTTAGTTTGTCCAAAATCTCTCAATCAAGATTCATATTTGAAGAGATATTAATGAAATATTTTCCATATAGGAATGTGAAAGCCATTATAAAAATAATACTCTGTACATTTGCTTTGTGCATGGCACTGTCATGAGCATTTTGTTTGGCTGGTACTTTATTTTTATTTTTTGATTGTTGTTTATAGGCAGGGTTTGGCTATGTTGTCCAAGCTAGTCTCAAATTCCTGGGTTCAAGCGATACTCCTGCCTCAGCCTCCTGAGTGCTGGCACATACCACCATGCTTGGCTTTACTTAATCTTCTGTTAAGAACTCTGTAGAGTATGAGCTCTTCTCAGGTCCAATTTGCAGATGAGAAAATTGAGAAGATACATGCTATACAGATAAGTCCTGGAGCCAGTTGACTTCTGTGCCCACTGTTTCTCACTGCCTCCCAGTACTGCTTGTGAGGTGACAGGGTGACATGGCTTAGTACTGTGTGTTTTGTGTTTTCAGACTCTCTGATGGCTAGAGGGAAGTTAGTTGCTTATGAAAGAATAACCAGAGTGATCTCCTGGAACAGTCAGTTTGGCTAGTAATATCAAAGCGCCCATTGGGAACAATTACTAGCCTCAGTCCATTTCATCCCTTCCAGATTCAAGGAAAATATTTTCCCGAGCCTCTTACGAGCTAGTCTCTTCTAGATACAGTGAGGAATCAAGCATGACCATGCAGTTCTAATAGAAATCTGTGTCCACATTATCTCATATGTCTCCATGCCTCTATTATATCTCATATCATCTCTATCTGTAGAAATTAGGAGGTTTGGGTGATTTGATAGGCTAGGCCTGCATGAAACGCCAGGTTTTCTGTCAATACCTTTGTTCTTCCCACTGAGTCGTGAAGCTTTCATGTGTCTTTTGTCAAGTTTGAGCCTTATAGGAAAGTAAAAACATTCACCTAATGAAACACATACAGGGTAAAGAGAAATACAGGGAGAGAATCCCAAGTTGGGACTTGAAGACTCAGGAACAGAGAGCCATAGGTTGGGAGTGTGCTGTGGTGGGGGACCTCTCAGGTGGCCCCCCCCAAAGATCCCACCTCCTTGTGCTCTTGTGCAATCCCAAGCCCTTTTATGGGGCGGGACTTCAAGACTCACAGTGAATAGAATATAACAGGAGTGGTGGTTTTCCACTTCCAAAATTAGATTATCAAAAGAAGGACGCTCTGTTTTGTGTGCCCTTTGTCTCTCACTCAATATCAGCTATGGAGGGACCCATTCTGGCAAGAAACTGGGATAAACTTCCAGCCAATAGGAATGAGATGCTGAGGCCCTCAGCATGGGGAAGTGAACCCTACCAATACCCCGGGAATGGGCTTATGAGTGGGTCCCCCTCCGGAGCCTTCAGGTGAGACATAGCCCCAGACAACGGAGTGATTGCTGTTTCATTGGAGACATTGAGCCAGAGGCACCCAACTAATCTGCATCTGGATTTCTAACTCACAGAAACTGAGATAATAAATACATGCTGCTTAAACCCCTAAGCTTTAGTATAACTTGCTATGCAAAGTGGGTAGCTAATATACTGAAAATAAAAACAATGAGATTTTCTATTTTGGGGGGGGGGCTCTACTTACATTATGGCAGATCACACAGGAAAGATTAAGTCTCAGAAGTCCACACTGTCGGGGATAAGTGTCCAAGGATGGGACAGGGAAGAGACCATTGATCACAGCATGGAAATGGCTCCAAAGCTGGAGAATGGCACTAATGTGATTCATGGTTTAAAATGAGGCACTCAGCAAGAATAATCATATCATGTTGAATTACGATAATAAAGTAGCCTACTTTATCTGGCTTCTAAGATATGTAAAAAGATTTGCAAAGTTGGTTACTAATGTTTTATGTTTTGTTTTAAATCCATTTATTTTAAGGTAAATTCTTAAAATATATCCTTTTCTGTGCAATTCTTTGAAAGCAGAGAAACAGGATTCATTTTATCGTGCAGTCATTCACACCAATACATTGCTTTGCTTTCTGCTCTTTGGTGATTTAATACTGTTGTAAGTTAGAATAAGACACATGTCCCATATCTCTGGTGTTGAAGAAGATGGAGAGGGAGGAGCACATGATGCTAGCAAGGACCAAGTGGCAGGCACTGGACACCTAAGTGCATCTGCTGTCTATGGTGTCATATGTCCAGTGTGAGACTTACTTCCTATAGTAAATCATTGGTTGTTTAATTGCTTTTCTGTAATTCTTTTTGTGTCATGGAATATTGTAAAAATCAAAAGCATTTTTGTTTCTGTTTAGATTTTGCGTTTTCAATTTTTATATTTTAGATTAAAGTTGACTATTTGAGTTCCAAAATGGATGATTTTACTCTTCATTTTGTAACAGCATGGTTGTGTTACTCAGCTTTTTATCACCATGAAAAAATACTTGAGAAAGTCAACTTAAAAGTGCAAGAAACAATTATTTGGCTTATGGTTTCACAGGTTTCAGTCCATGGTCTCCTGGCCTCATGTTTTCTGGGCCTTGGAAAAAGCAGAACATCATGGAGAAGGGCGTGGTAGAGAAAAGCTCCTCACCTCTTGGCAGCCAGAAAACCAAAATGAGGAATGTAGTCAAAGGACAGTTGTGTCTTTTGTGAACTTTGCTTGAACATGAATGATTTCATTGTGTTTCTTTGTGTTGCTTCTAGGATGAAATCTTACACTAAGTTGGCTAAAGCATTTCCTTCATATTTTTTTTGTTAATCTGTCACTTTATCACCTAAGGAATGTAGAGAATTACTGGATTATTACTGAGCTGATGAATTCTAAACTTTTATATTTACTGTTTTTTAAAGAGATTCTTTATAAATCTAAATGTAGTAATTCTATCCATACATGAATTTACTATCTTGTTTTTTGTGCATTTTTGTTACATATTCCCTCAGCAAAAATTATTAGTCTCTTTTAATTTTTGAAATATGGCCAAATATAGTTGGATTCAAATTTAGTTGGATTATGCTTTTACTCTTTTGGAACATTCTTTGTGTTGTCTTTGCCTTACATGGTTTGTAGAATAAGAAAACTTGCCTGAGAATCTTAATCAAATTCTTAGATTTGTATTTGAGATCTCTTTTTTGAAATTGAGGTAGTGGATTATTATTAGAGTGGAAGTATCATGTTTTACTTGAGTACTATTGGTTGGTGCATTTGGGCTCTGTTCCCAGAAATGCTAAATTTCCTTGCTTATATTTCTCATCCATCTTTTGCTTCCATTTCTCACTTTTTTCCTTAATTCGTTGTTGGGATTTTGCCAGAGTCAACCAGAAAAAGTCTCATGTACTTTAAGCTTTCAGAGAAGAGAACTGGTAAAATGCCTCAGTAATCAAAATAAATATATCTAGTTTGTGATTATCCACATTGTGATTTTTCTCCTAGAAATCTCTAATCCACAAGAGCGTCCTTCCCTGGCTACTTGGCACAGATCCATCTGAGTGAATTTGCCTTGTTTCTGGCCAACATGCATGTGTGAAATGCAGAATGATTTTAATTAACCTATCCCTAAGCTTGTAATAAAATGTACCTACTCCAAAATACAGCATAACATTTCCTGGCTAACAAATGTATGTAAAGAGCATATTCCTGGTATCTGATGATCTATTCCACTTCTTCTTTATATAAGGAAGTTTGGATAGTTTGTATTTTAAGATCTATTTTTAGGTTGAATCTATGCTAATCTTGATATCACTATCAAAGAATTATCCTTTGATTATTACTCTTCAAGGAATTATAATAGGAAATGTACCTCTCATTTCTATCCTGAGTCTGTCAGTTTAGTGATTAGATTTAATCTTTGGCAGTGTTTTTAGATAAATTGGCAAGTGTGAATATTTACCAGTACCTGTATAGAACTAGCATGCAGCAGTTTCAGAATGATTTGCCTATTTTTCTGGTAGTAAACAGGGATTTTTCAAATTCATTCAGTGGAGTGGTGAAAGACAGATTTACAGCTTCTCTCTGACCTTTGACTGGGCCTATTTCATGGGATTTAGCACTTGTGGAGCAAGTGAAGGCTTTAGCATTTGACACCAGGCCCATTGAAATTCCTGGCACATGGTCTTTGGAGTGGGGCAGTGGAAGCATTGAAGTTAGAATCCCGATACCCTCCCACTGCTGGGTCATGAACATTACTAAGATAGCCCAACATCTTTTCACAGGTGGCTTATAGCAATTTATATTCTTTGTTTTGTCTTTTTTTCCCCGCAGCTGTTGTGAACTTGGACAATTCTGTGGTTGACCTGGAGACTCTTCAAGCTCTCTATGAGAATGTGAGTAATAGAAGGAATTTTATGTGTGAGTATAAAATACATGCACAGTACCTGTCTATGTACACATAGAGGCTGGTGGTTTTAATACCCTTCAAGGAAATGCGATATGAGTACATTGAATTTACATAAGTAGGGGTTTGTTGCCACACTTTTTAGGAAAATATTAGACAAATGTGTGTGCTCATGTTTTTAGAGACTATAATTCCAAATATGTTGTTTGTGAGGTCACTCCTGTTCCTTCTTTTGAAATAATAGTGCCCATGTGGGAGTTAATTTGGGCCAAGCATAGTTCTGTGCACCTTACACACATAAATGCACACACACACATTCATAAATTTTAAAATATTTAGTTCATAAAGAAAGATTGAATGTATTCAAGATGTATAGCCTGCTGATTTGATCTATATATATTATGTGATCCTTGCCATAATCAAATGAATATATCCATAAGTACTTATTATGTACATTAGAGTTCCAGAACTTATTCACCTTATAACTAAGTTTGAAAGTTTGTGCTTTTGGCTAATATCTCCCTACTTCCCTGACTTCTCACCCTTTGACAGCCACCATCATACTGCTGCTTCTGAGTTTATTATTTTAAGATTTCTTATCTTTTTGTGCCTGTCTTATTTCACGTAGCATAATGTCCTCCAAGTTCATGCATGTTGTTGCAATTGGCAAGATTCCCTTCTTTCTTATGGCTGGATAATATTTCCTGGTGTGTATATGTACTACAGTTTCTTTATCATTCATTTATCAGTGGGTACTTAGATTTTTTCCATATCTTAGCTGTTGTGAATAATGTTTCAGTGAATATTGTGTTGCAAGTATGTCTTCAACATAATGATTTCACTTCCTTTGCACCTCTACGAAGCAGTATTGGTGGACACATGAAAGTTCTATTTTTAATTTTTTTGAGTAACTTCCACACTGTTTTCCCAAATGGCTGTATCAGTTTATATTCCTACCAACAATAAACATGGGTTGTCATTTCTCCACATATTCACCAACACTTATCTCTTGTCTTGTTCATACTGGCCATCCTAAGAAGCGTGAAGCGTTATCTTGCAGTGGGTTTGATTTGTATTTATCTGAGGAACTATTATATCTAGGAAAGAGTCTCAGTGTGGTCCTATTTTGTCTCTAACACAAACCTTGGAGTTCTTTTTTTAAAGTTTACTTCTACTCTTACTTATGATCTGCCTGGTATATAAGCTTGTATGCTCTTTGGGGCATAGCTTTAGTTACTTCTTGGCTTTTCTGTTTCAAGTCAAAGAATTCCTGGCTCTGGGAGGTGCATGTGGTGGCAGGATGAAGGGTTTTTTTCTTTGACTATTCCTTTGACAATTGTGTGTGTGACCTGTTTGTCCACTCTTGAATTAAATCCTTTGAAAACATGCATTTGTGGTCTCCCCTGTGAGCTTGAAATCTTTGTAAGAGAAGTTATTTCTCATAGTGCATCATATAGAATCTATCAATTGAGCTTAGAGTTGTTACCCAGGTAGCACAGTGAGCATAAGCATTTGATGAGACCAAGTCATGAACAAGGACTGAAAAGGAAGGTTCAAGTGATTTATCATATTGTTCTCATTATACGCTAGAAAAACCTGGAAAAACCAATTATGTATTTAGTATATTAGTGTCTGAGTGCAATGAATATTAAAAACATAACCATTTGAATGCAGAGAGTTTCTGTTTCTCTTGGCTCTTTTATACTAACCCTCTCACAACCAGGAGGGCTATATTAGTCAGCCTACTCTTTGTTGCTACCAAATGCCAGACAGCTGCAACTTAAAGGAAGAGAGTTTTAATTTGTCTCACAACTTCACTGGGTTCAGTCCATCGTTGGTGGACATCATGGTGAAGCAAAGCTTACTTGCTAGTAATCAGAAGCAAGGAGGAGGAACTGTACCAGAGAGGAGGGAGCCAAAACCAGATATAGTACCCAAGGTCACAACTGTTTGAGCCACCCAGACACACCCAGAAGTGCACTTTACTGATGCCCTGGGTAGCAATCAAGCTAACCATCCAGCTTAACTGGCCCAAGGACCATGTGGAAGAGGTGAGGAAATACCAGGGGAAAGGAATTTATTCAGCAAATCATAATGAGCTAAGATGTTAGGATATGTGTATTTATTTATCTTTCCTAAATACTACATGTGCATATACATGTGCTTGTGATTGCATAATCTGTGCTCACACATATATGTGTAAATAACTGTCTTATTTAAACCTAGTGTATTAATGTGTGAAAATAGATACAGAAAAAATATAGAGAATTTCATGTGATTATATTCAATAGTGATTTTAGATATTTTGATAGCTTTTAGTCTTTCAAAGTAAGTTAATTTCATAAAAAATTCTGACCATGGGATAACTACGCAGCTACTCAGAATTTGTACCTTTTTAAAAATTGTTCTTTGCAATATTTAAAAACTTTAAATATTGTAAATTTTATGCTTTTATATGGTACAAAATAATATTATGATTAATGAATCAATTACAATGATTGATGATTAGAGAATGCAACAGAGTAGTTGAATTAAGCTTATATATTAACCATCTCAATTATCTGTTGTTTGTGGGAGGAACATTGGAATCTAGTCTTCTGACAGTTTTGAAATGTGCAGTATATTTACCACACTGTGTAATGTATCTTTAACAAGACTTATTTCTGTTTAAATGAGGCTTTATACCCTATAATGATCATTTCTCCATCATCCCCAGCCTCTTTCTCTCTTTCTCTTTCTTTCTCTCTCTTTCTCTTTCTTTCTTTCTTTCTTTCTTTCTTTCTTTCTTTCTTTCTTTCTTTCTTTCTTTCTTTCTTTCTTTTCTTTCTTTTCTTTCTTTCTTTCTTTCTTTTCTTTCTTCCTTTCTTCCTTTCTTCCTCCTTTTCTTTTCTTTTCTTTTCTTTTCTTTCTCTTTCTCTTTCTCTTTCTCTTTCTCTTTCTCTTTCTCTTTCTCTTTCTTTTTTCCACAGTACAGGGATCAAACTCAGGACCTTGCTCTTGCCAGGCAGGTGCGGCACCACTGAGCTGCATCCTCAACCCACCACCAGCCTGTATCAGATAATCACCATTCTACTTTATGCTTTTTTGAACTCAAATGTGAAAACTGGACATATTTGTCTTTCCGTGCCTGGCTTATTTCACCTAGTATAATACTTTCCAGTTCCATCAGTGTGGTTGCAAATGATAAATTTTCTTTGTCTTTTAAGACTTGATAGTGTTCATTGTGTATATGTACCACATTATGAATACTTATGTTGATTCTGTTAACTTGGTTATTGTGAACAGTGCTGCAGAGAGTACAGGTATCTCTTCCACATACCTATTCATGTCTTTTTCTATAAATACCCAGAAGTGGGATTATTGGGTCATATAGTAATTTTATTTTTAGCTCTTTGAGGAACATCCATATAATTTTCCATAATGGCTCTACTAATTTACATTTCCTCTGATGGTATACAAAGGCTCCCTTTTCTCCATGTAATCACCAACATATATTATATTGTCTTTCCTCTCTTCATTTGTGGCCATTCTGGCAGGTGTGAGGTGATAGCACATTGTGGTTTTAATTTGCATTTCTCTAATGATTACTGATGTTGAACAGTTTTTATTATGTCTGGCTATTTGTATGTCTTCTTTTGAGAATTGTCCCTTGCCCATGTTTGAACTTAATTTTTATTTTCTTTCTATAGAGTCAATTAAATTTCTCATGTTTTGGCTATTAACTCCTTACCAGATATATCCCCTTCCATATTTCATGTATTTGAGGTCAGAATTTGTATCACTTTGTAATATATATATATATATATATATCCATTGATGCTTTTGTTAGCTATTTTGTTATTATAGTTTTATTTTTTAATCCTCATACTATGGATAAAATTGCTTCGCATACCATGGTTACAGTCTTAGAAAGTTCTGGTTATGGCTCTGTATTACCTAGACTATTGAGTTTTATGCTTATGTATGATTGCGTTATTAATTAGTGTCTTTTGTTTCAACTTACAGAATTTTTTGTGACAATTGCTCTTGGGGAACATATTTACCTTGTGTTTGTCAAGGTTTTATGTATTTTCCTTATAGGCTGCTCAGCGATTTACTGATCATCATACTGAGACACTTATGTATAGGTTTCTTGTCTACTGCTGCATAAAAATTTTTTGATTGGCTTTGATTTCTGATAGATTATTTTGTGTTTAAGGAAACTTTTTTTGAAGTTGATTGGAGATCTTTGCACTTCTTATACCTGGATGTTGGCATCTTTCCACAAATTAAGGAAGTTATTATTTTCAGTCATTATTTCTTTAAATATGCTTTCTGACCCTTATTCTTCCCCTTCTTAAACTCTTATCATGTACTGGTTAGGTGTCTTGATTGTTTTCCATAATCCTGAAGTCTTTCTTCATTCTTTTTATTTTTATTTTTCTTCTTTCATTGGATAATTGCAAATGTTTTGTCACCAATTCAATTCTTCAGCTTGAGCAAACCCACTGTTGCAGCTTCCCATTGCATTTTATAGTTCAGTTCTTGTGTTTTCTCTCTAGGATTTCCTTTTTTAAATGACTGTTTCTATTTCTTTGTCAAACATTTTTCTTGTTTGTCATCTCATTTAATTAAATCTCATTTAATTTTTTTTATCTCTGTATTTTATAGCTCACCAAAGTAGTGGTCATGGATCCAACTTCAGTTAGGGCTCATTGTTAGAACTTTGTTAGTTTCTTTCAACGATGCCATGCTTTCCTAAGTCTTTCTGTCTTTGTACTGATGTTTGTGCATTTGAGGAGGCAGACTTCTACAGATTTTGCAAGGCTATTCTTTGACAGGGCTAGATCTTCACTATTTAATCTTGCTTGTGAGTCTAGATGGTAAAGCTGGTAATGACTATGGGTAGGTAGCCTTGCTTTCAGGTTTCTAGATCTCCATATTGCTTTCTTTGCTCTGAGTTTGGGTCGGGCACCTGTCTGTGCTCTGCACTCAGGCTGAATTGCAGGATGCACATTGTGTATACTCCCTGGCTGGAGCACATGGCTGTTTGAGTTTAGCAATTGGAGAGCATTATGCGAGTGGTCTTGATGTTAGGTGAAGTCACTCACTGATCAGGACACATGGGATCATCTGCTATGTTCAATGGAAATGTACAGTTGAAGTTTGCTTCCATGACTCAGTGGAGCTTTGGGGTGCATTTTGAGTCTTGACTGAGTACTTTTTCAACTCCCAAATATGGTGGAGCTAGCCCCTACTCTTTGCTCTAATTCCCTGCAGCAGTATTCATCTTCCTCCGGTGAGGTCCTGAGCTAGGGTTCAAGGATATTTTCCATCTAGAGAGTCAAGCCAGATAAAACTTCTGTGAGCGACCAGCTCAGCTTTCCAGAGCTATACTTTTAGCTAGTAGTTGATTGGTGCTATTACTGGTGGGTAAACAGAACTACTGCCAAGATCTACTTGCTGGCTGCTGTGGGTTCTGGCTCCTTGCTTTGTTTGTATATGACCCCAGGTTGTCTGACTGTGCCATTTTCCCTTGCATTCCACATGAGGTGAGACCAGAGTAGGGTTCTTCCAAAGCATCTTGGAATGCTAGGGAAACTGGATGTTCACTTCTGGTTCTATTTTCCCTCTGTAGAAACTATGGGACCAGGGAGTCCTCTCTGTGTGGGTCCTATGCTGACTTGGGTGAGGGAGTGATGTAAGGTTGAAATGAGAGTGTTTCTCTTTCTTTATTTTATGGACCATGCTGGTAACTCTGGGATAGTCTCAATTTTGGAGTCTTTCAGCAAGGCTTTCTTGTTTGTGTATTGCTGCTAGGTGAACTTTCTGTGAGGGCAGTGAAGGCTGGGCCCTCCTGCTTTGCCGTCTTGTTGATCTCACCATATTTAAGGTCTTGTAGTGACACCGTGAAGACAGGAGCTGTCTGTTTGAGCTCCTATAGCAGAACACCACAGACTAGGTGACTTGTAAAGAACACAGATTGATTTCGTACAAGTCTAGAGGCTCATTGGTCCAAGATCAAGGCACTGGAAAATTGGTGTCTGGTTAGGGCCTGCTTCTTGGTTCATAGGTGGTCATCTTCTTGCTGTAATTTTACATGGTAGTGGGGCAAGGAAGCTCACTGGGTTCTTGTGGAAGGATTTTAATCCCACTCAAGGGGATTTTGACTTCTGAACCTAATCGCTTTTCAAAGTCCCTACCTCCTGATACTGTCACATAGGAATAAGATTGCAACATAAGAATTTGAGAGGAACAGGATCACTTAGCTGCCACTGGTTCAGTTTGTGGTTTTGTTTTTATTGTCATTGAACTTGATGATTTGGTCTTTCATTGTGTTAAGATAACAATTACTTTTGGGAGTTATTTACAGTAACATTAGTTTATGTTTTATTAGGCTAGGTTCTTTGATATCCATTTGCAATACAGAAACTTGAAGAATAGATAATTGTATATAGCCTGTATACAAATAGAACTCATATGTGAATTCCCAGCTAATATCCAACTAATATCTATTAAAATACAATTCCCTAAATTTTACTATGCTATTGCTACCTTAAAACAGACTGCAATTTTGTTACCATATAACACAAATATGGGTTCACATATCCTGCCTTTCCTCTGCCACCCTAAATCACACAAGGTCATACCAGCAAAAGTTCTGGTTCCAACTACATAAAAGCCATATGGTTACTATTACCACAAAGAGGGATTGGGATTCTAGGTACTTCTTTTCATTTGTAATGTACTGAGTAAGGGAAGTCCAGCAACCCAATCTTACTACAATAGAAGGTTTATGTTTTCTCTAAACTGTTTAATATGTATTAAATGATTGTTGAATGATGAATGAATGAGTCCTTTGAAATAAGAGCTAAACAAAGTAGAACAATTTGATGAGGAGTGACTCGAATTCTTTTCTCATGCAGTCTCCCATATTTCTAACTCAGGAAAATGTCTCACTACCACCTTCTCTTATCTAAAAGTTCATATGATTATCTTGGTACCACCTTATGTTTCAACCAAAGACCTCCAATCCTTCATTTTAAGGAACATGTTCAGATATTGCTCAGACTGAGAAGAGAGGGAGTGGTGAGAGAGGGGAAGCAAAGGAAGAAAAGAAAGAGGAGAGAGATCTTTTCATTGAAAAATATTTATACAATGCTAACTATACAACAGGCACCATGTTAAAGTTTGTGTTATGTGGCTGGGGATTTAGCTCAGTAGTTTCGCCACCTGCTGCGCAAGCGCAAGGACCCGAGTTTGATCCCCAGTACCAAAAAAAAAAGATAGTAGTAGCCTCTGTCCTTTGATATCCAAGAGTTTAGAGAGGAAGGCACTTGGTAAGTATTGTTTTTTATCAGTCACATATACACATTCAGAGAAGAAGGAGAGATGGAAATGTGTAACTGCAGATATGGTAAGAAAACATCGTCAATAGGGAAAGGATCTGTGAAGAAGGGACATTTGACATGAAAGCAGGAGTTAGGCAAGGAGAAAGTGGAAGTGTTCTCAACAGAGAGAAATGTTTGTGCCAATATTAAGAGACAGGGAAGAGGAATTAGCAAATTCGAGGAGAAGGTTAGTATGAGTAAAGTAAAAATGGGCAGGAGGAAAGGATGTGGGAGCAGACAGTGGCTAGATTTTACCAGTAATTTTAGGATATATTAAGATGATTATGGAATTTCTGTTTTTCCCTTGAATTCTTTCAGTTCTATTTTATGTATTCTGAGACTTTCATACTAGGCACATACATATTTAGAATGGTTTTATTTTTCTGTTATATGTTACTTTTGTCATTATGAAATGTTTTTCTTTACTCTGATAAGACTCTTTGTCTTGAAGTTTAACTGATATTTAAACTGATATCAGTTCCAGGTTTAAAAACTGATTACAAAGTTTTTCTTACTCTGTGTATCTTCAGCTTACTGTGTCTTTATGTTTGAACTACATTTGTAGGCAGTATATACTTAGTTGTCTTTTTATTTCTTAATCTTTTCTGTCTTGCATAAATTGTCAACATTTAATGTAACTATAAGGTCTATCTTTTTTGTTGTTGTTACTCAGCTTTTTAGTTACTCTGATTGCCTTTTCTGCCTCATTTTGGATTACTTACATGTGTTTTGAGTGTATTTATTTATTTATGTGAACTCTGATAAGTTTTATTAAAAATTATTTTGCATGGTTTACTTTTCACCAGTCTATTCCAGCATGCTATTTTTTTGGAAAATTTTTATTAGTGCATATTAGTTATACAGGATAATGGGTTTCATTTTGGTATATTTATACATTTTAATAACATATTTGATCATTTCCACCTTTTCACTACCCCCTTCTTGAAGCTTTTTATTCCCCAGTACTGGGAATTGAATCCAGGTCCTTGTACTTCTAACCACTCTAGCACTGAGCGACATCTCCAGCCCTCTGGTTTGCTTCAAATGATATTAGAATCACCAGGATCCATTGTGCATGCTCTGTAGAACTTTCCACATTCTGTGCCCAATTCAATGTTACTACTGTGGTAGATGGGGACAGTTTTGCCAACATGGTATAATACTTTTAGAATTCCTCAAAACTGGGAGTTGTTGATAAGGAGGAGCAATTTCTCTTTGCCCTGTCCAATCATATTCAGAGTCTGCTTCTAACTCAGCATGTACTTTTCACTTTTTATTGCAAGTTAGCCTAAGTTGATCAACTCTAGACTTCTTTAACATCTTGGTGGCCACCATCTTTGTACCTTGGGTGTGGATGGGATGGCCCCCAACTGAGAATAGCTGCCAGGGTGGCTGGGGAGAGAGGAAGGATTTCTCCCAATGCAAAATTCTTCCCAGCAGAATCAGTATGGCAGGACGTATATTTTAGTGGTGTTCTAGGAATTGCAATATTCATGTGGAATCTTTTGTGAAGGGTGTATAAGGTTGGGGATTAAACCTAGGGCCTCCTGCATGCTGAGCACTGTCTATCCTGGTATACTTACTGTTTTAGTCGACACATGGGTAGCATCTAAATACACTTACAATTCCATAAGGCATTGCTTCCATTTTTGTTCTAAATATCCATATTAAAATAACTTAAATATAGTCTTTTTATGTTTACCTACATTTTCTCCATTTCTAAAACTTCTTCATTTCTAAAGTTAAGATTTATTTTTTCTTCAATATTATTTCCCTTCAGCCTAGGGATACATTTTTAATAATTTTTGAATGCTAGTATTTTCAATAGTAAATTTTGTTAATTTTCCCTATTCTTAGATGTCTTTGTTTCATCTTTATTATTGAAGAACATTTTTATTGGACATAGAAATCTGGGCTGACAATTTTTAAATTTTGACATAGTAAAGATGTTCCATTTACCTTCGGTCTACATGTTTCTGATGAAAGTCTGCCATTATTGTTATTCCCTAAGTAAAGTGTCATTTTCTTCCTTCTGTCTGATTTTATGATTTTCTTTTTGTCTGATTTTAATCGATTTTTATGATATATCTCAGTGTAGTTTTGTCAATATTGAGCTTGATGGACTTCCTCATTCTGTATGATTGTTTTCATATTTGGGAATTTTTCAGTTTTTAAGTTTTCAACCTTGAAATATTATCTCTACCCTATTCTCCCAATTCTGTCCTTATGACCTGAATAATGACACCTTAAATCTTAGATCCTTAAGATTCTATTCATTTGATTTTTAATTTTTTTCTTTCATTTGGATATTGGATACTTTCACTAGCTCTTTTCTTTGTTATCTTTATTCAGCCTATCCAGTAAAAAATACTTATATTAACATTATAATTGTCTTTCTATAATTCTCTGTAATTTTTAATAGTTCTGTATTTTGAAATTCCTTGTCTTTAGAAAAAATTGATACATCTTTTGTTACAAGTTGAACAAGTTGTGTTCAACCCTAGAAATACACATAGACAAACTAAATGATAAACCAGAAGGTGCATCCAGAACTTGTACTACATGGACCTCTCAAAAAATAGGACCCAGAATTTATAAAAATTCTTACATCTATCAAAAACTCAAAAAAATTCCAAAAGATATGAAAAAACAATTCAAAGAAAAGTATGCTTGTTTGTCCAGTATACATGTGAAAAATGTGTATTCCCCATAGTAAACAAGAAAATTAAAAGAAAACATCAATGAAATATGTTTTTATCTCCAATTAAAAAGCCTCACAGTATCAAATGTTGGTGAGCATATGAAAAAATCTAGTAAATTTTATATGGTATGTTGATATAAATTGGTACAACCTCATTGAAAAGCAATTTTAAGCCAGATATAGGGCTGCGTGCCTGTAATCCCATCCCCCTACTCTGGGAGGCTTAGATGGGAGGGTCATAAGTTTGGGGCTAGCCTGAGCAACTTAACAATTTAGGGACACCCTGTATCAAAACAAAAACTAAAAATCGCTGGGCAGGTAGTTCACTGTGAAGGCTCTGGGTTCAATCCTCAATACTGCAAAAAAGTAGGGAAGGAAGGAAAGGAGGGAGGAAGGAAGGAAGGACAGGTGGGCAATTAGGCACCATATAATAAAATGTTCACATTCCATGCAATCTACAAATTATACCTGTAGTTGTTTATTGTGGAGAAACTCTTAACAGCAGACTGCCAAAGGTATCAATAGGTTTAACACGTGGGTCCACTCAGAATTTTCGGATATCTGAGTGCACCTATCAGGAAAATCAACCTAGACTAGAAGAACTAGGAAAATTAATGAACAGTTTGAAACTGTTAAAGTTTAAAATAATTTGTTTCACATAAACAGTTGAGCCTTTTTCATACTTCTCTGTGTTATATATGAATATAAATATAAATACAGTGAAAATAAAAAATGATCATATTACCATTATGCAATGTAATGTAGAATAATATTTTCCATATGGTTAAAGATATTTGTTTTTCTTATTCTTTTAATGACTTAAGGAAACCAGAAAAATAAGTATAGAGGGAAGAATATGTCCCTTCTCATTCCCAGAAAATAGCTGAGTCTTTTGTGTTCTGAAGCTAGGCTTTCATGCTTCAGGTGGTCTTTAGGGACTTTGGTGTTTAATGGTCACAAAGAGAATTTGCTTTGTGTTCATCTATTGAGAAAAGCTGGTTCTGAGAGTTGAAATGACTGAGATGCTCAAATCTTCATTGTGATTTTTTTCTTCATACAATTTCACATTACTATCTAGTGTCCTTTCATCTCATCCAGCAGAATTCCCTTGTCTAGTAGTAATGAACTCCCATAGCTTTGTGTATCTATGAATGTCATAATTAGTTCCTCACTTTTCAGGGGCAGTCTTACTGGATATAGATAGGATGCTTCACTAATTTACAGACCTTTTAACATTTTTGTTTGTTTACTTTTATGTTTTAATGCTTTGACTATATCAAGATACTACTTTCTGGCCTCCCAGGTTTCTGATGAGTAATGTGCTAATCTCTTGTCTGTAACAAATTTCTTCTTTTTTGCTGCTGTCAAAATTCTATCTGTTACCATGTTTCTAATGTTTTAGCATAATATATTTCAAAGTGGTTCCCTTTGGATTCATCTTGGAGTTTGTTAAATATCTTAGGAGTTTATCTTCACACCTTTTATCAAATTTAAAACTTTTTTAAGCCACTTTCCTAACCATTTTCTATTCCCTTTTCTCCTTCAAGCATTCCCACAATGCATGTTTAGTTGGCTTGATTGTGTCCCACAGGTGCCTCAGGCTCTTTTTACTTTTCTTTAGTCTTTTTGTGTTTTTCTGACTTGACACTTTTCACTGTCCTGTCTTTCAAGTTTATGGACCCTTTCTTCTGCCTACTCAAACCTATCTTTGAGTCCCTCTACTGAATTTTCATTTCCGTTACTATATTTTTTAGCTCCAGAATTCCTTTTTGGTTCCTTTTTTAAAGGTTTTCTTCCTCTTTGTTGGTACTGCTATTTTGAACATGCATCTTTTTCTTTCTTCACATCTTTCTTTGGTTTTTTGAGCATGTTTCAGATAGTTGTTATAAAGTTTTTGATAGTATATCTGTTAAGTCATTTTAAGGGACAGTTTCTACTGACCTATCATTTCCCTTTGAAATCCCTTCCCTGGGGTTTATTAGTTTTTGGTCGTCGTCATCTTCGTCATCGTCATCGTCATCATCATCGTCATCATCATCATCATAGATTGTCTTTGGGCCAAGAGTCAGCCTGTGATGTAAATTTAGTCTTTTCTGAGCCTACACCTTCCCCAGGAATGTGTTGATCACATTCTAATTTTTCCCATATATGCAATCATTTATAAGTTCCTAGTCTTTGGTGGCTGGCTCCCAAGGAGTGGCAAGGAGAATAATGAATGACAGATAAAAGAGAATTCTAGACCTTTAAGTCTTCTAGCAGTCATTTAACTGGACAGCAAGGAACTTGAAACATGGAGAGTTACAACTATACTAGCCAACCTCTACTTGCACACCTTTGTACTGAGTCACCACTGAGCAAGAGAATCATGATGGCAGGTAAGGCAAGGATAGGCTGATTGAGGCTGGCATTTTTTAGCTCTAGTTTTCAAGGCTGATTATTTTCCAGTTAGGTCTTCTTTTGGGGGAAGCACAATCTTTCTGATATAATATGAGTTTTGCCCCCCAAAAAGAAATTTAATCATTTTTTAAAACATATGTTTCCTAGTATAGTGTTTTCCAAATTGTATTTGGTGAAACACTATTATTTTTATAGTCTGTAGTAAAAAACATATTGCATAGTCAAATAAGTTGGGGAAAATGTTAAAGAGAAAAAACCAAAACTGCTCAGAGCCTCAACACATTCCTAATTAAATGGCAGTCTTAAAATGAAAGGTGTTGTTAACTGAATCCTTCTTTCAATTAAATTATTAATAGAACAATAGTATTATATATTCTCAAAAATGCTGCTATTATGCTGTTGAAATAAATCCTGACTTGAAGAAACATATCTGTGGTGTAATGTCAAAGAATGTATCTATTTCATAGTTAATAAGTTAACACAGTTACTCTTTTATTTATTACCAAATAATAATGTACATATCCCTTTTAAGTATTCTTCCTTCCTTAAAAATATTATTTGTAAATATCACAGACTAATTATTCCTATATGAGCCAACATTATGAGAAATCAGTATAATTGCTTTCAAATCCTTAAATGTTAAGTTTTCTAAAATAGATGGATTTTTAAAATACTGGAGGCTATACAGAAAGAAAATATCAATTTAAGGGGAATTGTGCTTGCCCAGGGTGAAGGGTACAATTTTATTTTATTTTATTTTATTTTATTTTTTTATGTTGAGAGAATGTTTATTGAATTAAATTACACAGTTATTTAAAAATCTGTAACTGATATACATTTGATTTTTAAGTCTGTAAAAGGTCAACACAAATCAGATTTACATACAACCTTCAACTGCAGATAACACAAAGTTTCTAAGTGAGAAGGGTACAATTTTAAATATTATCATTATTTAAAAGATGCTATTGGACCTAGAGATAGCAGAAAATGAGGAAGAGAAGCCATTTGGAAATGTAGGAGGCAAGGCCCTATCTGAAGTGTGGGAAACCATGAAGGCCCACACAGCTGTCCTAGTATGAGGGAGGGAAATATGTTGGGGCAATTAGAGATATATTGGTGATACCAGCTCTTCTAGTACCTTGTAGGCCTTTATGAGATTTTGACTTTTATTTTGAGTAAACCAGAAAGTTCATATGGGGTTTTGAGTTGAGGACTCATGTTTCAGAAGGAAAACTGTGATGCTAGAGAATAGACTAGAGGAAGAATTCTTCAGGAATTAAAAGATGATCATGGCTTAACTTAGATCTCAGTGGAAACAAGGGAGCTGTGTTGAGAGGTGGTCTAGAAATATTTCTGGATTCTAGAAATATTTGAGGAAAAAGCCAATGGACTTGGATGATAGTTTGAGTATGGACTGTGAGAACAAAAGAGGAATGGAGAGTGATCTCAAGATTTTTAATCAGGCCACAGGAAGAAAGTGTTGCTATTAACTTATAGGTGGCAGTGGTTTGGCGAAGGATGGGGAAGTTAGAATTCTGTTGTAGTCCTGTCAGGTGTTGGTATCTGTTCATCCATTCAGATAAATTTGCAGGAGTCTAGTAGCTTGAAGATAGAATATGGAGGAGGAGGCTCTACTATTAAGTAGCCCATCAGTATGGGTTCAGTTGTGGGACAGAATCAGCAAGTAATATAAACAGGTTAGATTATGAGATTGCATAATTAACCTATGAAGAGAGAGCACAAGAATGTAAAGACACCTGTAATGGCATCCTAGGGCTGAGTGAGCATACCCAAGGATGGATGGGGGTCTGCTCTCTAGACTGCATGTATATCTCACAGGGAAAGGTGTAGTTGTGGCCACTGGCCTGCATGGGCCATAATTGGTCAGTGAACTCTGAGTGAGCAGGAAACAAACTCCTCCAGAACAAGCAAATTACAGCAGACGGTCAAGCGTACAAGAGTCAAAATGTGGCAGTGGATGTGAAGCCTGGAGTTTACAGTATCCATGCTGACAGGGTCCTGTCAGGGTTGAAGGCACACATGAGCCATGGCTGGGTCAGAGCACAAGCAGACGTCCTCATTCAACAGCAGTGTAGCAGGGTGGAGAAGAGGCAAAGCAGCACACTAGAGCTGGAGGAGGAGCCCTCTTCTTCCTGTAGTCCATCTGGTGCTCCCTACTGACAATACTTAATTTTGTGCTCATTGTCGAGGAGGAAATGCTTAGCCCTCCCAGTCTAATATCTCTGAGTGGGTTCCAGAAGTTAAATTGACAATTGAGAAGCAGTAACTGGCACAGATTATAGAAAAGTTTGAAGTTTTGTGAGTTATATCTCATCTAGCATGTGAGTTGCATATAATGTATGACTTTGTATGGCATGAGTCTTACGCATACTTCCAGAAACAAAAAATCGATGTGCATGTTATTAGACGTGGCTTAAATCCTTGCTGGAAATATTTTAAACCTTATTGTTTTGGTATAATTATAATTCTTAATATCAGTTTTGAAACAGTGTTTGAAAGGTGTCTGAATGAAATCTTCACTTTGTCTTAGTTTAGTAATGGCATTTGAGAAAATATGTAAATTTTAAGCAGGAAAAAACTAATGTTTAAATTCAATTTTCGTTATTCAATATAAAAGGAATAATCTTATTTAGTTTTCCACTACTTATCCTTGAGGACAAAAAAAAAAATACCGCTAACCTGAATCTTTTCCCATAAATACATGCTTTCTTTTTGCCAGATGCTTAAATGTCATTGGACTGTTTTAAAGTAGTTCTATTTGATCTCTGTGAAACAGATGGAAGTATTTGTTATACAAACCGTATTTAGAATGTAATCTTTTTTCTCCCCTGATTGCATATGTTTGGCAGTGAGCTTTCCCTTCTAGATGTGAATGAATTTTGGGCAGTCTCCAAATCTAAACACACCCTAATTTCAAAAACCACAATCCTGAGGGCCCAATTCCTGTTTACTGAGGAATTAAAACCTAGTGAAACCACATAGTTACTAAATACAGTATATCCTAGTGAGTTTTTAAAAACAAAAATCTTCATAGTTTATTTAGGGTTATTGACTATCATTAAGTTCAGAGAGTGAAGTCTTTTCATAAGCAGTATATAATATTTACAGTTGGTTAAATATGTAGCTTCCGATTCTTAAAATATACTCTTTCTATGGTGTGGTGAGTTTTATGGGTTGAGTGGGGAGGGAGAGACTGTGGGGGTAGGGAATAAGTGAGTAGTTGGGACATACTCCTTATTTTTTCTTTAATGCATTGAATGATCAATGCCATGTAAAAATGTGTTTGTAAAAATATCCACACATAACTATCGGTTGAATTGTTATCAGGAAAGTTTCAATTTTAAAATTTCATACTCAGGAAACAAAATTAAAAGTTCCAAGACCAAATCAAACCTTGGAAGTGAAACCTACTAGAAGTTCAGTTGAAGAAAAAATAAAAGATAGGAAGGGGAAAAATATTCCACACCCCTTTGTAATTAAACAGTTCTAATCCAGTTAGAAGAAGAAAAAAAACCAGATAGGGTAGAAGGAATTAGAAGTCTAAATTTACACTTCTGAGGATTAGATTTCACAGGCATGCTTTATAGTTTGAGTAATCTGTACTTAGGGAAGTAGTTGACATACTGTAAACTTTAATCTAGAAGAGGGATATACTGTGTGTCACATGATATAGCATCCTCAAAAGTGTATACCGTATTACATTAATGGAAATGAATTGGATTAACCATCTGTGTCCCCATAACTTTCTAGAGGAATTTAATTGATTCATGTTTTAAGCAACATTTAATCATCAGTTTCTTCAAACAAAAATGAATGGAGTATTGACTTTCTCCACATAGCTGTTTTAAAACCATACTCTCATATTTCATTGTTTTATTGAGTTGGTTCATAGAATCTCTGCAAGTGTGCTCATTTTCAACTATAAACGTGCTTAAGGTGAATTTCAGAATTAAAAACAAAAAAAGCTTTAGATCTTGAATCACTTACAGACTGACTCCACAGACTTAATAAAAACCAGGAATTACATTTCTTTCGTGTTCATCTAGGATGTGATATTCCCTGCCAAATCATAAAATTATTGACTGATATTTTGATAGCTATGCTTATTTTGGATAAACCAACTGTACCACATGAATTCCTGGAAAATGAGAGTTAAATGATTAACACTGCTGCACTGTAAATATATGGAAGTAAATGACATGTCATTATTCATACAAGTTTTCTTTTTGTTTTAATAGAGTTTAGTTAGATCAGTTGATATCCAAACTGTTGGTTTATTGTGCAGCAGTGAGTGAGCATTTTCATGGCCAGTGCAGAGCTTATGGCCATTTGCTATTTGCAGATAGGTGCTCTGACCACTGCACTTTCACATTTGTTTTTTGGTTTTGAATGGCCTGGCTTCTTTACCGTCCTGCAGCTTTCTGCCCTCTCAGAGGCTACTTGGCCTCTCTCAGTTTCTGAAAACTGCAGATGTCACCACTAGAAGAGAATTGGCCAAAGGTGTTCTTTCTTTCTGTCTTTCTAGTAAGTGCCTATCAAACCTTCATTTCTCATTCCTTCCTTTCCCGGGAATTCTTCTGTAGATTGCACTGCACTGTGCATTGCAAAATGTACTTCATTTTCAGAGCACTTATCAGCCTAGACCTTCCAGACATATTCCTTTGATTATGTTTGACCTCATCTTCTCTAATCTCATGAAATCCATACCACCACCACTACTAAGGATTGTATTTGCCTCACATATATTAAGTGCTACAAAAATATTTGCCAAATAAATGCACAAAAGTGTTTATAGTACTTAGCACACTAGCTTAGACAAGTTTTCTTAAATAGAATTTCTTTTAAAGTATCAGATCTTTTTAACTCATGATTTTCAATTGATGGTATTGGTTCTTGAAAGAAAATAACTCTAAGATTAGATGTTCTGCTAAGTTAATTTGAATGTCAGTTTTATGTTTAAAATAAAGACCATTTCTTTTTTGCCATTGTTTTAGAAAGCAGAGTCTCTTAGACCATAATATAGAATCTGTTACCTCAAGAAGGATGCAGTTGTTGACCAAGTAGGATTGGTGCCCTCGGTGCTTATCTGCTAGTACATCAAGATTAACATCATCTTTATGTGTTAGTGATGGTGATTAAAAAAGAGATTATTTTTAGAATTTTATGGCACTTCTAAGTTTTGATATTTTCCTTCTCCTTAGCCACCATGGTTTGAGCATGATCAAACCAGACAGCACAATGATGTATTCAGTTATTCTTCCCTGAACTCAGTGTCGCCTTACATACAACAGCTAACAATGGCTTTATCACTTCTGGTGAGATCTTCCAAAATGATGAACCTCTGAGAAAGTGGAAGAATGACTTCTTAGATATATCTAGTGGCTTAATTCCTGGCAATCTCTGTGTATATTAGTATGTATGTTAAAATATAGAATAGTTTCATAGTCATGTGTATTGGAAAATATCCTGAAAAATGTTTTATGTTACATTGCACATGCTTTATTTTCCAACTTCTAGATTTACACACGGTGTGCTGCTGACAAATACACTGGCTACCTTTACCCATCCCTACCAGGAGAGCATGGTTTTGTTGAGCAGCTAAAAATGCATACATACATTAATATGTAACTCAAGTGCTAACATTTTATGAAAAAAAATAGAAATATGTTATTTATTAAATAATATACAAAATATATTATAGGGTGCTTCAAGTACTATTTCCTAAAAAAGGACAGTAGATCACAAAAGCTGTGGGAACTTGGAGAAGGAAATACAGCATCCTTCTGAAGCAAGAGCTCAAGAATTGCTTAAGTAGGAGGACTAGGGGGAATGTTGCTGTAGTCTGCCTATGGCAAGGTCATGTTCTCCTGAGAATGCTGGCCTACCTATTGTGACCTTCAGTTATAATCGCTGACCTGACCAGATTAAGAAATGGCTGTCAGAGTAGTAAAGTGCACTTCTGAATGTGTCTGGTGGGTCACTGGGGTGACCTCGGTGTCTGTGTCTGTATCCTCCTGGACATTTTTTATCTGGTGCTTCTTCCAATCCACTCCACTTTCCAGCCACTGAGAAGTGAATACCTTTCCTCTACCATGCCCTTCCACCATGATGTTTCTGCTCTGGAGCCAGTTAACCAAATTAAACCTTTCCTCCTTTCAATTTTGAGTGTCAGATAATTCATACAAGCAACAAAAACTTGATTATGCATTACTTATAAGGCAGAGACCTATGTATCTCAGTGTGTACTGACCTGAAATGAAGAGAAACTCAAGGTTTCCATGACTTGAAAGAAGAGAAGAAAAAAGACTGCTACTGTTGTCCTCACATTCTTTAGAAAAGTAGATGGAGATTAAATCCTTAATAAATAAAAAATATTATTTCTGGAATATTTTCATGTTGGCTTAATCCTAGCTTTGATCCCCGCTGCTATTTTTTTCCTCATGTTTTAGTTCTAAATGTAAACCTTGTTCAATAATGGAAACATTTGTTTGTGCCTCTTTTTATTACAGCTTCTTTTGGCCCCTCAGGAGGGGCCTTCAGCAGAACATGACTTGTACATTCTTGTGTGTGGCATTGAATAGTTTATAAGTTCTCGGTCTCTCTCCACCAACTATTGTTTTTATGTAAATTCTACTCTTCCATGCCCTCTTGTTTCTCTCTTTGAGAACCTTAGCAAACCTTCTGGCTTGGTGAAGTGCAGAAAGTGTTTCTAGCATACTCACTCTTTTAATAACTGTTCAGTTTTTCAAGGAGGACAGTCTCTTCACACACACACACACACACACACAGACACACACACACACACACACTAAACATTTTCCAGTAATTTTCCATGACGGCAGACAAGCATTAAGGGAATGGTGCAGTTGGCCAGCAAACATAATAAATTTTGAGAACATGGAGCCATTAATGTTCCCTAGACAATCTTGCAATTCTTTTATTCTTCTAGTGTTACAGGAAGGTATTTGAATTTAGGACTATTGTAGTTTGTGTAGGAGACATTCAGGCTTGGCCTGTGTACAGTCACATAAAGGGGTGTCCCCACCCCCAGTGGTAGAAAATGTGACTGTTACTGTAAATGCCTGCTCAAAACGGGTTATTTCTAAAAGTTGGTAAATGGATCCTAGTCCTGACTTGAACAATAAAAATATGGATGGTTTTAATGTATTATAATCAATAGAGTCATCAGCCTTTCCTCCTTATTGCCCATGATTACAACAACTGAAATTTAATGGGGCAATAAATTTATTAAAAGAATAAGCAGTCAGCTCTCGTAATGAGGTTATAGAACTCCTGTCATGTTTTGCTGCGCTGAGCTTATTTAGAAAGTTGAGTGATTCCAGATGGTATCTCATCTGTATTTTGACTCTGAATTTTTTGTTTTCTTATATGTTTGCCAACATAAAGTAGAGTGTTCAAGACTTTCAGGTCCTTGAAATGTCATTCATCCATTGAACATGCACTTTAGGTTGCTATAATGCATATGACTACGATTTTGCAAATTCTCCTCAGCCCTCAGCATGTAAAGGTATTAATGTAGTTTGCCTGGGGAAGAAAGACCTGTGTGGCTGTAGTGTGAGGGTATGTGGACCATAACAAGTATATCTCTTGAAATGCTAGTTTTCAAGATTAACTGAAGTATGAAGTATACAACAAATAGTATATAGACCATTCATAAATTCTCAAAAGTATATTTTAAGTGGTCCCTTAATACTATGTATTTTTCCTTAAAAGTGCTAGAAAGTCCTCAGTCCAATACATGAAGGGTTATTTCATCAATAATCTAATTTATGTATATATTTTTAACTATTCAAACAAAGTGAGAGAACATAACCATGAGGTCTAACATTTTTGTTACCCAATATTTAAATTTTAATGGTATCTGTGTGCCACTAAGTGTTGATGCTATTAAAATCAATATTATACTTGCCTCTTTGAAGAACTTTGGGTACACTGTAGATGACAAATGTAAAAGTAAATGATTATAATTTACTGTGGTAAATGCTAGGATAGAGTTCAGTAGCGAGATGACAATTATTGAAGAGACAACAATTACTGAATCCAGAGGAAGCTGGGAAAGTGTTCCTAGTGAAGCAATGTTTGAGATTGTTTCTAAATGTTGAATAGCAAAGAAATAAGGATATTCCTAGGAGATAATGCAGTATGACCAAAGGTATAGATGTAGAAAATCATTATGCACATTGATTATTTTTGTTGGAAAGCAGTTCATAAGAGAATTAGAATTGGAGAGGGGCAAGGGTTGAGACTAGCAGGGATGGATGTGGCCAGATTGTTCTGAGATTGAGAGGGAGAAGTCTTTGAGATTATTTTCAGGATTAGACTTGACAAGAAAAGTTGCATAACCAATGTGGGAGGGGGATGACCATCAACAAGCTTCTTTCTTGGAATTTTGGAATGGATGGCCATACACCAAAGATTGAATATTGAAAAAGATGAATAGATTGGGGACTAAATGGAATGAATGACCAACAGGCCATTTTGGGTTTTCTTTTCAGCTTTTGTCTTGAAATAATGATAAGTTCATAGCGCAGTACAAAAAGAGTACACTGTGGCTCTAAGTAGCCCTCACTCAATTTCCCTCAATGGAAACATCTTACAAAACTATAGTTGCACTATCAAAACCTGAAAGGTTACATTGGAATGATCCATGGATCTTCATTAGATTTCGCGAGTGTCACATGCACTCTTGGGAGACGATCACCACCATCAAGATACAACACTTTTCCACTCCCACAAAGATCCCTTGTGATACCCTTTTTAATCATGCCACTACCCTTTTCCTTTATCTTCTGTAAACTCTGGCAGTCACTAGTCTATGTCCATCTCAGTGATTTTATTTTGAGACTGTAAACAAGATCATGTAATATGAAAGCTTTTGAGATCAGTTGTTTTTCATTCAATATATTTCATTTGAGACCTGTCAAAGGGTTGAATGTATGAGTAGTTCCTTTTATTTTAAAGCACTGTTCTATGATATCAATAAGCCAAAATTTGTATTTATCTTTCATACTTTAAGGATATCTGGATTGTTTTGAGATTTTGGTTATACAAATAAAACTGTGATGAATATTCATGTACATAGTCTTTCATGTGAATTTAGGATATTTTTCACTTGATCTTAGCCAAAAGGCCGAGAAGCGATTTTTAGGATTTTTTTTCTTTGGAATAATATCCTAGAAGTAATCATTGCTTTGAACATTAAGTACATGTTCACTGTAATTGGATATGGTGGCATACACCTGTAATCCCAGGAAGCTGGAAGACAGGCAGAAGGATCACATATTTGAGCCCAGCCTCGCCTTATTAGCAAGACCCTGTATCAAAATAAATTTAAAAAATTAAAATGGGTTAGGGATGTAGCTCAGTGTAAAAGCCCTGGGTTCAATTTCCAGATCAAAAAACAAAAAAGAGTATATGTTCAATGTTTGAAGAGACTGACAAACTATTTTCTAGAATGGCCATACCATTTTACATTCTCAACAGCAATATATCAGAGATCCAGTGTTGTTATACCCTTGGTATGAGCATTGTTTTTTGTTCTCACTATTCTTATAGGTTTGTAGTGATATTGTTGAGATTTTAATTTGCATTTGCCCAATGGCAAATAATGCTGTCTTCTCAAGGGCTGGTCCTCTGTGTATTCTCTTGTGAAATATCTACTTACATGTTTTGCCCAATTTCTGTTTAGATTGTCATGCTCTGTGGCACCAGCTCAAAAACCACCTCATTCAGCCTTTTGCTGTGGACCACCCTTTTCCTATTCTGTTGGCCGGAGGAGGGAGCCATGATCCTCTCCTCCCATCCCCTCCCCTCTCCTTCCCACTCCTCTCCTCTCTCCTCTTTTGCGTTCCTTTCCTATCTTCATTCTTCCCTCCCTCTCTCTCCCTGCCTGCCTTCCTTTTGCCTGGGTATGCTGGTAGTTCCGGTTCTCCAACATCCCGCCCCCCCCCAACTGAATTAAATGAGAAGGAAACAGAAAAGCCACAGTGCTCACCACCATGCTACTCTTCAAGTTGTGAGTTTCAGATGCAACTTCTGGGCCTGAGAAGACTTGTTCAGCTCAGTGAAGGGCTAACATGAGAACAAAAGTCCAAAGGATCCAAAGAGTGAACAAAAGATGAGAAAAGAAGTCAATGTATCTTCAAGCTATTGTATTGGAAAAATAGAGGGAGAAAAAAAGGGTGGTGGAAGGATTCAAGATGGGGTTGATAACACAGATGTTATCCTTGTGTTCAGGGAACTTTCTAATGTAGGTATGAGGTCTTACATATTCATTAATAGTTGTGTTATATGTTATAAAGGAAAAGTGCATTTGTACAGTGAGGATAAATTAGGATTCAGCATGGATGAAGAAGTTAAGGGAGTCCAGTTGAAAACAGAGAATGAATGAGCTGAAGTAAGGAGGTAGTAGACGTAGGTGAGAGGTTAGGGAATATGTTAGCCACTGGGAACAGCATTTATGAAAGAGACATCTGATTTATTTGAGGAACAGAGAATGGAATGTACCTAGCAGGTGGGATGATGGTGTGGGATGGGATGCAAAGAGAGGCATAGGGTGAACCAGGTGGGTTCCTAGGGATAGCAAGGTCTGTGGTATTATTCTAATAATAATGATTGGCTATAAACAGCTTTAAGTGGGGTGTACATGTTTTGATTTTCATCTTTTAAAAAATCACATCAGTGATATGAGAGAGAGCCAGGGATGTTTAAGTAGCTTGTTGGTAGTATTTTGGACAAAGATAATGGCACCGAAAGTGGATCCAAGTTATTGATTCATGCATGAGGTGTGGAAGTGAACTACAGATGTGTCTAGATGACCCTCAGCTGTCTGGCCAGATGACTGGATTTCCAGTTTACTGGAATGAAGTCCACCGAAGGTTTGGGGGAAGAAAACATGAACTTAGTTTTAGATCTGATCTATCCAAAATGCTTCTAAGATATCCAGATAAAAACACTGGAAGGAAGTTGCCTGTCTAGGCATGGAAGAAAACATGGGCATGGCAAGGGAACATGAGCTAAAGGTACTTGTCATAATGTGGGTAATGACCTGGTAATAGCACATGAGAGGGGTCAACGGAGTGGGGAGAGGAAACCCACACGAAGTGGAATTAATGTGACTCAAGGGAGAAATATTAGTAAGGATCACTGGTAAATATAAAATTGACAGAAGTAATGGTGCTTGAAGAGAGAGGCAAACATTTAGCATAGCTCTTTTGTAAAATTTGAAAGAAGCTGGAAAGCATTTGGCCGGGCTCAATGTTTCCACTCTGTGTTTCTTAGAGGTCCTTAGAGGTCCTTGGGGGATTACAGTTTGTCTCTTCTCATACATGTAAGTATAGACACACACACATTCACACACACACAAACATTTTGTGATGAATTAAATTAGATAACCACTGTTAGGCAAAATTAGTCTTTTCAACAACATAATTTCTAAGAGTATTTAGCATCATGAATCTTCAAAATGGATGTAGTATACAGTTCCTAATAAATCTCTGGACTCTATAAACATTCTCTGGAGTACCATTTGAGAAACATTTGCTTAGTAGTATCATAGATTCAGGCAGCAGAAATGCATATTAATATTCCTTCCCTCAAATCTCTTCCACTCTGAGGAAGTAATCATTTTTCCTCACCATTGAAATACTAGAGTTTGGTGGTAGGGGTTCTCTGGTTCTGGGGTGGTGGCAGTTAAAATATTTGGTGGGATTTAGTGATAAGAGTAAGAAATCTGGGTCTCTGATGGCAGTGATTAGGCAAAGGAGGTACCTGGGGTTTAGGTATGATGATGGGTGGCTGTCATAAGCATCAGGTTAGCAGCAACTGGAATCTAATTCATTTATTAGTGCATGCAGTAAATCTTGAAAAAGGGGTATTCTGGTAATATCTCCTGCAGATAATAAGGATGGGAATAGAAAATGGTATTCAGTTAAAAAAGGGAAGAGCCAGAGATAAATCTTGTAGTACTAGAGACAGAAGTGATCTCATCTTAGAAGAGACATCCCAGAATGGAAGTGACCAAGGGTTGGACCAGAAAGCTTTGTTAGTTGAATGTTTGCAACCTAGACATTCTTTCAATGTTATTAATTGATGTATGTGTGCCAGAAGAATGAACCTATTTCAACAAATGACTCTCACCACTAACAATAAAACTCTAAGTGGACCACTAGCATCCTCTTCAAAGAGAAAGAGCTATGTATAATTTTCAAATCAGTAGAAGAAAGTAGCTATAGAAGGGTCAAGCTAACCACAGTGCTATTATGAACAACTTGGTATGTTGTGTGGTAGACTTTTGCTTGACTCTGAAGTTCAACACATATATATTTTAAATCTCCAATATCCATTGTAATGCCCGGTAAACACTAAGCCTTTGAATGAATAGATAAATCAGTCCCTGAAATTCATCTTTTTAAAAACCTAACCCTTACGTTTATCTCAAAGAAGAACATTCACTTTGGAGGTCAAAACTGAAAATATCTAGGTAACCTCTGGGTTGTAGCAGACATTTCAATCATTGACTTGAAATAAGTTGTATAGTTACAGAGAAGAATAAGAATTTGAGGCCTTAGCAGGTAGAAAACAACAGACTTTTGCTCGACCTCTCACAATTTTGCAAGAAGAATGCCACAATGAGGCCAGAAACAACTGGTCATTGAGTATTAATGAAGAACAACTGTGCAGACTTTATTAGCATTATCTAAAAATCCTATTATATTTTAGACCTTATTCTTGTACCTTTATGTATATTCTGTATATGTTGTGTGTTATGGTTTGGATCATAAATGTCCCTTAAAAGCCTCTATGTTAAAGACTTGGTGGTGTAACCTTTGAGTTGGGTCCCAGTGAAAGACAGGTCACTGAGGACTATGTTTTTGAAGGAAGGATATTGGGACCCCAGCCCCTCTCCTTTCTGCTTCCTGCCATGTGGAAAGCAGACCTTCTCTTCCAGTGTCCTCACCATGATATGCTACCTTTCCACGGGCCCCAAAATGAGAGAACCAATTAACTTTGGACTTGAAATCCACAAATGAGGCAAAATATACCTTTCCTCTTTTAAGTTGCTTGTCTTAGACACAGTATGAAGTAAAGGTTCAAGTAGATCTGTGTTGAATGGCTGTATAGATGAGTGAACTCACTTGTACCTTGGCTGGGCACAGGTTTCTTACTTATCTGTTTCTATATTGGTATCTGAAAGGACTTATTCTATTCCATGTGTGCTCAGCTATCTGTTTTGGAGTTCAGTTAACCTCTTGATCCTTGTTCTACTTTTCGGATGATGATAAACAATGAGCATTATCTGCATATCGTGTCCTCAATGTCTGAGTGTTTCTTATATTACCTTGTCCATATTATTCTTATTCTTTGTACCTTCTCACTCTCTGATTTGGAAGGTCATCATCTTCTCTTTATATAATTTTTTTTTCCTATTCAATTACTGACTTAATTTCTCAATGTTAAAAAAAATCCTGACTGCTGATTATATACCATGAGCCATATCAGTCACTATGACATAGAGATACACAAGACCTGGTCCTTTTCCTCAAAAAACTTCAATTCCAGTCAACAGAGGAAGCGACATATATGCTTTTCAGTAAGACATTGTGGCAAGTGCAGCATAAAACAGAGCAAGCAGCAGGGTCTGTGTGATCCTCTCGGAGAGAGACTAGTATAATGCTGTCAAGACCGTCAGGGCGGGATTTCCAGAAAAGGTTATATCTGAGCAGAAGCAAGCCAAGATGAAAGAGGCGTATTCCAGGCTGAAGGTCTGAAGTGGGGGCATGCGTTACAGGTAGGTGCTGGTGACTTCAACTGTGACTAGGAGTACAGGAAGCACTTCTGCAAGAAGCAGGTCAAATTCAGCAGGAAGTCAGTGAACTTAGTTCTCCACCTGTCTAGAGTCAGGGGGATTGTCCACTCCGAGCTGCTTCACACTCTTTTGCTCCCTGGACATGGGTGAGTGGTTTAGCCAGGCTAAGCACCTCTGCCATGATTGCTGCCTCACCACCACCCAGATCCATGTGGTCAGTTACTTAGGAGTGTAACCTCTAAAACTGTGAGGTGAAAGAAACCTTTCCTCTCTATAAATTCATACTCAGAAATTTACGATAGTAATGAAAAGCTGACTAATATGGCGGGTAAAAATGCTGAACCCAGCATAAATCAGAGCTGTGGCCCGAGTAAGCTGTCATTGTGATTCTTCACCACTAAACACTCTCATGGGGGGAAAAGCCAATTTCTTTGATGGCACAGTAAAATTCATTGATTTTATTAGAACAACTCCTGAGAATATATCTTGTTAATATTTTATGTGACACAGTAGAAAGTACACCTGAAGTGTTTCTAGTAAATGGCAAAGTGCAGTAGTTATTTTGGTAAAAGATATTTTGCATAATTAAGTTGTGAATTGAACTCAGTGGTTTTTTATTTTTTATTTTTTGGACCGGGGATCGAACTCAAGTCCTTGTGCTTGCGCAGCAGGCGGTGAAACCACTGAGCTAAATCCCCAGCCCCGAACTCAGTATTTTTTCACTAAAGATCATTTCAACTTGAAAACTTAACTGGGAAATTGTGTTTATTCATGCCTTCATATTTGCTAGACATTTTCTTGAAACAAGTGTGCCAAGAAAAATAATTCACGGTATTTGTTGCCAATGATAAAATTCAAAGTTTAAAGCAAAAATTTAGAATGCTGTAAATCTCATGTCTTCCATTGTGAGATTGACAGTTTCCCTATATTTAAAGACTTATTCTGATGAGCTTGTGGATGGTATTTAAGAATTGATATTATTTTTAATATCCTAAAATAATATATACCAATATTTAAGGTTTCTGTGTACCTCAGTGAATCAACATTTGCCAGATGACCATTTTTTCTTTTCTTTTTTTTTATTTTGGTATCGGGGATCAAACTCAGGTCCTTGCACTTGTGGAGCAGGTGACAGAACCATTGAGCTAAATCCCCAGCCCTAAATGACCATTCTTATTGGAGGGCAGAACAATAAATTTTTATGTAACATAAAATGTTAATTGATACGATTTTAGATTCTATATCACAACAGTGTAGGATCAATGAAGAATACCCACCAGTGTAATAAAATCTCCAACATATTAAAGTGCTATTCATAGCTAAAAATGTAGAAACAGATACAGGTCCCAACTATTAGACTGACACTAAACCAAAAATCTATAACATTGCCTCTCTCTTACTATAAAAGTTTTTAAAATCAAGTATATTTTTCACATTAACATGTAATGGGTTTTTATGATTATTTTGAGTGCTGTAAATATGTCAAACATTTCTATTTAGTATTTAATATGGTAAATATCAATGGGTATAATCCAAAAATTCCCCAGAATTCTTTGAGGTATTAAGTAATTTTTGGAGAATAAAATATCCCAAGAAAATTAAATGTATGAAAAATGCTTTAGTAGACAATCTTGTGTTTGTTTCTCTCTGACCTTGTACTCTTTTATGATCCTGTGATCCTGTATTAATCTAGTGCTTGCAGAAAGAGTCTGAGGCAGGAAGGCCACAAGTTCAAACTCAGCCTGGACAACTTGGTGATTGAGACCCTGTCTCAAAATAAAAAATGGAATGGGGATGTAACTCAGTGCAAAAGCCCTGGATTCAATCTCAAGATCCCCAGATATATATCTCAGGGGTCTGGAGACTAGGAAGTCTGTGAACACAGCACTGGGATCTAGTGATCTTGCTATATAATGACATAATTATGTACTGTTATCTTGCTACATAATGACATTATTCTGATTTTTCTGTCACGTCTGTACTGCCCCCCCCCCCATACTGTTCCTTGAAAGCCCTCTTCAAGATCTGACCTTGCTAGCTTTTGCCTTTCATTTTCAGTGATCTCTTCATTTGTGGCTTAAGGGTAAGCGCTTCATGATTATTTCTCTTTTGCCTTAGCAGATCTCCAGGAATACTTACAGATTCAAAGTATCTCAAGTTCTCTTAAATGTCATTGTCATGCCACCATTACTTAGTACCACTAAAGGAGCATCCATCACATTCTTTTATGCCAGTTTGTTCATTTCTCTGCCTCCTGTATGGATTTCTTGAATGCAGGAGCTGGGATCTGCTAGTCATTTTTTTCCTCCTCTCTGTAACAGACAAGAGGCAAGTAACTGTCATTTGCTGAATGTAGAAACTCGAGGCCTGTCCCACTTTCATATCACCCACCTGGTAGATATCCCTGCCTGGACATTCCAACACATACGTTGTTGTGGTGGGAGGTTTTTTTCCCCTAAAATAGTCTCAGATTAATAGGAGAGAAAATAGACACTTGACAGTTATGATTTAAACAATTTGTAACTATAAGTAGTGGTTTGGTTTTTCAGCTAGCTCACAAATAACTATTTTAAATCTTGCATTATAAATATAGTCAACAAAATTACAGTTATACTATTTTCTTGTGGATATATTTTATGTACATGTACCAACTCTGCACAAGGAGTGTGATAATTACGTACTACAAACATGTACTAATAAAACTTTAAAAAGCGATAAGTATTCACTGTATAGCTACAATTTGTTGGAATGTATTATGGTCCATTTTCTGTGGCTGTAAGAAAATGCCTGAGAGTTAGGTAATTTACAAAGATAAGAAATCACTTTCTCCAAGATCCAGAGGTCAGAGAGTCCAAGAGCATGGCAGCAGCCCCTGATGAGCATCTTCTTGCTGTATTATAATGTGGCAGAGAGCAAAACTTGGTGACACAGAGCAAGCTTGCTAACTTGAGCCTTCTTGAAAAGCCATGGATACCCTTCTGCGAGTCCAACCCTCATGCCCTTATCTAATCATATTTTTCTGAAGTAATTTGTTGAAAGGAAAAATTAAAGTGATTAAGGGTATACAGTATACATATAATGACTCTCAAATATAAATGTACATGCATGTATCCACAAACACATACATAGATCTGATCCTCATAATTTGTGGATTTCATCCTGACAAATTCATTTCGGTAATATATAACTGTAATCTCGTGCTGGTTTTCAGCTGAGATCAAACCTGACTACAAGTCATTTCTCATGCAATAAACAAGTGTTGTTTTTGCAGCCCATTTATTGCCACAATTTTGTGCTTTTTGTTAGTGATTTTGCTAGCCAAGGTAATTCCCAGTAATAGAGCTGTAGTGTTGTCTTGTGTTCTTAAAGACAACAGTGCTGTGATATACCTTAGAGGGGGCAGTCTGTGTGTTAGGCTTTGTTGAGGCATGAATTGCAGTACTACTGGCCATTTAGCTCACCATTACTGTGGAAATGTCACACTGAAATGCATTAACTTGCACAATTAATATGTGTTAATAAAAATTTTAAAACAACATTTATTAGTCAGCAATATATATTTTAAAGGCTTCTTTTAATCATAAAATATTATATGGTCATTGCTTAATGAAAATGTGACCCCTGGGGCTCACAGAAACCCAGGGTTTCCTTTAGCAACATGTGGGCTGATTCACTGCTGCCATGGGTTGGGTATTGTCTGAGTGTGTCCCCTAAAGGTTCAATCTGGGAAATGATGAAGTGTCCCCAGCTCACTGAGGGAGTGCCCCTCAGAAGGGATTAAGGTAGGTCTCCTGGGACTCCTGAGCGCTCACGAGATCCCTAAGCTTTCTTCAGAGCAAGCTGTTCGAAGAGCAAGGACACCCACGAATCACTCTTTGATCTTTGACATTTGATCTTTGGCAATCACATACATTCCCACTATTTGCTGTGGGACTCTCTTCACAGCCTATACCTTGCTTTTGGACTTGCAGCCTCCAAAGCTATGAGGTAAATAAGCCTCTCTTCTTTATAAACTTATCCTGTTACAGTTATTTCATTATAATGATAAAAATGGACTAATACAAGTATTCAGTACCAAGAATAAGAATTAACTTTCTGTGTATGATAGAGTGAGAGTGATAGAGATTACTGAGGTGGAGCCAGCTATGCTCCAGAGAGAAAAAAGAAAAAGAGAAGGGGCAGCATTAATACAGACAGGAAGAAAGAGTTTCTGGGCCATAAATAAAGAGACCATCCCCTCTGCTAGCCATAAAGTATACTGTCAGTTGAGGGCAGTTTTGTTTCTTCCTGGCAGGAGCAGAAATGACCTGTTTTGCTGTGGTACAGAAATGTTCTAGTTTGTTATAGAATACAGAGCATAAAGAGCTATGTAGTCACTTGTTCCTGTGTGCCCAAGAGTCTGGGAAGTGACTACAGAACTATCAAAGTCACTTTGTTCAGGAGACACTGGGGAGCAATTTTATCCTTTCTCTTGTGCCCCTGAACTTTTCTCAGAGAAAGAAGAAGTATTAATATTTTAATTATATCAACTGAAAACCTGCATTTGGAAATAAAATTCTATTATTGGAATTATTATTAGATTATTATTATTATTGGAATTATTATTGGAATTAACTTGGCCATCATTTTTCTCTTATACCTGCCTCTTGAAGCTTCTGTTAGTTAGTTTAAGATCTAGACTAAGTTACTAGATTCATGGAGTGAATTTCTAATCTTTCAGCCCATGCATCAGCACCTAGGTAGGTTGGGTCCATGTCAGGGTATCAGGAACAAGGTATTTTGTTCAAGTAACAAAATCAAGCCAGTAAACATAGTAAGTTCACCAGATTATAGTAAGATGGATTTCTTTGTTTCTGATGAGATTAAAGGTATAGAATATGGGTGAATTTGAAGATAGCAGATAACCAACTGTTCTAGTAGAAGCTATAATTTCCTCTATTAAAAAATCTTATGTGTTTTATTTGGGTGTTGATTTGTATGTCTTAGCAGCAACCCTTGGTTTGTCAGTACTTTTAGCTTTAATATTCTTTTATAATATTACTATGGTCTTTTGTTTGCCAGTGAGATGGGTCTTGTGATTTTGGCGGGGGGGGGGGTTCTTGTCATTTTTAAAAGTCTTTTTTTTTTTTTTTATACTGGGGATTGAACTTGGGTCCTTGCGTTTCTGCAGCAGGCAGCAAAACCACTGAGCTAAATCCCCAGCCCTTAAATGTCCATTGTGCCATGTGGTTTGAAGTGATACTTTGATGGTATCTGTGGGCTGGCTCTTCAGGAAACTGAGAAGTAAATGAGGTGATATTTACTCCCTTGAAATTTTTGGGGAGGACCTCAATAAATGGGTAGGGAAGTAACAGCACTAGGCAATTGAAATTCTAGAAAAAGTTTCTTAAATTTGGGGGTAGCCTGGGATATTTACAATAAAATTCACCTCTTCCTTTGTGTCCTTTTGATGCATCACATTGCAATGACCAAATGTATCAAACTGTCAAGGATCAACTCTTCTCTTTGGTTAATGTACCATCAGTTTAAAAAAAAAAGGATTCTTTTAAAGTACCAAGTCTTTGTTAATCCTATGAACTGAAACCCTACATTTCAAAATAACCAGTAAATAAAAAACAGAACGCTGTAGATGATGCCTATTGAGTCTCAAGAAGTCCATATTCATACCCTTTAATGCATTTAGAAAATGTACTATTGGGGCTCTTTTACAGCATCTTTGTGAGTCACAAAATAAAGTCAAATGCAAGTGAAAATAGTTTAAGTGGTTTTTCTTTTTGGTATGGGGGATCGAACTCGGGACCTTGTGCTTTGTGAGGTAGGCAGCAGATCCACTGAGCTAAATCCCTGGCCCCTTTAGTGTTTAGGAAAAAGAAATAGATTTGTGTTTCTTGAAGCTCTTAAAAGCTTCTACCTTATATTAAAAATGTGCAGAATCTTCGCCCATAAAGAAACAAATTTAGGATGTTAGATTTTTAGTTCACAGCTATAAAGAGTGAAAGAAGATATTTAGGAAGAAAATAAGCCTGGAGCTATTTTTATATCAAAAAGCAAGTTCAGCAAAAGGATCAAGACCTTTTATTTATTTATTTATTTATTTATTGCTTAAATTCTTTTATTGTTACATTTTAGGTATACAATATGTTTACATTTATCATTGAGTGCTTGTACCTGTAGATGATGCATCTTGGTTCTTATTTTTTCCCCATTACCTTTGCGTCCTTTACCCGCTCCACCCTTCCCAATCTACATAGTCTTTGTTTCCATTTTTTTCTTTTCTCACAATTTTTCCTTTCCCTTCTTTCCATTCCCCTTCCCCTCCCACTTCCCCTACCTCTTTGGACCTTTTTTTCCTTTTATTTTTGTTCCATGTCTTAACAATTTAATTGCACTTTTCTTTCTCCAATATATGAAAAATTCAGAACACAATGATTGTACCAGTTAAATAAGTTATAAAAGTTTTAGGATCGGTTCACTTCCAAATTTAATTTGATTGATTTCAGTATAAGAAATACCATGTTAAAAGGAAATTGTTGTGTTCTAAAGGGCAATAAACAGCCAAAATAAGGAAAACTATTGTCTTAAAACATGCCAGAATGAATAAACATTTTGCAGATCACTAATAGTCAATAACATTATTTGAGAGCTTTAGGGATGATCTGGTTTGTATTAAACATATTTACACTTTAAAATGTTTCATGAATTAAGTCAAGCTTTATTACCGACAGATGCTAAGAAATATGAAAAAATAGAGTTTTGCTCTATTAAAATCATCATTATCTAAGGGATGCAACCAACCAGATTCTGAAAAACTGCTTGGCTTTTGTTTTTCCAGAGAGCACAGTCAGACGAACTGGAAAAAATTGAAAAGCATGGCCGATCCTCCAAAGACAAGGAAAGTGCCAAGTCTCTGGACAAACCTGAACAGTAAGCATGCCTCCTGAGGACCCTGGGCAGGGCATCTGGGCTGGGTGGGCTCTTACCGTTTAGGAAAAAACCATGTCTTGAGTGCATAATTGTTATTAATAAGATGAGGACAAACGTGTTTCTATGAATTATATTTTACCTCTTAACTTGGCTTTATTTCCTTAGGTTCCTTTATGAACTGTCACTAATCCCCAACTTTTCAGAGCGAGTGTTTTGCATCCTGTTCCAGTCCACATTTTCAGAAAGCATTTGCTCAATCCATCGCAAACTGGAATTGCTACAGAAATTGTGTGAGGTGGGTCTGGTCCCAAGAGAGCTGAACTTGAGTTCCGGTATTTAATTTTGTTCAATCATATTCATATATCAAAAAAGTGTTATTTACTCTAAGTACTCATTAAATGTGAGGGGGCAGCAATCCCACCAAAGGGAATATTTTGTGATTGAGCTGTAAGATCAAAGTACATGTTCAGATTGGCGTGCAAGGCTGTAGGACGATATTGTGAGTGTGTGGCTGGTGTGTCTGGCCTCCCAAGTGTTCACTGTTCATGGCCCTCGCACACATCAGACTTCCAAATGAATGCAGTTTGAAGCCATGATATTTATTGTCCATTTTTTTTGGATTGCCCCAAACAAACTTTTATTGTTTGTTTTGGCCAAATGATTTAGGAATGGACTCAACAAAGGATAAACATTCCTCTGGAAAAAAAAAAAAGACTAAATGTTTGGCAGAAATGACCAGTATTAACATTTAAAACAATTTGTCAAAAATGAATAGGACCATTTGTTCTGATTGTATTGAATTATTTTGAAAAGTGGAAAAATATTGTCAAAGACTTTTTCAAAGAAAATTATGTGCACATGGGAGGTAAATTTAGTGTTCTCAAAGAAGCGAGTGTGATCTTCTTGGGGGTACACCTAAATTTTGAAATTAATCTTTACAACTATTTTTTATTTTCTACAATTTACACCAATAATTTATATTATTCTCCACATCCAATTAGGATGATGTTGATGGTACTATTTCATAGTAGTTTGTATATTACACCCTTATTTGTTTACCTTGAAATTACATGGTGGCCATGGCCTAAATTGGCATCTCTCAACTTACAAAGCTTACCTTTATGCTTCTTTGGTGGTGCAGCCTTTTAGGGTTTCTTTGGAGACCCTGCTTTAAAAATATACCTAATAAGAGGAAAGTGTACTGTGGTTATAAACCAAAACAATTAGCATAATACAAAGAGGTGGCGTTGGTCTTGGATGATTGAAGTAAAACTTTGTATAAGAGAAAAATTGTTCTTATCCTGTATTACAGACATTAAAAAATGGCCCAGGGGTTATGCAGGTTCTGGGTTTGGTTCTTGCATTTGGCAACTACATGAATGGTGGAAATAAGACTCGGGGACAGGCGGATGGCTTTGGATTAGACATTCTCCCCAAGCTGAAAGATGTCAAAAGCAGTGTAAGTATTTTGTATCAATGGATGTAGGAAAATTAAGGACATTTTGTTTGATGTTTGGTTTACTAATAGATTTGACTATAAACCAGTGGTAATGAATACTTCTTTTTAATCTAAGATCAAAAGTTTCTTTACGTTCTCAACTAGAGAAAAGCACACTATTGGATATTTGAGGTTTAAGTGAATAATAATGTTTCCTAAAGTGAATAATTTTGAATTCTATGTCTAATGATTAATTATAATATTTTTAAACAAAAGTAAGTATTTTTTCAGTCTATTTTCACCAAGTTTGCTAGTATTTATCTTTTTGGAATCTAAGGGCTAATCATTTTCAATGAATTAGATAGTTTACCTGTTATTTTATTTATTTATTTTTGTTTAGGCAATAGAGGCCAACAGCCCCATGTGTTGAAAACAAAACAAAGATAAATAAAAATAGTCTGTAAATAACAATATAAAAAATAGCCTGCTTTTCTGCATATTATTTCTTCCCTTACACTGGTTTGTATAGGAACATCTAAGCCCTTTTGCAGTCCAAGTTATTTTTTGTTCTACTCTTACAGTTGTGTTTGTTTAAAATTAATATCTAAGAGATTGTAAGAGTGTCAATGGAAATATAAGGTTCGAGATGATGGTTGGAATCACAGACTAAAGTCTGGGCTGGTAAACTGAGAAAATAAAAGAGCTATGTTTCTCTGATAAGAGAATCATCACACAGAACATTATGATGAAGGAAATTATGATCGCATTTTAAAAAACTAAACTTAAATAAACTTATTGAGATGAAAATATGTAGGATTATTTGTCCTGCGTAATGCAGCAATCTTCCTTGTAAGAGAGAGAGATATTTATTTTGGTTTCTTTTGTCAGTCAAAATTTTGTTCATTCATTTTATTCATATGCGTATATGTATACATTTGACATTTTTCTGTTCAGCATCTATGAAACACTAGACACTGCTTACCCAAAGCTGAATAACACATAGTTCTTTCTTGGCATATTATATTTGTGATTTTTATGGTTATTAAAATAACAATATATATTTCAAATGGGCTTGTATTTGATTATAAGCACTTTCATAGGAATAAACTTTCAATATTTGGAACAAATAAATCTCATTTGTTAAAAAAACAAATCTGGAGTTTCACTTAGTTCATTGAAAAGAAAATTTTGTGTTATTATCTGTTTGTTTTTCCTTTGCAAGAGCAAAACTTTTTTGTCTCTGAGTAACTACTTCAAAGATAATGATCTACAGTGTATTAACTATTGTTACTCTTACTATTTTATTATGAAAATTTTTATTTTGAAGAAAATAAAAATCTATTTTTCAAACATTTGATAGTTTAAAAATATTTCTCAGTAAGTGCTTGAAGTGAAACAAGTGCTGTAAATGACATTGGAGTAATATAACTATATCAACATAATGTTCCACTTATAAAAATGGATCTGAAATATATTCTGGTAATTCTAATTATATATGAATAAGAGATTATTTGTATGTTTTGTATTGACTTGCTTTTCTTCATTCTTCTATTAAATCTTAAGAATTTAAATAATTCTGGAGTAATCTAGGAAAAAATAAATACTGAATCAAGGAACAAGATTTATAATTTTATTTATTTATTTATTTTTGGTTCCGGGGATCGAACTTGGGACCTTGTGCTTGCACAACAGGCGCTGGAACCACTGAGCTAAACCCCCGGCCCCAAGATTTATAATTTTACTTGCTGTCTCAAAAGAACTATGTATTCTTCTTCTTCTTCTTCTTCTTCTTCTTCTTCTTCTTCTTCTTCTTTTTTTTTTTTTTTTTTTGGTATGAGGAATCGAACTCAGTTTGTTGCACTTGCGCAGCAGGCGGGGAAACCACTGAGCTAAATCCCCGGCCCCAGGAACTATTTATTCTTACTGAATTGATTTTTCCCCTATAAAACAAATGTAGCTATATCTACTCAGTAATATTTTTAGACCTTCATGCATAGAGCCATTACTTAGATCACTCAGAATTTTCTCTCAGCATGCCTATGAGCAGGCTTTTAACAAATGCTTTATTAATTGATTCATGTATTGTTAACCGTTTCATTGATTTACAAGTTAGAAAAAAGAATGTTAAGTTGCTTAAATCATTTTACAAGCAAATTCTAATGAGGGAAGTCACTAATGAATACATTCCTATCTCATGTCAAACTGAATTATGAAGTAGTGTTAACTATTTTTATAGATAGAAAACCATGGCTAGGTCTATTAATAGAAAAACTGAGACCAATTAAATTTAACATAGTTTGCCTGAGCAAAACAAGTTCTAGAACCAGGTAGCATTTCAAACCAAAGATGATTCATAATACCCTATCCTGTTATACTATGCAGGACATATTTATAGCCAGAGGAAAGGAAGTGACATACAGAAACAACTGGATTGACTGCAGCTGGCAATTACCTCATATGTATCTGGTTTGGCAGCTTTCATTCTCTGATTGGCTAGAATTTCTACTGTCATGATTGGCTGAGACTCATTTGCTTGGTATAAGCATATGTACTCAGGTTAGGTTGCAGTTTGTATACACATCTAGCTAGGTTTTCATTTAATATGTAGGGGTGCCACTCTGGGACAATTTTATTACCCATGTATGGAGATAGGTTTAAGCCAAACTTGCTTCAGTTTAACAGATCAAATATTTCAGAGACTTTAGTTTGTATCATAGGATTTTGATGTTAAATATATGTGTGTGTTTATATTCAGTCTTTCAAAGTTAAATTATCTACATCTAACTTGGAGCAAAGCAAAAAACGTTATTAAAATTAATGCATTTAGGGCTAGAGATGTGACTCATTGGTAGAACACTTGCCTCGAATACTCAGGGCCCTGTTTGATCCCAGCACTGCAAAACAAAACAAAACAAATCTCTATAATTGCCTAGTATGTTCCAGGGCCTGGGCTCAATTCTCAGTACCGCAAGAAATAAAAAAGAAGGAAAATAAGCCTCTAAATGTACAGAAAGGAAATAAAAATCCAATCTTTAAAGACTGTTATATATGAAACAATTTTATATTTTTAAAATATAGAATTAAACAAGGTGTCTTATTTACAGCTACATGGGTATTAATTTCTCAATTTCATTTGCTGATATAATGAATTATAATATGTATTGGTGTTTTAAAAGCTCCCACTTATCCTGAAATGATACTATTCTGTTTCCTTAGTATAAATGCTAATGAGCCTCAAAGTTAAGAGTTGGAGTGATACCTGTTAGTCTAGGTATAAAGAAATGCTAGTGATATTTAATTATTTCATTTAAGGTAGTAATTATAGAACATAAAAGTATTACATTAAAATTTCTAAGAAAAACATTAAATAAAAAACTTATAAATTGAATGAAATTTCTGACCAAGGAAGGTAAAATTAGGAAACTACAGTTGTCCTTGCCCTTATACAACTGTTTCCCCTTGAAGCTTAGATTGAAACAAAGGAGGAAAATCTATGCTATTAAACTTCTTAGATAAAATGACTGGGGCAGGCATGTTTGGTGGCACACAACTGTAATCCTAGCACTCTGAGAGGCTGAGGCAGGAAGATGTCAAGTCCCAACCCAGCCTAGGCAACATAGCTATAGACCTTGTCTTTAAAAAAGAAAGTGCTGGGGATGTAGCTCAGTGTGAAGGCCCTGGGTTCAAGTCCCATTGACCCCCCCAAAAAGACTGAGACAATTCAAAATGTAAAACTTCACATTTCATTCTAAATGTCTGTGTGTGTGTGTGTGTATATATATATATATATATATATATATATATATATGGATTCAATGGAATTTATTTTAATAATGCATACTTAATAATTTTTAAATTATATTGTTACTAACTTTGATCTTTCTGCCTAGGACAATAGCAGAAGCCTTTTGTCATACATTGTTTCATATTACCTTCGAAATTTTGACGAGGTAAGACCATTTTTACAGAATTGCATTTTGTCATTCTTTGTTGGGTGATTAGGTAGTGTTTTCATTGTTGTTGCCTGGTTTTGTTTTCAGCATTGCTGCCACTGTATGGTTTTTAGTTGTATTGACACTGATTGGTTTAAAAATTGTGCTTTCTGATTAGGACGCTGGAAAGGAACAGTGTGTCTTTCCACTGCCAGAACCTCAGGAACTTTTTCAGGCCTCACAGATGAAGTTTGAAGATTTTCAAAAAGATCTCAGAAAACTAAAGAAAGACTTGAAAGGTAATTTATAATCTTGAACTTTTATTTTTAGTTTATTGACATAGTTCTTATATATTCAACATTTTTTTTACACTGAATGTGGCTCATGTTAAATTTTTTATTTATGATCTTTGAACAAAAGATGGCAGCTTGAGCAATGTTTTTGAAGGAAGTAAATTAGTCTTTTATATCTGTGTGGAACAAAATTTTTTATGGCAAAAGAAAAATTTTGTCAATATTCTTATTTTTTTGCTGTTGAAAAAGCCACATATTGGACATTTAATTATTGAATAGTATTTTGCTCATTTGAATAACAATCTATTTCATCAGGACCCAGTTTGCATCTTGTTTTTATTTTATAGCCAAGAACATTTGAACATTCATCATTTTATGGCTGGACACAAATCATGTCACTGTTAAAAGATAAATAGAACCTGCCCACTTTCCCTTGGTATGTTTCCCCAAGATTGTGTGGCTTGTGAGCTTTCCTGGAAACATAGTATCTTCTTGTCCATGTATGGTAAAAAAAACCCCACATATGTGTATATTGTTTTATTGTCTGTCAAGCCTTACACTAAATGATTTTGATAATAGCCTGAAATTCCTCACGTTTCTAAATTAAAAGTAACATTGCACAGGAGCAATTAGTTTACAAAAATTTAATTTTCCTCAACAAAATACCCTTTATCCCCCCTAACTCTATTAGTATAGGCAAGGAGTGAATATATTTATGGGAGATTTTCATTTGATATTGTCTTGCCAAAGGAAAAGTACTAGGCCTGTTTGCCCTGTCCAGAAAAAGACCTAACTTTTAATTTAATAAATTCAATCTCGATTTTGAGATGTGTTTATCCAAAGATGCTGATCTGTAGTAAGATTCATGGAGTTGTTTTGGTCACAGTTCCTTTTACGTGTATTGAACTCAGTCAGTGTAACACCATTATGTTTGCTCACAGTTCTCACATAGCATAATTCATGTGAGGCATGTGCTAGGTGCTGGGTTATACAAAGGTACAGCCATCACTTTTGAGGAGACTGAAATTCTGCCACATAGATGTGTTTGGTTCCTTCAAACCTTACACATAGGTGATCATGGACACCAAGAAAGACTGGTGGGGCTTGGTTTCTTTTTATAATCAATAATACTAATATAAAACTATGTTATATTTGTGTATTATTATTATTATTATAATTTGTATTTAAATTAAAAGTGAATTCCTAAAGCAATAGAAAATAGACCTTTGGGGTAGGGATATAGCTCAATGCAGAGTGCTTTTCTAGCATGCATGAGGCCGTGGTAGTTCAAACCCAACACCGAGGGGGAAAAACCAACAAACTTTTGGCTGTAGAGATTATCATACTTCAAAATTATGTCAGATATTTTTGCTTGCTGATAAAATTTTACACACACACATGCACACACACACACCCTCATGTGGTGCTAGAGGCATTTCTATGGGATTTGGAAAATGTTTCATACTTTGATCAGTATTCAGCTTTGCAAACCAGGGTTTCATAGTTTACAGATGATTTGATAAATGCAAGGAATAATAATCTTATTACCAGGGATTCATGTTTGCTTTAGTTGGAGTATCACTTTGGAATACTACCCTGCTTTCTCTTAGTGTCCACATGCCTGCTTTCTCTAGGTATTAAATCTACCTGTAGCCACGAAAATGCCAAGTTCTCACAAGACTTGGAGCTGAATAAAATGAGCTGACACTACCTAATCCGCTTTATCAGTATGGATAGCCTCTGCCTCTGAATAGTGTTGCTGTGTATTTTCCACCTTGGCAAATGTGATACCTGCAGAAGACTAACTATCAAAGAACATCATCTTAGAAATGGTTGAGTGCCTCAGAAGGCTAAGGAGATGATTTTAAACATGAGAGTTCTAAATTTATGTAGCGAAACGGTGAACTTACTGAAAGACCTATCTTCTCGGTTAGCAAGTGTAATATTTGCCTAGTACAGGAGCTTCCCCAGTTTGCCAATAGGTTATAATAACTCCATGGCCTAGAAACGGGCAGATTCATGACCAAATGAATACAAGAACTCTTGGGTCGGGTTAAATTGGAAAGGAATGCAGAGTCTTGTCTAAAAGAAGGGTTTGCAGCAGTTTTTAAATTTATTTGACCACAGAACACATTTTTCATAGAATCTGTGGTGTGTTCTGTGGTCAGTGTGACATATTAGAACTAATTTTGGGAAATGTAAGCCTGGTACTGTGTTAATAACAAAAGCCTGCACTTGCTCTGAGGAGTTTAAAGCGAAGGTGGGGGAAATGAAACTATAGTTCATGAAATAATGTAAGTATCTATTACTGTTAAACCCTGAGGATTAAAGATGACAAAAATCCTAATTTCTCTCTCTCTCTCTCCTTTTTTTTTTCTTTTGCTTTTCCAAATGTTATGGGATGAGGAAGGAAACCTTACAAATCAAAATTAAAATCCAATTGCCAGGGGCCGGGGATTTAGCTCAGTGGTTTCGCCGCCTACTGCGCAAGTGCAAGGACCTGAGTTTGATCCCCAGTACCAAAAAAAAAAAATCCAGTTGCCGGAAGCTAAAGATTTATGAATAGAGCATTTCATATTAATGCATAAAGTAAAGCAGTCTCATCTATTTAGGAATAAGATGGGTACAAATAGATATATAACTGGTCTGTGTGACCAATTGTATTTTAGATACAGTGATAGTTCCTTAAAAATAATGTCCACTTTGATCAATGTAGCTTATTTAAATGATTTCTTTTAAGTGATTAAATGATAATATTCAGTTAAAAAGAATCAGCCTGCCCACGTATTTTCCCCAGAAGCATATTGATTTTAAACTGGCTTAAATATGTAAAGCATTTATCCAAATACTTTTCATACAATAAATTTCTAGTCAATATCAGCTATCTGTAATTCAATAAAACTAGTGTGGGTAGACAGAAAGCTATCAGCATGGAATCTCTCATCTACTGTCTCACCATCTTTTTTTATTCATTAAATTCATTGGTACATTTTAGGTACACAGTACAACGACATCCGTCATTCAGATCTTGCCATTTTACATAATGTATCTTGGTTCTTATTTTTTCCCCATTCCCCTGCCCTCTCTTCACCTCCTCCATCCCTCCCTATTTACAAAGACTATTTCCATTTTTTATATTTTTTCCTTTCCCTTCTTTCCTTTCCCCTACCCCTGTAGTTTCCCCTTCCCCTTTAGACCTTTTCTTTCTATGTCACATTATCAATTATACATTTTGATCTTTATTTACACTTTCAGTTTCTCACACCAGAGAAACTATTTGGTATTTACACATGTATGTTGTATTTATTTCACTTAAGAGTATGGCCTCAGTGTGCATCCATTTAGCTATAAATGTCTCTAGTTTCTCGTTCTTTATGTCTGAGTAGTACTCCATTTTATAGAAGAACCACATCTTCTTTATCCAGTTTCCAGTTGGTGGGCACTTGGGCTGTTTCCAAGCTTTAGCTATTACAAACTGTGCCACTAAAAACATAGGTACACATATATCGCTGTGGTATGATTCTTTTAACTCTTTTGGGAAGATACCCAGCAGGGGAATAGCTGGGTCAAATGGGACTTCCAGTCCTAGTTCTTTGAGGTATCTCCATACTGATTTCCACAGTGGTTGCACCAGTCTGCATTCCCACCAACAATGAAGAAGGGTTCCTTTCTCCCTGCCAGCATTTAGGTTTTGAGTCTCTAATGATTCTTAGGCAATTTTGTTTTCAGGATATCAGGAAGGATAACTGATTAGATCAGTCATGACACCTTAGCCCAAGTGATACAACCAGCGTAAACAATAGCATCAAACACAGCTTAAAAAATTACAATTTGTGGTAGCTATTAATCTGTCACCTTTAACCGGGTGAACTAGATCAAAATCGAGGACCAGCCAAACATATGTTTGTAGTAAATAAACCCTTCAATATGGCAAATTTACCCTTCAGGGTGAAGACTTAGGAGTTTGGGAGGGAGAGAGAGGTAGAAGGAGAGGAAAAGGTTAGAAGTGAGGGCAGAGGACACAGTAACATCACACAGACTTTGGGAAACTGTTGAAGACAAGAGGAAAAGACAGTGAAGGAACAAATAAAACCAGAATAAACTAACAGCAATAGGGAAGCTAGAAACTGTGTTCACTTTCCTATAAAAATAATGACAATTGAGAGAAGAAAAAAGAAAAAAAATCCAAAATAGCACAGGAACAAAGAGGGAGAGAAATGAAGAACAAGAAGGGAGGGAGAGGGAAAAAAAGAAAAAGAAATAAATTTTTTAAAAAGGGCTTCCTTCAGGGTATGTCTCTGTTGTCCTGGTAGACAATGTGGGCCACAGTGTGCAGGTCTAAGTCAATTAGTCTCAGCAAGCCAGCAGCAGACCCCTCAGATTCAGGCTGATTTCTGGCTGCAAGGCCCAAGCTGAGCTCCCTGACCTCATGCTGGATTGAACTCTGCAAGGTTCTACTGCAGGTTCCAGCTGCCCTGCCCCCTAAGCAAGTCTGGGTTCTAATGGGAGGTGCTGATCCCTCTGACTTACCAACCACAAGGTGGTCTGGTGTGCCTTTATTGCAGAAATTCTCTTCACTTTCCAGTGGTCTTGTTTTCATCAGGGAACCTGAGAAAGGCCCTCTTTCTGTTGTTCACTTCTGGTCTCAGAACAATGGCCTTTATGACCCCCCACCCGCCTTGTGTGATGGTCTGGGGTGGTCCTGGGCATCTGCACAGCTGTCTGGGGCTCACCATCTTTTGTTTCTGCCTAGAGACTTAGATGTTATTTCCAAGGAAAGGCTGGGGAATAATGTGTTATGGCTTAGACATTTTAATAATACAATGGAATCACATTTTAGCATTTTATAAAAACCTCCACTGTTATTGGTTTTCTCTACTTATCCCAAAGATTTCCATAGCTCCTCAGAGTGCTCCTGAGCTCAGTGACTCATAGTTTGTTAAGCCACCTGATCTGCTCTTGCTCTCTTCTGGCTGGCAGCAGCTTTTCTTGATGTAGTTATGCCAGATGATGACTTCTATCCCATCACCTTCCTCCGGTCGGAACTGCAGCACTTGCCACACAATTAAATCAACTTGCACCAAGCATTGAGTTACCAGAACTGGCCAGGAATGTTCTCGTACAAATTCTTCTTTGTGTCCTCAGTCTGTGTGCATGTATGTTCACTTCAGTTAGAAATTTGTTTAAAATGCATTAACTGTATCTTCAGATTGAAGAAATATCTATCTCCAGAGATATGTAAGAAAAATCAGTCTTTAAACTTAATGATTATTAACAACTGTTAGTTTATAACTATTACATTGAAAAATGTATATTTAAAACAACCAATGGATCACAGAGGAAATTAAAGAAGAAATTAGACAGCTTCTACAAGTAAATGATAATGCCAATACAACATACAGGAATCTGTGGGACACAATGAAAGCAGTTCTATGTGGGAAATTCATAGCAGTGAATGCCCATATTAGGACAACAGAGAGAACTCAGTTAAATAACCTAATGCAGAACCTCAAGCTCCTAGAAAAAGAAGAGCATAACAAACCTAAAGCTTGTAAAAGAAAGGAAGTTATAAAGATCCAAACAAAAATCAATGCAATGGAGACTAAGAGAATGACACAAAAAAATCAATGAATCGAAGAGCTGATTTTTTTTTAAAGAATAAAATCGATAAACCTTTAGCCAACCTTATCAAAAAAAGGAACGAAAAGGCTCAAATCCATGCAATTATGAATGAAAAAGGTGAAGCCACAACAGATCCAGCAGAAATTCAGAGGATCATCAATACTACTTTGAGAACCTGTACTCTAATAAAATGGAAAACACAGAAGAAATGGACAGATTCCTAGATACATATGAATTGCCAAAATTAAATGAAGAAGATGTAGAAATTCTAAACACCCCAATAACAATGAGTGAAATTGAAAATGTAATAAAAAATTTACCAACAAAGAAAAGCCCAGGTCCTGATGGGTTCACTGCTGAATTCTACAAGACATTTAAAGAAGAGCTATCACCATTACTCTTTAAACACATCAAGGAAATTGAAAGGGAAGCATGGCTTCCAAATTCTTTCCTGGATGCAAGTGTTACTTTGATTCCAAAACCAGGGAAAGACCCAACCCCAAAAGAGAACTACAGACCATTCTCCCTAATGAACATTGATGCAAAAATCCTAACAAGATACTGGCAAAAAGAATACAGAGTATCATCAAGAAGATCATGCACCCTGACCAAGTCAGATTTATCCTAGGGATGCAAGGATGGTTCAACATGCATAAATGAATAAATGTAATACACTATATTAACAGAGTCAAGGACAAAACCATATGATCATCTCAATCGATGCAGAGAAGGCATTTGACAAAATCCGGCACCCATTCATGATAAAAACACTACAGAAAATTGGAATAGAAGGTCTTTATCTCAACCTGAGTAAGGCTATCTATGAAAAACCAACAGCCAACATCATACTAAATGGTCAAAAACTGAAAACTTTCATGCTAAAATCAGGAACAAGACAAGGATGCCCACTATCACCACTCCTGTTCAATATTGTTCTGAAAACATTAGCCATAGCAATTAGAAAAGAGAAAGAAATAAAAGGAATAAAGATAGGAAAGGAAGAAGTGAAACTGTCATTATTTGCCGATGATATGATACTTTACATAGAAGACCCACAAAACTCGGTCAAACATCTAGACCTAATTGACAGATTCAGTAGAGTAGTTGGATACAAGGTCAACACTCAAAAAACAATAGCCTTCTTATACGCAAATAGCAGGCCCATTGCGAGAGAAATTCAGGAAATAATTCCTTTTACAGTGGCATCTAAAAACATGAAATATCTAGGAATCAACCTAACAAAGGAAGCAAAAGACCTCTACACTGAAAACTACAGCACTCTGAAGAAGGAGATTGAAGAGGATATAAGAAAATGGAAAGATATCCCTTGTTCCTGGGTAGGAAGAATCAATATAGTGAAAATGGCCATACTTCCAAAACTACTATATAGATTCAATGCAATACCAATTGAAATTCTAGCAATATACTTCACAGAACTAGAGAAAACAATCCAAAAATTCATTTGGAACCAGAAGAAACCTAGAATAGCAAAAGCAATTCTAGGCAATAGAGATATGGCTGGGGGTATCACGATCACCAACTTGAAACTCTACTACAAAGCTACTGTGATAAAAACAGCATGGTACTGGCAAAGAAACAGACCTGAAGATCAGTGGAATAGATTAGAATATGCAGAAACAACTCCAGACATACTCAGCCACCTCATCTTTGACAAAGGAGCCAACCACCCTCATTGGATGAAAGATAGCCTGTTCAATAAATGGTGTTGGAAAAACTGGATTTCAACCTGCCAAAGATTAAAACTAGACCCATACCTATCACCATGCACTAAACTAAGATCCAAGTGGATAAAAGAGCTAAATATCAAGTCAGAAACACTAAACTTGCTGGAAGATAAGTTAGGTAGAACTCTCAATGACATTGTCATAGGAAAAGACTTTATGAACAAACTTCAGTAGCAGGGGAGCTAACACAAAGAATCAACAACTGAGATCTCATCTTATTAAAAAGCTTCTGCACTGCAAGAGAAACTACCAATAGATATAAGAGATAACCTACAATATGGGAAGAAACTTTTAGCAGCTGTACCTCAGACAAAGGTCTACTATCTAGAATATATAAAGAATTGAAAAAAATCAGACCCCCCAAATTCAAAGACCCAATTCAAAAATGGGCATCTGAAATGAACAGACATTTCTCAGACAAAGAAGTAAAAGCAGCAAATAAATACATGAAAAAATGATCAACATCACTGGTCATTTGAGAGATGCAGATGAAAACAACACTGAGATTTCACCTCAACCCATGAAGAATGGCTGCTATCAAGAAATCAACCAATAACAAATGCTGGTGGGGGTGTGGGGAGAAAGGAACCCTTCTCCATTGTTGGTGGGAGTGTAGACTGGTGCAACCACTGTGGAAATCCATATGGAGATGCCTCAAAGAACTAGGACTAGAGGTCCCATTTGACCCAGCTATTCCACTGCTGGGGATCTTCCCCAAAGAATTAAAAGAATCATACCACAGTGATATATGTGCACCTATGTTTATAGTGGCACAGTTTGTAATAGCTAAAGTTTGGGAATAGCCCAAGTGCCCATCAACTGGAAACTAGATAAAGAAGATGTGGTTTTTTTTATAAAATGGAGTACTACTCAGCCATAAAGAATGAGAAACTAGTGTCATTTATAGCTAAATGGATAAATCTTGAGGCCATACTCTTAAGTGAAATAAATAGGACACACATGTGTAAATACCGAATAGTTTCTCTAGTGTGAGAAACTGAAAGTGTAAATAAGGATGAAAATGATTAAAACAAATAATTGATAATTGGAAATAGGAAAAAGTCCAAAGTGTAGGGGTGGCGGGATGGGAAAGGGAACAGGAAGAAAGGAAAGGAATAATTATGAGAAAGAAAAAAAAAAATGGAAATGAAGTCTGTAAATAGGGAAGGGTGGTAGGGTTGAAAGGCACATAGGCAATGGGGGGAAAAATAAGAACTAAGATACATCATGTTCAGGTACAAGCACCCAATGATAAATGTAAATGTATCATATACCTAAAATGTACCAACTAATATATAAATTAAAAATAAATAAATAAAATAAAAATTTATATGTATATTTAAGACATTTTCTTTTTTCTTTATATTTGAGAAAAAAAATAATGAACTTTTTAGAAAACACCCTCTTCCCAGGCCTTGTACATACTAAGCACATGCCTTATCACTGAGCTATACCCTTAATCACTCAAAAATAACTTTTAAAAATTATTTTAAAATTAGTGTCAGCTTTGGATAGGTACTTTAGAAGATATTGAAAAATTTAAAGAAGAAAATATATTTACCTGTATTCCTACAGTCCAGTGTTAAATCATATTTATATTTTGTTATATTTCTATCTGGTGTGTGTATATTGAATATCATGAATCATACTTTTAGGATCATGATGTATATGTTTTTTACAATTTTTATCTACTTATTCTCTATGTTATAGAAGGATAATTGAATTTATTTATATTTGCATTCTATTTTCTTGGTGGGTAATCTATTGCCTTGATAAAGTGGTCAATATTCCCTCCTTGATTCCAATAATATTTTGGAAATTGTAGTCTATTAATTTATTGGCTGGTCAGAAATAATAACTATAAAATTGTGTAATATGCTATTAACTTATGTAATTATGTGTTTATCCTTCCAAATAAGAAGAGACTTTAAAATGGTTTAATAATTAAGTGCTTTCCATTTCCCTACTCCAGGATATTTTCAGACTTTGAGTACTATAAATTTCCTTTCAAATTGCTATTTTAGAATCATTAAGTGATAACATTTATGCATATATTTAATGAATTAGTATGTTGAATATCATTTTCCCTCTTTCTGAAGTGGTATTCTTTCAAAGCCAGTTAATAGTTGTTAAACTCTTTTTCCAAAAATGTTTCCTCTTATTCTTTTTTTTTTTTTTGTATTAAATTCTTTTATTGGTACATTGTAGGTATACAACACAATTACATTTCTCATTGGGAATTGTACCTTTATATAATGCATCTTGGTTCTTATTTTTTCCCCGTTCCTAGCCCTCCCTTCACCCCCTCCACCCTTCCCTATTTACAAAGACTTTATTTCCATTTTTTCCATTTCTCATCATTTTTTCCTTTCCCTTCTTTCCTTTCCCCTGTGCCTCCCACTACCCCTACCCCTTTGGACCTTTTCTTCCTATTTTACATTATCAATTATTCATTCTAATAATTGGTATATTTTAGGTATACAATATAATGACATTCATCATTGGAAATTTGCACCTTTACATAGTCTCTCTTGGTTCTTGTTTTTCACCTTTGCCCAGCCCTCCCTTCAACCCCTCCAGTCCTCCCTATTTACAAAGATTTTGATCCTATTTTTCCATTTTCTCATATTAATCCCATTCCCTTCTATCCTTTCCCTTAGCCCTCCCACTTCCTTTCCCTTTGCCCCTTTTCTTCCTATTTCACATGACCTATTATACATTTAGTCCTTATTTACACTTTCAGTTTCTCACACCAGAGAAACTATTCAGTATTTACACATGTGTGTCCTATTTATTTCACTTAAGAGTATTGCCTCAATGTGCATCCAGTTAGCTATAAATGTCTCTAATTTCTCATTTTTTATGGCTGAGTAGTACTCCATTTTATAAAAAAAAACACATTTTCTTTCTCCAGTCTCCAGTTGATGGGCATTTGGGCTGTTTCCAAGTTTTAGCTATTAGAAACTGTGCTGCTATGAACATGGGTGCACATATATCACTGTGGTATGATTCTTTTAATTCTTTGGGGAAGATCCCCAGCAGTGGAATAGCGGGGTCAAATGGGATTTCCAGTCCTAGTTCTTTGAGGTATCTCCATACTGATTTCCACAGTGCTTGCACCAGTCTACACTCCCACCAGCAGTGGAGCAGTGTTCCTCTTTCCCCCCAGCCCCGCCAGCATTTGTTATTGGTTGATTTCATGATAGCAGCCATTCTTTCTGGAGTGAAGTGAAATCTCAGTGTTGTTTTCATTTGCATCTCTCGAATGACCAGTGACGTTGAACATTTTTTCATGTATTTGCTATTTCTACTTCTTTGTCTGAGAAATGTCTGTTCATTTCAGATGCCCATTTTTGGATTGGGTCTTTAAATTTGGGAGGTCTGATCTTTTTAAGTTCTTTATAGATTCGAGATAGTAGACCTTTGTCTGAGGAAGAGCAGGTGAAGATTTTTTCCCACATTGTGGGTTGTCTCTTCACACTGCTGGTGGTTTCTCTTGCTGTGCAGAAGCTTTTTAATAAGAAGAGATCCCATTTGTTGATTGTTTTTACTAGTTCACAGGCAACTGAGGTTTTGTTCATAAAATCTTTTCCTACACCAATGTCTTCAAGGGTTCTACCTAACCCCTGTTCCAACTGGTTCAGAGTTTCTATTTTAATATTTAGATCTTTAATCCATTTTGATTTTAGTTTAGTGCATGGTGAGAGATATAGGTCTAGTTTTAATCTTTGGCAAGTTGAAACCCAATTTTTCCAGCACCATTTATTAAAGAGGCTATCTTTCCTCCAGTGAGGGTGTTTGGCTCCTTTGTCGAAGATGAGATGGCTGAGTATGTCTGGCGTTGTTTCTGCATCTTCTAATCTGTTCCACTGGTCCTCAAGCCTGTTTCTTTGCCAGTACCATGGTGTTTTTATCACAGTAGCTTTGTAGTAGAGTTGCAGGTTGGGGATTGTGATACCCCCTGCCATGTCTCTGTTACCTAGAATTGCTTTTGCTATTCTGGGTCTCTTCTTATTCCAAATGAATTTTTGGATTGTTTTCTCGAGGTCTATGAAGTATGCTTCTGGGATCTCAATTGGAATTGCATTAAATCTATATAGCAGTTTTGGAAATATGGCCATTTTCACTCTATTAATCCTTCCTACCCAGGAGCAGGGGATGTCTGTCCATTTTCTGATATCATCTTCAATCTCTCTTTTCAGAGTGCCATAGTTTGCAGAGAAGAGGTCTTTGATTTCTTTTGTTAGGATGATTCCTAGGTATTTCAGTTTTTTGGATGCTATTGTGAAAGGAATTATTTGCCCTATTTCTCTCTCAGTGAGTCTGTCATTGGTGTAGAGGAAAGCTATTGATTTTTGTGTGTTGACCTTGTAACCAGCTACTTGACTGAATTTGGTTATTAAGTCTAGAAGACTTTTGGTGGAGTTCTTGGGGTCTTCTATATAGAGTATCATGCCATCTGCAAATAATGACAATTTGACTTCTTCATTTCCTATCTTTATTCCTTTTATTTCTTTCTCTTGTCTGATTGCCATGGCTAATGTTTCCAGAACTATATTGAACAAGAGTGGTGATAGTGGACATCCTTGTCTTGTTCCTGATTTTAGTGTGAAGGATTTCAGGTTTTGACCATTTAGTATGATATTGGCTGTTCGTTTTTCATAGATGGCTTCTATTCCAATTTTTTGTAGGGTTTTTATCATAAATGCATGTTGGATTTTGTCAAATGCTTTTTCTGCATCTATGGAGATAATCATATGGTTTTTGTCCTTGGCTCTATTGATATAGTGTATTACATTAATTGATTTTCGTATATTGAACCATCCCTGCATCCCTGGGATGAATCCCACTTGATCAGGGTGTATGATCTTCTTGATGATCTTCTGCATTCTGTTTGCCAGTATCTTATTAAGGATTTTTACATCTATGTTCATTAGTGAGATTGGCCTATAGTTCTCTTTTTCAGTTGGATCTTTCTCTGCTTTGGGGATCAAGGTGATGCTTGCTTCCAGGAATGAATTTGGGAATACTGCTTCCCTTTCAATTTCATTGAAGAGTTTAAACAGTAGTGGCAGCAGTTCCTCTCTAAATGTCTTGTAGAATTCAGCAGTGAAGCCATCAGGGCCCGGGCTTTTCTTAGGTGATAAGTTTTTAATTACATTTTCAATTTCCTTGGTTGATATTGGGTTGTTCAAAATTTTTAGGTCTTCTTCGTTCAACTTTGGTAATTCATATGTATCTAGGAATCTGTCCATTTCTTCTGTGTTTTCCACCTTATTGGCGTATAGGTTCTGGAAGTAGGTATTGATGATCATCTGGATTTCTGCTGGGTCTGTTGTAGTTTCACCCTTTTCATTCCTAACTGCATGGATTTGGGCCTTTTCTTTCCTTTTTCTGACAAGGTTGACTAAAGGTTTATCAATTTTGTTGATTCTTTCAAAGAACCAACTCTTGGCTTCATTGATTTTTTGTATCATTCTCTTAGTCTCCGTTGCATTGATTTCTCCTCTGATCTTTATAATTTCTTCCCTTGTATGAGCTTTGGGGTTGTCCTGCTCTTCTTTTTCTAGAAGCTTGAGGTTCAGCATCAGGTTGTTTAATTGGGCTCGTTCTGTTTTCCTAATATGCATATTCACCGCTATGAATTTCCCTCATAAGACTGCTTTCATTGTGTCCCATAGATTCCGATATGTTGTATTGTCATTGTCATTTAATTGAAGGAACTGTCTGATTTCTTCTTTAATTTCCTCTGTGACCCATTGGTTATTCAGAAGTGTGTTGTTCAATTTCCAAGTGCTTATGAAATTTTTTGAGTTTCTTTTGCTATGGTCTCCAATTTCATCGCACTATGGTCTTATAATATACAGGGGGTAACTTCAATTCCTTTGCACTTACTTAAACATGTTCTATGTGTGAGTATGTGGTCTATTTTGGAGAATGACCCATGTGCAGCTGAGAAGAATGTGTATTCTGATTTTGTGGGGTGGAAGACTCTGTAAACATCTGTTAAGTTCATTTGTTCAGGAGTTCGATTGAGTTCTAGTATTTCATTACTTATTTTTAGTCTAGTTGATGTATCTATTTGTGACAGTGGGGTGTTGAGGTCCCCCACTACAATTGTATTAGTGCATATATGGCTTTTCATGTCCTTTAGTATTTCTTTTATATAGTTGGGTGCACTAGTGTTTGGTGCATAGATATTTATGATCGTCATATCTTCCTCTTGGATTGTTTCCTTTACAAGGATGTAGTGTCCTTTGTCTCTCTTAATCAGTGTTGGTTTGAAATCTACTTGATCTGCAATGAGGATAGCTGCTCCTGCTTTTTTTCAGGTTCCCATCGCATGGAGTATTGTTTTCCACCCTTTAACTTTCAGTCTATGAGTTTCCTTTTGAATTAAGTGTGTTTCTTGTGTACAGCATATTGTTGGATTTTGCTTCTTGACCCATTCTGCCAGTCTGTTTCTTTTGATTGGTGAATTGAGACCATTAATGTTGATGGTTATAACTGAAACGTATTGACTTGTCATTGCCATGACTTTTTCTTTTTGTTGGGTTCTCCCCCTTTACATTTAATTTCTTGTCATGCCAGATGGGTTCATTCTGCTTTGCTTCCTGGGATTGTGATCCTCAACGTCTGTTCCTAGGCTATTGTGTAAAATTCTTTGGAGTGCTGGTTTGGTATTCACGAAGTTCCTAAGGTGCTCTTTGTCATGAAAGTATCTTATTTCTCCATCCATTTTGAAAGATAGTTTTGCAGGGTACATCAATCTGGGTGGAGGTTGTTTTCCTTTAGGGCTTGAAATATGTCACTCTATGCTCTTCTTGCCTTATGGGTTTATGTTTAGAAGTCTGCTGTGATTCTGATGGGCTTTCCTTTGTATGTGATTTGTTTCTTTTCTCTGACTGCTTGGAGAACTTTGTTCTTCTGTTGTGTTTCTGGAATCTTAACAATTATATGCCTATGTGTAGATTATTTTTTGATCAAGGCTATTTGGAGTCCTATATGCCTCACTTATGTGTATGTCAAGCTCTTTTCCCCTGCTTGGGAAGTTTTCTGTCATTATTTCTGTGAAGAGATTTTTTATGTCATCTGCACTCTCTCCTGTTTCTTCATTGAGCCCAATCAGTCTTATGTTATTCTTTTTTGCATCATCTAGCAGCTGCTGGGTTGATTTCTCATGTTCCCTTATAATTTTGAAGCAAGTTTTCTTTTCCTGGTCACTAAGTGCAATCTTATCTTCTATATCTGAAATTCTGTCCTCACACTGGCTCATTCTGCTGTGTAGACTTTCAGTGGAGTTTTTCATGTCCTGGAAATCTATTTGGATCTGTTTTATGGATTCCATTTGTTTCTTATGTTGGGATTCCATCATGTTCCTGAGCTCCTCTCTAGATTTATTAATCATGTCTTGCACTAGGGGCACAATTTCTCCTGTTATCTGAGAAATTATTTCTGATTTCTTTTTTTCCAGATTCCCTTTTGTTGCCAGTTCAGTGGGTCCAGGTGTTTGAGTATGAGAGTGTTCCATCTCATTTCCCTTTGGGGTTGCTGTAGGTGATCTGGAAGTCTGGTTTTGAGACTTATTTACATGTTTTCTCATTTCGACTGGGGCAGGGGGCTGTTAGCGCCTGCACAGATTACCTCCTCTGAGCTGGGTGAGGTGGGACAGGGGCCGGGAGCAGCGGTAGGGATGGTGACCCAAAAGCCCTTTCCTGTGGGCTGGGAGCAGCCGGAGGGATGTTGGCCAGGAAATCCCTTCCTCTGAACCAGGAGCAGTGGGATGGTGGCTCAGAAGCCCCTCCCTCTGGGCCAGCGTGGTGGGAGGGATGGTGGCCCAGAAGCCCCTTCCTCTGGGCCAGGAGCGGCGGGACAGAAGGTGGCCCCAAAGCCCTTTCCTTTGGGCTGGGAGCAGCGGGAGGGATGGTGACCAGGAAGCCCCTTCCTCTGGACCAGGAGCAGTGGGACGATGGCTCAGAAGCCCCTACCTCTGGGCCGGGAACAGTGGGACTCAGTACCTTGGTCTGGTGGTCTGGTGTCCTCTGCGCCTTGGTAATGTGGAATCAGGTGGCTGCCTGTCTGCAGTGGGGTGATCCGGTGTCTTCCGCGTGACTCAGGACCTCGGTAGGGCGTGCACAGACCTGCCTGTCTGCAGTGGGCTGATTCGGCATCTTCTGCGTGACTCAGCGTTTCCTCTTATTCTTGAATGATAGTTGTGCTGGATATACAATTCTAGATTGACTTATTTTTCATCAGTGTTTTGAAGATACCTTAGTTTTCTTCTAGGATCTCTTTTTACTGATTCCTATTTTCAGTCACTATCATTTTTTGTAGAGAAGCTGTCTTATTTCTGATGACATGAATAGCTTTTGCATTACCCTTTTATTTATCTTTGGCTTTTCTGTTGATATGTATAGTACAAAAATATTCTTTTCATATTTTTCTATTTGATCCCATACTTAGAAATTTCAATTTAATGACTAACTCCTCAATGTTTTAGCACTTCATAGCCACTGTCTTCTGAACTTTATTTTATCATTTTTCTCTTATTTTCCTGAACTCCTTTTAGATGTACATTGGAGTAGCTTGGTCTACTTCTCCATCTCTCTTAATTTTTCTTTCATAGTTTTCAAATCTTCCCTTTCTATTATAATTTTCATGCATCTTTACTATTGTCTTCTAACTTATTGATTTTTCTTGATTCTATCCAATGTAGTTTTTACATTATTCATGTAGTTACCTTGACATCATGATCTAAGATTTCTAATATACTTCTATGATATTTATTTTTTGTTTCTAAAACAGTTTCTTCTTATTATTTTGAATATTGTCTTTCTTTTATCTCATTGATACTTTTCAGTTTTGGTTCATTTGAAATGAATTTATCTTCCACTTATTGATTTTTCTAAGTTGTCTGTCTACTCATTTCGAATTCTTTGTGGTGGTAGGATGTTGATTTTAAAAATGTGTTAGAAAGTTATGACCTATGACTTAGATCCAGCTTTCTTCCCTTTTTGATGGTACTGGGGATTGAATTCAGGGGCACTCTACTACTGAGCTACATCCCCAGCCCTTTTATTTAGTTATTTTTTTGAGTCAGGATCTCACTAAATTGCCAATTCTGGTCTCAAACTTTGATCCTCCTGTTTCTGCCTCCCTGGATTCAGACTTATTATAGGTAGAATTCAGTTGGAACACAGTCATGCCCAATCATGTGCATATTATCTTTGACTGCTTTTGTGTTACACCTACAGAGTTAAGTAGTTGTGACAGACTATCAGTCTGTCTCTCCCACTTTTCCCCATTCCTGACCTCCAAATCTTTTACTGTTGATCTTTTCAATTGCTTTAACTTGGTCTGCCTTTCATACTCAGGCCATCACAGCACCTGTCCTGTGGCAGTCATGGCAGGTTGACTGCAGATCCAGTCTACAAGCTAGTGAATGCCTTGGCTGAGCTCTTGGCTAGAAAGCTGTCTGAAACTCTTGCTACCCCAGGCATACAGCGCTCAAGGGCTTAGCCCTAGGAAGCAGTGAAGTGTAGTTGTTTTCATCCTCCTTTTACAAGCTGGGAGACTGCTCATAGTGCTGGGTTCCATTAGTGAGACCTGTTTAGTTCCCTCCAGGGTATGTGGGCTGTCCTTATCCCAGTCCCTAGACTCACCCAGACTTTATCCTCCCTTCCCACTCATGGCCTACTATCTTCCTACTGCAGCCAGGTTTATTAACTTGAGCTTCTCTACTATTTCTGGGCCACGGAAGTATGTACATTTTAAAGAAGCATGCTGTGTATGCTTAGTTTCCTCTTATGTTATTTTTCACTGATGTGCTCTCACCAGAGGGAAAGCTCAGTCTATAAACTTATCATTAACTATTTGATAAGACATTTATACACACTTTTATATCACATTTTTTCTCACTGGAAATTATAGAAGAAACATTTTCCCATGTGATTTAATATATTCCAAAAATTACTATGATGGTTTCATAATAATTCATCTTATGATTATGCTGTAATTTAGTAATTTGATTCTTGTACTGCATTAGTCTCTGTAGTTTTTAGCCATCTTAAATATGTCCTGTTGAACACTCTTATTCATATTCTTTAAAATTATATGTCCAGTCATTTCCTTAAAAGAGGTTCTTAGATTCATAAGTACTATATCAAAGGCAATGAAAAGTTTTTCAGGTTCTTGATGTTACCAGATGTTATCAGACACACTTCTAGGAAGGTAATGTTTAATTTAAATGAGTGGATTGTTTCTTAGACTAGAATAATGAAATGCATGAGTTTTTGATCACTGAGGAATTTACAGACATTATATTTTTCAATACTTTAACTATCATTTAATAGATATTTACTCTTCCCACCACTCATAGACTAACAAGAGGACTGGTGGTGATAGGATTAACAAGTGTTTTTAAAACATTATATTAACAAAATATTATAGAAACAGAGAAGAGGTACCTGGAAAATTATATTTAAATTGCACTTTGAAAAATCAGTAAAATTTTCTCAGGATGGAGAAGAAACAGAAATTTAGGCATGCAGGAAGATGAGCTTGACCACAGGCATCATCTTGTGGCTCTTTGAGCTTTGCTTGTCTATTGATCCAGAAGACAAGAGATTTCTCAATTGGTATCCAAAATATTCATATCTGAGATGTAACTAATTTCAACCAAATTCGCAACCAGGGTCAGGATTGTGCACATGTATGGTTTAAAAGACTTCCCAGCCAGTGATTCTGGTGTATCTTTCAAGATGGCTTACTGCGCCTACTGTGGTCAATGTTTTACATGTATTGACTCATTTGATTCCTATGACAGGGATATTGTCATTAATCTTCTCTTTAGCGGTTAGGTAACTTCAATGTTAAATACCCTGAAAAGGACACATACTATGAGCAGTGGCTGGATTTAAAACTGGGAAATCAGACCTGAAGTTTGTTCTCTTAACTACAACACTAAGATCACTTCTTTTTGGGGTTCAATGAATGGAACCTTTCAGGGAAGGTTCAATGTTGAGTATCCTTAGCTCTTTCTGTTTTTTTGGGATTTTTTGGTACCGGGGATCGAACTCGGGACCTTGAGCTTGCATGGCAGGTGTGGGAACCACTGAGCTAAATCCCGGCTCCTTAGCTCTTTCTTAGCACATACCTGATGTAACCTGGACTCAGTATGTGAATTAATAATGTAATGACAAATAGCTGCTAACATGTGATATAACTAAGCACAAGGTACCCAGGAAAGTACTTCTAGAGAATGTGCAATCATCCTCATGAAGGGTCCTTTGGATTTGATATTGCATTTATTGGTTAGCCTTGGGAATGTTTTTAAGCAAGGAGACAACACACTCAGACACACTTTGAAAGGCTACCTCAGGTGCTTGGGAATGACTGTTTAGGGTGGAAACAGGATACTTAGCCAGTCAGAGATGTTGAGGGCATGAGCTAAGGTCCTTCTGGTAGGAATGAAGAGGAGGAGGTGATTTGTGGGTCTTTGGAAATACAGAGGGTCTGGATTCTGTAATCACACTGACACACAGTGAGAGGAAGAAAGAGGATTTTTAGCTTGAATGCCTAGAGCCAGGCTAAAACCCTTACAGGAAAGAAGGAAGATGCAAAGGAATGAATAGCTTTGTTTATACCCTTCAGGACCAGAGGAAATTATGTCAGAAATGAAATAAAGAATAACAGGCAATAGGAGTGCGGGCAATCATTTTGTGGCTTGGTTAAGATCACAGCTCCAAGCGGGGTCCACCTGAGACTTGCACTTGTCACATAGACATCACAGCAGACTGCTACCCATGGACCTCAGTTTTGGTATGGTGCACTTCAAACACTGACCGTGGACAGTGAGTTCCATAGTTCTTTCCTTTAAATCTAGAATTGCTTCCTGCTAAAAGTCAGGAACATACTTAGCATAAAAATGTACAATGTAAAAGTTCCTATTTTAAGAAAGATTTTAATTAAAATATAGATGAGAACCAGAGTCTTTTAAATTACAATGTGCTTTAGATGTGGAATATGAAAGAGTGGGAGGGATGCTAAGTGAATAATACATTAATTGCTTGAGTTCATTCTTTTTATATGACGTTTCTATAAGCTTCTATCTTTGGTTGCATTATATACATATATGTCTCATGTAATGTAAATGTTTATAATTAGAGTATGAAATTTTCACTTTTACATTCTTATTTAATATAATAGAGCCACATTTTCACTGCATGTAATATTAGTTGCTGGAAATATCAATACGTATCCAGCATGCCTCTAAAGTATTGAGCCTGGTTTTATTTAAGTCAACAGAATTTATCCAAATATGTTCTCCTAAAAGGCAATTAACTCAGAACTGACATTTATTGAGCTCTTTTTATTGCCAAGATATTTTCCTTGATGTCTGGAGGGAAAAGATGAATGATAAATGATCCTTGTCCTCAAAGAATTCACCACATATGTAGTTGAAAAACCAACTATACAAACATGATTGCACCACAGTATAGTAACTGAAGCAGAGTAGAAGGTAAGCATAACCCTGATTTTACCTAATTGCTTAGGGAAGGCTGGAGTTAGATGTTACCATTAAAATTGAGTCATGAGGTATGAATACTTCACCAGGTTAAAAAAAAATCTGGAAAGGAAATTTGGATAGAGGAATCACCAAGTTCAGTAGAATGAGATTGCTGCATTCTTGGAATTTCAAGCAATCCTACATAACTCAAATACTGGCTGAGTCCATGGAAGTAGAAAGTGATAAAACCATAGAAGGGTGTAGTGGTTAGAACAGGAAATCACATATGGGCAAGGTGTGTGGGATGGGGCAGAAGAGGAGATAGATAGTGTTCAGGCAGAGGAAATGTCTAAATGTCCTAGCATTCTTGGAACACCGTGAGCATGAGATGAGAGCAAACTTTTCTGACCAGGGAGGCTCTACAAAGGTCACATGCTGTATGAAGTGTTTACATTTCACCCAGTGTGCTCCTATCCACTGAAGGGGTTTATTCAAGGAATTGAAGTGATATGATTTATGTTTTGAAAACTCTGCATCGGGAAGCATAGAATTTGTGATACTATTTGGGAAGGAGCTCAAGAGGAAAGTGATTTTGACCTACAAGCCAGAAAGAACTAAACTAATCTTTCTAATTTTAGGTGCAGTAAGGATAATAGAGAGTAGCTTTTTAGAACTTTTTGTATTCTAGTGATATCTAAGTGCATCACATACGCATATGTATATATGGATGTGTGTATATCAACTTGTTTTAAGTTGTCCCTGTGGAAAAGTCATTCTCATAGCCTGAAGCATCACCCTTGGCACTTTTTTACATTCAGAGATAACTTTTTAGTTTTCTAATTGCTTAGTGCCAAGGGCAGCAGTCATGGTGTGTAGTGGCATCAGTAATATGGTAGAATAACTAGAATAACTGTTCCATTACCTGTATAAATAATTTGCTCTTCACCACCCCATGAATTGGACACTATAATTATTCTCATATTGTCAATGAAGAAACTGAGGAGGAGAAAGCCAGGATACAAAGCTGAACTACAGGGACGAGGCTCTTGGCCCTGAGGGTGGGCTGCTTTTCTCTTTGTTGTTGCTGCTGGGAATAATGAGGATCACAACAGTGGTGCTAGTTTGAACTTCTATAGCTCTTTCTGCATTCCAGGTGTGGTTTTAAGTGCTTTCCATATGTCAACTTATTTATCCCTCACAGCAACAGTAGGGTACAGTTCTGTTCTTGCACATTTCAGATGAAGAACTTGAGGACAGGAAAGCTAACTACCCCTTTGGAAAGTCACAGCCCGCATGTTTTACTCAGGTGTAACCCACAGACTGGCTTTGGGCATGGAGGTGCATCCTGTTTGAAACCATAGTAAGTTGTGTATTGAGGATGATGAGAAGTTAAGCATTCTCTTACAGGAATAATTATTTAAACAACAAAATAAAAAAGTCACTACAGTGTTCTTTCATTCATTTGAATTTTTAAATTTAAATTTTTACATAGAAATGTTACATACTGGGTGGGTACTAATTAATGTCTAATACGGTTTGTGATATTTAAGTGAGGTTAAATATACTCATCTAAAACATCATTTTTTTATGATGAAAACATTCAAAATATTTTTTCTACATTTTTGAAATGATCAGTACATAATTGTCTGAAGTCACGCTATTATACAATAGCAACCAGAACCACTTGCTCCTAAGTATAACTTAGTCCTCATTCACTAGTCTTTCTTCCTCCTTCACTCTACTCATCCTCTGGTAACCACCATTCTAATTTGAACTTCTATGAGATCAAAGATTCTACACATGAGTGAGATCACTTAATACAGTGTTCACTTTGAAAATTTTTTCTGTTGAAGACTACACCTGTTAAACACCTGATATACTTACATAACCATTCGGCTCTGTTTAGCCTTGTTTTGAGATGTAAACTAGTGAACTCAGAACAAATACAATTTAAGGCAATGAAATTGCCCTGTTCAAACTAAGGTATTATGGAATTTGTATGTGCGTGGTAACTCTGCCCTCTTTCAGTTATAGTTATGTGATAAGTAACTATTTTGAGACTAATCAATAGACATTTGATTGTTAGATATAAGGTTTTTCTGTAATCTATCTTTCCTATAAAATGGTCTAAGTAAATAATATACTTTTCTTAGTATGAGTTAGTCCTAATTGTCCACCACTGGCAAGACTAGAATATTTTGAGTATTTCCTAGAAGTTGTACAAGATTTGTGTTTATGTATTCATTGTGCTTTCCGTGACTGGCAGCACATGTTTGCTGGGCACTTGTTCTGGGGTATTTGTGCTAATTAGCCAAGATGGTAACAGATTCCTTTCAACTCTTGGCTCTTTGATTCATTACTTCTCATTCCTTGCTCATTCTTCTACTTTTGTCTTTTATACCTTCAACTACAGAAACTATTATTATTTCCCAAATTGAATGGACATATTATTTCAACCCACATCCTACGTGGTATCTCTGTTGCATGTGACTCACTCTTTATAACTCACTAATTGGTTGGCTTCTTTAGCCTCATTTCTTATGATTTTCCTCTTAATGTCTGACTTCTTTCTCAGTCTTCTTTATAGATGGCCTGTCTTTCTCTACTACTTCATAAAAGTTAGTATTCCTCAATATTCAGCCTTGACTCACAGCTCTTCTCTCTGTCCATGACTTCCTCAAATGATCTTAACTATATTCAGGATTTCTCTCACACTGATCACAAACTCCCACATTTAGTGCTTGATGGAAAACTACACCTGTGCATTCCACTGACACCTCAAACTCAGTGAGTTCAAAACCAAGTTCACTTTCTTTCCTCTGAAACCCACTCTGCTTCTGCATTCTCTGTCCCCATGCCACCGAGCTTTAGATCCTGTCGGCATTGTTCATCCTCTGCTTATTTCTCTCCTCAGTATGCATTAGAATTATCATAGTTTTATGGGTCTTAACACTAGGCATTCATTTCCTAAATGGCTTGGGTGGATCCCTGGCAGAACGTTCTGAAAGAACTCTTCAGCTGATTCGTAGGTTTGCCTCTTCCTTGAGAACCACTCACATTCTAGATAGTTGCCTTCTGCTGCTAATTTTAAGCTCTAAATATTTTTTGAGTCTGTGCTTTTCTGTGGCTTTTGCTTTTGTCTGTTCATTTGCTTGTGAGAGAGAGGTGGTGGGACTAGACAGCATCTTTTTGCTCTCGTGTGTGGTTTTTAATTTTAAAACTGTTCATTTTTATTTGTATCTCATAACTATGAATTGTCAAGTACAGTTTCCTAATCTTTCCCAATATACCACACATATATAATGGCAGACAAGGTCTCATGAGAAGTCTTCAGTTTTTTAATTGGGAACAACATCACATCAACATTGTATCACAAAGTAATAATTTCTAGATTATGATTATTTTTAATGTGTGAAAATTATTTTATTATCTGCACAAATATACAAAGTAATCCATTTAAAGGAAAAAGTGATAGTAAATTGTGAGAATTGATGCTTTTCTATTAAAACAGTATTAGGTATAAGTCCAATATTAAAATAGTATTACAATAAGATAGTATTAGTTAAAACTCATTACGTGCTTAACTTTAGGTTCTCTGATTTCAGTCATTATTTTTCTTCTGTATTATCTTCACTCCGTATATGTAATCTTTAAAAATTTTTAACATAAGCCAGAACTTATTTAAAAGAATATCCCACAGTATTTGTATATGGGCTATGTAGTAACTCTTCATTTTTAATTTATTTGTATCATTCTTACTGTCATTTTATATGCTATAGAAAATGACCTGCAAGTTTTCTACTGTTATGATGATATTGTCATTTTTTTATTAGTGCATGTTTGCAATACAGAATAGTGCTCGCTGTTTGTTTTGTGGTAATTGGTACATATATATCATATATCTTGATCATTTTCTATTTCTTACTCTATCTCTTTTACTCTTCCCTTTCCATTCTTGTGTGTCTTTTGTTTTGTTTTTTGCTGTTAAGCAATAACATGAAGAGATTGGGTTTTCCCAGATCATTTCAGTGCCTGGGAGGTGGAGAGCAACATTTTATTTGGTGGTATAGATTTAGCAGGTGAAGTTTAGTTCTAAAACCAATGGTTGATTCTGTGGTACCCACCACTCAGCATAGGTCTGATTGGAGCATAAGTAGCAGCTCCTCTGGTGGGGCAGTTCCATGGGGTTTTTTTTGTTGGGATGGTTAGATTTTTGTTTTGTTTTTTTTTTCTCGTAGTCATTTCTAGAGACTAAGTGTTGGGTCCAATTTCTGTACTTATATCTATTTTGTAAGCATCTCATGGTCTGCATTTATCTGCTTTAAGTAGCTAGAGTGGTTTCTTCCCCCCACCCCAATTAAGTTTATTGGTACATTTTCGGTATAAAATATAGTTACATTCATCATTGGGATCGTGTACCATTACATGCGTCTCTTGGTTCTTATTTTTTTTCCCCTTCCCTTGCCCTCCCTTCACCCCCTCCACCCTTCCCTATTTGCAAAGACCTTGTTTCCATTTTCTTTCCTCTTCTCATATTTTCTCCTTTCCCCTTTTTCCCTTCCCCTACCCCTCCCAATTCCCCTGCTCTTTTAGACCTTTTCTTCCTGTTACACAATATCAGTTATACATTTTTTAAATTACAACATTAAGATCTAGGAGACATTACCACAGATTTTACAGAATTTAAAAGGATATAGAAAGCATATTACAAAAATCTTTTTTGAAATACATTTCACAACTTCTAAGAAGTACCTTGGACGACAAATTAATGAAACTAACTCTGGAGGAAATATAAAATTTGAATAGCACCTATTAAAGTATATTCCTAGCTTGAAAACCTACCTATATGACAATAGCAGGCTCATAAACATTTTAACTGATAAATTATATCAAACAAAGCAGAAAAAAGAAGGAACACTTCTCCCCTCATTTTAGGAACTCAACATTGTGCTAATCCTAAAACTGGATAAAGATAATAGAAGAAAAAAGTATGAACATAGAAATTTGTTTAACAAAACAAACGATTGAAAGTCAGATCTGGGAGTATGTAGAAAGTGGTTTTGTTATAGGGATGGCAGTGTTGGTTCAGCATTGGAAGATCCACCCCTAAAAGTCATCATTTAAACAGAGGAAAGGAGAAAGCCATATGATCCTGTCAGTAGTTGGAGAAAGAGTATTGGACTAAATTCTACAGCTGTTCATGGTAAAAGTTAGACTAGAAGTAGAATAGAAACTTCTCAACAGATTAAAGACATATACTCCATACTTCCAGCAAGAACACCTTATATAAATGGAGAAGATACAATGCTTTCTCCTTAAGGTGGGGAACAAGGGCAGATATGCTTAGTCTTTATCTTCCCATTAAACTTTGAAACCTAGGCCCCACCAAAATAGTCTGGCAATAAAATGACATAACTAGGATAGAATTGGCACGGCAGAAGCAAAATCTTTATATGGAGATGAAATGATCATCTACAGAGAAAATATTAAGAAATCTCTAGGAGCCCCTAGAACTTGTACTTGAATTTAGCAGGATTAGAAAACACAAGGTATATATAAAAATTCAGGTCTGTGTATACTTGCTATAAATGAAGAATTGGATATTGAAATTTAAAAGTTATGTAGGAGTGCAAAGGACCTAGAAAAGTTAAAAAAAAACAATGCTGGAAGACGTTTAGTACCTAATTTTAAGACTTCTTCTAAAGCTATAGTAATCAAGGCAGTGTTGGTGTAAGGAAAGACATATAGATCATTGGAATAAAACAGAATCTAGAAATAGAACCACACATATATGGTCCACTGAGCTTTGAAAGATTATTTAACAGTAGCATTTTATAGAATATAAACTCAATTCAAGAGCGGAGGAAGAGTTAGTGTTTTCAGCAAACGGCACTAAAACACCTGGTATCCGTATATAAAAAATTAACCTCAACTCTTTTTTTCCATACATGAAAATAACTTGAAGGGATCTATGAACCTAAATAAGAAAGCCTAAAAGTATAAAACTTTAAGAAGAAATTATAAGGGAAAATGTTTATGAATTCAGGGTAGGCAAGAACTACCTAGGATACAAAAGACGTGGTGTATAAAAGAAAAAAATTGATAAATGAGATTCCATCAAAACTTAGAAGTTTAAATGACATCATTAAAATGAAAAGTAGTCCTTAAACAGACCATATTTACAATGCATATAACCTATGAGCAGAATAGATAAAGAACTCTTACAGCTCATTAATAGACAACCCAATTAAAAAGTAGACATAAGAAGATGATAAATAGCCAGTATAGCACAAGGAAAGATGTGCAACTCTAGAATCAGAAAAATACTAATCAGTACAATAATAAGATTGAATTATACACTCATTAGGGAGATGAAGTTAAAAGTTTTAAAAGCCTTGTCATGACTTTTTCTTTTTGTTGGATTCTCCCCCTTTGAGTTTCATTTGTCATGCCCAGTGGATTCATTCTGCTAGGTTTCCTGGGGTTGTGATCCTCATTGTCTTTTCCTAGGATATTGTCTAAAATTTTTTGGAGTGCCAGTTTGGTATTCATGAAGTTCCTGAGGTGCTCTTTATCATGAAAATATCTTATTTCTCCATCAATTTTGAAAGATAGTTTTGCAGGGAGCATCAATCTGGGTTGGAGGCTGTTTTCCTTTAGGGCTTGAAATACATCACTCCAAGCTCTTCTTGCCTTGAGGGTTTGCATTGAGAAGTCTGCTGTGATTCTGATGGGCTTTCCTTTGTATGTGATTTGTTTCTTTTCTCTCACTGCTTGTAGAATTTTGTTCTTCTGTTGGATTTCTGGAATCCTAACTATTATATGCCTATGTGTAGATTTTTTTTGATCAAGGCTAGCTGGAGTCCTATATGCCTCCCTTATCTGTACGTCAAGTTCTTTTCCCGTGCTTGGGAAGTTTTCTGCCATCACTTCTGTGAACAGTTGTTTTTGTGTCACCTGCACTCTCTCCTCTTTCTTCATTGACTCCAATCAGTCTTAGGTTATTCTTCTTTGCATTGTCTAGCAGCTGCTGGGTTGATTTCTCATGTTCCCTTATAATTTTGAAGCAAGTTTTCTTTTCCTGGTCACTAATTGCAATCTTATCCTCTATATGTGAAATTCTATCCTCACATTGATTCATTCTGCTGTGCAGACTTTCAATGGAGTTTTTAATCTCTTGGAAATCTGTTTGTATCTGGATTCCTTTGTTTCCTATGTTGGGATTCCATCATGTTCCACAGATCCTCTATTTTTTTTTTATCTCTGTCCTCTCTAGATTTATTAATCATGTCTTGCACCATGAGCAAAATCTTCGCTGTTATCTGAGTAATTATTTCTGATTTCATTTTTCCCAGATCCTCTTTTGTTGCCAGTTCAGAGAGTCCAGGTGGTTGCGTATCAGATTGTTCCATCTTGTTTCCCTTTGGGGTTGCTGTAGGTGATCTGGAGCTCTGTTTTTGAGGCTTGTTTATGTGTTTTCTCATTTCCACGGGTGTTGCGGGGGGTGCTTCTGGCACCCACGTGGCTCACCTTCACTGCCCTAGGAGCTTGGGATGGCAGCGGGGGAGCTTCCTTCTGGGTTCTGGGACTGGCTCAGCTTCTATGCCCTAGGAGCCTGGAATGGAGGTGGGGCGCTTCCTTCTGTGTGCTGGGACTGGCTGAGCTTCTCTGCCCTAGGAGCCTGGAATGACGGCGGGGAACTTCCTTCTGGGTGCTGGAACCGGCTGAGCTTCTCTTAGAGTGGTTTCTTTTTGGAAAGTGAACCCTGAATAACATAAAAATAGGTTTTTGTGGGAAACAGTTTGGTTTTGGAAGAAAGACTTTTCTGATCTAACTAACCTTGTTTGTTCTCCTTTGTATCTGTTCCATGGCTTCCCTCATACTTGTTGAAGTAGGTTTATAGATACCAGTGAAACCTTCTGCAAGATCATAGAAAAGGAATTACTCTAAATTGTGATTAACATTGATTGAACTTGGAAACTTATATAAATTATAACTAGAGTATTCCAGTTACCTAAAACAATAACCACACTTCTTATGATCATGGTTCATTTGAGGAAGTGTTGTATGTGATGTTCTCTGTTTATCTGACTGAGATAATGTTTGCTTTGTCCCATGATGTTCCTTCCACGCTGGGGATAGCATTAAAGTGTGGGGGCCCATTTTCCAGTGGGAATAGCTGAGAGATTTTTGTTCCCTCTTTCCTCTGGCTAGATTTTCCTTTGTGTTTGGAAGCTCAGTGTATGCTTTCCAATATTAGCCCTTTAACACGATGCAAAATCTTTTTGGCTTAGAAAACTCTTTAAATTAAACAAAAGTTGACATGATTGAAATTACTCAGTTATGCCAACAGTCTCCTAACAAATGTTTTTTAAAAGTTGGATTTGACTGTAATGCAAGTTTTCCAGGAACTCTATCTTTGGTCTGTTTTTAATAATGTTTCTAAATGACCCTTTAAAATTAAAAAAAAAATTTATATAGTCACATACCAATTTTGAAGATGATAAGCACTGGCCAGGACAATATGTTGCACAACATGATGTGCATAGTTAAGAGAAGAATGGGATCCAATCTTCTAAAGAAATTTATTTATTCTTTATATATTATCTCATCACATTGAGTACATCCATATGCAGTATTGACTATGTAATAATATATGTGAGAATTATACACATAATAAGAATATATAACCCCAAGAACTAGACCTGTTATTTTTACATTTAACCAACATACCCTTCCTTTTTTTTTTTTTTTTTTTTTGGTACCAGGGATCAAACTTGGGTCCTTGTGCTTGAGAGGCAGGCTGCAGAACCACTGAGCTTAATACCCAGCCTGTTATACCCTTCCTTGTTAATATAATAAATAAATAAATCCACAACCACCCACAAATAATAATACAGACTTTATATCATAGTGAAGAGCTCTGGATATTTGGATTTGGGTTTTGGTACACTTTGTGATAGCACAATTCAGCTACCTCCAGAGATATAATATCCAAATTAAGGATATTCATGACCCTGGGTACATTGAAACCATTTTCTTTCATGCAAGGATTTTAATACTTCTGTATTTCAGACACACACAGAGATGAATAGGGCAGCCCTGGGCTTCAAGGAATGTGAGCTGTAATTAGGGACAAAGATAAATAAATGCAACAAGACAATATCATTAACAACTGTCATGTTTTATGAGATTCTGAAAGCCAGATCAGTGGTTAGCATTGAAAGTTCAGCTTCTAATTGGACCTCAAATAATTTAAGAAACTGGCCCAAAATTACATAGCTAGTGGTAGAACTAGACTTGGATTCAGTTCTATTCTATCCAAGCTTTACTTTTATTTCATATCATTCACATGTTCTGTAGAAAAAGAGTTACAGAGTTGAGGGCAAGATCATCCTTTTTAGCTTAGGGTGGCAGTGGGATCAGAAGCTGGGTACAAATAGATAAGTGGAAGTATGACGATTGATTGTAAGGGGTAAAAATATGTCAGATGGGTAAATAATGTGGATAAGGCTTGGGGAAATTTGAATAATATGATATTTTACAAGTTAATAAGAAGTTCTCTATGAAAGGAGGATGGAATTAATTCATCCATGCATCCCACAGATAATTAATTAACTGTTAGATGCACATTTCCTGTTAGAGGATATTATGAGTACTGGCAACACAATGGCATGAATAAATTGAGAATGCTAGGAGATGTGTAGAGGAGAAATCTGTCCTTAATGAGAGCGGATTTGTTCTGATACTCACTGAAGACCTGAACTATCAATCATGGGCTTAATATTTTTTACTTATTTTATAATTGCACACATTTTCTATGAATATTCCTGGAATGTTTTATAGCAACCTCTAGTGATAGCATTCCACAGCCAGTGTACTACACAGTTTTCTGCTCAGCATGTGGTTGGGAAATCTAATGAACAAAACAGCTTAGTAAGGAAGATGTGGATGGATATTGCTGGAAACACTCAGATACTGGGTATATATTTTCCATGGCTCTTCTAGATTAAAAATTCTATTTGATTCCCACTGGGTACAAGAAATTATACTACATAAGGTAAGGGAGAAAGACAGAGGAACCATTTTTATGCTTGCATTTTTGTTAAGAATATAGTTCACACAATTGGGCCAAGGATATTTGTAAGATTAAGTGAAAATCAATTTGTAATACAAAAAAGACTGAAGGGAAATTATTATAGCATGCATTTTCTTATCTGCTAAATGTCTTGTTGATTAAAAATTATTGAGTAAAAATAAAAATCCAGAGAAATTTTGGTGGACTTTATCACAGACAGTCTGGTTTCCTACTTAATGAAATCTTTCTTTCAGGCACGTGACCCATGAGACAAACTTCTGCCAGTTCCTAGTATTAGGGTATTTTTAAAATATCTGGTGCCTCAAGACAGTCTATAGCATCATGAATAAAAAAGGCGGTTGTTAATTCTAGTTTAAAAATTTTTAAATGGAAAACGAACTAGTTGGGATCACAAGTCAAAATATTAATCTCCCTTGCCTCTAGACTTTAAGTTTTGAAAATCAAGCCAAGTGAAAGTGACTAGATATTATATATTATTTTTCCACACTGACTTAAGCTGTTAGGCACTAGGAATTATGACATGATCAAGTATGTCCTTATTATTCAGCTGGAGACATTCAAAATACAGAATGGGGCTCCCACAAATGATATAGGTCACGGGAAACTGACTTCAGTGTCTCCTCATCTGACTCATGTCTTCCACCAGCTAATTTCTGAATAAGCCAGTGATGAAGTACCCCACATACACACACACCTCACAAGGCATGTGACTTCACTGTAGGAGTTCCCTAAATGTTAGCCATCCACTTCACATTGAGTCCACATCCCTTTTTCTAACTTTTGCTCATTCAGCTTTGAAGTAAGTATGACTTTGAGACCATACTTCAGCTTTTAAGCTGCTACTGTATTTCATTATAGATTTCTCTAGCCTGAACTCTGCTGTTTTAAAACAGCAACGAGAACTACTATTTGTTGTACATGCACTTACACATCCCAAGTTCAGTTTTGGGCATTTTTAAATACATTTTGCTCAGCATCTCATTAATGTGAGAGATTTCATTAATCTCACCGTCAGGTAATGCAGCTAAGGTCCTCAGAGGTGAGATAATTAACTTCCATCCCAAGGTGCATTCTGTGGGTGGATGAAGTGGAATTTAAACTTTGTTTGCTAGATTCCACGATCAAGAATATTTCCATTTCTATAGGTAATTATCCAGCCATTCACCCTTTCAACAACGTTTTGCCTGTGTCAGGCACTAGAGGTAAAAATAGGAATATGACAGGTTTTCTCACCAGCAGTTCAATCTAGGAGGGCAGAACAGAAACAATTACAAATACCTTGAATACAATGTGATAGCTGATGTTGAATCCCACTTCCTTAACTTATGAACTCAGCAAATGTGGGCATTTTCTTTGTACTGTATTTTTCCTCTGAGATAAAGTGAGCATATGAATAATATACTTCCAAGGGGTTTTATGAGGATTTAATGGGATAGTACATTTGTAAATCTCTTAGAAAGAGTCCCTGGCACATAAAATTGCTCAGTAAATAATAGCTTTAACTCTATAAATACAGGATGCAGTGGGATCACAGAGGGAGATGCCCAGGCCTGTCTGGGAACAGGTGGCAGAAATGAGGGAGAGAAAGGGGTGTAGGGAGGTGAGGGTTGCCTTTCAGGGACAGTTACATCTGAGCTAAGTTATAAAGTTGTAGTGGGAATTGGCAATTTAAAAGTGAGGGTAAAAAAATCATTTTAAGCATAGAAGGTAGCATGAGCACAGATATGGAGATGAAAATTGCATTTAGTCTGCACAAAATATCAGTTAATAAATGATTTGAATGTTTACCAAAGCCTACATTGTAGTAAGTACTATAGTTCATATTGAAGGCCTTGAAATTGTTCTTCTGTTCCTCTAACAACAGTGTATAGCTGAAAGTGCAGAAGCTACTGAACAGCTTTAGGCAATTTGTCGAGTCTTGTCTGAATAGCTTTGAAAGCTAGGAGGAGGACCATAAACCATAGGTTTGTGTAATGTTGGGGCTAGGAAACCCAGGTGAAGGGTTTTTACAGCAGCCTTAGTAGGAGGGATGAGGGTTTTTGTGCCAGAATAGACCAAGAATTCAGAGAATTGAGCCAACTTAAAAAATATTTATGGGGGAAAAACCGCAGAATTTGAGGGTAAAGAAAGTTACTCAGGAATAACTCTCCTGTTTTGGCCTGAGTTTTTAGGTTAAGTAGTGGTCCCACCAACAAAAGGAGATCAGGGAGGTGATAAGTTTAGAGAAGGCAGTAACGAGTCCTGTGTGGAAAATACTGAGGATTTGATATGGGCAGAAGTTTAGTATGTGTGTCTGGAGCAATAAGATAGCTGAACGGAGGGTATGGATTGGGCAATCTCTGGCATCTTAGGCGGGAGATTGTGCCTGGGGAGGGAGTAGAGCCAGGAGGGAGAACTTTAGATGTTCAAGTCTGGCCTTAGATTTTACTAAGCCAAGTTTTCTCTTACCTTGGATGGAGAAAATGTGTACAAACAATATGGGCCTTCCTGCATTCCACTGCCTAGACAAGTTAATGACCTGGTGGCAAGGGGAAATAAGAGGAAAAAACACTTTTATAAAGAAAAAGAAAACAAGTTAAAGAGCCTAAGAATGAAGTCTTACAGAAATGGCAACCTTTCCTTAAGAAGTTGCATTTAGTTTGCACAAAATATCAGAGTACATTTTCCTGAGGCAAATTTGCGTCTGACAAGTATTTCAGCGTTCAGATATGTACCTTTTTTTTTTTTTTTTTTTTTTTTTTAACAGTTTTGGGGTTTGAACCAGGGCCTTCATACTGAGCTATGAAGCCCCCCAACCTGCCCTTTTGTTTGTTTGTTGATAGGGTCTCCCTAAGCCAACAAGTTGGCCTGGCTGGGCTTAAACTTGTGATCTTTCGGCTTCAGCCTTATGGACTGCTGGGATTACAGGCATGATTCACCATACCCAGCCTCAGATACATATTATACTTTTCAGTTTTGAATTTCTTCCTTTCTGAGTTAGATTTCTTGCTATCACTATGATGCCAGGCACTGCTTCAGAAAATTTTGTAGATATGCTTCTTAAATAGCCCAAATCGGATCTGTAGACTGCCTAAAATATGATGTCCAGACATGGTAGGAAGATTAACTTTGATATCAGATGAGGATTTCAGCTATGAATCTGGCTTTACAGTATACATAGACCCTTGAGAAAATGAGTGACTTACTTGAACCTTAACTTTCTCGGCTGCCAATGAGGGTAATAATGCCTACCTTACTAGCATGTTCTAAGTATTAACTTATTATAGATGAAAAGCTCTTGGCAGATAATAGATACATTGTAATTATTGGTTTCTGTACTAACATTACAAACACTGTTGGTTTTTGTTTTTTCAGAAATTTGGACTTCAGGAATAAACTTGTGTTAGAAGTCAGTTGATGAAAAAATGATGAAAATAGTTATATATGATGGCTGTACTATGTACTAAGCACCATTCTGACATTTTACATCTATTAACAGATTTGATCCTCGTACCTGTACTGTGAGGCATGTTCTAGTAGCTTGCCAATTTTATAAATAAAGAACCTGAAGTTCAGACGTTTGGCAAGTGATCAATTTGGAAGTGAGAGAACTGTGTGGATTCTGAAGAATTTCTTTTCATGATTCTCTGAAAAGAAACCTTAATCATAGACTTCTCTTGTTTCCAAAATACGTGTGCCACATATGTCAATTAAGGTGGTTAGCAAGATTTTCTAGCATTAGCTAATATGTTTGTAAAATTGTTTTAATGCTCCACTAACACCATGACACTCTAAACAATGTGCCTCTCTCATTTCAGCCTGTGAGACTGAAGCAGGGAAAGTGTACCAGGTCTCCTCCAAAGAGCACATGCAGCCTTTCAAAGAAAACATGGAGCAATTTATTATTCAAGGTAAATTTCAAAGAGATGCTTTGTTTTGTTTTCCTTCCTCTTCTGCAGAAAGGTAGAAGGCATTTTTTAAAATACACATTGAGTTGAAAGGGATTATTTTGACATTACAAACAAAACCAGATTTGGTTTAATCATGAGTCACAGAGATGTGAGAGACTAGCAATTTGTTGAACATGCTATTCTGTAGATAATGCTCCTATTATTGTTGCTTTTTATTGCATGACAGTAAGTACACTGGATAGTAATTAAAATAGCTCCTGTTTATAAAGACATTAAAATCCTGGGCTTTATGTTATAGAAAATTAGATATTCTTTTGAGTTTTGACTATACATATGACCTCAGTTCAATCTGGTATTTATTTGGTTTGTCAAAACATTGTACCCAAAGAACAAAGCATAGGGATGTTTTTCAAATTTCAGAACATTATTTGCTATTTTTTATAGGATCTACTAATACCTCTACATATTTAACACCTTTCTTTGAAAGCTTAACATCTTTATAAATACTATCTCATTGACACTTCCTACATTCCTAAGAGATAAACAGGAATAAAACATTTCAGAAGATGCTAAAGAAATGTTTTTTTTTTTAAAGGGAAAAATCTACTAAAAGCCCTGCTGTTTGAAGTCATTGAAACTTACAATTATATTAAAACATTTACTACTCAAAACATTTCAACTTTGGAATGTTCCATCTCCTCTGCAGATCAGATTTGTATCATGCCATGCTCTGGGAAAGTTCCTGCTCTTTCAGGAATTCTCCTAGAGGCTAACATGGCATGAGACTAAGGCCAAGTAGCACTCTAACGGTTGGCTCCGTCCTCTGTGTATTAGGCTATGGTTTTTATAGTTTATTTAAGTGTCATTAATGATGATTTACAATGAATGAGTCATGTTACAATTGGATTAAACGTAAGCACAGCTTTTTTTAGATGGGAAAAAACTTTAATCATGTAAAATAATCATGAAGATTAAAACAGAACTCTGTTGAGGTTCATAAATCAAAGTGATTGTCATTTTCAAATTCAAAGCTCCTGGTGGAAAACATACTGATTTCCTAAAAAGGCCTTTGACCAAAATCGCTAGTCCTGTAGTTACACATGATAGGACCTTGTAAACTCATTTTGTTCTTATGGGTGATTTTTTTCATCCGCTGAAATTTTAGGATCAACAATGTGTAACTTTAAAAAAAATTATATGTAACTTTTGAAAATTATTTTGGTAAGAAAATGGAATATTCACTTGTGGCTTGAGAGACTAGGACTTACTAAAAAAGAAATCAAGAAATTTACTCGGTTTCATATTCAAAATATAGCAAATGTTACATATATTGGTTTTCACATTATGTGACTTATTATGAAATTTTATGAACTTATATCTATATCTCTATCTATCTATCTATCTATATATTTTTTGATACCAGAGATCGAACTCGGGTCCTTGCACTTGCGAGGCAGGCGGCAGAACCACTGAGCTAAATCCCCAGCCCATGAACTTACATATATATATTTTTTTTTCCTTAAATTCTTTTATTGGTACATTTTAGGTAAACAATACGTTTACATTTATCATTAAGTGCTTGTACCTGTACATAATGTATCTTGGTTCTTATTTTTTCCCCATTATCTGTGCGCCCTTCCCTATTTACATAGACTTTGTTTCCATTTTTTTCTTTTCTCATAATTTTTCCTTTAACTTCTTTCCTTTCCCCTTCCCCTCCCACCACCCCTACTCTTTTGGACCTTTTCTTCCTATTTCAAATTGTCAATTATTCATTTTAATCATTTTCATCCTTATTTACATTTTCAGTTTCTCACCCTAGAGAAACTATTCGGTATTTATACATGTGTGTCCTATTTATTTCACTTAAGAGTATGGCCTCAATATGCATCCATTTAGTTATAAATGTCTCTAGTTTTCTCATTCTCTGTGGATGAGTAGTACTCTATTTTATAGAAGAACCACATCTTCTTTATCCAGTTTCCAGTTGATGGGCACTTGGGCTGTTTCCAAGCTTTAGCTATTACGAACTGTGCCACCATAAACATGGATGTATATATATCGCTGTGGTATGATTCTTTTAATTCTTTGGGAAGATACCCAGCAGGGGAGTGGAAGGGTCAAATGGGACCTCTAGCCCTAGTTCTTTGAGGTATTGCCATACTGATTTCCACAGTGGTTGCACCAGTGTGCACTCCCACCAACAATGGGGAAGGGTTCCTTTCTCCCCACACCTCCGCCAGCATTTGTTATTGGTTGATTTCTCATAGCAGCCATTCTTTCTAGGTTGAGGTGGAATCTCAGTGTTGTTTTCATCTGTATCTCTTGAATGACCAGTGATGTGGAACATTTTTTCATATGTTTATTTGCTGCTTTTACTTCTTTGTCTGAGAAATGTCTGTTCATTTCAAATGCCCATTTTTGAATTGGGTCTTTGAATTTGTGGGGTCTGATTTTTTTCAGTTCTTTATATATTCTAGGTAGTAGTCCTTTGTCTAATGTACAGCTGCTAAAATTTTTTTCCTACATTGTAGGTTGTCTCTTAATTCTGTTGGTGGATTCTCTTACACTGCAGAAGCTTTTTAATAAGATGAGATCCCAGTTGTTGATTCTTTGTGCTAGTTCCCATACTACTGAGGTTTTGTTCATAAAGTCTTTTCCTATTCCAATGTTTTCAAGAGTTCTACCTAACTTATCTTCCAGCAAGTTTAGTGTTTCTATTTTAATATTTACATCTTGAATCCACTTCAATGTTAATTTACTGCATGGTGATAGGTACGGGTCTAGTTTTAATCTTTGGCAGGTTGAAATCCAGTTATTCCAACACCATTTATTAAATAGGCTATCTTTCCTCCAATGAGGGTGGTTGACTTCTTTGTCAAGGATGAGGTGGCTGAGTGTGTCTGGAGTTGTTTCTGCATCTTCTAATCTATTCCACTGATCCTTGGGTCTGTTTCTTTGTCAGTACCATGCTGTTTTTATCACAGTGGCTTTGTAGTATAGTTTCAAGGTGGGGATTGTGATACCCCCAGCCATGTCTCTGTTGCCTAGAATTGCTATTGCTATTCTAGGTCTCTCCATGAACTTATATTTTTATAGGCTAGGTTATAAGAATTTTTTTTATTTGCTGTTTTTTTTTCCTTTTTGGTACTGGTGATTGAACTCAGGACCTTGCGCTTGCAAGGCAGGCAGTGGCACCACTGAGCTAAATTCCCAGCCCCTTAAGTTATTTTTGATGACTAAATCTTTGTCATTTTTTAGAAATAAATAGTGAAATTGTATTTTGTAATCTATTTGGAGTTTAGAAATTATGCTTTTACACCAAAGATGATCAGCCATAGTGATAATGTTTGAGAATCATTGTTGGTGAGTCAGTGGTCAGGTAGAGGCTTTTGGAATTTGTGTAGTGTTTGACACCTAGGGAAGATAGGACTGCACAGTCATATTAAATAAGTATCTCTTTAGATTTTTAATGATTTTCCAAGAAGGACATTTAACCTACCATTATGAAATATGGATATTAGCAATTTTATACTTCTGTATATTAAATAAAATCATTTGTATCTCAAGGATAATCATTTACTTTTTGTAAATATTTTAAGTAATAAGTGTTATTTATAAGTAAAGCTAATGCATTAGTTAGCTTTTAATTGTTGGACAAAATACCTGACATTGACAACTTAAGGGAAGAGAGATTTAACTTTGGCTCATGGTTTCAGAGGTTTCAGTCCTTGGCTGACTGGCTCCAAGGCAGAAACATCAGGGCAGCAGGGAATGGCAGAGTAGAACTGCTCCTTTCGTGTTTGCCTATAAACAGAGTACTGTAAGAGCACCTGAAAGGAAGGGGTCAGGGACCAGATAAAATCCCCAAGGTCACACATTCAGGATCCACTCAGGCACACCTAGAAGTGAGATTTACTCTTCCCCTAGGCAGCCCTCAAGCCAACCAAGTCAACAGTTAAAATAAACCATAATAGTTACTCACTTTTTGCCATTATGTTGAACAAGATAAGTCTGTTTTCACAGTTCTTCTAAGGATTTCAATTGCCTTTTTATTTTTTGTCTTGTCCTACTCAAATGTTCTATGACTATTTGTTGATTTAAAATATTTGGAGCTAGAGATGTACCTCTGTAGTAGAGTACATGCGTAGCATGTGTGAGGCCCTAGGTTTTATCCTTTGCACCACACACACACACACACACACACACACATTTTTTAAATTGTTTTCTATGTGTCTGTGCATCTTTTGGATATATATTACAGCAGAGAGTAAAAAAATGTATGTATCTTAATGGATCTTACATTCTGGATTATCTGAAATACAGATGATAACAACTTAAACCACAACAGAAAATCCTTTGGAAAACGGATTGGCCTACTTTGAACATACAGTAAAAATAATAGATTTCAAAATATCTGCCTCTTAAGATAAATCTTTATGAAAGTATTAATTTTTGTCCCCATTTTTCTAGTTATCAGGGTAAAATTCTAAAATCAAATTTATAAACTAGACAAAATACCACAGTAGTACAAATAATGTATGCCAAATCATTGCTTATATTCCAGTTTTAACAGTAATAAAATAGCACTCTTACATCAACCTTTGTGTTCAGATAAATATCTAGAGGCATATTGTTTTCACACCCATAGTCAAATCTTTGTTAACGTGCTTTGTTCTCAAAATCTAAAATCTCTCAAATAATCCAAGAAACAGACTACATCTGATACTGGCTGAAAGTTCTTATTGCATAAATTCCTGCAGTATAACAGATACTTCTTTATCCTCATAATTCAGCTATTGTGTGGTTTGTGGACCACATTCTAACAAGCATTGTGGATTTCACCTAGCCCTGAAACTCATTGGTTCATCCAATTTGTTCCCTCTCTGTTTCCTTTGTTCTACTCAGTCTAAGATTTCATGGTTACTGTTTAAACTCCCCTTCCTCGGGAATGTCCCTCATTTCTTCTCTAAAATAGACAGGTTTTAGGGATTTAGTCCACTGCTGCAAGGCGTTCATTGTTTGTAAAGGCAGAAACATGGAGGAAATTGAGACAGATGGGACCTTAAAGAAGGAGGCCACTTAGAAAATAGTTATGGTAGACTGTTAGGGAAACGAGGAGCCCTGTGGTGAGAGGTGATGAGAGGGGAGATTTAGGGGAGTCTAGCAAGACAGAACCAAATGGACATAGATGATTGTTACATGTATAGACTTCAGGTCCAAGTGGCAGGGAGAGTGATGTTACTAATCACTGAGATGAATACAGATTGAATATCCCTTATCCCAAATGGTTGGGAGCAGAAGTGTTTCTGATTTTGGAATATTTATGTAGAATTTACATGTCGAGAATCCTAATATGAAACATTCAAAAGGCTCCAAAGTCCCACACCTCAACAGGATTTTGAGCACTTTTGATTGCAAGTTTTTGGATTAGAGGTGCTTAACCTGTGTAGGAAAATATTTGAGGTATAAATATGATCACTTAGGAATAAATATATCAGCATGCGTGCCCTATGCAGAGGTGGATGGATGAACTGGACTCAGCATAGAGGTCTGCAATTGAGAATGAGACACCACAGGAAATGACTACAGAGTAGAGGTCATCTGTCACCTAGGATGAAAAGAATAAATAGGGCTAGGGATAGTATTTTGGGGGAGAATAACATCCACTAGGATGGACAGAGAAAAGCACCTACAGGTGTTACTAGTCAGGTAGGAAGGAAACTGAGAGAGGCTGTTGTGTTGGAAGCTTGAGTTGGGAAGAGTTTTAGGAAAAAGGGAACGATGATAGTTGTGTGTGTTCAAATGGATTACACAATATCTAGGACTGTAAGCATGAGGTTGTGGCTCATCGATTACCTAAATAGAGTATGTGTCTTGGGTTGACATAAACATAAGCTAGTTTTCTGAGCTTCAATATTTTAGATAAGTGGGGAGGTAAAATGATACTCTGCAACAATTTTTAAAGTGTGTTATTGAGGGACAAGTGTAACTGAAGCCTAAGTGTTTGAACTGTTTAATCAAAGCTACTATAATTTAGCTTATTATTAATTTTTGTCATTATACGTGATGAATTTGATTTGATGCATTTGTGAAGAAAACTAATTCTTAATCTCCATATTATTATTCAGCATTTATTTGTGAATTCTGTTAAATTTTGTGTACCTTTTTTCAGAGTAGTACCAAACATAGGAAGTAAAAAAAATCAAATTGAGTGTGCTACAGAACCTCATGATTTTTTCCAGAACTCAGCATATTTCTTCCTTTCCCCACCCCCCTCTTTATTTCCGAATTCAGTTGTACTCTGAACAAGGTGCACATGCAATACCATATTTTTGTTGACAAGCTATGGAGGACCTTAGATGTATTGGATTTCTAGTATATATCTATCTGTTTGCGTTGAGGTCACTGGGAAAGAAGTAGGAGCCAGGTTCTCTTTGCTGCCTTTTTTACACATATGACATATTTTGATATGTGTATACTTTAAAATTTAAGAAAAAGGGAGCGTGTCTCTCCCAATGCTAATAAATAAAGTCCCTACTGTGATTTTTATAAATCAAAAGTAGCTAATGAGCTTTTTCAAGAACCTCATTCTCCCTATCTTTCCCCTTTTCCAAACATTTTTTCTATAAACTAAGTGTAGTAAATTGGAGCTGAACAATTCCAGTGTGGGAATAAAACCAAGATGAAAATGCATAAATCTGTAATCACATGCTTATAATTAGAAGAGTGTTGACATCTCAAGCCTTAAATATACAATCTTTACTATTGGTAACACTATACTTAACGATGAAGAGATGGTGAAAGCAGCAGTTGTTCACTGGGCCAAAGACTGTCGAGTCGGCAGAGATGAGGATCTTCCATCAGAAATGTATCCATACCACCCTTACAAAGTTGTTCACATTCAGTTCAGAGTGACCATATTTGGTGTTACTTTTATTTCTGTTTCTGAAAATATCATGTGAAAACTTTTTGCAGGAATGAAAAAGGTAAATTTGATTTTTAAAGTAATCTTTCATTGATCGTTCGCAGTTGAGAAATAAGCATCATTGACTTATAAACAATTGTTTTTACTCATCATCTATGTGATAATGTAATAACTATTGAATCTTAATACTATTTCTGCTGTGCTAAAGAAAGAACTAAACCCATTGATTCGCTTTGTGATTTTAATTTCTTAACTCTTTGGAGCAGTCTGAGCAGCCATAATTAACCCCATTTTACAGTGAGAAAGGTATGGTTCAGAGGGCTCACTCATTAATGGACTAAAATCACACAATAGATGGCTAAGTCACATTGGAACCAAGACTTTTTAAATGAACTGGGAACTATATTAAGTTAAAAACTGTAATAAAATAGGATAGAGCCAAGAAAATAGCAGATCAGCCAATTGTGTAATATCAGGTGGTAGAAACTATAAATGACATGTGAGATATTCAGTTAGACAAAATAATTCCCCAGTTGGGGCCAGAGATTTAGCACAGTGGTTCCAGTGCCTGCCTTGTAAGCTCAAGGTCCTGAGTTCAATCCCTGCTACAAAAAAAAAAAAAAAAAAAAAAAAAAATCCCCAACAACAGGACTAAAAAATGGAAAAACTGTGTAGGTGCAGCATGCATGCATACACCATTCACCAAACCGATAAAGCTCTTCCTTTACTATATCGACAAGCAGTTTCATTTTAGATTCCATTGTACTTTTTCTGTCACTGTTAATATTTGAGAAACAAGGGCCGGGAATTTAGCTCAGAGGTTTTGCCGCCTGCTGCGCAAGCGCAAGGACCCGAGTTCAATCCCTGGTACCAAAAAAAAAATTTGAGAAGCAAGAATTTGAAGTGATTCTCCTGAAAAGAACAGTTGGTATCACCACTTCTTCCTGCGCGTTAGAGTTCCATTATCCACAGTCCTTCCTTCTGCAGGTGTGGCTGAGAATTGATCAAAGAGCCTGTGAGGGAGGAGTGAGGGAGAATCCACCGCCTACACTTGGATACTTCTGCCGACACTACAGGCTAAATATCTCTGCAGCACATCCAATGCTGTATCTTCAGGACCTAGTAATAACAGACTCCCAGTAAAGACTTAGTTCCCCTAAGTGCCGGGGATTTAGCTCAGTGGTTCCGTCGCTTGCCTCGCAAGTGCGAGGACCCGAGTTTGATCCCTGGTACCAAAAAAAGATTTAGTTCCCCAATGAAAGAATGAAGAAATGACTGCCATTTCCATTCAAGGCCTTCAGTTTTTCTGCTCCTGTGTTCGCTGATATTGTGAATGTCATTACTATTCATGTGGTTGTCCAGAATGGGAAGTTTGGCCTGGTTCTTTATTTCTTAGTGAATGAACAATGAGAATATTTAAGTACTTCCTGCATCCATTAAAAAATTCAGGTATATAGTGGAATGTAAGTTTTCCTACTCTTACTTTCCTCCATTTTAACCAACGATGTTTCATTTTTATCCTTTCAGAGATAATTTGCATATATAAGCACATATGTACATTTGTTTTTATGTATATTTTAGTAGTGTATACATGTACAATTTGATTCTATGACTCTTGCTTTTTAATTTTTATCACGAAATATTTCTTATTTATCTTTTTTATATTTTATATATAACAGAGTAAATGTATATGCTTGGGTATATATAGGTATATGCATACATATACATACATATAATGAAATCTTGTACGTAGTTTACATTCATTTTATGTTTAACACAAAAATAAATATAATATTTTATCATTTATACTATCTGCATAATAAATTGATTCTTATTATTTGCTGCAGTTGTGTTTTACAGAGTCACCGTTGCTATGAACACTGAATTAGGGAATATTGAACTATTGCTCCTAGATACAGGGAAGACTGTGGTCACATTTTTGTCAAGTGGTCAATACATAATTTGTGTTATATGCTTCTACTTCTAGGCAAAGCCTTTTAAAATCTTCTTGCTATTTCTCTATTGTTTTTCCTATTGATGTGTCTTTTCATATTGTATTAGTTTTGGGTGGGTTTTTTTGGTAAATTTTATATATTTAGGAAGTAAATCATGGTCAGTTACATTGTTGCCATTTCGCCCACTTTGGAGCTTGTCTTTTCACTTTTCTTCTGCTGAGCATTGATCAAAATAAATTTTTAATTCTATGTAGTGACATTTATCACCCTTTTCTTTGATTATACATAATTGTGTCATATTTAAGAAATTCTTTCTTACTATAAATTTATGAAGATGCTCGCCTGTATTTTCCTGTAAACATGACATAGTTTGCTTTCACAGAAAGCAAATCTATAAATGGTTTCCATAGGTTTTTTTTCAATTTATCTAAATATGATTTTTATTTATGGCCTATAATACAAATCCAATTTTTGTCATATAATTTTTAGTTGCTCAATACCATGCCATGAATCAGCCATCTTTTCTTTATTAACATACATGCCATTGTTGTCATGTAGACATTTCCCATGTTCTTCTTGGGTTTTTTCTGTACAGTTTCATTAGCCTATTTCCATTATTTATTCTCTTAATTTATTCTGTATTACTGCTTTATTTAGTGTAGACATCTGTAGATATCTGGAAATGTGGAAAGGCTAGACCTTCAGCTTGTTCAGGAAGCTTGTATCTCCACTTAGTAATTTATCCTTCTATAATTCTAGTCTTAAATTGTCAAGGTCCACCAAAATAAATCTATTAGGAAAAGTGACACAATTACATATATGGTATGCATGGATCAGACCAGAGAGAATGACATGAACATGGTATGTTTTAATATCTCTTTCAATATCTACCTAAAAAGTTTCAAAGTTTTATTGTTTTCACATTTTTTGTAGATATATTCCTGAGGACATTAGTATTTTTGTTATTGTATATTTTGTGAATTACATTTATTTTGATGTATAAAACTTTAATTATGGTATAAATTGTATACACCCTGTACATTTGCTAAACTCTTATTAATTTTACTAGTAATTTTGGATATTTTTTAGGTTTCCTCTGTAGATATCACTATAAATAATGACAATTTTATCTTTTGTTTTCTCGTTTCTTTTTCCTAACATTTTTTTTTTCTGGACATAATGCTGTGGCTACTCCCTTTAGTGTAATATAGACAGGATTAATAGAAATGTCCCTTTGCAAAGGCGCATGACTAGACGAATAGAAAGAATTCTTTTTTGGTCATTTTTGTAAACCAATTACTATAAATTATTTGAAGGTTTTATTCTCATTTAATTTTTGCTCTCTTCTACTTTAAAAGTTATATTCTTTTTTTCTTTAATGCATAGCTATATTTTAACACAGTTCTTGTTTTTATGAGGCATGCAGTATATCTTAAAATTCATGTTCTAAATGAAACTGGTTACTGCAATGAAGCAAATGAACATATTCATCATTTCACACAGTTACCCTTTTGTGTCAGAAGTACCTAAAATGTACTGGCTTGGCAAATCCACAATATACTGTCCAATTATTTTATTATATAGTCCACATACTTACATTATATCTCTCAGTTTACTCAGTATGGCAACTTTGTATGCTTTCACTCTTTCTACTCCTGTGTACTTGAAGAGTTTTGTTTTGATTTGTTTTATTTCATTTTTGCTCTTTTGAGATTCCACATATAAGTGATATCTTGCATTACTTTCCTTCCAGTTAACGAGTTCTTTATCAAAGTCTGAAGCTGCTATTTTTATTTCTCTTTAAACAGTACAAGTCCTTGAAATATTTTAACATTGTTCTCACCCACTTACATGCCATTCTCTTCCAGTGTTTGTTCCATATTCTGTTTCAGATTCCTACAATACAGAATTTTGTCTTATGTATTCATTTTTTTCAGTTTAACTAGTACCATTTGCTTTGCCCACCATTTCTTCATGTTATGCCTGCCTTCTAAGGTTGTTTTCCTCCTCTCTGAAGTTCACCCTTTAAAAGTCGCTTTGGTGTAAACTTTGGACTGTAAATCATTGTGTGTTTGGAAATATCTTTATATCACACTTGTTTCTGAGAGATAGACTTGCTAATTATGAAATTCTGGGTTCAAAGTAAATTCCTTTCAGCTGTCTGGAAGCCTGACGCCTCCCTTCCCTTCCTGGTTGACAACTCTCCTTGGGTCCAATTTTGTTTCTTGTTTTCTAATCTAAATTTTCTCTCAGGCCCTTTTATGTTTTTATATTTCTCATTATGTTTGTTTTGGCTAATCATCGGGAGGCTCTACCAACTAAGAATTATTGTAAAGTAAATTCTTGCCTTGCATTTCAGAATCATTCATTATGCATGGGGGCCCAGTGCAGCGTGATTGCCTAGGGGGAATTAGGGCTCTTAGGTGAATGGATCCTGCTTCTAACCAGAGCTACCATGATGTGGACATATTTCCTCAGAGTCTAATTCAGTGAGGTGATACTTTTTAGTTTCCTCTTTCAAGATGTTTCTGGACACCTTGGAGGATACTAGGCCTGTTCAAACTTTTTCTGTGTGGCCTTTGAAAAACAGAGTTGCTGGGTTTAGTGATGCTCAGGGGCAGAGCTAGTTTATGCCTCTTTGGAATCCTGCTCCTGTTTGTTTTAATGGCCTCAGAGAATTTTCCTTATTTTTTATCCAACTCAGCCATGCGTTCAATTTTATTTTAATCCACCTTTTTATGCTCCTTGTTGTGAAACTCTTTGGATATCTATCTAACCCATTGTACTGTTGAAAACAGAAGTCTATCTTGTTTGTTCATATTAAAGTATTTTTAAAATCATTTGTACCAGTATGTTCTTCCTAATGACTTTATACTCTTCCATTGTAAAAATGCACCAGAACTTATTTGCTAGTTTCTCTACTTATTAGCCTGTTTTTTCCTACCACATTGCTTTCAAAAGTAAAAGATTATAGTGAATAAATGTATATATTTCTTACAATGCACACTTAAATAGTACAGCCCTAAATGTTGAACTACTGGGTCAAAACAAATATTAGCCTTATTGTTGATGATTCCTTTTCTCATGTGCTCTTCTCAACCTTGCTTTCCTCACCTAATCATTACGAAGTGTTGCGGATTTACTCATACATATCTGCTTCACTCTAATCCCACTGCATTGACCCAATTCCAGCCCCAAATAATCTGTTGCTGTTATCATGCCAATCCCTTCCTTTTCTTGTCACTATCATTCTCTTAAAATCCAATCACCGACAACATCATAATAACCTGCACTCTTATGGAAAAGACTGAATTGTCTTACAGTCATGTTAAAGTACGTGAATATTCATGAGGATGTAGACATGTTTAAAATATTGGTATAGCTAATATCCTTTAAACTATGACATATATATGTCATGTATATATATGATAAATCTAAGTTTTTTTTAAATCTTAGGTTCAGGCTCCTGAGTTCATGACTAGGACATTTAAAATTTTTAAGCCTTTTTTTTTTTTTGGTAAAAGCAGGTCTGACGTAGTCCTAAGAATTTCTATAGTTTTCCATTTCTGTAGTTACTTAGGAAATACCAACATGTTGATTCAGAGGAAGTACCCATAATAAACTTAACCATGTAGAATTAACAAATTTTCTGATTAGTGTCTAAAATCTGCCTGTTTCTTGGCTTTCTGCTCCATATACGGTATATGTTCTCCTTCATGTTATTTGGTCATTTGGACCCCTAGAGACATAAATGCTGAGGGAGTGTCTTAGTTACTTTCTCTTTTGCTATGACAAAATACTCCACACCCACAATTTAAAGGAGGAGAGGTTTGTTTTGGCTCCCAGTTTGGAGACATTACAGCCCATACTCATCTGGCTCTAAGGTAGTTTCAGCATGGGAGAGGGGCACGGTGGAGGAGAGTGCCTCAGGACAGGTCAGCAGGGAGGCAGTGAGTACAAGAAAGAAGAAGCAGGAAAGAGGTGAAGCCTTCCAGGTCACTGCCCCAGTGACCCACCTCTGACCAGATCCCCCTCCTAACAACAAGTCACCTATGAGTCCCACAGCCCAGTCACCTCCCCAAAGCCACACCTGTAAGTGCATGAGGCTTTGGGGAACATCCAGATATAAACCCCAACAGGGAGTATGTCAGTGTAGGGTGTCTCTGGCTGCCTATCTATACTCTGAAGATAAACACCATTGTGAAGCATGGAGCCATGGCACCATGGGTATATAGGTATAACTTCCCCTTTGTGTTGGACATGACAAAATTCTTAGAAGCATGTTAATACATGCAAAAGGTCGTGTAACTTGGTGGCAGACAGTCTCATCTCATATGCCCAATCTGACACCCAGTGTCCTCCTGAACTCCGTTTTGAGGATAATTCTCAGATCTTACCTGGATAAAAGAGTATCTTGAGTAACTGATGATGTTTGTCATGAGGTAGAGAGGGTTGAGTAGTAGTATTTTTTCCTCTAATGTTTGTCATTTTTAAAATTCATAAGTAATTTTTTCTACATGTAGATACATTATATATTTCATATATTTTGTTATATATTATATGTTTATATGAAGGATATATATGTATATAAAATTCATAGAAATTATTATTAAATATTTAAGGAAAGCCATACCTAAATTATTGGGGGAGAAGAAATTTTCTATTTTTCTGAAGATATTTTTAAAAGTTTTAATAATTAGATATTTTAGTTGAGTCGGGGAGAATGGTTACAAGACATATCAAAGAGCTTTCATAGATTCATGGAAATGTTCTTATTTAATTAAACAGTGAATTTAGCTTTATTTATTGCTACAAGTAGGGAAATACCTGCCTTTTGGACTTTTCTGTTCTCACTGATTTCTCGAGAATAAACCTCAGAAGAATTTCCTTCCCCTCCCCCTCTCCCCCCTCCCTTCTTTCCTTCCTCCCTTCCTTAATTGCTTAATTCTTTTGTCTTCTTCCTGCCACCCCTCCTCTTCTTCCTTCTTCTTCTTCCTCTCCCTCTCTCTCCCTCCCTCTCTTCCCTCCCTTTGTATTTAAATTCTTATTGTAGATCATCTCACAGGCTTTCTCATCTTGGTCCACCCTACCTTTCCATATTATTGTGCTGGTTTCACAACTTCTGAATGTGCCTTAGGTCCTCTCTTCCCTTCAATTCATTCTGCACCTGCAATAATGACCTCCCAGGACCTGTGCAGAAGCCTTCATTGCTTCGATAGTGTTCAAATCTTACCTGTCCTTATCCCTATCGTCGTCCCATCCTTACTGATTTTTCTGTCTAATTGGTTCTAACAGTTAATGAGAGAAGAGGATTGAAATCTCTCTACAATTATTTATTATCTATTTTTCTTTTTAATTTAAACAAACAAGGGACTTTGTCTCATTTTTCTTTTAGTTTTGTCATTTTTTGCTTCATATGTACTCCAAAGCTCTGCTTCGGAGTACATACACAGTCAGATTTGCTATATCTTCCTGTTGAATTGATCCCATTCTCCTTATACCATGTACCTTCCTTTTCCTGGTAATTTCTGGTTCTGAAGTCACATTTATCTGACTTTAATATAGCCACTTCAGCTTTGTTATAATTAGCATTTGCCAGTATTCATTTTTATTCTTTACTTTTAATGTAATAAGAACATATGTTTATATTTTAAAGTTTTTTTCTCTAGAGTATATAGTTGAACTTTCCTTTTCTAATCCAGTCTAATAACCCCAGCCTTTTAGTTGGGATATCTAGTCCATTCATGTAATTATCGATATAGTTGGGTTTTAAATCTTCAGTTATCTATTTGCTTTTTTCAAATATTTGTTTCATCGTCTCTTTTCTCTTTTTAATTCTTTTTTTCCCTTCTTATAGATTGGTTGAGTGTTTTTGAATATTCCGTTTAATTTCTGTCATTGGCTTATGTCCTCTACATCTTTGTTTTGTAGTTTTAGTGAGTGCTCTAGTGTTATGTCCCTTGAATTTATCACTATCTTCAAATGAAGTTATACAACTACTTCATTTGATATCAGAACTCTACCACAATATATTTCCATTCTCCTGCCTGTGGTTTGTTTTCGTATTTCATTATACAAAATTATAACTAAAATATCTTCTTCCTACTTTTTCAACCTCTCAGAGCTCCCGTCTATATTTCCTCAACTCAGCAAGACTGGTTGGCTTATGTGGACTTTCTGTTGCAGGTCCCATGATTTGGAAATTGTTTTTAAGCAGAAATTGAGGAAAATTGAAGAATCCAACAGAGATCAGAGTCCTATGTTACTTGTCCAGTATATAAAAGCTGCTCTTTATCATATTTTATCCAGTCTTCTAGCTGATTATAGTAAAGGCTTGAATTTGGTTCCTGGAGAGCCCAGAAGCAAAAGGGCCTTTCCACTACTTTAGATGAAGCTCAGCTCAGTCTCCTTGGCTTTGATTATTGGAACATCACATCATAAAAGGCTGGACCTGCCTCTGCACAGCTTCTTTTGACAACTATTTTCCATCATATTTCTCATCTTTTATCTTTGTTTTCTTTCTTGATACCGTGATCTGTGGTGCACTTTTGCTTCTGAGCCATTTTCTCACTGCTTTTGTTCACTGTCTGCAGTATCTACTCCTTGACTTGCCTAAGCCCTGCTCATTGTGTTAGTTCCTTGTCTTTTTGTCTAACTTCTCTTTCAGCAGCCAAATGGATATTTTCCTTGATTGTGCTCATAAGTAACTTGACAATGTTAGGACTTTGAAGTTAGCCTGCACCATTTTGAATCCTGTCTCTTGCATGTAATACTTCTGATATCATGATTAAATTTTTGAATACTAATTTCCTAATTGTAAAATGGAATAAATATAGTGCCTTTCATGTAGAGATTTATTATTATGGGTTATTGTATATAAAAAATTAGAATAGTAATAATCCACATCATGAATATTAACATTCTCATTTAGACATGTCCATAACATCTACATAACATTAATTATCTCTGTCCTCTTACCATTTTCTTGAAGGAAAAGACTATATAATATTTATTTACATATGAGCCACAACAAAGTATCCAAAAAAATGTACTAGATCTGAAATACTGGCTGAAATACTGCTATGTTGTTGTGTGGCTTTTTCTCCTAAGATAGAAGTGCCTTAGCCTCCAGGCATTGTTTTGGCAAATAAGATTAGGAACAAAAGAAAACTCATCAGGAGGAGCTTTTTTTAGTTTTCAGATTTCTATTTTAAGCCATTTGTGTTTTGATATTTTGAATTAGTAAGTTGGAATTAGTTGTTATTGCCTTTAATATTGAAAGCTCAATCTTAAAGCATGAATTTTCCTATTTTTAGTTAAAGACTCATAGAGATTTTTGTTTCATCTGAAGGATCCTAATGTAAGCTCAGCTTGATACTGCAAAGGGAGTGTTCTTGAATTATCTGCTTCGCTGTGGTGTTATTTCTTGGTAAAGAAAAAAGAAACGAATTACCCTATGTATGCCATTATTTTTATGCTGCATTTGTGAAGATCCAGCACAGATTTGCTTAGCCTTTTCTGTAGATTAATGTGTAGCTTTTACATATGATTTGCTATGAAAGATAAGTGGAGTTAACAATTTTTCTAGTTGGAGATCAACAACTCTTTGACCTTACTGTCTACAGAATGTGAAACTCATTTACGCATATAATATTTGCCCAAATCTTTTCCACTTTTGTGTTTGATGTAAAGATTTAGAAAGAAATTTCACTATTACTTTAATAAGTACATTAGGCTGGGTGATTAGTAGTGCATGGATTTCCTGCATTGTAAAGTTGGTCAAAAGCTGCATATATCAAAATTTTGAAATATGCATGATTTTTTTATATTGTGTATTTTTCTTGAGTTTTTAATAGCAAGCATTAATATATTTATATATATGTGACTTTCTAGAAACAAATATGTATATATATTAATGTACAAAACTGAAATAACTTTCAGTATTAACTAAAAGATTGTTGTGAATTATTGCTAAGACCAAGTTGCAATTTGATACTTCACAGATACAAGCTTACTTCCTCCCAAAAGTATTCTATGGCATTTATTTTATTTTCCCAAGAACATTTGCAGTGCAAAGAAAGGGATGCATTGGGATTTAGCTTTTTCTTTTACAATCTAAGGAAAGATATTTGGATAGTCATACCTTGATATGTACGAACTACCTAAATTTACTTGATTTTTAGTTCATTGTCAAAAGGAGACGTATTTGAAAAGTCACAAAACTAAAGCAATATATCTGCAGTTAAATGGCAATTTTAAATGACTCAGACAAAAGGCACTGCATCTGTCTAAAAAATAACCCATACTGGCTGCACTTAAAAGCAGTCAAAATGCACATTCATAGCTAATTATAAACAAAAACTAGTTAACACTTTAAATAAAAAGAAAAATAGCAAGAAGATTTAGAGCCTAGACAAGCAGATGAAAGGGTTCTGAGTTGCTTTCCATCTGATATTACTCAAATGCAACTCTGTCTCCAATTACCTGGGAATATGTGGTATTCCCTCATGAAAGCTCAAGATGAGAAAGGGCGTCCATTCCGTGCCTCTGCTTACTCACAATCATTTGGAACAAGTTCAGCAGAAATATTTCACATTGCAAAAGAGACTGGAGCCAGACGGTGACTACAGACACTAATCACAGGGTCAAAATATTAACTTAGTAGGACAGCAACCACCGGGAAATATTTGCGGAGGCAGAGATTTTGGGGGAGGAAGTATTAATGCTGTTGGAGAAGGCATCACCAAATGCCAAAGTGCTGAAATAGGATCATTAAAATGCTATTTTTAACCATGTTCAGTAGAATCAGACCTAAAGGATAATCATATCCCTTTACCCTAAAATAAATACATAGGTGGGGAGAAAAGTAACCAAATAAGTAAGTAAAGATTGTGTCCTAAAAAGTTCAGTGGTTTTTTTTGGTACCGGGGATTGAACTCTGATCCTTGTGCTTGCACGGCAGGCAGCAAAACCACCTAGCTAAATCCCTGGCCCCATCAGTGTTTCTTTTAATGTCCCAATTTAAAGGGTTTCTCTGCCCCAAGTTGCACATCTCTACCACTTGAGATTTGGGGGGTTCCAGGCAACATTATCACTAAAATGACAGTTAATTTCTAGGGCCCACTGTTAAGGCTTATATCTAGGTGTTCCCCCAAAGCCTCAAGTGGTCATAGGTACGAAGTTTCAAATGTAGCTGGATTAGGGTGTGTGAATGTAGATGAAGAGTTTGACACTGGGATTAAAGGTGTGATAGGGAAGCCCCACCCTGGGTATGCGTGGCACCAATCAATAGCCTGGATGGAATACAAAGAGACAGAAAGAAGGCAGACTTGCTGCTAGTTGCTTTGCTGCCTTCAGCCTGCTATGCCATGAACTATTTCTCCTTTGTGATGTCCCTCTGCCATGCCCCCCTGCTTTGGAGCCAGATGATTATGGACTGAAACCTCTACAACCTCTGAGCCAAAATAAACCTTTCTTCTTTTTAACTTTGGGTGTTTGATATTTTGTCTGAGCAACAAGAAAAGTAAATAAGATACCCAGTTTGCCTCTGAGAAGTAGCAACTGACTAATCAGTTTCTAGGGTCCATTTTTCTCTATATTTTAAGGCCTATTGAAATAAAAGTTTCATATTCCCTAGAGATAATCTGTATAAACCACTTTTTACTTTGCCTTTTTTCTTATGTTATACCACTCCATTCTTTCCCTTCGAGATCAGTGGAGAATTGATTGCTTTATTTCACTGTCTTGATTCTCATCCCCCACACTAGTTCTCTCTTCAGTACCTTAAATTGCAGAACATTTATTTGGAAGTGGATCTCAAACATCAAGATATGATTGGTTACTACAGTATGTTTGGGATTAAAAGGTCTGTTTTAAAGTAGTGTTGCAGACTTTTTTAAAACATCATTTTGTCTTTTGGATTTTAGCAAATTCTCCCTAAATTGACCAAAATACTGTCCTCTTCCTTACAGCAATTTTATTTCCTGCTATAAGTATTTAAGAATTTTAAAAGTCTACAATGCCATTAGCCTCTGCTTGTGCTATACATATTGGGAATTCTCTGTTTTAGATCTGTTTAAACAACCATAGATCCAGATGTAGTTGCTTAGGTTTGCAATCCCAGATACTAAGAAGGCTAAGGCCGGAGGATCACTGAGCCCAGGAGTTCTGGGGCAGCATAGCAAAACTCATCTCAAAAAAGAAAACAAAAACACATCAAAACCAGCACAAATTTAGTAGAAAAAAAGAAAAAACCTATTAAATATATTTTAGAGTTATTGCTAGATTTTGTAATGCTCTTGGGCCATAATTTCTCCATAGTGATAAGGAAATATCATCATTTTAGCAGAGTATGTGTCTAATTCTGCATCTAGATTCTGTGTAGAAAAATTAAAAAGATTTATGATGCTTCCACCATGGAAGACTTTTCCGATTTTGCAAGCAATGCATTTCTATTGTTTTTAGTAGTAATGGTGACATGGAAATGACAGGAAGGACAAGAAAAGTATTGCTCTGCCCCAGGTGATTTATACATTATATTATTAAATGATGCAGCAACTTAATGAAAATGTATTATCCTGCTTTAATGATCAAGAAGAGGCATTTTACCAAAGTAAAGGTCACAGTTGTTAAAATCTACAACTTAGTGGCTCAACCAGAATTCAAATCCAGGTTTGTCTGACTCGAAATACAATATTTGAGACTTGAACACTGCTACGCAGGCTCTGGAAATGAATAGTAAAGTGGTAAGAACTCCTTGTTAGGAAAGTGTAGCCTTTATGGTGCCACGTATAGACGTGCTTACTCCCTGAGACCTGAGCTCTGGGTGGCCCTGTGGCACTGATGTGGATTAGAAGTCATGCAGACACCTCTGTCAGAGATGGTCCAGGCCACCTGGCTGGGAGGTTTCCTATTAGTCTTATTGTAAATGTTTTGCTAGTTGTCCTGCAGTACTCTCATTATGACTGGTTCCGAGGCTGTGGTCTTCAGTTGATGTGTCAAAAAAGAAATGAACTATATTCTCTGTGCATGAGGAAGTTGATCTTATTTGATATAGCAAATTGAAATCTTTTATATCTCTTTCATGTAATTAATTTAGTATAGTTATTTATTTTGGTTTTTGTTTTGTTCTGTTTTGTTTGCAACACTGGGGATTGAATTCAGGGCTTTCACACTGAGGTACATCCCCAGGTGCCCCTCTCCACTTAATTTTTTATTTTGAGACAGGGTCTAGCTAAGTCACTAAGTTGCCCAAGGTGGGGTTTAAGCTGCAGTCCTCTTGCCTTAGCCTTCCAGAGTGCCGAGATTACAGATGTGCACCATAAAGTAAGCTCAGAGTACTGTATTTTAATCACATTTAGTGGTAGCAGATTATAGGTATGTAGGAAACTGTTGCTAAAAAGAACACTGGCTTTCAAAACTCTTCACAAAACTGGCAGTGTCATCAGGAATTAACTGCAAATAATTTTTATGTTTCTAAAAAATAGGTTAGGAAATTAAAAAATCTACACAGATGTATATGTTATATATAGAAAATCACTGTATTTTCTGTGTCATAAAGCCACATCTATATATGTCACAGTGGCAGCTCACAGCCTGTGCAAGTTGTTTCTCAAACTGAAAAATGCAGATTTTGAGCAGCAAATGCACTTACCTTGCATGTATCCTGAATAAATGGTAGTTATTTATTTTTTCAAATAGTATCTTAATTTTCAATGATTAAATTATATTCAGTTTGATATGTTCATCCCCCAAACCTAAAGCAACCATGCTCTCTGTCAGTAGGTTAGTATCTTTACTGTGTTTTAAAAAATTGTGCAACAGAACAAATGTTGCACAAATGGTGCATTTGTACAAGCAGTGTACTGGTATCTCAGTGTTCCCAGCAAAACACCAGTTGCACCCCAACTATTCAGAAGTTTTTCCTGAGATTACCATACAGAGGAAAATCTGTTCAGTTTGACTCTACATCAAGAGTTGAAACGTAGACTCTAATGTACTTTCATCTCTGTTTCGATTGTTTATTAAAGCTGATTACAGTTTCGATGTACAAATTACCTTAGCTTCATAATCATGTAAAAATAATGGATAGTAGAGAATTTCTAAGTATTTTCTGTGATTTTAATTTGGCTTTTTGGTTGTGGTATGGCTCTTAGGTTTGCCAAGAGAGTCTTTTTGTTTTATTCCTTTGGTATGCATTAATGTTCTGCCACACTGGATTAAAGCGAGTTTTATTAAAAAGGCCAGATTTGTTCATACAAGGAAGTAAGAGCTGTTTTGGTGCACATCATAAGTAACCATTATGAACAAGTGAAATTTACTTTACCCCATTTATCACAACTTAGGAACATATGCTTTGAAAAGCTACAAGTATATGCTTTCTTTATCTCCCGATACTGTTGAAACAAAATAGTGTTTGACTTAGTTAAACATAATTATGTATTCTATCACTGAAAGAATTTTAAGATCATCAAGTCCAAAATTTTCAAGAGACATTTATTTAGTCTCTACTAATTATTAGAGGAATTACGTCAAATATTTTGTATATATTAACAGAGTTATTTTATTTGCCTAAAGTCACATGTCTAATTTTAGTGACAGAATCAGAAACAGGATGCTGATTTCTGGCATATCATTCTTGTGTATTTTAAGTTTTATAAACCATTTACTTGAATCATAAAGTAGTCCAGAAATTCTTTCTTCTAATCTCAGTCTTGATCATTGTATTTTACAAAGAAAAAAAAAGTCCTTCCTGAAAGTGGTATGCATTATGGTGCTTTTTAAAATTTTGCCTTAAACAATTTTTATGTGTTTCTAGAATTGTTTCTGGAAGCAAATCATGTTTTATGGTAGACAACCCAGAAGAGATTTTTATAAGACAGTGTGTTCATACTGGAGACTTTTCAAAGCAATATCACGGAACATGTATTGTGTTTTTTAATATGGCTAACAATTGACCTGTAAGTTTATGTAAGCAATCTAAAGTACAAAAAGGGAAAAGAAAGAAAGAAAAATATTCCCTTGCTGGCTCAAAGGGAGCCTTGTTAAATCCTGACAATCCTGGCAAAGCGTGGAAGCATGGCACTCAGTTATGACTTTGTAGATGCTGTACAGACCTTCAAGAAAATACTGTCTGAAGTTGTAAACATTAACTAGCCCAAGCTGTACTATTGTGTTGTGAGTAGTGACAGAGACACTTTAACAATTCCCAAGTGACTGTGAGTTTTCTTTAAGGTGCACACTTCCAATTTTGTTTTTATAACCAGCTTGCCTTGCTCCATTTTGTCTTCTAATTTCTGCAAATGGCTACAAGTGTGACCCAAAAGGAAATGATTGTAAATAAAAAGACAACTTCTTCATATGCATATGTGCATTTTATCTCATAACTCAAGTGATTTCCAAACTGTGGGTCACCGACTGTGAAATAAATTTACCAGGTCACAATTTACCTTTTTAAAATCTAATAGTACATATTTCAAAATATCAAGATAGTATTATGTGAAATAACCATATGTTTGCAACTGTTGTACCAAATGTAATGTAGAAAAAACAGGTAAGGGTATGTGTGGAGTAATATATAAATTACACAATGCTTATACATAAATTAAAAGACACTACCATACTTTAAATGATAGATTCTTAAGCAACTTTAAGCAAATTTCATTTTTGAAATTTATACAAAGTTGTTATAGTGAGTAAATGGGTATCCCACCCCACCACCCGCCCGTTTCAGAACAGATCATGATCTGTTTACTTGTGATCTCTGTTACAAAGAGCTCCATTGCAGAGTTCACAGTTCTTAATATAACTCAAGAAGGTTAGTTACCATTTGTTTAGTTTTTGACTTGTGTTTGCATCTTTGCTTGAGAGAATTGTTTTTAACTAGTTGAACTAATCATTGGCATTTAAACACTGACACATTTGATGTAAACATGAAATTGGTATTTTCTTTTCTCAAGTTACTGTGACTATTGTTAGGATATGATTTAGAATTTGAAAGTTTTTATTGATTATGTAATATACCAAATCTGTGTTGATATAGTAGTGTCAACTTAATTAAAATTAAATATGCTCACTTTAATTATATGTATCAGTGACATTCATAGATTTAAAATAAATTTCTGGTCAGGATGTATTATAAGTAATAGTTAAAATAAATGTCATATTATTTAGATCATATTTTTCTTGAGAAAGTAAACTGTTTATCTGTCTCACATCCTTTTCTTCATTTTCAGCTAAAATTGACCAGGAAGCAGAAGAAACTTCACTGACAGAGACTCATAAATGGTGAGAAATTGCTTTCTTTTCATATAGCATTTCTTCTCAGGATAGGCTAGTAAAGTGCTTAGTATATTTCATCTCAAACAAATTATTAATTTACTTTTTATTTTCAAGCATAAAACAAAAAGAAATCCCATACAATGGTATATTTGATTTCCAAAATGAACACTAAATTTTATTTTTATGACTACATAATGTATAATTCCATGGAGTACCAAATTACTTTTAGCAGCATAGCATCTTCTCTTTCAGACAATCAGGCATGTTCGGGGTGGGGCGTACGGCTGTAGACTAGCATCTTCCCTTTCAAATAAGGTGTGGACTGTGTAAATGCAAGAAGGAATTTTTGCAAGAATAAAGGTTGATGAGTTTGATTATAGAAAACTATTGAATGCCTGTTCTCAAAAGAAAAACCCAGGGCAGAGCTTCCCCTGGATGCACTTTCACTTCCAGAGTGAAATCATGGGTGAGCAGAGACAAGTGTATCAGAAATCTCTCTGCTTTTCTTACTCAATTATCTTTTCTCCTTTTTCTCTCCATTAGTCATGGTTCTTCAGAAAAACAAAGTGTGTGTTTGAGTGTGTGTGTGTGTTTGGAGGGAGGGAGAGAGAGAGGTGCAAGTACTGGAGAGAGACATTGAGAGAGTTTGAGAAAGAAAAATTGAGAGAGAGTGAAAGATTTATTTTGTGGAATTGGCTCACATGGCTATAGGAGCTAGCAAGCCTAAAATTAGCCAGGCAGGCTGGCAATTCCGTAGGAGTTGATGTTGTAATCTCAAGTCTGAAAGTAGTCTGGAGGCAGAATTCCTTTCTACGTGGGAACCTCCTCAGTCTAAGGCCTTCAACTGACTGGATGAGGCCCAGCCATGTTAGGCAGGGGAATCTGCTTTTCTTAACATCTGCATTAATCACATCTAAAAACTGCTTTCACAACAACCACTAGACTGGTTTTGACCCAAAACTGGGCATCATAACCTAGCCAAGTTGACACATAAAATTAACCATCACACTTTCTAAAGAGAATCTGATTATTCTCTAGGGAAAAGTTTTATTGAAGAAGTTCTTTGTCATTGCTTTATAAGGTGAGATCCTTACCTTTGGAGGTCTTGGTGAAGACCAGTTGAAGAGGGCCCTTGTAGCTGCATAGTACAGTAGCAACAAGCTGAATGGCCAGGCAGTCAAAATTTTAAGAGAAAGAACAAGGGAAGAAGGCAGCAGAGAAGGATCCTTCAGGGATCACAGGGGCTACTAGAAGTTGGGAGGCTGTGCCTAAGCATACTAGGCTCCACCTGCTCATGAATATCAGATCAGGATGGGAGCCCAACCATGTCAAGACCTATTGCCTCTCTGACCCTTGGGATTTCTGCACAACCTCTGGCCACCCATTGGCTGAACAATCAGCTATTCTGACCCAGGGGAACTCCTGGGAAAGCAGGCTTTAAAATAAAATCACATATTACATTCCTGTATACAGTCTTGCTAATACTTACTTACACAGTCAGTGTAACAGCATCAGCTGAGTGCACGGCCTCTAACCCCACTGTTATGAGCAGGCTGAAGCATTGAGGGAATGGTGGACTTTGACTGAGATTCTAGCATTCATTTCTCCTTCCTAGCTGAAAGGCCTTGGCTATTTTGTGTACCTTCCCACCACCAATGGTGGATCACCAAATGTGCTCTGTACTTTTTTTTTAAAATTAAATTCTTTTATTGGTACATTGTAGGTATGCAACACAATTACATTTCTCATTGGGAATTGTACCTTTACATAATGCATCTTGGTTCTTATTTTTTCCCCATTCCTAGCCCTCCCTTCACCCCCTCCACCCTTCCCTATTTACAAAGACTTTATTTCCATTTTTTCCATTTCTCATCATTTTTCCTTTCCCTTCTTTCCTTTCCCCTGCCCCTCCCACTACCTCTACCCCTTTGGACCTTTTCTTCCTATTTTACATTGTCGATTATTCATTCTAGTCATTGGTACATTTTAGGTATACAATATAATGACATTCATCATTGGAAATTTGCACCTTTATATAGTCTCTCTTGGTTCTTATTTTTCACCCTTGCCCAGCCCTCCCTTCAACCCCTCCATTCCTCCCTATTTACAAAGATTTTGTTCCTATTTTTCCATTTTCTCATATTAATCCTATTCCCTTCTATCCTTTCCCCTAGCCCTCCCACTTCCTTCCCCTTTGCCCCTTTTCTTCCTATTTCACATTACCTATTATACATTTAGTCCTTATTTACACTTTCAGTTTCTCACACCAGAGAAACTATTCGGTGTTTACACATGTGTGTCCTATTTATTCCACTTAAGGGTCTCGCCTCAATGTGCATCCACTTAGCTATAAATGTCTCTAATTTCTCATTTTTTTATGGCTGAGTGGTACTCCATTTTATTAAAAAAACCACATTTTCTTTCTCCAGTCTCCAGTTGATGGGCATTTGGGCTGTTTCCAAGTTTTAGCTATTACAAACTGTGCTGCTATGAACATGGGCACACATATATCACTGTGGTATGATTCTTTTAATTCTTTGAGGAAGATCCCCAGCAGTGGAATAGCGGGGTCAAATGGGACTTCCAGTCCTAGTTCATTGAGGTATCTCCATACTGAATTCCACAGTGCTTGCACCAGTCTACACTCCTACCAGCAGTGGAGCAGGGTTTCTCTTTCCCCACAGCCCCTACAGCATTTGTTATTGGTTGATTTCATGATAGCAGCCATTCTTTCTGGAGTGAAGTAGAATCTCAGTGTTGCATCTCTTGAATAACCAGTGATGTTGAACATTTTTTCATGTATTTATTTGCTATTTCTACTTCTTTGTCTGAGAAATGTCTGTTCATTTCAGATGCCCATTTTCGGATTGGGTCTTTAAATTTGGGAGGTCTGATCTTTTTAAGCTCTTTATAGATTTGAGATAGTAGACCTTTGTCTGAGGAAGAGCAGGTGAAGATTTTTTCCCACATTGTGGGTTGTCTCTTCATACTGTTGGTGGTTTCTCTTGCTGTGCAGAAGCCTTTTAATAAGAAGAGATCCCACTTGTTGATTGTTTGTGCTAGTTCACGGGCAACTGAGGTTTTGTTCATAAAATCTTTTCCTACACCGCTGTCTTCAAGGGTTCTACCTAACCACTGTTCCAACTGGTTCAGAGTTTCTATTTTAATATTTAGATCTTTAATCCATTTTGATTTTAGTTTAGTGCATGGTGAGAGATATAGGTCTAGTTTTAATCTTTGGCAAGTTGAAGCCCCAGAATAGCAAAAGCAATTCTAGGTAACAGAGACATGGCAGGGGGTATCACAATCCCCAACCTGCAACTCTACTACAAAGCTACTGTGATAAAAACAGCATGGTACTGGCAAAGAAACAGACCTGAGGACCAGTGGAACAGATTAGAAGATGCAGAAACAATGCCAGACACACTCAGCCATCTCATCTTCGATAAAGGAGCCAAACACCCTCATTGGAGGAAAGATAGCCTCTTTAATAAATGGTGCTGGAAAAATTGGGCTTCAAAATGTGCTCTGTACTTGTAGAAGCATCTTTAGGATGCAAACCCCTAGCCTTTTATGTCATTTCTTTTTAATGTTTAAAATGCCCAAATATGTCTTTATCTACAACACACAACCACCACTAAAATTGCAATAAAACACACGCAACACACACTCCCTCTATTTGACCTCTACATATTTCAATTGCCTCTGAAAGAGGAGAGCCAGGAATATGAATTTATTCAGGCTCATACCTCCTCAGTCTTCCATCTCTCCCTTTATTTTTATTATAGGTTATTCTTATTATGTTCTGTGTACCATGTTACCAGCAGCCAGATGAAATCCATTTTGGAGCCAAGATGGTTTATAAACAGACTGATTCTGCTTGATCTGTTTGTTTAATTAACCTCAAAGTTGATCTTCCTTTTCTAGTCTTCTGTTAGCCCTTTAACCCTGACACAGAAAATACACGGGCAGGTTTTTGTTGTATGATGCTAGCAATGCTTAAAAGGTTTTCTTTTACTCTATACCCTGCAGGAAGAAGCCTAGTGACAAACTGGCAACAAATTAGCATACTTTGATTCTTAGAAATGGTTCAGAGTCATTTACAGGCTATCAGATGCTTTATGGATCAAAGGATGATCATATAGTGACCACACAGCTTTTCTGTACCAAAAAAGAAGTTTCCCAAAAACGTTTCCCGAAGGATCTGGAGCTAATTTAGGACTTCTTATGCTCACCAAGATCACCGTGAAAGAAGGCACGGTTGTGTCAGGCAGGGACTGATTCTTGACATGTTCTGAGTGGATCTCTATTACTCAAGAAGTACAAGTAGATAAATAAAACACATTAAGTGCCTGTGCCGTAGCTTCTTCATTTGTAAAAGGAGTGAAAAACTTCATCTCTCTTTCCATCCTCTTAGGCTGTAGGAATAGAATTCCTTGTTTTTTGCAGTAGGCTAAGCTCTTCCAGGGTGGCGGGTAAGAGACCTTACCAGAAAGGCCTTATTCTTGTGAAAATGTTCCATAAACTGACATTGTCAACTGACTCTGAAAGGAATTCTATTCATTTGTCTTGATGTCCTAGCACTTTTTTAAAAAAGTCCATAGTAGAATATTATGTGTTCTTCATATCATTTTATGATTTCATAACTAAAAATATCCAAAAGAAACAATGGTTTAGTACACCTTTTTTAAAAAATCAGATCTTTTTTCATATTTTACACATTAGCATCATAGTTTTATGTGCTAATTCTGTTTATGCATGCATTTTCCTATTAATCTAAAAAGTGGAAGTTGGAGCTCCTATTTCACGAGAACAAAATATATAGATTTCAGTAAATACTTTGAACTTGTCAATTCTCTCAAAAAGGAAGGCAAATAGGCAAATGAGGCTTGAGCCATATCCAAAACTCAAATAAAAATCATATGAATATATTCTAATCTTCAGATGATTTCATTGGGCAAGCCAAACTATCATATTGTATTACAAGATGGATTTCAGCAGAATGTTGTTAAAGTTGGCTATATCCCCACTGTGTGTGTTTGTTTCAGCTTCAGCTTTTATTTTTAATTAGCATACCTGGCTTTCTTCAATTGTGGAAAAGTATCACCAGACGAAATGTGATTAGTTTTATTTTCTCACAATTACTTAGTATCCATGTCACCTCACAGGTGGAGAATATGGAAATTTTGGATTTGCCTAATAAATGATTATTTCCTTATATAAATTTAAAGAATAAGGAAGCTCGGTGTTATAAAATAGACCTATGCATACTCTGAAATATTTATTACTTTGTAATATGTTTTTCTTTGAATTTCTTCTGTTATTTAAATTCCATGGGTAAAACTCCTATCTTCTGACTTTTGAAGTAGAATAAGGACAAGTTTTAGAAACAGACTTGATTCCAGCTATCTGTTGCTTTAATTAAATTTATTTTTGGCACTAGTAAAGCAGATAGAAATTACTAAAAGCAAAATATGAATTATATTTTAACTATTACATTATATAACTTATTCTCATTAGTTAATTTAGGTGATATTCTGGGCAAAGGGAATTAAGGTTAAAATTGTATAATACTTAATACCCACCCTCTGTGAGCAATGGCAAACAAAGTAAAATGTATGTACCACTAACACTATTTTAAGGGATATTTTTCTAGGTGTTTTGTGATTTTTTTTCCCCCTAGAGATTAAAACATTTGTTTTGATGATGTTTATATTTTCCAATAGGATATATATATCATATATATATGTGATATATATATACACACTAGGATATGTATAATATATAATATATATATTCTGAAGTTTTATATCAAATTGTTTTAAAAAATTTTACAATAGAAGTCTTTCCCTCCTCCAGGACCCAAAAGGAACTAGAAAGATTAGCCCTATTTCCTTTCCCTTCCCTCCCCTTTCTCCTCTCCCTTCCCCTTCTCTTTCCTTCCCTTCCTCCCTCCCTTCCATGTGTATATGATACTAGGGATTGAACTCAGGGCCCCATGCCTGCTAGGAAGGTGCTTTACCACTGGCTGTATCCCACAACTCTTTTAATCTTGTGATCATACCATAAGACCATAGTGAACTTGTTGAATAGAGAAGCAATCATCACAATCATACAGAAGTAATAAATTTATGTTCTTTATTTTAGCATTATTATATGATGAGCATTTGACTGCATATTTTACAAATATATTAATTACCTCATAGAGTCTTTTAACTCTTAAAGAGAATACACTAGTTTCCCTTTTTTCTCCCATTTCACTTCAATATTAGCAATGGCAATTGAAAATAAGCAGCAATCAAAAGTAAGAAATAGTGATAGAAGAAAGCACATTTTAAAAGAACTTTAAATCACACATTTAAAAAAAATAAATACTATTTCTACATGTACTATTACTTAAGTGATATTTCACCAAAGCTAAGATTGTATAACAAATGAGTTGAAATGGAAAATAAATCTTTCATGCAAAATAAGACCATAAAAGAAAGAAATAAAGAAAGAAGGAAGGAAAAAGGAAGGAAGAAAGAGGAATGTTGGTTCCAATGGTTTCATATAGAATGTAACTGTTCATTCGTCATGGGAGAGAAAAATATTTAATCAGTCCTGAACTGATGCACACATATTTTATCATGTTTAGTGACTTTTAGAGTGTCAGTTTGTAAAGTGTTTATCCAAGGAATGGACTTCTGGCACATGGATAAAATGAAAAGTGAAATGTTTAGTTCATAATAGGCATATTTTCCAGAATCTTTCTGAACAACTATCTGGAGATGAATAGAAAGACTACAGGTCTTTGTTTATCTGTCTCATGCTGGCAGACCACGCAGGCTCCAGCCTGGTATTAAAACTGAAGTGACACGGAATGTCTTTGCAAAACCCCAAACAATGACATCATTCCCTTAGCAATATTGATAAAGTACAACAAAGTTGGAGTTTGTTATTTCCCAATTTGGATTTCTTAGTTAACTACTATCAATCTTGCCAAAAGATCTACTGTCTGGAGACCCACCAGAGGAAGGCTTTCTGACTCAATGATAGAAATCTGTATTTTGTGCCTTTTCAGGCCATGTGTTAAGTTTTAGGTATAGGACTTCTCTTTGTACAAATGGGGTTTCTTCTGAGGCTATCTTATGTAAATTTTTACAAAATCCATTGACCTTCAACAATGTGACAGCCCAGGATACCCTTTGTAGATTTCTTGGCCTTTGTCAGTTATAAAAAGAACATTCTGAGATGGTGGTATCTCCTGAAATTTTTGCCTGTTAGCTTTAGAGCATTTTATAGGATTTCAGCACCTTTTGCTTCAGAGAATATTTGTGTGTTTCTTCCAGTTTGTGTTGATAATTGTATGGAAAAATGCACCAAGGAATGTTTGACTTTTTAAAAAGTTTTACTGTAAAAATGGAGACTCTCCTGTTGTGTAGGATCAACTTTCTACTCCACTTTTTAAAAATGTAATCAGATCAGACTAATCTCTAAAAGCTCTATTCTTCTCCAAGTTGATAGAGGTTAGAATTACTAAACTTTTGTCCCTTAAAGCTAAGAAAAAAAGTAATGAAATCATTATTCTTTTACTGAGGATCCTGATTACTGTGTTCTTAAAATGAATGGTATAGAAATGGAGAGGAGAAAATAATGAGAGAAAAAAAGGATATGATATTCTGCTCACTATTTTGTATTTTTTTTTATCTTTGTTGTATTTTTACAACATAGAAAGTACAGAAAAACAAAAGTTAATCACTAAAGTTATCAGGTGTATTTAATTTACTAATATGATTTGTTAGGGTGTACAACTTGAGAAAATAGATTTTTAGCATAGTAGATATGTCAGGAAAACTATTTAAATGAAAGTAGTCTGAGGTCACTCTCAGAGAAGAGAAAGAGAAAGATTTTCTGAGTAGAATGAAACATAGAAAATGAAACAGTTACTGATTTTTCTACGTGCACATTTCATCAGGCAAATTAGAAATCTGCCTTAACCTGGGTGTAGTGGTGCATGCCTATAATCCCAGAACTCAGGATGCTGAGGCAGAAGGATCACTGTGAGTTTGAGACCAGCCTGAGCTACATAGAGACACCCTGTCTCAAACAAACAAACAAACAAACAAACATGCTTTAAGAGGTTCTTCTTAGTACTCCTTTAGATACAGGGTACAAAGAACCATGTTAAATTGTTACAGCCCTCAAAGCATTCTCAGAAGCCGCCAGAAATCAAGGTAGAAGTTGGCAACCTCCAAAGGGGCAGAAATGAGGCTGAGAGATGGAAGCACTCTCTGTGCCTCCATTTTCACCTCATCTTGAAAATAAGGGTAACAGAAGAGTACTTGGCACACGGGAAGCACAGAATAATTCTTTAATGGCATTCTTCCTTTTGGATGTTTATCACCAACTTCCCACTATTCAGTCAGTATTTTCTGTAGGTGTGTTATTGTGAACTCTTGAAATAGTGAATCTGTTGGATTCCTGGACACAAAGAAGCCATGAAGAGCACTGGCTAATCCAGTGTGGGCAATGGGTAAGACAATTTTTTTAAGTCAGTATAAGGAACTAAAAAAAATAGCACATTAACTTTTGGGGAAGGAAGAAAGGACTAAGGTAATAATAAGGCCTATGAATGTAGCTATCTTGCAAAGAGATAATTTGGTGAAAATATTGAACAATTTTTTACATTGAAATTTTTCTTTCATTGTGAGAAATTTTACATCATAAAACTCTTAAAATTTTACATTACAAAACTCATTTTTTGACTTCTATTATTTTTTTCTCTCTCTTTTTTTTTTGGTACCGGGGATTGAACTTGGGTCCTTGTGCCTGCAAGGCAGGCGGCAGAACCACTGAGCTAAATCCCCAGCCCTTGGCTTCTCTTATTGCATACATCAAATATGGATGAACTTGAAGAGTAGCATGAGAGTAGCAGAATTTTTTGACTAACGTGTCATCGCCTGTCTTGAAAGACAATGTAGTTGTGAGCTTGGCTCAGTGGAATTACAGCTATATTTGCCTTTGCAGACTTGAAATCAGAGTTGGAGCAAAGAAATAACCACACAAATTCTACTCTCAATAGGTGGATCATCTGCATAGAATGTCAAGGAAGTTAGTGATGACTTTTAGGTCCATGGCAGGCACAGTCTTTTCAGGCTTAGTTTCCTTCATTTACTGTGAGAATTCAGTATGATAGTGTAAATATTGCATTCAACACAATAACTAAGTATGTAAGTGTCCACTACATACAGATTTTTCCTCCTCAAAATGTATGCATTTTTCACCTTTCAAACAGCAATTTCCCTCACTGACCCAAGATCTCTACAGCCCCTCGCCTTTCTCCTCCACCCTTGAACAACCTCTACCCATCTGGGTGAGAGCAAGGCCACACTCCCATTCTTGGTCACAGAGAATCCCAAGGAGAAGCATTAGCATATTTGCAGTGAAAATACACTTCATTCCCCTGGTTATACTGTGGCATGGCAATTTGCATCTATACTGATTTTTTTTATAGAGCAAAAGGTTATTACTGGCACACAAACCCCTATATTATCGTGAATTGATGTAGGTTTTGCATGCTACTTCCAGAAGATTGGCAAACCCTATTGTGTACTATTTAAACCAGTTAAATAGTTCCCAAAGTGTCTTTGGGTTATTTTACAATGTTATGAAAATATATCCTTGCAAAATAACTTAGAGTCTTTTTTGTTTGTTTTTGGTTGTACTCTTTACATTGTTAGCAGTAAATTATGAGGGTTTTGTGGAAGGAACACATAAATTGATTAAAATTATTCTACTTGAGGATATTGTGATTAAGTTAAAGAGATTGGGAATACTTGACGTGGTTTACAGAGTTGATTTAAGAAATACATGGGAAATTAGGCCAGAAGACCCTGTCTCACTTAAAGTCCAAGTTCATTCCATGCTCTATGTTACAGAGAGAGAGCAGAGAATTAAAAAGGCAATAAGAACAACAGAAGATAGAAGATAACTTCCAATAAATTGAGAAGGAGGGATTAGAAAAATAACGTGATAAAGACATTATAGCAGCTTCTTTTCTCTCTAGTTTTTCCTAGAGTGTTGTAAGTGAATATTCAGGGGCATGTCCTGTGTCTTTCTTGTTCAGTTGCCTAAAATTTAGACTTCAGTTTTCTAAAGTTGATTTTCATTTTAAGAATTTAGTGATAACCAAGCATGGTTGAATACAGGTAACATACAAGGCGTGATTAAAACTACACTGAATGTTTAAGTTTTAAAAATTTGTTATAGTAAAAAACACATTGGTATTAATCCCCTTCAAATGCTCCCCCTGGCTTCAAACACACTTACCCCGCTGTCCTTGACACTTTCTAAAGCAGTTCTGGAAGCCCTCTTTTGCGAGTGTCTTTAGTTTGGGGTATTGTGGTTGCCTCCATTTGCTAAATCGATTAAAAACATTGACCTTTCATCATCGTTTGGACTTTGAGGAACAGTCAGAAGTTGCAGGTTGCCAGACCCAGTGAATAAGGTGGATGAGGATAAGCTGTAATGTTTTGAGGAGACTGCCTTGCTGTTGGATGGCGCTCAGCAACAGCATTCACGGTATTTTTCAACACATCTTATAAAGACAACAAAGAAGGCTTCCGAACTGCTTCAGAAAGTGGCTAGAATGATGGGATAAGTATGCCCAAAGTGAGGGGGCATATTTTGAGGGGGATTAATAATAACATATCCTTTGCTGTAATATTTTCTTAAAAATTTAAACATTCACTATATATTTTATCACACCATGTAGATACAATTTACTCATTGACTTAGAAAACTTAAAATATAGATCCATTAAAATGGAACTGAGAGATGTTTTGACTATTACAACTATGAATCAAAGTGCTTGTATCGCCAAAAGTAAACAGATTCTTTTGCTTCTTTTGAAGGTTCTCACATCCTTCAGAGATGTCTCGGGAAGGAAATAGCACCATATAGGTTAGCATACATACTTCACATACTTCTGTTAAGGGTCTTCTAATTTTAATTCTCGTGGATATGAAACGTAGTTCTCATGACTTTCAAAACGTACAACTTACCTTTCTTTTATTCTTTGATTTACATCTCATTATTCTTGGCTAGATAAGAATAAATTCAAATAATATTCTAAATCCCTCAACTTTATTTGAAATATGGGTTTATCAACTCTAGTCAAAGTGTACTAGAAACGTGAGCAAATGTATATTTAAGAAATTCAATAATGTTAAAATACTTTTAAAGTAAGGATCTGTAAATTATCACTTATTTTAATGCTGTTTTGACCAAAGAAAGTACTGGTTTCAAAAGATAATTAAATATCAAAATCCAAAACTTGATAGCTTATTCCATATATAAAGCTTAGGATATGAGGAAAAATGAATTTAGTGAATATAATTGTAAAATTTACCACATAATGAGTAAAGGATGGAATTACTTCTCTCCCATGTAATAGTATATAAATCAGAAGAAAAGGAGAAGGCCTATAATTAGCTGATATTAAAAATAGATGTAGAAAGATAGTGGCATTTTTTTCCTTTGATAATATTTTAACTCCATCCTAAAATAGTAATATTCAGGAGCTAGATCATATGCAAAATCACTAGTGGTAAGGTTTTCTTTTTGAAATACCTCATTGGGGAAATCTAACAACCCCAAAATATTGCTCACCGATGAGAGCAGCAAAATTAAAATAATTTTAAATAATTGAAGCAAGATTTTAAGATTCAGAGGGCAAAAATCAACTGTAGCTTAATTTCATTCTGCTAGAAGTAGATGTGGATTTCTGGAAGACAAGAGCATGTCTAGATCTCTAGATTCTTATTTCTGATCATCAGCCAAATTTTAAAAGCATTAAGAAATAAATGTTAAAGCTGAATCTTTAATGAGAGGAACATATTGGGAAATATTGATAGAATTTAAAATGGAGAGAATCTTTGCCAGCATCATAGTCCCAGACTATTGATGTTTATTTTTAATCTCTGTAACTTATTCTTAAATGATTCATTGTCATTTGGTCTTCTAAGTAACAAATTGCAGAGGAAGCATACTAATCAAATTAGTTGAGGAAAGTTTTTCCGAGCTTCTTGTCCTCCATGTATTTTTCCACACATATACTACTGCTTCATTTAACTTTATATTTTTATTTCTTGCAAAACTGGTACGTGTAGACACAGTAGAATAAGTCACTTTATATCACAGGCTTATAAAAAAACCCCCACAGCCTCTTGCCCTGCCTTTCCCTATACCCTCGTGTCTCTTAAATGTTTCCTCTGATGCTATTTGCTGTATTTCTCAGCATTATATTTCTCCTACTGATTTTTCATTGTTTATTCATTTAGCCATTATCTGTCAGCTTATGATAATAAGACATGTGATTTTAGCTTTCTCTCTCTTAGTTCCAAGCCCACTCACGTCTTCCTCTTCAGTCTTTTAACGTATGAGTTTATATTGCAATTTTTAGATAGAAAAGTTGTATATAAATATATTTTCAGACATATACATCCTCAATTTATTCTTCCTTCACCCTTGGTTGATAGTTATCCAACGTCCCTCAGAAAAGAAAGCATTGCTTCATGCTTCCTTAGTCTTCAGGATTCCTTTCAAGAAGTCTAGGAGCATTCTTCCTAATGGATAGCAAGTCTTGTATGAAACGTGTAAGTTTCCCTATGTTCCTAATATGAAAGTACATGTCTTGGGCCATGGTGTGTGCCTTTTTATTTACCATACTGGAAAGTTTCTGGTTTTTTGTTTTGTTTTATTTTGTTTTGAGTCTCATGTGTTTCTTTTCTAGGATTTCTCATGTGAGTGATTAAGAGGGTGTTTCTAAAAGTGAGAGCGAGATAAGACATTTGCGTTCTGTATGAGCCTACCATGTAGCAATGCTGAGTATTAGTTTGAGGCCAGCCTGGGCAACTTATCAAGACCATGCCTTTAAAAAAAAAGGAAAAGAAAAGAGAAAAAGCTATGTATTTAGTTCAAATGTGTTGATCAGGGAGGTACCATGGCAGGTGACTGGGCATTGTATGTCGTCATCACAGACACATAGAAGCAGAAAGTGGGAGAGTGTAGCTGATGACCCCAGGAGATGTGTTCACAGATTTTCAGCAGCTGAAGACCAAAACCTTGGAAAATGCCACATCGAAGTTGCTACTGGAGAAAAAGGATCACATGACACAGAGCACGTCAATTCAAAATGAAAAAAAGAGAGAAAAATAGATGACATTCAAAAGTAGCAGAAAAGCTCAAAAGAACTGTGAAGTGTACCTACAGACAAAATACTCATTTATTTTAGTTACAAGAAGATAATGTGCACGCTTATCAAAGACTGTTTTATTTGAACTTAGGCTCAGATGGAGTCACTAAATCAGAAGCTATATTGCAGTACACAGAAGAAAAGAAGAAAGTGGAAAATCTGAGGGCAAGTTGCTTTTGTCAAACGTTTGCAGAGGGACAGAGGGCGGGAGACAGGCGATGTGTACTGTGTTGTTAAAAACACATTTGGTTGCTACCCACACGGATCTAGATAAATGCCATAACTGGAGAGAGAATCTGCATTTTAGTATAGACAACTATTGTAGTCATAAAACACAGGAAAATGATGATCTAATTACTGGAAGTTATCCGCAAGAAGTTGAATAAGTGATGTCAGGAACTTCAATGGGAAAAAAAGGTGTGGAGCAATCCTGGGAAACAATGCTTGGAAAGTGTTGAGAAGGGCACGGCAGGACAAGAACTGGGGAGTCCCCCTGTCTTCCTTCTCTGAACTTGAGAGCCTAGGGGGCCAGGAATGTGAAGCTTCAAGTGAAGAATAGTACGGGTGACATGATTTTTGTATGGTTGAAGACATGCTTTTATTTAAAAAGTAGCAAACAAACATATTAGAAAAAGAAGATATAAAAGGCTTTAAGAATAGTTAGTAGAGCCAGTCAGTGTTGGTGGTTCTGGAACTGCAATCCATGGGGCTGGACACCGGTACAAGAAGAAGGGGAGTTGGGCATGGAAAGATTGATACTTTCGAAGCCAGTGTGCTTAGCAACGAAGAACAGTGGGCTGGACTCTCCTACAAGGAGCATAAGAATGGGAGAGCTTCCTGGGAAAGTGCTACTAGGTTGGCCAGCCCTTCTTGCACGTTGCTGTAGCTCAGCTTTTGCGGATTGGCCCCTGAGACCTGGTGCTCTTAACTGCCTTAGGATGGCTAGTGTGATCCTGCATTTCTATTGAGAGAAGACATAATTTCCTGTGAGTGAAGAAAAATGGGAAAACCAGCTGAAGAACAGAAGGGCATCTTCAGGCTACACAATAGAATATAGGAGAACTATCAGACTTACCCAGTTGCTTATATTACCTTAAAATGGCATCTCTGTAGTGGTCTTTTTAATGGTAAGAAATCAGAGGAGTTAGGCCCTGTTGATATGGGCTAGAAATGGAATGATATTTCCTTATATTAAAAACTTGCATTAATGTCTTCAAAAATGTCAGAATGACAAAGAATCCAGCTAGCTTCCAAATATTTCTATGCTAGTGCTTGTTTTCCCCCTCAACAGCTTCCATAAGGCTCCTTACTCACTGTTATAAAAAGCATATTCTTGTCAGTAGGACAGTGCTATGCAGCTTTCAACATGCCAGGCATATCTTACAAATATTATTGGGCTAGTGAAGCGAGATGTAGCCAAGCACTGAAAGTACATTTAAAAATGCTAAATGCTATTTGATTGTCATTATTTTCTTTGCCTATCCTTACATCTCTGAATTTGCCTCAGGTAAAATTTTAGTTTTTGTGGTTTTGCTTGTGATGAGTTCTATTAGCTATGAAGCTAGGAGTTTGCTCATATATTTCAAATTGTTAATGTAACAGGAGCCAAGAGTGTGTCTTCTTACACTTATTGTGTCCTTTTCTTACATGAGGCCTGGGAGGGATTTGGAGATTTTAGCCAACCAGTTCTCACAAAATTCTTACAATGAATGAGTAGGGTAATTCTTAGCATCCACTTTGGAGATGAGGAAATAGAGGGAAAGAATATCGCTCCTGTTAAACTATTTCTCAGGCTTTTCTCATAGTTGAATGTTATGTGACTCGTAGTCCATTGAAAAGTTCTGGGATTCATTTATGACATTTAAAGCCAAAATGAATGAAATATGGTGTTTGTAGAGATGTTTTGCTACTTAATTCTGCCAAATAATAGTCTGTCCTTTATTTCTTATATTCTTATCCTTTCTACCACTCCATAACCATATAAGGATAAAACTAGCAATATATTAAAATATTTTATAAATTGTATGGTAACATACAAATATAAGATATTTATATTGATATTATGTATATGTATTATTGCTTACCTCAGTGAAAATTAAAGCAGACAGTACAAACAAGAGTATATGTGAGCTTATAGAAGTCTACTTTGAGTCTTAATGGGGAAGACTTTTTTAATCTAAAAGTGGAGGCCACCTACAGTAGTAGAGGTATTTGGAAGGCTACTGGGACTCTACCAGGGCTTTGTACATATGAAATACACTCCCTTTCCCTGAGCTACACCTCCAGCTCCATAGTGGTAGACTGACAGGAAATCTGTTATATATAAGAAGAACTTGGTTATCTACCTAAATCTTTCTGAAAATTAAACCTAAAAATAGATTCTTACATTAGAAACATTATAATCTCCCTGAGAAATAGCTTTAGGATCAATGTAGCATAGAGTACATAACATTGACCCCAAGGCATGCTATTCTAAACAAAAATGGGTAGGAAGAGATGTAATAAAGTTTCCCCCTGACAGGTGACATCTGCCTTATGTGCATAATAATGCTGGCAGTATCGGAGTCACATGCCTCCACTGCATGTATGGAGCTGATGCTGTGAGCACCTGACATACCCGGGGAAAGCCTTAAGTATGAGACAGCAGTGCAATAAGAAGCATTTGTTTAGAAGTATGCTTGACATTTGCAGTGCAAAGCAGTAAATATTCATTGAGTGATTAATATGGGTAAGGACATCATAGCTACTATAAGAGCTACAAGCTTTCTTTAGACAGATCCCTGTCCTAGAAACACTGCCAACATCAGCTGGCACACGGCATTGCCATATGCCTTCCTCTAGGAATACCTTTTCCCAAAATACTCTTGCTTCACAGCCCCTCCAGCCTCCTCATACTTCGGTTCTCCCTGTATTTCTCTGCACAGCTATCCTGCTCAGCCCCATTGTCATCTGTCAGCCCACCCAGCCTGGAACCCGCTCCCCCTCCTTCCTTCTGCATATGCCTGTCTTTTTCTAGTCTAGGGAAATACCTACCCCCTAAGATGCCTCTTCTGAATCCCTTTGCCTGCTGCACTCCCTTATAACCATTAATACATTTGCCTCATCACCACTTAACCAAAAAAGGAAACAAAAGCAGCCCCTTCTCTATGCATTCTCTTTCCTACAAGAGTATAATAGAAATAGAAAAACTAACCAACTGAAACACAAAAGAACTGGAAAATAATTTTTTTAAAAACCAAAATAGCGGGCCAGGGATTTAGCTCAGTGGTACCGCACCCACCTCACAAGGACCTGAGTAATTCTTTGCATTTGTAGATTTGCTTTAGGGTCCAAAGGACCCAATATGTATAATTATACTGATAGTTCTTGGATACAGTGTTCCACTGTTAGATTTAGTGTTTATACTTGTTTACTATTTTAAACAGACTTAATAAAATTCTTCTAATATTCTTTATCTTTCCTGATTTTTTTCTCTTTGTATGTAACAGTTACTAAGAAGATAAAGACTGACTTGATAAATATGTCACTTTCTTCTTAATAGTTCTGACATTTTTGCTTTGTGTATTTTTCCAATGTTTTTGTTTCATATATCCAAATTTAGAGTTGTTCTGTCTTCTTGGTGAACCAGATCTTATTTTGAATCCTTTTTCTGGTACTGTTTTTTGCCCAAGTTTCTACTTAACCTGCTGTCAAAATAAGTGTATGTCAATGCTTTTTGGAAAGCATTTGTTATAGCACTTTCACGATTTTGTTTTTAAACTTTCTACGTCCTTGTGGGGCATATTCCTACTGCCTGAGAGTATAAATTTCAACTGTGTGCTCGGAAAGTGGACATGGGCCACTGGGTAGGTCCTTGGGCGAAGTACACGAGCTGTGCCTTATCCAGGGTTCCATTATTGTCTGCCCCTGAGAGCTGCCACACAAATGGACTTGATATAATGCAGCTGTGAGTCTCTGGATAATGATTTCTGCTTCAACCTTGTGTCCCATAGTCCTTAAAATGTCTAGGTATTTGCCCGGCGTGTATAGTCAGCTGAGTGGTGGCTGTGGGTTCCACCGGGGAAGGACTAGGAGAGTCCTTCCAGTGCATCCTTGGCACAGAATTTCAGGGTCTTTCCTCATGGAGACTTAGTCCCTTTGTCAGTAGACTCTGGTCTGAAATCAGCTCAGTTCTGGGAACTGATCAAGGAACCATGATTTTCTTTCAGAGCAACCAGCCTCATCCTCCTGGCCCTCCATTGTTGCCTTTTTCTTTAACTGCACATGTAGAGAAGGTAACTGTGGCAGAGAAGCAGAGGGAGCACCAGAGTTTGAGGAGGCTGGAGGAGATGTGTACTTGTTGCTTGCCCCAAAGGGTGTTGTGCTCTATGAACCATCTCCATAACACCCTGCTGGTCAACTTTCCTTCGCTGCCCCTTGCTTTGTCAGTTATTAGGGTAATTATGGTCCTGAGCTTCACCACCTTCCTTTAAGGTCCCATTATCCCAGCAGATTTTAATGAGCCTAGCTCTGTGTGCTTGGCCTAGCCACATCATGGCCTGCAGCTCCAGCTGCTCTGTTCAGTAGCACTGGTGCCCAGAAATTTTTATATATTTTGGTTCGAAATACTTTCTAATTTCTCTTGAGACATCTTCTTTGACTTAGGGAATTATTTATTAAATGATTTAGAGATATTTCTGTTCTTTTATTGATTTCTAATTTAATTTCGTTGTGGTCAAAGAGCATACTTTGTATATGTCAGTTCCTTCCACTCCTTTTCATATTCTCTCATAATTATGAGACAACCCAAGACATTTATAGAAATTAAAGCTGATACCAATATGTTGAGTGCACTTTGTGCAAGGCCAGCCAGTGCGAGACTGTGGTGGCCATCTTGTCCATTTCTCCAAGCTCCTCTATGACATTTATGTCATGCAACTCAGACGAAAGTTTGCAGTAGCTCCTGCCTAGAGAATTTCTTTCCCTTTTAAACTACCTTGTTAATTTCCTAACTTTGACAAGTGCGCTATAATTATATAAGGTGTTAATATTCAGGAGGCTGAGGGACGGATATATAGGAATCCAGGTATATCCAACTTTCAGCCCACAGGCCATATGCCCTATTTTTTTAAAAAAAGTTATAAAAACAAATATAAGAAGTAAAGAAAATGTTGTTCTTAATATTCAGCAATTATATATTTAATATGTAGCTCAAGACAATTCTTCACTCAGTGAGGCCTAGGCAAGCCAGAAGGTTGGACATGTGTGTTTTTAAGTTTTCTGTTAATCTAAAAGTAATTCAAACTAAGGCCATAAAGTAATAACTCAGAGCTCCCAGAATTTGGAGTTCTATGGAGGGAAAAATGGAAATGATCTACTTAATTCTATTTTTGTAGCTTCAATCTTAAAGAAAAAAAGCTCTCTCTATTAATGATAATGTCTTATTTTCAAACTTGAGTGAACATAGTAATAATTATTAGATTGTTTAATAACATAGAATGATAGAATGAAAATTGCTGAAGTCCTAGAGTTAAATTTGAGACTTCTGAAAAAGAGTAGAGTGGGAAGATGGTCCGTGAAGCCAGATTAAAAATTAAATACATAGAAACATTAAATTATAAAGCAAGTATACATAAGTAACGGCTTTCCATGAGGTTGCATGCCTGAGAGAAATATATTTGAATGAAGAAATGTGCAAATGTTTTTTGAGATCAGAGGAAGAAGCCAATAGAAAAGGAGAGATTTTTTAGATATCAGAAATAGGAGACAATGGTTATGAAACTTCCCTAAAAGAAGTATTTTGTAGGGTGAAGACCATACAGGTTGAGAACTTGGTCTCAATTGAGAGATAGTGAAGGTTTTCTCCCCTCAGAGATGACTGTGAAATTATATATAGAAAAAAATGAGTGCTGAAAAATTACACAAATTAGTAAAGTGCAATTTTTATGAGAGATTTTATTCTTCTGTGCTTAGAATTCAGAGGATAGAAAGAATGGTGGTCAGTTGAGAAGAAAATATGGAATGTTTACAAGCTGTACGTGGTGGATGAAAAAGAACTACCTTAACATTGTTGATCATAGTTGTAGAGCTCCTGGGTTTAAAAATTTTTCTTTGTTGCTTGATCTTTAGGATCTGCGTGGATCCCATTAAACATTGTCTGCTGAGGGGCAGTCTGTTCCTGAAAATATGTTACGTGGATTTTCAAGCTCCTCTTCCATTTTTTTGTATGAGCTGCTGCTTGTGCTTGTGTGGAAATACCTTTTTAATTTTCTAAGAGCAATTGGCTACTTTAGATCACATTAATTCTGAAGGTTGTAAATACCTTTGTTTTTTGTTTTAAGAGAAAAGAAATGCCAATTTATCCTTTTACCATTCTAAATTCCTTTGATGTTTTTCATTATCTGGAGCAAAATCATTAGCATAAGAGTATGCTTGGTATATTCTTTTTAGAAGACCAGGAAGATCCCATCAAAGATCCTATAGTAAGGAAAGAAAGGGGATTTGTCCTTCCTTACTGGAGCAATAAAATATGTTACACTTCATGTGAGTTCCTATGAGGGGTGAAGGAAGGAGGTGGAAATGAAGAGCATGATTTAGGGTTCAAAAACTGCATTTACTTGTGGAAGGCTTTTACTGAAAATAGAACTTTCTCTTGAGATTTTAGCTTATTTCTGAAGAATAATATTACAAAATTCAACATTGCACAATAAAAAAGCAAAAGCAATGGAAGATTTATAGTGATCATCCTTGGCAGTTCACTTGCTCCCTTGGGCTCGTGTTTAAGACTAAGATACTTTATGTTCTGGGTTCTGTTTCTATGGACTGAACTGAGTGATATATGTGCAGTTCTCATTCTGTGCATAAACTCTATTTGGTACTCAACCTCTTTGTTATACTCCAGAATACAAATTATGGAGAGAAGAAATTAAGAAGAAATATCACTGAAGAACCAGGAAAGGCAGACCCCTAGGTCCACTTAGACGGGACCAGGACTGAATTCCACCTTTCTGGATGCCCATCCTGATCATAGATGTGTGCATAAGAAATGACCAAGCCTGCCCAGGCACTTCATGTCTACCTGGACCCCAATATAATTATAACAGTGCCTCAAAATAGCCTGAACGGCCACTTGGCAGTTGAGCTAAGTGGGAAGCACTTGGTACTAGGGCTTGTTGGCATTAGTGTTTGAGAGAGAGGAAATTAATAAATGACCCATTACTGTCTGCACAGGGCTTAGAGAACTAACCAGACATGAGAATAACTTCTCAAATTTGAATTGTGATTTAGCTGTGCTGATAACTGTATCTATATTTGTGGTGGGAAAAAGCAGAGGTTGAATTAAATGAATTTACTCCTTTCAGCAGCTCTCTAGCTTAGTTGTTCACTGTGATATGTCTGAAGTAGGTGCCAAGAAGACTGTATATGTATGTGTCTGTGTGTGTGTCTGTGTGTGTGTACACAAACTCTACATCATGAAATAAGAAATAGTCTTATGAAATAGAGTCAAGACAAAAAGATGTTATTTTATATTATTCATCTTTCATGTGATTCCAGAGTAAAAGGATAAATGAAATGAGCAGATAAAGGAAGTCCCCCACTCTGTTGGTGGTCCCCTAGTAGACTAACATATTGCCATCAGTTTTAATTGATGTAAATGTCCTGTGTTATAATTATGTAAGGGTAGAGGAATCCTTCTCATTAATTTCTCTATACGAAGAATAAGTTCCAGGGCTTGTCATACTCTGAACACACCATGAAGGCTGAAGGAGAACCTTCTGTGCTGGCTGCTGCAACAATAACATGCCCATCACTTGTAGATCTGACTGTGTGCCTGGAAACCCCATGAAATCCGTTACACACTTGAGTTTGCTTAATCCTCACAAGGATCTGGTTAGCCAGGAAATGCTGTCATCTTCTTTTTAAAATTGAAGTAACAAACCTCAGAGAAGGTCCAACCTGGACAGAGCCAGAACTAAATCTTGGTCATTAAAACCTAAAAACCTCAGGTTATAAAGAAAGAATGTCCTAACATTTCTCCCCCTACAAAGTTTCTAAAAATCAGATTTTTTTCTTCCAGAAAGGTCTAGGCGACTTGTTCAGCACACAATCATTCTTTAAGCTAATATTTATTAAACGAGTTCTCTGTTCCAGGCACTGTTCAGTTGCTAGGGATAGTACTACTGGAAAGGGGCAAAACCCTTAAGACATGGGGCCTCACAGTTGGAAGTTAGGTCATTAATGGCCTGCCCCTCAAAGGGGATATTGGAATCAGGACCTCCTCTTGCTCTCTCTTTGCTTCCCTGCCTTCATGAGGTGAGCAGCTTACTCAAGCGTACACTTCCTGCCATGATGTGGTGATTCACCACAACCCCAAAAGCAACAGGGCCAACCAACCATGGACTGAAACCTCTGAAACTGTGAGCCAAGAAAACCTTCCCTTTTTATAAGTTGATTTTTGTTAGTGATGGATAGTTGACTAACACAGAGACCAACAGTTAACAACTATAGAAAATAACTTTCATTTTTCATGACATAGAATACAGTGGAGGAAAAAAATGAGGACTATGTTGGAGAATCCAGGGTTGCACTTTTACTTTTACTTTTCACGAGAACCTCAATCGGGAGTAACCACCCCCACCCCCCACCCCCCGCCGCAAAGATCTGGAAGAGGTGAGAGAAACAATCACATGGACACCTGGACCAAGACCCTTATAGGCAAGTGAAGAAAAAGAGCAATGTAAGAATGTCGGGCACAAGAAAACACTAGGGCATGAGGAAGATATCAAACAGTCCTTTTTATTCACTGTATTAGTTACTTTTCTATCATTGCTGAGCCAAAATACTTGACACCCAAAGTTAAAAGGGGAAAGGTTTACTTGGCTTACAGTTCATAGAGGTTTCAGTCCATAATCAGCTGGCTTCAAGGCAGGGATGACAAACAGGCAACGCAGAGGAGAAACACCATGGCGCACACAAGGTAGCAAAGGCAATAAAGAACCTTAACAGTGTCTTTCTGCTCCTTTTGTCTTATTCAGACTACCTAGATTAGGGCTGTGGTTTAGTAATCATACTAGTGGTTTAGTAATCACATGCCCTTAATCCTAGCATCACACATTCCAAATTTAGCTATCTTCCAAAAAGACTGCATGAGGCTTTGGAGAGATATTTAGGCACAAGCCACAACACTCACCAATTAAAAACGAAGATCTACTTTTGTTTGGCTCATTTCTCCACTTATTAGAATAATCACATTTGGAGGGGCACAAAGCACTTAAGTTTTACATGACTAAAAAGTCATCACAAATTCCAAACTTTTTAGCCGCAGATATTTTACCTCTAGATAAAAAGCTTTCAAAAAATCCAAGTTAGCTTAATATACCGGCCCTGAACATTTAGGGACTACACAGTTGTAAATGCCTATACTTCCTTTAAGAGGAATCCAGCACACAGGGACTGAAATGTATGCAGGAGTGAAGCAAACGTTGTGGAGAAATGTGAGCTGATCCATGTGACACGGAAGCAGACAGTGTGCACAGAGGCTATGCAGGCCTCATGGGCCATCCGGGCCTACACGACCTGTGTTGCCCTAGAGAATTAGAAAAGCACAGTATCAGACATCAGAAAATAAAAACACCAGAACCCGGATGATTCTGGAAATCAGCCCATGTTTAGATTGCTCAGCCCCAGTTGCTTTTGTTGCCCATGTTGTTCTTATCTATAGTCAAAATCCTTTCCAGAGCCCCACACCAGAATGTGCTCCCCTTTGTTTTTTTAAGGTATACTTCATGCTGCTGAAGAGTAAATACTGGGAGATATTTATCATTTTATGCATGTGATCACGTACAGGTTTACCCTTCTTGATGCTTATATTGTATAGTAGAGAAACTGAGCACCAGTGAACATCTCACAGCCTCAGTCTGGGTCAAAACATGGCAAATGGCTTTGGTTTGGATTTTGACTTATGTATATTTTTTAACTCAGTGGCAGTGTTCTTTAAGAAAGCCATTGTACAGCAATTTTATTTTTATCTTTGCCCTTCCATGTATAGTGCCTGGCATAGAGTTACAACCCGTTGGCGTATGAGTAAATAAAAAGCAGTAGTGCCTTCTGCTAGGACTGTGATGGAATAGAGACCACCTAAATTGTTAGCCTTCAAAGTTTTATATCCAACTTGACAAAGTGAGTGCTTTCATGGATAGAAAATAACTGACAGTCATAACTGACTATTACGCCAAGGTAAACAGAGCAATCTTCCATATAACCCTTCATCTAATTTCAATGAATATCAATTCATAATCAGCTTTCTTTCATCTCGACTTTCCATCTCCCTCTTGTTCTCGCCCATATTATTTTTGAAGCAAATCCCCAAGACATCTAATTTTATCCATATATATTTTAGTATATATCTGCAAAAAGTAAGTCCCTATAATAAGTTGCCCTCCAAGTGTCCTTGCTATTTTTCTTGAAATTTAGTTGTTGAAGAAAATATATCATTTGCCCTGTGGAATTCTCCATAATATGGATTTTCCTGAATCTATCTTGGTGGTGTAGTTTACTATGATCCTCTCTCTTGTATTTGTTAGAGACTAACAGTTATGAAATACTTGGTAAGTTTCAAGCTTAATTGTTTTGGTAAAATCACGTCATAGGTGGTGTGCTGTGCTCTATCAAGAGAAATCATGTAATATTTGTATGATATTTCCAACTTTTGATAATATCCATATATATTAATTTGTATGATTTGTAAAATAGTGACCTTTTGGTAATTTTTCTCGGTCATTAAGTGAAATGGTTTTTTCTTTAAAGAAAAATTTTCTCTCATTTGACATGGTTATTCAGTTTGGTTTGGTTCATATAAGAAATGTATGATTCTTTATGTTAATTTACTAATTTTCAAAACAACAAGGTGGATTTCTAGCATCCTCCAACAGTGAACAAGTTGTTTTAAGCATTGTAATGACTTCAGAGAATTAAATATATTTGATGTGTTTCAGTCCATTATAATTGATGATCTCATTGGTATACAAAATGTTCCATCTTTTTTTTCCATTATGTTTATTTGTACATTTTAGGTAAACAATACAGTTACATTCATCATTGGGATTTTGTACCTTTACATGATGTATCTTGGTTCTTAATTTTTCCCTTTCCCCTGCCCTCCCTTCACCCCCTCCACCCTTCCCTATTTACAAAGACTTTGTTTCCATTTTTTTCCTTTTCTCATATTTTTTCTTTTCCCTGCTTTCTTTTCCCCTACGCCTCCCATTTCCCCTACTCCTGTAGACCTTTTCTTCCTGTTTCACAATATCAATTATACATTTTGATACTTATTTACACTTTTATTTTTTTACACCAGAGAAACTATTCAGTATTTACACATGTGTGTCCTATTTACAAAATCTTCCATCTTTACATTTACTTTTTTTTTTGGTACTGGGGATTGAACTCAGGACCTTGCACTTGAGAGGCAGGCATGGTGCCACTGAGCTAAATCCCCAGCCCTTACTTTTTTTGACATGACTCTTTCTTCTATTTTCTATAAGACACTCTAGGTGCATCTTGTAGATTTTTCCTTACACCTTGTTTGAACTATTTCTTCAAACATTTCTGGGTCTACTGTTTGGAATGGTCTTTAGAGACAATAATTTAAGTCTCCTGTTGTTTTTGTAGTTGTGACAGGACTTGACAGTGGACAGAACTAGAATTACAATACATTGTAAGTTCATACTAGTACTTGGAATTCATTCTTAACTGTGAGGTTTGACATTCTATGTCCCTTTATCATGCTGAGAATCTTGATATGCTAATTCCATGTACATGTCTTTCCTGCCATTTTTTTCTGAAGCCCGTTCTTAATAAATTTCTGAGTAATTGACAATGAAAGTAATATTCCTTGAGTTATTTCACAGTGAAAAATTTTCCTGTGACCTTTATAATGGAAAGTCTGTTTAGTGGGATTTTAAATACTTGGTTCATCAAATATGTTTTTAATGTTGTAAATAGGTCACTTCGTTATCTATATGTGGAAATGTGTGATAGTAAGACTGTCTGCTCTATAATGAACTTGGTCTTTCTACATGATGATCAAAGGATTTTTTCTTTTTCCTTGTAAGTACAGAAGTTTTACTAGGATATGTCTCAGCTGAAGCTACTGTCATGCGCAATATATAGTTTCATTATTTTTATTTCAGGAAAAATTTCTGCAATTATAATTATAATTTATCTCTTTACTGACAAAAATTATTTATAATTACTGTGTACATCAAATTGTTTTGCAACATGTAAATTGTGGAATGGCTAAATCAAGCTAATTAACAAGCATTACCTCATATACTCATATACTTACATATGTTTAAAAAAACCTCACTTCTTTGCACTGAGAACACTTGAAGTCTAATCTCATCAGTCTTTAAGAATGCAGTTCATGGTTACCAAGTAGAGTGATCATGTTTCAAAATAAATCTTTTTTAAATTTATTCCTCTTATCTAACTGAAATTTTGAATCATATTTTCAATATGCCTTGTTTCACTGCTTTGGTTGCTTACTCTGGGTGAAGTTTTATTTTTTTAATTTACACATAATAAGTGTACATAATTTTGAAATACAACGTGATGGTCAAATCAAGTTACTCAACATATCAGCTGCCGGGCCGGGGATTTAGCTCAGTGGTTCTGGTGCCTGCCTCGCAAGTGCAAGGTCCCAAGTTAAATCCCCGGTACCAAAAAAACAAAAAACACATACAATATATCAGCTGCCTCAAACATTTATCATTTGTTTGTAATAAGAATATTCAAAATCCTCTCTTGTAACTATTTTGAAATAAAATCGTTAACTATAGTCACCCTATGGTGGTGTTGAAGGGAAATTTATGTCTCTTACCTAATTTTGTACCCTTTGACTAACCTTTCCTTTTACCTCTAGCTTCCTTGACTGCTGATAACCGTTACTCTATTGTCTCCATATATAGAATCAGCCTTTTTTCTGGGGACTTTCATAGTATACTTGTTAGAATTTCTTGTCTTCTATACTTGTAACTTTTTGTCAAATCTTTTTTTCCTGTTTTCCCTTTGATTTTTAGAGTATTCTTTATTTCTTTTTCCCTTAAGACATTATGTGTTGTTCTCATTAACTGTTGTGTTACTTCTAGTCCAGTTTGTATGTGTAAAATGATTTTATAAATGTCAGGTTCCTTACTAAGTCCTCTTGCCTCCTCATTTCTGAGGTTTTTTTGTATGTTGAATTATTTTTATTTATTTTAAGGCTATATTTCTATCTTTTACATTAGATTACTTATCTTGTATTGAGTGAGGATAAATTTTTCCATACAAATATTGAGTTGTTCTATCAAGATTTGGTAAAGACCTTTTCCTGCATTTAATTGACTTACTATATTTGTCAAAAATCAAATGACTTCATGTATGAGAGTCTCTTTCCAGATCCAAATACAAACGGTAATCGGTTGATTAGTGTAGCTTTAGAACTATAGAAGTTATATAGTAAAATCTCTCAACTTCATTTTTAAAATAAAAATAGTTTGGGACTATTATAGATGTTTTAACTTCCCGCATAAAGTCTAGAATCAGCATCAATTTCTATTAGTCAGTTTTTCTATTACTGGTTAAAAAATACTTCATATTCTCAAATGAAAGGAGGAGAGGTTTATTTGATACATGGTTTCAGAAGGTTCAGGCTGTGGTAAGCCAGCTCCTAAGCAGAAGAATTTGGCAAAGGAGTCCTCATTTCATGGTGGCCAAGAAGCAGGGCAGGGTAAGAGTACCAGAGGGAGAAGGGCTAGGGGACCAGATATATAGTACCCAAGGTCTTTCCCTCATGACCTATTCAGACACACCCAGAAGTGTGCCTACTTCCCAAGGCAACTCTAAAATCAATCAAGTTGACATTTCAGCTTAACTATCACATTCCATCCCCTTGTTACTTGACACCCAAACATATCTCCTCAAAACATACTTAATCTCCAAATAAACCCAAAGTCATAATTCCACCTAAAATGATATAATTATCTTGCATACAACCAAAAACACCTAATGCTAATCTCCAAAGTCTCAACAGTTCCAGCATTTCTAAGAAATCCAAGTCAAAATGTCCTCTGTGACTCAGGGCAAACTCTTAGCAAGCAATCTCTGTAAAATTCAAAAAGTAAGTTAATCCCAAGATATAATAGCACAGGATAAACATTTCCATTCCAAAAGGGGGAATAAGGGAATAGAAAAGAATTAGACCAAGGCAAGACCAAAACCAAGCTGGGAAAACATTACGTCTTATAGCTTCATGTCCAGCATCTGAAGTACATGATGGTAAAATGTGAGTTCCACAGTACTTGGGCTGCCCAACCCCTATGGCCTTTCTTGTTACAACTCACACAACTTCTCTCTTAGAGTGGCTCCACTTGCTTCCTTTGGCTTTGTTTGGAAAACATTCTACATTCCTGGTATCTCCACCTTTCTGGGGTCCCACTGCACCTTTGGCTTCATTGCCACAGCTTCAGATATATCCTTTCTCAGGGCCATGTTGCCTGGCATCCTAGGTCTTCCTTTAAAAATGGTTGGAAGCCTGCATGATAAGACAATTCTGGAAAGCCTCAACAACTGTTGTTATGTGGATGACACCAAGATCTTTCACCAGCTTGAGCAATAGCCAGGGCATCTTGGACCATGGCTGCAGCAGCCTCTGAATGCCTGAATAGCTGATCATGGTGAAATAATTCCCAGGCAACTAATTTCCTCAGTATCCCTTTTCAAGCAGGGGGTCCAGAGGCTCTCTTCTCAAATGAATGATTTACAGTTTTGCACTCTTGATACTGCAGCTCATGAGGTCTTGCTGATTCCTAAGATGGCCTTAAGGAATCTTTCTTCTTGTCTTGGTTCAGAATACTTCATTTCTTTTTAATGATGCTGTTCTCTTTAGCAACTACATGCTTCTTTTGCAGCCCAAATTTAAATCTCAAGGATTTCTGTTCTAAGTTTTGCTCCCTATTCTCATTCTACATCTGGCTAAAGGCAGTCAGAAGTACTAATGTCACAACCTGAACATTGGGCTGCCTTGAAATTTCCCCCGCCAAATCAATTATTCCACCACTCATAAATTCAGCCTCCCACAAAGTCTCAGGACATGTGCAAATGTAGACAAGACTTTTGCAAGAGGGTAACATGTCTGGCCTCCATGTCTTAATCAAAGCCTCCTTCTTAACAGAAATATGAGCCTGACCTTTACTTTCCACATTCTCATAAGTATCCTGGTTTTCTGAGCTCCAGCTAGAATTACTTACGGGGTCTGCATACACTAATTAATTCGTTCTGCTTTCTCTAAACTTTTAAAAAATTCTCCTGCAAACCAACTCCAAAGGCTTCTGAATCTTATGGTAAGGTACAGTTACCGCAACAACACCATCTCTCTCATACCAATTTTCTCTATTAGTCATCTTTCCTATTGCTGGAAAAAATGCTGGACACCTACAGTTTAAAGGAGGAATTATTTATTTGATTTCAGATTTCAGAGGGTTTACTCCATGGTCATCTGACTCCAAAGCAGGAACATCATGGTGAAAGGGCTTGGCAGAGGAGTGGCACTCACCTCATGCCAACCTGAAGTAAAGCAGGGAAACAATGCCAGAGAGGAAGGGGCCAGGGACCAGATATATTACCCAAGATCAAGCTCCCATGACCTTCCTAGACATACCCAGAAATGTGCTTTACTAATCCACTAGTCAGCTGAAAAGCCAGTCAAGTTAATGATCCAGTTTAACCCTCTTAGTTACTTTAAAAAAAAAATGTTTTTATCAGGATTGCTTTTAATCTACAGAGTAATTTCAGGCAAACGGATCTTAACAATGATGAATCTTCTAATATAGGAATATATTATAGTTTTCATTTACAATTTAGGCTTTCTTTAACTTCTCTCAATGATATGTTGTAGTTTTTACACATTTCTGTTTGATTTATTGTTAGTTAATTTATGTTTTGTGATGGTAATGTAAAATTACAGTTTCTCCTGTGGTTGCATTTCCATAGAAATGCATTTGATTTTTTCATATCTACCTTGAAGTTTACAGGGTATATATTAAATTATTTAGTTCTTATAAATTCACTTATTAGTTCTAATAGGGATTTTTTGTTTATAATTTTTATATAATTTGCTTTGTATACAAACATGTTATGTATGTATATGTATAGCAATAATTTTCTTTCTTTCCAGTCTGTCGTTTTTGTTGTTGTTTTTTGCCTATTAATTGGCTAGAGATTTCAGTACAGTGTTGAATAGAATTGAGAAGAGCAAAGATTCTTCTTAAATTATAGGGTTAAAATATCCAGTACTATATTTGATTTGTTAATGTTTTATTGAAGACTGTTTTGATTATGTTCATTGAGCACAGTATCTTTTACAGTTTTTAGTGTCAAGATCAGGATAATGCTGGCCTCATAAAATAAGTTGAGGAATGTACACTCCTCCTTAGTTTTCTGAAAGTGTTAGCATAAATTTGACCTTATTTCCATATCAAATGATCATTAATTTACTGTGAAACAATTTGAAGAAGTATTTGGAGGATGGAGATAACTTTGATTACAAGCTTCTTAAAATAAATGTCATACTTATTTTAAATAATTATTAAAAATAATTTTAATTTCTTAGATATGGAACTATTTATATTTTCTACCTCATGTCAGTTTTGAAAGTTTTACTGATTAAGGATTTGTGGATTTCATTTATAGTCTTAAATCTATTGGCATTAAATTGCTTATAATATCATCACATTATCATTTTAAGCCTATATAATCTTTAGTGACTGTTTTCATCTCTGGTGTTAGTAATTTCTATGTTCTTTCTTTTTTTCTTTATCAGACTTAGTAATTTATAAATTTTATTAAATTTTTCATTAAATCAACTTCTGATCTTCAGCAACGTTCAGTTTTTCATTGTTTTATGCTCTTCTTATCATTTCATTTTTTCTACATAGTTGACTTTAAGTTACTCTTCTGGAATTGAACAGCTCCATCACTGATTTTCTAACATAGGCATTTTAAAACATAAGTTTCCTTCTAAGCATTATTTTATCTGCACCTCACACATTTTGATATTTTGTTTAATTTTTACTATGTTTGAAATATTTTCTGATTTTTTTGATGCATGTATTATTCATAATAGTTTCACTTAATTTTCAAATTGGAGATTCCCTAGATGTTATTTTTTTGTTTCATAATTTATTGCCACTGTGGGCAGAGAACGTACTCTGGATAATTTCAGTCCTTTGAAACTGATTGAGACTTCTTTTATGACTCAGCATATGGTCCATTTGATGGATGCTTTCTGTGCTCTGGTAAATCCTACCATTGACTATAATGTTCTACAACTTCTAGTTAGGTCATTTTGTTGATAGTCATATTCAGATATTCTATATCTTTAGTGATATTTTTGTCTAGTTCTGTTAACTACTGATATAACATTGTTAGAAATATCTAATTGTGCTTGTTTTAATTTTTCTGTTTTTGTTTTGTTTGCTTTGTATATTTTGAAATGCTTTTATTAGGTCCATATAGATTAAGGATTGCTATGTCTTCCTGATGTTCTGATGTTTTTTCATGATGAAATGATGGTCTGGTAATGTTCACCTTGACATTCACTTTGTTTGATGTAGGACACGTGGACTCTGTTATCCTCAGTGTCTAAATGGCATACCTTTCTCCATTGCAGTGATTTTTCTCTTGCTCATTTTTGTATGAAATTAGTTTTACTGAATTTGTAGAAGGAAGAGATGCCTAAAGATACTTCCCAGATTCACTGCTTTGGAATCTCCTCGTTTATTACATTTGTGCAGTGAGTTTAAAAAAAAAAAAACCTCATACTAAGATTTTCCCACTTCGGTTTACCAACATTTTCTATTTCCTTTATCTTGAGTTTATCATTCACTATTCGAGTTATCCTAGGCATTTTGCCTCAGTATAGAGCTTTGCTACAGAAGGGAGTTTTTCTTGGTTAGTACTATGAGTTCTAGATATCCCACATTGCCCCTAGCCCTTTCAGAATTACCTTATATAGATCCTTTCTCCTATTCCAGGAATTAGAGTTTGTAAAACTCCTTCACTTGGAGTTCTCAGGTTGACCCTGACACTTTTCTGGAATACCTGTTTGGGAGTTGGGAGCTCTTCTGTGTTTACAGAGTCCCTCTGTGGCTACCCGCTGCTTCCTTCTATCTGGTGATACTAGCACATGGGTTTTATGTCATCAGTGGTTTGCCCCTACCTATGTGTTTTCTGGGGGCTGGTGGGCAAATTGGATACCTAGTGCCTGTGTACTGTGCTCTCCATGTCATAGTCTCAAGTGACACTTGTTCCTTTACCCTAATCACTTTGAAAGAAGTAGCTATGAACTTGTTTCTTTTTATTGAGACTCATGCCATTAGTTTCACACTGACTCCAAAGCACTGTTAGATATTAATTTGTTCACAGATTTGTAAAATTTTGCACCGGCCGCATTTTAGTGGCAGTTTCTTGCCTCTCAATAGAGTTAGTACATGTACTGCTATTTTGTTTTATAACTGTCGAGGTACTTTTCATTAATGACAACCTTTTTTTCTACCTACGGATAAAGAAACTGAGGCTCAGAAGTTAAGTTCCCTGCCTAAAGTTATGAATGTTATAACAAATCCAAGAAAATATTATTTAATAATTAAAACAGTTGTTAGTATCAGAAGCTCCTGTGCATACCGAGAACTAAGAAATATTTTCAAGGAACATGATCACATAAGTATCAATTAGTAAATCAGCTTCAGTAGAATTAGTTAAAAAATCATTAGAAGATACATTTATTTAACATGTATTATAAAATATACATTTTTAATTAAAATAATATGCAATATAAATAAATTTGTTTTGTGTCAAAACATTCACTCATGCTTTGGAAATTATTGTTTCCCTTTGAACTTTAAAACAATTATTTGATAATATCTGCTTTATACTGGTGAAGAAGTTAAAACACAATGATATTGGTTCACTCCTGTAGCTAGTTATAAGGTCAGGATTTAATATCCCACATCTTTGCCTTCTAAATCCTACATTTTTACCTTTATACAATATTCTTTGTGGTAAAACTTTCAAAATGTTGCAAGACTGCTGAACAGATGAACCAGCTATTACAGCTCTGATATATCTGTTCAAACAGACAAGTTTTGCCGTGTAACAGTCAATTTGATGAAGTCCAAGTATCAGAGAAATGATGAAAAAGAATAAACAAGCAGTTGAAGGATTTGATGCTTAATTTCAGCCTAGCTGGTCACAAATGCCTTTCTAGCATATAAGGAAAATGACCAGTTTTCCCAGGAGGATACATGTGTATACTTTTTCAGTTTTAATAAAATATGTCCAAGATATATCTTAGACCATTTATGCTTTCTGGGCAGTTTTAACTGTATCAGCATAGTCTGCAGACACATTCTAATGTCATCACCATTGCTTGTGGCAGCCAAATTCTCAAATGCTCTATTCACTTCCCAACCTGCCTTTCAGAATAAGTGACTATGCGATGTCATTTTTTTTCTGGTAGGCCAACTAGGGAGAAACATATAATTCCTGAGACCCTCAAATATGATCAGATTAGTATTGTCATCTCTTAGGATCTCAAAACTGGTGTTCCTAGGAATTTTGTTGCTCAGAGAGAGCCACAAGGCAAGTTTAAAAATAGAGCAGATTAGTCACACATCAGTAACCCATATTGGGGTGGCTCTGAAATTTTATTTCATGTGTGGTGTTCAATCTCCTTTACCTTTTGAGCAAACTTACCTTAAAGGTCATGTTTTTAAATTTTTTTGTATAACTTTTCATAGTAGGGATTTGAAATCAACTTTATGACGAGCTAAATACAGAGATGTGTATTACTATGTGTATGTATTTTTTAATCATTGAGCAAAATCAAATTGCCTGAGAATTTGTTACTTTAGAATAAATCAGATTGAGCTTTGTGCAGCAGAAATAGTTGGGGCCTTAGGCCAAAGTAAAAGAAAAGGACAAGGATTGTTCGCATGGCATTTCTGTATGCAGCATCTCTGGCCTCGCTCCAATCAGCTGTCTGGACTGGCATTGTCAACTTTTGGCAGGGACCTTTTCAGGGTATTATTCATGGGACTTTGTTACATTTTAAACCCACCATTTACTGGTTGTATGTTCTTTGTCAAACAACCCTGTTAGAACACCTGAGCCCCATGTAACTCAAATATGTTGCAACCTCTGAATTACACCTTCCAAAGACTGACCCTGATGTCAGCTTCTGGTCACAGTGCTGACTGCCATATTGGTATCTGGTCAATGATAGTACCATGATCTGTGGTGGCAGACTTTGTCAGTGTCTCTTAGGATTCTTGCTTCCCACAGCAACCTCCCTTTCTAAGCAATTTAGGAAGATAAATAGTATACAGACAGTATAACATAAAAATGGAATACATATTAGTTTGGGGACAAATGAGTGATATGTTTTCTTTTTAGAGTTTAGAAAAAAATATAGGTTCACCAGTTGTAATATGTCTCAATTTGACTACAGCCCCATTTCTAAAATGCATCAAACACATACCTATTCATTGAAAATGGAATTGGATTGGGGTATTTATCAGGAAATAGAGAATTCTTATCAGCTGCTGCTCTCTGTATCCAAAACTCTAACATGAACCCATAAAGAACTACTGTTCATACGTGAAGGCTTAGAATCCTCTTGATAATAATAATTGTGCATGAATGAAATCAGCACTTGGATGGAGAGAGAACATCCCATATTGGAAAGTAATCATAGCTTTTATGTTCTTGTGTGCACACACTTTGACAGCTTTTTGGAGACTACAGCCTATTTCTTCATGAAACCAAAAATTGGAGAGAAGGAGGTGTCCCCAAATGTTTTCTTCAGTATCTGGCATGAATTCAGCTCTGACTTTAAAGACTTTTGGAAGAAAGAGAATAAACTTATTCTACAAGAGAGGTAGGTATTTTCATTTGCACAATGGCATTTACAAATGGGTGTTTTATTAGGTGTGACTCTACTGGGGCTGCCAATGTTTATAGCCTGAACGAAAAATTAGATGGCCCTCACCCTGGGATAGCAACTCAAAGAAGGTGCTCACATTTGGCAGAATTTAGAGTTTGAATAAGAAGGGTCAGTTCATGTCTGTGATGCTACAGAGAATAGCTAGGAGTGGGGTGGTTTTCCAAGACTACTGTCTGATAAAACAACTTCTGTCATGAAGAAACCACACAAATATGAGCCGTATAAGAAATGTTGATCCATCTTGCTGGGATACTAAACCCGTCTACCTCTAAAGATGGACAGCAAAGACTACAAAGGTAAGAGGAATAGTTTTTTGTTTGTTTTCACTCAATCCATGTGATATAGTTACCATTCCTGTCAAAATTTCAACCAGACATCTCCAAGAAACACAGAGAATATTTTTCAAATATCTTAATATTCTTGTGGAATCACTTTTTTACAATAATGTTTGCAGAACGAAGGGGAAATTTCTTCCCTTAAATATGTGGAATAATGTCTCTGATTATAAAATTCCACCAAAATAAATATTAAGTCATGAAGAAAGCTATCCCTCCAGGGCAGTCTCCCCAAATACCAGACTGTAGTAGGAAAATAAAAAGGAAACATAATCCAGGCTTTAAAGCAAACCCTAATACTAAACCCATTGCTGCACTTCCTAAAATTTCTTTGCTAGCAGTGACTTTGCTTTAGATCTTTAGAAAATTTAAACCTTGAGGGACTTGGCTCATCACTGCTACAAAATTCCAGTTTTCTGTTTATTGTCTTTTGTTTTAGTTTGCTTACCTACAAAACTATGTTTACCTAGATTTTGATATCTTCTTAAATTAGATTAAATTAATTGCTAGCATTCACCGAGTAGACAATGGCCAGACTTTTGCTCACTGTTGTCATTACAGCCATACCTCTCTTAATCATGAGGATGCATTCTGAGAAGTACATTGCTAGGTGATTTCATGGTTGTGTGTACATGACAGAGTATGTTTCATAAGACAGCTACACACCAGTGATAACATAATCTTATGGGTCCACTGTCATATATGCAGTCCATTGTTGACCGAAGTGTTATGCAGTGAATGACTATAATTTCTTAGATTCTATAGATTTGTCATAGAAGAAACTATACCTCAGTGTATAGCAAATAGGACAAAAGAGCAGTTTGAATAGAAAGAAATCACTCTAAATATCACCCTAAACATGATGGATTGCTTCTGCCTCAAAAGACATCGCTAGGGGATAACATAAAATTTGAGATTTTACTCAACCATCATCACTATAGGTAGGAGAGATAATTGCTTAAAAATAAGCAATCATTATCCCTTTCCCTCAGACTCATCCATATGTTAAGTGATTTTACCAAAAAGGACTCAGGTTAGAAAATTGTAAAGAAGAATCTTTTTTTAATTTTTAAAGAAGGAGCTTTGTAACCATAGAACATTGGGCCCAACCTAAACTTGTTTCCCTGGAAAAGGACCTGAAACCATTTGCACTAAAGTTCATAATGGAAAGAGTAGTATTTCATATTGCACAATTATTTGCATCATACCTGGGATTGGAGACCTAAAAGAGAAAGGAAACAGTGAGGTTTTGGCATCAACAAGATAGGAATAAGCCCAAGAACAGCTGTCTGGATACACATTAGGTAAGTGAGTACGTCACAGCACAGGGTAAATGCAGCAAGGACATAAGGACCCCAAGGACTCTCATTGTTGCTCTCCTCTGTTACCATACAGAGCATAAAAACTATAAGATGCCTCTGGGAGAAAACACTGAGACTGATTTGAATGTACAGCTGCCTAAGTGCGTGCATAGTCTCTGTCCAACATGTGCTTCATGGGAGAGAGTTGTGTGTCTAGGAAACGGTACCAACAGCAATCCTCTTTGATGGTATTGTATGCATCTGACATCCCCCGAATGAGCTTTTCTTCACTTTCTAACTATTTCCTAACATCAGCCAGATCCCTCCTTGATGCTTTATCCTGTACTTGTCATGTCTTAGATATATGCTATGGCTTTTGGCCTCGTGCTTGGCGACCTTTCGTTCTGGCAGTATTGTGAATTGGCAGAATATGTGAGTGCTCTTCACTGCAGACTTCTAATTTTACTAAATCATTTGCTTTTAATAAAATACTAAAGAGAAACATGTGTCACGTGTAACTGCTCCTCTGTCCTTTGCCTTCCAACATCTATTGTGCCTCTTGGTAAATAATAGTCAGACTGCTTTGAAAAGCAAGATTGTTGGTGTGAAGGGTTTGTGGGGCAATTTCTTTTCCTTAGTGCAAGACCAACTACATAGGTTCTGGGGAAGAGTGTAAAACAAAAAATATGGGGTCCTTGGGCCAGAGATTTAGCTCAGTGGTTCTGCCACCTGCCTTGCAAGTGCAAGGCCCTGAGTTTGATCCCTGGTACCAACCCCCCCCCCCCAAATGGGGTCCCTTCTTCAAAAATTAACAATTTCAGAACAGCAAAGTATTAAATCAAGCCGAGAGCTTTTCTAAGAGCTGCACCTTGGGTGGCTGCCCAAATGCACAACCTCGTGGACCTGGTCTTGGTACCATGTATTCTGTAGCAGCCAGAAGGGTACTGGAAGGACACACTGAAGGCCCCAGGACATCCATGGGAAATGAGGATGTGATAAGTTCAGAGTGTAGAGTTTCCTGTCCAGTTACCACTGGTGTGAGTAGAAATTAGCATATGTATTAAAATATTTTTGAAAACAGGACAGGTAATTTGGGGAGTTATTTGAACTTCTGCCTACTTCTTATTTATCTTCTATTTTGCTCTTTATATTCTCTTATAAGAGGTAGCATTTAATCATTTAATCATGAGTGTCTCACTTATTTCACTTAACATTATGTTCTCAAGTTGCATCCATTTACATACAAATGCATCATGTTTATCTTTCCTTGTAGCAGAGCAGTACTCCATTGTGTATAAATACCACATTTTCCTTATTCAGTCATCTGCTGGTGGACATATATGCTGTTTCCAAGATCTAGCTATTATAAATCATGCTGCTATAAACATGGGTATACATATATCCTTGTAATATGCTGATATTAACTCTTTTGGGAAGATACCTAGAAGAGAGATAGTTGGGTCAAATGGAGTTTCTATTTTTAATTTTTTTAGGAATCTCTACACTGATTTCCATAGCGATTATACTAATTTACCTTTCCATCAACAATGTAGAAAAGTTTCTTTAGCCAACATCCTTGCCAGCATTTGTTTTTATTAGATTTTTTGATGATAGCCATTCTTTCTGGCATATGTTGGTATCTCAGTATAGTTTTAATCTGCATTTCTCTAATAGCCAGCATTCATTTTGGCTATTTATTGTTTGATTGGATCTTTTATTTTGGGGAATATAACTTTTTGAGCTCTTTATATGTTCTAGATATTATTTTTCTGTCCAAGAAATAGCTGGAAAATTTCCATTCTGTAGGCTGTCACTTCACTCTGTTGGTGGTTTCCTTTGCTATGCAGAAGCTATTTCACTTGATACGATCCCATTTGTTGATTCTTGGTGTTATGTATTGTGCCACTGGGGCTCTGTTAAAAAAGTCCTTGCCTATACCTGTGTCTTCAAGAGTTGTACCTATTTTGTCTTCCAGCAGATTAAATGTTTCTGTTTTAACATTTAGATCTTTGATTCATTTTGATTTTAGTTTAATACATGGTGATATGTGGATATCCTCATATCCAGATTGAGTCTGTTTTTTTAAATGTCCTCTCTATACCTCCTCCTCTTTTCTACTCCTTCGTTCTCTCGCCCTTCTCCCCCTCCTCTCCATCTCTCTGCCTGTCTGTCTCTGCCTCTCTCTCTCTCTTTCTCCCCCCTCATTGTCCCTCTCCTTCTCTCTCTCCTCTGTCCCCTACCTTCCCCACTCTCCTCTGTGGGTTTGCTTATTTTTCAAGCCAGGCTATTCCTTTGGCAGTGGACTCATGGCCATCAGCCACAGCTATGGCTTGTATTCTCAGAACCCATGATTAACTAACCTAGAAAAATCTCAGGGGTCAACTCCCAATGAGTTGTCACCATTTGGGGATTTGCCACAGTGGCCAGTGGGAGGCTAGAGTACCACAGACAGCTCAGCAGTTCACAAACTCAGTCCTGCAGCCAGGGGTTACCACAATTGATAGCTGCCTTCAGAGCACTATCTTTACAGTGAGGAAAGAATAGTTTTCTCAGAAAAATAAGTTATAATATATTTACCTAATTAATCAAGCTTTTAAAAGTAAACCAGGTAATTATCAAATGTCTTAGCCTTGGTAGATACAACCTGAAAGATGATGTTAGTGGTGTTCTAAAATTTTCCTTTCTGATGAAGTTTTCTTTGTTCTAATTTAGTATTTTTTAGATTGAATAGTATCTCTAAGGTTTAAATTCCTGTATAAAATTTTCTTACCCTTTTATTTCTAATTGGCGTCTGACTATAGAGTGGTAGTAACTCTATTTTCTCACTTTGTCCTGATAACCAGTATGATTTAGTTGATATAGTTCTTGAAATGATGAATTTCTACACATGCATCTTGAGTAAATCTGTCTTTCTAGCAGTTGTGGTTTGGAAAACATGAGGATTTTTGTAGTTTGCTCCACTATTTACTACCTCCAGAGTCATAGGAAGTCATTCATAAGAAGAATCATGGCTTCCTAACCAGCAAAATGGAACTGATGCAATGTTATGCTGTGCACCAGCTGAGATAATACATTAACACATGCAGCACAATAGCCACATGCTAGATGTTCAGTGGCTGTTTCTCCATCATTTAATATAAATGACATCACAATCCTGGCTCCCCACAAGGTGATGGAGTGTACTGATGTTCATGGTAAGCACCTTAAGACATAGTTTGCAGGTACAAGGTATTACTGTGACTCTCTGGTACTAACATAGTCACTTTGTTTTTGCTGGGAGAAAATACACACCAGTAACTTTTTTTTTTTTAAAGATGAAAACCTTTCATTTTAATGAAAGCAAGACAAGTCATTAATTTGACTTGGAGAGATATAGAAAAAATAACTAAAATAAAACAGTATAAAAGCAATACTACAGTTTTTTCTCAATATTTTTGGGATCTCAAGATAAATTATGAACCAAAACACTTTGTATTCTAAAGCAATTGCTCTCCACAAGAATAATGTGGTAACTAAAATAAGCCAATTATTATTAAGCTTATTATTAAGGGAGAAAAGCAACTTTGTAGGAAAATGAGGTAAACGTGTAAGATGGCTCAAATACAGAAAACAGAAATGTGGATGCTCAGGTGTAGGAAGCAAAGGAAATAGAAAATCTTACAGATAATTCTACTTTGAAAATATTACCAGGAGAAAGCTGGTTAAAGGCTCAAGACAGATGTGGCTGGGCCATAGATGAAAGAATAAAGGAGTGGGAGGCCATATCCAGGACACAGTCCACCCTCAAACTCCGTCTGGGGGTGGCAGCACCCAGATTAGCAATCAGGTCTGGTGAGGAGGAGTCCGGAGAACACATACTCCCAGGAAGGGCCTGAAGAAGCCCTTGCTCCACAGCGTGGAGGCCTCCACATGGTACTGCCAGTTTATCTTTGCCTGGAGAAGGTCCCAGACCAGGCCACCACAGCGAGACCACCTTCAGAAGTGACACTGAGACATAAGATCAGCCATGGGGGAGCCAGCCAGGGATTCTTAGGGAAAGTTAACCTGTTTCCTGTAAGGGGGAAGTGAGCAAATCTAATTGCTTAGAACTGTATAGTTCTAACCAGCACTCCAAAAAATTTTAGACAATAACCTAGGAAAAGACAATGAGGATCACAACCCCAGGAAACCCAGCAGAATGAATCCACTGGGCATGACAAATTAAACGCAAAGGGGGAGAATCCAACAAAAAGGAAAAGTCATGACAAGGCTTTTAAAACTTTTAACTTCATCTCCCTAATGAGGGTATAATTCAATCTTATTATTGTACTGATTAGTATTTTTCTGATTCTAGAGTTGCACACCATTCCTTGTGCTATACTGGCTATTTATCATCTTCTTATGTCTACATTTTAATTGGGTTGCCTATTAATGAGCTCTAAGAATTCTTTATATATTCTGGTCATAGGTTATATGCATTGTAAATATGGTCTGTTTAAGGACTACTTTTCATTTTAATGATGTCATTTAAAGTTCTAAATTTTGATAGAATCTCATTTATCAATTTTTTTCTTTTATACATCATGTCTTTTGTATCCTAGGTAGTTCTTGCCTACCCTGAATTCATAAACATTTCCCTTATAATTTCTTCTTAAAGTTTTACACTTTTAGGCTTTCATATTTAGGTTCATAGATCCCTTCAAGTTATTTTCATGTATGGAAATAAAGGGTTGAGGTTAATTTTTTATATACAGATACCAGGTGTTTTAGTGCCGTTTGCTGAAAACACTATCTCTTCCTCGGCTCTTGAATTGAGTTTATATCTATAAAATGCTCATGTTAAATAATCTTTCAAAACTCAGTGGACCATATATATGTGGTTCTATTTCTAGATTCTCTATTTTATTCCAATGATCTATATGTCTTTCCTTACACCAACACTGCCTTGATTACTGTAGCTTTAGAAGAAGTCTTAAAATTAGGTACTAAACGTCTTCCAACACTGTTTTTGTTTTTGTTTTTAACTTTTCTAGGTCCTTTGTACTCTTACATAACTTTTAAATTTCAATATCCAATTCTTCATTTATAGCAAGTATACACAGACCTGAATTTTTATACATACCTTGCGTTTTCTAATCCTGCTAAATTCAAATACAAGTTCTAGGGGCTCCTAGAGATTTCTTAATATTTTCTCTGTAGATGATCATTTCATCTACATATAAAGATTTTGCTTCTGCCGTGCCAATTCTATCCTAGTTGTGTCATTTTATTGCCACACACCAGTAACTTAAAGGAGGAGGGGTTTGTTTTGGCTTATAGTTTTTGGAGAATTCAGTTTGCAATCTGCTGGCTCCAAGACAGGAAGACATGGTGGAAGGGTCTGATGAAGGAAAACTGCCCTCTCGCAGGCAACATGGCGGCCAGAGAGCAAAGAGAGCAAGGAGGAGCCTGGGACAAGAACATTCACTACCTGTTCTGGCCTCCAATGGCCTGCCTCCAACCAGGCCCCACCTCCTAACAGCAATCAGCATGGTGCCCCCTTCATCCAGTCACCTTCCAAATCTATGGGACATTTGGGGAACAGTTTAGATCTAAACTGTAGCAGTTACTTTTGTGATTAGATAAAATGTCTTGATCCAGGGTCCAAGCACGAACTTTTGTTTGGAAATGTTAACACAGCCTCTCCTTCAATATTCACATGGACTCATTAGTTTGTTTACAAGTCAGAAAAAGTATTTTCTTCTTCCATTTAGAGCTAGGGATATGCAATTGTTCATGAGAAATCCTCTTTTTTAAAAAGATCCATCACGAAAAACACAAAACACGTGAAAATAAAATTTAAAAAATGTTTTTCCATTCGACTATATTCCCTAAAAGCTGAGGAATACACTAACATTTATTCTGCCAAGCATCTCTCTAAAGGCCTTACAGAACGTAGTTGTAATATGTAAGAAAATGGTCAAGCTTCATCTCTTTTTTTCCTGAAAACCTTAGCATTAGTGTCATATGGCCATTAACGAGGCCCTGTGGAATTAGGACAGCAAGAGCTGTATTAATTAGAGGAAAGGAGGTACCAATTGGTTGAGACTGTATGTACCTTTGACCTTGACTAAAGGACTGTGGGCTAGGTTCTCAGAGGAAGAAGTTAGTACTCCTAGAACAACCTCCCCTTTCACTCCTGCTTTATTGTAAGTTGGACTCAATTTTCAGAAAGAGTCTTCAGCTAAATAACTATGTGAAGTTTTATTTGTAACTCTTTAATCATTTCATATTGAACTTCAGTAGGCACTGAGACATTCGTGTTCATTTGAAGAAGGCTTCATCTTCCTTGATCTAACAGGCTGGCATTGGTGTGGTATAATGTGTAGTGGAACAAACCAAGAGGGAAATTAATTCTACACAGAGGACTTTTGACAAGAGCTTGGAGCCAGCATAGGATTTTCACAGGCGGTTCAGAGAGGTGAAGGTTATTTTAGGCAAGAAAATCTGGCTCCAGCAACTGGCCTGCAAACCTCATAATGCCTAGTATGGCCTATCATAATTTCATTTTTAATCATCTTGACATTTTAATTTAATAAATCAGTTGTGACATTAGCAAGGGTTATGTTTAAAGTGTTGTCTAACTTAATTTACTGATTTATTTTACTTTGAAACAGGTAGTCTTTGATGAACCCAGAGGAAGGATAGCTACTTCCCTAATTGCACAAGCATGTAGCAATCAAGACTGGTTTCAGCTCAACTGAAATCTGTAATTAGGGGAAAATGATTTGAATGTTTGTCCTTAGAAGGTTATGTGTTGCATTGGAGAATGCCTTGTGCCATGCTGACATTTCCATTTCCACAATTTGTGTTCAAGTGAGTTGTATGATCAGATTTATATATTATATTAGCAGAGTAAGTTTAAAGAGACCTCTTTCACAGCAATTGAGAATCTAAAGAGTGGAGATAAGAAAATATTTATTTTTATGTAATAGCAGATTTTGTGGATACTTAAGTCCCTCTGGAACTGCTCTGTAGTGCTGTGTCACTGCAGGAATAAGTGACTTTGGCCTGCTGTATACCCTTTTCTCTCTGATACAAGTTTCTAGAGAAGTAACCCATAAGAACAATGTCTTCCTAGTGCCAACTTTCTAGAACTATCTTTTGGCAGGACACTTGGCAAAGTAGACACTCAAAATAGTGGCAAATGGAGGCTCAGAATGTGTAGGGGATCTCATCTGCATTCCCGAATAATAATGTACCAAGGGATAATAGACAATTCATCCAACAATTATTTACACTCTACAATGTACTTGACTATGTGGATCTTACCCTCTAACCAGAGAAGGAATGATAAAAAATAGTAACCACATACTCAGATTATAACTTGAAGAGATAAATAGTGAACCATTTTGCAGGATCACAAGAGGAAGAGGTTCATTTAGAAAGAACCTCTTTTTCAAGGAGGCAACATTTGTGTGACATCTAAGAAGTTTAAGGACACAGCTGTTGAAAGGGCAGCATAGGTATGTAAGCATTCCAGAAAGAGGGGAGGGATGGTCAAGGCACTAGGCCAGAAAAGATTGAATGCTCTCAAGAAAGATGAGGGTCTGAGTTAAATTTGATGAAGTAGGCTGGGTCCTGATCATTCAGACCCTTATAGGTCGCAGTAAGAGGTTGAAGTTCATTATGCATGTAATTGAAAAATTATCAAATGGTTTTTTTGTTTTTAGAAAGGCAATAAACAGATAGGGTTCCTGTGATGTGAGGATTATTGGTAGCTGCCACATGGTAGTAGTTTGGAGAATGGTAGTGGAAGTAAGTTAGGAAGTTATTAAAGTTGCCCACGTGAAAGATGTGACAGTCTAGACTGGCATGAAGACAACAGAGATTGTAAAGAGTGGGTGTATTTGGTGTGTATTTTAGAGGAATCCCCATGTAAACTTGGTGTTTTTGGGTTCCTGGCTGGAGCAGGTTTGGGCATCAAAAAATTCTGTGTCAGCTCAGATACTGTCAAGCTAGTATTAACCTCTAGGGTTAGGGTTAAGGTTAGGGTTAGGGTATTAGAGATCAAGAAAGAAAGCTCCTCCTCTGTTCACATTCCCCACAGTTCCTTCACATCATAATGTTTTTCCATGCCATCTTTGATCCCTTCCAGTGGAGCAATTCCACAACAGTGAATCCACCTTCCTTCTCTGCTTCACAATTTCACTCCATTTCTGTTCCCATAATTGGGAGTGAGGATTTGGGGAAACAGAAAATGTTTCTTTTTAAAAATTTGGAGCCTAGAGCAAATAATGGACAATCAGATACTAGTCATGGGAGATCAGGAGGGAGGAGCTTGTGTCCATCATGTTCTAGGTATTAGTCTCTTAAAAAATAACATCATGTAGCTTATAGGGGCTGAAAGCAAGTTCCTATACAAGCTAAATGTTATTTTAAAGAAGTAATTTGAAATTTCTTTAGGATAATTACAAGTAATGTCATGGTTATAATCTGTTAGAAGGTGACAGTGGATCTGTTGGATTTGTATAATATCACATTAACAAGTTCTTAGGTTTATATGAACAGGTTTGAAGCTAATGACAGGTCTTAGGCCCGGACATGTTGGTAGTTATTGTATTTGACAAACAGCCCTCTGGTCTCTGGTTAAGATTTAGAAACAACTTTGATAAGGCATTAAATTCCATTTTAAAAAGAATAATTTATGAAAATATGTGCTGAGTGTGTCAAGAGTGGTTGTGGGAGTCATATGTCCAAAAATGGACATCAAGGTTGAGTCACTTTCAGAAATTTTAATATAGGGCAGTATATATTTCAGCATATTTCAATATAAGACATACAAAGAAAATAAGGTAATACCTGTGTGTTTTAGAAAGTGAAAAATAAGAAAATAAGTAGGATTGCTGTTGTTTATCTCAGGTATTTGTTAGAATAACGGAAAGCTGATTAACACATTTCTGAATGCCTGTCACCACCTCATCTGCTCTCCCTGACCTTCCCAGGACTTCTGGTCACTGTATGGATCCAATCCCTTGGCCTTTTGACTCTGGTTCTTCTTGGGGCTTTTGCTTCTGTTTATCGTGCATAGTCATGATTAGAAACTAGAACACAAGGTAGCTCTTAAGTCATGGGAAGAATTTTGACCTTATAGAGAGGTGGTGTCTCTTGAGGCTGACAATAATAGAGAGGGGGTTTTTATATTGTGCTTACACTAGTGGACACTCAGTGAAGATTAATCATGTTGATGCTCAAAACTGGCACTAGGGTTATAGTGTGGCCTTGGATATTGACATTTCTAGCCAATTCAAGTGTCCATCAAATCAGCTACAATCATCCTAACAAATTGGTATCACATAGCTTAGGTTCTTTGTTTTAAGTAGAAAACCATTGTCGAGTTTCTCTTCCTTAAAGTGAACTTTAAATCATCAGTGCCATCATCATCACTAGCTAAAATATATTTCTTTCTTTCTTTATATTAGTTCCTTGGTTCGTGAACTCAATTCTCTCTCCACAGTTCTGGTCATGAACTGAACTGGAGGAGAACTGAATCACATTTCCCTATAAGGTCAACACTGAACCTAAACATTGAATTTGATTCAGTTCTCGTCCAACTGTGTGACCAGAATAATGGAAAGAATAGAGTTCGTGAAGCAAGGTGCAACTATATATATGTGTGTGTGTGTGTGTGTGTGTGTGTATTTATTTATTTATTTATTTATTTATTTATTTATTTATTTCAGCTTTATTGAGGTATAGGTGATAAATAGAAATTGTATGTATTTAAAGTATACAATGTTTTAGATAGATTGATGACTGCTAAAAAAAGCCATTTAACATATTCATCACCTTAGTTGCCTTTTGCTGTGGTGGTGGTAATATTTTTGTGGTCTACTCTCAGCAAATTTCAAGTATGCAATAAATGTTATTAATTAGAGTCACCATGCTTTACATTGTCTCCTGACCTAGTCATTGTATAACTGAGAGTGTGTATTTTTAATCAATATCTCCCCATTTCTTATATACGTTATAAATTTACTTCAAGATCAAACTCTAAATGTTTTTAGTATTTTAGGAACTATGATTTTGCAATTTTAAGAGTAACAATGTTACAGAGCCAAATAAATGAAAATAATGTAATTAATATATTTAATATAATTAAATATAATTATAATATAATAAATATAATTCCTAAAATAATATAAAAACTTTTCTTAAATGTACACTTTCTAATTACAACTATAATGATAATATACAGATTATATTGCAGAGGTTTTTCTGCTCAATATGTTTTAATATTTTTAATTGAATCTCATGCACATTTTTATCTTATTGTGTCCTATTTAGATTCATGTTGCTGTTCTTTCCTAAGATCTACAATAGAGCACTTGGGATCCCTAATACTATGAATGTCTTTCTAAGTCTGAAAAGTTTGTTTAATCAACTTCATCTGTCATTTTATCTGCTGGCAATGTGAAACATTCTCTAAATAATCCATCAGCATTGTCTCCATCCTCTCCTTGGCCTTGGCCATGTTCCACTTCCAATTGATTATAGAGGCTGCTCCCTTCCTTAAGGACTAGCATTTAAGCTGCCACTAGGATGTCACACACTGTATCTCAATGAAAGAGTTTCTGGCCAACTCGTCTCCACAGCTCATTGATCTCTCTTTTTTAGAAAGACTGGTATGTCTCCTTACTGAGTCCTTCCTGGAATGATTTAAAACTTGATGCCAAGCTATATAAAGTCCTGTTTCAATAGCTCTGCCTTCCCACAAAGGGCGCACAGACCTCTCCTAGCCTGAGCTGCCTCTGACATTGTCTTGTGTGAAATTAGCTAATGGTTATACCGGGCAGAAGGGAAGGGAAGGGTAAGAGGCTAGCAGAGGCATTCTTGTGCTCATGCACCATCAGGAAGTAGACTTGCCTTACTCTTGGAGTTAGCCAGGTTTGAGCTTTGTAGCTTTTTATAAAGAAATACTCATTTTGGCTAAGCAGTCTTGATGAGGACAGAATTCTGTCTCTGCTGGTCTAAGCCTGAGGCAGCTTTGCTGTGAGCAAAATAGACCCAGTGTCATGAGGTCATTCCCTTCTCTTCTCAGGTGTCACAGAGCTCTTCTGCCCCTGGGGTGGTTCTGGGGTGAGCTGGGGCATCTTCCCCAGGACTAGTGTCCTTGGGAGGAAAAGCCAGCAGACTGCAATAAAGAGGGCTCCCTGCTTGCTCCCTGAGAGGGTCTTGATCCCTTGAGCTCCAGTAACCCAACAATGACTGTTGTCTCTCAAAATTAGGAGTCATGGGAAATAGAACTATGGGAAATAGAAGGAGGTACACTTGACTTAGTATTCTACCAGGGTAAGCCTAATACAGGATTAGGTATAGCAGCACTCAGTAATGAGACATGATTGAAATGCAGCAATGTTTTTCTACAAATAAAATATTTTCAGTTACATTAATGACTTAGTATTTTGCTCTGTATATCTAAGGTCTGTTAATATTTCTGTTTTATAATATGGGCACCTAAGATAGGCTGCATTCTTCTTTTTCTTTTTCTTTTTTTTTGCTTAAATTCTTTTATTGGTACATTATAGGTATACAATACGTTTACATTTATCATTGGGTTCTTGTACCTGACATGATGCATCTTGGTTCTTAGTTTTTCCCCATTACCTGTGCACCTTTCACCCCTCCACTCTTCCCTATTTACATACTTCTTTTCCATTTTTTTCTTTTCTCACAATTTTTCCTTTCCATTCTTTCCTTTCTCCATCTCCTCCCACCACCCCTACCCCTTTGGACCTTTTCCTGTTTCAAAGTATCAATTATTAGTTATTAATCCTTTTAATCCTTATTTACACTCAGTTTCTCACACTAGAGAAACTATTCGGTATTTACACATGTGTATCTTATTTATTTCACTCAAGAGTATGGCCTCAATATGCATCCATTCAGCTATAAATGACTCTAGTTTCTCATTATTTATGGCTGAGTAGTACTCCATTTTATAAAAAAACCCCACATCTTCTTTATCCAGTTTCCAGTTGATGGGCACTTGGGCTGTTTCCAAGCTTTAGCTATTACAAACTGTGCCACTATAAACATGGGTGCACATATATCTCTGTGGTATGATTCTTTTAATTCTTTGGGGAAGATACCCAACAGGGGAATAGCTGGGTCAAATGGGACCTCTAGTCCTAGTTCTTTGAGGTATCTGCATATTGATTTCCACAGTGGTTGCACCAGTCTGCACTCCCACCAACAAAGGAGAAGGGTTCCTTTCTCTCCACACCCCCACCACCATTTGTTATTGGTTGATTTCTTGATAGCATAGGCTGCATTCTTATCACTTTAAAAGATGATATAAATTGAAAATTAAACTATATAGACATTTACTTTTAAGCCATTGAAAATTCATGATAAATAAGCATTCATTCCAACATTAAATTGGCCAGAATAGAAATTTACAAATGAGAGTCACCATTACTCTAAGATTTAATTTGTCAAAACAAAATGTGTTGGAGATGAGCTTCTAAAAATTGCTGAATAAAAAAAGAAAAGTACAAATACTCTTTAATCTTTAAAATATTCTATTTATCACTATGTATCTAGATAACACATATTTTGCAAAAGTAAGACTTATTAGAAAAAATGTATTCATAGTAGATCTTAATTTTATTAGATGGAATTATTTTTAAAAATTAACTTTTAGAGTTCAAATTCTAATAGCCTAGGGGTGAACATTTTTGGAAAGTTTGATAAAATTCCATTTGGCCACTTTAAAGTTTTCCAAGTGTGTGGGGGAGGTAAATAAGTTGAGACATAGTTAGAGAAAAAGTGTATTTCATCAGTTAAAAGAATTTCTGATGCCCACAGATAACTCAAAAGCTTTCATTTTAAAAGTCAGACTAGATGTCAGGATACTGATACATTCTTAAACATGTGCTGTTTTTGAGACAAAAGCACTCATAATTCTGTATAGAGTTTATACTTGGATTTATTTCCTGCGACTTTGGATTCATTTTCTCAACATTTTCACTTTATGAAGGCCAAATATAATAGGAAGTAAAAGGCTGGGCTTGTAATTAAAATGACCTGGCTTTGGTATGTCTCTGGAAGTACTTAATCTTCCTGAGCCTCAGTTTACTCATCTGTAAAGTGAGATACTGACAGTACCTAACTCCTGGAGTGAATTAAGTGACCCACTGAATATAACATCTTGAGCACGGTCTCATCTGTAGGAACCTCTCAGCTAACAGCTACTGTCATCATCATTAATATATTAACATTATTCATCAGGCAATAAACTTACCATTTGATTTAAAGCTAAAATTCATAGAAGCCAAATTCTACCCTATCAGTCACTCTTTCTTAAATTTATATTACCAAAGCTGAGTTAAGGTTCTGCCAAACAATTTGAGAAACTATGTAATCTCAGTCAACTTTAGTTTTCTAATTTGCACAACTAAAATAGTGATCTGTAAAGTAGTAATGATCTCTTTGGTATCAGAGCTATTAATGCAAGATTTCTAATACAGTGAATAGCTCATCTCAAGTACTTAATATTATAAGTAGTACTACTGAATTTTTAAACTCTTAAATATTATTTTAAGTATTATATATGAACCTAATGGTCTTCCCTTCAAGTGTAGAACTGTGGGGAAGAACTGGGAAGAGAGAAGGATGAGAGTATTAATTGAAGCATAGAGATAGAAAGGTTATTAGTGCTGAAAACGGAAGGTGTAGATCACATAGAAGCTAGAAATCAGTTGATTTTTTAATTTTTTTGTACCAGAGATCAAACTCAGGACCTTGCACTATCCAGGCAGGCGTGGTATCACTGAGCTACATCCCTGGCTAGAAATCACTTGAAATAACTTCCTTGCCAAGGAGGGGAGCCTATATCTTCTTCAATTAGCAGTGCTTTCTACTACTTAATAATTAGAACTGAACCAAAGATATTCTTACCCTGGAACTCTATGTGTTCATCAGTGTGAATTTATAACAATCATGTAGGATTTTTTTTGCCAACTCAATTAACCACTTGCTGATCATCTTGTTAAGATACAGTTTTCAGTCTCTTAGAGTGTACATCTCTACTTACAGCACAATTGTATCGTGAGCCTTTAAAAGACAAATATCATGCCACTTTGGATCTCTTTAACATCTTGATCTTCTTAGTTAAGCATTAAGCGAAACTACCAGCATAGCATAGGACATAGAAGTTGGAGCTGGGTTTATACAAAAAAGAAACTCAGCCAGGAACTAATGGCTAACTAATACTGATGGCAAATCAAAAATGACTGTGGCAAAGCAATGTTTTTAATATCATGGACAGATGGCTGGATGAGGAGCTAATAGAAATTACACAACCATTCTGAAAAGAATATAAACCCAAGTCAGTGAATGATGTTATTAAAAGGAAACCTCTCTACTTCATCTGTTAGTAGTAAAGAAAATAAAATTACTCATGGCATACTTTGCTACTGATTACTGTGCAATAGGATGTCCCAAATATTCAGATGAGAACCAAGCACCATGCTCAAACTCTTTAACAAAGGCAGAAACATGACCATCAGAATTCTGGTGGACACTAGTAAAGAGGAAAAGTGTTGACTTCTATGAAATATGATGAACAATTATTAAAAGTTGCATAATGATGCTGATCTTAGAAAATCTAAAAGTGAAGTGTTCCCATTCACACTTTTAATTATTCAGAACAGTCTTCCATTTTCTACTTGAATGTTTAATCAATTCTCTAACAGGAATAATGGAACTGACAAACTCTTAAGGTAAAAATTGTAATAAAACTAGATTCATTCCTAATTTTATAGTCCAGACTTGTCTTAGTCGCTTTCTCATCTCCAGGACAAAATATCTGGCACCTGCATCCTAAAGGAAGAGAAGGTTTTTGCACCTCACAGTTTTTAGTGAATTCTGTCCATGATTGCCTTGCTTACCAGAAATGGTGTGGAAGAAGGGCTTGGCATGGAGGAAAGTTGCTCAGGTGATGGAGCCCAGGAAGCAGAGATCGAAAAAAGGAGCTGGAGAGGGAGATAAACCTTTCCAGTCATGCCCTCTGTGCCCCGCCTCTCCTGACCAGGCCCTACCTCCCAACAGCACACTCAGCACTGAACCCATCAGTGGATGAGGACAGCAGTGCTGTGATCCAACCACCTTCAAGCACCCCACCCCCGAGTACAGGGGAGTTTTGGGGGACATTCCAAATCCAAGCCACAACAAGAGTCACAATCTCTTTGTCTACAATTTGGATACCCAAAAACCTAGGAAACCAAAGTTTATTCATAGATTTCTAACAAACTTATCCATCAGCAAAACCTTAACTTTCATGAAGGTATTCATAGTTTTTACTCATCCCACTTAGCATGAAAGTTCTTATGCTTAATACGGAAATACTGATATACGTTTGATTATTCCATGCTATGCGAGAGCCTTTTGATAGTGTTAAATACCATATTCCTGTCTAAAATTGGAAAAGTTCTGAATTCTGTAACCCATTTGCTGCAAGGGTATGGGAAAAGGACTACAGAATGAATAAATGTCTGGTTAACTGAACTCACTGGCCCTCATTTTCTAAAACCACAGAGATGAATCCAGTCCCTTTTCCACTTAATGAATCTTCTGATATTTTGGGTTAACTATGAAGATGCTATTTGGTGTTCTGTTGCCTTGACATAATATCCTAGTTTTATTAATTGTTTTGGAGTCTCTTTAGTATCCTGTTTAGCCTGGGCTTTGTAACCTGATATTTCAGCTATTCCCTTTCTGGTACCATGTTTCTTCACATGCAGATTACACATCTCAACTTCTCATCGCTGCCCAGACCTAACCTTTTACCCTTCTTGCTCTGGGAGCAATTCTCCAAGCTGTACCATTTTAAAATCAGTATTGCCCAACCTGATGTGCATTCCCTAAGAAATAGATGTTCTGAGGCAAATCTTGGGAAACATGAGGGGAACTGGAAGTCAGATTTTCATTTTCCTGTAATTTTCCCCAGAGTTCTGCCTTCCATTTTCTCAGAACCCTGAATGCCACTTCTGTGTTCTTGCCTCTGAAATTAGGACTTGTCCACATACTTTACTGGGCCTCATCAACATGTAACTGGAGTTGTGAAGAAAACCAAATCTCTGGCCTGGTGGAGTTTACGTGATAGTAGGGACAAGTCATCAGTAAATATATACTGGAGTCCTGATAAGAAAATAAAATATTTTCAGGGAAAGACATTATAGGAGGTGAATGGTTTTATATAATCCAGCCAGACAGTATCTCCCTGAGAAGCGTATAAACAGGACTTGAAGGAAGTGAGTGACACTTGTTGAAATATGGAGGAATAACATTCCAGACAGAGGGAGCACCAAGTGCAAAGGCTGAAGGAGGAACATATTTGATGAGGAGCCAAACTGACTAGAACAGAGTAAGCAAGAGAAAAGGAATAAAATATAGGCTCAAGAAGGAGGCCAAAATGTGTAGTCTGGTGAGCCGCATGAAGACAGGACTTTGATAAGGAGGGCACACAGCAAGTCATGTGCAATGAAGCTAGCTAGTATGGGGAAGGTGAGAGTTAAGAACTGACCTTTGGACTAGGTTTTTGGAGGAACTGGTGACACCCACAAGTGCAGTCTCAGTTCAGAGTAGTTAAGCAGAGATACAGGCAGCTTTTCTCAGGAGTTTTGTTCAGGTAAAGGATTGCAGTAGAAGGGGCACTTAGCTGCAGGGGGAGGTGGATTCATGTTTTGTTTTGTGAGGTTTTTGTTTTTTGATGGTAGGATAACAGGCATATTTGTAGCTAGATAGGAATAATCCAGTAGAGGAAAAATTGTGACCTTTATTTTCCCTTAAAATGTGTGTCTTCTTGATCTATTCCTGTCTTCTATCTCCCACATCTTATTCCTTAATTAAGCCACTCTTCCTCTTGCATAATTCTAAACTATTAGGATATAAACAGCTTTATTGTCCTCTTTTATGAGTTTTGTGAAGAGGAAATTGGATAAACTCTCTATAACCTAATTTCTTTGTCTTATAGCCCTTGAGTTCCCCCAATATTGCCCAAAAAAGTCTTTCCAAATAATAAGATACAAATGATCTAAATGTATCAACCTTGCTACAGAAAGTGTCACAATAAAAACCAGTGTATATTCCAACAGAGTTTAAGTTTATATTGCACTAGCTATAATCAAAAATTTTCTGAGCAACTTGCAAAAAAAAAAAAAAGAAAAACCAGATTATGAAAATATCTTAATACAAGTGGAAAGAGTAAAAGGATGTTTGCATGAAACATGTCAAATGTAGTAAACAACAATATTCTTCTATAATAAAAGATGAACTTTGCTGTCAAATATGATTTTGTAATGGTTTTGGCCATCATGTATGGCAGGAATTTGTTTTATTTACTTTCATAAGTTTGTGACACTAGTGATTATTGTTTTACCATTTTGAGGAAATCTAAAACATCCTTAGCATGTACAAAAAGGACATGATCATTCTTACACGACTTAGAGAAACCCACATCAACTGAGCTACTTTTGTAAATTCCATGGAAATCTAAGTCTAACATGGAAATAAAAGATTCAAAAGAAAAACTCATTTATGTTTTCTAAGTCATAGATTTAAAAATCAGTGATATACAGTGTGATCATTTTAATTGTTTTAAACCCACAGGTCATGATTTTTTAATTTTTAAAATTAATTTTATTGGTACATTTTAGATATACATAATGTTCACATTCATCATAGGGTATCTGTACCTGTACATGATATATCTTAATTCTTCTTTTTTCTCCAATCCCCTCCCTTCAACCCCCTCTTCCCCACTTTATTTACAGTTTTGGTTTCCTCATCTGTAAAAAACTGGTTAACAATATCTGCCTTATAAAGTCACCCTGTCGCTCCTTTAACATAGTTATTTACTGTAAATTCACTAAGTATCCTCTCATAAAGCCAAATTTTCTCTACCTGGTCCACCAGCATCCCATGAGAGATTCTTTAAATATATGAAATGAAGATAACTTTAGAAATAAGTCATTTATCTTTCCACTAGCCTAGGAGTTACTGAGGATAGTTTGGCATGATTTCATGTTGAATTTTTACAGTCTTCTTATATTCATACCCTGAACACAGAATCGGTTCCCATCAAGATGGAAGAAAGTATATAATATTCTAAACTATTTCATGAATTTAAATTTTATGTACATTCATGCAAACCAGATTGTTATTTGCAGATGGAATTATAGTAGCAACTCAAAAGTTAAGGCAAATAAAATTATGGCTAGTTTAAACAAACTGTGAATGGGATGTCTAGCTGCTTTGCTGGAGAGATGTAAAAAACAAAATATTTGCATCCAATCCCTAGTTGTTTGCCAAAGTTATTCCTGTGATTTTTTTAGCTCAATCATAATTTGCCTACACATCATCGTACATTCATTGAGTTATTTTTCAAACATCTAGTGAACACTTGGCTGTGTGAGCCTTAGCATTAAACTCTGGGAATATAAACGTGACTATACATGATCACTCAACTCAAGGAACTTACTATTCAGAAAGGGAAAATGATAGATAAATAGCCATAGGTATTCCTTAAAATAAGAATCTGAACAAAAGTGTGTAAAAATGTAGAGTATTGCATATAATAACCCTGCCTAGAGACACTTTGTATAGAAAGCTAACTTCACTCTTGAATGACCTGTGGAAGAACAGAGGAAGAGACAAAGAGACTGGGCTGTCCCTGGGGAGCAGAGTCAGCAAAGATGTCTCTTAATGGTGGGGATGCCCCTATATCAATGGAACCCAGGGAACATTGCAGACAGTGAAAGAAAATATAGCAATGGTTCAGGTGACATGAGAAAGCTTGACAAACAGGGACAGTGGAATTATAGAGGTTGGGACAGATTTTAAAACCATCGCCAAGGAATAATTAATAACAGAACTTGTTAATTACTTGTGCACACATAGAGGGGGTGGTGAAGATGGAGAGAAAAGATTGAAGCTCCCCTGGGAGCTCATGAATGATTATGAATACTTACGCCCTTAACCAGGACTCAGGTGCGTGAGAAAGAAGACTGTCAATGGGGAGCTGGAGCTTGGGTGAAAGGTCAAAGCTAGAGGCATGCATCTAAAAGCCTTTGCATACAGAAAATAAATAGAATCACAAAATTGAGATGTCCTGTAGATACCGTAGAGTTAGATTAAAGTCTTGGGGTAAAAATAACATACGAGGGGTGCTCAAGACACAGGAAGCAGCAAAGGAGATTCAGGAACCACATCGAGAAAGATAGTTGGAAACTCAGAAATTCCATTAAGTTCCAAGAGTGAGAGAGTTAAAGGAATTAGAATCATATGAACCACTGCAGAATAATTAACATAGTGGAGGAAAATAAAAACTAGAAAGTGGCTGATAGAGTAGCTTGTTAGGAAGACTATTGACAGCTATGTGAAAAAACAAGAGGTAGATGTGAATGATGATGCTAGTTGTGTGTATGTGTGTGAATTTTTTGTTTTGTTTTAATATGACATGACTTCATTGGCCCATTTTTATGTCTCTGTAGCCACTTTAAAGTTACAGGGGAAAGGTGTCACATCTGAGTTGGCTCATCCATGAATTACAGTGTTCTGGATCTTAATATAATCTTAAATAGCCATTAAAGAGATTCAAGTTACAGAAAAACAATTAGATTGGTTAGCTGTGTTTTCCTATGAATGAATGATCCTTTCTTCTCTTCACACTTATATGCCCCATACAGATAGTTTCAGGAAACACTGATACAGATAACCTGTACTTTTTGGCTCTTTATTTTTTTAAAGGAATTCATCTGCAGTTTTTGGAACAGCAGCATAGATCATGCATATCTAACTGTCATGGAGTTATAGATTTTGGATTACAAATATTCCTCAAACCTTAGCTTCTGTTGTTGAGAGAAGGGACTGACTTGCCTGTGTGTCTCTGGGGAGTGAGTGGAATGTGGTGTGTGTGAGGCCCCTGTGTTGGCTTCAGCCCCCTGGGGCCATGCAGCATCACATCCTTCTGCATTGCCATCATCACTGAGCCACGTTCTTGCTACCTCACCACTTGCTTCGAGCACTATGAAAGTTTAAGATTGGTTTTCTTCCCATCAGGAACTGCGGTCGTGCTCAACTGAGTTCTTATCTGTTACCACTAGAGATTCAAAATGCAGCGTTTTCTCTGAAAAGGTGAAAACTCTCAGCAATGACATTCAGAAATATGTGCCTGAGGAAACAAGTTCATTTTATTTGTAGTAATCATAAAAAACATTTCAGTTGATTTTGTTTTCATAGCATTTCAGGGTTTGGGGTGGGGTGTGTGTGTGTGTGTGTGTGTGTGTGTGTGTGTGTGTGTGTGTGTGTGTGTGTTTTAAGGGATTATGATAATAAAAGAAAGAAGACAGAGCCAGAAACAAACTTCCAAAAGTCACCTTTAATTGCTCAAAGCATCTGACACCTATATTTGTCTGGAGTGGGAGCCACAACCTCAAGCCAGCAACCCCAAACCCCTTTGTTTAGAGTCTGTGCCTATGGCCTTCCTCTCTCTTTTGGGTAAGAAAAATTAAAACCTGTAGGCAGACTTGATGGTGTTATGTTTCAGCAGAGTACACTGTGAATGGTTATAATGGTAACTCTGTCTGCTCTTAGCTTACTAGAGAACATCTGTCTCCACTCTGTCAAGAATCCTAGACCTGTGGCATCTCTGCTCTGTGCTGCCCCCAAATGTCTCCAGGGACAAAGGTGGTGACTCCCAGCATGCTGAGCTGGAGCCAGCAGGAAGTAGATCACAGGCTGCCACACATACAGTACTTGAAGAGACCTGATTAATAATGTTTAGTAGCAGGAAAGTGGCTCCCTTTCTCATTCCCCTGAAAGAGGAGAGCATATCTGTTTCCCTGATAAGATTGAGGCCAGCTTGGCGTTTGCTCTGGAAGGTAGAAGATGGCTCTGCCTGCAGGCTGCGGGGACATCTGGTTTCTCTTCTCTGTGTTTGTGCCAGAGCGTAGCTCCTTGCTCATCTCGCAAGCTGTTTTTAAACTTAATCACGCTAAACGTTCTGTATATGTTTGCCTGACAGTAAATGGGTCTGGGGCTAGAGAGGGACAGTGCAGAGGGAAATATATCTTTATTAGGAGAGAAATGCGAAACCTCTCTGTTTGGATAAAAATGCTTATTGTAAATGAATTTAGTTAGAATAAGGACACACTTTGAAAATAAAAAATAATGGAAATATAAAACTAGTTTTAACAAATTCTATAGAAAGAATGATTTTTTATTCTCCTACTTATATCTGCCCTTTTATCTTGTAAACTTCAGAAATATTCTGATTCTCCTGAAGTCAAATTGTCTTTGCTTAATAACTTCTAAGCTCAATGTCCTAAAACCAAATGACACTGTTACCACTTAGGCTATTTATATGCAAAGACTCAAATTCTCTCTCTCTATATATATTTTGATTTCTTTTAGTTTCTCTTTAGGTAACACAGACAACTTTCTTTTTTATAAGGTAATTTTTATCTAAGGATCTTTTTCAGTTTATGCTTTACTAATTAAAGATGTTTTGTTTGTTTTGGTTTTGCTTGGGATCAAGAAACCAGTTTCAGCTAGGGGATAACCTCAGAGTCAGAATCCTCACTGAAAGCTTTGCTACTTCTGCTGTTGGTGGGTCTCTGGACACTGCAGCCTCCAACATTATCGATTAGTGGCATCACACATCTTTACCTTGATAAACTTGAATTTCAGGGTTTTCCATTCATTCTAGAATTCCCTTCTGTCCTTAGGGACAAACTACTGATGCCACAGGTGGGGGGTGCAGCATAACCACGTATGCAATATCTCAGAAAGCAATACTCTTAAAAACTCATAGCTTTTATGGCTCCCCATAAGTTAGCCTCCTGCACGCCACCCTCAGCCTCCCAGCCACAGCTCTGCACCCCAAAGTATATGGGAGTTGGGACGTGGGAAGAAGCCTCGTGGCAGCTAAAATTCCCACCTTCAAGTTCAAGAACTCCTTTCATTTAGCTAGAACTAAACTCAATCTCACTAGTCTAATTTGAGGCATCATATAAATCAATCCAAATACCTGTTTTTCTCCTATAGAGAAGATAGAAATCATCACAAGGAGGTTCTACTTAAGGCAAGCATGCTGGCACTAGTGAGAATGATCACAACCTAGCATCCCAAGAAGAAACAGAAAATGTAAAAAGCAGAGCTAGCAAAGTACAGGCTGCTGGGACGTTGCATGACTGTCTTAGGAGACTGGCCTTGTATCAGCACATTTAAGCAGTGATTTGTCCAGTGTGACATAAGACACCAAGTAAAGATTCAGTCTACTTATGGAAAAGAACAACTTGATTCATTTAAAAAGAACTTTATTCTAAATTGGTTATATTAAGATTGGTCCTTGAAGGGAACATGTTACTTTTGGACAAAAATCACTTTCCTACTATTTGTCACCTACTCTTTGTCCAATGTGATACCATGTATCTTTTGGTTATTTTCTTATAACAAGACTTTCCCTTAAATGGAAAGCCTCATTTTCTTTGATTACTATTAGTCCTCTTTCTATGGGCTAAACAGAAGGATAAGCTTAAGGGATACGTTTGAAATTTATTCAGCATAGTTTTCTTTGTGTAGATGCATAGACAAAGATATTACAGAAAAAAATTAACATAAAACTTCATGGCCACTATCTTCCATTTAATATCCTTCTCTTCCTCCTAAAAGATAATTCTGCATTTCCTGTTTTCTAGTCTCCAGTTCTTCTGGTGGTGTTTTATTTTTCCTGCAATCACTAAAAGTGATGAATGAGGAGTTTCTTTTCATTATCCTATGATTTGATCTTGCTCATCTTTTTCTTCTATCTGGATTGCTAATTGGAAATCATAGCTGTTAAAATGAGCCTATCACAGATGTCATCCTAAAATTTCTACTTCCTTCTTTAGGTCCTTTATAGGGCAGAATCTTGATTAACAGATGTCCAGGCAGACCGTTTTTGGGTGAATACAACCATGTTGAAAAGAACAGATCTTCATAAATCGCATACAAGATCTGTCTCTCTCTACAACACCCATAGACCCCACCAAGACTGGAGATTCAACTCAACCTCAGGCAAAATTTGGAAGCTTGTGGACTGCCTTCATTAAACCAGCCATAGTTGCATCTCTCAGGCTGCTTTCTCTGTGGGGATGACTACTTTTTCTCTTTATAAACCAAGTGTTCCTCTTTTTACTTCTATCCTCCTTCCCAAATGGGACATATTAGTCATTTTTTATTTGGAGTTTTAAATACAGTCTCCACCATGCCTTTTCACGTAAAGCCTTTGGTACCTTCCTGTGAAATGAGCACCTTTTTCTAGCTCAGTTTCTGAAGCATTAGGCATCATTGAATGAGGGGTGAGGTAGGAGGAGAAGAGGACAGAAGGCTACAAGTGGTTACTCAACAAGCCTAACCACGCAGCTGCCTACCTTCTTCATGGTAGTCCAGGTAAGCAGCCACTGCTATCGACAGCTGGCTCACCCTCTCCATACTGACTTCTCCCTCTTTGTTTTTCTTATTTTTGCCAGTTCTAGCAATGTATCTGACCTTTGGGGACACATTCTTTATTCCTGTCTCAACTGTGGGAAAAATTTCTTGTCAGAGTTGTATTGAAATAAAACTGGCCTTTGGCAAAAGCAGCATTTGCTAGGAAGCTCATGGGCATTGGGAACCAAGTGCTGAAGTGAGCAAGTTTGTGTGCACTGGGTTGTGATTTGATGAAATGAGGGGTAAGGACGAATTGTCCTACAAGGTCAGTCGGGCTGAACTTGTGGGAGTGTTACTACATCAGTCACAGGGTGCTGTCTCTCAAAGTGGGGCCCACAGGCCATCTACATCAACTTCTCCTAGGTGCTCATTACAAATTTATCCCATGGAGACTAGGGCAGAATATATAAGAGTGAGCCTAGAGAACTATATTTTAACAAATTCTCCACCAATCTGCTGTTCCTAAATGAGAAGAGCAACCTGTTTGACATCCTGGTTCTCTGTTTAGCAGCTCCCTGGAATTACTTACAGATGCATATCTAGAGGGGCTTAGGAAAAGGTAACTCACTCACCTTTGTCAGACATGTAAGAATCTGAGACAGAAACCAGCCAGCTGGAAGTCTGAGCTTTTGTCTCAAGTAGTATGGGGCTCCTATGGCCTCCCAAAGGAGAATTGTTCACAGTTCACAAAGTTCAGTGTGGCATCCTTGACTCTGCTCAACTTTTGCATATGTTCTTCTGGACTTCATATTTCTTTTCTTTTCTCCTCAGGCTCATTTTTGCTTTCCAAGCTAAGTATGAACAACTAATATTTCTCATTTATCCATGGCTCAGCTATCAGCAAACCCAGAAAGACTTTCATATCTCCTGCCCACCACCCTCAGGAACCTCATCCAGGAGAGTTGCACCTTATACAGATTTAGGTGCTTTCTTTAGTACAGCATTGTCAGTTTCTTGCCTGTCTCTCTCTTTCCTATTAGTCACTGAGTTTAATTGTCCTTATATAACTGAGCTGCACCCAGGGCCTGATCTGGAATCATGCTCTATAAATGCTTGTCAAAGGAATGGATGAGCCAGAAGGTCTTGTCAGGCCCCCTGACGCACATTCCCCTCAGTTTGCATTGTCTGCCATAAGAAATGACTGGATTAACTTGTGTGTAAAATGAAATATGTTTGTATTAGAATCAGCTTCCTGTGATTCTTACAAAAATGTGTTTTGAGAACAAAACAAATAGGATAGGGAGAAAACTGGGGTGCTTTAGAGGATCTAAATACTTGTGAAGTACATTTTTTTAAATGCCACAAAATGCTTTAAAGAACTTCAAGTAAATTTAAGAGAGGATCTACTGGATTTTGGCTAAGTGCTGAAAATAAGTTTCCTTAATTCCCTATCCAAATACTTCAGTTTAAATTTACTGGTAGCTATTTCAGAGGAAGATGGGGACTCTGCCATCCTCAGTTTGTTATAAAGAAAATGTTTTTGTCTTCAGATGTTTATAGGAAGGATTAAAGGCAATTTATGGCTTGAACAGAAAGTAATAAAAGTGGTAACAATGGAGTATCTTCTAAATTGTCATTTTCTGGAATTACTAACAATCTCAACCCAGCAGGCATTTTACATCTAAAAGGAATTATGTTCATTTGTCATGCTTTAACATAAACTATGACATCAATCTTGAGCTGCTAACCTAGATTGTTTCATTCTATTGTTTAAGATGAAGGATTGAGTCAGTTGTAGGGAAGATGAATTCTGTCATTAGATCATTTGCTACAAATTCAAGAAATATATTTATAATTTATCTCAGAAAATTGGTCTGGGAAATCTACATGAAATGTATTTTCATAATATCAAGCCACAGCCTGTTTAGTTTTTCCAGAAATGCTTCATTTTGAATTCCCTAGGGGGAAAAAAAAATCACAAGAATTAAAAAAAAAATTAACCTGCCAGGTTATTTGCCTTCTTGCAGTGTTCTTTTTTGTAAAAGAGCCCCAGGTTACAAGATTTCTTGCTATTTGTTTAATTGAAGCAACGATAGCTTCTTTATGTTACTTTACAATTTATGAAGAAATTTAAAACTGAAATTGTATTCAGTCTGTGCAACAAGTATGAGTAGCAATAATATATTTTACATGTAGCTGAGCCCTTTTATTAATTGAGGGAGTACGGAGCTTCAGAGTTGTTAGGACATTATCAGTGTCAAATAATACAGGACCTACCTCCAGACAGCTTCCTCTCCAACTATACCTCTGGTGAATCCAATGCTATTTTCCTTGAACTATGAAATCCTAGAAATGTTATTATTGCTTGTTCTTTTCTGTTATCGATTGAATAATGATTGGTTCCCATGCTTGATGAATCTCAAGTTTTAGACAATGCCCAAGTATTTATTACAAATGACTTTTTTGCATAGTGTAGTGTAGAAAATGAGTCTGAAATAATCTTAAGTTATATAAATTTTATATAATATTCTTTAATTCTGTTAATGGTTCTGGCATTATGTTAATATTTCTGATTGATGTATTGGTGCCAATCCTGGGTATATAATCAAGTCAATTTCCAGGCTCAACTTCATCCAGAGGTTGAAGACACCAACAGTCCATGTTTTATGTCAGTGTCAGACACCATATGACACTTCTCCAGTAACTCAGATCTTTAGTGGGTTGTGACTTGCACACTCATAATAGGGTGCATCCCAGTGATCTATGTAGGTTTCTGTTTAAATCTATTTTCTTCTCCCTGCTCAGAGTAAAAGAAGCTGAAGAAGTGTGTAGGCAGAAAAAAGGAAAATCGCTTTATAAAATAAAACCAAGACATGACTCTGGAATTGTAAGTATTCAACTTTTTTTTATCTTGTGATTTTTCTTGACTTTGAACCTTGTCTTCACAGTGCACACAAGTTCAGTAATTTCCCTCTTAAATGGTGATAAATGATAAGCTTCTAATTTCAAGAATCTCCTTTTCTTTAAGCCTTTAGTCGGACTCAGAAAGTTAAGAGAATCTCAATATGCAGTATTCAGAACTTAAGATTATTAATATAGTAAGCATGTGCATGTGTGTGCACTGCTGGAGACAAGAGATCATCTTACACCTTGTTCATTGCACACGGATCACAACCCAAGGCTGCACCTGATGCCAGAGTGAAGTACTATGGGATTTACTGCAGTGAGATCTAAAACACAACGGGAAATCCATCATACAGTGTTGTGCTTTGCCGGGGGTGCTCAGACCTGATCAAATGGCTCTACAAAGGTGGTCCCTAGGTTGAGTTCAACAAGGGAATATAAGTTTCCTCTTTGCTCATTTTTTCCTTTATAAATGCCAGATTGTGCACCCTTGGAGAGAAGAGCTAGGTTAAAATGACATTTTCTTTGCGATATTGTAGATGTTTTGTATAATGTTTTGAAGGGATCACCAGTAAATGGTGCTGTTTTAAATAAAAAGTTAACTTAGGCCTCTGAACAGGAGCATCTTTTATTGGATTGCTGTAATGTGGCCTAAATGGAAAAGCCATCAAGTTAACCCAAATTGAAATACAATTAAATAGCCCTACTCAGAGAAAGGTAGGAGTTATATCTTCATTTAAAAATCTTATTTTCCCTTCGGTTTTTTCTGTATCCAAATTAATCTTATCTAATGACAGTTTTAATCAGATTAAAGTTCAGTCATAAAGCTGAATTTAATAAGTTAAATTAGTTAACTTCAGTCATGTTGCTATAAGACTACAAGGGAATTAAAGCACATAAACCATGAAATGAAGAACTGATTATGTTTTCATATGTATAAGTTTGTATATAGGATCAAGAATGAGAAAGATCTTTTGGCACTCCTTCACATCAGTCAGAAATTAAATTTTAAAAGCTTTTTTTCTCTCAAAAATATTTGGTGATTTGTCTTGGTAAAATTCAAAAAGATAAGGCAGGCCTTCCTTATATTTTTTTCCTTCAAGGATTGGTGGGTCTTTAATCTTTTCCCAGAGAATTTGACAAAAAGATCTTATTTGATCTACTCTAAACTCTATACTTCTAAAAACTTTTCTTTCTACTATAACTCTTATCTGGCATGTTTATTTTTAGAAAGCAAAGATAAGCATGAAAACCTGAACAGGGGACAGAAGGATGAAAATGAGTCACTGCAACAGCTTCCACAAAATTCAGCTGACCCAAGGGTGGGAAGGAAACTACATCATTCTGATCATTTTTCCTCTTAGCCTCTTGCATAATCTTTGTGTTTTCTAGACAGTTCACCAATTGTTGAATTTTAGTGTATATTGATCAGTGGAGACCAATGGAGAATTGCAAACCTTTTCTTCTTGTAAATGTTTATGGCATCACATTGACAGCCCCCAAACAACGTGTGCAGGCTACAGTGTCTGCACCCGCTCTGCACATGCTCAGCGTTAGCCTCTAGTACCCTTCTGTGAGACCCTTCTTGTCACGGCAGAAACACTTTGCTTTCTACTGACAGCCAGAGCTCCACATCATTGCATTTAGGTTCATGGAGAAATGTTATTTCAAGTGGATTGTTTGTATCTGTTTCATGTCTACTTATAAATTTTCTATTTTAAAAATCTAAGTACCATTTATATATCATAATCAATACTTCCCCAACTCTTGGATTGCTCTCCATAGCTATATATTTGTGAAAGAAGATTATCATTTTTTAACTCAAGTCAGATACTGAATAGAAAAACACATAGCAAAAGAAAAAATAGTTTCCTGTAAGTTATTTAACATAGATGGAATCAGAGTTTTCAGTTTAATGAGAGCCTATAAAAAGCTTAACTGCAGCAGAGGTAAATTAAATCAAGGGTGTGTCTCTCCTTAACTTTTACTTTATACTTTACAAGGAAAATTTCACTCAGTAGTTTGAAGGAATTTAAATAAATGATGCAGATACAATTGCCAAACATGACTATCATTAAAAAAAACAGAAAAGTAAAACTGGGGGATCAACTGGATCTATGTAGAATCTATTAAGAAAACATACTTCCTTGTGTATTTTGACATGATTGAGGTTATCATGGTGAGTTACAGCAGGTGATTAAAGCTAGAAAGTGAGAATATAATGATTCATTATCAAAGGAAGTCAGGAAAGGATTTTATTTTACTTTGAGGAAAAATACATAAACCTTCCACTCATTCCAAGAGTATTTTAAAATCAGCTCATGATACATTTTGATGCTTATATCTAACATTAATAGTTGTTTTTATTTTTACTGCTATTAATGATATTAGTTGAGAGTTATGGTTATAGACAAAGGGGAGAATCTATTGCTTTTGCAAACCAATTATGGAAAGCAATTTTAAAAAACTAAAACAATGTTCTAAATCATGACTATGTTTGTATTTATGTAAAGTATTGTATCTTACCTTTTGGTTCATAGTTTAAGTGCACAGAAACAGTAGTGGTTTTCTTCTGTTGTTCTGTAGTTTTCCTGTCCCCTCAGTCCCATCAATGTGTATATTACCATTCCTCAATGAAGTAATAGGGCATTTAACAAAAATCGCTCTGTGCAATACTGTATGTAGTGTTTCTATTTCAATTTTTTAGGATGTTAATTTATATGAAAATAAAATGAATAATAAAATATTTTTGTGTCTGTCCTGTGCATGTTGCATAAGGATACTTGGAAAATAACAGCTGTCTTAGTCACTTTTCTTGTTCTTGAGACAAAATATCCAACACTGCAACTTAAAGGAGGAGAGGCTCAGTTACAGTCCATGGTCAGCTGGCTCCAAGACTGAAACTGCATGGCAGAGGGGCATAGCAGAATACATGGCTCTGCTAGGAAGCAGTGAAAGATGGGAGGAGCAGGGAGGGATATTAATCCTTCCAGGCCACGCCCCCAGTGACCTGCCTCTTCTCACCAGGCCTGACCTCCTATGAGCACATTCACCTGCTAAACTCACCAGTGAGTGAATCCACCAATGAGTACACTGCTCCCTTGGTCAAATCACCTTCCAAACACATGAGACTTTGGAGGGGATATTTCAGATCCCAGCCATCACAACAGCCACCATATTTAACATTTGAAGGGAGCGAGGACTGAGAGAGGAGTGAAATTAAGTTAGTCTGCAGATTCATATATACAGAAAACTTGCACACTATTTCGTGGATCCAAAAACTTAATTTTATCAGAGATACTTAAATTAAAAATCATGATGAAATATTTACTTTTTTGTGCCTAAACTAGGGTTTCCATCCTGAGCTTGCAAAACCTTCTGCACATTTCCAGTTGGGTGTCTCATGATACCTTAAAAATTCATGGTGTACAAAGCCAAACTTAGCTTGTACTCTTGTCCCTCCAAATCTGATCATTGTTCTGTATTACCTATCTCAGTGAACAAAGCCACCACACACTCATAACCTGAGTTAGGCTCTACATCTTACTTTCCCTTTTGTTGCTACTGATTCGATCACCAGGTCCTATTAGTTTTGCATGCTTAGTATCTCTGGAATGCATCCATTTCCTGCCAGTTCTCCCATTAAAGTTCTAGTTCAGAACCCTAATGAATTGCCTTAATATCCTACTGATTGTTCTCAAATTCCAAGATTGTCTTTGCACCAATTTTTTGCTTACTGTGAACCCAATTTTTTTCTAACATACAAATCTGCTAATCTGAATTTCTTGTTTAAAATATATAAGTGGAAATATACGCTAAGAACATGACCTCAAAATATTAACCAAAAGCTTTACTGCGGCTGAAAGAGTGACCTGGTACCTACCTTACATCTTGAGCCACATGTCTTGATTTAACATCTCTTGAATTCCAGCCTCCAAACAGACTAAAACACTTTTAGTCCTTTCATGTCATACTATTTCTCAACTGCTACAATTTGAATGTACACCCCCCCCCCCAATTCAAGTATTGGAAACTTAATCCCAAATGCAAGTGTTAGGTGACAGATACATAGGAGGTGCTTGGATGGTGAGGGTTTTAAAGATATCAAGGAAACTGCTGTATGCTTTGAAAATAATGGGCACACAGAAAATGTCCTGTCCTCATGAAACTCACATTCTAATAGGGGAGACAAAAAATGGTGTGAAATTATGTCAGGTACTATGGTATTTAAATAGCATGACCAATGACTTATTCTTCAAACCAGAACACCTCTGAGTAACAAAAGCTGGAATATGTTGTACTCCCCACCTTCCTTCATAATGAAGTATTTCCTAGCTGGAAAGGAGTGACTACCTTCTCCCCAGTCCACACCATGTGCAACTAACTGCTGATGGAAAAACCAACAAAGATTAGTCAAGAAGGACACTGGAGACAAACTCGTTTTGAAAATACTATGCACAGTGTTAGCAAATGTCAGGAGAACCAGGAAGAAGAGTGGGTTATTTCTGGAAGGCTAGGATGATCACACACAGATGGCCATTGTCTATTATGTGAGTATGTAAAAGTAATGTATATATGAATTATATTCATCCAAATGTTAAAACATAATTTAGACAACTCAACATCATTTTTGAAGAAAAAAGTATGAACAATATGACTATGTTCTTAAATGATTGAATACTTCAAGGTAAAGTCAGCCCTGTGCATAATGGAGAGGTATTTGAAGTATTCCCATTAGATCAAGGGGGCGTGTGTGTGTGGCTCAGTGCTAAAATGCTTGCCTAGCACCACAAACAAAAAGAAATAATCTCATTAAAGTCTAGGAAAAAGACCAGCATGTCTACTTCTAAAACTGCTATTTATCACTATTCGGGTGATGAATGAAAACAAAGGCATATGATTGAAATGGATGAGATAATTTCTATTTGCTGCTGATTAGATTATATACTCAGGAAGCAGAAAATAATACTATTGTATCAGGGGATGTAGCTCAGTGGTTCTGCTGCTTGCCTCACAAGTGCAGGGTGCCGAGTTCGAGCCCCAGTACAAAAAAAAAAAAAAACTATTATAGAAAATAATGGGTTGTTACAAATTGACTACACCAAAAATTAAATGTATAAAAATCAAGAACTTTCATGTATGCAAACAATATTTACTACCAAGAAAAAATTGGAAATGCCCCCTCCTCACTCACTTGCAAAGGAACCCAGAAGTGGAGGTGTGGCTCAGTGTTACAGCATGTGCTTAGCATGTGTGAGGCCCTGGATTTGATCCCAGTATAGGGGTAAAAAAAAGGAAAGGACAAAGGAAACAGAGAGAGAGAAACTGAGCAGCAAGGAAAAACTTAAAACATAAGTGATCTGTAAGATCTTTATGCAAATAATTGAGAGATCCACAAAAATTAAAAGGCACTGATAATGTCAGCACTCCCTAAAGAGATCTATGAAATTAGTGCAATCCAAATAATAATACCAACAGAATGGCTTTTTGGAGAGGCGTTAAGAGAAGTGGAGAAAGGGCAGGAATTGGGTTGGCTTCAGAGTTCATACATAAATAACAGTCAAAAAATTTGGGGGGCGGAACACTGGAAAGAGGAACTGGGTCCTGTTTATTAAATATATTTAAAAGTGACAGCGTTTGTAATAGCAAAATATTAGAAAGTTCTAAATAATGAAGTGATATGTGGGCTTTAAAAAGAAAAACAGAAACATTTTATGTATGATATAGAAGATGTACAACATTTTGTTAAAGGGGAAATCTGTGAAAAACTCATATCTTTGTCATTTTGGTGTAAAAAGAAATAAAAAAGTATATATCAGTGATGGCAAACCTTTTAGAGCTTTCAATGATACAAACCGCCTGCTGTGGCTTGTGTGCCACAGGTTTGCTACCACTGGTATATATGGTACAAAAGTATAGATAGTGCACTCTTATTTGTGTAAAAATGGGTTCAAGGTGATTACTGAATCTCTAGAAATGGATATACATAGAATTTCTCTGGAAGCACTACAAGAAACTGATAATATTGGTTAATTCTGGAGCAGTAGCAAAACTGGGATTTGGGAGCAGGGAGAGAGAAGAGAGTAGGTTCTTCACAGTGATTTCCTTATATTCTTTTGGATTTGGTATAATGTGAGGAGTAAGTCAGTATAAAAATATTTCATAATTCACTTTTTGGATTCTCATTTGTATCTCATTTCAAATATCAAACAACACCCATCTGGTCAATTCAAGAAGACAGTGTGTCTGGGGTAGTTTATGGTGCTCTGAGTTGCTACAGCAACTCTATCAGCAGAACTCTACCAGGAAGATTAGGAAATTTCTCTCCCTGGATCACCACACAGAGCCATTTGGGAAAGTTGGAAAGCCAAACTTGTTTTTCTGTGGCAAGAATGAAAAAATAAATAAATAAAAGCCAGAGTGATCTGTAAGCACATTTTTTTTTCTCCCCTGGTGGTCTAAATGCCACAGTACCATTAGGTTTTTTACTTCACAAAGAAGCCCATTTTGGTATACCTTCTGCACACCCTCCTACTGAAGCTTTGGAGTTCCTTCAGACTGCCCTCATGCACTCTGTGGATGCTTTAATCCACAGCTGTGCTCCTGTTACACAAGCTAATGTTCTCTAGAGAATCCATGCAGTGGACCATAGGGCCAATTTCCACCTTACAGGCTAAACAACAGTGAGAATCACCTGACAGTGATAGCTTCTTGGAGTCAGAAACAGGTAATAAGTTTAAACCACTTCAAAGAAAAGCCATGTTAGAATGGCTTCACTTAATCAGACCTCACCATGACATTCATTATTTCATATCCACTTATTTTGCTTTGTAAATGCTGCCTGTAAATTTCAGCATCTCCTTAAATTAAGGAGCTCCGATTTTTCAAGCAAAAGGTGAAAAATCAAAAATTTCAATATTCAGCTTATGTAATACCATGATAGATACAAAAACACACGCCATTAATGGGGGCCTTCCAGCACATGAGAAAACAGATGCCATTGGGTGCCTGTGGTTGCAAAAATTATATATTCTTAAGCTCCTCAAATAAAACAAAAAATAAAAATATAAATGTACTGCAACCAAAACAAAAAGCAAGACATTCTAAATGTAAATATTTGTATAACTCTCCAACCTTGCTAAACTTGCTAAAGTTCCCAGCATAAAACTTGAAGTCTCCATTCAACTGACTATCTAGTACCTTCTCCCCACAAATTAGCAACTGCATCTTTTTGGATAGCTACAATCTTATCTCTTGGGAGAGTGCCCTGGCGACAGAATTCTACAGATGAAGGTGATAGTTAGGAAGATATCTTAGTCACTTTCCTCATGGCTGGAACAAAATACGCAACACCTGCAACTTAAAGGAGAGGATGGTTTTGGCTTAAGGTTTTAGTCTGTAGGTGGCTGGGTCCATGGTAGCAAGGCATGGTGGAAGGGGAAGGCAGACAAGAAGCAGAGAGAGAAGGGAGGAGCTACATCTTGTCAGGTCACACCTGCAGTGACCCACTTCTTCAGACCAGATCCCACCTCCTAACATGAAGCCACCCCACAGAAAGTCCGAGTGCCTTCCAAAAGCCCTGCCTATGAGCACAGGAGGCCTCTACAGGATACTCACATAGATATCACAACAGAAGATTCCCTGTGTGTCTACTTGTTTTTAATTTGGGGGGATGAAGTCTTGCTAGGATGCCCAAGGTGGCCTTGACCTCCTGGACTGAAATGGTCCTCCTGCCTCAGCCCCCCGAGTAGCTGGGGCTTCAGGTGTGCATCGCTGCACCCAGTGGTGTGTGTGTTCACGAAACATACTTCCCTTTAGGAATATGAACTGCAGATGGAGGGCAGGCTGTCAGCATTTAATCAGGAAGAAATGAAAGAGAGAAAGAGCAGAGAGAGGCGAAATGGAGGAGCTGAAATGCTGTGTGGCAGCAGAGAGTTTCTGGAGGGAGAGGGTGTAGGCTAGAAGCACTGTCCATAGCAAGAGGGGAACCACTGAAAGAAAGAATAAAAGGTTCCACTGTTGACTCAGATAATAAACAGGCAGACTTCACCTGAGGAATGCAACTCATTTTCTGTGATGTTTTCTCCTCTTCCCACTCTTAAAGGAGTATTTTTTCCAGGTTACTCTGCCCTTTATTCATCTATTTTCCCTCTATTAGATGTCTCATCTATGTTCATGGATCATTTTGCTTTGATTATCTGTTTCTGCATGTCGAGCTTCTCACTCAAATCCTAGTCCTATTTCTTCAAATGGGGGTGAAAATTTCCTTTAGATAATTTCATTCTCACTGCACACCTAACACCCATCAAATCCTTGTCATCTTCATCTAATATCAGGTCCTCACTCAACGTGAAATAAGAAAAAATTGTTCAAAAGGAAGGGGGAACTAGAGAGGTGAGAGGGGAAAAGGAAGGAAGGAAAAAGAAAAAAATGAGAAAAGGAGGAAAAAAATGGAAACAAGGCTTTTGTATATAAGGAGAAGAGGGGTTGAAGGGAGGGGAGGGGAATGGGAAAAAAAGAGGGATCAAGATACATCATGTACAGGTACAAATTCCTATGATGAATGTTATCATTATGCATACCTAAATTGTACCATAAAATTAAAATAAAAAACTCAAAGTTGTATAGATGAGCTCCTAATCTTTTGACATACTCCACTTCTGTCCCCATAGTCTACAAAAATTTCCATTCTTATCTCTTCCTTTCATATCCAATTCTATAACCACGTCTATTCCTAATCACTAGTCTGTGTTCCTACAGGAGCCAATGAATTGGTTTGTCCAATTCTGTTCCTTCCAATTGCCTTGTATATCTGGACTTAAATAACCTAGATCAAATCTGTCCGTGATTTGGTACTTCCTGTGAGATCAGGTGGAATTTCCTCTGCCTCTTTCAAGGACCTTTACATTCTCTACTCTCTGTCTCTTCCCTCCTCCTATGCCCTTCCCCACAAGACACACTCCAAGGAACTATATGGTACTCTGCCCAAAATCCTCTTTAAGACTGATCACGCATCTCATTTCATTCCATCTTCCGATTCCTACTGAAAATATCATGTCCAGAGCACATAGTTGGGTTCCTCACTGAGAGTTGCCCTTACTGGAGGGAAATGCATGCCCCCATTCTGGAGAAGACCTATTGAATAGACAGTGACTGGCTGCTGTGAGTTACAAAGGCCTGTCCTCTTGAATCAACTTATAATGCTACCCCAGCTCCAGAACTCCCTGTTGGATCAGCAAGGCTTCACTTGCAACCAAATTTCTTTGACCTTTGCACAATCCAATTCTCTTCACTTTCTTACCAGTCTGGTCTATGTCCTGCAAATATTACCAATAACCTACTCACAACTCTCAGAATTTAGAAAACCAATCTAAGATAGATCCAGAAGCAGCTCAAGGAAGAGTACTGTAACAAGAGATTTGTAGATGGCTCATTGTCAGTCCCAGCCAGTCTGTCCCAGGGCATTGCTGCAGCTTTTCCCACAGGAGCGACTAGTGAAGGGACTTGCTGGCTTGTAGAACACCTTTGGTGCTTAAAAATTAGGAGGAACTGAGTGCCTATAGGGATGCTGGGGCTGGGTACCTATTTCCAAGCAGCATTGGTTGTTGAAGAGAAAATGAAAGGGTGATTAATGGCCAATGCAGGCAGAATGTGAAAGCTTCAGGTAGTGTTTTCTTGGAGCATTTCATTAAGCCCTAGTTCCTACAGTCAAAGGAAGGCTCTGGCTGTGGGAGTGTTGTTGCAGAAAAGTTTGCCTTGTCAGCTCTTACAAGTCTCCTGAGCGAAGATTAAGGTCATCATAGGGAAGAAATGGGACCCCTGCAATTGAGAGAGCTACACTTGGTGAGGAGTTGAAAATCTGAAGCTTCAAATTTCCCTGGACCTCATAGACCTGTAGTTAGGCTTATAGCCCCATTGGGAAGTGCTGGTGTGGCCAAGTAAAGTTACTGCAGGAGTCAGGAGAAGCAGCATAGGGAATGTGTCTGGAAGCTGCTGGGACAAAGAAGGGAGGAGAACATGAAGTTGGATAAGAGATACTCATCATCAGACATCAGAGACATCTCCCATAATTCAAGACTCAGCTCTGTGGCAAATGCCAGGAATTGTGATAATAAACTGTTAGCATGATTCTTAAAGGATGACAAAAGCTGTGATCCATGTTCAGTAAAATAAAATACAGGGGTTGCCATGGTGTACGGTGCAAAAAACGATCCAAAGGCCCAGGGAAGTAACCATGCTAAAGTGGATTGGCTACGTAAAGTTAAAAATGAACCAAAATAAACAAAACACTCAGCCAACTGCATTCCCAGGATGCCTGTGCTTGTGAGCGGAGAGGCAGTTTTGCGGAGAAGTTGGCAGTGCCTGTTATCTGTAGAGCAGGGCTAACTGTAGAAAGGGATGCTGCTATAAAAACAAGGCTCTTGGATGGATAGGAGAACAGCATGATCTCAAAATAATGTAAGCCAGGTTGTAATGCTCAGCTTTCAGAAGTAATGATCTAAATAAAATAAAATGAAGTTCAGTGTGAATGCTCTGGGTTCAGCCCTCCATTCCATTAAGAAAATAGACAAAGAAAGGTAGGCCAGATAAGGAGCTCGGGACTCAGGGACTATTCTGACAATCAGTTCCCTGGTTTGGTTTGTTTCACTGGATTTTCTAGACCAAATACCAGAGAAGCTAGTAACCCAGAAACACCCATGCATACAACCCCAACTACGAAACAGTACGGTTTTCCGTATTTTGCTTTTGGTAAGGTGGATAGACAGCCTGCTGCACTCCAGAAATAGTCGCCGACAAATTCAACGAGGAGGTGGCAAGGGAAGGGTTCAGGAGTATTCTGGAGCAGGCCTGATGATCAGCAATTTTTAATAGCATCATTTTTTATTTGACCTTATTGTTCTCTCTCACACAGACATTGATAGTCAGTAAACTTTCTAGGAATACATCCTAAGTTGTTCACTTGATGGCAAAAATTCATTTTCATTGACTTCATAACTTAAAAATCAGCCAGCCATGTAAAGTGGAATACCTTAAGCCAAAGCAGAATATCTGGTCCCATTTAATAAATGAAGATGAACTATTTCTCAGTAAGTTGGATTTAATTCTTTTGAATTTCATACAGTGAATCAACCATGTGCAATTTTATGAAGAATCTCACTTTTTATTGATCATTGCGTTTCTCGAATGGCAGATAGTTCAATTAGTAGAAAAATGGCAACATTGTGCAACTAAGAAGTGTTTAAATTAAAAAATGTCAAAACCTGTGAGAGGTTGAGTGTGAAAATGAATGAAACTTGTGACAATTTCTGGCCTGTGCAGGACACAAGAAGAGTGCATTGGCTGCCAAAGGGAAGGAGAGGCTTACAGTGGGCTTCTGCTTGCAGCAGTTCTCCGGGCTTCCTTCTGCAGTATTTCCTACTCAGAGAACACAGTGTGGATGTTCTGTCTCCAGCTGGTGGGGAGTAAGGCAGAAGCGCGGAAGTTCCCCAAACCAGGACTGACAGTCAGTCCCTCGACCTCCACTCCTTCAGCATCTGATTCTGATTCCTCTGGATGACATCAGGCCCCCAAGGAGATCATGTGATGCGGGCCAGGGGTTGAACTCACTGTGGCTGGACAAATCCACTCTGAACACACAGAACTCCTTTGCTCCCCACTGAAACAAGTTTAGAATTCCACTTTTATGGCACATCACACCAGGATCACATATAATCCTAGAGTATCTTTATTTGTTCTATAATTTAATAGGATACCTATAAAATAATTACATTATACTTATAGCTTTTTTTCATTTATAAACAAAACGGAAAACAATTAAATACATTTTGAGCCATTAGAAGGTAAACTTTATACATACAATAACCCCCAAAGGAGCTTCACCCTGCAGCATATCGTATTGCTTTCATTGCTACACCCACAATTGGGTTCCAAGAGAGGGCTCACGTTTGTATTCTGTGAGTTCCTAACTTACTCCTTCCCCTATCTACGTGGGTTCTGTGTTAATAAAATGATAGGGTTGACCTTGCGGTTGGATCCGAGACTCCCTGGCCGCCTTCCCACTCTCCTCCACCGACTTCCATTAGGATTTCCACACATATGGATTTCCTTCCTTCACAGCTTTTTTGAGTCTGACTTGAAGTGTTCTGCTAAATGCAAAACTCAATCCTGACCTTGTAAACCCTCTCTACTTGTCTCCATCCTCAGGTTCCAGCCCTCAATGATTCTTTTTTCTTTTCTGCCTCCCGATTTCAGGCTGTATATATGCATTTCTGAAGCCAAGATGCACTTCACAGGAGTACAGTCTGTGCTCAGGTGTCTTTTTTTAAACGGTAGTAGAGAAATAAAAATGTAAAACTTGTAGTGCAGCAGCAGGAAGTAATCACCAACACGCCACACTTCACCCCAAGCCTTGCTCTCCAGGTGACAGACTCTAGATCTGCCTGACTGGGTAGCGCCAGGAAGCTTCAGTCCCCAGAGCAGCTTGTGGAGCATCTCTCTCATTTACTAAGCAACCAACTCTTCAGCAGGAGCATTTGCTTGAAAGTTGCCAGCAAAACTTTTTTAGTGTAGTTGACTCCTACCAATGACAACTCATTCACATTTATTAGACCCCATGAACATCACTACAGGGAGGCCTTGCTGAGTCAGTTTAGCAAAGGGACTCAAAATAGGTGTAATCTGCAGGAAAATAAATTATGTCAAGGGACCACAACACAGAAACTTCAACAATACCTTAGAGTAATGAAAGGTGACCTAACGTTTGCTCAGTTTTTAAAGTCTATTCTTTGGAAAGGATACTAGTTACTTTCTCTAGGACTGTTCAACTAGATTACTATTTTCTATATATTTATCCTTTACTTCCTCCCGCATCACAAAGTGACTTGATTCCTTCTATTCTTAAATATCTCTTTATTTCAACAGAAAATGGTTTTTTTCCTTAGTATCATGGCGGTAAAAATAGTTCCGCCTCCCCCACATACGCACGTGAAACATTGTAAGGGGGTTAGCATGAAGAACTTCCCAGTAAATCTCCCTCCCTACACTCACTCATCCCAGCTCAATTTCTACATGTGCTGCAATGCTTTAGTACCTTCAGTGATGTAGTATTTAAAATAAAATCATGACTTTCCCCATCTCCCTGCCCAATCTAAAATAGGTGCATGGCAGTGAATTGCTGGCCAGGCATGACTTCTGAGTACAATACCTTCTGGGCAGATCATCACCTGATCTGCACCCTACTCAGAAGGATCCTGCAAAGCCAGGGTCAAGACACGTGAAACAATACATGGATAGATCTAGAATACTTTTTTTTTTAACAGCTCTTTACAATATAGGTCAATTATAAAACCAGCGTTAATATAGAGACCTTGTGTGGGATAACTGCAGCGACAATAGCATGCACACTAGAGTTCATCTCGAGTCCACAGGTGGGGACGGGGGAGGAAGAGGTGGTGGCGTCTGCAGGTGGGGAAGGCGTGGCCTGTCCGGACAGCGAGGCCCCCACTTCCGTGATCCCAGTTGCTCATGGAGTCTTCTTGCTGTCAGGTTTATCAGGAGACTCCCGTCCACCGACATCTCTTTCATGGACAGTGTCCACACCAGCGTCGCAGCAGCAGCCCAGGGCAGCACTGGAATCACAGGAATGCACGCGCCCCACCTGCCAGAGGTCCAGGGACCAGCAGGAGAAGTTTGAGGGGCTCCTCACAAGAGTGATGCCTCCATCGCACGGGAAGGAGCGAGCTGGAGTGTAAAGCGCGGCCAGAGAAATACTCGCCTCCACATGGTGGAAGCATCCAGGCCGGGGTCGCAGCGCATGCCCTGTGAGTCCTTTCTGACTGCCGGGTGGCGCTTTGTCACGCCTGAGCCACGACCTGGTTTGGACGCGCAGGCGGGGCCCCAGTCGGTCGGGAACACAGCAGCCAAGCGCCACTTGGGGTCCACGCTCGTGGCAAGGACTCCGTCAGCCCCGAGAGACTGGCCGCCCAGGGGGACGCAGACAGCGTGTGCGGGAGCTCGGGACACGGGCGGCGGCGGCGGAGGCGGCGGCGGCGGCGCGGAGCTACGTCCCGCCTGCTCACTGCTTGTCCGAGTCGCTCAGGTTCACGGACATGCAGCGGCACTGCTTCACCTTCTGGATCTTTTTGAGTCGGAAGGGCGGGTCGAGCCCCGGGCACTCGAGCTCCACGAGGACCGAGGTGACGCGCTGGGGCTTGCAGAAGGCGCAGGACTGGAAGGACTCCTCCTCCTTCTTCACGTGCCGCGGGATGTAGAAGGAGTTGCACTGGCCATAGCAGAAGCGGTTGAGGATCGTGCGGCTGCGGCAGCCCTCCCCGCTCACCGTCTGCCGCAGCGGCTGCGTCTTGCACCAGTCACTCTTGAGGTACTTGCGCTCCGTCACCACCAGCGCCTCCTGGCTGGAGGCCAGCACCTCTTTGATCTGGTGCTGCCATCTCTCCGAGTGGTTGCTGCTGCCGTCCTTGTAAGGAGAGGGGATGGCGCCTGCCGGCCGGTTCTTCCGGGCTTCAGCCGCCTTCACCAGCACGGCCACCAGGAAGAGGGAGAGAGCGAGCTTCCAGAGCATTCTGCAACGAGAGGAGAGCGTCAGTGGGCGGGGCGGGAGCGACGGAGCACGGCGTCCGCGGCTCGCTCTGAGCCTTTGGGTTTCTTTAGGAGGCGCAGTCAGGTGGGGCTGGCTGACTGCCGGGTGCCCGGGAGCAGCAGAAGTGAGAAAGCATTAAATTGTACCCTCGGACACAGTTGTGAGCTACCCTAAATAGGGCCCAGAAAGCAGAGAGGTCAGGAAGCAATTCATGACACTGTTAGAAAACATATAAATCGAATGACTACAGAAAAAACATTAAAGCAAACGCACTGAAGAATTCTCAGGCCAGCTGGGAGAAGTACCAGTGAAGGTCATCACCTAGCATGTATTGTTTTAATACAGGCCAATGCAAGCCTAAGGGCTTTGCATGCACATCTCATTTGACCCCCAGTTAGAGGTGTCTTAGGATCCTCTTCATGGGGAGATAAACTGAGACCCAGAGTCTGAGTCATCTGCCCAGGTTTGCAGTAACCGCCGAGCAGCCCAGGACTTGGGACCTGGCATCCACCTCGGGGCCATCAGTTAATCATGGATAGGCTGAGAAAAATTAATCAGTTAAAAGTAAAGGGAACATTCACAAGGTTTTCAAGAATGTGTACTGAAGTTAGAAACACACGTGGCTAAGAAAATTAATAATTTCTTCTGGCTCTTTATTACATCTAGAGAGTAAATAGCACTCAGCATTTAACATCTCACATAGAAGTTCAAGTCATTCGAAGGAGTCCTAAATTAGATTTGTATAGTGGAAAGCAATTCCTACATGTCAATTAAGAAATCTCCGAGGCCACATTAAAATTGTCTAAGGCCAATACAAAGGCTTTTTCCCAGTATGAGTATTAGTGACTGTAAGTTCAACAAACATGAGATTTGGAGAGAAATCCTCCTAAAACTTGTCTTGTATGAGGAAAACCAAATTTTCACTTGAGTGAAAGATGGACTTCACAGTTCAATTCACATTTTTAATTTCTGTATTTTCATGAATAATCAAGGACCAATGACACCTAGGAAAGGAGGTGACTCTCATGTCATTGTACTACTGTGCCTCCTAACATGATCCTTGTTATCAGAGTCAGCATCATTATTGTATTCATTCTTTCTCTTTGTATTTTGCTATTCATGGAACTGCACAGATTTCAGTTCATTAACATGCATTCTAAGATGGACAAATCAGTAAAATATTATTTGGTTATATAGTATACATTGGTTATATTGTATTTGTTAGACATAAGCATATAAAATGACTGAAAATTTAATATTATTAGAAACTTCAAATTCTAAGCTAATACAGATATTAACATTAGAGTAACTAATATTTATTGGTTCTCAAAACTTATCAGACATTATAAATTAGTTTCCTTTCATGTGTGAATAGGGTTAATCATCAGAGTTCTATGAAATAAGCTCAACTACTTTCCCCCATTTATAGATGAGGAAACTGAGGCAGTGACAGGATCAAGATCACAAAGCTGGTATGTGAAATATTTGAATTCAAGTATCCCAGCTCTGGACTCCTGGGTCTCCCTGAGTGTACCATAGCTACGCTAAAATTATTTTTGCTGTCACTGTTACTAGTCTAGGTCACAGCAATAAGAGGCTCTGCACATCAACTATTTGTGAAGTATTAATTCAAGAGTGCGCACTGTGATAGGCTTTTTGAATTCCAGTATCTCCCTGCCATGTTTTGGACCTTAAATGCCCCCAAAGTTCTGCTTGCTAAAGGCTTGGTCCTTAGCTTGGCACTAGTGGAAGGTGGTGAAACCTTTAAGGGGTGGGACCTAGCAGGTGGACTTAGGTCACTGAGGGGGTACTTTTTAGAGATTTGGGGACTCCAGTCCCTTTCTCTCTCTTTTTCTCTTTGTTTCCCAGCCAGCAGGAGGTGAGCAGATTCCTTTGCCACACATTCCTGCCCTGATCTTCTGCTTTACCATAGGCCCAAAAGCAGTGGGACCAACCACCCATGAACTGAAACCTCCAAGATTTGAGCCAAAATAAACCTTTCCTCTTTTTAAGTTGATTATCTCAGGTATTTTGTTGCAGTAAAACAAAGCTGAGTAACTCTAGCTCTCATGGCTCTAAGGAATGTGAAGGTACAAGGAAAAAGCTTGGGTTGTGCTTGGAGAAGAAGCGGGAGGAGCCTAGGAATAAATAATTAAATGAGTCCTCTAAAATCCAAGTAGTATTCTTCCAGGTGCTGATACTGACAAAATCATGGGAGTTGGGTATTGTCGGTGACATTGGAAAAAAGGCATAAAAAACCAAGAGCAGAGAGGGGGAAAGAATTTTCCCTTTTTCTTCTCCTCCTCATCCTCTACTCTCTCTTCTTTCTCCTTCTCTTCCTCCTCCTCTTTTTTCTCTTCCTCTTCCCCCTCCTGTTCTCGTCTTCTTCCTCTTCCTCTTCCACCTCTTTCCCCTCCTCCCTCTCCCTGTAAAAACCTTTTGTCCAACACAAGTACTGAAACTTTAAGGCCAAGTTTTTAAAGGGTTTTTCTCACACCTCCTTCGTTCCACACATGAAGTGTCATATGAAAGTGACCACACTTCCAGCAGACTTGTGGCAAGCACTGAGTATTGGATTTGCTGAGCATACATAGCTTATTATGTTTGTAAAATGATTTGTGATCTCAGTTGCCTCTTAAAAAGAAAGTATTTTGGTTCCATTTTAATAATTTCTGAAATTATTAACATTCTGAGTAAACACAACCAAGAGTTTGTGAGTCCCACTAGGCAAGGTTTACAGAGTCCACCTGGTCCTCAGCTCGGGGTTCCTGCCACAGCTTCACATGCACTTTGGAGAAGCTGGCAAAGGCGTGCTCTGGTTCAATAGGTTCAAATTGCCCTCGAGGGAGAACAGAGCTAAAACATGTTCAGATCAATTTGGGACAAAAACTCTTCATGTCAGCGGCATCAGATGTGGTGATCAGCAACATGCATTATTTGAATGCTTTCAATCAGTTTCAGAACATGTGGTGCACATCCCTAGAAGTCGTATGTCACAGGCACTTGGAAATAAGAGCAAACCTCCAGGTTGCAGGACAAGAAAAAGATTCTGATGACATCCAGGTGACAGGGGCCAAGTCAGGCTCTTCTCCCTCTCCTTCCTCACAGCTCATTTCTTTTCTCCTTGACACATGATGACAGCAAGCTCACCAAGGATTGGGCATCTCAACAGCAGGTAAGCAGGCAAGAGGTGCTTCTGCCATAGCTACTGTTAGGATGTGTCTTCTTCACTTCAAGCAGTTAAGCCAGCTGTGGCCAGTGGCACTCCCTGGCCCTTGCTTGTACAGGTTCATTGCAGGAGAGAATGTGCACATGCCTCTGTCTTCCCCTTAGCCAAACTCCCTGCACACTCAAGCCTCCCAGACCTGAGATTATCCCTGCAGAGTCCTGCTCTGTCCTGAATCCCTTTTCTATTCAGAGAAATGCCTGACATACAATTAACCTCTCAGGAATGTTGTCACGACTGCCAGGAAAGACAGCATGAGGATACTTCATTTTACTTTCACATCTTGTGTTTGGCTTGTATCAGAAGAAGCTCGTAAATAAATTCTGTTGGTTTTATTAACCATCCTTCTGGCCTGACATTGTTGGCATTTTGCAAGGGGTGCCAGGACTGTAAATGCTGATGGCCTAAGCAGACTGCGTTGGCCAAAGTTGATTGTGCTACAAGAGAGGTAGTGGAAGGACTTTCCTCTGAAGTGAACGCCCTTGGGCCTGGCCTTTGTAGATACAAGAACAAGGGCTGTCCAAGCCAAAGCTGTCTAGCATCTAGGCAGCTAAATAGTCACAGGCTTCCTCTGTCAGCCCTTCCTAGACACATGAAGACCTGAAGAGGAGCTGTACAATAGAGCAGGACAGCTTCCTCACTGCTAGGAAAGGACACCGCAATGCAGGTTCACCCATCCCAACAGGTACATGCAAATGAGAAAAGGTCACAGGTCATGGGTGCAGTGAACTCTTGTACTCACTCTAGAGTGAGCTTGTTGTGGTTTAGAGGTCCGTGTAAGGCAAGACTGGGCTGTGGAGGAGTGGTGAGTGGGATGGGAGCTGAAAATTTTCTGTGACTTAAGGATCCCAGCACATCATTAGAAAGTTGGAAGAAATCACTCAGGGCTAAATATTCATAGATGCATGTGAGATAAACTTGGTCCCACCACCCAAGTGAAAACAGACTCAAAACCAAACCAAACATCTAAACCAAAGCCCCCAACAATGTTGAACACTGGGGATTATTTTTATGAGTTTTCTATTGCCACAGCCTCAACAACTAAAGGTACTTCCTGTATGATTTTGATTCTAGGCTGAGAGGGTAGTGATTTAACTCCCCAGCTAACGCTCTAGTGCCAGACGTGGGGTTTTCATGGCTTCATGATCATCCTCAAAGCCTATGACTGCTTCTCTGCCGAAACCGCTTACCTCCCCAGCAACTGTAAACTGAGGCACACTATGACCCACAAGCCAAATCCAACCTGAGGTCTGTTTGTACAAAAGAAATTGTACTGGAACACTGCCATGCCTTTTCATTTACTTTTAGTCTATGGCTGCTTTGTGCTGTAAGGGCAGAAGCCGTAGTGGAGTCAGTGACCATAATGCTCACAATGATGAACATATTTACTATCTGGCCTTTTACTGAAAAATTGGCCAAGTCTCACTCCAAAATGTCCTCTCCAATTCAGTTGTGGCTTTCTCTTTAGAGATGAGCTCTTTTGCCAGAAAAAGTACCTTTCCTTCAATTTAAAAGTTTTAAACTATGAAACAGTTCAAACGTAAGGCAAGATAGAAAATATAACAAGCTTTATTTTATTCACCACCAGGATAAAAGTAATATTGATCTTTCTGATATATATATATAAATTTCTAATATATATATATTCCCTATATATATATTAATATTGTCCTTCCTTCTCAGTTCTCTTGCTTTTGCTGAGATGACCAGCATTCTGCAGTTGGTACATATCATTCCTGTTGACACTTTCACTGCTAATGTTTTACGAATGAGTAGGTGTTTGTGTGTGTAAAAAAAAAAAACCTCTCCATAAATACGATCACACTCTACTTTTCTTTTGCATTTTTAAAACTACACATTTGAGATTTTATACAAGTGCGTGTTTGCAGAAGTCTCTTGGCTTCCTTGGCTGAGTAGTGAAACCCTACTTACTCATTCATCTTCCTCAGGAACAGCTGGGTTGCCTCCACTTTTTTCACTATTGCCAAGAGTGCCACACCGAGCTGTTTTTTTATGTGTTTATTTATACTCATCTGTTAAAGTTTTTCTAGTAGAGACTGAGAAGTGGAAATGCTGGGTCATAGGATATGTACAATTTGAGGTTGACTCAGTTTTGCCAAGTTGTTTTCCAATTGCTCACACTAGAATTCTTTCTGGGTAGGACATGAGTCCCTACTGCTGCACATACTGACATACTCGGTGTTACCAGATTTATTACTTTCTGTGTATCTGAAAAGTAGAAATCCCATTCTTACTACTTTAATTTGCATCTTTCTGATCAGAAGAGGATTGTAGCTCAGGTTGCAATACAGTGGTCCTATGTCCAAAAAGAAATGATTTCAACTTATTTGAAGTGAGAGAAATTCAAATATTAGAAGAGAAAAAAAATCAGAAGTACTGACTATAAATCTTCTGCAGTGTCATGAAAAGAATGGGAAGTGGCTAGCAATTTCGAAGCAGAAATATCAGGGCATCCCACATGACTCAGAAGGCTGAAGTCCAAATGGATTCATTTGCTTTTCCAAGTGGCTTTGACTGAGTGGAACATTGACCATCATTTTGTTCCAGGAGAAATTTAATTTCATCTGGAAAAATTATGTTTTGAAAAAAGATTTTTTCAACCAAAGAAAAGATGATACTGTCATTATGTACTTTGACCTCTTTTGGACAGCAAGTATATTATTTGGGAATTTGTAATCAAAGCGCCTAATCTTTGAAGAAACTCTTGGGTAAGTTCAGGATAGGAAATGTAACTCTGAGGCAGAATGGCAGCAGAGCAGCATAGCCAGGAAGGAAAACGCTTTGGTAGCTGTCGAGTTCATGCCCACAGGTTGCTTCTCTCGAGGCCGTGTCTACTTGAGAATGGGAGGGGGAGTGTGATTTCGGAACCCTGAGCTGCCCATGCTATGACCCTTCATGACTCACTTCCAGGCTCTTCTGGGTTCCCTTCTGAAAAGTGGTGTTAATGGCACTTGCTATCCCCATACCAAGTCGCTATTATGAGGCATGTGGCACTGAGATCAAGTCAGAATCCAACAACTCTGCACAAAAGAGAATCATGAGTTTTATTTGAAAGGAAGAAATTAGGAGTGACCTATTAAGGATTTTATAGCTAGCGATGTTGTTCTCTGCAGCCATCAGGCAATTCTAATTCCTTCTTCCTCCTCTTCTTCTTCCTCTTCTCCTTCTTCTCCTCCTCCTCCTCCTTCTTCTTCTTCCCTACCTCCTCCCCCTTTCCCTTCCCCATGCCCAACCCCCTCCTCCTCTTCTTCTTCCTCTTCTTCTTTTCCAAATAGAGATTTGAAGTTGTTGCCTGAGAGACCAGTCATGCTGCAGTGATTCCACACTCCAGAACCCACTTCCTCCACCCAGCCTGGGACAGCACTATATGCTCCAGGAGAGCTAAAATACCAGAATTCCACTTCTTCCTTGGTAGTAGAGTATAGATTTCCTGTCTATGTATACATAAAAATTAGAGAGGTCTGTCTAAAATGCTTTGAGCAAAATCAAAAACATTCTCTCCATGTACTCCATCAACTTCTCCTGTTCACTCTTATTTCAAGCTGCTTCCTTTTGCTTGTTATATCATAGTTCATAGGTATAGTTACAGACAAACTGGCACCATCATTTTTACTTCCTCTCAATTTCACAAGATTGTATTTTTTCTTTCTCTTCAGTCTTTCAATCTCATTTCTTGATTTTTCTTTTTTCACTTTCCACTGAAAGGCTGGAGTTCCCCCCAAGATTTTCCCATAATCCTTCCCCCCCAAGATTTTCCCATAATCCTATCTGCTTATTCCTCACATTCCTAAGAATTTCTTTCATGCCTATAACTTTACTCTGGTTATGACTTTCAGACCCTAGACTCAGCTCTGCCAAATATTCCCCAAATGTCCCATAGCACTTCAAATTCTGCATGTTCCAAGCTTTATCATATTTCCCCACTCACCTGTGCCTCTTCTGACAGTTCATATGTCAATGAACAGCACAACATTCATCCTTTAATTTATGCCAAAAAGCTGAGATTTAGGGGAGACCCTATTAATTTACTGAGAGCCAATATCCCTACTCTTTCTTGTTAACAGAGCCACAACTTTATTCAGATATAGGGTTCCAAATTCTCCATAAACACTTTCACATACCACGGAGTGGAAAGTTGGTTGGTCCAAGCCAATTATCACACTCTCCTTGAGTATAGCTCACTTTGGAATGGGCTCTGATCGCAAGTGTGCTGAATAAGATGTATGGTACAGTCCCCCGTTTGTTCCCCAGAATATTAGGAAAAATTCTTATTTATTTATTTATTTATTTATTCATTCATTCATTCATTCATTTATGGTTGTAGTCATGCAGGGATTTGATGCCTGAGGCTGTGACAACCTCCATGAGTTACCTCCATGGGATGAGAGTCAAATATTTTCATAATACACAGTATACAACACAAAATGGAAAGCAAATGCACTCTGGATTATGTTGTTAAGATATTGAATTAACCAGCCCTGGAACTGCTTACTTCTGTTCTTCAGTTTGTGAGTTAACTCTTTCATGTTTAAATTGTTTTTCCTTATTAGAGATTATGCTAGCTTTTCTTTTCACATGTGAAATTCATCAGCAAAACCTCATTGTCTTTCATGACTCTCTTCTACATCTTACTATTATTACTTTTGTTTAGGTTCTCAGTCTCTTCCCTGACCTCCCTGCCTCCAGGCTCACAGGCCCTTAGATCCATCTTTCAGACTCCTATCAGAATGAACATTCTAACACTGCAGCTTTGTCTCTATTGTTCCTTTAAGTCAATCCCTTTAAAATTTTCCTGTCATTTACAAATTCAAAGTGCCTAGACTTTCTGTGATTTTTTTGTCTCCTTTGTCTCATCATAGCACCCTATTGCCTTACACCTTACATTTGAAACCCACGAAACTGTGTTCTACCTTACAAAGGTGTTTTCCATCTCCAAACATTTGCACAACTATTTCTTTTGCCTGATACATTGTCTTCCTCACCACTGTTAGTCACTGAGGTTTCATTTGAATGTTATTTCCTTTATGAAATCAGCCCAGTTCCTTTGCCACAATAGTAACCACTCTATTAGAACCACAGACACCATGTAACCATTGACTGCACATTTCCACTCCGACATAAATGTACTTCATTGGAAATCAAGGGCATTCAGTCTTTGCTTCCCTAGTGACCTATTGTGGGTCCAGAGAATAGTTTTGAATGTTTATTAGTGTATGAATGAAAGACTGATGATTGATTGGATTTTACCTACAGTGGCATATATTTTTTGAATTATATTTTGAAACTGTAAACGAGCTTGAGACTAGGTTAACTTTTCATAGCGGTGGTATCTTGTTTACCTTTAATCCGAGTAATTTAATACATATCTAGCCATCAAAATCAGAGGTAAACACAACTCTTAAAGTGGGACATTTGAAAAAATGTAATAAGTTATTTTTGCAGTTTCCTATCCTCCTTCTGTTGCAAAGTGCTGTCCATTCCTCCTTGTTCCTTGGACCATTGACCTAATGTTCTTTTTTATCTCTCATTTTAACTCTTACCCCAACTGTCCTGGAAAATAGTCTTCAAAGGGGAATATATGTAGTCCTGGTGGTTACCTACAGGCTTTCCAAGGATAGGTTCAGAGGAATCAATATTAATATCTTCCGTCCCCATCTTTTCCTTCTCTTCTAAGAGATCTGCTTGCAAAGATGACTACCATGGGTCGAGTATGTGATCCTTCCTAACTCTAAGCCTTCTCTTCTGCCACTTCACCACTGAAAGTGTTGACTCCCACACCAGGCTCTGTTTTCATGGCACATTGCTTGTACTTTTTCTTCCTCTTAGAAATAAGTAGTATTCATTCACTAAAACAGACATTACAAAATATCATTCACACTGCAGCCATCTCTTTAAGGGAGGTAAGTCACTGTAATTTATGTTTCTGTATATGGTAATTATCTAGGCACATTTATAATATATTTATGCTATTTTTGATCAAATACTGTTATTTGTTCTAATGAACAATCACATGAAAAATTTAAATATTTCAAGCTTTATGGCCACATGAAAACAATTAAACTTACATGCATGTTTTTTTGCTAGAGAAAAGAATAATGGAATGAAAAATAAAAGACTTTCAAATATAAAGCCTATTAGGAAAATTAGAATAAAATATGAATTTAAGGAGAAAAAGAAATACAGTGGTACCTTGGTTCACCAACCGAATTCTTTGCATGATTCTGGTCACAAACTGAATTGGTCAAGAACCGAATCAAATTCAATGGTTAAGTTCAATGTTGACCTTATGGGGAAATTTGATTTGGTACTCATCCAATTTGGTTTATGACCAGAATGGTAGAATTAGGTTCTTGAACTGAGGTACCACTGTACTGAAAATTTCCTTTAAAAGAGTATTTCTACCTGTATTTTTAAAAGTATGTAATAGTGTGCACAAAATAGCTATGATACTTAGATTTCTCTAGAGACATTTAAAAGACTTTATTTTGAAATATCTAGTTTTTGATATTCTTTACATGACATTCACTGCAAACTTTAGACATCGATTAAAATGTATGAGAGAAATTATATAGACTTAGAGGTCAAAAGAGTTGGGAAACAATACATTAATGCATATTAAACTATTGTATAGTTAAGTATTGCTGGGCAAGAATAAGGCATCCTAAGTTCTATAATACCTAAAAGTCTTATGTCCACATGTAAATGTTATGCAGAAAGACCTCAGGCTTGATTCCTCTCTGATTTACTCACTCATGTCTCTCAAATTCTGCAACCTCTCTTTCCTGACAAGTTTTTCAAAACACTCTGTTGACTAATGGGTCCAGAGAGGACTGGAAAATCCCATATTTAGTAATTTAATTGAAACAAGAAGTCTAGTTCAGTTGGTGTGAAGTCTCAGTCACCCTGCCTTTTCCAAGTTAGCTGCTATTGACAATTGATGCTGAATTCACACAAATTAGAGGGCGAATTCAAGGCTCTTAACCAAAGAAAACAAACATAATCAGAGACAACTAGGAGATTTAAAACATGCCAATGGATATAGAGTTATGGAAAAAGTGAAGGCAAAAGTGTTGAAAACATATTAAAAATGAATAACAAAACCAAAAGCACTTTCCATTTGAGTCCACAATAGAAAGTACTTGTACTAAAGTTGTATTCATTCATTCATTCATTCGTTCATTCATTCATTCTACACACTCTATGCACTTCCCTAGAGTTTGAGATACAAAGAGGAATAAGATACTGACCTCTTCTTGGGAATGAGATTAAAAATTTTGTTGGAAGTATGGAGTACATGTCTTTGACCTGTTGAGAAAGTTCTGCTCTACTTCTAGTCTCCTGAACAGCTGTAGAATTTAGTCCAATACTCTTTCTCCAACTACTGACAGGATCATATGGCTTTCTCCTTTTCTCTGTTAAAATGATTACTTTTGGGGGTGGATCTTCCAATGCTGAACCAACACTGCCATCCATCCCTATAACAAAACCACTTTCTACATCCTGCCAGATCTGACTTCTAAGAGTTTGTATTGTTAAACAAATTTCTATCTATGTTCATACTTTTTTCTTCTATTGTCTTTATCCATTTTTAGGATTAGCACAATGTTGATTTCCTAAAATGAAGGTAGAAGTGTTCCTTCTTTTTTCTGCTTTAATTGTTTGATATAATTTATCAGTTAAAATGTTTATGAGCCTGCTGTTGTCACATAGGTAGGTTTTCAAGCTAGGAATATACTTTCTTTAATAGGTGCTATTCAAATTTTATATTTCCTCCAGAGTTAGTTTCATTAATTTTTCTTCTAAGTTACTTCTTAGAAGTTGTCAAATTTATTTCAAAAAGGATTTTTGTAATATGCTTTCTATATCCTTTTAAATTCTGTAAAATCTGTGGTAATGTCTCCTAGATCTTAATGTTGAAATTTAAAAAATGTATAACTGATATTGTGTAACAGGAAGAAAAGGTCTGAAAGAGCAGAGGAATTGGGAGCGGTAGGGGGAGGGAAAAAAGGGAAAGGAAAAAATATGAGAAGAGGAAAAAAATGGAAACAAGGTCTTTGCAAATAGGGAAGGGTGGAGAGGGTGAAGGGAGGGCAAGGGAAGGGGGAAAAAAAATAAGAACCAAGAGACTCATGTAATGGTACAAGATCCCAATGATGAATGTAAGTGTATTGTATACCTAAAATGTACCAATAAACTTAATGGGGAAAAAATATAAATAAAAGTGCCTATAACCCTGGAGATAGGGGACTTGGTAATTTGGTCTTAGAGTAATTTATGAAGGAAATAACATCAGCATGAACTAAAGAGTAACAGGGACAGAAAATGAGAGAACATTTTAGATATTTGGGCTATGACTTTCTGAAGTGATTGAAGGGACATGAGGGGGGAAAATGTAGGCATTGGCTTCAGCCAGTTGGCTGATGCTGGGGCTGGGCGGGTATTATCATCTGAAGATAAAGCAAGAAGATAAGTGGGCTAAGGGTGAAAGTCTGGCAGCAAAGGCTGCTGGAAGTCAGGTGAGGTTAAGTCTGAAAAGTCTTCCTGGACGGATAGGTGTGGGTGACAGAGGAGTGTCGGATATGGTGGGGCAGGGGGGAGCAACTTTGCTGTGGGGGAAGAAGTGAAAATGTGTACAGAATTCTGTTTATTATTCTTTACAACGTTGCTGACAAACCCTAATTCATCTAGCTTTTCAAATATCTAAGAGTCTACTCTGAGTGAGGTAAGTGAAATAACTGGGGAAAATAAAAAGTATTTTCTTTCTTCTTCTTTTCTTTTGGCACTGAAGATTGTGTTGCCGCTGATTTCCACCCCTCTTTGATTTCAATAGCTTTATTGAGATATAATGAACATATCACACAACCCACCTCTTTAAAGCATATGATCCCAAGCTTCTTGGATTGCTCACCAGGGCCTTCAGAACCATCAGAGTCATTCCCCACTGCACCTCAAACCCCACCTGTCCTCTTCCTCCCGGCTGCAGACAGTTGCTTATCTACTTTATATCTCTCTATATTTGCCAATTCTGGACATTTAAAATTTTTAGTAGTCTCTGGATCATAAGAGATTGAAAACTCAAGCTAAGTCATCTTGAAATGCTGAATAAAATAAGGCAAGTGCCAAGCTGGTGCCTGGATTTGAAGTTTCCTATGCTTTTTCTGAGAGTTTTTATTTGTTTCCCAAAGAATGAATCTTTTTCCAGCATATCTAACTTACTAGTTCTTTCCAGTGGAAAACTACATCAAGGTAGAGACCAAGTCTGTTTTGTTCACCACCATATCCCTGGAATTTACACAAGTCCTGCACATAGTAGATGACTGATAAATATTTATTGAATAAATGAATGAATATCTAATATTTTGAGAGATTACAGATGTTGTACCACCAGAGTATAACTGATATTTGAGAAGAAGAAAGGCTGGGAGGTTCAAACATCATTCCTTTGCCTTTTATTTGGGAAATAAAGCAAATTTAAGTATACCATTCATGCAGCAAATATTTACTGAATGCACATGTGCTCGTGATGTTTGGTGTCCATTCTGTTTTTTATAACTCTGTTTAGATCTTTCCTTGGATCAGCCTAATTATAAATAATGTAAATAAAAAGGACTTCTACTGAACTTTTGAAGTATTTGTAGAGAATGTTTCTTGTTAACATCAAACAAAACCTCTTATACCTTAAAGCAAGCTTATCAAATATTTTCTTATGTATTGTTTCCAAACACAAGTATTGGCAAATTTTTCCACAGAAAAGTTCTAGTAATAATACCTGTTATGGGTATGCAATTTGAATTCAATAAAAGACTCTTTTTCTTTTATATGTAGTCCTCAAACTTCATGATGAACCAGCCACATGTAAGAACATGTTAGAAATGCAGACCTCAGATGCAGACGCTGGGAAAATTCTGATATTCAAGGTCTGAGCTTGAACCTAAAAAATTGCATTTTTCATATGCATCTCATGATCTGATAAACAGAAGCCAGATTACTCATCTAAAATGTGATTATCTGGTCTCTGATCCACCAACCAGGGTGAACTTCATTAATTGTATCCTCATTAATAAAGACGAGAGACTAACACAATGACACATATTAATCAGTGTTAAAGTTAATTGGCATTTAGATTCAGTGCCTCTTCTTTCATGGAGGAATTTCCCCTTGTTTGGAAGAGAGGACTTCTTTAGTGATTTATGACAGGATGGTGTGAGGGAGACAATTTAGAAGTAATTGTGATGTGTGTTTCCACTTAGGATCCCTTTCTTGTCATGCCTGTGTGCTGGGGCCTCCATAAAGCCAGGTCAGGAGAGAACTCTGCACAGGCCCAGCCCACAGGGTGTGAACTGGGGACTTAGCTCACTGCAACACAGATGTTGTGAGGTTGACGTTCATGTACACACACAGGCTTGCCCAAGAACCCATCATTTGAGGCTCCTGACAACCCTGCCTCTACTTCTACCTACTTTTCCACAACATCTAAGTTTCTTTCAGGCAACACACATTGAGTGCGAAGCTCAGGAAGCTGAAGGGAATTCATATCCAGGTATCTGTTATGAAGAAGGAGCCACATGAGGAATTACATATATTTAATATGAATAAGAGCATGTGTACTTGGTGGTACAGGTACCCATGGTGATAGTGATGAGGTGACAAGAGACTATGCTCTTTTTTTTGTTATTTTAGCACTGGGATCGAGCCCAGGGCTTCAGCCTAGTGGTTACTAAGTAGAAAGCTCTGCCAATGAGCTACAACTCCAGCCCACAGACCATCACTTGAGATGCATGGAAGTCAAAGGTAAGCCCTCCTGAGCTTCTCCTTGGCAAGGCGAGGGCCAATGAACATATAGGCAATGGTGGTGGGGAGTATTCTTCTGACTCAATACATACTTTCATAAAAAATAACAACTTTAGCTTTTAAAAAACGGAATGGCTTTCAGAATAGCTAAGTTCATAGAGACAGATTACAGGTTGGTGCTTGCCAGTGTCAAGAGGTGAAGAGAACAGAGGTACCTGTTACTCCATACTGGGTTTCCTTTTCCAGCAGTAAGAATGTTTTAGAACTAGATATATCTGATAGTTGCAAAATTTCGCAAAAGTACTGGATGTTGTGAGTTGTGCACTTGAGGGTGTTAATTTTTTTTTTTTTAAGAGATGGATTGCCCAAGCTAGACTCAAACTCCTGAGCTCAAGTGATCCATCTGCCTCAGTTTCCTGAATAGCTGGGTCTAAGGCATGGCACTACACACTGGGCAATGGTTAATGTTATGTTGTATGAATTTCACTTCAATTTAAAAGAAACTAAGGAATTTACTGAAATGGAGATTTTGCTTGTTTTAAAATATTTGATGAATATAATTCATTTTGTAGTTAAAACATAAATCAATAGAAATCAAATATAATTGTAAGAAACAAAATATATGAACTGATTCACTGCACTTTAAGCACTTTATCTCTCAAAGAGTATGTAAATAAAGGTGCTGTGATTATTCTTCAAGGAGACAAAAGGAGACCTCTGCTTTGGGCAGAAAGTGGCACTATGTATGATCCAATTTAATGTGCTTTATTTAAAAAAATCTTTACAATTCATTTTATTTAATCATAGTTTTGTTACACAAATTTTGTTAGCTATTTGTAGAAAACTTGGGGGAGTCAGAAAACATTTTGAATGAAATAATTTTCATTGCCATTAATCAATTTTGTTGAATTTAGTTTTCATTGAAAGTAATGTTCAATGACTCTGTAATCTAACATATATGAGTGTTCATAGTATTGAATTATTCTTCCATTTAGGTAGCTTCTGGTTTTCAGTTTTACAAGAAATATGGCTATGAACACTTCTGTATGAGCTACCACATTGCTGTAGTTTGGATCTCAAATGTCCCACAAAAGCTCATGTGGTTAAGTCTTGGTCCTCGTATGATATTGTTGGGAGGTGGTAGAAGTGTTTAGAGGTTGGGGCTCATGGGAGCTCTGCAGGTCATTGGGGTGTGCTCTAGAAGCGGACTGTGGGATCCTGGTCTCTTCCTCATGCTCTTTTGCTCCTGGCCATGAAGTGAAAAGGCCTCCTTTGCCATGTGCTCCTATCATGATGTATCACTTTGTCACAAGCCCAAAGCAACAGGGCCAATCAGTCATGAAGGGAAATCTTTAAAACCATGAGGCAAAATAAATCTTTCATCTTTTGAAAGTGATTGACCTTAGGTATTTGTTATAGTCATCGAAAGTTAGCATACATATTACAATAAATACCTAGAAGTAGTACAGTTGGTCACTAAGAGACCACTGGACCATAAGATTTGATGAGTTTGAGTATTTGTTTAGGAAACCAACTGTCTGTGGTCCAGGCAAAGATGGATGATAGAGGTGCTGCTTCTCCCGGAAGCCTGAGGCTGGGAACCATACCCCAGAGCTCCTGGTCAGGCTAAGGCCCCTGCAGATGAGATGGAGTTGAGCAGAGGCAGGGGAAGGAACACTGAGCAACTTCCCATCTTCTCAGTTCACATGTCAAACCAAGGTAATTGTAGGTTTTGTTTACTTGGGCTGTCGTAAACATAATAGGTTGTTGAAGACCCGTCACTGTGTCTGTGCAGAAGAGTAATGAGGAGCAAAGAAAAATAATTTGGAAGAAGTTGTTCTCAAAATAAATTCAGAAGAATTTGCTGGTGAATGACAAAAGACATATGAATAAGGCACCTGTATGAAAACGTCTAGGGGTATGTTAAATAAATCCAGATTGATAAGGGAAAACTGGGCATAGAACAGTACAATCTCCTACAATATTTATACAAAATAAAAGATGTAAAAGAGAAGTGTAATTTGTGGGGATAAATTAATAAGAGGCTATGTGCTAGAATAATTCTGGAAGTTCTAACTAAAATTTCTACCTATTTTCTTACTATCAGGGACTTTTCCTCTTTTCATGATTTAATTACTTGTTAATATTGATCAGAAATTCTTAAAGTGTGGTTTCCTGACTAGTACTAGTTAAAAAATGCATATTTTGCCATCCATTCTACCTCCCAACTTCACTAAATCAGAAACTCTTTGGAGGAGATAGGTGCTTTGCAGCACATAAATCTATATTTTAACAAGCCCTCCAGATAATACTGAAGTTTCCTGTTACATAACTTACTGGCCAAAGATTTTAATTGCATGATTTTAATAATCAGGTGCAACCTATTCCTTGCTAATTACAGCTCCTTCATACTCCCCTGACACATTGATTTAAAAAATAATAAAAGTGAAAGTAATACAACATCTGACATTTCATTTATTTTTAGCCATATATAAAAGGAATATAAAGTTTTCATGTAAAATAGTCACATTCATAGTTTTTTGCCAGTAAACTTTTTTGCATATTTTTCTTAAGTTATTATATGAAAAGCTGAGAACTCTATGCCTTCAACCTTAAAAATTCATGAAGAGAAGGAGGTATCAATGAAGAGAGGGAAGGAACAGCCAGAAGTGAACAAGGTACATAAGAAAAGAGTAACATCATATAAATCGAAAGAAGAGGTTTTAAAGAAGGAGTGGTCAACTCTTTGGAACACTGCTGAGATCAAATAGGCAATGAGAAAAATGTCCCAAGAACTTGGCAACATGAAGTCACAGTCCACATTCATAAGAGTGGTTTCAGCAGAAATATTTAAAAGAAAAGCTATATTCAACAGATAGGAGTAAAGAATGCAGAAACAGTAACTTCATGTCATACCTTTTGTGCAATTTGCTGTGCTTGACCATGAAAATGATGTGGTACCTGGCATGGGGAAGGGCCATATTGCGCAGCTAAGGAAGAGTCATGGATAATTTCAGCACAAGGGGTGTGTGGTTGTACTTCTGACACAACAAATGATTCCAACAAATCCCATAGCCCTCAACACTCAGTATGCTCTTCAAAGTCTGATCAATTCAATAACAACTTTCTCCATTCACCATTTCGATTGTTTATTAAATATTTTTGATTAAATGGATTTTACAAATCAAATTTTAGCCTCAATTTTCCACCTTAAAATTTAAAATAGTAATATCTGTTACTTACCTTTCTGCTTTTAATGAGGTCAAAACACTTCAGAGTTAGATGATATCTCAGAAGTGCCTTAAGTCGCTTGGGCTATTCTCTATCAGTGAGGCTTTTGTTATTTTTCCTCATTTACTCATTTCCTTTCTCTCACTGGGAGAGCACTTTTGAGATTACATGAGGTTGGGATTTATGAGTTAAACAACACAAATACTTAACACAAGCACTAGCACTTGAAGAAAAAGGGATTGGGGTCATTGCAAAATATTGTAAATTTTGGGACTAACAATTTGGTTTTGTGGGTTTTCTTCCTGAGGCTGTGTTCCAGAAAGGGCAAGAAAGGGTAAAACTCATTAGTGCATCATTATCTTTTGTCTGAAGGAAACAATGTGTGGTTTCTGCGCAGCCCACTTGGTGTTTGCATTGGTCCTGGAAATATTTCAAACCAACTATATTGTTTGAACAATTCCCCATCTTGAACATGAAAGGAACCACCACTAAACCACAAAGTTGATGCTAAATTACTAGGTGATGACTCCTCTGGCTCCTAAAGGTTTCTAGATCTCAGTCATTGAAATCATGGATCTTTCTTCTAATGAGAAAGATTTAAGCCTTTTGGGAGACCTCCCATGCAGTCCCCCTCCCCATGCCCCCAGTGTGCTCCAAGAACTTCTGAGAAGTTTGGTTTAGAATCAAGGTCATTGAGTTTTCTCCAACCCTGATTCTTAATTTCAGTTCTTTACAAACTGCGAAGTATTCCCAGGTCAAATCTGAAAATTCACAATTCTAAGGAACTCTATAATGGATTAATAGATTTGATGATGAAAATCCAATCTGTTTTTTGTTTATCAAAATGAAACATTAAATAAATGTTGGTGATTTTGTTTATAGTATGCTGTTTCCCCTGCTTTTTTTTTTTAACCTTCCTTGGGGATTTCATTAGACTTTTTAAAAATGGTGTTATCAAAGGAGCATTTATGAGGAAACCTTAAAAACACATTTGGGAAGAAAACCTCTTTCACAGAAAAATTCAGTAAGTATGATACCATATATTGTGTTTCTCCAGAAGAATGTTTTTTGATTTCCTTCTTGAATTACAATCTCTTGTCTAAATTTGAACATCAAAAATAGTGAATCATCTCTTGACTTATATTATTCCCCAATTATGAGACTGTTTCATGGTTTAATGTCAGAAATCCAGGAAACTGTGGGTGCCAAAGGGTAATAATGTATTAACTGAACCTCAGTTCTAAACCTGAATTGTGGGGTGCTATTTTTATTATTACTATTATGAATCCCACAGTATGGTTCAGTGATGTATCATTTATTAGAAGATGGTGGTCCAATGAAGTCCTAGATCTAGACTGCTTGGGCTCCAACTCCATTTCCAACACTAATTACTAGTGAAAATTTTAGCAAAATTTTAAATTTCTTTGTGTCCTGGTTTCCTCATCTACAAACTGAGAGAGAGAATGGTATCTATTCATAATGTTGTGACAAATATTTAATAATGTACTTCATATAAACCTTCTAGAATAAGTCAATTTCTCAATAAATATTTGTCAAAGGAATGGATTCCCATTTTCCAGATAAGAAAACTGAGCTTCTACCATTATTAAGAGCCAGATTTCAAATTTATGTCTGTCTGAAAAAAAAAATTCCAAACAGATCATGACTTCTCTTTACTTTTTTGAATTTAACAATATTGCTTTTGAACTATATCACTTTGAGTAACTAAGGAAAGCCATAAAACAATATCTCAAAATCAAAATAAACCATTATTGTGCCTTCTTGAAATTTTCAATAAATTTTAAACAAGGAGCCTCATTTTTTTGTTTTCTCTGGGTCCTACAAATTATGGAGGTGATCCTGCATGGAATTTTACTTATTTGGAAGTTTTATCTCACAAATGCAAAAAGGACTGAACTCCCCAGAGCTCTGTATAGGGCTGATAGTGATGCCATGTCAACTATAGTATGGATTCTTACTCCTCATTGGACTTAAGGCACAAAATAGCATAATATTTTAATAAAACAAGCAACAAAATTCTCTTACATCCATTGAGCAAGTCAGACTTAAGAGCTTACAATATGTTTAAATAAGTGGTCCTTGAATATTTTTCATGTCATGGCACATGCATACATGCAAACAGATACAAACAAAGAACTCAAATATCTCCTGGGGGTGAGCATGTGAGTTTGTTCACACCTGGAAACAAAGAATCTGGGGGCTTGGCTGTGCCAGGATTCCCCTGACCATCCTGCATTTCTGTGCTCAACACATTTATAATCTACTGGAGACAATTCAAGTGCCTAAGCACCCAGGATAGCAAATTCTGCTTCATGGAATTCAAGAGAAAGTCCTTGATTAAAAAAAAAAAACTATGAACTACTTGAAAATGATGATTCTGAAACATGAAGTTAGAGCTAGAAACACACACAGTGCCAGTAGAAAGAAGGAGTCACCCCCTAATTCCCCAGTTTTCAGAAGCTCGGGCCCTATATAGCGCCATTCCCAGCATCTCAGAGATGTGGAGACAGCAAACGCAATACCTGAGCAGGCAGCAGCCTTTGGAATCCATGTTCTCTCTCCACTTTCTCTATCAGGGCAAAATTTCATTACCCCTGCAAAGTGTGCCTGTTAAACTCCTTTCACATAAGCCGAAGAGCTAATTTTCACGTACTTGAAAATAATTCAGGCTGTAATCACAAAAGAGTTCTATTCCTGGACAAGCAAGGGATTAGAGAGATGCCAGCGCAGAAGTGGAAACTTCACTTTTGAAATATTGTCACCTCTCAAATTCTACTGTGGATTGGTGAGACAAGCGAATTAAGTCATTTGTAATAGATAAATAATAACTTTTCTTGATATATGTGCTGTTTTTTTCTTTTAAAGGACAAAAATTTGAACAGAAAATATGCCCTCAGTTTATGTTATGTAAAGAGAAATGTGATAATCCAAAATCAACATATGTAAATGTTCATAGCAGTATTAACTTGTAAAACTGAAAATTGGAAGCAACCTAAATAGAAGAACAATAAGTACTTTGAACACACATATGTGTTAGATTATATAGACAGTGAAAATTACTTTTAATGAAAATTGAATAATTTCAATGAAAATTATTTCAGAGAATATTTTCTGAATTCTACAAATTTTCTACAAATAGCAAAAAGAATTTTTGTAACCAAAATATAATTATGTTAAAACATATTTTTACTCTTTTTTCCTCTTTAGCTACTAACTCTTCCCATGTCTGAAGTTCAAAGTTAATAACTGTAGCCTATTTCTGGATTTGCTGTCTGTATGGATTCATAAGAAAAGATAACTAATGGAAACTTATGCTTTGACCAACGAATTCTATCTTATATAGAAACATACACTTCACTAAAAGAAACACCTTTTTCATGATAACAGTTTCACTCTGCTCTTACCTACAAAATCTGTGCTTTTAGTCACAAAAGGTTTTGGATGAAAATTTGTGCACATGATTTGGCATTACTAAAACATCACTAATTGGGAAAGAAATACTCTTGAAGTACATACTGTCTTTTGGAATGACAGCATGTTTTTATTTCTTGATGAATTTATTTCTTGGTAAAATGTTACTTAATTCTTCTCCTAGGTTTTCAGGGGGCATTAAATTTTTGTTGTTGATGGTATGTTGCTTTTTCAGGTTTCCTGAGTTTGGGGGAGGAACACAATTGCAAGAGGTCTTAGTGGAAGCTAAATCTTAGGAACCTTTTTTATATGTATTAGAGCTCATAACTATATGAAGGAATCTTGCAATTAATTAATTTTTTAAAAAATAAGGTAGTTTTGGAAGATAGGAATCACTTCTTAGGTTTTTTAAATGTAAACTTCATATATTAGTTTAAGGGAAATAAAGGTTAATAATATAGAGTCATTTCCTTATACAATGGATGCCTCAGATTGAGCACATAAATATAATTGATAATTTCCCTTTCTCTGCTCAAAATAATAGCTCCTTGATGATGTCACTATTTTTTGGTGTCATCTTTATTTTCTTTTGCTTTGAATCTTTCTTGGTAACAGAACTTACTTTTATGACTATCATTTTCCAAAAATAAAATTACCAAATTCTCATCGATAAACCAATAATACTAAGTTGCTATGTTTATTTTTAGACTCTTGGTCAAGTTAAACTGGATAATAGTATATATGACATTCACTTAATATAAACACATTTTAAAAAAATCTAAAAGCCTTATACAGTAATTAATTTTTCCTCCTTCATCCTTTTATATCTCATGGTTTCCAAGAAGTAATCCATATAGTTTATTAAGCACAAGGAACAGAAAGATACAGTTCTTTTTCTTGATTATATAATCAACTTATTTCCATTTTTCACCAAAGAAACTTAGTGAAAAATAAAAAAGAATAATGTGTCCTAAAAGGGCATCAACTTGTAGTAAAAAATTGCTCTCCAATTTATAAAAGCCAGCACAAATGCACTCACTTCGGGAGACGCCTTTTGTGTGTGGAGTATTCTGAGTTCTGATTTGTTATCTCCTTTGCCTGAATTTCTCTCCCTCTGCATCCCCCTCCCTTCTTCTGGTGACTCAACACCATTGTTCTGAGTTTCCTTGGGCTAATTAGCTCTTAGAGTCTTTGAGTGTAGGAGATTCATCTTCGAGATGGGCCCCACTAGTCCTCTAGTCCAGTCTCCTTCCAACAGGACTCCCAGCTGCAGAGTACGGTGGGACAGATCATCACCCTGAACCCAATTCTGCTTTCCCAGAAGAGTTACAGCTGAATGAGATTTTAGGACACTGTGGTGAGAACTCAGCTTACAGATGAGCCACTCCAGAAGCAGGTATAATATGAAATTTCCCTTTAGTGTTTTTCACTAAAAACAGATTATCACTTCACTAGGTACAATTTTTTAAACATGGATTTGTCTTTTAAAAGATTTTTTAAAAATAATATTTTGGTTTACTGAGCCCAAAAAGGTCAATGTTTTTTGTTTGGTTTTTGTTTTTTTGGCTAAATTTAGCTTAAAGCAAACAATCTGATTCAGTATCCCATCCTTTGAATTTTTTGAAAAATTGAAAACACAGAATAAAATGCAGTACCAGATAAAACTCTTCAAGCTGTGGTTTGGGTAGGATTTGATTTTGACTTCATTGACTCCACTCTGAGCCCCTTGCTTTCTTTCCTTCCTGGTGCTTCAGGTTGCAAAGGCTTTTGTATCTCCCGGGCTCTGTGTTGTGAGTAATGGAGCGACCTGGAAATGTTGACACACTGACTTTTGCATGCTCTCTCTGTGCCCTGGCTTCTCATTTTTATACATTTTAAATGTGAAACAGGAAAAGGCAGTAAGAGTCCCCAAAGAGGCCCAAATGGTGAAATGACATGTGTTAATGACATTTGTTAGAATACTGTCTATTTATCAAGGAGAGTTTTCCTAGGGCGTCTCATTTTGTGCTGAAAGTGACCAACACTTTCTACTTCCATGGCCAGTGATCTTTAAGACATATTGGTGCTTGCATAGGTGATGTTATTTTGTGTAAGGCATGTTTTTAAAATATAATTTTAAATCTCAGACAATAATTGAAATGTCATAGAAAATTTCAAAATGGAAAGAGATCTTTCAAAAGCTTATACTAAAACGAAAACTTAAATTTTGAGATGCTTTCCCTGAATAATGAAGCCTGGGCAATGTCCTATCTTGATCCAAATGAACTTGGCTTCTGGCACATTAAAGACCCTGCTGAATGCTTCAACTTGGTAAAGCAGTTTTGCCATATTGGCAATTAAGAGAAAGGGTAGAGATTTAATTCTAAAGATAATTTTACCAATCTGCTGATATCTAGTGTTGACACACAGCAGGAGTCATTCATAATGACAATTTACAGTAGATTTATGAAATGGCTCTACTGAAATCTTTAGAAGTCCTTAGAGAAAGTCACCATTGTCAGAGTTTTCTAATCAAAAGGCACCTCTACACTATCAGTTCCTTTTGCAGGAATGTTTGTCCTTGCCCCTGAGAAAATGTTGACTTACACATTTGTAACTTTTAGTAATTTAGGTTGCCATTTTCTCTGGTGTTTGCTAATACCAAAGCCTGTTTGATCAGATACAATGCATGGCAATTTATGCTCCTATTTTTTTCTATCATTAGGAGAACCTTTCTAGGACAGTATGCTTCATCTGTGTTAAAACAATCAGTACAAGCATCCTTGACCTTTTTAAAAGAACAAGTAGCCATAAGTGAAGAAGCAAAACAAACAAAATCAAAGACTTTTCTGTCAATCCCCAAAAGGCTTTTGTTTAAAAATGATTCAACAATGGCTTTTGTTTTGTTTTTTTTAAGAAGACACTGAAATTTACTTCTTTTTAGTATGTAGTACACATACATCCAGGTACACTACTTAATGATTACAAAATGGAATAAAGTGAAAGGTTTAATGGAATAAAGTGAAAAGGTTTCTATCCATTTCTGGTTGCTAGCTCAACAGTCATGTAATACAATCAGTTTCTGATCATCATTCTAGAGTTCCTTACCCTCTATGCACACATATTTTGGGATAGAATAATTTGTTGGGGGGGTTACACCTATACATTGTTAGTAGTGTGCAGTAGCAGCCCTGGCTTCTACTCACTACATAGCCTCCCTCCGCAGATATGATACCAGAAAGCTCCCCCAGACATTACCAAATGTCCTTTGGGGGAACACTTAACAGTACATCCTAAATAAAGCTCTTCCACAGTACCTAAAGATTATTCTCCCTGTTGGGAGAGCCGTGTCATTCCTTAAATGTACTGTGGGAATTTATTTAACTAGTAACTTACTAATGATCTTTTAGGGTTTATTTTTGTAGTCACATTCAGGGAAGCAATGAAAAATCTCATACATAGGTCATATTATTATATATAATTTCACCTTTAATATAAATTCTTAGAAGAAAAATTGCTGGGTCAAACGCTATGTGTGTTTGTCATTTTGATAGCTACTTCCAAATAGCCTTCTTTGAGGTCATAACAATTTATATTCTCAACAACAATACATTCTTGCCAACACAGAATGTTATTAACATTTGGAATTTTGCCAATATCACAGTTGAAAAACGGTGTCTCGGTGTTCTTTTAATTTTTACTCCTACATTAAGAAGGTATGTAATCTTTCCTTTGCTTAAGATCAGTTTCTGAATTTCTCTTCCTGCAATGTCTGTTTATATCTTTTACTCATTTCAATTGACTTATAGAAGATTTTACATATTAGGCTCTATGACTTGTCCTACCATTATTTTTCAACTCAGTTTTTGTCTTTTGATTTACTTATAGGACAAAATTAAGAGTTCAGGAAAAAATATATATGAAAATGTAGGAAATGATTATGGAAGCCTTTTGGATAAGTGAGAAATTATAGATTGTTTAATAAATGGTACTGGCACAACTGAAAACTCATCTGTAAAGTACAGTAGACGTTGGTTCCTATTATATCACTATAAACTTCTCATAGATCTAAGATTAACTATAAAGGAAAAATATCACAAGAAGCCATAGAAGAAATATTATTTTAACAGTCTGGTTATGGGGAAGGCCTTCTCAAGAATGACACAAAACAAAAAAAGCCATATTAGATTGAAATGTGTTTACTTTTTGATGACCTTTCTTTTGAACCCTTTTTTCCTACCACAATTTTCTGAACTAGTTCCAAGACAAAAATAGACATATCAGCAGGGACTCAGCCCATTTAGCTCGAGCCCAAAGTGACCTCCTGATAATATTGTTGAAGCAATGAGGTTTAAGAGCTAGAGTAGGAACAACTCAGAGCAGTGAGAAGCCTATGCATGGGATTTTGGATCAGGAAAACCTGGTTCTCACCTTCTTCCCCAGCTACTAAGCAACACTGTGACCTTGGGTGGTTCACACAATAGTTCTGCGTCTTTGTTTTCTTCACTTTCTCAGAAACATCAGCTAAATTAGATGTGATAAGATATGTGAGGCACCCAGCAAATGTAGACTAAATAACTAGTACTAATTCTTTCAGATTGTTTACTAGCTCCTGCCTATATTCCAAGTACAATCTGAGCAGCAAGTGTTGCCTTAATTTCTTCTCTCAATTTTCCTTTCTTGTACCCTGCTGCTGAGTCTCCACTTAAGGATGTTCCATGGTGTGAATCTTAAATGTTCCCCAAAGCCCATTTGTTGAAGGATTGTTCCCCATCCTGTGGCACTGTTGGGAAGTGGTGGAACCTTTAGGAGGTAAGGCCTAGTGGGAGAAAGTTAGGTTATTGGGACATGCCCTTGGAGGAGATATTGAGACCTCAACCCTTTCCTCTCTCATTGCTTCCCATCCTCCATGAGGGGAGCAGCTTTCTTCCTCTACCATGCCCTACTCTCTTCCATGATGTGCTGCATCACCACAGTTCCAGAAGTAATGGAGTCAACCAACAGTGGTCTGAGATCTCTGAAACCATGAGCCAAAACAAATTTTTCTTCCTTTTAAGTTGTTTATCTCAGGCATTTGTTATGGTGACTGCAGCTAGACATAAGATATGTTACGTGCAGGGCTATGGTTCCTTTCCCATCTTCTCCATGGAGTCTTTTGTGGGAGCTATAAGCATCAGATCCTGGTTCTCAGTCTGATCCATGAGGGAGTTTTCTAGGACATAAAGATATGGCAAAGGCTCTGTCTCTGAAACCCATAATCTTCTTGTATTTGCTTCCTTTTGCTGCCAAACCTGGCCACTTAAAACAGCACAGATTAACGGATGTTGGGAAATGGGAAGAAAGTGTTCAAATGGGAAGGGGAACAAGAAAGGAGGGAGGGAGAAAGGAAGGAAGGGACAAGAAAAAAGAAGTGAAAATAGATGGAAACAAAGCTTTTGTACATAGGGAAGGGAGAGGGTTGGGGGAAGAGATAAAATAAAATAAAATTTATTTTTACAAAACAGCACAGACCGATCATCTTATAAGTCAGTAAGTTAGAAGATACAAGGGTCTCACTGGGCTAACATCAAGGTGTTCAAAAAGGCTTTGCCTTTTCTGGAAGTTCTAGGAGAAAATTCATTCTCTTAGCTTTCCTACCTTCTAGGGGCTGCTCACATTCATTATTAGTGTACTGCTTTCTCCATTTTCAAACCAGCAAGGTTATGTCACTGGCTATTTTTTAAATTAATTTTAAAAATTGAGACATAATGGCCACTCTTTTACAGCCACATTTCCATCTGCCCACAGGCGGAAAAGATTATCTTCCTCAAAGGACCCACATGTTTATGTTCCAGGACAATCTTTCCATCTCAAGGTCTTTAACATAATCATAGTTGCAAAGTCCTTCTTTTCATTGAAGGTATCATATTCACAGGTTCCAGAGATAAGGACATGGGTGTCTTTGGAGGGGCACATTTCATCTACCATGCCTCTCTGACAAGACTCTGGGACCCATGTGGTGTGCAACCCACCCTCACACATTAGAAGGCATAGTTTATGATCATGTCATGACAGTAAATACATTATCTGGGCCACTTGGAGTCATTATTTTGCAAAATTAAAGTTTTTCTTACAAATACAACCCGAGTTAAACACGCTGCAGAAATCAAAGCAACTCAATCTTTATCCTGCCTTTAACACTAATCCAGCAAGCCCTTAAAGCCATGTTCTCCCTGGCTTGCTAGCCCATCCAGTCATCCAATCCAAAGGGTCCTCGGTGCAGCTGCTGGCCTCGGTGCCATGGCCTGGATCAGATTACTCCCGCCTCCTTCTCTAACTTGGCTCCCTCCCAAGAAGAACTTTGATTTAAATATTCTATTACTGTTCTATCAGGCACTCTCTGACTCCCATCTGTCTTTGAGGCGATTCCAAATCTCTGTGCTTACATGGATGTGCCTTGAAGAGCATCGGACAGACAGATGAACATTGTTCTTCCAGTGTTCCAAAAAAGTTTGTGCTCCAGTGAATGTCCTTCAGTATTTGCACACAGTAAAACAAAAGGGATAACGGATGTTGCCAGGGTAAATATTGCATTTCTAAATGACTTTTCTGGGCATTTGAAGAGATGGCCTAAATGCACTGGCTCGTGAGAAACTTGAGCCTCTGCAATGGGGTCAGCTATCTTGTTACCTTTTAACCCTATTAGCTGAAGTTCCACTAGCTAAGCAATACTTACTAAATGCAATCCTCAAGGATGGTTGAGAAGTCAGGGAAGAGAAGCAGAAAGAGTCAATGAACAGGAAAAGAAGAATGAAGTCCACTTTGGGGAGAAAGTACATCTTTGAAGACACTCACTTGTCTCCATAACATGTTATACTAAATCTATTGGGATTTTTCTGCTTAGCTTTGTGTCCAATGTGAAATGCCATCAATTTTTATTAAGGGAAGGGAGAGGTAATCCTAACAGGTTTAATAAGATGCACAGTTGTTTACCATCATATATCACTCTCTATTTGTAACTTGTAAGCATTTGTAAGTCTTACTGGGAGTCTTTAATGCTGCATAATGAAATTAGGACAATTTTATATCATCAAAGTGGAGTAGTATTAATTTTAGTGTCTTTTTAAAAAATCAACTTTAAGTGTATGTACCAAGGTTTTACTAAAAATAACTAATTTAGGACAAACTAAAAGAAAGCAAAGGAGAAAATAGAAATATTTTATAATCCTGTTCCTCTATTGACAGTAGGAAATGTTTTGATTGTGAGTGTTGGTGTGTATCTAAGAGTTCTAGGGATGAAGAAGAACAAATGAGGCAAATGTAACAGATCAAGAAAGAGGAGGAATTCAGCTGGAACAAATTGTCATTTATTCGAAATCTCTTATACAGCTACAGAATAATGTCCATGATCTCTAGTTTTTATCACAGTACAAAAATGTGAAACCGTTACACCTACTTCTTAGATAAGCACAGTAAGTCTTCAGTTATTTGTTTAAGATCACACAGTCTCTAGGATGTGGAGACAAAAGTCAAACCCAAAAGTGAATTCCAAGTCTTTGCTTATTCCATTACACAACATATAAAATTACAATAATCACCATGGCCTCACTCTGGTTTCATAGCACTGTGGGAATATGGAATTATAGAAAGAAAAACAAGAATAGAATAGAAAATTTAGAGAAAATTTTCCAGAGAGATGCAGAAAATCTGGATAAAGAAAACACATCTATAATAGTTAATCCTTGATGCTAGGTGTCTGACACTGTGTTAACATCTTACACAGGCTGTTTCATTTAACTCTAGTAAGGAAGTACAGCAAGCTTCCTGTTCTTTTGTTTTATTTGAGGAGACAGTGACTCATGGAAGTTTAAATCTCATTGAAATAGCTATATGAATATCAAATTTTTCTCAGAGGAATATATTTGCCTTTAAAATGATAAGATTTCCTATGAGAATTTGAAATTTCAGAGATTAGATTTTTTTTGGTACCAGGGATCAAACTCAGGACCTTGTGCTAGTGAGGCAGGTGATGGCACCACTGAGCTAAATCCCTGGCTCTCTGGGATTGGATTTTACTATGTGAAAGTAGGTGCTCAAAGATATTTCTTAAATCAGTACGTTCTAAATCCCAAATGGCAATGATTCTCCCCAGCCTGTCATTTTTTTATCTATTTCCAATTGCTAATATTTTTTAAAAATCACTGGCTACAAGAAGAAAGTTATATCTGAATCGAAATGGAAGTATTTTAAGAATGGGTTAAACTATTTACTTTGAATAAACCTAAGTGCTACACTACTATGTTAACTTAATTAAACAAGTTGATTTAATAATTGACACCAAGAGTTTTGTATGGTCAGTGAAAGACTGAGACAAATTTTTCACTTGAAAAAAAATAGCATCTTCCTGGCCCTCCATGCACACGCAAGTGTTCTGGCTTCTGATTCTAGCACTACCAACACGTTGCCAGGGAAATGATAAACAGCCTGCCTACTGGGGTTTTATGACTTTTTAGCCTTAGAACAGCTCTTTCCATCCAAGTTGAGCATTAGATTTAGCATCAAGCTTTGCCAAAGCCACATCAAGAAGAATCATTTAACCTGAATTATTTTCCATCTCTGTCTGCTACATCCCCATGAAAGGGCTCCTGGGACTTTCCTGAAGGGAGCATTTGATGGATCCCTATATTCAACGGCCAAAGGTTCCTTAAGGTAAAATATGATCAAAACTGTTTGGATTTGTTATGCTTTATTATCTGACCATTTCTAATAATGACACAATACTTTTAGGTTTAATTTGGCAGGCAGATGGGGTGTTGAGCAGGAACTCTTCAGGATGTTCTGGTCAGGCTGAGAGGACAGAAACGAGACCAGTGATGTCACTGTAATTGAACTTGAGCCTCTTGCTAGAATCAGTTTAACCACCAGATAGAATTTTCTTTTTAAAAACTGCCAATGATCATAGTTTTTTTCTTATAAAGTTTGCTAAAGTGGTGGCTGCACATTTGCATCGAAGAATTTAGGAAATGACAATAAGGCACAGATAATTGGAACCACGATGAACACAGAAAAGTAGCAGGACATTTAATAAAATAGCAGGGGCATCCCATACTGCCCTCATAGCCTCAGGTAAGGAGCCAACCATCTCTTAGGAAATGACTTCCCAGCAGAATAACCCGTGTGGGGTTCTGTCCTCCAGCAAAATAGTATAAATATATACCTGACACATCTCTTATTCAATATAATAAGCAAAGAGGTGTTTCAGATGAATTTTAAAAACAAAGAACAGAAACAACCTAAGCCTGCTCAGAACACCATTACTCATGAATTTCAAACATTATCAGAAAGTCCTACAATTATACATTTAATGATTTACGAAAATGGTGTGTATTGTTTCCATAAACTTCCCTAAGCTCTCTGGAAGTAGATGTATTGCTATTACACTTCTCAAGTGATGTCACTGTACCCTTAAACCCCCTTAGATGGTCTTTTCCAGTTTTGTTGTCACACACTATAGGACAATGACACTATTGTTGTTGCCTGTGTAAGAATAATTTACTTAATAAGCAAACACACAAAACCCTAATTTTCACTATTTGAGGACTCTGAAAAGATACTCTTAGGACATAGGTTATCTTTAATGGTAATTCACTTTTCAGTCAATATAAGAAATACAGGAATTGAAGTTAGAAGACCAAGGTTTAGTTCTAGATACCCACTGACCATTTGATAACTTCCTTGGGTCCCAGTTTTCTCAGAAAAGAGAGCAAATAGCTCAATATTTCCTAAAACACAAATCTCTGTGTGCTAGTTTCATGGAATAGTAAAGAATTCTATAACCAAATAAATTAAGTCAACCAGGGTTAAACAGAGCCATAGAAACTTCTTTTCGGAAAGACTTAAGTGTGACTAATGTGATGTGTGAGTCTCTAAAAGAGAGTTACAGTGTGCAGAATTTCCTGAATTCACAGACAATGGAAAAGACTAGTGTTATAAGCAAGGTCATACTTTGAGACCTGCCAGACAAGATGATTTCTGGGTCTCTTTCTTGTTCTAAATTCTCTGATAATCTTTGGTACACACACACACACACACACACACACACGCACGCACACATGCACGCACACACACGCATGCAAGCTATTCTCCAGATACATTTATACACCTAGCTGCCAACATTCAATTATAAGACTCTTTACTCATCTCAAAATCAAATGGATCACATGTGGCATGAGAAGAAAGATACCTTAAAATCACAAGGCATACAATATGCAATTCTGGGAGGAACATTACACTCGGTTTCAGTAATGGTTTTCATCACTCACTGCTCTGACATAGAACAATCCTAAGTGAAATTACTCTTTTAGGAAATAAAATATTGAATAGTATATAAGTTAATGTAACAATAAACTGCAGTCCAGGAATTCTTAACACAGGCATCATGTATAAAAGGCTCCAAGTCACATGCTATTCTTTCTGTTGTATTTTGCCTTGAATATCATGGACAAAAATAGGGTTGTGCAGTTTAAAGAGTTATTTACTTTGTCTAGTAATAAAATTCTTATGAACAATATTAAAAAGTGAATGAATTGAATGGAAAAACACAACACCCTGGCCTTTAAAAAATTTCAGAGCATAAATAGACAATTATATAAACTTTGAAATGATGACAGACATCTAGGAGCCTATGTTATTAAGGGTTGTATTTTATTCTGTTAAGTCTTCAGTCGGATTTGGTGACAAATAATTGAGATAACTGAACTTCTGACCAAGAAATTCATGGAACTAGGAAACTCCCCAAACCAAGGAAGATTTATTTAGAAGCTACTGCTTAGAATCCCATAAGAGGAAGAAATATCCTCAGCCATATAACATTTTTCCACCTTTTTCTGGAACAAACTGATATTTTTATTTCATGTTCTTTCAATTTTTCTCCATTTCTATTTGTGGAGATTTCTTTACACTAGCCCACAACAGTACCTCAAACAAATTGGAGATATAATTAAAATTTTGATGTTTATGAAAGATCTCTTAATAGGAGAAGCTCAATATGGCTAAAGCTAGACAGACATGGTGAGATTAAACATGATCACAACTACATGCCAGTCCTGGGAAATGTGTCTGCCTCAACTCAGCATTTACACTTACTGTAATTTTAATCAGATTTGCATGTAATAGTGTTTCATAATTTTCCACTGAGTTTTTTTCCCCATCTCTGGAAACAAAAAAACTTCCAAACAAAGGAAATTAAGAGACAGAAGAGCATAGTTGGTGTGGTTATGTGACAAGATCATTTTATCTTTCCTGCTCCCTAGCATGGACTCACAGTTCCCTAGCATAGATTCACATGCTCTTATTTTTCTTAAAATTTCATTGTCAGTGAGTTTCTTCAATCCAAGTAAATGGAAATGGCAGCCAGGGGTAGATAATTTGGTTCTAATCCTGGATGGTTATCAACTAACCTAGACCCTAAACATTTTAGAACACTGTTTCCCTATGCAAAAGTGAGGACTTTGATTTAAATGATCTGTATTGTCACTTCCATCTTTATAAATCAATGAGTCTTGAACTTAGTGACAATTTTCCAAAGTTAACTCATTGTACAATCCATCTTCATTTTTGTAATGACCTCTAAATAAAAGACTAATCAATTTAGAGTACAATTTAAAGTAATGTGACAGACTTGGGGAGAAATAGTGATAAGTGACATTTACTGAGGACAAATTTTATGTCATGTGCTCTGATAACCACTTTATATACATTATATTAATTGATCCTTGGAAGGATTACCTCAGATATGCTTTGTCATCATCATCTTTGTTACATATTACAAGTAAGGAAAGAATGCGTAGAGAAGTTAAGCACCTATCTAAATATAAACAGTGAATAGGCAAAGCTAGGTTCTTTAATCTCTAAGGTCATGCTAAAGGCAAGCAGTTTACTGCTTATAGCATTTTTCTTTGAGATGTATATTTGTTCCCTTAACATTCTCTAAATCATTAAATTTTGAGCTTTGTTTGTATTCACTCATTTATTCAACCAGTAGCAACTAAGCACTTATGGACAGCAGGTGCGACAATCAGTACTATGATGCAGAGATTACAACATAAAACACACCCAGAAAGAACTTAGATTTATTGACGAGTACTGCTAGAAAAGTAATACTTAGAATACAACATGGTAGGTGCCACGAGTTATAAAGATAGATATAGAGATGAGGGATATGGGAGTGGACATCAGGGAAATAAAAATTGGTTTCAATAGGAATTCTGAATTGGCACTTCGAGAACTAGTAGAAATGAGCTGACTGTGAAAAGGCTGGGAAAGAGAAAGGTGCCCTACACAAAGAGCACTGGTGAGTTGAAGGATGTGTGAGGACATTCTGTTATCCGAGAAGGGAGAAGAAGGCTTCATAGTTGAAGTACAGAGTGCATGACCAAAAGTTGGAGATGAATCTGGGAAACTATAATTTGGAAGTCCTTAGTTTCCACAGTAAAGCTGTAGATCTCTATTTTAAAGATGTTAGGGAATCCTTTGAAAATTTTAAACATAATGTAGTTATGCAATGGGAAAGTCTATTTGGTAGTAGTGAAGTGGTACAACTGGGGCTGTTGGAGGAACTGCACCTGTCTACAAGTAGGAAGAAGATATTGAATCTACTCCAGTATATGTAGCCCCCTCCCAAAAGTTGAAGTAGAATCAACTGTTGGGACATGGAGAAGGAGCAGAATTTGAGACCTGTTTGGAAGATGGATAGGAATGATAGAAAGGATTTTGGGGGTTGAACAGATTGGCTGTGGAGAGAAGGATCTATGATTATACCTCAAGGATTTTTGACATGGCTGACATGGTGAGTGGGGAGGGCTTCATTCTTGGCAGGCTGGTCTACAGAGAGCAAAACCTTAGACAGATGCTCAATTCAATCTGCAGCATGTCATTCTTGAGTTGTCCATGAAGTTAGTGCAAAGGGTAGATGTTCCTATTATATGCCAAATAAGACATGGTACTAGTCTACAATAGTATATAATTGCAGGAAAGATGGATTTGTAAATATAGATAATTGGAATCAAATGTGTAAAATTCACCAAAGTATTTATTAATGGGGTAGAATGGAAAGTGTATGGTGTTGAGTAGAGACCCAGGGTAAACTTGAGTAGGATCTTAGATAATGTAAAACAGCAGTGAGAGATGTCAATGTGGGGGGAGCAGCATAAGTAATGAGAAGGGGCATAAAAGCAGTGATTGGGGGTGAAACAGCCATTTTTGTGGAAGCATTAAAGGGAAAGTAAGGACTGGGTCATGCCCAGGTCTGCAGGTGCCGTACTCAATAGCTTGGATTTTCCATGAATTGTTAGGAGACATAAAAGCATTTTGTTCCAAGAAGTGAGAAGAGTAAATCTGCAGTTAAGAAAATGCAATAAAATGGAAGATAAATTGAGAAAGGGATAATGTGAAATGAAGGAAGCCAGTTAGGAAACTATGGCAATCACCCAACCCAAGGAGGGGCTGCGTAGGATAGGTGGGTGAGACAAAGAGTCAGAAGTATACTTAGAACAGCAGGAACTTTGTGTTCGGGAATCTGGTGAATTCAAATGCTGAGTTATTGATTGGGGAAGGGAATGTGGCAGTAGGAGTGCATCTTGGTGTGAAGGGAAGGGTGATATGCTGGCTTCAGTACACCGTGGTATGCTTGAGTAAAGACCTTTAGCAGTTATAATATCAACCTGAATGCCAGGGAGAGGGACTACTGAAAATGATGGATTTTGGAGTCTATAACCAAAACATATTTAGTTCAATATAAATGTATCAGAAAAAGTATAATAAAACTGTAAGCATTTACTACATGTGGATATGATTACTGTATTCTTTACATTAATGGACACTTAATATCCATTACTATTTGAGACAATAGTCTGAGCAGATATCAAACTGTTTTAATTGCAAAGGTGATAACTGAACTCAGTGAGATTATCTGACTTATGCAGAGTTATATTTTTAGTAAAGCATCTGTAAGAAATTCCAATTCAAGTTATATCTAGGTCCTCAAAATTAGTGTTGCATTTGTTTTTTAACTGTACCAATTCTTTGAGTTTTTAAAGAAGAAATATTATAAAAAGGAAAGATTGTAAAAAGTAGAGAAAGAACCAAGAATGATATCCTTGGGAAACCAGTGTCCAAAAGATGTAAAACATTTATCCAGGAAACACTGGGGAGAAAGATTGAAAGTAAAGCCTGTTCAAGGCTTCTCTGCAAACAAGAGAAAGAAAATTTCAAGCAAGAAGTAGGAAATGATCTGTGGGCTAACAGAGTAAGATAAGGATGAAAGGGAACCTGAGTTGGAGACATGTAGGATGTGAGTGGTCTTACAGCAATGTCACCCCAGCAAGTGTCACAGAAGCTAAGTTGTAAAGAACCAAAGATTGACAAAGATGTGAAGAACTGAAGCCATAATACAGGATATATTTGTAAGAAAACTGATTAAGGAGGGAAGGCAAAAATTTGGGCTTCAACTGAAATGATTTAAAGGAAGGTAGCCCCAGTGAAGATCATCTGTTATTTATTCACTTATTCACTAACTTATTTGAGTGGGAGTATATTTAAGTATATATTTAAAGTTAAGCAGGAAAATCTATCAGGAAGTAAGAAGTGAAGTTTAAATCATGTGAGCATATAACAAAGAACATATAATTATAAGAGCATGTACCAAACCCTAAATCAAGGTCTATAATGGAATGGGAAAAAAAGGCGTGTAGCCTAGTGCACAGTTAGATGTGTTGACTTTAAATTGGTCAATGGTTAATTTATCTTTGACCCTAGAGGAAATATTTCCTAGGATGGAGGAGTAGGAGATGCTAAAAATGTGGGTTGGGAGTTTAAGGAAAATCTGTGGCTGTGGATCTGGAAGTCATCTGTAATTATGTACATGTGGATAAAATCTCTTAGGAATAAGGTGAATTTTAGCAGAGCTAAGCAGTGAACCTTGGAGAACTAATACTTTGGGTGAGCAGAAGTTAGCAAACTTTCAAAGGAGATGAAAAAGTATGGAAGGAGGAGCACCAGAGAATCCAAGCAAAGCAAGCGCTAAACAAGGCGCGAGTGCTAAACAAATTGACAAGCCACCACATGTTAAAAAAGATAGAGCTGAAATGACCAATCAGTTCATACCAATTACATCCCTTTGTTACAGCACTTTCAGTTATGCAGTGGGAGAGAAAGTAAACACAGGTGTTTTTGTTTTGTTTTGTCTTTTAATCTCAGAAGCCAGAAATTGTAGCCTCTCTTCCCTTCTCTCCCCTCCCTCCTTTTCTCCATCCTTTCCTTCCTCCTTCTTTCTCTCCCTTCCTTCTTCTGTCCCTTGTTTCTTTCTTTCCTTTTTTAATTTTAAATTTAAAGTACAACCTATATGAATATATTTAAACACTGAGAGGAAGAAAAAAGAAAAGAAGGAAGAAGAAAATAGAGAGAGGAGAAAGAGAGGAAAGAAAGGACATGTTGGACAAGCTAGCTACTCCATCTTCTGAAATGAAAAGTGAGGAGAAAAATAACTGCAGTAAGAGATAAGCTATAAGGATGAGGGAATTCAAGCTTCTCTACACAGAGAAGGAAATGGTTCACCTCTGGGAGCTTAAAAAGCAAGTAGACTGGTACTGATTAAGAAAGGGGCAAGAAGCTATTGTCTAAAGACACAACAGAGGGAGTCAGTCATGCCTGCAAAAAGTGAGAGGGTATTGCTCTATTATGAAAACAGAAATCATCAATGATATAAATCGTCCAAAATGCCCATGACTTAATCAATGATTTTCATAATGTTCTGTAGAAGTCTGATTTAAACATTGGACCCCAATACCTCCAACGGAATACCAACCCCCCCAAAAGATAGCATTTTGTATGATTAAAACTAAAGAAACATTAAACCTCAATATATTTCACATATCTGGAACAGCAGAATTCAAAGAAGTACAAGTCAATAAATAGAAAGAGGAACAAGTTGAAGTAGGATTGTCTGGAAAGTAAGATTTCTTTGACATGCTGACCTTTAAATTTAACTCTTATTGTCTATCTACTACCCTAAAAAGTTCAGGGATCAGATTGGATGCATTCCTCAAATGCTATTTCCTATGGCTCTGTCTTGATGCTCAAACGCTTTGAAAAATCTTCTTCCTGGGTCTTTCTTTAGTAATTACTCCCCTAAACAAAGCCAACCTCTTTAAGTAAAACTATCATCAAATATCTTCCTTAGCTTTGGTAACCTAAAAAAAATTTTTTTAAAGTGTGGACTAATTCAATGATCTCTTTGCCTACATTTGTATGAAAGACATATAAAAGCTTTTTATAATGGTGTTTGGTAGAATGAATGTATTTAATTAATATTAGCCATTCACAAAATGTTAAATTGAGCAAAATACTATGTGTGCATCTCTCCAAAATGAACACCAAACTTGGCACAATGGCTCAAAATACTTTGAAACATCTCTCAAATGAACCATTTTAGATACTGCATTTTAGAAATGAAATAACAGTATCAGATCATTGGCAGCCAAGTCATTTTCCCAAGTACTGATGCCAAGCACATGGCAGACGTCCACTCTGGGTGGATGTAGATCAGAAGGGGCAGAAACACCATCTCATGCTTATAGAATTTCAGAATTAGAGACATTCTAAAGGGGGAAGTTAGCCTCATTTGCCATGAGAAAGCCGAGCCATGTGCACTGAACTCCTTCCCTTTCCTTGCTAGCCAGGCACTAGTCATTCCAGCTTTATTTACCATCCCCTCTGGATTCCTTAGAACAGCCTGATGCGTGTCAAATTGGTCAAAGCCTAATGCCTCGCTCCAATTACAATGGCTAACTTACAGTCTTCCTGTTGGTAATACTTCTTTCTATGTGCTTGACTACTTGGGATTTTGGCCCCATTCCCCAGATCTATTCTTTGAACTTGCTTGAGTGAAACATCTACCTACTACTACTACTAAAATATCTACCTACTACTTTCAGAGCAGAAGGGAGCTGTACATCTCACTCTGCTTCAACCCACCTTCCCAAAGTCCAAACTTTTCCTATATTATTAGATTTTACTATGTCCTCTGATCATTCAGAAGGTTCTCAGGGTCCTTAACAAAATGAATACATGAATTGATACATAGTTTTAAAATATGCACGAGAACTTCTAGGACTTTGAAAGACTCTCTTGAAATAATGTATTCAGGCTCTCTGGAACACACAATCCTTATACACATGGTGAAGAAAGACTTGGAGCTAATAGGCTTTGGAGGGTGGAAGGAGGTAAAGGGCAATTGGCTTCTCATGTTAAACTGTGTGTAACACGGATGAAGTGGAGATTTTTAAACTACAGTGTTATTGTAAATTTTCCAGTAAGCTAGATCTCTGAATTGCAAATACTGGAAACCAATTCTGCCTTCCTGCTTCACACTGACAGCGACACTTTGCTTACCCACATCTGAGATCCTGTGGCTTTTGATTCATTCTGTTGTTGATGCCTCCTCTTTTGTTTTCTCAAAATGTAAATATTTGTTCTGTCTGCATTCTAATTGCTAGTCTTGGTGTCTTATTGAGTATGAGAGCTGTGGTAACTCAGCTGCCTCAGGATCCCTTGCTGTGTGCTGGGATTTCATGTCTTATGACATTAGTTGGCAGAGCTAACAGCCACCCTGTTCCTATGCCCCTGACTAAATTGCAGTTATGTCTCTAATTGAAACCCAGTATTATTTTATTCCTTTCTACAGAGAGGAAAACCAGAACTATCATTCTGTACACACACAGCAAACCACAGGAGCCTGGGTGAGGGTCTGTAATGACAGGGCCTCCTACACAGCACATTTGCAAGCTTTCTACTAATTACTTTAATTTTCTTTGTCTAGACTAACTTATTGCATTGAAGGGTTGCTTTTCTAGAAGGGGATTGGGGGACAAAGAAACATCCTTAGTGCTTCAACTCCTACCAAACAAGGAGGGGTGAAAAACATGAATAGTACCAAAAGCAAAACAAAAAACAACACACACACACACACACACACACACACACACGATTTGTCTTTGAATGGGCTAGTAGGCTGTTTCTTGAAGCACATCTTGGTTTCAAATTGCCCAGTTGGGACATTGTGTTCTAATATGATTGGAATTACTACTATTAACAGCAAAGAACACATGAAACAATATATGTTAAAAGAAAGGTATTTTTTTCCCAAAGAAATCTGTAACTAAGGAAGGAAGTGCTACTTCTCAGTTCACTGCCTCTCAGCACTCTGGACATTACTCAGTGATGATAGCTCTTCTCTGTTTGTCCCTCTGTTTTTGTGGCACCTTCCTCATTTGGCTTTCCTGAGTGAAAGAAAATGAGCTTGTCCAGAACACCCTCTTTGGCTCGTATTTGTGGAGAAGACTAAGAGAAATTTGGTATCTCAGCTCTAAACCCTTTCAAAACTTTCCCTGGGTAAAAGGGTTGGATTCACTTCAATAAGAGCAAACTCACATTTTTGCCACTCTTAAAAGCCTGAGTACAACATGAGCACTCATGTTTCCAGAAAGCATGGCCTTGGGAAGAGAGACAGGAACTCTAAAGGGGGCTGTGAACTGAAAGGCCACAGGGCAAGTCTAGCCCCCTCTGTGCTGGAGCTGCCTCTGGTTCTACACACCAGAGCCCTGCGAACAGTGGGACTGGCTTGGGCCTTAGAACCACTTATCCTGTGGGACATCCTCTTTAGCCAAATCCTCCAGTCCTGGTTGGCTTACTCACTTTCCACCCCTCCCTGCCCCACTTGCCATGTTCAAAAACTGATTGGTTTCCCAGGATACGATGATGGGTTTCATTTTACTTCTGTCTTTTGTTTCCATTATTCAAGGGTCTATTCCTTTTCAGTTTGGTTGAACTGATATTTGGCAGTGCAAATCTCAAAGGTATTCATTTGTTTGTTTGAGATTTTGTTTTATTTATTACCATTTTACACATTCTTTGTACATGTTAAGAATTTTTCTTTTTAAGAGAAAATATATGTATACATTCTCAAACTGGATACAAATTGATGAAGCAATGCAACATGTTTTGTTTTTGTTTTCCCTTTTGATACTGGATATCGCTGTGTTATACAAACTAGTGTCAAACTCCTGGGCTTAAGTGATCTTCCTGCCTCAGCCTCCCCAGTAGCTAGGACTCCAAGCGTGTGCCACCACACCCAGCCCTGATGCTGAGTGTTGTTTGTAGTAGGGGAAGGAGATGACTTGGGGTTTCTAAATCTGAGGGAACCATTGAGACAAAGGTCATAGAGGGCCCAGGATCTCTTTCTTTGTAACTGGCCCTAGGTTTGGTGCAAATAATGTGGGCTTGGACAGGTGCAGAGTTGGCAGTGACTATTGCCACCACTGTCCTCACCACTGTCCTCACCATTCATTCTCCACACACCTACTCTTTTTCTGGGAGAGAAAATTATGTTTTGGTGAGCTCTATGGTTTTCAGCTGGGGAGACTCTTCCTTGTTCCCCAGGGGAAATCTGTCGATATTTGCAGGCATTTTTGACTATCACTCCCAGAACGGCTGCTAAATCTAGAAGGTAGAAGCCAGAGATGGTGCAAAACATTCTACAGTGCACTACACAGTCCCCCAGGAATAAAGAGTCAGCGTATCCCTTGTTGATGGGATCCAGATTGAGAAACGATGGGTCCAACAGACTGACTTGCAATCCATTCAGACCTGTAGACTCAGAGCTCCAACCACTTTATAACAATTGATTCAACCTTTTAATTTCCAAAGAGTTAATGCATTTTTCTTATAATGCTGGTTATTTTTCACTCTGTTTAGACACAATTGGAATCATCTGATGATTCGGCATAAGACGATTTATGAACCAAGCTAATCTGCCAGAAAACTTTGCTTAGGCATCTATGGACTACTTCCCTGTTGTTTTCCAAAGCATGTTGCAGATCACACCATCCTGAGTATTTGACTATAATTTTATTTCCCAGCCTTGAGTCCCCTTGGAATGTTCTACAGTCAAGGAGAGTAAGAAGAGACAGTGTACTGCAGAATGTGTTAGTTGATGAGTCCCGCAGCTCTCACACACAAAAATTCATGTTAGTTTTAGGACCGAATATACCTTTTTAAATAAAAGTGATATTTAATGATACAGACTGTATCATTAAAGGAAACTTGCTATAATATTAAATATACTCTGACATTGATCTTTCAAAAGAATTGCTGAATAATTACATTTCAAAAGGGATTGATATGTAAGCTTCACAGTTTTTTTCCCTGGGACTCCGTGTCTATCTAAGATACACCATAGATACTATGAGGCTATCATGATTTTGAAAGTATGTCACTTGCCTTTCTTCGGAAACAAGAATGGAAATAAAGGTGATTCCTATTTTCAAATGTTCTAACTATGACTTTAAAACACTATATCAAGCAGAGTTATGTAGCTTCTGTTATTATACAAAAAGTGATTTCATTCTTATATTTTTTTGCCATTTTTCAAGGTTACCTATATCCTTTTCAGGTCTCTTTTGATTGATTTGTTTTGTGATCCTTAAAGCTTCAACATATGTGTTTTTAGTATCTCAGGTGCAATGACTCTATTCTTTCTTCCTATATATATGACCAGTGCTGTTTTATATATGATTTATGTATGTGTTATAAAGAACTAAACTATTAGAACTCTCTGGATGTTCCTCAAGCCTATAAAAAGTTATTCAGTTCTCAAAGTTCAAAATCAACATTATCCATATCAAATAATTTCATAAAAAGATAGTAAAACTGAACATTATGAATCATTGTAGTACATCCTGACCATGACTACTTTGCATAAAGCTAAACAGAAACCACAGAGTTGTTCATTTAACAAAGTAATGCTTATTAATTGGTTATTAGTGTAAGCATCAATAAATAGTGTTTAATGCAGAACAAATCAATTTAACTGCTCTCACTGACTCCATGGCCACCTCCAATTTCTCTAAGTACAATTTGTTGCTTAGTCACTTTCATTATCCACTTTGTGAACGTTTTACAGCTCCATTCCAGCCGTCTGTAGAGTAGGAACATCAGCACAGCATTCCAAGATTAGAGTTCTTCAATGGGATGACTTTGTTGTATTTCTCTCTGCCTCAACTCTTCTACAGTACCCACCATCGATTTTGCACATAACAATTAATCAATAAGTAATTGTTAGATTGAAATCAATTCAGTAGAGGTAGTGACTACAGAGAACTTACAAATGATAGTATTTCTATCTGTGTCATAAGTTGTACATCTTTTTTTGTAGATTTAAAAAATATACCACAATATGCTATCAACATAGTCCCTGGTATCTTTTGGGAGTGAGAAATAAAATAAAATTTTCATTTGATTAAAAGAAAGGGTTACCAATCCATAAATATTAAACACCTGCCATGTCTGCTTATTGTTTTAAAGTATCATCTTACACATCAATGTCACAAAGAGATAACTTGTCTTTCATGTGCTTATAATAGAGTTAGGAAGAGAGAATGCATGCAATGCATGGCAAAAGAAAGGAATAGACAGTGCTGCAGGCATGTGAATAAGAGAATTGACACCAAAAAGTACTGTGTACAGCCTAAGGAGGGAATATGCTGATTCATTCAGCCTTAAAAGGAAGAGAGGGATTTAGGAGGAGTCTCTGCTGGAACAGGTATTCTTGGCCAGAAATGTGGAAGTTGGAATGCACCTAGCATAGTTGCAAAATGAAAAATACATAAGGAAAAGCATCTTGAAGAAAAAAGTGAAAGAAGGTCAGAAAAGATGCAGATGAGGAAGGAATACAGATAGAAATTGAAGGAATTAGACTTAAGAATCTCACACACCAAAGAAATTTAGATTTGATCTTCATGAATGAGAAACTCTTTAGCATAGCACTCATGTTCATGAAGAGGTGTTTTGGGAAGATTAATATGGTAGTTCAGAGAAAAACATTAGGAACAGAAAAATCCTTGCGAGAAAATCCTAACTATATATTCATTATATTTATAAAACACCCACAAGAGGTCAGGCACCAGCATAGAAAATGCTAACTTGTTAGCTGTTGAATAAATAGAGAATGCAAAATAAGTTATTTGTTCAGAGAAGAAAGAAAAAGAGGTAAGAATGATAAGTTGTTGTAAAGGCTCATCAGGATTTGGTGATGAATACTTTTTTTAAAAGGCAGGACTACATATGTATTTTTGTTTTGTTTATATAAAAGGCATAGAAATGGGATCTTGCCTTTCAATCTTTGAAAACATCTAAGATTTTTTTTTTTAACTCCCAGAATCTTTCCAAATTCCTTAGATTTAATTTCTTAGCCAATTGATATTCCATGGAATTTGGATGTAGTTCTCTTAAAGCACTTATCATATACTGGTCCATATTGTATTATTTTTGTACAGGGTTCAAAAGCTGCAGGTTAGTGTTGATGGGAAAATGATGTTTCAAATAATTACATTTTAAGGTTAAGTTGGTTTTGGCAAAAAGTATATATGAATCTAGGTTAAGATATAGGCAAGCTGAAGTAATTGCAGGGGTCTCAGCAAGAGGCATCTGATTTATAGGTAAAGATGAAGAATTTTAGATTGTAGTTTCAGGAAAGGTGACTTTTTAGATCATGAGAATGGATAAGAGCCTCAAGAGAAAAGTAAAATAAAATGACTGTGGATAATAAGTGCTCACATCCAAGAAAAGAATGAGGGGAACAGGTAAAATGAATAATCTTTGTTTAGAAGGAAAACTTCAAAATTAAAAAGATAACTAGTTCCATGAAGAATAATGACCAAACACCACACATTTGGATTTGGTGTTTAAGAAGTCATTGGTAACCACTTAAAGAGATCAAATGGAGATGTCAAGGGTATGATTAAAGTCAGATCCAACTGTTAAGAAGTAAAACAAGAAGTGTGTAGATAGTTAAGAAGGGTGAATATAATATGTCAATTATGCAGTGCAGCTAAAGAAATAAATCACAACAGGGCTAAGGAAAGAACATTTTTAAGATGGGGTAGGAGATTTATAAGGTTAAAACCAGTATAAAGTCAAAGATTTCAGATAAAACAAATATGCATCAGAAAATATCAAATTCAGGAGAAGCCAGTAGGACTGAGATGACTGGGAAGGTTTTGCCCATGGTAAACAGGAGAATGGCTCTTTCCTTGAGGTAAGTTGCAAGAATGAGAAATCCACGAAGCCTGGATACATGCTTGGATGCTGATAGAAAGATGTCACTTTGAGTCATGCCCTTTGAGTCAGAAGGGAAGGGACAAAGAAGGTCCAGATCTCCATGAATGGAAAGCATGGTGGCCATCAGAGGAGAAACACATAGGACAGACTCTGTAAGGAAAATAAGGAATGATTAAGGGACAAATTAAAGCTATATGAACACAGGCAAATTCAGAAATTCATAATTTGCAAAGGAATTAATAGCACAATTTCCTATATTTCTCCAGCAATGCTCAGAAGACTGAATAAATGTGGGTGTGACCCAGAACTGCAAAAAGCATAAGTAAAGGCCAAATAATGAGATGGGGGGGATTTAGGGAGTCATGGGAAAATGGAACAGGAAAAAATGCAGCATCAAATAGAAAGCTAGGAAGGATCTCTGTGGTTAAAAATGAGAAATAGAAATACACCAATAAATATCTTCAATGATTTATACTCTGACTCTCTTCCTTTATAATGGCATTTCCTTTCCCACATTTACCTTGAAGACTGATCTGTTGAGTCACATTGAAGAGATTTTAATATTTTTGTTATAAATTTATTAATTCAAAATAGTTTTCGTGGCATAAGACAACCCAGTGAATGATCCACAGCAGATATTACACTGACATATGCAATAAATGGAGATTTCAAACATTTCGAATCAGTATCACTTAAGTTTCTTCCATATACATTTGGACAAACTGAAATTACTAAAGCAGAAAAATGAAGATCAATTAGATTGGAAACTTGGAATTTAAAATGAATAATAATTTTGGGAAAAAACTCATGGCCAAAAGAACCCACTAAAATTCTTCCAAAATGGACTAAATATTTCTGAATGTTCTTTAATTTGATTTATTCTGTTTTATGCTTAAATTGGGCTAGTTTCTTGTCTTCTTTATGCTTTCTGTGGAGCTAATCCAAACACAGAATCTTCTTAAGCATTAGAAGGAATTTTTCATTTGGATCTCTTCCATGAGGGTTCATAGTTAGATCAAATATTGGTTCTTAGGAATGAGATGATTGTGGATCTTAAATGATTGTGAGAGCAAATCTATTCTTGTTGAAAACTCAGTTTATTGATTTTGAGTATTGAGATCTAATTGTCAACTTAAAAAAAGGTAACTCAATGAGATGTACTTATAGCATGCAAGAAAAAATAAGAAGGAAAATCACAGAAATAAGATCATTCTTTCCTTTTTCCCTTCTCATGCTGAGTCCAGCACTAGGTGAAGATATTGAAGGGAAATGTTTGTGGAATTGAAAAGGAAGGGACAAAGAATATCAGAAGGTCAGTTTTGTGGAGCAAGACAGATTATAGATTATGCCACCTTCTTGCAGATCCTGTAGATCAAGAAAATGATGACCTCATGCAAATAACAGGATATGTCTAAGACTGTGTATGTATTTGGTGACTAAAGCAGAACTATAACTCACTCTTTCTTGTACTATGGTGTCTCTCATAAATTTCTCTTAGTCTTCATAGTTCATTAACGGGATGACCTTCTGCAGAAAGCATAGATTTTTTTTTTTTGCAGTTAATAGCACCAGGACCCCAGGGTATAGATGACTATGAAATGATATATAATTCAGTCCTCTGATTTCAGAAGCCTGTGGAACTAAAAATGCTCTACTAAAGGAGTTTCTGGCGTTTATCTGCCCAGTTTTTAGGAACTTTCATTCTTAAAAATGCACATTTTCCTATGTAGAAAGCCAGGTTATGTGTCAGAAAAATTGGTCTTGTCACAGACTTGTGATCCAGAGGCTGTGTGATACAAGATCCAATCTTTCTGACCTCAGGTCTGTAGCAGAACAGTAATTCCTTCTATGCCACTTTGATGTGGGGGATGTGCCTCATGAGATGGTGTCTTTGAAAGTTCTTGAAAAATTCATATGTAAGGTGATATAATATTAAAACATTCTTTCCCAGTTATTAATCTCTTTTCTTGTGTGGTCTTTCATGGATATTAATAATGGTGACCATATTTTATATATTTGAAGATTCTTAAGCTCATTTTAAGCATTTCTATCCTTTTCATTTCTTGTATTAAATACCACGAAAATATCTTCTAAGAAAGAAATTCAGTGGTATTTCTTGGAGACTCTACTGGAAATTATGTGTGGCCATCTGATCTCAGAATGCTTTGATGCCAAAAAGCAGCAGAAGTCTATCAGAAATCCTGACGTCTTTGAAGTGTCTATGTCCTGACACTGAGCCAAAGTGATCCTTGAATCTCAAGGGAGACAACTGGTCTTTTCAGGCATCATTTAAAGCTACACAAACCTAGTGGGTTTGGCTAGTATGTAGCATAAGTAAAAGGAAAGGTGCTTTCCATCTTGACTCTTCCATTGCCTAAAAGGGGAAACCAGCCTGAGTGTGGGAAGCTAAATTATTCTTCAATTCTCTTGCATCTGGGGGGTGTGCAGTTTCAGGATCACAGAACAAATGATGAATGAATATGTTATTACCATTTTCTCACTCCCCAGAAATCAAGTTATATAATCTATTTTGATATCTTTACAAGGGTACCTACATACCAACAAACTGGTCAGATGCATCAAATCTGTTCCACTCAATGTGAAATATAGATGTTGACAAAATTTAGTAGGTTTCCACCTTTAATTAAACATAAGTTCCCAGCTAGGAACCATAGACAAGTTCATACACTTCAAACATTTAACACTTCGAGTTTAATGTGATATAAGGTCTCAGGGTCATCACCATTTATTTATATAAGGAACACTTTGGAGATGAATTGAACTTAAATGCATGTGAGGTTATACGAAGACATCCTGCACAAGAGCCTGTACAATCCAAAGCTGAATTCATATTCCTCAGTGGCTAACATCTGAATTCTTATCTTTACAGCTTTTGGTGTTATAATTTTCCTCATAAAACTCCACGGGAAAAATCCCCACAGATTTATAGAGAACAAGAATCTGTTTTAAAATGTACTGACCAAGAAAAAAAAAATGAACATGAAAAGCAAATCCCAAATGTGTGAATGAACCCTCAGCCAAGACTGAGCACTCAGCCCTGAGCTGTTGAAGGGCCTGCCTCGATCCAGGAGCCAGTGAAGTCCTCAGCTTCTAAGGTTAACAGCACTAGCAACTACTGAGTTAGAGGCCACACATACTCACAACCTGTCCTCTCCTTTCTATTAGTGCATCTTCTTTTCATTGTGGAATAAAACAGTGGCGTATGATCTATCACTTTCTAGGATGTTTGGACGAGTCTCTAGAGTTGGCAGCTCTTCCTCCAGTGCCACTGATGGCCCCGGAAGGAAGCTGATGTTCTTTGTAACTAGCTGAAAGGTGCTTCCAGAGCAGATGGCTCTCACTGCTTCATAAAAGTGGAACTATTGTGGCGTCTTGGTACTCTCACAAGTTCCATGAAACCAGATGATACGACGAATTGGAGCTATGAACTGGAAGTTGAAAAATTAATTTGTTTTGATTCAAGTGAAAGAGAGAAAAGGAATGATTTTATTTGATTTTCATTTTGCAAACAGAGAAGGCAGAAAATTGTTTGTCTTTTTAAATATACTCTAAACTGAGTTTTCAGTGATACACAATTAGGAGTAAATGATAAATATGGAAACGACCTAAAGTGAAAATTACATATTAGGAAAGCTGTCCTCGTTAGCTATTTCCCTCTTTCTTTCTTTGGGGTTCCTATTGGGACTCTTTTCCAAAAAAGCTGTTCTTCCTTTGCCAGTTCAGATTGCATTCTGCAGTAATCTTTGGAGCATAAACCTTTGACAAATTAAAACAACAACAACAACAACAACAATGATGACAACAACAACACCTGAGTTCTTCCATCTGTCAGCATAAAAATGAAACTTTCCAGGCCCCGCTGGATCATTTTTCTTTGCAACAGGTGTCCTTGGATAAACTGTGCTTCCCCTTCCTGGTAATATTGTGATTTTTATCAATAATTTCTGAGATGATTAATGAAGAAATTATTAGTGAGAATTTAATGACTCTGGAAAAGAAATAAGAAAGGTGCAAAAGATTGACTAGATGAATGAAAGAATAAGTTAATGTGTTAAAAGAAGTATTTATCTGGCACTTTCTATGTATAAAAATGGTGCCAGAAACTGGAGCTGCAAAAAAAAGAACAAAACATATATGGTCCTAGCTTGCAAGAGCACCCAGCCTATATGGAGGCAAATAATTCCAAGAAAGGCCAATAATTTCCCTACTCTAAGAAGCCCCCCAAAACCAGAAGCAATGGTCTCTGCAGTCACATATGCATTTCTCTCACTTCACACACATCTAATGAAGTTCGTCACCTTGTGCCTTTTACTGTAACTATTTTAGGGTTTAGCCTTTCTCTATCTGACTTTTCTTCCACTTTACTTGATTTCAGGTTCTTTTCAGAGCAGTAGTTAGGTCTGATTCGTCTTACTCTCCTATCATAAGTACTAGTGTATATTACGCAGTACCACAATATGATATATATTGTTTTAATTTGAATGTGTCTCTTTTATCTGACTCAAGAAAGTGATCAAGAAGTAGAATAATAGAGAAGGTGAAGTGGGAAAGAATATTGTTTTTTGAAATTTTGAAGCTTTCAGCAACTAAAATTAAAATTCAGATTTTAAAATCCCTAATTGATTTTTTAAAAAGTAGGATTGCAGATGATTATGGAATAAATTAAATAAATAAAAAGGAATGTATTCATGTTCTACAATTTTCAAGTAATCCATAGTCATGAGTTCTATTTGTTAAATTTTCAGTGTTAAGTTGGTAGATATGTAAGAGTGGTCCAACCTCAGTCCAGGAACCCTGTCCACATGAATAGATGAAGAGATGAATGAATGAATGAATGAATTTCCAACCCCAGTTGAATTTATCCTAAAAAGCAATGACTCCCATGAGTGGATACTGACATAGGCAAGCACATTTGCATAGGCAGAGTACCAGCAATTATGAAATTATTACACAAAAAGTGCTTTTTTTTTTTTTCACATTTGTCACAAAATCAACAGAACTGGGATTTAAATTTCACAATTTGCACAATATTTTTCATGCATTCTTAACAATTTTTATCTCATTCCAATAATTACAGCATGTTTGCCTTCTCTGGGAGTTTGGGTTGGCATATTTTGTTCTTTTTTTTCCACTTCTCCCTACGAGTTGTGCTAATCCTAAGAATATTTTTTAACTTAGAAATTATTACTATATACTGGGAGGACTTAGTTTGTGAAGTTAAGAATGCAAGATTTGGAGACAGGCAGACCTGCTTTTCTTATTCACTGATTGTATAATCTTGAGCCAGTCACTTTGCCTCTTGGGGCCTTAGTTTTCACACCTGTAACACTAGATTGTTGTAAGGTTTCAGTACAGTTGATACACCTAAAACACTTTACCTGGGGCCTGGCAGCAAAGTATGAGACCAAAAGTACGAGTTATGATTATTGGCAGTGTGGAAATAAACAGGCATATGTGGTCTCTAAAATTGACTTAAATAATTTACATATTTGTAAAAAATTGAAATGCTTAGGACCAAGTGAACTCAGAGCTTAGTCATATACAATGAAACACAACTGTTTGGTGTGCACTCTGACTCACTCAGGATTAAAAAAAAAGTCGTACATTAACTAGAATCAAGTGCACGCAGCAGGGAATGTTGGTGTCATACATATTTTGGGTGTAGATGATATCATTAGGAGAAACTTATCAGATCAAGAGATTGTGTAAAATGGGCCTTCAATGATTTGAGGGTTTAAAAAATTTGTACTGGAAAGATATTTAAAGCATGTTATCCATTAGCCGCTCACCCCAGCTATCCTTGGAGAATAGCATGATTGAAAACAGATGCAAAAACTGCAGCTAATTCATAATTCCCACAGAGTAGACAGATTTTAATTGCCAGGATATTTTAGTCACCTTTGATTTAATAGCCTTGGCTCTTATTTTCCCTGTTGGATTTATTTTTCTTTTCTTTCCTTTTTTTTTTCTTTTCTTTTTTTTGGTACCAGGGATCGAAATCAGGAGCTTGCACTTTCAAGGCAAGCGACAGAACCACTGAGCTAGATCCCCGGCCCCATGTTGGATTTATTTTTCTAAGATATGACAAAAATTAACTTTGTGACATCTCATGTAGCTTATGTTTCTAGTAGAGTATATCCTAATAATGCAGACTCAGTACCTGCTGAAAATGCTGAGATTGGTGATAGCTGTCAGCTACTATTGAACTCACGAGTTTTCTCTTTCTTTAGCTTCCAATACCCTCAAGTAGCTTTCAATAATCTATTCACTGAAGTTATGTGTTATGTTTGAAAACTAAAATTATAGATAAAGTTGTAAATCAAATCTTTTAAGATGTTTTTATTCTTTATAAATTCTATAATATGAAATCTCTGACAATTTCTGGAAATTTTGCCAAGCAAATAAACAATAGAAATTAAAGTTGTGCTCTATTTACAGACAATAAATTGAAGTTTATAAAAACTGTCACTGCAGTCCATAAAGGCCCTTAAACATATTAAGAAGAAGAAGAGGAGGAGAGAGAGGAACCCAAATGAAAAAGCAGAATAGACAATAGCAATAAACTTTTGGAGGTGCAAGGATGACCATGGGTGATTCTTTGAAGAATGGAAGCCAACAGGGAACAGTAAAAAAGAAAGGGGTACCTTGCAGTGAAGGATGTATTTGAGGCTACAGACTAGGAGATTAGTTGGCCATCTGTTTAGGAAGAAACAACATTTTAACACCCCTATCTCCTTGTGAGGAAGGGGATGGTTCACTTCAGAGGATGCATATATCTATTTGCTGAATATATACACACATATTACACAATGCATATATATGGACATATTTATATATGTGTTTACATATATAAGTGTATTCATTCTTTGGAGATGGTCATAGAAGATCTCTGGATCACAAAATGCAATTAAAAAGTGAGATCAATCCATGCATATTGGCACATGGTTATATTCCCAGCATTTTGGGGGGCTGAGACAGGAGAGCAACTTACCAAGACCCTGTCTCAAACAAACAGATACCCTGTGGCCATGTGCTTAAAAGAGTGCAGCCCAGCAAAAGTTTGAATACTGAAATCCCCAGGCTCCTTCCCCAATTCAGCTCTCAGAAGTTTGCAACCAGCCTTGTACTCCCAGGCCAGTAGAGAAATAGTTTTCCTTGGGAAACCGAGTAGCACAATGAGGAAAAAAGGTCTAATGATACTGGCTTTGGAGCCTCCCATAACAAAGAGCCAAACTAGATCACTCTGCAATATAGGCCACCATCAGTACAAGTCTACTCATTAGAATCCTGCTTCAAATAAGCTTTAGTACTCTAATTTCAAATACTAGCCACAAACTGCCAAGCATCAATTAGCAAACAACTGAGGAAATCCACTAACATTAAAGACAAAGCCTCAACCAAGCCAACCAAAGACAAAAACAATTCACAGGGGAGAGGGCAATATTCAGCGAGAAGAAAACTTCAAAATCTCCAGATAGAGAAGTAGCATGCCTTTTGGAAAAATGAAAAAGATACTAAAAAAGAATTATTCAAAGAATGAAAAAGAGTTCTTGGGTATACAAAAAAAAATTAACAGAAATAGGAAAAATCATATAAATTGAATGTTAATGTTGAAAAAATTTCTACAAACCCCAAACAAAATGACAAAAGATGGATAGTAGAGTTCAAAAAAAATTAAAAGAAGAATTTAAAAATTAAAATTAAAAGAAGAAGAAGAATTTAAAGGACACTCCAAGAGCTCCAAGGTCATACATTTGAATAAAAGGACTTATAAAAGAGGAGACCTCAGGAAGCAGAGGGGAGGAAATCATCAACAAAATCATTAGAGTGTTTGAGCACAGAAGAATCTACCAACACTCAGCATAGCAAGTTAAAAATACATCCCCAAAGCACATTGTTATTAATTTTCAAAAATATGATCAAGAAGATCTCAAATTATTCCAAAAGACAAAAACAAGCAAAAACACAAATATCTTCCATGTTCCCTTTCTGGGGAAGCTACCAGAGTGTTCTATCAAACTAAGGAAGAAAACAAGGAAGAAAAGATGGAGAGATCCACACCAGAGGGAGTGGTGGTGGAAGGGAGCACTCATGAAGAGACTCCAAGATGACTGCCAAGCAGCTGCTGGTGCACATCCACCATGCTGGGAAGTCAGAATGAACCACAAAGATTATCTCAGGAAGAGAAAACAAGAGAATAACTTTCTGGTGACTAAGGGGATATGCAAGTATAGTAATGGAAATTTTGAGGTGGAAAAGATAATAAAATAGAAAAAGGAAAACTGAGGAGAATTACTAATACAGGGAATACCAAAGGTTGTTCTGAAAAGAAAAATAAGTAACTATCATATATTGTTTTTGTTGTGAATTATAGACACATATTCATAACATAAAAATGTAAATTTAAACAAAATACTAGTATTAGGAAGCTGAGAACATGTGGAGTATATGTGTGTTTGGCTGGTTATAGTGACTAAATATGAGGAGCTCAATTCTTATCTTTCGCAGTAGAGAATGAGTAGATAATGCCAACCCCAGAAAAGTTAATGTCTTAATATGTCTTATATAGAGAAATAGAAGTAAATATCAAAAGAATTATCTGGAAACAGAGAATAATTGCTTTTGGGAGCAGAACATTTGAAGGTGTATTGGCAGCTAAGGGAGAACTGATTTCAAGTTTTGTAGAAAAGACTGTGTTTAAACTATGCCAGAACAACTTTGATAAAATTTTTTAAAAAATCTTGAAAAGAAAGAAAGACCTGAAAAGCATACATGACATTCAAATTGCACAAATTACTGACCTTGGAAAGGAATATAAGACATGAAAACAATAGACAGAAGAAGGCAGATTCTGTATTATAATTTATCTGTAATAATTAGTGAGCTCTATTGATTTCCATTAATCAGAGGGTAAGGGGAACAACTGAAAAGTGGGAAACAGACACCTCATTATTGGCTAGATCAGTGGTTTTCAAGCTTGTTAGTATCAGAAGTCATTTTGCTCTTAAAAAATTATTAGGGGCCCCAAGAAGTTTTTGTTTGCATCACTTATAGCTGTCATATTTTTCATTAGAAATTAATATTGAGAAAAATTTTAAATATTTATTCATGAATTCTTTTAAAATAAATTCATGCCATGTTTTATGAAAACTATATTTCTTAAAACAACAAAAATTACTGAGAATAATGACATTCTTTTATATTTTGGCAAATCACTCTTAATATGTGTCTTAATAGGAAACAGCTGCTTATCATAGCTGATTTTGCATTCAATCTATTGTGTTGTTATTTTGGTTGAAGAATATGAAAGAAATCTGGCCTCATACATATATAATGGTCTAGACTTCCTCAGTACTTACTGTGTATATTCTTCGGTAAAACCCCAAAACTTGACAGGAAATAATTTGAATTCAAATGTAGAATGTAAAATGCTACTAGTGAACTTCACCCATTGGTCTGTCATGCACTTCGAGTGAATCTTTTACTCAAGTGTGGTTTTTCCCAACCATCAGCATTGATGGTCTCATTGAAGCATACAGACCTTCAAAATGTTGGCACGTTTCATACACAAGATGAAAGAAATCAGTCATTAATATTACCACCAATCTCATCAGAATTTTGTAACTAATGACAAGCTGTTAACCTACTGGCAGCAGACAAAAGTTTTCAAAATTCTAGAATTTTCTTGAAAGATTGAAAAATTTATTACAAATACTGTCAGTTGCTTTTTTCTTTTTTTTTTGGTACCAGGGATCGAACTCGGGTCCTTGCGCTTGCGCAGCAGGCAGTGAAACCACTGAGCTAAATCCCAGGCAGTCAGTTGCTTTTTTGAAGTGATAGGCTCCTGTTATGGTTTGTGTTTAGATGTCCCCCGCAAAGCAAGTCCCATGAGGTGGGACTTGCTTTTTCAGAGGTAGTTGAATCTAGAGTGTGTGAAGCTGGAATTGATTCATGATGCAATGCTAGGGTCAAGGGCACTAGGATTAAGGGTGTAAGTGCTACCTGCCCTAATCCCGGTGGTCTGAATAAGATAAAAGGGGCAGAAAGATGCTGTTAAACCCCCTTGTTGCCTTGCTACCTTGTGTGCGCCATGTTGTTTCTCCTCTGCAATGCTTGTTTGCCATCCCTGACTGGATGAACTGAAACCTCTATGAACTGTAAGCCAAATAAACCCCTTCCTTTTTAACTTTGGGTGTCAGGTATTTTGTCTCAGCAACAAGAGAAAAGTAACTAAAAGTAACAGCTCATTTTGTTAAATTTTGAAAAAATGTCTCTTAAGTGCCCATGTCAATGGCAAAATGACAAAAAGACAAATAATGTCTCAGTATTTATGAAATTATGAATGCTCAGAACATGTTTGAGGACTTCTGATCTGAACTGTAAGCTCTTTAAGAGATGGGATTTATTCTTACTCATCTTTGTTTCTCTAGGTCTGTATTCAGTACTTTACCGGTGGTTAAGAAAGCAAAGGAATTGAACTAAACTGCGTGAGGATTGCTGAATCAAACAATAATTTATGTGGGAAAGGAGTAGGTAAATTAATAGGAGACCAAGATGATTTGAATAACAAATTTAAATTTCTATTTTTTTTTTTTTTGGTACCAGGGATCAAACTCAGGACCTTGTGCTTGCGAGGCAGGCGGCGGAACCACTGAGCTACATCCCTGACCCTAAATTTCTATATATTATTACTGTGTGTACTGTTCTTAAAACTCATCTTTTGCTTTAACCCTACCTCCCCCAAATGGCATCATATTGTCACAGCATAAAATAGCAAAAAGCTAAGCCTTGCATTCCAGTTAACCCAACCAGCTAACATTAATGTCTCCGTCCATATCATCCAAATTAACCATTTGGCTTCTTTCAAATATCTGGCGATCCAGTCCCCACTCACCAGGTACCATCCTTCACTATTCCATAGTCTATTTTCCCCTAAAATCCCGCTGGTCTGATCCTCTAATGATATGTCCCTTCTCTAATCAACTATTTAAGAAAGGTTAGGTCTTACAACTTATCATTTTATATATAGACAATCAATTGTTTGCTAATTGATGCATATGTGATAAGCTTATTTTCTAAGATTTCAATTTTTTGTAGTGTGAAAATTATCTCTTTCAAGGTGAGACCAAGAAGGAAAGAGACAGGTTCCATGTGTGTCTTGTGGGCTAATAGTTACTCTACAATCTGTTGATATTTATTTTTCTTGCAGATCCCACATTAAAAAGGTCTAGACTCCAGTTAGGTCTTTAATAAACACTTGTAGAATAATTGATTGCAAAGAGCAAAAGCTGTTATTTAGGAAAATAGTTACTTACAAGGGAGTTAAAAGACATGAAAGACTACATGTGCTAAGTTTGAACAGCAAAGCCAAGCAGTTTGCTGAATTCCAATTTTCCAAATGATTTCATGACCTTTTATTTGTTTTATGATAGGTCCAGGTAAAAGGTAGAAGGAGAGTATACTGTTAACGCAAATTAAACCTTTGTTTCCATTATCAAATGACTTCATATTATATAGTTCTTTACATAATAACAAATCAAAATTTCTCAAACTCACTCATTTCAATGCCCTGATAAGAAATTTCTGGGAAAGAATTTTTTAAGACATTTCTTGAAAACCAAGGCAATTTTGTCATCAGTCACACAAAATAACCCTCACTTAGAAAATAAAATAAAACAAAAAACTGCTACAGGAACTGTAAAATGGAAGAACGTATTGATATTTATTAATTATCAAATATATGGATAATTTTAATTATTTCATCTTTGTTTAGAGAAAAGGTAATTGATGTTTTAGAAGAATAAGAAACTTATCCAAAATCACAGAACCAGAGCTATGGATTCTGTGCTGGGAATTAGTGTGGTCTGAATCTCAAAGCCACACTATTTTCGCTCCACTTCTCAAGACCACTTCTTATAAGATGTCAGATAAATAGCCTGATGAAAAATTAAATAACTAAATTCCCAACAAGCCATGAAGTAAACATCAAGCACACAGCTCTGTTCTTTCTTGCAAATGCAAAAGACAGCAATGAATCCTCTGGATGCCGTGTGTGTTTGGGGTGAGGGTGATAATTTGGAAGGCAGGTGATGCAATCACTGGCTTTTTGCTGACTCAGAAATGTCCAGCAATGGTAACCATAAACAGATGGTCCCAGCTCTCTATTCCTTTTGTGAACCATATGACCTCAACTCGACCAGTCCACAGGTGTAGAGCTGGATGCCCTTTTACCTTGTCTGCCTGATAAAATGATTGAGATAAAATGACAGGTCCACCTGTAAATGTTCGAGACAGCCCTGCCTCTGAGACATAGCCATTTTGTGCTCCCAGGGATTACAATTCCTACACTAACAGGTGGTGTCAGAACTCAAAACCTGATCCTCCAGGAGCTGTTTGGTGTTCAATTTCCCCTCTCACTGTAGGTGTAATCCACACCCTCAGTTTAGTATTTCTCTATGGGAAAGACACCAAGAGACATAATCCTAGAGAATGTCCTGGGATTTCCAATATCACTAGAGGAAATTATTTAATCTGTCATAGGGCTTTCCTCTTAGAATTTATTCTACAGACCACTGGGGAACTGTCAGGATTCATTGTGTGTATATATTTGCAGGCACAAGGACATATTTGTTTTTAATTCAATGTCTCTTTACACATCTACTGCAGTATGCTTAAAAGTTAGAAGACTTGTGACTCAAGAACACAATGCCCCTCAGGCTAAATTCACCATGGATGGCTTCTGTCTGTTATTGCATATAAAGGTACAAAGTAAGTTAAAAAAATCACTGCACAAATATGTTCTGTAACATAATGGCATAGCAAATTGATTCAGACAAGAACAGAATAGCTGAAGATGTGTGCCCAGCTATTAATCTAAGTGTGAGATAGAGTTGCTACCTTTTGTCTGAGTTTCCCAGGATGTTAGCCAAGTGGGGTCCCCATGAATATTAGGTGGTTTCCACAGTAGCTGCCTAAGATGCTTGATGACTGACAGTCACCGATGGAGGTAGACCTGGTATCCCATCATTCTGTAAATCTCTGTGTCAGCGGGATCATATATCTTGATGACATATTTTAGCTCATCTCTCTGTCTCCCACCAACCTGTTTCCTTTATCCCTGCTTCTTTTTTGTGTCCTTGTTACATCAAACTTATCAGCAGACATATTCAATAGCCCTTCAGCTTTCAATGTTTGGGGATATATTAAAGGCAAGATCTCTATGAGTACTCAGTGATAAGGTTTTGAAAGTTACCTGTTTAGAGAGAAGTGGAGATTTGACAATTTGAATATCAGCCTGTACATCCACTGTGTTCTCTTGCTTCCTTTTCCCAGAGGTGGACTAAGGCTCAAACTAGTGAAACTGTGCCTCGGGGACCCCTAGGCACTTAGCAATACATGCACATGAACTTATGGTTTTGAAATTTTTGCAAAGATAAGATATATTAATTGCAATTGATTAATACAGAGTGTCCATCCACTCCAATCTGTCCAAGTCCTTGTTTTCCTTTGCATTAGATGGCCCTGTGTGATCACAGGCACATTTTGTATTTTACATCTCTGTAGCACATGAAGTGGAAAAATACTGGTTTGGGTTTGGTAGAGTATATTTATTTGCTTCACAGTCAGTACTACCCATGTGTGAACTAGTCTTCAAGCATTAGAAAGCATTTCAGGAATACTATGTTGACTTCCTTTTTTGCCAGAGTTCTATAGTTGTAATTTGGTATTTTGTTCTTTAAAGAGGATCCCTAAATTGTATAAATTTTAGACTCTACCAAATCTGAATCTGCCTTTGACTTTCTTTTATGTATTTTGATATTTACCTTGTGCTAATATTTTATTCTACATGGATAAATGATACCTTTTTCTTGAATACATGATTGTGGGGTTTGGGGATTAGCTTTATGGAAACTTCTGTCATTATCACACCTTTCTTTTTGGAGGTCAAGACAAAAATCTACTCAGGAGTTATTTATATACTAATCCCATATTGTCATTTGCTTATGAAATGATAACATCAAATTAGCAAAATTAAAATTGAGAGGCCCCCAGTACAGAGCAGCAGAGCCCCATCCAGCACCAAGGAGGTGAGCTGAGAAGGGACTAGCAGCACACCTCCCCTCCACCCTGTTGGAATGAGAAGACACATAAACAAGTCTCAAAACCATACTTCTGGATCACCTAAAGCAACCCCAAAGGGAAGCAAGATAGAACAATCTGACACTCAATCACCTGGACTCCCTGAACTGGCAACAAAAGAGGACCTAGAAAAAAAATGAAATCAGAAATAATTTCTCAGATAAGAGCAGAGATTGTGCCATAGCACAAGACATGATAAATAAATCTAGAGAGGACACAGATTAAAAAAAATAGAGGAGCTGAGGAACATGATGGAATCCCAACATAGGAAACAAATGGTATCCATAAAACAGATGCAAACAGATTTCCAGGAGATTAAAAACTCCATTGAAAGTTTATGCAACAGAATGCCAATGTGAGGACAGAATCTCAGATATAGAAGATAAGATTGCAATTACAGACCAAAAAAAGAAAAATTTCTTTAAAATTGTAAGGGACTATGAGAAATCAATCTAGCAGCTGCTAGACGATCCAAAGAAGAATAACATAAGACTGATCAGAGTCAGTGAAGAAACAGGCAAGAGTGCAGACGACATAAAAAAAACTGTTCACAGAAGTGATAGCAGAAAACTTCCCAAACAGGAGAAAATAAATTGACACACAGATAAGGGAGGCATATAGGACTCCAAATAGACTTCATCAAAAAAAATCTACACATAGACATATTATAGTTAAGATTACAGAAACCCAACAGAACAAAATTCTACAAGCAGTTAGAGAAAAGAAACAAATCACATACAAAGGAAAGCTCATCAGAATCATGGCACAATTCTCAATGCAAATGTTCAAGGCAAGAAGAGCTTGGAGTGACATATTGCAAGCCCTAAAGGAAAACAGCCTCCAACCCAGATTGATGTGCCCTGCAAAAAGATCTTTCAAAATTGACTAAAAAATAAGATACTTTCATTGCAAAGAGCACCTCAGGAAATTCATGAATACAAAACTAGCACTCTAAAAAACTTTAAACAATATCCTAGGAAAAGACAGCAAGGATCACAACCCCAGAAAGCCCAGCAGAATGAATCCATCGGGCATGGCAAGAAATTAAATGCAAAGGGGGAGAAACCAATACAAAGAAAAAGTCATGACAATGATGTCAATACATATCAGTTATCACCATCAATGTAAATGGTCTCAATTCACCAATTAAAAGAAATAGACTGGCAGAATGGGTCGAGAAGCAAGATCCAACAATATGCTGCATATAAGAAACACACTTAATGCAAAAAGAAACTCATAGACTGAAAGTTAAAGGGTGGAAAACAATACTTCATGTGACAGGAAACTGAAAAAAAGCAGTAGCTATCCTCTTTGCAGATCAAGTGGATTTCAAACCAACACTGATTAAGAGAGGCAAAGAACAACACCACATACTTGTAAAGGGAAGAATCCAAGAGGAAGAGATGACAATCTTTAATATATATGCGATCAAACATTAGTGCACCCAACTATATAAAACAAATACAAACAGACATGAAAAATCATATAAGCAGTTACACAATAGTAGTGGGGGAACTCAATACCCCACTGTCACAAACAGATAGTTCAACTAGACAAAAAATAAACAATGAAATACTAGAACTCAATCAAACTCTTCAACAAATGAACAGATGTTTACAGAGTGTTCCACCCCACAAAATCAGAATACACAATCTTTTCAGCTGCACACGGGTCATTCTCCAAAATAGACCATATACTCACTCATAGAACATGCTTAAGTAAGCGCAAAGGAATTGACCTTATCCCCTGTGAATTATCAGACCATAGTGTGAGGAAATTGGACATCAATAGCAAAAGAAACCGCAAGAATTTCAGAAATACATGGAAATTGAATAACACACTTCTGAATAGCCAATGAGTCACAGAGGAAATTAAAGAAGAAATCAGACAGTTCCTACAATTAAATGACAATGACAATACAACGTATCACAATCTATGGGACACAATGAAAGCATTCTTATGAGGGAAATTCATAACAGTGAATACTCATATTAGGAAAACAGAGCAAGCCCAATTAAACAACCTGATGCTGAACCTCAAGCTTCTAGAAAAAGAAGAGCACGACAAACCCAAAGCTCATACAAGGGAGGAAATTATAAAGATCAGAGCAGAAATCAATGCAATGGAGACTACAAGAATGATATAAAAAAATCAATGAAGCCAAGAGTTGGCTCTTCAAAAAATAAACAAAATTGACAAACCCTTAGCCAACATTATCAGAAAAAGGAAAGAAATGGCCCAAATCCACTCAATTAGGAATGAAAAGGGTGAAATTACAATGCACCCAGCAGAAATCAGAGGATCATCAGTACCTACTTTGAGAACCTATACACCAATAAGATGGACAACACAGAAGAAATGGATAGATTCCTAGATACATGTGAATTACCAAAATTGAACGAAGATGACCTAAAAATTCTAAAGAATCCAATGTCAATCAATGAAATTGAAAATGTAATTAAAAACTTACCAACTGAGAAAAGCCCGGTCCTGATGGCTTCAGTGTTGAATTCTACAAGACTTTTAGAGAGGAACTAATGCCACTACTGTTTAAACTCTTCAATGAAATTGAAAGGGAAGCAATACTCCTGAATCCATTCTTGGAAGCAAGCAATACCTTGATTCCCAAAGCAGAGAAAGACCCAACCAAAAAAGAGAACTACAGGCCAATCTCACTAATGAATATAGATGCAAAAATTCTCAGTAAGATACTAGCAAATAGAATGCAGAAAATCATCAAGAAGATCATACACCCTGATCAAGTGGGATTCATCCCAGGGATGCAGGGATGGTTCAACATACGGAAATCAAACAATGTAATACACTATATTAATAGAGTCAAGGACAAAAACCATATGATCATCTCCATAGATGCAGAAAAAGCATTTGACAAAATCCAACATGCATTTATGATAAAAACCCTAAAAATAATTGGAATAGATGGTTTCTACCTCAATCCGATAAAAGCCATCTATGAAAAACCAACAGCCAATATTATACTAAATGGTCAGAAACTGAAATCCTTCACACTAAAATCAGGAACAAGACAAGGATGTACACTATCACCACTCCTGTTCAATATCGTTTTGGAAACATTAGCCACAGCAATTAGACAAGAGAAAGAAATAAAAGCAATAAAGATAGGAAACGAAGAAGTCAAATTGTCATTATTTGCAGATGACATGATACTCTGTATAGAAGACCCCAAGAACTGCACCAAAAGTCTTCTAGACTTAATAACCAAATTCAGTAAAGTAGCTGGATACAAAAATCAATAGCTTTCCTCTACACGAACAACAGACTCACTGAGATAGAATTAGGGCAAACAATTCCTTTCACAATAGCATCCAAAAAATTGAAATACCTAGGAATCAACCTAACAAAAGAAACCAAAGACCTCTACTCTGAAAACTATAGCACTCTGAAAAAAGATATTGAAGAGGATATCAGAAAATGAAAAGACATCCCTTGTTCCTGGGTAGGAAGAATCAACATAGTGAAAATGGCCATACTTCTAAAACTGCTATATAGATTCAATGCAATCCCAGTTGAAATCCCAACAGCATACTTTACAGACCTGGAGAAAACAATCCAAAAATTCATTTGGAACAAGAGGAGTCCTAGAATAGCAAAAGCAATTCTAGGCAACAGAGGCATGGCAGGGGCTATCACAACCCCCAACTTGAAACTATACTACAAAGCTACTGTGATAAAAACAGCATGGTACTGGCAAAGAAACAGACCTGAGGACCAATGGAACAGATTAGAAGATGCAGAAGCAACCCCAGACACACGCAGCCACCTCATCTTCGACAAAGGAGCCAAACACCCTCACTGGAGGAAAGATAGCCTCTTTAATAAATGGTGCTGGAAAAATTGGGTTTCAACTTGCCAAAGATTAAAACTAGACCTGTATCTCTCACCATGCACTAAACTACAATTGAAATGGATTAAAGATCTAAATATCAAAACAGAAACACTAATCTGTCTAGAAGAGAGGTTAGGTCAAACTCTTGAAGACATTGGTGTAGGAAAAGATTTTATGAACAATACCTCATGTTGCCTATGAACTTGCACAAATAGTCAACAAGTGGGATCTCTTCTTATTAAATAGCTTCTGCAGAGCAAGAGAAGCTGCCAACAGTGTGAAGGGACAATCCACAGTATGGGAAAAAATTTTCAACTGCTGTCCCTCAGACAAAGGTCTACTATCTAGAATCTATTAAGAACTTAAAAAAGCAGATCTCTCAAATTTAAACACCTAATCCAATGATGGGCATCTGAAATGGACAAACACTTTTCAGACAAAAAAGTAGAAATAGCAAGTAAACATATGAAAAAATGTTCAACATCACTGGTCATTCGAGAGATGCAAATCAAAACAATGCTGATATTCCATGTCACCCCAGAAAGAATGGCTGCTATCATGAAATCAACCAATAACAAATGCTGGCGGGGCTGTTGGGAAAGAGGAACCCTGCTCCACTGCTGGTGGGAGTGTAGACTGGTGCAACCACTGTGGAAATTAGTATGGATATACCTCAAAGAACTAGGACTGGAAGTCCCATTTGACCCAGCTATTCCCCTGCTGGGTATCTTCCCCCCAAAATTAAAAGAATCGTACCACAGTGGTATATGTGCACCCATGTTCATAGCAGCACAATTTGTAATAGCTAAAACTTGGAAGCAACCTAATTGTCCATCAACTGCAGACTGGATAAAGAAAACCTGGTTTTTAAAAATAAAATGGAGTACTACTCAGCCATAAAGAACGAGAAACTAGAGACATTTATAGCTAAATGGATGCACATTGAGGCGATACTCTTAAGTGAAAGAAACAGGACATGTGTGTAAATACCGAATAGTTTCGCTAGTGTGAGAAACTGAAAGTGCAAATAAGGACTAAAAGGTGTAATAGACAATGTGAAGTAGGAAGAAATGGGGCAAAGGGGAAGGGGAAGATGGAGGGGTAGGGGAAAGAAAAGAAGGGAATGGAATTAATATGAAAAAATGGTGACAAAGTCTTTGTAAATAGAGAGGGATGAAGGGATTGAAGGGAGGGCAGAAGAATGGGAAAAAAATAAGAACCAAGAGAGATTATGTAAAGGTGCAAATTTCCAATAATGAATGTCATTATATTGTATACCTAAAATGTACCAATAAAATTAACTAAAAAAATAAACTAAAATTGAGAACACCTTCAATTTGCCAAAATTTGACTATAACATCATTTCATTATATTTCATCTTTCTCATTTTCATTGTACAAACCCTAAGATGATAAATCATTTTGGAAAACATTTGGGTAATTAAAAAAAAAGTTAAATCAACACAACGTATAATCTTGTCACTCCACTCCGAGGCATTTAACCAAGAGAAAAGAGAGTATTCTTCTAATGAGAGCTGTACCAAAATGTTTGTAGAATCTTTATGTGTAACAATCCAAATGTCAGGAGGTGAATGGATAAACAAATTGTAATAGAGTCATCCATTTTTAGGGCAAAAGGAGTGAAATATGGATGCACAACATCATGGGTGAATTTCAAAATAATCACTTGAAGTTTAAGAAGCCAAACATACTGGATGATTCCATTTCTATAAAATTTTAGAAACTCCAATGGACCATGATGAGATGCCAAATACACAAGAAAAACTTCTGTGGATGATGGCTGTGTTCACTATCTTAGTTGTGGTGATATATGTCAAAATTGTACTTCTTAACTAAGCATAATTTATGTTTATAAATTATATCTCATTAAGGCTTTTTAAAAAGTGCAACTGAAATTTTTGTCATTCCTGAAATAGGATGTTATTTGCTCCCTGATGGGTTCATGGCAGGTACACTAACATACATTCCACTATGTGTTTACCATTCAGTTGGGAATCTCTTGTATTCTTTGGATGCTTCAAGTGGCAGCTGTTTAGTTGATTTTCATAGGCATTAAAATGCTTTTACTGGAAAGTTTACTGCTGTTGGATCCATGCTATTGTCATTTTAAAACCAAATTAATTAAGAGGTACAGTTTTCATGAACAAATCTCAGAAAATCTTTTAAAAACTAAATCAATTAGGATATAGTGGTTTTGTGAACAAGTCTCAGAAAGTCCAGGAAACTAGGGAAGAACAAATATGACTCCTTTTAATGAAAGGCCTAAGATTCTTATTGTCCACTTACAACAGTGCTGTATTGATCAAATTATTTTCTGTGAAGAAGGTTTTAATCTTGCCAGAGAAGATACTGTTTATAATTTCACTTTTTTTGTTCATTACCTACATAAAGGCATTCCGGAAAACAACAGTGTCAAGTGACTGATCTAAGTAATCCGGTGTCTGTAGGTAACATCACAAAATCTTTTTGAGTAAGTACATGAACTAAATAATATGTACATAAATGTGATAATCAGCACAGAGCCTTGCTTTTTCTTCTATATATTTACATCACTATACATTGAGCTTAGTGGTTCATTTCCTGTGGCTATAATGAATAGAAATTGACTATGATTTGGGAAGGAAATAGAACATTTGTTAAAGAACTGGAACACCCGGGTTAAATACCTGTACACCACCATTCTCTCCCATATAGTATTTCAACATTCAGAACATTTTAAAATTATTATCTTTGACAAGGATGATTTTGATACTGAAACAGTGCATCTATAAGACAAAAACCAAAGCTCTTTTTAAAATCTAACATTCATGTATTTTCTCTACTTCATGTGAAAAAATGTTATTCATTGATATTCTAACTATATTAAACTCAATGAACAGCAGAATCTAGTAGTAGAAAAAAACTCTAGAATAGGAAAATTTGGGTTTATCCTAAAAGATTAGGTGATTTTGTGCATGTTTCGTCCTCTGCAAAGCAAGAGCTGTTTGAATGGACGGATTTCTAAGATTCCTCCCCAAGTGAAAATGTCTGATTTGCACTATCTATAGAGAAAGATTTAGGTCAGGTTCTCCTTTGGAATGTTTGATAATTCTTGTCTTGTGGCAAATGTTTTAAGACTTCTAACTGGGCCCTCATATGGTACCACCAGTCACTTTCCACTTTTCAAATGGAGAAGTCTGAAATTAATGATTTACTTAGGCAGTAGGATATTAGGAAGCCAACTGCTAGCACTGGACTCCCTGTCAATCTTCCCATTGTGGAGACATTCTGACTGCCAGGACCTGCCACCTACGTCAGCATGGCCACTTGAAATTGGCTGATTCCAGAAAGGAGTCTGGTTACCCCCACAGGGGCCCCCGGAGGATTTTGGCACCTTTGGATCGAAGATGTAATCAACACTGAATTAATGATAAATATGCATCTTCTTCCTTGTCTCCTGTCTTCTCTAGTTTTATTTACAGGTAGACTATTTCAACAAATTTATTAGGAACAAATGAAGCCCAGCATTTTTATATTTGAAAAGATATGCTTGTGCCATTGGATATTTAAACAAATCTTGTGATTTGCAGAATCCTATGCAAATTATGTTGTACATAGTTTGTAAAAAAAAAAAAACTTCAAGCAGTATCTAATCAGAAAATCAAGTTTTACTATTGGTGTGTTCCTCTCGTTTTAATTATAAGAGCCTGTGAATCAGTAGTACTGGAACAATAATAAAAGTAGTTGACACTACCTGGCAGATAAGACATAGAATGACCTCTAAGCTTTATTCTTCTGCATTCTATGATTTTGGATAAACCACCAGTAGCTCAAATTACCGTGAAGAGTACAAAATCTTCCCCATATGCTGACAAGTTACATTCTCATGTCAACAAAAGGGAAGCACTGCATATAACTAGTCCATTTGTCTCCCACTGAACTTTATCTTTGAACTAATGACTATACAGAGTTAAAACCAAACCATTTTCTACAATTTTGAGATAAGTGTTACCCATAATTCTTATTCCTTGATAATGCCTTGATTTTCTTAGTGAATTAGCCAAAAGTGAAACCTCCAGTTCAAAGTTTTTGATGGAGAAGCATAAATATCTGAGGCAAGCAGATAATTGAAGTAGTTAGCTGAAAAGTGTGATTGGATTAAGCATTGGCTTTTACCTACTAGTCAGCAAGTATGTGTAAGACAATGCTATGGAAAAGGATTTTTGTCTGTGATAACACAGATAAATAATGTTTATCTGACCTGAATAATAAACTCTTGAATCTTATAATTGCTCTTTTATCAAAACAGTGCTAAAAAGAGCTGGAGCTAGGAGAGGCAAAGTGAGGCACCAGCCTTCAGTTCAAAATTTGAGTGAGAACAAAAAATACTCAGTAATTAAATGACAAATAAATACTAAAGAAGAGAAAAAAGACAAAGGAAACACTGGATGTGAATGTGGAGAAAAAATCCATGATGAATGAAATGGCATAATTTTGGTTATAAAATTAGTTTTATGGGTCATTTTTTTGTTTTAGTTTTTGCTTTAAGTTTAGGCTATACATCTCTATATAGCATTGTTGCTGACATTGTCCTTATTTAAAATTGCAAGATTTTGTCCATCTCACATGTTTTCCAATAAATTTATTATAAAATATTGTGTTAAATTTTATTTATCTTGGTTACTTAAATTTTGTCACTGTGCTACATCTTGTGTGAGAGGTTCTAGTCTTGCCCCTGTCCCCACCCTGACTTTCTACAATCTCAATGCCTAATGTGAGGTATGAAATTCCAAAGTCACACAAAATAAGAGTGGTGATGTAGCACTGGATTCAGCACTGTGTCTTACTAGGCCCTCATTTGAGGACTGAGCTTTTATGCTTTCCAAGAGGCTAAGGAATCTAACAGCTCTGCAGAAAGGTCCCCTCCAGTCTAGGCCCTTCTATGGCCTTATCTAAAGATCTCAGAGCTGTTATTACCTTTTACAGGCATACAGGAAAGAGTCAAAGGCCACAAATTCGAGATATGTTTAAACTTTTTGTTGCTGTAAAGTAAGACTCAATCCTAAAGCAACAGTATAAAAGGAACTGGTAATGCAAAAAAGTATTATCTAAGGAGTAAGTTTTCAGAAAGGAACCCACTTTTGCCTAACCTAATAATCCAGGTTCTCTTACATAACATGTGTCCTTTTTTCCCTGGCCTTTCTCCTATTTATTTGTGTGGTTCAATCGAGAGTTCTGAGATACAAGTGCAGAGTTTGAAAAAGGAAGGATGCTTTTCCTTTGAGCCAAGCTAAGAGAAGAAGGAAATGTAGAGTAATAAAGAGAAATGTTTACTCGTAGAAGAGGAATACTGTAATCAAGTACTTCCAGGTACATTTAGAAAGGTTACAAAAGAGCTAATGTCAGAGAGCCTAGAATTCAAGAGTTCGGTGAAGTAGGACCCTGGGATTGACAGTGTGTGTGTGTGTGTGTGTGTGTGTGTGTGTGTGTAGCATGGAGAAGAAGAGGGCAAAGATGAGTAGATGGTTTTGTAATAATCTTTGTGGTTATTGTGAACTATGGTTTGGATAAGTGTCCCCTGAAGGCCCATGTACTGAAAGCTTGGTCCTATGGTCCCCAGCCTGTGGTGCTGTTGAGAGGTAGTGGAAGCTACTTTGAAGTCCTCTGTCCTAAGGTGCCATGTCCTTAATGGAAATATTGACGTCCTGTCACTTTCCTGCTCCTTTTTTGCTTCCCAGCCACCATAAAATGAGCAGCTTCTTCTACCATGTACTCCCATCATGATGTGCTACCTACCTCATGACAGGCCCAACCAACAGGGCCAACCAAATCTGGATTGAAATCCCCCAAATTGTGAACAAAAATAAACCTCTTGTCTTTTTTAACATTGATTTTCCTCATATATTTCTTATAGCTACACAAAGGTGACTAAAACAGTGTGTCCTCTAGTCAACAAAATAAGGATACAGAGAGGAGTTCTCCATATACAAGATCTATTGAGAGACATGCCTGAAATTGAAGTAATATTTTGAACATTATGGTGCTATAAAACTCCTTGACTTGTCTTCTTTTTTAAAATTTAACTATAACAATATTTACCCCTTTGTATTAGCTAAGCATCTCAAGGTCAGTATTGCTTCTACATTTCACCTTTATCTTTTAATTAAAAGTTGGCCACAAGTTTTATTCTTTTTGTTTCTAAAATGGAGGATAAAAAGCCAATGGTTTTCAAGAACCAGGGAGGTACAGGTAAGCAGGCTGGTAATAGGGGTCATGGTTAAACTAGAAAAAAATCCTGTCATAAAGCTGTCTGTTACTCCTGACTTCCATAAAATGATGAAAAGTAGGTCTAATTTTGCTAGATGTACTGTTGGATGGGAAATCTTTATGTCTGCCAAAATATAATGTCTAGAATTTCTCATGTTTATTCTATTTTTTTCCATAAAAACTAAGTCCATGAGAACATCCCTCCAATGGGAATAGAACTGAGATTGCACAGGGGAAATGAATATGAATCTAAGATTTACTTTGTAAAAAATTTACTTTTTAATAATTTACTGGGAATTTTTTAAAGGATAACTTTGCTTTTACATTTCATATGTTGTTGCACTTACTGTTAATATGTTGTTCACCCCAAATATCATGACATCAAGATTGTCCATTAAAATTTTTTTAAGCTTAATAGGAAAATCAATAACAATATCAGAGGTTGGAAATTATGTTGGGCTATGTTGGAGAAAAGGGAAGAACAAAATTGTATCTAAAAAATCACAGAATGTTATTAATGGGAAAACCCAAGAAAGGATATTTGCCCAAAATAAGATTAATTAACCAAATTGCTATGTGTGCTATGAAAATAACTTTCAAAGCATTTCTTCCAACTTCCTCCAGTGGCAAACAACCACACATACACTGCACAAAATAAATTCTCTGGAGAACACAGGCAATAAAGGAAATCCATAAGTTTGATGGCATACAAGGCAGTATAGAAGTTTCACTAGAAATTCGAATTTATAGCTAACTCAGTTTAATTCACTGGAACCAGGAAGAGAATTGTCTGGTTTTTGCAACTTAGTTTGCTGCTCTACTTCATTGTCCCAAATGTAAGTTTTTACTCGTGTTGTAAATGGACCTGCCTTCTCTTTCTTGACTGAACTTCCTAGTTTGACTTGGAGAATGGAATGAAGTCTTTTTGACATTTAGTCACGTTATTTAGCATCATCAGTCATAACCCTGTTTGGGTTTTAGGCAAGCCACAAACCCTTCAGAATTATAGCTTTTATTTGGCTTGCTTTGGTTTGGTGACCAAAAGAAAAAAAATACCCAAAACAAAACAAAACAACAACAACAAAAATCATGCAGCCAAATTAATCCATAACCCTTTTGGCTGCCAAGCAATGCTGATTAACTTATTTATTATTGTGAGGGAACAATGAAACACAGAGGTGGGGGAGCAGTAAAAGAACATAATCCTTAACTAAAATATTCAGACTAAAATTTAAAAAAATTACTTTTTGAAATAAAAACAACTTAATACTTGATCCAGATAGAGAAAAAATTAGACATTAAGACAAACTTTTTCCTTAAATTTCAGATGCCTCAATTAGAATGAAATTAAACTCGATGAGTTAAATTTAACCTGAGTTAAATTTAAATTTTATGAGTTGAGGTTTATTAAGCTCTGCCAGTTGCTTTTACATTAGCTCACACTGTTTAATTTTTAAACAACTGTATGTCAATATTGTTAAAAACAGTACCTGATAAAACTTACTTGGACAGATTTTTAAATTCTGTTTCCTATGTCTGTTGCTTAGTAAAGTGCTACATGATTCTCCTTACTCATTTCTATTATTTATTTAATAAACAGATCAATAAGATTCATATTTGAAACATTTACACAAATTTTCTGAATTATTTTTTGTCTCTAGTCATAGTAGGTGCCAAAATAAGTTTTTAGTTTAGACCGGATCTTTGTATTTTCTTTTACAGGGTCATGCAAAGCAAGGATCTCTTCTTTAACTGAGCTTTGAAAACATTCCTGGCAGTGTCAATATCAAAATAAATAGAAGTTCAATTCCTGACAATGAACATGGAATTGAGTCGACTATAAAAGTGATGTTGTCGCAACATATTTCAACAAAGAGAAGTCCTAAAATTGAAAACATGCTTTTTCTGTCATGTGTCATACAAGAAAAAAATGGAAAAGAAGGAAATCTTAATGTGTTCCTAATTTAGATTCCTCTTCTTTACTATAAACATAACTTTCTCCAACAATGACATGCACAAATATATTATGCCACTCTTGAGTACTGAGGACATTTCTTTTTCCTACTTTGGTTCCCACCAATTATACATTTAAAAAGAAGGATATATGTGTGTGCATGTGTGTGTGTCTGTGTGTGTGTGTGTGATGGTGGGAAGTGGATCTGCTATTTACATGCATGTTTTTCTAAACATAGTTTTGATCTTAACTTGAAAACCAGAACATCACAAAACATATTTTCTTGAGAAATTAGAGTTTGAGATATTAGTCTTACTGTCAAGATTATGTTTCAGTTAATTCACAAGCTAGTGAATTGCCTAGTTAACAATATTCACAATTTTTAAATCATAACTTTTAGTTACTTACATGTGTATTTTGTATGAAATATTTTATAATTTTAACCAACAAGTTTATGGAAATTCATAATGAAAATGAATCAAGTGCAGAGGAAATCTATGCAACCAAAACTACAATTTTAGAATAATTGAACTGAATAAATCACTAACTCCCAAAAGACAAAATATGCAAGAATTCAGTCTCATTTCTTGAGAGTAATTCCTAAGTCTTTGCGATATATGACATTAAATTCAGCTTTTGGGAGATGTGTTTCATTTTTCTCCATGCTCTGATTTTTGGGGTGGCTATTCTCTTTCTCATAGCTTGTTCATTTTAAAAATGGGTGTACAAATACTTGCCACTCCACTGTTTTGTCACACAGGACTTTTTGAACAATGCTCCTGATTAATATGTCATATTTCCCAGGCAATTATTTTGTTTTGATTTGTTTCCAACTTGCCTCCACCCAAGCCCTGAGGCCTCAATTTCACTGCTGGTAAAATAAATGAAATTTGAATTATTAACAGATGCTATGCCATAAATTCCTGTGGGATCTAGTCAAAAGCACGGCAAAACTTAAGGCTGCTTATGAAAGTTAATAAGATAACCATCTATAACAAAAGATCTTGGGGGTAAGCACCAGGGTGAGAATGACCACACAAATAGTCCACCTGCCTACTCACAGAGACACAAGTTACTTCATTACCTTTAAAATTGTCCTATGAGAAAGATTGGGATTGGAGTGAAAAACATCCCTCACTCTCAGGTAGGGCCTTGTTATGGTTTGGATGGGGTTTTGCTTGCCAGCTGATGGGCTCTGGGAATGTGATTGAACCACGAGGACAATGCACTGCATCAGTGCATTCATCCACTAATAAATTCACAGTTTGATGGCATAGTTAGGAGTAATGGAGACAGGGATTGGAGCCTAGTTGAAGGGGGTAGTCATGGGTCACACCCTTGGCTACTATATATATCTTGTTCCCAAGACCTTTCTCTCTTGCTCTTTCTTGCTCTCTTTGTTTTCTGGCTGCTGTGTGGTGAGCAGTCTGCTCTGTACACACTCCTGCCGCCACGATGTTTGGCCTCACCACAGGTCCAAAGTAGTGAAATCAGCACATCATGGACTGAAACCCTTGAAACCGCAAGATAAATCTTTCCTCCTTTAAATTGATTTTCTCAGATATTTTGTCATAGTGCATTTTTGCTAATTTAGCAGATGTCTTTCCCTCAGACACTCATTGTCAGGTTATTAGGCCTAAAACTTCACAGGCAGGGACATGATCTCCTCAGGCCACAATTGTCAGATAAACCCACTCTCTCTGCTACCACTGATGGTAGAGAAGGTTAGAGGAAGGTGAAGTCTAGTAGGTTGTGGAGAAGCCATGGCGGGTTTTAACACTGTACAATAGGATCCCTGGTCTCTGACTAACATCAGAATTCATTAATTCATTTTAAATTTGTCATCTTCACTGAACAAACATTTAAAGACAGATACACATTGGAAAGAGCACAGATTTGATGTCAGAAGAGCCCGGTGACATTATACAGAACACTTCTGAAGCTTACTCTCAGTTCTTCACATATAACAACAGGATCGTGATTATTCCTACTTCACCGGGGCAATGTGAGAATAAAGGGAGCTAAGCAATGAGAGCACTTGAAAGAGCAAACATTCTTATTTTCACATACAGGATGTTGTGATAGAGGTTATGGAAATGTAACATCTTTAAGACACTTTTTTCTCTCAGTAAATGTGCAATCTCATATGGGTATTGACTTCTACAGGAATAACCAGTGAATGTCACTACTGGATGAAACCCTCAAGGAGTTCTGAAGGATTCGGACTGGGGTCATCAGGAGAGGTTCATGGCACAGCATGATGGCATGTCATTTTGGCTTTGAGCTCTGGTTAGGATTTCAGCTGACAAATTCCACGAGAACAAGAGGGTATTTCTGGGAGAGAGAAGGACATGAGAAGTGATATAAGGTTCAAAGAGTGGGAGATGTGCTTTGTAAAGAGTGCATGCCAGTTTGCCCAACATTCCATCTCTGCATTGAGAACACACACGTACAAGTGGTAGTGTGGAGGCACAGATATGAAAACAGAGTGGCTTATGTCAGACATACATACTTGTTGGTCTTCAGTGATACTCTTGTAAATCTAAAGCCCAGAATATCTCTGGAAATGCAGAGTCTCCTTCAAGATATTAGAATTGGACTAGTTTTAAAACAGTATAAAAAGTACATGTTGATGCTAAAATATTTCACAGTAATATGTACATAGGAATGAAATGTGTATACTTAAGTTAGGATTTTTAAATTTCTGTTCTCAGCCTGTTGAAAATAAAAGTGGTTTGAATATTCACAAGCTTTTTTTATAACAATGATCAACTAATATTTTCACCTGCTGACATCCTTCCTGAAGATATAAGTTCTTCTTTAAATAATTGAAGACTTGCTTTAACAAAAAGTTTATAGAAACATTGCCTTGACTTGTGAATTACTACTGCAAACCTAACTTTCATAGCAAAATTGTAGCATAGTTGTAACATATTCAGGATATTGTCTACCTTACATAAACATTTGTACCTAAGAAACTGGAAAAATTGGTCTTGGGATGTAGCTCAGTGGTAAAGCATTTGTCTAACACATGTGAGACCTTGGGTTGGAGTGAATTCTAGCATCAAATTTTTGAAACAGATATTTCTGCCTCTTTAAAGGGAGTCAATGATGGAATACACTGTTAGGAACAGAAGCTTTGATGTTGGTGGTTCTCTAAAATAAAGCACAGTTGTCCTCTATATCTGCAGGTTCCAAATCTGTGGATCCAACCAAAGCATTTCCAAATTATCTGGAAAAAATTCTATCTGTACTGAACATGTGTAGACCTTTTCTTGTCATTTTTCTCTTGACAAAAAAACATAATAATGATTTACATAGCATTTACATGGTATTATGTATTATATGTATAATCTATAGACCACTTAAAGTATATGGGAAATTCTGCATAGTTTCTATGAATAGGATATGCTGTTCTGTATAAGGACTCCACGGATTTTAGTATTCATGGAGGTTCCTGAAACCAATCCACCAAGGATGCCAAGGGACAACTCTATTCACACTAATAATTTACTAAACACTTCAACGCTTTCTACTCAAAGCCTTCAAGATGATTCTGGAAAACAGTAGTTCACAAACTTCAGAATCACTTGGACATTCATTAAATCACACACTGCAGGGCTCCATCTTCAGAATGAATGTATCAGGAAGTCTCTTCATACCAGTAATCCCCCCACCTTGGTGTTACTATGTTGCCCAGCTGGTGTTGAACTCTTGGACTTCAGTGATCCACCCATCTCAGAATTTGGAACTACATGTGGGTGCCATTGTGGCCAGCTGGATTCGCCTTTCTTAGCAGTGTTTGGGTGATGCTGATGATGTTATTCATAAAATAACACTTTGAGAACCACTGCCATAATTTATTACATGAGTAAAAAAATATAGCATTCTTCTTTTCTTCTTACATTTTCTTATTTTAATACACATTCATATTTTTACTGAGATGGGTTATTGTCTGACTTGAATAAAATTGCATTAAGAAACCTGATATATATAACTATATATATATATATATATATTTCAAAGAAAAACTAGCTTTTGAAATAGTACTTGACTTTTAGATTCCAACAAACAAAATCTACTTCTCAAAAAGCTATTTCTGTATTCCATTCTCTCTCTCTCTTTCAATATACACATATGTAGATATTTGCTTTATGAAAACATCTTTCATTTTCTTTCTCTTGCTTACCACACCTTCTAATTCTCTTTTTGTGGGATTTTAAGATTTCATTTCACTTGAGTGAACCCTAAGAAACATCTTTTCCTGTATCTACCTGCACCTTGGCTTGTAATCTATAATTACATTCAATCACCATTTGAAAGTACAATTTCTGGAATGTGGTGACACTTTGGAAATAATTCTTAGTTGCAAAAATAAGTTGCTTAACCAGTATAATATGCATTAATCTCATGGAGAAAAAAGAGGGCAAAAAGAGAATGAGAATATTTTCAGCCTCAGTAAACATCACAGTTATCTAACTACATAAAAATGCAGCCACGGTTTAGAAAAAATATCAAAATATGACAAATAGCCAATGACAGACTCCCAGGTTCCCTCCCTAACCAAGCCATGCAGCTGGTTTCCTCTGCATGCAATGGCATCAATGTACCCGGCCTCGGTGCCTCTTTTGAGGGCAGAGTTGTATTAGCCTCTGCAATTTGATTCTCTTCTATTATTATGCTCTGATCCCCAGATATGCTTCGTGTAAACCCTACTTTCAAAATTGCCTTCTTCTAGTCTCTTTCTCCCTGTGTCCTTCCCATTTGCATTTTTCCTGTGTCTACCTCTTTTTGAAGCTGACCTCTGCCTTGCACCCTTCAGAACGATGCCTTCCCCCTTCCCCACACAGGGTGGTACCAGGAATTTGTGATGAGAACATGTGGGGTCTGTCACTGCCATCATCCTTTTCCACCATCCCTTCTGGTTTGGAAAAGAAAGAGCAGAGAGTGGCCTTAAAATGAAGCTCTGGAGCTGAGAGTGTCCCTCCTGGGTGGTTAGGGCCTTGTCTTACATGAGTGAGCCCTGGGTTCAATCCCGAGCACCGTAGCTCATCCTCAAATAAAAAGCTCTGCATCTCAGTCCACCTTTCAGCCACAAATCTTTATCTGAAGATTTCCTGTTTGTAGTGAGACTCAAATTGGATACTGTAGGTAAAATGTTCTGTCAGTCTGACCTGGGTCAGGGCTGGGACCAGGGTGACTTGAGGGGGGTGGGAAGGGTGACGAGTTTCAGGGGACAAACATTCTCCAGCTCTTGCCAGGGCAGGGGAGGTGAGGTGGCCTCTCATTTTTCGCCTTCAACTAATTGTCATCTGCGACTCAGCTGTGACCAAAGGGCTGCATTCTTAGCATGAAGGACTGCAGTAAATGGATAAAATCCTCTTGTTTCTCTCAAGGCAGATGTACTTAACACAGACTGAAGCCTCAAGATAAAAGAAATAAAGTTCTTAATGGAGGATCCTCTCAAAAATTTCCAATGGATACGTAATAACCTACTTTTCCTAGGAAAGAGCCCAGTCCTTGGTTTGAAGAACCTTGTGCTCAGAGTGCAGGGCCTTGCACATTTAAGAAGAATTTGCAGCTAAGGAGCTCCTTCTCAGAACCATTTTCCCAGTAGGGCCCTCAAAATAAGTTTTAAAGGAATTTTATAATATTTAATTCAGAACCCACACTAAAAAATAAAAAACAAATAAAACCCGCAAAAAAACTTACATCCCAAAGCCCTTTCTACAAGTTATTTTAGAAACTGTTATGCTACACAAGTAGATTTAAAGAAAAATTCTCTCTGCCTCATCATAACATTAAGACAAAGATTACTGCAAGGTGACAAAGCTAAATCATCTCCAGAGGATAAAGTTACTTGCTCACTAATAACTATTACCTGCCAAGAACTAGTATGCTATTAATACTTGTAAAGCTGCCTGGAATAGAAATCCGTTACTAGCAAAAGTGCAAGTCCATTTTTATTCTAGGTAATTCATCTAAGTTGACTTTCTCCTGATCACTGTGTAGCAGAAATGGATGCCGACTCTCCCTTTCCTGTGAAGCACAAACAGATCTTAGAGAGATTTCTCACTCAGTGACCTTAGAGCAACAGTCCTCCCTCTTGTCTATGCCTCTTTGGTGTTTGGTGACTTCTCCAAGTGCAGATGCTTGTCCAGGACAAGCTTATTAGCAGAGTTTACACCTAGTACCTGCCACCGATTTGTAAGGAAGGAGTTGGAGCTGGGGAGAAGAGCCAGGGAAGATTCGGGAGCCATGCTCCCCTAACCCAAAGAAAACAACAAATAACCACACTCCACACCCACATGGTGATTATAACAGAGATTACAGAATTGTGATCAGTTAGGTTTCACTCCCATTCCTCAGCTGCTTCCTTCCAGGAGAGATGAAAAGGCATTTATGTTGCCATAAATAAGATGGCTTTTACAGAAGAAAGTTCAAAAGTGTTGGTTTCAGTTCTGTATCCAATATCTACTTAAGACACCTCTGGCCAGGAAACTACATGGTTGGAGGTGCCTTTCCAGGGTCCCAGTCAGTCTTGCTCTTCTACTGAAAGTACATTAAACTTGAAAAATGACAGACTGCAGTGGCAAAACAGAGAAAGGACTTAATATCTATCAGGTAGCAAAACAATCAGTGGAGAAATTTTGAAAACATGTGACATGAAGACATTTCTGAATCGAACCGATTTTACATTCTAACAGGATTATTATTATTTTTTTTTGGTGCCGGGGATCAAACTTGGGTCCTTGCGCTTGTGAGGCAGGTGGCAGAATCACTGAGCTAAATCCCTGGCCCTCTAACAGGATTATTTGACCCTATGCTCAGGTTTGGTTATTTTTTTTCTAATCTGAAGCTCATACATTCTTAATTATGCGATCAATTAGAGAAAAATTAGAAAAGATAGATGAGCAGAAATGAAAATCATTGAGAAGCCTACCACCCGAAGACAAACCCTGTTGAAATTTGCACTGTATGTATAAATATCTCCTTTTAGACTTTTATGCATATTTGTATACACATACATTTATCCAAACATTTGTCAACCTGTGTTCTCACTTTCATGAGTTTTTTTGTGTAAATACAATATTCTTATCTGCATCACATTACTTCGTGTAGATATAATCTATGGATTTATTAGATTAGATTGAAATATACTATCATAAATGGCATCCTTATCAATCCAGATATATTCCAAAATGCTTGAATTTCTTTTTATTGTGAATGAAAAACTACTGATGCTTAATTTTGAACCCACTCAAGTAGTGTTGGAGCAAAAGTCATCAGTCTTTGCCTTGACATGTACATGAGTTGGATCGGAAGTTGTCAGTTTCTCCATATCCCCTCCGTCCTTCCACCCTTCCTGTGTATTCTGCCCTGGCTCTCTAGGACCAGCACCTTCCTATTTGATGGAAGACAGCTGTCAAACTGCCATCTGGAACCACTGTGCCTGTGAGCACAGGTTGCTGGAAGGGCCTGGGAGCTCATTTCCTTCCAGAAATGATCTTTAACCACTGACTGACAGGTGGGGGTGGAGCGGTATCTCAGCGCCTTAACATCTAGGCAGGGTGTGTACATGGTGTATTTTGCCCTGTGTTTCAGTGATGCCCCACTGGCCTCAGTTTGCCAACTGACTTCTGGTTTCAAATGCAGCGTCTACTGACTGCTTTCCTTCCTTCCTTTCCTTCCTTGATCATTTCTTCTTGCAGCTACCCTTATTTCCTGCCCTTTCCATTGCATTGCTTGCAGTGAAGTCTTGGCTTCATGTTTGCTCTGGGGATGCTCAAACTGACATTTGTTGTGGTATTGTGATGGCAGAGACTCTAAGGGTGTGGCCTGTGGCTGTTAGTGAGGTATTGTGGGAAATCATCTCATCATCAAATGGAAATGCATTCACACTCCACATAGCAATGTTTCAGGGAACAATGATGACATAAATTGTAACCCTAAGACTATAATGAAGGATGTAGCTGTCATACTTTTTAGCATACCACATTACTCATGTTTGTCATGATGCTAGTGTCAACAAATCTACTGTGCTGTCAGTCATATAAAAGGATACCACATACTCTTAGGTACAGTAAAAAATACTTGATAATGACTACAAATGACTATATATCTTATTTAGGTATTTACTATACTTTTCATCATTATTTTAGAATGTACTTCTACTTATTTTAAAAAAAAAAAAGCTTAAAAACAGCGGGTTGATTTTATGTCAGCATCCCATGCTTACCTCGTCTCTTGACTGCACCGGGACACTGTGTGGCGTCTAGGTTTGTGAAAGTGTTCTCTATGATGTCATACAGTGATAAAGCCCCTTACAATGCATTTCTCAGAGGCGTCCCTGTGCTTAAGCAGCACGTGATTGACTACCGTTCTCCTGTCACATCAGGATGGCACTTCATACATTCACACAGAAACAGCACATCGCAGGCCTTCTTTACTTTTCACATGGCAAAACTGTAGTCTTTTTGAGTATAAGATTTTTTTGAGTATGCAAGATCATGAGATAATTAGAAGTGGAAGCACTCTCAGAACCGATGCTTTCTGACTAGATAACTGTACCTCTACAAAACAACACTAATGTGCCAAAAGTGAAGTTGAGTTGGGATGAAAACATTACCTGAATTAATTTTAGGAAGTCTAAACGTTAAAATGTAGAGCACGGTAGTCCCTCCTCATCTCAGGAAATAGGTTCTAAGACTCCGGTAGCTGCCCAAAAAGTCAGATAGTATTGAACCCTAAATATGTTATGTTTTTAAATACATAGATTCCTATAGTAAATTTTAATATATAAAATAGTCACAATATGAGAATAACAATATGGAAAAACAGAAAAATTATACAAATATACCTCAATAAATTTATATGAATGTGGTCACTTCTCTTGAAAGAATCAAAACAAATGCTATTATTTTTGGACTGCAGTTACTTGTTTAATACCTATGTTTCCTTCCTGATCTTCCTTTTCACCTCTCATCCCCTTTCTGTTACTTTCCAAGTACCTCTTTCACTTTTTCTTGGCACCAATGGGTGAATTGTTTCTATAAGGCCCTACTTGAGATGATAAATTTAACAATTGCCATCTAGTGGAACTTTGGTAAGTTGTATTTATGGAGGAGAGTGATGTGCAGAAACAGGTATGGTTCAAACAAAGAGTGTGGTAAGCATTCTAAGACAGGTGCAAAGTCCTTTGGGAGGACAAAGGAAGGAAAGAAACTCTGGCAGAGGGAGAGGGAAGCCTTTCTGGAACAGGTGGCTTTTAAGCTGAGTCTTGAAGGGTGGGTAAGATTTCAACAGGTGGATGTTGGTATGGGAGAGGAGGAGAAAGGAGCAGCACCAGCACAGAAAATGTGGTTGGTTTTTTTTTACAGAAAAATGCAAACACAGAATACTCAAGCAGAGTGCAGGGGATTGGCTCACAGGCACATGGGCAGAGGTAGAAGAGAGGTGTGCATATGATTACATAGGAAAGGACTTTTCCCCTAATTCTTGGCAGTTTCTTTCATTTGATGAACAATGATCTGTGAGCAAGAGAGTGTCATCATTACATCTACATTTTAAGGAAATTTATGTGAAGATGCACTTATTATTAGTTGCTCTTCATTGTGTTGTACTCAGCCATTCATCTAATACAGAATAGAACTTATACAGAGTAACACGGGGTATGGTCCTGATACATCATCCAGCCCTTACCTCCTTTCTGGCCTCAAAGCGGGTCATCAGATCGTCCCACTTCCATTTGCACACTAAGCTCTGAGCATACTTGTCTTGTAGAAGTTCCTAGGACCTGGACCTGCACTTTTTTGGAGCAAGGATTTTGTGCTTATTCTTCTACTAGGTGCTTGTAATAGATTTCTTTACTGGGCCTTTGCTCCAAGAGGAATTCTCTGCCCACCCAGTCTAAAGTGATATGTACACTGTTCTCTACAGAGCAACTAGCAGCATTAAATATTGTTATTTTAAGTATTTATTTTTCATTCTCTACCATTGTAATTGGCTTCATGAGAGCATGGATCACATAGTTATCATCCTCTCAGGTCTTCCCAGAACTTGGCAGAGTGACTAACACATAAGGATTCAATATGTACTTGTTAAATGAAAGAATTGAATGAAGTAGAAGTAATTTGTTAGAAAACTGGAAAGATGTTACATTGCTCAGAGATATACCCAAATAAATTAATCAACATCTGTTGATGGATACTGCGATTGAGGACTGTGGAACCTGCAGGTCCATGTATGTAGAATAACATATCTCTGGCATTCTTTACTTAGTTAATTGATATATCATTTTTAGGTGGAATTTCTTCTTGGTTTGTTTGTTCTTTCTTCTCCACATCTCCTACCTCCAACATTTTCTGACCATTATTTCAACTAAATGCTAGGCTTGGTGATTTTCCTAGTGACCTGGAAATGGATTGCTCTTTTGCAGATGACCATGGATTGGATTACCCAAGACCTGGTCATAAGTCACGATTTGCTGAAAAATGAGGGAGTTTTTCGAAGTGGAAGGGGCCTTTGGAGGTTATCCAGCAGCTTATGAAACAGCTTCAGCAGCCAAAATAGTAAGCCAGTACCTTTCCTGGCAATCTAGTTTCCTGATTTACTGCAAGGTATGGTGCTGTTTATGATGCTTTTGATGGAAAATAAATGGCTCTTAATTCTACTGTATGAAGAACTTCTTATTCAAAATATTTGAATATGGTTTTCAGGCTATGGTTCTTCAGTTGGCTATAAAATTTCACAGTCTTATTCCAAGGATATAAAATCCATTGATAGGAGCCTCCACTTAGGCTATAACTGGAAGAATTTGAAAGGCTGAGGCTACAGCTGAGAGGCATTCGTTTTTAACACTGTGACCAAAAATACCTTTAAAAACGTATAAGTTGTTCATACAATATTAATGTATAAAGTTAGGGAGGTTTGATTTGAGATGACTTTTAAAATTAAATCTCACTTGGAATATGAATGAAATATTACTAATTAATACATCCCATGATTTCTAGAGAGATGCAATCAGAACTATGAGATTATAATTTGTCACATTGGTTCAGATTTTAAGAAACAGTCTAATAAATTTTTACTGTGGCAGTGAACATCATGAGATACCTTCACAACAACAGACTTTGATATTTGAGGCATTTATTTCCCTACCTTTTGAAAATACTTGCACCAAAAATATTGAAACCTAATTAGTAGTTAAAATTATGCTTTTTATTTAGCTTTAAAATTCAAACAGGTGGAACTCCAGTATTTGATGTTATCTGACAAATAGGATTTGCTGATGTCTGTCTTGATGTATTCCTTGATTGGATGCATAACATGGAAAACTTGCAACAACTCTGAAATATAATACAAACCTCTTTCTAAGAAAAGCACAACTCTGCATATGATCATGTATTTATGTCCCTCAAAAGTGTTGAAAACTTTTAGGCCTTCCCTTGGTTTTTATTGCAGAGACAGGCAGACTTCAACACACAGGTCCATTGCTGTCCCTTACATATTGGTGTTGTAGGGGCAAATTTGTTCCCCTGGCCCATATGCCAAGCTGTAAGGCTCGGCACTTTGCTTGTAATGCTCTCACTTGCTTCTCTGCTCCCTGAAGAAATCCTGGGAACTTGTTAAGGCCCATCTGAATTGTCACCTCCTTTGAGAAGCTTTCCTTTCTCTTGGATTCCCTATGCATAATGGGGAAAGGTATAAGGTTTCTTTGTGCTCCACTGTCACATGGCTCCTACCTCTTCCAGGACATAGATTTTGGTGTCCTCTACCTGGAAGCAGTGAAGTATGGTGCTATGCCCTCAAGCTTTGGAACTTGAACCTGGGACAAGTTCATCTAGCTGATGAGTCTCATTATTCTGATTTGAAAACCCTGCACTACTAGTTCTTGGGATTTGATGAAAAGTGAATGAGATAATGAACAAAAATCAGTTAGCAGAGTGTGTGTCAATTAGCAGAAAGTTCCCAATGAATGTTGATTAGCACTATTACTATTTTTTAAAATTAATTTTATTGGTACATTTAGGGTATACAATATAATGACATTCATCATTGGAAATTTGCACCTTTATGTAATCCATCTTGGTTCTTATTTTTTCCCCATTCCCCTTCCCTCCCTTCAGCATCTCCACCCTGTCCTATCTACAAAGACTTTGTTTCCATTTTTTCTTTTTCTCATATTAATTCCATTTCCTTCTTTCCTTTCCTACCCTTCCCACTTTTCCTTCCCCTTTGCACCTTTTCTTCCTATGTCACATTATCTACTACATTTTTAATCTTTATTTACACTTTCAGTATCTCACACCAGAGAAATTATTCAGTATTTACACATGTGTGTCCTATTTATTTCACTTAAAAGTATTGCCTCAATGTGCATCCATTTAGCTATAAATGTCTCTAGTTTTTCATTCTTTATGGCTGAGTAATACTCCATTTTATATTTTTAAAAAACACATTTTCTTTATCCAGTCTCTAGTTGATGGGCAATTGGGCTGTTTCCAAGTTTTAGCTATCACAAATTGTGCTGTTATGAACATGGGTGCAGATATATCACCTTGGTATGATTCTTTTAATTCATTGGGGAAGATATACAGCAGGGGAATAGCTGGGTCAAATGGGACTTCCAGTCCTAGTTCTTTGAGTATCTCCATACTGATTTCCACAATGGTTGCACCAGTCTACACTCCCATCAGCACTGGAACAGTGTTCCTCTTTCCCCACAGCCCTGCCAGTATTTGCTATTGGTTCATTTCATGATGGCAGCCATTTTTTCTGGAGTGACATGGAATTTCAGCATTGTTTTCATTTGTATCTCTCAAATGACCAGTGATGTTGAACATTTTTTCATATGTTTATTTGCTGCTTTTACTTCTTTGTCTGAGAAATGTCTGTTCATTTCAGATGCCCGTCATTGGATTGGGTCTTTAAATTTGGGAGGTCTGATTTTTTTAAGTTCTTCATAGATTCTAGATAGTAGACCTTTGTCTGAGGAACAGCAGTTGAAAATTTTTTCCCACATTGTGGGTTGTCCCTTCACACTGTTGGTGGTTTCTCTTGCTGTGCAGAAGCTTTTTAATAAGAAGAGATCCCACTTGTTGATTGTTTGTGCTAGTTAATGGGGCAACTGAGGTTTTATTCATAAAATCTTTTCCTATGCCAATGCCTTGAAGAGTTCTACCTAACCTCTGCTCCAGCCAGTTCATCGTTTCTGTTTTGATATTTAGATATTTAATCCATTTCAATTGTAGTTTAGTGCATGGTGAGAGATATAGGTCTAGTTTTAGTTTTTGACAAGTTGAAACCCAATTTTTCCAACACCATTTATTGAAGAGGCTATGTTTTTTCCAGTGAGGATATGTGGCTTCTTTGTTGAAAATGAGATGGCTGAGTGTGTCTGGAGTTCTTTCTGCATCTTTTAATCTGTACCACTGGTCCTCAGTTCTGTTTCTTTGCCAGTGCCATGCTGTTTTTATCACAGTAGCTTTGTACTATAGTTTTAAAGATGGGGATTGTGATACCCCCTGCCATGCCTCTGTTGCCTAGAATTGCTTTTGCTATTCTGGGTCTCCTCTTGTTCCAAATGAATTTTTGGATTGTTTTCTCCAGGTCTGTGAAGTATACTGCTGGGATTTCAATTGGGATTGCATTGAATCTATATAGCAGTTTTAGAAGTATGGCCATTTTCACTATGTTGATTCTTCCTACCCAGGAACAAGGGATGTCTTTTCATTTTCTGATATCCTCTTCAATATCTTTTTTCAGAGTGCTATAGTTTTCAGAGTAGAGGTCTTTGGTTTCTTTTGTTAGGTTGATTCCTAGGTATTTCAATTTTTTGGATGCTATTGTGAAAGGAATTGTTTGCCCTAATTCTATCTCAGTGAGTCTGTTGTTCGTGTAGAGGAAAGCTATTGATTTTTGTATCCAGCTACTTTACTGAATTTGGTTATTAAGTCTAGAAGACTTTTGGTGCAGTTCTTGGGGTCTTCTATACAGAGTATCATGTCATCTGCAAATAATGACAATTTGACTTCTTCGTTTCCTATCTTTATTGCTTTTATTTCTTTCTCTTGTCTAATTGCTGTGGCTAATGTTTCCAAAACGATATTGAACAGGAGTGGTGATAGTGTACATCCTTGTCTTGTTCCTGATTTTAGTGTGAAGGATTTCAGTTTCTGACCATTTAGTATAATATTGGCTGTTGGTTTTTCATAGATGGCTTTTATCGGATTGAGGTAGAAACCATCTATTCCAATTATTTTTAGGGTTTTTATCATAAATGCATGTTGGATTTTGTCAAATGCTTTTTCTGCATCTATGGAGATGATCATATGGTTTTTGTCCTTGACTCTATTAATATAGTGTATTACATTGTTTGATTTCCGTATGTTGAACCATCCCTGCATCCCTGGGATGAATCCCACTTGATCAGGGTGTATGATCTTCTTGATGATTTTCTGCATTCTATTTGCTAGTATCTTACTGAGAATTTTTGCATCTATATTCATTAGTGAGATTGGCCTGTAGTTCTCTTTTTTGGTTGGGTCTTTCTCTGCTTTGGGAATCAAGGTATTGCTTGCTTCCAAGAATGGATTCAGGAGTATTGCTTCCCTTTCAATTTCATTGAAGAGTTTAAACAGTAGTGGCATTAGTTCCTCTCTAAAAGTCTTGTAGAATTCAACACTGAAGCCATCAGGACCGGGCTTTTCTCAGTTGGTAAGTTTTTAATTACATTTTCAATTTCATTGATTGACATTGGATTCTTTAGAATTTTTAGGTCATCTTCGTTCAACTTTGGTAATTCACATGTATCTAGGAATCTATCCATTTCTTCTGTGCTGTCCATCTTATTGGTGTATAGGTTCTCAAAGTAGGTACTGATGATCCTCTGATTTCTGCTGGGTGCATTGTAATTTCACCCTTTTCATTCCTAATTGAGTGGATTTGGGCCATTTCTTTCCTTTTTCTGATAATGTTGGCTAAGGGTTTGTCAATTTTGTTTATTTTTTGAAGAGCCAACTCTTGGCTTCATTGGTTTTTTTATATCATTCTTGTAGTCTCCATTGCATTGATTTCTGCTCTGATCTTTATAATTTCCTCCCTTGTATGAGCTTTGGGTTTGTCGTGCTCTTCTTTTTCTAGAAGCTTGAGGTTCAGCATCAGGTTGTTTAATTGGGCTTGCTCTGTTTTCCTAATATGAGTATTTACTGTTGTGAATTTCCCTCATAAGACTGCTTTCATTGTGTCCCATAGATTCTGATATGTTGTACTGTCATTGTCATTTAATTGTAGGAACTGTCTGATTTCTCCTTTAATTTCCTCTGTGACTCATTGGTTTTTCAGAAGTGTGTTGTTCAATTTCCATGTATTTCTGAAATTCTTGTGGTTTCTTTTGCTATTGATGTCCAATTTCCTCACACTATGGTCTGATAATACACAGGGGATAAGGTCAATTCCTTTGCACTTACTTAAACATGTTCTATGAGTGAGTATGTGGTCTATTTTGAAGAATGACCCGTGTGCAGCTGAAAAGATTGTGTATTCTGATTTTGTGGGGTGGAACACTCTGTAAACATCTGTTAAGTTCATTTGTTCAAGAGTTTGATTGAGTTCTCATATTTCATTGTTTAGTTATTGTCTAGTTGATCTATTTGTGACAGTGGGGTATTGAGTTCCCCCACTACTATTGTGTAACTGCTTATATGATTTTTCATGTCCGTTTGTATTTGTTTTATATAGCTGGGTGCACTAGTGTTTGGTGCATATATGTTAATGATTGTCATCTCTTTCTCTTGGATTGTTCCCTTTATAAGGATGTGGTGTTGTTCTTTGTCTCTCTTTATCAGTGTTGGTTTGAAATCCACTTGATCTGCAAAGAGGATAGCTAATGCTTTTTTTCAGTTTCCTGTCACATGGAGTATTGTTTTCCTCCCTTTAACTTTCAGTCTATGAGTTTCTTTTTGAATTAATTGTGTTTCTTGTATGCAGTATATTGTTGGATGTTGCTTCTTCACCCATTCTGCTAGTCTATTTCTTTTGATCGTTAAATTGAGACCATTAACATTGATGGTTATAACTGATATGTATTGACATCATTGTCATGACTTTTTCTTTTTGTTGTATTTTGTCCCTCCTTGCATTTAATTTCTTGTCATGCCTGATGCATTCATTCTGCTGGGCTTCCTGGGGTTGTGATCCTCATTGTCTTTTCCTAGGATATCGTTTAAAATTTTTTGGAGTGCTGGTTTGGTATTCATGAAGTTCCTAAGGTGCTCTTTATGATGAAATTTTCTTATTTCCCCACCAATTTTGAAAGACAGTTTTGTACGGTACAGCAATCTGGGTGGAGGTTGTTTTCTTTTAGGGCTTGAAATATGTCACTCTATGCTCTTCTTGCCTTATGGGTTTATGTTTAGAAGTCTGCTGTGATTCTGATGGGCTTTCCTTTGTATGTGACGTTTCTTTTCTCTAATTGCTTGTAGAACTTTGTTCTTCTGTTGTGTTTCTGGAATCTTAACAATTATATGCTTATGTGTAGATTATTTTTTGATCAAGGCTAGTTGAAGTTCTATATGCCTCACTTATCTGTTCTTTTCCCCTGCTTGGAAGTTTTCTGCCATCACTTCTATGAACCATTTTTTTATGTCATCTGCACTCTCTCCTATTTCTTCATTGACTCCGATTAGTCTGATGTTATTCTTCTTTGCATCTTCTAGTGGCTGCTGGGTTGATTTCTTATGGTCCCTTACTATTTTTAAGAAATTTTTCTTTTCCTGGTCACTAATTGCAATCCTGTCTTCTATACCTGAAATTGTTTCCTTGCATTGGCTTATTTTGCTGTGTAAACTTTCAATGGAGTTTTTAATCTCCTGGAAATCTGTTTGCATCTCTTTTATGAATTCAATTTGTTTCCTATGTTGGGATTCCAACATGTTCCTCAGGTCTTCTAGTTTTGTGTCAGTGTCTGCTCTAGATTTATTAATCATGTCTTATACTATGTGCACAATCTCTGCTGTTATCTGAGAAATTATTTCTGATTTCATTTTTTCCACGTCCTCTTTCATTGCCAGTTCAGGGAGTCCTGGTGGTTGAGTATCAGATTGTTCCATCTCATTTCCCTTTGGGGTTGCCTTAGGTGATCTGGAAGTCTGGTTTTGAGACTTATTTATGTGTTTTCTCATTTCACCAGATGCAGCCTGCTGTGTCTTTGTTGAGGTGACTTTTTGGTCACCCAGTGTCTTGAATTCTCAGGAAGCCACTGAGTAGCCATTACTCTGCTGCTCACTAGTACATCAATTCTTTGGTTCAGAGTGGTGGCCTTCTGGATCCCTGAGCTGACTTGTTGTCTTGGCAGGCTTCTGGCTGGGGCCTGTGCTCACTTAGAATGGTATCTAGGCATGCCTCTCACTGGGGCCTCTATGTAGCTGTTGTCTGGGAAGGCCTTTGGCTGGGGCCTGTGCACCACAGTTCCTGTTGTTTGCACAGGCTTCTGGCTAGGGTCTCCAACCACTTATCAATGGTAGTGGGGCAAGCCTCTGGGTGTTGCTTGTGTGCCTGTGTAGCTCTTCTCCAGGTGTGTCCTTGGCTGTGGCCAATGGTATGGTAGGCCTCTGGCTGAAGCTTGTGCACCTGTGAAGCTCTTTTCTGGGTGGCCCTTTGGCTTGGGTGGGTGTGCCCAAGCCTCTAGGGTCAGGGTGGAGCCCTGGCTGGGATGTGCCTGCAGCTGAGCTGGTCTGGTCCACACAGCTATTCCCCAGGATCTGGACGCACTTATGGATGGAATGGCGGGCCTCTCAGCACTATTACTATTATTAATATGGGTCACCTATGTGTCTTTTTGTACAAGACTATGAGCTTCCTTTGGGGATTGGGTGGGAATCTTTAACAGAACCCAGCCTCAGCCTAGCACTCAGTGGATTCTCATTGCTTGCAAATGAACAGATGAAATTGTTCCTGTTGTCTGTTAAATGACATATGTGATTTGATGAGGATTCTGTTATCTGAAAGGGCTGATGCTGCCTTAGTTACCAGACTTGTCCCTTGTTCGGTGTCCTTCTTTGCCCTGTAGTGGCTAGGCCACTGCTTGTCCTCCAGTGTGATTATAAATAGCACCCTCTTTCACTCTTTGAAAAGCAGTCTAGTTTGGATGATGAACGTATGGTCACCAGGATTTTGAGAGGAGTTTCATCAGCTTGATTCCCAGAAATTGAACTCCTCACTAGCAATGCACACACCACATTCAGCAGCCATTGCTAGGAGCAGCCAATTTTTGCACAGAATTGAAGACCTTTGTGCAGAGAAAATGTTCTATCAATACAGCTGATAAAGGAATGAAAGGATGAAAATTGGGTCATTCTTTATTGTTTTTCCTGGAAATAAACTAGGGATGACTATTGTATATGAGTCTAAGTTTTTTGATAAGATAACTGAATGGGAAACCCTGCCTCCCATATAGAATGAGTAGTGGCATAATCCCAGCTGGTAGAAGAGTTGAGAATTTAGCAATAAATCCAAAACAAGATATAAGAGAAAGAACTCAAGAAAAAAAAAAACAAAGATTATATATATTCTTTGGCATATCACTAAAAAATCATTTCTTCAGGGAACGCTATAGTGAAATTCCATGTATAGGTTCTGAACAAACTATATATATATATATATATATATATATATATATATATATATATATATATATATAAAATATGGCATAATGTGTAATATATGAGATTAATAGAATATATAACACATTATATATCATATATCCCTAATGTTTATATAGCATAAACTATCTATCTATCCACACAATATGAGATTTTAATATACACTGAGTTAGCCCCTAACAAAATGAAGTCATTGTTTTCTTCATCACCTCTAGTCTCCTTTCTTAACCTCCTTTCCTTTATTAGGGTGTGGCCTTTCCCTTCTCTGTGTACACTTTCCCTGGTACCCACTTCTTCCTCTGAAGATCTTGGCAACCCAAGGCTTTTGGGGTCAGTGTTCAAATATCCCAGCAGTGTGTTCTTTTCAGATAATATTCCAAATTTTGGAATGAAGGGAATGAATTCCCATGAAGGGAACCTCAGGCAGCAGAAAGGCCGCTGGGAAACCAATCTGGGAATGAGGATAGCTCCTGGAACTGTCAGGAGGTGGCATATGGAGTAGATGGAAAGCACAAACTTTGGAGTCAGGATGAATCGGGTCTGAATTCTGGTTCTTGCTATTGGTAATGTGGCTTTGGGCTTTCATTTGTATGAAGGGGGTAATAATAATACTGACTCTCAAGTCTGCTTTGAGAATTAAGTGAGATTGTGCTTATAAAATCCAATGGCTTTCCCAGGTCATGGGGTAGCATGAAGGTGAAGAGAAAGAGCTTTGGTGGCAGACAGACAAAGGACCTCATTTTGCTAAAGGGGAAACAACTTGACACCCCATCTTCTGAAGCACAAGGATAATAACACTTTCCTCACAGGGTTGTTGTTAAGGCTTACATACACTTAAAAGATTTACCTCAGTTCTTGGTATAATAAGCACTAAATATGTTGTGGCTATTATGACAACAGTTATTATTCAGTTATTATTAGTTGTTCTCTTCTCTCTGACTTGATGACAGGCATTACTTTTGTTGTCATTGTTACTATTCCATCAACAACATTCCTAAATTCATTTGAGAGATGGATTTAAAAAAATTTGCATACAAGGTAGAATTCTGAATGTAATCAGTTATTTCATATATTTGTTATATGGGGAAAGCTTAGCCAGTGTTTAAGAAATGCATTTTTTTCCCAATGGAAAGTCAGGGAAATGTAAAACCATAGAAGGACAATTTAACTTTTATTGTCCCATTTGCTACTGACCAAAGGTCACCTGCCCAAAATAGAAAGGTGAAAACCTATTTATAATGCCATCTCAGGCTGCTGAGTACAGACAAAAGTGCTCGGGCAAGCCCCTGTTGTGAAATAGGATTTCAATTCAGTTGCCTGTAGTCACCTAGATGAACCCAAACTTATGCTCTGAGAGGAAAACAAACATTTGGTTATCTCCTTGGGCAAATTTGGAGGAGAGAAAAAACAAAAAGACAGGAATCTGACCTTTTGGTAGTTACTTTCCCCATCCTGCATTCTGGCTGGTGCACAAGTAAATAAAGGCTGGAAACTACGCGCCTACTCTGCCATTCCTTCTTATGATCTTAAAATTTAGCCAATGCCAGCTATGAAATCAGAAACAGAGTATTACTGCTCTACCATGGCACATTCCCTTCTTAAGATCCTTTTTTCCAAAGAACTACACCTGAATGTGACTTGCCTGGATTCCAAGAATCTTTTTTTTTATGATTGTTGTTATAGTCCTTCAGGAAAAGCCAGGAATGAAACCAATGCCTCTGGTATGCCACAAAATACAGAAGCCAAAGCTTGCAGGATGCAGTGCCAAAGGCAACTCCTGAGCCACAGGTGAGCAAATTAGAAAGATATTTTAGTTGCTACCTACTGTATGCATTTACTAATACTTCAAGGAATGGGGAGAAAACTGCACAGTGAAGATGCTGTAGTATCACAACAAAACACTCAACTACTGAAAAGATGATGTGTGAGAGCTGTAAACTTCTGAGGAGAACAAGCACAACATGTCTTCCAGGATGACATGTGCATCATAGTCCCTGTTAAACTAAATGAGTGATTCAGATGCCTGTTTTCACCTGTTCTCCTTTTATTTGCTCAGAGGTGCACCTCACTATTAAATGTTGCTGTTGCTTGCTTGCTTATATGTTTATTTCTCCTACAAGTCTGGGTACTGTTGGAAGGAAGGGGCTATACTTTATTCTTTTTTATATTGCCAGTACCTGGCTCATTGTAGAAACTCACTGTTTGTTGAACATATAGAAATCAGAACTCTGACAAAATAGGGAACACATTCTAAGCTGACGACTAATATATGGGCATCACCTCTGACTTTGTTATATTTAAATAATTAGAGATCCTAGCTTTCAAATCAACATGCTTTAAATTTATCACTCTGTGTGTGTGTCTCTCTCAAAACATTTTCTAGGCAATTACCCTGTGCCAGCTACTAAGGGAGTTACACAGATGGAAAAATAATCTCTTTCCTGTCCTTTAGTGCTATTGTTAAGTCTGTGTCATGCATCACATTAATATATTCAGAAGCCATCTCAATAAATATTTGAGAGTTTATTTGATAGTTCTGGCTGTCATTTGTGACTGAAAATCAATTCAACACTCCTGCAGTTAATGTTAGCTATACAACTCCAAGCCTCAATCAGCCAATGTTTTAATCATATGAATACAATCTGAGTTTTACTGCCATCAAGAAACAACAGGAATATCTAATGAAGAATTAGGAATGCATATCAACTTTCACAGTGCAGTTTGGAGATAATGAAAGTACACTTCTGTGCTCTCAAGAAAGGGACTTCTGGTAGCCAAACTATTGTTCTAGTATGTGGTGAGTCGACCCCAACAGTCTCTGTGCCTTTCATCTTTTGATTTCTAAAGTTATGGGATTTTGCATGCTATACTGATAATCTGGAAAAATGTACGATCCCTATACAAGTAAATTTTCTGTTAGTCCAAGAATAATTATTCATAGCAAAAGCACCTGTGGGTACATATCACCCTTATAAAGACCGGAGATATTTTTTACAACTGAGGATTATTTTCTTCCTTCTACATATCTGTATGGTGCCTATTCAGACATCACTTGGTCTTTCATTAAACTCGAAGTATAGAGTTCAGAATTTTTGCTCCAAATTTGGTTAAAAAGAACTTGGTATTAGAAGTTGTTTTAATCTTTCACAGTGCAATTACTTAAAGTCAGTGGTAGGTAACCTCAACTGGACAGGGCTGGCAAGCAAAGACAAAGTAGCCATGGAATATGGCTTTTGTCATGAATGTTTTGCTTCATGTTTTCCCTACTGCCTGTCGCTTTCTCCTCTGGAGGCAAATGTCTGCTTGTCTCTGTAAGGAATAACACTTGCTCCATAGTGAAGAGTCCATCTGGCTGCTGACTTTCATAGTCCCCTAGGGACACCATTTGAGAGGATGCTGTCATCCATCCATCCATCTCTTTTTCCTTCCACCCAATAGACAATATTTGAAGCATCTATTATTTTTAGGGAGTCCATTCTAGGTAAAATGGCTGGTTATGTGGATGTATAATTCTAGAAATAAAAGAGGGAAAGAGTGTTCAAAAGCAGCATTGTACCAACATGATCTGGCTAGAGGCAGGATGATGTTTCCAGGGAATGACCTTCCTTTGACAAACGGGAGGGGAAAAGTTCTGGATGCGTTCTGACACAGACTCATTTCTATCCCTGAATCCTGTCCAGAGGCTGCATTTTCTGGTTAAAGGGATTCAAAGCATGATCCAATGAACCACACCAAATGGGGCATTTGGACTAGAAGAGACACTAGTTTAGGGGTGGGGAAAAGTCTGAGCACAGGTATCACAGCAATGATCCTAACTCCGTTCCAATCTCTTGCTTCAAACAGAAGGGAAGAAGAGTCATTACTATTACATACACGAATAAAAAAAAACCACAATTCTTGGAAACCTGAGAAAGAGCATCAAAGGGTCCCATTGCTACTTTGTCAGTCACACAAACTGTGGATCATGCTGGGCTTCTACAAGTAATTCGGACAATTTTAATGGATCTCAGTCTCAGTCATCCAAGCTCTGGGATTTGGCATTGCACTGAGCAGTAAGAAAAACTATTCAACAACAACAACAATAAACTTTGCTGCATTAATATGAAATTTTTCTATTACCTCAAAGAGAAATGATTTCTCCCCAAATTTGGTACGTATCCTGTGGCCTGTACCTTGGACCTTTGTGAAATTGGTCTTGCAACAGTTTATGTACCAATGACTTAGGTTCATCCTCGGGGCAGATGATTTAAAGGAGCAAGGCATAGTAGAAAGACTCAACAATGAATTAGGAAACCTGGTTCTAATGCTAGTCCAACAAACTAGCCTGCAGTCTTGAAACGCATGCAACTTTTTGTGTCATCACTTACATATCTGTAAAATAAGGATACTAAATAAGTTACTTCTTTAGAGCTTGAACATTCTAGGAGCTAGAAGACATCAAACATATAACAAGTGTCAGGGGTAAAGACAGCAGAAGGGAAATCATGAAAAATTGTGTACTATGATTTCCCAGAAGCACGTCAAGATCTTCCTTGGGAGTAACATTTTCCTGCTCCAACACTCAAGACATCTTATATGTCCACACTTTCACCAGCATTATCCACTTTTTCCCCTGTGTTCTTATTATTTACATATATGTCTTGCTTTTCTCATGAGCTTTAAGCCACTTACTGGCTGTTTGAAGTTAGAAAATTTATTAGACCACAGTGAGCCTCCGTTGTTTGTTGGTAAAATATGGACAGTAGAACTGTCTTCAAGAAGATGTTGTAAAATCTTAATAAAATGTGTTAAAATACCTACACTATGCAGTATGTGATCAATAAATCCTCTCTTACCTCCTTCATGTTCCCTTTTAGTATAACCAGTACCTTTCAAAACAAGTTCCATGACTATTGCAGAATAAAGGGGACATTTGTAGGAACTTCTTGGCAGCCTTTAATAAGGAGGTGTTCACGCCACCTCAGCATAAGTCCCAAATAAAACACTTTACCTCTCTAGAAATCTCCAGAGCCTGCCAAGACTCCAGAAATGCTGAAAGTTATTTGCTGTCAATGCTTCCATTGAGTTGAATGAAAGAGAGGCTGCTTGTTTTATCATCAACGGATTCTTTTCTGAGGTTTATAGTTGTGTACTTGGTAGTCTGGAATGTAGCATTATGGCACAGGATTACTGCTCTCCTTCACCCCATCCCATGATGATATTTAAACTGAATAAAGTCAGAACTATTCTTCACATTTTTCTTCCTTAATTTGTTTAAAAATGTATAAAGTCATTGATTTCATAATAATGGTGACCTCTACAAAGTCATTCATTCATTTATTCATCAAACATTAAGAAGCACTCAGCACAAAAGAGAAGAGAAGAACATGAAAAGAGAATTCCAACATAGCTGGAAGCTACAAGTGGAATACCATCCAGACAGGTTCTGACTCCTTGGGATACCAGCTACACCTGATCCACTGTGGCCTTCATCCATCTGATTCACCCACTCAACAAGAACTGATGTTTGAGACCAACAAGTAACAAATACAGAAATGCAGGGTGTGAGGTATGCCCCAAGGGACTCTTCCTTCCTTAGGAAGCCATGTGGCTCAAAGCAATGCAAATTCAAGCTCTTTTTCCCTTTGTCTTGACCAGAGAGAGCCTCAGTGTTGCGTAGCAGTACTATAAGGATTCCACTTTATAACAGATGGATGAGTCTCTTCAATGATATTCCATTCATCTGATTCTCTAAAATAAGACTTTATTGACTTACATGGTGACCTGTTCCTTTCAGGGCAACTTCAGGTATTACAAAGGTTGACATCTAACTAGCCAAATTTACCATTCGGTTGAGGGAAGTTTTTTACAGCTTATACCTCATGAGCCCCTTCTGGGTGGTTGAAGACTACAGATTTCTCAAAATAATGTTTTATTTGTTTTGTGTTATGGTACTAGGGATTACACCAGTAAACTTGCACATGCTAACATGTGCTCTACCACTGAGCTACATACTCAGCCCTCAAAATAATGGGTTTTTTTCAATTTAGATAGCATATCATATTACAAAGATATATATGTACATATATAAAAGAATAAGAGTTTTTCATATATGCATAGCAAAAGTATGATAAAGAATTACATGGTCTTTTTTTATTTTTTATTTTTTTTTGGTACTGGGGATCGAACTCGGGTCCTTGCGCTTGCACAGCAGGTGGTGAAACCACTGAGCTAAATCCCCAGCCCTACATGGTCTTTTTCAATGAACCATAATTTCAAAGTAGTGATTTAAGTATAAGTGATGTTTTGAGATATCTTTTTAAACTAGAAAGTGATATGAACATACCTTTGGTTTCTATTGATGAAAACTCCACAGTTCTGTTAATACTACTGTGGTTTGTTCAATTTATAACTGCAGAGAATGTGACATTTCAGTTACAGATTAATAGAACCTCCAAAACGCAATTTTTTTCCTCAACCAGGTTCACAAATTCTCTTGAATTCTCATAGACTCCACCCTCACAGTAAAGAACACTTGTTAGAGAGATTTTCTAAAAATCTGCCTTCTGAAAACCATATAGAGGAAAAGTCCTGTTAATCTCTCCTGGTTCTCAAATAACCTTATCACTTTCCTCTGCATGAGCAAGACTTCGTTAATTTTCTGTGATCCCAGAAAGTTAGCATACATTCCAGATTCTTGTGACCAGCCCACCTAATCTCATAGGAATGAAAAATGAACTTGTAGGAACACTTTGGCATCCTCTAATAATGAATAAATTTTCTTTTACTTGGGAAAAAAATATCCCAACATAGTTGATTTAATATTTTAAAGCCTAAGCAATATGGCTTTTAAAGAGGATTGATTTTTTTTGGGGGGGGATTGATTTTTAATAAATTGACTTTCTTACCAAAATGACCATTTAAAACAGTTAAGGAGGGCCGGGGATTTAGCTCAGTGGTTCCAGTGCCCACCTTGCAAGCGCAAGGTCCCGAGTTTGATCCCCAGTACCAAAAAAAAAAAAAAATGGTTAAGGAAGTATGACTAAAGAAATAAGTAACACAAGGCAAAAAGAAAAACTTTCTGAGGTTAAATGATTGAGTCTGTCATTTGTTTAGCCTCAGACAGATGTGTATGTGTGTCGAGGACCATGTCTTCCAGCAGGTAATAGCACTCCCAAATTTTAGCTCTACATTAGGTATCAGCAGATTTACATCAGATAAAGTTCATTATCTACTAATTTTGTGCTGAACAGTAAAATGATGACTATAAAACAACAGTCTGTCTTCAAGGGAAAGTTTAAAATGTAGTGAAAAATGTAAAAATAATTAGACAAGGAAGAGTAAAACCACACCAAACTGAAGGGGGAAAGTTCTTGGAATAATGTAAAGAAAATATTTTGGCTATTATAATAAACAGACTTAAGGTATCAAATAGGTTGATAGCAAGGTAAAAATAATAATGTGGATTTCAAACATCATCATAATTATTAGGTTATTGTTTGTGTTTCCAAGTAGTATTGAGCTCTTTAAGGTAATCTATCTGTCTTCTTCACTATTATAACCTACAATCTTGCACATACTTTGCATATTAGACAGTATTTTCTTAATAACTATTCATGCATAGGTGAATAAAACACAATATATTATAGAAAAGATAGAGGAGATGGGTTTGAAACTCACTTCTGATTCCTGAGACAGAGGACTAATATCTAGAATATATAAAGACCTCAAAAAATTAGACCTTCCAAAATAAAAGACCCAATCAAGTAAAATAAATAGACACTTCATAGAAGAGGTATGAATGCCTAATAAGTGCATAAAGAAATGCTCAACATCACTCACTACTCATTAAAGAAATGCAAATTAAAACAACTCTGAGATTCCATCTTACTCAAGAAAGAATGGTCATTATCAAAAAATCAAATCATAACATATGCTAGTGAGACTGCAGGGAAAAAGAAACCCTTCTATATTGTTGGTGGGAATGTAAACTAGTAAAACTTCTATGGAAGTCAGGGGCCAGAGATTTAGCTCAGTGGCAGCATGCCTGTCTTGAAGTGCAAGATTCTGAGTTCGATCTCCAATACCAAAAAACAATAAATAAATGAACACCTTCTATGGAAATTAGTATGGAGATGCCTCAAAAAATAAAAACAGAAATTCCATTTAACCCAGGTATTATCCTTAGAGGTATCTTCCCAAAAGAATTAAAGTCATCATGCAACAGTGGTCCATGCATACCCACATTCATAGCAGCACTATTCATATTAGCTAAGTTTTGGAAGCAGACTATAATATGTCTATCAACAGATGAATGGATTAAGAAAATGTGATATTTACACACATTGGAGTACTACTCTGCCATAAAGAAAGATAAACTTGAGTCATCTGCAGGAAAATGGATACACCTTGAGTCATAATGTTAAGTGAAGTAAATTAGACACACAAGCTTAAATATTACCTGGTTTCTTTTATATGAGAAACCCAAATTATAAGTCATAGGCAAAATAAAAGATAGATAATGAGAAGTAAAGAGATAGATCTTTCTTAAATGGGAAGGAAATCACAAGATAGAGGGGGCAGGAGGGGATGGAAAGGGAATGAAAAAGAGAATTAAGGTGTGTTATCTACATGTACCAACTCCACATGCACGAGAAAGAAAGAAAAAAGAAAGGAAGAAAGAGAAAAGAAAGAAAGAAAGGAGGAAAGGAAGGAAGGAAGGAAGAAAGAATAAAGAAAGAAAGAAAGAAAGAAAGAAGGAAGGAAGGAAGGAAAGAAAGAAAGAAAGAGAAAGCCCACTTCTGCAAAGTACTTGGTTGTGTAGATTTTTGAAAACCCCTAAATCTTAGTAATCTTATCTATAAAACAGGGATGATAATGATGATATTAGTTAGGATTTTTGTAAAGATTAGATAATACCTACAAATATTTAGCAAGTAGTCATCCTTGAGTCACCTATTTTGACACATGAAAGTATGTGGGACTGATGTTCAGGGCTGGAGGGAAGCGCAGTGGTATGCTCCCACCGTCTCATTGTCAAGAGGGAGCTGGGGAGAGAATGGAGGCTTGCCAGAAGGGTGGGAAATATGGAGACAGGCCCTGTCAGCTGAGTTTTCCAGAATAATCAGATAACTCTCCCCTGGGTCAAAAATGTCTTAGTGTTTGAGCCTCTAAAACAAAGCAATGTTTCTCCCCTGCTTCCTCTAAAGTTTATATTATCTAAGATGACAAAGGTGAGATACCTTAAGTGTATTTTCCATATTTTTTAGGGGAGATTGAAGACTTGAATATGTATGTTGAAGCTCCACATTTCTGCGCTGCTCAAAAATTCTCACAAGGATCAATGAGGGGTGGTCTCTATGGGTGGAGGATATGGCTCCTAGGCATGGAGCACGCCATTATCAGTGGGGCTAAAACTGATGCACTTACTTTACTCTCAAGTATAAGGCTTGAGGGATTTTTTTTAATGTGTCTATAGTTTATCAAATAGATGAAAAACAACTTGTCATTTATACTCCTCTGAATATGAATCTAAAATAATAAATATTCAATCAATCAAGATTTAAATCACATATATAATTTTAATCATTTTGTGATAGTTTACTGTTATAGAAAGAAGTGTATTGTTATCATTTGTGCATATGTGAATGACTGGGTTACATGGCAATTAAATGCAAGAGTGATTATGAATTTATCCTTCTATATTATGCTAGCAATAACCACAGTATTTATTATTACTACACAAAGAAGAAGCTCAATAGTATCTGTTAATGCATGCTTGTATGATTGTATGGCTATATTCTCAATGCAATGTTATGGTTATCACAAAACCTCAAAACAAAGCTTTCAGGGTGTGGTGAAGACTGAAACAAATAATAATAAAAAATGTGTCTACTGTAATTTGGTACATGGAATGCATTCAACAAATGCTAGATGAATCTTAATTTTTCAAACGATTGACATGAGAAAATTAAAAATCACTTGAAAATTTGATAACATTTAGCAGTAGTAAAGGCAGTTGGTAGAGAAATCTCATTATAGAGCTGCTGGATTTTTATTAACTCAACATACTATGTCATGCATTTATCATCTTTCCCAAAATGCTGCTACTATAGTTAGAAAATATACCACATTAACCAGTGTTCATGTTATAATTGCATTCAAGCAGAGGGACATGGCTAGTTTTCCATGGATGATAAGATTAGCTTCCTCTTGGCCCTTTCAGTCACAGCTGTACAGCCAGGTTGAATATTTTTCATGCAGACCGTGTTTGTGCTAGACAAAGTCAACTTAGCATTTCACGTGAGCTAGCCAAGTGTTCCCCTGTGCAGCATGCTGTCTTTTTCCCCTTCTCTCATTGTTTAAATAAATTGTAGAGGAGAATTGTAGCTTGGAACTGCTACTAATCCATACCATGAAAGTCATTTTTGAGAATGTTTGTGTTCTTAACCTCGCATCCTTCAAAACTCCCCATTCAAGAGAACTTTTCAGGAAGTCATTTATTTCCTTTGTTTCTAATTCTCTTGCATTCATAATTCAGAAATGGCTCCTTAATGAAACATGCCCTCATGTTTATCTTCTTATAAAGGTTATTGTATTGGCCAGAACACAATGATCAAACTTACCCTGTTTCACTTCTTAATCAGCACCATAACTTCCAAGGAATTTCCCCTTCACCAATAAGACTTTTGTAATTGAAAAGTAATCTTTTAAAAAAAGAAGATAGAACCTGAATTTTCTCTGATTATGGGAAAAGAGTTGAGAAGTGCTACAATAAAAACTGAAAACTAGCAATGGAGATGCTTGATCTTACACTTTAGGTGATTTATTGTACAATTCCACCCTCCTCCCCCGGGGTCTAGGACTTATTTCTCTTTCTTATTTGCTGAAGCCCTGCTATTGCAGCATAGTGTGGTTCTGTGATGACCTCGGGTGAATCTTTCACAGCCATCCCAGCTTTCCCACTACTAGGGCTATGTAGTTCTAGATAGTAAATGGGAGTGCAGGGGAGGCTAATCTGATTGAAAATGGGGGAGACACACTGGCCGACCTTTCTGCCCGGACACCAAAGAATCTTGACTTTGTCCTGGAAAAAAAACCTTTCCTTTTATTCAAGGACACTACACCTCCCAGCAAGTAAGTAGCACCAGAGAAAGTAGACATCAGCGCTTTCAAGGCCTAATTCAGGCACACAAGCTGCTGACCCCAGGGGCCAGCTCCCTAACAGTCCTGGAATCCACCACCCTGGAAACCTCAGAATCACTCTTTTTCTTGACAAAGTCTTCTTGACTCCCTCTCCCCTCAGTGACCATCTGCAGCCCAAAGTCCCGTCTGCCTTCTCTTCTCTCACGTGTAACCTCAGCTCTCCCTCCCCCAGAAAGCTGTTGCTCTGGGTCTCTCAGATGCGGTTCTAAAGCCCAACTCTAAGCATTCTCCTAGGACACTCACATTCAATGGTGTGCAGTGAGGCTGTGGAACTACAGACAGCAGAGACCAGGGTGCTCCTGAAGCAGGTATCTCTAACCTAGCTAGGTGAGGCTGAACCTCTGAAAAATTATCACTGCACTTTAAGGACCTCCCCTTTAAGAGTGTTAATTCTCACTTCTGTGAACACTGTAGTTTGTACTTTAAATATGACTCACCTCTGAACATAGCAATGGTACAAGAAAACAATCTGTTACCTATGAGTTTTAGGAGAGTTGGACTGGATTTAGGATGGACTATGTTCAGTCACCTGTGAGGTCCTAAGAGGTAGATTTGTTATTCTTATTTTTTAGCACATGTCAAACTCCAGATATCACTATGAGAAGCTATGCCACCCTCCTCTTCTGAAATCCAATTCTCTAGGATTCTGAAGGTATAATTGATTGTCAGTGGATAAAATACATTCTTGTTTCTGTAAACTTGTATTTGAGACATGCTTCAAGGCTAGGTTTCCTGGCAAAGTAGAGCATAAACATTTCCCCTGGAGAGCCAACTCCAGAAATCCTGTTATTTCTTTTCCTGTTTTCTCTGTATTCCATTTCATTTTCTCTCACCTATCTCCTGACAGAATAAAGATAAAGGCTGCTTGAATAGAGTCAAAGAGTGAAGCTCATTAAAAAGACAGGGATATAGAGTTCAATATTAAATAGGTTGTTGTTTTCCTTATTTTGCCAGGCACCATCAATTCTGGAAACCAAACTCCAAATAAATCCCTCGGATGGTGTTTCCCTTTTTAAGACTTTGGACTCTGCTTTCCTGAAGAAGGAGGTTACATACAGTTGGACAGACATTTTTGAGTCATTTGAAGATTGAAGTCGCTTCCTGGTCAAGGACGAGGCATCACTTTTTCAGAGTCTGCATGCTGCCCTCTCCTGGCTTATATGTGCAGGAGCTCAACATCACATCAAACACATTTATTTTAGCCCCACACCTCTGTGCCTTACACCTGTGAGCGCAGAGGAATGTATTTAAAATATCCCAGACATCTCAGAAAAAGTTTATAATTGAAGCTGATTTGAGGAAGTCAATTCATTATTCCTTCGGCTCCAGGATTTATGAATACCCATCCACCATTATACTATTCCACTTCAGATCTTTGTTCTCTAACCCCTCTCATTCTATATCTTCATAACTCGCACATGGTTCTGAGAATCAACTCTGCAAATCAGTGCTCCACCAAGGGCTAGGTCCTGACAATCTTTTGGCCAATCAAAGATATCTTCCCTTCTAGAAGTGGTAGCCATGGGAATTATGCTGGAATTGTGCATTAGTGTTGAGATGAAGAGCCTGGAGACTTTATTTTACCTAATCAAAATTAATTCTACACATTATTAGGTCAGTGTGTCCTAGTCACAAAGACAAGGGAACTATGTAGTAGGAAGAGAAGCAAGAGAAGCAGCTAATCAAAGAAGTAGATGATACCATAGGTCTAATTTACAATTGCGCATCTTTCCCTTCTGAATAATTTGTCTTAGGTTAGTCCTTTTGAAACTTGTCTTAACCTCAATACTGGGTACACTTTCTTTTGAAGCAAAACATTTATTGGTATATTTCAGATATACATAATTATAACACTCATCATTGGGAATTTGCACCTGTACATAAGAAATCCTGCCTCTTCTTTTTTCCCATCCCCCCTGTCCCCCCAGGACAAGAAAAAAAGTGAAAATCGAAGGCAAAAAATGGCAGCAGAGCTTTTCTATATAGGGAGGGGAGGGGAGTAGGCACACTTCCTGGTTGAAATAATTCATTTTTATGCTCCTAAATACTTAAAAGGCCCTAATACTGAGATCGCTTCTCCAACCTGGCACAACTGTGGTAGTACGAACGTGCCTGGCCTAATCTGCCGTGCACCTGCCCTTCTGCAATCTCTCAGTGTCTGCCCTTGACCCAGGAAGGCCAGCCCTTTCCATATCAACAACAACCCAGGGCCCAGACTCAGGCTCCCACCATTCCTTTTCATTAGAAGAGCACTAAGGAAGAGTTATTTACCTTAAGGAGATTTAAAGGCATGTACCTTGTTTAAACTTTGCCAAACTTACAGCCCTAAAGCTGTAGCTGGCGATACTAAGATTTGTAGAGAATGAACCTACTTCTCTTGGTGAAGAACAACACCATGAAACAGTGAATAATTATTGTTTATATTTACCCTTGAAAAGCCCTCTTTGTCTCATAGTCTATACAAAGTCAATATGTTCCGCCTTACAGTTGCTCAGTGAATATCAACATGCCCAGCATTGCTTCAGAGTTTGGATGCTAAGGGAGAAATTGATTCCAATTTACTTCAGATATTTATAGAAGATTGGCAACTACTCATAATAATACAAAACTACTCTTGTAACTACTAATAAAACTTAGTACAGTCAATTGATTTATATTTATTTTAATAGGTATTAATAGGTGTTACAAGCAATTTCCTTTTTGCTGTAAAAAAAGAAAAATATTCATTTATAAAGTTAAAATGCTCTCTCCTAAATATAATATTGTACTTGCCATGTCTCTTCTTTGACACAATTTTTAAAAATACTTTGCTAAATAATTCACACCTGTGAATGGGCAAAAAATGATGTTTTCATGACTCCAGGGTAGTACAGCTAGCTGCTTTTACCTTTTTTGTATTTCCCTTACTGACAAAAGAACATGTTAATTTGACCCCCCAAAAAGTCAACATAAATCCTTCATTGTGATACCTTATCTGGCTTGCAGGCACACAATTGCTCTGAAAATCCAGTACTATTGGAATGGCAAGTTGATTGTGAATTAGTGAATGGTATGGATTTGATCCGCTGAGGATAATGGTATTTAGACTGAAGATAACGTACTTGATTCTCCTGCACCTGCTGCAGTGAAACTGTCTTATTGAACTAGAATCCCAATGCATAGTCTCCACTGCAGAAAAAGGACTGTTTATAAGGATTCAGAGGCAATTGAATACCAGGACATGGGGATTGCCCAAACCAAGACCAATCTTTTAACTGAGCTTTATTCAGTCCCCTCTGGCTTTTCCAGGGAAAGATCAAACTCATTAAGCAATATTAATTTAATCACAAGTAATTATCAGGGGAGAAACATTACATAACTGTCTTCAAAATTGTGAATCCAACATGGTGAAATCCCATGGAAAACAAATTTGTTTTTCTTTCTTTTCTCATTTTTTTTAACAAATTCTTCACCTCAAAAATAAAAAAAATAAAGAAACAGGCAGAACTCTACCAGTTTAATAAAATCACACTCAAAATTGACATTCCTTACAGGTATCAAATTTACTACGTAGTTCTCCAATTCCTAACTTTTTAATGGAGTCATCTATGAGAGCTAGAAACTCATCCTGTTTGGGGATGAACAATGAAAATGCATTTTTAACTCATCAAAAAGGTAAAAAATAAAGTACACAGGAAAAATCACCAACAGTCACATTGAAATATATCTAGCTCTCTTATCTCTTGTCTGCCTTCAACCACAGCAAAACGATCCAGTGATATTAGCCTACGTTGGCCTTATGCCTTAAAAATCAAAACCATGCCCAAGTGGGCTGTAGCTGCATTCCCAGAGGAAGGCTAGTACCCGATTAGGCAGGTGGGAAACGTGTAAAGACTGCTTTCTAACACTTAGACTGTGTGGGATTTGCTCTGGGTCCTCACTATTAATGGAAGTCGGCGGGAGATATTTCTAGGTTGCATGACAACATGCAGGTATTGGTAGCATTTGAAAGAGAGAGAATACAGTCAGGTTTAAAGGTCCTTGCTTTCCACCTACGCATAATTCAATAGCTGTATAAACCTGGTGGCCCCGGAATGCACACTGGCAGGATCCGGGAGATCTTCACTGAGGCTTTCTACCCGGACCAGCCAGGGAACAATGTCAGTTCATTCCCCTCGCCTGGGGCAGGCAGGAATCAGGGACCCCTTCTGTGGCAGATTAGCCATGACAAGCTTGGTACCTGCAATGACGTGATGGAGCCTCCTCCTCGGGCCCCTTCTCTCTCCCTCGCCTTGGGGTGATATAGTCCACAGCGGGGTCCAAGTCGGGTCTCCCGCGGCCGCGCTCCGAGGCACCGCACACGGAGCCCAGCAGACGCCCATAGGAGAAGCGCGGGGCGCGGGGCCGCGGGAGGCGCTCGGTGCCAGCCCGGCCTGGCCTGCAGACGCGAGCGCAGCCCGGCAGACTTCGCTCTGACTCCTCTTGCCGCTGCACGGGATATTATCACGGTCTGGGATTTCTATTGGCTCCCAACACCAAACAAATCACACCAGCTGCCCCCCCTTCTCCGTTTCACTCAGCGCTTGTTTCTCATCTAACCCACAAACATTGCAGCCACACACTTCAGTCGCTTGCAATGTTTCCCCTTTCCTCCTTCCAGTCTGTGGATTTACAACCCTGTGGTCAGCTCTTAACATTTTTTTTAGCAGACTTCCAATCCAAACCTTCTTGTTTATGTAGAGAAATTCTCCATCCCCTAAACCCGCAAAAACCACTCATTCCCTTCAGATCTTCTTCCTACTTTTGTAGATGGGCTTGTAACGTGGAGAGTGTAGAAAGCTTGTGTGTGATATCACACACACACACACACACACACGCACACGCACACGCACACACACACACACACACACGCCAGGCTCCTTTTGTTGTGAATAACTGAGACCAGTAAAATTAAAAGCACGCTGAGCCTCTTATCCTAAGTGAGAGTTTAGCTAATAAAATCTTGAATGAATTCAGGGCGAAATAGTCATTGCTTGGGTTTGCCTTCTGTTCCAAAGAGCATTTCGGTCATTATTATCCTTATTTTTGTTTATTAAACGCAGAGGCCTCTAATGCAAATCAGATTCCTCAGCGTCCAGAGAATACCGGACAATGCCATGCGGCCAGTTCTTGTGCTCCACAGGCTTGGTGTGTCCCATCAGAACTCAGTGAGGCCTGCTTGCTCCCCCGTTTTATTATTTCCTGGTCTTCCCTCTCCCTTGGCCATCTCAGGACTGAGACACTCACTGTCATTCAGTAGCCGAAGAAGACTATTCAGACTCTGCTTGATAAAGGCTCCCAGATGCTAACTTGTCATCTGTACATGTCAACAGAGATAAACATCCGGCCCCTCAGTGGGGAAAGGGCCCGGAAAACTCTTCTGAGACCTCACCTACCCAGCAGGGGAAATTCAGAATACAATCACTTTTCACTGTGTTTTATCATATAGACCTTCCCTTAGTCCACCCCCCAATCAATCTCACTGGCGCTGGTGGCAATTTTAATAATAATTATTCTTGACCAGAAGCCATTGCTTCTGAAATCATGGAGCTCTGTTAGGATATTTCACTTGAATTTTTTTCCAGCATTATTCCCTTTGCATCCTACTTTTCATTTGATACCCTGGTTCCAGCCAACTCACAGCACAGTTTTGTTACAAAATCACAAGACATAACAATTAGTTTTTTGAAATTTCTTATCACCAAACAGACTACCTGTTCTCTTTTCTTACTTGGACACATCCCAGGAATTCTGAATTGTGGTCTTAGTTTCAGAATGGATCAACCTGAAATCAGCTGAAGTTGACAAAAGAAATGCAAAGCAAAACCACATTTGGCTGTTGGTTCCCGCTAACCACAGAGTGGCTTCAAATGGCATATCTGTTTATTACTTAACAACTCTAGCCCATTTTCTTTCTTCTGGTAGCCAGCTAAAAAGATGGTACTGTCATACATCTTTGGATGTGTACAGTGCACTTCTTTAACCAGTCTGATAGTTCTGAAAAGAAAGGATTCTCAGATAAGATTTTCCACATTTTACAGGTGGAGAAACAGTGGGAGAATAATAAAGTGACTTGCTGAAGGTAGACAGCAAACAAACCCAGGAGACTGGATGACTGCGCTCCTTATCTTTTTTAGATCACCTTTTTGTAGGAACTATTCAGATCAAAGGAAAGCAAAGAGTTAAAAGCAGCAGACTCTGATACCTGCCTCCTTTGCTCAGAAAAGCTAATAATTCACGAAATCATGTGTCCAAACTGGTGATTAATCAGTTTAAACATTATTTCAGAACTGGCCATGATATTTTCAGAGAAGTTACCAATAATTTGTCTTAAAATTACCTTTCTAGAAAAAAAGACAGTGACTGGTTAAAATAAAACATAGCCAGCCAGGTCATTATATTTTCTGTATTTTATTTTCAGGGCTCATTATAGCTCTCCATATCTCTGGAAAGACAATGTAAGTACAGACATGAATAACTTAAAGTCACAGATAAATCTTAAATTTTATTTTAGGTAATAATTCAAGTTCTTTCCTCCAGTTAATGAAGAGAAAAACTAGATGATTTAAGAGATAATTTCTTATGCCCAATAAGTAGCATGATTAGGGGGAAATAAATCATGAGTATATATTCTATATCCTTTTGATCATTTGCTACTTTAAAAATACTTTTTGGAGGCATTTCTGAAATGTTATGTGTAGTTCATTAAGCCCTTCATAAATGACATAGACATTGGTACTAATAAAAACTCCTGTGTCTAAAAATATAATAGTAATGGACTGCAATACAGATTAATGACAAAACAACCTTATTTTATTTTCACCTCATTCAGTCATATCAATATCACCCTGTTTACTTCTCTACAGCACTTTTACAGGAAAGAGTCACAAATTGGCATGTATCTAGGGGAGGTGGTAGGACAGTGATTTCGGATATTATAATTTCTGAGAATTGCTGGAGAAAACTGGTAACTTGTCTTAAAAAAGAACATAGGGTGAAGATAGTAACACATTTTCAAATATTAAATGTGGTGAAGAAAATGTGTTTTACATCCATCTAATGCTTCAAATGTGGTCATTTTCATCAATACTGTCACAATTCATTCTTTAAATGACTGCAGGAGAACCAGAGGATAAATATTAGTCAGTTAATTTTATTGATAAAGAAAATTTGACTGATAAAGTCACCTGATTTAGTCGTGTTTATGGTGTGAGAGGCTAAGAACTGGAAGTGGATTCTGAGCCTTGAGCTTTTTCCCTGTAAAATAGGTGGGGAAAATTCACCGTGGGGAAGGACTTCTTACAATTAAAGTTTTTCAAAAACGGAAACAATTTCCTGGCAAACTAATGATTTGGAGATTTAACGTAAGTTACTGAAGTGGTCAAAAAAATACAGTCATCTAAAGAGATTATTAAAACAGTGGTAAAGAGGTCAGATTTATTTAAATTTGGAAGCATTTTTTATTTTATTATTGCCCTTTAAAATATGGTAACAAATTTCTAATTTTATTGATTGATCTTCAATAAAGCATAAAAAGGTCACAGTTATGATTTGAGTATGGACTATGAATGTTGATAGATGATTTTTTGCCCTTGTTTTGACATGCCTATATTTTTCTATGGTGAGTACATATAATTTGTAGTAAAAAATAAGAAAGCAAAAGAGCTTGTAATTCTCCCTGTAGAAAGATGTGAGATTTCTACATGACTATTATTCTGAAGACTTACTATTGTAAGCATTTCCACTCTTACAAGCAACATCTTGATTTTATCTGCATCCTTTCATTTATTTTCTTTCTAATCTAGATTAGATGCCATCCTAATGCTAATATCTGAGTGTCTTTTTCTTTAACTTATCTATTTGTTGAAAATCTATAAATGCTTTTGTAGTCCTTTTATAGCTATAATTGTCTTCCTAAGGTTATCATAGCAGTTCAAATTTAAAATTATTGAATGATTTTGATATATAGTTTAACTTTCTTTACTTTAATGGTTTTTAATTATTCCTTCATCAGCTATCAACCTTTATTTTAGAGAAAACCAGAAACTTTATTGTTAAAGTTCTATATTCACACCACAGTCTCCACATGCAATATTTATGATTCATTGATATATATGAATCTATACTCTCACCACCCATAAATTTCAGCTTTTTGTTTGTATGGAATAATATTTATTTCCCTTGTGTCACAATAGTCCTGCCCAAAATGTATAAGAATGATTTATAAGAGTTTTACAGGAAAAAATATGCCCCTTCCTGTGTTGCAGAATAAACTCCTTAGCCATGAGAGTGCCATCTGTCATGTTTGTGTCACCCCAGTGGAGCAGAGAGCACAACCCACAGATGAACTTGGGGAATTAGTAGGAAAGGGAATGACCACATTTTCAGCTCCAGCCCCATATTTTCCCTGAAGACCCAGGGAGCAGGTGGTGGTGAGAGTCTGTGATTCATTAGCCCATGCTTATTATATGTCAGCAAGGCCTCTGCAACTGTACCCTTACCTCTGAGGCATGGATGGAAAGATGTGCAGAAGGTGAAATCAGAGCAGGGAGACGTCAAAGCCTATAACCTCAGCACTCTGGGAGGCTGAAGCAGGAGGATTGTAAGTTTGAGCTCAACCTGGCAACTTAGCAAGACCCCAACTCAAAAATTTTTTTAAAATGTTTTAAAGGACTGGGGATGTAGCTCAATGAGAAAGCCTTAAGTGGTACAATCCCTAATACTGCCAAAAGAAAAATAAAGGATTATAATCATCCCTTTCTCTCTGGGAAGGATTGATTTCAAGACTTCTATGGATACTACAGTCTGAGGATGCTCAAACCCTTATATAAACTGGTACATTATTTTCATGTTACCCATGTGCATTCTCCTGTATACTTTAAATCATCACTGGATTACTTATAATGCTGAATAAAACATAGATGCTATGAAAATAGTTATTATAGTACATCATGTAGGGAATCATGACTAGAAAGACATGTATGTACATATTTATTACAGATGTAATCTTAAAAAAATATTTTGCCTCGGTCCTTGGTTGAATCCCCGGATGCAGATGCAGATACAGAGGGCTGGATGTGTCCACCTCCTGCCCTGACTGAGGTTGGCAGTTTGCCTTACTCTGGCCATTAGAGTAAGTCCAAAATTTACATGTGTGCCCTTGTGTGGTCTACCACAGCCCTCCTTCTCTTCAGGAGTTCAGTAGGATCCTGGGGTCCCTGAATGAGGACCCACACAGCAAAGCTTCGATCCACCTGAGACACATGGTATAAGGGGAGCGGTGAGTAGGCCAAGGAGATTTCTGGTCATTTCTTGACTGCACCGCAACACAATCTAAGCTGAGTGAAAGCACTTATTTCTATGATCACTTCTCAGGGACTAGAGCTCTTTTGCATAGATAAATCCAGTATGATTGTTAGTACGTAAATATTCACTTACCTTAGTTACACTGGGTAACATCCCATGCAGTGAAATTCCCATTAGAAAGTGAACAAAATCTATTTTAAATTGGGCTCATAAGTCTCTGTTCCATGGCCAGCCTTTCTTCATCTTAGATCCATATCTTTCTGAACATTAATATGTTCCTGGGAATCACTTGGCTACTGTTGCTATAGCTCATTTCCAGAAAAGTGCTTACAGAGGATGCTCTGGGTTCATAACACAGAGGAGTGAGACACTGGGAGAAGCCTGTGGCTGGCTGAATATCCAATCTTTTGATCCCTCTGGGTATATCTTGCTTCACCCCTTCTTTCTTCAAATGAGTTCTCCAAGTAGAATTATGTCCCCTAGGAAGTACGATAACAAAAGTAGGTTCATGTTTATCAGTCTGTTCATAAGTCAATTTCCACATCTGTAAGATGGAAGTATGGATACCAGTATGAACCATCTGATTGTTTTAAAGAATTACCCATAATACAGAAGCAAAATGTTTTAATTTGCATCTCTCGAATGACCAGTGATGTTGAACATTTTTCATATATTTATTTGCCATTGGTACTTTTTCATTTGAAAAGTGTCTATTCATTTCAGATGCCCATTTTTGGATTGAGTCTTTAAATTGCTTGATTTTTTAGGTTCTTTATATATTCTAGATATCAGTCTTTTTTTGAGGAACAACTGGCAAAAAATTTTTCCCACTCTTTTGGTTGTCTCTTTACTCTGTTGGTGACTTCTTCTACTGTGCAAAAGCTTTCTAATAAGATGAGGTACCAGTTGTTGATTCTTTGTAATATTTCCCATGCAATAAGGGTTTGTTCATTAAGTCTTTGTCTACACCTATGTCTTCAAGAGTTCCACCTATTCTCTCTTCTAGCAGATTTAGTGTTTCTGTTTTAATTTTTAGATGGTTGATCCATTTTGATTTTAGTTTAGTGCATGATGAGAGACATGAGTCTAGTTTTAGTGTTCAGCATGTAGAAAGTGAGTTTTTCCAGCACCATTTATTAAAGATGCTATCTTTCTTCCAGTGAAAGTGTTTGGCCCCTTTGTTGAAGATAAGGTGGCTGAGTGTGTTTGAAGCTGTTTCTGCATCTTCTAGTCTGTTCCACTGATCCTCAGTTTGTTTTTTGTGAGTATCATATTGTTTTTAATCACAATAGCTCAGTAGTATAATTTCAGGTCAGGGATTGTGATGCCCCCTGCCTTGCATTTGTTGTCCAGAATTGTTTTTGCTATTCTAGGCCTCTTCTAGTTCCAAATGAATTTTAGAAACGTTTTCTGTAGTTCTGTGAGGTATGCTATTGGTATTTTGATTGGGATTGCACTAAATCTGTATAACAATTTTGGGAGTATGACCATTTTTACTAAGTCGGTCCTTCCTACCCAAAAGCAAGTGAGCAAGTGAGATTCCATCTCACTCCAGAAAGAATGGTTATTATCAAGAAATCAATCAATTAAAAATGCTGGTGAGGATGTGGGGAAAAAAGGAACCCATCTCCACTATTGGTGGGAGTGTAGACTGGTGCCACCACTGCGGAAATCAGTGTGGAGATTCCTCAAAAAATAGGACTAGCGGTTCCATTTGACTCAACGATCTGCCTTCTTGGTGTCTTCCCAAAAGAATTAAAAAAGCATCATACCATAGTGATATATGCACACCCATGTTCATAGCTGCACAGTTGGTAATAGCTAAATCTTAGAAACAATACAAATGTCCATCAACTGATGAATGGATAAAGAAGATGTGGTTTTTTCATACCATGGAGTACTACTCTGCCATAAAAAAGAATACACTTGAGACATTTATTGCTAAATAGATACACCTAGTGACTATACTCTTTTTTTTTTTTTTCCAGTACAGGGATCAAACTCAGGACCTTGCACTTGTGAGGCAGGCATGGAGCCAGTGAGCTAAATCCCCAGCCCTGGAGACCATACTCTTATGCGAAATAAATCAGACACACATGTGTAAATATCCTGTGCTTCTCTGGTGTGAGAAACTGAAAGTATAAATAAGGTCCAAAATGTATAATAGATATTGTGAAATAGGAAGAAAAGGTGTGAATGAGAAGATGCACATGGGAGGGGGCAGAGGGAAAGAAGAGAAAAGAAAAAGAGGAGAAAAGAAAGATAAAATGGAAACAAAGGTCTTGTAAATAAGAAGGAAAAGAGAGGTAAAAGGGAGGGGAGGGGAATGGGAAAAAATATGAATCAAGGTACAAACTCCATACAATGAATGCGATCATTACGTATATCTAAAGTGTACCAATAAGCTTAATGATTTTAAAAAAAGACAAAATGTTGAGCAGTGGCACACACAGTTGTGTGTATGCTTCCATGTTTTCCTTCATGCACTTCCTTCCTTTCTTTCTTTTTTTATGTAGTTTTTAAATTTGCAAATACATGTCCTTCCTTGTAGGCTTAACTCAGCATCACCATTCCCTGCACCTTTCCGTGTTTCTGGCAAGACAGCCATTCTCTCTCTCCACAGTCCTTCTCAAGGAAAGACTCTCTTGTCCTGTTATTCGTAGTGAACTTCATGTTGGTCCCTAGCTGTTTGCTAGCTCCCTAGGAAACAGGGTTGATATCACCATGGGAGACAGAGTAGCTGTGCAGTCAAAATCAGAGGATTCCAGACTCAGACGGCCCAGGTTCAAAGCCCGACTCCAGCAGCATCTTTGTGCCTCTCTTCACCGCAGTTTGCACCTCTGTAAATTAGGGTTATCGCGCTTTCTTAATAATGTTTGGACAGGGCATTTTTCAATGGCACCACTATTTTATTCAGCACAGTTTTGGGTAGTGGATATGAAAATAGTGTTTGTTAAGTGAAGGAAGGATTAGTGGTACCACTACAGTAAGAAACACCACTCTCCTCTCTCTTCTGATATATTCTATACAATGGTCAGGTTGTCTGCCTGCTGCAGAACATCCATTGATGGTATCTCAAAGCAGCTTTTGAATATGTGGGAAGATGCTCTGGAGAGAAATTTTTATCATTTGTTCTTTTGAATAATAGGAAATATTAATTTTTAATCAACTCCTGTAAACGCTGATAGCACATAGTGCTACCATTTCTTAAACCCTGGTCCAGCTTATCTACCAAATAGGTCAGGTCGCCATCTCCACCACAGAGCCAGAATGAAAATAAAACAATCCTCAGTGTGGCTTCTGGTCTCCCCTACTCGCATTCCTGCTGCCTGGAAGGACCCAAAGCAAATGTTCCTGATATATTTGGAAGAGAACAAAAGTTAGCATGGAACAGCATTTGACTTCTGTCTTGTGTTAATGTGAATCTTAGGCTATCCTGCACAAGCTTCCGAAAGCAACATATCTCCCTGTGGGATCAGTGACAGGGGGACAGCTGGCCAGCCTCAGAGTGAGCTTGGCCCCATAAGGACCGCAAGGCTGCCCTGTTAGAAAAGCAAGGGCCAGGGGCTCCTCCCCAGCTGGGGCCTTTGTAGGGCCTTTCTCATCAAGCCATGTGACATAGCCAGGGTCACAGAGTCATGGACCCATGGGGATTTGGTAACAATAAGATTCTGCCCGCTAGTTCCATGATCTCAGAAATTCATGAATATTAAAGAAATGCATGTGACTCATCATAAGGAAATATTGATTAATCCTCTGTAACCAAGTGTCAGCACATTAGGAGTTAATAAAGTGAACTAAATTGATAGGCAACATTGATTTCTAACTCAGGCAGAAGAATGAAACCTTGCATAGGTAAAGAAATCAAAACCAGTAGAAACACCCTGTGACCTTGAAAGGTCTGACATCAGAGTTTTCTTTGGCTTCATAGTAACAAGAAGATTCTTTAATATTCACTCATTTGCATAGATATGTATGTATTTATTGGCAATCATCTTTAAAGGCTGCAGTATGCAATCCAAATTAAGGTGACATTCCAAGGTCTTCATTTAATTCACATTATAAACCTGAGCACCTTGGTCCTTCACCATTCTGCATCATTTTGAACAGAGGGAAATATTCTAGTTCCTTACCAGGTCCCAGCTTATTTCTGCACATACTTTCTTAAATATTCCAGGCCTTAAAGGTTTCCGTGCTCTGGACTCATTGTTTATACGTATGCAGTTGGCATTTCACTGTTTCCTGTATCTTAGTATTATTTTATTTTAGAATATTTGTTATTGCATAAAAATGATATTAATACTCCAGCCCACCTGCCTTATTATCCCAGTATATCATGACCTCCTGAGGGCCAGGGCCTCATGTGCCAGGTGGGGTCTCCATGACACAAATTAATAAGTGTATTCCCTAAGCATGAGAATATACCAGCTGCCACAGAATGCCAAGTACCCCAGCATTAGGTCAGTTCCAGAGATGGGTTCTACAGTCCATCTTCCTTTCTCCACTGGATCTGTTTCCTAGCTTCCCTAACAAAATAACACAAACAATATGATTGAACAACAATAAAACTTTATTTGCTCACAGGTCTGGTGGTTGGGAATCCAAAATCAAGGTTTTGGCAGGGCCACCCTGCCTCTGAAATCCCTGGCAGGATCCTTCCATGTTTTTCCCTGCATTGAGCGGGTAGTTGTCAGTCCCTGATGTTCCTTGCTGTGCACAGCAGCATTTCAATCTCTTTCCCTGGGCCTTGTGTTACTGTCTTCTCCTCTGCTTTGAAGAAAGACAGGCACACTAGATTCAGGTCCCCTCAAATGACCTCATCTTACCTTGACCATATTTGCAAACGCCCTGTTCCCATGTAAGTTTACATTGGCAGTAACCAGGAGTTAGGGTTTCAACATGTGTTTGGGTGGGGGACATAATTCAACCCTAACACCCAGTGTCTGCTGTCACTGGCTCTGCCCAAGGCCTCTTCCAGTGGCCTCCATGCCTCACTTGTATCTGACCCCAGAACTTCGGTTTCGGGCCCCAAAGGAAATGCAAATCCACTCACTGTTTCTCAATTTTGTTTGCCTGTGATAAGATGCATCTTAGACAATGTCAGGAAAAAGAACTTAGATTACCATGAAAGAGTTAACTCCGCAGCAGAGCTGGCAATGTGGGGTGGGATGAAGCAAAAGCAGTGACGGTGAAGAGAAGAGTTCTGACACCCATTCTAACAGGCATCATCATGGTCGCACGGGGCCACTGAGTACATCTTCAAATGAGAAAGATTTTCTCTCCTTGGCTGTTAAAGAAATGCAAATTAAAACAACACTGGAATTCCACCTTACTCCAGAAAGAATGGCCATCACCAAGAAATCAAATAATAAAAAATGCTTGTGAGGCTGCAGGGGAAAAAGGAGCCCTTCTGTATTGTTGCTGGGAATGTAAACTAGTACACCATTATGGAACTAGGCATGGAGATTCCTCAAAAAACTAAAAATAGAAATCCCATTTGACCCAGCTATTCCCCTTCTAAGAATCTTCCTGAGAGCGTTAAAGTTATCATATTACAGTGATACATACATGCCCATGTTTATAGCAGCATAATTTATAATAGCTAAATCTTGGAAACAGCCTATATATGCATCAACAGATGAGTGGAAAATAAAATATGGCATGTATATATAATGGAGTACTATGTTGCCATAAAGAAGGATAAACGAGGCATTTATAGGAAAATAGATGCACCTTGAGACTGTAATATTAAATAAAATAAATCATACACACAAGTTTAAATATCACATAGGGTTTTTTATATGAAAAACCCAAAATATAAGTAAAGGGCAAAATAAAGGATAGTTAACAGAAAGTAGGGAGATCTTTTTCCAGTGGGAAGGGGAAAAAGTTGGAGAGGAAGGAGGGAAGGAAAAGGAAAAAGATTTGAAAAATAATCAAAGAAAAAAATGGAAATAGAGCTTTTCAAATGCAAAGGACATTAGGGTTGGAGGAAGAAGGGACAGATGGGAGAGGAAGGGATATTAAAGAATTAAAATCCACTGAGTATAAACTCCCCGCAATGAATGTCATCATTATGTACTGCAAACATGTACTAATGAAAATACATTAACAAAAAAAATTAATGAGAAAACAAAGATTTTCTTTCTTCTATGCCTGTTGTAGTGTGAGATGGTTTTATTTTAAAGGGGAGCCCAAAGATGCTGTCTTTAGATTTGTCAGTCCTGTGTTGATTCCAGTGTCTCTCTGACATCCTGAGAGTTGTGTTCACTTTGTAGCATCTCCAGTTTCAAAAACATTCAGACAGACATATCCAGGGAGTGCGTCTGACTTTGATATTCAGCAGGCATCTTCACTGTCACAACTCTCATATCAAATGCTCAGCAGGGTATTTTGTTAATGAAATGCATTTGAAACCTTGAGTTTATCAGCTGGAAAATCAGAATCAGCCTTTTAATTTCCATCTCTAGCTGATATTTACCTGGACTCAACGTCTGCTAAAGTTTTATGTCATGGGAGATTTACTGAATGATACCTCATTGCATGTTTGCTTGAATGGGAGTAAATTAAGAGAAAGAAATAACATCTTTTTAAAGGGACTACTGAGCCCTATTTGTGTTCAATGAATGAGCTCACCTAAGCTCAACACATTAGCCTACATGTAACTTTCCCCATTTTATAGGTAAAGAAATTAAGTCACATCCAAACTGTAAATTGAAGAACGATGAATTCAAGATTTCCATACACCAGAACTCACATTTTCTACTTTATAATAAACCTTTTCATTAGAAAAATAAGGCATTCTTATTGTTAAGCACTATGATATAGAAATGTAAAGATAAAAGAAAGCATAATAGTCTTTTTTAAAAGAAAAAGTTCAACCAAATTCTGTTAAGAATTTATTTGAGCAAAAAGCTAACTGGGCAACACCCAGAGCCAGAAGATGTAAAGTTTTACTCTGACACGTGGGCGATACTTACAGACAGAACATGGGAGTAAAGAACAGAAGGCTTGATTGGTCACAACAAGGTGTCACCTTAGTTGGACCGGGTGTGATCAGCTGACCACTTGTCATTGGCTAAAGCTTGGGTACTTGTGTCACTCAGATGTTTTTGTACTTCTATGTCAGGTTTTCAGTTTGTTTACACACCAAAACTGGTAGCAGTTCTTAGAACTCTATTTATGGATTTAGGCTCAGGTCAAACTTAATTTAAAAGTCACAATTCCACCATTATTAATGTTCTAGTATTACCTTTGTTGCCTGCTCATTTGTGCTTAATTATGCTTTATACTATGTATAAAATTTCCATATCACTTTTTTATTTCATATTATAATTGAACATTTTAATGACATGTAAGTAAAATAATTTATAAATCTATTAGTGATTATACAATTCTGGATACATTTTTTCTTTCTTTTGGTGTACTGGGGATTCAACCCAGAGCCTTCACACTGAGCTATATCCTCTGTTTTTAATTAATTAATTTTTTGAGTCAGCATATCTCTAAGTAACTAAGTCTCTCAGGTGAGGCTAGAAATTGCAATCCTTCTTCCTCAGCCTCCTACAGTGCTGGGATTATAGGCTTGTGCCACCATACTTGGAAAATCATAGATGCATTTATCCAACTCCTCTTATTAGATACTTCAATTATTTTCATAATTTTGGTATTATAAATGCTATGGTTTGGATCTAAAATGTCCCCCTAGATTATTATGTGTGATTGGAACCGGGGGTTCTATGCTCATCAATGGACTCATCCACTAATGAGTTCAGTAGCTGTTAGGAGGTGCAGGCTGCTTGGAGTTGGGTCTTGGAGGTTTGACCTCCCTTCTCTCTCTGCTCCCTGGCTGCTGTGGCTTGAACTCCCTTTCCTCCACCGTGCCCCTCTGCCATCCTGTTCCTGCCCTGGAGCAAGCTGAACACAGACCAACCATGAGACCAAAATAAACCTCTCCTCCTTTAAGTTCTTCCTTAGACTGATTCCTAGTTATCTGGATTTTTTGGATGCTACTGTGAAAGGTATTTTTTCTCTAATTTCTCTATCCGTGAGTCTGTTATTCTTGTGCAGGAAAGCTATTGATTTTTGAGTGTTGACTTTGTATCCAGCTATACCACTGAATTTGGTTATCAAATCTAGAAGTGGAGCTCTTGGGGTCTTCTATGGAGAGTATCATGTCATCCACAAATAATGATAATTTAACTTCTTCCTTTTCTATCTTTATTCTTTTATTTCTTTCTCTTGTCTAATTGCTCTGGCTAGTGTTTCCAGAAATATATTGAGCAAAAGTGGTGACAGTGGACATTCTTGTCTTGTTCCTAATTTTAGAATGAAAGCGTTCAGTTTTTGTCCATTTAGCATGATTTTGGCTGTTGGTTTGTCATAGATGGCTTTTATCAGATTAGATAAAGACCATCTATATCAATTTTCTGTAGGGTTTTTTTTTTTATCATGAATGGGTATTGAACCTTGTCAAATGCTTTTTCTGCATATATCGAGGGGATCATATGCTTTTTTGTCCTTGACTCTATTAATATGGTGTATTACCTTTATTGATTTGTGTATGTTGAACCATCCCTGCATCCCTGGGATGAATCCAACTTGGTCATGGTGTATAACCTTCTTGATGATTTGCTACATTCTGTTTTCCAGTATCTTATTGAGGATTTTTGTATCTATGTTCACTTGGGAGACTGACCTGCAAATCTCCTTTTTGGCTGGATCCTTCTCTGGTTTTGGAATCAGGGTAATGCTTGCTTCCAGGAATGCATAGTGAGAAAGTGACTAAGACAATACTGTTTAAAATTTTTCATCATGTAAAAATATGCATACCACAGGCATTTTAAAAGATAAATTATGAGAGGTGGCTGTACATTCTTGTACATTCAACTTTTAGTTAATACTTATTATCTCATGTTGATATCCTTAATCACCCATTATAAACAAAATTTAGGGTTTCTTATATCAATTGACATTTTCCAAACAAGAGTTCTTGGCAATGTCTTCTTTAACGTTTATTTCTGTGTTTTCTTGTTCATTTATTAATTGCTGGTCAACATCAGAAGAATGCTCAAGACAGAGCCAAATATACTGAGAAACCTCAAGTGTTTCTATAAATCACCTATTTGCATCTGTACTTTGTTCTACAATCCTGAATGATTGTACCATTCTGCATCTTCTTGTCTCTAAAAAGAAATGCTAGATATTTTCCGAACTCCAGCTCATTTCTGTGAGAGATCTTATTTATTTCTATAACAGGAAGTTTTGTGAGCAGTGTAAATATTTTATAGCATTTATCCTAATTATTTTACTAAAATGAAAAGAATATACAAAAATGAATACTGATCACTGGGAAATAGGAAATGGAAGTTATCAGATACAGCCAAAGTAGCAAAATTTTGCCCTTATTCCGATCCTTCCCATGTTCCAGTTATTTGTGTTTAATAAGAAAGGGAAAAATTAAAGCACATGTGTGAAATGATGAAAATGCATAATAAAAGATAAAATCTAAAAACTGAAGTACAGTTGGAGATGTTTCACAATTTAATGATTAAATTAACAGGAACTTCCTCTTAGAATTGTTATCATGTGGTCTGTGGCCTGTCTGCATCAGATAAGACTAGAATGCTTTTCAGTAAGGTAAATATCTCTGCCTCAACCAGAGATAACAGCTGGAAATAATAACAGCATTGAAGCAAATTCTCTGGAAGAATCTTAGCCACTTTTAAATCTAAGAACAACTGCTCTGAATACTTATTTTCCTACGGTCAGCCTTTATATGTTTGTCAGTTAAATGGGTTTTCAGAAATGTGTGATAATGTCAAGGAAAGTCTCTGGTACAAAATGCTGTTGAAGGGTATTCATATACATATCTGAAGTGCTTAAGCACTTATTTCCACACATTGCCATCCCATAATGTAGGAGATTACCATTTCTTTTTAGCTGTATCCTTCATTGAGTGGTAGTTTCCTGTGCCCAAGTTGGATTTCTTATTTGTTTGTTGTTTCCTATTTTTAATGAGAATGATTTGACAATCAAGGGTGTGTTTTGTTTTGTTTTTTAAGTTATGGATGTGTCTAACCATTTGATGCATTATAGTTGCCTCTTGCCATCTGGGCATAAGGGGAGTGCATGGCCTTGTGGTTTGGAAGCAGACACACTCCAAGGGGAGACCCTGGCACAATCCCCCAGGTTCAGTGGTGTTTCCATTGGCACTGTTGATGCATTTTCTCCAGTGTTGGTTGGAACTGTGTTTGCTATTCTGTGAACTGTTTATTTGTGTATGTTTTATTTCTTTAACTTTTAAGATCTTAGTATTTTTATGAATCTAATTCTGTAGCTCTGCATATTGTAATTTTAACTCTTTGTCACATTTATCATAAATACTTTCTTAGTATATTGTTCTCCTGTAACCTTACCTGTATTATTTTGGAAATACGGCATTCATGTTTTAAAATATACATTGTTAATATTTTAACATATTTCTTTCATCATTTTACAATTTTAAATCCATTTTCCCTTTACAGATGGAGCTGATTTTTACTGTATTTTCTTCTATTAAGAATAGTAAAATTGTGGGCTGGGGATTCAGTGGTTCCACTGCCTGCCTTGCAAGCACAAGGTCCTGAGTTCAATCCCTGATACCAAAAAAAAAAAAAAAAAGAATAGCAAAATTGTGAAATTTAGCACTTTAACTTAATAAAAATTGTTTATTAATGCAAAGTAAATTTTACATGATGTTAAGTACATATTGACTAAATTTAATTTAATTTAATTTAGATGAAATGAGTTTTATTATATAGTAAAGGGGGTGGTGTATGGTGGATAATATTTCACCACAGATATGCTAGATTTTGCATATATTTAGATTTTATATATAGTTCTCTATATATGTGTACATACATATGTAATCGTATTATGCATGCATGATTCCCTGGTTTAATCTACTCTTAACTAGCACAATTCTGGTCCTGATCTTATTGCCCATGGTGACTTTCACAGGAACCTTGACATTAGTAAGCAACTTTGGTTATTTTCTTCCTAATTTAATAATAATAACGCATTATCATTAACATAGTGTCTCCCCATTTGGTGTAGGATGGATTGTTGGTTTAATACAAGTAGATACTTGTCAATTATAGGAAAACTTCTATGGGTAAAAGAACAGCTTGGAGATTTAGTCAGTGTGGTCTCTTTCTCATATTTATCATGTATAGTTGTAACAACAGAATATGGAGAGAAAGAATAGATTCAGTGCTCAGCTTTTGAGTTTCATATTAGATCTTCATTTATCTTCCAAACCAGATCCTTTCTGATTGGGAAAGGAGGCACAGTCATAATCATGATGGGCCAGATGTGGTGGTGTACACCTGTGATTCCAGTCCTCAGGAGACTGAGGCAGGAGGATCACCACCAGCTCTAGGCCAGCCTGGGCTCCGTAGTGAGTTCAAGACCAGCCTGGATTACATAGCAAGACCCTGTGTCAAAAAACAGAAACAGGGCTGGGGATTTAGCTCAGTGGTACCACCCCGTCTCACAAGCGAAAGGTCCTGAGTTCGATCTCTGGTACTGGAAAAACAAAACAAAACAAATTATGCTGGGACAGCAGACAGAAACCTGGATGGTCTCCAGATAAACAGAGGCTTACAGTGACCCTAACTACGGACAATAAGTTGGACTAGTATACAAAAAGGTGAGAGAAGAGTTTTTCTGTTGAAGGAGAGAAAAAAGTTCTCCACGCTGGCAAGAAGCAGGCTTTGTCTGAAGGAAAGCAGGGAAGTTAGGAACTGTTCAGTACCCTTCAGAACATGTCCAGAGCAGATGCTTCAATCCCTGTTAGAGGCTAAATGACTTGAGGACAGAGGGACCTGTGCTTCATCCTGTTGAATTTAGGAAGGCAAGCAATGTCCCAGAGTTAATCTTATCCTCTGAGTCTGTAGCTTGCATGGCTGCAGGCAGAGGAGGCTCCACCCTTGGGCTGTGGCCACTCTTGGGCGACACAGAGAGCAGGCGAAAGAGTGAGGGCTGCATGTGGAGAGCAAAGCACCTCGGTCAGAGAGCAGGAGGGGAAGGCAGCCTGGAGTGGGCAAGAATAACTTGTTTCAGGCAATAACAGGCAGGGGCCGACCATGGAACAAAAATGTATGTGACAGAATTCCACCGTACTTAGATGATAACTCTAATAAAACTGTAGATGTATCGGGAGAAGGATGTGTATGGCATCTTCAGTCATCCACTAACCCCAAAAAAATATCCTCCTCACCTTTTCCGTCTCCTTTTCCTTCAGTTTAATGTCCTGTATATCTGATGACTGAGTCCAATTGTGATGCTTTTAAGTCTTTTTTTGATCTCTGTCCCCAAAGCCGTTACTCTAGCTCATTCTACCTCTCTCATACACTTTTACAATAACACTTTCAGCCACTCCTCTCCCCCATTTCAGTGGTTCTTAATGTTTTGGTGACCACGGAACCCCTCCAAGAGTTGACTGGTAGGCAGCCATGAGCTACCCAACATGGCGGCTGCTTCCACACAGAGCCCCAGAGCCTTTGGACCTTGGCTTGTACAAATGGAGCTGCACTGGAAGTGCTGGAGGCACACTTGATTTCCGAGGGAAAAAAGAGTGTGAATAAATCATTAACTTTTAAATGATAATGTTGACATAATAATGCCTTGAATAGATTGAGTTAAATGAATTATTAAAATTAATTTCACCTTTTTTTAGTTTTTTAGTTAAAGATTACACATGTGACTTGCATTATATTTTTATCAGGCAGTGTCAGCACAGATCCTTTCTTTAGGAAAACACACAGTCACATACACAATGTAAGTACATATGTTGGTGTTGCTATCCATTACCTTATTCAGGACTAGTGGAATTGAGGTAGAAAACTATATATAGCTTTTGTCTGTTCAGCAGTTCTCTGACAGGGGTTTCAAAAATTAAATATAAAAATGTCATGGGTGTGGCTTAAAATATTGAACAAATATGCCATTGCTTACAGATGAGGTATAAGTTTCTGTAATGTTATGCTCAAGGCTCTTCTCAGTATGACCTAACTTACTTTTCCAGCCTCTTTCCTGATGCATCCTGACAACACACATACATCTGTTCTCCAGCTCCTCGAAACAATTTGATTTCCTCTTAAACAGGCATCCGCATGGCTTCCACCCTTTCCTCATCCTCTGCTCTCAGCTAGGTATGCCCTCCTTTTAATTTTTCACCTGTCTAAGACCTCCTCATTCAACAAGGCCCTGTTCAGATATCATTTCCACTTTTAATCTTTTTCTGTCATCAAAGATTGAGTTGGTTGCTCCTCTAGAGTGGGTCTCATTGCAGCTTGCTCACATCACTGTTATGCCAGTTTGCTTCATGTTGCAGCCATGTATATACTCAAATCTGGGTACTTAACATAGACACATGCACTCTTCCCATAGTGCAATTTAGCCCGTGATCCTGAATATTTCATTTTTGCTTCTGCTGTGTTTTACATATGGTGGTTATGCCATCAAAGTTTGTTCATTGAATGAAAAGAGAAATCCTAGAACAAGTATAACACATGAGAGCCTCCGTAAGTTAATGAAGGAACAAATTGTGTCAATAGAATAGTAGAAATGGAAAAGGAGTCCAGTTTCAGGATTTGTATAGAGGAAATAAGAAAACAGAAGACCAAAGAACCCTTTGAATATACATGACAGAAGTAAATGGTGATCCTGGATACGAGGAGGGGAGGGGTAGAATTACTGAGAAAATTGAGATGAAAAGTAAGGAAGCTGAGATTAGTTAGGTCTCAGGCAATGGCAGTGTCCATAGGAAGAGGTTCCAGCAGACAGCAAACATGTGACTTTGGAACTTGAGTAATACTTGGAAACTGTTACTTAAAATTCGGGGATGAAGCTAAGGAAGAAGATGAGATCAAGGGAGAGAATATGTGGGGAAAAAGATAATCATACTAGCCTGCTTTTTGTAACTATGATAAAATACTAGAGATTGGGTAAGTTGTAAAGAAAATAGGTTTCTATAGCTCATAGTTTCAGAGACTGAAGGTCCAAACAGCAAGGTGTCAATTTTGGTGAGGACCTTATGTAAAAGAGAGAAGTAACACTATGAGAATGGAAGCCAGAGACCAAGGAGGGGCCAGTCTTGCTCTTTTACGATACAGTCTCAAAGGTCCTGCAAGTTCCCTGAGAACTACTTCAATCCCTTCCGAAGGCAGCACCCCCAAGCAAGACCTAACCATCTCTCACTAGATTCCACATCTTCAAGGTTCCCCCCACCTCCTCTCCTCATCACAACACCGGATATCAAGTCTATCACACGAAAACCTTGGGGGCGTAAACCACATCCCAACCATAGCACTAACCAAGGCCAGAGACTGGGGTGACACATATATGGGTTGGAAACAAGAAGTGAACCCAATAAACAAGATAAAGTCAAAGAAGCTAGAGGCAAAGTATTGCCCATTTTATACCTGGATTTCTAATTGCAATGGTCTGGGAATTATAGTTTTAATCCTTTCATCCCCCGCAATATTGAGAGGCCAGTTTAGAAGAGAGAAGAAATCTATCCCAAGTGTCATTGGACCTTACCCAATACTTTGGGATTAAGAGGTTGCACTGAACTCTTACTAGTTTTAGTAAAGTAGCAAGTTCTAAACACAGACTGGATAGGTAAGAAATGAAGAATAGGAAGAGCAGCAATAGATACAGTCTTTCTTTTGGGGAGCACTCTTTTCTTGAAAAATCTAGAGAATCTCCTAATGATTAGGCCTCTGGATGCCAATCCTAGTTCCACCACTTGTTAGCCATGTGATTCCAAGCAACTGCTATAAGCTCTTGGATTCTCTATTTTCACATTTGGAGAATGAGGATAATACCAGTATCTGTAGGATTTACTGTGATCTCTCTTCTTAGTGTTCACAACAGTGCTTGCCCCACTGCAACATACAGGGAGTAGCTGCCCTTAGCATTAATTCAGCTTCATGACTTGTTGAATTGGATCCCTCTGGTTATCAGAAACACCAGTCTCTTAATGGAGTGAGATATGAGGGAATATCTGCTAGAACTGCCTTAACAATTCACTACAGATTGAGTGGTTTAAACAGCAGGAATTTATCTTCTCCAAATTTTGGAGGTGAATGTCTGACTTTAAGGTATCAACAGGGCTGGTTTGGTCTCGGGCCTTCTTGGCTTGCAGATGGCTGTCTTCTCCTTACGTCTTCACAGTGTTTGCTCTGTGCATGTCTGTGTCCTAATTTCCTCTCCTGTAATGACATCAGTCATTATGATTCCAATAACTTCATTTTAATATAATCCCTTCTCCTTTTTACCCCCCTGGATTGAACTCGGGACCTTGTGCTTGTGAGGCAGGCAGCAGAACCATTGAGCTAAATCCCTGGCACGTAATCCCTTCTTTAACAACCCAAATGTAGTCACATTGTGAGGTACTTCAAGTTAGGACTTCAACATATGGGGGGCATGATTCATCCCATAGCAAGTGTTTTGGGCCAAAGAACAAAATTCTCCATCACTTAATTTTTATTCATTAGGGAGACAAATTTTGAAGCATGGTAAAGGACTAAAAGTAAAGTCCTATCAGAAGAAGGGCTCAGAAACTCAGACATGTGAACTACTACTACTATAAGGAAACTGTACTTGCTGGAAACTGGAAGTCCTAGATGTGCATCCTAAGCACTTCTCTCCCCAACGCCATGCTCCCTGGGCCTATATGTGGGCAGGAGTATATGCACTACCCAGGATGTCAACCTACTGAGGGCCAAACTCCAGGAGTGGTGATCCTTGTGTCCTCCGGCCCTTCTGCTGCCCAGTGACTTTGCAAGTCAGTATACACAAAGTATGCATTCATTAAAGGTTTATGTTTCCAGGACACTTAGGTGATAAAGGATTCTAAGAGCTCCAACCTAATGTTCTTACCTACTTGACACAAACTCCTCAACAGCTCTTTTCATGTCATTCTGAACCTCAATACCTCTTCCTGTACCAGAATGATTCTTACCGATTCTGGTATTTGGGTATTGGATTGAATTGTTCTCTTACTTCACTGGGGCTGAAAGCCAAAGAAGTAGGTGGTTTTATAATAGATATTGAAAAATTAAAACACCAGAGGGTGAGGCTATCACACAAGGACTACTTGCTACTGTATACTTGCTCCAATTCTCTACCAACTCCTTGTAAAACCTGGGGCTGAAATCTTCCAGCCCAGGCCCTACAGCTGCTATCACAGTAGCCTGTACCACACATGTGCCTGACATATGTGGCTGGTTAATAATGTCTCTTAGTCTTGCAGACTGTCTAGAAGATGCCAGATTTCCCTAGCTCCTCTATCTGCTGGACTCTCTCTCACTGAGTCTCCAGAGGCTATAAACACAGCTATCTCTGTCTGACTCCTTCATGACCAGGGGTGAAAGATTCTAAAGGTGGAATGTACTCATTCTGCACAGGTGATCTATCAGAACAAGGGCCCAAATTAAACAGTAAATCACTTCTTTCACCGTTGTCTTCTGGGAGGCCAGTAGACTTTGGAAGTTAAGGGAAGAGATGTGAATTCGATCTCCACCTCTGTCTGTCATTTCTGGGTATATAACTTTACTTAAGTTACCTGACAATCCTGCTTTTATTTTCCTTGTCTTTACAGTGGGGAAAATAGCAACCTTAAAGCTTGGTATGCTGATTAAGTAAGAAAATGTAGGTGACACTAGTTATATAGTCTGTGGCACATAATACGTACTTAACACATACTAGCTTTTATTAGTATTATAGTAGTAGTATTAGCTACTATTATCCATCTTGGAGGAGGACGGGAATGAATGTGGGGAAAGCAGCTGAGAAATAAGCTTTTGGTTCTCATAAAGTACCTGGTGTTTGGCTCTTAAGCTTCCAACTTGGTATGCTACACATAAAATTCTTTTCAAATGTCTCATTCCTGTTTCACAGTTCATCCTTATTATATAAATGCACTCAATATTTTTTCTCACTTTTCCATTTGAGTTTTATTATTATGAAAAATTTGTGCATATTAAAAGTAGAGAGAATAATATAATGAGTGGCATTATCTATAAGTCACATTACAAAGCACAGTTGAAGCCGACTGTACAAATGTGCACAATTCCTTAAACTTCTCAGTCTCACTTTCAGGCTTTCAATCTTATATCCTACAAACTGTTATTCTACCTTAAAATAAAAATTCTGTCTGGAGTTCACTATTTGGATAAAACTTCACCAAAATGGTAATTGTATTAATACTTCATAAAGGAAGAAGGCAAAAAATAAGGGGTTGAAAAACTTGCAGCTAGGCCTCAGACTCAAAGCTTTGTATTTTCCTGATTAGGATTGTCCATTTATTCTTTAGTTAGAGAGAAAACTGTCATTAGTTTTCTCTCTCCCAATGTATCAGGGCAATATTTTTGAAACTCTGTTCTAACCCATTAGTGAATCATGAAACCAATTTATGAGTTATGACCAGCATGATTTAAACTAATGAAACAGAAAAAAAGTAGAACCAGAGAAGCAAGGAAAAAAAATATCTAAACCTGCACAGTAAGGTTAAATTTTATGGGAAGCTTGTTTCAGACTTGTTGACGATTACATATTTATATATGTATATCCCTTTCCTGTACAAAATTACATTTCTTCCCATAGGATCTAGCTGGGAGGACACCCTGAGATTTACCACTGTAGTAGACTTTACACTTAGCAGCAGAGCTGCTGTCTCATCTTCACTTTTGGAGAGAAGGAAGCAGTGAGGACAGAGGACAATATTAAGTCAGAGCTTCAAGATCACAGATAGAGCCGGGAAACTGGAAACCCTAGATGTACATCCTAAGCACCCCCCCACCCCCCCACCCCCGCCACCGCAAGCCCACAAGCCACCCACTGCCTGGCCTATACAAGGACAGAAGTATTTGCACCAGCAAGAATGTTAACCCTTTGAAAGCCAAGTCCAGTCACAGGGAGCCTTCTGTCCTCTAGCCTTTCTGCTGCCCGGTGATGGTTCACGTTAGTATGCACAGTGCCCATCTCACAAAAGGCCTGTGTTTTAAGGACACCTTGGATTTGTTTTAATCAGGTATCATAAGTCAAGCAGACATGGACACAATTGTCATGCAGGAAAACTCTGTCATACTTACAAATCTCTAGGAACAGCGGACAAGGCCCACCACTCAGGGCCACACGGGAAAGCACCGAGGTCAGGCAGGAGGCACAGGGGGTGAGGGAGGAAACACTGTGTTTCCACAAGCAGCAGAAGCTAAGCAGGTTTAGCATTAGCTGGTTTGAGAAATTTCCGTGAACTCTGGGATGTGGAGGCTCTTTCTGGTTGCCCAGTGCAGGTTCCTGGGGTGATGAGAACAGTGGATAGTAGCTCTGTGTGACAGCCCTGTCAAAGAAGTGGGTGGGTGTGGGATTTGCATATGAAAAGTGGGTTTCTGGAATAACTGTGTCTACAGCTGGGAATTTGTTAGCCCACAGTCAACAAAATCCAGATGTTGTCAAAGCATCCAAAACACCGGGAAAAAAGTGATTAATACAGTTTGTGAAATAGGGATGGAGTATATGTGGAAGTTATTCTGTGGTACCTACTTTGTGAGACAGAATAGACTGTCTCCTATGGATATGACCACCTTGGTTTTTTTTTTTGGTACCGGAGATTGAACTCGGGTCCTTGCACTTGCGCAGCAGGTGGCAAAACCACTGAGCTAAATCCCCAGCCCTCACCTTGGTTTTTGGTGTATGGTAGGTGCTCAATTTCTTCCCTTTGCATTAAAATGTAATATAAATTTGAATTACTAGATATAAACTAGAGTAGTTCCTATAGATAGGTGATTCCTTAGGACATAATTTTCATCACACCCAAAAGTTGTAATATTATTTAATGAATGTCCCAGCACATGTGAAAGTGAGCTCTTTTTTTTTTGCTTAATAAGGCCAAGAAATAGTAATGGTTTATGCTTGTTAGGGTTGACAGGTAAAATATAGAATACTCAACTCAATTTGAACTTCAGACAGAAAACATAATTTTTTAGTATAGCTATGTCCAGAATGCTGCATGATACATAGAGTAAAAAAAGGGAAAAATGCTGTTTTCTTAAAATTGAAATTTAACTGAGTAGCCCATACTTTTTTTTTATTCATTAAGTTTATTGGTACATTTTAGGTATACAATACGATGATATTCATAATTGGGAATTTGTACCTTTACATGATGTATCTTGGTTCTTATGTTTCCTCTGCCCTCCCTTCAATCCTCCACCCCTCCCTATTTACAAAAACTTTGTTTCCATTTTTCCCTTTTCTCATATTTATTCCTTTCCTTTCCTCTAGGACTTCAACTTCCTCTTCTCCTTTGGGCATTATCTTCCTATTTCATATTATCTATTATACATTTTGATCCTTATTTACACTTTCAGTTTCTCACACCAAAGAAACTATTCAGTATTTACACAGGTACGTCCTATTTATTTTACTTAAGAGTAGGGCCTCAATGTGCATCCATTTAGCTATAAATGTTTCTAGTTTCTCATTCTTTATAGTTGAGTAGTACTCCATTTTATAAAAAAAAATACTCACATCTTTATCCAGTCACCAGTTGATGGGCAATTGGGCTGTTTCCAAGTTTTAGATATTACAAACTGTGCCACTATGAGCATGGGTGCACATATATCACTGTGGTAAGATTCTTTTAATTTTGAGGGGGAAGATACCCAGCAGAGGAATAGCTGGGTCAAATGGGACTTCTAATCCTAGTTTTTTGAGTTATCTCCATACTGATTTCCACAGTGGTTGCACCAGTCTGTACTCGCACCAACAGCAGAGAAGGGTTTCTTTTTCCCCACAGCCCCACCAGCATTTGTTATTGGTTAATATCTTGATAGCAGCCATTCTTTCTGGAATGTGGTGGAATCTCAGCATTGTTTTCATTTGTATTTCTCAAATTACCAGTGATGTTGAACATACTTTCATGTTTATTTGCTGTTTCCACTTCTTTGCCTGTTCATTTCAGATGCCCATTTTTGGATTGGGTCTTTACATTTGAGAGGTCTGATTTTTTTTATAGTTCATTATATATTCTACATAGTAGACCTTTGTCTGAGGAGCAGCTGGTAAAAATTTTTTTCCACATTGTGGGTTGTCTTCACTCTGTTAGTGGTTTCTCTTGCTGTGCGGAAGCTTTTTAATGAGATGAGATTCCAGTTGTTGATTCTTTGTGCTAGTTCATATGTGACTGAGGTTTTCTTTCTTTCTTTTTTCCTTTTTTTTTTTTTGGCCAGAAATAATTACCTTTATGGCTGTGTTTTTCATCTTCCATCCATCCATAGATCCTACTCACAGTAATATGAGCCATTATAAATTAACTTTAGCAACTTCTCATGTAAGTTTTGTCTAAGACATGTGGTTTCCTGTTCAATCTCCTCCAGGAAGTTTTCTCATATAAGGTGCTGTCTGAGTTTCAATTAAAGTCCTGTTTAAATCCTGGTCATCAATTTCATAATCTCAATCTTTATCAGACCAATCAGTAAATGTGTTTTTTCATCCATTTATTTCATCTCTTCATCAAATAGAGAATCAAGTTCTTGTTATTGTTCTCCTGAAAGACACTACTGATTTGATCCTTCTTTAGGTATAGGTATTAATTCCTTTAATTTGACTGGGGACAGGCGATGCCTCTTTACTTCTATCCAAGGTTCTGAATCCAAGTCAGGTAAACTGGTAGACAAACCTCTAACCATTGCTTGAAGACTACTTCTTTCAGTATTTTCCTTTGGAATCAAGGGACTTCCAATTCTTGGAGAATTTGGGGCAGACTCTGATTGTGAGCACAAGGCTTAGCCTGATATGAACCCTGGACAATCAATCGGTTGAGACAAATCTGTTTGTGGTGTGATTCATGGAGCAGGGCCTGGGATTGGCCATTTTTCTGGTTCTACCCTTTTTTTCATTTTATCGTCCATAACTTCAACTTCTGTGCTATCCTTCAGTGCCTCTAAGATGAGATTAAGGTTCGTGGTGAGTGCCTGAACACAGCGAAAACCAGCAATCAGAGAAATAGGCAAGAAACCTTGTTCATCCATTTTTCTCTGAAGAAAGAAGTCTCGTTCCAAATTTTCTATACTCAAGGAATATTCAATTTGGAGTTTAATATATTCTTTAAGCAGTGTTTCCTCCACAGGATACAGCTGTACCCCTGTCCCGTCACCATAGTAGCGCATCATACTGGCATTGAATCCCCTCTGAGATGGCTGATCAGTCCTTTCTCCGAGTTCTCCATAACCATACGTATACTCAGAGTCCAGTCGAGGACTGCCTCTTCCTCTTCCCCATCCTCGGCCTCTAAAGGACCCTCGGACAGTGCCACCCTCACTTCTCACACTGGAGACTTCATCTCGATCATCTCTTTTTTCTCTGTCTTGCCTCCAACTTCATGTATCATTTCTCCTATTATTATGTGCTGACTTATTTGCTTCAGTTTGACACCTTGAGTTATTCTGGGATCCAGGTCTTTCTTGGCTGTCTGGCCTGAGATCATCTAATGGAGCGGTACCCACTTGTGCTAGTTAGCTCTGTTTCACTGATTACTTGATTGGGCCTCATCCTCACTCACATTTTCACCAGGACCATTGAATTTTGTTTCCTGGTTTTCTTTACTCTCACTTTTCAACCTTCTGTTCTTTTTCTTTTCTAATTTGTGGCTTCTTACTTCCTTGGCTTAGGATACTCTGAATCCAGTGTTCATTAATTCACTTGGTTTTGGCCAAAGAGCCATATAGCTGAAATCACTGACCTTGTTGGATTTCTTTGTCTTAAGTATTCCTGCTTTTATGGGTTTTGGGGCACTGAGCTCTGCTTCCAGGGTATCGGGCAGGGGTGGTGACAGCTCCATCGTGGCGGGGGGCAGGTGCTGCTACAGCTTTTGGGATCAGGGGTTCTCTTTAGGCGTCAGAGGTTGCGGCTTCTCCTCGGGACCGGCCGTGGCCAACTCCTCCTCGGCGTCCTGGGCCTGTGGACCCCACGGTGGTGGAGGGGTTGAAGTCGGCGGCTCCCCGTCAGAGGAGCCCCCAGAGCTGCGTGCCTTGTGAGCCAGGTGCAGCTCTGGGGGCGGCATGGGCAGAGCCGCCTGAGGCATGCAGCGCCCTAGCACCACAGCCGGAGACCAACTGAGGTTTTCTTCATGAAATCTTTTCCTACACCAGTGTCTTCAAGAGGTCTACCTAATCTGTCTTCCAGCCAGTTTAGTGTTTCTGCTTTAATATTTAGATCTTTGATCCATTTTGATTTTAGTTTAGTGCATGGTGAAAGATATAGGTCTAGTTTTAATCTTTGACAAGTTGAAACCCAATTTTTCCAGCACCATTTATTAAAGAGGCTATCTTTTCTCCAGTGAGGGTGTTTGGCTCCTTTGTCAAAGATGAAGTGGCTGAGTATGTCTGGAGTTATTTCTTTATCTTCTAATCTATTCCACTGATCTTTGGGTCTATTTCTTTGCCAGTATCATGCTGTTTTTATCTCAGTAGCTTTGTAATATAGTTTCAAGTTGGGGATTGTGATACCCCCTACCTTGTCTTTGTTCCCTAGAATTGCTTTTACTATTCTAAGTCTCTTCTTGTTCCAAATGAATTTTTGGATTGTTTTCTCAAGTTCTGTGAAGTATGCTGTTGGAATTTCAATTGGGATTGCATTGAATCTATATAGCAGTTTTTGAAGTATGGTCATTTTCACTATGTTGCTTCTTCCTACCCAGGAACAAGGGATGTCTTTCCATTTTCTTATATCCTCTTCAATCTCTTTTTTCAGAGTGCTATACTTTTCAATGTAGAGGTCTTTTGCTTCCTTTGTTAGATTGATTGCTAGATATTTCACTTTTTTGGATGCTATTGTGAGAGGAATTGTTTTCCTAATTTCCTAATTTCTCTCTCAGTGAGTATGTTATTTGTGTACAAGAAGGCTACTGATTTTTGAGTGTTGATCTAGCTACTTTACTGAATTAGGTTATTAAGTCTAGAAGTCTTTTGTTGGAGTTTTTTGGGTCTTCTATGTAGAGTATCATATAGTCAGAAAATAATGACAGTTTAAATTCTTTGTTTCCTATCTTCATTTTCTTTATTTCTTTCTCTTGTCTAATTGCTGTGGCTAATATTTCTAGAACTATATTGAACAGGAGTGGCAATAGTGGACATCCTTTTCTTGCTCCTGATTTTAGCGTGAAAGATTCCGTTTTTGACTGTTTAGTATGATGTTAGCTGTCAGCTTTTCACAGATAGCCTTTATCAGGTTGAGTTAAAGACCATCTATTCCAATTTTCTGTGGGGTTTTTATGAATGGGTGTTGGATTTTGTCAAATGCTTTTTCTGCATCTATTGAGATGATCAGATAGTTTTTGCCCTTGGCTCTGTTAATATAGTGTATTACATTTATTGACTTGTGTATGTTGAACCATCCCTGGATCCCTGGGATGAATCCCACTTGGCCAGGGTGTATGATCATCTTGAGGATTTGCTACATTCTATTTGCCAGTATCTTATTGATGATTTTTGCATCTATGTTCATTCGTGAGATTGGCTTATAGTTCTCTTTTTTGGTTGAGTCTTTCTCTGCATTTGAGATCAAGGTGATGCTTGCTTCCAGGAATGAATTTGGAAATATTGCTTCCCTTTAAATTTCACCAAAGAGTTTAAACAGTAGTGGCAATAGTTCTTCTCTAAATGTCTTGTAGAATTCAGCAGTGAAGCCATCAGGACCTGGGCTTTATTTGTTAAGCCTGAAACCTCAGCAATGGTGGGAGAATTCTAAAATTGACCCCCATGATTCTACACCCTCATCTCTGGAACCCAGGAGCTGCCACTTCCATGGTCATGTGTTATACACAGCTTTGTAGGCCACAGTTATCTTAAGGTAGGAAGGTTTCTCAGTGAGCCTGAGCTAGGCACATGAGCCTTTAGAAGCAGAGTTTTCTCTGGCTGATAGAAAAGCAGAATGGAGGAGAAAGTCAGAGAAATTTGGAATGTTCACTAGTTCACTAGTACTCCAGGCTCCGTGGCTGGCTTTGAAGATCAAGAAGGCCCAAAGAGAAGGAATGGGGGCAACTTGGAAGAACTAAGGGCAGTCCTTAGCTGACAGCCAGTAAATGAAAAAGGACTTCAGCACCAAAATTGCAAGGACCCAAATTCTGCTGAAACCAGAAAGAGCTTAGAAATGAATTCTTTCCCAGAGCCTCCAGATAAAAACTGAGCCCAGCCAACTTCCTGGTTTTGACCTTTTGATATCTTGTGTATACCACCCAGCTGATCCTGGGTGGACTTTAGACCTAGACAATTGGGAGCTAATATTTTGTGTTGTTTTCAGCTTCTGTGTTTGTGATACTTTTCTAATGCAGAAGGAGAACATGAATACATCTAGTATTTATACACAATTTTTTTTCTCAAAGTACCACACATACATATTTTCAACTTGATTTTCAGATGCTCAAATGGACAGGATGGATCATATTGCAAATCTTTGGATTATATTCACTTATATTCAGACAAATTAATTTTCTTGCCAGAGGTCCTCTAGTTGTAGAAGCACGAATAGAAACCAGGCTACCAGGAAGATTTTTGAAACTAATAAATGTTGAAATGAAATACCTGAATGGAGGCACAGATGTTTATAAAACTTTAGAGGATTTTCTTTATTCCTTTATTCCTTTCTCTTTTCTTTCACTTTCTGGATGTGGAGTCATCCTTTTGAAGAGGGGCTTCCCTTGCTCAGATGTCCAGGACTTTTTTTTTTTTTTTTTGCGGTACTGGGGATCAAACTCAGGACCTTGTGCTTTCGAGGCAGGTGGCGGCACCACTGAGCTAAATCCCCAGCCCCAAGACTACTTTTCTTAAAAAGAGAGCTTTTATAGAGATTGAACACTAAGGAGAAAATCAGCTTGAAAGTCCAAAGTTGAAGGGCTATCAAGTATTAAAGTCTATACACAAATAATGAGCATAATATTTCAAAAATTATTTTGTTACTTTGGTTACAGAGATAGTCAAAATCTTTGTGTGTGTCCAACAGTCCTATCTAAGTAAATTTCAAAAGCAGCCTGCCCCACTTTTCAATCTGTGCTACAGTCGGTGTCTTAAGTTTTCTGGAAAGCCCCATGTGGTAAAGGCTTAGTCCCCAAGGCGATGATACTGGGAGGTGGTGGAACCTTTAAGAGATGGGGTTTTTATGCCATTGGGGGTGTACCCTGGGAAGAAATTGGGGATCCTTGGTCTCTTTCTCTTTCTTTTCATTCTCTAGTCATAAAAGGAACAGTTTTCTCTGTCACATGCTACTGCCATGATATCCTGCTTCACCAAAGCCTAAAAGCAATGGGGTCAACCTATCCTAGCCTAGAGCCTTTAAAACTGTGAGCCAAAATAAATCCTTTCTCTTTCTAAGTTGATTTATCTCAGGTATTTATTTTATTTTATTTTATTTTTATTTTTATTTATTTTTATTTTTTTGGTACCGGGGATCGAACTCAGGTCCTTGAGCTTGCGCAGCAGGCAGCAAAACCACTGAGCTAAATCCCCGGCCCCAATCTCAGGTATTTATTACAATAATGGAAAGTTGGCTAATAGTTTACATCGGTGCATGGCTGAGGACTAGGATTGAGGAGGTGAGCTGCAGCCAATCCTCCAGTCTTTGTGGCATTGAGAACATAATCTGTGTTTCACAGAGAAAGCAGAAAGTCTAGAGCCTGCCTGAGTTGGCCAAGGATTCACCCTGCTCACTTTTGCCTGCCACACCACTGCTCAGCACAGCACATGGCTCAGCCACAGTGTAGCCTGGTGACCCACAGGGGCCACCTCAGGGGGCTCCTCAGAAGGGGGTTCACACCATTTGCCACTACCCAGCTTCCTCTGATTCAACAAGCAAACTTTCTCTACTTCCAAGATCCAGTTCATGATCGAGAGTGTCAATAATTCTTCTTCTATGCTTCTTTGGACCTCATAGTTAAAATCATAAGCTCCAGTGGTCTCAATAACATGGGTTGATATGCTGTATCTAGAATTAACAATCTTTAATTTTTAGAAAGATGCTTAACTTCTCCAAGCCTTAGTTTCCACATTTGTAAAATTGGAATTACACCTAAATTCATAGGGCATTGGGCCAGAATTAAATAATGCACAAATAAGGTTAGTATTATGCCTGGTATATGTTATATTTTTAATGATTGCTATTCACTCTCTTTATTGATATTATTATGACTTTGTTGTAATTATCTGTTCATTGACATTTCTTTCCAATAAGGCAAGGAGCAATTCTGGAGAGCAAGATTTCTGTGAATTTCCCTTAGCATTTGTCCTGATATCTGGAACATTATAAGCCATCAATAATTGTTGCTAAATAAATGGATCTATAAATCAACAACTGCTTTGAAGTTTCTCCTCTGGAAAATATGTTTATATGTATTTTTTAAAAAGGGAAAATATGCAGTGGGTTGGGGTAAGGCCAGAGGTTTTCTTGTTGTCATTTTTTTCTTTAAATACAAGTCCGAGACATCACATCATCAGAATCCACAAGAACTTCAAGAAAAAGGATTTGATGGCATGCCTTCTAGATATATCACATTAAGTGACAGAAAGCCAGCTGCATTCCCTCTTATCCCTGTTTACAGTGGCATTGTGCTGACCAGCTGTGGCAACTGCCCTGTCCAATGCCTTTTTTTTTTTTTGGTACCAGGGATCTAAATCAGGACCTTGCACTTGCAAGACAGGAGGCAGAACCACTGAGCTAAATCCCTGGCCCTCTCCAATGCCTTTTTTGCCTTCTCTTTGCCCAAAGTCTGTTTCCCTAATTTTATCTCCACCGCCAACACAAGAAAAATTGCTGCCAAATTCCAGGCCTTGTGGACATGCCAGCATGGTGTTAGCTGATATTTTGCCTGAGGTATTGGAGCCATGTGGGTGCACTTGAACAACAGGAAAGCCAAAATGATTCTCAAAAGATTCCAGAAATTACTTTTGGAAGCACATTTTAAAATTTTCAAATTGTATGTAGGTGCAATAAGAAAAGCCTGCAAGCATGTGCACCCATCTTCAGAGTTAGTCTCTCTCATGTCAAGTGTGTGCTTGTGACAGGGCTTATGGTTTCCAAGTGTCTGGTCTGATGTCCTAAATTATGTGTGTCACCACACATTTCTACATACTTCAGTGCAGTTTTCTGTTCTACATCATTATCCTTAGAAAGTACTTTTACATGTTTGTGTGTGTGTGTAGGAAGGTGGTGCTTGTGGTTGAGTTATCAAAATATCTCATGGATTTTTTTTCTGATTTCTAGAAGTGACTCATGTATTTATGATTTTCATGTTGAAAAGATTCATTTGGTTCCTGAAAAACCAGTCACTTATGCCTAGAGGGGATACTTACAGATATTTGGTCAATAAATATTCGTTAAGCATTTCTGTGCACAAGACTGTGGTGAGAATTTTAGACAAATGCACAGGGCTATAAGGAATATAAATCCGGTTGTGTATGATTATCCAATATGCAAGCAAAGACAGAAATCATGCAAGCTACATAGCATGTGCTACCACACCTCATTTCAAACTCAATGTTGAAGTATGGGCAGGATTTTGATTGGTGGAAGAGAAGAGATCTGGTGGAAGAGCATTCACAAAAGGTATACCAAAAAAGAACAGAGACAAAGCTGGCACATTAGCAGACTGGCTCAGTGATACCTGCAGGCTTATTTGTTCAGAGTAAATCTTTTATGTTGGGAAGTAACGGAGGGAAATTTACAAAGGGGCCGAGAGTCACTAGGAAAGGACAAGAATGACAACTGTAATAACAAAGCCTTATTACTTTGTGGGTGGCTAAAAGGAAAACAGTGACTTAGGGCCTTTCGGGGAAACCAACACCAAAACCAAAGCAAAATGAAAACAGCACCCCCAAGATTCAGAAAAAATAAGTTGGGGAGGGAAGTACTGAGGTTTTGTTCATAAAGTCTTTTCCTATGTCAATGTCTTCAAGAGTTCTACCTAACTTATCTTCCAGCAAGTTTAGTGTTTCTGTCTTAATATTTAGATCTTTAATCCCCTTCAATTTTAGTTTAGTGCATGGTGATATATATGGGTCTAGTTTTAATCTTTGGGAGGTTGAAATCCAGTTTTTCCAACACCATTTATTAAAGAGGCTATCTTTCGTCCAGTGAGGATGGTTGGCTCCTTTGTCAAACATGAGGTGGCTGAGTGTGTCTGCAGTTGTTTCTGCATCTTCTCATCTATTCCACTGATCCTCAGGTCTGTTTCATGCCATTTTTATCACAGTGGCTTTGTGGGATCGACAACCGGGATCTGATCTTATTAAAAAGCTTCTGCACTGCAAGAGAAACCACCAAGAGACAACCACCAAGAGACAACCTACAAGGTGGGAAAAATTTTCTAGCAGCTATTCCTCAGACAAAGGACTACTATCTAGAATATATAAAAAACTTAAACAAGTCAGACCCCCCCAAATTTAAAGACCCAGTTCAAAAATGGGCATCTGAAATGAACAGACATTTCTCAGACAAAGAAGTAAAAACAGGAAATAAATATATGAAAAAATGTTCAACATCACTGGTCATTCAAGAGATGCATTCAAGAAAACAACACTGAGATTCCACTTCACTCCAGAAAGAATGGCTGCCATCAAGAACTCAACCAATAACAAATGTTGGTGGGGTTGTGGGGAGAAAGGAACCCTTCTCCATCATTGGTGAGAGTACAGACTGGTGCAACCATTGTGGAAATCAGTATGGAGATACCTCAAAGAACTAGGACTGGAAGTCCCATTTGACCCAGCTACTCCCCTCCTGGGTATCTTTCCAAAAGAATTAAAAGAATCACACCACAGTGATATATGCATACCCATGTTTATAGCAGCACAATTTGTAATACCTAAAGCTTGGAAACAGCCCAATTGCCCATCAACTGGAGACTGGATAAAGAAAATATGATTTTTTAAAAATAAAATGGAGTACTACTCAACCATAACGAATGACAAATTAGAGACATTTATAGCTAAATGGGTGCACATTGAGGACATACTCTTAAGTGAAATAAATAGGACACACGTGTAAATAACCGAATAGTTTCTCTGGTGTGAGAAACTGAAAGTGTAAATAAGGATTAAAATGAATATTTGATAATGTGAAATAGGAAGAAAAGGTCCAAAGGGGTAGGGGGAGTGGGAGGGGTAGGGGAAAGGAAAGAAGGGAAAGGAAAAAATATGAGATAAGAAATAAATGGAGGGGCCAGGGATTTAGCTCAGTGGTGCCACGGCCTGCCCCGCAAGCACAAGGACCGGAGTTTGATCCCAGGTACCAGAATGAATAAATAAATAAATAAATAGAAACAAAGCCTTTTGCAAATAGGGAAGGGTGGAGGGGTTGAAAGGAGGGGAGGGGATTGGGGAAAAAATAAGAACCAAGATACATCATGTAAGGGTACAACTTCTCAATGATGAATGTAAATGTATTATATACCTAAAATGTACCAATAAAAGAACTTAAGAGAAAAAAAATAAGTTTGGGGGGATCATTCAGCTTAGAAACACCCTGAGGCCATTCATGAATCAAAAGAAGAGCCAGGGGCCAGAAGAAAAGAACAGGGATTCAGTGACTATGGAACTCTACATCTCCATCCATTTCTTTTGTATTTTCCCATTTTCTAGCTGTACTATTTGCTTCTAGTATGCAAGTCTTTGCAGTTTAGAATCGGAAACCACTGTAATCCCAGCTATTTCTTCATATCATGATATTAGTGCCACAACTGCTTCTTGTTCAGCTCCAAATCAAGGAATATAAAGGTTGGGCTCTGATTTACTTGGTTTTAATCACATGACTATCCTAGATCAATCACATAAAAATGAGAAAGGTCTTTATGATTGGTCAGACCTGTGTCACATGCCCACTTTGTGATAACTGAGAAAGCTGTCTGGGCAAATATAATAACTTTTATGATTCACTGCACTGTGCTGCAAGCTTTATTCATTCATGAATTAATTCACTCATTTATTTCTCTGATTTTCATTGGAAAGACAGTGGAGAACCATAAAAGAGTTTTTAGCTAGTAAGTAACCCAAGCAAAGCAGAGGTTGTCATGATCTCTAGGATGGATTGGATGGAAAAGAGGATGTTGTTCAGACTACTGAACAAAAAGTGACAAAATTTGTCCAAGATGGAACACTATGAAGAAAGAGAAAGAAAGCAACATAGTGGATACTAAGAAGGTAGACCAATCACAGAATGGGTAAGACTGAGATTGCTAGGAGGAACTGAGGAGTCAAAGATGACCCTGGTTAGCCGAGATGAAAAGGATGAGTACGGTAGTATTAATTGAAGTTGGGAAGCCAAAATGAAAATGAGATTGGATAAGGAAATAGCATTGTAAAATAATCCTGTCCTGGAAATGATGGATTTGAACTGGTAACAGTGAGACTTCTTGTAGACAGCTGCAGCTTGCTCAAGAGGAAACTGAACTGAGGATTTCCACTGGAATCATCAGAATAAAAGATGCTTGAAAGTATGAGGGGGGATGGAAATTCCATGGAAAAGGATATAGAAAGAGAGGAACAACAACAGCAAAATAACACAGAACATGTGTCAAAAAGAAGAAAAAAATTGTTTTTGTAGTGCTGAGGATGGATCCTAGGATCTCAAGCAAGGTAGGCAAATGCTCAACTACTGAGATACATCCCAGTACTAGAAATTCTTAGCCAGTTATGATCCTTGTTATAGGTTGAATTGTGCTCTCCCCAAAAAAGAGAGAAAAACTCTTGTTATGTTGCCCAGGCTGGTCTTGAACTCCTGGACTGAAGGGATCCTCCTGCCTCTGTCTCCCAAGTATCTAAGACTACATGCATGGGCCCCTAACCCTTGGTATCTGTGAATGAGACCTTATTTAGAAATAGGGTTTTTGCAGATAAAATTAGGTTAGGATGAGGTCTTTAGGGTGTAACTTTAACCCAATATGACTGGTTTACTTATAATAAAAAGAAGTATGGCATAGACCTTGATGAAGGGGAATGATAGCCCTGTATAGAGGCAGAGATTCGAGTTATGTTCCCACAATCCAAAGAACACCTGGATCCACTAGAGCTTGGAGAAGACAAGGAAAGTTGCTCTCCTAGAGTCTTCTTAGGGAACATGGGCCCTAGCACCTTGATTTCAGACTCTGGCCTCCAGAAATGGATACAATACATTTCTGTTGTTTTAAGCCACCCAGTTTGTAGTAGTTGGTTATTGCAGACCTAGAAAACTAATACAGCTGGTTTGATACACTGTACTCCCTCCTTCTCCAACTTCAAAGCTCTACCTATTCTTCAGAGAAGTAGGAGAAGGATAAAGCATTATCTCCAGAGAGTGGATTCTGATGCCCAAGTCAGCATCTTGCCATCCGTGGGCAACCAGTGCCTGCTGCTGTGTGGATGCTGTGTGGTGACACCCTATTTGCTACATTTAAGTTCAAGGTAAATGAAGCCCTTTCTCCTTCCTTTTTATCTCTACACTCAGAAATGCACACTCTGAATATGACCTGTTTGTTCAAGAAATATCCCGTGTGTGCATAATATCATAGATGGTGTTACTTTCTTGCTAACACATAAAATTCTCATGGTGCAGAATGGAAAGTCCATTGTCTGAGAAGGGTGTGGTCACCAGCTTCAGTTTCACTAAAACTCTTTAAAAATGTTTTCTTTTATTTTTTATTTTTTATTTTTTATTTTTTTACCAGGGATCAAACTCGGGATCTTGCACTTGCGAGGCAGGCAGTGGAACCACTTAGCTAAATCCCCGGCCCCTAAAAATGTTTTTAAATGACAAGGTCAGACTATATAGTTCAGGCTGCCCTTGAACTCAATCTATAGGCCAGGATGGGATGGCCTCGAACTTGCAGTGATCCTCCTGCCTCAACCTCCCAAGTGCTGGGATTATGAGCTTGTGCTACAATACCCTGCTAAATTCATTTCCAATGCAAGAAAATTAGGAGATATTCCAGGTGCTTCTAAGGTCCTATATAAATTTTGAAAAAGGACACAGAAATCTTATTTTGGAGTGATTCAAGACTGTAAAGTTTGGAAATTAGTTTTCATTTACCATATCTAAGGATAGAATACATACACTACTCTCTAATAGCTCAGACAAGTATGAAGATTCAGAAAAGTCTTCAATTTGGTAGAAATCATTACGGGATTGTTACATATTCAAAGATAAAGTGTAAATGGAATTTAAAAGGCTGAGTAAGAAAATCCTCCTGGTCTCCTATGTCTATCATGAACTGAACAGTTTTGTTCCACCATGCTCTTCTGCCATGATGTTTCTGCCTTGGAACCTGCTGTTCATGGACTGAATCCTCTTAAAACGTGAGCCAAATTAAACTGCCCCTCCCTTATGAGTTTTGAGTGTTTCTGTCCAGCCACAGCAAAGTTTATAGATATAGTCAGGGAAGGTCCAATGTATTGCTTATGATTTGGAGTCTTTCCTTGAACTCCAAAATTTGACCTCTGTACTAAGTTGTTTTAGGAACCAAGATATTGTGTAGGAAGAAATGAGAAGTGTTTTGTACATATCATTTTTAAATGTCTGTAAATGTTTAATACTCTGGTACAGATGCATTTAACATCACCAAATTAATGAAGTCAGCCAGAACACCCTACAACTGGGGATTTGATGAAGCAGTTCTAATATTTTGCTGCTCAGAGAGTGGTCTCCAAAACTTTTGCAGTGAAAATTGTATTCATATAGCATTAGCTCTCATTTGTGGCAGTGATAGCCATTCTTGCATCAGTACACTTATCATTGGAGGAATTACTGGAGTTCGAAAGGAACTTAAGAGTAGTTTTCTTTATTTGTTACTTGTATATTGAGGATAGTGTGATTTTCAATACAGGACCTACCTATTTCACTTACTTATGACTACATTAATTGAGTCAAAAATAATGCTTAAGTACCAAATGTTGTATAGGAGATCTAGTACAGACTGGAAAATAGAGAAGTGAAAGAACTGGTCAATCAACAATTACACTAGAACATTATAATAGATGGAATAGAAAATCTCAACAAAACAGTAAAAGAACACACACTGTATTAGTTACTTTCGAGTCACGGGGGCAAAATATGTGACACAGGCAACTTAAAAGAGGAGAGGTTTATCGGGCTCATGGTTCTTTTAGTCCAGGGTTGGCTGGCTCCAAGGTAGAAATGCCATGTTGGAAGGGCATGGAGGTAGAAAGCTATTCACTTCATGGCAACCAGGAAGTAAGAGAGAAGAGGAGGGGAAGAGCCAGGGACAAGAATACATCCTTACAAGTCACATTGCCAGTGACCTACCACTCCAACCACGCTCTACTTCCTAACAGCACATGAACTGTTAAACCCATCCATGGATGACTCCAATGAGTGTAACACTCACATGATCTCATCACCTTCCAAACACATGGGAATTGGGGAACCTTTTATATCTAAACCATAACACACGTTTTTGTGAGATGGCTCTTATTTTTGTCCTTAAAGTGTTTTTACCATCTGCATCATTTGAATTACTTCAATTCTTTAAAATGCAGTTTCTTAACCCTCTTGTCATCCAATTCCTCTATGCTTTACAACCAGAAGAGTTATCCTGGACTAAGAATGAATTTCTTATTGATGGCATTGTATTGACATGCAATGTAGTTATACCACAGTGACATTATTTATATAGAAATCGCTTTTTGCTAAAAAAAAGTTTCATCCATATTTTTTCTCTCCTCTCATTTCTTTATTTTCCTTTTCTATTCTTTCGCACACACTTAGTCACACACATGGTGCCACTCTGTGACACATATCCATCCCATTTACTCTCTCACATGCTCACTGTCACGGGCACAGGCACATTTGCATCACTCATTCTGTCACAATCCCTTTCACACTGAGTTTCTCACTCTTAAATACACATGACCTCAAATTTGTAATTTTCTACAGATGTACAGCATCCCTGGAGACACATCCTCTGTCCTTTGAGCACATAGACTTTCTCCAACAGTCTTACTCTTGAGTGCACACACCCACATCTGCAGCCACTCAGGCTTTTGTGTCAGGCCTCTCCCACAACTCGGGTGTCTCACTGGAGCTTGTAGTAGGGACAGGAGACAGGAAGGGTGGGGGAGATACCAGTAAGTCATCTGTCCTCCACCCACTTTTGCTTTGTAATTTGTTTTCTTGAATTTCTTTCTTCCTTCTGGTAAGTAGAGAGAGAACTTGCTGAGTAGTTTGGTGTGGCTCTTTCTAAGCATAGTTGGAGTGGTACTGAGGAATGGGCATGAGAAGGTATTCTGGGGACCTTCAGAGTGAGGTCACTGGGAGGGTCAGAGAAACACTTCATGACCCCCAAGAGAAAGACCCATCTCACTACACAGCTACTCTTCTAAGAATTCTTACCACTGGGAATATTCTTTGAGCTAAATATTACGGTACTGTGACTCTACTAAACAAACTGGGTCTCTAGGAGAGACAACATGTCAAATTATTAGAAATGATTATTGAGTCTTAATCTACTCCAGGGGTTGGTAAAGCCTTTGTGGAAAGGACCATCTAGAAAATATTTTTAGGCTTTGAGGACTCTGGTCTCTGCGGCTATTATTTAACTTGACTATTACAGAGTGAAAGCAGCCACAGACAACACAAAAATAAATGTGGGGCTGTGTTCCACAAAACCTTTATTCATAATATCGAAACAGAGAATTCTGTACCAATTAAGCTGGTGGTCTCAAAACATTGAAGAATGAAGCTGTGAACCGAAAGGAGGAGATTAGGAGAGATTTTAGTGGAAATAAGGAGAAGTAGAAAGGGTCTTGGTTTCTCCAGGAGGGGAATCTGAAAAGTGGAATTTCCACATGGCTCCTGGCTTCAGAACCTTTTGTGGATAAGTGGAGCATGGGAGTTGCTCAGGCTCTCTAATCCTAATCAGCATGTAGAGTTTTTGTATTTTAGTTCCTAAAAACTCAGGCACTTAGTAGAAGGGGCTAGAACTCCCTGTAGTAGGTAGGGGGCTGCATTCCATGTTGCCTGAGAAAGCTCAGTCTTGGTCCAAAGTCAGAGTTCATGCTGTATTCTTATTTTAATTCTTATCAATAGGACTGATCACCAAGCTCTCTCTCTCTCTCTCTCTCTCTCTCTCTCTCTCTCTCTCTCTCAGGCCTTTTCCCTAGGTAGCTGCCTTATTCACAAGCTAACTAAATAAACTTTTTTTTTTTTTTTACAAAAACAGACAAGGTTGTATTTGGACAATGATCTATAGTTTGAAGACTCTTGATCTATATAGATAATACTATGTTTCCCTCTGATTCTTTCTTTCTTTGGGTTGCCATCTTACTTAAAAATGGCTGCATCAAGTTTTCATCAAGTTTGGAAGTTTTACGATAGGTAAACATTAAAAAATCAGTTCTACATCATGAAAAAAATTATATTTTGGTGGCCTTACAGCCATGCTAAAAAGATAAGAGATCATTTTCTAAAATAGTGACTGTATCACCCCACAGTACCCAGTAAATGGTTTATTTAACTATGAGTCTCAGTTAGATTTTCACAAGAAGGCTGCTGCTTTGTACTTGTGCTACTCTGTAGGATGTTCCTAGTGTATTAGAAGAAAATATACCAGGTAACTAGGACATTGGGAATAGGTGAGGCCTTAGTGTCATGTCTAAGAGGGACACACTATCATAATATGATAGGGGACTAGGGACTAACATAAAGTATCCGGGGCACACAAAGAAAGGGACCAATTCTGACTCCAGCAAAAGATATTCCAGTTAGTTTGTTTTTTTTCTGCTCCAAGAAAATTTCATCTGAATGTGTCTGGTTTTTGAATGAACTAGTTATACAGTAAGAAATGGACACTAGAGAACAAATGTACTAGAGATAGTCCATATGAGTAGCTGCAGATTTGCATATTGTACTTTTCATTAGTTTTCTCTTGCTCTTGAAATACCGTTTAAGTTTGGCAACCATTTCTGAATAATAGAATAACAGCAAAGCTGTTACAAACAAAATTTATGCATAATGACATATTTACACATATACTGTAGAAAGAAAGAGAAATGCAGATTTGTAGAGATGTTTTTACAGAAAATATCACATTTGTGTATGTATATATGCATATATATGTGAATGTGTATGTATACATACATGACATAGAACACATTTGCCTAGAAAGTACAAATTTTAAATAGTGATAATTTCTGGGCTGTGTGGGACTCCCGCACTACTGTATTTTCTTTTTACCTATTTCTCTCTTTCTCCATCTCTGTCTCTTTCACGTTTCCTGTGTGGACAAGTGTTAGATTTATAATTTAATAGGACAATGAGGATATTTCTAGTTAAAGTAGTACTACTTGGGTATGGTGATGCACAATGGTAAATCCCAGCTACTTGAGAGATTGGGGTAGAAGGGTGGCAAGTTCTAGGCTAGCCTGGGCAACTGAGTGAAACTCTGTCTCAAAATTAAATAAAGTAAAAAGGGGTGGGGATGTAACTCAAGGGTAGAGTGTTTGCGTGGATGTGCAAGGTCCTGTGTTCAATCCTTTGTACTACAAAATACATAAAATAAAACAGTTACTAAACGTTTAACAGACATGACTTCAGTTCTGAAAAGAGGAATTTGTATGTGTCCTACTTTTATGTAGCTTACCCTACTTTCTTTGCCCCTTTCCAGGTGGGTTGTTTGGATGATAGCTCACTTCTAATCATGAACCAAGAATGCGTTTTATCAAGCACAGGTATAAAACCTTGTCTACTACAAGTAACGTAGTAGACTCTGGGAGTACAGTTGACAATTAAGGAGAAAGAAAGTTGATTTTGGAAGCAATGTCTTCTGCAATTTTAGGCACATTACTTATCCTTTCTGAAATCTTGCTTCCTTATTTCTGTTATAGAATTAATAATACATACTTTACAAATGTGTAAATATTAAATGACAGTTTATAGAAAATATCTAGCAGAGCCTGCCATGTGGTCTGTGCTGAAAAGTTAACTCTCCCATTGTCACTTGTTAATTCACCTCCAGAAACAGCTGTATTAAGAAGACAAGAAATGGGTCAAAATACCATCATCAATATTTCCCATTCTTTATTTTTCCCCATATCCTAAGCCATTTGCCTTTTCTTTCTCTCTCTCTGAAAAGCAAATACCCAGATGTCAAGGATATCCCGGAGTGGGAAACAGATGGCAACCCCTTCTGTACATTGAAAGGCCGATATAATGTTATTTTTAAATGAAACTCTAGAAACAACATTTGAAATAATCCAATTGCTCTTGATAATATCATATTTAAGAAGAAACCTTGGTTCAGACAGGTTTCATTTTAAAACAGATATTTGGCTTACTGCATATAATATCATTTCCCCCTTGTTCAAATTTCCCAATGAATCATCACCTCCTTTCTTGTCTTCCTATACCCAAAAGATCACCAGTATTTGCCTATGATCCAGTTTCCTCCTCTGGAAGATTGCCAATCTAATGTGAGCACGTTCTGTGATTCTCAGTTTTCTACATGTCACTATGGGTTGGTTGCTCATTGTGTAACCTGCCATTTCCCAACAAGGGGTATCAGGATTTTAATTGTAGACATAGGTATTAATACAGATTACGTGATTTTTTTTCCATATTAAGGAGAAGCAGTTTCAAACTCAGCATAACCCAAACAGCTTTAAACTTTCTTTTCCTCTATGTATTTTCTTCCGTGGTATCACATTCCCTCATATAACCCACTGCTATGGTTTGGGGCCAGAATGTCCCCCAAAGGCCTCATGAGGGGCATTTGGGAGGTGATTGAATCATGGGGCAATGCAGTTGCCTGCTGTTTGGAGGTGGGTCCCTGCGGTGTGACCTGGAAAGGTATATCTCCTTCCCTGGACCTCCCCTTCCTTCTCTGCTTCCTGGCCTCCATTATGCTCCTCTGCCATGCTGTTCTGTCTGGGAGCCAGCCAACCATGGCCTGCAACCATGAGCCAAAATAAACCTCATCACCTTTAAATTGTGGCTGTCAGATATTTTGTCCCAGAATGAGAAAGTAACTAAGATGCCCCATCATGCAACTGAGCATGGTCCTTTGTTGCTTTCTTGCTCTTCCCCATATCCAAATGGTCACTTTGTCCTTTCCATCTCTGTCACCAATGCCCAATTCAGACTCTTCTCATCTTCTATCTGACAACTGCAAGATCAGCTTCCCAACTAGTGTCCTTGCTTCTGGCCTTTATGCTCTCATATTCATCCTTCACATCTATTCTGTTACCGAATGCAAATTTGTTGGTGAAGCTTGATAGCTGGGTAGCTGTGACTCAGGGTCTCTCAGGAGATGACAGTCAAGCTGTCAGCTGGGGATGCATCATCTGAAGGCTGGCCCAGAGCTGGAGAATCTACTTCCAGGCTCACTCATGTGGCAGTTGGCAGGAGATTTCAGTTCATTTCCGTAGGGCGTATCCATGAAGGGCAGCAGGCTGTCCCCAAAAGTGAGTGATCTGAGGAACTGGGGGAATGCAATCCAGATGAGGATGTGGTGTCTTTTATAGCTTAATTCCAGGAGTGACACACCATCACTTCTGCTGTATTCTATTGGACACAGTGACCTATCCTGCTGCAGTGCAGGAAGGTATCTACAAAGGTGTGAATCTACAAAGGTATCTTCAGGAAGAGAGGATCTTTGGCATCATCTTGGAGTCTGGCTAGCACAAGGAGCAGGCATTCTCAATGTTCCTAATTTCTTCCTGCATAAATGTTCTATTTTCCCTGCTCCTAAGGGTGTTTCTATACCTGAAAGTCATTAAAAGAGGAAAAAGAGTAAACTATATAAAGTCTGAGGAAACCTGTCTAATTTCTGAAAATTGTTGAGGGGGAGTTTTTTGTTTTTCAGAGGGAGAAGACAAGAAAAGTGTGAGACACATTTCTGCTAATATTATTGGTTCAGCAGCACTAACCAAGTTCTATTAGGGAGCCAACAATAAGGTATGTGTTATTACTATGCTAAAGGCTCACATTTGTGATAGTTAGGCCTTTTCCCAATGCACAGTCATCAGACATGTAACCCATGAATCCCCTGAAAGAATAGAAAGGGAAGTAGTGGCACATTTATAGAATTGGACTGTGATAAATAGGAGGTTGGAAAACAATGAAAAACAGCAAAAATAGTTTACTAGGGTTCCTAAAGGAATGGTGCCAGGCTCAGTGCTCAAAAGGAGTTCCATCAAGAGAACAGACAACAGGGCCAGGATTTAGCTCAGTGGTTCTGCTGCCTGCTTTGAAAGCGCAAGGTCCTGAGTTCGATCCATCCCCGGTACCCCCCACCCCCCCAAAAAAGAGCACAGCCAGCAGATGCAGCACGCAGCATGCTCTGTTGACAACAGTTCTGCCAGCTGGACTTGTAAGGTTTTTTGTTTGTTTTTTGGCTCATTTAAAATATGATTATTTCTCTCATTCATATACAGTGTAACCATAAGGCAAAGAGTGGCAATGGTTTTCTGAAGGAAGATGAAGATACACTCGCTCATGGGCAACTTTTGTCCCTCCCTTCCTTCCCTCTCTTCCTCTCCCTTCCTTCCTTCTCCTTTTCCCTCCTTTCCTTCCCTCTCCTTTTCCCTTCCCCTTCCTTCCTCCCTCCCACCTTCTTTTCCAGGACGGATGCGGCCCCTCTAAGGAGCTTTCCCTGGTGCGCTGTGTTGCCTGTACCTTCTCGGTCTCTCTGGTCTCACTTTCCCTCTCAGGCTTACTTCATTTTCCCCAACTCCCACCTTAATAGCTCTCAATCTCATCACTCACCCAAGCTGTATTGGAGTAAGATAATAAAGAGCTTCAATTTAATATAGCTGAAACTTCCACCATTGGAAGATTTTGTAAGTGTCTCAAAGAATTTACTTCCCTCCAGACTATCCTAGAATTGAGGAAAAAAAATCATGTTGTCAGGTAGTTTCCTCCTTAATTCAAAACCCTCTACTTATTTCAGAGAAAATAGAATTCACTTATTCGTTTGATTATATATTCAGTGACCCATGTGCTTTTGTATCCTCTGATAACCACTTAAAGAATATTTTTGAAGAATATTTGATAATAGATGATTCTTTGCAATAGATACAAATAGCTGCACCCTATGTGCCTTGTTATTTTTTACCATAAGATTCACTTTTATACACTATCTGCCAAGAGACTGTTTCCTGTATGAACTAGGAAAACAAAGATAAATAAGCCATAATTTATGTTTCTAAGTATTCTTTTTCTTTCTCCACAGCCTTTTTAAGTGCACTTTTCATCATTTGCTTACAAGACCTATCTGAAAAATACATCAAAACAAATATCATTTAAAATTATTAGTTTTAAAATCTAGTGTGTCTCTGAAATCTAGAAAAGCCATCCTCCCCACACATATCCCGCCCCTCAAGATAACTCTTAGGTATCCTCTAAGGGTCAGTTTACAAGTTGCTTTCTCACTGGCTGGATGCTTAGTTCCTATATTTCTGCTTTTCTTTTCTTTTCCTTTTCTTTTTTTTCCTCTACTTCCTTCCTTCCTTTCTTCCTTCCCCTCTCCCTTCCTCCCTGACCACTCATAAGTTATACCTGTTGAAATTTTCTATTTTCCTTAGCAGCAAAGCCTCACACAGAAGGCTCTTGTTGTTTAGCCTGTCTGCTTTGATTAGGTGAGTAAATGTAATATGGAATGAGCAGGAGTTGGAAGTCATTTTGCTTTGAGTTCAAGCCAATTTCTCTTAACCATTTTAAGTAGGAATAAAGCTGACATATCAAAAGCTATCTGATTGCTGAGTCTATGCCTCACATGGGTCCCGATTCTCTGGAGAAGTCTCGGTTCAGTCAGATTCCACAGTTACATGCTCTCATTACACCACAATTCTTTGTGATTCTCTTATTATTCTTTTACAATGTCCCTCTCTCTTTTTGACAGAAAAGCAGAGACCTTAAAAGTAGGAAGAGAGGAGCCAGATCTTCTGGATTTAAATTCCAGCTGTGCCATTTACTACTTATATAAACCTTGGCAAGTTACTTAAACTTTTGTTTTGCTTTGTTTTTTTGAGACAGACTCTTGCTATGCAGGCTGGCCTTGAACTCTCTATGTAGCACCTAGGCTGGCCTTGAACTTCTGGTGATCCTCCTGCTCCAGCCTCCTGAGTGCTGGGATTATAGGCATGTACCACTGTGCCCAGCTACTTAAACTTTTATAAAAATAGTTTATAGAAAAATTGAGTAGAAAGTAGTGACTCTCTACTCCTTTGTTTCCCCTCCTTTCCCCTACAGTTTACCCTATTATTACCATCTTGCATCAATGTGGTACATTTTTGTAACTGATAAGGTAATATTGATGCATTTTAATTAAGTAAGTCCACATTTAATTTAGGATTCACTCTTTGAGTTGTACAGTTCTTTGGTTTTTCCCAAGTGCATAATTTCATGTATCTGCTATGACAGTATCAGGCAAAATACTTTCCAGACTCTAAAACTCTCTTGTGCTCCTCCTATTCATGCCCCTACTTTGCCTCCCCCAACCCCTGGCAATAAATGGTCTTTTAAATGTCTCCATAGTTTTGTGCTTTGCAGAATATCATATAATTAGGACCATACAGTAAATAGCATTTTCAGACTGTTTCTTTTCACTTATTAACAAGATGTACTTAAAGTTCCTTAATGTCTTAGTGGCTTGATAGATTATTTCCTTTTAGTGCTGAATAATATTTTATCATATGAATGTAACACAGTATTTATCCACTCACCTATGGAATAACATCTTGACTGCTTCCAAGTTTGGGCAATTATGAATACAGCTGCTATAAATATTTATGTGTAGATTTTTATGTAGATGTAAGTTTTCAAAATATATGTGTAAATATCCAAGAGAGTGATTACTGGAATGGATGATTATAAGACCATGTTTAGTTGTCAAATTGTCATCCAAAGTGGCTGTTACCATTTTGCATTCCCATCAGCAAAGAATGAGAGTCCTAATACTGCAGTCCTTGTCAATATTTATTATAGCCAGTATTTTAGATATGAAACAATCTAATAGGTGTGCAGTGACATTATTGTTTAAATTTGCAATTCTTTAATAACATTTGATGTTTAGCATTTTATATGATTATTTGTTGTCTGTGTATGCTATTGATGAGGTGTCTGTTCATATGTTTTCTTTCTTTCTCTCTTTCTCTCTTTCTTTCTTTCTCATTTTCTTTTGTGTACAGCTGTCCAGTTGTTCTAGCACCATTTGTTGTAAAGATCCTTTCTTCTTTAGATTTCCTTTACTCTTTTTCAGAGCTCACTTGAGTACATTGTATGGATTGAATGCTGTACTTTCTGTTCAAGTACCCTGATGTGTTGTCTATTCTGTCAGCAATATCACAATGACTTGATTAGTGCAGCATTTTATAAAATTTTGGTTAGGTGGCTTTAGTCCATCAACTTCTTTCCTCTTCAAAATTGAATTGGCTAATTGTGGTCTTTTACTTTTTGGTATACACTTAAAAATCAGTTTATCAATGCACACAAAGTAACTAGAGATTTTAATTGCAATTGCACTGCATCTACAGACCAATTTGAGAAAAACTGATGTGTTACCAATAAACATGGACTACCTAATTTTTCTCTTGTTCTATTTACTTCAATACAATTGTGCAGTTCTCCTCACATAAATCTTATATCTATTTTCTTAGAGTTATGCTGTGTTTGTTTATTCATATCTTCATTCATTTATTCTTGGTGCCAATATAAATTGTGAGCTTGAGTATATATTTTCAGTACTAAGAGCAGAACCTAAGGGTGTTGTAGTACTAAGATACATCTCAGGCCTTTTTCTATTCTTATTTTGAGACAGAATTTCACTAAATTTCCCAGGCTGGTCTCAAATTTTCAATCCTTCTGCTCTAGCCTCCTGTGTGGTTGTGATTATAGCTGTGTGTCACCATGCCTGGCTGTGCTGTGTTTTTTGTTTCAAATTCAAATGTTTATTGGTAGCATATAATAAGCTAATTGGTTTTTGTAAATTTTTGTATCCTAAAAACATGCTACAATTGCTTATTAGTTCCAGGAGTCATTTGTCAATTTTGTTTCAAAAATTCTACATTGTCATTTCAGCTGAGAAAAAGACAGTTTTATTTTTGTTGTAAAAACAACTTTTATTTTCATTTTATCTTATTGTATTAGCTAAGATTTCTAGTACAATGTTACATAGGCATGATGAGAGGGAATATTTTGTCATGTTCATATTAGGAGAAAGCACCCAGTTGTTCATAATTAAGTGTATTGTCAGCTGTAGGCTTTTTGTTTTTTGTTTTTTGGTAAAATATTTCCGACCAAGTTGAAGTGGTTCATTCCATTCTTCCTGCATTTGTTGTAATGATCAAGTGAACTTCTTCTTTAGTCTGTTGGTTTAATAGATTATATTAATTAATTTTTGAATATTGAACCAACCTAGCATACCTGAGATAATTTCACCTTGTCAGATATAATATTTTGTTGAAGATTTTGTATCTCTATACCAAGAGATAATGGTCAGGAGGTTTCCTCTCCTGTGATGTCTATCTTGTTTTGGTATTATGGTAATGCTGATCTTATAGAATGAATTGGGAATTATTCCCTTTATTTTCTAAATTAGTTAATAGTAAATTGGTGCAATTGTTCCCTAAGTGTTTGGTAGAATATGCCAATAAAACTATTTAAGCCGGAAGTTTTCTGTTTATTGTTGACTCAATTTCTTTACGAGACATAGGCCTATTGAAATTATATATTATGTATCCCGTGTCTAGGAAAAGATACCATGAATTAGAAGAGATGTCACTGTGGCTAGTTTCTATATCCATTCATTAGGGATATGAGACAGACAAGTGACAAAAGAGACTCACATTATAATATTTTATATTTTTCATGAATTCAACAGATTATATAATACAGGTTTGAATCTACTATTAACCTATTATGGTGCTCGCTTCAGCTGTACATATACTAAGAACACACTATGCAGTATAATGGCTTCTCTCACCAGCTCTGTCATAAGTTCCCATGGGGTCCTGGGTTGTCTTCGTGTTTTGCTGTGCGATGTCACTGAAACAATAGAGAATATCTCATAATTCTTTTATGAATGTTTTGTCAGCCCAGGCAATTATGAACACAACAGGGAATATATCTAGAATTCCTTATCTGAATGATTTTCCATGTCAATGTGAAGACAGAAAAATATTGAAAAAGGGTTATTCTCACCATTTCATTACCAATCATATATTTTTGGCACTACTCCATCTAATGGTTAGAATCAGAAATTTTTTAATTGAATGTTTCACCCTCTCCCCCTTCTGGGTTTATTTTGTTCTCATTGCTTTTAAAATTAATTTCTCTTATATTGTCCAATCTTCTCCATTACATTCTATAAATGATAAGAGTTGTCTGAAGTTGTATCTCTTTGGTTTTACAATTTTGGCCATTTGTTGAGGTGTTTTCAAAATGGCAGACATACAATAAATGGAAATATAATCTATGCTTTTTTTAAAAAAACGTTAGATTTTGCTGCTGTAAATTTACCTTTAAAATTCCTTTCCATGGTGAGTAATAGGGAAGGCAGCCTAGAAGAAAAATATTTAAGACTTGCTCAGCATCTCATTCTGTTCACTTAATTATACTGTTACTTGTTCTAGAAACTAGTGTAGTTTACAAAGCTGTATAAATTTCAGGAATATTTTATGCAATAAATAGAGGATAAGCAGAGAAAGCAAAGATAAACCAGGGCATAATGTGGAGATTAAGAGACAAAAGTAATAATAAATATGGATGTTCTTACTGTAAGGGTACAAATTGGCCCTCAATTTTCCAGTAGGAATTCCTGAAAGATAAACTTGCATAGTCACCAACTTCATAATTATCTATCAGACCAAACACAAACACTTTGCAGAAGCACACCATTAAAACTATCACTGAGAAACTAGAACAAAATGCCCACTCAAGATTATCCTAAAGATTGTTCAATGTGATGTACAAACACTGTTAGTATCAACACAGTGGTGCAGGGCACCGGACTCGCTCATATCATTAGAATGAAAATGGATTTCAGTTCATGTACTTTGGCTGGAGGTCAGGATGCCATCCTCAAAATTATACCTTCTGGCTAGTCTCCCTCCTTAAAGGTATGAGTTTTACAGTAACCGGAGAAATGATTGCGTGTACTCTTAAAACTCTTTCCTGAAAATTGCTTCTCTCCACAGTCATTCATAGATGTTACATTACACAGCACTGGGTTGAGATCAGTGACTAGAGACCAGCGACAATGTAGTGGTCTCTGTTTTCCTGGCCCCACATGCACTTCTCTGTACTATCCCTGTATGGACCCTTTTCTGTTGCACTTCTGTTCTATAGCATTGGCTTTCTCGTGGGTGTCTTTCCTTCCCAACTGTCTCACATAGTTCTCCCGATGAGCCCCAAAACTTCCCTTTGATCATATTGCTATATGCCTATGATGCTTAAGTGGTTTTCCTATTACTTGATTGAGAGAACTCACGAATCTTATATTGGTATTTAAGATGTTTCATAGACTCACCATTACAAATCGCAACTCCCTGCACAAACCTTTGAATTATCTGTGAGTATTTGCCATCGCTGAAAGGTTTTTTTTTTGCTGTTTTTCTATTCTCTGTCCTATTTATTCATCCCCTTTGCACAATTCATGATCTACAGAAAGCACATCATACCTCGAATCTCATCTCAGATCCCAGTTTCATCTTCATCCTCTGCATTCTGATACAGCTTGCACCTTTCAAGGGCTTGCTCTCACTCCAGTTTTCCTTTCACCTCATTTCAGTGGCCCTCCCCATGCTCAGTTGTACTAGCCATTTCCGCCACCAGGACCCTCTCACTCTTTTCCACCTTGGAGCTTTGGTCCACCCTTTCCCATCTTCTGGGATGGTTGGCCCTTGACTCTTCACAAGACTGTAGCTTTCTCAACTCTCAGGAAATCCTTCTAATAACCTCCTTTGATGAATCTCACCCAAGTGGCTCTCTCTCATCATTCTCCAATATATAGATTTCTTTATGTTTGCCTGTATTGTCTGTCTTTCTTCTCTAGATTGTGAATAACAAAAGGCAAGCTTGTTCAATGAATGAATAACATATATCATGTATGCTGTATGTTGAAACTGTTTTATTAGACATTACAACTCTTCTATACCTAATACAGCATGATACATCAAAGATAAGTGATAAAGATGATTGTTGAATTCATTTGACTGGCTTTCTCCTCTTCACAGTTTATAAGAATGTTGAGGGCAATGATAATAATTTTTATGCCCTCCACTAATTTCACAAAACATTGCACATTAATCAGTGCAATTAATTAGTGGACTATATTGCTAATTATTTTTATTGAATCAATAGAGAAAACATTAAATTGTGGAAAATACTTTGCTTTTTTTTCTTCAAGGAAACTACTATATTAAATGTCTAAATTAAAAGTATGCTATTTTAGAATAGATTACCGTAATGAGTCATAATGCTACCCATGTACAATGAAAGTAATAAATTTTAGTGTATGCATAAATAATAAGCATGCTTATGTAGCACTGTATATTTTTGACAATGACTCTATAAAACTATTAGACCAATCATCTTCATTTTCTTCTCAAAGGAGCATATTGTCATTGCTACTCTTTTCTTCAGAATTCAATGAGTATTATAATTTTTGGCCATATATATCACACCCCCAAAGTGTCCATATTAAAAAGGCATTATTTTGTTGTTTGGTTATAATGAAGTCCAAAGTTGAACATCAGAGTAGTTGACAGATCAATTAAATAATGTAGTGGAGTTTTGGAATGGAGAAACAACTGAAGTAGTTTTAAATTGTGGCTTTATAATATGCAAGTTTTGACCCCAAGAAAATAACATGAATATTTTCACCCACAGTTTCCTTCTCTCTCACCCTTAAACTTGTAGAGAAGATCATATATTTGAAGGAGTATCATGTAATTGCCTGACACACAAGTATTAAGTACTATTTTTCTAATAAATTGTTGGAGAAACCTCAGTAAGAAAATGAGTTATTATTTCATGGTTTCTCAGTTATCACAAATCAACTAACTTATATGAAGAAGTAACTGTTAGGTATGTTGATTTTTTTTTTTTTTTTTTTTTTGCCTGAAGACACAGTTGTTGTCAGGTTTGGTCTTTTTCCTCAAACGTCCTTGCTAGCAATACTCTTGAGCACACAACTCCACTTTAAAGCTATAGAATATCAGATAAAGAGCCATCCACACATCTCTTCTCATCTCCAATAGAATATATTTTGAGCCCATTGAGCATACCTGGAGCACGTTTGTTCTACACACTGAAAAATCCACTTCATTTTAAAAATAGCTCTTCATGATACAATCAATCAAATATTCAAAATGGTCTGCAAATGTCAGATATGTGGTCCATGCTCCACCAAAATGGAGTAATTTTCCATCACTTGCCCAGCAGTTGAGCCAAGAAGATAGCGAATATTTATAGGCCTATCCCAGGGTGCTAGCTAACAGAGGGCCTGGGCCGCCTCTCAGAGAAAATAAACAAGGATCGCCTACACTTTAAACCTGCCCAGTGTTTCTCAGCCAGCTTCTCTTTCTGTTCACAGTGATTATACATACAGCACTCATTTGTGGCCACATTTGGATTGCCCCCTGTTAAGTTATAACAAATGTGTTAGAGGACACAAGAGTTGTTTTCCTTTCTTTTGACTGCATGTTTAGATTACACGAATCATTTTGTTTAGGCCATCTTTTGCTCCTTGGTTTGCTTATCCTAACTCAAGAGGCCACCACAATGTTTGCTTTTCTTCATTAAGCTTTTTGAACATTTGCAAAGGATTAGAACAAAAAAGTATTTAAACAGTAGAATACATAAAGCCGTAACAAGTAATTTCATCTGAAATCAAATGTGTAACTTTCAAGACTTGATGTTGAGAGATAATGGATTTTATGAGATTCTGAGATCTTGCAGAGTTTGATTTTTTCTTTGAATATTTCATCGATTATGTTAATAAAATCATATCTGTTGTGATGATTTTCTGAGCATGTTGTTTGTTTTTCTATTGTTTTAAAGTTTATATGAGTCCTTGTGACTTGTCTGACAGTTTGACAGCTGGGAGTGATCTTAGAATTATCCTTGTAGTTCAAATTCCTCGATCTACAGCTAAGGAAACTCAGGTTCTGGTAGGTTAGGAAGGGACATATCCTGGAGTCCAGCGATTGTTAGTGATAATGTAGTGTGTTTTTACCAAGAAGAGCCTCCTGGCTTTCCTCATAACATTTAAATCTGTTCCATGGCACTGGGTTCATCATTTAAAAGTAGTGTGGAGTGGGAAGGAAAACTACTATCAACAACAACATTCTTTTTTCTTAAAAATCTTAAGGAGTAGTTTTAACATTTCTTTTATAATTAGTTTAATTTTTGTTTTTAACCTTCTCTTGGTCATAAATACCATTTAAGAATCTGTAAAAAAAAACCTCTAGACCGGGCTGGGGATTTAGCTCAGTGGTTCCGGTGCCTGCTTTGCAAGCACAAGGTCCTGAGTTAGATCTCCAGCACCAAAAAAACCGGAAAAACAAAAAAACTCAAAACTCTAGACCATCTTGATAGAAAAACCCATATATACATGCAGAAATTCACAATCAACTTCATGGAATCCATAGACTCCAGTTCTTAATTCATTTATATGATGAATCACAAGTGTTTATCAGAACAATGGTGGTCTATTTATATGTCTATATTTGAATCAATTTAAATATTTACTGCAATTTGCAATGATGTGATGGTTATTGAATAAATGGTAGCCATTATTACTAAGAGGAATATTAAAACATTACAACATTACAAAGTAAAACAATGGACTTAAGAGGAAACTGAATGCACTCTGCACAAAATTGGTTTTCATTCCTGTGATCTCACTGTCAGAAACAATCCATTTTGTGTCAGCTTCAGCTCATTCAAGCAAACAGATTTCGTTTGACATGATGGGCTCCTTTGTAGACAACACAGAATAAAGATTCCAGTAATTCCCTAACATATATCTAAAATATAGTGACAGCAAATGTTGTTGACCAAAAGGTGGGAATAGGACATTATAACAATATGTGTTTTCTGATATTCAATGGCTAAAATGAAATTTTTGTCAAATTGTGAGGTGACTTCCTGGGGTAGGAAGCTGATTTGAAACTTTCAGAGTGAGGCTGGGTAAACCAAGTTAGTATTCACCACAGATTCATACTTTAGATCTCAGGGCTGCCATGGAGGAAACACTTAAGGATATAAAGATGTGTGACAGATCAAAAGTACCCCAGTTAGTAACTTCTAGTCTAGGAGAGGTCCTAATATTTGTCCCATCATGATACTAAAGAATACAGGAAAACCAGCATAATAACAAATAAAAATGTCCACATGGCAGTTTTACTGCCTAAAATGCCAATTGAGTTTGATTTATGCATGTCTAATAAAAAAAATTCAGATGCCAAAAGTAGTCCACCAAAACAGAACAAGACTTGTTGCATGAACTTAGGTAGAAAAATATTTAATTTTTCAAAATATTCGTTCCTCTCTTTCTACAGCCTACAGACTAACTCAGAAAAGAAGCAGAGAGGAAGAGAAAGACGGAGCAGGTGTTAGAGCATTGTTTCCTCAAGGGGAAAGACTTACACATAAAGGCGAAGATATGAAGGAAGGAAAAAGCCAATGGAAGTATTTGTTGATAACTGTGGTTTTCAAGTACTTAATTTTCTTTGTCACCAGGTAGTATAACAGAAGATCTATTGTCACTACTTGCTGAGTGATACTAGGTGAGAGAGAGCTTTCCAGACTTTGCAATTGATTGAGAGGGTTTCATATCCATTCAAATTCTTTTCATAAAAGGAAGAATAGATTAAACCAGAATCAACATGCACAGAATAAGCCAAGAATGATCCAGGTAAGGAAATAAGATCTTTCATCATATCACAAAAGATATGTCATATGTAATAAAATATTACAGAGCCAGAGCACATGACTCTCAGCATGTTGTAGAATCTGAGTAAGACTTGCTCTTGTTCTGGAAAAAGATTTTGGATAATGACTGAACAGTTTGGAAGGATGTAAGATACAACCTGTATATACAGAAACTAAACTGTAAGAAGAAAGTGATTTGAAATAAAGAGCTGCAAAAGATTAAAAGGAGACTAGGTGAGAGAAATGAGAGAGACAAGAAACTAAAGAGCCAATTCTGTATTCCACGTATATGGTAGCTAGAAACATGAAATGAGAACTCAGAAAAATAAATCAGTAGCGTTGGAAACAATTGTTTCCCCTTTTGGGAGTTTAAGAAAAATAAAACTCATGAAAGTGATCAGAGAAAAGATATTGTGGTGAAATAGTAGGTAGTATGGGCCACAGCATCCCTTCCCACTGATCATGGGCTAAGGACCACCTTCCATCAATCTTTAAGGGTCTAGGTCTTGCCTAGGGACCTGCCTAACTCCCAATAGCCACAGTGGGAGTAGTAGCCACAAATCAGTTTGGGGGGAAATCTCCAACTCAGGCACAGGTGCAGAAACACCTCAAGTGTCCAAAAGTTATCTCCAGCCACCAACAAACACATTCTCTACTCATCCACATGGGTTGTTGTAGGGAACAGGGAAAGGGAACATTACCAGAACTTATGCAGTAGTTCCTGGTCTCCTGTGAACCACAACAGCACAAGGCAAATTAAAGAATAAAGACAGGAAAAGAGACAGAGAGGAGGTTGGTTTCTGGGCCTGATCAACACTGCTCTGGGCAGCACAGACGAAGGCACCCTCAGCTTGTCACTATTTATTGGGGTCATAGGGAGTAACAGATGACTCAGAGGGTGGGGATAATCCTAAATTAACAAGGATTTATAATTGGAGGAAGTATCAGATGTCTCAGAGGGTAGCAGTAATCCTATGACCATAAGGATCTTATGCTGATGAGGATCTTAGGTCGATGGGAAGCTTATGTTGATTAGGACCATAAGATAAGCAAAGACTTCTTATAGTCTTTGGATAGGTGGATAAGTTAAGCTGATAAGTTAGGTGGATAAGTTAGGTGGATAAGTAGGTGGATAAGTTAAGTTGATAAGGAATTTGTCCCTCCCCAGGTGAAATCTTTCTCTTACTACTCAGTTCTCAAGGAACCAGGATGTCTTCAGTTGATGGAATCTTGCCCTTGAGTGTCACAGCATCATAGGACCACTCCAAAAATGGAGTTATGTTTTGGCATGTCATACCTGGCCTGAAGGCAAGATGACTAGGCCTAATCATAATTTAATTGTGAAATGATTTTTCTCCAAAATTATGGAGAATGGCTCCCAACAGGTTGCATCTCATGGATACAGTTATAACAGAATGAATAATAGGAAATGACACGCACAGTTAACCCAGAGGATGTGACAGCTTTGATATCAAACACACTAGGGACAGCCCTCTGTCTGGAAAGAATTTAGACTATTGACCAGAAATAAAAGATTCCTTTCTTCTACCCTTGAGGCCCCGTGAACCTTTTTGCCAGTCCACACGGTGTACTTCTTTTCTGTCTGTGTGTCTTATCCAATTCTTTGTTTGGGACACCAAGAGCCTGGAAAGAAGTCACACAGTGCTCTCTATCCAGTAACAGTGGGTCAGAGAACAAAGACATAATCTGGGCATAGAGCATCCTGAAGGAAAATGTTCCCAATAATTATAAGCAATACTCACAAATGAATTTGAGGAAAGTATCCGTCCTTAGAGAAAGTCTGTATTAGTAGACTGAAAAACTGACAACATTCCTTGGAGAAAAAAAATACATCATAAGGGAAGCACACTAGGCAAATTCAGGAAATAGAAAAATAAGATAAGGTGAAAAATTTCCAAATGTTTAGGCAGAGACAATAAAGTGTTTACTTTGAAAGGGGCATGTATCAAACTGACCACTAACTTCTCCATGCAATAGAGGGTTTTACGCATTTTTAATTAAAATGTTATGATTTAGAATTTTATTTCAAACCAAACTGACTTTTCTGTAGGAAAGACCGAGAAATACATTCTCAAATATATTACCAGTGTATTTGAAGAACACTTGAAAAAGTCAAAAAAGTCAAAAGATACAAATAACTCTAGTTGAAGGAGCTATCATGCAGAAGACACAAAAAATAAAGATTGGAGAATGTGGGATGGGGGGTGCTCTAAAACCCTGTTCATGGGGATGTAAATCAGTACAGACAGTGTGGAAATCAATATAGAAGTTTCTCAAAAAACTAAAATTAAGAATAACTCATGGTACAGCCATACTACTTGGTATATATCCAAAGGAATGGAAGTCAGAGATAATAATAAAGTTAACAGCAAATATCAGTGAAACAGCAAACATAATAGAGAGAAAAATCAATAAACCCACAGTTGGTTTTTTGAAAGGCCTAATAAGATATATAAATTACTAGGAGGATAGACAGCTTTAGAAAAGAAAAGTATAAATTTTCAGTACAATTACAGGTCCTACAGATATTAAAGAAGTAAAAATGATTCTACACATGCTAGGTAGACTTAAGTACCAAAACAAAAAAAAACCCCAGCTTTTCATTGACTCAGTATGGGATCTGATGAATTTGATGGAGCTTAGCAAACTAGGAAAAAAATTGAAGATGGAGCAAGTCTCATAAAATTATGAAATATACTATATTTACATATAGTGCAATACAATTATACTATAATAGATCATATAAAACTATACAAGTAAAATTATTAAACAGAGAAATTTTAAACAACTGAAATAACTGTGAGGATAAATCATGTTCATATTATAAAAAGTTCATATAAAATTGGTTTGTAGATCAAATACAACCTCTGCAAATTCCTGTACTTTGTTCACATGTATGAAAAATTCTTATTGAAATGAAAAGGGCAAGCATAGGTGAGTTAGTTTTAGAAGACCAAAAACAAAGTAAAAGGACTCGTACCAACAGGGCTGGGGATATTCTTAAACTCTATTATAACAGTATTGTATTGTTGAAAGTACAGATAAAGAGAACAATGAATAGTATAGAGTGCAAAATCTGTTCTGCTCACATTTAGTCATTTAATTTCCAGTTAAGTGGCACTGCACCATGGGTAGAGATGAGGGTCATTTAAAATACACTGTGCCGAGTAAGCCATTTCTATTTGACTCTTATCTCACTCAATATAAATTTAAAGGGAGGTGGATCATCAGTGTAAATATCTTTGTAACTTTGGTGACAGGTAATTGTTTCTTGAATATCAACAAGTATAAAATTAAAACTTGATGGATTGGACTTTATTAAAATGAAAAACTGCTCATTGACAAATACCACTAAGTAAAAGGAAGCCACAGCAGGACCGGGGATTTAGCTCAGTGGCACAGTGCCTCCCTGGCAAGCTTGAGGTCCTGAGTTTGAAACCCGGTACCAAAAAATAAAAGTAAGCCACAGTGTGGGAGATGATACTTAGTAACACATGTAAAGAAAGAAGTCATATTTAAGGCTATATAATGCAATTTATGAATAAACAAATAAACAACAACCTAATAGAAAAGCAAGGAAAAGGTTGAAATGGCCACTTTACCAAAAAGGATATTCACATGAGAGATTGTGAAAAGGCCTGTTACATCATTTCTCATGGGAACCTTGGCTGCAATTCTACAGCTCATCTACCATGGTGACTAAAATAAAAAGGAGCAACAGCAAGCACTGGCAAAGATATGGAGCAACTAGGATTAGCACACCTGTTGGAGGACATGAAAATTGACACCATCACTTTGTAAGATGCTTTGATAGCATCTGAGTCTCCCCATGTGTTAAAGGCTCGATTCCCCAGCCTGTGGTGCTGTTGGGAAGTGATGAAACCTATAAGAGGTGGGGCTTAGATGGAGAAAGTTTGAATATGGGGGAGGAGTCCTAAAAGGGATTGTGGGACACTGACCTCTCACCCCCCTTGCTTCCTGGTTGCCAGGAAGTGAGTAGCCTCCTCCAATAAGTGTTCCTGCCATGTTGTATATTGTGTTTTCACAGGCTCAGAGCAAGAGGGCCAGTAGCCATGGCTTGAAATCTCTAAAATAGAAGACAAAATAAACTTTCCCTTCTTTGAAGTTTATTACCTCAAGTATTTTGTTATAGTGATAAAAGTAGACTAATACAATATCTACTGAGTATAAGCAATTCACTTTACACTTGTATAGTGACAAGGAATTCTCAAAAAAGTTGTCTGATTAGAGTCTAAATATAAAAATTTACCCTATATTCTGAGACATAGCTGGAATCAGTGATGGGTGAGGGTGCTGCTTGGCTTACCCAGGTAATCTGCATGTGCATGTCAACTCAGGGGTTGGTAACAGCCATTGTGTGAAGACAGGCTTGACAGTAAGCTTCAGTAAGTGTTTGGGATTGTGCCACAAAAAGTTTTTCATGCTCAAAGCTTAATTAGATGACAACAACTTAAAGAAATTGTCTTATATTGTAAAACACATCACTCCCTTCTGAAATCAAGGGTAAAATTAGTGGATACCTGAATTGTTCATTCATCTTTTCTAAAAAACTGAAAGGTCACAATGTTATTGTAGTTTTGAAAGCAAATGAGAAACACTAGGTTTCCTAAGTGCAGATCACCTCTGTAAAGAAAACAGAGACAAGGAGGCCTCTCCAACATGCAAAGGACATTCAGCGCCAGGATGATGCCCTTGCTACATAATGGAAGAAGCAGATTAGGGGAAAGTGCACATGCTGAAGGTGGTACTTGGAATTCACATCAGATGCCCTGCTCTTGAGTAATTTATGCTACTTGTGATAAATTGAAATTGTCACAACTTCAAATTTAATACTTTCTTTAGCTGGTACAAGGAGAAAAGTTTAGAAAATACCTCAGTTGGCAGTCAGTGCAGGTATCAGGCTTGACCATGTTTCCTTTAATTTCCAGCCAAATAAAAGAGAGCTTTGGTCGTTGTTTTGTTTTGTTTGCAGGCCATACCCAATATCAGCTATCCCAATCTACCACACCAACCTGTAATTAGCCTTTGTCCTCGGTCTTAACTCCACAAAATGTCAAGGAATCAGACACAGCTGTTTTGGTCTCAGTTTTAACATGGAATTTGTACTCACAAAATGCCATTCTCACTTAAATCTACAGTATTAGGCTTTTTTTGAATCTATGCACCAATCTACAAACCGTCAATGAATGCTCAGTCCTCGTTTTCTTTCTTGCGTCACACGGCCTCGTGGTCTGTAGGAGGAAGAGGGTGACTGGGTTGTTCAGCAGTGTTTCTCTTTGACTTTGTTGTTTGGTCAGTTAAGGTTAGGGAACTTGGAGAATCTACCAATAGAGGTTAAATTGATTGTGCACATATTTGTTTGGTACTGGGGATCCAACTCAGCACCTTGCACTTGTGAGGCAGGTGGTGGAACCACTGAGCTGAATCCCTGGCCCAGACTATGAAGATCATTTTAGGGTACCCCTCCCTGATCATCACGGAGGGCACCAATATGTCAAGAGGGTTCACTTATTTCTTATTCTCAAGGCATTGGCAGCTGTTGCCTGCATAGGCAACCTGCAGTCAGGGCTCACTACAGTGAAATTCTGAGGTTTTTCACTCATCACTTGATTCTGGCTTTCAGGTTGGGCAGGTCACAGCAGAAAGACAGAAAAGCAATGCTAAGCAGCAAGTCAGTTACAAATTAAGTGGTTCTGCAGGCTTTTGCTGCTTTGCCCTGAAATTTGTGTCTAGAAAAAAGTGGATCCATGCTCCAGGCCCAGCATATGTTTCATATTTGCTGAATAAAGTTTTGGTACCTCTGCTTCATGTTCGCTGATTTCCCATCTGGGATGTGAATCTCTTCTTTTTCTCTGAACAACAGTAGTAAGTCACTGGGCTCTTCCTGTTCAGATTGCTGTCCTAAAGCCACTGGAACTCACTGGCTTTGGAAGTGCTCTCATTTTTTGTTTTTCTTCTTGCTCCTGCAATGTGGCCAGACACCTAGACCATTCCCACTGCAAAATATGATTGAGAAAATAGTCTAGAGGCTGGGAGATCTTGCTTTGTGCCATGCCAGGTAATTTAAGTAAAAACTGTAGCAATGACACAATCAGGTAATACTTTTCCAAGATCTCAATGATTAAAAAATAATGCTACCAATAAATAGAGATAGAAGAAAAAGAATGTCCATGTGCTTAAGTTCAACTTCACAATGGATAACATTTAGAATTTATCCCTTCTTGTTATGTTACCCACCATCTTTTCTTAGCACGTGATTTATCCATATTTTTCTTTGAGGCTAGTTGGGAAGTACAGCAACAAGCCATCACTGATATTTCTGTAGGAAGCAGCTTATGTTTCCTCATGAATAACTTTGCTTCACTCTACCTTTTCAAAGATTTGCAAAACTCATTATAAGAAAGAAAGAAAGAAAGAAAGAAAAGAGAAAACAAGAACAGAAACTATTCTATATAGGAATTATTAACCTGTTGTAGAGGCCAAATAATTATATTATCAATGAAATTTTAGGAGCCAAATGCAAAATCATGTATAGGTGCATGTGTTTATAATTCTGGGCAGATGCATAGCTTTCCTCACATTGTCAAAGTAATTCCAGGCTCCCTAAAGTTTAAGAGCGCCTGCAACGGCAATTGTGTTTTCTTCAAAACACACCCAGTCTCTGTTTTTTATATAAAGGACTGACATTTGAAATCTCTGCTGCTTGCCCAAGCTACCATCCTTTTCTTTTTCTTCATTAAGTTATTTAAGGTAATCATGTTGGAATCATGTTGTGCTACATTTTGTGTTTTTTATTCATTCCTGCATAAGTCTGGGTGACTTTCAGAAAAGCAGAAACAGTATTTATCCTCTCATAGTACTCTTCTAGGGCTGGCAGAACAGTGTCTGCTCACCCCAGTTTTTATAGGATTTTTTTCTTTTTTGTCAACACTTATCTGTTTGTGCAAAGCTTTTGAAACATTCATTTTCCCCTTCTCTCTCAAATATCTTCAAGTTCCCTAGTTCAGAGAAATTCATACAAATTGTGCCTTCTCTGGGAATTCTATGAATTCCTCCTCTACTTTTATCCACCCAGTCTCATGCACAATAATAGTTTCAAAGTTACTGTAAGGGATATTTGCTTTCATAATTTTCTTCCATTATAAAAGCAAAATATCCTTTCATGTACAGAGAACATTAAATGTATAAAGAATCTGCTCTCCAGTTCCAGGGAGCTTTTCTGGACTCCAGTAATTGCAATTACTATATTTCATTTACAGAAGAAAGATCTAGTCCCCTCAACTGATCTCCTACTTTTGATTAGAGAAAGACCACAAAGCCACTTAGGTAACTTAGAGACTGACAGTATTCACCAAGCTTGTACTTAGTTTAGCCAAAGATACCAGCTGAGGGTCATTCATGTTTTTTTCTGCCAGTTCTCCTGGGATTCCTTATCAGTAATTGGGCCAGAGGACAATGAACTGGAATAAAATTAGAAGTTTGAAAATTAGACTTTTTCAAAATGCGTTAAGGTGTTTTGAAAGACTATTGGGGAATATCTCTCAGTGACTTAACTTCTTTCTTTTTTGACAATGTGTTCATATTTTTATTATTTTATAATGTGTCTATTGGGAGAGATGGAAATCAGTTATTTAACTAAGACCATTCATTTTCCTAATCAGTTAATTTTGCTGCTGGGAAAACAGAGACTTAGCCAAATAGTTCATCCTACTAGTGAGGCAGAGCAGAAGAGTTCATTAGAAAAATGTGCCTTATTTCCAACTTTTGCTAAAATTCTGAGCAGCTCCAAACACCTTAACTTTGTTTCACTCAAAAATGCACTTGAAAGTGTTTTCTTCAGAACAACATTTTCTTTATTTGATGTTCTTTCTATGAACCCCAAATTTGGAAATCCATTAGCTGGATTTTTGGTAAGATGATTGCCCTGATAGTCAGAGATAGTCAAGGCCAATTCATGTAAGTCTGAACTTCAAGTCAATGAGCCAGTCAGGAACATATAAAGGTTACAAATACCATTCAGTAATGAAGTTATTTTAAACAATTTGAACTCAGGGAGTTAGCGTTAGGCTCTGTGCTTCTAATATTGTACAGGCCCAGTCTCATGGAGAATTTAAGCTTAAATAACTTAACTTCTCAGTATCTAATTAAAAAAAAAAACCCTGAATGATCAGCCAAAGATTTATGCTGGTTGTGAAAATTAAACTGGGCTGTCAGTCCATTGAATAGAGAAAGTACCACAGAAGAAATTTACCTTCTAGATCTTAGCACAAAGGCGGAAGGATACAAGTTATCTAATAACCCACAAACATAAGAAAAACTGCCTCACCTCACACTGGTTGTTCCTGTTGGTAACTTAAAATCTAAACCTAATCAAATCCCCAAATCCCAACATCACCGACAGTGCTTACAGTTTACTGATCAATGTAGATAAATGGCCCCATTAATGTCAGGGCAGTTATGTTTGTCTGAAGAATATACGTCTGTATTTCAAGTTGCATTATCAAGTCTATCCATGGGATAAGAGTTGTTTACCTTCACAAATTCCAGGCTTCTGAGCTGAACTAAACAGGGCAAGTTGAAAGGCAGGAGCTCAGAGCAGCAGTACACAGTCTTTTAACAGCTTGTGGTCTGCTAAGGCCAAGTTAGTAAAATCTAGACTTAGCTCTCAGCTCTTGGGATGAGGGCAGTGGGCCCTCAGGTCTTTTCTGCTACCTACAACCTCAGTTGAAGCCCCTGCAAAGCTGATAGCTGCAAAGTCTAGGGAATAATTCTGCAAAGTATTTTGTGTTGGATTAGTATCTACAGATGTGGGTCCAAGAAATTGCTCAACAGCTCATGAAGGCCAAGGACGATCTGCCACGACATGAGTGTCCCACCCGTACTAGGTCACTTCAGGCACAAGGCCAGTTTGGTCTGTACAGCCAAACCCAGACTTCTCTCCTATCATCTTGTTTCCAATTTGTTGCGCTTCTATGAAATGAGGTGCTTCTTCATCATCAGGTCAGGCAGAAAGGTAGTGACAGAGTAAGAGATGGAGATCACAGAACTCTAACAGATCAGCACCCAATTTTGCCTGTGCTGTCTTGGACATGATCTGCAACCCACATTTGGACAGTGCAGCAGCTGCTTGCTGCCACCTGCTGTATTCCCTGTTGCTAGCAATCATGAGACCAGGACTCACCACTCAGGGGATAGAAAGGAAAGCAGAGGAAGCCAGAGATTGGCAGGGCTCTCATTGCCCAGGAAATCCCCCCAGTAGTGTAGTTATGGATTCATGTCACAAAAGCAGCCACTTTTCCATCATGAATGGACAACAGCAATTTTTTTTCAGGACAGAAAATAGGTTTTCCTTTATCGTAACACATGGTTATGCCTTCCACATTATAACTATGGAGGGAAAAAGAAATTGAATTGTGCACATTCAGGTTTAATAGAATTTAAAGTGTCTACCCTCTTAAACTTCTTCTGGATAAACAATGGATCAAAATAAAAGAATTCATGATGTCTAAAGATTCTTTGAGTAAGGCTCAAAGATGCATATTTCAAGGTGATCAAGATTTCCTGAAAAAACTATCACGTCATTCTCCTTTCCTTCCCAATCTTTTGTTTCTGTCATTATGAGATTCTTTAAGTGACCCAATTTCCTTCTGGCAACCTAACTTCCAGATGCCCACTCCAGTGTCTTCCATACTAACTCTCAAGTGAAATGAGTAAAATGAAATTCACCAATGGTCTTTGACTTAGAAGCTGTCCTCTTCAGCTTACTCCAAATCCAGTTTCCCCAATCTGCTTCCAGTCTTTTCAAAACTCTGGCCCTTTCATGGCCCTTTCACTTTTTACCCTGTGCCTACTATTTTTTGAAATTAAAAAGGAATACTGAGATTTATTCACTCTCATTGTAGGCAGTAAGAATGAATCTAAATCTGGGCATGAACACCTTGTTTTTCTAACTCTGAACTAATTTCTTCTCTTTTGTTAATTTACAGTTTCAACACTGATGACTCTGCTAGTGACTTATCTAGAAAATCTTAATTTTGCCTTTCTGAATGTTGGCATTCTCCTTCTTAGCACTTTTTTCATGAGATAGAAAGGTTTTACTCCATAATGCTCATCACCTAACCTATGCAAATTCTATAATAGAGGTTACAGAGTAAGTAGAAGAGCATAACCATGCAGTGGTAACATTTGCCTTTGGGAAGTAATGATTTGTATGACTTTTATTGTTGGGTTAACATCCTCCAGCCACATTTGCAGGATCTAGCAATATGTTTTTAAAGAACTATACTATCTCTAGATATTTAACTGATACGGAGGCTCAGGTTTACATAGGGTAGTGTTAAATATTTCTTTTACAGCATGTCACTAACATAGATCTGTCCTGGGCCAGGATTTAGCTCAGTGGCACAGCCCCTGCCTTGCAAGTGCAAGGTCCTGAGTTCGATCCTCGCCCCCCCCCCCCAAAAAAGGAAAAAAATAAAAAGAATAACATAGATCTGTACTCCGAAGTTTGATTTGTTAGCTAGCTAACATCAGGAAAACAGAGGACTTGATGAGTAACTTGATATCAGTGACTGGGTGAGAAGTTAATCCCTTTATTAAGTCTGAAAGACAGTGTTATGGGGTAGAAATGAGGAAGCAGTGCATCACTGGCAGGCTCCTGTGATGTATCCATGTACAAATAAGGTGTGGGCCTGTCCAAGAAGCCACATAGCCAAAGGTATTGAGGAAAGTACATCTTTAAAGACAATCTTCTGAAAGTTCCTATCAGGTGTCTTCTTATTTTATAAGTGCCCAACATTATAAAACAGACCAATAGAAATAGAATGATAAAATAAGAACAGTGTTTACTTAAACTGTGAAAGTTTCTCTGAACGCTGTTATGTGGTAATATAAACTATTTCTTATTTTCTTGCACTGTTACTGTATTCCACATAGGTTAGGTTCATAATATTTATTGAACACTTTGTTTATATATCTCCCTTACAACCAGACCATAATCTCATCAAAGAGAGAGACTATGCTTTTATCTCTGTGAATTTCCAAGTCATAATGCTTTGTGCATGGCATATGCTTAGTAAATGTTCAGTGAATAAATGAATTAAGAGTTTCTTATCTCAAAATAGATGGCAGAAAATAAATATACAAATCTGAATTTTAAGAGAGGACAGCAAAGAGTTGTGCTAAATCCTAGTGTAGATACTCTAGGCCAAGATTGGAATTCCAAACTGGATATGTAGATGCACAGGCATAAACTTTACCTACTCAGGAGGCTGAAACAGGTGGGTTGCAAGTTCAAGACCAGCCTTGTCTACATGTCATCATTAAAGTGTGAAGTATTTATTGAATTAAAAATAATAAAATTTATTGTTATGCCATACATTGTCATTTATGAAGACAAATAATAATAACTTACCTTTATTGAGACCTTATATCTTACCATATATATTCAATCCTCTTAACAACCATGCTACTATATAAAGATGAGGAAACTGAGGCACAGTTGCCTGATATCACAATCCAGTAAACGTCCAAGGAGAACTTAAATTCAAATAATGCAGAACCCAATTCATAGGCTCCTAGGATGCACTTTCCTTCAAACCAGCCAAGTGGGGAAGGTGGTATGATCACACAACAACACAGAGAAAAGCCCAGTGTCCCAACATTGGATATCTGAGAAGCCAGAGGAAGGGATAGATGGAGCACTGTATGCATTGCATCTTTGATACTCTCGGGGTGATGAGGTCCACCACTTGACCACTCCCACTGGAAGCCCATTTTCTCTTCCTTGTTCTCTCTTCCATTTTACCAGCCTTGGTTTTGAATGTCTCCATATCCCGAGGGAGGTGTCATGCAACTGCAGAGTATGCTCTTTCCTAACTCCCTGTCATACATGCATGTGCATCAGTGAGGAGCTCTGGCACTTAGGAACAGGAAGAGAAGACTTGAATGTTTCTATTTCTTTCTTTTATAAGTTTCTCTACCTTCTATTTGCCCTTTTCTACCTATCTTTTTTTCTTTTTTGAAGTCATTTACCCTTTTCAAAACTGTCAATATATCACATTTATTAAGACATCTTCTTGGCAAGAGATCAATCAATATTTATAGGATTTTGGTTTAGTGTTCATTAAGTTTATCATCAATACCAATGTATTTAACACATATCAGAACTACTTTATAATGTAGTTCAGCTCTAATATTTATCATGAAGTTGATATAGAATGTGTCCCTAAATTCTTTTGTCAGCCAATATCATTATCGATTTCTCTTTCATTTGAATTTGCCCATTAGAAATTATAATTTTCATAAAAATTTGAAATATATCATTGAAATTACTTTGCACATCATAACCCCTATGTTTAAAGATCAGAGCCATACTACTGAAAAAAAATCATTACTTACTTGCTTGTTCTGTTATTCACTAGATACCCAGAAAAGCAACAGTGGCAGCAATAAGTTCAGGGTAAAGAGATTGGGCTTGCAGAAGTTGGGCTAAAGATATTCTAATGAGCTAAAACAAGAATTGAAATTGAAATTGACACAAGAAATCAAGGCATCTCATAGCAGTCATATTTTGCTTATTTTAGACACAATGTGACACTTAACTAAATAATTGGATTAATTTAATGGCTACATTTAATTTGCATTTTATATTAAAATAGCATGGATGGGCCAAGTAAGTGCTTCCTTGCTGTGCTACTAAGAGGCTATATGACTTTATTTTTTTTTATGATATGTATTGGCCCAAATAAGCCTTACAAAAAAGTCTGTCCCTAAGAAAATGTTTCTCTGTTCTCATTCTTTTTTTTTCCCCATTAACTTTAATGGTACATTTTAGGTATAAAATACAGTTACATTCATCATTGGGATCTTGTACCATTACATGAGTCTCTTGGTTCTTGTTTTTTTCCCCTTCCCTTGCCCTCCCTTCACCCCCTCCACCCTTCCCTATTTGCAAAGACCTTGTTTACATTTTTTTTCCTCTTCTCATATTTTTTCCTTTCCCTTTTTTCCCTTCCCCTACCCCTCACAATTCCCCTCCTCTTTTAGACCTTTTCTTCCTGTTACACAATATCAGTTTTACATTTTTAAAATTACAATATTATTTTATTATATTATATTATTTATATTATTTATCATTTATATTATATATTATTATATATTATAATATTATATTGTATGTATTATAATTATTATATATTATTATATTATATTTATTATATATTTTATATTATTGTATTATTATATTATTATTTATATTATTTATTATATTATTTTTATATAATATTATTTTTAAATTACGAAAAGACAATGAGGATCACAACCCCAGGAAACCCAGCAGAATGAATCCATTGGGTGTGACAAATTAAACGCAAAGGGGGAGAATCCAACAAAAAGAAAAAGTCATGACAAGGCTTTTAAAGCTTTAAACTTCATCTCCCTAATGAGGGTATAATTCAATCTTATTATTGTACTGATTAGTATTTTTCTGATTCTAGAGTTGCACGCCTTTCCTTGTGCTATACTGGCTATTTATCATCTTCTTATGTCTACTTTTTAATTAGATTGTCTATTAATGAGCTCTAAGAATTCTTTATATATTCTGGTCATAGATTGTATGCATTGCAAATATGGTCTGTTTAAGGACTACTTTTCATTTTAATGATGTCATTTAAAGTTCTAAATTTTGATGGAATCTCATTTATCAATTTTTTTCTTTTATACATCATGTTTTTTGTATCCTAGGTAGTTCTTGCCTTCCCTGAATTCATAAATATTTTCCCTTATAATTTCTTCTTAAAGTTTTATACTTTTAGGCTTTCTTATTTAGGTTCATAGATCCCTTCAAGTTATTTTCATGTATGGAAGAAAAGGGTTGAGGTTAATTTTTTATATACGGATACCAGGTGTTCTAGTGCCATTTGCTGAAGACACTGTCTCTTCCTCGGCTCTTGAATCGAGTTTGTATTCTATAAAATGCTAATGTTAAATAATCTTTCAAAACTCAGTGGACCATATATGTGTGGTTCTATTTCTAGATTCTTTGTTTTATTCCAATGATCTATATGTCTTTCCTTACACCAACACTGCCTTGATTACTGTAGCTTTAGAGGCTATATGACTTTAAATATATTACTGAATTTCACTGTACATTTTTTCTCTTTCTGATAGCTAAGGGACTTGGAAACAAAATTCTAAGATTCTATATGAAATGATGCAGAGAATTTAATAAAATTTCTGACAATGAAATAATTAAGAAATTATAATGCTCTGCAAAAGACAAGAAAATCGAGTAACATGGATATTATGAATTATTCTCAGTAATCCAAAAAATAATGAAAGAGAATGAAGGAGTTACAATTTTGAGTCAAAGCGTCATAGGTTTAAGCCCTACTCTGCCACTTCTTAACCGTGTGATCTTGAGCTACTTAACATCTCAGAGGCACAGATACCTCATCTATACAACTGAGTGTGGCCCTTACCACACTGAATTGGAGTATACATTAAAGTAGGGTGTGCACACTTAGCCATTAATAGAGGGTTAGATATAGAATCAACTCCTAATAAATGAACATTATTCCTATCTCATAAGGCTTAAGGCAGATTACTGCTCTTTAAAAAGTAGAAAATTATAAAGTCATCGTTAAATTTTATTTTCTCAAGATTATTTCATCCATTACTTTTAATTAAAGAATTCCACAACATTTGAATCAAGGTATAACCAGAACAGTGTTCTGTTACATAAGAAATATCATGTTGATTAGTTTGATTAGAATTTTATTTCTATATTTTATGATGAAAAATTTTAAAAAATACAGATCTTCAAATAGTTGCATTAAAAAATACTTGTGTACTAACCACCAAAAATCTACACTGAGGGGCTGGGAATTTAGCTCAGTGGTTCTGCCGCTTGCCTCACAAGCACAAAAAAAAAGTCTACACTGAATATTTTAATATATTTGCTTTATCACTTTTATATCTACCCACTTTTCTCTCTATCCATCTGATGGGGATTTATTGCTAAATTAAAATGCATTATTTTTATTAAAAACCCAAGAACAAAAACAATAAAAATTAGAAATATACTTCTCCCTACAGCCAGACCAAAAGAAATAGTAAGTTTTCAAAACTCATTTAAAAAGATGATGTTCCATATTTTACAAAATTTGTAAATCATTTTCTCTTTGACAACTGCAATTTTATTATAATTCTCTCCCACAATGAAGAATAGTTAGAACTGCAGAACTTTATTATATTGCAAAATTAGAGGGTTTAACAGTCACAACAAAATGCACGTATGTGTCTTATTTTTATATCTGGGAATAGTTAATGAATTACATATTCTACATTCTATAAATATTATCTTCCAAAAATATTTCATATAAAATGAAAATATCATCTTTCAAATGACATACTTTGATACCTATGTAATTTAAACATTGGGTGAAAACATCATCTGGGGAAAGCCTTTCTCTGCAAGTTCAAGTCCAAAGGCATCTTTCAATTATCTGTTCAATTATCCTATTTTGACCAATTAAAATGTGTACTCACTGAAAATTCCTATGACCATTCTGTTAAGACACAGAGTTGACTATGGCTCTCTTAACATTTTAGCTGGTGCTATCAAAAAACCCACTTTGCAGCACCCTGCTAATCCTTCTAGAAGTCTAATGTTCAAGGGCATCTTTCATTTCAGTTAAAACTATCTGTGCACACCCTGTTCTCTACAATATTTCTCTTTTTTTTTTACTGTTTTTCACTGTTACTCCTTTTATTTTTATTTTCTTCCCCTTAAATTTATTGGTACATTTTAGGTATAAAATACACTTACATTCATCATTGGGATCTTGTACCATTACATGAGTATCTTGGTTCTTATTTTTTTCCCCTTCCCCTGCCCTCCCTTCCCCCCTCCACCCCTCCCTATTTGCAAAGACTTTGTTTCCATTTTTTTCTTTTCTCATATTTTTTCTTTTCCCTTTTTTCCTTTCCCCTACCCCTCCCACTTCCCCTGCTCCTTTAGACCTTTTCTTCCTGTTACACAATAACAATTATACATTTTTAAAATTACACTATTAAGATCTAGGAGACATTACCACAGATTTTACAGAATTTAAAAGGATATAGAAAGCATATTACAAAAATCTTTTTTGAAATACATTTCACAACTTCTAAGAAGTAACTTGGAAGACAAATTAATGAAACTAACTCTGGAGGAAATATAAAATTTGAATAGCACCTATTAAAGAAAGTATATTCTTAGTTTGAAAACCTACCTGTATGACAATAGCAGGCTCATACACATTTTAACTGATAAATTATATCAAACAATTAAAGCAGAAAAAAGAAGGAACACTTCTCCCCTCATTTTAGGAAATCAACATTGTGCTAATCCTAAAACTGGATAAAGATAATAGAAGAAAAAAGTATGAACATAGAAATTTGTTTAACAAAACAAACTCTTAGAAGTCAGATCTGGCAGTTTGTAGAAAGTGGTTTTGTTATAGGGATGGCAGTGTTGGTTCAGCATTGGAAGATCCACCCTCAAAAGTCATCATTTTAACAGAGGAAAGGAAAAAGCCATATGATCCTGTCACTAGTTGGAGAAAGAGTATTGGACTAAATTCTACAGCTGTTCATGGTAAAAGCTATCAGGAGACTAGAAGTAGAACAGAACCTTCTCAACAGATTAAAGACATGTACTCCATACTTTCAGTGAGAACGCCTTATATGAATGGAGAAGATACAAGGCTTTCTCCTTAAGGTGGGGAATAAGGGCAGATATGCCTACTCTTCACCTGCCCATTAGGCTTTGAAACGTAGGTCTAAACTAAAATAGTCTGGAAATAAAATGACACAATTAGGATAGGATTGGCACAGCAGAAGCAAAATCTTTATATGTAGATGAAATGATCATCTACAGAGAAAATACTAAGAAATCTCTAGGAGCCCCTAGAACTTGTATTTGAGTTTAGCAGGATTAGAAAACACAAGGTATATATAAAAATTCAGGTCTGTGTATACTTGCTATAAATGAAGAATTGGATATTGAAATTTAAAAGTTATGTAAAAGTACAAAGGACCTAGAAAAGTTAAAAAAAAAACCAAAAGCAAAACCCCAAAAAAACAAAAACAGTGTTGGAAGACATTCAGCACCTAATTTTAAGACTTCTTCTAAAGCTACAGTAATCAAGGCAGTGTTGGTGTAAGGAAAGACATATAGATCATTGGAATAAAACAGAGAATCTAGAAATAGAACCACACATATATGGTCCACTGAGTTTTGAAAGATTATTTAACATTAGCATTTTATAGAATACAAACTCGATTCAAGAGCCGAGGAAGAGACAGTGTCTTCAGCAAATGGCACTAGAACACCTGGTATCCGTATATAAAAAATTAACCTCAACCCTTTTCTTCCATACATGAAAATAACTTGAAGGGATCTATGAACCTAAATAAGAAAGCCTAAAAGTATAAAACTTTAAGAAGAAATTATAAGGGAAAATATTTATGAATTCAGGGAAGGCAAGAACTACCTAGGATACAAAAAAACATGATGTATAAAAGAAAAAATGGATAAATGAGATTCCATCAAAATTTAGAACTTTAAATGACATCATTAAAATGAAAAGTAGTCCTTAAACAGACCATATTTGCAATGCATATAACCTATGACCAGAATATATAAAGAATTCTTAGAGCTCATTAATAGACAATCTAATTAAAAAGTAGACATAAGAAGATGATAAATAGCCAGTATAGCACAAGGAAAGGTGTGCAACTCTAGAATCAGAAAAATACTAATCAGTACAATAATAAGATTGAATTATACACTCATTAGGGAGATGAAGTTTAAAGTTTTAAAAGCCTTGTCATAACTTTTTCTTTTTGTTGGATTCTCCCCCTTTGAGTTTAATTTGTCACACCCAATGGATTCATTCTGCTGGGTTTCCTGGGGTTGTGATCCTCATTGTCTTTTCCTAGGGTATTGTCTAAAATTTTTTGGAGTACCGGTTTGATATTCATGAAGTTCCTGAGGTGCTCTTTATCATGAAAATATCTTATTTCTCCATCAATTTTGAAAGATAGTTTTGCAGGGAGCATCAATCTGGGTTGGAGGCTGTTTTCCTTTAGGGCTTGACATACATCACTCCAAGCTCTTCTTGCCTTGAGGGTTTGCATTGAGAAGTCTGCTGTGATTCTGATGGGCTTTCCTTTGTATGTGATTTGTTTCTTTTCTCTTACTGCTTGTAGAATTTTGTTCTTCTGTTGGATTTCTGGAATCCTAACTCTTATATGCCTATGTGTAGATTTTTTTTTTTGATCAAGGCTAGCTGGAGTCCTATATGCCTCACTTATCTGTATGTCAAGTTCTTTCCCCTTCCTTGGGAAGTTTTCTGCCATCACTTCTGTGAAGTTTTTTTATGTCATCTGCACTCTCTCCTCTTTCTTCATTGACTCCAATCAGTCTTAGGTTATTCTTCTTTGCATTGTCTAGCAGCTGCTGGATTGATTTCTCATGTTCCTTTACAATTTTAAAGCAATTTTTCTTTTGCTAGTCACTAATTGCAATCTTTTCTTCTATATCTGAAATTCTATTCTCACATTGGTTCATTCTGCTGCACAGATTTTCAATGGAGTTTTTAATCTCCTGGAAATCTGTTTGCATCTGTTTTATGGATTCCATTTGTTTCCTATGTTGGGATTCCATCATGTTCCTCAGATCCTCTATATTTTTATCTGTGTCCTCTCTAGATTTATTAATCATGTCTTGCACCATGAGCACAATCTTTGCTGTTATCTGAGTAATTATTTCTGATTTCATTTTTCCCAGATCCTCTTTTGTTGGCAGTTCAGAGAGTTCAGGTAGTTGAGGATCAGATTGTTCCATCTTGTTTCTCTTTGGGTTTGCTGTAGGTGATCCAGAAGTCTGTTTTTGAGGCTTGTTTACATGTCTTCTCATTTCCACTGGAGGGGGGTGCTTCTGGCACCCACGTGGCTCACCTTCTCTGCCCTAGGAGCATGGGATGGTGGTAGGGGAGCTTCCTTCCAGGTGCTGGGACCGGCTCCTGTTACTCCATTGCATGGCTGGAGGCTCTTGTGTGTCCTTTCCATCAGACTGCAGCCAGTAGAAATCATCTCAACAATATTTCTATGCAAGCTCTACCCCTCTGTAGGTAAAATCCCCTAGGATCTGAGCTTTTTCTCCAGCTGGTATCGATTTCATCGAACCCATTCTTGTTCTCTAATTGCAGGGCCATTGAGATCGACAATTTCTTGTTGCTGCCTTGCTTCCTCTGAAGGCTCTGCTGTGCAAAGAGAACCCTCTGTTTCCCCCAGAGAATGCTGACCCAGAATCCCTCCCCCAAGCATCACCTTCAGTGGGAGTTGGTCTATTTTAGTAGAAATGACAGAGGCTTTTCAGTCAGTTATGCAAAAATGCTCACCAGGTTCTTATATTATGCCAGGCAGTGCTTAAAGAACTAGAGTCCCAGCAGAGTAAGGTGCATGCTTGCCCTTATACAGTTGACTTTCATTCAAGTGAGAGAGACAATAACTATAATAAGAAACAGATGAGTGAAATGTCTAGGAAACACCAAAGACCTCCAAAAAAGAGTGTAAACAATGATTAGGATAATTCTGTTCCTGATAAACACAAGGAAGAATACAAGGCCAGGTAATGGAGGGAGGGGTTCAGTAGAGCAGGGGATGTGACCCTTCTGGGTAGGTAGCATCTGAAGTTTTAGCTGGATAATGAAAAAATCCAGCTGTGAGTGCACTTACCAGGCAGTTAAGGAGGGGATAACTCTCAGCATACTGATCTTCAGAATGTGACAAAGGTTCCAGTTCAGAGAGTGCTGAGATTGACCTTCAACAGGATCAGTGAAGTCCACTCCACTGTATAGCAAGCAGAAGGAAAGACAGGGGTGGGTGCTGACTCTGGTGCTATAGGGGATATGATGGTATAACAGGAAAAGAGTTCTGGATGAAGCATGAGATGTGGTCAACATCTGATAGTAAGGAGAATGAAGGTACCAAAGAGAGGGAGTGAGAAGTGACCAGGGCAGTGTGTAGAGATTAGAATGATTTTGTTGAATACCTGTTTTGTAATGGTGGTCTTAAGTGTGAGATGCATCCTGGTTGAGCTATCCTGGTGTAACTCCTATCAGGCCATTTTCAGCTCCTCTACCAAGGGTATGGAGTGAGTAAATAGTTCTAGGGAAATTCTAAGCCAGTATGACTGCAGGAAGGGCACCTACTGGAGTAAAGGGTGTTTGTGAAGAAACGGTTGTTGAACTGGCTCATGGGAGCTAATCTGGGTAAAGAAGTGAGAAGAGATAGCTTCAGGGTAGTAAATAGTAAAAAATGATAGAGCAAATGGACCAGATAGTTCAACGTCTGTGAAGATTTGACAGAAGGTGAGAAATACACAGTTAGCAGAAATGAGTGTAAAGTAATGTTCAGATATAAGATGTTTAGAATGGAGGAGGTTTTAGGTATCAATAGGAATAACAGTAACAATAACAATAATAGTAACTTATTACTGAGTACTTATGAATAGGCACTTACTAAGAGGTTTATGCTTATGAGCTCATTCAAACTCTATGACACCTCTGTGAGTTAGGAACCACAGATACATCCATTTTAGAGAAGGAATTGCAGAATGAGTCAATGTGTTCAAGTCCCATAGATAGAATGTAGCCGAGCTACTTTACAAAATGATAAGCAAAGTAAGGTGCGACAATATGAGTAAATGATCAAGGTGGTGTGAGAGAAAGAAAGAAAAGGACATAGACCAAAATCTAGGGTGGAGAAGAATTCATCCATACAGATCTTAAAGTCAAGAATTATGAGAAGAGCAGTAGCAGCAGAAAAAAAGAAGTCAGGCACTAATATTCATCAATACTGACAGCAATTAATTGGGATATAGAAAAATCATAACACCCAGGAGATAATGAGTGGCAATTTCTGATCACCCAAGATTCAAGGAACCTGGGTGCTTTGAAGGACAAATGGTGAGTATGTTAGAAGTGGCATTGAGGAGCAAGCAAAGGCTGTCCTATCTCTAGGGCCTAAGAGTATGGAAGTGCAAGCAGCTTCCTCTTGAAATGGTCATGGAGGAAGCAGGGATTTCAGGGACAGAAAAGTTTTGGCTAGTGCCAGTAAATGAAGGATGTTCAAGGAAGAGTTTGAGAATATTGAAATTTTCCATAGGGCACCATAGAAAAATTAGGGAGGGTAGTTGATGGGGTCAGACTGGAGGAAAGACAGATGTATGTGGATGGACAGATGGGATGTGTATGGAATGACACGTAGGGCCTGAAGCTTGGACTTCTAATGGAGTAGAAGAGAATGAGGTTGGAGGTGTATTGGAGAAGGACGGAGACACATGAATGAAGACAAGCAGATCGGTCTTTCTTATGGCTGGCATTCAGAGTATGAGGCCTAGGTCCACCCTAGATAAGTGGTTGACTTTGGTCAGGACATTTAAATTTTCTCATTATAAATTGCATAATAATACTTAGATTTCATAAGAATAATTATGATGAAAGGATATCATATATATGGATTAGGTACACTAAAAGAATGAACTGTGATTATGATGATGATAGTATAATATTCTCAGAAATCATCACTTTCTCTTCATATTCTGGCATGTTTTTACTATTATGTCCAGCATTATGGAACTACCTTGAGCTAGGAGTTGGAGGTGTAATAGCCTTAGAAAATTTTTCAGGAAAAATTGTGTAGTTGAGCAGTAAGAGTGTAGGAATTACAAATAAAGTTGATGTGAGAAAATGCTAGGCCATTCTGAGGCATAGGAGCTCAAAAAACCTTTACTCTGCAATCAGCGTGAGCACTAGAGCAAAAGCATTTGCACCAAACATATGGTTTCTGGTATATTATTCTGAAGCCTTCATCTACAGAGGCTCTCAGAAAGAAACTAAAAGTGTAAACAAGAATCAAAAGTGTAATTGATAATATGAAATAGGAAGAAAAGTCCTAAAGGAGTAGGGGAATTGGGAGGGGTAGGGGAAAGGAAAGAAGGGAAAAAATATGAGAAAAGGAAAAAACAGAAACAAAGTCTTTGTAAATAGGGAAGCGTGGAGGGGGTGAAGGGAGGGCAGGGGAAGGGGGAATAAATAAGAGTCAAGATACGTGATGTAAAGGTACAAGTTCCCAATGATAAATGTAAATGTATTGTATACCTAAAATGTACCAATAAACTTAATGGGAATAAAAATGAAAGAGACAAGCAGATATATATATATATATATATCCGGATATATATATATCCAGATATATATATATCCAGATATATATATATATATATATATATATATATATGGAGAGAGAGAGAGAGAGAGAGAGAGAGGGAGAGAGAGAGGGAGAGAGGATGAATGAGCTATCTTACTGTTGCTATGGTCTTGCCTTTTCACATTTCCCTGACTGGAGTAGTTACAGATCAAACTGGAAGGTGGCCTTTAGCCTCCTGCGTCCTTGTCCTCTCTGACGCACGCATGTTTTATGTTCAAACCATTAATTACAAGTCAAAGAAGGAGTAATTTTTTCTTTAGGAGATTATTGATATTTTTGCTAGTCTTTACCTAGCAATTTTTCTTCCTTACAAACTTTTCCTTTGTGCATCACTGAAATATCCCATTAAGTGTGATGCTGATAGAAATAGAAGCAGCAGAAGCAGAGGTAGCAAGATATATAGGCTTTATAAGGGAGAATACCATGGTTTCAATTCTGTCCTCACTATTTAGGACATTGGTTTTTTTGGAAACATTTTTAACCCTTCTGCACTTCAATTCTTGTGACAAGGGAGTACTTATATACCTGAAAATCTATGGTGAATATTAACAGAGATAAAGAATGAGGGGATATCTATAAATTTCCTAGCACATAGCAGATATTTTTAAATGTTTACTATTTATATGCATGTTTATGGGTGAATAAATAACGTCACCCCATGGTATCTGGGGGACTCACCACAGAACCAAGATCCTTGAATGTTTCAGTCTCTTATATAAAATGGTGTAGGATTTGCATATCATTTACACACATTCTCCTGTATATTTTAAATAATCTCTAGATTATTTATGGTTTCTAATGCCATGAAAATGCTATATAAATAGTAGTTGTATTGTTTTGGGATGATGAGAAGTAAGAAGTCTGTGCATTCAGTACAGAAGCAATTTTTTTGAATATTTTTCATAGTGTGATTGGCTGAAGAACCCGCAAACACAGAAAGTTGATTGCACAGGTGACGTTGAAACATAAATTGTTGAATGTAAAAATGCCTTGGTAATCACTGTTCATTGAAGCTCAGTGATTTCTGAGCAGCCTGGATGATGACAGTGGCACACCTATCAGTTTATTTTATATATACATCAATGTATATGGTGGGAATAAAAATAGGAAAATATATACACATGCCAAAAAAGCAAGAACAAAGTTAGTATGAAGATGTCAATGAAGTCAAATAGCTCAGAAAATGAGGTGAAGGGTAAATAGAGAAAAATTAGAATCCTGGGAAAATTCATGGAAAAGCAGCATTAATGGCAAAAGAAAAGAAGGAAGGAAATGCATATTGCAGAAAGACAAGACCACAAAACAGCCTGGCACAATGAGAGGAGAAAGCGTGTCTAACAGAAATGAAATAAAGCCAGTGAAAATAGGACTCATGAAAGAAAAACTACTGGAACAAAATAATTGAGTAAGAATAGGAAAATCGATGAAAGTTATTCAGAACAAATTTTAAAATCTTGTATTATTAACGCAATAAACCATCTTAATGTGAGAATTAAGACATTTTTTTAAAAGGCTGTCAAACTTTCTTTTAAAATTTAAAAGAAGTACTCAGAGTCCCACTGATATCGTACCTGACATGAAAAGTTGGGGGTAGTGTTGTCATCCACAAATACTGTTGCTATTTGATATTTGATTTCTTTTGAGGTCAGAATTTCATCAATTTTTAAATTTCAGTTTAGATAATTTGGCTGCAATTAGAGTAATATGAATTTGTTTAGAGTAAGTTTGCATGTTCTTGTTTAACTGTATCGCTTGTGATTTTAAAAGTCCTTGACTGCCAAGAGGAGATGCCAGTACATTTTCCTTGGTTTGGCCTTTCCTGAGTTTATCCCTCTTCATAGACATAAATCTGGAATGGGGCTATGCATCTCAGATATTTGCATCCCTTTGCTCTCTCTCTGCAATATTTAACCACTGGTCTTAGTTAAATCACCATATGAATTTACTGTGGTCACGAAATGGAGACAAATGGCTGCCGTGAAGGGCAGCACTTTGACACTGTTTTTTACATGATGTCACAAAGTACTTTGACTAATGGTAGGTTTTTAAGAGGATGTTCATTCCAGACTACATGCTTACTTAATCACTACTCATCTTTCAAGTCTAAGCTTAAACACTACTTCATCCAGGAAGGCTTTTCTGAACCCCTTTGGCTAGTTGAGACCACTGGTTTATGCTTCCTTAACACCTTACTTTGTAATGTGTGCTATTTTTATAATTATGTACTTGATATAGAACTTCTCAGCTCAACTACATAATAACAGATTCTGTGACTTGTCTAAGGCTGAAAGTCCAGCAGATAACACCTCTGCCTACCATATGGCTAGCACGTAGTAACTACTGTTTCAATGCACAAATTAGTAAATGAATAAGTGAACAAATGTGTAGAATACAAAGACAGATTTGAAAGTGGTATGAATCACAAGGAAAATCTTCCCTGTCCTTTCTGTTCTTCCAAGCCATGCTGTAAGGCTGATGAAGTAGGCAATGTATGTCAGTTAGTCTTTCACAGAGACACGGTAAGACTACCCCATTACAGACTTGTTTTCGCCGCAAGGAAAATGTTCATTTCATTGAATTCATGTTAGTTCGTTAGGACATGTTATGATTGTAAAAAAATATGCATTTTAATTGAGATTCAACCTAAGTCTCTATCACATCAGCTCCTCATAATTGGTTTCTTCCTAACTTAGGCTGATGTCAAGTACGGTATATTGGATTCCCACCAGCACATAAAGAACCGGGGACTTTATCCAGTCTCCAGTTGATGGGCATTTGGGCTGTTTCCAAGTTTTAGCTATTACAAACTGTGCTGCTATGAACATGGGCACACATATATATCACTGTGGTATGATTCTTTTAATGCTTTGTGGAAGATCCCCAGCAGTGGAATAGCAGGGTCAAATGGGACTTCCAGTCCTAGTTCTTTGAGGTATCTCCATACTGATTTCCACAGTGCTTGCACCAGTCTACACTCCCACCAGCAGTGGAGCAGGGTTCCTCTTTCCCCACAGACCCACCAGCATTTGTTATTGGTTGATTTCATGATAGCAGCCATTCTTTCTGGAGTGAAGTGGAATCCCAGTGTTTTTTTCATTTGCATCTCTCGAATGACCAGTGATGTTGAACATTTTTTCATGTATTTGTTTGCTATTTCTACTTTGTCTGAGAAATGTCTGTTCATTTCCGATGCCCATTTTTGGATTGGGTCTTTAAATTTGGGAGGTCTGACCTTAAAGAAAATGTGGTTTTTTTATAAAATGGAGTACTACTCAGCCATAAAAAATGAGAAATTAGAGACATTTATAGCTAAGTGGATGCACATTGAGGGAATACTCTGAAGTGAAATAAATAGGACACACATGTGTAAATACTGAATAGTTTCTCTGGTTTGAGAAACTGAAAGTGTAAATAAGGACTAAATGTATAATAGGTAATGTGAAATAGGAAGAAAAGGGGCAAAGGGGAAGGAAGTGGGAGGGCTAGGGGAAAGGATAGAAGGGAATGGGATTAATATGAGAAAATGGAAAAATAGGAAGAAAATCTTTGTAAATAGGGAGGACTGGAGGGGTTGAAGGGAGGGCTGGGCAAAGGTGAAAAATAAGACCCAAGAGAGACTATGTAAAGGTGCAAATTTCCAATGATGAATGTCATTATATTGTATACCTAAAATGTACGAATGATTAGAATGAATAATCGAGAATGTAAAATAGGAAGAAAAGGTCCAAAGGGGTAGGGGTAGTGGGAGGGGCAGGGGAAAGGAAAAAAGGGAAAGGAAAGAAGGGAAAGGAAAAATGATATGGAAAGGAAAAATGATGAGAAATGGAAAAATGGAAATAAAGTCTTTGTAAATAGGGAAGGGTGGTGGGTGTGAAGGGAGGGCTAGGAATGGGGAAAAAATAAGAAGCAAGATGCATTATGTAAAGGTACAATTCCCAATGAGAAATGTAATTGTGTTGTATACCTACAATGTACCAATAAAAGAATTTAATTTTTAAAAAAAAGAACCAGGGACTGAACTCTCAACATCTTAAAGGATCATAAGAATCTTTCAGGTTGCTATAAAGATCCAAACTGTAGCAGGCTTGGACAAAACCAGAGTTTATTCAATGAAGCATCTTTGAATACAATTGGAGAGGAAACTTAAGGGATTGACAAGAGCTACTGCCAACAAATCTTGGCAGATGAAAGAATTTTCAGTCACAAATAAAGCTCTGATTTTTCTGGGGAAAATCATCAACTGGCTCCCTCAATGCCTGTGAAACAAAGTCCTTAGCACAGTGCCCAAGTCTTTCCCAGTATCCCTAGATCCCTTTCCCTCTTCTCATTGTCACTTCCAAACATTTTGCAGTCAGACCTCAGCAGACCAACACATAATGTTCTTTTCCATTTAGGATCTCTATGAGAGACCTTCGATCTTCTCCAGAGGGAGGCTGTATTTGATCAGTGAATGCTATATGAGTTTATCACACAGAACCTCGTTAATATGTATCATTGGTAAATGTTAATAAAAATATAATAAAAAGAATATGAAAAAATTTTCTTTTTGTAATACCCTGTTCTCCAGAGAAATTCATACTTATCTTCTAAGATCCACACTAAATATTTAAGTGCTGAAGGAATGATCAATATAGGATTATTCTAGGGGGAAATTTTAAATTGGTTATGAAGGATATGACACATTATCAGAGAGGACAGGGTACTTCAGGTGGATAATCAACAAAGCAAGAATCAATAGCATCATGAAGAAAGAAGGAAAAGAATGTGGCAGAGAGGACATATGAATGCTTAACTAAAGGGGAATTCTAGTTTCATAGCTCAGTTTCTTAACAAATTGACAAAGGGAAGAAAGGAGAGAGAGAGAGGGTAAACTAAATCTACCATGGCATGACAGACCCTACATATAAATATTTATTTGGCCCTTATTCCCTGAAAGGTCAATGATAACTTTCTAGGATAAAGATAATTAATAATAACAAAATCATCAAGTACATAAAATTCTGGATAAACCTAAAGCCTCTAAATCACCCCACAGAAACACAGAACAAGTCTAACACAGGTGAGGGCTACCTGTGTGTCCTCCTTTTTCTCTCTGGCTTATTGCACAAACATCCAATTTCATCTGTTTTGTGGCCCCTCCAAGGCTGATGCTGTGGATTCAAACTCTTTGGTGAAAGCCTGACAGGAGGTGACCTGTAACATGGACAGCTGAGCACAAATTCAAGTCATCAGGTAACAGTAGATTACCCCTCCCTCTACCTGCTGTGTCTCCAAGGCTAAAATGAATGTGTCCACGGGATTAGAAAATGTCTAAGTGAAAGTAACTGAAGTAATTTTCAGGAGGAAGATGTTATCTGGCAGAATGTTTTTCTTCGTTTTGTGGAAAATTTTTTATCTTAGAACAGACATACAAGAAAAAAAAAACATGTATCTTCACTTGATGGTGTCCTGGATAAAATGAACAAAACGCAGAGATGATGTTTAAAGTCAGAATTTTCATTCCACTCTTTCCCAGACAGGATTACTTAAAACATTGATCATGAAGGCACCAGCCTTTGTTTGCTAAACTTCAGAGTTTAAAATAAACAGTTCTCAGTCCCCTCTCTATCTCCCTTTTCAGCCTTCCTACTGAGCAGAGTTGAGTAGCACATTCTTTCTCACTAAACCAGAAGCAACAGAGCACAGAAATTCTACTCACAGTTTTAAAATAAATTACTGGGTACAAAACTAACAATAACAGTCCCATACCTCAGCCAGCCAATCAAATGTTTTGTACAATTAAAATGCAGGCACAGTCCCAAATCCCAGATTTATAAGAAATAATATTTAGATGCTATTAGAATTTTCATTTCACCAAGTAAATCCAGTTCACAAGCTTTTATCTTCAAGAACTGAAGCTTTTCTCAACAGCCTTTGCTACATATCTGTGCAGTCAGGTTCTCCTCATTTCATGATGAACCATCATCTTTTCATTTCACTCTGGAGTCTTGTCTCCATTTTTTCTTCACTTTCATTTTTAATCGGATTAAAAAACAGCTACCTCCTTTGAACTGCATCTGATTTGGATGTCAAGAATCTTCTTTCTCTAGTCCCCATGCCACTGAACATCGTCACTCCTTCCTCCTGCATCCCATACTGTTCTTTCCCACACCAGTTCTCTTCCACATATCCAGGGCTTACCTATCTATATATTCTTGCTGATTATCTTCGTGGACCACCAAGTCTGAGAGGTTTTCCTCTGCTAATCTCTTTGCTCAGAAGTCTTCTGTAAAAAGGAATGGTTCCAACCACTCCTTTTTCACTTTTTTTGCCACTGTTATTTGACAATTTCTCTTATATTTTACTCAATATCACATTTTCCTCCTCTTGTCATTTTTTGCTTTTATGCTTGTCAAACTAATTAGGGTCAAAGGACAATATTGGTTCTAAAGAAGTTTCTTATCTAATTATATAGTGTATATTCTAAATATAAATCGGTTGGTTGAATCTGGTTCAGTTCAAACCTTTAAACAAAACCTTTATATTCCATTATTTTCAAGTTTTACCAAACAACAACACAGCACACTACACACTAATTTTTCTCATCTTCCTTTTCCTAACATTGACTAAACAATGTTTCATTAAGACAGATCAAGTTAAAAAGAGAGCACAATAATGCGGAATGGGAGTACTGAGGAGATGAATTCTCACATTCAATGTACCAGAATAAATTAGTTCATAACTGTTGAGATATAACAACAAATCTCAGTCAGTGGAATATTTCCCAAGTTGCAGTCCTTTGGAGAAGAGATTCTGACTGCCAATAGCTTAAAGGCCATTTCTACGATTGCATACCCTGGCTCCACTCTCTCTTCCTGCCATGTTGTTCCTCCCTCTAGCCTGCTACCCTCTTCCCCTCCATCATTAATGCTCTGATCTATAGACTTCTGTGCAAAGAACTCTTTTCTACTTGTTCAGGAACCATACATCCAGTAGTCAGCGATCAGAACCCTTCACACATGAAGGGCTGGCTCGCGGGCTTTTGAGGTACTCTTTCCAGTTTAGAATCGAAAGAAAATCAAGTATGATGCCAATAGATACTAAGTTAAATAACTCTCTGCAACTAACTTTGATAATTTTGATAAAGGAGAATCTATTGAATTTAGATTTTGAAACTGTCTTCGCATAATTTGCATGATGTCAAGTAATTGCAGTAACATCAACTTGGGTTTGTCTGGGAGGCACAGTAATATGTTACATACAGCAAGATTTTGGTTTAGAAACTAATCTCATTACTGCATTTGCAGTCCATTCTACTTCATCCTTATCCCTGTATTATTTTGAAGTCATCCTTCCTCCTAGTTTATTAATTCTTCAGGAGAATTGAAGAAAGAGATAGCAACTTCACTAGAAGAATTCTCACTCACAGGCTCTTAGAACTTCCAAAAATTCATAAAGGACTCTCCAAGCTGCTATTTAACCATACTTCTCACTTTCCAAGCTTGCTTTCCTATATCTTTCCAGGCTCTGAATCTATGCCTTCTCCAGGAATATTTCAGGTCAAATAAACGACGAATGATTACTTACTGTCATACAATCTCACCCTGTCTCAGTGTGTGCTAGACTTTCATCTTTTTTTTTTTAACTGAATAAAATGCTCTTTTGCTTAAATATAATTTAAATGCAGCACTCATTTATTTTGCTTAGTGATTTGTTCATAGGGCTTACAAGGATCTCATCTGGTTCAACATCAGTTCCCTGTCTTAGGTCATGGACATCTCCACAGAGGAAGGAATTCTATAACTAATCTTGAAAACCAGTTACGTGACATGCCTCATGCATGCTATTTTTATACGCAGTCTGACCTTAGTTTCCATTGAATGGTACTATGTTCAATTTTATTTGCACTGTACAATGTCTAGTAAATCACAATGGACAGATGTATATTCAATCCTCCTTTGGGGTATGGTCAGGATGATGATATCCTTTATTAAAACAAAACAAAACACTACTAACAACAGCAGCCAAAACAAAGCCACAGATCATGCCTCCCAGACTGGAAGGAATATCTTTCCAGAGAAAAAAGAAAAATCTCTTTCAAGGGACTAGGGCAGTGAGTGTCCTTGGGGCACATTGTTTTCTTGCAACCTAAGTAAATCTGACAGAAGCCTTCAGTCTTCACGTTGGTTTGTACTCTTCACTGTCTTAAGCGAAAAACTAAAGGGAGAATGAACAGGGGCCCACAGTTCCCCCAGGGCCAGGTACCCTCAGAGTCCTCTGCCTTTCTGTTTTAACGTTAACAGAGAAATGGTTTTCCCCAAATCCTTTCTCCATAGAGTTGTTTACATCCTGTTCCCCTTTCAACGTGTTTTCTTCCCCTTGGTCTCAGCCTCCCTCCCCCACTCTCCTATTCAGGCCTCTCTCTGCAGTTGGCTGTAAAAGACTTTGCATCTTGGTTTGGGGCTAGAGTAACATCAATTCCAAGCACAGCAGGCAGGCTCCAAGCCTGTCTAGTTCCGAGGGGAGCTGTCAGAAGCAAGGCTGTCTCTGTGTAGGAGACCAGTGCACCAGGGGAAGCCACATATTTCAGACCCTGAGGGGAAAGAGTCTTGGCTCCACAGTGACGGACACCGGATTCCACAGCCTCTAAACAACACAGAGCTGGAGTTCGGTGAAGCTTGCACCCTGCTGCTGGGAGGTGGCACTTTTTACATTTTGGCTGGACTTTGGTTCTCCCTTTCTGTAGACATCGAAGCCCGTGATTAATGATGGGACTCAGGGATTTGAAAGTTCTGCAAGTGCTCTGTGGTCTCCAGGGAAACTGGTGCCAATTCAATTAAGTCCATCATGCAATATCGTGTCCCTATTAGGCACTTGTAACTGAGCTAGGTATTTGGGGAAGAGAAGACGCAAAAGAAGCAAATGACATCATCTCTCACTTTCATAATTGCTGTGCACATTAGAAAGGATACATTTAAATTCAATGATTTGTGACAGTAAAAGAGAGTTTTAAGAATGGAATGGCACATATATCAACTAGAGAATAAATTCCCTAGGTATGGGTGAAAATATTGTCACATGTCCTACAAAATGTGTCGTTAGAAAAAGAAATAAAAAGGCAGGGAATAAATTTCACTTCCAAAGCAGGGAGTGTTGTATGTACAATTTTTTAAAAAAGCTTAGTCCAAATAACCCACTGGGTAGATAATACTAGTGTGGGAGGAGGCTGGTTAGAATTGCTTGTAGCCCACTGGAATAGTTGGGATCCAAGGCTTCAGAGTTCAATAGAATTGGCTTAGAGACTGTGTCCAAGTTACCTCATCTCTCTGAGGCTTAGTTGTGAAAGAGGATATAACAGCACCTCATGGTGCTACAGTGAGAATTAAGTGAAATAAAAGCTGCCAGACCAGCACCCTGCCTGCCACACTTTGATGGCTCCAGCAGTAACACAGCCACGGGTGAGCCAAGGAGAGAGGAGAAGGGCAGTAAACATAGAAATACCAAGACCTGTGTTCCAGAGCTCACTTGGTAACCGGCCCATTGGGTGGTAGTGAGTAACTTGATCACAAGGTGGTGACATTTTCAGCTCCACCATCGTGGTGTCCTTCAAGCTGATGTCACCTTTCTTGGACTTCCCCCCTCCAACCAGGTAGAGACAATGTCACTGGGAAATCATTGGAAATTTTCAGAAATTGCAAGACTTCACAAGATCTCTGACTAATGGGATTTTAGTCCTGTTTTCCCAGGGAGAGGACTAGAGTCTTTTCTAATCTCACATTTTTCTGTGTGATCAGGAAACTATTATTATTCTTTGCTGTCTCTGCATGCTATTAAATAGATGCCAAATTCAACTTGGCATTTCACAAAGAGAAGCAAAGTTTCAGAAACACAGACTGAGTTGAGATGTAAGACCTTTATGCATACATAAAACATTGAAAAACTTTTAAAAACGTCAGGCACCAGGAGAAAATAGCTTATTTTTAGGTGCTCAATTCAGTGCTTACTTAGTAAGAATTTAAGAGCTGTGAGGTGAGTTCTCCAGCCCCTCCCTTTCTGTGTAACAATAAGAAGCTGGATGCCAATTCTGAAACAGTCCTCTTGAGATCTTCGTGGTGAATGTGGATGGAAATAGCTTTTCTTCCACCTAGTTAGGAGGAGCTGGCTTCTATTTAATGACCCCAAGGTAAAACTAATTAGGAGTTTGTATGAATGAGGCTCCTAAGATCTGTGGTCCTACCCATTGCCACAGCAACCATATGTAGCCTTCTCTTTTTCGCCATTAACATTTTAATGTATAGTGCCAAATTAACCCCTAGAGACACTGCAGCAATTCTCTTCCTCAAAGGTAGGTGAACAAAGAGTCCACAAGCCTGAAGAAAACATTATTTTCCTGGGTGGGTGGGAAGAATGGAGCAAAAGTTAAATTGAATGAAAACAAAATTTTGCATTCTCTCTGAGACCCCCCTCCATGTCCCCCCCAAAGATTTATGCTTATCACTAACTCACGTAACAAAGCCCAGGGTGTCTGTGTTGGTGGGGGATGGAGGGAAGTTTGCAAAAACTCTGGAAATTGGATTTGGATTTAAATTTTCTAAAATAAAAATTTACCTCAGAGGAACTCATAATCATGAAATGGTATTCTCATATAACATGGCCAGCTTATTTTTAGTAATATTTACTGTATTTTCAAAAATAAGAATATATGTTCATTGTAGACAGTTTGAGTAAAATAGACAAGAAAAAAGAAGACACTTGATAGTCTCAATACCTCAAAATAATATTTTATTCATAGACTCCTGATGTAGTATATGCATATATTTCAGATTATAGTTAATAATATATATATATTTAATATACAAATGTATTCTTTTTATGTGTGTTCTACTTTAACAAACTTAATAAATTGTGAACATTTACCTGGACACCAAATATTCCACTATTACATACTTAGCAACTTTTTTCCATCCTACAGACTTCATAATTAGTTTTACTTGGGGTCATTAAATAGAAGCCAACTCCTCCTAATAAGGTGGAGAAAAAGCTAACCCCATCCTTACTCTCCACAAGATTTCAAGAAGACTGTTTCAGAGTTGGGCCCTGGCTTCCTACTGTGACAGAGCAAATATTTTTGTTTTTGAACCACAAGGTCTGTTATAGCTACTCAACTGTGAAGCAATTGGGAGAAAACAATTTCAGATAATAAGTAAATGGATGAGCTATTTTATTCCTATAAAATTTTATTCATAAAAACAGGCAGTGAGCCAGAAGTGTTCCCTTTACTAGGAGACCATCTTCATTGACAGCATAATGATTTCTTTTGGGGCCGTACTCAGATAAGAATATTTCTATTGCTAAGCAATAAACTTTTTCAGCATATTTACCACATGTAGTTTTTGTAAGTAAATCTTTGTGTGTATCTATATATTTCTGAGAAAAGAAAGTCAGAGTCTGAGGAATGGGGCTCCACAAAAACACTTATGATGCATATGGGAAGAGTGCCCTTCATGGCTATGGCACTTTCTTCAGAAGAGAGAACAGCTGTGAGGTTGCCTAGCAGTGACAGGGTGTAGAGCATCTAATGACAGGAAAGAGGCTGACTATGACCAGACCCAAAAATTCGAAGACGGAAATGGCAACGAAACTCACCAGTTGTCATTTTTGCAGCAAATATTTTTTTGTGATTTTTTTCTACTTGGGAAGCTTGACAATATTATTCAGCCAAATTCATTCATCTCTTCCTCCACTGATTCATGTTAAGAAAGTTTTCCAGTTTGAAATGTTTTAAAACATGCCCTCTTAGCTGGGTGTGGTGGTGCACACTTGTAACCCCAGCACTCTGGGAAGATGAGGTAGAAGGATCCCAAGTTCCAGCCCAACCTGAGAACTTAGCAATTTAGCTAGAACCTGTCTCAAAAACAGATGTTTTTTAAAGGGCTTGGTTTGTAGCTCAGTGTTACAGCCATTCAGGATGAATAAAAACATCATGTTCATCATTTATATAATACTGTATGTGCATGGGTCTACTTCTAAACTGCATATGCCATTGCATTAGCTTTTGGTTGTTAATTTCATCGTAGCAGCTGTAAAGAAAAGTCACTGAGACTGGCATTTTAAAATAATTTCCCAGCCTGAGTTTGCATTATTTATTATGATAATTTTTCAGTTGATATGTTGGGGTTTCTATCACATTTCGCTTGCTTTTATTTATGAATATTTTCCTTTTTCTCATTGTGTTGTAGAGTGATTTTCAGAAAAATTTTAAAGTGATGCTGTTATGAATGATTATATTCCTTCTTACGTACTTCAATTGGCACTATTGTTTCTGACATTCAGTGTGACATTCAGTGAGCTTGGCTTTTTTGATGTAGATGTTTCATCCTGGTAAGGAAATAGCCTTCTGTTCATAGTTTATGAAGAAATATTTTAAAAATTATAAATGGATTCTATCAAAAGAAGTTTTCTTTCAAAGTGGGCATATGGTTTCTTCACTTTGATTTATTGATATGATGAAAAATAGTAATATATTAAATAATATCAAACCATTGGAATTCAGATGTTTACATGTATGTTCATAAATAATTTATAATTTTTGAACATTGGGAAAAACTTAAAATATCTTTTTCTCCTCCTATATTAAGTAAAAGAAAAATAAGCTGTAGAAATTTACATTTACATATAGTATGACTTTATTTTCCTTTTGCAAAAATACCCTATATGTACATGCATATATTTGCATAAATAAAGGGGAAATTGTGGAAAAATGCAAATCAAACCATTGATTCTATTTATGTAGGGGGAAAAGAGAATTAGAAAGTAGAAGGGGAGTCTATTTATGTAATTTATGTATTTCTGTATTATTTGCGTTGAACAAATGTGTGACATTGTGTGGTAGTTCTGTAATAAAAGAGCATAACACATTTTTTAAGAAAGAAAAATGTTAAATAATACAAGGGCTGAGGATGTAGCTCAGTGATTGAGCACTTGCCTAGTGTCTTAAAGGCCCTGAGTTCCATCCTCAATATTAGTAACAAACAAACAAAAATTAATAACATACTCATGACAATTTCATCTCTCCTAAGTAAAGTCTCAAGAAACTTATATTCTGGTGCTTTTTGCTAAGAAAATACTTCTTTTCTCTTTAATACAAACCTCTGAAAAATAAGGTATCCCTATTATTTTACAGGTTTAAAAAAAGGCATTGTTCCCTACGTCTCTAGCAATTGGTGTCGCTGGTATTTGCATTAAAGGTTTTGCTATTTTGAATCCACTTTCTGTCATCTCATATCACCTGGACCCTCTTGATGGGTTTTTCGCTGCCATGTGTAGGCTAGGTTTTGTTTCTATTAACTTTCACGTCCTGTGTCTTTGTATTCTGCCTGTCTTTGACACAAGGATCTGGTGATTTTCAGACAATCACATCTGGTACTGCTTTATGGATAGGGGATAGAGAATTTGTCATCTTTTGCCTTCAGAACATATAGGAATTATGCCTACTAACATAGTAATGACTAAATTATAAAGATTTTTCGTATTGCTTCACTTCTACCTATCCTCAGTCTCTGAGACAGGAGGGGTAATGCTAAAATATGGGGATTCCCGTTCTTTACCCATCCCCCACCCTCTGCTCCCTCTTCCCGGTCCCACAACTTCCAAACCTTCCCGTGTGACCCTCATTAATTGCTCTGACCTCACAATATCCCTCATTTGTTCCCCAGAGTATTGCCTTAGATCTGTAGATCACTTTGATTACTTCCACATCTGGGATTCGTCATACGCTTGTGTTAACCATGACCATGTGCAGAATTACCCAGCAGGATTTAGGAGACACTCAGTCAGAAAAATCATCCCTACTAAGAACAACATCTGGAGAAAATTAAGAGAAGATACTTTCCATTGAGAATCTTTTGGAAATGTATTTATGATGCAGAGACAGACAGACATTAGCACACAGGCAGAGCAGAGCGGATGGATGCCCTTTCTCTCCTGAGGGCTGAGGAGGAGCGATGCTTCTTCAGAAGATTCCCAAATTAATTATGCACCATAAATGCAAATGTCTGGCAGAGTCACGAATAAACAAGGGATTTTCTCAGAAACGTCTTGTTTAGAAGCAGGCGTCGTCTCCAATAGAAATGTCTCCGTGGGCTTTTCTGGTACCATGTGTGTGAACAAATAAAGATTCTATAAAAGGGAGAGGGGAAGTGGGCCATGTTTTCCTCAGTTGGATCACTGAGTATCTCCAACTATTTTTCCAAAGCTTAGGTTTGGCAAAAGCCAAAATGGGCTTTGCCAAGCATTTTTCTCTTAATTTTTAAATCCATGTGCATTAAGGGAAATTTAATCCGTATGTTTCTGATTCATTTACACTTAACTCATCAAAATACTGTTTAGTTAGAGTCACTTGGCCCTCGACAAGACTTAAGAACTGGAGGCACATGGATACACATGTACATTCACACAAAGCGGATCCACAAGCACACAGCCTTGGTTCCTTAGACTCAGCGATCACTTTCTTTCCCTGAACCCATATGCAAACGGCTATGTCTCACTAAGTCATGGGTATTTAATTTTATTTAGCTCTACAATTACATTTAAACTTTTTTTAACTAAAAAAGTTACCGTGCAATTAAAAAACATGCGTTTCTTCTGAGTGTATTTGAGATGACTAATTTCAGGATTCTGCATATTATCTTCATTCACAGCCATTTTCCTGGTTAAGGAGCTGATGTTACCCAATTTAGTTTTCAGTGTTTCTTCCATGCCACACATAATGTATAAATGCATTACTGTTGTTGTTATTGTTTTATTATTATTTTTTATTATTATTATTATTTGCAGTGCTGGAATGGAATCCAGGGTGTTGTGGATGCTAGGCCAGTGATCAACTATTGAGCTATACTCCTAGCCCACATTAACTTTTAAGAAATGGATTACAATAGTTCAGAGAAGACCAATAATGAAGCTGAAGATTTAGAAGAAAATGAACATAACTCCATGGACACTGGGACTAAGGAAAGCTAAGTAACATACGTGAGAGTGAAGAATTTGGGAGACTATACTAAGGTTTTGTTTTAATCCTGCCACACCTGAGCATAAAGAAATGATTTACTTGCAGCCAAGATTGTAGTGCACATTTCAGAGGACTTTGTGAAATTAAACATTGCAAACTATTAAAATGTATTGTTAAGAGAGGCAGCAAAATATGTGAACCCATCTAACAATATGTCTTAAAGTAGTATGACAAATTCCAGGACATCTGAAGGCCTATGAAATTCTCATCTGATACATATATTTAATAAGTTCCATTTTCCTATCTGGAAGGTAGGAACTTAGGGATGTAATTAAGGAGGGAGAAGTGTGCTCAGATGGTTTAGTAGGTGTTGATTACCTCTATTCTTTACCCAAGGCAACTAGTAGATATTTGGGGAAATCAATTGTTATGTTTGTAAATATACATCATAAGACCCAGCCTTTTGCAAAAACATGCTTGTGACTGGTGACAGCATCTTTCACAAAAGGATCTGTTTTTCTTTCCTATTGTTAATATGACATCATTTTTCCACCCTCAATTCTCCACAATTGTTTTTCTATTCTTAAGGAAAAGTCAATTATTTAACTGTGTCTTTTTTCCCCCCTTAAATTCTTTTATTGGTATATTTTAGGTAAACAATACATTTACATTTATCATTGGGTGTTTGTACCTGTACATGATGTATCTTGGTTCTTATTTTTTTCCCCCATTACCTGTGCACCCTTCACCCTCTCCACCCTTCCCTATTTACATAGACTTTCTTTCCATTTTTTTCCTTTTCTCATAATTTTTCCTTTCCTTCCCTTCCTTTCCCCTTCCCCTCCCACCACTCCTACCCCTTTGGACCTTTTGTTCCTATTTCAGATTATCAATTATTCATTTTAATCATTTTAATTCTTATTTACACTTTCAGTTTATCATGCTGGAGAAACTATTTGGTATTTACACATGTGTGTCTTATTTATTTCACTTATGAGTATGGCCTCAATATTCATCCATTTAGCAAAAAATGTCTCTAGTTTCTCATTCTTTATGGCTGAGTAGTACTCCATTTTATAAAAAAATAACATCTTCTTTATCCAGTTTCCAGTGGATGGGCACTTGGGTTGTTTCAAAGCTTTAGCTATTACAAACTGTGCCACTATAAACATGGGTGCACATATGTCGCTGTGGTGTGATTATTTTAATTCTTTTGGGAAGATATCCAACAGGGGAATAGTTGGGTCAAATGGGACCTCTAGTCCTAGTTCTTTGAGGTATCTCCATACGGATTTCCATAGTGGTTGCACCAGTCTACACTCCCACCAACAATGGAGAAGGGTTCCTTTCTCCCCACAATCTGTCAGAATTTGTTATTTGTTGATTTCTTGATAGCAGCCATTCTTTCTGGGGTGAGATGGAATCTCAGTGTTGTTTTCATCTGCATCTCTCAAATGACAAGTGATGTTGAACATTTTTTCTTATGTTTATTTGCTGCTTTTACTTCTTTGTCTCATAAATGTCTGTTCATTTCAGATGCCCATTTTTGAATTGGGTTTTTGAATTTGGGGGGGGTCTGATTTTTTTAAGTTCTTTACATATTCTAGATAGTAGTCCTTTGTCTGAGGTACAGCTGCCAAAAAATTTTCCCACACATTGTAGGTTGTCTCTTAGCTCTGTTGGTGGTTTCTTTTGCAGTGCAGAAGCTTTTTAATAATATGAGATTGCAGTTGTTGATTTTTTGTGCTAATTCCCATGCTACTGAGGTTTTGTTCATAAAGTCTTTTCCTATGCCAATGTCTTCAAGAGTTCTACGTAACTTATCTTCCAGCAAGTTTAGTGTTTTTGTCTTAATATTTAGATCTTTTTTCCACTTCGATCTTAGTTTAGTGCATGGTGATAGGTATGGGTCTAGTTTTAATCTTTGGCAGGTTGAAATCCAGTTTTTCCAACACCATTTATTAAATAGGCTATCTTTCCTCCAATGAAGGTGGTTGGCTCCTTTGTCAAAGATGAGGTGGCTGAGTATGTCTGGAGTTGTTTCTGCATCTTCTAATCTATTCCCTTGATCCTCAGGTCTGTTTCTTTGCCAGTACTATGTTGTTTTTATCACAGTAGCTTTGTAGTATAGTTTCAAGTTGGGGATTGTGATACCCCTTGCCATGCCTCTGTTACCTAGAATTGCTTTTGCTATTCTAGGTCTCTTCTGGTTCCAAATGAATTTTTGGATTGTTTTCTCCAGATCCATGAAGTATGCTGCTGGAATTTCAATTGGAATTGCATTGAATCTATATAGCAATTTTGGAAGTATGACCATTTTCATTATATTGGTTCTTTCTACCCTGGAACAAGGGATGTCTTTCCATTTTCTTATATCCTCCTCAATCTCTATTTTTAGAATGCTTAGTTTTCAGTGTAGAGGTCTGTTGCTTTCTTTGTTAGATTATTTCTAGATATTTCATTTTTGGGGATGCCATTGTAAAAGGAATTGTTTCCCTAATTTCTCTCTCAGTGAGTCTGCTATTTGTCTATAAGAAGGCTATTGTTTTTTGAGTGTTGACCTTATATCCAGCTACTCAACTGTGTCTTTTAAATTTAACAGCACGTAGTCTTTCTTCTTGTAGTTCCCATTTTAAAACAGACAATTTTTTTCAGACTCTCTGAGACTTTAATTTTTGAATACTTGTGAGTTTTTGTAAGTATTTTTCCCAAGTGAAATTATATTGGTTTACTTCTGCTTAGGATTAAATACTATTTATATTTCTCTTCCAAATCTTGGAAACAGAGTACCATATAATGGGCTTTATAAAAGAAATGCACTTAATAGCCAATTAGATTAACTATCAAATCTGTTTGTGGAAAAAAAGAAGAATCTCGTAATGGTTTGATTTCACCAAACTACTTTGTATGCTTTTATTTTCTTTTAAAAAGTCTTATTACAGCAGTTTAAATTCTTCAAGTTTTCCCTCCCATTTAATGGAAACCACTATTTTCCAGGGAAATGGAATTAAAAAGGATGGTATTTTCTTGCTCTGTAAAAACCTGTACCCATATGAACATAGATTCTTCATTGACATAATTTTACCCCCATTTATGATGTGTGGGATTAGGGGAGAAAAGATCCTACTATTCTTAAAAGTAATGACAATAAGAAATTCAGCACATTCAAACTTCACTTCCAGTCTGTCACTTTCACTCATCCCCACACGAGGGTAGTTATTTCTGGTGTCCCAAGACACCCCTATGTCCCAGGCGGGGGGCTGGGCTGATGGACCTGCAATGTCTTTCTCCCTTTCCCACCAGCATGTCTCTGCTGAGCCAATGAAGGATGCTTCTAAAGGTAACAACAGGATGCTTTCTTACCTGTCAAAATCATTCACTTGTTATTTCATCATGAGCAATAATAACAATACCTATTATTGACAGAGTGCTCAGCACATGCCCGCACTTTATAAAGATGGTAACATTTTAATTAAATGGACAAACGCTGCATGCTTGGGGAACAAATTTAAAATTTGTATCTGGATCTATTTTTCCTAGTAGATTGGGAACTCCCTGAAATCAGGGATGATATTTTATTCAGAATTGTTTATTCTGTCTTATTACATTGACATGCTATTAAAAATACCCATCAAATCCTAATAGAGGTTAATTGTTAATATAAAAGTTATAACTCTGAAGTTTTGAGATGGTATCCCCTCAAGTAGAAAAATGTGGTTCTAAGACCAAGAGAGATTGATTCAATATCATACACCTATAATATAGTACACATTAGGCTCCATTGTTGTTTCATTGAAGAATTTATTCTTTACTCTTCTTTTTTTCTGGTATTGGACATTGAACTCAGGGGAGTTCTGCTACTGAGCTGTGTCCCCGGCCTTTTTTCACTTTTTATTTTGAGAAAGGGTTTTGCTAAATTGCTCAGGCAGACCTCAACCTTGTGATCCTCCTAGGATCCTACTGGGGGCCAGGCACTATTTCAGGTGCTGGAGATAAAGTAGGGAACAGAGAAGAAAACTTATTTGACCTCAGAGATCTTACAGTCTAATGACAGGAAGACAATAAACAACTGTATAACAAATAAATATTGTATTTGCATAATGGGTCTGGTAGAGAAAAATAAAACATTGTAAGAAAATAAATGCAAGGACTAGAGGGGAGGAATGTATTGTAGTGTGAACAAAGAAAGCTTCACTGATCGGGGATTTTTTGAGCCCAAGTATGAGGAGAGGGGAGCTGTTGGCCAAGCTAATGTCTAAGGGTGAGTGTTCCAGGAAGCAGGAACTGCCCTAAAGTGTCCTGAAATGGGAATCTGACTTCTCAGGAGTAGAGAGAGAACAGTGGGTAATGACTACAGAGGGGATGGAGCTAATCATGCAGAGATTTTTACTTAACTGGTGCGATGGAAGGTGGAGGGCTGTGAACAGGGTGCAGATGGAGTGCTCTGACTCAGTTCAAAGAAGCATCCTGGATGCTGTGTGCAGAATTGACACAAAAGGAATGAGAAATAAATTAGAGGACTTTGTAGGAAGCTGATGCAATCTTTCAGGTGAGAGAAGCTGATGCTTGCACTGGGGTGTTGTGTTGGACAAGGTAAGAAATGGTCTGATTCTGGGTAAACTTTTCAACTTGAGCCAGTGAGATTTATAATATATTTGAGAGTGTGAATTGCAGCAGGAAGGGAAGAAACAAAGAATTCCATAATTTTGGAGCTTAAAAACTAGAGTTGCAATTACTGAGATGGAAAAGAAAATGAGGTAGGGGTAGAGATCATTAAGGTCATCCATCCAAGAGCACCCTAGGCAAGGCCTGATGCCATTGATCCTACTGGTAAAGATCCATGAGCCACTTCTCAATTGACACTGCTTATTAAATAGATGGAGAAAAGAGGAGTAAGGGAAAGGTGCCAGTTTCCTGTGATCCCTGCCCCACACCAAAATAATGACCCAAGAAGAAAGGAGGTGGGTGTCGGTAGCAGGCATGTAAGATGGCTTATTGCAGAGGTGCCAATTCTTAACTGCAATGCAGTAGTCACAACTGAAGGACTTTCATACTCTGGTGTTTGTGGAACTCTCAAGGCAGCTACCAAAGCCAGGCATGGTGGTGCAGGCCTATAATGCAAGCACTCTGGATTGGGTGAGGCAGAAAACCACAAGTTGGAGCTCAGCCTAGGCAAAACTTTGCAATTTAGAATCTGTCTCAAAATTAAAAAAAAAAAAATAGTACTAGGATGATAAGCTTCCGGCCCAAAAGTCTCATGTTTCTCATTCAAAAGTGAAGTTAAATGATAATCAGAATAGGAAGAACCAGTGCAGGTGCAGGCCTTCTGAGTGTGCACAGGAACGAAGAAATGAAACTGCATTTCTTTATGCCTGCAAATTCAAGGGACCTGAGTTGTGATTCTGCTTCCCCCACAGAGCCCCTTGCCAGCGTCCTCAGCACTGACGCTTCACGTCATAGTCTAACTGTTGAAGCCAACTCTGGCAGCCTGGTGGAGTTATTGTCTCCTCAGGAAAGGCCACCAGTGAGCTTACTACAGTGACATTTAAGCTTGGCTTTCCAGAGCTTCAGAGGTCTGATCTAAACCATAGCAGTAATCACCTCTCTGAAAGTTGGAACCTGATTCTAAATTTAGCCAACGTTGCTCACTGACCACAAGCCTGGCCTCCCAAACTTCTAGCTCCTGGTCACAGAGCTCTTTGAACACACGGACTTCACAGTCTGTCCGTAAAGTCACTGCCCCAAAATGGCTCCCTATGAGCATAGTCATCTTCTTGTGCCCACACCTACTCTTGTCTGGACTCCTTGACCTTGGCGAATTTCTACTCTACTCTCATCTTGTTTATGTTTGAGGACATGATGCCTGCAGGTCAGAGGCCCTTCTTTGGGTGGGCTAATTGAAACTTGATGGATCTAAGATGACTGCCAGAGTGACTTCATCATAATTCTATCTGCATGGTAAATGACAACCCCTTCCCCATGAGAACTGATGATTGCTATGAGGACAACTGGAAACAAACCGTAAAAGTAATGAAAAAAGGTGGTGCCAAAGTCACACAATATCTCTGTCCATTCCTAGAAAAGACATAAATATTCCTCCCTTTGATTCACCCTTCCTTCCCTCTCATTTCTTTTACCCTATATCTGGAAACAACTGACCCCCAGTGGTTGGTCAGAAACAATTTGTGAATTTATCTCTCACCTTTCCTATTCTTGGGCAAAAATAAAAGCCTCCTTCAACACTAATTTTGTGCTTGGTCTTGTTAGTAACCCCATAATTTTAAGAGGGGAAAGGGACCCAGTTTGGAGTAAAAAAATTGGTAATGGGCTGGGGATTTAGCTCAGTGCTTTCTTTCGCTGCCTGCTGCACAACCACAAGGACCTGAGTTCGAACCCCGGTATCAAAAATAAAAATGGTAATAATCTTGGATGAAGCAATATTTAAGCTTCAGACAAGAGAGAAAGCCTGATGCCAGACCTGCCCATTTCCTGCTCTAACATTTCTTTCAAGGGTAAGTGGCCCATGTTAAATGCCCACTAACTGGTGTAAGCAGTGGAAGCGCTACGGTTTAATGAGTTCCAGGGGCCACTCTTCCTTCCTGCACACCACACCCACATCTGCCTTGTGATCACATGTAGGAATGCTTTCCCGATCACTCGATAGGTGTATTTTTGGATCACAGGGCCCCTAGAAGCCTTACTCTAGCTCATTTGTGGCAGAGGTTTCTGACTCAGAGGAACTTGGGAGGACATTATGGGAAAGTTCCTGAACATTTTGGAGATTCAGAAGACTTCTTCCAGAAAGCATGAACAGCAACGTGAATAATGTCATAGGTTATTTAGAGTGACTCAAAATAGCCTGCCTACAAAGCAGTTCAAGATCCAGTCATGGTTATTGCCTAAACTCTATGGTCTGTAAATTCAAAATCTTAGAGCAGGTCATGGAGTCTCTCAGGGCTGGGCCTGGGTTGGAAAAATACATAGAGCACTATCCTACTTGGCAACCATACAATATGGAAACCAAAATGGCATCCAAGAGTGAAGGCTGGCAACACTTCAAATGATGAGCAATTCATGCTTCCTGGAATTTTCTCTCTGACCAGAAAATGGGGATAAGAAGGGAATACAGATTTCTGTGATGATCTTTCTATTCTAATATAGTCTCCAGCTTGGAATTATGATGTTCTAAAAGAGAAAACAAACAAAACCAAAACAGAGTCAAAGAAAGTCTGGTATGATCACATATACATGCAGTGAATAGCACACACACTTAAGATATCTGTATTTGGGCTTCAAAAAAATAAACTTTTCAATCTATGGATTGATAACTCCATATTAATTTGTTAATTCAAACAGAGAAAATTGCTTTCATTCTCTCCTTCTGCCTATTCAATAATAAAGACAATATGGTGAGCTATTTTGCCCTAATTAGAAAGTATAAAACTGAGGATAGTGATTTGATGCTTCTAACTTTTGGTTATAGGAATCTGGCAACTTAGCTTCTGTTTCATGTATGAAATGAATATTGTAATATTTATCTTTCAAGGTTGCTGAGAGTACAGCAAAGCTTGAAGCATTTTGTAGAAGACTCATCACATAGTATCATGTAACATAGTCATCATTGTGGTTGTTACTAGGAAATACGGACTGCCCCATGGCTCTCTACTTTTTTCTAATCCCCTTTTCCCTTGTGAAGTGACTGCCTGGAACTCACATGCCTGGGGACCAAAGTCAACTAACTCAGTCCCTCGTAGACAAGCACCATACACGTCGGTGTGGCTTCTATAACTTTCACTCCTCATCTTTTAATCCAGTCCCACTGAACCTGACAGTCACAGGTACAGACAATGTTCACAAATTTTCCATTACGTCAACTTGAACAAGGGTAGATCTGTCTCCTTTAGTTAACGCCAAAATGTCAACTGGCCACTAGATGTCGGGCTTGTTAAATAGTTACAAAGGTATTATCCTGTCACCCCTAGGAGTTGGAAAACACTTTTATTTTTTTCTTCTTCTTTTTAAGGAACTTTTCAGTAACCCTGACAACATTCCATGAATTTCACATTTCCACATGTTTAGAATGTGCCGATATGTGGATCAATTTTATGAATTTCCCAGTTGGTGATTCATTCTCGTCTAATTTGCCTTATGCAAAGACAAAATTTCAAAAGCAGATTGCTGTCTTTTCAGTCGTGTAATGGAATTGCTGATGCATATGTGTCTGGTCCACGGATCCAGGTTGCATGGAGGAGTAAGGACAACTACAAAAGTGCTATGGAAATCAGATGTTGATCATGGAGACCAGGCTGGGAGAGTGACCTAACGGCATGACAGCAGGGACAATAATAAGAGGCTGCATCTAAAACAAAACATCTACTACTCTGGTTTTATTTTTTAAGCCAGTAAATGTTCTTTCTTAGCTCTCAAGGCTCTTGGAATGAAAGATCTCTTCTTTTCCTTTAATTGCACTCAACCCTGAAGCTGCCAGTGAGTCTGGCATCAGGAAGGGGCTGGTTAAAGAACCAGCTCTCAGGGGACTACTCGTAGAGCTTCCTTAGCTTAGTCACTTTAGTGTGTTACCTTTAGTTCACAGCTCTTCAAACATCCTCCAAAAAAGATGATGGAAATAAGCCATAACATGATCTAGGAAAGAGTCAAAGAAAGGGGCTGGGTTTGAGGACACACCTGTAGTCCAAGCACTATGGGAATCTGAGGCAGGAAACTCATCAGTGAGTTCAGCCTGAGCAATTTAGCGAGGTGCTGTCTCAAAATATAAAATAAATAAAGGACTGAGGATGTGGCTCAGTGTGAAGACCCTAGGTTCAATTCCAGTGCTGAAAAATAAATAAAATATAATAATAAAATAAAATGCAGCTTCTCTTCTTACACTAAATCTTGAGCTCTAAACACTTTTGCTCTCCTGTACAAATGGAAATAAACAGACCCATACCAAGGGTTTAAAGATCCCCCCCCTCTTTGATTGCCAGTGTATGTGGCCCTCCGTTTCCAGGACGGCGCAGGCTGGACAACTGCCACCGTGTGTCTGAATGTGGGGAGAACATGGGTTTTGGAGCAGACGCATCTGCGTGCCTCTTCCAGCTTTCCTCAACTGCTAGCAGGGAGAGTAGCTTTTACCAAGGAGCTAATAAAGCAATTGCTTCCTGCCACACAGGGAGTTATCTTTTTATTCTCTTAACCGTGTTCTTGAAGGGCAGAAGTTTTAAATTTTGACAAAATTCAATGTTCTTTCATGCTTCATGTTTTTGGTGTCATATCTAAGGAATGTTTGCCTAAACAAAGGCCACAAATATTTTCTTCTGTGCTTAACTCTAGAAGTTTTATTGTGTGTGTTTTATAGCTAGGTCTTAGACACTTATGAGTTAATTATTGTGTATGGATTGAGGTTAACTTTTGTTTGTTTATTTGCTTTTTGGTTATTTTTATACACGGATATCTGATGGTTCCAAAATGTTTTGCAGAAAGGACCATCACATCTTCATTGAATTACCTTTGCACCTTTGTCAAAAATCAGTTGTCAATATATGTGAATTTCTTCCAGTTGATGAATTGGATATCTCAATATTAAATTAAGCCTTCCTTTCTTAACTTCATTCATGGTTGAAGTTTTCAGTATGCAGATCTTTCAGATATTGTTAATTTTGCTATTTCATTTTTATGCTGTTATAAATAGTATTTTTAAAAATTCAATTCTGATCATTGCTGCTATATAGAAAGATAATTGATTTTATCATAACTTTATAATATATAAAACATGCCATTTTTCCTTTAACATATATAATTCAGTATTTTTTGTATATTCATAGAATTGCACAATTATCACCACCCTCTAATTTAAAAAAAATTTTCATTACTCAGAAAATCTATTCCGTATTCCCACGCTCCTTTCAGCCTTTGGCAACCACTAATCTAATTTCTCTATTTGCCTATTTGGGATAGTTCATTCTCTATTTGGTGAAATATTATTCTCATATTTTCCTTAATTCTTTAGACATGGTTTCCTTTAGTTATTTGCCACATTCATAATAGCTAAGTCTTTTAAGCCTTTGCTTAGTAAGTTCAACATCTGGGCTTCTTCAGGGACAGTTTGTCTTGGTTTTGATCTTGTTCCCTGTGTATGGGTCATACTTTCTTGTCTGTGTGTATGTCTTGTCATTTTTGGATGAAAAGTGACTATTTTGAGTACTATATAGCAACCCAGGAAATCAGATTCACTCCACTGCCCTCCTCAGAGTTTTCTGTCGTTTGTTCTTGCTGTTGTTATGCTGTTTGTTTTATGACTTTCGTGACTTAATTCTGTATTTTTTGGCTTGTGCAGCTACTAACGTCTCTGAGCTGTTAGCCTAGTGGTCAGCTAAAAGACAAGAGTTCCTTAAGTACTGTGTTAGTGAGTTTTCCCTCACTGTAATAAAAGAGGTCCAATGGCTTTTAGAGGTCCTAGTCCATGGTTGATTGGCTCTGCTATTTTGGGGCCTCTGACAAGGTAGCACCTCATAGTAGGAGCCTGTGGCAGAGGAAGCTGTTCACTGCTATTGGGAAGCAAATAAAGGAAAGGCCCGGGTTCCCCATATTCCTTTTGAGGGTGTGCTTCCAGGGATTTAACTGCCTCCTTCCAGGCCCCCACCTCTTAATGTTTCCAGCACTTCCCAATAGTGCCACAAGATGGAGACCAAGTTCTTATCCAAACCATAGCAAATGTTTTGAGCTGATACATTTCCAACCATTTGGTGAGCAGCTTAGTGTGTGTGTTGGGCCTGGTTTGAGTGCTCCAGCAGGTAGTTTTTAATTTTACCTTCAGCTTCAGTTCCTGGTCTCATAGAGGCTCATGGTCTGTCAGAGATGAGTAATTGAGGCTTCTTGGTTTTCCTGGCATATGCCAAGCCCTGTACATGTGTATGTTCCTGTAGATTCATGGGAATATGTTACACCTTTCAAAAGCTCCTGAGAGAAATCTTATTTTCTATATTTATTCTCATTGAACTCATTTAAGTCCCCACTGGTATCATCACCTAAGGCCACTGTGATGTTAAGCAATTTCCACTAATTGTTCTTAACAACACCAAACAACTGGACTATTCTCACAAACTCTGAGTCAGGTCAAATGAGAAGATATAGGCTGGGGACTCTGCTTAATGGCAGATCCTTATCTAGCACAGAGGAGGCCCCAGGTTCTGGGTTCTACCCCTGGCACAGCATTTTAAAAAAGTGTAAATAAAGAGATGCTCTGAAAATGGAAACTCTCAGGGAGCTACCAGACAATCCAAGTGACATTTCTTTTGTGGTTTTGCTGTTGGGACACTCTAAACCCACTCCATCCCATCCAGTTGCTTTTAGCCTGTTGTTTTTCACTGTAATTATGAGACATTTGGATTTCAAGGTTACCCTGGAGCTGGCAATAGGGAAATGGGAAAAGAGTAAGTCAAAATACCAAATGCTCATTGTTCTTACCAAAATTCAGTTGGCTTCCTTACATAAATGTTCTTCCAATTGTTGCAAGCCTTTGGTTAGCTTCCAGAGTTCTGAAAAAAATTGATTTTGATGATTTTTGCTAGTGTTTTTTTGTTGTTGTTTTTAATAGAAGGTCAGATTTTTCTGAGGTCTTTGCCATCCTGGAAGTATTTCTAATACTATTGCTTTTCATATACAAATCTTTCAACTTAGAATCTTGCCAAATTCACTAATTAGTATCAATAGTGCCTCCCCCCACGCCTACCTGGGGATTGAAGCTAGGGCCTCTGCATTGAGTTACATCCCCAGCCCATTTTGAGATTCACTAGTGACTCACTAAATTCAATTTGTAATCCTCCTGCCTCAGTCTCCCAGAATGAGGGGATTATAAGTGTGCACCATCACGTACTACTCAGTAGCTTCTTTTGTAGATTCTATCAGTCAAAAAAGGTGGGCCAATGAATGAGAAAGATCTTTTTAGCCTCCTGTCATGCTCTGGGAATAAGAGCATCAGGGTAAACAGAGAGGTTAGAAGTGTTGGCAAACATTACCTTGGCTGAAAAACAAGGACCAGAGCCCCTCTTTATTTCCTGTCCACATGTTATAAACTCTTCTGGGCACACTTTACTCTCAAGGAACAAGTTCGCCATTATTTCTCTTTAACAGCACGTGGCTACGGGAAGCAATTTGAGATTTTAAAGCCTGCCTGGAAAAAATGCTCAGTCTACCCTGAAGACCCAACTCTTTTTCTAGACTTGCTAGAGTAGATCAATCCCATGGTTTGGGTTTGAGCTTATGTCGTTTTTGCTTTACCTAGCCCCTGTCTTCCTATCATTCCTCTGAAAGTTCCAATTGCAGAGCATTTATAGGACTATTTTCTGGTTAACAGTCATTAAATCTTTTTTTTTTTTGGTACTGGGGATTGAACTCGGGTCCTAATAGCCATTAATTCTTAAGAGAAACAAATGCTTTCTATTTGCATATATACAAAGATACCTCTGTTTTTCTAGAACTCAGCAGAGAAAACATGACTCATTCTTATGACGAGACCACTGTGGGAGAGTTCATAAGCAGAGAAAAATCTAGCTGTTATTTTTTAACCATTGGAACATGGTTTAATACTCCAGTGGACTGAATGTTAGAAAGTCATGTGACAAAGTTTTGAAATTGTGACCTTCTGGGAAACGGGAGTAGTGAAAGGTTGGATGATAAATACTCAAACATGGTTATATAGAAGTAATCATTTCTAATGGTCTACAGAATAATGGGATGACTGCAGTTCATAGTAAAGTGAAGCATTCAAATGCTCCAAACACAAAGAAATGATAAGGAAATGGAAACAATTATTTCCCTGATTTGATTAGTAAATATTGTATAAATGTATTATATATGTATTGAACTATCTCACCATGCCCCATAAACATGTAGATTGTTATGTTAATAAAAATTTCTTAAAAAGTGTTTAAAGAGATAGAAAGTTACCTACCTTGATTTGATCATTATATGCTGTATACATGTATCAAATTATCACACTGCACCTCATAAATCTGTACAATTAAAATGATGATAAAAAAGAAATTATGATATCCTCATGCGTGGTCATAGAAGAAAACACTGGATGCAGTAGTTAAAGGCAGTGGTTTCACTTTACCTTTAAGTCCCGAGGACCTTCCCAGTTGTACCTGCTTCACTTCCATGCCTCAGAGGAACTTCCCTGATGAGAACAGCCAATGAGCTCAAGTTAGACCTAAGTTTCTCTGAGGATGGGTGGTGTCATGTGCCACTCCCTTCCGGTCATCTTGAGAGGAGATGATGGATCCAAGAGTCTTGAATCTTGAAATCATTTCAAAATTAGCAACCTGGTGAAGTTCAATCTTTTTTTTTTTTCAGTGTGCAGCAATTCATGCAATCAGTTATTTGATGGTCCTGATTTTCTGAATTTAAATCCATGTTTAAATTGGTCAAATAGGTGGTATGCCTGGATGACAGATACAGTAAGAAAATAAGGTATGCATGAACTAAAGAAAGAACAGGTATTGTTCTCCAAGATCTTTGCCTTATCAAGATCAATGGCTAAGAAGCTCAAAAGATCAGAGCTCTCTGGCACATGTTCTCCCAGAAAGCATCATGTCTTCTAGTCTCTGCTCAATTTATTTCATTACCTAGTTATTACCTATCCATGTTTAATGGACGTAATGTGTCAGATGTTTTCTGTTCCTTATTTACTAAGTAGTATCTTTAGTTCATTGCTCTTTTATGTCACAAATTCATCAACAAATGACAGAATAAAGAAGATGCGGTATTTACACACAATGGAGTAGTACACTACCATAAAGACAGATAAACTTGGGTCATTTATAGGTAAATAGATGCACCTTGAGACCATAAAGTGAAATAAATCAGACACACATGCTTAAATATCACGATTTCTTTTATATGAGAAACACAAATTATAAATAAAGACAAAAACAAAAGATAATAGGAAGTAGGGAGATACATCTTTCTCAAATGAGAAGGGAATCAAGAGATATAAGGATGATGGGAGAGGAGGGAAAGGGGCTGGAAAAGGAATTGAGATGTGTTCTGTACATGTACCAACTGCACTCAAGAAATGTAAACATTATGTGCTGCAAACACATACTAATTTTAAAGAAAGAAATTTGAAATTTAAATAAATAAATAAATAAATAAATACCATGTGGATGTACAGGTCGCATGCAGTGACTGCAGTCCTTGTGTCACCTTGGGACTGGCACTGAGGAAGTTCCCAAAGCTGAGATGAGGAACCTAACCCACCCTACCCATAAACACAGGATTACAAGTTTGCTGTCTGGGCACAGGATGTGACCGTGAGAGGCTTGGGAAAGAGACATTTCAGCATTCACTCCAAGAAATAGAGTGTGAGCTCTCAAGACAGAAGCACACTATTTTCCAGAACTGGGAAGATTTATGGTTTTCTTGAAGAAGTGGAAACCCCAGGAAAAGGTGACCCACCCCCCAGAAGTGTACTGGACTGTATTACAAGTAGAAGCCCCCTTCTTTTCCTCCTCCTCTTCTTCTTCATCTCCTCCTCCTCTCCCTCCCCTCCCCCTCCCCCTCTTCTCCTTCTCCTTCTCCTTCTCCTTCTTCTTCTTTTCACTTAAATTCTTTTATTGGTACATTTTACGTATACAATGCATTTACATTTATCATTGGGTGTTTGTACCTGTACATGATGTATCTTGATTCTTCTTTTTTCCCCATTACCTGTGCGCCCTTCACCCCCTCCACCCTTCCCTGTTTGCAAAGACTTTGTTTCCACTTTTTCCTTTTCTCATAATTTTTCCTTTCCCTTCTTTCCTTTCCCCTATCCCTCCCACTTCCCTGACCCCTTTAGATGTTTTCTTCCTATTTCAAATGATCAATTATTCATTTTAATCATTTTAATCCTTATTTACAGTTTCAGTTTCTCACATCAGAGAAACTATTCAGTATTTACACATGTGTGTCCTATTCATTTCACTTAAGAGTATGGCCTCAATATGGATCTATTTACTATAAATGTCTCTAGTTTGTCCTTCTTTATGGCTGAGTAGTACTCCATTGTATAAAAAAATACATTTTCTTTATCCAGTTTCCAGTGGATGGGCACTTGGGTTGTTTCAAAGCTTTAGCTATTACGAACTCTGCCACTATAAACATGGGTGCACATATATCGCTGTGGTATGATTCTCTTAATTCTTTGGGGAGATACCCAGCAGGGGAATAGCTGGATCAAATGGGACCTCTAGCCCTAGTTCTTTGAGGTATCTCCATACTGATTTTCACAGTGCTTGCACCAGTCTGCACTCCCACCAGCAATGGAAAAGGGTTCCTTTCTCCCCACAATCTGTCAGCATTTGTTATTTGTTGATTTCTTGATAGCAGCCATTCTTTCTGGGGTGAGATGGAATCTCAGTGTTGTTTTCATCTGCATCTCTCAAATGACAAGTGATGTTGAACGTTTTTTCATATGTTTATTTGCTGCTTTTACTTCTTTGTCTCATAAATGTCTGTTCATTTCAGATGCCCATTTTTGAATTGGGTTTTTGAATTTGGGGGGGGTCTGATTTTTTTAAGTTCTTTATATATTCTAGATAGTAGTCCTTTGTCTGAGGTACAGCTGCCAAAAATTTTTTCCCACACATTGTAGGTTGTCTCTTAGCTGTGTTGGTGGTTTCTTTCACAGTCCAGAAGCTTTTTAATAAGATGAGATTGCAGTTGTTGATTCTTTGTGCTAGTTCCCATGCTACTGAGGTTTTGTTCATAAAGTCTTTTTCTATACCAATATCTTCAAGAGTTCTACCTAACTTATCTTCCAGCAAGTTTAGTGTTTCTGTCTTAATATTTAGATCTTTTTTCCACTTTGATCTTAGTTTAGTGCTTGGTGATAGGTATGGGTCTAGTTTTAATCTTTGGCAGGTTGAAATCCAGTTTTTCCAACACCATTTATTAAATAGGCTATCCTTCCTCCAATGAGGGTGGTTGGCTCCTTTGTCAAAGATGAGGTGGCTGAGTATGTCTGGAGTTGTTTCTGCATCTTTTAATCTATTCCCTTGATCCTCAGGTCTGTTTCTTTGCCAGTACCATGCTGTTTTTATCACAGTAGCTTTGTAGTATAATTTCAAGTTGGGGATTGTGATACCCCCTGCCATGTCTCTGTTACCTAGAATTGCTTTTGCTATTCTAGGTCTCTTCTAGATCCAAATGAATTTTTGGATTGTTTTCTCCAGGCCGTGAAGTATGCTGCTGGAATTTCAATTGGAATTGCATTGAATCTACATAGCAGCTTTGGAAGTATGACCATTTTCATTATATTGGTTCTTTCTACCAAGGAACAAGGGATGTCTTTCCATTTTTCTTTTTTCCTTTTCAATTTCTTTGATGAGTATAAAGAGTAATGGTGATAGTTCTTCTTTAAATGTTTTGTAGAATTCAGTAGTGAAGCCATCAGGACCTGGGCTTTTCTTTGTTGCTAAATTTTTTATTACATTTTCAATTTCACTCATTGTAATTGGGGTGTTTAGAATTTCTATATCTTCTTCATTTAACTTTGGCAATTTGTATGTATCTCGGAATCTGTCTATTTCTTCTTTGTTTTCCATTTTATTAGAATACAGGTTCTCAAAGTAGGTATTGATGATCCCCTGGATTTCTGCTGGATCACTTGTGACTTCACCTTTTCATTTTCAATTGCATGGATTTGAGCCTTTTCTTTCCTTTTTCTGATAAGGTTGACTAAGGGTTTATCAATTTTATTTATTCTTTCAAAAAAAAACTCAATTCATTGATTTTTTTTTTTGTATCATTCTCTTAGTCTCTATTGCATTGATTTCTGTTCTGATCTTTATAATTTCCTCTCTTGTACGAGCTTTGGGTTTGTTATGCTCTTCTTTTTCTAGGAGCTTGAGGTTCAGCATTAGTTTGTTTATTAGAGCTTTGTCTGTTTTCCTAATTTGGGCATTCACTGCTATGAATACTTTGTGTAGAACTGCTTTCATTGTGTCCCATAGATTCCTGTATGTTGTACTGGCATTATCATTTATGTATAGAAACTGTCTAATTTCTTCTTTAATTTCCTCTGTGAACCCATTGGTTTTTCAGGAGAGTGTCATTCAATTTCCATGTGTTTGTGGGTGTTTCGTGGTTTCTCATGCTATTGATCTCCGATTTTATTGCACCATGGTCTGATAATATACAGGAGGTAACTTTCAATTCTTGTACATTTACTTAGACATGTCCTATGAGCTAGCATGTGGTCTATTTTGGAGAATTACCCATGTGCAGCCGAAAAGAATGTATATTCTGATTTTGTGGGGTGGAACACTCTATAAACATTTATTAAGTCCATTTGTTCAGTAGCTTGGTTCAGTTCTAGAATTTGTTGTTGATTTTTTTGTCTAGATGATCTGTCTATTTGTGATAGAGGGGTGTTTAGATCCCCCACTACAGTTGTATTAGTGCTTATTTGGTTTTTCATGTCCATTAATATTCGTTTTGTATACTTGGGGGAATCTGTATTTGGTGCATACATATTTAAGATTGCCATCTCTTCCTCTCGGATTGTTCCCTTCACAAGTATGTAGTGACCATCTTTGTCTCTCTTAATTAGTTTGGGTTTGAAATCTACTTTGTCTGCAAATAAGATAGCTATCCTTGCTTTTTTCTGGGTTCCTGTGGCATGGAGAACTGTTTTCCATTCTTTTACGTTCAGTCTATGAATTTCTTTTTGAGTTAGGTGTGTTTCTTGTATACAGCATATTGTTTGATGTTGCTTCTTAATCCATTCTGTCAGTCTATTTCTTTTGATTGGTGAACTTAGGCCACTAACATTGATGGGTACAATTGATAGATATTGACTCATCCTTGTCATGATGTTTTACTGTTGTTGGCTCTTTTATTTTTTATTTTTCCCCCTTTCCCTTTAGTTTCTTGCCTTGTCTGGTGGCTTCCCTCTGTCGGGCCTCATGGAGTTGTGACCTTCATTGTCTTTCTCTAGGACATTGTTTAGAATTGTTTGGAGTGCTGGCTTGGAGTTCATGAAATTTCCCAGGTGTTCTTTGTCATGGAAGTATTTAATTTCCCCATTGATTTTGAAAGATAATTTTTCAGGATACAACAGTCTATGTTGGAAGTTATTTTCTTTTAAGGCTTGAAATACTTCACTCCAGGCTCTCCTTGACTTGAGGGTTTGTGTTGAGAAGTCTGCTGTGATTCTGATGGGCTTTCCTTTGTATGTGATTTGTTTCTTTTCTCTAACTGCTTGTAGGATTTTGTTCCTCTGTTGGGTTTCTGGGATCTTGACTATTATATGTCTAGGTGTAGATTTTTTTTTGATTGTGGCTAGTTGGAGTTCTATATGCCTCATTTATCTGTATGTCCCATTCTCTACCTCTGTCTGGGAAGTTTTCTACTATTACTTCTGTGAAAAGTTTTTTTTTTAATGTCAATTTTACTTTCTCCTGTTTTTTTCATGGACTCCTATCAGTCTTATGTTATGCTTCTTTCCATCATCTAGCAGCTGTTGGATTGATTTCTTGTGGTCCCTTACTATTTTTAAGAAATCTCTGTTTTCAAGGTCACTAACCACAATCCTGTCTTCTATATCTGATATTCTGTTTTCACATTCGCTCAATCTGTTGTGAATACTTTCAATGGAGTTTTTAATCTCCTGGATATCTGCTGGAATCTGTTTCATGGATTCCATTTCTTTCATATGCTGGGCATTTATGGCTTCCAGTATGTTTCTGAGCTCATCTATTTTTTTTTTTATCTGTTCTAGAGCCTCTAATCATTTCTTTCACTCTGCTCACCACCTCTGTAGTTATCTGGGGAATTATTTCTATTTTGAATTTTTCTAGAGCCTCATTCATCTGTTTTGTTACTTCCTGTGGTATCAGTTCAGGGTGTCCAGGTGGTTGAGTATCAGACTTTTCCACCTCATTTCCCCCAGAATTTGCCTTTTGTGGGGTGGAAGTCTGAGTTTGTGATTTGCTTAAATGTCTTCTCATTTTTGTTTTTGGTATTGTCCTTGGTTTAATTCCTGGGTTGATACTCCGAAGTTGCTTATTGTAAGTATCTTTGTTGCTTGTAGTTAGAACATTTATGGAATGATTGCTTCTCAGAGGTGTCTTCCAGATATAGCTAACTTTAGGTTTTGAGTCTCTAATGGCTCTGAGGCTATCTCATTTTCATTATACCAGGATGGACAACTGATAAGATCAATCACAACACCTTAGCCCAAGTGATATAATCAGCAACACAACAGCATCAAGTACCTCTTAGAAAATGACAATTTGTGGTAGTTATTAATCTATCACCTTTAACTGTGTGAATTAAATCAAAATCGAGGACCAGCCCAACATACGTTTATAGTGAATAAAATCTTCAATATAGCAACTTTACCCTTCAGGTTGGGGAGTTAGGAGTTGGGGAGGGAGGGATAGAGTGGTAGAAGGAGAGGGAAAGGTTAGCAATGAGGCCAGAGGACACAGAAAGATCAAGCAAACTCTAAGAAACTGTTGAAGACAAGAGGAAAAGATAGAATGAAAGAACAAAGACAAGAAGAGAACAACCTAATAGCAATAGGAAGGCTAGAAACTGTATTTACTTTCCTTTAAAACTAATGACAATTGAGACAAGGAAAACGAGAAGAAAAGAAAAATAAAGAAGAAATCTGAATTAGGATGAGAACAGGAACAAAAAGGGAGTTGAAGGACAATGTGGAACAGTGAGAGAATGAGAGTGAGAGAGAGAAAGAAAAGAGATACACAAAAAGAAGATAAAAAAATAAAAATTTGAAAAGAGTAGAAAAAAATAAAAATTAAAAATCAAAAATAAAAGAAATAATTTTGAAAATAACAAATAAAAATGAAGAGCCTCCTTCAGGGTATATCTCTGCTTTCACAATAGACAGCAAGGGCAGCAGTGTGCAGATAAAAGTCAATGAGATGAGTCTCAGCAAGCCAGTAGCAGATCCATGAGATTCAGGTAGATTTCTTGCTGCAAGTCCCAAGTTGAGCCTCCTGTCCTCCTGCAGGTTTGAACTCTCCGAGTTTCTACTGCAGGTTTCAGCTGCCCTTCCCCTGAAGATAGTCCAGGTTCCAATGGGAGGTGATGATCCCTCCAACTTACCAAGTATGGTGGTCTGGTGTGCCTTTATTGCAGAGTTTGTCTTCACTTTTCCAGTGGGCTTCAATTTTCATCAAAGAGCCTGAGAGAGGCCCTCTTTCTGTTATTTACTTCTGCTCTATCTTCTGGAGCTCAGGACAATGCTTTTATGACCCCCTGTGCCTCTGCAGTGTGGAACCACCTACCAGCACAACCAGGAGGCCAGGGGCAAGGGGGGGTGCTGCAGGTGCTGGTTGCTGGGGGTTGGGGCACAGGTGGGATGGAGCTCTGCTCCACACAGCCAAGGTCCTCACCATCTGCTCACTGGTAGCTGGGGGGGTGGGGGCCTTGTTCCTCTTCTTCCTTGTTCCTCTTCTTCCTCCTGAGGAAGGAAGAATTTCCTCTTCTTCCTCCTCCTCCTTCTTCTTCCCCACCTTCTTCTTCTTTTGTTTTTTAGATAAGTAGTTTGAACATTTCTTGGATTCTTTCAACACATTCCTTTATCTTAGGAGCAGGTTCATGCTTTTTACTTTCTCAAGCCAAGTTATGGACTGTAAGTATTCCTGAGGAATTTTGGGTGTGATGAGTCTGGAATGAAGGGAGCCTAAATTTAACTAAGCAAAAGCTGCTATGGGTCACCTTGAGTGACTTCAACTGAGTTGCAAAGTTGCAGTCTTAAAACTACATTTTTTTAGTTGATTTCCTTGTTTCCTATTTCTTCTACACTACCTCACTTGAAGCCCAAATCTAAGCATACTAATCTGGAGCTTTCCATGTTTGGGATATTGTTTAGTTTAGTCAGTAATCAAGGAACTGAGAATTTAGGGCTTAGGCTTCAATTTTCAGGGAAAACAACTACAAGACTGAAAAGGGCCCTAGACTACTCTAAGTTGAGGTGCCATCCCTGAGACTAATCTACATTTCAATGCATCATGCTTACTAAAGCCCATCAGAGGAACTGCAGGTCCTATAAACTAATTTGTCACTCTTAAAGAGTTAGAAATAAAGATTTAGTATATTAGCTGTTCCAGTGCTAGGCATAAGCTATAAATGAAGTAAATTCACCCTTATCTTTAATAGTTTACTTTTTTCCACTACAGAGTACATTTCATAGGTAATTGTCTCTATTCTCTCACCTTCTCCCTTGGAAAGTTCAGGCTTTCTTCTTGTGACAGCCGAAGAATTATTTTTATTGTAATAATAAGGAATTCTACCTTTTCATTTTTATACATCTGAAATGCAGGGTATTTGAACACTTTAACATTCATTGATCATCTAGAATGAAAACATAGCAGCAAGGAAAGATCTAAGTAAACCATGCTAACTTTTTATTTAGTGTCAGGGCTTAGGGGACTTTTAGTCTTTCGGGACATGAAAGAATTTATATAATATTTGAAACTAATGAAGTGTAAATGTGTTTCAATATGAGTGTCTTTGCCTGTAGTGAAATAGAGAAAATACATGTTAAAGTTAGACAAGAAAACTTATGCATAATCCTTGACTTGGAATTTTCCAGTGTTAATGTTTTATCCTATTTAATTCTGAAGTTTTGCTGCTTTAAAAAATTATACATGTTAGGCATATGATTTTTTAAAAATTAAAACACTATAGCTAGAAATGAACTCTCACTTTAACAGCATAACAGTAATTTTGTCATAAAAGCCCATAAACATGGGTGTGTCACACCCACATTTATTCCTTAGAATATTTCTATTGATGAATTATCAATTTTAATTCTATGAATTTCATTATATTAAACAATGAGTACTTAACTAGAAAACACACAAAAATATCGAATTTTTAATAATTGTTGAGTATTTATTTAAAAAGTATCAAAATTTTCAACATTGACTATTTCTTGGTATAGGAAGTCTAAACAAGAACAACAAAAATAAATTCCTATAAGAACTATAATGAAAATACCAATAGCACTACACAAAAAAAATCTTTATTTTAATTATCACACCTAAGGCAATCTTTATACTTGATAACAGCAAGTTTCATACACACATATTGTTTACACTGACAGCACATGTATTTTGCTTTCCTGGCCTTTTTGCATATATTTGACACTTCACTGGTCTTGTTGTTTTGTCAAGAAGTTTTTATTACATTACAATATATAGTTGACAGGAACATAAAATATCAATAAAGTATTAAATTATTAATATGTATTGCAGTTTAGAATAAACATCAACATTTTCACATCAGCTGTGTACTTGTATACAAACCCTAAGAGATAACATCAGAAATGAAAAGTTATGTAAACTACAATGAAAATACCAATAGAACTCAACAACAAAAACAATCTTTGCTTCACTTTGCACACCTAAGGCAATTTTCACACATGACAACTGCATGTTCCATACACAAGTATTGCTTACATGGATATTACGAATATTTTGTTTTCCTTTCCTTTCTTGTAGGGTATAGTTGACATACTTTTGGTTTTCCTGTTGTCATAGTAGGTCTTTGTATTGCTGTACCTGTTCATCTGTCAGGTCACCAGTGTGCTCCACAGTTTTTTTGTGTGTAGCTCCGTGGGCAGAAACATTTTGCTATAAATGAGATCTCTTATGAGTTGCAGTCCCAATCCTCTAAGAAAATTTCTCTGCGGTATTTTGTACTTCTTATTTTCTGTGTAAATTATCAAACTAGTTATGCCATGCATGTTTAGGATTGAGTAAGACAGCCATGGGCCAATGCTTTGTGTTTTGAGTGACATCATAGTTGCTGTGTAACTCATCAACAGTATCGACTCTGCCTTTGGTTTTGCTGAAGAAAGTTTTCATCTCAGCCTTCTATTTTGTCAAGGTTTCCCTATCAATATTTTTGTCATGGTGCAATGTTGACATCAGCAGTACCAGTTTGTTTTTCTTTGCCATATATGAGGCCAATGCAAATCTTTCTGAAATCCAAAGATTGTAGTGTATAATTCTCTGTTTTGAAATTACAACATTTTATTTGGAATTTCTGCTTTGTTCCTGTGCTGGTCAATTTGTGCTCTATTAGCAAATGTAATAGCAGCTGGAAACTGGTAAATGAACTGTCGAATGTCACATTCTGATTAGTTTGGGAGACAGGAACAACAAGTCTGTTCTCAACATCATTCGGTTTATTACTATACAAATAAGGACCCAACGGCTGAGTTCCAGGAAAAATTTCTAAACTGAAAGCATAAGAAGTCTTTGTATCTACAAGGGCACAAATTTTTAAGCCATATTTTGACCCATCACTTTTCCATAGGTCTTTTTTATATTCCTGAAATTACCATGAGAAATCCCTGCTAAGTACAGGAGACCTATGAATGCTTTCAGTTCAGTAAGTGAGATGTCATAATAAATACATTTTTTAATATGGCTATTAGAGCATACAGAATGTTTTACTTGAATTTCAGCCTTTGTGTATTTCACAGCATCTTATAGTATTTCATCTATTACAATTTCTAACACTGAATGGCATTGCTGGCATTCTGTCCAATACATTTCACCCCTGCTGAGACCTTCACTATATTTTTGGACCTAATTCTAACATTGGATCTTTCCATTTGGTTGTATGACCATCTTGCAACATTTTGATTAGCCAAATATGTATACATATTGCTGTTTTCTTTGTCATCTGAATCAAGGAGGTCTGCATTCACTGCATCTGTATCAGTCAATTCTTGCTTCATTTCACTGTCACAGGAACTTTGGCTCACATGGCCAGTGTCAAAGTCATCATCATCATCATTATAATCATCCTACACCCACTCTACTCTTCTGTTATGAAAACATGTATTTTACCATAGTGGATCATCTTCATCAACCAGCATGAGTAATCTGATGATTCACTTTTGATCTCCAAAACTTTCAAATCTGGTTTTTCATGTGTCATTGTACTGAATTGGGCTACTTCCACCAGAAAAACCAAAAGAAAACTTTTTAAAAAACAAGTTCTAAAGCAGTGTGGGTGTACTATACCCTCTGTGATGCTCAGGTAAACATATACACCTATTGGGATAGTCATTATCAAAAAGATGAGAGATAGGAATATGGAGTAAAGGCAGCCCTTTTACACTGCCGATGGGGATGTAAATTAATGCAGAGATCATGAAAAACTATGAAAGTCCTTCAGAAAGTTAAAAATAGAGCTACCATATGATCCAGCAGTTCCATTACTGGAGATTTATCCAAAGGAAATGAACTCAATATGTCAAAGAGAATCTGCATTCTAATACTCATTGCAGCACTATTCACAATAATCAAGAAACAGAATCAACCTAAGTGTCCACCAAGAGATAAATGGTAAAGAAAATCCTGTACTTGTATGTAACAGAATACTGTTCAATTTTCAAAAAGAAGAAAGTTTTATTATTTGTGGCAACATGGATGAAACTGAAGGATATCATGTTAAGTGAAATAAGACAGACAAGATAAACAATATGTGATTTCACTTATATGCAGAAGCTTTAAAATTTTGCCAAAGAGTAAAATAGTGGTTACCAGAGGTTGGCATTGATGTTGGGGTAGGAACTGGAGAGATATTCATCAAAGGATATAATGTTTCAGTTAGGAAGAATAAGTTCAAGGGATCTATTGTCTATCATCATGACTATAGTTAATAACAATATATTACATATTTTAAATTTAAGAGAGTAGATTTTAAATATTCTAACCACAAAAATGTCGAAATACATAAGGCAATACATGGGCAAATCTGCTTGATTTGACTATTCCACAATTCGTTTATTATAAATATAATATATTTTCATTTTCAAATAACCAGAGCTTACATAATAAAAATAATAGATGAAAAAATCTAGTACTATTTTGTGAGCAAAGGCATTAATAAATAATATATGCCTTCCACATGAGATCATTTTTTTTTCTGTTTTTGGTACTGGGGATCAAACTCAGGACCTTGCACTTGTGAGGCAAGCACAGTGCCACTGAGCTAAATCCCCAGTGAAATCATGTTTTTTTTCTATCAATCTAAAAATCTTACAAGGATCTTATTTTTTAACTTTTAATTGACAAAAATTGTATACACTTATGGTATATGAACGAAGTGGAATGGTCAAGTCAAGCAGTTTTGCATATGTATTACCTCAGATACTTCATATTTTTTTCTAAACTCATTTGAGAGTTGTTGACAAGAAACTTTACCACCTCCAAATTCTTTAGTATGTTATTTCCCACAAAAAAACTATAACATTCTTCTGCATATCAACAATCCAGTAAGCAACACTGGAAAATTACCATGATTCATCTAGTCCATAAAACCTGTCAAGCTTTGCCAATTACCATAAATGTGCTTATAAAAAAGGATCCAACAGAATTATGCATTTAATTTAACTGTTGCTTCCTTCAATATGAAACAGTTTCTTAGTCCCTTTTCCTGATTTTCTTTTACCTCAATTATTTTTGAAGATTACAGGTCAGTAATTTGTATAGTGTTCAACAATTTTGGTTTGATATCTCCAAGATGACTGGATTCAGGGTGAACATCTTTAGCTGGATATCACAGAAAAAATGCTGTTTTCTTCTCACTGCATTTGTGGTAGGTTGGGACTTGATTTGTCCTATTGCTGAGTTTTGACTAAAATGGGGTGATAATTCATTTTATATTTCAACTTGAAAGGCTGCCCAGGTAGCTAGTAAAACATTATTTCTGGGTGTGTCTGTAAGGTTGTTTCTGGAAGAGATTGGTATTTGAAGTAGACCAAGTAAAATGATCTGCCCTCACTAATGCACATGGACCTCCTCTGGTCTGTGGAGAGCCTGAATCGAACATAATCTCAGAGGAAAAGTAAATTCTCTTTTGCTTGTTGCACTGGGACATCCACCCTCTTCTACCTTAGACACTGGAGCTCCTGGCTGTTACCCTAACTCTCTGATGAGGCTTTTGGGTAAGGACTAAATTGTTCAACTCCATAGTCACCAGAGGCAATTATATTAAATCTCCTTTTTCCAGTGTATGGATAGCATATTGGTTCCACTTCTCTGGAGAGCCCTGACTTACACAGATAGTATCTACTAGTCTTCTCCTTTGTAAATTACATATTTTCCATTTGTAATTAATGTTTTGTATGGAGGTTGTTTGAAAGCATGTACATATTCCATTTATCATAAAGCTTTCATTTACTCATTTATTTGCATCAAACAAACTTCAGGATTAGTGTTTTATTTATTTTCATTATTTTTATTAGGTAAGATTGATAGTTACCATTACTTTTTTTTTAATTTTCTAATTTTTAAATTTTTAATTAACCTGTAATAATGATACACAATGATGGGTACACTGTGACATTTCAACTTGTATGTAGTGTGTACTGGCCAGATTAAGGTAATTAGTATTTCCATATTTTTATCATTGCCTTGTGTATGCAGCCTTTCACCTCCTCTCTTCTAGTTCCTCGTAAATGATATACTATGTTGTTAAGAACTATACTCACCATTAATTATTGCATAGGCAGTGTCTCTTAATGCACAGGCTCTGTGCCTAATAAGACGATCTCCAGGGTCTCTATCTGGATTGTATTCTAAAGCATTACTCCAGATCAGGTCAATATCTCTCAAATAGTATTTCACAGTGAGATACTTGTGTAGATCCATTTTACTGATTACAGATGAAAGGTCAATTGGTTGCTTTATCACAGTGACATAATCGGGAACCTCATCAGGGTCAACAGGCTTAGTAAACACTCAGAATCATTTGTCGATAGCAAGCCTAAGTGTGACACTTCTTAGGAAAATCCTCAGTTCTCCAAAAGTATCTTCTTCTTGTTCCTCCAGTTGTTTCACTTCTTCTGCTGTCAATGGTCTTGGCTCAGGTGGTGGTGCTACTGGCAGGACCTCCAAGGCCTGCAAAACTGCTTTCTTTTTTGACACAGGAGGCCTAGCAGCTTGTTTCAGAATTAAATCTTCAAAGAATTTTGTCTGTTCTTCTTTGCCTGGTAACTGAACATTAAAAATCTCCCCATAATCATGGAAAAATAATTCTTGCACCTCTTCTGGCAGAGCAGAGTGGGGTTTGTCAGAAGTTGCAAGTAGTAAAATTGGAGGAAATAAAGGAATATTTTGTAATAAGGTGGTGAATGTGGCTTTGAGCGTTGGTCCAACCACTTCCCACCACAAGTGGGTATGTGGGACATAGACTATACTTGGGGCAGTTCTCTTAGCTTCACGAATCACCTGGGCACATGTTTCTTCGGGGGATGCGGTGCTGACTCCATAGAGAACAGGAATGTCCAGTGTGTAGACAGTGAACTTTTCCAAAGCATGAATGACAGCTGATGCCAAATGAGAACCTTGCCCAAATCCAGGTTTTCCCATGATTAATATTCTTGGTCGAAAAGACATGGGTTGGTAACAAGCATTTCTATTCAAATGAAGAAAATTAAAATTTTCTTTTGCTTTATGAAAGGGTTTTTGAGAAGGTCCATTTTCATAGACTGATGGAACATCATCATCACTGTATGCCAAGTCGCTGTCTAGAAGGAGACAAGAAATATCTGCACCTAGTGCTTTACTTTATTCAATTTCTGCGTGTGGAAAGACTGTAGGGCTTCTAAGACTTGGCCCACAGTACTCTGCAGGAGGGGCTTCACAATGGCAGACAGGGCCTGCCTAGGGGACACCACGGCTCTCTGGAAGGCGGGTACCATCCTCTGCACGGCTACCTCGAAGTCCCTGGCAGAGATGTTAACTGAAGTGAGGTCCAGCTGCAGCTTCTCACTAGTCGTGTAGATCTGTGGGTAACGCCGCCGCAGAGCACACAAGGCAGCTTCGGTGCATATGGACTTAATGTCTCCACCACAGTAACCGACACAGTTTTGAGAAACTTTGTGAAGAGATTCAGGAATCTAGGAAGAAAAGAGGTTGTAGCTCCTCCCGATACGCCCCATCTTACTACCATGTGATGCCAAAGCAAAATGCCACTCCTGCTGCTGACAGAAGGTCAGATCTAGACCAGAATGGAAAAGCCAAAGATTCTCACTACTCCCATGGCTTGCAGCACGCCTGCTCAGTTGAAAAGAAAAAACCGCAAAAAGTCAAAGTGGCACCGAGGCACTATAACAAAGCGAAGGAAGATTTCACAGGCAAGAGATGGCAGCCAGAGCACTGTGCATTACAGAGCAGACAGCGACACGGAGGAGGCTGGGAACACAGGAGAATCCTCAGAAGAAAATGAGAAGGAGCAAGATGCCTCTGGGAGCAAAACAGAAGTGGGAATTCACAACTCAAGTACTTACAGTACTGAGAATGAACGCAAAGCCAGGAAAGCTTCAGCGTGTGTAGAATTCAGAAAAGATAAGATTGTTTGCAACGGAGATATTTCTGGCTCTCAAATAATAATTTCTGACGAAAATGAAGCAAAAGACATACGTGTTCTGCAAATGACTCGAGCAAGACGCTCCCAAGTTGAGCAGCAGCAGCTCATCAGCGTTGAGAAGGCTTTGGCGATTCTCTCTCAGTCCACACCCTTACTTGTCGTGGACCATGAGCGATTAAAAAATCTTTTGAAGACTGTTGTTAGAAAAAGTGAAGCCTACAATATATTTCAGCTGGAGAATATGTACACAGTGATCAGCCAGTGTACCTATCAGCACCGCAAGGACTACAACAAAACAGCATTCCTTCGGAAAACGGAGCAGGAAGTAGAAGATTTCAATTGTTCCAGATCATGATGGCACCCTATCAAGTGCTTTTTATATTCAGATTCTATTTAATTTATTTTCATGTGTGCACAGAGTAACTGATGCAAGATGAAATCCCGCGTCTTAAAGGAACAATTGAAACAGGAAAACGTATTTGAACTTTCCTGGTAATTATGCACGTGTGTAAGATAACTGACAACACCAAGCTTGTTTGGACAGGCACTGCAGTAGTAATAGCTGTAGCCAGCTAGTAATGTAGCCAGCTTAATAAAGCTGTTTTGTGAACTGAGGCCTCCTGGCTCTCAGGAACACCTAGCTGCGCTGAATCATCCAAGTAAGCACCCGCCCGCCCGTCTCCTCTCAGTCTTCCCGATCACCGTCCGCTGTGGCCGCGCTCTGGCCACCTTGGCTCTGCCTTCGCGTCCCTTGCGCCTCAGTGAAACGCTGCAGTCCAGGCCACACCCTGTTCTCTGCTTGAGTATCCAAATTGAGGGTTTTTAGATAAACATTTTTATAATTCTAAAAAAAAAAAGAACTATACTCACCAATTGTGCAGGAAACACTAAAATTTACTCTTTCTGCCTAAGTGTTTGGTAACTGTTATCTAACCACCATGTACCCAAATCCCAGCCTCTAGTTAACACCATTCTACATTCAGAGCAACTTTAAAAAATTTCTACATATGACAGAAAACCTGCAGTATTTGTCTTTCTGCATGTGACTTATTTCATATAATATAACATCCTCTAGTTCCATTCATGATGCTGCTGATGACAGGATTTCATTATTTTTACGGCTGAACAATGTTCTATTGTATATATTCACCACATTTTCTTTATCCATTTACCCACTAATAGGCACAGATCCTGTATCTTGTGAACAGATCCTGTATCTTGGGAAGTAGAGCTGTTTCTTTGACATACTGATTTTATTTCCTTTGGATATACCCAGAAGTGGGATAGCTGGAAATGATGTATCTATTTTTAGTTTTTTGAGTAATATCCATATAATTCACCATAATAGCTCTACTAATTTACATTCCTAACAACAGTGTATAAGAATTTCCTATTCTCCACATTCTCATCAGCGTTTGTTATTTTCTGTCTTTTTGATAATAGTCATTCTAACTGGGGTGAGATTATATCTGATTGTGGTTTTCACTTGTGTTTTCCTGTTGGCTAATGATACTGATTTTTTTCCATATGATCATTGGTTATTTGTATTTCTTCTTTGGAGAATTTTTATTCAGATCAGTTGGTATTTCTAAATTGGATTTGTTCATGTTGGGATTTTTTTCAGTTCCTTCTGCATTCTGGATATTAATCTTTCAACAGATGAATAGTTTACAAACATTTACTCTCACTCTGTAGATTGTCTCTACTTTCTTGTTTTCTTTGCTGTGCACAATCTTCTCAGTTTGACATAATCTCAATTGCCTGTTTTTTGCTTTTATTGCTTGTGCTTTTGGTATATCATACAAAAAAAACCCTTAATTGCCTATCCAATGTCTTGAAGTACTTCCCTTAGATTTTCTTCTAGTAGTTTCAGTCTTACATTTAGTTCTTTGATTCATTTCACACCAATTTTTATATATGATTAGAGACAGAGGTCAGATTTTAATCATTTACATATGAACATCCAGTTTTCCCAGCACCATTTGTTTAGGAGTTCGTCATTTCTTCAGTGTACATTTCTTGTCATTTACATGAGAAGTCAGGTGGCTGTAGGTGCCCAGGTTTATTTCTGGGTTCTCTATTCTCTTCCATTAGTCTATGTGTCCATTTTGTTGTTGTTGATCAATATTAGCACCATTCTGTTTTGGTTAATATAACTTTATAGTTTGCTTTGAACTCAGGTGTTATTTTTCCTCTTGCTTTGTTCTTTTTGCTCAATGATTGTTTTGGCTATTTGGAGTCTTTTGTGATTACATACCAATTTTAGGATAACTTTTTTTTCTAGTATTGTGAAGAATATCATTGATATTTTGAGGAAGATTTTTTTTGTTATACTGGGGATAGAACTCAAGGTTATTCCATCTCTGAGCTACATCTCCAGCATTTTTTATTTTTTATTTTGAGACAGTTTCTAAGGTGCCCAGGCTAGCCTTGAGCTTGCAGTCAAGGGCTTGGCTCAGCTTCCCTAGAAGCAGGGATCATAGAGTTTTTCAACCATGCTCAGGTTGAGGGAGATTTGATTTACTCTATAAATGGCTTTTTGTAGTATGGAAATTATAATAATATTAATCTTTCTAATCCATAAACATGGGAGATATTTCCACTTATTGTGTCCTTTTCAATTTCTTTTATCAGTGTTTTGAAATTTTAATTGTAGAGGTCTTTGCTTCTTTAGTTAAAATTTCGTTTTGTTTTGTTTGTTATTTTTGAGACAAGGTCTCACTATGTAGTTCAGGCTGGCCTCAAACTCATTATGTATCCCAAGGCTGGTCTTGAACTCACAGCAATCCTTCTACCTCAACCTCTTCAGTGCTATGATTATAGGAGTGCACCATCATGCCCAGCTTCTTTGGTTAAAATTATTACTGAGATTTTTAAAAAATCTGGTAACTATTGTGAATGGAATTGCTTTATTGATTTCTATCTTGGCAAGTTCATTATCTGTGTATGTTGATTTTGAATCCTCCAAACATACTGAATTTTAAAAATAAATTCTAAGGTGTTTTTTGATAGTCCAGGTTTTTCTATATATAAAATCATGTGGTTTGCAAACAGGGATAACTTGATCTCCTTTCCTATTTGGATACCTTTTATTTCTTTCTCGTGTCTTATGCCTTGGCTAATACTTCAAATAATATATTAAATATGAATGCTGAAAGTGGACATCCTTATCTTGTTTCTGCTCTCAGAGGAAATAATTTTAGCTTTTCCTCAGTCAGCCTAGTGTAGGTTGTGAGTGGTTCACATATAGCCTTTATTGCTTTGGGGTACTTTCATTTTATATCTAATTTGTTAGCATGAAGCCATGTTGAATTTTACTGAATGCTTCTCTTGCATATATGGAGATAGTCGTATAATTTTTGTCCTTTATTCTATGTTCATCAGGGTTACTGGTCTATAGTGTGTGTGTGTGTGTGTGTGTGTGTGTGTGTGTGTGTTCTGAGCTGGTTTTGTTATTAGGGTGATGCTAGTCTTATAGAATAAGTTTGGAAGGATTCTTTCCTGTCCAACATTTTGAAATATTTTGAGAAGTATTGAAATTAGTCTTTAAATGTTTGATAAAAATTAAGACTGAAAATTTTTATCTCTGAGATTTTTCTTCATTAGGAAAAATTTTTGTTACTGATTCAACCAAGTTGACATTTGTTAATAGTATATACAGGTTTTCTAGTTCCTCATGGTTCAATATTGCAGGTTATGTAATGTCTAGAATTACAGTTTTTCTTTCCATCCTTCCTTTCTTCTTTCATTGCTTGAAATTCCTTCTTCATATTGTTTTTGCTATATCTTACAGTTGTTAGCATGCTGTACATATTTTCATTTATTTCAAGAATTTAAAAAAATTTCCCATTTCATTTCTTCATAGTCTCCTCAGTCATTCAAGGGAATATTGTTTAATTTCCATGTATTTGTAAAATATCTAAAGTTTCTCTTGTTTATTTCTAGTGTAAGATCAGAGAAGATATATGCTATCTTTGAATTTGTTTTGAAAATTGATATGTGTTTTGTGCCTGAACATATGATCTATCCTTGAGAATGTCCTATGTTCTGATGAAAAGAAGGCATATTCTGGAGCAATTAGATGATATGTTCTGTAGATATATGTTAGGTTGATTTGCTTTGTAGTATAGTTTGACCTCATTGTCCAAAAAATTGTTTTTGAACAATCTTCATATTCATGACATTGGGTATTGAAGTCTGACTATTATTGTATTAGAGTCTATTTCCTATTGTTTCTCAGCCTTTTGGCTAAGATCGAGTGTAGAGTCTATTTTTCTTTTAAAGTTAATATTTTCTTTATCTATTACTGAATGCTTCAGGAATGCATGCAAATGTAAGTGCCATTTTCTCTTGTTGAATTAATCTCTATCATTATACAGTTACCTTCTTTGTAGTTTTTGAGTGTCTATTTAAAAAAATTAATTTTCTTGGTACATTTTAGGTGTGCAATATAATGACATTCATCATTGGAGATTTGTACCTTTACATAATCTATCTTGGTTCTTATTTTTTCCCCATTCCCCTGCCCTCCCTTCAATGTCTCCACCCATCCCTATTTACAAAGACTTTGTTTCTATTTTTTTCATTTTCTCATACTAATTCCATTTCCTTCTTTCCTTTCCCCAACCCCTCCCACTTCCCCTTCCCCTTTGCACCTTTTCTTCATATTTCACATCTATTATACATCTTGATCCTTATTTACACTTTCAGTTTTAGTGTCTATTTTTTTATACAACATATGTATAACTATTCCTTTTTTGCTTTTGGTTTCTACTTTATCATGCATCTTTTTTCATCCTCTCACTTTCATTTTTTCTGACTTCACTGGTGGAGTCTTATTGGAAGGATATCATTTGGTTTATTATAATCCATTCAGTCATTCCATATCTTTTAATTTGGAAATTTAATCTATCTACATTCAAGATAAATATCAATAACATATCCTGTCATTATGTTAATTTTTTCTCATTGTTTGTATATCTCTTATTCTTGTCTTCCTCTCTTACTCATTTATATTTTTTGGTGGTTTATTAATGAGGTTTGATTCACTTTTTCACTTCTGTGTACCTGTCTTACTAGTGAGTTTTGTATTTTTGCATGATTTCATAATGGCATTTTTCATTTTATTTCTGGCATAAGACTCTAGTACTGCTTGTAGGGCTGGCCTGATGGTGATGGAGTCCCTCAGTCTTTGCTTGTCTTGAAAAGACTGTTTATGAAGGATTACTGTGCTGGCTATCGTATTCCTTCTTGGCAGTTTTTCTTTCAAAAGTTTGACTATAACACCCCATTTTTCTCTTCGTTTGTAAGGTTTTTGCTGAGAAGTCAACTATTGGTCTAATGGAGATTCCCTTACACATGACTTGATGCCTTTACTATTATTAGAAGTCTGCCTTTGTATTGTATTTTTGATACTTTGCCTAGAACATCCTTCAAGGATATTTTTGGTTGAATTTTTTAGGGTTCTTCTGAGCTTTTTGGACCTGGATGCCCATATCTTTCCCAAGCTTTGAAACATTTTCAACAATTATTTCCTTGAGTAGGTTTTCTATGCTTTTCCCTTTCTCTTCTCCTCTGGAACACCCATAAGGAGGTAAAGCTTGCCTGCTTATAGATATTCAATGAATCTCAAAGGCTTTCTTCATTTTTTTTAAATTTTGCTTTGGTTCCAGGTGGGTCCTTTAGTGTGGTGTATATGTAGATTCTTCACAGATACTTAATTTTGGCAATGTCTGCAGGTGTCTCAATGGCTTAAGCTGCACGGCTTATGGGATTGCACTGCCACCTGGGATGCAGTTCTTTTAGGTGGACCAGTGCTATATCCTGGATCTTGAATGTCCCCTATGGCCCATGCATAAAAGGTTTAGTATCTAGCTTATGGCTGTGTTGGAAGTTTCCCAAGAAAAACATAGTATCAATCAGATTTTTGTTTTTTGTTTTGTAGCAACTTTTGGATTCTTGTTTTGTGAGCTCAGATTTCATACATTTCCATTTCCTTCTCACAGAAAACCAACGCTGAACACATTTTGACTTGTCTGCTTAAGAAATACTCCAGTATGAGTAGTATATTTCCTACCCCATATTGCTGATAGCATGATTCCACACCCTTCTGTGCATGGGGGATGATACTGGAAACTGTGGCCATTGGAAACAGATCTGTTCTCTACTGACTTGGGACAAGTGCAAGGCTGTCCAGTCTCTAGTTATAGCAGAGTACTGTGTTTTCCACCTCAGCTTCTGGAAGACAGTATCTCCATGTATCCTATATGTCTCATACAGTCTACAATGAAATAGATCTAAGTGATCCTGGTCACTGCTGCTTACTTTCTGCTTGGATCTATACTGATAAATTGAGTCTCTGCTGGCCTGTGTACAGATATTCTTACCTGTTTAGGGACTGTTCGGACATATGACTGAGGTGCACTGTTTGGACTTGCAACACGCTGCCTGGACTTACAGCCCACATTCAGACTTATGACACAGGAATGTGAGTAACCATGAGGCCTTATGGTGGCTTCTTCTACAGTACAGTGTAGTAATTTTTTGCTGATTGCACTGTACAGTACAGTATTATAGTTTCATGTTCTGTTACAGTACTGCATGTGAGAGTTATGCAAAAAAAGCAAAGTCATCAAGTTGGGGTTTCCTTTGACCTTTGTTCTGAATATTGTAATATATCTACTATATACAATTCCTTATTTAGTGGCCATTTCTTTAATGATCTAGCTGCAGGAATGGAATTTGGTTGTTAAATGAGGAATGTCTGTGCTGCAATGTGACCTGCTAACTGTCCTGCTTCCACTTGATTGGAACCATAACCCAGCCTGAATTTGAGATCTCAGGCAAATGTCATAGCCATTGTATCATGGATAGAATCAAAAGGTTACAGAATCTTTAAGACATCCCATGCCAAATCATTCAGTCTTCCTATGGGATCATGAACATCCTTAAGGCAGGAGACTAGGGCATAGCAGACTGGCTGGGGAAGTAGGCATGGTCTGCTAATTGCAAAGTCCCTGGACACATGCACAGAACAGTTCCCAAAGCCCTGCATGTGGGCTTCTCACAAGAACTTAAACAAGTTTTTGATAGGAGGGGCTAGACCTGACATCAGCCTGAGGAGTGAGATAAACAAAAAGTCAGTCTCTATTGAGTTTGGGGCTCCTAAGTTCTTTCACAGCTGTCCACTCTCATGTTGTATACTTCTTTTCCTACTGTTATTTGGTCCAGACTCACTCTGCAGAGCATGTTTCTTTTCCTACCTTTAATAAATGTAAAACCTTGCTACCTTTTGTGTTTGTCTTGACCAATTCTTTGCTCAGGACAGAAAAAAACTAGAAACCACCCCCAAACCCAGTAATACTCTCTCCTTATGTAGTCCAGGAAACCTCTGGAAACTTGTATGTTGGGGACGGAGAGTTCTTGTACTTTGGTTCTAGACAAAAAAACTTTTATGAAATAGAAGAGGTACCTTCATGGGAGAAGAGATGGGACTCTGATCCATGACCTGTTACCCACTGAAGGTTAAGATATGTCCTTTTCCTCTAGTCTCTTTGTTAACGTTGTATAGAATGCATCTCTCCTTATTCCCTCCTCTTTTTGTATCAAGGACCAAATGGGCCATGGCAAGAGGGGCCCATCATGTCTCCAAAGATGAAAATCACACTGATCTATATTTTACACTAAGAGGAGATCCCATAAAACACGAGAAAGAAGTCTCAAAAACAAAGTGCCATACTCAAGACCCAGTGGAAAATCACTGCCCCTTAGTCCATTCCAGAGGTACCATAAAAATTCATCCCATTCTTTTGATAATTGGCCAGCCTGATCTGCATCAATTCTGTGTCCCCTTCAGCTGTAGCTTTTCTGGAAGTGATTCAGCAAGAGACTAGTGAGCACTCTTCGGTATTTTCTCTTCTTTCTTACTGAAAGCTTTGGCCTATAAATTCTTATTGCTAGGTCAGTTTCAATGTCTGCTGTCACTGAAGTGAGTTCTTTTGTGTGTCCTATATAATCTGAATCCCACAAACTGGGAAAGATAGGTAGGGTGTGCTGTGGGTTGGATATCAGATGTTTCCCAAAGTCAATGTGATAAAGGCTTGGTGGTTAGCTTGTGGTGCAGCTGGGACATAGTGGATTCTCTAGGAAGTGTGGCCTAGTAGAAGGATGTTAGGTCATGGGGGAGGACCTGGAAAGGGATATTGGGATCCTGGCCCTTTCATCTCTCTTTACCTCTTGGCCACCATGAGATAAACAGGCCTCCTCTGCCATGAAGCACTGTGCCACCGCAAAGCAACAGAGCCAAGAGTTCATGGAATGAAACCTATGAAACTATGAATCAAAATAAGCCATTCCTTTTCATAAGTTGTTTACCACAAGTATTTTCTCTCAGTGATGGGAATTAGATTAACACAGCTGATTTTACCCCTGACATATTATTACTCACTACCATCTACTCTCATATTGGGGAGACACCCATAACATTTTCCATTCCACACACAAGTCAGGCTACAGATGCCTTTGGAAAAGTTCCTGCTATTTCAGGAGCTTCAGTATCTAGAATCCACTTCCTCAAGAACAGACTCCTGATTTGGCTCAGTATCACCCTTTGATCCAGATGCTTTATTGACATCAATGCTACTTGATTGATTCCCAGCCCTCCATCCCACCTGACATCACTCCTGGTATTTCCCAAGGTCTCTGATATCTTGATTCACTGCTCAGTTTTGGCCTCCTGAATTTCATCACTGTCTCCATGCCAGCTAAGACGTGGTTTTTGAATGAAACTTTTATCTTTTCACAATAATGACCTTTTAAAGAAAAAGAAAAGAGATGAAAGTAAGATAAACATTATTTCTTGGTACATCAGTTAAGTACCAAGCACCATATTTGCTGATTTATGTACATTATCCTAATCCTTTCAACCAATACTGGAGTTAGATATTATTAAATTTAAAAAGATATTACACATGCCCAATTTATTGAATTTCCAAATAAGTGTGAAATGAATAAGGTCCTATAACCTAATAAAGACATTCAGATTTATGAATCAATTTATTAATCAGGAAGTATTCCTGTCTACTCAGGCACTAATGACCTTTCTGAAAATGAAGTTATAAACACATTACATTCCAGCTCCAGGGAAATGTCCCTGAACATTCAAGAGTATATGCGAATTTTGTTTTAATCTGATTTTTGGACATTTTATGTTTGATACATTTTTTTAGGTGAGTTCTAGGATATAAAACTTTCAATAGAGATCCAAATGCTTGGTCATACAACAAAATGTATGTGACACTTGTGTGATACGTGAATTTATTTCCTTTCTATCCTTTACATTTCTTAAACTCTTCACTGTCACTCACTATTTCTTTCAGTGGCTTAGGGCATGGATTGATACCTTTGGCTCTCTCCCACTGATGTTGTACAGAGCTATTGGAATATGCAAACTAGTAGTCAAGCGGAACACTAAAACTACTCAAAATCCAATGTGTCCTTTCAAATGTGTACTTGTGTGTGGAAATAATCAATGCATGTACTAAAGTACATGGAATAAAATCATGTTGGTAGCCAAGATTTGTTTCTCTGAAATTATTTATTTATTGTTTCTCCAATAAATATATCAAAATTATTTATAAACCCTCATATAAAGAAAAGTGAGTATTCAACTAGGACAAAACTGAGTCTTGAGGGCGGGGATTTAGCTCAGTGGTACGGCTCCTGCCTCACAAGTGCAAGGTCCTGAGTTTGATCCCCGGTACCAAAAAACAAAACAAAACAAAAAAACTGAGTCTTGAGTAGCAAGATCAAGTTAGACCCTTGTCAAAACAATTAAGGAGGGTTTCTGCCTTCATTTCTTTTCCTGGTATCTGTTAGCAGACAGCTTAGGTAAGATTGCTGGCCACACTTTTATTATTCTGATCCAAGAAGAATATCTTTTGCAGACCCATAAAAATCATTACTGTAAATGGGATGACTGGGCCAGTGCAATTTAGAGGATTTACACTCACTTTTGCAATGTGAGTGTAGAAGCTCTGAGTTATTGGACAATAGTATTTAAGATGGTCTTAAGGAAGGGAAAGACTTCTTAAAAACTATTTTATTCAATGAAAATTTTAATTCTATGACTTACAGATGGAACAGTACTGGTGTGGGTGTGAAAGTGTTGATGAGAGCTTATTGGAGTTACCTGCAAGGAATTCAAAACTTTTCTTAGTGCTTCTCCTGAAATGCCATATTTTTGTATCTAAGTCTTGTCTAAATCATATTAAATGGAATCATGAGGCCACTTAAAGCATTTTTTTTTTTTGTACCAGGGATCAAACTTGGGACCTGGCACTTGTGAGGCAGGTGGCAGCACCACTGAGCTAAATCCTGGGCCCCCATTTAAAGGTTTTATGTACTTGAAACCAGAAACTTGAATGAACTTTTTTTGGGGTGCTGCTGGGGATCGAACTCAGGACCTTGCACTTGTGAGGCAGGCACGGTGCCACTGAGCTAAATCCCCGGCCCTTGAATGAACTTCTTAACTAGGAGTTCTTGATGTGGAGACACTTGGTGGAGGGTTCCCCTTTTCTGCTGTCTGTAGCCATTCTTTTGACCTTCATTTCTGCATGAATCCATTATTTGGAATTGCAAATTAGGTGGACAGCTAGGATTGACAACTTGGGAAAGATAGCCACTGATAACCAGCCATCTTTGTGCAAGGCTCATTGTTTACACACCATATTTTTTTTAATAGGTCTATTATTTTCCTTCAAATAATGTGTTTACTGAGTAGAGCTTAATGTAGCTTCAGTGCTGGCTGTGCAAGCCTGTCTTGAAGTCTATTAACTTACTTTGCATTTTATGTATTTTTTTAAAAAGCCATGTATGGATATAATTAAATTTTCTTCAACTATTTGCAGTATTTAGATTATAGCCTATATACAAATTTCTCCAATAAAGACTTCCATTTTGTGAGCTCTAGCTACCAGACTCCATTACTGATTGTTCACTATTGTTGGTAAAATTTTTCAGAATGTAAATTTACAGAAAATAATTAAAAAACATCAATAAGTTGATCACATTTTTTAAATACCCATGGTCTGCAATGTCTAGGTACGAACATAAGCAAGGAAGTCAGGCCTAGGTTCTGGCTGAGTGACTTTCAGTGTCGCTGATCCAGTCTTTTTGTGAGTCAACTTTCTTACCTGAGGTCCATGAAGGAGCTCCTGTTTAGTCTATGAATGTCCTGATATTCAGAACAAATGTTTCCTATGTGAGGGCATATGTGGATTTCACATAAGATTTTTACCAAAAGTTATGGATAGGGCCAGGGATTTAGCTCAGTGGTTCCACTGCCTGCCTTGAAAGTGCAAGGTCCCGAGTTTGATTCCTGATACCCCCCAAAAAAGTTATGGATAGGTGTAGTGTACCATGCCTTGTTGTCAGATTGCCTGGATTTGTATGCCAATAAAATTCAGAACATGCTACTCTAAAACATGAGTCTTAGAATGCTATTTTAAGCTGAAGGAATTTGAAAGATGGCAGGTATGAACGAGTCTGATTTTCTCTAGAATCAGATCTTAACAGCCTCCTATGAGAGGTGCCTCCACTAGACTTTCAGAAAAGGGGCTTCCTTACCTGTGAACATGAAGGGATACTAAGAGGAGTCTGGACACTCAGGCCTTACTGCATTTCCCTCAGTTTACCACCTGTTACGGTTTGTGTCTAGATGTCCCCCGAAAGCCTCATGTGGTCATAGGTGGGGCTTTTTCAGAGGTGGCTGAATCTAGAGTGTGTGACGCTGGGATGAAGGGTGGATGATTACTACATCAATCCACTGATTGGTTTGGCACTGCCGTAATCCTGGTAGCCTGAATATGATATAAGGGACAGAAAGAGGCTTGTCTTGTCCCTCGCTTGCTTTTGCTGTCTTCTGCCTGCAATGAACTGCTTCTCCTCTGTGATGCCTATCTGCCAAGCCAACCTGCCTTGGAGCTAGCTGATTATGGACTGATATTTCTACAAACTGTGAGCTAAATAAACCTTTCCTCTCTTAACTTTGGCCATTGGGTATTTTGTTTCAACAAGGAGAGAAAAGTAACCAAGACATCACCCATAACTCATATCCACTGGTCCTGTCATATTGTCCCATGACTCAGTACTCCATTTTGAAGCTAGTATAAAACAAGCAGGTTTAACCACTTTGCTTAAATCCTCCTTTCCTTATGAAGTTTCCCACCAAGGAAAACTTCTGTTAAGTAAATGATCATGCTTTTCTTTTGTACATCTATTTTTGTTGTTGTTTTTTGTTTTTAATGCAGTGCTGGGGGTCAAACTCAGGGCCTTACACATGCATGGCAAACACTCTGCTGAGGAGCCACATCGTAGTCCTGTTAATCTGTCTTTTGTCACAGAGTTCAAGTTGTGAAACTAGAATGGTAGAAGAAAAGATTTTTTTTCTTTCTTCTATAATCTTAACTCACCACTTGCCTGTGTGACTTCAAACAAGTTAATTAACCTCTCTTCTTCAATGTTCTTAAAATTGCAGAAATGATCTCAGAAGGCTGTGTGAGGATAAAAATGTGAGGATTTTCTGTGCATATAAAGTTCACAATACAGGGACAGGCCTTTAGTAAGTATTCACTGAATGTCAGTAAATAACATCTTATTCTTAAAGGAAACTATAACCACCAGAAAGTTAAGCAACACTGACCTCAGGTATTTTTAGAATTGTGCTTTAAAGAAAAAAATCAGTTACGGAGTTGCAAAGTCACACTCAAGCTTAATTTTAACAAAATATTCATTAGCAAAACATAGATACACATATTCATTACAAGGCAGAAAGACCTCCTTATATAGTGAAAAATATGGAGAGCCACATTTTTGTTGTTCTTCAATGGTAGGCAAAAGATCTACCTGGCCCCAGCTTGGCTCCCAAGTGAAATACTTCCAATGTGCTGCTCATAGCTGCCTCAGCATCCGAGCTCATCTTGCGACACTGACACCATTTCAGGGTGACAGTCTAATTTGCAACTCTATGGCTGTGACTGCTTTCTCATCATTCTCTTCTACATTTTATGCTGAAGACAAAAGCTACAAAAGCAAGGAGATTTTGCATCTTTTAATGAAAGATAAAACAACAATATAAACATACACAAATTTACAGAGAAGGGATCAACTTTAATACATTTGGAGTAAAAGGTGTTTCTTATTTAAATATGGTATAAAAATAAATGCAAGAAACATTAACCGAGAATGTACAGACAAGAGACAAAGACATGAGCTTGTTTCAGACTGTGAAAACACCGGTGAAGTGCAACTTTCTGTGCTAATTTATTGTTTAATAAATGTGAAGCCGTATGTATACATATTGATATATGCTTTTTTTCTTGTACAATTCTTCCAGTTTGTGACTGATTGAATTATCAGTGAACAGTGTGACTAGCAGAAGCTTTAAGAGAGAGGGAAAATAAAAAGGTTTTACTTCACTCAAACTTGTTAAAAAGGAAAAGACAACAGATCCAGCTTAGTAGAAGAAAGGAAGAGGAAGAAAGCAGACAACAGTTTGAAATGGAGGCATTGGGATGGCAAAGAGTCCCTTGGAGATGGCGATGCCTTAATGTACACACAAAAAAGAACAAGTCAGGTCCTCCGTTCATGCAACGTCTTGGTCTAATGTCCTCTGCTCCAGGTTACATCAGAATTACAGAGTATATGCCACGATGCCAGTCTTTCCATGCTACAAGGTGGTCCTTTTAGTAAGACTGAACAAGGCTTGTTAACCTCTTAGATGTGAGGGATTTCCCCTGGGAAAAAATATAAAACAAACAAACAAACAAAAAAGAAAGTATGATCACTGAAAACTTGCTTCCTAGCAGCACCTATTTATCACAGATGATTTTTGGCATAAAGATCCCACTGAATCACCCCTCCCCCTTTCTTGTAGGTTTGGAGATTGAACCCAAGGGGTCACACATGCGAAGCACATGCTCTACCACGGTGCTACATCCCCAGCTCCCGAAATTGAACCTTCAAGAACATCTTAGTCCAAACTTTATGACAAATCTTCCTCCCCCTCCCTTCTACCCCTGACACACCAAACAGAATGACCCTCCTTCCCTCTCCCTTCCCTCCCCTCCCAGTCATATCCTCCCCACTACAAACAGACTGATGGTTTCACAGCACAGATCAGCAAATCATAAAACATGTCCAAAAACGTTCCATCCAGGCTTAGCAATGAGGTAACACCTAGGTTCCAAATTTGTTCTACACACGTTACAGTAAGTCTTAGTAAGCTACTCTGAAAGATAACAATGTGAATGCATTCTGTGAAATAAGTGTTTCACTTACAAATATTGAGTAATTTAGAGGGTGTGATTTAATTAAATATGCATTTTTCAGGGTATAATTGGTGGAAACTTGATTCTATCCCCTATGCTCTGTTGTTAATAGAGAAAAGGATGCCAATTATACATTTAGAGACAAAAGTCTACTTACTCCCTATTTCAAACTGTTGGAATCTTTCTTTTCTTTCCCACCTCACTTCAAACTCAACTGCAGAAAAATTTGATATTATAATATTCCACAAATTATACTAATACAGAGTACATATTATTTTTTTAAAATCTTGAACACCAAGTTGTTCTTGTTAATTACAAGTACCCTAAGGAAGTAAGAAGTTTGACATTTTTTATCAGGATACAGATTATTGATTAGTGGTTTCTGTTTCACCTTTTATTTTATATGTTCTAGTATAGTATAGAATTAAACTTTTTTCTTTCCAGATGATAAAATAGTAAGGGAAAGTCAATAATTTCTGAGATATACAGTATTTTGGAAATAAATTATAGTCATGGCAACAGTCTTGATTTGCTAATTAATAATTAATGTGGCTCAGAGTTTGATAAAGAGGTCGGTGATGCTGGGAGAAAAATCATGACCCCTGGCCATTGTCTTACTCTACTTGAGGTGCTGTAACAAAAATCATAGACTGAGTGATTTGTAAACAATCGAACTTTATTTCTCACAGTTCTAGAGGCTGGAACTGCAAGATCCAGATGCTCATGCATCGGGGTTCAGTGAGGGGTCTCTTCCAGTACCTATGTAGTTCATTCTCATCATGCCTTCGTATGGTGGAAGGGGCAGAGAAGTTTCCTGGAGCCTCTGAAACAAGGACACTAATCTCATTCTGAGACTTCTGCCCTCATGACCTAATCACTTCCCCCTTCTACAACCATCACCCTGGAAAAGGAATTCAGCATATAAATCTGGGGGAGCACAAACATGAAGCCCATAGTAGCAAAGAAAAACATGCTTAAGAAATTATTAATATGCATAATTTATAATCAATACTTTTCTTTAAATACCACACAGTTACTCAGAAGGCTCTTTTGCGGCTGACATGAGACAGCAGTGAAAACCACGTACCATTTTCTCCTAATTGGCACAAAGGGTTCACAATAGCTTTCAGCAACTGACAGAAAGATGCTGAAATTTAACAAATGTATTTTCTGCTAGCCTATACTTTCGTCACTTATCAGAAGAAAAATAACAAAAGACAAGCAATGTACTATCAAAAGTCTCTACTTATAAACACTATATGCATTCCATGCCTGCTATCACCTTATCAAAGAGGCCCAAGTGAGCTTGCTCGACCCTTTCACCTGTAAGGACACAGGGAGAACTTGCCTATGAACTAGGAAGCAGGTCCTCACCAGATGCAGAGTCAGGTGGCACCATGATCCTGAACCTGCAGGTCCCAGAATTGTAAAAAATAAACTTTTGTTGTTTATAAGCTACTCAATCTATGGTGTTTTTGTTATAGCATCCTGAATGTGCTAAGATATAATTTCCACTTATGTGCCTGTTTCTTCATCCATAAAAGGAGGATAATAATATTTATTTTAAAATCTTGGTCTGAGGACTCATAAATCACTTAAAACTATTTTCAGAACATCCTATGTACTCAATTTATGTTAGCTACTATTTTATTACTGTTATTATTATCAACATTATTGTTTATATGACCTGTTAGGACACCCAGACCTAAGATCACTTTTCTCACTAAGAAAGGGAGAAAACTGCCAATGAATTGAAAGCTAAAATTATACTACTTTTTCACCCCCTAACCTGGGCAATATATTAATCAAATAATGTTGGGTTTATAAAGCACTTCTCCATACTTGAAGATTATGTTGTTTCTTATATTTACTACTATAGCTCCTGTGCTATTAATATAACTGCATAAGTGTGTGCATATGTTTATTCTGAGATTGAATAATTTATATTTAGAAAGGGTTTACTCTAATGCCATTTGTGAGATAAAGGAAAGTACATATTGGTTGAGGCAAGAGTGTCACAGAGTAGACACTAGAAGAAAAATACTAATATAAAAATCTTTTAAAAGTGCAAATCATTGTGATTTGTTTCAAAATTTTGCAAAGAAAAATGATTACAATGACATAGGAAGTCATTTGAAACTAAGTAATTTTTAAAAATTTGGATTATGGAAACTACTGTCATCTTTCTGAATTTGATAAAAAGAATCAGAGCTCTCATTCTACATTTCCTGATTGTTTGGTGTTTTTTTTTCAAATATCATAAGTCATGAAAACTACTAGTACTCGGCTTGGTATGCACTTCATTAAAAATGGGGTGGGGTACAAGTTTAGCTTGACCACCTCTTGTTCCAGGAAGTAATTTAAAAGCATTCTCTCATGGAAGTCCCTAGAGAATTGCAGGCCTGTAGTAAACCCAGGGTTTGTGATAATACAAGAATAATAAGCGGATGTTAGAAGAGCTAGATGATTGGCTGCAAACCACGTCTGGTTCACTTACAGGAAAGAAAAATACATAAGCCTTATTCTAGAATACGAATAAGCTATTGAGTCCACACTGCCAATTTTGAAAGTACTAAATCTAAAAGAACTGATCCTTTCTTCTAGGGAAGTCCATATTGGTCCCAATTTGCATGTCAGCCACTTTTAGGCACTTATTTGGAAGGAATAGCAAATCCATCCTGGCCAATCACCTCTTCATAATTTTTCCATGTTGAATAACCTGAGAAATGTTTATGGCTAAGTTCTAAAGTCACAATTCTAGCAACTAAAAGGACTAAAAATAACCTCATCCTCACCAATAGCAATTTTAAACCAAATTGGTCACGATGCCTCAATAATTCTGTGTGAATAATATCTATTTTTAGCACATGATATATATGGTTCGTGATTTTAACTATTACTTTCGCAGTCTACAGGAAATAGATTACATAGGAAATAGAGATCTTTAAGGAAAGACAAACACAGACTCTTAGGACAAACCAAAACTCAAGGTGCTGGGAGATTATGTGATATCTAATGGATAATATGCTAGAAAAAATAAGCATATAATCAGTTTCAAGACAAAATAAACCTGAAACTTCAACCAGCACCTAAGTAAATACAGAGCATTGTCATAATCTAAAAATACAATAATCCTATAAACAAAGAGAGTTTTCTAGTGTCACAATAAAATTTCAGCTTCACCACACCAATTTCTTTTTGTCTTACACACTTTGTAGAGATTTTGTTATAATTGGGGGGAAAACTCCCCAAATCAAAAATAAAATCCTATGTGTTTATTTTGAACTTTTCCAAGTAAAGAATAAATATTTAAGTCAGTTAGCTGACTTAACAAAATAAGTCTTGGTGTTGAGGTAGTAGCAGGAAGATGACTGGGAGCCCTGAGTCAGTAGAACTAAACAAGCAGGCCAGGCTCGGGTAGAGCGTGAGTGCTCGAAGCAGTGGGGACACTGAAGCGCTTTCCTCTTCCTCCTGTGGGCACCATAGCCACAAGGAAATAGAGAGAAGCCATGTTTGCTTCTGTGACTGAGCCCACATGTTTTATTACTGTCCTAAAAATACATAGCACTGAACAGACTGAGCAGAAATAAAGAGGTAGATTTTTAGAAGCTGTCCATGAAAGACTGACAGAAGAATAGAAGGTTGTCATGATCTTTTGGAGTTTTGTTTTAAAATCTAACCCCTGAACTCTTGGTATTCTCTTACAATTTCTATTTGTTTTTGTCCTGTCAGTGCCTTCATGTCTCTCCCACATGTTGCTGCTGACTCATACGCACATACTGGAAGGCCTCCTGGGCCTCAGAGGCCAGGGCGAATGGCTGGGAATCAGAAAGTGCACATCTTCTTATTGCCTTTCTCCCGGTTAAGGTGATCCGATTGTCTGACCAGAATGCCCAGCCCCACAGATATATAATTAAAAGAGCTGGCAGCATGCATGGTGGTAACGGTTTGCTGGCGGGCCAGAGACAGGAAATGCTCTTGTAAAAGGCTGAGAAAGGATGGACTCTGTTTTCTTACTCTCATGTTAAAGGTGCTTTGTTTCATTTATAAATGGCAATGTCTTTGCCTAGAATTCAAAATCATTCATTTCTGGCTTCTTTGGCTTTCTAAACTGCCTACTGTCCCTACTGTATACTTTGGCTGGCCTCCCGCTCTTTCAGCTGGGCCTCTTTCTGTGCACAATCCTACTCTCAAAGATGCACTTCTTATCCCTGTCCCTGCTGAAGCCTCTAATTCCCCTCTCCAATCTTCAGTTCTTTTCTCTGGATTCCTCTTGCCCACGAATCTGCACCACTGCGTCCACAAGCTACCTTGTATAACTTGTCAGTTGCCTCTCTTGGGGAAGCAATTGACAACTATTAAACAGCATTAATATTATAGATGTCACCAAATAACTGCTTAACTGTTTCCATGAGTTGAACTTCTTGGTTGGAAATTTTATTCCAATAATAAATTTCTAGAAAGCAGAGCAATAAGATTTGAATACTGCGGAATAAGCTACTCTGAACTTAGGGGAGAAGAGGCTTAGTAGAGTGAGGGACAGGAGTCCTTCATCCTAACCAACTAACAGAATCTAGGTATTTCGACTGGGAAGACAGTAAGAAGGAATTGAAGTGAGGCTAGGTGTTTGGAAAACTGCTCCCTCTTTTAAATGAAACCAGTGCTTCTAGATAAACTTACAGTGAGTGTATTGAAAAACAACCAAATTTAGAGAGTGTATATGTTCTTAGAACACTAAAGAGGAGCTCAAATTTTTGAGATTTAAGAAATAAAGAAAAAATAAGAACTCTATAAAACTGGCTCTATTTGTTTTTAACCTGTGTATTTAAATCTGATAATGAAAATCCCCTCCAGTGTTAAGTACTAAAATAGTTTATGAACACATATACATTTAAGTACTAATCACTAGCTTCTCTGTGTTTTGAAAAAAAAAAAGCAGAACAGCAAATACTTTCATTTCTTAGTTCAAAATATTTTCCCATATTAAAAGTAGTGGGTATCCTTTAAAGAAAATGTGAAAAACATAGTGATATATAAACAAAAAATAAATATTTCTTGAAATACAATTATTTACATAATAATATGCCATCTACTTTTAAATATGAAAATGCATGTTTAAGTTTTTGTTCTAATCAAACTGAGTTTATACTGTGAATATTATGGCTTATTATGAGTAACAGATTTAAATCATTATATTTTAATTAGTTACTCATATTACACTTTTTTTCTAAAATAATGTTGTCATTCAAACTCAAGGCATTTAGTAGGTGAGGGAATCTATGTAGAGAGATACAACCAACATTTAGAAAAAAATTATAAAATAGTTAAGAAAATATCAGAATATATTGCATCAAATGAGAAAATGTTTTACTTGTGAAATGTTTTTACTTCTATGCACATATAAACATACATACACACAATGTGTGTATGTATATCTATATTTATACACACAAACACATATGTAAAATGTATGGTCAAATGGATCAATGTGGGTGGCATCAAAAAAAAGATGAAAGCCACTGCTCTAAAATTCAATTTTTAGCATCTGCATAGGATTCTATCAGTAGTATGCCTTGAGATATTTAAGAATTCACAATTGTTGCACAAAGTGTGTTCCATATTTGCAATGAATATAGAATGAATGATGAGGTGAATATTCTTGTACTTGTGGGAACATCTGGGTTTTCTTCGGATTAATTTACTAGAAGTTGTATTATTTATTTAACGTGAGAGACTTTTTGAGGCTTTTGACATATGCTGTCAAATTAATTCTGTTCTGGAAAAGTGACAGTAATTCATGCTTCCAGGAACAGTGTATGAGATTACTTATTTTCTTACCGCTTTTGTAATGCTAGATATTGTTTTATAAGAAAATTAACCGGTTTGGAGGAACAAGTTATTGTATTGCTTTCTGAATCTTACTTGGCTATTAATAGCAATAGCTTTTTTGTTTCCTCATATATTAATAAGCTATTTGCATTTTTCTCTGTTAAAATTGCCTAAGTCTTTTGCTAAGTTTTCAATGGCACGTAGTTCTTCAGATTATTTGCAAAGTACTCCTTGTATAAACTATGTTAGATCTTTATCTGTTATGGACATGCGCATTTATATTTTTTAAAAAGGGTTTACCAGGTTTGAGGACAGGAGCTTGCTTTAAACAAAGGCTCTTGGGCTAAGTAAGGCATGCAGCAGTCTTTCATGGGATCTCTGTGGATGAGACAGAGAGAGATGCAGTTCATAACTAAGCAAGCAGCTATCTTCAAGGCACACTAATTATCAGAGCAGTGAAATTCTATCTTCCTCTCTGTTCTTATGGCATTTTAATCCGTAATGTGAATGATTAAACTAATGGAATTCTGATAAAATGCAGGCATGATGTGAATTTGATGATCTCTGCTAAAAGCTTGGGTAGCAAAGAGATACTCCAAATGTTTATGGAAAGCTATAAAGCTGAGCTGTGAAATTTAACCACACAATAAAATGTAGTGGAAAGGGTAAAAAACCAAATTTATACTAAAAAACACAAAAAAGAACAAACAGAAAATCTTGAAATGAGAAGACAAGACTGGAAAAAATGTAACCACAATACATGAGAAGAAAATTTAATGCTTTTTTAAAAAAAATTTTAAGCCCCACAACTGCACATGTTGCTATGGGTGGAGAGTAGGGCCAGGAAGCCAGGGCAGTTTTCAGGCCAGATTGTAAAAGGTACAGGACACAAAGTCAGGGAAGCACTATCCCCACTCCAGGGGGCTGGGTCACACCTCAAGTACTGTGTTCAGTTATGATTTAGGAGAACTACTGATGAACTAATTTAGAAGGTAACCAACGAGAATGGTGAAGGAACACGAAATTCTTAAATGAGAAAACCTTACAAGCTCACTTTTCAATGAAAACTCATTCAAATTTAATCTGATAGCAATTTTTAAGCCACTTTTACTTTACAAAGTCTTTTTAAGTGTTTAGCTTTGTTTTCATAGAAATATCTTTTTCTTTTCATACTCCAATTTCAATAGCTTATATGTATATTTTAATAAACTGTATAAATGCATGAATTTGATTACAAACAGCAATGGAATAGACACAACTGATTAAATACCACACAATTCAACTGAAGGTTGCAGACTGTGGGGACATAACTAGCTCATGACAGCTCGGCTGTGACATCTGTCAGGGGAGAGAGGGAAGAGCATTGCTGAATGTATGGCAGAGGTTTTCAAAATGTGGTCATAAATTCAGCTGCATCAGTATCACCAAGAATTTATTTAAAATGAAATTTTTGGATCCCACCAGAAAATAAGTGACTTAATTAGACTTTTCTGGTAGGCAGGGTCCAGCAGTATGTGAAGAAACTTCCCATGTGATTCTGATGCACCTAAAATGAGAAGCACTGATGTTTGGTACAGAGCTGTCAGGTCAGAAGACTTCTACCTAGATCATGATCCTTATACTGTATTGCTCCTAAGCTGTTGACCAATGAAGTGGGTGGTAGAGAGACTGATTCTAATTCAGTTTAATTGGAGGTCACAGAACCTGCGTTTTCCAAGTTCCTGGTGATTTTGAGATATGAAACATTTGAAACATTTAGAAAAATAGTGAACTAGCGATATTAACTAAGGGAAACAAAAGAAAACTTGTGTGTGGGGGGTGATGTAAATCACACTTTCAAGTAATTGATGGTTTATCCTTTATTTTGCATAATCCCAGGAAGCAGAACTAGAACTAACACTTGGAAGTTACAGAAAAGGAGCTTATGCTGAAAATAGAGGAAGAATTTCTAAAAAATGGAGTAGGCTGCCTCTGCTATCTAGGGGTATTGTATCTGTAGAACTCAGGAGCCTGCAAATGCTGGATAACCATCTGGCCTTGAGTCTACAGGAAAGACCCATGCAACAATTAGCGATTGGACCTGGAAGAACAGAAGCTTAAGTTCCTTTTCAATTCTGAGACTCTAAAAATTACATCATTCCCAACATCTGAAAGTACCCTGAAGATTAAATTTTAAAATTAGAGAAGAGAAAGACTTCTTAATGTTTTCTTTCTGGTATCAGCAAAATGTGCTTGCTAGATACAGTAGTATGTACTATGTTTCAACTGAACACTCTTGCTAATGGTGACTGCTCTTCCTCTTCATAGTAACTAAGCAATGTCTACTCTGTCATTTTTAAAATTGGTGATGAAATAGTGAAAGGAAAAAGACCTTTAATGGTAAAACAAGGTCCGTATGACTTGCAGAAGTGAAACAAGTAAGACTGGAACAGGTTTCTTCCCTCCAGAAATAATACAGCAGTGTAGAGACTGTACTTTCAAGTTCAGTTAATGCCATATCCTATTTATTATTAGTCTGTGCTGTTCTAAATTATGGATATAATTAATGCATTTAGGATTGTTGATGTTTGCTCCTATTACTCTCCTTGCTACTGGAAAACAATGACAAAGGCCGTCAAAATATGTTTTACAGACATGGACTATTGCCTAATTTGGGCTTGCTATATGGTCTACCAAAGGCATATGAAAAATGCAGTGTCTGTTGATATCCACATAAGACATTCATGCTCAGAAATGAACACAATTTAGAGAAAGATGTCTTTGTCTTGCTATTTTAAATTAGTTATGTAGTGTTGTTGCCTCTTAATATTAGCACATATTATGGAAAAGTAAAGGTTGCATCTATAGCTTTTCATCAATATAAGACCAAGCTTTCTTTTCTGAAAAAATTCCTTTGTAGAGGAATGCTAAGGAACATGCATTATACTACATGTGGCTTTAGAATAAGTAAGGAAAAATGAGAAATTGGCACCTTGGTGATGATATACAGCTGCCTACTAAGTGATCTCATAGCTAGAAATCATATATGACTCTTATTAGTGGAGATTAAATATGAAACATAAGAAGTCAAATTTTTTATCTATTTAAGTGCAATAGATATTTTCCTGGATGTATGAAACAACTTTATAAAAAACCATATACAAATGTTTTGCACTTAGACCACTGATGAACTTGTTTAACCCTATTAATTCTATTCACTACAATTTAATTCAATGAGGAAACTGAGATTGAGAATTGCTATCTGCAAAGTACTTTACCAAATGCTATAATGCAAAGTACACAATGATTCCCATATCTTTTTGCTTGTTACTATTTTGTATATCAGTGTGATACTCAGATTATATTTGAATAATAATTCAAGTATCAGCAAACAATCAAAGTGATAATGCAAAATAATGTGCTAACCACAGTATAATACAATGGTTAAGAACTCTAAGTGAGACAATTTGAGGCTTATTTTTCTGGTGCCTTCCAGTAAACTTGGCTTTAAAATGTTCTATTACAATTATTGGTGCTCCAAGTCTTCTTCCTCCTTATTTCTTCTATTTCACCACCCAAGTTTCTGTTATCATCTAATGTGTGTTTCACTAGAGAAGCTGTTGATCCTGCCAAATCACCCTCCTATCTTCAGGTACTCTGACTTCCTCTCCACTCTCGCTTGCTGCAGAGCTGAAGAAAGCCCACGCATACATCCAGAACATGGAACATCTCTTTGATTTCTTTCTGTGCTCTGCTCCTCTAATGGGAAACCTCCACCGTAGCCCTGGCCTTAATCTGTGGAGTCTTCAGACACTCTCTCTGGCTTTGTTTTGTATTCTCTCCTGCAGGGCCAGTTTCCTCCAACTAGTTATTGAGCAGGTCTCTTGATCAGGCCTCAGCTCTTGTTCACTATGCCTCCCATGTTTCCTTAAGAACAAGTTCTTTTCATTGGGCAGTTAGGTTTGGAGAGAAAACCAAGTTAGATGCATATGTTACGAGCATCTCCCAAATAGTAATTTTGGTTCACATCTGTCCCTTTTATAAAGTATAAGATTCCTAAGAGTAGGGGTTATATCTTATTTCCTATACATTTTCAGATACAGAACCAAGTGCCCTGACAAACAGTGAACACTCAATAACTATTTTTTTATTGGATAAAAGACCCTGGTAGTATCTGCACACATGATATTATTGGGCTATAAACTTTTCATAGGGTCTCCAGGATGGTCTCCAGCTGAGGCCTCAGCTGCTACCACAAACCTAGGGCTACATGATGATTAGAACAGTACTTCGGGAGATGCTGTTGACTTCTGCCTCTAGCATATGTAGTAGCAAAGAGGACATCCACACTTGGGGGTGTCTGCTCAGAAAATACATCAGCCCTCCTCAGGAACCTCCAGTTTCAATGGGTGCTGTATGACCAACAGCCACTACACAATTCACAGCTTCTAGGACAAGAGTGGCAATTTAAGAACTAATGATGCTACCAGGAGAAAATAAACACATACTGTCTGAAGTAAATTGGGCTACATGATCTGATACATTTCACACCAATCAATTTACATCATGCTTCAGGGAAACTAAAATTGTTTTCTTAGGCAAGTTATCATCACAACCAGTTGCAAAAAAATAAGATGAATAGCCACATCTGCCAACAACACAATGATAAATGAGATGGGTTTCAGATCCATAACAGAGAAGAAGAAAACAGTTCATTTTTGATCAGATTCAACTGTTTTTGCTGGTAATATCTATTGGTGGGAAAGTCCAGTGACAAGTTCAGAAATTATTCTCACTTAAGATGCTATGGGAATTTTCAAACATAGTCTGCCTATATTAATATACCTGTGATTCCAATTGACAAAATACATAGCATTTAGCTAGAAAAGAATATGAAGAAAATCTTCCTCAAGGTAAATTCACAGGGACATAGATATAAAAGCAAAACCTTCCTTCACATAATTCCTCATCTGCTTATCTAATGTGATAGATGTTTATATGAAGCAATCTCCTCACAATGGTGGATGTTTATGTAAATGGAGTATCTGACTCACTCCATGGAGGTCTTACTATGCTACAACTTCATTAGCATGAATACACTCTGAAATATGACCTTTCCAAACACTAAAAGGTTTGTATCTACTTCATTGTGGTAGAAACTGATATCATAGGAAATGAAAGTAATAATAGGCTGTCTTTTTATCTTATTTTATTATGTTTTGTTTGTGGTGCTGAGGATGGAATCAGGGCCTCACATATGCTAAGCAAAAGCTGTACCACTGATCTACAAACTCCCAACTAAATACCTGTTGATAAGTGAATGATCCAGGACTTAGCATAATGGTATACAAAGCAATGACATAATTATAACATGTGAGTTGAATCCTAGGCTACAGACCACTGTCCTTTATTGGTATTATTCATGTTGAGCAAATCCAATGGCAAGGATACATGTGCATTGTTCCTAGGCTTACAAATGCTGAACAGAGTGGCTCACAGTTTTCAGTGTTGGTGTTGTTTCACAGTAGAATTTACATTTAATAAAAACCAAGGTAAAAATCATTTAACTGGGGACTAGAAACAATCCAAGTGTGTTTGACAGTATCTTAAAAAACAACCTAAGCCTCCCAGAAACTGATTATAAGTCTTCACAGCTGAGGATCAGCTGGCAGGAGAGGCCTGTCATGAATGTGTATCACAAGTGCTTTTGGAAATTAGGGACACAATGTCTGACTCCCATTGTGCAAAGTTACTTTTCCCTCTGATGTGTGCTCTTTTGTTAGGGGAAAAGTAAAGCTAAAGGAGGGACAGAAAGAACAAAGGCCCACCTCCTTCCTTATAAGTTCGCATTATACTTACCCAAGAAATTCAATTTTTATGAATATATTGTAAGAAGAAAATCAGTATTTAACCTGAAGAACAGTTACATACCTCAATCTATAATAGCAATAATAAATAAAGGATAGTTTAAATATCCATCAATAGAGGATTAGAAAAATAAATTACGCATATAGCCATTCAAAGGAATTTTGTGTGGTTAAAAAGTGGAATCATGTAGAAGAATATGAAATTAGAAAATATTTACGTTGCATTTTAAATGAGTAAGGCATGTTTCAAAAGCATATTCAAATATTCAGTAATCCTATTTTTAAAATATTTACATATATTTGTAAAAATGCTAATTGGAGCCATGACTAAGTAGTGAGATTACAGATGGAGAAACTGAGGTTCAGCAGCTTAAATGATTTCTAAAAATTCACATTATAAGAAAGCGTAAGACTAGGTGTCACACCTAAATGTGAATACGTCAAACTCCTAGGCCTATGCTCATTTTATCACATTCTTCTACTCATATAAAATCTGCATAAGGCTATATGAAGTGTCAAGTCCATAATGAGCTTGGATAAAGAAGTTAATTTGCTTTAACTAAAACAACGGAGTAAAGAACTGAGTTTTGTATCTTTCTCATTTTGAATACTTCAAAAAAGTTATATGGTTCATATTTATATTTCTCCTATTAATAGGGTTAAATACAGACTTGATCCTGAAAGAGCAAACCTAGTCCTGCCCTTAACCTTTAATGAAGTAGGGTCAGAGGTGTAGCTAAGTGGTAAAGAGCTTGCCTAGCAAGTGTAGATCCTGGGTTCCATTTCCAGCACTGAAAAACAAAACAAAACAAAATAAAACAAAAACAACCCAAAAAACCTCTTGTGAAGTCTCCATCATTTCTCCTGGTAATTACATTGTAGTGCCCAGAAGATAACTAAAAACCTGAAAGCACTTTAAGGATCAGCAGAAGGGATGCTATAGCTAAGAAGCTTTTTTACTGACTGTCTAAAGGTTCTGCAGACAATTGTCTGTAGAAATATGATGAAACTATTCTCCAAAAGTGATCAGAATGGTCAATTCCTGGGAGTTCAACAATAACATTCTCTGCCATTCATTTCTACTCTTGTATCCCAAATCCAGGCTGATTTAATTTCCTCCACACAAACTAAGGAGAGGGGATGAGTCATAAAGTTGGCACTTGATTTATAAATCTTGACAGAAGGCACAGCTGATCAATCCTACTACCCTGTTTCGCCCTTATTTCTTATCTGTTCCTTTGTAAGATTTGTGTGGTACACAGATGTTGTAATAGTTTAACCACTGGAGAAATGGTATTAGATTTGGTGGTGGTAAGGAACAAAACTATTGTCACAATTAATAAACCATATTAACTTTGCCAAAATAGAATTAAGTCAACCTAATACAAGTAACATTTAAAGGCATAAAAGGACACAGTAATCTTTGAAAGACAGACCTTAAGAGACTTCTCCAATGGCAAGAAAAATAAAGAAATACAAGAATAAGTCACAGGAAATGAGATTTTTTTTGAGACAGCAGCCAAGGTGAAGGCATTATACAAACGTGAGTTATTCTTATCCCAGCTGTTTTAGACATAGCGGAAAGGATAAACATAATCTACAAAGAGTAAAAAATTTAAAGTAGAAAATGTTGCTACCAGTCCTGGCTCTAACACTTATCAACTGAATGTTATTGGTGAAGTGGCCTCTGCTCATTTCCTTCATTTGTTCATGTATGAAAGGGAGGTAATTCCTGCCTGTCTACCTCCCCTCCTGCAAGGATTGTTGTGTATGTAAACAATAACAAAACAAAATTAGCAAAGAAGAATGGATGTCCTTGGAACCCTGAAAATGCTATGCAACCCATAGCTGCTTGTCATAACTATGCTCTAATGAAAAGGTGGCTGGACAAGTTTTGGCTCTGGGATGAAACCAAAACAACTGATGCCATTCCTATGACCCAGGTTATTAAAATGCTCCTCAGGAAAATGTAAGTAAATGTAGATAAGATAGGAAAAAACTGAAAATGGGATCAAGCTGAAGAAGAGGGTGTCACTGAGTTGCAGGATTTTTCCTCCATCAGATGGAAGAATATCAAGGAGCAGCAAGGTGGGTTGGTGGAAAGAGAAACAATGCAGGAACAAAGTAAATTTTGTCATCTCCTTCAGTATGGGATTTTGGGCAAATTATGTGCTTCCTTTGACCTTTCAGTTTTCTAACAAAATATGTAAAATAATCAATATAATACCTACCTTGAAAGGTCAGTAAGTAATTAAATTAAATTAGTTTAAATAATATACATTGCTGTGTACAGAGCGGGGTACATGGCTGGTATCCAATGAAAGTGAGTTATTTCATTTTTCCAAGTTCCTTTCATAATATGCATGCATATTTTACCAACACAGGAAAATGTTTTGGATACTCTCTAACAGCCTGATTGCATCTCCCAAGACAACCTGAAAATAGGACTCCATTAAAATGTTTGTATAAGTTCCATCTTTCTCCATTATGTCTATCTGATTATAATATTCTCACAAATTCATCTTGTATTGAAATTATTCTGCAGAGTCTATAAAGGTGTCCTATAAGATTTAGTATATAAATACTTAGAGTGCCTGACACAGCTGCTGACTCTAAAAGTCATGATAATGTGGAGTAACACTCAAAAGAGAAAGCTGAGAGAGTTTTTCTAGTTTCCTTACTCCACTTCTTAGAGTAACACCAAAGCAAAATAGTCAATGAAAAGTGTCCTTTTATTTTCCAGAATGGAAAAGGATTAATGTATTCTGAAGTTTAGTTGAACATTATTACAATGCATGTGTATATATATGTAGGTGTGTGTGTGTTACTCAACTTCTTTTTCTTCAGTAATTTTAACCCCTGTTCTCTTCTTTTAAAAAGACTTTTGCCTTTCTTGGCCTACCGACATTCTGTTCATCCAGATAAAAGCTATTCTTTCTGGGAATTCTCAGATTACAAAGGGGTCCCACCTCTCTACCCTAACAGCAAGTAGAAACAGTTTACTTTTCTCTGTACATTGTAACATTTTCTTTAAACCACTAAGTACCTTTTCATTCACCCTTTATACCTTCTACATGTTCTCAAGATTTAAGTGGGTATTTGGGATGTAGCTGGTACTTGCATTGGCTGAAAATGTGACTGATCAACCTCAGCTTCCATTTAGTTTCCATTAATTCTCACTTAAAGTTTGCCATGTATGACAATGTGGTGCTATTTTAAGAGTTGGGAAATGGATCAGATTTGAGTTGGCATTAGAGAAAAGATAATTCTTTTACTTCCCCATTTAATCTTCCCCAGGTTGTGTTACTATTTTAATTATATCACAGAAAATTTCATTTTAGACTCAAAAACAATATTTTATAAGCACTACACTAGATAATGATTAATTTGAAATAATTCTTGAACAGTATACAGAATACCTTTTAATATCCTCTGGCTACTTTTTCCAGTAAAATTTTGGGGGATTTTTTGATATTGTCTTTATCTCTCCATGGTGACTTAGGAGACACATTTAAGAAAATTCTATTTTAAGGACAGAGATTCTAGTAGACAGAGCCAAAACTTTGTGAAGTTTATTGTATGATCAGTTCCTGGAATCCCTCATACTCCATCCCTTTAATTCATGCAGTCACATTGAATGTTCAAAGTACATAGCGCTGTTTGAAATCCTCTGTGTACAGTCACAACGGCAATACAAAAGGAAAATGAGAACATTCCCCACAACAGAGAACCGTGAAGGAAACTGAAAGCAAAAACTGTATCTTTGTTTAATCCAGTTTGCTTACACTTTAACACATATAACTCCACTTAACTGGCCATCACAGCAAAAGCCACAACACACACACAGCAGCAGCATGGAGCTAACCACACAACTCAATGGACAATACAGACAAACTTGAGTATAAACCAAGATTTTTCTACCTCTTTTCATAACAGGTTAGTGCTGGCCCTCAGTGTTGGTGTACAGTTTTTATGGCATGGGAAAATAGGGATGTTTCTGCCCTATAAAAATAAATGTGTTGAAGGCTTTAGTTGGTGCTTACACGATGTCAGAAAGTTCCAAAAGGCACTGGCACAATAACAAAAATAAATAAATGGAAAAAAAATCCCACAAACAAATATATATATATCACCAAAACACCATGGCAAGATAATAAGAAAACTCTGATAGGAAATCTACTGGTTTCCTAGATGACTTATGCAACAGTTTTCAACACATTATTGAAAAATAAAAAACAAGAAGGCATGCTAATGGGTCTTTGGTGGGGTATTTTCTTGTCACCAACCACTATTCACATAAAGTCTTTGGCTTTAAACTGCTCATTAGATTATTTTCTCCCTGCATAGGTAGAAAGCAGAGAACCCTCTTTGTTCTTAAACATTTAAGTCTAAGGGAGGGCTAAGAGTAAGAGCATAGAAATACACGCATTATCTTTAATAAGGAAAAGTATACATGGAAAAAAATATAAATATAATTGTTATACCTTTATTTAATGTATCATTATATACACTTCTTTCCGACCCATAGGTTCACACATACAGTTGTTCATGTGTGATGTTTTTACCAACTTTACAAAAGGCTGGGACGGAAAGGTAAGTAGGAAGCATGAAGTTCTGGAGGCAATATTTTGGCTGCTTTTTTTTTTTTTTCATTCTTTTTCATTTCTGGGAATTGAACTAAGGGCCTCACACATGCTAGGCAACTGCTCTAGCTCTGAGTGACACCCCCAGTTCTAGGACAGTATTTTTACTCTTACATCAAAAAGAAAAAAATGCTAGATGAACTAGCTAGAACTGGGCTAGAAATAGTGAAACTTGGAAAATTTCATTCCACTTAATGATTTGTAGTTCCTCATAAAAAATAAAACTTACCACATTCTGGGCAAATTTCTCAAAAGATGTTCTGTGATCCATTGAGTTTCCAGACTTACATGTATGGGTTGGGATAGGTGAAGGAAATAAGGGAACATTAAAAAAAAGGAGAGAGCGAGCAAGAAAAATCAAGCAGAGTGGATGATGACATGATATGACACTATGTCCACATTCTAAGTCACGGGGTCCCATGAAGGTAGGAGAGCTGTCAAGGGTGGCCTCTTGTTACTGGATGCGGGCTCTGCTTTCATTTTTAACATCAAAAGCTCTTTTTGTATGCAAACAAAATGGTATGATCTCCAGCAAAATCAAATCAAGCAAAAACAAAGTAGAGAGGTGAAGCTGTTATGCTGACATTTGCAAAGCCTGCACATTTGGAAATGTAGTGGCACAGCTTCAGAATTTCCTGCTAATTTTCTCTCAGGGTTAAATTTCTGTAGATAACATCATTAATTCTTTAGATCTTTCTGACAGGTGGAAATTCCACTCAAGCTGCCCAGTAATAAAGCCTTTAGTTGTAGTGACTGAGCACTTGAAATCTGGCTAGAATTTTATGAATTTTTCATTAATTAAAATTTAAATGTAAAAAGCCCCATGTGGCTAGTGGCTGCTGCATTGGACAGTACAACCACAGAATATCTATTTCCAGCTGCAAAGGCAACAGATTTAAAACAAAACTCATTACTCTAAATGTATGAATTACAGAAAACTATAATTTAGTCTCAGAATTTCAAGAAACTATAGATTAAGCTGGGTGTGATAGCGCATTCCTGCAATCCCAGCACTCTGGAGGCTGAGGCAGGAGAATTGCTGTGAGTTCAAGGCCAGCCTAGACTATGTGAATTAAAGGCCAGCCTGCATTACCCTGTCTCAAAAAAACAAAAAAGAAAAAGAAAAACCACTATGGATTATTTTAAAATTAAAAGATAATGAATGATATTAATGTTTCTGGCCACATTTTCCATACCCTGTTAAACTGATCGCATAAGGAGATATGGAAGTGAGACTTTGACCGTTTTTCTAAAAATGTTCATAGATACTATTTTAAGTGTATAAAATTCATCATATGAATATTAAGTAATTTGTGATAAAAGACAAATGAGAATATTCACTTGGAAACATTACTACATCCTGGCAGCTGTCACTGAAAATGGGGGTCTATTTTCAGTTATGAACATACAATCTAGTTTCTAAATAAATAAAATCCTCTTTAAACTGTTGACACTGTTCTTTTCTTTGCATTATTATGTTTTGATTTTCTTTAAACTAAGTTTATATAAGATTAACCTGAAACATGGAAAGAACATTTAATAAACTTTGTGAAGCATGAACATCTGCAGAAACAAACAAAAAGCAAAAATAATATAATAAGCAATCAGCAAACAAAAGCAACTTAGATGGTTCTTATAAAATGAAAGGTATGGGGGGAGGATTTGGAGTATGTTCACTTACCATTTATTCAGTATCCTGGGCCCAGCCTCAGAAATTAATCTATATGATTATAACTGAGAACTAAGTCAATAAAATGTCACAAAGAACCAATACCTTTTTCTTTGCCTGTAGAAGTTCCTGATAGGCACTGGATCTTATAAAACGTGGATACGAATCACTTTTCATCAGTTTGTAAATATGCTCCTAAAAAGAAATAATGGTTGAAATGCTCTTTTATTACTTCTTGGGAAAAATAAAATGCTATGATAAGAATGTCACATGTGGTGAAAGAAGAAGCACAATAGCAGCTAAAAGTAGGAATGATAATGCTGACGAGGATACCTTATGTTTGGAGGACGTTTAGATCTTCTAATTCATTATTTCATTTATGGATCAATGTTTAAACAAGCTTGGGAGCTATAGAGCAGGACAACCACATCCAGTTATTTTAAAAAATGGAATTTGGTTTATTGGGATATCAAGAAATAATTTCAAATCAAGTTATTGATTTATTTAGAACACAGGAGAATATAAATAAATCTGATCTTTAAAAATGACTCTAGGTCAAAATGGATGACATGAAGTTAAGACTCAATAATCATTCTGGATATCTTTGGCCTCCATACTTGCTGGGAGGCAGACAATCCAGACAAATATCTTTGGTACAAACTACAAAGAAAATTGTCATCCACACATACTCTGGGTCAGAACTCATTCTGAAAATAAATCTTGTGATATTTAATTGCTAAACCCAAAATTGTACTTTTATGTTTTCTTTTAAAAATTATTCAGTGAGCTGGGCATAGGGGTGTAAGCCTATAACCCCAGCACTCAAGAGGCTGAGGCAGGAGGATCACCGTGAGTTCAAGGCCAGCCTGGGCTACATAGTGAGTTCAAGGTCAGTCTGAAAAACACAGTGAGACCCTATCTCAAAAAAAAAAAAAAAAAATCATGCTGTAACAGATTATGTAAATATTAAATCATCCACTCCTAATAAGTCTGCAAGGTTCTATCTATCTATCTATGTATCTATCTATCATCTACCTATTTATCTATCTTTCTATCTATATTTTTTGCATTGATGGGGATGTTACCCAGGGCCTCAAGCATGCTAGGGAAGCATTCTACCATTGAGCTACACCCCAGCGCCCCCATTCTATTTTAATTATCAATGTTTGTTCACATATAAGTCAAACAAAGAAAAAAATGTATTTGTTCCATTCAGTCTTGGTCTTGGGGAGATTCTGTTCCAGTTTACTGCAGTTCAGGAAAGCTTAAATGCTTTTTGATCTTTCTAATCTACTGAAATATCAGTTAAATGTAGAGTTACAAATATTTGACAGTATCCTAGATGCCCTAATCATTTCTTGTTTGGAGAAAAACATATATTTTAAGAACTGCTCCCATTTGTTTTAAGCACACCAGTAGGAATTTAAAGTGAACTGGAATCCACTCAATGACATTCAGATAATCCTCAAAATCTAGCCCAAGGTTGAGCTTTAAGAATATGATAAACCTAGTTCTGCATTAAAATTTATTTGAAAAGTGAAAGAATATGTGGTTTTTGGAGTTAGGCTTTTTAGGATTCTGATCCTATGTTGCTCAAGATCTGCTACTTACAAACAGTTTACATTCAGATCAATTTGTTCATTTATCTGATCCTTAAATTTCTAAAATAAAAAATAGCATTACTGTGAGAATTAAAGAAATGATAAGTATCAGAGTTTGGGGTATATGTAGTAAGTGCTTCAATATTCTTGATTACATGGTGGAACACTTGTAGGTGCTGGCCTATATTAGTTAATTTAGTCCTTACAAAACCCCAAAGAGATTGCTAACCATTATTATATCCATTTTGAAGAAATGGAGGCATGAAGACCTGAAGTACTTGCAAGATGTCACAAGCAGACTCAGAGTGGAATCAAGGCAATTATTTCCAGAATCTGAGTTCTTAACTTTACATTGTATTTTTTTCTCAAACAATGTCAGGCATTGCTGGTATTATATCTTTGAAGACAGGATTTAAAAATCCATAAAAACTGGAGTTAAATAACTTAGCTTAACTGAAAAAAATCCAAGCTTAAGATCAGGTAGTAATATTTTATGTATGAAAACATTTCTTTTTGTTTTATGGAGGACCTTATTAAGCTAGAATGTTTTTTAGTGTCACAGACAGCAAAGCGATATTTTGGTAAAGATTTCGGGAAGGGCATCCCAAACATTTTCCCCACTGTGGACTCTTAGAAAAAGGCTTGACAAGTTTATCTTGAATTAAAAGAAAGATAAATCAGAAGAGAAATGAACAATAGGGCCTGAATGTTCATCTGCTTTCTGTCATGTGTCTTTGTAAAATGTAATTATTTCTCCATACAAGACCATGGTTTAGCTACAGGGAATGGCTGTCTGTCTGGTTAACTGCTACAACCTGTGTTAATTTTCTGTACAGTGGCTCACCGCTTTAAGTTGAAGCCAAGGAGAAATGCATTTTCTACCAAGAATGGAAATAGGAATGACATTTGTGTATATCCTTCTCTTCCATCTATATTTTATGTTTAGAAGTGGTGTTATTAAAAACAAGATACTTTCAGAATTAACATTCTTCTCCAAAAGAAGTTTAAGATATTTTGAAATATGTATGTTCGCATTTAAAGGCCACCTTTAACATATCATCAGGAAATAATATTCCCTTCCTTACAAGTTTATTTTTCTCCATAAGCACCAATGTTTTTCTCAAAAAATTAGAAATCTTAATTGTTTCTAAGAAAGCAATGAAAATTGTTTGAGAAAAGAACACTGAAAATTTGTCTTAGAAAGTTAAACTATATTTCCTTTAATTTTATTTCCATAGATTTAAAAACTTAACTTGAAAAATTAACATATGCCTGAATCTAGTTTTTCATTTTTTCAGCTGAGGAAAAACCTGTTTTGAATTTGACTAAACTTATAGATAATTTAGTTCTGAAAATTCATAATAATGCATAATTTAGGAAAGTCAGAATCTTAGAATCTACATATTGAAGATGCACAAATGCATAACACTGAGGTGGAGCCGTTGTTAGTGTTTGATCAAATACTGGGTGCCAAATATAGGAGAAAATAAAGTAAAAGTTTTCAAATATTTAAAAAATGCTCCTTCATGAAATCTCATGCAAAAAATATTTAAATTTATGAAATATGTAAAGACTTGAGAAATCTTTTCACTTGAAATGTGTTTTTTCCTAGATAAATAAGTTATTTTATATACAGTTACTACCTGAACTGAAAATATTACAAATATCTGATATTTACAAGTAAAAATAAAACTAAAGTTTCAGAGTCACCCACATCTAAAGAGTCTCTCAGTGTCATGCACCTACCTGAGCATCTTCAAACGTGTATCGTCCAGGTTCCTTTACATTTTGTGTTGTTTTGTCATAACTCTTAGAATCCAAATTAATGGCACTGGGGGCCCCTGGAGCCAGAAACTCTTGCCATATTTCCTGAACTCGAGAGGGCACTTCTCGAATAGGCCTTTTCTTCAGCTCTTCCACCGCCAGCCAGAATCTGTGCAATATATGACACAGGTTGTTTATTCTGCAGGCTCATGATCTGAAAATTCTTATAATATTTACTGACCATACTGTTCATTGTGAGTCACAAAAACAAACTCACTTTTTCTGAGGGCTTGCAGTATCAGGTCTGTATTGTCTTCCTCCCCAATAGTTGTATTCAAAAGTAAAATAATTCTTTGGAAATAAATACTGAAAACTATCTCTTTCAAGTGGTTATTATTAAAAATAGATCTGGCTGGGGATTTAGCTCAGTGGTTCTGCTGCCTGCCTCACAAGCGCAAGGACCTGAGTTCGGTCCCTGGTACAAACAAACAAAAAGATCTGCTGGAGCTCTGGTCCTATACAATCTTAATTTTGTGGAAGTAAAGTAGCACTGTTAGAAAAATCACTTATTAGGAAGAGGAATAAAAAGGGAATTCAGAGCGTGGACACAGAGTTTCTAATAAAGCAGGGTATTATATTGTATTCTTTGGATATTTTGTCAATATGAACAATGAAAGTTAGCACAGAAAGCCATTTCTGCTCTACCTGGTAAGAGGATTACCATGAAGCTTTCCTGGAGATAAAAGATGCCTGGACACAAAGTCAGAAAATGCCCTACCTGGAAAAATCAGGGCAATTAGCTAATTTTTGCAATTTATAGTAATTCAAAGTTACAGAATGACAAAAGCAGCAAACTTTTGCATGCAATTACTCGAAAAGTTTAAATATGCAGAGGTATCATAGCATTTTATAAGGTATGGAAAAACACATACTGACTCATTTCTGCATACATATTTACATAAAGAAAAAAAAATATATATATATATACCAAAAGAGCACAAGAGTATGATTTGCTTTGTAACAATAAACAGAAAAGTACAGAACTGATCAAGAGAAAGAAAGTTGAAATAACAAATATTTATTACGGTAGCAGATATCTTGCTATTAACACCCCACAAACTATGCTCTGTTGCTTTTATCCTGTCACACTTGTCACTTTCTGAGGCTGTTAGGGAAGTCCTCTTTCCTCAGTGTCTTTATGAGGTATGAGCAAAAATGCAGTGAATGCTATTGTGGAGTGCCATCCAAAAGAAAGCTTGGCTTGTGAAACCATTCCAGCGAATCCTCACCTGCTTTATTCACTGGATCTGGTACCATGTGACTTCTGCTTCTTCCCAAAAGTCAAAATGACCAGGAACAGTAAATGTTTTAAATTGATTCACAACATGAAGCAGTCATTACAGCACAACTAAAGATACTCAAGTAACAAGACTTCCAGAACTGCTTCAGAAAGCGGCAAGAATGATGGGATAAGTGTGTGTGAAGTGAGGGGCAGTCTTTTAGGGGGATTAGTGGCACTGTGTCTTTTACTATCATGAATTTAAAAAACCAAAAATTTAAACATTCAGTGTGGTTTTTCGATCATACGGCATACACTGAAAAGTTGTCACATCACCATAAATTTAAACAATGGGCTTAATTTTTTAAAAAAAATGACTCTAGATTTTATCCTTGTGGTTAGATCTAGAAATAATATTGAAAAGATAGATGCAGATATTTTAATAATTTGTAATAGAGAAAATACATGACAAAGGAGCTGTGAGTGTCCTTACTAGGCATGATCAAAAGTAAGGTGAATGCTGTTGCCAAGTGCCATCCAAGAGAAGGCCACTGGTTAAAACATATGCTGTGTCCTAATCCACCTTATTTACCTGTTCCCCAAAGCTAAAATGATTGTGAAGGGTAAATATTTTGAATCGATTCAGAACATGGAGGCAGTCGTGTAGAAGCACAGTATGCATACTCTATTGTCTTTGTCCCAATTTCTTCCCTTTTCTGTTTTCTTCCCCCTCTTCATCTCCTTCTTATCACCAGCTCTCAGCTGGAAGTCATTTCCCCTCATTTGGAAGTCATTCCCCTCATTTCCTTTGCTGATCTCTACACTAAGTTAGGCACTCCTCTGGACTTCTATCTAAACACTTATCATTTTGCATGGTGACTTGTTTTCTTGTCTCCATCTGCTACTAGGCTATAATTAAAATGAGAGCGGGAGCTGTATTTTTATTTGGCCACATGATGCTGGTAAGGCTCATGACTTGTTTATTTCCTTGTCACAATTCTCATGGCATCAGAATCTTTACAAAAATTTAGGGAATGAGAGGAAAACTCACCCTCCCATTCACTGAAATGCCAAAATTATCATGTATCTGCTTTAATTTGTATGAATTTTTCCACTTTATCATTAATGAAGTAACTTCAGTATGGAAAATGTTAATTTCTAGGCCCAATAAAAATTTTTAGCAACTACAATCTTGCAAAGGCTCCACCAGGAAGGGTTCCCATAAACTTGAAATAGAACAGGAAACTTCATGCCAACAATGCATGACAAAAACATATGCAGAAAACTAAACTCGTCCAAGTAATGTTTGTGGTCATCTTGTCTCTTCCTTGAGACATCTGTCAACTTTCTGCATATTTCTGAATGGTTTGGTATTGGTATTAGTTAAATCTCCTGAAATGAATATGACAATGCCTGGTGCTACTTAGTTCCAATGAAAATAAATGAATGCTGAGATCTTTCTATAAATGAATTTCACAGGACTGGGTAAGTCATGGAAAGGTGAAAATAGAGTATCCGATTTCAAAAGAATAATGAATGAAAGAGATCATGGAAAAACAGTTACATGTAGGGAAAAGTTATCACTCACTTAGATGATCTTATGGAGAGCTATTAAAATCCACCCTCATGTATTATGACATTAATGAAATGCTATTTCCAGATGCACCTTAAGTTAGAAAATTCCAAAAATATATAAGAATGTTTTTAACAGATGGGTAGAAGTAGTGTCTTGGCCTAATTAACAGCTTGATACAGCACTGCTCCCAACTGCCCCATGGCTAAATTTAAATGTGCAAAGTAAATGAGCAACCCCTAGAGTTTTATCTAAAGATACTTGATTGAGGTATCTACTCTCTTCCGTAACTTACTTATGAAGAGACAAATGAAAAGTTAATACTGATAAATAGGTTTTATTTTAATTTAACTATGTAAATACAATTGGCCATTCTCCAATTTGACAAACATTGGTCTAAGAGTTACACTTCTTTATGGAGTTCTTTTCAAAAGTACTAAAATAATACAGTTTAAAAAATCCAGAGGCAGTGTAAAAATAAATTATTATAAAGAATTGATCATGTTGAACAGCCTTTTCTTGGTTATCTTTTATCTCTTTAATTAGGTGGCAGAAATTCAATAGGTTCATAACATCCTCAGGTCACTGGTACAGAGTAATGACTGTGCAGTCCAAAACACCTAGACACATTAGATAGTGTCTCTCTGGCTTATGGCGTAAGAACAAAGCAGTATGTCTTACCTTAAGTTTTCTGAGCTGAATTCTGACTCTAGAAATTTAAGGAACTGTTCTCTCCCAACTGGGTCTTTCAAGGCTTCGTCCATGCCAAAACCCCATCGTTTTACGCTCTGCTGGCTTGGTTCTTTGCTATAGGAGTTAAAACAAAGCCAATATATTCCTTTCAGTATAATTCTTATTTTGTTATTACATTTCCCCTTTATGCCTTAAAGTTCCCATCATTATTTTTCAGAAAAAAAAATACCTCACTGATTGACTCTTTTCCATGAAATCATAGTAATACATGTTAAATTAATAATAAAGTTTATTTACTGATCATTATTTATTGATTTATTCAATATTTATTAATTTATACATTTATGGATCACTAGATGCTAAGTAATATATAGGTAAAGAGTCTTTTAGTTTTTTAGTAATTTTGAGAGATAAGTACTATTATTTTCATTGTATAGATGAGAAAACTGAGGCACAAAAAACATTCAAATTTTCCAATATCAGACAAATAATAAGGGGCAAAGCCTCAGACATTCTGACCCAGAGCCTCATTTCTTGACCACTACTCACTTCAGTGTCATGGTATTGTGCTGGGAAAATGCTTTGGTAAGGAAAAGGTCTCAATACTAATTTATGACTCTGCTTCAATTCATGTGGCCTAATCCTGGCTGATTAGTGACATGTTGGGGATCTAGCTTCCTCATCCGTAAAATCTATAACTCGTGGCTGAAGAGTCCTGGGCTTACCAAGTGTTGAAGATCCATAGCTGATAGTCCATAAATGTAATCTAGAAAAGTTCTTCAGACTACCAATCCTCCATTTGTACAGAGTCATGCAATGATCTTTGTATGCTGCTGTTAATATTGTTGCTATGATGCTTTCCTTATATAGCTCATGAAAAAACTAGGAGTCCGAGATTATAAGTTGGTTTACTTAAGTCAGTTTCTTAACACTTTCTCATAGTGTTTATGGTAAATTCAGTTGGTTGTTAAATTGAATTTATAAAGACATATTTGTGTTGGGCATAAGTAATTATGGATTTAGCATTCATTTTACTTGAATACACAGACATTTGTGACTATGTGGATTTTCAAAGAAACTTACAGCAATGAACTAAATTTCAAGAACTGAAGATATGAACACTAATACATCTTGAAACTTGTGGCTTTTGGTCACCAACATTTTACTCTCAACTTCCATGCAATCAACTTTTTCATTCATATTTCACATATGAGTGCCTTGCTTATTTCACTTAAATGTTGATCTCTAGTTCTATCCATGTTGTCATGAATGAGAGAATTCCATGTTTTTATGCCTGAATAGTATTCTATCAGTGATGAAAATATTAATACAAAATCAAATGCCTTAAGGTTCAAAAGCCATTATCTTGAACAAGAATATTAAATCATGGGCCAATGTAAAGAGTACAATCAGTTTTACAATCAATTATCTGTAGGACTCTTCCTAGTACACTCAGTCCTTGAAATAAGTGACGCATTTGGGAGGAAGAGAAAATGCCCCTTACCTTGCTTCAAGTTCCCAGAAAGTAGTATCATCAGACAGCCATGGGTTGGAAGGATCAGGTGGCACAAGAAATGGGTCATATTCTACATACTGTTCCGTATAACTTAGTAGACTAGGGAAAGAAAAATAAAACATTTCTGCCTGTTTCGTTTTCTCCCTGAGGATATGCCCAGTCCAAAGCAATGGAAACAATATAAAAATGTCTGGCCAAGGAATCGCTCATTTATAGAGGAAAGCACAATGGAAACTTTTCAATAACATACATGCAACAACTCATTGTACTTTTGGTAGAGAGATGTGGTTAAGGGTTTCATCACTCCATGCAAGTCAAAGTGAGGCAACTTGGAGGGCCATAAGGCTGTGACGGGTCCATTCTTGTCCTTGGTAAATCAGTCTGTTCACAGCAGAACTGATTTCAACCAATTTGGACAAGGAATTAAAAAGGATTTTTTTTTTTTTGGTCGGAAGTATTTATGGGAATTAGGTGAAAGAAAAATTACTGATAAGGATTTTTTTTTTAAATTCTGTACTTAGAAACAAAAGTAGGGAGGAAAAGATGTGGGAGAGGTAGGACTTGGCACTGCCGCAAAGTGAGAAATATGAATGCCATTAAGAACAGAGTTCAGTGAAGAAAAGGTAAATCTAAAAATCTGAGTTTAATTCAAATGCTGAAAACATTTAGTAATGAGTAGACTGTGAATGCTGAAACAAATTTACAAATATTCTCCAAGTTGCCAAAAACATAGCTGGTGTATTAAGTTTCATTTCTTTCGCCAAGAATGAAAAAATTTAACTCCTTGGGATTGTCCTCTGTATCTGATTTTTGACTGCACAAGTATTAGACCTCTAGGGAATTAAAACAATAATGATCATGCTGTCCTTAAACTATAACAAAAGAGTATTTTGAAAGATTTCTTATGTGCAAAAAGGCAGAAGAAAATAACATACTCATAGGGTTCCAATTATTTATTCCAACTCTTTTCCCTCTCCAAAGTTTTCTCACCATTTTTAATCCAATTTTTCTTGTGACAAATGTAAACTTTATAATGACATCTTGAATACTTACCTATCAGCAACTTTTGACATTTTTAACCGATGTCTATCTAACTGTATTTGCCAATATTTTATCTGAAAAGAGGATTACAGAAGTAGTTATCCAAGGAAAGACATCACAATTTTCATCTCTAAATTCTGAGAAACTGGACAGTTCTAAACCAGTATACATTTCTAAGTCAGTGAAATTTCAAAGCTGCAAAAAAAAATTACAGCAGAGGCCTCTAAGTTAATAAAAGATTAAAATCTATTTGAATGTAACATAACCAGTATATTTATAGGATGGTAACAAGTGTGACTATTTTGCTTACTTTAACAGCGTAACTTTATTTGGAAAGTGTTATGAAGATTTTAAACATTTTATTACCATGAATAATCAAATCCAGAATTACACTTCCTTATAAATATTTAATTCAAAAAGCAAATGTATTTTTTAATTTGATTCTATAATTTCAAAATAAATTCTACCTCCTGGTACTACCCCAAGAAATCATCAGTGATTTGTGTTTTGAGAATAATTTTATTAACTCACAACACAGGCTCACACGCTTATAAACAGATATGGAAAACTTCAAAAACTTTCCAAATTACTTTTCCTCATGGTGAATATAAATATACCACAAAAACACATATTGCATTCTTTAAAAAACCATATTATAATAAAATATCAGGAGAAAACAGTTCAATAATTAAAGCAACCAAGAGATAACTATTATTTGATATGAGACATTGGTGTTTGCATTGAAATATTTCTTAGAGCCAAAGTATTGATCAATGATTTAGAAAAATGATTTTTAAAAAAGCAGTGTATAACAGTGTTGATAGGGAAAAACTCCAAAAGGTTGACAAGAATAAGCATTTCTGTGATGATCATATTACATCATTAGATATGAGAAAGTTTGACCTAATGTGCCCAGCTTCTCTGCTGAGAATATTCTACCTGAAACAGGTGACCATACAAATTATCTCTCAAAATACCCACTATTAACATTCACTACCTGGTCTTCATGGATATTACTTTGCAAACCTTTAACAGATCATTTTATAGGTGGACCCACCTGTTGGTGTAGCTCATCTTCTGTAGGAGGTTTCATTTCTGGAGTGGGTGTGTGGGTAGGACTGTGACTTCTAATATCATTTTGTAAACCATAGACAGACTATATTAAAATAAAACAGTATGTTAGGACAAAAAAACCATTTACAGTGACAGAGTTTCTAAAAAGCAGATCTGTATTTTATATTCAGTATGTAACTCAAAGCTTATTTGATGAACCTTCTTACCAAAATCCAAAGGGCACTGCTATAATAAACATCATGTGCATGTAAAAATCGAAGTACAGCTCTTTAAAAATATGCAGTGAGATCATAAACATGAACAGAATAATTGATTATATGTAAAAATATGCTGAAGGTGACAGAACTTTGGGGCAGGCTGAGAGTACTAAATTGGGGATGATAAGGTTAAGTAACACTTAATAATTACTGATATCAAGATAAAACAGAGGTGGATATAAAGTAGAATGGAAATTTTAACAACCCAACAGAAGATAAACATAAACTGATTATTACCTAAGACTGCAGTGGAGTACTAACTGCAAGAACTGAGTTAAGAGTTTTGGTGTTTGGTCTGGTGGTATGAACAAAGACACCCCAGAGTGTTCTGCATTTTTCATCTCAACACTGGGCTGTAGAAGCTACCAGCTTGGCTCCTGGGTGCATCTGCAAACATCGGGGACCCCAAAGGCTTCAAATGTCTTTGGGATCCTTGATGCCGTAGTACTTCTTTATTAATTTGCCCAAAGGTGAAACCTACTATTTAGGAAGACTCTTTGTAAAGAAAGACCTGTTGGTTCCTGAGCATAAAGAAGGACCTGGAGGCTGAAGAGATAAAACACCATCCCCGAACTGAGGGGAGACAAATCCCAGGTCAGTGGAGCAGAGAAACCAACTTACTTTTTCTTTATTACCAAGTTATTTTTATTACTTTAAAACAAAGCATTTAATGTGTACTGTTGAGCGCTTTTCCTTTGGACATGAAGATGAAAGGCGAGAGCACAATAAACATGCCCGAGCCTGGCAAAATTAGAGTTGTCAGATAAGGTTTGCAGGGGAACTGCTGAAATAAGATAAGAGGAGACTGGACGCTTGTGACCCCCTTTCAGGCCCATCAGCAGTCTCACCAACTGCCTCAGAGTTCAAGTGTGCTTTGCTCCTGACCTACTTTCACTTGGACCTTACGTGCTTAACATTTTGTGCTAAATGTTTTGTTTCTGTACCTGAATCTTTTGGACTGGATATTTTCCCCTTCTGCGTTTCCTTGTAATTCTGCTCTTAGTGCTTTTGTTTTGATACCGGAGATTGAACTCGGGACCTTGTGCTTGCGAGGCAGGCGGCAGAATCACTGAGCGAAATCCCCAGCCCTCTTCGTGCTTTTTAAACAGATTCTGATTGGTATTTAAGCATTTTGATCATTCAATTCTAGACTATCTTGTGTAGGGCCCTTTAATCCTTCCTCCTGTCCTTTCTCCAACACATTAGAAGCCAATCCCTGTCACTGGCCTTTCATTTCAACAAAGGACTGACACATATGCTTTCAATTCACTGTTAAGAGGGTTGTGCTAAGTGGCTTGGCCTTGCTCTTTTCATTCCTTTACTCATTCATTCATTCATTTATTTTTTTAAACTCTTGCTATGTGCTGGAAACAGTGCTTGTTTGAGTGTAATTCTTGGGAATTTTCTTCCTGAAGCTTGCATAAGACTATTTCTCTTTCCTTTTAGATTGCTCAACTGAAGCAGAAAACAGACTGTGACCACGTCTCCCTCCACATGGAGGAAGCCAGAATAGAAAGAGAAGCAGAGAAAGATCCCAGGGGAGACTGAGAGCTCTGACCGGTGTTCAAGTCCCTGTGCCCAGCGTGGTGCTTGTCTCCTCCAAGGGTGTCATCCACTAGCCAGAAAATCCCTCTCAGTATTTAGTTCAGTTTGAGAAGAGTTTCCGTTGTCAGCAACTTTATGAAATCCTTTACTTAAAAGCAATTTTTGTACTGTAAGATATGAGTAGTTAATTCTGTCATGTCGTACATTAAAATTCAGATTTATACACCCCACAAATGGAAGTGAGGAAATGTTCATCTTTTAATGTACAAAGTTAAAAGCACTGCATTATTAACAGCACAAAAACTACATACCTAATCATCATTTTTCTAAATGTTTTCCCAGGATGTGGACATTAATAGTCACATATGCTGCTGACTATAATATTAACTGTCATAAAGTCCAAATGAAGATGTTGGGGTAGGGAAGGAAACAGGACACAAAGCAGCTTACTGTTGTTTTGAAATGTGAGTTCTGAAGGGACAGGAGCCCATCCAGAAAGTGGCTCCAGTCACTCATCTGCAAATGCTTTTTTGTTCTCCTCAAGGTCTCCATTCTAGGTCCCTCTAGCTATCATCATATAGAAGGATCTGGTCTGAGACGCTTAATGTTATGCATTAACTTGGCTGGGCTATGGTACCCAGATATGTGGACAAACATCATTCTGGATGGTTCTGTGAGTGTTTATGGATGTGATTAACATTTAACATGGTGAACTTTGAGTAAGTCAGATTGCCCTCTCTAATGTGAGTGGGCCTCCTCCAATTAACTGAAGGCCTAAATGGAGCAAAGAGTAGCCTCCCCTGAGTAAGGATTCCTGCCTCTAGATCCACAGCCTGGAGATTGGAACTGCATAGCTACCCTGGTCTCTACATTTTTTTGCTAGTGTCCTCTTCTGATTTTGGTCTAAGCCTCCATAACCAAGTAAATCAGTTCCTTCAAATTCATGCTCTCTCTCTCTCTCTCTCTCTCTCTCCACACACACACACACACACACACACCTTGGCTAATACACAACCTGATTTTAACATCAGACCAAAGAACTTTAGGCATATGATGCCCCTTGAAACTTGTCTAGATTAACTCAGTCTTCCTTTTGGCTATGTGACATTATCATTCTTTCTTAGATACTTCAGGGAATAAATATTTACCAATTTCCTTGTGCTTTAGTAAAGCATATTAAAATTAAAAAGAGATTTGAAAACTGACTAATCCTAATTCTTAAAAAGATCTCAAACTGACTATACATTTAAGCCTTCCCTTCCCATATATGGTAAACATGCTTGAAACTTAATGCCGAAATAAATATCCCAAAACAAAATGTAAAACAACCCCTGAAATTCTGAAGCACATAAGCTGGATTATGACATTAGGGATTTCCCGGGTCCTGTATTTGTGTTACGATATGTAACTGCAAGATACCTATTCCAGCTGACTTCCCAAGAACATAGCTCTTTTTGCTGAGAAGAGTACCTGTTTTCAAAGATTAGACATGGTTCAAGGTTTCATCTCCTAGGTAGCAGCCATGTAAGAGAGAGGGCAACCACACAGAAGCAAGGAGAGGAGCAGGGAGACAGCCCAGCAACTGTGAGGCCAGACTGCGCCACTTCTGGCTAGAATCTCTGATCACACAGCTGGCCTGCTCCACAGAGATAGAGGGTGGTAGAATAGACTGCTGCCTGATGTCAAGGTATTCATTGATAAAATACTGAAGCAGTTTAGAATCACCAGCCTTTTAAATTCCTTTTCTAAAATACAACATATAACAGGGTGAGTTGTGCCCCCCACACTAACATGCTAAATCTCTAATTCTATTTGGAGACTCAGCCTATGAGAAGTAAATAATGACTAACCAGAGCAAAAGTTCTCTCTTCCCCTCTCCCTTTCTCTCTCTCTCTCTCTCTCTCTCTCTCTCTCTCTCTCTCTCTCTCTCTCTCTCTGTCTCTCTCTCTCTCTGCAAACAGAGGAAAGGCAGTGAGGACACAGCAAAAAGGCAGCCAGGTTCAAGCCAGAAAGAAAGTCCTCGCCAGAAAATAACTTTGCCAGGGCTTTGTCTTGGGACTTGAGTCTTCAGAACTCTGCCATAGTGCATTCCTGTTGTTGAAGCACCCACTGTGTGGCATTTTGTGAAGTCAGCTCCAGTAGACTAATACATAAAAGGTATAGTCACATATGTGCTCAGACATGTGCTGTCTACCTGTTCCATTTCTATGCCTTTATGAAAGCCTGAGCTGTGGGAGCAAGGCCTTGCTTGCCCCAGGCACTGTGGGATACCTGAAGAGCTATATGTGTCCAGCACTTAGCCAGTCCAGTTACCTAGCATGAGCTAAGGTAATCTAATCTAACGTGACTATCATTCCTTTGCTGTTGTTTTGAGACAGGGTCTCAGTATGTAGCTCAGGTTGGCCTTGAACTTGTAGCAATTCTCCTGACTCAGTCTCCCAAGTGCTGGGGTTATAGGGGTTTCTGGCATCCATGGTGATAATTCAAAAAGGCAAGTCAATATGTGGTTTAGAGTTCTGTAGCCCTCTATGTACGACAGCATCATTATCTGTGATGATAATAGCAAATTTAACACTTCTGGTGATGAAAAGCTATAGTGATCAGGTTTTCTTTCAATTGTGGAAAGCAAGAGTATGTCTGCTATTTTCTGTTTTTCAGAACTTTTGTTTTTTTCTGGTAGTTTAGTGCTCTGCAGTCAGGCCTTGTCATTCTACCACTACTGAATCACAGGTAACTAGACTGCATCTTTGACAAATCAAGCTAATGTTCTGTAATTCCTCCTCTTATAGCGCTTCACCTTGGGATGCCTGGTGGCTTTTCCACCATTAAGTGCAGGCTGACTATACTCAAAAAGCAACACTATAAATGAATGCTTTTCAAACTCCCAGCAAGAACGGCAGGTGACGCACAGGTAAGACATTGGAGATTAACTTTTCACAATTCAGGAAGCAGGGAGGGGTGGCTTATTGTACTTTTTGGAGAATGGATGGCATTTCTGAGCCTTGGTCCTCTGAGCCAGTCTCTGGGACACTGCGGATGTGAACAGAGGATGGAAGGAGCTATGTGGCCTGCTGTGAAGACAGCAGCAAACAGGCTTGCTTTGGGCTGCTTTTGACTCTTTCTTCAGAGGGCTCCTAGGGGCACAACGTCTGAGACTGCATCTAAATGGGTTTTGTGGTGCTTTCCCATGGCTGCCTTATTCCAACATCAAGGTAAACTGTCTTAAAAGGAAGAAGAGACACGTGGGCCAGATTGGGATCTCTGAACATGATGCTGTGTATCTAGGGATAGAATAAAAGACAACATGAAAGGCCACAAAAAAATTTAGTTCAGCCTACTGCAGACACACATACTCTGCAAAGTGCTGCAACCACATAAAGAAAAAGCCGTGGAAAAGAGGGTTTGAGCTTTGTGAAATGTGTTTTTTCCAGCTATATCAACCTGTGGGCTGTGTCTTCAGAGTGATTGCTACAAGACAGAAATTCTTATGTACATCAGCCATTTCTCATGGAATGAAGAAAAATGCCTTTTCCTTGTATGGATCACTTTTTAAAAACTGTAGATACCATTGCATTTAAAATGTCACAGAATGCAGGATGGCTCTTTTCTCCTTAGTAATTCTCCCACAGAACAGACACTGAAATCCTTCCCTTATCTTGCAGGTGTGTCACAAAATTCTCACATTAGAAGGCTGGCTTCACATCCTCTCTGAAATTAAATACCTTTTAGATGACTTCTCTTTCTATAAAACTGCCCTTTTCTCATTAGTATTATTTTTACTCAAATAATCAGGTTTCCAAGCCGTTTCCTCTCTTGTGGGCCCTGAAGATCACACCCTTGTCCATAATGGAAGGCAGAGGGTCCTCAGTTTCCCTGCTCCCCTCTGGGCAGAGCGGGGCAGCATCACCCTCCTGCCTGAGACCCCGAGGGGAAGCCTGAGGAGAGGACAGAGGGCCAGGAGGAGCAGGGAGGGCAGACTCAAGCGCTTTGTGTTCCTGTAAACAAAGCACACACCATCCAGATCGGCACTGCGGTCTTCATCTTTACCTTCCGGGTTTTGTGTGGGTTTCTCATTCTGGACGACTTCTTAATGTCCACTTCCGTAGTATTTACACACCCGGGCTGGAAAAAGAGAGAGCCAAAAAGATGTTTTGGTGTGAAGGTTCTGGCCAGGAAATTCACCTGTGACTCGCTCCCGCAGTGACACAAGGCACTGGCAGTGCTTTCTCGGTGGCAACAGCCACTTCCATCAGCTGTCACCAGTAAGAGAATGTACTGCACCTAGCTTCATTCCTCACTTCCTGGGATCACTTCAACAAGACATCCACACCCCAAACTCCTCCACAGAGACAATCTTGAATAGCAACTGGCAAAGGCTGAGGAAATCTTCAAGTACGATCATCTGTCCTTCTGTCCTAAAGAGACTAAGTGACTAAAATGACAATTTAAATTATGGCAACACATAGAAAATGCACACTGAAAATCCTCCTTGAAGAACTATATTTTCTTTACACATCTGGGTCTGAATTAATTGAACTCTGAAACTCTTTCCATAAAAGCTAGGATTCTAAATTAATTTGACTTCAGACCAATTGGGATAATTAATAAATGGCTTCAGAAATTGTGCCAACCACTGAAAACACAAAGTAGAAAAAGTTGTCCCCCCACAGGAACACATCTGAATGACAGGTCAAAAGTGAATTAAAATTTTCATCGTCAAATTTCAAAGCACATGGCCTTTTAAATTTGATTAATGAACCATTAGCAGACATTTAAAATTCCTGCTTGAGCCAATTATTAACAGTACTGATTTTAAAAGCAAATATTATTAGAGACTGAACCATGGGGTCAGCTTTGTAACCCAGATTCCATCCCAGGAAAATAAAATCTACCAGGCTAAAATTCATCACTATGGATGAAATGGTTAAAATAATGAACTGATAAGCAAGACCAAGGATGCCTGAACCAGGGGCCATATAGATTCCTGTCATTTCTAAAGGGACACTTGGGACAACTAATAGTTAACCAGACCTATGATATCTAAATTATCTAGGGGACTTGGGAAGATTAAAAAGCTTATATGTCCACATTTATCCAGTTTTCTAAATAATTAAGGTCATGAGCTACAAACACTGAGTAACTTCTTTCAGAAGCCAGGAACTGTGGTGAGTGAAATATGACAGTGTTTTTTTTGGGGGGGGCACTCTTCTATTGATTTAAGAAATATTAATTTCCACATCTAATTAAGTATAAGATCTTATGATGAATGGTGAGATAGAGAAATGAAGGCATAATCCATTCCTTAATAACTTCCTAATACAAGACTGAGATAGAATAATCACAATATGGAAGGATAACGACTAGATAGAAGTCAACAAAGGATATTATACAACACAACATTTCAGATATCCCATCTTACGTACATTCTAGTGGTTTTCTCCAATATGGCTGCATAAATTTTTTTCTTTAATTTTGTTTTAAAGCATTTTAAAAAATCTCAACAAGACCATGTTTTCCTTTGTTGTTAAAAGGGGAAAAAAGTCAATTGTGTTTTTGAAGCATATATAATAGGTGCCACTAGCTGGTACCAGATCAACAAGAAATATTATATATAAATTGGTTTTCTGCATAACTAGACATATATTACCAATAAGATATAAATAACATTATCATTACCAAATAGCCACTCCATAAAAATGTTTAAATAGGTACTATTTGCTGGAAAGAGTAGTAAGTACATAGTATAGTCAGATTTAAGGAATAATAAAGTACTATTTACATTGGCCTAAAATGGAATCATAAGTCATTTCTAGCAATTCAAAGGTGAAATTATTTTCAACAAAAGTAAGCTGTGCTATAACATTATTGTAATATTATTTATTAGGAAGTCGAATTTAATATTGTGGGACCCATTTCTGAAGGGGAAAATGAGGATATCATTGAGAAATACAGTAGATCCTTGACTTATGAACTCAATTAGCTCCCAAGGGCTGGTTGTAGCTCAAGTTGGTCAATTGCCTTCAGAGTCTCTCTCCTGTATAATCTTAGGCCACACTTTCTTTTAGGCAGATCTCAGTGTCCTTAGAGATACACTGGCCCAGGATTTCTCAATCAATTTCACACAGGAAAGGAAGTTGTAATGTTCCTTCCAGAACTCTTTAAGGGTTCAATCTGTATCTGAGAACATCTGAAAACACAAGTGGCCAGCATTCGGGTCATAACTCAAGGCTTTGGTTATAAGTTTAAATTAAAATTCCGGTCATAATCCAAGTTGTTTGTATGTCAAGCCAGTTGTAACTTGAGGGTCCACTGTATTACTGCCACAGGGTTTCTGTGTCTTCATGAAGTCAGAATTCTTCATTCCATCACTGATATTTTATTAAAGAGATGCTAAACGCCATTTAGTTCCTTCTAGTTCTGTGTGTGTGTGTGTGTGTGTGTGTGTGTGTGTGTGTGTGTGTGTGGTGCCAGGGGTTGACTGGGGTTTCCTCACTCACGCTAAGCACCACTCTATCACTGAGCTACACCACAACCCACACGATCCATTCTTGTGCACTGAATAACAGAAGGTGCATTTGTGTAGGACCACTTAGGACAACTGTAGGTGATGAGCACCAGTGAGCGGTAGGACTGGGGCCAGCTCTCCCTAAATTCCACAGCTGGAGCAGATGACATCCTACAGAACAGCTGACTAGAAGAGATGTACACAATCTGGCAATTAAAAAAAATCTTGATTCTGGGAAAATTAAGATTTTAAGTGCATATATATATATATATATATATATGATTATTAGTTCAACCAAAATTGTATTAATGAACAATATATACATTGGAATAATATAGCATAAGTTTTAGAAACTCAATGTATCATATATTGTGCCTCAGTTAAAAATGATCTTTTATCCTTATATAAAGTGATTATAGATTTGAAAAGTGTTCAGTCTCAGACTTTTTCATGATTTTATGTTCTCAGGTAACTGCCAATCAATTCAGCCTCTGGGCCCTTCAATTCACCTGACCCCACCCCTTACCCACAGAGCTGAAGGAAGGCATTTGAGGTAGTAACCCCAAATTTCTTTTATTCGCTTTCTATAGAATTTGGTCATTTGACTGTTACTCAGTCTCGTTAGCTGGCAACAGATTTGATTTGGCTTCACTGGACGGTGTGGATGAGCCATGCATATCCAAGAGGCGGAAGCAAGAAAGCTATTGCTGCAACAGGGAAGCATTCACACCATGTCAGTTTGGAGCCCTGGCAAGTGGTTAGGTTAGATAGAATCACGGACTATGGGCAGGAATTTGGTTTAACTCAAAACATAAGGAGAAGCCAGTAAAAGGTTTTAAATAAGGTAATGACTTTATGTGATTTATATTTTTAAAAACTCAGACCTTATACCTTTTACAAAAATGAGCTCCAAATGGATCATAGGCCTAAACGTAAAAGGCTACACTATAAATCTTTTTTTTTTTTCCTGGTACCCAGGATCTAACTCCTGAACTTGTGCTTGCCAGGCTGGTGTGGCGCCACTGAGCTACATCCCCAGCCCATACATTATAAATCTTATGGAAGAAAATGCAGCAGAAAATCTGAGTAGCCTTGGGTTTGGCCATGATGTTTTAGATAAAATACCAAAAGCATGATCTATGATAAAAAAAAATGTAAGCTTAGCTTTATTAAAATTTTAAAAACTATATTCCTGGGAAACACTACTCAAAGAATAAGACAAATCACAGACTAGGAAAAATATTTGCAAAAAGCTTTTCTGATAAAGGATTTTTATCTAAAATGCATAAAGAACTCTCAAAACTTAACAATAGAAAGTGCACAATCCAATTAAAACGTGGACAAAAGATCTGAACACGTATTTTACTAAAGAAGATACACAGCTGGCAAATAAGCATGAAAAAATGCTTAACATACATGTCACTAGGGAAATGGAAGTCAAAACAAAAATGAGATGTCACTACACACCTACTGGAATGGCCCAGTTCCAGAACACTGATTCCACCAAATGTTTGCAGGCATGTGGAGACAGGAAATCTTGTTCACTGCTGGTGAGAATGCAAAATAGTACAGGCACTTTGCAAGATTATCTTGGCAATATCCTACAAAACTAAGCATACTTTTACTGTATGATCCAGCAATCACACTGATATTTACCCAAATGAGTTTGAAAATTTGCATTCACACAAAAAATACATAAATGTTTATAGCAACTTTATTCACAATTGTTCAAAACTTTAGAGCAACCAATATGCCCTTCTGTAGATGAATGGATGAAATGTGACACAACTAGATAATGGAATATTATTCAACACTAAAAAGAATGAGTTATCAAGCCACAAAAAAAGAGATGGAGGAAATTTCAAGGCATATTGCTAAGTTAAAGAAGCCAATCTGAAAAAAAAGCTATATACAGTACAATTCTAACTACATGACATCCTGGAAAAGGCAAAATGATAAAGACAATGAAAAGGTAAGTAGTTACCTTTGGGAGGAAAAAGGATGAATAGCCCAAACATAGAGGAGTTTTAGAGAAATGAAACTATTCTCTATGATATGATGGTGGTGAATACATGTTATTATACATTTGTCAAACCATATAGAATACACACGAGTGAACCCTAATGTAAATTATAGACTTTGAGTGTTAATGATATGTCAGTGTAGCTTCGCTGACTGTAACAAATGCACCACTCTGGGGAGGGGGGAGGTGGTGATGGAGAATGCTATACACGTGTGGGAGAAAGGTAGGAACTCTTTGTACTTTCCAATCAGTTTTCCTATAAACTGAAAACTGCTCTAAAAAATAAAGTGTATTAAGAAGTCAGTGAGTACACTGGGAAGACATGACCAGGGTAGGATCAGGGTAAAAGTAGAGGCAAGGGAACCAATTAGAAGATTATTGCAGGTACCCAGGCAAGAAGTTACAGTGATGTAGATTTGCATGTCATCATTAGATATGAGTGAAGTGATTGTGTGGAAATATATTTTGAAGCTGCAAAGCACAAACTGTGCTGAGCATAATGAGGGAAGGACAATCGTTAAGGATGTCTCTTAGTTTTTCACAACTGGGTGAATTGGTGTCATCTACCAAGATGGGAAAGCCTGTGAGAGGAAAAATATAAAAGCAGAGAGGAATGAAGGATGCTTCCTGGATTGTATTTACTTACACTGTTACACAGTTACTATCAAGATTCATGACTCAGAACTTTTCCAATTCAAATGTTTGCATAAAAATCTGTTCCTGGCCCATCATTTTATGCCATTGCCTTTTTGCATGAGCAATGGTAATATGAACTCACCACTCAATGTACAACATTAATACCTGGTGATCAATTTCCTGGCCCCAGGTGGAGCTGCCTCTTATTACTCAAAGCCTCTCTACCTCCCTAAATTCTCCTACATTTGTTCTACACATGCTCTTACTCTACTCTAGTTGAAATCAGAGCACTTCAGGGTAACATCTAGAAACTATCTGTGCATCTTTCAATGATACTCCTTTTTTATAGACAAGGAATTGTCATGCAGACACAATTAAAGACCGTCACAGTTCTCAAGGACAACTGAGAGGAGTCTAATCAGTAAGTTTACCTATGGCTTCTCTGCTATCACTGGGACTGTCCATGTTTGATGTTCAGTGTTAAAATACTTAATATGTTCCCAGCTACAATTACTTTGAAAGAAAACGTCACTAGGTAGAAGCTTTGTTGCCATAGTTACCCTTAGAATAGGGGCTCCTTGAAGAAAAAAATAAAGCCTATGGAAAGTATGCATGGATATTTCTTCCTCTTCTTCTTTTTCTTTTTCTTTTTTGTTTTTTTGGTGGTATCGAGGATTTAAACAACCATAGCCTTTGCACTGCACTATATTTCCAGCCTGTTTTTATTTTTGAGACAGTCTTGTGAAGTCACTAAGTTCTCTAGGCTGGACTCAAATTTATGATCTTCCTGTCTCAGCGTCTGAGAGTGCTGGTATTATAGGCAGGGGCCACCACACCTGGCTCCATGGACACTTCTTTTTGGTTACACCTGACCCAACCTGGTGTGCACATGGCTGAATGATACCCTTCTCTTTCTATGAACTTTATTTTACACAAAGCTGGCTTCAGTGTGAAGACATGTGAAGATTTTTCAATTAGGGGAGAAAAAAGGTTCCTCTTAGATTTGAGACTTAACACACATCTGCTCTCATTCACCTTCCTACCATGAACTGGCACACCAAGCTCTTTCATAACCATCACTGAAATTACATTTTGATTCATATTACGTTGCTCAACAGGTACAGCAGCCATGGAATGGTGAGCATCCACACCACTGTGGTTTATAATCAACAAAGACTTTTCATTGTTCCGGGGACTAGAAAGTCTAAGATTACAGTGTTTGGACAAGGCCTGACAACAAACTCACTTACTGGTTCATAGAGGGTGATTTTTTGCTGCGCCTTCCCATGGTGAAAGGGGAAGGGACCTATCTTGGGTAGGTATCTAGAATGGCATTAATCCCATGAATGAGGGCAGAGCCACTGTCATTTAAAACACCCTACCTCCTAATCCAATCACTTTGGAGGTCAGGATTTCAACATATGAATTCAGGAATGGAGCACTAACATTCAGACTGTAACACTTCATTTACAGGTCAGACACAGCGGGAAAGGCTTTCTGTAACACGTGCCTCAGTTCAGCAGGTATCTAAGATTAGTATCAAAGACACATTCTGCTGCACTAAACCTGATTTCAAAAAGGAGGAAAAGTTAAGTACTTTATTCATTATTGATGTTTGTAGAGAGGGTTTCAAAGAAAGTCCTTTTCTTGGTTATGTATTTATTGCAAGGAGCTAAAACTATATTTTATTTTCACCACAGGGAAAAATATCTTAAAAATCCCTACATACCTTTCCAGTCTTCCGCAATCACATCAGAACATGATTCGAGGTCATTATTGGAGCAGCACTATTTTGCTGTCCCTAAGATAGCAATGCCTGTGAGGCTAGATGGTCCTAATTCCTAATGCTTTCTGAGCTTTTGTGTCATTTTATGCCAGTTTTAGAGCCTCTGCCTTCTCTCAGTCAGTTGTCACTTTTGCTGCTCTTGGCGTCCTTGCCTTCAGTGACATCTGTCACCCATTCATTTTTTATTTAGGCTCTGATGCTAGCCAGGAAAGCTGGCACACACTTCAGCACAGGGTCTCATATTTTAGCAAAGACACAGTCAAAGCACATGAGTTAGAATGTGGGAGATTTAACAACTTTAGTTAAAACTTCAAGTTTTATTTCTTGGCTAAGTTTCAGACAGATTTTTATATTTGGGAAATATAAACACTGTAAAACATGAAATGTGGACAAATTCTCATGACATCTTTTATAAAACTTAACAGGACATTAGGTAATCAAGGGGTTTAGAGTCAGATGTCATCAAACATTTATGTGGAATTCTAAGATAGAAGACAGCATAAAGTTTAGAAACTGTGAGTTTGTTTGGTCCCCAAGGAATGGGAAGATTGGCAAACAATCATTTAAAACTTTAGCCACTTCATGTCATGCTCCTCTTCACATATCTATACACTTCTAGTCACACTTAGGATAAAAGGTGAACAACTGGCACTGTTATACAAGGTACTCTGAAAACAGTCTTCTGTCTGGCTCTCCAGTTCCATTTGGTAGCTCTCTTCTCTTGCTCACTTTGCTACAATCTCACTGTTATTCTTCCTTCTTGTTATGGCATATATCTAGAAGTCCCACCAAAGCCTCATGCACTCACAGGAGGGGAGTTTCAGGGAAGGTGGATTAAGGGTGTGGATAATGGAAGCTCTACCCTGGGTAAGGGTGGCACCATTCAGTAGGCTTGTAGCCTGGATGGAATATAAAGGGACAGAAAGGAGGCAGGCTTGCTGCTGCTGCTCACTGCTGGTGCCTTCTTCCTGCCACGCCATGAACTATTTCTCCACTGTGATGCCCCTCTGCCTTGTCACCCTGCTCTTGTTCCATCCAACTATGGAGTAAACTTCTATAAACTGTAAGCCAAAATAAATCTTTCCAATTTTTCCTTTGAGTGTTGGGTATTTTTTCTCAGCAATGAGAAAGGAAGATATTGCTCCTCACATGACCTAGGTTCTTTCCTTTGAACTAGCTGTTACCTCTTTCCACAGATATTGCATAGTTAGCTGCTTATCCTTCAGGTCTCATAGAGGCCTTTCTCAACTGTAGTATCATTGTCTTCCCATAGCCTGTCTGATGAAATTAAGATTAACATCTTGGATGCAAAAATCTTCAAGATGAAAATTAATAAAAATATAAATAATAACAGATGTCATATTGTGAAGTATTTTGATATTTTCAAAGTAGACCTATCATCTAATTTGGTTTTCTTTTTAAAAATTTTTAATATTTTTATTAGTTCATTTGCAGTACTTAATATTTAATTTCTTGTGGGGAGTCAGTTTTTTATGTGTATAAGACATCCCAGTTCCTTTTTCCATCCTTTTCTCATCCCTTTCTGCATCTCTTGATCTCCTTTCCATTTGAGAAAGAACTATCTCTCTACTTCCTATTATCTGTCAGGTTGCTCTTTATAATTTGATTTTCGTAAGTATTCTATAAAGTATTCAAATCAGCCACAATGAATCCAATTTTCACTAAATAATAACATCAACAACTCACATATTGGAAGGGAATATAAACATTTGCAAGCCAGGTCTCACATTCAATTTATGATTTCTTTGGACAAATTTTAGGACAAGAGCTGTCCAACCTTAAACTGAATGCTTGTTGTATACTTTCCTTTAAAATTGCCCTATTTTTTTTTAACTTAAGAGTGCAAAAAATTTCCCAATAAGTCACTTACTTAAAGGGCTATGTGATTTTGTTAAATGTTAATAATAACCATACAGAAAAGCACAAAACAATATAACTACAAAGTAGGTAAAAGCCTTGGAGTCAAAAACTTACCTAAGCTCTGTCCTCTCTTCTTTTATACTGAGAGTAATAATAACAGCATTGACCTTATTAGTGTATGAAATAACATGTGGAAAGGGGCCAACACAGTTCTTGACATACAGAATAAACTAAGCACATGCTAGCTTCTATTATTATTATTACCAGGAGAATAATTTGACATAAATAGTTACAATGGAGCCAAGGACTGAGACACAGCGGCTTGCTTTCTTATTTGATTTCAGATGATGTTTGTCAGGATTTGAAGAAGTTGCTACTTTAAAATGAACAAGTTGAGCTTTACAAATGGAGGAAAATCAAAGTTTAGCAATTTTAGTCCAAATATCAAATTTAATTATTCATATTTTAAAATTAAAAATAAAATTTATTTCAAATGGTACATAAAATCATAAACATTGTATGTAGTTATGGGGCATCATGTAATGTTTTGATACACATATACATTGTGTAATGTTTAAATCTATTTCCACATATCTACTTCCTCAAACACATAATTTTTTATGGGTGAAAATATTTAAAATCCTTTCTATATATTGAAATGTATAGTACATAAACATTACCTATCATTGCTCTACTGTGTAATAATACACCAGAACTCTTTAATCCTATTTAACTATATCTTAGTACCTATTCATCAACATTTTTCAACTTCTCAGCTTCTATGAGATTTAACAAATAAACCAATAAGCATCTTTTGAGAAAAAAATCCTACAGAGGGGAAGGGGAGTGAGTGTAAAACTCAGCTCATTTCACATTTCTTCAGACATAGCAAGTTAATATATTTGATTTTTTTTTGTATGGCAGTTTCCATTTTCCACTTCTCAAAAGATTAACTGCTAACATTTGAAAATATTTAATGGCAAATATCTTCAGGTTTGGGTTTTTGATAATGAAATAAAATTTATTTTGAAAAATCTAGGCACTGATTTTGAGGAAGTACATGAAATTACACCAGAGAGTTGGGCAGAGGAGAGCACTGATCTCAAGAGTTGATGGTACCAACTCTCCATAAGGAATGAAATCATTATGTACTGCAAACATGTACAAATAAAAAATTAAAACTGAAAAAAATGTACTGTTGGTATCCTGCATAGTACTGTCTGGAATGAGGAGAGAAATTATATATTTTTTTTATTAATTTAGATTGCTTTTAAATTTGTTTTTCTTTAAAAAATTTCATTTAAAGAAGACACCTGACATCAGATTAAAAGAATATAACTTTTCTTTTTTCTTTAAAAGATAAAATTTGTACATCTGGGGGAAACTAAATGAACAGAAAAGAACTGAGGCCAAATAATAAGTGTTCCCTGTGAAATGAGAGTTTATGCTAGTTCTGTCAGGACTGACAGACTGAACACACTTCTGTTTGTTTACCTAACCCTTAATAGAATATGTACACTTGCATGTGTGTGTTTGTGCACACTTTTAACTTTTAACTTTGATATGATTTCAAACCAACAGAAAAAAGTACGAAGTCTTTCAAAGAACTCCCATGGCCTCTTTATTACAGTGCCCCAGTTGCCAACATTTTGCCCCATTTACACTCTCTCTGTCCATTATTAAATGATTATCTATTGTCCCTCTTTACAGGTAAAGAGAACTTTACTTCATCTACTATGTATAATAGAACCAGCCAGGAGAGCTGGCTTCTCAATAGCACAATAAAGACAGAGGCTGCCTTTCCTAAGAGCAGTCCAGACATCCAGATTTTTAGGATAGATCAATGCTCTTCTCTATTCTGTCCCAGAGAATCAGCTGCTAACCTTTAGAATCTTCCTCCCAGAATAACCCCAACCACTATGTGCATCCTCCCATGGCAGACGAAATGGGACAGAAATCTGAGCACATCGTTTTTCAACATTTGCCAATCCATGGGATACAGAAGCACTGATTTAATAATAACAGAGAAAGAGTTTTATTCTATCTCTACCCATGGCTCACATAAATAGCATCAGATATTATATAATGACAGGACACTGTAACCACAAATCCATTCGGGAATAAAAAGAATAGAAGATAAAAGATATAGCCAGGGAGTAAAAAAGAACAGTTTCATTGATAGAGGCTCATGACAACCACATTGTCAAAATATTTTTTAATCTAAAGGAACAGATGGAAATAATAGACAGAAATGCTGTTCTTTTTATGTGACACAAAAGAAAGATTTAAATTTGGATTAATGCAGTTTTAGGCTTTCTAAAACAGTTAAATCCATCAGGAATGAGATCATGGACTATTGATAGAGAAGAGTCATGGGCAAATTTGACCATCACAGACAGAAAACTGCACATTCCTATATGTTCAGTCTGATTTGTTTCTCATGAATAGCACAAAAGTGACAAGATTATAACAGGAATATTGCAGATATCTTTCCACGGAAATGTTATAGAAGCTGTTAACATTTTCCTATAGTTTAAATTTTGAATGAATACTTGAAATTATGCATGCACATTACAGAATTAAAAAGAAACCTTACTATAATCTACAGAATATAACATCTTCTGGTTCAAGCTCAGAAGCAGACAAGGAAGTTTCTAGGAAATACCTTTACCTGTCACATTTACACGTCACATTTTAAATACTGTGCTTGTTTTAAAACAGGATACTGTTGGGGCCGGGGATTTAGCTCACTGGTTACGCCACCTACTTGGCAAGCACAAGGACCCAAGTTTGATCCCTGGTACAAACAAAACAAAACAAAACAACCCCCCCCAAAAAAAAACCCCAGGATACTGTGGCTGATATTTCACTGCCTCTCTGAGATGTTACAACACAGTTATATACTGCCCTCTGCCTGCCTCAAAGATCAAGCAGACAGGGAAGTACAGTAGACCATCTAATAAATGAAAAGCTCAATTAATCTTTTCACTCATATAAAATAAAAACGAATTAATGTGCACAAAGCCAGACCCAGACCTGGTGCAAGATAGTATCCTCTTGTGCATGATGAATTGACAAAGAACTATTGCAAGCTACTAAATAGAAATGATATGGGTTATGGAGCACAAGTTAGGCTTAGTCATAATTAAGCATTTGAGTTTTAGCTGTACCACAGGTTGCCAAACTCAATTTCTTAAAGTCTTGCCTTTTCTTGTTTGTAAATTAAAGATAATCATTACCTACCCTACAAGATCTCTATAAAGAATAAGTTATGTAATGAATGTAAAAAAATCTGACAGAACCTATCTAGTCAATATTAATATAGGTATAGACAGTAACCCACGTGTATTGTTGTGTGCTTATGTTGCATGGTCAGAGCATGTGGATGACACACATTTTATGTGTGCCTCAGTGGATTAAAATCATGTGGACACGGGAATGGTTTGATCAGCTTAGAGACTATGCCAGCCATCACCATGCCTCAGGACAACTGACTCAGATCTGGTCACTGATGTTGTGACTCAAATATAGAGCCTTGTAACAGAAAAACCCATGTCCTATTATAGTAAGGTACTGTGTTCAATGTCTTCCAATAGGGTGTAATTCAGGATGAAGGGGAGCAGATATTATTCATTCACTCATTCAAAATATGCCTACTGAGTCCACTATGTACCTGGAACTGGACTGAGGACTGAATATAGAGTCAGGGACAAGTGAGTCATAGCCTGTCTTTTTTTAAAAAAGGACGGTCATTACTTCACACTGTCATCTCCTTCACAATAATAAAAACCAATTACATAATGTACTTTCACATTCATCTCGAGAATTTTATTTTTCTCAATATTATGAAAGGAATTATTACTTTGTTCAACTCTGCTTAAAAGTTGTGGAAGTGAAAGTTGAGCAAACTTACACAACTCATTGAAAGTTAATATGGGTAGTAAGAGGCATTCTTTATTCTAGGAATTACTCTTCCATGTTCTTCCTCTGGAGATTCAGCAGAGAAATCACTTGCAGAGCCAGGAGAAATGTATACTCTCAAGCCCCGCCCACATATCTTCTCTACCTTCTGCTTGAGAGAGGTGATTCCAGCAGCATTTGTAGGGATCACTCATTACCATGGCAAAGATTTTGCTAATGCTGGAGCCTGACCTAGTTTTCATTTTTTCCACCAAATTTCCAAATTTTTTCCATTTGGCCAAATTGTGCTTGGGTAGCCATCATCATAATCCTTAATGACTTCCTCCAGCTTCTGGTTTTCACTCTTGTGTGTAGCACTGTCACCCCCACATTGCACAGGTTGGTCTGTGTCACTAATGGCCTATGGAAGAAGACATAGCATGCCACCTCCAAGATGAGGCTATAAAATGAGTTTTTAGACACGATGCTTTCTCTGTATTTTGAGGTGACAGAGGGAATTACATCTTAGACACCCCTACAGAGAGTTCCATGTGGCCAGAGGCTAAGCCATGTGACCTGCTTCCAATCACCATATGGATGAAGATGACCATCAGTTCCTTCAAACAACTACAGCCCTGGCCATCAAGAGAGATCTTGAGCTAGAACTACTCAAAAGAGCCCCCCCGTGCATTCCTGATTCTCAAAAGCTGCATAATAAATGTTAGTCACTTTATGCTGCTAAGGTTTAGGGTAATTTGTTAATAGCAATAGATAACTAATGTAGTCATTCTTCAAATTATAACTCCAGCTCTTCTGAGTCCCACAAATCTTCCTGATCTTGGCAGGTATCACTACTTGCAAATCTTTCTGAACTTCCTTACTGCTTGCCTTCTGGTGTTCTTTCAAAAACATGACTTGATTATCAAGATAACTAATTACTAACTACTCAGGAATGATGAATATGTGCCTGGTATTGTCCTAAGCAATTTACATATATAATTCTGAATGTTCTCAATGTCCTTTGAGGTAGCTAAGTTATTGCTATTTCAATTTAAAATGATGGGTTTGAGACTTGGAGGCATTTTGTAAATTATCTCACAAGAAGGGAGCTGGAAACTGAGCAACATCTTTTAAGCTGGAATAGTATCTACTGAATGCTGCAATACATAAAATGATCATACCTGGGCTTGTTCCTCCAAGTGTTCAATATTTGAGATAAGGAACACATAAGTGCATAGAGAGCACCATGTGTAAAATTGATGTGTAGAGGGAAGTGTGAATATTTAATGTATTATTTGAGCATTTAGCTCATGATAAAATGTTGCCCTCCACATACTTTTTCTACCTGTACTCTCCAGATTAAAGAAACTATAAATTCTTCACAAAGTTTTCTGAATCATGAGTATACTAAAATCAAGTAACATTATCACTTGTTACAATAAAGCTTTTATTAGAAAAATTAATAAGAAATCTAGTTCAAATCCAATCACTTTTGAATATGCATGTTCAAATCCTAATTCAATATAAACACACAAAATCCAACATCACGTTAAAAACCAACACCTCATGACCACGTTAGGATTATTTATTCTGAGATTTCAAGGATCATTTAACATTAACAAGTCCATTCATAGGATTCACATATTATTAAAGGATTAATGGACAAAAAGTATAACAATTTTTTTAAATGTCTCATTCATTCTTATTTATAAAAACAAAAATACAGTACAACAATGGCTTTCTTTCAAGGGTTGTGCAAAATCAAAATTATTTTCCTAAAAACACTAAGAGATTATTTGAATTTCTTACAACCATTCTTTTTGAGTGTAGAGTAGGTGATCCTACAGGTTGCTTGACAGATGTCATGTCTGAGGACAGACCAGAGCAGGAGATGGAGAAAACAGCTGTCTATCAGGGCGCTCAAGATTCAAGCAATGTGTAAAAGTATACAACAATGCCAATCCTGCCAGTAACTCCTTTTGGAAAATATGCCCAATTTTTCATTTAAGTTATGCTGATTTTTTAATTAAATCATTGTCTTCTTACTATTTTATGAAGTGAACTAATGTTTATAATTCCTCTTTATAATTTTTAGTACGATACATACCACATAGGGCTGGGGGTGTATCTCAGTGTTACAGCCCATATCTACTACACATGAGCACTAGGCTTTGATCCCCAAGACTGCAACAAAACAAAGCCAAAACCATAAAAAAAGAGAAAGGGAAGGGAATTTAGCTCAGTGGTTCCGCTGCCTGCCTCGCAAGTGCAAGGTCCTGAGTTTGATCCCCAGTATAAAAAACAAACAAACCATAAAAAAAACTCTTTGGGATGCATACAAATTTTGGCAGTAAAAAGGAAAAATATCAAAATGTTTGAAAACCACAGCTTTATAAGATAAAAATTAATATCTACTTTCTTAATTGTATGCATAGTTTTAAAAATATTGAAAAGAACAATCCATTTATAATAATAATAAGATTTAAAAAAATAACTAACATGAAATGTATATAACTTGCATGGGAAAATAAATTCTAAGTTTTCTATAAATTTAAACTAGCCCAATTAAAACCCCAAAATGTGTTCTGAGCAAAAAGAGCAAGGCCAGAGACACTGCAATACCTGATTTCAAATTATAATACAAAGCCATAGTAACAAAAGTAGCACAGTACTGGCACAAAACAGACATATAGACCAATGGAATAGAATAGAGTACAAAGGAACAAACTCAAGCAACTAAAGCAATCTGATTCCTGACAAGGCCAAAATACTTCTGGAAGAAAGGACAGCCTCTTTAACAAATGGTACTGGGAAATTGGATCACCGTATGTATAAGATTCTCAGCTTCCCTATTTCTCAGCCTTGTAAAAAATCAACTCAATATGGATCAAACCTAGATATGAGGTCTGAAACTTTGAAATCAATAGACAAAAACATATGTGAAACACTTTTAACACAGGCAAAGATTCCTGAGTAAGACTCCAACAGCATAGGAAATAATAGCAAAAATAAACAAATGGGAGTACATCAAATTAAAAAATTTCTGTACTGCAAGGAAAACAAATCACAGAGGGAAAAGACAGCCTCTAAAGTGGGAGAAAATATTTGCCAGCACCTCTTCTGACAGGATTAATATCTAGAACACATAAAGAACAAAAAACATTTACCAAAAAATTATATAGTCCAATCAATAAACTGGTAAATGAATTGAACTGACACTTCTGAAAAGAAGTATAAATGACTAATAAGTAAGTGAAAAATGCTGAGCATCTTTAGCCTTTATGGAAACGCAAATCAAAACTATATTAAGTTTCCATCTCAACCCAGTCAGAATGTCTATTTTTTTTTTCAGAATGTCTATTTTTAAGAATACAAAAAACAATAAATGCTGGTGAGGCTGCAGGAAAAGGAAACCCTTCTATACTGCTGAAGGGGTGTGTGTGAATCTTTAGAGCCACTATGGAAATCAACATGGAGGCTCCTTAAAAAACTAAAAACCTATGTGAGACTTTTCAGGGGTAGCTTGTTCTAGGGTGTGTGATGCTGGGACTAAGGGTACATGATTACTGAATTAGTCCACTGATGGATTAACCATGGTTCATAGTGTGCTCCTTTCAATTCAATGATTTTAAGTTTACAATATCTTCTTGTCACAAATAGTTATGTTTCCCACTCAATTATCTGAAAAAATAAGTGAGTCAAGTTAATTTAATTGCATAAACAAATAACTAGGACAACCCAAAATGAGGAGCCAAGAACATGTGGTTGGGGTGGAGCTGCAAGGGTCCAGACTTAGAAGACATTAAAGCACGTTAAAATCAAAAGTGAGATGCAGGAGATGAAATCTCCAACCCACAGGATGTTAGGATCTCCTCTTCCATTCCTTGGCATATCACCCTGCAGTACATTCAAATAATAATATTCCTTGTTTTCTCTCCTTTTCTCTACTCTAAATTTTCTAGCATAATTCTACCATGCAGTGTGAGATTGCCATAAAAGCATATTTCTTAAAAAGATCCATTCTCCTCTGACTTTAATTGTTTGTTTCATTCAGCAGTTATACCCCGACCCCCTTCCCTCGGGTTGTCTTAATCACATTTCTTCAGGACTTGTCATGGTTACCCAAGGGCCTGGCTTTGGTGGCCCTGAGTTAGTGGAAGGAGCATAAGCTGCAGCTTGGACACTTGCATCCATGCCTGGGTCCCCTTAGATGAGACACATCTGGGGAACAAAACAACACTCAACTTTTCTGAACTTCATTTTCCATATTTGTGAAATGACACAGCATAACAGGGTGTGTGAGCATTAAAAAGGAAAGGCATAAGGGACCATATTCCAGTAGGGCTTTGCCAAGAGGTAGGAAATGTGTCCCGAGTAAGAGCAGTATTCCTGGCCCCAGACCATCTGCCTTTAACACTAAATACTCCACCTGCAACTGAAATGACCCATTTCTGAGATTTCTTATCCATAAAGTCAAAAAGATAACAATGCTTCCTGAGGTTGCTGTAATGAGTGAATGAGCTAATTTATGTAAAGCGCTAAGTGGTGGTAAATTTTCTCTGGGCTGTAGGAACCTAATTGTTGCTATCATCATACCATCTCCTTTCCCAACTGGCCAAAGGGAGAGACACTGGTTCTCCCAATACTGGCTCTGCTCTGTAGGAAGGGAGCTGCTGGGACCCAAATCCTCACTCTCCTCCTTCATAATCAAAGGTAAAACCAACCTACCAATCAAAGGTTGAACCAACCAAAGAAAACAAAGCAACTAACAGTGTAAACATCACCTTTCTCTGTCTCTAAAGCACATAGGGAGCTCAAGGCTTCCCAGTATTACGTTGTTGTTGTTGCTTAAGTGACATATTTAAGGAATTTGAGACTTGATAAACAAAAAGACTAATTTTAGGTCATCTCGATTACAAGGAATATTATCTGTGATTACTCTTGTCAGCATGTGTTGAGGGCTAGTGGTGAGATATCAAGCATTAATAAGGTTGCTGAGGTTAACCACACAATTATATAAATCTTTTCTAGCACATTTTGAGCACTTGAAAATGAAGACATAAAATGTAGGATACCATATAAATAAATAAGATAACTACATGCATAGTTTAAGCAATTTATAGGCTTGATTTTCTCAGAAAAGAATTACTAAATATATTCTTTCCTGAAGAAAATTTAGTCTGCCTTGGGGAATATATCTGAGTTATAATTACTTTTCTTAAAGTTAGCAAATAAAGAACAGTCTTAACAGAAATTACAGGAGTGGAATGGATACAATTTTAGAGGAATTTCTTCAAGATAATCAAATATGTTATCAACATGAAGTAAGTATAGCAACAATTATACTATTTTTTTATTATGAAACTTTTAAACATAAGATGGAACTTCTTGATCCAGATTCATAGAAAAGCTACATTTCCAGGATTGAAGTGATGAAAATTATTTGAAAATTTATCCCCAGGAAATTTATTTCTGGCAATAGTAACAAGTGTCAGAAAAAGGAGACTCTATTACTTGCAAAAATGGGTTCAATTTTTTGAACTAAGGGACAATTGACTCAATGTGCTACCAGATTTCAAAGCACATTATCCATCTTAGAAATGGCTAAATACATGGTGATTATCATGAAAAAGAAGTAAGATGAAACAGATCAAGTCAAGTTGAGGCTCCCCAAATACTATGGCTAGAGGACATGAGAGACATGAGTCATGTCTACACCCAAATAAGCTCCTGACCCTGTGGAAGCTGCATATCCTTTTCCCGGCACATATTCAAACTGCACTGGGCCAAAGCATGCCACAACCTGTAGTTTATATGCTAAGAGGCATATTCAAAGGGAACATTTCAATGCCATAAATCAGAGTAATCTCCCTTTATCTCCTTTCTTTGCCCAAGAATTTCTTTGTCCTTGTTCTTCCCTGCTTTCTCTGAGAATTGCCTTACATATATTCTTTTAGTTACCCAATCCTTTTTTTTTAAAACAAGGCAGCTTGGTAGCTGCATGCATCCAGCCTAAATGTTTGACAAGCAACTGATGTAACCCCTTTCTCCACTCATAGTTCTTGTCTTCAAACTTGTTTGAAATATGTAAGACTCAGAACACATATTCAGCCTGCCTGAGTTTGTATCTCCTGAGCTGCAACTCTGAGCAGCCCAAATAAACTCTTTATGTCTCAATCAATTTGTGCCTCGGTTTTTCTTAGGGGGTCAACAGTATGGAATGATAAAATGATTCAGGCAAGGAAACACATCTGGAAACCCCTTTCTGGAGCTACTTCAGAAAAATGTCATATATACATCTTTGAGGCTGAATGAGATAGACAGTTTAGAAAACAGGTTTCACACGTGTGAAAAATCACACCCTGGTCTGACTAAATGCCACAACACTGCCAAAAGAAAATGAGATTTAACTTTGCATGCAAAATAATAAACATTAGTCACAGGAAAAATTCACTCAAGAACAAATGTCACTCTCAATAATATAACAAGTAAACCTCAAATTCTTCTTGTTTCTCTATTTCTTGTTTGGTTAATATCAAAGTCTGTAATACATTGATTTAAAAATCTGAAATGATAAAAAAATGTACTATTTCTTTTCATTAAAGTAGTTGGAATACAATCCTGTCAAATTTCAGCCTGAGGTCTTTCAATCAATTACATTCCAATTTTGTTTTTTCTTAATGAAAAGACCTGAATCTTAGCAGCAAGGTCCAAGTGGTGGTCTAGGGAAAGAAGCCCTTATGCTTTTCAACTGTGGATTATTTAGAAGACTGATTATCTCCCTGCTCTGTGATGTGATACACTGCGTAAATAAAAAGATGAAAATATTCTTCATTTAGACAAACCTGTCTCTTTTTATCCAAAGCAAAGCAGACCAATTCTACTCTTTTCCAATGACATCTGCTCAAATACTTGAAAGTAATGGCATCTAACATGTTTGCCTTAAACTGAATTTCTCATATCCTCCGACTTCTCATAAATCTCATTACCCTCCTTCTCCCTTCCCTATTTTTCTCCCTGTGCTCCAAAGATGGCCAGCACTTCTACAGGTTACTCCAGAGCAGTGCAATGCCTGGGATGGCCTACAAAGAATCAGCCATGTGCTGACCATTTCCGGGCATGGCAGAAGCACACCTACTCTTGGCCCAGGAGGTAGGGGTTAATTGCAAGGATCTGAGAATAATTCATCAGGCATAATTATTCCAAGTATAAATGTGACATGATTCTTTTAGAAAATTAAAATTGCCTATGATATCAGATGCCCTAGAATAACTACCACCAACATTTAGTATATGCTCCAATTGTTTCTCTAGGTATCTATTTAAAAAATAAATTTGGGACTATATTGCATATAATTTCAAATGAAATGAAATCAAACAATTTCAACTCACAAGATACAGATTCTCTCTGTATCTTTAAAATGTTTTTGAAAATCTCATTTTAAGTTATATTATCTTATGGATATAGCTTAATCAACCCTTACAGTTACTTACGTTGTTTCAGAGTTTACCCCTCGTTATGTTTAACTACTTTAATTTCTTAGCATAGCTTTGGAAATATTAACCTACTAGTGTAAAAGATTTCAGCCCTTTAATTTAGATTGGTGGAATTATTTTTCAGGAAGGTCATATCAATGTAAAAAAGTGTCACAGCATTCAGGAGCACTTAACTTGCTATTGCTCCTGCCAGGATCACATATGATTAATTTTAATTTAAAATACATAAGAAGGAGAACAAGAGATGCAGGGAAGGAGAGAGCTGAGGGGAAGGGGACGTGAAAAGAATTAAGATGTGTTACGCACATGAACCAACTCCACAGGATGAGTATGAATATGTACTAATAAAAATCAAAATTAAAACAAAAGTACAAAATGAAAAATCACTGGCAGGATTTCCTGGGCACTACTCATGAGGAGAAAATTATTTCTCATGTGGAGCATTAGGTGGATCCTTCAAAAAGACTTAAAACATGAGTAAAACCCTTTTGTAGAACTCTTTTTTCCTCCTAATTTTTACTGTATCAATCATGCCAAGAGTACATTCACCAACAAGGCAAACAAAAGCAAGTGCACTAAATAAACAGAAAACCAATAAACATGCTTCACTGTATCCTATTTAAACATTTTGACTATACAATGTATAAAGACACACAATGAAAGAACCAGCAGCTTTTCTACAAGGATGGGCCTGACATTAAACAAATAAAATTCATGTGCATCTGCTGATATCATCGAATGCTACTGCTTTGTCCTTGTGGTCAGAAATTATGTCCGGTTCATTACTCTTCTTGTAATAAGCCTCCTATTTCACTTTGTAAAAACAGTTTTGTCTATGTTTTTTAAAAAAGTCATAGATTGTTTATGGGCAATTTTATGTTTACAGATAATTTGAGATGAGTACAGTACAGGTAATTTTCCTACCTTCCCTTCCCTTAGCCAGTGTCCCATCAATTAACATCTCACATTAGGACAGCACATCTGTTTCAATTGATGAACCAACACTGATGCATTATTATTGAAGCACATATGTTAAAAAGAAATCACTCTTAAAAAAATGAAAAGAAATCACTCTTGGTGTTGTACATTCTATAGGTTTGACAAATGTATAGTAACATGCATCCACCATTAGGTATCCTAAGACATAATTTCACAGTTCATTGCCTGCTCTTCCTATTCACTATTCCCTGCACTCCCCCCAATCTCTGAAAACCACTGATCTTTTCCCTGTATCTATAGTTTTGCCTTTTCCACAATGTCATAAAATTGGAATCATACAACATATAGACTTTTACTTAGCATTATACATTTAAGGTTCCCAAATGTCATTTCCTGATATATTGCTCATTACTTCTATTGTTCAAAAGCATCCTAATGTATGGATACACCACAATTTCTTGTGCAGGACATTTTGGTTGATTTTAAGTTTTCATATTTATGGTTATATGTGCAGGTTGTAGGCTTTTGTGTGCATATAATTATTCAATTCTCTGGGTTAATATCAAGGAGTACAAATGCTATACCATATAGTAAGAGCAGGCTTAGTTTCATAGAAGACTTCAAAATTGTCTTCTAAAATAGCCGTTCTCATTTTTCATTGCCAAGAGCAAAGAATGAGGGTCCTTGTCACTTTGTCTTCACCAGCATTTGAGGTTGCCAGCATTTTGAATATTCATCATGCTAACAGGTGTGTAGTAGTATCTCATTATTATTTTAATTTGAAATGCCCCAGTGGCATTGAAATAAAATGTTGAACCTCTTTCTGTATACTTATTTGGCATCTGTGTGTTTCCTTTGTGCACTGTCTGTTCAGATCTTTTGCCTATTTTTAATTGTTCTTATTGTTGAGTTTTAAGAGGTTTTGCATAATTATTAGTATACCAGTCCATTATCAGCTACGTATTTTTCTAATATCCTAGCTGTGGCTTATATTTTCATTCTCTTTAAGAGTGTGTTTCACAGAGAAAAACATCTTAATTTTAATGAAGTCCAACTTAATAATTACTTTTTTTATAGACTGTGCCTTTGATGCTGTACAATGTTACTGACAAACCTAACATGATAAAAAAATACGGTCACCAACATTTTGTCCTTTGTCATCTTTTAAGATCGTCACAGTTTTGTACTTTACCTTTAGGTCTGTAGTCAATTCTGAGTTAATTTTTGTGAAGGGTGTAAGGTCTGTGTTTAGATTAATTAATTAACTTTTTCCATATGAGGGTCCAGTTGTTCCAGAACTGTTTTCTGAAGACTATCTTTTCTTTACTGAATTGGCTTTTTTTTGGTTAAAAATCAGTTGACTATACTTGTTTGTGTTTATTTCTGCGTTCTCTATTCTGTTCCACTGATCTATTTGTGTGTTCTTTCACCAATACCACCCTGTCTTGATTAGTGTATCTTCAGACTAAGTCTTGAAATCAGGTACTGTTAGTCCTCTAGCTTTCCTATTTTTCCATATCATATTCTGTGTCTTTTGATTTTTCATATAAATTTTAGAATCAACTGTTAATATCTATAATCTGGTAGAATTTTGAATGGCATTGTGTTAAGTCTATACATCACCTTAAAAAAAATCTTGAAAATATTGAGCTTTCCTATCTGTGCACAGGGAATATCTCTTCACTTACTTAGTTCTCTTTTTTAGAACTATTTTATTTACAATATTTAATTCCTTAATAGTAAGTTTAGTAGTTTTCTCTATTGATAGTATAGTATTATCTTAGTTTTACATCTAAGTATTTTATTTTAGGTGTTACTGTAAATGATAGAATGTTTTTAATTTCAAATTGCAGTTTTTCATTGCTGAAATACACATAAATATTTGACTCATGTGTATTAACCTTGTATCTTGAAAATGTTACAGTTGCTCATTAACTCCAGGAGGTTTTTAATTGTTATTGTTGATTCTTTGGTATTTTTCTACATAGACAATAATGCCATCTGTGAACAATGACAGTTTAATTTCTTCCTTCCCAATGTGTATATATCTAATTTTCTTTTCTTGTCTTATTACATTAGCTAAGATTTTAAGTATGTTGTTGAATAGGAGTAGTGAGGGAATATTCCTGCTTTGTTTCTGAATTCAGGGAAAATATTAATCTTTCACCTTTAAGGGTGATATTAACTAGATTTTTTTGTTGCTATTTTTTTATGAGTGCATTCTTCTCTATTCCTAGTTTATGTGTTTTTACCTTGAACAGCTGGTTTAATGCTTTGCCACATCTGTCAATATGATTATATAATTTTTCTGTTTAACCTGTTGATATAATGGACTATTTCAATTGATTTTCAAATGTGAACCGGCTTTGCATACCTGGAATTCTCACCAGGTTGCAATGCTTAATTCTATTCTCTCTCTCTCTCTCTCTCTCTCTCTCTCTCTCTCTCTCTCTCTCTCTCTCTTTCTGGATTATTTGATATGATATCTCAATATTTAGTTGAGGATTTTCCCATCTTCATTCAGGAGAGGCATTTATCTGTGTTTTTTTTTTCCCTTGCAATAGCTTTGTCTGGTTTGGGTGTTAGGGTAATGCTAGCCTGACAGAAGGAGTTAGGAAGTAGTCCCTCTGCTATATCTTGGGGAAAATTGATAAAAACTTTGTATAATTTCTCGCATAAATATTGGCTCAAATTCATCAGTGAACCTATCTGGGCAGGTGGTTTTTGCATTAGGTTATTAATTATTTATTCAATTTCTTTAATTGAATAGAACATTTGATCTTACTAACAGGTATGGTCTCATTAATGAATGCAGGCTCATACATGTTACCTATTTTCCCGGTGAGATTTGGTAGACTGTATTGTTTTCTTTCTCTCAATTTCGTCTAGTTTTCAAATTTGTGGGCCTAAAATTGTTTAGAGCATTCCTCTACTACCTTTTTATGCCCATAATATAAGTAGTGATGATCTTTTATTGCTGATATACATAATTTATATTAATTAGTCATTTTTCTGAATTAGTAATTCTTTTCTTAGATTTATGGCTAGAGTTTTATTGATTTTTTTCAAATAGCTAGCTTTCAGTTTCATTGATTTTCTACATTTATAGTTTGCCAGAATATGGTATTTCTTCAAGAGTGTTCCATGCACATTGAGAAGAATGTGTACTCTACTGCTGTTGTATGAAATATTTTAGAGATGTCAGTTATATCCATCTAATGGTTCTGTTCAGTTCAACTATGTCCTTTGTTACTTATTTTCTGTTTTCTTGGTCTATCTGCAGAGGAGTGTTGAAGTCTTCAAATATAGTGGTGTATTCATCTATTTCTCATTGCATTTCTATCGGTTCTAAATTTTCTTTGCTTTAAATTTGGATTTGTCTGAAGTTTATACAACTACTTTAGGTTTTTTAAAATCTGTATTAGCATTTAACTGTATATGAAAAAGGATTTTCATATACATACCCTCCACATACATTTGTTTTACTAGAATGTTTCATATTGATTTATTTGAAGAAGAAGAAAAAAGAAACATATTGAGGGAGTTTAAACACTTTTTCTGTTGTTATGGGACTATAAGCTAGGAGGAAGAAAGATAAGAGACCTTCCTCATGGATATCAAGTCCTCCTTGACCCTCATGCTCTCCTCTGACAAACAGATCCTGCATCAGGGCTTGGTTACCTTTAACTTAATGAGTCTAAAAATTAATTCTATATCCCAAAACATCCTTCAGACTTTGATTCTATGTCTATAACTATTGACAAGATCTCTCTCCATCTGGATGTCTTGTTGTCATATTCAAGATGCTCTCATACAAATTCACTTTCCAAATGTACATTCAATCTTAGCAAAATCCTTTGAAAAATCCCATATTTCTACCATTTCCTCAATTACTCACACTCTAAATTTTGCATTACATTGTGGTCTACAAAATACTATGCTTAGGTTCTGAGAATTTTAGACAGAACCTTTGCTTTTCAAAAGACCACAGTCTGACAAATTTTAAAATAAGTGCTCTGAGAAATGCCAGTGAAACCACTAAAAAATGCTAACATACAGGATAAAAACGCATTAGATATAGAAGGCCTAAGTAAATCACCTATTTTTATCATTTTGCAATTAGTATTTGCTTAACTTGAAATCAGGGAGAGCTAGATAATAATTATTTTATTGTGAACATTCTGATGAAATATATTTCCATCTCTCTCCTTAAGTATTTTAATTCATGAAGTCGTCATTGAATATTTAGCATGCATTTATTCCTAAACTAATGTCTTGAGGTTAAAAAATGATGGTGATCTAAATTCTTAATGTTGGGAGGAACTCTAAAAATTACTAATCTCATTCTCTATTCAAATAGGGCCTTTCCTCCACTCTATTTCTGTATCATTATTTCCAATCTCTACCTGAATTCATCTTTCCTATTATTCAGAGTTGGCCCAGATTTTAGGAAGCTTTGACATTAGTGTGCAGACTACATAACCTCCCCTGACAGATATTGTCTGCAAGGTGATGGGTATCCCTAGGTCAGAGCCCATGGTGCCAGAAAGGTGTCCTGAAATCTGGACTTTGGAGAATTGCCTATGGAATGAAAAGAATACTTGAAAACTACAAGTGAATTATATAACAATATACCTCTAAATAGCTATATAATTTGTGGAATATAGCTAAGTATTTATGATTTCCTCCCAAAGATGAATGCATACAGCCACAAGCTCATTCTTGCTGCAGCCCCTTCCTCTGCCTGGAGCCACACTACTTCCAGCTTTTAGCTCTTTTTTTTTCTAGAAATTCTCTCTATCTATCATCTATCTATCTATCTATCTATCTATCTATCTATCTATCTATCTTGATTCTTCTTTTTTTCATTCCTCTTCCTTCCCTTCAGCCCCTCTTCCTTTCCTTATTTACAAAGCTTTGTTTCCATTTTATCCTCCTATTCTCATTTTTTCTTTCCCCCTCCTCCCTCCTCAGTTCCTCTTTCCTTTTGAACAATTTCCTATTTCACAATATCTATTATACATTTTGATCCTTGCTTTCAGTTTCTTACATCAGAGAGACAATGCAATAATTACATATGTGTGTCCAATTTATTTTACTTAAGAGTATGGTCTCAAGGTACATTCATTTACCTAGAACTGTCTCAGGTTTATCTCTTCTTTTTGGCTGAGTCGTACTCCACTGTGTATAAGAATCACATTTTTTTTAATTGATTCGTTGGCTGACGGGCATTTGGGTTGTTTCCAAGATTTAGCTATTATAAACTGTGCTGCTATAAACATGGGTGTGCATATGTTGCTGTGGTATGATGCTTTCAATTCCTTTGGGAAGATACCTAGAAGGGGAATAGGTGGGTCAAATGGGATCTCTAATCCTAGTTTTTTGAGGAACCTCCACACTGATTTCCTTGCCTTTAGCTCTTGCTTCACCACCAGTAGTTGTGTATATGGCCAAGTCATTTAAAATACCATGAACAGCTGTCTCTCTTCCCATAAAGCAACTGGCACAGTCATACATATCTCATGGTGCATTGGTGACTATGCCCATAAAATGATTCCACTGTACTGTGAGTTTTAGGAATAAGGACTGTGTTTTAATCATTTTCAATTCCAGGCCTTAGTACAATGTCTGGAACATACCAGTACAGAGTAAATGGTATCCCTACATGATACTGCTTATTATAGGAAGGGTGACATGCTCTGTTTCATGAGTTTCAATTCAGCTTTTCAAGAAAACAGGCATTAATCATTCTAGGAGCAGGTAGCTCCAGTACTGAGGCACGTAAATTAAAAAACTGAGGACAAACATCATTTTTATACAGCTCAAGAAGTTCTATGGACAGTCCTTTTAAAGGGTCAACACAATCAGGCTCATTCAAGGTACACTGGTTGATAAACAACAAGAAAGGCCACTTGTGGTAATTCATGCATTACCTTGAGCTAGGGGGCAAAGTGCCAGTTCCAAAATGAAGGCCTAAATAAAAATACAAGCATAAATAAGACTGAAGAGCTCAGAGAAGGTCAATAGATTAGCCATCAGCACCATGATAACCACCTGTCTTAGGTCAAGTCAGCCCATTTCATACAAGGTAGCCCCCAAAAGAAAGAATGGAATTATAAGTTGGAGGCAGAGAGTAGCTGTTAGGGGAGTGGCCTTAGGAATTGTTTTTGTTGAGACCTCTGAATATAAAGGAAGATTGTAATTCATCTCGATTGCATTCTGCTTGATATGTAGACATTTTTGAAACTGATTACATGTGGGTGTCTCATTTACTGTATCTAGCTAGATTCCATTTTCCTTGTGCTACCCATTTTGAAGATATTGTGTGCATCTCTTCAAAACGGAAGTAGACATTTTTTATCCACATGCCAAATGATATGCCAGCTGCTTTTATACATTCAATCTCACTGAACTTTCACAACATGGCAAAGAAGGTATGCCATTTTCTAAATGAGGTTTCTGAATCTCAGAAGATAGATAATTATATAAGTTAGGCCTAGTCTATAACATTTCTGGCTGCAAACACTGCTTCAAACTTTTTTGCAGATCTGCTATGGCTACTGGCCTTTGGTTGACATGATGAAAACTGGAAGATGACACAAGAGGACTATCTCCTGCACTCCAGAAGAGAGGGTGGTATGCAGGCATAGGCTCTGGCAGACCCTGTCTTGTATTCTCCTGCATATAGAATAGGGTTCGACATTTCTCAAGTTGAAATATTCTGGCATTAGAATGCAAAACCTGGTTTCATTGATCCTGTCTAGAAGATATTTAAATTTACCAAGATGACAACCACAGGGCAGAAAGATTCTTTCAATGACTGCCACACCAGGACAGGATATGAAGAGAAAACTCAGTTACAGGGATTCTTATTCCACTTTAACGCTGCAATACAGGATTTCAGGTCCAAATGTATTGATATAGGGTTAATTATAGCAGCTGCAGAGTTCATTTCTAGAGATGAACATAACACATAAACACTCTTGGGAATTATCACAAATACTGCTATTTTTCCCTATGCCACTTCTATTTTGTGGGTAGTTATCTTCAAAAATACTTATTGTTTATTAATTGACTACAATGAAGAGAGATATACCTTATGCATTTGACTGAGAAAACAGCCATTGAAAGATTTTTGAGGCTAAGGGCCCTGTCTTCATCATTTTTATCATTTATCACTCACTAAGGACTCAGAAGGCTCAAGACAAGATAAAAGGATCTGCATGGCAGACATGGTCTTCAGATAATTCACAAATATCTGAGACCACTTTAAAATGTTTAAACTTTAAATCTGCTGGTAGGTAATGCTTCTAAAGTAATGCAAGGAGTTGTAGTGTAAGAAAAATAAATGGCTGAAGGTAGAGTTGATTTAAGTGAATGCCATTCTCAAAGGCACAGAGACAATCTGGAGAACCTTTGGAAAATAATCAACATAGTCTTGCATATCATCTTCATGGTGGATGATATAAGGCTCCTCATAAGCATCTTCAAGCTGAATAAGGGAGCTACAGCTAACTGCTTCCAGGTGGCTTCTGGAGCTGGGCTTTCCTTGGGTTGACTTCCTACTTCGAACCCTTGGAAGGGACATGGCAGGGACTTCGAGGACACTCACTGTGCTCCTTGCTGATGGCCAACAGGGAGGACAGGAGCCTGACTCAGGTTACAGAGAGAGAAAAGACTGTGGACAGATTCTGTTTAAACCAGGACCACACAAAGGATAAAGGACCAGCTGAGTCATTCTAGGCAAAGGAGCAGGGGGTGAGTCGTGAGCAGTTTTCACATTCTGAAAGCTTGAGTATGGAATGGCAGTGAGTGGCCAGGGGAGCTGAGGAGTTGTGAGTCCTCTTAGGTTCCCAGGAAGGCCCAGGTCAGGTAAGCTCAATGAGGCTACAGATGGGCCACCAGATACCCAGGAAGCATAATGTGGATATACATGGCAACAGGGTGCACTGACTGGTTTCTAGAGGTTGCTTAAAACAAACACACAAATAAAAATCCTAGTTCATATTCTTGAAAAAGCTTTGTGTGTCTTTATAATCTTTTTTCACTATAAGTAATAAAACTCGAACTGAATTTTGAGTAGATAGAGCCAGTTAGTGATCAATTCTGTCTTGAAAATTGAAGAGTGAATTTAAAATAGAATTTAACAAATGCTTTGCTATTTGAAATTGAAATACATATACAAACAAACCTTTGGAGTCTTTCTATGTTAGTCTCACTCTGAAGGTAGTTGGGAGAAAAATTTTTAGGTATCCTTAAGTGATTTTTCTTATTATTTATTCTAGTAATATTTATGTAAATATTATTCTCTACTACCTTGTCTATGTAAAATTGATAGAATAAAAAGATACTGCATCAAAATAGAAATAAATACATGAGGCTAGACATGCTACCTTACAGATGCTCATAATCATGGTTCCAGTAAAGTTTTCTGATATCAATTAATTAAGGGCATTCAGTCTTTGTCATGCAGAGGCAAACAATGTAACATTACCAAGGAAGAAAAAATAAGTTATTATATTCAGATCCGATTCTACAACATTAAAAGTACAAGCAGATTTGAATTTGAAACCACACAAAATATTAGTCTGTGAAAGTCACCAATAAGTGATTAATAGATTTTTTTTTTAAAGAAAAAAATAACATTTGACTTATCCATTCACCGTGTAGCCAAAAACTGTAAACAGCCACAAAACCTGCTTTATCTCAGTATTTTTCCTTTAAGTGTTTCTAGCACCACCAAGCACTTCACATGCCAAAACTGAGTGGGCAAGTGATGTCATGGTAGAAAGCTGCATAGTTTTATACATTAAATAACACTACTGAAGTCTGATCATCTCCCTGCAAGTGGCAAACTTTACTTAACTCATTCACCGCAAAGTGTGGGATGCACAATGGAGAATCCCAGGCTTTCCCTTGCTCTCCCGGGGTACCCTCACCTGTCACAACTGAAAACAGGGATTTTCGAGAACAGGGCTGCGTTTGCTCACCACAGGTCTGTGTACATCCCAGAATGCTCTCTCTTGGCTATCAAGGATTTTCCTTTCAATTTTGTCTCTCTTCTTGTCCACTCTGTCAACATCATAACAACCAAGAATAAGTAGTGGTAAGTGGAGTGTCTCTGCATAGAAGGCAGTAATGTGAACAATTCTTCCAAAAGACTCACAAGGACTCACTTTGCTTGAGCTTCCGCTTGCATAAAAATGAACTCCCACTTCCGGGCAAAAGCTCTCTGCAGCCTGGCCAGGCTCTCCTGAAAGGTAAGCCACAGGTGAAGACACTGTAGTGCTCCTTTTTACTACTCTCTGCTAGCTTTCTTACTACATGGATTTGTGAAGAAAACAAGTACAGAATTCCTAACATCCTAAGTGTCCTCTGGTTCTAAATGACAAGTATGCTCAATAATTCAGCTAATCCTCATATTAACAGTTGTGACAGTTAAACTGAATTGTCAATGTAACTAGCTTCAGAGCCAAGGGACTGGAACGCTCACTTGTGGGTGGGTCATGGAGTGTGACCTTGAGCACTATGTCACTCTGGGCCCTTCCTCTCTGGCATTGTTCCCCGACTCTGCTTCCACACTGTCATGAACTAAGGTTTTGCTCCACCTTTATCTTTCCACCATGATGTTCCTGTCTTGGGGTCAGTAGACCATGAAGTACATCCTCTGAACTATGAGCAAAAATAAACCTTTCTTCCTTTCAATTGTATATGTCCAGTATTTGGCTTCAGCAATGGGAAAACTAATAAAATAGTTTTAGAAGGAAAAGAAACAATTATTAATTTTTGTGAATGATATACCTTAGAGAACACAACTAAAATCCATTACATACCAAATATTGAACCCAGTAGGTGCTAAATACTTAAATTACCTCATAGAGAAAAGTATTAAAGACATTGCAATCTCCTGGGTTTTTCTGTGCCCACCTTACGGAGGAACAGGAAAATGATACATTCATACTGCTGATTCAATCTGTGCATTCAGGTCCTGGCAACAATGCAAACCTTTCACAGCCCAGGTCCCATTTCTACACCATGCATTGAATTCAGCAAACCACAACATGGCAACCATTTGACCAAATTACTCTCACTTATTGCATTTCCCCATGTTGGCCAACATGAAGGTTTCACAGCAAAAATTATTTTCATTCTCATTGTTTGGATATTTCTTTTTTTTAGGAGTAGTAGAAGTAGTAGTAGCAGTAATAATTGTAGTACTAGGTATTAAACATAGGGGACTACACCACTGAGCCACACTTCCAGCCCTTTTCATTTTTTTATTTTGTGACAAGGTCTTGCTAAGTTACCCAGGTTAGACTCAAACATGTGATTCTTCTGCCTCAGCATCCTGAGTAGCTGGGATGACAGCCCCACACCTGCACCTGGCCACTGAAGTATTTATTTTAAATCTTTATAATTAAGTCAAATTCTGAAAATAAAATATGCTTCCCCCTCCTACACAGAGAATGTGTACTTAGAATCTCACCATCCTCAACGTGAATGAAGTGGGGAAGGAAGACAAGGACTTTTAAAGCCATTGTGCTGCTTGATCCATGATTATTAATCCTTACGATTCATAAATGCAGAAAGTCAATGAAGGGAGTGCCCAGAGATGACCAGAGCCCTTATTCCCTTTCTTTTTATACCTTTCTTTTCCAGAAAGTCCTTGGTACTTACAGCTTCATAATCTGCCAGCTCTAGTCTTGCTTTGTTTTGCATTGTTCTCTTGCAGAGGTAAACCGCTGAAAGGAAAGAACAAAATCAGTCATTTTTGCCTGGTTCTTAACACAGAGGCACTATAAATAAATAAAAATATATCATTACAAACCAAGACAATTGTCACTTTTCCCCCAAGTTGTAATTTTCTATTCTATAGAAAATGGTGCCTTTTTTAGACAGAAATAAATAATTGTGGAACAATATTATTGAAGTTCAAACATAGTATCATTTATGATGTCATAGTAAAGAGACATCTTAAACAACTTGGCAACCATTTCTTTAAATGGTTGTAATTTCAACATTCTCAAAAAGAAGTGGGGATAAAGCCTTTTAAAAAGGACATCAGCTAAACTTAAAATCTAGATACACTAATGAAACTACTTCTTAAAAAGGAATTATATGAAGAGGGAAGCATTATTGTCATATTTAATTGTTTTTAGATTCTGCTGTCAGCTTCAAGGACTTGCTAATGTAAGCTGATGGCTTCTTGACATCATCGTTGCTTCATTTCACAAGAGCCAATAATCAATCAGTTGTTTTGTTGCTAGAAAAAAAAGGGTAATAAAATACCTCATCTAGCTAAAATACCTTCCCCTTGCTCCATTTTCCTGAGAACTGTCCCTCAGCTGCCATATAAAGGCCATCATGGCAGCAGCCTTGACAGGAGACAGAGGGAGCAGAGGATGGTGACAGCAGCAATGTCTGGAATAAATTTCTTCAGTTACTTCAAGGTAGCCTGGTGACTCTTACGATATCAAGACAAACAAGGTCTTCCAGTAGAGCTTCAATTTCTAGAATATTCTTACCATTTTTTCCATTAAATGATATTTGAGTCAATGAAATTCAACATAAACTTTGTTCTAGATGCTGAGTAAATCCACTGGTTGAGGCATATTAAATACTACTTTCTGCAAGGCTAGGTCTGTGGGGATGCTTACAAATAACACCTTTGCACTAATCTGTATTAGCCTTAGTTTTGGATAAAGAAATTCAATTGGTATCCCTAAGGAAAAATGATATGCAGAAAATGCAAATGTTGGTGATTATTTTCTCAGTTTTTGTCCTCTAAGGTTTCTCGTATGAAGGTCAAGGCAATCATGGCATGATGCTAACATTAACTACAAATGCAAGAACCCTGTGTATGGTTTCAGAACACATCATTCTACAATTTACCATTTATTTTATTTTCTACTAGTATTAGTAATTTTCAGAAACCAAACTTCAAAATCAAAAGTAACACGGGATGTTAATTTTGATTATTCATAGTTCACACTCAGTCCTGAAGGAACTTTCTCTAGAGGCCTTTGTGACTGTAACAGAATAATAAGATATTCTCAATGGGTACTATAAGAAATTGTACTATATGTGCAATATCCCTGAAAGTGTCTCTTCATAAAAGGTTAAATCTTCTTAAATAATCTCTAATTTTAAAAAATCAGCTTTCCCATAGAATTACCTTTAATCAAATCTTGAGCCCAGCTAAGCCCTTCATCAGCTAGCTCTCCTCTGTGTCACCTCCACAGTTCTAGTCATCTTTTGTTCTTTCCCAAATCAGGGCCCTTTTGGTAAACACTTCTCAACTCAGTAGGTAAATAATAAGTCACAGCAGGAGTAGGGAGAGGTATTTTTTTAAAAAATCAGTTTTGATGAGTGCTCACAAAGAAAGCAGGTGTTCTGTAATATGGTATCCTATCATGTAACTAGAAAATTACCTAGGAAGACAATAAAAGTGTGGTCAGAAAGTATCAGGCATAGTGTAAAGGTTTTAAATATATTTGTTGAATGAATGAAATGACTAAATATATGAATTAACAGGACATTGTCAGAAGGAGCTATTTAGAAGTCAAACTAACTCAAAGGATAAAGTGTTTGTAACTACTGAATTCTTTGGTAAAGAGGCAGAAAGATAAAAGTAGAGCTTAGCAGAGTAGAGAATAATCTGGATGCTGTTGAAGATGGAGTAAATTTGGTTAAAGGGTCAACCCTCAACGGTTGAGAGCAGACACAGTTGTAGTATGCTGGCCAATACAGAAAAAAACCTTCATTCTTTATCAACAGGGAGTACCAGAGTTGGGGAAAATGTGGGTGAGGTAGGGGGCCTAAGCAGAAGATAGTGGATTCCAATTAGGATTCAATTGCAAATTTCTAAATTCATCAAAGAACAGAGAAATAAGATTGCTTATGCATACTCAGAACTATGGCTGGGGCCAAGTGTTTTGGTAGTGATCTTTCCTTATTAGGCCAATAAAAGTGTTGCATATGGTGTTATGTATGGATGTAGGCTCAGATACAAAGAATGAATCTTTTAAAACAACCCTTGAATAGTTTCTGCTCTGCCAAATACTGAAAATGTCAATTTACAAAAAGCCATTTCTGTGGTTCTATTTTAAATATTTCCTATTATTGAGGACTTCATTTCAATTCCAAGTTTAAATCTATATACTGCAGTAGGAAATTATAATGAGACAACTTTGAGAACTTGGTAGGGTAATTTCACAAGAGGTTCTGCCACTATGTAAAAGAAAGCTTGAAAAGTCCTAATGTTCTACTCTTATTTAAACAGTTGTGTGATAAAAGCATAGAATTTGGCTTACAGGAAACTTAGAATTTAGATGGAAAAGTTAAAGTTTCTATATCACATCTTGGATTGAATAGAAATTGAATAGAAAGTGAATGCTGGCACTAGGTTATTCCTTTAATTTCATTACATCTATGAGGTGCAGCAGTCTCTGTGAAAATGTTGATGTCCATAACAAAACTTTTTAGTGTCACACCACACAGATCAGCAAGAATATCACCAAGATTCCAATATCAAAGTATGGAAAAGACATGAGATACTCAACTTATAACCCAAGTAAAGCAAATGAACTTACCTATCATGATACAACTCTATTAAAAATTATAATGTTTATTCTGTAGGATAATTCTTCTTCCTCTATTCTTGAATTTAAAAATTCAGGCAATTTCTACAATTTTGTTTTTCATGCTTGGGCAGTTCCAAGAGTGCCAAGTTACTGCAAATGTCCATCTCAAATAATAAACTCCAAGCAAAGCTCCAAGCTGGGTTTAAGGCTGGGGTCTTCTCCTGTACCCACCTGTGGCTTCATTCTCCACCTGGCTTTTCTGTTCCTCCCTCCCCACAAACCACCAAACAAGGCTTCTAATCCTTCTGGGGTTGGAGAATAGGGATAAAGGAGAGGAAATGAAAGCATTTTTCCTCATTGGGGTAGATCTTTATGATATTTTATGCATAACTTCAAACAGATTGTGAAAATAAGAGGCTAACTAATAAGTAATTGAATTTCTATTTATTTTTTAAATAGACAAAGGTGCATATGTTTATGTTGTACAATGTTATATTGGGATATATGTATTCACCATGGAATTACTAAATAAAAACAATTAACATATATATTACCTTACACACTTATTACATTTTTGTGATAAGAACATTTAAAACTCACTCTCTTATTAACAGCTTTTAAGTATATATGTTAACTGTTGTCACCATGCTGTAGACTAGATTTGCAGAACTTATTCCTTCTAATTAAAACACAATACCTTCTAACCAATGTCTCCCTATTTTCTGATCCCTACCTATAGCCTCTATAACTTTCATTTCACTCTTTCCTTCTATGAGATCAATTATTTTTAGAATTTTTACTTTTTAAAATTCTACATAGGATTGTGATTACGTATCTGTCTTCTGCATCTTTCTTATCTCACTGAACGTAATATCCTCCAGGTCAACCCATGTTATTGCACATAACAGAATTTCATCATTTTTAAAGGCTAAATAGTATTCCCTTATGCATATGTGCCACACTTTCTTTATCCACTCATCCATTGGCTGATACCTAGGTTGAGTCCATTATCTTTATTATTGGGAATAGTGTTGCAATGAATATGGAAAGCAGATACCTCTTTGACATACTGATTTCAATTTTTTTGGATTACACCCTATAGAAGAATTGCTAGGTCATACAGCAGTTCTATTTTTAATTATTTGAAGTACTTCTCTACTGTTTTCCTTAATTACTACACTGATTTATATTCCCACCAATAGTGTACAAGGGGCTGCCCTTTCATCACATTTTTGTCAAACATTTCTTTTTTCCTTTTTGATTTAAGTAATTCTTAAGAGTTGTGAGGTGGTATCTCATTGTGGCTCTAATTTGCATTTACCAAAGATGAATGATGCTAAGCAACATTTAATATATCTTTTGGGCATTTGTGCATCTTCTTTTGAGAAATGTCTACTTGGGTCTTTGCTCATTATTTACATGGGGGATTTGCTTTTTTGCTTATTTGATAGCACTATGTTGATCTAGCATTATTTCTCTCTAGACTTCACAGAGACTTTATGTTTATTTTTACTTCTCGAGGTAATTTTTTGTGGATTCTATGGAAAATGCTTCCTCTTTCATCCCTATGGCTCTCCCATTACTCTGCTTTTATGAAGACTGACTATTGCTATGATCCTTGGATTACAGGGCCATATGTGTAAGATGCTATGTGCTCTTCTAGGCTGCCCTCTTGGACAAGGACAAGTCTCTTACATAGTCTAGGACAAAGCTGTCTCTTACACTGAGCTTAGATCATGCCTAAGGAAGCATTCAGACATTCTTTGCCTTGAGTGAAGGCCACAGATCATAATCATTTCCTTTTTAACTTTTCTGTCCATGGCTTGACAACTTGCCTCTTGCCCTCTTTAATTCCATGGCCTGGAACTTTATGGCCTATTGTGTTCCCATCCTTGACTAATGACTCCTGTCAAGCACTGTCAGCAGTCCTTTGAAGTCTCTCACTGGACAGGAGGTGAGGGATGGGCACCCCAGGCTCCTTCTCTTGAAGCTGGTAGGAACAAGGTCCCGCCAACATCCAAACAGTTACAAAATCTGACCTCAAGCCACTGTTTTGCCTTTAATATGCTCAATGTGAGCTAAAAGCAAGTACCTGATGGTTTGTATTTCACTGCAGCACAGCTCTTACATAGCTGGTCAGGAGCCACTTAACAGTGTGGGCGGATTTCCATGTTAACGTCTTGTTACAAAAGTCACATTCCCTCAGCTAAATGGTAAAGATGTTTTAGTGAGGATAACTTATTCTCATGGTAAGAGCATGAAATGGTGCTGCTGGTGGGCATGTAAACAGGACAATGCTCTTTGGAAAGAGTTTGACAGTGAGTAATAAAGCCTGGAGACATTTATGACCATGGTTCTACTACTTGCTTTTCTAGAAAAGTAACACATGAAACAATGGGGAAGGCATACAAGCCTAAGCCCCATGTTATGGAATAGAGGAACATAACAGGGAATGGGAAAGGAAATCATAAACATCCATTCAAGGAGATGTAAGACCATCATTCAAACAATGTGTACGAGCTGTTTTACCTAAAGTGTTGAAATATTTAAAAACCTTAAATCCCTCACTGCAAAAGTTCAGATGCTACAGGAAAGAAAATTAATGTAAATATAACAATATCACTATAATGTCACTACTGTTATTATTTTGCTTCTAGATTTTTCTCTTACATTTTGGATTATATTATATTATGGATTTTCTCTTATATTTATACACACTGACATACACATAAATATCTCTCTACAAAATCTATCTACATATAGTTACTTTAAATGTGGTCCAACTCTAAAATGAATGCTATCTTACAAGCATTTTCTTTAATGCTACACTGTGGCTAACATTTCATTTCACTAAGTGCTTTTCTGTAATACTTTAAAATATTCTTTTATGCGAGTCTGGAGTTGAGATTTACTATAATTTATTTAAGTAAGCCCTTATTGTTGGACTTTGGGTTATACCCATCTGTTTGTTATTATCTATTGATATATATATATGTATATAGCTTTTTAGAAATTGCTCATTTCCTGAAAGTACTGTTACTGAGTCAATATGCACCTTTCAAGCCTTTCAATGCTTATAGCACCTCTTTCCCATTTTTCCTCCATGCAACTTTTCATCCCTTAACATGTAGCTTATGCACTCTTTTTTGCACATCACTTCTTAGTTGGTTTCTCCTCCCTCTCTGTGAGGACAGAGTTCTTTCCTTGTTGTGTTCACTAATGGATCTGCATGCCTAGAACAGTGCCCAGCACATAGTAGATGTTCAGAACCCATTTGCTGAGTGGAAACATAAAGTTTTATTGACCATTTGAGGTTTTTGGACTGTTTTGCTTTGGAGAATTAGCTAGGCATGACTTTGCCGATTTATTTATTGGAGGATTTGACTTTTTTGTTGTTTTATATTTAGAGGCTATTAGTAGATTAGAGGTTAAAAACTACATATATATGAAACACATTTTTTCCCAGGGTTTTTGGAGAGAAGTTTAATAAATAATACAGACAAATTCAGTACACTTAAGTAGACACTGATTTCTTCATATACAAATGTGTATATGCACTATATATATAAGCTCTATGTATGTATATAAATACGCTGCACAGCAATACGTTTCACAATTTGTTGTTTTTCATATTCCTATATTAAATAGTTAAGTTCTTTTTTATTTTTGTTGTTAAAAGTAAAGATTCCTTAAAGGTTTCTCTTACTATCCACCCCTAGACCTTATCAGGAGTTTATGGTGATAGGCACAATTTGAATTTTACGATACTGCCAAATATCTACAATAACACTCTTCTGGCAAGGTATGAATATCTTCACTTAAATTTGATTTGTTGCCATTCTGGCTTGAGAGAAGGCTGTTAAAATCCAAAGCTTTCATTATCTTTCTATCTCTGTTTTCTTATATTTTCAAATCATAGATTTTAATGTATATAATTTCTATCAGTTGTTTCCTTCACTAATCGAACACCTTTTTATTTAATACTTTTTTTTTAACTTGGGGTTATTTTTCATTTGGTTAGTACTGCAACTGCTAATTTCATTTTTTACTTGTATTTGCCAGGCACATATTTGCCTCACCACCTGCTACTTAACTGAGTCAGTTTGCTGTACTTGTTTTTCCTTCTGACAGATGTTCTCAGATTTTATTTATGACCTAACCTAAAGATACTTGTTCTTTTAATAAACAAATTTAAATATGTCTGTGCATTCTTGGAACAATTGTTTGGTGTTCCTTTCTCATGTCTGTCTGTCTGTCTCCCTCCTTCCCTGCCTCCCCTCTCTCTCATTGTATTTCCTGTATTTTCTACCATTTTTTATTATATAGAAGGAGTTTTCCTTAACTCCAACTTGAGTAAATCAAGACTAATAAACCTTGTTACCCTTCCCATTAGTGGCCATTCTTATATCTTCAAATAAATTCTTAAATATATATATATTTTTGAATTTTAACCACTGAAATTAAGACAGTTCCTAATGCCTCTCCCCCTACATGATGAAAAAGCTACATAGGAAAACTTCCTTAAACATCCTAAAACTGTAATGATTATATTTTATTGTATACTTTACATTAATTATTGTACTCACATTCCATTTAGAAATGCACTTATTTAGATACTAAAGGGAATACAGAGGAAGATGGTGTCCTGCAAAACTAAAGCCAGAAATATGTTTTTTTCCAGTTTATTCGTCTGTGCTTTTAGGTCTAAATTTGTTGAAATTGTTCTATCAGGACTCAGATCCTCCCCAAATGGTGTCTATTACCTACATTGGACTTCCTTCTTGCCCATGGTTTCCCTGGATGTTTGGCCACTTGTTTGGAGAGAGCCTGCTGTACTGGTCACAGGGATCCGGAGAACAAGGGTGCTAATCTTGGTTTTCTGTTCCAGCTGTTCACCAGCAGCTCCAGCGGTTCCTCAAGGGTGCTGCTGCACTGCTCTCCTAGTGTCCCCCTCTGCTCTTAGGCTTGCCCCCAAATGTCTGAGAGCCTGTGCTGACTTGGGGTAAATGGGGCAGGTTTTCCGCCCTCCTATGATTGACTCATGTTTCCAGCCCTCATAAATAGATACCAAGAATCATTAATGGGGCTGGCCATGATTTCATCCTATTTTGAAAAAGCTTCCATAATTTCTTAAGAAATTATAAGTCTGATACCACCATATCCTTTCCCTATGGCTAAATGCTACTGATTCCAGAAAAATGTTAATATTTCAAAGTGGTACGTGACACCAATCTCTAATTTCCACTCTGCTCTAAAGATTTCTTCTATTCATTCTAGTTTTGCTTTTATTGTTTTCTTTTTATTCTGTGCAGAAGAAGGAGGAAGCAACCATGGCAAACTGGAAATTACGTTCTGTTAGTCAGTAGTTACTCATATCTCCTCCAAACCCAAATATATTTTGTAATCAGAGCTGTGCTAAATGAATGTATGTTTAAAACTTCTAGATCTTGTATTTAAAATATATACACTGAAATTATCCTTCATTTCACTGTAAAGAGATAACTATCTTTAAAAAACAGGATTTCCAAAATAATTTTTCAAGTTATTTTAAATTTAATGTCAATAGAGTACTTAATATCAAACATTGATTTAAAGATCTGTACTTTAGCAATGCATTTACAGCAATGAAAAGTTACGTAATAAGGATAACACAGAGAATTTAGTTTTTTGAAATGTGTGACTCAACAGCAACTCAAACCTTAATTAACTGCAAGGGAAATGAAATCTTCATAGACAAAAACAACTAAAGATAATATCATAAAAGGATTTTAATTATTTAATTTCCTGATGTATATTCATAATGACTGTGTTAATGTAGAGTAGGAGTAGGAATTAGTTACATGGGATCATAAAGCCTTGAAAAGTCAAGATAGAAAGCTCTACTAAGGAAACTGAGAACCTGGGCTGTGGAAGCTTTTAAGCAGGCTCTTGGAAGGTCTAGTCCTTTGGGACAAAATACCCCTTCAGGAAAAGGAAATGCTATTTCATGATTCTGCCCCCAGCCTGCATATGGCTCTGCTCTATCATAAGGTGTTCACATGCATTATCTAGTCTAGAGCTTGGACCAACTATCATGGGAAGGAGGCATCATTACTTTATTAACTAACAGAAATAAATGGTGAAACCCAGGAAGCTGAGTCCCCTCCCTGGGCCAAAGAAACAGTGAGTAAGCTGCCATGGGGCACCTGAGTCTCTGTGGCCCCGAGCAGATTCTTATGAAACACAACACATGAAGACAGTGGCGATGAAGGGAAAGTTCCAACTGGCCCCAGAAATTGCTGGACAGGAAGAAGCTTCTGTGGGTTGAGTCTCATTTCCCACATGGGTCCATTTATCTGCATTTCTTAGAATATTATTTTCCAACTGAAGATCCATTATTGCCATTGTGAATCTTTACCCCTTTTCACCCAGCTCTCTGCATTCATCCATAACCTAAAAGATAAATTTTGTGTCTGTTATCTTAGTCTAACTGCTTAAATTGTCAAAGAAGAAAAACAGACCCATTAAGTTAACTTTATTTTCGGGCAAAGGGGGAGCAAAAATGATTAAAATGCAAGATTAAGATGCAATATGTATAAGTACTAATGCCCCAAGATAAACATAATTAAGTATCATCAACATATACTAATAGAAGTATATCCTAAAAGTTTCACTTGTTTTCCTAACATTCATGAATTTTAATAACTTGCAATTCCTTATGTGGCTTCAGATATATTTTTCTCCGAAAATTTACTTTCTGAATCTCTCTTAAAAATTACATTTAGGGCCGGGGATTTAGGTCAGTAGTTTCACTGCCTGCTGCGCAAGCACAAGGACCTGAGTTTGATCCCTGGTACCAAAAAAAAAAAAAAAAAAAATTATATTCAATCCTCAACTATTTGATGGTTCCAGATTTGTTAATACCTACTTGATAAAGTTTACCTGTAGCCTTCAAGTCAGTAACTTATGGTGTAGCTCACAGTTATTCACAGCCACTTGTTCTGGCAGGAACTTAAGTGGGCTCAGTGCATGTTTCCAGCTGAGGCCAAACATGGTGCACTGCTTTCTTGTTTCAAAGCTCCTACTGTAAAAGTGTCATGTTTGTGGTACATGTTATGCCACATTTCTCACATTTGTGCTGCAGAATATGTGTGTTAGGTAAGCTTTGTTCAGGCATGAGTTATAGTGCTGCTGGCCATGACTTCAATATCAATGAATCAACAATATTTATTAAATAAGATGTTTTGAAATAGAAACTCACGTAAACAAGGCTGTCTGTTGCTGCCAATTGACAAAAATGTCAGAACCAGAGTCATGCAAGAACCTTTTCTTGTATTTCCCCTAGGACCAATGATTCAAAATTCCATAATTCAGTTTTCAAAGTAACTTTATAAAACACTGCTACTGAGAATGGTAAGAATCAACCATGTTTCTTTTTTATTCCCTGTGCTGGAGAGCAGTGACTAATATGAATGTTTTCTATAATAACAACAATATGAGTAAAGCTCTTAGAGGCAGTGATCTACAATAACTCTGCACTTTTCATTCTTTCATATGTAGCATTATTGTCTCTTTTGTTTATAGTACTTTGAGTTTAAAATAATAGCATACTTTTAAAAACGTAGCAGAGTAAGAATTACCATTTCTAAACCACTGTTTCAATCAAAATGATGAAAATATTGACTTTCAAGTAAATTTCCCAAGCATTCTTAAATTTTTGTTATTCTTATTTAAATTCATCAACCAAATCAACTCTTTTCAAAGAACACCTCAATAAACCATCCAGTGGAACATGATGTCCAATGGATTAGCCCAGGGGTGCTGCATAGCTTTCACATGCATTACTAACATGTGTTCATGGATTCTGTAACATAATCACAACTGGTGCTTTTAGATATCTATAATTTATTCCTCTCCATCTCCCTCTCTTTTTTTGTGTTTTTTGTTTTTTGTTTTTTTGCTTCTGAGATAAAAGGAGAGATATTTAGGCAGAGTGTTAAGCTGTTACAGCACAATAAACAGATGAGACTGATGATCCTAAATTACTGGCTAGATTACCTAGGACATCCATGTCATATTGTGCTCACTGTCTTATCCTCTTATCATTAATGTGGAAAGAATAAAACAGATATGCTAAAAGAAGCTATGGTATGGTAGAGAAACCAATGGTTAGTGTGTATGAAGATGTGGGTTTTAACTGCCCTCACTAGCTGTGATTTTGAACAAGTTGCTTAACCTCCTTGAGACTCAGTTTACTCAGCTGTGTAACAGGAATAAAGATAGCTGGTGTGTCTATTCCGTACGACGGAGGCTAGGATTATCGGAGGGGATGTGTTGAAAATTGTTGCATTAATTACAAAAGAAAAGTAATATATGGAATTATCCTATTTTTAGTTCACTGGAGAAATTTCTACTTAAAAGAAAATTATAGCACATACTTTTATAAATTAAAAATCTTTATAAAAGCCTTGTTGGAGATGGATTTTTATATAAAGTTATTGGCTTTCTTATTTCTAGTGAAAATCATAATGAGAGACAACTGTTTCAGTTGTCAGAAGTCTTCTCCTGCCATGAACTAGCACTGCCAAGTATTTTAAATAAACTTAACCACGTAAGTCTTGCTACATCTGGAATATCCTGACCAACCACCTTGAAATATTTTTAAAATTTTATCTCAAAATAATTTCAGTTTTAAACATATGACAAGTTTGTTTTATAACAGGCACTTTAGTGTCATTGAATTACATTTTCTATGAACAATTTAGCTTTTCACTCTTTTTATTCCCTCATTTTCCTTATTCTTATTAATTCTTGTTTTTTTGTTACCCAAACCCTATATGCAGGGAATCAACTGGTCAATCAATATTTTCTATTAGCAGCTGTACCTAGGTTGCTGGGCCATGTGGAAAGAAAAAGATAAAAAACTATTTTTTCTATTAATTTATTTATTCATTTAACAAATATGTGCTCAGTGCCTACCATGTACAAGGCTCTGCCTTAGGTTATGATGGGAGCAGACAGGGCTCTGGCCTTAGTGAGGTTGTATTCTACAGAAACTAAAGCAAAGATGGATTAGAGAGGACAGAGAAGGCAGTGCTTCTAGACCTGCATATGCACGGTGAGGTTGGGTAAGGGCTGAGGTCCTGGACCTAGGGACACCTTGATCCCACCCTTTATTTGAAGAGGTTGCCACCCCACTAAGTATTCCTCTGGCCTCACCAGGCAAAACTAAAAGATTATAGCTTAGGAACTCTGAGGAGAGAAGGGAGCCAGTGGGGGTGATTGGATGAGGCTCCCAAGTATCTTCAGAAAACAGAATATGTCTCCTGCCTGATTTAACGATGATGACCTCTTAGGCCATTGCCTTTCTTTTTATTTACTTATTTTGGTATTGGGGAAAGAGTTCAAGGCTTTATATATGCTAAGCACATGTTCCATTCTAAGCTATACCCCTGTATGCCCTTCTTTTTAGAAGATTATGACAATATTAATAGTATCTTGAAAATAATATCAAGGATAATAATAATAATAATTATAACAACAACTAGAATTTGCCATGTGCCAGGCACTTTTATAGTAATTTATAAATTAACCAATTAATTCTCCCAAACACTCTGTGAAAAGGGTATGTTACTGCTGTCTTCTGTTTATAGATGAGGAAACTGAGGCAGAGAGTTCATATAACTTATTCAATTTATAGTTAATAAATGGCTATGTTGGAATTTGAACCTAATGGTCTGAGAAGAATAATTCTCATTTGGGGAGATATTCACTATGAATTCTTAATTGAAGGCGCACTTGAAAATGTAAAGTGATTTGAAGGGCAGTTTAATATATACTTCTGTTGGAATCCGGGACCCAGGATAGTCTGGAGAGTGGAAGGAAAAAATTTTTTAAAGTAGCCGGATTCTTGCAGGAAAAAAAGGGATTATGGTGAGAAAGAACTTTGCAAAACTGTTAGAAACAAGTAGCTTTGATTTGAGAAAGATGAAGTTTAATTTTTACCCTTAAAATGCACCTGTTTATTCTATCCCATTTTTCCCTTGGAATCTCTGCTAGGCTCATTTTGCTAAACATGATTCCTTGGTTGCTTCCAGGAGAGCAGGGAAAGTTGCCAGTGAGTGGAGTAGTGCTTTAGACCCACAAATGGGCTAGGAGTCACTTTGGTTAAGATTATGAAGAAATGAGTGAACCAAGCAGTTCCACAAACCCAAGAAAAATATGAGTAAAAGTCACATCTTACAAAGTTGAATAGAGACTCCTTTTTCAAAGTTCAGCTAAGTATGCCTTGTTCCTAGACAGGTGGGTCATGTGTCCTCTATGAGCCAGATTCCTGAGAAATGGGTATTCTGATGATTCTTTTCTGACTTCACTGGGTGTAGTTGTAATAAAGGAAATGACTGATGTAAAAGATTTTTTAAGACTTACAATGTATTATGCAAATGTGAGATTAAATGTCTACAGCATGACTGATTATCAGCTCACTAGTTAAGTGTAATTAAACATCTACATGTTAGTTTCAGATAGAAGAGAATGTATACTTTTAGAAAAAAATAGAATTTGACTTCATAAACTTAAAATATAACTTCAGTTTTTTAGAAAAAATCAAAAGCATGTTTGTGTTGATAATCTCTCCATAAAACATACATTTCTTTAAGGCATAGCTAAATAAGAAACAGATAGTAAATAGAAATTAAATAAATAAGAAATGGAAATGGGGGCTGGGGATTTAGCTCAGTGGTTCTGCCACCTGCCTTGCAAGCCAAGGGTCCAAGTTCGATCCCCAGTAAAAAAAACCAAAAAACAAAAAACAAAGAAATGGAAATGGAAGCATTCATTTTTCAAATGGAATATAGTTTTATATTAAGTTAAATGAATTCATTCAATGTACCAGGTAACCCTCTAAGTGTTAAGGTACAGGTAAAAAATTCAGACTGATGTTCCTAGTTTCTTATTTCCTTGTATCAAACAGGTAGGAGACATAAGAAGGTTAATAAAAATTACTTTTACTATTTCACTATACATTTCATAGACATGTGATTATTACTTTACATACCAATTTCGTGGGCAAATCACTCTCATACATGTTATCTCCTTTTTTCCACACTTAGCAGACAGGCTCAAGATTGATGATTTAATATATGACCTGGTCCTCTAATACTCCCCTGCCGTTGATTCAGCTGTACCATAAAAACCTTAATAACTAACTAAATCTCTTTTTTGCAAATCAGACACAAGGCCTTTTTCTTCCATCTTCTGGCACAGTGGAAATAAGTGGTAAGATGGCTTATCCTCCCATGAACAACGTTTCCATCTCGCAGTCCTTTCTCACGTTAGCTACCTGGCATCAAGATATTCTGGCCATCCTCCATATATTCTGTATCTGCTTTCTGCTGAAAAATCTTATCTGACTGTTCTCTCATGCTTGAGGTGGTCTCTTGGCTTTCAGCACTATGAGCCAAACCCAAGAATTCCTGAGTTGCAGAGATTAAAATGTTGGAAATTGTCTTCATTGATATGTATATCTTTAGGTCTAACAACTAGAGCTGAAATGATACTCTGGCAATCAGGAACATCAATGACATTTTTTTCTCTTTCCTGATTTATTTAGCTCATGGGAAATCTTACATATCTCTCCTGTAGTACATGAAAACAAATATTTAACCATACTTACTTAGCAATAGGCCAGCCTATTGCTTCTTTATAGCCTTCTTTATAAAATGTATTAAGTGTCACCTTACTTCCATGATGCACGCTATTGAAGAGTAATGTTTTCTGGCTCAAATACCTCAAAAGGAAAAACTGAAAAAACACATACTTTTAATTTGACTTTAAATGTTTCTAACATAAATTTTTAAATGTGCAAATCAGTAATTTCAGAGTATTATAAATATTCACACTTAAAAATAGGAACAGTCCTTGGATGATAGTTTGATTTAACATATTTTTTACTTTCCAGTGGTGAGAAAGCATTTAGTAGAAAACATACTTTGATTTTTTTCCTGAATTTTATTTTTTGCTAGTGATATGCAAAAACAATACTCTCCTGTGACACTGAACACAGGCAAGGAGCCATAGCTCCAGTCAGCCATGCAATCTGGAAAGAAAAGCAAACAATACTCAACGTTGTACTGTGTTGCTAAGCTATGATATTTGGTAGGTCTTTACAAGATGCATCCTGAGAATTGATTACCCATTAGTTTTTTTCTGTATCAACAATATATTTATTAATCAATATCTTTTTTTTAATTTCTGGTTTTCACAGGGAGATTTTTCTAATGTTTTGCTTTGTCCTATCTATTCAAATTTCCAATATCTTCACATATTTTAAAATAAATATTTAGTTCTCTTATAATTAGATAAAAGTAAATGCAATTAAAAACATTCACTCTCAGATTCTACAATTTTAACTCAAGAAATTTATCTTAAAAGAAATAAAATCAGACAAATGTAATTATTTGGGTCAAGATGATTCATATGGATTTGTTTATAATAGTGAAAAACTGAAAAGGCAAAACTAAGTATCCAAAGAAACAATGAGATATTGAAATGAAAAGATACCATTAAACATGCTTTTGAAGAGAATTGAATGATACAGTAAATGATCACAGTATAAGATCAAAGCAAAAACAAGAACACAAAATTATATTTTGCAAAATATGTATGTATTAAAAAGTAGTAAAATGCACAATACTATAATGTTGAGAGTACTAGCCATTCCTGAAGGGTTTTAGGTATTATCCCGTATTTAATTACAGGGAATAAAAATTACATTTGTAATAACATACAAGGAAGAATACTGGATGTTCTCATAGCAAACTCTAAGTTATCACAAATGCAGAATAAAAACTTTCCAAAGGAAAGACAAGATGAAGAGACTATGCTACACAGATCCGGTGAATGATAAGAACATGGGTTACACAAAGAAGAATCAGCTGGGTATAAAAGGAGAGGAAGCAAACAGACCTGAAAATTTGCCCATCATGTTGTCTGGTAGAACTTCTGGCAAAAATACAGATGTGATATTTGGTGCTATCCAATACAGCAGCCATTAGGCATATGTGGGTATCTTGAAATAAGACTAGGAGAGTGAGGAACTGAAATTTCAATTTAATTTAAATTAATTAACATTTAATAACCATTTGTAACCAATGGCTTCACTACTGGACAGCAGGGATTTACTTGACCATTTAAAGGTTATCACCCATTTATTTGTGGAAAAAAGATATTCCTATCAATATGTTTAACATATATTAAAAGTAAATACTTTGGGCAGAACTACTCATGTTATTTTCTCCACAATAAGGCTGATCTCATGACTCAAGGATCATGCAATCTTTAGCTTTTAATTACAAAGTTAACACCTATTACCACTCTGCATCCTCTACTTTGTTGCAGGTGAGCAAACTCTTAAGATTTTAGCTTCTCTGAGTCTAAGATATAATATAAATTATTCCCTCCTGTTGGAAGGAGAGCATGAGGATCGAGAAAAGAATTGAAACCAGTGAATATTTCAAATTAGTGAATGAATGAAAAGTAAGTGATATAATATCTTCTCCCAGAAAAGAATTCAACCTGGGAAAGTACAAGGCCCCTCCCCTCCCCTCCTCTCCCCTCCTCCCTTCTCTCTTGGTTCAGGCAGTTAAAAGCAGGGCCTAAGACATATCAGGCCAAAGTTCTACCACTGAGTTAGAGCCCCAGCCCTGACATTTCTTTCTTTCTTTTTTTAGAAAGGGTCTCGGTGTGTAGCTCAGACTAGCCTTGGTCTCAAATTCACAGCGATCCTCCTGCCTCAGGCTCCCAAGTGCTAGGATGACAGGTATGCACCACCATGCCTGGCTAGCCCTGACATTTCTTAAAGCATGCTTTGCTGCATAATTTTTTGTGGCCCATGTGTTAACAGTTCCTACATATACACATCCAAATGTGAAGAGTATGTATAAAATAAATGTATTTTTTCTGTACTTTGGAGTAAGTCTAATTACTCAGTCATAACTTGAGTACTTTTATGGAAACATATCTGCTACCTGTACTTTTACAAAAAGGATAGTATTTATTCTCTCTTCATATTTCTGTTTCTTTCAAATTACTCAGAAGTATTAAACAATAGAAACCTAAATTTTAGGGGGAAAAGCTCTCCTTTTAAAAGAGTACTTTTCCTCTAATTTGGGTCAGCTGGAAAAATGAAATCTTGCAGGCTGGTCAAAAGGTCTGGGAAAATTCATAGGCAATGCCTCACACAGACACTGATCATGAGTCCACCAAGCTGGATAACGCAGGACATAGCCTTAGTGTGTAGCAGAATAAGGGTCACATCGATATGAACATATTTGTACTAATACTGAATAAAAGATAATTCATCTTCAATCCAATTTCAGCACATAACATATAGTATTTAAAAATTAATATTCAAAGATCATACATGATTCTAAAACTCTGTAGTGAGCCTCCATTTTCTACCAGTAACTAACACCTTTGCCAGTTCATAGTGCAGAAAAGCCCATGAGGTACTAAAATGATGCACATCACTATGGTTATGAACCTTGAAAACTCAGAATGCCCACCTTAAATATATTTAAGTTTCCAAGGAAACCAAGGAAGATAACTCAAGAGAAGAACATAATTTGCAAATCAAAATCCACTTAAGATCATTGTCACAGCACTATGTGTTCATTGGTGCTTGACATATTTTTTTAGAAAGCTAGAAGAAAATCTTATGTTGATGAATCCAGGAATAATTGAGATGGTAACTTTCATTTTATTATCTATCTGCTTAGTTAACATGATATGTGTCAAACATAATGAATAATGTGTAAAAGAGTCCTTTGGTACAAATGAAGATTTTGTAGTATATTAATTAAGGAGACAGGGGGACCAGAGAGAACCAGCAGTCTGTGGCGGAGAGTACAAAGAGGAAAAAAGGGAAAGTACTGATTATTAATGATTGATGTTCTATTGGGTGTAAAATGGAATCTGATTTTGAGATCCAGTTTTATAGATGTAAAAACTGAGGCTCAAAAACGTTAAGTTTGACCAAAAGCCACAGCTATTAAATACTGAGCCAGGATCTGAAGCACAGTTTGTCTGATTCCAACGTACATACTATTACTTTATGCAGAAGAAATGAGAAAGTGCTATGCATTCAGGGTACCCTGTGGAAGCATTTTGGCATGGAGTTCAATTCCTGAGTTGTGTGTCCTGGGTGCACTCTACTAACACTTACTGAGCAACTCATGGTATCCAAGGCTTTCAGTAATTATGAATTGTCAGATTTAGTCTTGTTAGGCATGATATAAAATTACTCTGAACATGCCAGCTGGGGCTTTGAATATGAAGCTAATTTCCCAGGATCTGTCTGGCATCTAGCATGGTCCTACTATCCACAACACAGGTTTCAGGGAAGTCTTTTGTGTGGATTTTTACTAGAGTGGATTGAGGGATAGAAATACGAGACGGAAACTAGGATCTCTAAGCAAATATCTATAAAGTTCACCCATGGCTGTGCTGAGTACTTTGGAAAGAGGCTGAGGATCTGTTTGCCTTGCAAAATCCTCATGTGACTGTGAATGGCCTGCACAGAAGCCCATTAGATGCCCTCTCAGGGTACTGCACCCATTTGGGATAGTATTTGTCCCTGTAAGTGTACTTAGCAACTACAAAGCAGTGTTCTGGTTACGCCATTCCCAGAAGTCCCTCTTGGTACATCTTCTTTTTTTTTTTTTTTCTTAAGTTCTTTCATTGGTAAATTTTAGGTTTACAATTCGTTTACATTTATCATTGGGTGTTTGTACCTGTGCATGATATATCTTGGTTCTTATTTTATCCTCGTTATCTATGTGCCCTTCACCCCTCCACCCTTCCCTATTTACATAGACATCATTTCCATTTTTTTTCTTTTCTCATAGTTTTTCCTTTCCCCCCTTTCCTTTCTCCTTCCCCTCCCTTCACCCCTTCGTCTTTGGACCTTTTTCCCTATTTCAAATGATCAATTATTCATTTCCTCTTGGTACATCTTAAATCTAGCATATTTTATAGGATGGTTTGAGTTGAGAATTCAACGTGTCACCTGGGCAGAGGTATTGCTAGTCTTCCCTAGAACCTAAGCAGAGACATTGTTCTTCCCAAGCTCATAAGATACATCTAAAACAGAAATAGATCTGAGGAATCTTTGCTAGCCTTGCCCTTTGCTTTGTCCTCCAAGGAATCAGCCTGAGATATATCACTGGAACTTGACAAATACCACAGTGATGCTATCACTGGAGCTTTTATTATAACAGCTAAGAGCATCCAAAAGCTTCACAAAGAAACCAGCATGTTATCAGGGTGATTTAGAAAAATATTTCTTGGCTTAAAGAGAATCTTCTTTAACAAGAACCTGACACCTCAAACTTAGCAAGACAGTATAGCCTGGGTCAGTCCCATAGAACACAGCCTGACATTTCTCATTCCATAAAAATGCTGGAAATACAAGGGTGTAACACATTTAATATATGGAATGGCCTGAGAAAAGCTGCAACCGGTTAAGAACATGTTATAGAAAATATTCACTGAATATTCTACTGAGTAGGCATTCATGTTTCTTCCTTTTTATTATTTTTCCAGTGACTTCCCAACTTTGCCAATAGTGGCAGGAGTGGCCTTGACTTGGTGGGCCTGAAGCTCTCTGAAATTCAGCTGCCTCACCTTTATCTGAGATGACAGAACTGGATGACTTCGCGGGGTCCCTCCAGTTCTGACATCCATGCTTGGAGAGAGTCAAGGTTTAACAGCATCACTGAGATCTTGGGCAAGGAAGTGTCAGAGCATTCAGTCACAAAAATTAAACTCTGCCTCCTCCTCAGATTTTTTTCTCCTTTGTTCCATGTGACGTAGAACAATATAAATTTCCCTTATTTCAAGACAATGTAGAAAGAAAATACTAAAGTTTCTCCATTCTCTTTTTGCTGAATGAAATGAAGAACTCAGATATGTACATCGCCCTTTAAATACATTTTAATTAAATATTTTTGGCAAGTCATTTGAGATTAAACACATCATTCAAAAAGTCTCTCTAACAAGTCAGAGTAGTTTTTGTTTTTATCATGGTCATCATGACTAGCAATTTCTCCTTAGTAAAATTTTAAATGAGGCTGTAGTTATTAGCTTACATAAATAGAAAGATAGATGGCTAGATAAATACACTTCTTAGTCCTCTATTAGGATAATGGAAGGTTTGCTTGTACTGACACTTTCAAAGCTTTATCTCCCCTCCCCCAAGGAAAAGGTCTACCTAAGGCAGAATATTTTCATCAGAATACCTTTTCCCTTACCTGTAAAGTAGATATTATTATCAGAATTACTATTCTCCAAGTATCCTGCCTTGTCTCTTGAAAAAGGCACTTAGTTATCTGGCTCAGTAATTCACAAGAAAACTAGGAGTACAATACCTTTCACAAGGAATCAGGACTGGGAAAGTCTGTTAATCCAAACAAACCCCAGATCCATGGTCCTCGGAGAGAGGCCTGCAAAGAAGTCCATGGCTTTGTAAAATGACTGTAAAATGACTCAAAGCTTAGAGGCTTTTCTTAGTTTTTATGGGGATATGGCAAATAAAAGTTTAGACATTTGGAATGCACAAACTTAAATTAGCTTGTTAGCAGAGTGTATTGAGGTCTTTAATTCAGACTTTCCTAAGATATATGACTGTCACATAACACTTGGCAATGTCACAAAGTTCCAAATACCACTTTGCAGTTGGTAACGGGGATTCTAGGTTTTTCCAGGAGGATAGTTTTGTACTGGTCCTTAGTGTTGTTTTGAGTTGATCATGATTTTCAGAGACAGATGCTCATGACTTTAAATTGAAAAATAATGTTTACTTCATGTCATTCCCCAATGATTCAGTTTGTTATAAACTGTTTGTTTAATTACATAACATGAAACAAAACATAATCCCATAGACAGCATTCTTTGATTATAACTTCCAATAACTTCACAAGTAAACAAATGAACACATTAGAGTTTAAATGTGAGTAATCCACACTCCCTTTTTTGAAAAAATTATACTTTCCTTGTGTAGTCACATCCCTATTCCACAAATCTGCCTATATCGGGCCACTTTACCATTATCACTGCTATTTCTTTGTTTACCTAACATTTACTCAGAGTAAGATAATAGAACTATAGTCTTCTGCCCTACCTAAATTGTCATAATCAGAATGGTTTGAAACTTAGCTCTAAATTATAGAATGGATGAAAAATATCACCCAAACAGTATTGCCAGCTAAAAATCTGTTCCTTCCTTTTCTTTCCTAGGCAAGAAGCTGAATATCTATGCCAGACACACTGGTTATCTCTCTCTTGTTCAATCTCTTTCTTCATCGAAGCTTCCCTTTAATTCTCAAACAACATAACTCTCTTCCACACTGAACTCTATACCACTGAGACATGGTGCCATATCCATCATGTGAGCATGCCCCCCTTCCTCGATCTAGCCACACATCCATTCACCCAACCAATATCTCTTTTTCTCACTTCATTGTCAAATACTGGGAAAGTCTTTTAAGCTTATTACTGTCTTCGTTTCCCCATTTTACATCCCCATTCTAACATCTTATCTCCCTATCTTTGTTATTCCCGCATTGCAATTTTTCTTTTGGTAAGTTTTTCTTAAATGTTGATATTATCTAAGTTGATATATCTAGGTTGATGTTACCGATGAGTCATCTCTGAGTCTCACCATATCATGTCCTTCTGAATAGTTTCATCCATGACCTGGCTTTAAACTTACACACTAATGACTCAAAGGTTTTCCTGTCCAGCAATAGCTTCAATCTTCTACTTCATGGTTGCATGGCCACCTACACACTGGGCATTTGTAGCTAAACATGCAGCTACCTATAGATGCTCTAAATAATGCCAAGTTATGCAAATCCAAAGAAAAGCACTCATTCCCAGGGGATCATGAATGAAAGGCAATCGTGATAGAGTGAGAAAAACATAAAACTAAGTCAGAAACCAATCTGGGTTGTGGGTTCCAATCCTGACTCTGTCATCTTTAGCAACAGAGTAGGTCCTGTCTGAATCTTCATGTTTTCATCTGCAGAATGGGGCTAGTAGCACCTGTGAGAGATCAACTTGGAGGATGTATGTGAATGTCTTATGTAAATAGTTGAGTGTTATTCAAATTTCTGATATGCTTTTACTTATTATAGGGTTGACAAATAGCCATAACCATTCAAAATGAGACAAAATGTAAAAATATCAGAAATACTAATATATATTTAATTTGTCCTGGTAAAACTAAATAAAAAATGACTGGTTTTCAAATTTTAATGTACTTCTTCAGAGCTTGTTAATAACATCAATATTTGGGCTGACGTCTGAGATTTAAATGGTTGTAAAAGAGGCCCGGATTCTGTACTTTAACATTATCCCTATTGATACAGGCAGGGTACAGCCACACTTTGACAAAGAGTGAAATGCACTGCTCTTGAGTGATGATCAATCCTCAAAACTCCACTCTAATAACTTGCAAGGTCATCAGAACTGGTTCCCTCTTAGGAAGTATGTTGCTTATTTTTAATGGATTTCTGATGAATTTCAGTGCTTTCTAAATTCAGTCTCTAACACAAAACAATCATTCCATCGTACCCCAAACACACACACACACACACACACACAAATTTATATATGTACATATGACTGATTATGACTTCACGAATGAAAATTTTCCTGTTGAGTAAATAATGACATAAAGCCACAAAATAATGCAAACACACATCAGACACTTAAGCGTTGACTATTCACTGGTACAAAATGTCAAGTTTTTTCTCTTTCTCTTTTCCTATCCTTACTGATAGGGTGAGATAAAGAAAAGTCTAAAAGTCTATATACTCCTAAGGAAAGTAAGGAAGGAGCCAAGATAGTAGACAAGAGCACACATCATTCAGTTTTCACCTCAGCATCCCTGTTTCAGCACAGGGGAAAACAAGCAGCAAGATGCTCCCCAACTGGTGGCTCAGTTAATTGATGAATCTATTTTCAGTCCAATATAGAGCATCTAGAGATGGAGATCAGTAACGAAGAATCAATTTCAAACATATTAACATGGTCTTCACTTTATTTTATAGATATCTCAATTAGGAATAGTTTAATTTCCACTTGAATAACTGAATTATATTATAGGGATGTTGTAAGTATATATACATTTTTTTTCTTAAATTCTTTTATTGGTTCATTTTAGGTATACAATACTTTTACATTTCTCATTGGGAACTTGTACCTTTACATGATGCATGTTGGTTCTTATTTTTTCCCCATTCCCAGCCCTCCCTTCACCTGTTCCACTCTTCCCTATTTACAAAGACTTTGTTTCCATTTTTTGATTTCTCATAATTTTTCTTTTCCCTTCTTTCCTTTCCCCTGCCCCTCACTGTACCCCTAGCCCTTTGGACATTTTCTTCCTATTTTGCATTATCAATTATTCATTTTAATCCTTGGTACATTTTAGGTATACAATATGACATTCATCATTGGAAATTTGCACCTTTACATGATCTCTCTTGGTTCTTATTTTTCCCCCTTCCCTTGCTGTCCCTTCAACCCTTCCATCCCTCCCTATTTACAAAGACTTTGTTTCCATTTTCTCATATTAATTCCATTCCCTTCTTTTCTTTCCCCTACCCCTCCTACTTCCCCTTCCCCTTTGCCCCTTTTCTTCCTATTTCACATTATCTATTTTACTTTTTAGTCCTTACTTACACTTTCAGTTTCTCACACTAGAGAAACTATTTGGTATTTACACATGTGTGTCCTATTTATTTCACTTAAGAGTATTCCCTCAATGTGCATCCATTTACCTATAAATGTCTCTAATTTCTCATTTTTTATGGCTGAGTAGTACTCCATTTTATTTAAAAAAACACATTGTCTTTATCCAGTCTCCAGTTGATGGGCATTTGGGCTGCTTCCAAGTTTTACTTATTACAAATTGTGCTGCTATGAACATGGGTGCACATATATCACTGTGGTACAATTCTTTTAATTCTTTGGGGAAGATACCCAGCAGGGGAATAGCTGAATCCAATGGGACTTCCAGTCCTAGTTCTTTGAGGTATCTCCACACTGATTTCCCTAGTAGTTGCACCAGTCTACACTCCCACCAGCACTGCAGCCATTTCCTCTTTCCCCACAGCCCCGCCAGCATTTGTTATTGGTTGATTTCATGATACCAGCCATTCCTTTCTGGGGTGAGGTGTAATCTCAGTGTTGTTTTCATTTGCATCTCTCGAATGACCAGTGATGTTGAACATTTTTTCATATGTTTATGTGCTATTTTTACTTCTTCTTGTGAGAAATGTCTGTTCATTTCAGGTGCCCATTTTTGGATTGGGTTTTAAATTTGGGAGTTCTGATCTTGTTAAGCTCTTTATAGATTAGAGATTGTAGGCCTTTATCTGAGGAAGAGCAGGTGAAGATTTTTTCCCACATTGTGGGTTGTCTCTTCACACTGCTGGTGGTTTCTCTTGCTGTGCAGAAGCTTTTTAATAAGAAGAGATCCCACTTGTTGATTGTTTGTACTAGTTCCCAGGCAACTAAGGTTTTGTTCATAAAATCTTTTCCTACACCAATGTCTTCAACAGTTCTACCTAACCTCTGTTCCACCTGGTTCAGGATTTCTATTTTAATATTTAGATCTTTAATCCATTTCAATTTTAGTTTAGTGCATGGAGAGAGATATAGGTCTAGTTTTAATCTTTGGCAAGTTGAAACCCAATTTTTCCAGCACCATTTATTAAAGAGGCTATCTTTCCTCCAGTGAGGGTGTTTGGCTCCTTTATCGAAGATGATGAGATGACTGAGGATGTCTGGAGTTGTTTCTGGATCTTCTAATCTGTTCCACTGGTCCTCAAGTCTGTTTCTTTGCCAGTACCATGCTGTTTTTATCACAGTAGCTTTGTAGTATACTTTCAAGTTGGAGATTGTGATACCCCCTGCCATGTCTCTGTTACCTAGAATTGCTTTTGCTATTCTGGGTCTCTTCTTGTTCCACATGAAATTTTGGAGTGTTTTCTCAAGATTCATGAAGTATGCTCCTGGGATTTCAATTGGGATTGCATTGAATCTATATAACAGTTTTGGAAGTACAGCCGTTTACACTCTATTGATCCTTCCTACCCAGGAGCAGGTGATGTCATCACATTTTCTGATATCATCCTCAATCTCTCTCTTCAGAGGGCTATAGTTTTCAGAGAAGAGGTCTTTGATTTCTTTCATTAGGTTGATTCCTAGGTATTTCAGTTTTTTAGATGCTATTGTGAAAGGAATTATTTGCCCTATTTCTCTCTCAGTGAGTCTGTTGTTCAGGTACAGGAAAGCTATTGATTTTTTTGTGTTGATCTTGTATCCAGTTACTTTACTGAATTTGGCAATTAAGTCTAAAAGACTTTTGGTGGTGTTCTTGGGGTCTTCTATATAGAGTATCATGTCATTGGCAAATAATGACAATTTGACTTCTTCATTTCCTATCTTTATTCCTTTAATTACTTTCTCTTGTCTAATTGCTGTGGCTATTGTTTCCAAAACTATATTGAACAAGAGTGGTGAAAGTGAACATCCTTGTCTTGTTGCTGATTTTAGTGTGAAGGATTTTTGACAATTTAGTATGATACTGGCTGTTGGTTTTTCATAGATTGCCTTTATTAGATTGAGGTAGAGACCATCTATTCCAATTTTTTGAAGGGTTTTTATCATAAATGCATGTTGGATTTTGTCAAATGCTTTTTCTGCATCTATGGAGATAATCATATGTTGTCTGTCCTTGGCTCTACTGATATAGTGTATTACATTGATTGATTTGCATATGTTGAACCATCCCTTCATCCCTGGCATGAATCCCACTTGGTCAAGGTGTATGATCTTCTTGATGATCCTCTGCATTCTATTTGTCAGTATCTTATTAAGGATTTTTGCATCTATGTTCATTAGTGAGATTGGCCTATAGTTCTCTTTTTTGATTGGGTCTTTCTCTACTTTGGGGATCAAGGCAATGCTTGCTTCCAGGAATGAATTTGGGAGTACTGCTTCCCTTTCAATTTCATTCCAGAGTTTAAACAATAGTGGTAGTAGTTCCTCTCTAAATGTCTTGTAGAATTCAGCAATGAAGCCATCAGGACCTGGGCTTTTCTTGGTTGGTAAGTTTTTAATTACTTTTTCAATTTCATCGATTGATTTTGGGTTGTTTAGAATTTTTAGGTCTTCTTCATTCAACTTTAGTAATTCATATGTATCTAGGAATCTGTCCATTTCTTCTGTGTTGTCCATCTTATTGGCGTATAGGTTCTGGAAGTAGGTATTGATGATCTTCTGGATTTCTGCTGGGTCTGTTGTAATTTCACCCTTTTCATTCCTAATTGCATGGATGTGGGCCTTTTCTTTCCTTTTTCTGACAAGGTTGGCTAAAGGTTTGTCAATTTTGTTGATTCTTTCGAAGAACCAACTCTTGGCTTCATTGATTTTTTGTATCGTTCTCTTAGTCTCCATTGCATTGATTTCTCCTCTGATCTTTATAATTTCCTCACTTGTATGAGCTTTGGATTTCTCCTGCTCTTCTTTTTCTAGCTTGAGGTTCAGCATCAGGTTGTTTAATTGGGCTTGTTCTGTTTTCCTAGTATGTGGATCCATTGCTATGAATTTCCCTCTTAAGACTGCTTTCATTGTGTCCCACAGATTTCAATATGTTGTATTGTCACTGTCATTTAATTGAAGGAACTGTCTGATTTCTTCTTTAATTTCCTCTGTGACCCATTGGTTATTCAGAAGTGTGTTGTTCAATTTCCACGTGTTTATGAAATTTTCTGAGTTTCTTTTGCTATGGATCTCCAATTTCATTGCACTATGATCTGATAATATACAGGGGATAACTTCAATTCCTTTGCACTTACTTAAACATGTTCTATGTGTGAGTATGTGGTTTATTTTGGAGAATGACCCATGTGCAGCTGAAAAGAATGTGTATTCTGATTTTGTGGGGTGGAAGACTCTGTAAATGTCTGTTAAGTTCATTTGTTCAAGAGTTCAATTGAGTTCTAGTATTTCATTACATATTTTTTGTCTAGTTGATCTATCTATTTGGGACAGTGGGGTATTGAGGTCTCCCACTACAATTGTATTAGTGCATATATGACTTTTGATGTCTGTTAGTATTTGTTTTATATAGTTGGGTGCACTATTGTTTGGTGCATATATATTTATGATTGTCATGTCTTCCTCTTGGATTCTTCCCTTTACAAGGATGTAGGGTCCTTCTTTGTCTCTCTTAATCAGTGTTGGTTTGAAATCTACTTAATCTGCAAAGAGGATAGCTACTCTTGCTTTTTTGGGGGGTTCCCATCACATGGAGTATTGTTTTCCACCCTTTAACTTTCAGTCTATGAGTTTCATTTTCAATTAAGTGTGTTTCTTGTATGCAGCATATTGTTGGATTTTGCTTCTTGACCCATTCTGCCAGTCTATTTCTTTTGATTGGTGAATTGAGACCATTAACATTGATGGCTATAACTGATATGTATTGACTTATCATTGTCATGACTTTTCCTTTTTGTTGGGTTCTCCCCCTTTACATTTAATTTATTGTCGTGCCCGATGGGTTCATTCTGCTGTGCTTCCTGGGGTTGTGATCCTCATTGTCTGGTCCTAGGATTTTGTCTAAAATTTTTTGGAGTGCTGGTTTGGTATTCATGAAGTTCCTAAGGTGCTCTTTGTCATGAAAGTATTTTATTTCTCAATCAATTCTGAAAGATAGTTTTGCAGGGTACATCAATCTGGGTTGGAGGCTGTTTTCCTTTAGGGCTTAGAATACATCACTCCAAGCTCTTCTTGCCTTGAGGGTTTGTGTTGAGAAGTCTGCTGTGATTCTGATGGGCTTTCCTTTGTATGAGATTTGTTTCTTTTCTCTAACTGCTTGTAGAACTTTGTTCTTCTGTTGTGTTTCTGGAATCTTAACAATTATATGCCTATGTGTAGATTTTTTTTTTAATCAAGTCTAGTTGGAGTACTATAATGCCTCGCTTTTCTGTATTTCAAGTTCTTTTCCCCTGCTTGGGAAGTTTTCTGCCATTACTTCTGTGAGCAGTTTTTTTTTTTTTTTAATGTCATCTGCACTCTCTCCTCTTTCTTCGTTGACTCTTATCAGTCTTATGTTATTCTTCTTATCTTCTATATCTGAAATTTTGTCCTCACATTAGCTCATTCTGCTGTGTAGGCTTTCAATGGAGTTTTTGATCTCCTAGAACTCTGTTTGCATCTGTTTTATGGATTCCATTTGTTTCTTATATTGGGATTCCATCATGTTCCTCAACTCCTCTCTAGATTTATTAATCATGTCTTGCACTACTAGCAAAATCTCTGCTGTTATGTGAGAAATTATTTTGGATTTCATTTTTTCCAGATCCTCTTTTGTTGCCAGTTCAGGGAGTGCAGGTGGTTGAATATCAGAGTGTTCCATCTCATTTCCCTTTGGGGTTGCTGTAGGTGATCTGGAAGTTTGGTTTTGGGACTTGTTTACATGTCTTCTCATTTTGATGGCGTGGGGGGTTTGCTGTTGGCACCCACGCAGCTCACCTCCTCTGAGCTGGGAGCAGTGGAACGATGGCCCAGAAACCCCTTCCTCTGGGCTGGGAGCAGTGAAAGAGTGGCCCAGAAGCCCCTACCTCTGGCACAAGTGTACATACATCTGTATGCATCCACTAATATACATTATGTCTATAGCTACATGTAGATATTAGAGTAGAAGAGTAAGTCAGTGTTTTAATCTTTGCATAAGTAAAAGCTAGAACTTTTAATGGCTTACATCTTTAATTAGGAGGTTTTGTTTCTTGATATGACAAAAACTTAGCATATTCTATGAAAGAGAATAATATGAGTCATAATTTTCATTCTTTAAATGCCACAGATGCTAGTTATTTTAATGAATAGTCTTAGGTGTCTAAGATAGTTCTCACTTTTATATTCATAAATACGTTTTTGTTTAGCTTTTAAGAACATGTTTTGTTTATTAAAATTAATTCATGGTGAATATTTATTTTATAAACTAAATTAAAATTACAATGCCAGTGATACTCTGTCTTACAGTTAGCAAAATTAAAACAAAGACTTTATTTTGTCTTAAGAGAGTCATTGACAGGCCATTATTTTCACAAAATAAGAGATTGTACTACCACATTTCTACTGAATAACTGGAGATTTGGGTTTATTTATGATTTCAAAATTTCAATTGTCCCATAGAACTGCAATTTTGAATGACAAGACATTTCTGAAAAAGTTCAATCTTTCATTTTTCTTTCTAGAACCATCTCTAATGTTGTTCTAGGGCATAACAATTTAGAAATATCCGTTGACTGGGACAGTTTTGGGGCCAACAGTTTTGAATATTAATATACTAGACATATTCTTCTCAAGATGATGGTAAAATATAGTCTGAAAACATGTAAGGCTTACTAGGGCTCTACTTAGATAAACAAACTTTTGCTTTATTTCCTTGTACTTTTATCATGCCATTCCAATTGAGATTGTTGGATTTCTGTTTCTTTTCCAGGGCAGCTCCAAAGCTATGGGACATTTCCCACAACAATAATGACCGAATTCTACACTTTCCAAAGCTCAGCAGGGAAGAGAGAAAACAAGGAAAATGCACAACCTCAATATCCAATTACTCTCATATGTGAACTTAGAGAGTATCTTAGAATGAAATATTTAAGAAAAACAGAAAGAAAACTAAAAACAAGATGAACATAAGCCAGGTATGGTGGTGCATGCCTGTAATTCTGGCATTCTGGGAGGCTGGGGAAGGAAAATTGCAAATTCCAAGTCCACTTTTAGATAATGCTGTATCTCTCATTCAAGAGATGCAAACTAATACAACAGGGAGATTCCATCTCATTACATTTCTTGTTATCAAGAAATCAAACAATAACAAATGCTAGAGGGGATATGAGTGAAAAGAAACCCTTCACTGTTGGTAGGAGAGTAGACTGGTACAACCACTGTGGAAATTAGTGTGGAGATTCCTCAAAGCACTAAAACTAGAGATTCCATTTGACCCAGATATTCCCCTTTTTGTTATCTTTCTGAAAGAATTAAAAGCATCATACTATTGTAGATAGATAAAGTTAATGAGATATCTTGTAGGCAGTTAGACAGGGCGGCCCTCAAAGCACCAGCCCTGGAGGAGCCAACATAGAGAACAATTGAGGCACATTCACTGGTTAGTATTATAAAAAAGAAATGAGGCACTACTTTCCCTAGAGATAGATAGCAGTGATTGATATTCTAAATGGGAAATTCCTTGTATGTGACTTGTTTGCTCATTTGATCCCTATTTAATCAATATTACTGGGGTGTACTTGTAATCTTATTGATTGGTCATGGTTTTTCCCCACCTCATGCCCACCTTGTAATTTTCCATTGGGTCTTACAGTTTTGTCCCACTTTGTACCTGGTTCACCTCATGGCTTTGCCATAAAAAAAACCTTTGAAAAAGTGGGATAGGTTGACAACTCACTTTCAGATCCCCCTTCTGTCTGTCTTAGAGAAGCTGTCTTTCTCTCAATAAATTTTTTCCAACTCTTAACCTCCATTGCTCCTAGAATTCATTCTTTGATTTTAGAGAACATGAACTCCTATTTTGGATATTTAGCAGATTTAGGAGTTACATCTATTTCCCCTACATCAATACCACAGTGATATATGCACACCCATGTTTACAGCAGCATGCTATTAATTTGTAATAGCTAAATCTTGAAAACAGTCCAAATGCCCATCAACCAATGAATGTATACAGAAGATGGGGTTTTTTTATACAATGGAGTACTATTTAGCCACAAAGAAGGAGAAACTTGAGACATTTCTAGGTAAATGGATGCACCTTGAGACCATACTCTTAAGTGAAATAAATAGGACACACGTGTCACATTTCTCTGGTGTGAGAAGCTGAAAGTGTAAGTAAGGACCGAAATGTACAATAGATATTGTGAAACAGGAAGAAGATGTTCAAATGGGAAGGGGAACTAGGGAGGGAGAAAGGGGGAAAGGAAGGAAGGAAAAATAAAAAAATGAGAAATGAAGAAAAAATGGAAAACTTTTGTAAACAAGGAGGAGAAGAGAGGTTGAAGGGAAGAAAAATGGGAAAAAAAAGAAGAATCAAGATCTATCATGTACAGGTACACATGATCTCTGATGAATGTGATCTTTATGTATATCTAAAATCTACTAATAAACTTTTTTTAATTAAAAAAGGATAATGGGTATTATGAGCAATTTCAGCCAAAAAATTTGATATCACAGATGAAATGGAACAAATTTTTTTGAAAGATACCATCTACTAAAACTCACCAAAGGAGAAATAACTAATCTAAACAGCCTATTCCTATTAAAGAAATTGAAGCAACAATTAACTTATCAAAACAAAAAACACTTAGCTCAGACAGCTTCACTAATGAATTCTACCTAACATTTAAAGAAACAATGATAAAACTGTATAATCTCCCAGAGTGCAAAACTAGAAGGATCACTTACCAACTCATTTTAAAAGGCCAGAAATACCCTAATATCAAAATTATAAAGAAGTGATTATACTAGATGAATATTTTACGCAAATACATGCAAAATACCAACAATAACAACATAGTTTTGAAAAGTATACATCATGACCACATATATATATATATATATGTATATTCCAAGTATACAATTTAAAGTTCAATTAATCTAACTCATCCCATCAGAAAGCTTAACAAAGAAAGATCATGTAATCTTATCAATAGATGCAGAGAAGGCATTTGATAAAATCTAGCTCCCACTCATGCTTAAAATAAACTTCATCAAATTAGGACAATAGGGAGACTTCCTTAACTTGATAGAGCACTTACAAAAAGACAACTGGTAAATTCAAAGGAATCAGATGCTTTGTCACTAAGATCAGTAGCAAGACCATCCCCTCTCATCACTGCTACTCAACACTGTACTGGAATTCTAGGTACTATAAAAGAAGAAAATGAAATGAACATGATTTAAAATGAAGAAAGATTTTTCAAAGACATGTTTGTTTCCATAAAAAATCCTAATGAAACAACAAAAAAGTCCTAGACAGAAGTGACCTATATATAGTTAAGATTGCAGGATACAAACCTCATTTGCTTTCCTCTATAACAGCAATGAAAAGGCAGAATGTGAAATTAAAAACACAAAACCATTTATATTGATACAAAAAGAAATATTAGGAAAAAACATAATAAATGTACAAGATATGTGCTAATAAAGCTATAAAACTCTGATAAAACAAATCAAAGAAGGTAGAAATATATAGTCAATATACAGAAAGAAAATTAAATATTGTGTAGATGTAATTGTTTTCAAACCTGATCCATAGATTCCTGGCAAGACACTTTGTGGAATCAACAAATTTCATCTAAAGTTTAAGTGGAAAGCAAAGGACCCAGGGCAGGTTACAACACAATATGAAAAAACCCACAAAATCAGAGGATTGACACTATCCAACTTCAAGATTGTCTGCAAATACAGTCAATACAGTGTTCTATTGGCAAAAGAACAGAAAAAAAAAAAAAAAATCAGTGAAGCCGAGTAGAGATCTAGCCTGAAAGTAACAGGGAATTCAATGGAGAGAACAGTGTTTTTAAAAAATGGTGCAGGAACAAATATATAGCCACATACAAAAAACTGAGACTCAGATTTTTACAACTTTATTGACTTAAAATGCAAAACTACAAAAGACCTAGAAGATAATCTGTTTTTCTTTTTGCATTTTTTGAGAGCGAGTCTCCCTATGTAGTTCAGGCTGGCCTTGAACTCACTATGTAGCCCAGGTTGGCCTTGAACTAGCAGTGATTCTCCTGTCTCAGCCTCCTGAGTGCTATAATTACAGGTGTGCACCACCATGCCCAGCTAAAAACCTAGATGGTAATATAGGAGAAAATCTAGATGACTTTATTTAGCAATGACTCTTTATAAACAACATTGCAAGCATGATTTATGATAGAAACAATTGTAAGCTGGATTTTATTAAAATTAAAAATTTGAACTGAGAAATACAACAGTAAAACAAAGAAAGACAAACTAAAGTGTGAGGGAAAACATTTGCAAAACATATCTGGTACAGGACCAGTATACAAAATCTACCAAAAAACCCAACCCCCCCCAAATAAACAACCAAACAAAAAAACAAAAACATAAAATTCAACAGTAAGAAAAGCACAACTGAATTAAAATATCTGAAAAGAAATCTCAATTAAAAAATACCCACTTGGTATATATACATACGAAAATAGTTCCACATCATATGCTATTAAGGAATTGCAAATTAAAATAATGAGATTGCACATCTATTACAATGATTAACATTCAAAGCATGGAAAACACTAAATAGGGTGAGTATTTGGAGCAGGAGGAATTCATTCATTCCTGGTGGGAATATAAAATATATAAAATGGTACAGTCACTTTGGAAAACTGGTAGTTTCTCCCAAAACTAAAGATATTCTTACCATTTGATCTACTTTCTTAGGTATTTTCCCAAAGAAGTCGAAAACTTATGTCTTGAAAAAATCCCATTCCCAAATGTTTATGGCAGCTTCAGTCATATGTGAAAATGTGATATGTGAAGATGTCCTTCAGTGGAAGACTGGGTAAACCATGGTATCTTTATACAGTGGAATATTACTTCATGATTTAAAACAATCAGATATCCTGCCATGCAAAGATGCAGAAGAATTTAAAGGCATCTTGTTAAGTGGAAGAAGCCAGTCTGGAAAGGCTTTGTTCTGTATGATGCCAACTATATGGCATTCTGGAAAAGGCAAACTACGAAGCTAGTGAAAAGATCAGTGGTTGCCAGAGATTGAAGTGGGAGAAATAGCAATAGGTAGAACAAAGAGGATTCTTAAGGCAGCAAAACTATTCCATATGAGACTATAATGGTAGGTAAATGTTATTATACATCTGTGAAAACTCACAGAATGTACAACAGAATGATCCCTACTGCAAATCATGGACTTTAGTTAATAATTAATGTCTCAATATTGGCTCATTACTTGTAACAAAAGTGCTACACTAATAAAAGCTGGTAATTATAGGGAAAATTGTGGGTGATAATGAGGTAGAATATGGTAACTCTCTGTACATTTTGCTTAGCTTTCCTGTAAATCTTACATAGCTCTAAAAATGAAGCATATTAACTTCCAAAAATCTGTCCTAGAACATGGTTAACTCTTGGTTTAGAAAATAGACATAACAGGGGTGGATATGTTAAAAGTAAGTGTCACAGGTTTGAGAAATTTTATAGAGGACTATGAAATAGGACTATAAAGGTTCCATGAAAGGTCATGAGATAAGCAATTGTGTAAATTAAATGGCACTGGAAAACAAGCGGGAAGAATAAAATTTTTGTTAATGAGATGGATAAATTTGAAAGGATTGCAATATTTTAAATCAAACAATAATGTCCTGTATTGGCCAGCTTTCCTGTTTGGTACAAATTATCCAACACCCACAATTTAAAGGAGGAGAGATTTAATTTGGCTCATAGTTTCAGGGGGTTCAGTTCATGATTGGCTGACTCTCAGGCAGAAATATCAAGGTGGAAGGGTATGGGACACCAACAGTGCTCAGTTCGTGGTGACAGGGAAGCAGAACCCTGGGGAAGGATGGGATCAAAAAACATGCATACCCTCCAAAGGCACATTACCAGTGACCCAACTCCACTGTGCCCCATCTCCTGACATCACATTCAGCTATGAATATCAGTGGACTAATCCGTGGATGAGTATAGAACCCCCATGAGCCAATCACCTCTCCAGGAGTCTTTTAATTCAATCAAGTTGATGATCAAGACTAACTGGCACATTCCCGCTTTTTCTTTTAAAGGAAATTTTTTCATTCCCCCAACATCTTGAACTCCATTTTCCAACATTATATATAATAGAATTATGAATGTAAAGATATTTACAACACTCTCATTTTGTCAGATATTCAGATATAAAACACAGTTCTAAAGCCATATAGGCTATCAATTGGACTTTGGAAATTGATATGTTTTGAAGCTATTTTAAATAACTACGCATTTGGTACCTTCAACTGATGACAAGTTCCTTGTCATCCCTCCCCTAAACACAAAACACTTAACACAATAGGCTTTCTACCAATAGTAATTGACCAATTTAAAATCTATCACCCAAATAAAAATTATTTAACTCAAAGCTGCTGTAATTATATCAATATGTAATTGCTATGGTTGGACAACTAGATTTTTTTTTTTGGTACTGGGGATCAAACACTGGTACTTGCACTTGCGAGGCAGGTGCAGTGCCACTGAGCTAAATCCCAGGCCCTAGAATATTTTGTTTTGACTGGTCTTTTACTACTATTAATGGAAAATATATTGACTCTCCATATCCTTCAATATTATTTTAGCATGTTCTGATAAGGCGAACTTACTCCTGTCTGGTGCTTAGGGTCACCAAGCATAATTTCTCTCTATAGGCTTGAAAGCCTTCAGTACATCTTGGAGGAGTAGATGGGCCTTTGGTTAAATATTTCCTGGGTTACAAATCTTTATCCTACCAGGTAATGCAAAGTGTTGACCTATTTTCCTTGCTGAAAGGCTCTAATGTCGAGAGTAAAGATTTCTTCTGTGACTGCCTGGTGCTTGTTTCGGTAGTAGAACAATAGAAAATTCTTGCTCTTACACACATGGTAGTGTTTCCATACTAAATCTTTTTTTTTCCCTTCTTACTAAATATTCTTAGTTCCTTCAAATTGTCTTCATTAAGCTAGTTTTCAGTCTTTAGATGATGACATGTTCTTAAAAAATTCTACATTGTCATGAATATCTTACTCTATTGCCTAAGAATAAACTATAATATTAGCGACATTAGCACTAGGATGAGGTAAGGGAGACAGTTACCTCTGGAGCAAAATTTAATAGACTGCCAAAAATCTCAGGGCTCAAGATAACCAATATTTGAATGCAATATTTGCAAAAAATAAAAACATTGATTTTTAAAAGTCCATGATGAATAAAGTAACAATATTTTAAATAAAGATGAGGCTAGGCTTTGTATGGGATACAGAAGCTGAATATTACAAGTACAGAGACACTTCCAGTCTTTATTGGAAATTTCATTTTCTTGGAGTTACAATCCAATTTGGACACTGGAGATTCAATTTTCCAAAGGAACCAGCCTAACAGCATTGGAAAATGAGTGCTCATTTCAAGGATGCCCAATGTGCAACATGTGTAAGAGATACCACTGACAATCCTGTCTCTGGTCTGAGGTTGCTATCACTAATACTGCCTCTACTTCTCACCAAAGTTCTCTTGAGCTTTATTGCACCTTTGCTTCCAGCCCTCACTACATCCTTTATGCCACATTACTCCTGATGATGCTTATACACCTGGGAAAGCTCATTCCTAACTCCATCCAAACTGACATGTGTTGGAATGATTTTTTTGTAATTGTATGAAAAGTATTGGAAATCTCATCCTACCTGATTTTCAAAAACTGCAGTTTACAGATATGTAAAATTTGTCATTCATACTGGCTTTTCTTAGACATTGAATATAATCAATGCATTACATTTTGCCATGAGACCAAGGTAACCATGGGAAAAGCATTTTTCCATGTAAACTGATCTTTAGAGGTTTATGTTCTGTAGAACCTATCTCATAAATTCAAGTTGGTGATAGAGACAGAAATTGGGATGCTAACAAGCTGTAGAAAAATTGTTCTTTAAACATATCTTAGGCAACAAGCACCTCTTTGCCCCAAAGTTGTCTTAGAAAATACAGCCTAAGTAGGCACCATTATTTGCACTTCACAGCCCAAGTATCTAACACCATCAATATTCCCTTTTAAAAAAGAGTCTAAGTTTCCTAACAGTATATTTTAAACTAATTACAGTGGGAAATCCAAAGTTAGATGATTCAAATTGCCTCTGTAATGTACTTACACCTAAAAAAGAAAATCATAGAAGATGAAACATCATTGCCTGCAGGGAAGATATAATGTCTGAATCACCTTAATTTCTCTTCTTCTCACTCATCCCCTATAACATTTTATTAAATATTTTTTCTTCATTTGAATATAATCCATGCAAGATAGAGGCAAACAAAAATATGTTTCTTCTGGGGCAAAGCAAATATAAAAATCACAGAATATGTCTACATTTAGGGAATAAGAGGAATTCCAGATTTGGGGAGAAAGTTTAGAAGATGAGCTCTTGTGAAATGAGCACCAGGAAGAGTTAGTGTGAAAGTGAACGACATTAATCATGTTGGGATTATCCACTTTAAGGGATGTTTGTTCTATAAATGATTTGCTGTAAGCCATGATGTTCCCCCAGCTCACCACTGAAGCATCGATCTACTACAAAGGCATAAAACATGACCTTTAGCCGTGATTATTCTAACATATTTATGAAAAACAAGGAAGACAAATAGAAGAAACATGAGAATAAGAATTCTCTTTTCAATAGGAAACAGTAGCAGTGTCCGTGATGGACAATGACAATGATTACAACAAAACAACAGTTTTGATTTATTGAGTATGTGAGAGGAACAATACCCACTTACTAATGGTTATTAGTTTGAATTATTTCAACAACATTAGGAATTCAATATTGTTATTTTTGTTTGAAAAGTGAGCAAACATAAGCTCAGAAATGTAACACACCACCTCAAGTCATACAGCTGATATACAGTTGTCATGGTAGTCAGGCTCAGATCTCTCTGCCTCTGTCAGCTGAGTCTCTTGAAGTCCAAATGCAGCTGTTCAGGTTCTCTCCACCAGACTGCCTGGTCCCTAAAGAGTCAATCCCCAGACATCATCCCAGGTTTGACAAAATGCTCCAGTAATTTCTCCAACTCACACCTACAAATCAGCATTTTTTTTCCAACTTCTTTCTCCAAGGGCCTCTGTTTTGAGGAGTGTGGTATGGATCAAGAAGTCAGCATTTCCACTACTGAAAGGAATCATCTATGCTATAAAATTATCAATATTCTGAGTTTTAGATTTTTTTTCTACAAAGTACATTTGAACCCTTTGACTAGCACCTTTGATGAGCTACTAAATTCAGTGTTCTACAGTGACAAATCTGAAGGGCAGCTCCTTTGGTTTTCCACAGGTTTTCCCTGGTTATTCTACTCAAAATGGCTCTCTAGGACCAACGCCAAAGAAAGCCAAGTTGCTGTGAAGCATCTCACTAGCTTTGGCCATTACATAAGATTCTCTTCTTCAAATGCTTATCCTGCCCCACCAGCTGACAAATTCTTTCTGCCTTTCAAATCCAGTTCAAATATTAACAAACCTTTTGTCAAGCATCCTGAAGCCCACTTCCCCTGAGTACAGTCAGCCTCTCATTCTTTTGAATTTCCATATTATCACTTTGCATTGCCACCACTACCTTCACTTGGCACTCTGTAACTCTTCATGTGTGATTCTTCAGTTTTGTCTAGCCTATAAACTGACTAGTTCAGATGCAGCAAAGCCATAGCCTGTAAGTTGGACACAACTGTGTAATATTAAAAATATACTCTATTTTAATAAGGAAGTTTTGTTATTTATATACATTAAGTATATTATATAGTTTGTTTGCAGCCCAAGATAATTTCTCTTCACTCAGTGTGGCATAGGTGTGCAGATAAAATCCATCACCTTTGTTATCCCAGTAATTACTACAGAGATTGGCATAGAAACAATCCTTAGTATTTGTTTAAAAACCATAAAATTTTGTTTTTGAAAACTATTGCCTTTTGGAAGATGTACTTATTAGGAGCAATTTTTTTTCTTTGAGGAGCTTAACTGAAATCATAGCTGTTGAACCAAATTTATTCTAAGTTCCTACAACTTGATTTATTAGGATTAAATCTGCTATTGTACCTTTGTTTTTGCTTGCAGTTGCTGCCTCCATGCTTAATACCAACTTCCCTTCATACAATCCAAGATGTCTCACATAACAAGGAGAAAAGTGGGCCCTTAAGAAATCAAGGTACTTGCAAAGTCAAAGCCTAGTGGGAGAGCTGAACCAGGGATCTGGCTCCCTGAGACCTTTTGTTATTCTTTCTAGTAATTCAGGGTACTATGAAAAAAATAATAATAATCTTTCAAAGCTAATTTATAGCTCTTTGACTAAAGAAATTTTTCTTTAGTACTTGCAGGGAGCACTACACCATGGAAAAAGTTGCCACCAAATAAGCCAAAAAAGGTCATTCATTAATTCAGTTTTAGGAATATTGATCCCCTATTGTGAATTGTGGTTTAGCTCTCTTAATGAAAAAAGCAATAAAATGCAAATACACACTCATCCAGACAGATTAACAGTCAATACTAAAAGGATAAGATATTGCACTGACCATAGTCTGTGTTTTCTGGCTCCCAGCAATTTGATGGCCAAAAATAAGGTGTCTGTGGGGGAAAAAAGGAGATAAGCCAAAGTTAGATACATAAAAATTTGATAGTTTCTGGTTTATGAACTGTTTATCTTCAGCAATTGTCTTGAATAGTTTACTAGTGATATGTGGTTTGCAATTCAGAACAAATTACCAGAGAGACACTGTAAGGTTTTTATCCATGATTAATTTGCTGGCCAATTATTTAGCCTCCAATTACTTTGCTGACCAATTACTAGCAGATATTTAAAATGTCATACACTTGGTGTAATTTCATACCAGTGGGCATAAAAGAAAAAGATCTAATCGCATTTTTCAAACAAAAGTTTCATCCAGAGAGATCTAAAAAGAGAATATTATTGAGCAAGACCTGAGATGAAATGTTTAAATACATTATACTGTTTTTATACATCACAGATTTCATCACTGCCTTTGATAGATCCAAAAAGCTCAAATGACAAGAATCTTTGGAAGATGAGCAATCATTTGCTCGTCTCCATTAATTACATAATGAAGCTCTCAAAATTATCCAGCCAGATTAAAGCAACTTTTTACTTTCACTTTACATTTTGTATTAGTACATTTGCAATACATAATTCTCACATTCCTTATGTGGAGCTTGTACAGACACGTGAACATATCACATCTTAATTCTTTTCTATCCCCTTTCTCTTTCCTCCTTCCCTCTCCCTCCAGCTCTCGATCCCTTTTCCATTTGAGAAACTTCTACTTCCCTACTTTCTATTATCTTTCATTTTGTTCTTTGTAATTTGAGTTTCTCGTTTAAGAGAAACCTTGTAATAGTTAAGCATGTGTCTCTGATTTATTTCACCTTATATTATGGTCTCAAGGTTTTGAAAACATTCCTTCATAAAGTCATTTATTGCTCTAAAGTTTTAACCACACAAAGCACTACTACCATCTTAGTTGATTGATGTGGCTAACCATAGGCAGAATTCTGATTTTGGTAAAATTCTAGAAACTGAATGACTAAAGTAAGAAGAAAATGTCTGATCAAGAGAAACCCATTATTTCCGGTTCACTGCTTTGGTACAGAGGGCTCCCGCTCTATGGCTCTGACTTGCTGGGTATGCGGGGTGGGGGGTGGGGGGTTCGGAGCCCACATGAACCAATGGCATCACTCCCGCAGTGGCTGGGGTGGGTGGTGGAGGCAACGTTTCTGGACGTCATTTAACCAAGAAAAAAGGTGGAGACCACATCCCAGAAAGGTGGAAAGATTATCTCCCAATTGGACAGCAGATGCCTGGGACTCATTCCATTGCTTTTAAAGTACCTTTGCAAAAGAATTTTAAAGTGAATCTTGCTCCAGAAGAACGCTTTTCTCTTTTGGATCTTTGTAACAAAATCCAAGAGCAAAATGAAGAGCTTGGACTGTTTATTGATTTAACATATACTCAGCCCTATTACAAATCAGAAGATTTGCCAGAAACTGTTCCTTATTTAAAAATTTGTATAGTTGGGCATCAGGTGCCCCCGGATGACACTATTTTCAAATTCAAATGTGCTGTTAATAAATTTTTGAAGGAAAATAAAGATAATGACAAATTTATTGGTGTCCACTGTACCCATGGTTTAAACAGGACTGGCTACCTCATCTGAAGATACTTAATTGATGTAGAAGGCATGAGGCCAGATGATGCAATTTAATTATTCAATAGGTGCCGAGAATATTGCATAGAAAGACAAAACTACGTTGAAGATCTTCAGAACGGTCCTGTCAGAAAGAACTGGAATTCCGGTATATCCAGATCAAGTGGTTTTGAAGACTCTGTGGAACCAGTCCACAGCAATAACAAGTCTATTAACCATGGACCGAGGTACAACATACAAAATCCAGAGTTTTCATATCTAGTACTGGCAACAATCAGTCAGAAAATTTTCACAAACTCAGAATGTTTACCAGAGAGGTCCTGTGCCCTTCCTGGCCCTGCTGGAGAGGACTATTCACAAAGGAGATACTTTTGGAATATGAAGCCAGATGGCAGTCAAGCAGCTCAGAATAAGAGGTGGTATTCTGGTGGTTACCAGAGACTATCTGCTCCAGCCTATTGGGGATGAAACAAGTGATACAGGCCTGTCCCGGAATTCTACCTGGTGAACAGAGCTGGACTGAAGAGTGCTGGAGTGATTTTCAGTAAAAAACAGGTCAAATTATTTTTCAGGTCAAATGAGGTTTTTTAAAATAACTTTATTGCCTCCTATGTGTTCAAGCTTAAAGGAGAATTGTGATAATATTACCTTGTTGCTGATAAATTCACATTAATTATAGCAATGCAAAAAAGTCATTCCAGTCTTAAATTTTTTTAAAGGAAGATATTTTAGATCTGATGAAACTATTAAGAACCTCCCTTGGAAATTATTTTTTAAAATTCTATCCTTTTTTCTATATATTTCCTTCTGATTAACTTGTGAGATGAGTATGATTATGATTAACTTGTGATATGAGTATAAATTTTTAGTGTTTCTGTTATGTTTTGTTGACCCAGTCATTAAGGGTATCTTTTTTCTCTAACTGTTCAAACTTTTACTAAAATCTACCTAGAAAGACAGTTTCTTTAGAACCTAGTCACTATTTGTATTAGTTCTGATATTTTTGTGATTAGGTATTTCTTAGGCAGTCAGTATTGGGATTTCACTAACTTCCTTGTACTGAATTTCCAGATGTGCCGTTAAACACAAAGATGGATGAAAATGTTAGGGATTGTTAATTGGGCAATAGAGATAGACTAACCAGCATGCTGGTTAATCAAAGGATAATTTTCCTGACAGGGTAAATGTCATCAAAGGGGTTGAACTATCCAGAAAGCTTGAAAACTTTTATAGATTTATAGAGGTTGCTCAGTGAATGGAGTTAAGATATGACCACAGGTTTCCTGGAATATCTGGGAAGACTGTTATTCCTCCTCTTTTGAACATAACTCTCTGGGATCTTTCTCCAGTTGCCTCTTACACTGGAGTGGTGATTTACCTCAGGAATACACAGGTAGATCACTTGAGAGGATGTTAATAATTTTTAGTTGCAGAGGAAGCTAGAAATCTTGGCTTGCTTGAGAAAGTATCTAATCATCATGACACATAGTAAACTTCAGCAAATATTTGAGGAATACTTGGGCAACTCAGATTCATTTTTTAAAGCCTCTTAATTTTGAGGATTTGTATCATAGAGTGTCTAATACTGTATATGATAGTTGTTTTATATATGAACAATGTGTGGAACCTGACCTTAACGAAGTACTGTAACTCAACTGTTCTCCTTGCCTGTATCTAATTTGGTCACGTGGCTCTACTTTATCTAAGTGATAGCTCACAAGGCTTTTCTCTGCTTGCCACATAAAAAAAAAGAAAAAGAAAATCCCATTATTATCCTTAAGATTTTATATTTTCTGAAAGACTGTTTCTAGCCCTGCCAACTGGACCTGCTGGACTCCAGACAGTGAGGAAGCAAGAAGACCACCTATTTCTGCACTTACCAAACCCTACTCCTTGAGATGCCAACTCCAAGATTCAGTGGAACAATGACTGCAGACATTAGTGTTGTGGGATTCATTGTATTTATTAATTAAATGTATGAACAATCCATGTGCAGTGAGTGTATTTGCAGTAACGTCTGATTACCTGATAATTCTCTTCTCTAGAAGAGTGATTCTCAAGGAGGGGAGGGAAATGGGTAGTTGGGGAGATCTGCCTGAATCTCTGGAAGAGCAGGTCTTTCTAAAGCACCTGAGTCCACAAGGGAACTTTTTACCTACCTTCCACTCTTTTTTGGCAAATACTGCAGTATAATAATAAAGAAGGCTATTAATATTAGTTTTGTGCACATAAGAACAAAATCACAGCAGGGATTTTAGAAGAAAAGACTGAATCACTAGAGAAGATATTAAGCCTTATATGGACAATGCGCATACCCCAATCCTGCTTGACTCTGTGGGAGATGTAGCTTTGAAGATTTATTTCTTATAAATAAAACTGGGTCGGGATTATAGGAAAGCCGGAGGGAGATGAAGTAGCTAAAAGCTTGCTTTCATGTGAGTTGCTGGTTTTGAGCTACTTCTCCTAGAATGCATTAATCTTTTTGCAGTGCTTCTTTATTTTGTATGCATATCTATTTATCTGATGGTGTATACTTTTCCCTTCAAAACCATTAGAAATGTTCGCAGCTATGTTCTTGGAACTCATCTTTATTTTTATCATTTGCCTTAGCAAAAATTTCATGACTGTAAAAACAAACGGTGAAAAATCTTGTCATGTGATATTATGTGGAGATCAATATTTTTCACTAATATTGGAAGATTTTTTCCTTAGGGAAAAATGTTTTGACTTAAAGTAACAGATCCCAGAAGAGAGTAACAACCTCTGATAGTTTGTCAAAAATTAAAAACATACTTTTACAGTTCTCGACTTTAGGATTTTGGGGGCTGGGTACCAGGGATTGAACTCTGGTCCTTGCGCTTGCCCAGCAGGTGGCGAAACCACTGAGCTAAATGACTTTAGGATATTTAATGCACAAGTGTCTCTGTTTTTCACTGCTGGCTTACGTAGTTACCATAAAATTTATCAGAAACTCTCCAGCCATTTCTCACTGAGCTTTGGCACACATATTGATAGGAAGACTCATGAAGGATATCTGCATGGAGAATCCTGTCTGATCTCAATTCCACTTAGGAAAGAATGACTGGACAATTGCAAGTTTATAGTGAATGCAAAAATCAAGTGATTAGATCACGTACTAAGACACTGAGGCAATTTTACTCTGGCAGGTAAACGAAACAGAGAATTCTGTCTGTCTCAAATGCATGCCCTGAAGCCTCTGAGGTTCCTGATGGCGGCTGCACTCACCACCATTCAGTAGATGTGTCATGTAGACATGACACCATAAGCTTCCTATTTTACTCCGTAATTAAAAAAAATCCTTCAGAGAAGCTGAATTTCAGTTCATCATAATGAAGACCTTTCTGCTGCTTGGAACCAACATAAAAATGGAAGTGAACACCCTGAACAATAATATATCTCCTATTATTAAAGTTGCTTGAATATACATTGGTTAACGTCTTAGCTGGCATTAAAGTAGAAATTTGATTAATTCTGATTCTTCTGTTGTTGATTTTTAAAAAATAATTTTAAGTTTAGAATTCTAGTAGATTTACAAATATATCCTATTTGGATGTTATTGTAAATGTTAATGGATTATTAAATTATGGAATATTAAATATATAATATTAATAAATATGATTTTAATATACTTGTACATATAATGTATATTATGTATCCTATCTATAAGCACATTGAAATTAGTAATCCTCTCCCTCTACCTTGTAGTTATTTAATTCATAGATCATTTGTACCTATTATCTTGATTTGTTCTAAAGTTCTTTAAAACATCTTTCTTCTCCTGACCGCACAGTTGTCCATTCCTAGCTTTGTTCATCAGACTCATGAGCCTGATCAAGACATTTTAACCATATCTACCTACCAATTTCAGTCTGGGGAATGACAAGAGCCAAGCTAAAGGTTTCATATTATTACTGGCTGAAGTCGTCCTCATTTAGACAAGGGCCATTCTATAGACTACTGTATAATGCTTCCCTTAAAGATTCTTTTGCATATGGATGGTCTTACTAACAATATTGATTGTGAAGATGAATACAATTCTTTATTTTCATAAACATTCAATAGTCTTTCCTTCAGAATTTGTGAGAATTTTGATAGTCCTAAAGTTTATTTCTAATTTCTTTGAGAATTTCTTTCATAAAATTAAGATTATACAAAAATACAATCCTTTAATAGTAAATAAGATCCTTTAAAATTATGAAGTAGTTTATGTATGCCTAGTTATCAACAATGTATCTGCTAATCACCAATACTTCTTATGTAATAAAATGTTAAACCTTAGGAATGCATGTTACTTTATGTAATACTTCTTATGTAATAAGAAGTATTCTTATGTAATAAAATACTTCTTATGTATTACTTCTTATGTAATACTTCTTATGTAATAAATACTTCTTATGTAATAAAATGTTAAACCTTAGGAATGCATGTTACTTTAACTTAATAATAAACTGTTTTAAGCTACCATTACTTCAAGTTTATCCATATAAAGAATAAAGCTGTATTATTTTAAAACCTTTTTGAACTAAAAGTTTAAAGTGCTTTACTTGAATATTATCACAGTTAATGGAGACTGCTTTAACTTCAAGAAATTCAGTACAAAAGCATCCTATGATTGTTTGCCTTGGGATAAAATCATCCAAAAAAAAAGTGGCACTCAGACTGTTTATGGAAGTCAAAGATCTTTGACAACATTTTTAAGCATATTTCCTCTTTGTTATAACTTTCCTAAACAAATTTTAGTGATTCAAAATACCATTCAGTCACTTCTTTAGAAAAAGAGCATTTAATAATACATAGAACAAGTGAGAAAAATGTTCCAGTCTGTGAAAGGTGGGCAATCAGGAGAATTCTCCAGCAAATGCCTTCTTCAGCATGCTAGAGTTCAAGCAGTCTGTGTGCCTTAATTTTATAGGCTAGAATCCCTCAGTCAGTTATGAATGATCCACATCTAATGAAATGCAGAACACATCCAGGTAAATCATTGTGAATTCAAAAGTGCACTGCACCCAAAATGACTGAAATTACTCCCCAGTCGTTTCCTCAGAGGGCGACTATCTGTCTCGTGGACGTGACCTGACTTCTACAAGTTTATATACTATCTTAGGCATCCTCTTGTCCTGGAGAGTGTACACACAAAGTGCTGGGCATGTCAGTTTTTGCAGAGCTGCAGAGGGGCCTCAGACAGTCTAGGATTTTTATACTTAGCTAAATTCCACCCTGAAGCTTCCAGTATTCCCATAACAGGATTCTGGGAGTGAAGATGGTCTGGGATCACAGATCACAGGTAGGGACCAGACAGTAGTAAATTTAATTATATCTCCCAGCTTCTTTCTTCTAGGTAGATATAACTTGAGACTCACTTCCTAAATTCTACTAAGTCACTTCTTAAATTTTTCAGGCTTTCTATATAAAAGGAAACTTCAATCATTACAAAAGTTGGCCTTCACAAGTCAACTTCACTGAACACACCAATTTTTCTCTGTTTATTAACTTTACTTCTTGAGTTTAACATTAGTGCCTAATTAGCCTAAGTCAATGTTTCCAAAAATTTTATTTAAAAAGAATAAAAAACAAGAAGTTGGCATCTAGTTCTCTGTTAAAGAATATTTTCATTTCAACTTACTTGAAATCGGTAAAAAGTCCCATCATCCTTGAGCGTGAGAACGTGATCCGAGATCGGAAAGAAGTAGCCATGGGCAGCCATTAATGTTCCCAAATGTAGTGCCTCCACTGTTTCAGGAAAGAAAAGGGGGGAAAGGAACATATAATAGCTTTAAAAATTTATTTTAAAAAGTTTTATTGTTGATTTACAATAGTGTGATATTTTGCCTGGTTCTTTTTGAGCACACTCTTGCATCCAAATTCTTGACATACCTGGCTTTAGATCCTTTCAGTTCTTTCACAAAAGGTACTAAGATGGATTTGGTCATTCCCAGTGACTGTACAGTGACCCACCTCATCCCAAGATCCCAGCCCATGAGAAGACAAAGTTAAGGAACAGATGAAGAGGACTCCACTCAATCTTCAGAATCTGGCTCCCTGATTTATAGAAGAGATGTGTGTTTGCTCTGTTATTATTCTCCCACAAACAATTCCAATGGAACTATGTAGCACTTAAAACATTTAAGTCTTTCACTTGCATCACTCCTTTTCCTGTAATCCTGACTATCAGCAATTTTTCTAATGATAATGGATCATTGTTAGATGATGTTAGCAGGGAATGTTAAGGCCGGACCATCTGTGCTGCACTGTGCGCCTATCACCCTGTGATTGCCCAGGACAGCTTCTGCTATTCCAGACAGGACCTAGAAAAGGACTAGCAAAAAGTTTATTTAACAGCTATATTCAGAGTACAATACTGAAATATTCATACTTTACATAGTAGGCAATAATTCCTTTCAACAAAAGTGCTAATAAATTTTGGTCAGTACAGTTATTACCACATTTGAGCAGAGCCAACATAATGTTTACTAACTTGAAGTCTAGAAATATGGAACTATGCCAAATAGTTTTCTAGTCCAAGATAAAATGTGTATACAGAAAATACCACAAATGATAGATTTATTTATCTGTTTAAGTAACTTTATATACAGTTCATTTATAGATGCATTTGTTTCTTACACAAAAAGTTCAAATGATTCTTTTAACTCTAGGAATCTTACAGAAATTCCAAGACTATATGGATCTATGTCTATCTCCGGCCATCAAGCATGAGAAGCTTTTACACCTCAGCAAGAATTGCTCACTACGTTGCTTGTTATTGTGTGCCTGAGCATATGAATTCTCCGTTGCCTCCCCTCCTAGCACCTATGTTGGCTAATAATTACTTGTTCAGTTTTTCATCTGTTGTGGGGTGCCACGGTGCTCCTTGATATTGGTAATTTCCAAATATTTTAACTGATCATTTCTTGTACTTCCAATCTATCACCACCTTGTTTTTGCTGATAATAAAGAATAACTGCCAATCAACTTCTTTCCCATGTCTCTGGAAGACTTATTAAACATGTTTGTCATTTTCACCACACTCCCAGTCAAGTCCATGTACACTATAAATACAGGTTCCTTCAATTCAAAGTCAAGCCCTTCTAAAAGCACATTCTGCTTTTGACAGAATAGCCGTGTGTCTTTATAAAAGCTCAAGCTGGTGCGGTGCTGTGGGAGGAACAGTTTGAAAACACCCACCATCTTTTGTTATCAAATTCTCTGTGCCTATCCACCTGCTACTAAAGGTAATAAACATGCCTGCAGGCCTTGTGTGAGAATTACATAAGTGAATTACATGCAATGGAGTTGCAGTGCTGCTTTGTGTGTAGTAGCTATACAATACATAGTTGTTATTGTGCTTCATTATCTCATTGCTGAATGAGTTTTACTCTTCTCCAGAGTACTTCAGGTAAGTCACTTTCATAAATTTGCCTTTAACTAAGCTTACTGAGGGAAGCCAACAGTTCTAAATAGCATCATCATTTCCCTATCCCCTTCATTATTTTTGCAATGAGTGTAAAATTAAAAGTGCAAGAGGATCGATGAGGATAGCTGGGGTGTAACAATGGGCAGGTGCTACAGCTTTGGACAAGTTCTGAGCCCCTGGAAAACCCTATCAAGGAGCATTGGAAAGAACATCACATGATGTCCATTGCAGGTTCTCCAATCAAGTGGTTCACTTATCTTCTTATAGTCATGTACATTCATTTTAGTCCCAGATTCTGTGGCCTGGGAAAATGGTATTAGCATACTTACCAGCAGGATAGAAAGACATGTCACATGAGGAAAGTTGTAGATTATAGGTAAACAAAAGGAAACTGAGTTGCCCAGAAAGCTAATAAAGAGCATCTGAACTCTAAGCATAGGAAAGAATGAAACTAAAATAAAACAAACTAAAAAATCAAAAATTTGGATGCTAAAGTTCTAATGAGGATCAGAAAAATGTAGTGAAACTGTGAGGCTAGAAAAATATTAGAAGCTAATGGGCATCAGAATATTTTTGATTGCCTGTATCTCCTTAGATACTAACTCTATTATAACTCACATACTTGCAGGGGACAAGGAGATTGCTTGCAGGTTCTTTCTCATGTGTCACAATCAGGCATTAAAAAATCCTTGTTGTTGAGAAAAAGAGTGAATTGGCTAGTAATCTCTACTTCCGTTTTTGAGGTAAATGCTCTGTGTTTTGTTTGAATTGATTACATATATTCTTTGACACTCCCTTCAATAGATACATAAATTTTAAGACTTTAACATAAAGAAAAATTTGTTTTGATACTTTTGGATCTTGTCTTTAATTTAAAAGAGTTATATTGGCAGGGATATATTTTTATAAGATTAAAATTTAGTTTCTAAGTAACACATACTTCATATGTCAAGTAAAATCAAACCATTTGATTTAATATTTAAGAAGACTGACCTTCTAACAAGGCTTATGAAATGATTTCAAGGTCTTTGGTGAGAGAATAACCTAGAGAGATTGAGATTATAGACGTTATAGTTTCCATTACAAGACCTCCAGGAAACAGCTCCAGGGCAAAATAAATAAGAAAAATTAGGAAGTTGAAGGATTTTTATGCTTTAGTTAAGCCTATACTCTCGACACTTCACTTGTCAATAGAAAAAGTAGCTACTGAGTCAATATTGATTAATGAAAGAACAAGTACATTCATGAGTAGGTGGCCCATAAAGAATATGAAAAACACAGCACTGCATGGAAAAATGCCAAACCAATTATTCTGTGGTGTAATTATGAGCAACTTGTTCAGCTCATCCAAAACAATGGTAATGCTCATATTGGTTTTTTTTACATTTTTGTACATTTTTAAAGTGAGGATATTATAGATATTTTGTAGTGGAAAAGATAATAATGATACTAATGGCATAAATATCAGAAAAGGATCTTAGAGTAGCTTGAGGTCGTGTTTTCAAGGTTGACTTGTTTATTGTTAGTGGTAAGCATGGAGCCACACTTTGGGATCCCATTGCTCCTACATTTCAGCCCTCCCTTAATTTAATAAGAATTTGAAAGACCAGTGATAGCTTAAGAACAAAGTACAGAAAGAATTTAATGACTAATCCACCAAGATCGACCTCCAAAAATGCCACACCAGATGGCTTGGCAACATTAATGCTGCTCACCAATATAATCACTAATTAATCTGTTAGTCACTTCACTCACACAGCTAAAGTTCAACAACAAGCTTAGTAAAAAAATTCTAGTTCATTTTTTATTTGGATGTTCAAGACATAAGCAAGCTCAGAAATAAAAATCCATCTCCAAATAACTGTTACTAGGTGAATAGTCTAGTGCAGCTTTGCTAAGACTGATGCATTCACAGCACTACTACTCAAACCCTGAAGCAATAGAATTATCAACATCCTTTAAAAGCAAAAAGAATTCTTCATAGCATAATTTGCTTTTGAACACAATTACCTCAAAATGTTAGCAGGATGAAAGCATGTTATAAAGGAGGATTGAGTTCTTCAGTGTGAAGTGCCCTATATTTATGATATAATTTCAAAACCAAGTAACATTCTTCTGTCCAGAGACACAATACCTAGCAGCTTCAGTGCCTCCCAAATATTGTCCATAATATTGAAATGATAGAAAAATATTTTTGAGTCAAAAAATAATAATCAAAATAATTCTCACTAAATCCTATCATATGTTGTTTACTTTTATGTGCATAGATTAAGAAATCAATTATTTTATATCCAACACACAATATAAGTATAATTATTGTGTGGGGAGAAGTACTTTAGAATGAAATCTATAGAAAGAAAAATGACAGTGGATGATATATCAAGGAAATTGAAATGCTAAAAAGTAGACAAAGGTAAGTTGCTTAACAGTAAAATAGCAAGCATTCATCAAGATGATTCTGAGTCATAAAGGAAAGATTTTGTTGGATTTATTACACAAGAAGACAAAGAAGTGGTCATTTCAAAAATCCATCACAATATTATATATATATTTTTAGAAATGGCACTTGAAAAGGCAAAATCAGTCATGTGGAAAAATCACATATGAAGAACATTTTATTCTCCAACAAAGCCAAATGAAAATAGACCATTACTATTTTTAGGAATTTCTTAAGTAAGTATATTTTCTCAATAGTTAGGAGTTAGTTAAAGAAGTATCTGGGCTCATCTCTTTTAAACATATTTCCACAAAGGAAAATCAAAGGCCATTTGGTTTTTAGCAATCATCCATCAGGTTACTGAAGTGAACAGTGAATGATAAGAAGGTGACAGAAAACAGAGGAGATAAAATAGATTTTATTTGAGGGAGCATTAGGTAATTAACAGAAGTAAATACTTTTTTCCAAACAACACAGCAAAGTATAGAACTTGTGCCCAGGTATTTCACTTGCTAGCTGTGTGAATTAGGCAAGAGACTTCATTCCCTGGCCTTGATAGCCTTCTCTCTGAGATAAAATTAATGAAGTACTGGTTTCAAGGTTAATTGTGAGGATCAATGGAGATAATATTTATAATGCATGTAAAACACTGATTGCAACATTAAAGCTCTCCAAAGACATGAAGTATGATGAACTGGTATGAAGCAACATATCCAATAGCACTTAAACTAGTTCAGAAGCTCACAGGGAACCTAGTAGCTAGTGTTAGTCTAGGCTTCCCAGTAATACTAAACATTTCTAATTCAATTCTATTTAATAGTGATACATGCATAGCTATGCTTATAGCAGCAATATTCACAGTGGCTAAGTTGTGGAAACAACTTAGATGTCCATCAATGGATAAATGGAAAAATAATATGTGGCATATATACACACTAGAGTATGATTCAGCCTGTAAATCTTGTCATTTCCAGGAAAATGTATTGTCCTGGAGATTATCATGTTAAGAGAAATAAGTTAGTCTCCAAAGTTAAAAATCACATGGTTCCTCCCATATAAACAATCTAAAGATAAATAAAGAAAAATAAACTTAAAAAGAAAGAAGGACAGAAAACTATAAGGTGGTTTTCTAGAGATAGGCAAGTGGACTGGGGGAGGAGAGTAAAGAGAGTGTGGTAATAGGGATGAAAATAATCAAAATATGTTATATGCATGCAAAAATATGCCATAACAAATCTTGCTATACTCTATATTAATACAGATCAATAAAAAGATCTCCCAGGTGATCAAGCTAGTCTTTTAAGTCCCAATGATGAGTCTTATGGCTTGTATCTGAATGTCCCCCTAAAGTCTCATGTGCTCACACTGGGGCTTTTCAGAGATGGCTGGATCTAGAGTGTGTGACACTGGGATTAATGGTGTGTAGTACTGGATTACCCCACTAATTGGGTCTAGGTATGCATAATGGGAAGGCCCGACCTGAGTGTGGGTGGCACCACCCAAAAGGCTTGTAGCTTGGATGCGATAAAAGTGAAAGGAAGGTTTGCTGCTGCTTGCTGCCTTCTCCCTGCTCTACCATTGACTATTTCTCCTCTGTGATGCCCTTCTGCCTTGCCACCCTGCCTGAGAGCCAGCTGGCTATGGACTGAAACCTGTACAAACTGAGAGCTAAAATAAATCTTTCTCCTTTAACTCATGGGTTTCAGGTATTTTGTCTCAGGAATAAAAAAGTAACTAAGACAATGTGTCTGCTCTGGAATATTCCTATATTTTTTCCTAGGCAGCAAAGAACAAAACCTTAAAGAGGTGTCTCATAGTTAGGGGAAAAGATTTCCAAATGCAATACATTCTGCACATTAGAGTTTAACAATCCAAAACATGAATAGCAGATGCCACAAGAACCCTCCTGGTTCAGGACAGAATTGGAAGGACTGATATGAGGACATACAGAACCTGACTATGTTGAGGAGGGACAGGAACAGAGGATGTCCAGCTAGTAGTGAGAATGAAGATGAATTATTAGGAAAGAATGATTTTTCTCTGACAATTAAAAAATTAATATTAAAAATTAACATTAAAAAAGCAGTTGAGCCGGGTGTGGTGATACATGACTGTAATCTCAGCACTCGGGAGGCTGAGGCAGGAGGTCACCGCAAATTAGAGGTCAGCCTAGGCTACACAGTGAGTTCAAGGTCAGCCTGAACTGTATATCAAGACCCTGTCTCAAAAAAAAACAAAAAAAAAAAACCCCAAACAAGCAGGTGATCGTAAATTAAGGATCCTTGTCGCACACAAGAATTAGACTCACCTACTTGCCTAATATTAACATTATACCTTAGATAATTTTTCAGATATAAGGAACAATGTTGAAATTTAAAAACCACCTATGTAATATTGGTGTAAAGAGCTCATTTAAGATCTATGTTATATAAACTATATGATATCAGGAAGTTCATTCCCCAGACTTAGATATCCCACAGCATAAAATGAGCGGCATTTTCGTATGATTCTGTTACATTTATTTGGCATAGGTATAAAATAGTATTCTGATGAGAGAAAAATCATGTTGAATTCATCCAAGCACATTGCAAGGAAACTATAAGACTCACAAGAGTCAAGTCAGTAATGAATTATAGTGGAAAGCAACATTACATCTGAAATTCAGCTCTGCAAAATTTCCATTGGTTTAACTGAACAAATGTGATGGAAGCAGGTGGGGGCATCCAGTTAACTTTTTAATAGACGGCGAGTATCTGCAGCATGTGTTGCTTACATCAGACAGAATACACTCCCCAGAACAAGGAAATTTGCACATGAGGAGAAACACTCAACTGCAAGTAAAGGTTCTTGGCTAGAGCACTAGTTTTGTTCCAGTCTGCATAGAATGAGTAAGATGTTTTATTTTTCTGGTCCTTAAGAGTTGACATTTGTAAATGTGGCTGTCAATCATCAAAATCACTCAAATTCTCATTCAAACACAAGCTGGATGTTGTGGCAGACAACTTGACACCTTTATTTTGCCTCCTGTGTTGAAGGGAAATTTATTATTTAATAAACATTTTTGCCATCGGTCAGGTCCCAATGAGCCAATAATAAATAAAAATTTCAAATGTGAAATATGAGTGGATTTTAATTTCAGTTCTTACAAATCAGTTTTCAGAATGATCAAAGGATGCTACAGTAGGGAGTTTTGTTTGCACAGAGCAAATGTATTGCTTATTCCAAATACATAGGAACTGGATTTATGTGTCTATTCAATTTACATATTTTGAAACACTCACTGTATAATATACATGTTTTAAATCAACACTGAGAAATCAATAGCTAATTAATATAAATAATACTTTTTTCCAAACAAAGGCTGAGTATGGAGTTTTAGCCAATAAAAAACTTCTATGTGAGAGACTTCTTTGAATGTATTTGGATTTAAAAATCAATTGTCATTCATAAAGAAAAAACAACATAGTCTTCTGTTAATATGTGCTAATAGTAGCTCTTCTAATGAAAGAAAATTAACCATCATTAAGGATAAGGTTAATTTTGTAGTTATAGCTTTGGTTATTGAGAGTCAGTTATTACATTTCAAAACAAAACCAGATAAAATGTACTTTTTTGTTTGTTTTTTGGAAATAAATGCTTCAACTGAGTGAAAAGCATAAGACATCAAACTGTCCACAACTGTTAAATGATCTTTATATGACAGTATCCTTTAAAGAAAATCTCAGTTTGCATAAATACAGGTACTTAACAGTTTTTTAAAAATCTGTGTATATATTGGTATATGTGTGTTTCACAGACCAAAGTAATCTGGAAATAAATGACTTGTAGGAATACCTAGATTCAAGCACAGATTGCATCCTATGGACAAACTGGCAGAGGCTAATTTCATCAAATAGTTTACTAAACCAGTTGTTAAATTTATTAAACAAGGCATATTAAATTTTTTTGCTTGCTGTTTTAAAACTAACACATTTCATCCCCAAGTTGAGTTTAATTTTAAGAATCAGAATGGAAATTATGACCACTGCATAACAATAGCAATATAGCAGTTTCAGAATCCATGAGGAAGAAACATGTATGAGCTAGTAGAAAGATTAACACACATCTCCCAAAATTTCTCTATTTTTGTGCAGAATTTGTCAGAAGCTTTTAAAAGATTAAAATCATTTAGCCTTTATAAGCATATAATTTTGTAAGATTTTTTTAATAAAGTGCAGAGAGTGGACAGTCTATTTCTAGAATTCAAATCAAGAAATAGCAGATGAAGTGGTAGTAATGGTAAAGATGACTTGATGCTCAGTGGGTGGAATCTCTGTCCACTACACTTAATATATTTCTGCTCTTGATGGAGAGAACAGAGCATCACGTGTCCGGACAGTGGTTATGCTCCTGTCTTTGAGCACAATGTCCTTCTGTATATTAACTCTTCTTTAGTTTTGGATATTCAAGTTTTTAACATTTTCACTGTACGAGAAACGTTCTTATGAGCATGAAAAATCTGTGTATAGCATACATCTTCAGAAGGACCTTTCCCCTGGATTCTCCTGTTTTACTTTCCACAGCCTTTGTGCCATCTCCACTTGAACACTGAATAAGCATCTCAAAGTCATCATGTCAAAACTCAATAGTTGAATTTCACCTCAAACCCACTCTTCTCAGTCTTTTCAATCTTACTTAAATTCAGTGCTTTTCTTTTCACTGCTCAGACCAAAAAGCTTGGATACTTGATGCCTGCCTTTCTTCCACTCATCACATCCAGTTCACAAGCACATTCGGATGATTCTACTTTTTGATTATATCTGCCCACTGATCAGCTAATCACTTCCATCAGCACCAGGTGCCCACTCCAAGTCTGTACTATCTCTTGGCTGAATCACTGTAGTAACATTTAAAACTGTCTTTATACAAGTCCAGCTCTTTGCTACAAGGATTATTTAAAACTGTGCATCAGATCATGTTGCTCCCAAAACTCTTCATTAATTTTCCACATTTCTTAGAACGGAGCTCATATTCCTTTGCTTGCCCTTATAAGACCCTTTGCAAAATGGCCACCAGTCACTTCTCTGTCTTCCTCTCATGTTCCCCTCCCCTTCACATACCCTGCTCTAGCACACAGACCTCCAACTCACCAAGTGTGCACATGCCCTACAGCTTTGATTTGCTGTCTCTCTGCACAGAATCAGCACTTCCTGCAGAATGCAGACATCCTACTTCCCTCCTTCAGTTAGACTCAAGCCAAAGCTATCACAATAGAGACACCATCCCTTACTACATGGCATAAAACAGAATTCATGCTCTACCTACCTTTCATTTGGCTTCCATTCTCATATAGTATTCACCAGTACTGATCCCATAATTTACCTATTTGTTATTTATTATTAATCTCTTCCAATGAATCTCTTAAGCTCAATGTAATTAAAGCTATTTTTGTTTGTTTGGTTGTTTGATTTCTCTTTGTTTGATCTGCTCTCTTATCAAGTGGCTTCACTTCTGGAATATTGCAAGGAACTAAAAGTATATTAGCAGGGCAGGGGATTTAGCTCAGTGGTGCCATGCCTACCTTGCAAGTGCAAGGTCTTGAGTTCGATCCCCGGTATCAGAAAAAAAATAAATAAAAATAAAAGTATATTAGCAAAAATGGATAAATGAATCCTACATTGTTTCACCGGACAATTTTTAGAAATAAAATAATGGAGTTAAAAGTTACACAAATTTTCAAAGTGTAGCTACATATTACATAATCAATTTTAAAATTTATGTAATTTAAATTCTTACCTCCAGAGTCTTGGTATTCCTATAAACTTGTGAACCACTTGGCATTATAATTTATTTCCTTTTGTTCATTTACAAGGAAAAAACAGTATTTTTCCTTATTTTGAATTAATTTGAGTTGTGTTTTAATACATTTAATTTTAACTAAAATGAATACATAACCTGACTCACAATGGTTCAACTTATGATTTGTCAGTTCTATAATGGCATGAAAGTAGCATGCATTCAGTAGAAATCATACTTTGCAGTTTTAATTTTAGCCTTTTCCTGGGGCTAATACATGAGTTTTTAGTATGTGTCTTAGTTATTTTTTCATTGCTGGAACAAAACTCCTGACACTAACAAGTTCAAGGAGGAAAGGTTAATTTCAATTCATAGTTTGTAGAGGGTTCAGTCCAGTCAGCTGGCTCCAAAGCAGGGTGGTATAGCAGAGGGTCATGGCAGGAGAAAGAGTTCATGGCACAGCAGGTAGGAAGCAGAGCAACTTCCTTCTTCTTTCCCTTTTTATTCTATCCAGGATACAAGCCTGATTGTTGGTGCACTGGCATCCAAGTGCACCATATAAGGGATGGCGCACTATCCAATAAGGGATCCCTTATCAATAAGTCCATCATTTACACCCAGAGCTATGCTAAACCAATCTGTGGACTAATCCAGTATCACACACCAGTGATCTGACACCTCCCAAAAGCCCCACCTCTGAGTGCATGAGGCTTTGAGGGACATCTAGATACAAGCCATGACAGCATGTTTATTGTATGCTATGCTAAGCTTTGATGTTCATTAGTTTACACGTAGTCATTGTATTTCTGACACACTTAGTTTTTGATGATGGGTTGAAAAGCATCTTTATGTATAGCAAGAATGAAAGAAAAAAAAGCATTCAGAACTGTCAAGAAAGGAAGGATTTTAGACTAGTGATGAAGAGTGAGGTTCTTCAATTTCCCTTAATTCTCCTAAAAAGTGCTCTCCCTTTTAATTCTTCTCACCCATCAATCTTAATTTATTTTCTAGGCTTATATTATATAACTAATTAATGCATTTACACTCCTTTCTTATTTCTCCTTTTTGCTACAACATCAATTCATACTGGAATTTAACGTATTCTATAAGTCTCCATTTACTCACCATCCATCCATCCATCACATAATCATTCAGTTGGCTTGACTTTGGGTATTTATGTGCTATGGATTGGAGAGTGAATTTGACACTCTCTCTTCCTCCACCCTTGCAAGACTTACAATGCAGTAAAATATACCATGCTTTGAAAAGTAAACAATGGTTTCCACTTTTACTGGAGACAAGCAAAGAGCTTAGCAGTTGTCACTTACATCCTTCCAACAAGAGAAAACTGAGCAAGCTGAAAATCAAAAAACTTTTCCTGGACCAGAAAAGCAAATTCCACACTCACATCTGCAGAGACAAACCCAAGCAGAAATACAACCAATGCCTCTTCACTTACTTAGAATTGAAAGCATTGGCCCATAAACCAATAGAACACTAGCATAGCTGTTTGATAAGGAGCTTGAAACAGTGTGGACCAGTTGTGAGTGAAGAATGCTAGGAGCTATTAGTCTGGCGGGAAGGGGGCACATGCTCTCATGGGAAAGGTTTCCAGGAGCCCCCCCCCCCCAGTTTTTAGGGTGAAAATCTAAAAAGGTCCCTCATAGCTCTGCAAAGAGGGATAGAATCAATCATTGTGAAATATGCTCAGAGATTTTTCTATAACAAAGGCCTCTGTTCCGAGAAATGCTATTGCCTACCTTATTCTCACCAGGGAAAGGATCTTCCTACTGCTAAAATTAATTTTACGGTTTCTATCTTATCTAAATGAGAAAAACATAACAGTTAACAAGGACACAACTTCAACAAAAGTTTTGGAAAGCAATAGCTAGGGAAGGAAGAAACCTGAAGAAAACAAGGGATCTACACCAGTGGGAAAAACTTGAGAAATTCACAGCTCCAGGAGACAGGACCACTGAAACACTGAGCCTTAACTGGAAAATGACAGAATTCTTCTGTTCTCCAACACCTTGACAGCAAAACTATGGGCCACTGTAAAATAACAATCGATCACAGCTGAGAGTTGTAAGACACAGCTGCTCTCTGAGGCAGGACAGTTAGAGAAGTTTCAAGTCCAGAGAATAGACAAAAACAAAAGCACTACAGGAATTAGAAACCTCTGTCATATTCAGTTAACGTTAAATACAGACCAACAACTAATCAGTTTATCGTAACTCACCACACTAAAGGGCTCAGTTCCTATTTCCTGATAAACAATGTCCAGCATTCAGAGAAAAACAACAAGGCATGTGAAAAGGCATGTAAGGAAACAAAATTAATTATCAGAACCAAACCCAGAATTTGGACACGGAAATTAAAAATATCTATGATTGGCTGGGGATTTAGCTTAGTGGCACCTTACCTGCCTCGCAAGCACAAGGTCCTGAGTTTGATCCCACCTCCGTACCCCAAAAAATCTGATTAATTTATTAAGATTTCACGTGGAAAAACTGGACGTCACGTAAAAATAGATAAATAATGTAAGCAGAAGATCCTAAAAAAATACCCTAGGAAAGAATTTAAAGAAGTTCTAGAAATATAAAATTCTACAACAAAAACAAAAAAATGCCTTACAGTGCTCAGACTGTACAGGCAGAGGAAAGGATCTGTCATCTTGAAGATAATTCGTTAGAGACCATCTAAACTGAAATTCAAAAAGAAAAAAAAAATGAAAGAGGAAGGAGAAAAGAGGCATCCCAAAACTTTGGAATAACATCAAAATTGTAGCATAACAAATTGGAACACCAGGAGGAGTGGAAAGTCAGTATAACAGAAAAAATATTAAAGTAATTATAGCTGAGAACTTTCCAAATTATATGACAAACACCAAACTATGGATCCATGAAGCTCACCGAATACCAAGATAAACAGCAAAAATCTAAGCTGACATATCATATTCTGACTACAGAAAATAAAAAGAAAATTTAAAAATTCAAATATAATGAGTTAGCTATAGAAAATAAGGATATAAATTGCAGTGGGATTTCATCAGAACTCATGCAGGCAAAAGAAGAATGGACTGAAATATTCTAAATATTGATAGGAAAATCCTTACTCACCCAGAATTCTACATCACTGACATTATTCCTCAAAAAATAAGGAGAAATAAACACATTCAAACAACCAAAAATTGAGGTAACACATCACCACAGGGCCTGTGTGCTGGTTGAAATGTTTGTCCTTTCCAAAGATCACACCGACATTTAATTGTCACTGTGACAATACGAGAGATGGGACCTTTCAGAGGTGTGAGGGTCATGGAGCTGCACATGTCTGAATAATGCTGTTATCTGGAGGTGAGCTCCTTATGTCAGAAGTAAGTTACACCCTCTTCCTTCTTTTTTTGTATTAAATTCTTCTATTGGTACATTGTAGATATACAACAAACACAATTACATTTCTCATTGGGAATTGTACCTTTACATAATGCACCTTGGTTCTTATTTTTTCCCCATTCCTAGCCCTCCCTTCATGCCCTCCACCCTTCCCTATTTACAAAGACTTTATTTCCATTTTTCCATTTCTCATCATTTTTCCTTTCCCTTCTTTCCTTTCCCCTGCCCCTCCCACTACCCCTACCCCTTTGGACCTTTTCTTCCTATTTTACATTATCGATTATTCATTCTAATCATTGGTACATTTTAGGTATACAATCCCTCTTCCTTCTTTTGCTGTCTCTCTTGTACTCTCTTTCTTCTTCTTCTGCAGCAGGATGCAGCAAGGAGGTTCTCACCAGAAGCCAGCTTCTTCAACTTGACTTTTGCAGCTTCCAGACTGTAAATCACTAAATTCCTGATTATTATAAGCAGCCCAGTCTGTGGCACTCTGCAATAGCAGCACAAAATGAGCATGGTAACTTGACTTGTCCAAAACTTTAAAAGTTTTTCAGGGAAAAGGAAAATAATATATGTCACAAACTTGAAAATAGATAGAAAAGGAAGAACACTAGGGACAGAATGAATAAAGGTAAAATTGTTAAAAGTTGTTCTCTGATTGAATGAAATTAAAGTAGAAAATCAATATAAGGAAGTCAGATGCAAAGTCTCCCAATAAGAGTAAATTAGGCAAAACAGTTCTTAATAACTCATGAGTCAACGAAAAAATGACAGAGAAATTAAATATAATTTTGACATACAGTGCTAAACTGATTAAATGTGTAAATATAATTTATCCAAACATGGATTCCGCAGCAAAGGCAGTACCTACAGGGATATTTATAACAATAAATGCATATATTAGAAAAGAAGAAGATATAAAGCCTTAACATTCTACCTTACTAACGGGAACCTAGAGAAAGAAGAGAAATAAACCTAAGTCAAGTAGGAACAGGAAAAAAAAAAATTACAGCAGAAAGTGATGAAATTGAAAACAGGAAATGAATAGAGAGGAATCCACAGAACCAAAAGGTGCTTCCTGGAAAGGATCAATGAAATTCACAGACATCTAGCAGTGGTTAACCATGAAAATAGAAACCTCCCCACAAATTATCAATATTAGAAATGAAACAGTATTCATCATTAATGACCCGTGGCATTAAAATAATAATAAAGAAACACTGAACGACACTATATTAAAAAATTTGATAATTTACATGAAATAGACCAATTATTTAAAAGATTAACCACCAAAACTTACCCAAGGCAAAATGAGGAAGTTTAATAGTCTTAGCCCTATGATAGGTATTGAATCATAGGGCTAAGACTATTTTGAGTAGTTTAGAATTATTTAAGAATAATTAATAACTTTCAAAAAGAAAGCAATGAGCCCAGATAGTTTTACATCTCCCCCAGTAAACAGATGTAGAGGCAATAAGACTAAGTCTTCTATAAATACTGAAACTAGACTGAGACATTATGAGAAAGAAAAATGATAAACTTTTCTCTTATTGACACAAAAAAATCCTCAACAATATATTATCAAATATAATTCAACAATTAATAAATATAAATCTAGGCCACAAATGAATTTATCTCAGATATGCAAGCATATTTCAATATTTTAAAATCAATGAATGTAATCTATGATATGAACAGGCTACAGACGAGGAATTAAATTATCATATCAATTAGCTCTAAAAATTATTAAACAAAATCCAACACTTAGGAGATAGATATATTTACCTTGATTTGGAGAAATAGTCCATGTTCATTCATTTGAACACTCAATACTTCTAAGATCCAATTAATTCTAATTTGAGTTATAGATACAGTGAAATACTAAACAAAATTTCAGAAAGCTACTTTTAAGATTCTGACAGAATGATTCATATGAAGGGCCAATGATCCAAAATAGTAAAGATAATACTGAGGAATAAGAACAAAGTTAGAACTGTCACACTACCTGATTTCAAGACTTAGATTTAAGCTCTACTAGTCAAGACAGTATGGTACTTGCTAAAGAATAGTCGAGTCTCAATAGAACAAACTAGAGATCCCAGGTGTAGGCCTACATAAATTTAACTGATTTTAGGTAAAGAATCAAAGATAATTCAATTAAAAATGATTGTCTTTTCCAGCATTGTTTGTTGTTCTACATAACCAATTGTTGTTTGTTTTTTGGTACCAGGGATCGAACTCAGGACCTTGCACTTTCTAGGCAGGCGCCAGAACCACTGAGCTAAATCCCGGCCCCACAACCAATTGTTATGTACAACATGATGAAGCTAGAGACAGACCTTTCATAAAAATTCAAAATGGATTGTAGCTCCAATGTAAAATGCAAAATTGAAAACCTAGTATAAATCATCCCTATCTTACATCCAATTTACAATTTCTCAACTTTATGATGGTGCAAAGGTGTCACAAATTTAGTAAAAATCATACTTCATACTTTGTTTTTTCTGGTCTACTGACATGTAATGTGTATTCTCACACACCCCCAGTAGGCTGCATGATCAGAGTTATGTTACTAAGTTATGATTTTGGTAACTTTGAGTGTATTTTTAATTCATTTTGGCTAACAATATTTTTATCTTATTAAGTCACCATCTAATCCATCAATCACATTCCTACGCATTTACCCAAATAATTGGACAACTTATGTTTGTGCTCACAAAATCCAACACATTACAGAGATTTTACAGAGATTTTAGTCACATCTTCAAAAGCTAAAAGTGACCAAGATTTCCTTCAATAGGTGAATGAGTAAACAAACTTTGCATCCACACAATAGAAGCTTACCTAGTATGAAAAAGTAATGTAGTTATCAACAAGTCACCTAAAGACACATATATGTCTATATACATATAGACATATATGTGTATATAGACATATATATGTAACATATATATGTGTGTGTACATATATATGTACATACATATAGATTTTAAATACATTTTGCTAACTAAAAGAATCTGGGTCCAATTTCTCAGAAGAATAAGTACAAACAACCAATAAATACATGAAAAAAATGCTCAACATCTTTAGCTATTAAAGAAATACAAGTCAAAATTACATTGAAATTCTATCTTACCCAGTCAGAATGGCTATTACCAAGAACAACAACAAAAACTAATGCTAGCCACGATGTGGGGGAAAAGGAACGATTATACATCATTGGTGGAAATATAAATTTGTACAATTACTACAGAAAACAGTATATGCTTCCTCAAAAACTAAAAATAGAACTACCTATATGATTCAGCTATTTTTAAGGCTCTGTTTACAATAGCTAAGTTATGGAATCACCCTACATGCCCATCAAGAGATAAATGGGTTAAAAAACGTGGTATACATAGGAGTGTCTTTAGTTGTGCTGTCATGTCTGTTGGGATATCCTGAACCACTTCAAAATGTTTACCTTTCATGATAATTTTGGCTTTGGAGAACAGCCAGAAATTTCACTGTTCCAGACCCAATGAATAAGGTAGATGTGAACACACTGTAATCTTTAGGATCCTGCTTTTCCATTGGTTGGCACTCAGCAGCTACATTCACCATATATTTTATCACAATTCCAACTTGCAAAGACAGAAAAGAAGACTTCCAGAACTGCTTCAGAAAGTGGTAATAAAGATCTGATAAGTGTATTCAAAGTGAGAGGGAATATTCTAAGGGAAATTAATAACAATATATGTTTAACTGTAATAAATTTTTGAAATTTAAACATTCTTTGTGTATTCTGATCACCCCTTGTACACAATGGAGTAATACAGAGATTGTCATGTGGAAAATAAGCCGGATTCAGAAACTAAAATATCACATGTATTCTCACATATGTGGAATCTAGGGAAAAAAAGAAGAAATGAGGGAAGAAGGGGGCCTATTAGGAAAGGGGAAAAGGATGAAGAGAGGGAGGAGGCAGGTAGGAAAGTGCTATGGAAAGTAGATATAACCAAAGCATATATTATGCCCATATAAAAATGTCACAAAGTCAGTGCTTGATACAATTAATATGACAATAATTACAATTTTACAAAAAGAATCCACTCTCTAAAAGCTAAATATTTTGTGATTCTATTTATATGATATTCTACAAAAGTATAGAGATGATAAGCAAATTAGTGATTGCCAGGGATTTGTCAAAAGGAGGATTAAATAGGTGAAGTGCAGGGAAATGGGGAAACTATAATGTGTGAATGTAAAAGTAAAAATATATCACTGTGTATTTGTCAAACACATAGCATTATATCACAGAAAGCAAACCTTAGCATATACAATTAAAAAATCATGCAGGGATCCAAGAGTGAAATTGAGAAAATGACAAAACAATATAAGTGGTATTACACACGTGTGAAAATATCCACGAAGAAAAGAGGAAGGGGAAAAGTTGGTGAACTAAATGACTTTTGAAATGCTTTTAAAGACTAAGACAAAGGAAACCATTCATAAGCACTATGCTGTGGTTGATAATTTTTCACTTTAGGGGTACAAGCTAACAATTCTGATAATCATTATATATGAATACTTGAATTGAGCAATTAATGGATGGCAAATGGTGTAAACTATGTTTCTTAAAAATTGAAGCAAGACATTATAAACAAAAGACTAGACAGAATGACCCATGAGGTAATGTTCACCTTTATATAGACACAGATGGCTACATATGGACATTTTTATAAGTAGCTATATATGAGTGTTAGTTCACATACATATATTTCCTTCCTCTGTCAAGTGAAAGAATTGAAAAGAAACTGTATCCAACGGGAACAAGTACACCTATATCTCAGTTTGTAAAGCTGCACTTCAATAAAAGGAACCACAGGCTCTTGGAGAAGTGACTGAATGTAGAACTATGGCAGGAAACGTCAGTGAGCCAGGAGCATCTGGCAGTACCAGAGAGTAAGGAAGGGCTAAAAACAAAATTAAAAACTACTTAAACAAAAAATCTCACAAGGATAGAGATAAGCCAAAAAGACACAGGAGCCAACAGAAAGAGTTCCCAATGGTCAAAGAAAAATTAAGTAGTATTGGATTACATCTCAAAGTATATTTTAAAAAACCACACAGGTTAACGTGGCTATACAGAAATTATTGATTAATAACCGAATAAATAGGGAAGAAAGACAAAGCTATTATACCAAAGAATCCAAATAATTTAGATAGACAGATACTTCACCCCAAACAAGGTGGAACATAATCTCCTACTCCTTCAGTTTGGGTTATGCTTAGCAACTTCTTTCCAAAGTGATTATGGAAAAATGGAGGCTAAAGTGTACTTTATTATGAATTTTACATCAGCAGTGAAAAGTCATGTTCATAATATATGCCCTTAAACACAGATTACTAACTAAAAGAAGACACTCTAAGAAGAATGTTGATTATATGAAGCCATTTATACAGTATTCTGGAAAAGATAAAACAAGAGAGATGGTAAACACATCAATGCTGCTCTGATGTGATGACAATGGTGCTTTTTCCTCTGTGGTAAAAATAAAACCAAAATCCCAGTCTAATGATGAAATAAACCATCAAATCCCAATTCAAAGACATTTACAATATTTGATCATTACTCTTCAAAATTCAAGGTCACCAAAGTAAGGAACATCTAAGAAACTGTTAGTGTCCAGATGAGTCTGAGGAGGCATGAAAATTAAATGCAATGGATTATCCTGAGGGAAATCTGAGGACAGAAAACATTATTAGGTTAAATACAAAGGAAATCTGAATAATGTAGCAGTATCAGTTAATATTAACTTCCTTAATTAATATTAACCAATTCAGCTAATACAAATATTAACTTCCTTAATTAATATTAACCAATTCAGCTAATACAAATATTAACTTCCTTAATTAATTTTAACTAATTAAGTTAATGTAAATATTAACTAGTACAGGATTGTTTTGTAGGGTAACACATGTATTCTGCTAAAGTAAGAAAATAATAGGAAAAACTGGGGTTCTGATATATGGAAACTTTGTAACATTTTGATTTTTCTGTAAATCTAATGGTTTTTTTTAATGAAAGCAAATTACAATAAAAAAAATCACTTTGCTGTACAACCTGTTATAAAGGTCTGTGCAGGAAATTAAAGAAACGAGTAGAACAGAGAAGTTAGAGGATGCTTTACAGAAATAGGTGCTTTTCCTTGAATAAAGGCTTGAAGAATGAGTAGGAAACTAATAAAGGAGAGGGCATCGAAAAGCAGAACAATGCATGCAATGGCCACACGGCATGTGGTGGCTGGACACACCACGGAAATGCCCTTTATTTGGGAGAGCAGCAGGTTAGAGAAGGGGGCAGGGCTGGGTCCTGAAAGTCCTTACTCCTACTTGTAGCTCTGAAGAAGGGGGAGCCTTTGAACAGGTTAAACTTGGAAAGCACAGTTAACACAATAGTAATAGCTAGATTTGTTTGTTTCTACTGTGTTCCAGACACTGCGTTAGATACTTTACTTGCATGAGCAATAAGACAGAATTTATTCTTCAAAAGATTATTCTCCAAATCTGGAGAACAGGTTGGAAAGTAGTAGGGCTGGAGGTTTCTTGGGGAAGTAACCAATATGTCTGTTCATCTTTGTGTGTGTGCATGTATGATTAATTTTTTATTAGTACATGTTTGCAGAAAGACATACCTTGATTGCAGTCTTTGTCTGCTGTTTATCACCCAACTCACTGCATCAACTTTCATTCTTCTTGCATAAAGAATTTAACCCCTAAACAGACCAGCCCCAGCCCTACCTTGACATCACATACACTAGTTCTTCCAAACTGGATCACAGTGACCTAGAGCAGGCCAGCACACTCTTCTGAGCCTTTCTTTTGGCATTTATGAATATCCAGGAAAGGCTGTTTCTTTCTGATGGTGGGTTGACTCAAATATACCCCTTCCTCACTAGACCTTTCAGATTCCTCCTTAAGCTCTCCTCCAATGAGCCCTTAAGGCCTGATATTTTCTCATACAACTAATTGTTCCCTGGGATTAGTCTTTCCTATGATTTCATAGAGATCTTAAAGGATAGGAATTCTGCTTAAACTTTTTAATGCCTCCCTGACCATGCACTTTCTTTTTTTCCTTTTTTTATTTTTTATTTTTTGACCATGCACTTTCTATCTGATATGTTCAAAATATATTATTTGAATGGAAGATAAAGAGAAATTAAACTTAACTTTTAAGAGAAAACACTTATTTTAATTTTCTTTGACAATTATAATAAATGCACATTTTACTTTGATACAGAATCTGATAAAATTTTGTTTTATTTGAGCGGATATATTACTTCGGATTAAATTCAAAGAATCAGTGCTTTGATTAAAACTGCTGACTTGATAATCATTCTGAGAATACATTTGTATATAAGAATTTTAAAGTTGTTATTTTGTATCTAAGATAAATCATACTATTTAACTTAACAAGTCTTGAGAATTCGTTAAATTTCTAAACCATACAGTATAGAAAACTTCAAATGCCATCTCTTCCTTTTTTCAGAATTAAATTTATTTTTTGCTTCTAATTGACAGGTAAGTTGTATTTGTTGTATACAACAGGACATTTTGCAGTATATTTACATTGCAATGTTTAAATTTGGCTAATTAACATATGCATTACATCACATAATTAGCATGTTTATGGTGAAAACACTTTTCATCCACTTTCAAATATCTTAAAAATATACCATCATTAGCTATAGTCATCATGCTGTGTAGCAGATCTCTTGAACTTATGACTCCTATTTAACTATAATTTTGTATTTGTGACCAACATCTCCACAAAAATCCCATTACCAACAATAACTTCTCCAGCCTTGGTACCTACCATTATATTTTCTACTTTATAAGATCAACCAGTTTACAGTCCACATATGTGTGAGATCATACAGTATTTGTCTTTCCAGGCCTGAATTATTTCACTTTGTGCAATGCTGTCCAGGCTTAATCATGTTGCAAATGACAAGATTTCATTTTTAAAGGCTCAATAGTATCTATATTCTATATCTATAACAAAATATCTAGACCTATTTCTATATAAATATCTATATCCTTCACAGATATGTACGTGTATATTTATATATTCCAAATTTTCTGTGTCTTCTTACCCTTTGGTAGACACAGGTTAATTTCATTTCTTGGCTACTATGAATAATGCTTCAATGAATATAGAATATCTGTCCAACTGATTTCATTTCCTTTGAATGTGAATCTTGTAGTGAGATTATTGAAACACTGAATCATATGGTAGCCTTATTTTTAATTTTTTAAGGAACTTCTACACTATTTTCCATAATGGCTATACTAAGTTACATCATCTTTGGTTTTCATTATCATCTAGTGTGAACACAAAAATTATTTCAGCCTGAGAGCCTACAATTTAAAATGCAAGTACCTGGTTATATACATATGAAATAGGAAATGGCTACAATACCTTACTCTTCTTCCAGAAGGCTTTCGATCCAACTTAAAAATCAAGCTAAAAGATCAGTGGACCAGTGTGAGCGGAGATGAGACTCAGGGACTTGTTGCTTACCTGTCCCTCCTCAGATGATGCTCCTGAACCTATGTGCTCCCTTCATTCTCACATGGGAAGCTATGCTACCTTTCCCACCAGTAGCCTGAGAACACAGACTGAGAAGACACTGACTGATACAAATTCTAAAACTAAAAATTTATAAAAGCAACACAGCTTGAGACCTAATTATACAGAAAAAGTGCAAGTTATCATTTTTCACATACAAATGCTATTAATGATCTTCAGTTAAATTACAAAGATATCTGACTAGAATGGTATACCAAGGGCAATTATGAATAAAGGGAGGATGGTAGGATCTATTTTAATTATACTGACACTTAAGCATTTTCAGAGTTTGAATTTGAAGGTTAAGAGGGATTTTGAAATTGGGATAAAAAATAAAAGCTATGAATAACAAATGGCAGGTTCCAGAAGTTCTTATTCATATAATCAATAAGACAACTAGTTATTTGAATCATTCATTTTTTGTAACTAAAATGATAAAAATAATAAAAATAGTCTGTAAAGCAAAGCATATAAATATAGTCAGTTTGAACATAAAGAGAGCAAAGTTGCTGGAAAAATACTGGCATCAAGGAAATTAAAATATAATACTTTCACTTAAAGATTATGCAGTAGTTGAAAAACATACAGTAACTGAGAAATGAAAATTTCACAATGATGCTTGGCCTCTCTTTTTTTTTTTTTTTTTTTGGTACCAGGGATCAAACTCGGAACCCTGTGCTTTCGAGGCAGGTGGCAGAACCACTGAGCATTTAAATCCCCGGCTCTGGCCTCTCTTTTTTAATCTCTGCCACCTTCTCCTCTCTTTCAGATAATGCAACAATGATATCAATGCCCTGGTGACAGGTGTTTGTACAGACAGAGAACATTTTGTTTATCTTTCTGTTATGGTTTTGATGAAGAATGTCCTTCAAAGGTTTATTATTTAAAGGTGGTACTTCTGGAAGATGATTCAATCATGGGGACACTAAACTCATCAGTGGACTCATCCACAGCTAAGTTCATACCTGAATGTGCTACTGGGAGGTGGGGCTTGGTTAGAGAAGGTGGATCCCTGGGCATATGACTTAAAAGTGTATATCCTTGCTCCTGCCACTGCCCCCCCACCCACTCTCTTTCTCTTCCTCTTTCTGTTTCCATCTGCCATGAAGTGACCAGGTTTCCTTTGTCATGATTTTCTACCATGATGTTTCTGTTCTGGAGCCAGCCAACTGCAGACTGAAATTATAAGCCAAAAGAAATCTTTTCTCTTTTAAGTTGTCTATTTCAGTTGTTCAGCCCCAGTGGTGGAAAGCTAATACATTAGCTTAAGAGTAATTTATTATAAATTAATAGGGCTGGAGATTTAGCTCAGTGGTTCCGCCGCCTGCCTTGCAGGTGCAAGGTCCCAAGTTCAATCCCCAGTACCAAAAAAAAAAAAAATTTAATAATGTATTATAAAGTATAATATAGTTATTCACTTTAGCTTTAATTAGGGTCTTTAGAAGTTTACTATTAATATGGTATTCTCACTTCATGAAAATTATCAGACTACTGAGGTATCAAAATACACTAGGAATTTGTTTGACAATATGCTATCTATTGGTGTACTCTACCTCACTTTAACTTTGTAGTGTCTTTTGTGATATCTATAATGACAAAGTGTAATGGGGTATGCCTAATGGTTCAAATGGCATTTAGTGCTAAGTTGGCATCTTTCTGAGGAGAACAGTTTATAAGGGGAAGAAATCTTTCAAGTACATTTAAAGGCAGCAAGGAGTTCCACATTCAGAAGTCTTTATATTGAATCTGAACTTCCACATTCTATCTTTAATGGATTAATATATTGTACAGAAATTTCCACTTTATCAATGCTCAAATATGCCACTTATTCCTCCAACTCTGAGTTTGTCTTTAATACTCTATTGAGCAGACAGAATTCATTTGACTTGAACTCTATCAATGTTTTTCTCACCCACATTGTGTATCGTGCATGCCCTAAATTTACTCTGTCTCATTTCACAAGAAAGGATATTTGTCTTCATTTCTAAGACTGCATATATACTTTTAACCCATTTTTCCTCACTAATATGAAAGTTTTGCTCACTAAACAATTTTAGGGGCTGTATTCCATCAAGTAAACACTTCCTGAGAATCACCAAGCTCTTTGTCCTTGCTAAATTGCTTTTATCTGAAGGTCCTAGCAGTATAGTCAAAGCTTCCTTATCGTTAAAGGGGAAAGTAGAAAGAGGGGGAGAAATAAGAGACTGAAAATGAGAGAAAAAAGATAGAAGGGAGAGAGAAAAAGGCAAAGAAACAGAGAATGAGAAAGAGAAAAATGAAGAGAAAAGGAAGAAAAGAAGAAAAGAAGAAAAGGAAAGGGGAGGAGAGAGAGGAAGCCAGAGAGACAAAGACAAAAAGAGAGAGAACAAGAGAGAGACAGAGGGCTGGGGATTTAGCACAGTAGTTCAGGTGCTTGCCTTGCAAGTGCTCAGTACAGAGAGAGAGAGACAGAGAGAGAGAGAGAGAGAGAGAGAGAGATACTGCCCAAGTACTACCCTACTACAATACTGCAATTTGTTCCCTTCCTGTTGAGGTCCCTGCTCATGAAAGAGTATTCTTAGGTATGCATGTCCCTCACTTACAATTACCCAAACCTATACCGGCTCATTGTATTCTGTCTTCTGTCCCCATAGTCTACTGAATCTGCTCTCTCCAAGGTCACCAACAATTTCCTAGATGAGAAGTCATTCAGTTCCCCTACCCCCAGCTTCTCTTAAGCTACCAGTGAGCCTCTTCCTGAACACCCTGACCTCCCCTTTCTGGCCACTCTGCTGCCTTTCCCTCTCTGGCGCCTCACCTAGTCTTCCTTAGGGATCTCCTTCCCTCTATGATGAAAGAATTCTTAAACTCTGTCTCCACAATGGTCTCCTTCTCCCTTTGTCTCTTTTTATAATATTCCTTCCTCTTTGGCAGGCTCACTTAATTTCAAAGTTTGATTACCAAACATACAGCTCAGTCATCATTTACTCATTTCATGAAGAAAAATACTGAAAAGGATGCCAGTCAATTCTTAAGAAGTTTGCAGTTTACTTAATGGATATTTGGTTACACAGTCTCATAAATATTTCCACAGGGTAAGGCCAGAGTGTTTTGGAAATATGTTTCAAACAACAACAACAACAACAACAGCCCAATCTAATATTGGGAGTTCTGGGCAGTTTCCTGAAGGAGTTGATATTTAATTCAAGTCTTAAATGAAAAATAGAAATTAAAAAGAAATGGGAGGTTTTAAGCAATGATACAAGAGCACACAGCAATGACATTTAAGAAACAGCCAGCTAGTTGCGGGCTGGAAAGCACAGGGTAGGTTGAGGAACTGTGATCTTAACAGATGTGATGATAACTATGGTTACACTAAAAAGAGCTTCCTGTTCAAGTTCAAAATGTGGGCAATGTGTCCCCAAGCACCTGGGCTTGTCTGGCTGAAATTCTTCTCAAGGTTGTGGTTAAATTGTCCATTCATTTTCCAGTTTCACCCATTAAATTCCCAAGGGCTGTGGCAGATCAACAAAAGTTACTGAATCCTAGAAGAAGCATGATTAGATATGAGTTTTAGAAAGATCATTTCTGATGCAGAGAAATGAATGTACTTGTGTGTGGCAAAGAAAGAAGCTATGGTTTTCCCTAGGTATCTATGGTTCATTGGGACTAGGCCCCTCTGCAGATAGAAAAGTCTGAGAATGTTCAGTACACTGGTATAAAATGGCACATATATTTGCGTGTAACCTATCCACTTCTTCCCATATACCTTAAATTATCTCTAAATTATTTAAAATAAAATAAAAGGTAACTGCTATATTACCTTGATCAAGGAATAATGACAAAAAAGTTTGTACATGTTCAGTATAGAAGCTATTTGAAGAATTTTTTGATTTACAATTGGTTGATCCACAAACTCACAAATCGCCTTGTGAAACCCACAAATATGGAAAGCTGACTGTATAGGATTTAAAATTCTGGCAATTCTTAGTGAGATGTGACTGCAGTTAAAGAGAGGCAGTGGGGTGAAAGATAAATGGACAGATCAGAGAGAGATTTACAAAGCAAAATCTACGTAGATTTTTGGAAAACGATGTCAGTTTTGAAACTAATAAATATATAGGTGACTGTCAAACATATATGTGGAGCTCTGTAGTAACTCGTTGGACCTGTAGGTCAGGAGCTCAGAAAGGAGTCTAAAATTTGCACTGCAACTCTGATGTAAGCAGGGAAGTGGGAAGATTCAAGTCTTCTCGCCTCCCTTAACTTCGCCATCATACTATATTCTCTAACATCCTTAATACCAGACTGTAACCTTTCAGAGGAAATAGAAGGTATGGTGCTATTCTTTGTCTGTCTTGACATTCTACTGCTTTCAAACAATTTCTCACTTCACACATTTCCTTTGTTGTTTTGGCTAACTTCCTGATGTATGGCCTAAACCATGGGCTCTCTCCTCTGTGTGGAGCATCTAGTTGGTCAACATCAGATAAAACTCTCCAGAGTTGGAAAGATTATTACATTGAATTGTAATTTTTACCTCTGCATCACATAAGAAAATCTTTTAAGCTCTGTTTTATTATTCTCATGTGCTTATTTCTTAACTCTTTAATAACTTCTGTGTCTCTGAGTCAACTCTCTCTTAGGTTCCTAATGTCGTCAATATTCATGGCAAATAACATCCCAAAAAAGCCCTGTTTAAGATGCTGGGAGAATTTTCTCAACATTTGCATGCTATAATCAAGGCAATAGCTATATTTCTGCCTCAGTCTTCATTTGGAAATTCTGCACCTCGCTGCCAATTTGCATGCATCTTTTTCTCTGACTCTGTGCCTGAAATAGACCTTTTGGTAAAAATGTCTCTGGGCTTAGTTACACAAGGTGTTCCCAGTCACATAGCATTTCAGGTTCCACCTGGAAGCCATGTTCCCAGAGTTTTCACAGAGTGAGGGAACATGTAAAATGAGTGTACTTTTAGCAAGGATACAAATAGAGAGCAAAGAGTGTCAGTACAAGCAGCTGCCATAGGTCCCTCTTTCTCAGCATCAAGAATGTGGAGGGCTTAGCAGCTATCAGGTACTTCCTGCTCCACTCTGTGCTTGCATTTCTCTTCTAAATGGTCAGTCAAATGACAGCAGGGATGTGAGGCCACGATTTCCATAACTAAATTTTAGTTGGAGTTAGCTTTAAGTTTGATAAAGCAAGCACTGGATAAAAAGCTTTTTATACTTTCAGTAATTTTTCCAGTTTACAGAAGTGACCAAAAATGTATTAAGCTATCATTGGACATCTGTTAGTAAATTAGGCATATATACCAAGTTTAGGGGCCCAGTTGGGAGCTGGAAAGCACTAATAAAACTCATAGTGAATGTTCATAAAGAGACCAGGCAATGGGAATTTACCCATTGCAAAGGGACAAGATGTCCTTTGTTTTTAATGGCTTCATTACCCACCATACTGAGCAAAAATATCTCAGAAGAGCAACCCTGGGCTTTGTGTGATCCAACCACTCAGCATTTTCATCTTGTCTTCTGTTTTTACTGCCATGAACCTGTCATTCCTGAAGAGTTGACCTACTCTTTCCCTCTGAACTATAGAAAAAGAAATGTCTAGAACTGATATTTTTAAAGTGAGAAGTAAGTGATCTGAGCTTGAATCATGTTTAAGAAAATAGAATACCTGCAGGATGTCAAGATATTTTCCAATAGCTTTAAATTTTCTGAAACACTCACAGGGTTAAAATCAAAGCATCATCCATGCTGTCATTTCACTTGACATGACATAATTTTAGACCTAGAGATAAATATCCAACTGAAGAATTTTAAAAATGATTTTTTTGAGATTTTCATGATGATATTGCTATGGCTGGGCTTGGACTTTCAAGAATGCTGCACCGCTTCAACCAGCACATCATATTTTCTTCCAATAGTAGCTAATATTTTCTCATAAAACCATCTTCCATGGAATAAAAGGAACTTACTTAGGCTGTTAAGAATATTTAAAGTATTTTTCTGCAGTTGGGTAACATTTTTCCTTGTTTTTGTTTAAATAAAAACAGATTATTGGAAACCTATGGATGATAATCCTGGTAAATTTCATTTTCTGTTCCATAGTTTCTGTGATGTAGAGGGCCATGGACAGCTATAGTTTTTGACTTTGAGGTAAACCTCTAACAAGATTTTATATTATGAATGTGGAGAGGCCCTATATTTTTAAGTGAAACACAGGAGATAAGAGCAACTTATTCTAATATCAATATTCTCTTTAAGTATATTCAATTCAATAATATCTACTGTGCACCAGTGTGTGCCATGCACCATATAGGAGACAGAGATAGACCAAAGAACAAATTAAAACCTTTTACATACAAAACACATATTTTAGTGAATGTGACTTAGACTGGGGTAAATGTCCTGAAGTCTAGACTGTCATGTGACCATCGGGGGAACATACCTCCAACAACAGGGGTGGTGTCTGTCATGTCAAGATGGCCTTGGAGGAGGTTGATCTTAAAATGTGCTTGGAAGAGGTCAATTTGAGAGTCAAGTATGAGAATGCAGAAATTGTGGCTAAGAGTAGGAAAAAGAAAAAATTTATTTTTTTCTCTTTGGCTAGGACCTGTTGGCTGAATTTCTGAGCTTGAATATACCTAGAATACTCTGGATGCTGGTGATATCTACTACTGTCCTTAGACATGAAACCCATGGGGAAAACCTTCTATAGGACTCAAGAATAGATCTAGGCTGTGAAGCAACCATACTTACTCCGTGGGCTGTATTTTCCTTCTACTCTCACTGAGACTCAAGTAAGTCTTGTAAAGGCTGGAGTCTGAGAGTGCACAGGACAAGTCTGTGAAGAGGAAAAGGCTTTATAATACCCCAGGGAGGAGCAGTACCCTTGCCCAGGGTCAAACTAATGGCAGCAGAAGGTCACTGTGACAAGAAACTGTGATCCCACACAGGCCATGGAGGACACAGCAAGAGTGTGGGCATCATCAGCAAGTGAGCAAGTGGGGCAAAGGGATGTGAGGTGCTGGCTCATGAGTGGCCCAGGAACATGATGAGATGCACAAAGGCAGGAAGACATTGAGTGGGTGGAGTTCAATAATAAAGCCAATGGGGGCTCAAGTCTTCAACGAAGAACTATGAGTTCTTTTCATTCTTTTCTTTTAAATTTTCTGTATTTAGGAAATGACCTTGGGTGAACTTATATTGAAGTTTAGAATTCAATATATTTTTAAGGTAACTATGCAATATAAGACACTATATCTAACATATGATCTTATCCTTATTCAAGGGCTACTGAACTACCCACCAAGCAGTTCTGAGGGTCATTTGAAGAAATACACAAGAAGAACCTGGTAGGTCAATTAGTAAAGGCCAGTGGGCCACCACAAGCTGCTAGAAGCAGAATACAGAAGAGCCATGTCAATCATTTCTCACACAGAATCCTAGGCCTCTGCAGAACACACATGTATTCACAGATGACCCTCAGGAAGGGAAGAATCAAATGTTGAGTTTGCTGAAACAGCCAAGTAACACTGACAACTTGAATCATGATGCTTCCTTAGCCGAAGGACATTCAGTAGACTCAATAATGCCCCATGGATCAAAAAGTCTGGTTTCAACCAAAAGAGCAATTGTTGACAGAAAATGACATGCACCACAATCTGAACATGTGTGAGCATGTACCTCCTGTGAACAGAGTGAATCACAATTCTACATGACACACATAATGTTCTCTAATGGGTCTCAAAGCCCAGGTATTAGTGAACACAACAGGAAGCAGGACTACTGAATAATTCAAGAGAATCCAATCACTTTAATTATACCATAAATGCAAAATTTTAAATGCATTTTAGTCTTACTAGACTGGAAGACTCCCTTGCTTAAGGGAAGCTTCTCAAATGAAAATAATCATGTTACAGTCAAGTTTCTTAGATCCATTGTTTCAAAAAGGGTCATATTTTTACTGTTAAAACAGTAATCTATATGTGTGGTTTGTGACCAAATGAGAGTGAAAACATGGGTGCATTCATACCACAGTAGATCATATTCATATTACAAAGCTATCAGTATTCTTACACTACTTTCTGTACTGCTGTGGCTAGTATTTCCTATTATTTTTAGTCGTAATGAAAGAAAGTTTTATGAAATATGACTTAGAATCAGAACAAGTAGCATTGTTCTCAACTCAAATTCAGAGGGAGGAAAACAACAAGTCCTCAACTAGGAAATTAAAAGTATTGTGTTAACTTTAGTAAAAGAGAAAGGGGGCTTGCTTCAAATACCTCTTATACAACTGTCTACAGCCCCTTCTAGATAACAGATATAATCACTTACATTTTCCTGTCATTTTCTGCAATCTTGATGAATAAGTACATCTTTAGATGACATCCTATGTTCTAGGCCTTATTAGCTTTATCAAATCCCATTTACTTTTCTTTGTTGTATTTTTCTTGCCATTTCCCTTCTTCCTTCTTTTCTTATTCCTTTTCTAAGAAGTTTGCTTATGCCATATTTTTTTTCTCAAAACAAAAAAATTCAAGTAGGCTTATACAAGGAATATGTGTATACAAAATAATTAAATGGACAGTGAAGAACTAAAAAGAATAAAAAAAGCAAATGGGCCAACCAGCTACTGGAAGAATTAGAGAATATGGGCCGGGGATTTAGTTCAGTGGTTCTGCCACCTACCTCACAAGCACAAGGATCTGAGTTTGATCCCCGGTACCAAAACAACAACAACAACAACAACAACACCAAAAAAACAACAAACCACCATATGCAGAATTAGAGAATACCATAAGAAAATTACATTTCTCCATGTGGTCTGTGGAGTAACCTTCACTTTTGTTTTCCTAGTGGATAGTGAAGAAACACCAAGTTCTGCAATAATAGGAAATGTCTCTAAGTGAAGTTAGACAACCATTTAAAACTCTATTGAACCCCAACCTCGTTATGATTGTCCAAGTTCTACAAAAGAAAAAGACAGAAATTCTAATTAGGTTTCCAGCTATTCTTTGTATTTGCCTTAATTACCAGTAACTCCAATAAGCAACATACAAAAATAGTAAGTGAAGAGGATAAAAGTTAGAGAGAGCATAAAGCTCTGGAACTGGCATCTACAGGTGCATGTGCTGCCCAGTACAAACCACAAAGAAAAGGGAACTGGGATGAACAGACCATCGCCCCAGAGCTCACATGAACACGTGTCCAACACACCAGGTATGAATCCTATATCTACTCTCAGCTCTGCCCCTCAAAGTCTGAATCTACATTCTTCACCATAAAGTGAAGCTGATACTCTTTGTCTAGAGCTGAACATGTTCCTGTTTCGAAATCAAGTGTATATGGATTTGATTACTGATTCTCTCATTATATTTTTAATATGAAACATAGTTTTCTTACCTATTACCTAATCATGAAGTTTTCTGTTTTTCTTTTGAAGAATGACATATACCAGATTCTCAATGTGGTGCATGACACATAGTTGGTGTTTGGTAAATGTGAGCTTTCTTGCCTCTTTTCTACTTATAAGAATTAAATAGGAGGAAAATATTGAATGTGGGACCTGGGGATCCCCATAAGTCGATACTGATGTTTGATAGTTTTCTTTTACTGCACTGATATAGTAATAGGAGCAGGAAGCGAAGGGAGTCAAAAGTCCAAACTAAAAAAAGACTATCAATACATCAGTAAAGATGACTTGACACTGTGGCAGACATGATGTGGGAAATATTCTCTAGTAATAAAAACTTCAATTTGTGGACTTCAGGAAGACTTTTCAGTGCACTCTGGGTTTGGAGTTTTAGTGTATAGACAACTATATTCTAGTCCATGAGAATACTACTCACTTGTTTCATTAAGAAATGTGATATTTAAATGCAAATGCAAACTACAAATAGAGAAGGTGGAAAAGAAGAGTACGGCTAGCTAAGTCAAATGAAACAATTCCCAACAGACTGGATGAGACTGGATAGCACTCAGTGGTGTAGACTACTTGGAATGGCAGACATCATAGACTAACATTTGCAGACATTTACTTTCCGCCTTGCTAAAGCGCTCCCAGGGAGATGGAGTCACCCACACCCAGTGCTACTAAATGTACAAGGCACCACAACATTTTAAAAATTGGGGTTTACTATAGACCAGTGATGGAGAACCTTTTAGAAATGAAAGTCCAAACTGCAACCCAAAACTCACTTATTTATCTCAAAGTGCCAACACCGCATTTAAAGCTGTGTACTAAGGTTTTAGTTTAGAAAAAACAACTCATACGTTAACATATTTTGTCTTAAAAGTAAAACAAATAATACATGTGTCATAGGATCACCACCATTGCTATAGACTAAATCACAGTGTCTTCCCCATTTCATATGTTGAAAGCTAATCCACAATGTGATACTAATTGAAGGCTGAGCCCTTGGAAGGTGATTAGTTAATCAGATGGGGCCTCATCAATGGATAAAAGGAGCCCTAGGGAGCTTCCTTCCCTCTGCTATGTGACGCCAGGTTGAGAAAACGAAGGCAGCAATCTATGAACATGGAAGGGGGCCCTCACCAAACCTCCCAGAGCCTGGACTCTGAAGTTTCCAACCTCCAGAACTGTGAGAAATAAATGCTCCATAGTTTGAGTCACTTGGTCTATTGCATTGATTATTCCAGGCTGAAGGAACATAGATGGGGCACCCACAGAATTTTTACACAAAGGAATTGCTTCTTTGAAAGGAAGCTAATGATGCACTGAGATGAATACACAAAGGAAACAATGGCCCTTGTTTATCTCCCATAAAACAATGAGAACATATAGAATTCCCTGTATACATGAAGCCCTGGCTGCAACAGCTGAGCGTGTGTTGAGAGCAGGTTAAGTGCCTTAAGACAGGAAGAATTTAATATTTTTCCTTTGATTATTATTTACAACCTAAAATGCACATTTCCAAGATAGGTGCTTGGCAAATATTTATTATCTTGAAACTAGCTCAAACTAATTAATCTTGCTGAAGGCTCTGATTCATGACTATTTGTGTACTGTCATCAGTGTTAAATGATGCTTTAAAAATCCATAGTGTTTTCATATGATAATTTTCTAAAACTGAAACAATAATGAAAGGGTCTCTTTTATTTATTTCATATTGACATGATTACTTGCAGAATGCAAAATAAAATACAATTTTTTACAGGCTCATAAGGATCACAGTGATTGTATTCAAGGCTGTTTTACATGCTTCTATCTTCTTTCTGTCCAACCAAATTAGTTTGAAACAATCTGAAGAACATACAGAAAAATTCTTGTTATTGAACCTACAATACATATGGGTTGAAATTCGTAGAAAATGCTTCTAATGAAATGATGTGGCCAGAATATGGAAATAATACGTCAAATCCAAGAAAATCAATTAGATTATTCGAAAGGGCAAGGGTAATAGGTCTTCTGGTCAGATGGGTCTTTGTCTTTCTCATAGCAGCCAAACATTGATTAAAAAGCAAATCCAGGTCTGAAATAACTGCTTGGAAAGAATTATATATGTAAAGATTGGGAGATCAAAGTTCTACTTCAAGGTTTTTATGCTAATTTGGGTAGTCACAAGCTCCTCTTTGTTGACTGTCCAATTGCAACACAATGAAATGTCTGTCTGGCTATTTCATGTTGTGATATTGATGTGATAAAAAAAATCTTTTAAAATGGTTTATGGAAGATGAAGGCACTTATCAAATCCAAAACATTATCAAGGATAACAGAGACATTCTATTCTTTCTCAGTTCTGAACCATCCCCATGTTCCTAGGGCTATGATCATATGGGAAGTCTAACCAAATCTCTGGAGTACAAAGGCTATTTGTAATGGAATTTTATTAAATTAACCAATAGAATGTAGAGTGCTTTGTTCAGAAGATTTGTGGCAGGCTTGGAAAGCAGAAGACAGACTTTCTGCATGACAGTGGGAACAAAGGATTGATTTAATTCATTCAGAGGTAATTAAGTTATTCTGAACCAGTTGTTAATGTGTAAGTGAAACATCTGGTTGACTTGCTTGAATGTTGATTTTTACTGGTATTTTTTACAACAGATATTGTTTCATGAAGTAGACTTTTGCAATTATTTAAAATTAGGTTTTGATCTTGGATACATATTCATCATATCTTTATCTGTATTTTAAGACATTTTTTAAACACTGGGGTAAATTAGATGATGAACAATCCACTTAAATTTCTTCTCATTTTTTCCCATTCCATTTAGGAGAGCACAACTGAATGATTGATTGCTATAAGTCTGATAAGTTACTTAAGCAAATTCTCTTTAGTAAAAAAATTAAGTGATTATTGAGAACTGATTGACCTTAGCACTTTGGTCAACGGCTGGAGAGAGTATAGAGTACATGTCTCCTACCATTAGGTTTCTTAGATTGAAATGAAGTAATAAGAGCAACATACATGAAATATAAAAATGAAAATATAATTAAACACCAAACAGGTGGAGTAGAATCAAATGTTATATTCTTGTCATTCATGGTAGAGAAAAGCAAATGGAACCCAAAGCTTCATGGGATAGATTGTGTTTGAAGGCTAGTATAAAATTATATGTATTTTTAAAAAATTCAGTTCAACATGCTTACAAAAAGTTAAAAAGCAAAAAAGTTAAAAAGAATCCGGCTAATTTAAAAATGAAATCAGAAATCTGGCCACTTGAATGTTGACTCATTTAAGCATCATAAAACACAGCATTGAGGCATTTTTCAGATGCACAATAACAACAACAAAAAGCAGATGTTGAGAGAAATAAGCCTGACTCAGAAAGAAAAATATCACATGTTCTCCCTAATGTGTGGAATCTAAAAAAGATGACAAGGAAGTGAAGGAAGACTATTGTTATATAACAGGAAGGGAAGAAGAGAGAGGATAAGGAGGTGTAAGGAGAGTAGTAACAGGGGGTATAAATATGACTACAATACATTATATATATTGACCCCTCCAATCCAAAACATGTGCAAATTGTGGCAGGGGATGTAGCTCAGTGGTGCTGTGCTTGCCTGGCAAGTGTAAGGTCCTGAATTCGATCCCCTGCACTGGGAAAAAAAAATTGGATTTTGGGGGAGGGAGTATTGAGAGGGTGATTAAAGTCTGTTATCTGCATGTACAGATCTGCCAAAATAAAACCCATCAATCTGCATAACCAATGTGCACTAATTATAAAATGTAGAGGAAGAAAACAGAAATTACTGTGCTCGATGCCCATATCTAATAAATGCCTGACTCAGGAGTTCAACTGGAGCCTGTCTGAAAAGCTCATAACCTCTGCGATGTCAGGATGCCTCCCAAGGAACACTAGAATCTCAAGAAGCATAGGACACATGATGGAGAGAAAAAGAAAGAGGAGGTAAGTGTCACTCAAGGGACACAGGAATGTATAATGTTTCATGATACTCAGGCTCATAGTGTAACTCATTCCAAGTCCTAGCTACTCATACTCCTCGTTTTGGTCAGTGTCACTTCAAGAGCTTGAGCACCATCATTGAAGGATGACCCTTCCAGTGAGAGACAGACAGGATTCCAAATGAGTAATGTCATAAAAGACTACTTTTGTTATTGTTGAGATTGTTGATACATCTATAATTTTATGACAAGCTGTGGAAGACAAATTTTGTAAACCTAACTCAAAAGATAGCAGACATTTTATGGAAAAATAGATATAAAGGGCAGAGGAAACAGAGATGTAGACAACTTTTGCATTAGTAGCCCCAATTTGTTCACATAAATCTATATCCACACCCTTACATAATACTTCTCTAAACTGGCTTTGGACTTGATCACAGCATTTGGTTTCATGGGTGATACAATAGTGAATGTGATGCAAGTGAAAACTCATGGTAAGCTTGGACATCTGAGAACCAGTGGTAAGAAGCTTGTACTAGCAGCTGTGGACGAGAGAGTACAAAACTTCTAGCTGACAGCCTATGACAAGCAGATAGGCAGATATGCCAAAAAAAATCTGAAATCATCCACACACCAGCTGGCTACACTGTATCAGAGAGCAAAGTAGGAAACAGTCAAGCAGCCCCAGGCCAGAAGACTTGATCAGCAGAACCACAGAATCAGGTGCTAAATGAAATGACTGTTTACTTTAAACTAAAATTATTTTTTACTTTAAGCTTTGGGATGGTTTTTCATATAGTAAAAGCTAGTTATTTCAGACAACTAGAAAAACAAGCAAAACTTATCATAGACACTAAAAGAGTAGGTGTTCTTACTTTCCACACAGATCAAGAGGGACCATGAGAGACCATGATGTAGGAAGGACTGCATGGGCTACCCAACCAGGAAGAGTTTTGAAAAGCTTCAGATAATCCCATGTGTCAGAATGTCAAGAAAGCAGGAAATCTCCTTCATGTACCTGACAGTAAAATATAAAAATAGCAGGAGATTTTAGGAAACATGGTACACTTTACCAGTGTGAGGTAGGATCACTTGCAATGCCTTCATAATTAGCCTGGCCTAGGCAAGGTGTGTCAGTAGTCAGGAAGTAGCTCTGTTAACAGTGACAGTAACATGGAAACACCTGAATGGGACACCAACTTAAGACATGAGTAATAGACATTATAATTCCCAATGGATGATGCGATAGTTTATGTGTGAATTTGGCTAGGTCACTGTACACAGATATTTGGTCAAATACCAATCTAGATGTTGTTGTGAAGGTACTTTTATATAAGATTAATATTTACATCAGAAGACTTTGAGTAAAGCCCTACTATAATACAGAAAGCTTTCACCTCATTACCCAAAAACCTTAGGGAAAAAAAAGGCTGACTTATTCTAAGGAAAAGGTAATTCTCCTCTAGAATTGTCAACATCAATTCTTGCCTAGGTCTGCAGCCTGACAATTTGGTCTACAAATTTCAGACTTCCCAGTCTCATATTCATGTGAACCAATTCCTTAGTAAACTACACACACACACACACACACACACACACACACACACACACACACACAGTTATATTGTCTGGAGAACCCTGATTAGTACAGGTTATTAAATGCTATGGATATACATTTACCAAGGGATAAATCTTTCCCCCAAACATCTTCCCTTTTCCAAAATTATTATGCATCAATTTTCCTTTCTATGAAATCAAAATAGCCATTATATTTATCATCTGCAGTCTAACTTTAAGACCAATGCAATGTATTCAGTGTATTACATTTTCATAGATGAAAAATGCATACATGCAAAATACATGAAAAATAAAGGCATATACAGATAACTTCCAGCTTCCTAGCGATGTGGTTGAAAGGTACTAATACAAATAGCAATTTATGGCACGATGGCATCATAAAATTTAAAACTATCAACGGGTACACACAAAAATCACATCAATAGAAATTGTGTTGGCACTAAAAATTAAGGAAGTGCCAAAGCAGAGTCTGCCAAAATCTAAGCAATATACCCTAGATGGAGCCAGAATGCAATACCCTCCTGAGAGAAAACCACACTCCACTACTGATTGCAGAAGATTCTAGAAGAGCAGTCATCAAACTTTTGGCACCAGGTTTCTTGGAAGACAGTTTTTATATGCATGGGGTGGGAGTGAGGGATGATGGTTTTGGGATGATTCAAAGGTGCCCATAACCCAGATCTCTCACATGCACAGTTCACAGTAGGTTTTGTGTTCATATAAGAATCGAATGCCACTGAGATCCCGGCAAGCAATAGTGTGGACCAGAGCTGCGTGGCTATGGCAGATCCCAGCCAGGGCCCCACCCCAACCGGGGTGGCCTGGGCATACAAACCCAAGCCAAAGGGCTGCCCAGAAAAGAGCTGCACAGGCGCACAAGCATCAGCCAGAGGCTCGCCCAGATACCAACCCCAGATATAAGGCTTATCCCTAGTAAGTGTGTGGAGACTTTAGCCAGAAGCCTGCTCAGACACCAGGGTCTGGGTACACAGCCAGGAGCCAAAGGCCCTCCCAGACAACAGATACAAAGGGGTCAGGCCCTAGCCAGAGGCACACATAGATACCACCCAAAGTGTGCACAGGCCCCACCCAGAAGCCCACCCAGATAACAGGTCAGCTCAGGGAACCAGAATGCAACCATTCTGAACCCAGGAACTGGTACACTTGTGAGCAGCAGAGAAAAGGCTGCTCAGTGGCGTGCTGAAAATTGAAGACCACTGGGTGAGCAAAATGTTGTCTCAACAAAAGCACAGCAGGCTGTATCTGTTGAAATGAAAAGACACATAAATAAGTCTAAAAACCACACTTCCAGATCACATAAGGCAACCCCAAAGGGAAACAAGATGGAACAATGTGATACTCAACCACCTGGACTCCCCAAACTGGCAACAAAAGAGGATCTGGAAAAAATGAAATCAGAAGTAATTTCTCAGATAACAACAGAGATTGTGCCCATAGTACAAGACATGATTAATAAATCTAAAGCACAAACAGATAAAAAAAAATAGAGCACCTGAGGAACATAATAAAATTCTAACATAGGAAACAAATAGAATCCATAAAATAGATGCAAACAGATTTCCAGGAGATTAGAAAATCCATTGAAAGTTTGTGCAGCAGAATGAGTGAGTGTGAAGACAGAATTTCAGATATAGGAGATAGGATTGCAATTAGTGACCAGAAAAAGAAAAATTGCTTCAAAATTGTAAGGGACCATGAAAAATCAATCCAGCAAATTCTAGATGCTGCGAAGAATAACATAAGACAGATTGGAGTCAATGAAGGAACAGGAGAGAGTGCAGATGACTTAAAAAAAACTGATCACAGAAGTAATGGCAGAAAACATCACAAACAGGGGAAAAGAACTTGACATACAGATAAGTGAGGGATACAGGACTCCAAGTAGCCATGAGGAAAAATAACTATACATAGGCATATAATTGTTAGGATTCCAGAAACCCAACAGAAGAACAAAACTGTGCAAGAAGTTAGAGAAAAGAAACAAATCACATACAAAGGAAAGCCCATCAGAATCACAGCAGACTTCTCAACACAAACCATCAAGGCAAGAAGAGCTTGGAGTGAAGTATTTCAAGCCCTAAAGGAAAACAGCCTCCAACACAGATTGATGTACCCTGCAAAATATCTCTCAAAATTGATGTAGAAATAAGATATTTTCATGACAAAGAGTACCTTAGGAACTTCATGTATATCAAACCAGCACTCCAAAAAATTTTAGACAATATCCTAGGAAAAGGCAATGAGGATCACGACCCAAAGAAGCCCAGCAGAATGAATCCATCAGGCATAAGAAATTAAATACAAAGGGGGAAACAATCCAACAAAAAGAAAAACTCATGACAAGGATAAGTCAATACATACCAGTTAAAAGCATCAATGTTAATGGTCTCAATTCACCAATCAAAAGAAAGAGACTGGCAGAATGGGTCAAGAAACATCCAACAATATACTTCATAAAAAAACACATTTAACTCAGAGAGTGCAGATGACATAAAAAAATCTCTTCACAGAAATAATGGCAGAAAACTTCCCAAACAGGGGAAAACAGCTTGACATACAGATAAGTGAGGCATATAGGACTCCACCTTGATCAAAAAAAATCTACACATAGGCATATAATTGTTAAGATTCCAGAAACACAACAGAAGAACAAAGTTCTCCAAGCAGTCAGAGAAAAGAAACAAATCACATACAAAGGAAAGCCCATCAGAATCACAGGAGACTTCTCAACACAAACCATCAAGGCAAGAAGAGCTTGGAGTGACAAATTCCAAGCCCTAAAAGAAAACAGCCTCCAACCCAGATTGATGTACCCTGCAAAACTATCTTTCAAAATGGATGGAGAAATAAGATACTTTCATGACAAAGAGCACCTTAGGAACTTCATGAATACCAAACCAGCACTCCAAAGAATTTTACATGATATCCTAGGAACAGACATTGAGGATCACAACCCCAGGAAGCAAAGCAGAATGAACCCATGTGGCATGACAAGAAATTAAATGTAAAGGGGGAGAATCCAACAAAAAGAAAAAGTCATGGCAATGACAAGTCAATACATTTCAGTTAGAACCATCAATGTTAATGGTCTCAATTCACCAATCAAAAGAAATAGACTGGCAGAATGGGTGAAGAAGCAAAATCCAACAATATGCTGTATACAAGAAACACACTTAATTCAAAAGGAAACTCATAGACTGAAAGTTAAAGGGTGGAAAACAATACTCCATGTGATAGGAACCCAAATAAAAGCTAGCTATTGTCTTTGCAGATCAAGTAGATTTCAAACCAACACTGATTAAGAGAGACCAAGAAGGACACTACATCCTTGTAAAGGGAAGAATCCAAGAGAAAGAGATGACAATCATAAATATCTATGCACCAAACACTAGTGCGCCCATCTATATAAAACAAACACTAACACACATGGAAAACCAAATAAGCACTAAAACAATTGTAGTGGGGGACCTCAATAACCCACTGTCACAAATAGATCAACTAGATAAAAAATAAGCAACAAAATACTAGAACTCAAACTCCTGAACAGATGAGTTTAACAGATGTTTACAGAGTCTTCCACCCCACAAAATCAGAATACACGTTCTTTTCAGCTGCACACAGCTCGTTCTCCAAAATAGACCACATACTCGCTCATAGAACATGTTTAAGTAAGTGCAAAGGAATTGAAGGTATCCCCTGTACATTATCAGATCATAGTGTGATGAAATTGGAGATTCATAGCAAAAGAAACTGCAAAAATTTCATAAACACGTGAAAATTGAACAACACACTTCTGAATAACCAGTGGGTCACAGAGGAAATTAAAGAAGAAATCACACAGTTCCTTCAATTAAATGACAATGACAATACAACATATCGGAATTGTGGGACACAATGAAAGCAGTCTTATGAAGGAAATTCATAGCAGTGAATACTCATATTAGGAGAACAGAGCAAGCTAAATTAAACAATGTGATGTTTAACCTCACACTTCTAGAAAAAGAAGAGCAGGACAAACCCAAAGCTCATACAAGGGAGGAAATTATAAAGATCAGAGCAGAAATCAATCCAATGGTGACTAAGAGAATGATACAAAAAGAATCAATGAAGCAAAGAGTTAGCTCTTTGAAAGAATAAACAAAATTGAAAAATCCTTAACTAACCTTATCAAAAAAAGGAAAGAAAAGGCCCAAATCCATGCCATTAGAAATGAAAATGGACCCTGCAGAAATTCAGAGGATCATCAATACCTACTCTGAGAACCTATAATACAGAAGAAATTGACAGATTCCTAGATACTTATGAATTATCAAAGTTGAACGAAGAAGACCTAAAAATTCTGAACAACCCAAGATCAATGAAATTGAAAATGTAATTAAAAACTTATCAACTAAGAAAAGCCCAGGCCCTGATAGTTTTATTGCTGAATTCTACAAGACATTTAGAAAGGAACTATTGCCACTACTGTTTAAATTCTTCAATGAAATTGAAAGGGAAGCAATACTCCCAAATTCATTCATGGAAGCAAGCATAACTTTCATCCCAAAAGCAGAGAAAGACCCAATTGAAAAAGAGAACTATAGGCCAATCTCACTAATGAACACAGATCCAAAAATCCTTAATAAGATACTGCCAAACAGAATGCAGAAGATCATCAAGAAGATCATACACCTTGACCAAGTGGGATTCATCCCAGGGATGCAGGGATAGTTCAATGTATGCAAATCAATCAATGTAATATACTATATCAATACAGCCATGGACAAAAACCATATGATCATCACAATAGATGCAGAAAAAGCATTCAATCAAATCAAACACCCATTCATGATAAAAACCTTACAAAGAATTGGAATAGACAGCCTCTACCTCAATCTGATAAAAGCCATCTATGAAAAACCAACAGCCAATATCATACTAAATGGTCAAAAACTGAAATCCTTCATGCTAAAATCAGGAAGAAGACAAGGATGTCCACTATCACCACTCCTGTTCAATACAGTTTTTGGAAACATTAGTCACAGCAATTAGACAAGAGAAAGAAATAAAAGGAATAAAGATAGGAAATGAAGAAGTCAAATTGTCATTATTTGCAGATGACATGATTTTCTATATAGAAGACTCCAAGAACTCCACCAAAAGTCTTCTACACTTTATAACCAAATTCAATAAAGTAGCTGGATACAAGGTCAATACAAAAATCAATAACTTTCCTGTACCTGAACAACAGACTCAGTGAGAGTGAAATGGGGCAAACAATTCCTTTCACAGTAACATCCAAAAAATTAAAATACCTAGGAATCAACCTAACAAAAGAAATCAAAAACCTCTACTCTGAAAACTATAGCACTCTGAAAAAATAGATCGAAGATGATATCAGAAAATGGAAAGACAATCCTTGCTCCTAGGTAGGAAGAACGAACACAGTGAAAATGGCCATACTTCCAAAACTGCTATATAGATTCAGTGCAATTCCAATTGAAATTCCTGCACCATACTTCACGGACCTGGAGAAAACAATCCAAAAATTCATTTGGGACAAGAAGAGACCTAGAATAGCAAAAGCAATTCTAGGCAATAAATACATGGTAGGGGTGTCACAATCCCTAATGTGCAACTATACTACAAAGCTACTGTGATAAAAACAGCATGGTATTGGCAAAGAAACAGACCTGAAGACCAGTGGAACAGATTACAAGATGCAGAAACAACTCCAGACACACAGTTACCTCATCTTCGACAAAGGAGCTGAATACCCTCACAGGAGGAAAAATAGCCTCTTTAATAAATGGCGCTGGAAAAATTGGGTTTCAAATGCCAAAGATTAAAACTAGACCTATGTATCTCAAAATGCACTAAACTAAAATAAAAACAGATTAAAGATGGAAATATTAAAACAGAAATACTAAACCGGCTGGAAGATAGGTTAGGTAGAACTCTTGAAGACACTGGTGTAAAAAAAGATTTTCTGAACAAAACTTGAGTTGCAAGTGAACAGCACCAACAATCAACAAGTGTGATCTCTTCTTATTAAAAAAGCTTCTGCACAGAAGAGAAACCACCAACAGTGTGAAGAGACAACCTACAATGTGGGAAAAAATTTTCACCTGCTTTTCCTCAGACAAAGGTCTACTATCTAGAATATGTAATGAACTTAAAAAAATCAGACCTCCCAAATTTATAGATCCAATCCAAAAATTGGCATCTGAAATGAACAGACATTTCTCAAAGAAGTAGCAATAGGAAATAAACATATGAAAACATGTTCAACATTACTGGTCATTGGAGAGATGCAAATGAAAACAACACTGAGATTCCACCTCACCCCAGAAAGAATGTGCTATCATGAAATCAACCAATAACAAATGCTTATGGAGCTGTTTGGAAAGAGAAACACTGCTCCACTGCTTGTGGGAGTGTAGACTAGTGAGTTTTTATCCACCTTATTCATGGATCTGGCAACAAGCAACTTCTGGCTCTTCCACAAAGTCAAAATGACCATGAAAGGTAAATGTCTTTAATCGATTCAGGACACTGAGGCAGCCATCTCAGTGCAATTAAAGACATGCAAGAGTTCTTTCAGAACTGCTTCAGAAGATAGCAAGAACAATGAGATAGAGCCTTCTGCAGATAGGCAGGTCTGCTAGGCAGGTCTGCTCATGCCCTACCGAGGTCACCAGTCCTGAGGAATACCCTGAATCAGCCTGTGCACCAGCAACAATCCATTGGACCCCCTCCCCTCCTATGTACAGCCACCTGGTTCCACACTACAAAGACACAGAGGACACTGGACCACCAGATCATGGTACTGAGTCCCACCGCTCCCGGCACAGAGGTAGGGGCTTCTGAGCCACCATCCCACTGCTCCTAGTCCAAAGGAAGGGGCTTCATGGCCACCATCCCTCCCGCTGCTACCAGCCCAGAGGAAAGGGCTTTTGGGCCACCTTCTGTCCCGTTGCTCCTGGCCCAGAGGAAGAGGCTTCCGGGCCAATATCCCTCCCACCACTCATGGCCCAGAGGTAGGGACTTCTGAGCCGCCTTCCCACTGCATCTGGTTCAGAGAGAGGGGCTTTTGGGCTACCATCCCTACCGCTGATCCCGGCCCCTATCCCATCTCTCCAAGCTCAGAGGAGGTAGTCTATGCAGGTGCCAACAGCCCTCCCCCTAGTCGAAATGAGAAAACACATAAATAAGTCTCAAAAACAGACTTCCAGATCACCTACAGCAACCCCAAAGGGAAATGAGATGGAACACTCTGATACTCAACCACCTGGACCCACTAAACTGGCAACAAAAGGGGATCTGGAAAAAATGAAATCAGAAATAATTTCTCAGATAACAGGAGAAATTGTGCTCCTAGTGCAGGACATGATTAATAAATCTAGAGAGGAGCTCAGGAACATGATGGAATCCCAACATAAGAAACAAATGGAATCCATAAAACAGATGCAAATAGATTTCCAGGACATGAAAAACTCCATTGAAAGTCTACACAGCAGAATGAGCCAATGTGAGGACAGAATTTCAGATATAGAAGATAAGATTGCAATTAGTGACCAGGAAAAGAAAAATTGCTTCAAAATTATAAGGGAACATGAGAAATCAATCCAGCAGCTGCTAGATGATGCAAAGAAGAATAACATAAAACTGATTGGGCTCAATGAAGAAACAGGAGAGAGTGCAGATGACATAAAAAAATCTCTTCACAGAAATAATGGCAGAAAACTTCCCAAGCAGGGGAAAAGAGCTTGACATACACATAAGTGAGGCATATAGGACTCCAAATAGCCTTGATCAAAAAAAAATCTACACATAGGCATATAATTGTTAAGATTCCAGAAACACAACAGAAGAACAAAGTTCTCCAAGCAGTCAGAGAAAAGAAACAAATCACATACAAAGGAAAGCCCATCAGAATCACAGCAAACTTCTCCACACAAACCATCAAGGCAAGAAGAGCTTGGAGTGACATATTCCAAGCCCTAAAAGAAAACAGCCTCCAACCCAGATTGATGTACCCTGCAAAACTAGCTTTCAAAATGGATGGAGAAATAAGATACTTTCATGACAAAGAGCACCTTAGGAACTTCATGAATACCAAACCAGCACTCCAAAGAATTTTACACAATATCCTAGGAACAGACACTGAGGATGACAACCCCAGGAAGCAAAGCAGAATGAACCCATCTGGCATGACAAGAAATTAAATGTAAAGGGGGAGAACCCAACAAAAAGAAAAAGTCATGGCAATGACAAGTCAATAGGTTTCAGTTATAACCATCAATGTTAATGGTCTCAATTCACCAATCAAAAGAAATAGACTGGCAGAATGGGTGAAGAAGCAAAATCCAACAATATGTTGCATACAAGAAACACACTTAATTCAAAAGGAAACTCACAGACTGAAAGTTAAAGGGTGGAAAACAATACTGCATGGGACAGGAACCCGAAAAAAAGCAGCAGTAGCTATCCTCTTGGCAGATCAAGTAGATTTCAAACCAACACTGATTAAGAGAGACAAAGAAGGACACTACATACTTGTAAAGGGAAGAATCCAAGAGAAAGAGATGACAATCATAAATATCTATGCACCAAACACTAGTGCACCCAACTATATAAAACAAATACTAATGGACATCAAAAGTCATATATGCACTAGTACAATTGTAGTGGGGGACCACAACACCCCACTGTCACAAATAGATAGATCAACTAGACTAAAAAGAAGTAATGAAATACTAGAACTCAATCGAACTCCTGAACAAATGAACTTAACAGATGTTTACAGAGTCTTCCACCCCACAAAATCAGAATACACATTCTTCTCAGCTGCACATGGGTCATTCTCAAAAATAGACCACATACTCACACATAGAACATGTTTAAGTAAGTGCAAAGGAATTGAAGTTACCCCCTGTATATTATCAGACCATAGTGCGATGAAATTGGACATCCATACCAAAAGAAACTCAAAAAATTTCATAAACACGTGGAAATTGAACAACACACTTCTGAATAACCAATGGGTCACAGAGGAAATTAAAAAAGAAATCAGACAGTTCCTTCAATTAAATGACAATGACAATACAACATATCGAAATCTATGGGACACAATGAAAGCAGTCTTACAAGGGAAATTCATTGCAGTGAATATGCATATTAGGAAAACAGAACAAGCCCAATTAAACAACCTGATGCTGAACCTCAAGCTTCTAGAAAAAGAAGAGCAGGACAACCCCAAAGCTCATACAAGGGAGGAAATTATAAAGATCAGAGGAGAAATCAATGCAATGGAGACTAAGAGAATGATACAAAAAAATCAATGAAGCCAAGAGTTGGTTCTTTGAAAGAATCAACAAAATTGACAAACCCTTAGCCAACCTTATCAGAAAAAGGAAAGAAAATGCCCAAATCCATGCAATTAGGAATGAAAAGGGTGAAATTACAACAGACCCAGCAGAAATCCAGAGGATCATCAATACCTACTTCCAGAAACTATACGCCAATAAGATGGACAACACAGGAGAAATGGACAGATTCCTAGATACATATGAATTACCAAAGTTGAACGAAGAAGACCTAAAAAGTCTGAACAACCCAATATCAACCAATGAAATTGAAAATGTAATTAAAAACTTATCACCTAAGAAAAGCCCGGGCCCTGATGGCTTCACTTCTGAATTCTACAGGACATTTATAGAGGAACTGTGGCCACTACTGTTTAAACTCTTCAATGAAATTGAAAGGGAAGCAATACTCCCAAATTCATTCCTGGAAACAAGCATCACCTTGATCCCCAAAGCAGAGAAAGACCCAACCGAAAAGGAAAACTATAGACCAATCTCACTAATGAACATAGATGCAAAAATCCTCAATAAGATACTGGTAAATAGAATGCAGAAGATCATCAAGAAGATCGTACATCCTGATCAAGCGGGATTCATCCCAGGGATGCAGGGATGGTTCAATATACACAAATCAATCAATGTAATACAGTACATCAATAGAGCCACATGATTATCTCCATAGATGCAGAAAAACCATTTGACAAAATCCAACATGCATTCATGATAAAAAAAACCCTACAAAAAAGTGGAATAGATGGTCTCTACCTCAAACTGATAAAAGCTATCTATGAATAACCAACAGCCAATATCATACTAAATGGTCAAAAACTGAAATCCTTCACACTAAAATCAGGAACAAGACAAGGATGTCCACTATCATCACTCTTGTTCAATGTAGTTCTGGAAACATTAGCCATGGCAATTAAATAAGAGAAAGAAATAAAAGGAATAAAAATAGGTAATGAAGAAGTCAAATTGTCATTATTTGCAGATGACATGATACTCTATATAGAAGACCCCAAGAACTCCACCAAAAGTTTTCTAGACTTAATAACCAAATTCAATCAAGTAGCTGGTTACAAGGTCAACACACAAAAATCAATAGCTTTCCCGTACACGAATGACAGACTCACTGAGAAAGAAATAGGGCAAATAACTCCTTTTACAATAGCATCCAAAAAACTGAAATACCTAGGAATCAACCTAACGAAAGAAATCAAAGACCTCTTCTCTGAAAATTATGGCACTCTGAAAAGAGAGATTGAAGATGATATCAGAAAATGGACAGACATCCCCTGCTCCTGGGTAGGAAGGATTAATAGAGTGAAAATGGCCATGCTTCCAAAACTGCTATATAGATTCAATGCAATCCCAATTGAAATCCGAGCAGCATACTTCACGGACCTTGAGAAAACAATCCAAAAATTCATTTGGAACAAGAAGAGACCCAGAATAGCAAAACCAATTCTAGGTAACAGAGACACGGCAGGGGGTGTTACAACCCCCAACCTGCAACTATACTACAAAGCTACTGTGATAAAAACAGCATGGTACTGGCAAAGAAACAGACTTGAGGACCAGTGGAACAGATTAGGAGATGCAGAAACAACTTGAGACACACTCAGCCATCTCATCTTTGATAAAGGAGCCAAACACCCTCACTGGAGGAAAGATAGCCTCTTTAATAAATGGTGCTGGAAAAATTGGGCTTCAACTTGCCAAAGATTAAAACTAGACCTATATCTCTCTCCATGCACTAAACTAAACTCGAAATGGATTAAAGATCTAAATATTAAAATAGAAACTCTGAACCAGCTGGAACAGAGGTTAGGTAGAACTCTTGAAGACATCGGTGTAGGAAAAGATTTTATGAACAAAACCTCAGTTGCCCGTGAACTAGCACAAACAACCAACAAGTGGGATCTCTTCTTATTAAAAAGCTTCTGCACAGCAAGAGAATCCACCAGCAGTGTGAAGAGACAACACACAATGTGGGAAAAAATCTTCACCTGCTCTTCCTCAGACAAAGATCTACTATCTCAAATCTATAAAGAATTTTAAAAGATCAGACCTCCCAAATTTAAAGACCCAATCCAAAAATGGGCATCTGAAATGAACAGACATTTCTCAGACAAAGAAGCAGAAATAGCAAATAAATACATGAAAAAATGTTCAACATCACTGGTCATTCGAGATATACAAATTAAAACAATGCTCAGATTCCATCTCACTCCAGAAAGAATGGCTGCTATCATGAAATCAACCAATAACAAATGCTGGCAGGGCTGTGGGGAAAGAGGAACCCTGCTCCATTGCTGGTGGGAGTGTAGACTGGTGCAACCACTGTGGAAATCAGTATGGAGATACCTCAAAGAACTAGGACTAGAAGTCCCATTTGACCCCGCTATTCCACTGCTGGGGATCTTCCCCAAACAAAAGAATCATACCACAGTGATGTATGTGCACCCATGTTCATAGCAGCACAGTTTGTGATACCTAAAACTTGGAAACAGCCCAAATGCCCATCAACTGGAGACTGCATAAAGAAAATGTGGTTTTATAATAAAATGGAGTACCACTCAGCCATAAAAAATCAGAAATTAGAGACATTTATGACTAAGTGGATGCACATTGAGGCGATACTCTTAAGTGAAATAAATAGGACACACATGTATAAATACCGAATAGTTTCTCTGGTGTGAGAAACTGTAAGTGTAAATAGGGACTAAAATGTATAATAGGCAATGTGAAATAGGAAGAAAAGGGGCAAAGGGGAAGGAAGTGGGAGGGCTAGGGGAAAGGATAGAAGGGAATGGGATTAATATGAGAAAATGGAAAAATAGGAACAAAATCTTTGTAAATAGGGAGGAATGGAGGGGTTGAAGGGAGGGCTGGGCCAGGGTAAAAAAATAAGAACCAAGAGAGATTACGTAAAGGTGCAAATTTCCAATGATGAATGTCATTATAATGTATACCTAAAATGTACCAATGATTAGAATGAATAATTGATAATGCAAAATAGGAAGAAAAATTCCAAAGGGGTAGGGGTAGTGTAAGGGGCAGGGGAAAGGAAAGAAGGGAAAGGAAAAATGATGAGAAATGGAAAAAATGGAAATAAAGTCTTTGTAAATAGGGAAGGTTGGAGGGGATGAAGCGAGGGCTAGGAATGGGGAAAAAATAAGAACCAAGATGCATTATGTAAAGGTACAATTCCCAATGAGAAATGTAATTGTGTTGTATACCTAAAATGTACCAATAAAAGAATTTAACAACAACAACAGAAAGAACAGTGGGATAAATGTTTTTGAAACAAGGGGTATATTTTGAGAGGGATTAATAGCAATATGACTTTTACTGTAATCTATTTTTAAAATTAAAATATTCACTATATGTTCTGATCATTCCTTGTACTTAGTGTTTCTTCATAAGCAGCTCCAAAGTAGTATCATTTATTTCATGGATTCAGCCACCAAAATAACTACCATAATGTCAGCTACACAACCATGTTCAATTCAGTTCAGAACTGTTATCAAATTGATTCATTTTCTGTATGTATAATTTGTTATATATTCAGAACAGTCACAGATGTTCTTTACTCTTCTTAAAACTTAGTACATTAGGCTTTTTTTGGATTCAAAGCAAAGCCAAATCAAAAAATTAAAAAGTAATTTTCAGCCTATTATACATGTGATTTAAGAATGTATATTTCTTCCTGGATATAATTCACTTTATCTCTAATAGTGATTGTTCCTCACCAGTTTATCATACTGTATTTGTAAATACTTTCCTTCCTTCTCAAACTGTTACTGAAGTACATGCTCAGTATTTACCTTACAAAAAAACTTTTAAATTCACTTAAACTTTTGATCTATAATATTCTCTGCCAATCAGCACTTCCTAGTTACCACTGACTATTCTATTCCAATCTGTCGTAGGTGCCAAAGCTTATACAAATCAGGCAAGCGTTCCCCTGGGATGGGACTGAAATGTGAACTCTGTAAGAGTGTGCCTTTGTTTACTTATAATCATCTTCTATTTTCACTTAGAAATAATATGATACTGACAATAGCTGATTCATCTTTACTTAATTGTTTTAGACCCACGAAACTTGCTAGGATAAGTATTTTAAAAACTCAAGTGAGCAAGGGGTGCAGACAGGCCTGTATGTACAGGATTTCACTGGCATTTTCTGATGTTATCTCACAATGAGGAAAAAATATGAACTTTGCACCTCCAGGTACTGAATTCCAAAAGACCCTGAGGTGGTAATCACAAGAGGCCACAAAACCATGCTGAGCTCCTTTCCACTTGAGGAGATGGAGTGTGCTGTGGATTAGCGCACCTCTGTCCTTCTCCACTGTGTCATTCCGGGTCACTGCAACCTCCACTTTTCAAAGCTATTGTTTTTGCTTCTCGGCATTTTCTATAAACAACAGAGAACTTCCTGTTTTCATTTCAATGATGTGAGTTTCCTGCCACATGTGAAGGCTTTTTTCAGTATGTTTTTGAAAGTCATTAAATATCTTGTATATGGAGCCATTTGTTACAGACAATGCAAATATCAGGGGGAGAAACTGCTCCTGAGCTCTGGAAATTAATTAGTGCTGTGCTGCACAAGTGACCTGATGTCCACGGAGTTAATGAGTTTGTGACTGAAAAAGGAGCATTGAACAGACATACATATACACATGCACACACGTGCACACGCAAACACACACACAAACCCACACACATGCACACACACACAAACATACACACAATGTTCACCTGACAAAAATTTAGAATTAGAAATATTACTTTCAAACCTCTTTTAAAAATAGTTAAGGCAAAATTATATGTTATTAAGACTTTTTTTATGTTTCTTACAAAGAATAATTTCAAGACTTCATAATCACTTGCTATAAATTATATATACAATTAATTGACATATATTTAATATATATATAATTAATTACATAATTGACTATAATTAATACACATATCATCCATTCTATAATAACCCATAACCTCAATCAAATAATGTAAGATAAGACATTAAATATGTAAAAATATACTAGATTCTAGCTGAATATATGTTGACTGACATAAAATTTGTGTAAATGCTAAAAGCAGAGTTCAAATTTAATTATACCTCCTTAGGAGGTTTGCTTGCTTAGCATATTAAATAGCCCTGAGAAAGCATATTTCTTAAAGCCACAAAGAAAAAAAATTCTAGCAATGGGAAATGATTTATTTACCTGGATCTTCTATAGTTAAGTTCTTTATTAACCACTGAACAATGTCTGACCCTAGAAAAAGAAAAACACAAATAGACGTGAACATTTTGCTTATACATGTCAACTTTAAGAATGCTCCACTTTTGGTACTCACAGCAGTAAAAAATTTTCTAATTTTTACAGTAATAGTTGGAGTAGTAAAAATGCCAAGTGTGAATATATTTCTTTAATAAGCCAAGGTGTACCCTAATACATTAAATAGATTTACTTAAATATATTTGAATATAAACATAGGTATAAGCTAGTGAATTATTAAATGTATTTAATAGATCTATTTACACATAAAGGTTTAACATATTAGTAATAAAGTGATTTATTTATCAAATAAATGTTTACTGAGTGTTTACCATGTTTCAGAGATAGTTTTAGCATGGACTAACCAATGCTTTATAGGATAATCCTTGTTTCCTTTCAGTTGTTCCTTTTCATCCTTGCCCTCACTGTCAAGCCGAGCCAGATTTGCTTCTAGTGTTTTAAAACTCCTGTGCATTTTAAGGGCTCTGTGTCCTTGTAGCACTCTGCTCTCAGATTGACATGCCTTCTCACTATTTTCAAGATCCCTAAGATTCAAGTTCCCTAGAATTTTTCTTGGCTTTCATCTTTATCTTCTGAGTTTACAACACTTGCCATGAACCCTCACTTGAATCTCTGTGGCCTTTTATTTCTGAGGTGGATCACACAACTGAATAATTGTTTATTTGAATAAAGCCAGAGAGGATGGTTCTCATATTCATCTTTTGCTTGATAATGTGTGATGAATAAAAAACATAAGTAAATATATTTCCACTTCCTACAGAAGAGAGTGTCTGCAGAAAACATAATGTTTGAACTAGATTTTGAAGAGTATATTGTGATGTATCAAAATAGAAATGTAGTCACTGAAGGGCCTATGAAAAAGTTAAAAAGTAGAAAATAGTACATCTTCTATATATTAAGTGCTGGTAATTTTGAAGTAATAAAATTGTTCCCATGGCATTCAGCAGGTCTAGAATATCAGTGAAGAATCTGGATTGTGCCCCTATAAGTAAGGCAGAGAAAGAGACATGCAGTGTTTTCAGCAGAAGGATAACATCAAGTGGCTTTAAGGAATCCAACTGGCATTATATGTGGCCTGCCTTAAGCTAATCAAAAGAAAGTGGAGCAGTCAACATTTCTACTAGTTGTGATCCAGGACTGCAGGGATGAGGTCTGGAACTAGGTAAATCAGAACAAAACCGGTGATTCGTTTCAGGACTTTATGGCTAATTAGATGTGAAGGTGGAAAGTAGGAGAGACTAAATGGAAAGTCAAAGATTCCAGCCTAAGGACATTGATTAATAGCATAGGGACAATATGAACAAAAGCAGGAAATTCTGACCGAGAAGCTGATTTGCTTTAGATACTAATTTGTGTTTAAATTTGTTTCTTAGTATAATACATTTCCACATAAAAGAGGAAAACTGAAACAAGAGGTTCTGGCAGAGGAGTTGATTTTCTTGAGATGTTCATTTATATTTAAATTTGATTTTTGGCATAATTTATTTCTACTTAAAAGAAGAAAACTACGTAAGTATTACTATGTATATAGTTCATAAGCTGTGTCACTGTGGCTGCATGAATGAAACTGCAGAGTGAACTGAGATCTTATCTCAACCTCTCTGGGAAGTGGCTAAAGTTGCTGACTACCAATTTAGAGATACAGCCAATGAATTATATTAACACTGGCAAAATGGTTCTAGCTGCTTGTGATAATACACTTCTAAACAAAGTTTAAAATAAATTTGGTTATCAAACTTGACAATCATGTCCTAAGAGTTATGGAAATATTCACATCCAACATCAGTTTCAATATGCATACATTTTAAAATAACTTCAAGTGTTGAATCTTACGCCTACTGTTACAGTTGCTCCTTTCACAACTGTCTTTGATTTAAATTCATTTAAGAAGATCCATTCTTCTAAGTCCCAAAGGAAGCTTTACTAAGCAGCCCTAAGGGTAAACAGGGAACTAGCCTATTCTCAGTCAAGTGCTGGGGTTGGAGGTAGCTAGGTGGTTAATAGCAGAGCCATGCTTACCATGCAGGAGGTCCTGAGTTTCATTCCAGCACCAAAAAGTAAATAAAATAAAATAGTAAAGTAAAATAAAATAAAAGCATGCATGTATTACAGTGTATTGTGTAATTGTGTATATCTTTATATTTTAAGTAAACCTGAGGGATGGTCACCCTTTTAAAAATGAAAAAAGATGACTCATATTTTCAAATATACTTGTAATAAAGGCTTAAGAAATACAAAATCAGTCCCAGGTATCCAAATCATATGTACCATCTTCTGGGCACCTTGATTAGCTTTCTTATAAAAGAATCTAATTAGAGAATACATGTGAGCAGCCACTGGAAAATTCTCATTCTTTTGAAGACAGCTAAACATTAATCCAAATACTTTTAATTTTTTAGTTGTGAAAAAGATTTAAAATTGCTTTTAGAGAAAGTTTTTTAAAAATGTTTTCATTTCTTCCTCCTTTTCTTCCTTATTTCTTTTTTCCTGAGCAAAAATAAATATAAAGATGCCTAATTTGAAACTACATTAATTACAGGCGTAAAAATTTTTCTTACCCTATTTTTGCATATTTCCATCACAGGTGTATTCTCAGTTCACCTTTGAAAGAATCAATTTAATGAGACTTGACCAACTGTCAAGCACATGGTAAAGTTCTTTGATTATTGTGCTATCATGCCAAGAAATTTATAGTTTTAAACTGTGACATTATGGAATTTTTTGTTGTGAAATGCATATCCAAAGTCATCTTATTCACCTGTTCTGCACATTCACTCCCTGAGGAGACAGAGATCTGGAAAGAGCAAAAAGATTCAGTATCCTAAGGGAATCAGAATATTGCCGAGAACATGCTACCATAGGGCCACCTTGAGAAGTGGATTCAAATGTAAAATGCAGCCTTGCAGCCAGGATAGGTATAGAATGGAACATCACCTTTCCAGCAATTTCCAGGTAAACATATGTTTAATAAATAAATAAATGAGTAGCTATCCTAAGATTTTTCATGTTTAAATATGAATGCTGAGTTTTTCTATCTTTATTCTGAAGAACTAAAGGGAACATGCAGTTTTTTGACCCTTCACTTTGACTACAGCCTACGGCTAGTTTTGCCCTGATTAGTGTCATTCTCCTTTTTTGAGTTTTTAGGGGCATATGTTACTGTTAGAGTTACAAAGCTATGTATTCTCTCTACTTAGCAGAAGCGGCATAGGCTATATGATTAAATAATCCTAGTAGTATGTGATTTTATATTAAACAAAATAAGCAAAGTTCCTCCTCACAGTAATGCTCACAGTTTTCCACATGCCTTATTGTTTTTGTCTTCTATGATTTTGGTAATCTTTCTCCATCCTCATCTCTTTTCCCCATGGCTAATCCCAACTGACATCCAATTTAGACATTAGCTACCCTAGAAAGCCTATTCTTTCCTCTGTGAAGCCACTTTATTAAGTAAAGTGTTTCTCCTCTTTGTCCTGTAAACATTCTCATAATTCATCTCATTTCACAATGGTTTCATCATCCTCTCTTTATGTTTTAGCTCTCTTTTGCTTTGTCCCTAGGAAGCAGGAAATATATGTTGTTCATCTTTGAATCTCAAACACCCAGACTAGTGCCTGACATTTACAATGAAATCAGAAAATGTTGAAAGAATTGATGTATGAACACTGAGACTCTCCTTCCCAAGTCCTACTTTTGGAGAGTTTACCAAAGGATGGCATGCCTTCCACAAAGAATATTCTATCAGTATGGCATTTTCAGCTATTATTGTAATCTTTCATAGAAGTACTCACTTGCCTTTTCTAGGGCTAGCTCATAACTATAACAAAGAGATCAACGATAGTTGGGCATCAATATTGTTTCCCCTCCCATGCTATGGACTACCTGGTAAAACCCTTCCCCATCCTGCCCTAAGGCAGGAACAAGGCTGCACCAGGCTCTCTCTTGTCTGACACTTCTGTTCCTGTCCAAGTCCCTCCACAGATGGGTGGTGTACCTCCTCAGGCTAAGTGTCAACTAAAGCTATGCACATGCTGGACTGAATTTGAGGTTCATAGCAAACATTAAGTATTCATTAAAAAGGAAAACACTGCAAAAACTTTTGTAAATATGATAAAGGAGGACTTCATAAGCCAGCCAAAATGTTACAAATTTGATTTGTATCCTTTACAAAAACAACTTTTCATAACTTCTGCTAACATCATTAATGAAAATGTTGGCTTTTAATTATAATAAAAGGGGCTCATATTATTCCTATGGCAGAGACTGATCTTTGCAATGTTTCTCCTTAAGGAAAATAAATAGGCCATTTGCACTGCCTGCACACTCTTGATGCTTCAGGACCACAAAGACACAATGATGGCCATTTGATTATACTTTTATTTAAAGAATACCATAAATAGCCCATATTTTTGATAGAATAACTTCTTAAAATCTCTTGCAAAATAAAAGATATATCTCTAGAAAATATTTTACAATACTACTCTTAGTTTCTAGAAATGATCATCACGTAGCATGTAAGAAACACTTGTGCAATTTCTGAGGAAGTCTGGCTATGGACCTGCACTTTTAGTTACAAGAAGAAAAGACTGGAGCAAGGCAGATTTATTCATCCATGAGTCCTGAGAGAGGAAAGCTGTCTTACGCATCCATTCCTCCAATTCTCTTCCTCAACACAGATTGTCACTAAACGTTTATTGGCGATATGACTCAATGTTTATAGGCATATACTGTATGTATAAAGGACCCAAAATGCCCAAAATAATCAGCTCTAGCTATGAGTAGCATTTCATGACAACCAGTGTATCTCTAATAGTCATTTTGAAAATTCTTCATGCAAAAACAACTTTAACTGAATTAATTTTTAAAAGCTGAAAAAAGTCTCTAAGATTTGAGAATTAGAAGGATTTAAAAAAATCTAACCTATAATACTTTTGAAAAGTTAAAATAAGAATTTTCTTTCAATCTTTAAAGTATTTAGTTTGTAATTATCTAAGATCAACATTTTGTTTCTGACACTTGTGTTCCCATTGGCCAACATATCATATTCAGAGTTTAAAAATGTGCCTATCAGGCCCTTGTCACATCTGAGTATTGAAGAATGTAACTTGCAACCAAAGGAATAGGAGAGACTAACTTCAGTCCAACTGAATCTGTGTTTGCTAAACAACCTGCTGATCCAATAAAGCTCAGCACTGGTGAAAATCTAGATATTATTAATTAATTTTCTAAGTACTGAATCTGTCTGTCTTTGGTCAAAAGAGGGGTCTGAAAAAGAGAAAAGCAGCTTCTAGCTTCTGGGAGCAGACTGGGGCCTCACAGCAGGCAGATTTTTCTGTTAAACATGAACAATTTCATAGAACATTAACATCAGGTCACTCTATAACCATGATCTATGAAGACAAGAACAGATCTGAACACAGACAGAACACAGACACAGTCCATGCCAAAACTAGCAGCTGTAATCCATCCTAGCCAATATGAGTGATGGCTGCAACCAGTCCCACACTTAGTCTTTCTTCCCTTTTTCATTTTCTCCTCCTGCCCATTCTTTCTCTTTATGGTACTGGGGATTTAACCAGCAACCTTCACATGCTACACAAGTGTCCTACTACCAAGCTATACCCTTAGCCCTACCATGCTCAGCCTTTCTAATCTGTGCCTGTAGATAAAATGCTAATACATTTGTACCCAATCATAGAGTAACTCCTATTGTTGACAGCTTCCAACCTTAAGCAAAGTCTCCCAGGTTTTCAAATCTTCTCCAAAAGTACCCAAATGCAAATGACATAATAGGTTCTTCTTAATAACTGATACAGAATCACTCCATGATTCCTCCTTCTGTGCATTTTCACTCATGACAACTAGTAATAAACTAGACTTTGTTAACTTATAAGAATGTTGCTGATGGTCTTAGGCTAGAGGGTAACAACTGTTTCAAATTTTAAAATGCTAATATCTAAAATTAATAATATAGCTGCACAGTTTGTAATAGCTAACTCTTGGAAACAGCCCAAATGCCCATAAACAGGAGATTGGATAAAGATGTGTTTTTTTAATAAAATGGAGCACTACTCAGCCATAAAGAATCATAAACTAGAGACACTGACAGCTAAATGGATGCACATTGAGACCATACTCTCAAGTGAAATAAATAGGACAGACATGTAAATACCAAACAGCTTCTCGGGAGTGAGAAACTGAAAGTGTAAATGAGGACCAAAATGTATAATAGATACTGTCAAATAGGAAGAAAAGGTCCAAAGGGGAAGGGGAAGGGGGGTGGTGAGGAAAAGGAAAGAAGGGAAAGAAAAATATGACAAAAGAAGGAAAAATATAGAGACAAAGTATTTGTAAATAAGGAGGGGTGGAGGGGGTAGAAGAGAGGGAAGGGGAATGGGGAAAAAACAAGAACCAAGATATATCACGTACAGGTACAAATTCCCAATGATGAATATGACCATAATGTATACCTAAAATGTACCAATAAACTTAATGAAAAAAACCAAAAAAACAATGACAACAAAATTTGAATTTCTTCAACAGGCCACTACTGATTGTAAGAAAAAGTGTAAAAATGTAAATCTATGAATTGAAAGACTCTGCCAAAAGATGCCTGAAATCAAAGGGAAGAGATACGTTTGGGCCTCAAAGACAAATGGAAGCAGTAATCCTGATGTTTCTCTCCTGATCTCACCTTGCCTCTCTTCTGGAAATCTTTATTTCTACCTAAAAATAGCCTCTCTTCTTTCCTCTCCACAAAATGGGCCATGAAGGCTCATAGCTCCTGGGATTACATCTCTGCAACTGAAGCCAGGAAGCAATTTGAGGCTGAAATTGTGTAGTCTTAGTTTGTAGCTCCTACTGAAGGGTCTCAGCTGCGGGGGAAGTATGTATTCCTCTATTCACCAAATGTAGTGAGAAAGGCAGGATTATAATAAATAAATATGGCGGTATTGGTTGGTAGGATGGAGAAAAACATTTTCCAGCAAAAATGGATACTACCAGACAAACAATGGATGGAAGCCACAGCTTTCTTCCAGTTTCTGCAGCTCTTATATTTCTATCGGAAACAAACAAACAAAAACAAACATACAGCAGAAACAAGGTGGAGCTCAATAGCATAACGTCAAATTTTGAATAAAATGAATATGCAGTTCTGTCTCGTTATGAATACAAATGGGATTTGTTCTATAGAATTATTATATTCCTGAAAAGCAAAGTGTGAATACACTTTTACATGTGACTTAAGACAAATTTTATGTGCATTAAAACAACTACTTAATGGAACTTTGTGGTGTGTTTGTGATTGTGTGTTTTTATGAGTGAGTATACTTTTAGGTAAAAGAATTTACTTTTTGAAATAATGAATTAACATTTACAGAACTATTTTTCTATAACTGTATATATGAAGTAAATTTAAAGACAATTAAGTTTTCATATAATTGAAATAAACTATTAATCACAGTTTGAAACTCAGTCAAACTTATAATGTAAAGCGCATCTTCTAATCATCTATAGCTAACATTTATGAAATCCAAAGGCTGATGGAAGCATAATAATCAACACAAATATGATTCATTTTGGTAAATATGACATACTTAAGTTTACCTTAAAGAAAAAACAAATAATAAAAAGAATCAAGATGGTTTTGTACATGTACCAACTCCACATATGGAATGTAAAAATGTACTGCAAACACGTACTAATAAAAAATATAGAGAAGAGATTATTTAGATGTATTTATAGATATAATGGCAAAAACAAATTATCTGGTTGATTATATTTTCCCAGATTGTTACTCTTCAGAGTTCTATGATCCTTTTCCTGAAAGCAGAGTCAAAGAAAATGCTGAACACTGTAAATACAACTTGAATCGGCAAATCATGGGAACAGAAGCCCAATATTCATTATCATTACCACTAGTGTGCTTGGAGGGTAGGAAGAGCAACAATGTTTTTCCCTACCTTCTAACAAAATACAATGAAAACAAATTAGAGATTGGGGATAGAGCTCATTGATTGCTTATTGAGTTGATATTTAATCAAGATTGTGGGAGTTTAACTGGATTTTTAACCTTTGTTGTGTAACTTTTAAAAACTCTAAAAATATTCAGGCATAAAGCAGGGATTTTGGTGTTCTTCAAAGTCTAAGCAGATTTACACACAGGCAGCAAAACCAGCAAGGCAGCAAAGATGAGAATAATGAGGGATAAATGGCAACTGGAATGAGCCCAAGGATTGTTCAGCACTCTTTCCCACAGCTCAGGATGATACTGATGAAACACAGCAAGTTTTGAAGCAGGATTTAAAAAAGAAGGAAAAACAAATTTCCCCAACCAAAGCAATTCCCTCTTAGATTTCCCCCTCCCTACGGCTGTTGTTCTTTGACAAATAAAATTAGTAACTTTGTTCCTGTAAGTAAGGTTTCACAAACAACTGTCCTCATAAGATCCTGTTTTATACCCACAAAAGCCACCAAGATATGCTAAGTTACAAAACCATCACAACTTGACTAACTGCCTTTGCTCTGCTTCTGTCCACAAGTTTTGTGCTGTTAAGCAGACAAATTTCCCTCCACAACATGTATAAAACTAGAGCCCTTCCTTTGTTCTGGGCTCAGCCTTTGGACAAGAGTCTGCTGAGCTGGTGTGCACCTAAATAAATCCTCCTGTTTCACCCACTGGTCTCTCCAATCTCTTAAATTCTGAAACATTTCCTCCAAATCATGATAGAAAATATTTCCATCACCACAAAGACGAAGCATGATGCCCACCTGTGGTCACACCCACTCATCCATTAGCAACCACTGCTCCATTCATTCTCTGTTTCAACGATCTTGGGAACTCAAGCATGCTATGGAAATAGAGACATAGAGTATGCAAGCTTTTTGACATTTTTTTTCTGTTCCACACAGTATCATTCTCTGGAATTTATCTAGAGATATCATAGCAACAATTTTTTTCTGAGAATTATTATGTGGGATGGAAAAATTACAGCATGTTTTATCATTCCCTTGTTGAAGGCATATAGGCTCTCACTTTTGGATATTATGGAGAAAGATGCCATAAACATTTGTGTACAAGCTTTTCCATGAATATAAATCATCATTTTCTCTGGAATAGATGCATCTGGGCATCATGCTGGATCTTTGATGCTGATGGATCTTTCAGTTGATGGATTAATAAAGTAGTTATATGTTTAATTTTTTTAAGTAGTCAAACTATTTCCCAAATTGGCCATGGCACAGCATTCTGTGAGTGGTTCAGTTTGAAATTCTTCAAATCCTTGCCAGCACTTGGTGGTGTCACTACTTTTTCTTTTAACCATTCTAGTAATATATGTTGGTACACATTGTGGTTTTAATTTGCATCTGCCTGATAACTAATGGTGCTGAACATAATTTCATATACTTATTTGATGTAACTATATCCTCTACTCCAAAATGTGACTTCATATTTGTTGCCCTTTTCTAACTGGTTATTTTTATTGTTGGTTTTTGGACTTCTTTATTCTGTCTTCTCCTTCTCCTTCTTCCTCTTCTGCCCCTTCCTCCTCCTCTTCTTCTTCCTTCTTCTTCCTCCTCCTCCACTTCCTCTTTCCTTCTTCCTCCTCCTCCTTTTTATTCCTTCTCCTTCTTTGCCTCTCTCTCTCTCTTCCTTTTCCTTTTCTCTCTACCCTTCTCTAGCACTATTTCTTGAAAATCTTATCTTTTCTTAATTGAATTGCTTTTCTACCTTTATAAAAAATTCATTCTGCCTATTTGTGTGGATCTATTTTTGTGTTCTCTAAATTTCTGTATCCTCTATTCTCCCTGATTAATATTATCTCTCCAGTAATACTAGTGTTGATTACTAGTTATATAATATCTTGAATATATAACATGAAATAAACCCATCCTACATTATTCTTTTTTGCAAAATTATTTTACGTATTCTATTATCTTTGATTTCCTTATAAATTTTAGAATAGTCTTTATCTACAAAAATTCTCTCACGAGAATGTTGACTGGAATTGCATTGAACTTGTACAACAGGGAGAAATAGACATGTGTATAAGGTTAAATCTTCAAATTTGCAAATATAGCATGTTTATTTATTTACCTCTTTTATTTCTTTCACTAACATTTTGAAATTTTCAGCATGTAAGTCCTTTATTTCTTTTGTTAAGGTCACACTTAAGTGTTTGATTTTATATTCACACCTAAGTATTTAAGTTTGGAGTGATTGTAATGGTACTGTATTTTCAAATTTAGTATACACACATTGTTGGGATATATAAGTACTCTTATGGTAACTGATTGCACCCCTGAGGCTTCTCATTGCTGGGATATAGAAACTCTATTAACTGTGTATCCTGTAATCTTTCTGGACTCAATTTTTATAGTTTTAAGTTTTTTCGGTAATAATCTTTGGGGACATTTTAGGTAGATATCATATCAATTGCAAATAATGTAAGTCTAAAAATTTTCCCTTTCTGATATGTATGTCTTTTATTTCTTTTCTTGCCTTATTTCCCTGTCTAGAACTATCAACCTTATTTAAATAAATAAATCCATCCTTGCTTTGTTCTCAATTTTAACAGAAGTATTCAGTCTTTCACCACTGCATATAATGTAACGTGAAATGCTTTTGTAGGCGCTCTCTATAAGTTGAGATAATTTTACATATTGAGTAATAGTTCTCGTCTATTCCTATTTTTGAGAATTTTTATATTGAGTTCTGAATTTTTTCTACCAATTTTCCTATCTTGGTGTACATGACCATATGATTTGCATTTTTATCCAGCTAATATGGTGAATTACACTGAATAATTTCTCAATATCAGCCAGCCTCTTCAACCATGGAGTCAAATTGCTGGTGCCCTGGAGTAGACAGATCCCTGACCATAAACCCAGAAATGAGAAAAGGACACCTCTGCCAGCTTTATACTTGGATAGGCATGTGAGAAGGCATGTGGTAAATTGTCAGAAGAACCACCATGAGGGCTGAACTGGAACGCAGAAGGCATGAGTCAGATGAAAGTTCAGTAAGTAACAGTTAAGTCAATGAGAATGCATTATGGACAGGGACAGAAGTAAGAGACAAGATATGAACATCTGGGTTTAACTATCTAAATGAAACTTTGTGCAAAAGTGATTACCCTTCTGGTTCCAAGAATAAAATTCTGACAATGGTACCAAAACCTGGCTGCTTATTGTAAAGCCCAGGAATTGGGATTCCCTTACATTGTAACATTTCCAACAAAATGTACATGTATTTAAAAATAGAAGGCAAAAGCAACAGATCCTATTGTGTTCCTAACTCAAACACACCAGGTGAAATTCCCAAATGGATTAAGAACCCTGCTCTGTGATGATCACTCCCTGACAAGTGCAGCGCTCAAAAAGGAACAACTGCTGCTCATGTGTGATATGCCATGAATTAAACTGAATTGTAGGATTTTTCTTATTGTGTTCTTCTCCCTAGAGGCCAAGAGACAGAATTTAAATTAAGACCCATAGAAAAGAGCTTAACTTGTCTTTTAAAAATGCACACACACACACACACACACACACACAATGTTAACATTTATAAGACAGGCCCCTTTGTGCTTTTGTGACCTTCAAATTAATGTTTTTCTTGGCCAAAGCACCAATTCCTGCTGATCCTATCAGTGGGTCTCATCTGGGAATCTCAGCATCAGGGATGTCCTGACAGGGAAAATATGCAGCCTGCACCAGTGGGAGAGGTCTGAGCATCATCAAACCTTGATCTTCTCATCAAAAATGTTGTCAGCACCTTTCTTCCTACATGCTTTTCCCTCTGTCAATGTGGCCCCATGCCTGGTAAATCTGTATAATAAGACAGTTTTCATAAATCACATTTAATCAACGCACAGATAGTTTTGGCCTCTAACCAGGACTATTATGTGTTTTATTTTAACTAAACTAAGTACATAACTCTAGTGAAATAAATGGAGATTTTGTTTTGTTTCAAGCAGACAAAAACCTTTAGAACAGTGCAGAAGGAGTCTGCTTTCTGGGAGAGCTAATTCTTTTGGATGAGTTAAGAAAAAAAAGCATTTTGGTTTTTAATCTTTTTAAAATTCTTGTATTGCAATGGTCCACAGAAAGTACTTGTTTTATGGTTAAAAAAGGAAAAGTGCTCATCTTTCAAAAGTAATACTGTTAGGGTTGGGGTTCACAAGCAGAAGCACACATCTGCTATTTTCGTTCAACACTGCGGAAGAACTTCAGGGAATGGCAGACAGCAAAGCAGGATAACTTCAGTAAAGAAGCAATGGAACTTAGCCGTATCTAATGGAGGAAGAACTTTGAAAGATGGGAGAGATGGAAGAGTTCTGAGGTCCCTTGAGTTTTGTAAATGGAATCCCAGTATAACTTAAGACTTAAGTTGTTTGTCAGGGACTCTGTGCAGTGGGAACTGAGGGACCTATAGATGTGAGTGATCAGTTACAAACAACAGCAGCAATGGGTAGAGGGAAGGTGGCCTCACACTGATCCTACTAAGAGAACAGACTAGGAGATACTGCCAACTGAAAAGCGGATGCAGCTAAGAAAGAGGGCAGGACCCAAAGACATAGCAGGACATTACAACTCAGTGAAGGCTAAAGAACCAGAAGCCAGCCAAGTCCAAGATTCCTCTTCAAATAGCCTACCCTTCTGCACTGGAATGCTGTTCAAGGAAGGAAAACAGAAGTGTGCTTGAGAAGAAGCTTTAACTTAAACGACAGTCACCAGGAAGCAACTGAGTAACCCGAAGTGTTCCATTATACACAACAGGCAAGGTCCAGAAACATTTCCCATCTCTCTCTATCCTTCTTCCTCCATCAATAGATGAAATGGGGCACATGAGGAAGTTCAGATCAGTTATGCAGAACCACAAGTTGTCATCGTGTAGTTATGGTCAATTTTAAACAAATTACACTAGGGACCTGAAAGGGATACTCACAGTGCTTCATAGCTCTGAAAGTTTGATTACTACCTCTTCTCCACTGTTGACAAAATGCCATGCTATAAATATACCTCCTCTCACTCATTTTTGCAGAACAAAAGGAAACAACCTTGTCAATACATTTGAGAAGTTGCTTACCAAAAAGTGGAATAGAGACATTACATAAAACCAGTTCCTCAGGGTCATGCTACATAATTAAAATGACACTCCTATATCACATCAGTAAGGTACATAATGACAGAAGGGACAAAGCAAGCTAACGGCACTCCTGCGAGTCAGCACAGTAAGGGGATCTTTCAGCTTGATAATGTAATTATTCTTGTTAAATCCAATTCTCAGTAAAATCCCAACAAATGGCGTTAAAAGCATAATGCCCTTCTAAGGAATCTCACTACCACTGGGCATTCACTTAATAAGCTGTAGCAAAGGTCTATTCCGGGTAATAGACTCTAAAACACTGTCTCTAGAAAGGTCTGAGCTGTCAAATTTCAGATTTACATCACCAAACATATACTTTCACCTCTCTTACTCTCTTTGTGAAAATATTTTTTTCCATAATCTTTCATTGTCAGTAATTTTCAAGTTTTAAATCTTAAGATGATGACAAGTACCTACCTATAAATACTACCTCAATAGTACCTACCTATAAAACCCAAATCACCTCCATCTATGCATGCTCTAGTTTTATAGCTAACCCTTTGTAGAGTCCATGAAGAAGAGTTGCAGCCTATATTAAATACTAAGCAATATTTGATATGTAAATTAGGATATTAATTTATGATTTATCTGTGCATTATATTACTTTATATAATGTTATCTCAGTGTCAAACTGTAAATATTAATGGTTCACATAGCACTTCATAAGTTTTAAACTCAATGAACTAATGTACAATATATTACTTGCCTGTGAGTATCTATAGAATTGAACTTTTTGCAAGCTCTCTCCAGTCATTATGGCTGTGGCGACAAAGTAGTTTAAGACAGCAAATATTACCGGGCCAACCATGTAACTGTACAGTCATTTCCTAAACATGCTCAACTCATTCGCACATTTATTCATTCACTCACTCATTCATTCATTAATATTCTCTGAATATTTATTATAGTCAAGGAAATACCATGATACTCAGATACCTATAACCACATGAAGGAAGTAAAACACTTTCATAAGTACAGTTAAAATTTTCCATATGAGTGGTAGAAGCAACTATGAAGATCTTGACAAGAAATAAAGCCTTCCTAGCTTTGGTAATTAGAGAAAGCATTTCAGTTGTTCTTAAAGAATGATAAGGTTTTTTTAAGAGACTGAGAGATGAACACCCCACATTGAGAAAAGAGATCTCTATGACTGTCATAAAAGGCACAATTTTTAATGAAATGGACAAGTAATGCAGTTTAACTTGGATACAGGGAATGAATTAGAGTGAGATAAGATTTTAAAGGTTGCCAGATTTCAAAAGATCCCTTCACTCTGGTATGTTCATGAGCAATGAATCATGAGTTCAAAAGTTCTGTCATGTTCATAATTCACAATTAAGATATCTCTAAAGTTCCACACTTTCAAAAAGTTCTGTATTTTGCATTTAAAGATGAGAAAAGCCCATGATCTTTCTCTACTCATGAGAAAGCCCAAGATCTTCTAAACTAATCCTTTGGAAGCCAGGGGAAAAACCATGACTTTTAATGACTCATTTCCAATTTGCCTGAACTTCTGTTTCATTATACTCTTCTGCTAAAGACTCTTTTAGGCTCATTATTCTGCTACAGGTTACAAGGCAAAATATAATTCAGAATCATTCAATAAAACTTCTCATTCTAAAATCAGAGTTCTCAATGTTTTCTCATTTTTGCTAAATACATAAAATGAGCCCTGAGGATGTAGCTCAGCAGTGCGGTGCCTGCCCACAAGTGTGAGGCCCTGGGTTTTACCCTGATATAAAAAAAAATCAAAGACTAAAACAAGAGTAGCAAAATTCAATTTGTCTAATTGTAATCTGCACAATTTAAAAACTGAATATAAACTTTTAACCTTTTCACTATTAAAGCTTGATTTCATAGACATTTGTTTCCCAGATGGTTCACAACCTTATACATTCTATTTGCACTGATTGACTGATTGATTGATGATTGCAGCTCTATAGCTTGAAATGAGGGCACTGCACATGATAGGTAAGTGCTCTGTTACTGAGTTACACCTCTATCCTGACTTTGCAAATTTTAGAATAAATAATTGATCTCATGCTGATTGATGGTAGTAAATAAGTACCTACCTCCATTTTATGTTAATTTTCTCAAAAATTTAGTACATTGCTTTTTCCATCACCATAAAGTGAATTTATGTAAATTTAATGACAATTATATATTTAGAGTAATTTCACTTAAACAATTTATCCTGTAAATAAGAAATTTTAAAAAATTTTCCTTTTCAGTGGCCAATTTTAAGATATGTGTTACAAGAATCAGCTCAAATCAGAAAAAGACATGGACTTGTTCAAATTTCCCAGTTGTCCTTTCTATAAATAAAGGCTTGCACTATACTAAGAACCTCTATAAGAACATATGCACAGAATGCTACTATCTCTTATATCAGTTAAGCCATTTGTTTTAGAACCAGGTTTTAATTTATTAGTTACCAAAAAAATGCTCACTTAAAATTTAGCCTAGAATTTGGTAGACTTACCTCATAAGACTAAAGTGGAAATCATTTGTAGGGTATAAGGTAGGGTGGGCTAATATGTAGTATGAAAAATGAGGAAAGGTTGGAGCCTACTCTTATCAAACCAAGTTTAAACTCCTCAGCAAAAGCTTTCAAGAAAACTCATAATAACATCCAACAAGGAGATGAGCTTCAGAAAGTTTACATGACTGTAACATATATCAAGTTAGGGAGAGACCTGGGACTAGAACATTTTCTCTTTCTCATATGTAGCATTTATTTAGGTCTATATTTAAAGTAGAAGTTTCGGAGGATGTTGTGGCCTAATTCTTTTAGTCTCATCTGATAATCTCTATCTTTAGGTGGCATGTTCATATTATTCATATTTAAAGTGATTATCAATAGATTAAGAACAAAATTTATCATCATTATACCTATTTTCTACTCATTGCATTTGTTATTTATTTCCTTCCCTTCTATGACTATTTTTTATTGAGCATTTTATATGATTCTATTTTATCTCTTCTTGATGTATAATTTATGCTGATTTTTATATTTTCATGTTTGCACTAGGACCGATAATATAAATATTTGAATAATCTAAATCTGCCTTCAATTAACACTACAATAGTTCATTAGAACTACAGGAACCTAAAAATAGAAAATTCCTATATCATCCTGTTCCTTTGTAACACTGTTGTCATTTAACTCACTTATAAATATACTACTGCCCCCCAAAAGAGTACTACTATTATTGCTTTACAAAGTTGTATTTTGGATAAAATATATCTATCTTTATATTTTCATTTATCCTTTCCCGGACACCTCAATGTTTCTTTGGGTACATGCAAGTTTATAACCTGTATCATTTTAATTTTACCTCAAGAACATCTTTTTTTTTTTTGGTACTGGGGATTGAACTTGGGACCTTGCACTTATGAGACAGGCAGTGGAACCACTGAGCTAAATCCCCGGCCCTCAAGAACATCTTTTGACATTTCCCATAGGGCAGGTCTGAAGGCAATAAATCCGTTCAGTTTTCATTTCTCTGAGAAAGTCTTTATTTCTCTGATATCTGTAATACATAAGTTAATCAGACATACAATTCTAGGTTGGCAGATTTTTCTTTCAAGGATTTATTTATTTATTTATTTTCTTTCAAAGATTATTTCAAATATTAACACTCCATTCTCTTCGTAACTGCACACTTTCTGATGAGAAGTCTGCTGTAATTGCTATCTAAGTTTTTCTATAGATTAGGAGGGTTTTTGCTCCCCTCTGGTTTCCTACAAGATTTTCTATTTGTCTTGGATTAGTGTAGTTTGAATATAATATGCCTGGGTGTACCTATTTTGTTGGTTTTTTTGTTGTTGTTTCTTTTTAACCCTACTCATCTTTTTAAAATTTGTTTGCATTAGAAACTTTAACATATTAATCATGATTATTTAAAATTGTTTGTCTTATAATTTTAATATGTTTCATATTTCAGTATGTTCTTATGATTACTTTGATTCTTTCTTTTTTATGTTTTTTGCATGCCTTCTAATTTTTTACTGAAAGCTGCATATATATGGTAACAGGTAATAGAAACTGAGGTAAACAGTGTAAGGATTTTTGTTAATCTAGCTATGAGTTAGGATGTGTTTAACATTTGTTGGCGGTAGTGGTAATCAGAGACTTCAAATACCATTAGGATTTTGGTTTTGTTTCTTATTGTCTTGAGTTGGGGCTACTTTTGGTACTGCCCTTCAGAAACCCTGTGTCTTGGGGAACACTGAGTACTGCAGGTTTATAGTATGCTGGTGGGTAGAGTACAGGGGAGCCCTCTAATTATCTTCTAAGCCTCATGCAGTGGGACTGTTTCTTGGGGTTGTAGCCCTCAAAGGTGCTCTGTCACTCTCTCCTTATGGCATTTAGGGTTTTCCCCCACTGTCCTTACTCCCTTACCTGGCTTCACTGTTCCCTATATATTTGCTCGAGGTCTTGTTCCCTGATGGTTATAGATTTTCTTTTCCTTTCCTTCCTCTGCTGAGATAGTGCTGGAGTGTAGCAGAATGCCCCTCCCTTTACTGGGAAAGATTTCAGAATTGCCCTCTGGACAAATCCCTTTCTTCTGGAGACTGAGCTTTTGTTACGGAAAACATCTGGAGCAATTTCTCTTCCCTTCACACTGCCAAGGTCATAGGGGATCTTTCCCAGAGTACTTTCTCACCAAGAGTACTCTGTGCTTTCTGAAAGGGAAAGCCCACAGTGTGAAGGACTTTACAAGGCTAGGCTTCCCAGGAATTTCTTACTCTTATTCTAATCTGCCTTGAGCCTCCAGCAGTTCATCAAAGTTGCTATTTAAATTTTCCTCAGATTTAATGTAATCCCAATCAAAATACCAATAGTACTCCTCACCAAACTAGAGAAAACAATCCTGAAACCCATATGGAACCAGAAGAGACCTAGAAGTGCAAAAACGATACTGGCAACAAGAGTGAAGCAGAAAGCATTACAATCTTGGACTTCAATTTATACCACAAAGCTACAATGATTTAAAAAAACACACCATAGTATTGGTAGAAAAACAGACATATGAACAGAACAGTTTGTAGATATAACTCCAGGAACATTCTTCTATCTGATCTCTGACAAAGGGGCCAAAAACAAACACTTGAGGAAGGACAGCCTCTTTTACAAATAGTCTTAGGAAAACTGGCTACCCACTTGCAGAGGACTGAATATACACCCATATCTCACACCATGTATGAAACTAAAATCAAAATGGATCAAAGATCTAAATGTTAAAAACAGTCTGCAGGAAGATAAAATAGGTAAAACTCTGAAAGATAGCCAGACTTTCTGAACAAAATCAAAATTTCACAACAAACAGCACCAAGATTCAACAAATGGGATTATATCAAAATAAAAAGTTTCTGCACAGCAAAGAAAATAACCAAAAGGGTGAAGAGACAACCTACAGAATGGGAAAAAGAACATTGGCTAGCTATTCTTTAACAGATGACTAATATCTAGAATACACAAAGAACTCAAAAAAAGTTTGACCTCCCCCAATAAAAGACCCAATCAAAAAATGGGCAGCTTAAATTAATAGACACATTTTAGATAAGGTACAAATGGCCAATAAATACATTAAAAAACTCTTCAACATCACTGATCATTAAAGTAATGCAAATTAAAACAACACTGAGATTCTACCTTACTCCAGAAAGAATGGCTATCATAAAGAAATCAAATAATAACAATGCTGGCAAGCTTCTGGGAAAAAGGAACACCCTTCTATATTGTTGGTAGAAATTTAAAATGGTATAGCCATCATGGAAATCAGTATAGAGATTCCTGAAAAAACCGAAACTAGAAATTCCATTTGACCAGCTATTCCCTTCTAGGTATCTTCCTGAAAAAGTTAAATGCATCATATTACAGAGACACATGGCTACCTATCATTACAGTAGCACAATTCATCATAATAGATAAATCTTGGAAGCAGCATATATGTCCATGAACACATTAATGGAAAAAGAAAATGTGCCATTTATATACAATGGAGCAGTACTCCGCCATAAAGAAGAATAAACAAGGGGAAGTTGGAGGGGTAGGGGTAAGGAAAGAGGGGAATGGAATTAATATGAGAAGATGAAAGAACGGAAACAAAGTCTTTGTAAGTAGGGAAGGGTGGAAGGGCTGAAGTGAGGGCAAGGGAATGGGGAAAAAATAAGAATCAAGATATATTATGTAAAGGTACAAATCTCCAATGATGAATGTCATTATATTGTATACCTAAAATGTACCAATAAAATTAATTTTAATAAAAAGAATAAACATGAGCAGTTTGTAGGAGAATGGATGCACGCTGAGACCAAGACACTAAGTAAAATAAATCAGAAACACAAGCTTAAATATTGCATGGTTTCTCTTATATGAGAAATCCAAAGTATAAATACAGAGCAAAATGAAGACAGATAATAGAAAAAATGGGCTAGATCTTTTGCAAAAGGGAAGGAGACCAAGACACGGAGGGAGGGGTAGGGATAGGAGAAAGGGAATGAAAAAGAATTAAGATATTTTATGTATATGTACCAACTCCCCACAGGGAATGTTATCATTATGTAATGATGTACCAATAAAAATAAAAAACTTTGAAATGTTCTTTTGAGTTAACAGAGCTGTGCCAAATAAGCAGTTCTTCATGTGCTGTCTCTGAGTGAGCCTGTCTCCACAGTCTCGGTGACAGATTAACCCAGGACCTCAGTTCCCTGAGGCATACAACAAAGGTCATCAATTTTTAATTTTTTTGAGGTTTCTCCTGTTTTCAGAATGTGAGTTGTGACTTCAAAGCTCTTTGCATATTGGAGATCAGAGTGAAGGTCTCATCTCTTCTTACCTGTGAGAATGTTAGCAAGTTACTAAATCTTCATTCATATTACTTTTTAAATCCGATAAAATGAGTATAAAATGACTAGCTCTATGAAGTCGCCAAGAGACGATAACCGATAAAGTCATCTAAAACAAAGCCTGGCGTGAAATAGTGACTCGGTCAGTGCTACCCCTATCCCCTTTAATGCCATGTAATTAACGTGACTCAATTAAAAGAAATGAATTACTGATTTACCAACTTGACTTTGAGTAATATAAATATGGCACATGTTTATATTTAAATGGATTTTATTTTATAATAAGGTGTCAACTAACCATAGCTAAACAAAACAGAATAATCCAGTGAACTGCTCTCTCCAGCAATGTGGACAACCTAGTCAATGCGATATGCATGTTTTAGTTACCTAGGGCTGCCACAAAAGTTACTCCAAACTTGATGGCTTGACTGAATAGCAATATACTCCCTCACAGTTCTAGAGGCCAGAAGTCTGAAATCAAGGTGTTAACAGAGCCAGGCTTCTTCCAAGGCTCTGAAAAAATCCTTTCTGGCCACTTCCAGCCTCTACAGATTGAAATTTTCTCTGTCGGCTGCATAACTCCAAACTCTGCCTCTGCCTTCAAATGGTCTTCACTGTTTATTTTCCTTTCTTATCTTTTACCCTAATAAAATTTATTGCTCACCCATATAATTTAGTATGATTTCCCTGAAATCCTTAATTTAATTCTGTCTGTAAAGACCTTTTTTTCCCAAATAAGATCAAATTAACCAGTCCTGGGGTTTAAGGTGTGGACATTTAGGGGAGAGGGTAACTTAAAACCCTCTAAAATAAATGAGCTAAACCAATCTCAGTTTTATCAAAGAATTAATCTTAAAGTTCCACATAAAGTTCTAGATTGACCTCCAAGAAGAGGGAGAAGTGTTTTAATTCTTTGACCAATATACTAGATTCCATGATACAGCTATCAGAGGTGGAGACTCAAGCACACTTGATCAACTGTATCAGTTTTTCTCTCAAGTAGATCACAGTATTTTTTTCAAGGAGGCAATTTTGGATTGAATAGACAGGAATCAATATGCTTCTTTCGCTGTAAATGGGAAATTAACACAAGTGTAATCCAGTTAATGTCTACAGTTCAATTACAAATGCTGACAGAAAGACTCACAGTATTAGTAGAACTTCTTATTAGGGCTGTCAACATCACAGTACTGCCTCATCATCTTATTCTCTTTTTGAAATTTCAATCTCTAGAACCAAGGAAGTTCTATTTTGCATGCATCAGTAGCAATGAGCAATTTACACTTAGCTATCCTCTGTAACAGGACACCAGCTGTTCAGGAGTTCTCATTCTACTGCGATAAGCAGATTTGCTGTTTTACTCATGACTGGTTCAGTGCACACACCAGGGCAAGTGAAGGACTGGGTACAGAGGACAGCCAAGAGACAATAACAGTCTATTTCTAAATAAACAAAAAAGGTTATTTCAAAATTCAGCTTACTGTTTTCATTTCCAAGGTCTATAATTCATTTTTAAAGTGTGTGGATAGTCTCTTGGACATAATGGTTTGGCTTCACTTATGAGCATATGTGTAGCATCTAAGAAACAAGCACACTTTCAACTGGTGCACACCTATGGCTTGTTTTAGAGTGCCAGAAAGATGGACTCACAAACACTTATTCTGTTTCAGAGTAAGAACCAGCTGTTCCCTGACTCAGTGACATGTGGACACGTTTAGATTCTCTATCCGTAATTTTTAAACCTATATGGAGAAAAAAAGAATTAGGAGGGTGGACTGCTAACTAAGTCCTGGTTATTTTTATTTGCTATTCAAATTCTGTGTGAAAACATTCCTAATGGGTATGATGATATTTCATTTTTGTTCTTTATGAGACCTATTTAATTACTTTCCATTACCAAATAAACACTAATTGCTTAGTAGCCCACTTTGATAACCTTAGATTACTTTTCAATACATGAGCATATTATCTGCTCACATAAATGGTGGGGATAATGGTTGGAGGTGGGTGACAGTCAGCAATGAGGACAGTAGCTGGGTGCCAGGGGCTACTCTCTGATCACTGCACATTGTGCTGAGCTGCAGGCAGCAGGCTTCAATGCAGAATAGGGAACTAGGATAATAAATTTGCTTCCATTGATTGAGACCTGATTATACGCAAGGCTTTAGATATTAAAGACCTCCTTATCTAAACAACAGCCTACAAGGTGGGTATTTTCAATCTCAGATCACTTATGCTCAGGGTGAGGCTTAAACTGTTAAGTAACTCACTGGTAGGCTCCTGAAGTAGGTTTATTTGACTCCTAACACCATGCTTTTAGTAAAGGCAAAATTTTGAGACATCCTAAATTTAATTACAAAGTCAAGAAGGCAGAGTGGGGGAGAGACAAAGGAAGTTAATTAACAACTAATGGCTGAAACCAACAAGAGCACATTCCACATTCACACATGTATGTCAAAATCCTGACAAACTTCCAGGCAGGCCCATCGCCAAGTGCAACAGTGTCCTCCAGTTCATGTATAAACCTTCCGTACTACCTACCCCAACCAACCCAGAAGTAACAAGTACCTCCTCTCCATAAAGGACTGTCCTGCTCTGCACTGTCCCATGCATCTTACCTACAGCCAATGTTTCAATGTAAGTAATTTATGCTTTAATTCCTCACAGTTTTGTTTTAAGAGTGCTCTTAGCTCCAGCATATTTCTAGATGCTCTCTATCCCTGTTGCTGGTAGTGAGAAGAACTTGTTCTGGTCCTTTTCTGGCTAACCCTGCATTGGCTCAGTGAGACCTTTCAGTTGAAAAAAGTTTTGGTCTCAAGAATTTTGACTTAGTACCGTAAAACATGGACGTAATGTGAATCATAAATGATAACTAATACTTTTTGAGCACTTATGGCATTATTTTTATCCATTTACATAGTTTTACTCATTTAAACATTATAACAACATATAACATTATAAGACTTACACAGAACGTTACATGTTGAGCAACATAGCCTTAATAATTTTTTCAGCTTGATTAAACTTGGAGAAAGTAATTCCCTGACTCTAGATCTAGAACCTCCCTTCTTAAGAGAATTTACTTTTGAAAACTTATAATTGTAAATTCTGTCTCTACTCCTCTGAATTGTAACATTTTAAAAAACTTCTTGTTAATTTAGTAGCCCACAACTGTCTTTTTCAAGAAGCTGAGAGCCATCCTTTTGAGAAGTAATTATCAATAAAGTTAGTGTCTCCCAGTTTCTAAGGGAGGGTACATACATGCCTAACTTGATCCAAACTGTAATCCAGTCACAAAGATATGAAAAAATTCATTTTCCTTTCAGGTAAGGCCAATTGGCATGTTCTGTGATACCTGCCACCTCAGATCTTAAAAACTTTCCCACTTTTTGTTTTAGTAAACTTGAGTTCTGACTACATTCTACTTTCTGTCTCTTATTGCCAGAACTGTCTCTTAGGGCCAGAACTAAGGTCCTGGCTGTATCTTTATGATTCAAAGGGAAATTGTACACATGCTCACGGGACCATGGGGAGGCAGGTGAACCTTAGTACCTTCACATAATAGGAACAGGTACTCAAAACCTGAAAGCTGTGATTATGGGGAGGAAAAAGGAAATATGACTCATGTCAAGTAGATCTGACTGGATCCAGGTAGTAGCTCTTGGTAATCCAGAAACCCTAGGAAATGACAGTAACAGTGTGTGGGGCTTATACTTACTCTCTTTCCCGGTGGCTGCATGGGCTACAATACCCTCACTGTACACACTGCTGTAGACCCATTTTCATCTATCAAACAGAAACCATAAAAGGTCTTTGAAGGATGGTGGGATAGTATGACAGTGACATTTCTGAATAATATTCTATTACTGTTAAAGGCAAGGAAAAAATGTGAAGTGACCATTGGAAAAACAATAAAGTCAATTCTAAATATGAGACTGCATTGTACAGCAGAAAGTTTAGGTTTCTTATAGAATATAACGTGAATACAGAAAACAAAGGATATTGTGGAGAAAGATGTGTATCAATGCTCAAAAAGTCCTTGAAGCTCATATATTTGAAATGCCTATGCATAATTTTAACTGGACATATTTAGGTCTGTTTTGTATTGTGCTCATATAAGAAAGGCAAATGCCATATTCTCACCCCTCTATCAAGGACTAGAGTAAGTCAGAGACTGTTGATTGAAAATTAAAATGCTAATTGCTACCCATTTTAATTTTTGATAAATTCCTATAGCGAGATACTGATTTTAGAAGCTTTCAAGTACTACAATAGCTTTCATTTTAGTGAGTCCCTTGGAGTTTGTCCCTGAGGTCAATTGCATTCTGCTTCTATTATCAGAAAATCTAAAATGGTATCTGGAAGAATAAATACCACCCATTGGTAGAGAAAACAAATTTGAACTTATAGCTGAGTTGTTTTTTTTTTTTCTTTTTGGCACCGGGGATCGAACTTGGGTCCTTCTGCTTGCGAGGCAGGTGGTGGCACCACTGAGCTAAATCCCCAGGCCAAATTTGAACTTATAGAAGGCAAAGTTTCAAGTCATATAACATGTTCTCAAAAGCAAACAAGAAATTGAGGATATTAGCTGTGTTGGATTTCAGTTACTGTAATAAAATACCTGGAACAATTTATTTTGGATCACAGTTATGGAGATTCTAGTCCATGGTCATTGGGCCCCCTTGCTGTTTTGGGCTGTAACAAGGTAGCACATTTTGGTGGGCGTATATGGTGGAAGAAACTGCTCCCCTCAAGAAGTCAGAAAGCAAGACAGACAGGAAGGAGCCAGGGTCCCTATATTCCCTTGCAGGGTACAACCCCAGTGACTGGACTTCTCCTCCCAAGGTCCCGCCTCCTAAAGGTTCTAGCACCTCCCACTAGTACTGCAAGCTAGAGACCAAGTCTTCAACCTTTGGGGAGCACTTGTCCAAACCATAGCACTTGTTTTTACAAAAGTTAAAATACATGATGTTGTTGATAATCCAGCAGTTAGTAGTAGTAGTAGTAGTAGTGGTAGTAGTAGTAGTAGTAGTAGGTAGTAGCTGTAGTAGCAGCAATAGTACCAGGAACAGTAGTAATGGTAGTAATCAGATAGTGCTATCTAAGCTTTTTTGTATTATTACATATATGCAGCATTTTAATCTCACAATGATGCTTTAGAAGTTTAAATGCTATCATTACCTCAGTCTATAGCCAAGGAAAAGTAAAACAAAGACAAGTTCAGTCACTTGTCCAAGGTTACATGGCCAGAAAGCTAAGATATGAAGCAAGCTTATGACCCCAGATTCATGCTGAACTAGCTGAAGTGCTGAGTGCCCTGCTAAAAGCCATCAGAAGCAAACTGGAGGAGGGAAGACTGTCTTTGTCCTCTATTTATGCTTGGAGAACCAGAGAGATGAAGCACACTCCAAAACGGGAAATTCTACAAGGTTGTCTTTTAATGAGGATACTACATTTCATGATAAGAACATGTCTACCGCTGGAATCATTTCCAAAGAATTCACTTACTTAATAAAGCTATCAGAGGTGAAAGCAGAATCCAAATGCTCAGATAGCTACCAGCTAACTCACAAAATCAATATGTTTTAAATATGATTGATAGTGCACTAAACTTTCAGGAAGTGAGGGCAGGCTGGTGCTTAAACTGAATTATAGTGGGATGACATACCTCTCAAATGAAATACAGTCTAAATTCTTTATGCTATCTGTGTAGCATATAGTAAAAATACCACAAGGTAATGTAGGTACCCATCCTAAATGTAGTGGTACTATATGTATATTGTCAACTTATCTCTTAAATATATTATTTAACTACTCCATTGCACTCAGAACAATTTCTAAATAATTCACTGAACAATCATTTGTTTATTGTCTACTTCCACCATTTGAATATAGCACTGGAAGGACAGGAACTATATGCTTCTCCTATTATATTTTGTTTATCCAGTATCCAGCAGAGTACCTAACACAGAGAGTACTTGATAATATTATTTATTGACTGAATAAATATAAGGCAGTTTTCTACACAACAGAGAATTCTTAATTTATTCTACTAATTTGTATTGAGCTCCCTTTGTCAGACCCTGCTCTGGTCACTAGAATGTTAAGAGTGAACCAGACAGGCAAGGTCATACTCTGGTGGCACTTATATTACAGTAAAATAGATAGACACCTGTGACCTATGCATAAATAATATTGCAGATATTGTTAAGTACTTTGAAGGAAATCAAAAGCATCTGGTGAATGCAATATTAAATTGAGTGGACTTAGAAGACCTTCCTTCGATCCTAAGAAGACATTTACTAATGCATAATGGGAAAACCATCTGTGGAATTAAGAAATGGTAAGTGCAAAGATCTGGAGGCAAGAATGAGCTGTCCTGTTTGAACAAAAAAGATCCATGTGTATTGTAGTAGAGGTGAGGGAGAATGGAGAAGAAACTTAAAAGTGAGTGAGGACCTTGCATTTTAGACCAGCATAAGGAAATTATTTTTACTCTAACCACAGGAGGAAGCTGGTGAGTGATCTTAAATAAAAGAGAAACATTTGACTGCATTTTAAAAGACTGCTTCGCTTGCTACGTGGAGAATGTCTTAAGGAGAAGAATGGAAGTCACAGGTCCCATAAAAGTGATGTAGTATAGTGTAGAAATGATGTGGTGATGACAGAGATGAGAATGCTCTAGGTTTTGGTATTCTTTTAGTGACAGAATCAATGGAACTTACTGATGATGGGGACAAAGGAAAAGAGAGACAGATAAAGGAGACTCTAGGTTTGGGTTTGCAGAGCTGAGAGATAGAGCCATTTTTACTGAGATGTAATATGGAGGAGAAAAAGGATGGCAGGATGGGAATAAAGAACTGGGCTTTGCTGAGCTTTGTTAAACTTAAATTTAAGACATGTTTAATGTCCAACTATTTCAGGTATCTAGGAGAATACAGAAATTTTGACATGATCAACATACAGAAGGCACTTGAGGCTGTGTGTGCCCATTAATCTTCACTGTCCACTTGACTGGATTAAGAGTCTACTGGGTTAACTTACTGAGTTCATAGCTAAATAGGCTATTAGAGGTGGGGCTCATTAGAAGAAATAGGTCATAAAGGAGGCATGCCCTTGGGGACTATATCTTGTCCCTGGCTCCTTTCTCCTAGGGTTTTTCTAACCTGCTCTGCTACCTAGCTGTCATGAACTGAGCAGTTTTCCTCCTCCACACCTTCTCTCCATGGGTTTCTACCTTGGAGCCAGCCAACGATGGACTGAAAAACTCTGAAACCATGAGCCAAAATAAACCTCTTCTTCCCTAAGTCATCTGTGCCAAGTATTTTGCCCTAATGGTAGAAAGCTAGGAAATGACAGAGATACATAACTTATTAATTTAGTGCAAACCTATACTAGTTGGCTGATTTTCAACATAGATGAGAGAAAATGGCTTTCTGAGGGATGCTACAGAAGGAAACATATCATTTGTAAGCCTGGCTACTGGGAATGGGCCATGTTATATGCATGGCACCAGAAGTGGTAGATGAAGATAGCATAGAATCATGGATCCAGCTTTCTCTCCATTTCAATACCTGCATGTTATGGTTAATAAATTTTGCCATGGGACTCCACCACAGACAGTTCTGATGATGTTGATGGATAGAGTTTTGATAGGTACTGGAAATATGATAATTATTTTCACCAAGGAATCATTTTGTTGAATTGAATTTACCTGAAAGTGTCCACATCAAGTTATTTGGTAGAATAGAGTCTGGAACTTGTGTTCAGTTTATAGAAACAATTACAACTATGGTTTATGAATATCCAAGGTTTTTGTGTTGCAATGCCACACATTAATGCAGCTAGAGATTATGTATAGTTACAGAATACATGAGAATCACAGTACACAGTCCCATGCCATTTTGACACAGGATTTTGCTAGAGACCGATAATGAGATGTGACTGAGATAGCAAGGTGGAGCCATAGAAGCTGACCAAAGACAGTGTTTCAATAAGGAGATGCTGCTGCCAAGTTGAGCAAGATGGAGGCCAAGCTGGAAGACCAGCAAGTGTTTGGGTGGCACAGTGAGTGGAGTTGAGGGTACAGATAATGTTTGGATAGTTTTGAAAGCAGAGGATGAGTCCAGAAACAAAACACGCCACAGCAATCTTACTTTGAGGGATAGTGAGATGGGACATAGGAGAAGACACTCCCAAAAACCGACATCAGGGTTACTGTCAAGTGGTATCTATGATAGAGAAGAGTTAAAAGGAAAGCAAGAGAGGGCTTCAAAGGATACTATTTCTGTGATGAAAACAGGCTAAGAATGAGGGGTGGGAGGGAGAAAGGGTGTTCCATGCAAAGGGCTTGTACCAGTTATCTTATTGTCAAATCGATAGGACTAAGAACTGTTGCAGAGATGACTGAATGGTGTGGTGCTACACTCATTGGTAGTTTAATCCACCAATGTTCACAGGTGGATGTGCTGTTTGGAGGTAAAGTCTGGCTGGAGGTGAGTAACTGAGAATATGCTTTTAGAGGTTGTTATGGTTTAAATTTAGAGTAGTTGGGCTGGGGATTTAGCTCAGTGGCACCGCACCTGCCTCGCAAGTGCAAGGTCCTGAGTTCAATTCCCAGTACAAAAAAACAAAAACAATAACAAATAAATTTAGGGTAGCCCCAAAACCTTATGTGTTCAGAGTGGGGCTTCTAGAAGGTGACTGGATCATGGGGGCAGTACAGCTGACTTTCTGTTAGCAGGTGGGGCCTGGTTGAGGCAGGTCACTGGAGATGTGACATGGAAGGGTATATCTCCTTCTCTAGCACCTCTCTTCTCTTTCTAGTTCCTGGCTTCCACAGGATGAGCAGTTGTTCCTCTGCCACAGCCGTTCCTCCATACCATTGAGCCACAGAACCAGTCAACCATGGACTGAAAACATACGCCAAAATAAATTTCTCCTTTTTTTTAAAGTTGTAGATGTAGATTTTGTGTCTCAGCAATAAGGAAAATGACTAAGACAAATTTTGGTACTAGAGAAATGAGGTCATCACTCTGTACTTGAACATGTAGTTTAGAAACATTTGGAATTGTCTGGAAGTGAATTGGACAGGTTTGGAAATGCCAGCTAGAGAAGCCCCAGAATGCTGTAAGTTGAGCTTGATGGGACATTCTTGTTGGAGCACAGAAAATCATAATGGTGAAAGATACACAGACAGTAAAGACTGGGCTCAGGTTTCAATAGGTAACAAAGACTCCACTGACTATTGGACTCAAGGCCATGAGTGTTACATTCTTGCACAAAATTTGTCTATATTTTGTCCATGTCCTGAGACTTTGCAAGAGACTGAGATTAAGGACAGCAGACTAATCTGGTGGAGGAAATTTCAAGGCAGTCCAACATTCAGGCTGTGGCATGAGTACTGCTGGCAGCTTTTAGCCAAATTTATAGTGAAAATCAGGATAAAAGGGTAGAGCTAAGTAATTAAAAAATCTTGCTGGTGGCCAAAAGGGAAGTGTCTGTAAATTTGGGACAAAAGTTAAGGCCTGAGATGCTGGGACTGAGCAGGGCATGGTTGCTGAAAAGATCAGCATTTTTTAAAAGCCAAGTATTTTGCATCAGGACATAAAAAGATGCCTTGAAGGCACCTCAGGAATCAGCAAGACTTCACTTTTCAAGGCTCAAGGTTGCAAAACTGTAAAACTTCTACTTGAGAAAAGAGGCCCCAGCTTCCCTGCTGGAGAAGGGCCACCTAGTGAATTGGTTATCAGGGATTCAGTACTCAGATTATCTCAACACTTAGAGACAGCTGCAGCCATGGTCCAAGGGGTCCAGGCTACTGCTTGAGTTGGAGTCAGATCTTGGCATCATTCATGTGTTGCTGGTTTTACAGGCATGCAGAATGAAAGAGCTGTGGTGTCAGGGAGGCTACTGCCCAGATTTCAGAAAAAGATTTGGGAATGTGCCCCTGAGAGGGCACTTTGTGATGCTATCAGAGTGGAGCCAAAACTGAAGTGGAGACTCTAGGAAGCTGGAGATGTCAGGAACACAGAACATCTGTTAAGAAAAGCCAAAGGCAGTGAGTAAAGCCACCCCAAGAGAGAGGCCAGGAGGGCTGCCACCAGCAATCCCATAAGGGAGAGTTTTCTGGAGGATGGTTCTCTAGGGTAGTAGTGTGAAATTGTTGGAAAACAAAACAACAACAGAAAAACAAGAACCTGGAGGAAAGCATTCTCAAAGGTCATGCAAATCAAACTATTTCATGACATAAAATTTCTATGGGGAAAAAGTAACAATCCAGGAAAATACATTGCGCCCAATTTCTTTTAGCTTTGGGAACAGGCACCAATATTCATTTTCATTGCTATTTTATGAATTTTTCTTTAAAAAACTATGTAATTTTATTTGTTTTAAAAATAACTAAAAATCTAGATTGAAAACAAAGCCTGACATGGGGCTTAGAATTGTGGCTAAAGAAGACTTTGTTGACATGCCAAACACTTTGGAAATGGGTTGAAGTACATCTGCTAAAGAACCTATTGCTGCCATTTGAGCAGAATATTCTGAGTGCAATGACATATGCAAAATAAGAAATTTAATATTTTAAGCCTTTAAGAAGAATGTTACAACATCTGACTTAGAATAAGTATCATGATTATTCAATTACCTTGCATCCCAGGGTCTTATTTACCATCAGCTTTCCCAGCATGCTCATCTATTTACTGCTAAATTAAATAATTCTCCCTAAAGGGGATAACATACTCTTACTGACAGCTTGTTCCTAAGCTCTAGATATCAAACCACTGACACACAAACATACTTTACAGAAATGATTGCTTATGTGCGTCAGATCTAATACAAATAGTAGCTGCATTAGTCTGAATTTATTTCATATTACGTTTCTCTTTGGTGATATTTTCCCTTTACAATATAGCTAGTTGTGGAAAAATGTGGAATGAGTAGGCACAAACAACATACAGTTCTATTATACAGTGATGGGGCTACAGTTTCTCCTGATGGTTCCTGTAATGACTCCTGACTCAACATTATGGCTTCTATGTTTGTCCAAGATTATTCAAATAAACTATTATACTGAGAATAAAGATTACTTTTCTTAGGTTACCAATTATTCACTGATGCTTGGCAAGTTATTTAAAGAAATAAGTTAGGTGTATACACTTCTTGCTCTATTAAAGCAATGGCAAAATTACCACAGGATTAAGAGTGATTAATTTTATTCCTTTAAATCAGCCAGGGTATGCTGAGACACAACAGGTGCATCCAACACAGACTGACAGACATAGATTTCTACTTTCCCACAGAGTATGGAATAAAATTGTTAGTCTAGTTTTGTGTCCAAATAAATTTCATATGTACAAATGTATTTCATGTATACATTCATATATAGAGATAGCCTTCTGCATCTCTGAGTTCCCCATTTGTGCATTTGACAAACTGCAGATGGAAAATACTAAGAAGAAAATTGCAGCTCTACTGAACATAAGTCTTTTTATTATTATCTAAACAATACAGTATTACAACAATTTGCAAAGCATTTGCATTGCATTATATATAAGCAATTTAGAGATGATTTAAGCTATATATCAGGATGTATACAAGTTATATGCAAATACTATGCCATTTTATGTAAGGAATTTCAGCATCTTCAGATTTTGGTATGGGTTCTGGAACAAATCCTCTATGAATGCCAAGAAACAACTGTACATACAATTACACACACACACATGCGCACACACCCTTCTTCACACACCAATCTACTTAGCTCCATCTCTTACCCATTACTCAAACCCAAACCTAGAGTCTTCATGCCCTCATCAACAAGTCCTGTTGGCTCCATGAGTAAAAGAATCTCAAAACTCGATTCATTTTCATCTTCTCGTCACTATCTCAGTCTAAACCACAATTACTTTTTCCCTAGATTACACCACAATCTTCTGAGAAACAGCAGACTTCCTGGCTTATACTCTTCCTCCTTAAGCCATTCTCTAATAGCACCCAAAGTCATCACTAAAATCCTCTCTAAAACCCTCCCCACATGGTAGTAATGGTGGAGCTGGGAGTCCAAGGTTGAATGGCAGGTTCAAGTGGGCCAGGCCAATACACACCCTTTCCCTTGACCAAGGAACATGGGGAGACCGCTGTACCACAACACCCCTAAACAAGTCACACTAGACAGATTCTTCTAATGAAAAGTGCAAGTTCTGATATCAAATGAAAGGGGAAGAAATGTGTCATAAACAAAAATAATGGATATGTGTCACATGTTCATGACCAAATTCTAATTGTACTAAAATAAGAAAAATAAATGTATATCAAAATTTACTTAAGATAAATATTGTTATATATTTTAAGTTTCCTTGTATTTTACTGGTCTTTTGAATTTTTTGCTGTTTTGGTGTTAAAATGTCCTTTCTTTTAATAGATTATGGTGATAACAAGTTACACTTTTCTATTCATGTCTTTATTTGGCAAAATAAGGTCAACAGCACAATGACAGTCCCCTAACACATTATTTAATTTTATTTGTTCATACCCAAGCTTTTGGGAATTCTTAATTTAGAACATTTAATTCCAAAGTGTTTTCTAAACTGTGATTGGATTTGCTTTGTAAACAAAACAAAACAAAAGCAAAAACAACATAAGTTGTCAAATATGCTCAGAAGTGTTAACTTAAAAGATATTTTGTAAGAAGGATCCTTACTATAGGAGTTTTCACAGCCTTAAAATGTTAAAATATATTGTGAAACTCAAAAATGAAGATATGGTATACAGCATAACCTATAATTACATGACCGAGAAACTCTTACTGTGAAGAACAGTAAGTACACACTTGTTCTGGGAAATGTTAACTCATGCAACATTTGACCTCACATTTAATGTTTGCTAGTAAGTATCAAAGCATCATTATTGCTTCTATGGAAAAAAAAACAAAATCAAGGGACACAAGAGAAATTAAGATGCAAATTCAGAGATTTGTGTCATGCCACCTTGAAATACAATGCTTTTTATAACCTAATCTGCATCTTTGTGAAAAATAATACCATTCACATGCTTATATTTCCCCAAATAACTCTGAAATATCAAGTCATTATATGAATTTGAAACAGCATCTTTAGACATTTACTAAGATTATGTAACAATCTGTAGTGAGGTTAGAGTAACTATCAAGTATCATGGGGCAAGGGAAGACAGAAAATTATCTCCTTCCAAGCACTAAATAAAAAAGATGCTTGGAAATGAGTTAAGGAACAGGATGTTACAAAACTATTGTTCCTGCACCTGTAAATTAAAGGTGACAAGGTTCATTTGATGAGTTACAAGACTTTTCTTCAAAAGGAAAAAATAAATACTCTTTGGAAATACTGAATAACATAATGTATCTTGCTGTGAAAATATGCTGATTACATAACAGAAGACAAGTAATTTTACAATTAGCATTGTTTATAAATGTCTTATATATGTCATGTATGGAGGGATAAATGAGGTTATGATTTAGTCATTCAAATATAATTTATTGAGGGCATACAAAGAAGTGAGAGAGCCAATATAACAACTACGCAAATAATTAAAACAATCATAATGATGGATTGTGCATAAACATTTTATTACTGATAGAAAAATGGTTAAGAAACCATGGAACAACACTCATTTAGGAACATAGGGATATTTATCCATTCTTTTCTTCTACTCCTCAGTTCTTCTCATGCTCAATATAGATGTTCCTGGCAGAATGAACTCCCTTTTAAGAGGGGAGCCAGTGAAAAGGAGGGATTGTAGAGGGTGCTTATGCTGTGGACTCACAGAGCAAGAGGGCAAGGAGTAGGTCTCAGGATATAATGAGGGAAGAGATCATCCCTGTTTGGGGTAGTGACTGGTGGCAGGAAGCTACAATAGCAAGAATACACAGAATCTCTTAGGCCACAGTATACAAGGATCAGGTTGGGTGATCAACACTTGCTCTGAAATTAAGAAAAGTGATGTAAAGGGAATGTCTGAGTTCGCTTCTGGAGATTCCAGGCTACATAGTTCCTTGAAAATGGAAGAAAATAAAGACTTGGACTTTCTCCAGATACACTGTCTATTTTTAGCACTTGAGCACAGTGATGGATAGAGGGGGTTAAAAAGTACAAAGAATTCTGAGATCATTTCAAAGAAGGATCCATAGGAATTCAGAGATGGAAACATTTCTGACTGGGATAATTATGAAGATTTTCAGAAATTTATGGCTCAAAAACACTCAAAATAATTATGTAATCTGATTTCTTAATGATATCTCTCAGAGTGACTGAGGATGCCAAGAATGCAGTAAAATATCTTACTAACGTTATGGCCAGATCAACTTACCCATAACTCCAACCCTAGCACCACCACCACCTCTAGCACCATCATCATCACCATCACAGTCAGCACCACAAATATCACCCCCACTCACCTCCTCGTGATTATCACTGCTGCCATGTTCACGCTCACCATCAACACCATGGCCACTGTCATCACCATCACAACTGTAGCAAACATTTATGGAATGCCTACCATTTTTCTAACCTCATGACATGAATTAACTCTTTAAATGTAAACATTTCTTAAAACTCCAAATAAAATATCATTTCCTCCTAAATATATCCACAATTATCTTCTTATCCAAAGAGGTTTGCTCTTCTTCTGTACAGTTCTTTAATGGAAAAATTACTTTCCACCTTAGAGTACAGATGGGAGAATCTTCGACCTTCTTTTATACCCAGCCCATTAACTTACTAGTAAATGCTCAGTAAACTTTTTTTTGGGGGGGGGTGGATACCAGTGAAAAAAAATACAATGGTAATACCTGAAGGCATAATATTTTCAGTCTAAGTCTCATTTTTTAATTCAAACATATATTTGGATATATTTTTGAAGAGGTCAATTAATATTCAACCACTTATCTCAAATTATATGTCTTTAAATTTCTCAGAAAGTAAAAAATGGACTGGGGATGTAGCTCAGTGGTAGAGAACTCACTTAGCATGCACAAGGGTCTGGATTCAATCCCTAGCACCACACCATAATAAATAAATAAATAAATAAATAAATAAATATCAAATAGACATTTAAAAAGGAAAGGACAAGTCATATATGAACCTTATGCTACTTGTGACCCAAAAATAAGAGATAATCATCAGCATATTGAAAGAAACAAGTACAGGATAACTGTGGTACTGGATATTTATACAATATACTTTTATTTGAAACTTTTGACAGCATCTAAATAACTCAAAAATGTATCATGGAGAAAATGATTTCGCTATAATGGGTGGCTGCTACAGTGATGGTTATCTTTTGTAACATTTATTACCTCCAAAATATGTAGCAGTGCCAAGATCTAACTCTAAATCTTGTGTTTATAAAAGTGGTGTACATCCTATTCTAAAATGCCTTTGTTCAGCACTGTCTGAACAGACAATAGAGTTCCCTAAGAAGCTAGCTAAAGTACATGACAAGCAATTTACTGCATCATCTGAAAAATATGTATAATTATGAATAGGAATTACATTGATGACCTAAGCACTCTGTAGTAGGAACTAGCTAGAATGATCTTGGATATATAAGCTATATAGGCCAAGGTACTGTTCCAGTTGTCTGTGGCAATGTCACAGAGCTCTAGCCAATATAAAGTAAACAGAAATTTCCAGTCCTGGTCCATAAAGAATTTCCACACGTGGATTTCCAAGCATTTTCCTGTTGCACTCTACTGAGAAGTATGGAGATCATGGGAGGCACATACTTAGCTTGACACCACATACACACAGACATACAAGGGTGTGAGAATTTGCATACACTCTCATGGACAGAAGACAGAAAAGGCTTGAGCTCCTGAATCACAACTAGGGACATATGTTTAAGACTCTATATGAACACAACATCAACTATCATAAAAAATCACTAAGATCTGAAGGTTTATCTCAGTGCAGCTAAGAGAAGAAATTAGCATCTCAAAGTGAGATATTGCTCCAGTAGAAGTCTTAAATTGGCTTGGTAGTCATGGGGTACATAGCTAGGAAATAAGTATCAAAGGCTGAAAAGATGGAGATTGTGGTTATTTAGGGACAAAATATTCGGTAAGTCTGTTATATGCATTTGGAAGACCAACTATATGTTCAATTAGCTTGAAGGTTTAGATTAAAGAGATGGGAGAAGTGCCCGCCAGTGTGGCCCAACCAAAGGGAGCCGCACAGGGCCCCTCCACTGCTGCGACCCTAGGGCTCTGTGCCGACCCTGCCTGGCATGTGGGATGCCCAGGCCACTGCGAGGGGCGAGGAAAAGTCAGGGTTGAAGCCCCGCTGCGCCTGGGCCGCCATCCCTGAAGAAATGAGTGGTGGCTTGGCTCCAAGTAAGAGCACAGTGTATGTGTCCAACTTGCAATTCTCCCTGACAAATAACGACTTATACCGGATATTTTCCAAATATGGCAAAGTTGTAAAGGTTACTATAAAGAAAGACAAAGATACGAGGAAGAGTAAAGGGGTTGCATTTATCTTACTTTTGGATAAAGACTCTGCACAAAACTGCACCAGAGCCATAAACAACAAACAGTTGTTTGGTAGAGTGTGAAGGCAAGCATTGCTATTGACAATGGGAGAGCAGCTGAATTCATCCAAAGGCAAAACTACTTTGATAAATCAAAGTGTTATGAACATGGGGAAAGTGGACACTTAAGTTATGACTGTCCAAAAAACATACTCAGAGAATGTGAGCTTCCAAAGAAGAAAGAAAAAAAGAAGAAAAAGAAAATTGCTCATCAGCCCGCTGCAGACAGGCAGGTCTGTGCACACCTTACCTAGGCCCTGAGTCATGCAGAAGATGACAAATCACCCCGCTGCAGACAGGCAGGTCTGCCCACACCCTACCGAGGTCCGCAGTCACACGGAACACACGCCAAATCAGCCCGCTGCAGACAGGCAGGTCTGTGCACGCCCTACCGAGATCCTGAGTTTCACAGAAGACACCAAATCACCCCGCTGCAGACAGGGAGCCACCTGATTACACAATACAAAGACGCAGAGGACACCAGACCACCCAACCAAGGTACTGAGTCCCACTGTTCCCAGCCCAGAGGTAGGGCTTCTGAGCCATTGTCCCACTGCTCCTCGTCCAGAGGAAGGGGCTACCCGGTCACCATCCCTCCCGCTGCTCCCAGCCCAGAGGAAAGGGCTTTTGGGCCACCTTCTGTCCCACTGCTCCTGGCCCAGAGGAAGGGGCTTCCGGGCCACCAACCCACTGCTCCTGGTCCAGAGGAAGGGGTTTCCCAGCCACCATCCCTCTGGCTTCTGCCAGTCCACAGGAAAGGGATTCTTTTGGGTCACCATCCCTACTGTTGCTCACAGCCCCTGTCCCAACTCACCCACCTCACCCACCTCAGAGGAGGTAATCCGTGCAGGCGCTAACAGACCCCCGCCCCAGTCGAAATGAGAAAACACGTAAATGAGTCTCAAAACCAGACTTCCAGATCACCTACAGCAACCCCAAAGGGAAATGAGATGGAACTCTCTGATACTCAACCACCTGGACCCACTGAACTGGCAACAAAAGGGGATCTGGAAAAAATGAAATCAGAAATAATTTCTCAGACAACAGGAGAAATTGTGCCCCTAGTGAAAGACATGATTAATAGATCTAGAGAGGAGCTGAGGAACATGATGGAATCCCAACATAAGAAACAAATGGAATCCATAAAACAGATGCAAATAGATTTCCAGGACATGAAAAACTCCATTGAAAGTCTACACAGCAGAATGAGCCAATGTGAGGACAGAATTTCAGATATAGAAGATAAGATTGCAATTAGTGACCAGGAAAAGAAAAATTGCTTCAAAATTATAAGGGAACATGAGAAATCAATCCAGCAGCTGCCAGGTGATGCAAAGAAGAATAACATAAGACTGACTGGAGTCAATGAAGAAACAGGAGAGAGTGCAGATGACATAAAAAATCTCTTCACAGAAATAATGGCAGAAAACTTCCCAAGCAGGGGAAAACAGCTTGACGTACAGATAAGTGAGGCATATAGGACTCCAAATAGCCTTGATCAAAAAAAATCTACACATAGGCATATAATTGTTAAGATTCCAGAAACACAACAGAAGAACAAAGTTCTCCAAGCAGTCAGAGAAAAGAAATAAATCACATACAAAGGAAAGCCCATCAGAATCACAGCAGACTTCTCAACACAAACCATCAAGGCAAGAAGAGCTTGGAGTGACAAATTCCAAGCCCTAAAAGAAAACAGCCTCCAACCCAGATTGATGTACCCTGCAAAACTAGCTTTCAAAATGGATGGAGAAATAAGATACTTTCATGACAAAGAGCACCTTAGGAACTTCGTGAATACCAAAGCAGCACTCCAAAGAATTTTACACGATATCCTAGGAACAGACATTGAGGATCACAACCCCAGGAAGCAAAGCAGAATGAACCCATCTGGTATGGCAAGAAATTAAATGTAAAGGGGGAGAACCCAACAAAAAGAAAAAGTCATGGCAATGACAAGTCAATAGGTTTCAGTTATAACCATCAGTGTTAATGGTCTCAATTCACCAATCAAAAGAAATAGACTGGCAGAATGGGTGAAGAAGCAAAATCCAACAATATGTTGCATACAAGAAACACACTTAATGCAAAAGGAAACTCATAGACTGAAAGTTAAAGGGTGGAAAACAATACTGCATGGGACAGGAACCCGAAAAAAAGCAGCAGTAGCTATTCTCTTGGCAGATCAAATAGATTTCAAACCAACACTGATTAAGAGAGATGAAGAAGGACACTACATACCTGTAAAGGGAAGAATCCAGGAGGAAGAGATGACAATCATAAATATCTATGCACCAAACACTAGTGCGCCCAACTATATAAAACAAATACTAAAGGACGTGAAAAGTCATATATGCACTAATACAATTGTAGTGGGGGACCTCAGCACCCCACTGTCACAAATAGATAGATCAACTAGACTAAAACTAAGTAATGAAATACTAGAACTCAATCGAACTCTTGAACAAATGAACTTAACAGATGTTTACAGAGTCTTCCACCCCACAAAATCAGAATACACATTCTTCTCAGCTGCACATGGGTCATTCTCAAAAATAGACCACATACTCACACATAGAACATGTTTAAGTAAGTGCAAAGGAATTGAAGTTATCCCCTGTATATTATCAGACCATAGTGCAATGAAATTGGAGATCCATAGCAAAAGAAACTCAAAAAATTTCATAAACACGTGGAAACTGAACAACACACTTCTGAATAACCAATGGATCACAGAGGAAATTAAAGAAGAAATCAGACAGTTATTTCAATTAAATGACAATGACGATACAACATATCGGAATCTATGGGATACAATGAAAGCAGTCTTACAAGGGAAATTCATAGCAGTGAATACACATATTAGGAAAACAGAACGAGGCCAATTAAACAACCTGATGCTGAACCTCAAGCTTCTAGAAAAAGAAGAGCAGGACAAACCCAAAGCTCATACAAGGGAGGAAATTATAAAGATCAGAGGAGAAATCAATGCAATGGAGACTAAGAGAATGATACAAAAAATCAATGAAGCCAAGAGTTGGTTCTTCGAAAGAATAAACAAAATTGACAAACCCTTAGCCAACCTTATCAGAAAAAGGAAAGAAAAGACCCAAATCCATGCAATTAGGAATGAAAAGGGTGAAATTACAACAGACCTAGCAGAAATCCAGAGGATCATCAATACCTACTTCCAGAAACTATACGCCAATAAGATGGACAACACAGAAGAAATGGACAGATTCCTAGATACATATGAATTACCAAAGTTGATCGAAGAAGACCTAAAAAGTCTGAACAACCCAGTATCAACCAATGAAATTGAAAATGTAATTAAAAACTTATCAACTAAGAAAAGCCCGGGCCCTGGTGGCTTCACTGCTGAATTCTACAAGACATTTAGAGAGGAACTGCTGCCACTATTATTTAAAATCTTCAATGAAATTGAAAGGGAAGTAATACTCCCAAATTCATTCCTGGAAACAAGCATCACCTTGATCCCCAAAGCAGAGAAAGACCCAACTGAAAAAGAGAACTATAGGCCAATCTCACTAATGAACATAGATGTAAAAATCCTTAATAAGACAATGACAAACAGAATGCAGAAGATCATCAAGAAGATCATACACCCTGATCAAGTGCGATTCATCCCAGGGATGTGGGGATGGTTCAATATACGCAAATCAATCAATGTAATACACTATATCAATAGAGCCAAGGACAAAAACCATATGATTATCTCCATAGATGCAGAAAAAGCATATGACAAAATCCAACATGCATTTATGATAAAAAACCCTACAAAAAAGTGGAATAGATGGTCTCTACCTCAAACTGATAGAAGCCATCTATGAAAAACCAACAGCCAATATCATACTAAATGGTCAAAAACTGAAATCCTTCACACTAAAATCAGGAACAAGACAAGGATGTCCACTATCATCACTCTTGTTCAATATAGTTCTGGAAACATTAGCCATGGCAATCAGACAAGAGAAAGAAATAAAAGGAATAAAGATAGGTAATGAAGAAGTCAAATTGTCATTATTTGCAGATGACGTGATTCTCTATATAAAAGACCCCAAGAACTCCACCAAAAGTCTTCTAGACTTAATAACCAAATTCAGTCAAGTAGCTGGTTATAAGGTCAACACACAAAAATCAATAGCTTTCCTCTACACGAATGACAGACTCACTGAGAGGGAAATGGGGCAAATAATTCCTTTCACAATAGCATCCAAAAAACTGAAATACCTAGGAATCAACCTAACGAAAGAAATCCAAGACCTCTTCTCTGAAAACTATGGCACTCTGAAAAGAGAGATTGAAGATGATATCAGAAAATGGACAGACATCCCCTGCTCCTGGGTAGGAAGGATTAATATAGTGAAAATGGCCATACTTCCAAAACTGCTATCTAGATTTAATGCAATTCCAATTGAGATCCCAGCAGCATACTTCATAGACCTCGAGAAAACAATCCAAAAATTTATTTGGAACAAGAAGAGACCCAGAATAGCAAAAGCAATTCTAGGTAACAGAGACATGGCCATGGCAAGGGGTATCACAATCCCCAACCTGAAACTCTACTGCAAAGCTACTGTGATAAAAACAGCATGGTACTGGCAAAGAAACAGACTTGAGGACCAGTGGAACAGATTAGAAGATGCAGAAACAATGCCAGACACACTCAGCCATCTCATCTTCGCCAAAGGAGCCAAACACCCTCACTGGAGGAAAGATAGCCTCTTTAATAAATGGTGCTGGAAAAATTGGGCTTCAACTTGCCAAAGATTAAAACTAGACCTATATTTCTCACCATGCACTAAACTAAAATCAAAATGGATTAAAGATCTAAATATTAAAATAGAAACTCTGAACCAGTTGGAACAGAGGTTAGGTAGAACCCTTGAAGACAGCGGTGTAGGAAAAGATTTTATGAACAAAACCTCAGTTTCCCGTGAACTAGCACAAACAATCAACAAATGGGATCTCTTCTTATTAAAAAGCTTCTGCACAGCAAGAGAAACCACCAGCAGTGTGAAGAGACAACACACAATGTGGGAAAAAATCTTCACCTGCTCTTCCTCAGACAAAGGTCTACTATCTCAAATCTATAAAGAACTTAAAAAGATCAGACCTCCCAAATTTAAAGACCCAATCTGAAAATGGGCATCTGAAATGAACAGACATTTCTCAGATAAAGAAGTAGAAATAACAAATAAATACATGAAAAAATGTTCAACATCACTGGTCATTGGAGAGATGCAAATGAAAACAACTCTGAGATTCCACTTCACTCCAGAAAGAATGGCTGCTATCATGAAATCAACCAATAACAAATGCTGGGAGGGCTGTGGGGAAAGAGGAACCCTGCTCCACTGCTGGTGGGAGTGTAGACTGGTGCAACCACTGTGGAAATCAGTATGGAGATACCTCAAAGAACTAGGACTGGAAGTCCCATTTGACCCTGCTATTCCACTGCTGGGGATCTTCCCCAAAGAATTAAAAGAATCATACCACAGTGATATATGTGCACCCATGTTCATAGCAGAACAGTTTGTAATAGCTAAAACTTGGATACAGCCCAAATGCCCATCAACTGGAGACTGGACAAAGAAAATGTGGGTTTTTTATAAAATGGAGTACTACTCAGCCATAAAAAATGAGAAATTAGAGACATTTACAGCTAAGTGGATGCACATGGAGGTGATACTCTTAAGTGAAATAAACAGGACACACATGTGTAAATACCGAATAGTTTCTCTGGTGTGAGAAACTGAAAATGTAAATAAGGACTAAATGTATAATAGGTAATGTGAAATAGGAAGAAAAGGGGCAAAGGGGAAGGAAGTGGGAGGGCTAGGGGAAAGAATAGAAGGGAATGGGATTAATATGAGAAAATGGAAAAATAGGAACAAAATCTTTGTAAATAGGGAGGACTGGAGGAGTTGAAGGGGGGCTGGGCAAGGGTGAAAAACAAGAACCAAGAGAGACTATGTAAAGGTGCAAATTTCCAATGATGAATGTCATTATATTGTATACCTAAAATGTACCAATGATTAGAATGAATAATCGATAATGTAAAATAGGAAGAAAAGGTCCAAAGGGGTAGGGGATGGTGGGAGGGGCAGCAGAGGGGAGAGAAGGGAAAGGAAAAATGATGAGAAATGGAAAAAATGGAAATAGAGTCTTTGTAAATAGGGAAGGGTGGAGGGCGTGAGGAGAGGGCTAGGAGTAGGGAAAAGATAGGAACCAAGATGCATTATGTAAGGCTACAATTCCCAATGAGAAGTGTAATTGTGTTGTGTACCTACAATGTACCAATAAAAGAATTTAATACCAAAAAAAAAAAAAAGAAAAGAAAATTGCCGACCCGGGAGAAATTGAGGACATAGCAAAAAGTGAAGACAAAGGGGAAGACCTCGCTCTCAACAGTCTCAGCCAAGCCATTGCCTCCCCGCAAGCCAAGATTGAAGAACAGAACCAATGGAAACCCAGTGCAGGGGGCCCTCAATGTCAGAGGATTCACCGCGCCCCAGGATAAAGAAGAGCACATACTTCAGTGATGAGGAAGAATTTAGTGATTAGGGTTGTATAATGTAGATGTCAGGAAAATAAAAACCATCTGCAGTACAAATTATTTGCCTATAGGAACGTTTAATATCAAATATTTTTAACATAAAATAGTGCATAGAAAATAAAAAATAATTTTTAAAAGTATCATGTTTTGAGCTGGGTTTGGTGACACACTTTCATAATCCCAGTGTTCTGGGAGGTTGAGGCATGAGGACTGCAAGTTGAACCCCCGCCTGGGGAATTTAGCAATTTAGCCAGACCCTGTCTCAAAACAAAAGTTAAAAAGTTACACCAAGAATGTAGCTCATTGTGAAGGCCTTGGATTCAATTCCCAGTACAAAAAAAAAAAAAACAAAATCCTGTTTCTACCTTGCCTTAGTATAGTACAGACCTAATATCTCTAATTCTTTTTTTTTCTTTTCTATTTTTAAACACAGGGTCTCACATTGTAGGCTGGCCTTGAACTTGCACTGTGTAGCTATATAGCTCATTGTGTAGCTATATAGCTCACTGTGTAGCTCAGGCTGGCCTCAAATTTCCAGAAATCCTCCTACCTTAGGCTCCTGAGTGATGGGACCACACCCTGTATAACATCTCTAATTCAAAAACCTAAAATGCTCTAAAATCCAAAACTTTGAGCACCAATATGATTACTCAAGTGGAAAATTGTACACCGTGCAACTATAATTCATGTACAACATCACAAAAAATACTATATTTTTGCCTTTGGGTTATGTACATAAGGTATTTATGAAACATAAATGAATTTCATGCTTAGACTGAGGTTCCATCCAAAAAATAACACATTCTGTATATGTACATATTCCAAAATACTTCTGGTTCCAATTTTTTGTTGTTGGTTCGGTTTTTTGAGACAGAGTCTTGTTGTGTAGGTCCGAATGGCCTTGAACTCCATAGTAGATCACTGCCCTCAGTCTGGCAGCAATCCTCCTGCCTCAGCCTGCCAAGTACTGGGATTAGAAGGTGAGCACCACGGAGTACTTTGGATAAAGGATACTCTACTTGTACTAAAACTCATTATTTGTTAGTAATAATCAATCTTGAAAATAACTAATTTTAATAAAAACAAAACAAATACTACCATAGTAATGCTATTGTTATCCTATAAAGAGGTAGGTATTAAAATGATTTATTTGAAAAATTCACTGTAAATGCTTTAGTCATGTCTCACTCATTTATAAGTACTTTTGAAATAAATTTAATCATTAAAACAAACTTCATAAAGTGAAAAATTAAGTGGCTTATTAATAGTATTCTCTATAACTTTTCAAAGGGATATTGTTTTTAAATATGGGTGCCTCATCATCTTACTTTTAGCTTTATCCCAGTCTAGATGTATAGAAGTTGTAAAGATCCATAAAATACCTAAGTATAGTGGCACACGCCTGTTATCCCAGCACTTGGGAGGCTGAGGCAGGAGGATGCTATGAATTCCATGCCAGCCTACACTATATAGTGAGTTCAAGGCCAGCCTGAACTACAGAGAAAATCCCTGCCTCCCCCAAAATCCATAAAATATAAGGTAGATCTAACAGGTTTATAACCTAACACAGCAGGTACCTACCTACTTTGCCTATAGTAACAAATTCTGTTCCCAGAAGCAACTACTTTGCATTGCTTTACACACACACACACACACACACACACAGCCTACAGTAAAATGCATATATTTCTGTCAATTCACAAAAGGATAGAGGAGGATTTTCAAACCCATAATACTGCCCCTTTGCCTTACTCCATCTCCCCATTGTGGCTATGTTAAAATTTCCATTGGATCCATATTAATGTTTCAGTTTTTGTAGAAGATCTTGTGGGCATAGTACTTTTAATTTCATGTATTTATTACATTTCTTTGTATTTATGAGTAAATCTTCCTGTAATTCTGTAATTGGTTATATAAGAGGGATTATGGAGTCTTTAATTTTCTACTTTGTATATTTCTGTACAGTTTAATGCTTTGTAAGAACACCTACATTTACCTTTTTATTACTAAAAGCAATAAAATATTTCCATTTTGAAAAAAAAATAAAGAGATGGAGAAAGTTAGAATATTAGTGTGTATTTGCTGCTGTTGGCTGTCATTGGCAAGTTGCTACAATACAAATAAATAAACATAAGAGCATTTTAAGGCAAAAATTGCCTAATTCCCTGAGCAATTGGAGATCAAGTGCATTGTAGAGTTAGAAAATCCAGACTGTTTATATATAGCAAAAGATAAGACTGAAAAACATTTTTGAGCAAAAAGGTATTTCAGTTCAAAGAAATGATTCAGACTTCCAACAGAGACTTTCCTATTCAAGTTTGCACTTTCATAAGGCCACAACATCCTGAGAAAGAGAAGCTGAGAAAGAGAAGCACTGGGCCAAGAGAAGAAAGCAGATTATACAAGTATACTTAGAAAAATGGGGAGTATAAATTCTGGCATATGGAAATGAATGGAGGAACAAACATCAGAAACTCAGAAGTTCTTGAGAGAATTATGCTTGCAGAAAAATCTTGAGTCTACTTTTGTTTTTAAGAGACAGGACCTTCCTGTGTTGTCCAGGCTGTGGCCTAGAAGTCCTGGCTCAAATGATCCTCTGGCAAGCCTCTGAGTAGCCGGGATTAATGGAACATGTCATTATGCCTGGCAAAGCCTGAATTTTAAAAATTTGAATGCTTGAACACTAAGACAACATTCAGAACCTCAATCCTATACCAGGAAAAGATAAGCAATGAAAGTCAAAGATGGACTGTGATACAATATCCATTTCTGATGTGAGTATAGAGAATGAATGACAGAAGAATACACCTATAGATTAGGATCTAATCAACAAACCTTCCCTACTTGTAAGGTTAGGAAATTTACAATACGTGGTCAACAAGAATCGAGTTGCTTTGGTTCAGGAAATGCTGTCTACCTCCTATTCTTCACTCTTGCTAATGGGATTTATCAATGTACTTATCCTTTCTCTGCTGCAGGGTTGAAGAGCAGGGCTGAGGGAGGGAATAGCTAACTTGTGTTTCTGTTCATAATCAGTCCACAGAAGCCATATCTAGTTCTGACAGATGGCTGAATACCACAGGAAGATACCTACTCTTTGCAGAGAAAGACTGGCATAATGAACTCTGGTTTATCTTTGGATAATATGTAGAGTGTTATACGTATGAGAAGAAAAAAAATAGATATTTGGAAATCAAGGAGTAGACTATAGAAGAAACTGGTTAGCTGATCACAGAACTCATTTCTACTTTTGCTTTGGCATGCAATGAGATCAGATTTCTTACAATCTTTTGCAGTCAGTTGTCACCTTGTAACTGAGCTCCAGTCCTTGGGAATGAATAAGTAACATGCTGCTTTCCAGGCCTGCACATGATCTTCCATACTCTTTACTCTTTCAGCCTGATGCTAACAAGCCAGAGGCTTTTAAAGCTATCTGGTGACAAGGGCAGAGCAATCAGATGTTTAATTCATGAATCACCATTGGGAGGTGAGCTGACCACTAATCAGGAAAACCTGCCTGAGAATCTAAATGTGAAATAAATAAACTTCTATTGTGTTAATAAATAACACAACAGGACCTTTGCTATTACAGCTGATGGCATTACCCTAAAAATACAGCCATACTTGTCTTTAAGGAGATTGAACATAAAGAATTTCAAGGACCCAGCTGCTCTATTTCTTTTTTTTTGGTACCAGGGATTGAACTTGGGACCTTGTGCTTGCAAGGCAGGTGGGGAACCACTGAGCTAAATCCTCAGCCCTGCTCTATTTCTTAATGTGAACAAATGCCTGGGATAATTAATTTATGAGGATGAAAAGGTTTATTTAGTTGCACTTATAGAGGCTTCAGTCCATGACTGGTTGGCCTCATTGCTTTAGGCCTGGGGTAGCACATGGGGGAGGGGCAGTGAAAAACATCTGTTTGTAGCCGGAATGTTCCTTCAAGGGCACACCTCCAATGACCTAAAGACCTCTCAGTAGGCCCCACCTCTTAAACATTCCACCACCTTCCAACAGCCCCAATCTGAAGACAAAGGCATTAACACATGAGCCTTTAGAGGGACACTTAAGATCCAAACTATAGCACTGGCCTAAACCCCATTAGGATGGTACTCTGCGAAGGACAGAGATGAGTAATGTGGACTCATTAAAACAATTTACCTCTACAGGAAAACTGTGAAGAAAAACCAAGATGACCATAATCCCTTTTGACTATTCTTGGCCTTTTCATGTTTGCTATATATAAAGTCCATTCATTGGCAAACCTCCCATTAAATCATGATGAGACAAAGCTACAAAAAAAGCAAAAAGGAATTGTTTATGCCCTAACCACTAGACTAGGTTCATTTTCCAAGAGTTTTATTGATTTTGACAAATGTGCTTCTAAATATACTTGGCACGCACAGGCGCAAGTCCTTAATGAACAGCTTTTCCTACAGAATGTCATTTTTCCAAGGTTCTTTTATAAACGATTTGACATATGTAGATGATCATGAAAAAGTATATAGACTCACACTTTAACTTTACTTAAAAATCAACTTTCCTTTTCTCAGAAGTCTTATCCTCCTACTATAAATCTTCCCTGTTCTGTTTAATCAGCAAAATATGCGACTTCCATAAGACCACGTAACAAATAGTATGCGTGTCTTTGTGCATATCATCCAATCAAGTAAGTAGTTCATACAGATATAAGACTGTGCTAAGACTTGTGATTTGAGTAAATTATGAGTAATCAGAAAACAACATGCTTTTAAAGGTATCTATTATTATGCATATAACCTCTGAAAGTGAACTGAAAGAAAAAAACTTTAGGAAATAGCAATACTTTTGAAATACTAACAAGCAGTGCATTATTTTTATTGTTTTAAATTTTTAGTTTTAGTAATTCCTTTGAACTGTGAAATATTACTGAGAAGTACATTTCACTCTGGTAATCTTTCACTAAGGTCAAATTAATTCCAATTTCAAAATTCAGAGTTTGGTGTTACAATTTTTTTCCTCACCAACTCATTTCTTATATGAAGAACAAGACTTGACGAGTTGAAGCTTAAAGAAAACCACCTTGCTGATAAAGCTTATCTGACTTTATGTCTATGGGGTGGAATGCAGGCTAAATTTCTTGTGAATACTTTACTTAGGAATGACCCAGGGAAATGCTGTGGGCCTGCCCTCCACCTTGTTTGTCAGCAGCTCCAAACACTGACACTGTCTTTAGTCACCATCATCTCCATCTAGTGGCAAAGGCATTTTTTCTTCAAATCCCAAATTCCCACTTTGCACAATCTTCCCATGCAGAAGTCATCTGCAGAGACAACCTTTTTTGGTCTAGTTTACTTCTAAAATGTCAACCATGGGCCCATGTGTCAAAGGCTTAGTGCCTGGCTCAGTGTTATAGAGAGCTAGTAGAAACTATAAGAGGTAAGGCCTAGTAGGAGGTCTTCTAGCCCTAAGGGGTGTCTATCCTTGAAGAGGTCAGCGGGACCCTGGCCCTTCCTCTTCTACTCTTTGGCATCTCAGATATGAGGTGAACAATTTTGCTATTTTATATGATTCTGCCATGATGTATCTCTCCCTCCCCTACCAGACAAATCATGAATAGTAATCTCCAAAACCATGAGCCAAAGTAAACCTTATTTCTCTATCAGGTGATTTGTCTCAGGTATTAGTTACAGTGACAGAAAGCTGAGCAAAACATGTATCAGGCATTACACGGCAAACCAGATTTAAATTACATTAACAAGGGCCCTGGCCATGAACTGAATACTCTTTTTGGTGAAAGAGAGATGATGATGCCTTTTAAGAACAAATTGCCCTTCTAACATTTAAACTTATTAAGCATTGAGAAAATACCTCATTTGTTGTTGTGTTCCTAGGACTTGTCAAATACTGAATTACAGTGAGCTGCCTATAAATATCTGTGGGATGATGTAGAAAATAAGGAAGGCTGCATGACATCCCCAACTAACCATAGGGACTAAGACACTGCAATGGAACACCTGTTATTTGTAATTAACCAAAAAGATGGATCTCCCCCATGATGCAGAGACAGAAAGCTCTTAGGAGCTTAGAGGAAAAGGGTGATGGCTGCAGTTATTTTCCAAGCAAGTCCTGTCACACGTCCAGGAATCCTGTGAGTATGTTTCATATACAATCTATACATGGAAATGTTCACAGAGATGTTTCATGCTTGCTATAGAAAATGCAGGTAATACAAAAAGGGGATTTTGAAGAAGCAAAAAGCCCCAGAAATCCACCATTCAAAAAATAAAACACAAAACCAAAAAGAAAACACTTCCATCGATAATTGTGCAAGCATCATCCCCAATAAATCTTTATTAGATTTATCTGCATCTATGCTTCTTATAATATGCTTTCTTTTTGTTCTTTGCTTCATAAATTTTTTCCTCTGATGAAGTGTTTATGTTTCTTTTTAATTTTACCAGCAGTTATTTTTCTAAGTTTAAGTAGAAATAATACTTTCTTTTGTGTAGCCAATATTTCTGATGCATATTGTAAACAATTATATGTTCAAATGATTTTAATGTTCATTACTAGTCCATTCATTCTGTAAATGAGTTTTTAAAATTATTATCAGTAAGTTTTTTAGGTTATATCTTCTAGTATATTTCCTAAATCTTTGAAAGGTTTTGACTCTTTTATTATTAATCACATATTTCTATTTTATTTGTATTTAAGCAATGATTTAAGTGATTATATAAGACTTCAGTTATATTATTTTGACTCAAGTTTTGTACATGTCACCAAATTGGTTTTGGAACACAGTGACTCTGAGGAAGAAGTTGGAATTCAGGCTAGTTTTTAACCTTGATTATATATTTTTTTGCATGTATGGTTACAGATATATTGTTAGATATTTGCATTTAAGTGGACTACCACTATTGTCTTGATGTTCCTTGCTTTGTAACACACGTGCCAGGAACACCCTGAATTATGTTGGTCTACAGATTTTGATGAAAAATTTCTTTACAGAAAACAGTTTTGGGGGCTTTTTGGTGCTAATATTATTTTTAGTTATAACAATGATCCATCTTGATATTAATTTCTTGTCTCCATATCTATAACCTTTGCTCTTATTAAATAAGTTACAGGGGAAGAATTTATAGTGCTTCCTTACACAAAAGAAATGCTCAAGATATTAATTATTCTTGTATGTAACTGCTTTAACCTCTCCTTTCCCTCTAAATTTTGGCTGATTTTCTCAGTCTCCCTCTCCTCATCGCCCATTCAACTCTATAGCACTGATTTTTTTACTTTGAATTTCTAAAGACTTTTTCATTTCTTCAATAACAATCACTTTTCATTTCCTTAATATGGCCAACAGTCTTTACATCTATCTCACTTGAGTTATTATTTCATTTTCCATCCCTTTATTCTCAATTTTGGTGATATTCTTTAAATTGTATTAAATTCACTCATGTCCTCAAACAGTACTGTAAAATTTATTTCTCACTCCTTAAGTAAAACCTTTTGAAATGTGTTCTAAAATCAACCTCCTCTCTTTCAGTCTTGGGCTACATTTTGCAACAGTGTAACCTAGGCAAAATATTTTAGGTCTAGGTACCTTTGAATGCTTAAATTCTCAGTGCTTTACATCTTCCCTCTCCTTAATCTTTTCATCTGACCTCAATTGCCCATGCTGATAGACCTTTTTATCAATGTGGTGTCCTCCTAAAGATGAACAGCCTCAAATGGATGCTTTACTTTCTCTGGAAACTTCTTTCTTCCTGACTCTTAATCTGCCATGCTCCTGACAAGCAGCACAGAAGTTCACAGGCTTAGAGTCAGCCCAGGCTCAAAGTCAGGACTTTGGAATAATTACTGCTCAGGATTATTAGTGCTATATTTTAAGCTGCCTTATATCATTTTGTGGCTTGGCCTACAAAATGAAATGCTATTAATATTACCATCAATATGGGAAAATGTATTATATTCAACAGACTGATGAGATCACTTTTGAAATAACACCTGGTGTTCCTTGGGCATTTTTTGTATTTTGTTTAGCTTCTTGCATGTCTCTTTCTCTCTTGAAAGTTATAAGCCCTTTGAAGGAAGAAAATATCATAATTATCCTTTTTATTATCCATGTGGATATTTCAGAAAACATTTCTTTTAAAGTGTTTTATTTTTAATAATAGCTTCTTACCGGGTTATCTCATCATTTTCTATTTGTTCAGTGAACAAAAATTCTGCTATTATAGGCAGGGTGTGGCAATGTGAGTGCTTCCAAATCCCAATTAGAATTCACCACAGGAAGATGTTTAAAGAGCTTTGGGCTTCAAAAGGGAAAAAATGTAAAAAGATTTTCCAGAAACAGTAATTACTGACTAAAACCATTAACAACACTATAAAATACTAAGTGAAAAATAAGTTTTAGCTCCTCAAAGGCTTAGCTTAAGTCATTTCCTCTAAGAAGATTTCCCCAACTACTTGGGCCATGCCAATTCCTTTAGACACACCATCACATTCTATTCGTAATTCTGTCTTCCTATTGACCACATTGCTTGAAATTATCTGCACATACGTGACATACCCAAGAGTAAGACAACACCTACTGATCTTGGTAGCCATGGTGCCCAGGTGCTATGTATGTATACAGATTAATCTCCCTGGAAGGTAACTTGAATGATCTCTATCTCAATGATAGATGTGTAGATAAAAGTAGTTTTATGTTTCTCAAGTTTTTACCTCATTTGTAGACACAATGTTTCAAGTTTCTCAAGTTTTACATCCTAAGAACAGATAACCAGTGTGTCTGCCAGGTTTGAGGGGCAGCTATTAGTGGAGGTGTTTTAGGCAGAGCTTGGGACACACAAGCTAGAGGATCCACAGACTTATCTGTGAGGCTGACTGGAATGCAGGAAAGAGAGACAGAATCAGTTCAGGATGGTAGCAGAGACTGGAGTCCAGTTCTCAAGGGGCCACCATGTAGTATCATGAAATGCCAATTCTGAATCTGATCTTCCTTGTCATCATGAAGGTGCACTTGTCAAAGTGAGAGGATAGAAGATACATTATTAAACATTTTTCTGAGTTTGATTTATAACTTGGATGTATTTAAGCCTAGGTTATGAGGGTCTGTATTAGTACTGTTGTCTGGAAATGTTAGAGGTGGGTCTAGATACCCCTGCACTGGAGATCAAGTGGGAGGGAGGTAGCACTTGCAGATTCAAGGCAGAAAGAGCAGAGATCAAAAAAGAAGCTCTGAGATGAGAAAAATGGAAACTCAAACATGTCTGGCTAAAACCGTAATCCCCTTTGCCATGTGACCTAAAATAGTCACAGATTCCCAGGTTTAGTGTCATTTTTCTATCTACTACAGACTATAATCAGCTGAAATTTGGTTGTGCTCACTCCTTTAGATTCTGTACCGGGCAACTCCGGAAGAATCACACCCTCTAGCAACACTGAAAGGGACCCTGGAGAAAGAGAGGAAGAGAGGGAGATGGAAGAAGCCAACCAGACAGATGCTTTGTCATTTGCTTCTTTGCTTGGTCAGTTGATCTCTCTCTCTCTCTCTCTCTCTCTCTCTTTCTGGTTTGGGTATTGAATACAGGGTGTCATGCATGCTAAGTATGCTCTCCACCACTGAACCACACTCCAGCATGTTTTTTGTTTTTTGGAAAGAGCACTGATATTTGAAAATGAGTAGAAAGCAGTGCTTAGATATAATCTAATCATGTCATGCGTTTGTCAGAATATAATAATTTCTTCACCCTAATTCTCACTATCCTTTGCTTGATTTGGAAGACATCTACCTATATTTGACTAAATGTGGGAAGTACAAAATACATACTGTTTCTTCCTAAAGGAATACAAACTTGAAGAGGAATCCTTTATCATAAAGTCGTCATACTGAACATAGCTTTTGGCTTTCAGGAATAAAATTTAGATTGATGTCACAATGAAGTAGTTCACCAGAACTCAGTGAAAATTGGGGCCCAACTAAACTTTCCAAAAAGAGTTTATGCAGCCCTTGTTGTTCTTCAATCTTTCTCATTTGTTGGCCACACACACACACGCGCGCACACACACACACAATCTCAGCTGTCAAATATCTACAATGAGGTTATTCTGGACAGACATACAACCCACACAATCAAGCCTTTGGTCATCCATCTGCAGGACCCTCTGCAGTGTGAACTTATATAGACTGGCTAGCTTCACTGCCACAATATTGTCCATGCTGAACCTAGACTTTGGAGACTTTTCCCAAAGGGATTCCTTTGGGGAATAGAAAAGTTATATAGTTAATCTTGACAATTTAAATATAAAATTCTCATCATTACTGCCGACAAAAAATATAGCAAATTTTAGTAATATTACATTATACCATTCAGCCAACTATTATTAGATTGTGAATATACTTTTAGCCCTCCAGATTTACAGACTGTACAAACTAGGGATCAAAAATATTAGAAAAAAATGCATCTGCACTGAATATTTACAGACATTTTCTTCGTGTCATAATTCCCTACATAGTACACTAGGAACATTTTTATACCTTTTACATTGTTATGCATTACAAGTAACTAAAGAAGGTTTAAACAATACAGGAGGATGTATGCAGATTATATAGAAACATGATACCATCAGTTGGTATCAGTATCTTGAGCATTTGAGATTTTAGTGTCCACAGAGCTCCAGGAACCCATTCCCCATACTGAGGATGACTGCATTTAAATAATTTTACTTTGCCAAGAACTTACTTAGAAAAGGTGCTTTTAGTAACATGACATTTTTAGTTAAAACAAAAAAACTATATACTCTCTATCTCTTCTTTTGTGTTTGAGATTATTTAGTAATTTATGATTGTCATACTCAATAAACAGCCACTGAAGTCATGATATAGTAGACAGAAAAGAAATATAATACAGTAGAGTAGAACTGGATTACAACAGACTTACAATAAAGTTAGAGAATACATAAAACTGGGGATTCATAAACAAAGAATAATTTAAAATACAATTAAATTATAAACTGTGATAGGTCAGCAAAAGGGAAGACCAGTATCCAATAAATGTCAGAGAGAGCATCTCTGAGGAACAACCTTGTCTAAAATGCAAAGGCTCTCACACAGCAGGTAGTCAGATTCCTGCATGGCTCCTTCCATCTCAGACAGACTTCAATGCAAGGTTTCAGTCCTCATCCTTCTCACCTCCATCTCCATTGATTCCTTAGATGACAATATCCAGTGCCCTAAGGCACAAAGATTCCCAACAGATGTCTGAAGCCAATCTCCCCTTCAAGCGCCTGATATGAAGACTCAACCACCTATCTGATAGATCCACATCCATGTCTTGTTTGTAATTCAAAGATGTAACATGTCCAAAATAAGACTTTTTAAATTCCATTCTCTAATCTGTTTTCCCAATTCAAAATGCCAACATTCATCCAGTTGCGTAGACCAAAACTTGGTATTATCTTTGACTCTTCATATTGCCCACATCCAATTCATCAGAAAATTCAACAGCTTTTTATCCTCTGCACTGTCTCTGCCTTGGTCCAAGCACCATCCCCTTTCTCTTGACCAAAGCAATCTCTTAGCTGGTCTCCTCACTACCAACAAGCAGAGTTATCTTTTCAGAAACTTCGATTAGTTCTTTGCAAGAACTTATTTTAAACAATCCAGTCATTTTCCAAACTAATGGACTACAACCCACACTTTTTAAATATGCTCTGGAAGACCCCATTCCAGTAAGTCACAACCCATTAATCATGATATATAATCATGGGAGATCATGACATACATTTCAAGAACATAATAGGATAGAATGAAAATTGCCACCACTCATCATATGTAATAATAGAATTATTTTGTGGTGTTCTCAAGTTTTTAAAAATCAGGCTACAAAAGATAGGGTGTCTAATTCAGTGATGACCCTGTCTTCCTGGAAATGGGCTAAGGGTTCACCCACAAGACCCTACCATCGCCACAACTGCCACCACCAGCAGCAGCACCACCACCACTTCAAATGACAATCATAAGCCAGGTTGTGACCCACGCTTTTGACTCAATGGCTATAAATCAAGATTCCTATGACTCCTTCCTTGGGTTCAATTAATTTGCTACAGCTTTTCAAAGAACTTAGGGAGATAACTTTACTTATGTTTGCATATTTATTATAAATGATACTAAAAGGATACTGATGAACAGCCAAAGGTGAGGTTTACACATAATTATCAGAAATAGGTGTCCTTAAGTATTTGTTGAACAAATAAAGCAAATTAAGTTTCTGTACTTTCTCTTATGTGTTCTACCTTCCAGGAACCACTGTATGTGCCACTTTCCCAGAAGCTCTCTGACCCTGAGTCTTCTGGATTTTTATGGAGGCTCCACTGCACACATGAATAAGTACAGCATTGGCTGGTGATAACCAACTCAACCTTCAGCCCTTCCATAGAAGTGAATAAGGCTGAAAGTCCCAACCCTCTAATCACATGGTTGGTTTCCCCGGCACCACCCCACATCCAGAGGCTGTCCAGGAGCCCCAGCCACCAGTCATCTCCTTGGCATACAAAAAGACATTTTCACCTTGGAGATTCCAAAGGTTTGGGGAATTCTGTGCCAAGAACACAATAAAGGTCAAAATGTATCTGTTACTCTAAATGGCAATATCACATTAGGCTACATTTATTTGTCTGTAACACAAAACATAATTTTTCATATGAATTGTGGCAAAACAAAACAAAATGTATGCAAGATCCAGACTACAGGATCTGGCCCATTTCTTCTTTAATCTTGTTTTACATGAATACATTTCTTATTCACCTTACTACAGTCTTACTAATGTTCATTCTAAACTTCACCAAGCAACTTCATGCCTGCCTCAGTATACTTTCCACCCACAAGTTAAAGGGAGAAAGGTTTATTTTGGCTCTCAGTTTGTAGAGGTTTCAGGCCATAGTTGGCTGGCTCCAAGGTAGGGTGGTATGGCAGAGGGGGACCGCAGAGGAGAAACAGTCCATGTCATGGTAGGCATAAGGTAGCAAGCAGCAAATAGCAGCAGCAAGCCTTTCTTTGCCTTTTAGCCCATCCAGGCTGCAAGCATTTTGGGCGATTCCACCCACACCCAGGGTGGGCTTTCCCATCATTCACACCCAGAACTTGCTAAACCAATCAGTGGACTAATTTATTACCACACACTCTTAATCCTAGTATCACACACCCAGCTCCCAAATCCAACCAGCTCTGAGAAGCTCCACCTATGAGCACATGAGGCTTTGAGGGAACATCTAGATACAAGCCATAACATTTATACAGACTCTTTCCTCTGCTTGGAATGACTTATCCCTAGATTTGCACATGGATAGTTCTTTCATACTAGTAGTCATATCTTTATTCAAATATCACCTCCTATTAAGCATCCTAATGCAAAGTAGCACCTTCATTCCAGTGCCCCTCACCCTGAGTATCCTCTCATCTTGTTTAAGCTTCTTCTTAGTGCTGTATCCATGTTCCCTCATTTATTTCATTTTACTCATTTGTCAGTGTCTTTGATTTCTGCTTCACTCTATTAGACTTTAAACCCCCATGAGTTCAAGGACCACTCGGTCTGTTTACAACTGTACCTTCAGTGCAAACAAAAGTGTTTATCATAAATAGGTGTCTATAAGTATTTGTTGAACAAATAAAGCAAATTAAAGACATTCTTCCTTTCTGAGGAGACATAACTGGGGAGATCTGCAGTCTCTCTTGAGCTTCTTGGGGCTCCATTTAGAAAAGTGGAAATAGTAGAATTAGTATTCAAAATTCCTCCCTTTGGCTTTGTGTTCAGTCAAAGAGGCCATTCATTTCAGCACATTAAACTGGTAATTATGGGGCCTGGTTTCTCCTTTCTTTATGTGGAAGGAATAAATAGTTATTATTGAATAGTCATTTAATAAGCAGTGGTTTCTTTCAGAGCAACCATTATTAACACTGCATAAATACGTATATAAATAAAGCTATTTATTTAAAACTAGAATCAAGTGACTTATTAGATTCCATTTCTCTTCTCCTTTCCATCCTGTGTACAACCTGGTCAGAGTGTGGACTCCTTTTCTGCCTTCGTCCTCATTGATGTCCTAGCTCATGCTGAAGAGCACCTCAGTGCTAGGGTTAAAAAAAACTCTGTAACCCACGGTAATTTCATTCCAAGACAGCAATTTTTTTATGGCATTACAGATTTATCTACCATTAGTGTTGGCACAAAATAACGTTTTTAGTCAAACTGATAATTGTGTACTACATGTATTGTATACGTATCGCTTTCTCTGAATTTTCAGAGAAAAAAATGGAACACATTTTGTTTATAATAGAAAAACAAGACAAGAAGTTCAGTCTCTTAGTCCTGATCTCAGCTCTCAACTTAACTAGCTGAAATTTCTGAACAAGTCGTTTAAATTCCTGGAGCCTTAATTTTCTCACTTGTGCAACAAGAGGGCCAGTTTAGGTAAAAACTTCTCTTCAGTAGGACTTATTGTATCCCAAGCACTATTTTAAGTTGGTCCTCAGTCCTCATCCAAACCTCATGAGGTAGGTGGTATTATTACTTGAGACAAATTTAGTGGAGAGAAAAAAAGTAACATAGACAGCAAGTGGTGGAGATGGCTTAAACCTAGGTAGCCTAACTCCAGAATTCACACTCTCATCTACCTGTTTTAATACAGGATCTCTATTCTGTCCATCTCTGAAAGTTAAATTAAGTTGTGAATCCCTGAATCGTAAGTCAGTCTATCTGCATACTCACTCCATTTTTCTAGTTGATTGGAACTACGTAAGTGTAGAGATTACACCAATCTTTTAATAAACTGGGACAGCAGGCTCAGTGCCTTGCATGCAGTAAGTGTTGAAGATCAACTTAAAACTGGTCAGGAGTTGAGGTAAATTCAGGCAACTGTTTGGAGACAGATGAAATTTAAAGTCTTTTCTGAAAGTCTGTGATCCGGGTATTGAATATTTTTGAAGGAGTCAGCCCTTTTTGCACAAATTTACCTTCACTCATACCTCAACTTACTGTAATGTGATTCTCCTCTCCATTAATGCCATTGAATCTGTTCTTGCTGAAGTCACCAAGCAACTTCAAAAGATATTTCTCACGGTGCTGGGGATTTGGCTCAGCAGCACAGTGCCTGGCTTGCAAGCGCAAGGACCTGAGTTCAAGCCTCAGTACCAAAAAAAAAAAGATATTTCTCATAAAAATTGATTGCATCTCCTAAGAACATTGTAATTCATTTCTACCCCTCTTCCTTGAAGTCTTCACTTTCCCTGAATTGGATGACAAGCATTGTCCTGACTTCTCTGCTGCTGCTTAAGGTGCTATACTTGGCATTTATTTTAGAATCCACTTTCCCTGCCTATACCAATCACACTAGTATCTCATGAGGGTCTATCACATGCCCTTCCATTCTCAGTTCACGCACTTTCCTCTGAAGATCTTATTTCCTCCCTTGGCTTTGATCTACCATCCATATGCTAAGGCTTTTTAAATCTATACCTTCAGCCAAGATCTTTCTCCTGAGCTTCAAACCTGGTATAGTGGTACGTAAGAATAACTTACTGTAAAAATACTTCAGAACAGAATGATATGTGTGTAGAATGGATTAGTTGGATTTACATATCCAAATAAGAAATCTACACTCTAAGGATGGATAACTAATATCTGATATAACTAATACTAGATCCATAGTCTATAGGTGTCACTATAGCTGCTTTATATTCTGCAACCACATTCTCTCCCAGAGAGCTTAATTACATAGCAATACTAGGAATAATATTTTGTTTGTGAAATGAGTGATGCATGTTATGTATTTGCCTATATAAAGGACTGCATAAATATCTGGCAGGCCCAACAGCCTGTACCTTTGAAACATCACTCAAGGTCATTATTGAGTGAAACCATGTGGCTCCTATTTCACAGCAAACATATTCCAAGTACCGCGTGGAGAGTATCTTATATATTAAATTCAGCATGTACAAAACTAAACTGATCATCTTTGCACAAACTAGTTATTTTTTATATTTTGTGTGTATGCAGTACATAGACCAATATCCATTCAATAATCTAAGCCAGAAATTTGACAATAGTTTTAACATCTTCCATTCTCATTATGTTGGCAGTCAATCAAATACCAAGCCTCATCACCTGAGTAATTCTCAAATCCTTCCACTTCTCTCCATCTCTAGCACTTCCCTAGCTATGTCACCAGCTCCACTCTCCCCTGCATTAGTATAATGTCCTGCATTCAGTCTCCGCCCTTGTACTTTATCTGCTACATATGAGCCAGACTAGCACTTAAGAAATCTTTATTCTAATTTTATTTTAATTACATATGGTAAAATAAGGGTTATATTCAAATTATCTAACAACAGCTAGCAGTATAGGCACCAACCTGTGACAACAAATGGCAAACCCATTTCCAATGAAAAACAATGGTAAATCCAGCTTTGAACAAGCCATGCTTTTCCGGCAGCTCCATTCACTCTTACTCTTCAAATGCCACTATATTGTAGATCTGGCATGTTGGTGTTAATATTTTTAATCGTTTGCATCTTAATTGTGCTTGACATACAGGAGACTATTGTTATCGATGAATAAGAATGGGGAAAAATCAATTAATCAATAAGCCAATATTTTCAACCTTGTTTCTAAAGCCCTGGTTCCTATACCAATCTTTAATGTAAGTTGGGAGTGGAGAGTAGTGTGGAATTTATGGAAGTGAAGCTTACCCTTAGTAGTTCAGCATTAAATCATATTTATTGCTTTCTAACTCTGATACTGAACCCCAATTTGCACCTATCTGCCTCTTTCTATGTGTCTTTAGGATGATTCTCTTCTCTTTCCAGTCTAATAAACCCGCTCCCCCTACTCAGTTTCCTCATAAAGACAGGAACTTGGAAGTTTCCCTGGGGCCTATGGATTGATAAGCTGGATTTAGTGTTACTGATTTTATTTCCTACCAATTTTCAGTGAAGTTTAATTCAACAAATACATATGGATAAACTTTTGCAATAGAATAATGAATGAGTCATATTCTCTTTCATTAAGAAGTGACTTTATATTAGTGAAAAATATGCAGTCAAATGAGTCATTTAAATTGAAGCTTTGTTGTCCAACGGTCAGCCTAAGCTCAGCATGACAGAGGACTAGGACATTGAGGAAAAAAATTAGAAAAGTTTTATATAATTGATGTAAAAAGAAACAAAACAATCACCAGTGAACAAGTTCCGAGCTTTACAGACTTCTTTAAACTTGTATTATTACTTAATATTATTCTAATTTCTATTATGTGCATTACACAATTGTTTTGTGCTCCCAATAAAAGATATCTCTAAAGTTTTACCCTATACCTAATAAGTTCCAAGACAGAAACATAGGTAGAATGCCATGAGAGCATACAGGAAGATAGTTAAATCAACAGAAGAAGGTGAGGATACAAAACAGGTAAAGAGAAGGCATTTCAGAGGGAATGATACCAAAACTAAGCTTTAAGGGACAAAGTAACCAGGCAAAGGTTTGGGAAGCTGGGAGAGGTAAGCTACCACTTGGTGGGATGTACTCATCACCTTGGGTTAGGTCCCCCAGTGCCACCTATTGGCCTAGACCATCATCTGTTGCTCCTTATTTTCTACTATATCTGCTACAGCAAACCTTCACTTTCTGCCTGATGCTGCATCAGTGTCACCTAAGAGGTACATCTAGTTCCAGTTCCCATGCTGGGCTCTATCCAACATTCAAGATTCACAGCCCATTTATTACATCCCAGTAAGGCTAGTTTGCTCAGTTTCCATTTTTGCTCTTCCATCAATAATCACCTGCACACCTGTCAGGCACTGAACAAATGTCAACTTACATCATCAGTATCTCAACACTGTATCTCAAAGTTTTCTTCTGTAGATGTTTTCCAATGGATAGGAGCATGCATCTAAAGGGTTTTTTCCTTCTCTTTCAAAGTGGCCAGGGCAATTTTTAGCTGCATGTTTATAAATACACAGCCAATGAAAATAGGTATCTGTAAGGCACTTCGTAACTAAAGTCATCTAACTATGATGGTAAATTTCTCAGCTGACTGATTCCCATCTCTCTTTGCTTCACACTGTCCTATTATAACCTCAAATGCTGAGTAGACAAATACTTGAAGCTTTACTGAATCTTCATTTAGTTTTTATTTAGCCTTATTACCACATGATTTCTAACCAACATCAACTTACTTGAAATCTTTATCAGAGTGAATGCGGTGGGAAAATTACAAATTATTCAAATATCTGGATGGAATTTAATAGTTTTGAAGAAATAGAGCATTTCATGTGGGAGCAATATCAAAATAGATGACCTAAATCTAAAGTTGTTTCACTAAAATCTGCACTTACTGAAATGTCTCCTGAGGCTGCTAATAATTTCCAGCCCTTTCTGAAGAGAAAAATAAACAACTATAGTCCAGGTTTTCCTTAAAGCTTTTGCTCACCTATAAATGTTATGATATTTCATAAAGTGTGTTCATTGGACCACTTAGCCTCCAGCCTAAAAGCTCTAAAAAAAAAAAGGCTTTTTTGGAGAAATAACTTTGGGAAACACTACATACATATAGACCTAGTTTAGAGGTTCACAGGGATGCTAGCATATTAAAAACTATAGTACACAGGTACATACAGTACTTATGGTCTGTAAAACCTTCATTTCACAAACATATTGGAGTACAGAAAAACTTTCCCCATCGTTATCAGCATCACTCCGGAAAATACTGAATTGGGAAGGGCTCTCTTGGCCCCTCCACTGTCCTCAGGCATGCATGTGTTTGTTGTGTAGTCTGTGGCACTTATTTCAACCTTCTATAGTAATTTAAAGTGGGGACATCTTTTTGACATTTGTTGTATCTGACTTTGGTAAATGAGCCCAGAGGTAGACAGTTCTTCATACTAATCCTTTACTTTCATAACTCTTGTGTGAATCTTCCCAAGTCTGATCATTGTAGCAGTTATTACTGGCATGCAAAAGAAACAAAAATAAAAATCGAAATTCTAAGGTGTGAGATGTTAGCCCTGAACCATAATGCTGTAGTCTCAGCAGACACTCCATAACTAGGCTCATGGAGAATACAAAGCGGAGGTTCCAGCCCCATACATACTGACTCTGTATTCTCCTCTAAAAAAGGCATCACTAGTCTTTTTTTTTTTTTTGGCTTGGATTAAGGCCCGACCTACCACCAGGAGAGCAGCAGGTCTCCACACTGAGACTCAGAGCACAATGACAGCTTCTCAGCATGTGAATCCCAGGAGAGGGTGATTTAGTCTATAAGCCTCAAAGCAGCTATTTTAAACACGGAGCTTGTTCTCTTTAAAGTTACAGAATTTCAGTCATTTAAAATTCCTGTTTTCACTTGACTTTCTTTTTCTTTCCACCCCATTTTCTATTTTCAGAAGGTGCTTTGAAGTAACGAGTAGGTAAATAATCCATAGGGTTTCAACATTACTGCTCACCTGAGTTCAAAACTGGTGAATTAATCTTGCTGAATATTATTGCAAGTAGTAAAGAAATTAAGTCACTAATAAGAAACGTAGGCATAGAAAATTCAGATACTGACCCATAACACCCTTTAATTTTTAAAAGAATCTTAGCACCATATATACATTTAATTTATTTTTGCCCTAGACTCATATATTGTGTCTTGTCCTGGTTTCCAACATGGAAAAATTCCTTGCAGTTATAATATAATTTACCTATCCACCCATTATTGACAACTTATTGTATACCAGGTACTGCTTTTTATGACATTGACAAGCATTTGCTTTTACAGTCCTAATGATATTTACTTGTTTTGATGAATCTAGAAAATTTTGTGACAAAATAGAGAATGCTAATACTTGAGGGAAATCAAATAAGGGACAGACTGCCTGGGTGGCATTTCTCAAAAAACACCTATATCTGAGTCAACTGCAATGTTTATTTAATGCATAGTCTCAGAGACCCTGGCCAAGACACAGGAACCTGCAATTACATGAAGAGTCAGTGTTCTTTGGGCACCAATAGTGATACAGGATTCCCACTGGTGTGGAAAAAAAACGATGTAACTGGTTTTGCTCTGCCACATACATGCTCCTGCCATAATGTACTTCCTTGTCACAAGTTCCAAATAACAAGATAAACCATTCATGTACTGGAACCATCCAATCGTGTACTATGAGCCAAAATAAAACATCTCCTTTTACAATTTATTTTTCTCAGATATTTCACTATGGTGACAGAAAGGTTACGAGTACCACTTCCCTTGAACAGCAAGTTTTTCATTTATTGACCTTCCTGTATAATGTCTTTAGGGAAAAAATGGATGTCACTGCTAAAATTTCTTTGAAAAAAAATCACTTCTGTTAAGTATAATGCCACTAGAAAACAATACACCTGAGATTCTTTAACTATCCTGTCACATTTCTTGGATGGCATAGCAAAGAATGCTTGGGTTTTGGAATCAGGAAGGCATACAGCTAGTATGCATGAGTTATATTAAGCTTGACAAGCTAAATAATTGCCATAGATCTTGGTTTTCTCATTTACAGTATGGGGACATTAACAGAAACTAATGACAGAAACTAATGACCAGACTAAAAGACTATCTATAAAACATCTGGCAAAAGGACTTGGCTTACTTCAAGACCTCATCCTTTCCTAATTTTGCTAGCTTTTATAAAGCAGTCATATAAGCACTATTTTTTGTGTATATTTTGAAATGCTGTTCTTGAAGATATTGGGCTTTATATTGCTACACCAAATATTAAATTTCTTTTAGAATTGGTTGCCATGATCAAGTTCATTTCTTGGACTAAAACATGTTTCCATTTTATAACAATGGTAATTATTTAAATGACCATATTTCTAAGTTGTTTATATTAGCCAGCTTTCCCAATGCTGGCACAAAATGAACACACTTATAACTTTAAGGAGAAGAGGTTTGCCAGGGATTTAGCTCAGTGGTTTCGCCACCTGCCTCGCAAGCACAAGGTCCTGAATTTGATCTCCAGTACCAAAAAAAAAAAGAGAAGAGGTTTAAAGCTGGTAGTGGTTTCAGAGGGCTTAGTCCACATTTGTCTAACTCCAAGACAGATGCATCATGGCAAAGGGTGTGGTAGAGCAAAGCTACTCTGCTCATGGCAGTTGGAAAGCAAAGCACAGGGGAAAAGCACCAGAGAGGAAGTGGCGAAAGAAGAGATACAGACTCCAACGCCACACCTCCATGACCCATACACACATACCTAGAAAGTGCTTTATTTATTCCCTAGGAAGCTCCAAGCCAACCAAGTTGACAATTAAAATTAGCCATTACACTCCACCCCTTGTCAACTTGATACCCAAATACATAATCTTACTTAATATTTAATCTCCAAATAAAGACAGTAACAAATTAATAATTTCACCTATTAATAATTTCATGTTACAACTATCCTGCATACAACAAAAATCCAATAATCCCTTCCACAAAGTCACTAACAGTTCCAGTATTTTTCAAAAGTCCTAGTCAAAGTCTGCAATGAAACTCTGTAAAATGGATAAAGTAAGTGACTTAATCCCATGATACAATGGCACAAGGTAAATATTGCCATTCCAAAGGAAGAAATAGAGGAATAGAAAAGAATGGACTAAAGTAAGACTGAAACCTTGCAGGGCAAACATTAAGTCCTGTAGCTCCATGTTTAGCACCCAAAGCACAGCCCACATAGTTTCACCCTTGGGCTGGTTTCACTTGGTGCCCACAGCTTTTCTTGGCAGACATTCCATAGTCCTGACATCTCCAATTTCCTGGGGTCTCACTACACCTTCACCTTCATTCCCATAGCTTCACATATTCTCCTTTCAGGGATACACTGCCTGGCCTCCCAGCTCTTCCTTTGAAACCTGAGTGTAAGCCTTCATGACCCAACCACTCTCACATTCTGAATGCCTAATAAAAACACCATCCTATAGACAATTCCAAGGTCTGTTGTCAGAGAGGGCAGCAGTTGGGCCCCCTTGGACCATGGTTGCAGTGGCCTCTGATTGCCTGGCTTGCTGAGGATGGTGAAATGAATACAGTGATACCTTAGTTCATGAACTTAATTCTTTCCATGCAAACCAAAATTCTTCCCTTGCAAATCAAATTGGACAAGAAACAAATCAAATTTCCCCATAGGGTCAACTTGAACATAATCATTGAACTTGATTTGGTTCTCATTCAATTCAGCTCATGACCAGAATCATGGAAAGAATTAAGTTTGTGAATGGAAATACCACTGTACTGGGGAACTAATATCCTAAGCAGCCCTTCCCAAGCAAGGGCCCAGGAACTCACTTTGCAAATGAAAATTTTTTACTTTTGTACTCTTCAGCCTACACTGGGTGGGATCTTACTGATTCCTGAGGTGCTCTCAAGACATTTTTCTTTTTTTCACAGTGAGGGGGTGTGGTTTTACGGTAAAAAGTATTTTAAGAAAGTAAAAAGTACATATAAATTACCTAAGTTAAAGTGCAGTATTAAATATGTTAAAAATGAATAATGAAATTCTTACTTGTCTTATGAAGAAAACTCTTCTAACATCTTTATGTAACTTTGACTTTGATATCACTAGTAATTCTATTTTACTCATGCAGACATTCCACACTTAACCTCCTTGGACTGTGTACATGATTAAATGGATGAACAACCAGACAGGCATATGTGTTGATACATGTTGGATGTAGACCTCTGAAGAGTCTAGCCCTTTCTCAAAAGGTTTCCACTTAAACAGATCATGCTGGAGAAGAGACACTTCAGCTCAGGTTTGTTCTGATTTCCCTAGCATGAGCAATGTTTATGAAGGAACATGGGAAGGACTCTTGTTAACCTTAGTTGAAGACCTCATTTGTTTCCTTCTTCCTTATTCTAGGTTCAGCTATTAAAAATTAAACAACATGAGACCTTGATTTAATATTTATAGTTGGAAATTCTGCAGCCTCAACACATCATTTTCACAGACTTCTTCTTTCCCAGAGGTCCTCATCTATTTAAATAAGATCAACTGCTCACTTCTTCTTCCTTTGCTTCTCAAATCAACATCACATCTAAGACCCACTTAATGACACTCACTGAAGCTTTTAAATTAAGGCACTTGATGGACTGAGAAATAAGAATGACAAAATTGAAATCTATTTAGATGTGTTATGCAGAACATTACTGCAAGACTTTTTAGATGCTAAAGTGACACCATACTACTTGACCTGTTAGTTAAATGTTAAGGAGCCTCTGGAACCATAGAGACAAATAATTAACTATTTTGCAATCAAAAGAACAAAGAAATGTTTTCTTTCTGGACTGAAATTCAGTGTGTTCTACTTTGCATAGCTCAGCATCAGGAAGTCTGGGTTTCTAAAGGATTTAACTAGTAGCTGTGTGAAGTTGGTAGTTATGTGTTATTAATTCTTAATGTTCCCTTTTCCAGTTAAATGGTGCAAGAATTAGATAAATCTAAGGAATGATTTCTTATGTGTTGGAGTTTCACTTAGTTGTGTTCTCCTTTCTATTTCAACTTTAAAACTTTTGGCACTGTACTGTGTAGATCACATCTCTATTCCCTACTAGACTAGAAACTCCTTAGAAATAAGGACTGTGCCTTTCTGAATTATGTATCTCACAATCTTAGCTTGACACTCAGTATGCAATCCATTGATATTTGCCAAATAAGTGAGGAGAGCATGGACAGCTCTGGGAATTATCTTTTAGGGCTTTGAACACTTTTATACTTTGTTAGTGAACATAAAAAATAGATATTGGGCTGGGCATGTAGTTCATTTGCCTTGCTCTACCACTTGGGGTTCAAACTCCAACACCAGAAAACTAAAAACAAAAACAGAAACATATTGAGAAATGAGACCGTTTATAAAAATAAAATCTGAAATTAGAATGATAAAAATGTGTGTTTCCTAACTAGTTTCCAGCCTAATGATCTGAATGCATAGGTAAATGGTCCCACGGGATGAAAACAGAGAATAGTTCTGATGAAATATGTCTAAAGGGTAGAGTCAAACAGCAAAACTCCACAATTAGATTTCTCAAAAAGGAATAATATAGAACGGACCAGACTTGTCAGCAACTCCTGAGTTTTGTTGTTTGCCACAAGTTGCCCAAAGCCAGTAGTCAGGCAAAGTTAAGAGAAAAGCTAACACAGCATTCAGCTGCATTAATTGAGTGGGTCAGTATTTACAGTTTTCTTTGCTAAATTATATACTACATATAATTGAAGTAATCATTTTTTAAAGATTCATGTCATAGTAAATAAGAAAAGCTAAGTAAACTTGGACATTGTAGATTTCCTTTTGCTTTTCATCCTTTGTTTATGATAGCTAATAACCACAGCTAAGACTTCCTGCATATTTTAATATCGATTGAGTACTAGGGTAATGATTACATATTAGCACACTTAATATTTACAATAACTATTGCTATCTTATTTTTTTGAAGATGAGGAAATATAAACACAATAAAATTTAGCAAGCTATGTGAGGTCACAAAGTTCATGAGAGGAAGAGCTGACTATAATCTAGGGAGCATGGTTTCAGGGTCTATACTGTAAATCACTCTCTGTATTGTTTCTCTTCAAAAGGTGCTAGAAATGCAAGATGGAGAAAAATAGCACACTTCATTTTGGAATCTTGACAAGTAGGAGAAAGATGTTTAAAATATAGGAAGTATGCTAAGAAATTGATATTCCCCTCCTCAAATCTTGGTAAATGTCACATCCTTTTAAATTTAACAGATATCTGTAAGGATTTTCCAACTGGTGGTGCATTTTTGTATGACTTAATAATTCTGATTTTCCCTGATTTCATTTCTCCAGTGACATACTGCTGATGGTGGCATAATTTAAAAGCATTCCCAGGCTTGGGATATAGTCAAGAAAGTGGTAGAACCTTTGCCTACCATGCATAAGGCCTTGGGTTCAATTCCCAACACTGCAAAGGAAAAAAGGAAGAAGAATTACCACCTAGTGGTAGATTCTTTGAAATACAACAGATACCCTAGGGTTACTCCAATACTTCAGACCAATGAATAATAAAGGAGAAAATTATAAATTTCAATTGAAACCTTTGCATTTTAGCAAATCTTCCTTATATACCTAAAAGCATTACTGAATGACAATCCTAATGTCCAGAAGAAGTCATACAATGATATCAGATCTCTGTGGGGAGAAGGGATAGTATATTACTTTTCTCATTTACACAAATTTTTCACATACTGCTTTTTGCACTACTGAAATTGTACACCATCCAGAAAGGCATATCCAGAAAAAGATGTTGAGAAATGTATTAAAATTCAGGGGAAACATTTGCTGATTTATTTTCAAGATATCAGGAAATATGTTAATCAAGCACTGTTGACAGACACAGGATTCCAGACAATCTCACTGAAGCAGAAGAAAGTGACAAAAGAAAAATAATGAACTTGTATTTAGAGGAATTTATATATCAAGTATACATTATATTTTGGTTATTTAATTCTCACAATATTAAGAGAAAAGGAATATTCTCATTTTAGTGATGAGAAACTGGTTTTAAATACACTAGGCACCTTGCCCAATGATACCCAAAGTCAGGCCCATTTTCTAGAGACTCAGTCCTATTCAAAGAAGGGTGGAGTCACCTGTTCACGGATGATTATCTACAGATCTGCTCCTTGACACCAAAATGAGGTGAGCAGAGGGAACAGAGTTGAGGATTATGTATGAAGAGGGGATGTAACATCTGGAAATGTGAATAGACAAAGGTCCACTTGGAGCAGCTGGATTGGCTCATTTTATAAAAGATAAAAATTGATTGATTGCTTGTTGCTAGCTTGCAATGCTTGATCAGACAGCCCTGCCAACCAAATAAACCTGTGAATTTCTCCACAGCTGGAGGAAAATGTAAAAAAAAGGCTATAGCCAAGAAGTCATTAGAGTAGACCAAACAAAATCAAGTTTTTTATGACTTGCCACTTTTTGAAGCTAGGGAATTAGAAGTTTTTTAATGCTAGTCAAGGAATTGTTTTTTGGCTTCACTGCTGAACTGCTTTTCAAGTTTACCTTGACCTAGAGATGGTCTCATAAAATCCTTTACAAAGCTGTGAAATTTTTTGTTTTCCATGGCCTCCACTAGGGCTGGACAGAGTTCAGTCTGCAAAAGAGAATGGCTGCACTGCAAGCTGCACTGTGCTACTTAGGGGGAACAGAGGAAACCCAGAGGATCTGTAGAGTGGACCAGCAAACGGCAATATTTACATTAGATATGGAATTCTGCAAGCCATTGTGTGAAAGGGTCATGTCAGCCCCACAGAAGGTCATATTTGAGTAGCTAATCTTCAAGTGCAGCTTAGGAGGGGAAACTTTGTGTTTGGAAGAAAAAATGGAGAGAACCCACCATAAGCACATAACTAAAAAAATACACATTGCTTCTCTGAGACTTTGGTGAGAGGACTGGGTTTACAATACAAACAAAAACAGTGAAAATGAATTTTTTAAAAAACCTCCATGTTCTGCCTTCTTTTAATCTTTACCAAATGTATTTTCTAGCAATCTTTGTGGCAGGTGTTATTTTCTATAAAAACATAACATACATAAGTACTTTTGGTTTTTCTTACTTCCACAGGAATTTCACCTTCATTTACAGCTGTGGGACATATTCTTCATTAAGTTTTGTGTCCCTTCCTGAGTTGGTAGTTTTGGACTGTAGTGATGGTATATTAAGTACAAGAATATTGCTCAGAGCCAGTATGCCTAGCTGGGTATTTTGAGATTCATCATATAAAGGAAAACATATCCATTCACAGATTTTGTAACATTAATTTAGTAGACAGTTTATGATTTCTGTTAGGAAATAATCCTCAACAGAAGTCTAGATTAGTCTAAGAAAAATGTATAACATGGTTTAATTACCAAGTTCCTCAGTTTCTGATTTGTATATTTTAGAATATGTATGAGATTAAAAATAATTACAACTAAGTAAAAATATGCTAGGTCTGTGTTCAAGTTTTGTTTCTATATTATTAGCAGTGAAATTTTGGTCAAGATATTTAAGATATTTTTGTTTTTCACAATCTTTTGTTTGCTGTAAAATGGGAATAAAATCAGCTCTGCTTACCTCACTTTGCTTTTAAAATGTTCGTGAAATGTTTGCTAATTTTAAACCTGTGAAATGGTTTCTAATTCTTCGGTACTAAATTAATTTCAAGTTATAATTTTACTAAGAATATTGTATTTTAATTATGTATCCCATCTATGCATACTTTAATTTCCCTATGTGATTCAACTCATCAGAAACATGCAAAGGACAATTCATCAAAAGTCAAATGGAAAAAATAGGATGAATATTTAAGTCTGAATCCTGACTCTTACTTTCTAATGTTTGTTGTTACATTATAATTATTTCCCATTTATGAATGAACATGGGACCAGATTATCTACCCAGATGAAGGCAATATGAAAGATGGAGGAAGGAAGGGAGGGGTGAGAGAATAACAGAGGAAAAAAGAAAGCAGGGAAGGAACAAAAGAAGGAGAGCGCAAAGGAGGGAGAGAGAAAATCTCAGTGCAAGTCCCTGGGTTCAACTCCAGTACCATCACAAAAACGATGGGGTATGGAGTATGTATGTGGTTAGCATGTCTATGTAAAAGAAGTGAGTGAGACTTAACCCTGATCTTAAGTAGCTCACAGACCAAAGGTAATAAAATAAGGATTCCTATTTGCATTTGATAAAAATTAAAATAAAATTCTTAAGATGATGATGGTAGCAAATGTAAGAAGCTAATAGTGACTTTCCTTTATTGCTACTTCTGTGGGTTTGGAAAAGGAGAGGAGATACACTTTACTGGCAAGTTTTCTATCTGTCATGAGAAATTCCCAGTTCTATTGGATGAAAAGAGCCTCTTAATTTTTGTCTCAGCAATATGTTTCAAAAAACATAGGTATACAAGGTGCCCACAAAGAAATTATTATTGAAGAGCTAACTACCTATGACAAATGTACACTTTGAGTACAAAGGCAAACTAGTTTGGTTCATCAAATATTTTCTGAACATGTATCAGGACATTAATATTTGCTATAAGGGAAGATAATACACAGTTCTGACTTCTTGTAGTCAGTAACATGGTGAAACTCTAGTGGATGTGGGTAAATCTTCAAATCTATAGTGAGAACAAGAGTGTCCATTCCCAAAGCTCTGTCTTACATGCTATGGATTTAATTTACTCTTCACCATCCTTATAGATGCCATCTTCCTTCTTTGAATATCTGAATCTGAGTCAAGTTCTCCATCCCATAAGTAAAAGTAAGATGATTAACTGTCTTTGTCTCTTAGATTGTTTTAATTTTAACAGGAAATTGTGCTTTATTTTTGCAAACTAAATAAATAAAAATATGGCTGGAGATTTAGCTCAGTGGCACCACACCTTCCTCAAGCACAAGGTCCTGAGTTCAATCCCCAGTACTTAATAAAAAAAAAAAAGAAATTATTGAGCTTAAGAAATAAAAATATGCCCATTCAAAGGAAATTTTCAGATTGAGACAAAAATGGAGGAGTAGCGATCAGCAGAAAAATACAGTCTCTGAGATCTGGAATCCAGACATCAGTAAAATAACCTGCCAAAGGAAAAAAAAAGTAATGATCAGCAGAAAAATACAGTCTCTGAGATCTGGAATCCAGACATCAGTAAAATAACCTGCCAAAGGAAAAAAAAGTAATGATCAGCAGAAAAATACAGTCTCTGAGATGTGGAATCCAGACATCAGTAAAATAACCTGCCAAAGGAAAAAAAGTAGACTTTCAGAAACTGGGAGTGAATTGACTGAAAAATAAGAAACTACAGAGAAGTTGGAAAAAGGGACCACAATGCAGAGAAAAGAACACAGATGTCTGGAAGTTCACCCCGAATTTCAGGGAGGGAACTTGTCTTTGCAGATTTTGCAGATGTAGGGTCAGGAACAACAGGGAGAAATAACAGACAAGGTCAGCAGCATTAGCATCCCCACCAAAGCCCATGGCTATTGTAAACTCCAAAAACAGCATAGAGCGTTACTCTGAAAGAGCAGATTTTACACACCCTCGGGCAACAGTTAGAGAAGGAAACCAGTAACGCACCTGCCATACAGAGATTATTTAGTTAGGTGCTGTTTTGAGAAAGGGTTGGTTATTTAAGGCTGAGCCACACAAAAACTACAAAACAACTTCATTTCAGGATTCCCAGTGTTACTCTCCCACAGTGACTGAGTGAGAGACAGTCATAAGAGATTATCACAGACAGGGAACAGGCTAGACACAGAAAGCCTGAGAAGCTTAAGCTCAGGCCAGGAAAGGCACAACTTCTGCCCTCTATGCTAAGAAGCCAGGGTCCACATGTAAGACTTTCAGAGGTGGCTAGATCTCAAAATGCTGGCATTAACTGTAGAGGTCTGCTTGAACCCCTGCTCTGGTACCTACATCCAGCAGAGATCAAAGGTGTGATTCCTTTCCACATCTACCAGCATGAGTAAGGACATGCCTAGGCTTTGATGGTTGTTGCCACAGCCTGGGGTGAATGGATAGAGGGGCCTGTGGAGAAGAGGGGAACCTTGCAACCCCACAAGACAAAAAGCTAGGAGGAGAAAACAATGATTTGCTGGATTCCAAAACTGAATATCCTGGAAAGAAAGTATTCATTCAAATATACAAAGGCAATTTGGGGGGGGGGGGGGACTCTTTATTTTCCTCCATTGGTTTTTTTGGGCCATTTGAGTTTTTGTCTTTTTCCCTTTTTTCACTTTTCTTTTTTCTTTTTAATTCTTTGATTTTTTACTTTTTCTTTTTCTTTCTTTGTTTTCTTTGTTCTTTTCTGTTTCCTTTTCTAATTCTATTAATTTCCTTTTACTCTTTAATAGATACTCCTTATCTGACTTTCTTTCATCTTTCTTTGCTTCATTTTTCAAATGTTTTCATTTTTAATTCTCACATTCCCTACCTCCACTATTTTTGCTAACATAACCATTAAGCTTTATTAATCTTAAGATATTTAGTTAACTTTATGCTATTACTGTTAGTGACTGTATAGTTGTTTCATTTAGTAAATATTTACTGTATGGCAGTATTTGGTGTTCCTTAATGTTTTTACAATAATTATAGATCTTGGGGCTGGGGATTTAGCTCAGTGGTTTCGCCGCCTGCTGCGCAAGCGCAAGGACCCAAGTTCGATCCCCAGTACCAAAAAATAAATAAATAAATAATTATAGATCTGTTTTCTCTGGTTAAGGGTAGCATATTGGCTGTTACAGTATGTCAATATTCAATTTATCTTCAATGCTATTATTGTTGCTTATTTAGTTGCTGTTGCCAGTGTAGAACAATTGCTGATATTAATAGAATTTCACCATATGCCAATCTCCAGATCGCCTTTGTGTCATTAATACAGTAGTCCCTTCCTGGAGAACTGTGTACTGGGCCAATTACACTGCATTCTTCCCTCCCAAATTAATGGAGGTGGTTGGATCTTGGGACAGAAGCAAAGGCCTTTAGTTAGCCATGCCCAGAGTGCATCATGTAACAATAGATACAAATTAAGAAGATCTCCACACTAGCAACAAAGTCTTTCTACTCAATGTGCCCATAAACTTCAGCACAAAACAAGCAAAAAACAATAGAAACATGAAAAGACAGGACAACAAAATGCCCCTCAAAAACATCCAACTCTCCCCAAACTGATCCCTGGCATATTGAGGGAGAGGAAATTAAAAATAATACACCTGAATTATTCAAAATGACAAGTGATAAAAATATATTAATAATGTGATTGGTAAGCTCAAAGAAGATATAATTACATGGATATTGGACTTAATAAAATAATGAATTTACAGAGGACCCTAAAAAATTAGATGAACAAAACAAAATGATACAAAATATGAATGACCAGTTCAGTCAAAAATCTGAGTCATGAAGAAATAGCAAACAAAACTCCAGGAGATTAAAATTCTATTGAAATTATGGTCAGTAGAACCAATCAATGTGAGAACAGAATGTCAGAATTAGAATACAGGGCTGATATCTGCAAGCAATTACTTAGAGATTCCTATAGAACAACAAGAGAACATGAAAAATGGCTCAAACACCTGCTAGATGACATAATGAAGACTAATCTGAGGTTAACTGGATTTAGAGAAAAATCAGAAGGTATCGCCAATGAAATATAATACGTTTATATAAATAATAGCAGAAAATTTCTCAAATATGAGGAAAGAATTAAACATACATTTAAGTGAGGCTTATAGAACCCCCAAAGAGTCATAATCAAAAAATAACTTCTCAATATATTATAATCAAAACCCAGGAGTCCAACACAGGGAAAGAATATTAAAAGCTGTTAGAAAAATAACAACAATTCAATTATAAAAGTAAACCCATTCGAATTACAGCAGACTTCTCAACACAAACTTTAAAGGCCAGGACAGCTTCTAATGAAGTGTTTCAAACCTTAAAAGAAAAAAATTTACAACCCAGATTAATATAACATATCTTGCAAAACTAACTTTCAAAATTGATGGAGAAGTAAGGTATTTCCACGACAAAGAGCACCTTAAGAAATTTATGACCACCAAATCAGCCCTCCAAAAAATTCTCAAGGGTGTCCTAGACAGAGACAATGAAGCAAACAACATCAAAATGTGTAACAGAATTAATACATCAAGCAGGGTGAGCAGTTAAGCAGAAGAGAAAAAAAGGAAATCAGCAGCAGGAAAATAAAGCAATGACAGAAATAAGTCAATACTTGTCAATAATAATTCTCAATGTGAATGTTTCCAATTCCCCAAACAAAAGACACAGATTGCCAGAATGGATCAAGAAACAAAACCCTTAAAGGGAACAATTCAAAAGGAAGAGATGTACTGAACACTGGTACACTCAACTTCATAAAACAAACACTACTAGACATAAAATATTAGATAAACATCACCACAATTATAATGGGGACTTCAATACTGCACTGTCACATATATATCAACTAGACAAAACAACAACAAAGAAATATCAGACTGAATCATATGTTTGAACACATGGATTTAATAGATAATTACAGAGTGTTCCACCCAACAAACAGAATACACACTCTTCTCAGCAGCACATGGAACTTTCTCCAAAATAGACCACATGCTGGCCCAGAAAGCATGCATAAGTAAATGGAGAAGAAATTATACCATGCATACTATACGATCATAATTCAATGAAACTAGCAATCAATGCCAAAAGAAACCACGCAATTATGCAAATGTATGGAAATTAAATAATACCCTCTTGAATAATCAATGGGTCATAGAAGAAATCAGGAAATAAATTAGACATTTCCTAGAATTAAATGATAATGCCAGTATAACTTACCGGAATGTATGAAAAACAATAAAAGCAATGCTAAGAGAGAAGTTATAACTGTGAATGCCCACATTAGAAAAACAGAGTGAGCCCAAATAAATTACCTCATGATGCCCCTCAAGGTCCTAGAATATAAAGAATAATCCAAAGCTTGTACAAGGGAGGAGATTATAAAGATTGGAACAAAAATTAATAAATTGAGACTAAAAACACAATGCAAAGTATCAATGAATCAAAGAGCTGGTTAATTGGAAGTATAAACAAAATTTACAAACCATTAACCAATCTTACCAAAAAAACATAAGACCCAAATCAGTGTAATTATCAATGAAAAAAGGCAAAATCACAACAGATATAGACAAAATCCAGAAGATTCTTAGCAACTACTTTGAGGACCTCTATTCCAATAAATTGGAGAATCCAAAAGAAATGGATAGATTTCTAGATACATATGAATTACCAAAACTGAATGAAAAATATAGAAACCATGAATAATCCAATAACAGGCAATGAAACTGAAGCAGTAATAACGAAAACTATCAACTACGAAAAGCCCAGGACCCGATGGATTCACTGCTAAATTTATAAAAACTTTAGGAAAGATCTAACACTAATATAGTACTCCTCAAACTCTAACAAAATTGAAAAGTGAGAAGTCCTCCCAAAGTCATTCCTAGAAGCCAGCATTACCTTGATTCTAAAATTAGGAAAGAAGCTGGGCTTGGTGGAGCATGCCTGTAATTCCAGCACTTGGGAGGCTGCAGCAAGAGGATCACCACAAGTTTAAGTCCAGCCTATACTACTACATAGTAAGTTCAAGGCCAGACTGAGCTACATACCAAAGCCCTGTCTCAAAAAACAAGACAAACAAATTAGAAACGAACCCAACCAAAAAAAGACAACTGAAAACTACAAGTCTTTAATGAATATATATCTTTTAAATCCTCAACAAGATACATTAATGGTTCTGTTCATGAACACTTCTGAGAACAATTTGGTTCTCAAGCAGAAGCATTCGGCAAAATTTTGCGTCTATTCCTAAACTCTGCATCAGGTATCAAATATAACCACGACCATCTTCCCCAGAATTGTGGAACAAATTAAGTTCATGAACAGAAAGGTAGCACTGTACTGACAAGCAGAGTGCAACAAATCATCAAAAAAATCATACAGTACATCATGACCATGTAGGCTTCATCCCAGGGATTCAAAGATAAAAACAATCAAAATAACCAAATTGGTGTGTCAAATATACAAAGAATCCTTAGAAACAGGTAGGGCTTGAGGAAGAAAGATACATAAGAGGGATGCATTATTCAGAACTTTGCTACCCGAAGTCCAAGTTAACCTAATGAAAATAAAATAGGAATTGATTGTCTCAGTAACTGAAATGCTTCAGACACAGTTGGTTCCAGGTACTCAAACCTGTTGATAAAACCAAATTTCAGTCCATTTGTTGGCTCTGCTCTCCTCTGTGCTGACTTCACTTTCAAATTTTACTGTTGGGTTTATACCTACCAGTTTAGCAATCCACACAGATTCTCTTTGATGTCTCTAGCAAAAGCAGCAGCCATGAGTCTGATTTGCCAAGTCTGGGTCACAAGCCTCCCCTCACACAGATTTGGATTGTCCCACTCCAACTATAGGGAATGGGTATGAGATGGAGTTGTTATCTAAAGAGAACCCGAGAAAATGGTTCCAGCAAAAGAATGACAGCTTCTAGGCCAAGAAACACCATAGCTACAATGGACACAAGAAAATATTAGCCTGGGAGCTTTGTCTGCATCAAACAAACAAATCCCAAACAAATCTTTAAGTTCTGAGAGGAGTCAAATTGCTTAGCACTTTGGTGTAGCTGTTTTTCAATTATTTAATGTTCTTCTACCACATTCATCTCCAGCAACCGTGAGCACTCCTCTCTAGCTAAAAGGCCTCCTGACCAGAAAGGTTGAGAGAAATATCCAATAACCTCTACTGAAAGGGAAGAATATTTATTTTTACCATTCTGGTATTTGATCTTAATTGCTTTCAGCTTGGAATGACTTCAGTGAGATTTGTACATTTGAAGGCTGCCAAAAAGGGAAGGGGGAGCAAGTTAAATATTAAAGAAAAACCTCCTTACTCTCATTCAAAAGAGGAGGATGCTTTAAATTTTTAAAGAAAATGTTAGTTCTATTTTTAACTCCCTTTTGGGTTTTGTAACGCTTAGGCTAAGATACGGAGAAATAGGTCAGGTAGCAAAAACATTTTACAAGCAAAAGATTTTGTACTTGGGAATCATTAACTCTTTATTAACAATTTTTTGCTAAGGGAAAGAAGACAGAAAGCAAACTTTCCATAGGCAATCAAGGTCTCATCCATTTAAGAATTTTTTCCATATTTGGAAGACTTTTAAAAGTGAATTTGTTTTGAAGGACAAAGATCAGTAAAACACATGATCTCATGTGTCATGAAAACCGTCTTTCTAGAGTCACCAAAGGAACCTGTTGTCTGAAGATACAAAAATGTGGTTACCAAAGTGGCTGGTGGCCACTGACTGTATATACTGTTACATAAAGTTTGCTTCTCAGACATTTTTGCAAGATCAGCACAACTCCTTTTAAATGTCTATCTTCTAGGTTGACTTTTAGAATGACACAACTATCACCAAACTACTGAAAATTCATTTGAAGTTACAAATTTCCAGATTCCAACTTGCAACGGCTTGACATTCAACATATCCTAAGATTGGGACTGAGAACAGAGCAGCCCACCTGGAGGATCCCATGAAGAGGCACTGAGGTGTGGGTGATCTGCCTTTGCCAAAATTATGCAACACAGATTATTCTGTTTGGTTCTGGCTTAATGTTTCTTAGATGGAACTTTTCTAGGATGCTCTTCAATCTCTCACTCCTTCTCGTAGAGTCCTTCTTTGACTACCTTGGCCTTCCTCATGAGTTCTTTCTCTTACAAACAGGAACAACTGAGCCCTGAATGACAGATATACTATCATTCCTTCCTAATTATTTTAAATGTGAAATTTTGCTTTCACATTGAGAATTTTAAGAGTGCTAGCACAAGCACTTGTTCATTTGATGCCTCACTCTGGGGTAACCTCTAAAAAGGCATCTAGGTGTACTGCCATTCTCCCTAGAGAGCTGGATTATAGTGTTTAACAAACTTTTAAGTCCCTATGATATTAATGACACAAGTGAGAATTTACTGTTCAGACCAATCATAATTAAACCTAGTATCACATGAAAGTGAACTTAATTTAGGGTTTATTCATTTATATACAGTCTGAGGGCATAGTATGTGTTTAAAGAACACATTGTCCAAATCTCTGCTACACCTAATGGTCAACTGCTTTTAGTTTTCTTCCTGGTAATTCACTGCACATTAGTTTATTCAGTATGAGAATCAAGCATTCTACATTAAGCAAAGGGGAAAATAAAATTATCCTTTCTGTTCACACGGTAAACTCTGACTTTGTACCAATAATTCCATAAACTCCAGCTAAGGAGAGAGGTCCATCTAACAGAGCAGAGAAAAAAATGAGCAGATCAATTTTGTAACTTCTTTTTTCTGCCTCTCCCTGATCCAATCCAACCTTGAATCAACTGTTCCTCTCTCTCAACAGAATCCTGTATACAGGTGCAAAATGAGGTTAGCTCAGAATCTTTCTATAAAAAATGATTCCTATAAAAAATGCTGCATGAGGATAAATTTTTGAAAGTACCCCTAATATTTCTCCATAAAAATCAGGACAAAAGGTAGTTAGGCCACATTGTTATGTTTACACAGAAAGTACAACTGTTTCCCTGGAAACAAGCTGGGCATTCATGCAAATGGATATAGGATCACAGAAATCTGACCCAAAGAATAAAGAATAATGAGAGCGACAAAAATGGCTGAGATGCAAATATGTTCTATAAGGATCAGTAATAACAGCTCCTCAGATGTTGGTATTTGGAGAGATTCTGGACAGGTCGAGATCTGGCCCAGATTCTGAGAACATTCTGTAGTTTCATTCATGACTGCTGCTGAGGGTCAGGAAGGGGAGGAGAGAGGAACTGTGGTAGAACACCCTCAGGGCAGCAATGAGGCCTTTATTTTTTCATTTTTTTTGTATATACATTTATTGGTACATTGTAGGTGTTCAACAGAATGACACTCATCATTGGAGATATGCACCTTTACATACTCTCTTGGTTCTTATTTTTTTCCCCTTCCTCTACCCTCCCTTCAACCCCGCCATCCCTCCCTGTTTACAAAGACTTTGTTTCCATTTTTCCATTTTCTCATATTAATCCCATTCCCCTCTTTCCTTTTCCCTACCCCTCCCACTTACCCCTCCCCTTTGCCCCTTTTCTTCCTACTTCACATTATCTATTTTACCTTTTAGTCCTTATTTACACTTTCAGTTTCTCACAGTAGAGAAACTATTTGGTATTTACACATGTGTGTCCTGTTTATTTCACTTAAGAGTATTGCCTCAATGTGCATCCATTAAGCAATAAATGTCTCTAATTTCTTCTTTTTGATGGCTGAGTAGTACTCCATTTTAGAAAAAAACCACATTTTCTTCATGCAGTTTCCAGTTGGTGGGTATTTGGGCTGTTTCCACGTTTTAGCTATTACAAATTATGCTGCTATGAACATGGGTGCACATATATCACTGTGGTATGATTCTTTTAATTCTTTGGGGAAGATCCCCAGCAGGGGAATAGCTGGGTCAAATGGGACTTCCAGTCCTAGTTCTTTGAAGTATCTCCATACAGATTTCCACAGTGGTTGCACCAATCTACACTTCCACCAGCAGTGGAGCAGGGTTCCTCTTTCCCCACAGCCCCATCAGCATTTGTTTTTGGTTGATTTCATGATAGCAGCCATTCTTTCTGGGGTGAGGTGGAATCTCAGCATTGTTTTCATTTGCATCTCTCCAATGACCAGTGATGTTGAACATTTTTTCATATGTTTATTTGCCACATCTACTTCTTTGTGTGAGAAATGTCTGTTCATTTCAGATGCCCATTTTTGGATTGGGTCTTTAAATATGGGAGGTCTGATTTTTATAAGTTCGTTATAAATTGGAGATAGTAGACCTTTGTCTGAGGGACGGCTGGTAAAAATTTTTTCCCACATTGTGGGTTGTCTTGTCACACTGCTGTTGGTTTCTCTTGCTGTGCAGAAGCTTTTCAGTAAAAAGAGATCCCACTTGTTGATTGTGCTAGTTCACGGGCAACTGAGGTTTTATTCATAAAGTCTTTTCCTACCACAATGTCTTAAAGAGTTCTACCTAACCTCAGTTCCAGCAGGATCAGTGTTTCTATTTTTATATTTAGATCTTTAATCCATTTTGATTTTAGATTAGTGCATGGTGAGAGATATAGGTCCAGTTTTAGTCTTTTGCAAGTTGAAACCCAATTTCTCCAGCACCATTTCTTAAAGAGACTATCTTTCCTCCAGCGAGGGTGTTTGGCTCCTTTTTCAAAGATGAGGTGGCTGAGTGTGTCTCGAGTTGTTTCTGCATCTTCTAATCTGTTCTATTGGTCTTCAGGTCTGTTTCTTTGCCAGTACCATGCTGTTTTTATCACAGTAGCTTTGTAGTAGAGTTGAAGGTTGGGGATTATGATACCCCTGCCATGTCTCTGTTACCTAGAATTGCTTTTGCTATTCTGGGTCTCTTCTTGTTCCAAATGAATTTTTGGATTGTTTTCTCGAGGTCCATGAAGTATGCTGCTGGGATCTCAATTGGAATTGCATTAAATCTATATAGCAGTTTTGGAAGTATGGCCATTTTCACTATATTAATCCTTCCTGCCCAGGAGCAGGGGATGTCTGTCCATTTTCTGATATCATCTTCAATCTCTCTTTTCAGAGTGCCATAGTTTCCAGAGAAGAGGTCTTTGATTTCTTTCGTTAGGTTGATTCCTAGGTATTTCAGTTTTTTGGATGCTATTGCGAAAGGAATTATTTGCCCTATTTCTCTCTCAGTGATTCTGTTATTTGTGTAGAGGAAAGCTATTGATTTTTGTGTGTTGACCTTGTAACCAGCTACTTGACTAAATTTGGTTATTAAGTCTAGAAGACTTTTGGTGGAGTTCTTGGGGTCTTCTATATAGAGTATCATGTCATCTGCAAATAATGACAATTTGACTTCTTCATTACCTATCTTTATTCCTTTTATTTCTTTCTCTTGTCTAATTGCCATGACTAGTTTTTCCAGAACTATATTGAACAAGAGTGGTGATAGTGGACATCCTTGTCTTGTTCCTGATTTTAGTGTGAAGGGTTTCAGTTTTTGACCATTTAGCATGATATTGGCTGTTGGTTTTTCATAGATGGATTTTATCAGATTGAGGTACAGACTGTCTATTCCGATTTTTTGTAGGGTTCTTTTCATAAATGCATGTTGGATTTTGTCAAATGGTTTTTCTGCATCTATGGAGATAATCATATGGTTTTTGTCCTTGGCTCTATTGATATAGTGTATTACATTGATTGATTTTCTTATATTGAACCATCCCTGCATCCCTGGGATGAATCCCACTTGATCAGGGTGTATGATCTTCTTGATGATCTTCTGCGTTCTGTTTGCCATTATCTTATTAAGGATTTTTGCATCTATGTTCATTAGTGAGATTGGCCTATAGTTCTCTTTTTCAGTTGGGTCTTTCTCTGCTTTGGGAATCAAGGTGATGCTTGTTTCCAGGAATGAATTTGGGAGTATTGCTTCCCTTTCAATTTCATTGAAGAGTTTAAACAGTCATGGCAGCAGTTCCTCTCTAAATGTCTTGTAGAATTCAGCAGTGAAGCCATCAGGACCTGGACTTTTCTCGGTTGGTAAGTTTTTAATTACATTTTCAATTTCATTGATTGATATTGGGTTGTTTAGAATTTTTAGGACGTCTTTCAACTTTGGTAATTCATACATGTCTAGGAATCTGTCCATTTCTTCTGTGTTTTCCATCTTATTGGCATATAGGTTCTGGAAGTAGGTATTGATGATTCTTTGGATTTCTGCTGGATCTGTTGTAATCTCACCCTTTTCATTCCTAATTGCATGATTTGAGCATTTTCTTTCCTTTTTCTGATAAGGTTGGCTAAGGGTTTGTCAATTTTGTTTATTCTTTCGAAGAACCAACTCTTGGCTTCACTGATTTTTTGTATTGTTTGCTTAGTCTCCATTGCATTGATTTCTGCCCTGATCTTTATAATTTCCTCCCTTGTATGAGCTTTGGGTTTGTCCTGCTCTTCTCCTTCTAGAAGCTTGATGTTCAGCATCAGATTGTTTAATTGGGCACGCTCTGTTTTTCTAATATCATTATTCACTGCTATGAATTTCCCTCGTAAGACCCCTTTCATTGTGTCTAATAGATTCCAATATGTTATATTGTCATTGTAATTTATTTGAAGGAGATATCTGATTTCTCCTTTAATTTCCTCTGTGACCCATTGGTTATTCAGAAGTGTGTTGTTCAATTTCCATGTGTTTATGGAGTTTTTACAGTTTCTTTTGCTGTTGATCTCGAATTTCATCGCACTATGGTCTGATAATATACAGGGCATAACTTCAATTCATTTGCACTTACCTAAATATGTTCTATGAGTGAGTATGTGGTCTATTTTGGAGAACAACCCATGTGCAACTGAAAAGAATGTGTATTCTGATTTTGTGGGGTGGAACACTCTGTAAGTATCTGTTAGGTTCATATCTTCAATAGTTTGATTGAGTTCTAGTATTTCATTGCTTGTTTTTTGTCTAGTTGATCTATCTATTTGTGACAATGGGGTATTGAGGTCCCGCATTACTATTGTATTAGTGCTTATATGGTTTTTCACGTCCATTAGTATTTGTTTTATATAGTTGGGTGCACTAGTATTTGGTGCATAGATATTTATGATTATCATCTCTTCCCCTTGGATTGTTCCCTTTACAAGGATATAGTGTCCTTCTTCGTCTCTCTTAATCAGTGTGGGTTTGAAATCCACTTGGTCTGCAAAGAGGATAGCTACTCCTGCTTTTTTTGGGTTACGTCACATGGAGTATTGTTTTCCACCCTTTAACTTTCAGTCTGTGAGTTTCTTTTTGAATTAAGTATGTTTCTTGTATGCAACATATTGTTGGATCTTGCGTCTTGACCCATTCTGCCAGTCTCTTTTGATTGGTGAATTGAGACCATTAACATTGATGGTTATAACTGACACGTATTGAGTTATCATTGTCATGACTTTTTCTTTTTGTTGGATCCTCCCCCTTTGCTTTTAATTTGTTGTCATACCCAGCAGATTCATTCTGCTGGGCTTCCTGGGATTGTGACCCTCATTGTCTTTTCCTAGAATTTTGTCTAAAATTTTTTGGAGTGCCGGTTTGGTATTCATGAAGTTCATAAGGTGCTCTTTATCATGAAAGTATCTTATTTCTCCATCAATTTTGAAAGATAATTTTGCAGGGTACATCAGTCCAGGTTGGAGGTTGTTTTCCTTTAGGGGTTGAAACACATCACTCCAAGCTCTTCTTGCCTTGATGGTTTGTGTTGAGAAGTCTGCTGTGATTCTGATGGGCTTTCGTTTGTATGTGATTTATTTCTTTTCTCTAACTGCTTATAGAACTTTGTTCTTCTGTTGGATTTCTGGAATCTTAACAATTATATGCCTATGTGTCGATTTTTTTTTATCAAGGCTAGTTGGAGTGCTACATGCCTCGCTTATCTGTATGTCAAATTCTTTCCCTCGTTTGGGAAGTTTTCTGCCATCACTTCTGTAAACAGATTTTTTTTGTCATCTACCCTCTCTCCTGTTTCTTCATTGACTGCAATCAGTCTTATGTTATTTTTCTTTGCATCATCTAGCAGCTGCTGGATTGATTTCTCGTGTTCCCTTAAAATTTTAAAGAATTTTTTCTTTTCCTGGTCACTAATTGCAATATTATCTTCTATATCTGAAATTCTATCTTCACATTGGCTCATTCTGCTGCATAGACTTTCAATGGAGTTTTTAATCTCCTGGAAATCTGTTTGCATCTGTCTTATGGATTCAATTTTTTTCCTATGTTGGCATTCCATCATGCTCCTCAGCTCCTCTATTTTTTCATCTGTATCCTCTCTAGATTTGTTAATCATGTCTTGCACTATGGGCATGCTCTTTGCTGTTATGTGAGAAATTATTTCTGATTTCATTTTTTCCAGATCCTCTTTCTTTGCTAGTTCAGGGAGTCCACATGGTTGAGTACCAGAGTGTTCCATCTTGTTTCCCTTTGGGGGTGCTGTAGGTGATCTGGAAGTCTGGTTCTGTGGCTTGTTTACCTGTGTTCTCATTTTTACATGTATGGGCGGGTGGGGGGGGAATGTACCTCGTGCCTCTGTGGCTCAACTCCTCTAGGCTCGGAGCCTTGGCACTCCTACCCGGAAGCCAATGAGGCCTTTTTAAACCACAACTGGGCACCATGTTTACACAAAGTCTGATCCTCCTATGGCTCTCCAGCCATTGCTCTTCTGTTGTTTCCAGGAGCTGCACTGCTTCCTTCCACCATAGCACTGTCCTTCAGCACTGCCCAGGATGCTCCTCACTTTTCTTTCACCTACACTGGTTAAGTAGGCATTAGAGGAATGAACCAATGGCCATAACATATTCTAAGTCTCAAAATAAATAACCACTACCCATATCACCTTACCCTGAAAATTTCTTACTGGACTGGTTTCTCTATTTTAAAAAAGGGCATTTTCTAAATTAAGTACAGGATGAAATATAAAAAAAGAATTTCAGATAATTTCATTATATCATATTATGCTAGATTATGCAATTTTTCAATGTATAAGGAATCAGAAAGAGACCAATGAAATGTCATATATATATAAAATATGTATATATATATATCATATCATACATAGAAATGTGTCTATTATATAGGACATAATGTAGTACATATAGTTTATACATGTTTAAATAAATATATATTAATTAGATACATTTACTATTACATATAATACATATATAAAATATTACCACTATCTGTGATTTTGCTGAATTAGATATGAGAGAAACCAGAAGAACACACACCACAGGAATTTTACATTTTATATATTATTTGAGTTCTGTGCTGTGTATCTTGTAAGTATACATTTCATAAATGTCATAACTGATACCATGAAAACACAGATCACTGGGCCAGGGATTTAGCTCAGTGGTTTCCCTGCCTGCTGTGCAAGCTCAAGGACCCAAGTTCAATCCAAAAAAACACAGATCACCAAAATACATCATATATAATGTAGTATTTTTCACTTAAGTATTATATGATACAAATTGCATAATAGCTGGTCGGTGTTTCTGAATATACATTTACACAAATGTATACGTATATACATACACATATATAACCCTAATCTTATCTATAAAACAGTACTCTTTAATCCTGTGTGTTCCATATATATTAGACTGACCTAGATTCAGATGTCGGTTCTTTTACTAACCAGTAACACCTAAGACAAATGACTTCTTTTAACTTATGGAGATAAGGCCAAATACAAAAAATATATATGTATTTAAAAGTTAATATTTGCTAAGTTCTGAGTATAGCATAAGCATTCAATAAATGCTAGTAGTTGCTATGACAGCTGTTATAATTGAAACATTCATAATTATATTTACATCAGAGACAGAGCTGTCATTTAAAATACAGTGTTCTCATTTACATCACAAGAAATAGGACTACAATCCAGGTCCCTTCTCTACCAGTATGTACTCCTCCCACTATTCCAGAGTGGCTTTGAGGAATATTCACGCTTGAATGTGAGAACACCCAATGTTCTAAAAATTAACTCTAAAGCAAACAGTAAAAATTTAAATTGGGTGTGTTTTGGGGCTCTGCTGGTATCTGAAAATCGTGTACAATCTCCTTGATCTTCATCAAGAAGCCTAAATGTGTACTTAGCAGCACAGCAGAGTAGCCATCTTTTTAGTGTTCCCTGGGGAAAAGAAAGCACTGCCCAGGTCAGCAGCAGGGAGAATTAGGCTGAGCACTCTTCCTGAAAAGCAAAATCCACTGTGGCTGCACCTGAATGCTGGAGACACCATCAGTCCTGTTCTTCGTTAACACTTGCTGGATCATCCACTGAGTGTACAGCAATGTGTACCACAGGGGATGCTTACTGAGAGAATATTCTTGCCTTTGGGGTGCTTAAAGCTTCATGTAAGAATTCTATCACTCTTGAGGGAAAAAAGTCAGGTAAAATAAATTCAATGAAGAACAGAGTGGTAGGGAAAAATTTTAAAAGGTGTGAGGGGTACAGAGTGATTAATGGAGACCAACCTGGGTATGAGAATGTGATGGGAGTAAAAGTTCTTTCTTTCTTTTAAAATTATTACATGTGTTCCAAAAACAGAGAAAGATACAAAGAGAAAATGAGGCACTGTGGTCATGATAAAAGATGGTGTCAACAAGTTAAGTCTCACAGATACTTCTGATATATTGGACACTAATTTATTACTGCATAAAAACACATGCATTTTAACTCAGTTGTCAACATTTATTCACTCTTGAAGACAACAGAGACTTTAAGTTCTCCTAACTAAATGTCTGTCCCTAGGGTTAATTTTAATCTACTCTCAAAAGAAAGCAACATTAATGTACTAATTCAAAGAAGTAAAGTTCCCCCCCAACCCCCAAAAGCTTTTCATAAGCAAACTGTCATTTCTCAGATTTAAAAAAAACACTCATCCATGAACAGAATTAAACTTTTTAGGCCTGTTGCTTTAAACAAATGGCAACATTTGTGAAAAACAATTTTCAGAGTAAATCACCACAAAATGAAAATTAGGATGTCAATACCAGTTAAATTTCCCAAAACAAATTTGCAAGATTGCCTCTGACTTTCATTATTTTATCCTTTCAGTAATATCCCAGATGGCACAATTCTCTGAGTATGACATCATCATAATAAAGAAATTAGTTAACAAAGTCAAAATGTGACTTACTTTAAGAAAAAAGTTAAGACCTAGCGGCATTAAGTTCAAATGATATGGTATAAGAACAATTAACCAGGCTTTTGTCTCCCTAGAAGATCTGAATTTGATATACAGTATACATTTATTTGTTATGAAGAATAAAAGGTAGGACATATTAAGAAGAGTTAAAGGCTACAAGGCTATTGAGAATATGAGGATTATTATCATTTAGTAAAACATCACAGTTAAAAATTCAACAAATATCTTGTTTATCTACTAAGGAAAACTCATGCCAGATGTCACAGCACATCCAACACAGATAATTCCTTGGCCTTGTAGCAGATTAACTAGTAGGAAAAAAATATCCAAATCTGGGCTAATCCAAGCCTTTGAAGCTGGTAATAAAGTCACATTTACAGGAATGATAATAACTGTAAGGATGTTTCCATAATTGCTCCATTATTCTATTTTCTAAACACTGCTTAGACAATGAATGATGATATCACCATACAAATTAAGATAAAGCTATAATATACCATTTTCTTCTTGCTCATCTGTATATATGCTATCCATAGTTTTTAAGGCTTTTTGAACTATTTATATTTTTAACACATGACTGCTAACAAGTTCTTAGGTTATACAAATGAATAATAGCTCTTTTACATCCAAAAGTTGCCTTCTCAACAGATGCCCTTTTATTGAAACATTTCCAAAATGGTCATGAAATTGCCTCAAAATTAATTTATGGAATAGGAAGCCTATATTCATATGGGTTTTTTATGGAGTTTCTTGGTACATTTTAGGTATACATTATGATCACATTCATCATTGGGAATTTGTACCTGTACATGATGTATCTTGGTTCTTTTTTTTTCTCACTCCCCTACCCTCCTTTCAACCCCTCCATCCCTCCCTACTTATATAAGGTTTTGAATAGGAATAAGATGATTTTATATTTCTCTCCCATCCTCCCCCCTTACATAAGCCACAGATGGTCTTGTTCTCAAAGAAGCATGCTTGAACAGTGACTTTAGGGGCTACCTATTGGGTGACCCTCTGGCCTCTTCCATGTTCACTGACTACTAGTTCTGAGTCTGTCCTCCCAAAACTTGACCTTGCATTATTTTTATAAATGTGTTACTTTCCACATAAGCTAAATGGACTTTTCTTGATAACTATCTGGAAATTCACATATGTCAATGTCCTCATCTTTTTAAATTTTTCTTTCTTGGCTTGGATTTACACTTTTTTGTAAAATTTGACATCACCTATAAACCCAAAGATTCTTATAAACATAACATTTAAGTGCTAACTAAGGTAAAATGCAACATCCTCTGGGGTTCCCAGACTTTTAGGAAGCTGTTTGTTTACATCTATGCAATGTTTTCTGCCTTCTCCATATTGCTTTTTAACCATGCCAAAATAGTCCTACATTATCCATTACCACAAGTAGTCCTTTTTTTATAGAAATATATTATACTTTTGGGAAATAGTAAAGTACATCAATTTCGCCTTTCCCCAAAGTCCAAAACAGAAGTTATATTTTTGGTGGGGCTCAATATTTCTTCATAGGATATGGCTATGTGTTTTTATGAACCATGTCAGATTGCCATATAGGGATGAGTGAGCCAGAAGTTCATCATTTGGTTCTGGGGTCTTTTTCAGAGAGTTTCCCAGGAATAGAGATACAATATTCTATAGCTACTACAGAATTTGTCACTGAAAGTTTGGTATATTCCTCCTCATCATGATTTACTCTTAAACTCTTTATATGCTCTGAACCACCGTTCATCAGAGATTTATTTACAGATGTTGCTCAGACAGCAATACAATGATTTGGTATTGTTGGAGACTCAGTCTACCAAGACATCCCAGGGACAAGCAAGTGTGTTTTCAGTAATGGGGAGTGAAATATAACTAGTCCAGAAAATCAACACAGTTGGTAACCAGAGAAGGTTTTATCTGTAGGCTTTGATAGGCATATTTATATATTTGGACAGAACTCCTGCCTTGGAATTATTTTGAGGGCAAGAGTCCAACTGAGTTTGGGAATAAGCCTGTTTGCCTGATTTAGAAAGAACTCAAGGCTATTACTGAATTCACACAGTAACTCAATGGAACTCACAAAAGTGTCCAATAATTTTTCCTATTCAAAAATCATTTCTAGTCCAATAATATTCAGTTAAAATATAAAATATAAATTTCAGATGTTCAGAAAGCATTACAGTGAAGTGACATCACTATGTACTGTTACCCAGGAAGAGGAAACCCTTCCTGAGTCTAATTTATGTGTAATCATAAGAAAGCTAATGCTAACATCAAAACATTCTGATATTCCTGAATTGGTATGGTTCTTTCAAATACACCAGTGAAAATAAGTCAGAGCTTGCTTTTCATGTGGTTCATATGAAACTGCCACATCACACTGTAGAGCTACTTCTGCCATTTTCCAGTAGGATTTAGGTATTAGAATGATCTAGAACACATGTTTAAAAGAGTCCCAGTGGCTGAGATGAAAAATTACTATCTAACCATTTCCCAGTGCTACTTTACAATAAGGAAAGAATAACAGCAATCAGGTGTGAAGATTCTTTCATAACAAAGAAAATACAAGTATCAATTTGTCTCTGACATCTTGGCTTCTCTGTGTAATAACACTGTCCAAGTCACTTTATCATAGCTATCAGAGAAGATGTGTTAAAAAAAGATAACAAAAAAGGACTGACATTTTACAAATATTCTTGTATCTTACAGATCTAGTTAACTAATATCTCTTGTTTTCTCCAAGAATTATTTTAAGAATTGAACATCTAAAACTTAGTATATTTTTCTTTCTGATTTACTTCTCATAAAGTTTTTCTTTGTATCCTTGAATTTGCTTTAGGACACTATAAAGAAAACAAATAGTAGCATAATTTCTGAGAAGATATTTTTTAATTGTTTTCAAGAGTAATATTTCTATTTAAATTTATGTAAAACCTATAGCTGTTATTTCTATCATGAACAGAAAACAAATTTCACAGGAAGTCATCAGTTTCAGAAAGGAGTATCTTAGAATCATCCTAGAATTACCTAGGTAGTCTTACAAGCGCCACCAAAAATATTACACATTACTTATTCTGATCATTTTCAAACTGACTCTGAGTAAAATCAGGGTAAATTCATCTAAGGCATCTTAGAATTTGTTCTCAAAAATATTTAGATGCAAAGTATCTCTTTCGTAAAACTTGCATTGGCCCAGATCATTTTACTAGGCTTGTTCCTTTCACTATTTACCAGTATAACTGACTATATGACAAGTTGAAGCCTACGCTGATCATCACTCCAGGACACTGATAAACATTCATGCAATCCTTACAAGAAACAGGACATGTCCAACTTGTTACATTTAAAGCCAACTTGGCTTTTTACACTCATATACTGTCCAGTTTTATGTATGTGGCTGAAAGCAAGCCACCACAGAGAACTGTGCACACTGTTAGAGGATCAAAATGAAATACAAATGATTATTCCATATTCAACTATCTGAAATGTAATGGCTCTTATTTTTATGCAATTGCAGTTAAGTCAACGAGGCACTAATAACAGCTTCCTTTGTTATCCAGTTTAAGGGGGGTTAGAATGGGGTCTAGAAAATTAAAGATGCACCCTAAGATTTGAGGGGTCTGGGGTGTAATTTAGTGGAAGAGCATGTACATAACATGCACGGGGCCTGGGTTCAATTTCAAGCATCAAAGAGAACGAAAATAATGAGTCCAACCACACCAATATGATATAAATGCTATTAGACAAATGTGCCCATAAATTTTGCTCTTATCAATTGATAGTAAGCCACTTGTAGTACAGCATGCTAAATGTGAACAATTCAAATGCAGAATGGAAGTTGGAAATGAAGAATAACAGAAAACGTGCTTCTTAATTATCAACAGGACTCGATAAAAAACCTTTTTAAGTTAATCAAAGAAGGCAGAAACATAGGAATCATGGGAATGGCTGACTTACAATTTTGGACCATTTCCTTCCCTATTTACAGTCCTTGGTCGTCTGGAGCACCCCCCTCCCGGCCTTATGGCTCTTGAGGGCTTTTTTTTTTTAGTAAATTCAATCTCAAAGGACACTCAGGAGCATTTTTATTTGATAGCTGACAGCAAGCAGCTGTACAGACTTTTGAGATCTCACTAGGCTGCTTCAAAAGCATGGTCAAATTCAAATTTAGTCAAAACCTATGTAATTTGAAAGAAACTAAGAAGAAAACTCTGGTTTATTTCCTGCTTTGGCTTACACTGGAAACATAGTAACTTCCTAGTCAATCCATGGGAGGAAACGAAACTCCCAATTGGGGAAGCCCAATTTTTTCCATGATCGAACAAAGGAATGAATAAATATCAAGAATATGAGTGCTTGCTTCGGCAGCACATATACTACAAAGAATATGAGAACAAGGCAAAGGGAAAGAAGGGAAAAGAAAAAAATATGAGAAAAGGAAAAACATGGAAACAAAGTCTTTGTAAATACGAAAGGGCAGAGCGGGTGAAGGGAGGGAAGGGGAAAGGGGAAAAAATAAGAACCAAGATGTATCATGTAAAGGTACAAGATCCCAATGATGAATGTAACTGTATTGTATACCTACAATGTATCAATAAACTTCATGGAAAAAAGAAAGAATATGAGAACATCATGGAGCATCAGGTCATTCAACAAGTTCCATTTTTAGATAGGAGTAGTTATGGTGCTAAATATCACTAGAGATATTACCAGAGGTTTGGTCAAGCATTGGCTTTATGCTTATACACCAGGAAAATAGTGATACCATCTTTCTCATACTCATTTCCAATCCACAGATAATCCATTTTGAATAAAGTAGACTAGTGGAGAGTATAGATTCCATGTTCTGACTAGATTGCATTGTTCAGACTCAAATCATTGAAATTCTTATCTCGGGGTGACAGACCTTAAGACAACACAATGTCAAAAAAAAAGAAAACCCAGTGTCATTTATACAAGAGCTTTATGATTCCCTGGATCATCTTCCCTTGGATTAAAACAAATAAATACATGATAAAAGCTTTATAAATGAGAATATTAACAAAATCTTTATAAAATTCCAAATAATTTACAAATGTCCATAAAGCCATATAATTACAGAAGCATACCAATAATATCACTAAAAATTACAATGATTAATCTTCTAACATGTTTAATGAACATCTATGTCAGATGCTACTTTTGGCAGTGGGATTACAAGAGTGAGCATACAGAACCTTCTCACAGTTTATGCTATCGTCAGGAAGACAATCAAATACTATCATTAATAAGTTTATAATTATCAAATGGAATAAAGCACTGTGAAAGAAAAGAATGTAGTTCTGAGTGCTGGTAACAAAAGAAACTGCTACTGATCTCAAATAAGTGGATCAAACCTGGGCAAAAGGGAAAAAAATAGGGAGGAATACAGACAAAGAAAAATATGACAGCAGTGGGAAACGCCTACAAGACAAGAGGGAACATGGTAAAGACACTATTGAGAAGTCACTTAACACTGGAACTAAGAGAGCTCCATGAGATGAGATCTGAGAAGCAGTCAAGGTTAGAAGCACACTGGTACTCGGAGGTGAAGGGATCACAAAACCTCAAAGTATGTCATATGTCACTTTAGCACACTATTGTTTTGCGCTAAAGGCATCTAAGAAACAGAAGATACAGGAAGGGTTCCTGCCTTCCCCCTTTCTGCCTAGAAGCAATAAAAAAGCTTCCTGTGAGAAAGGTACCTCCAGGCACCAGGAGGAAGAGAATATTTTATTATGAAGATGAAGAGTCCACACCATGATTGAGCCCCCATAAACAAAACTTACTAAAGCAACCTTTATCTTCGATTATTTTCTCCAGTGCAGTTCCTACTCACTGTCCCACAATTGGCTGTCTCCAAAAGCCCAAATCCCTTTCCTTTTTCTACCAGAACTCATCCTGCTTTTGTTAAAAGGATATATAAACTCTCAAGTCTATTTTGGGAGACTTTTCGTTTCTTTACTATGTAGCCCTCCATGCCATATAAAAATATTAATAACAAATAAAATATATATGCTTTTCTTCTCTTAACATGGCTTTTCTCATCTTAATTTGCAGTTCTCACAAACAGATGATAAAAGGGTAAAAGGAAAAGTTTTTCCACTCCTATAGTGGTATTGTTAAAGATTTTGGGTTTAAACTAAAATCAGAGAAAAAAATCAATTGGTCAGATTTGCAATTTTAAAATACCAATCTGGCCATCCTTGGAGAAAACAAGGATGAGGTGCACAGTGTAAGCTGAAACTGGTTAGGATTCCACAGGGGAAGAGAGATGATAGTTTGGACTAGAACAATAAAAGAGCAGATGGTCATAAGTCCAGATATTTGATGGCTACTTAGAAGAAAATATTGACAGCACTTGTTGATAGAAGAAATAGGAAAACGGGAAGTGACAGAAAGAATATCAAGGTCACTCTAACATTTCTGACACATGAAATCTTTACTGAGGCAGAGAACAGGGAAGAGGATGAGGGTAAAAAGATGAATCTCATTATGGACACCTTGAGTTTGAGGCTTCTCCAGATATTCAGGTGGGAGTACTGTATGAGAAGCTGAACCTGATGGAGTTCAGAAAAAAAGTAAGAACTAGAGACCTACATTTGGAAGAGTGCATAAAATTGGCAATTAAAGCCAGGGCCCTGGGTGGTATTGCCCTGAGAAAGAAAATGAAGTGAGATTTTCATTGATGTTTCACCATTTCAATTACCTTGTAAATGTTGTAGTCTATCATGTTCTCTTAGTCTATTAATCTATTTTCTCCTCTTTCCTCTTCATAGGGTTCACTGAATTTTGAATTTCTATGGAAAGGAAATTTGGAGATCATTAGGTCTAATTTCCAAGTTTTGGAGATGAAGAAATTGCAGAGGCTTCCTCAAGGTGACACTGACCCCCACAGGAAACAAAAATGCAAGTCTTTTTGACAAATACTCTTAAAGGGTTTCCACCTGGAGGGGTGCACATTGGAGGACAAAAATGAGAGTCCCTGGTACCCACAGACTCCAGATTTAGATGTGTGTTTGTTAGTCGTGCTGAAACAACACAGGTACATTGTGCAAAAACAACCCAAGTGGTAGTGAGAAAGGGAATGGGATTTTGGAATTGGATCTGCTGTATTTGTATTAATATTAGTAAACTGTGCAAAACTGGACCAAAGCTTGAACCCTCTGACTCTCCATTTCCTTCTCTATGAAGTAGAAATAAACAATTCCTTGAAACGTGAGGAATAAAACTAATATACTTGAAGACATTAACTACTTAGTGTATCCCCAAATTTCTAACTAATATTTTCCTCCAAAGATATCATAAAACTAACAAATCCTTACTATTATAATTTTTTTCAAAGGCTCAAACTCTTGCAATATTAAAATACTGAAAAGACAATATTCTTTAAATATCAAGATTTAATGACTAATTATTAAATGTTTTAATACTCTTAAACTCTACGAAGCACCATGATTATGGACCAATATCTACACCTAAGTAATATTTCAATTTAACTATAATGTAATATGTTATCTAGAAATAAAGTACAAAAACACACTATTTAAATATCTTAAGTAACTGAATGCTTATGTTGCCAATTTTAAGTCATTCAAGTATACACACAGTTAAGATAAAGAGCATAGTTGTAAAATACTATCAATAATGCACCAAATACCCTTAAATCTAAAATTAATTATTTCCTCTTTTATTCATAAACTTTGGTGCTCCTGGATTTGGATTTCTATTGTGCTTACATTTGAAGTTGAAATACGAAAGAATATTAGCTGATATGAGTATCATAGCTAGCTTTACTAAAGATTTTCAGATGAGAAATGAATAAATATTGTTACAGGATATGAATTCTAGTGAAATAGTATACAAGAATGAGACTTATGGGATTATTTAGAGAAAATCTTCAGCAAAATCTGCAGATATATTTATAGCTTTTTGCTTTGAAGAAATAATTGTGTAAAAAATGGATAAGCACTTTTATGAAAGTATTAATATTGAAGCTTCAGTGTGCATTTTATATTGTGATGAAATACTTCTGTTCAAACGTAGCCAATGTAGCCACTCTTGAATAGGGAGGTTTGGGGGCAATATCACTCCTTAATACATCTCAGATAATTCTTCAGGACTTCTTTATTATCTGCCTCCCAAATATGACTTTAAGTAATTTACAATATTAATGCTCCCCTCACTAAATTAAAACAATAGAAAAAAACCCTCTAGCAGAAAAAGAAAGGTATATATGTCAGTGATGATGAACTATGAATGGGACATTAAATTTAACATTTAAGTTCCCGGCATCTAGAGAAAAAAGAAAAAAGAAAGTATGTATACATTTCTTATTGCTTTATAAAAAGAAAAAGTAAGGTTTTCTCCCCAAAACAAAAAAGTTTTAGTAGTTTATTATCGAATAAATGTATTTTATTGATTTCATGAGAAATTTAGAAAATGTTAAATAAGTATCTTTGATTATAACCTTGAAAAAGTTATAAAATACTATGTAAATAATCATCAATCTACCTAGTCTCAAAACTTTGATACTGTTATACCCAAAATTCATAAATATGAATTTCTTTTATAAGTTAAAAACATACAGATCAGGTTCATTGTTGGAAATACATTTGGAAAGTTCTGTTACCACAACTGACTTTTTTCTCTCTGCTAACAGATCTCTTCTTAGTCTACTATAGCAGAAGGAAATTTAGTGTAATCTCTAGTAAAACTAAAATATTAGCCCTCAAAGCTCAGTAGAGTAACTGGAACACTATGCATTTGACCAATGCTTTTTGAATTAAAAAAAAATCTAGAGGAAAAGAGCATGTATCTCACACTAGCATATGCCAATCTCATTTTTTAAATCAGTATAAAAATTTAAATCAGTCCAAAAGTATTGATCTGCTTATTCCACTCCACTCCTAATAACTTAAAAGGTCTACAGTTTGAGTTTGAAAATTTTCATTCCTACAAACTCCACCTCACATCAATGAATCTGATGTAGCCATGCTCCAGATCAATATCCCATCCAACCTAAAATGTAAACTTCCCTTTTACAAAAATATGTATCACACACACACACCTCAAATGAAGTACTGAGAATCTCAACAGAGTACCAAGTGAGAGAGATCTGATGGGTCAGGCTCTGATCAACATCCATGACTGCCCTATCCCTTGAACTAAAGGTACCAGGTCATTTATCACCAATGAAGCTGCCTACACTATCTCTGCAGCTCAGAAGCAATTCTAGGCAGAGAAAGCAATGGTTATGATGGGATCCACCCAAGGACATCTTCCCTCTTGACTAGCATAGAGATTCTGTCCAAAGATTGTCCTTCTGGTCTGCAGACCATGAAAATTAGATGGCTGACATCAACAAACCCAAAACCAAACATTTAGAAAAATCACAAATTTTAGGGGGAAAATACATTTAGCAGAAAAAAAAATACCCAATCTATTAATAGGTATTTTATATTTATAAGAGGATATTTTGACATAATTCTGGGTCTGGATACTAGACCCACGGGATGAATTGCGTCATTCATTCTCAACACAGCTGTTTTTCACTTTAAGTGAAGGCATAACTTGGTTGCATGACATATATTTACTTTTCAAGCATGCTGTTACTTGGTTGAACTAGTAGTAACAGCCCTGTCAAATAGCAGTTGGTATTCATCAATCTTAAGAGTTTTCTGGATCTTTGGGCTTGACGGTAGAGAAAGTAGAAAAAAACTCCCTGCTCCCTCTTTCAAGTAAAATTTTTTTAAAAACTAGTAGATAGACTGGATAGAGGTGCCTTGATTGAGATCAGACTGCAGAAAAGATGCTCAAAGCTTTTGAAAGTAAACCAGAAATATCTGCACAAGCAACCTGGGTGAACAGGAGTGACACTTAGAGCCTAGTCCACCCCTGCCACCTGGTATCTGAGGGTGCACTTAAGGCAATGCCTCTTGTACTTCAGTGCTAAAAAATTGAGGTTCTGATTTAATAGATCTGGGATGGACCCACATAGCGCATGCCTAGTAAGTTTCTAAGTAGTATTGACACTCTTGGTCTATGGACCATGCTTGGAGTCCCAAGACATTAGAGACCATAAACTGGTAACGTGAAAAAGTGGGATGAACAATATCTGAGATCTTTCTCCTCTGTGGATAGATTGCTGTATTCATGATCATACTACTGTTTCACATATTACAGGCTTTCATCACAGCTTGTTTCTGACTCTACTAAATGTGATGAACTTAGCAGATTGTTGGTTTTATTAGTGGCTTTGCAGAAGAATGAAAGGAAAGCTCCAGAAGAGAAAGAAGCAGCAGGACAAGCCAGAAAAACACATGCAGACAGCAAATGGGGCCTAAAATGACAGTGGAATTAACAATACCCAGGGATTACAGTAAAGATCTGGGACGGGAGATTATTCAAAATTACTGAAAAAAATCTAGTACAGTGGTTGGGACTGAAGATCATCATAATTTGAGGATATTATTATGAAGAAGCTCATAAATATACATAACACAAGACATACCAATTAAATAAATAGTAAAGTATCTAACTGAACTGAGAGGCAGGGGGCTCTTGAGAAGTCTAGGGAATAGAGAATTATAATTCGAACAAAATTGCATTAATATGAAAAATGTCACTGATGTGCTCTTTATTCAGTACCTACCACTATTGCTTTATATCAGTGAATATTAAAAAATGGTAATAGTGGACATCCTTGTCTTGTTCCTGATTTTAGTGTGAAGGGTTTCAGTTTTTGACCATTTAGTATGATATTGGCTGTTGGTTTTTCATAGATGGCTTCTATCAGTTTGAGGTAGAGACCATCTATTCCAATTTTTTGTAGGGTTTTTATCATAAATGCATGTTGGATTTTGTCAAATGCTTTTTCTGTGTCTATGGAGATAAGCATATGGTTTTTGTCCTTGGCTCTATTGATATAGTGTATTACATTGATTGATTTTCTTATATTGAACCATCCCTGCATCCCTGGGATGAATCCCACTTGATCAGGGTGTATGATCTTCTTGATGATCTTCTGCATTCTGTTTGCCATTATCTTATTAAGGATTTTTGCATCTATGTTCATTAGTGACATTGGCCTATAGTTCTCTTTTTCAGTTGGGTCTTTTTCTGCTTTGGGGATCAAGGTGATGCTTGTTTCCAGGAATGAATTTGGGAGTATTGCTTCCCTTTCAATTTCATTGAAGAGTTTAAACAGTCGTGGCAGCAGTTCCTCTCTAAATGTCTTGTAGAATTCAGCAGTGAAGCCATCAGGGCCCGGGCTTTTCTTAGTTGATAAGTTTTTAATTACATTTTCAATTTCATTGGCTGATATTGGGTTGTTCAGAATTTTTAGGTCTTCTTCGTTCAACTTTGGTAATTCATATGTATCTAGGAATCTGTCCATTTCTTCTGTGTTTTCCATCTTATTGGCATATAGGTTCTGGAAGTAGGTATTGATGATCATCTGGATTTCTGCTGGGTCTGTTGTCATTTCACCCTTTTCATTCCTAATTGCATGGATTTGGGCCTTTTCTTTCCTTTTTCTGACAAGGTTGGCTAAAGGTTTGTCAATTTTGTTGCTTCTTTCAAAGAACCAACTCTTGGCTTCATTGATTTTTTTGTATCGTTCTCTTAGTCTCCATTGCATTGATTTCCCCTCTGATCTTTATAATTTCCTCCCTTGTATGAGCTTTGGGGTTGTCCTGCTCTTCTTTTTCTAGAAGCTTGAGGTTTAGCATCAGGTTGTTTAATTGGGCTCATTCTGTTTTCCTAATATGCGTATTCACTGCTATGAATTTCCCTTGTAAGACTGCTTTCATTGTGTCCCATAGATTCCGATATGTTGTATTGTCATTGTCATTTAATTGAAGGAACTCTCTGATTTCTTCTTTAATTTTCTCTGTGACCCATTGGTTATTCAGAAGTGTGTTGTTCAATTTCCACGTGTTTATGAAATTTTTTGAGTTTCTTTTGCTATGGATCTCCAATTTCATCGCACTATGGTCTGATAATATACAGGGGATAACTTCAATTCCTTTGCACTTAGTTAAACATGTTCTACTTGTATCTCTCACCATGCACTAAACTAAAATCAAAATGGATTGAAGATCTAAATGTTAAAATAGAAACACTGAACCAGTTGGAACAGAGGTTAGGTAGAACCCTTGAAGACATCAGTGTAGGAAAAGATTTTATCAACAAAACCTCAGTTGCCCATGAACTAGCACAAACAATCAACAAATGGGATCTCTTCTTATTAAAAGGCTTCTGCACAGCAAGAGAAACCACCAGCAGTGTGAAGAGACAACCCACAATGTGGGAAAAAATCTTCACCTGCTCTTCCTCAGACAAAGGTCTACTATCTCAAATCTATAAAGAACTTAAAAAGATCAGATCTCCCAAATTTAAAGACCCAATCCAAAAATGGGCATCTGAAATGAACAGACATTTCTCAGACAAAGAAGTAGAAATAACAAATAAATACATGAAAAAATGTTTAACATCACTAGTCATTCGAGAGATGTAAATGAAAACAATGCTGGGATTCCACTTCACTACAGAAAGAATGGCCACTATCATGAAATCAACCAATAACAAATGCTGGCGGGGCTGTGGGGAAAGAGGAACCCTGCTCCACTGCTGGTGGGAGTGTAGACTGGTGCAACCACTGTGGAAATCAGCATGGAGATACCTCAAAGAACTAGGACTGGAAGTCCCATTTGACCCCGCTATTCCACTGCTGGGGATCTTCCCCAAAGAATTAAAAGAATCATACCACAGTGATATATGTGCGCCCATGTTCATAGCAGCACAGTTTGTAATAGCTAAAACTTGGAAACAGCCCAAATGCCCATCAACTGGAGACTGGATAAAGAAAATGTGGGTTTTTTATTAAATGGACTACTACTCAGCCATAAAAAATGAGAAATTAGAGACATTTATTGCTAAATGGATGCACATTGAGGTGATACTCTTAAGTGAAATAAATAGGACACACATGTGTAAATACCGAATAGTTTCTCTGGTGTGAGAAACTGAAAGTGCCAATAAGGACTAAATGTATAATAGGTAATGTGAAATAGGAAGAAAAGGGGCAAAGGGGAAGGAAGTGGGAGGGGTAGGGGCAAGGATAGAAGGGAATGGGATTAATATGAGAAAATGGAAAAATAGGAACAAAATCTTTGTAAATAGGGAGGACTGGAAGGGTTGAAGGGAGGGCTGGGCAACGGTGAAAAATAAGAACCAAGAGAGACTATGTAAAGGTGCAAATTTCCAATGATGAATGTCATTATATTGTATACCTAAAATGTACCAATGATTAGAATGAATAATCGATAATGTAAAATAGGAAGAAAAGGTCCAAAGGGGTAAGGGTAGTGGGATGGGCAGGGGAAAGGAAAGAAGGGAAAGGAAAAATGATGAGAAATGGAAAACAATAGAAATAAAGTCTTTGTAAATAGGGAAGGGTGGAGGGGGTGAAGGGAGGGTTAGGAATGGGGAAAAAATAAGAACCAAGATGCATTATGTAAAGGTACAATTCCCAATGAGAAATGTAATTGTGTGAATGTACCAATAAAATAATTTAATACAAAAAAAAAGGTAATGGATTTTCAGGGTTTATTCTCAATCTGTATGTCCAATCCTACTTTTCAATTATGATCTTAAAGTTGTCAATCAAGAATTTTTTCATAGCTCCCTGTCTTCTGAGGTCAACACAACCCTCAAACCCCAATATCTGGACCTGCTTATTTGCTATTCCAGTGCTGATTCTGACACCCTCTTTCTGTGGTTGGGGTTCTTGGATCCTGGTCTTGCCTGGATCCTGGCTAATGGGGAAGCATCCCACTCCTTCCACAGGACTCCTGTCAAGCTCCTCCCACTCATGCTCAGGATCTTTCTCCTTCCTCTCTCATCCCTCACTGCCACCAATTTGGTCCATCTGGCCTGGATTCTTCCCTAACTTATCCTGTGCCATGACCTACCACTTCCCAATCCCCACACCAGAGGCCTTTATTGCTTTGTGAAGTCACAGCACAGATTTTTAACCCATAACCATCCATTTTTTCTTGGATTCCTCTAGCCACTTCTATCCAAACCTGTAATTACCCTATTTCTGGAAATGATTCCTTTATCTCTCTCTCTCTCTCTTTTTTTTTTTTCTTTTTTTGGCACCAGGATTGAATTTGGGTCCTTGAGCTTGCGAGGCAGGTGGTGGAACATCTGAGCTAAATCCCTGGCCCTCCTTTATTTCTTGATCAACCAATTAAAAACAAAAATGTTGGGCCATGTCCTCTTTTCTCCTGCATATTTGCCAAATCCTCATGCTTTTCCTTCTTCAGTGCTTTAGTTCTTGGTTGTCAGAACCGTGGGCATTCAAACTATTCCTGCAAGAACTTTGCACATCTCAGAATAACTACAGCCCTGGCTTAATGCCTATTAATCCTGAGCACATTCACTATAATATTCTATACAGAAATTGTGACTGTCCCTGTAAACCCCCCATATGTCAGAAATTAGATTCCTTTGGTTGGGTTTCAGAGATCCTCAGTCTGTCCCAGTCCCTGTCTCTCCTCCCTGTTCCTGCAGTCTGGTCACTGCTCAATTTGGCAAGCACAGGTGTCAGTGGCCATGGTCCCAGGGTGACACGATTGCACATCTTTCAAATTCACCACATCCCTTGGCTTGGGAACCTTTTCCTGACTTCTCACTAATTTTTGGACTATCTTAACTTCAATGCATGATCTATTTGATATTGTTTCATATATTTATATTTAATATTAATTCTGTTGTTTTCTCTTATTTCACATTTGTTCACCCTTTACAAACTAAGTTAAACCAGGGCCGTGACTTTTGGTTTCATGTTTTGTTTTACTGTCATTTCAAGTATTTATGAGGAATAACATATTCAAGAGTTATTGACTAATAAGTTAGAGAGTTGAACAGAACATGGCTGGAATACATTTTTGAAAGTAATTATATGAAAGGTACTGGAGAAAATAGAGCTATGCTGAATGCACACTTACCAGAGAAGACACTAGGTATCTTGGAAAGAAAGCTTTTGACAGTACGGATAGGAATTCCATTTTTTTCATCTTGCATGCGTGCTATGACATCTTCCATCTAAATGATAAAGTAATGAAAAACTTTAGAAAGTGGAACTTTTGGAGAACAATTAGTTCTCATAACAATGTTGTACCAAGTTTTCATAACTACAGTACCATTTTCTTTCCTTCCTAGAATCTGTCACATTAATATTTCAAGTTTGGTTGACAGAAGATGGAAAAAAAGAGCAAGGAAAATGCCATTTGGAGGTTCATTCACCTACTAATAGGAATTTTGTGCTTTGAATATTTACTCTCTCCTGGTTTTACACTCTCTGGCTATAAAAGTTGAGACAAAAAAGTGTTTAGTTTTGAAGTTGTCAGAAACTACTGTTACAGCAGATTCACCCCTGATTAACATTATCTCTGTTGAACTCAGTGTGAAAGGAAATAGAAAGCTTAAAAGTATCTGCTTGGATTCCTCTTCAAGCAAGAAAGTTTTCATGACTTGATTTACCATTAAAGTTCTGCAACCTGCCAGGAAATCATCAAGATCAGATTGGCAGGAACTGCTGTTTCACTTGCCTAGGCAGTGACTGATGTGAGATGAAACACACACACACACACGCACACACGCACACACATGCACACACGCACATGCACATGCAGAGTAAAATGAATGGTCAAGTAGTGGATTCTACTGTCTCTTTCTACCTTGTTTTTTTTTTTTTTTTTGGTACCAGGGATTGAACTCGGGTCCTTGTGCTTGCGCAGCAGGCGACAAAACCACTGAGCTAAAACCCCAGCGCTATACCTTGTTATGTTCTCTTTTGCTTTGAAATTTTTTCACAGTTCTAGTGGGCTGCGCTTCACGAAGTCTAATGTAGAACTTTGTTCTAAACATTTATTCAAATCATAACCTCAGACTTTCCTCAGGTGTTTTCTACACCTGGAGAAGTATTCACATGTAAAAAATACCTCAAAACATTGGTACTGGATCTAAAATCCATTCATCCGTTTATTCATTCCACAATCACCCACCAACTACAGGTCAGACTCACTGACGGGCACTTGGGATATTAAAATGACTATAACACCATTCCTGGCCTAGAGAACACATAGTCTGTCGTGAAAACTCAGTGAAAGTTGGATAAAATTTGGAGTCTAGTCAATAACACTGTGCCAACATCAATTTCCTGTTCTGATAATCATGTTATGATTATATGAGAGGTTAAAATTAAGGGAAGCTGAATAAAGGGTCTATGAGAATTCTGTGTCACTTTTGCATCTTTTCTGTAAGTTTAAAATCATTTCAAAGTGAAAAGCTAAAAAAGAAATGCAGACTAAACTTTGTAGCAATGAATTATACACCCTAAACTTTATATCAATGCAGCCTCAGAATTATTTTCAAGTCGAAATCCAATTTGCTTTGATAAATACCAACAGATTTATTAAGATGAGAAATAACTGGGGAATAAAGGAAAAATGAGTTTTAATAAAAAGTATATTATGGTCTGCATGTGACTCTCAGCACTTCTAATTATTATTCATGCTACTTTGAGCAAATAATTATCTTCCTTAAAGCTTAGTTTCCTCATCCATAAATTTGTGGTAATAATACTTATGAAAACTCCTTTAAAATGCTCCTTGTGGCTCTGGGGTTGGGGCTTGGGTGAGGTAAAGTATTTTGACGTTAAATGTACAACACATATGATGCCTGGTTCACAGATAGAACAATAAATATTGGACTTGAAATATCCACATACTTGTATAACCCTGATATTTGGGGATTTTTTTCTCCATCTTCATGTATCTTAACATATGGAGGGAGCACCATTAGCTTCATCTCCTTGCCTCTTTCTGTCCCTAAACTTGCTCCCTAAACTTTTCTGGGGAAGCTGACTGACTTATAAGACAGTCAGGAATAAGTTGGAAATGAGAAGGTGACCACAGGGCCTATCCTTTTTTCTTTTGGTTAGAAGCCCACATCCAACTCAGCTGATGGATTAGAGGTCCACTCCAGCAGGTAAGCTGGCATGTTCAGGACTGTGTTTACAAAGCAAAGCTTCTCTGTGTACAAACACTTCAATAACAAACTTTATTACCAGTCAAGGACATTTTGTGACTCCTACATATGACTATCTCTTCAGTTGTTGTTCTCAGTTCAGAATTCAAGTAGGAAAGGAGGTGTTTTTAATCAAGCTTCCAGAATTCCACAACAGTAATCAAATACCCCAGTTATTGATAATAATAAAGATACCAAAAGTACAAAAACATGAAAATAGATATTGTAACACAACTCTATGTTGTCACTATTTGCCCTTGATTCATGTGACTCAATGTTCAGAAATGGAGAATAAGCTGCTTTGCTTTGCTTGGTATCAGCCCCTAAACCCTTGTATTATCTGCTTACTGGTTTAAACTAGGCTGGATTAGAGAGACATGGAGACTTCTGACTCTCACTTTAATCATCTCAGCACTCAGGGATGTGGCAAACATCACCTCTGCTGCCGAGCTGAATTAAGGTACATAGCAATGGTGCTTTCTCCATAAAGGTATATCACCTATCGTTTCATTAGATTCCAATGAAACAACAGTAGGAGGCTAGAAATTCAAAGTGGCTTCTGTGGCTGTATTTCAAAATCTTCAACTTTTTGAGCCATAATTTCTATAATAGAAAAAAAATTAAATTCTAATATAAAAATAGAATTTGTGTTCTAGACTGGAAATGTGATGATGGAAATATATTCAGCTCTTCATATTTTTATTCAGTTGTGATTTATTCATGAACCTTGTCATAACCTAGAACGAGCAAGCAAACACAAACAAAACAGAGCAACACTAACCAAAAGCAATGGCATCAGAAAAACAACTCCTTTTCTAAAAACTAAAATCGGTCACAAAACCACATATAAAAGCATATCCATCTTATCTACTGAAGTTCCTTCAAACATTCATTCAGCCTCAATTTTTATATTAATCCTGGCTTTATATGTTTGATGATGTGCTTTTCTACTTAGCAACAGAAACTGAGTGAAAAAGAGAATGCTAAAAACAAGGAAAGTACTAGAGCAAGACAGACACAAGAGGCATGCGAGGCCTCAAGAATAACTGATAAATAGTCAAGCTCTGTCACTATTTACTTTAAGGCAGAAAGATATATGGGTGTGTGTGCATGTGTGTACGCGCATACAGATACACACTTTTCCTACTGTCTTTGGGGAACTGATTCTAGGATTTCCTGAAGATATCAAGACTCACATATGCTCAAGTCCCTTACAGAAAATGACACAATATTTACATATAACCTATGCATATTTTTGTTTGTAATTTAAGTCAACTCTAGATCACATAATACCTAGTACAATGTAAGTACTATGTATATGGTTGTTAAACTATATTGTTTAGGGAATGACAAGGAGAAGACAGAGTATTTTTAGAATATTCTTCATCAGTGCTGGGTTGGATTCACTGATATAGAACCTGCAGGCACAGAGGGCTGACTCTGTAGGTGTGTGAGTGATGTACCACATACTATATGTTTATACAGACATATATTCATAAGGATGCCATTGAGTGGTAAGGAGAGTGTTTTCATTATCATAACAGGCTTCTGAGGGTGAAGACAGGGAGCCTGGGATGACAGAATACTGAACATGGATAAGGAGAGCTGGCTTGCCATGAGTCATTGAGGTTCTCTCTGAATCTTATTTTCTTTATCCTTTCTTTATCCTTAAATTAGAAGCAGGTCATCTGCAAGTTTTCTCCTAGCTACAAAACTACTGAAGTCTGGAAATAATCATCAGTGTTCAGAAGTAAGTAAGTTTCCTTATAAGTTAAAGACCTGATTCCCTGCCACAGACAGAATTGAGGAAATTAAATTAAATAAGAGCCTTCTACAAATGTATTCGCTTCTAGCTGTCAGCATGTTTTAATTTCAATATAAAAATGAAGTGAAGAGCATGCACTTAGGCCAGTGAGGCCTGAGTTTGAATCTGTGCTACTCACAGTTAAATGAATAAATAAGTTGGTTCATGACCCTAAAATTCAGTTTCCTCATCGTAAAATGGAGATGATAATCACCTGTCAATTATAAGGATTAATGAGACAATGCTAACTAAACATCTACCATACAGCTATCTCCGTCCTCGTCCTCATAGTTTTCTTCCCTCCACTGTATCTGGAAACCACAGGCCCTTTTTCTTTTACAGTCCAGCTGCCAAAGACATGTGTGGTCAAGTGCCAAATATTTATTAGAAGCAGGAATTTCTCAAGGAATAAGTAGACAGAGATGCTTAAGAAGTTCTACCTTACTTTGCTTATAGAAGACTGGGTTTATGTTGACAATGTTATTAGAATCAAGAACTACATAAACTGATGCCCTGCCGAGGTCCTCAGTCACACAGAACACGCCGAATCAGCCCACTACAGACAGGCAGGTCTGCCCATGCCCTGCCGAGGTCCTGAGTCGCACTGAATACGCCGAATCAGCCCGCTGCACACAGGAGGGTCTGTGCATGCCCTGCCGAGGTCCTGAGTCACACAGAAAATGCCGAATCACCCCACTGCAGACAGGCAGCCACCTGCTTCCACACTACAAAGATGCAGAGGACACCAGACCACCAGACCAAGGTACTGAGTCCCACTGTTCGCAGCCCAGAGGTAGGGGCTTCTGAGCCGTTGTCCCACTGCTCCTGGTCCAGAGGAAGGGGCTTCCCGGTCACCATCCCTTCCGCTGCTCCCAGCCCACAGGAAAGGGCTTTTGGGTCACCATCCCTACTGCTGCTCCCGGCCCCTGTCCCACCTCTCCCAGCTCAGAGGAGGTAACCTGTGCAGGCGCTAACAGACCCCCGCCCCAGTCGAAATGAGAAAACATGTAAATGAGTCTCAAAACCAGACTTCCAGATCACCTACAGCAACCCCAAAGGGAAATGAGATGGAACTCTCTGATACTCAACCACCTGGACCCACTGAACTGACAACAAAAGGGGATCTGGAAAAAATGAAATCAGAAATAATTTCTCAGATAACAGGAGAAATTGTGTCCCTAGTGCAAGACATGATTAATAAATCTAGAGAGAAGCTCAGGAACATGATGGAATCCCAACATAAGAAACAAATGGAATCCATAAAACAGATGCAAATAGATTTCCAGGACATGAAAAACTCCATTGAAAGTCTACACAGCAGAATGAGCCAATGTGAGGACAGAATTTCAGATATAGAAGATAAGATTGCAATTAGTGACCAGGAAAAGAAAAATTGCTTCAAAATTATAAGGGAACATGAGAAATCAATCCAGCAGCTGCTAGATGATGCAAAGAAGAATAACATAAAACTGATTGGGCTCAATGAAGAAACAGGAGAGAGTGCAGATGACATAAAAAAATCTCTTCACAGAAATAATGGCAGAAAACTTCCCAAGCAGGGGAAAAGAGCTTGACATACACATAAGTGAGGCATATAGGACTCCAAATAGCCTTGATCAAAAAAAATCTACACATAGGCATATAATTGTTAAGATTCCAGAAACACAACAGAAGAACAAAGTTCTCCAAGCAGTCAGAGAAAAGAAACAAATCACATACAAAGGAAAGCCCATCAGAATCACAGCAAACTTCTCCACACAAACCATCAAGGCAAGAAGAGCTTGGAGTGACATATTCCAAGCCCTAAAAGAAAACAGCCTCCAACCCAGATTGATGTACCCTGCAAAACTAGCTTTCAAAATGGATGGAGAAATAAGATACTTTCATGACAAAGAGCACCTTAGGAACTTCATGAATACCAAACCAGCACTCCAAAGAATTTTACACAATATCCTAGGAACAGACACTGAGGATGACAACCCCAGGAAGCAAAGCAGAATGAACCTATCTGGCATGACAAGAAATTAAATGTAAAGGGGGAGAACCCAACAAAAAGAAAAAGTCATGGCAATGACAAGTCAATAGGTTTCAGTTATAACCATCAATGTTAATGGTCTCAATTCACCAATCAAAAGAAATAGACTGGCATAATGGGTGAAGAAGCAAAATCCAACAATATGTTGCATACAAGAAACACACTTAATTCAAAAGGAAACTCACAGACTGAAAGTTAAAGGGTGGAAAACAATACTGCATGGGACAGGAACCCGAAAAAAAGCAGCAGTAGCTATCCTCTTGGCAGATCAAGTAGATTTCAAACCAACACTGATTAAGAGAGACGAAGAAGGACACTACATACTTGTAAAGGGAAGAATCCAAGAGAAAGAGATGACAATAATAAATATCTATGCACCAAACACTAGTGCACCCAACTATATAAAACAAATACTAATGGACATCAAAAGTCATATATGCACTAGTACAATTGTAGTGGGGGACCACAACACCCCACTGTCACAAATAGATAGATCAACTAGACTAAAAAGAAGTAATGAAATACTAGAACTCAATCGAACTCCTGAACAAATGAACTTAACAGATGTTTACAGAGTCTTCCACCCCACAAAATCAGAATACACATTCTTCTCAGCTGCACATGGGTCATTCTCAAAAATAGACCACATACTCACACATAGAACATGTTTAAGTAAGTGCAAAGGAATTGAAGTTACCCCCTGTATATTATCAGACCATAGTGCGATGAAATTGGACATCCATACCAAAAGAAACTCAAAAAAGTTCATAAACACGTGGAAATTGAACAATATACTTCTGAATAACCAATGGATCACAGAGGAAATTAAAAAAGAAATCAGACAGTTCCTTCAATTAAATGACAATGACAATACAACATATCGGAATCTATGGGACACAATGAAAGCAGTCTTACAAGGGAAATTCATAGCAGTGAATACACATATTAGGAAAACAGAACAAGCCCAATTAAACAACCTGATGCTAAACCTCAAGCTTCTAGAAAAAGAAGAGCAGGACAACCCCAAAGCTCATACAAGGGAGGAAATTATAAAGATCAGAGGGGAAATCAATGCAATGGAGACTAAGAGAACAATACAAAAAAATCAATGAAGCCAAGAGTTGGTTCTTTGAAAGAAGCAACAAAATTGACAAACCTTTAGCCAACCTTGTCAGAAAAAGGAAAGAAAAGGCCCAAATCCATGCAATTAGGAATGAAAAGGGTGAAATTACAACAGACCCAGCAGAAATCCAGAGGATCATCAATACCTACTTCCAGAACCTATACGCCAATAAGATGGACAACACAGAAGAAATGGACAGATTCCTAGATACATATGAATTACCAAAGTTGAACGAAGAAGACCTAAAAATTCTGAACAACCCAATATCAATCAATGAAATTGAAAATGTAATTAAAAACTTATCAACTAAGAAAAGCCCGGGCCCTGATGGCTTCACTGCTGAATTCTACAAGACATTTAGAGAGGAACTGCTGCCATGACTGTTTAAACTCTTCAATGAAATTGAAAGGGAAGCAATACTCCCAAATTCATTCCTGGAAACAAGCATCACCTTGATTCCCAAAGCAGAGAAAGACCCAACTGAAAAAGAGAACTATAGGCCAATCTTACTAATGAACATAGATGCAAAAATCCTTAATAAGATCATGGCAAACAGAATGCAGAAGATCATTAAGAAGATCATACACCCTGATCAAGTGGGATTCATCCCAGGGATGCAGGGATGGTTCAATATAAGAAAATCAATCAATGTAATACACTATATCAATAGAGCCAAGGACAAAAACCATATGATTATCTCCATAGATGCAGAAAAACCATTTGACAAAATCCAACATGCATTTATGATAAAAACCCTACAAAAAATTGGAATAGATGGTCTCTACCTCAAACTGATAGAAGCCATCTATGAAAAACCAACAGCCAATATCATGCTAAATGGTCAAAAACTGAAACCCTTCACACTAAAATCAGGAACATGACAAGGATGTCCACTATCACCACTCTTGTTCAATATAGTTCTGGAAAAACTAGTCATGGCAATTAGACAAGAGAAAGAAATAAAAGGAATAAAGATAGGTAATGAAGAAGTCAAATTGTCATTATTTGCAGATGACATGATACTCTATATAGAAGACCCCAAGAACTCCACCAAAAGTCTTCTAGACTTAATAACCAAATTTAGTCAAGTAGCTGGTTACAAGGTCAACACTCAAAAATCAATAGCTTTCCTCTACACAAATAACAGACTCACTGAGAGGGAAATAGGGCAAATAATTCCTTTCACAATAGCATCCAAAAAACTGAAATACCTAGGAATCATCCTAACAAAAGAAATCAAAGACCTCTTCTCTGAAAACTATGGCACTCTGAAAAGAGAGATTGAAGATGATATCAGAAAATGGACAGACATCCCCTGCTCTTGGGTAGGAAGGATTAATATAGTGAAAATGGCCATACTTCCAAAACTGCTATATAGATTTAATGCAATTCCAATTGAAATCCCAGCAGCATACTTCATAGACCTCGAGAAAACAATCCAAAAATTCATTTGGAACAAGAAGAGACCCAGAATAGCAAAAGCAATTCTAGGTAACAGAGACATGGCAAGGGGTATCACAATCCCCAAACTGCAACTATACTACAAAGCTACTGTGATAAAAACAGCATGGCACTGGCAAAGAAACAGACTTGAGGACCAGTGGAACAGATTAGAAGATGCAGAAACAATGCCAGACACACTCAGCCATCTCATCTTCACCAAAGGAGCCAAACACCCTCACTGGAGGAAAGATAGCCTCTTTAATAAATGGTGCTGGAAAAATTGGGCTTCAATTTGCCAAAGATTAAAACTAGACCTATATCTCTCACCATGCACTAAACTAAAATCAAAATGGATTAAAGATCTAAATATTAAAATAGAAACTCTGAACCAGTTGGAACAGAGGTTAGGTAGAACCCTTGAAGACATCAGTGTAGGAAAAGATTTTATCAACAAAACCTCAGTTGGCCATGAACTAGCACAAACAATCAACAAATGGGATCTCTTTTTATTAAAAAGCTTCTACACAGCAAGAGAAACCACCAGCAGTGTGAAGAGACAACCCACAATGTGGGAAAAAATCTTCACCTGCTCTTCCTCAGACAAAGGTCTACTATCTCGAATCTATAAAGAACTTAAAAAGATCAGACCTCCCAAATTTAAAGACCCAATCCAAAAACAGGCATCTGAAATGAACAGACATTTCTCAGACAAAGAAGTAGAAATAGCAAATAAATACATGAAAAAATGTTCAACATCACTGGTCATTCAAGAGATGGAAATGAAAACAACTCTGAGATTCCACTTCACTCCAGAAAGAATGGCTGCTATCATGAAATCAACCAATAACAAATGCTGGCAGGGCTGTGGGGAAAGAGGAACCCTGCTCCACTGCTGGTCGGAGTGTAGACTGGTGCAACCACTGTGGAATTCAGTATGGAGATACCTCAAAGAACTAGGACTGGAAGTCCCATTTGACCCCACTATTCCACTGCTGAGGATCTTCCCCAAAGAATTAAAAGCATCATACCACAGTGATATATGTGCGCCCATGTTCATAGCAGCGCAGTTTGTAATAGCTAAACCTTGGAAACAGCCCAAATGCCCATCAACTGGAGACTGGATAAAGAAAAGGTGGGTTTTTTATAAAATGGACTACTACTCAGCCATAAAAAATGAGAAATTAGAAACATTTATTGCTAAGTGGATGCACATTGAGGCGAGACCCTTAAGTGGAATAAATAGGACACACATGTGTAAATACCGAATAGTTTCTCTGGTGTAAGAAACTGAAAGTGCAAATAAGGACTAAATGTATAATAGGTAATGTGAAATAGGAAGAAAAGGGGCAAAGGGGAAGGAAGTGGGAGGGCTAGGGGAAAGGATAGAAGGGAGTGGGATTAATATGAGAAAATGGAAAAATAGGAACAAAATCTTTGTAAATAGGGAGGAATGGAGGGGTTGAAGGGAGGGCTGGGCAAGGATGAAAAATAAGAACCAAGAGAGACTATGTAAAGGTGCAAATTTCCAATGATGAATGTCATTATATTGTATACTTAAAATGTACCAATGATTAGAATGAATAATCGATAATGTAAAATAGGAAGAAAAGGTCCAAAGGGGTAAGGGTAGCGGGAGGGGCAGGGGAAAGGAAAGAAGGGAAAGGAAAAATGATGAGAAATGGAAAAAATGGAAATAAAGTCTTTGTAAATAGGGAAGGGTGGAGGGGGTGAAGGGAGGGCTAGGAATGGGGAAAAAATAAGAACCAAGATGCATTATGTAAAGGTACAATTCCCAATGAGAAATGTAATTGTGTTGTATACCTACAATGTACCAATTAAAGAATTTAATACCAAAACAAAAAAGAACTAAACTATGAAAAAATATTTAGAACAAATTGAAAATGAGATTGTGCCCATTTTAGTCAAATTAAAAATGTCTTTTCTCTCAGATTTTCTTGATGAATTTGCCTTTTTAGGTTTTTTTTTTAGAAAAACAAACAACTGAATTGAGTACTCTTTGCAAAACTAATCTTTGTATCTATGCAAATTAGTTCACTACATGTGATAAAAGTAAAACAATATTTTGCAAAGTAACTTTGAGAATAGCTATGGCTCAGTGTGTTCAAAAATTTTATACCTATATTATGAAATCATTCACATTTGAGTTACTAGTAAAATTCAGCAAGAAAAACTTAGTTTTCTCTTAGATATGAATTTACTGAGGAAAGAAATTTAACCTTACTCATCTCTGTATAGTCAATATCTAAAGTGCTTGCCATAACAGATGCTAAATTTAAAAAATAAAAAAATGAGAGTGGGCTGCTGAATTTTTTTGAAGCCACAGCCACATGTTTCATTTTTCTGAGAAACTCAAAGCAAAAAGTTAAAGTAAGCTTTGGTCTTGAGAGATGTGAAATGGTATTTTTTTCTTTCTATCTAACATTTGGTGAAAAAATAAGCTAGAGGCAATAATAGTGGGACCAAAGAGCTCCAAGTGTTTGTTGTACTCTAAAATACTCTTATTTGGGGAGTTCCATTTCATTTAGGGATTCTTCGGTTTATGTGTTAGAGGAATTTCTTCTTTCATTGCATTACAGCAAATCAGTGGCCATTTGTGAGACTATCTCCCTGTTTGGAGGTATGACACTCACATTGACTATGGTATATAAGCTCACAAGATGAAAGGCTCTACTGAACTACAAAACAGGACTCTTTTTTAAAAAAAATCATAATTAGCCTTTCCTTTGGAATAGTTTAAATGTTACGTCCATGCTTACGATGTATTTCAAACACTGCTCAGGTTAAACGGTCCTCACCCACACTCTTGGGGCATGAAAGAGGGAGCACATCTGCAGACACATTTCTGAAGACTCATTAATTATTCAAGAGGCAGACAGGGCTCCCACGCACTGATGAAAAAGAAATCATTGCCTTGAATCCTTCCTAGTTCTCCACTGTTCTCAACAACAATGGGAGTTTAATTGAATTGACTTGTAGCTATATTTGCCAAAATTTTACCACAATATCATTACTATTGATTTCATTAAGCCAGTAGCTTCACAGAGACACCCTCACTGTAGATGAAAGATTGAAGTAAAGTTAAGACACTCTGTACTCTGTAGTTCTGAAAGAGAAACAAATCGATTAAAATTTCAAAGGACATCTTCCAACTTCTTATAGCAATCCCTCATTAATCACAGACATTTGGAGACACAAATAAGAGATGAAGGGGGCATACTGAATGGGCTTTTTCCTATGTATATATATTTCCAACTTATAGTGTGTAACATCATTTTAAGTGTTAGGTATGAAAATGAGAAAAATGATCATTAAAGTGCTTCCTGGATTTCTTAGGCATTTAGGTGGTGGCAGGTATTACATAATTTAAATCTGCCTGTAATTCCTTTTTATTTGGGAAACCTTTCTAAGGAAGAAATGATTTGCACTTTTGAATTACACAAATAAACCAGAGTTCATCTCTAATGAAAGTTAAATAAGAATAATGAAATTAAAATTTGTGACACAAACTGTTTTTTGCTTCAATAATTCAATTAAAGCTGCTTCTAATTGATATGATTTCCCTCACATTATGCTTGATGGCAGACAGTATCTTAACTCAGAATTAATTACTCTTCTTATATGGAAAAGCTGCTATTATCATTAATAATTACAACTAAAAATATAAACTAGTAAAATCTAGTTACATGTAAATCTGCCCTAGTTCATCTTGAACATATATTTATTTCTCAAAAGACAATGAGTAATTTAAAAGTTTTTTTATGGTTTTTACAGAAATAAAGGAAGATTTTTTTTCACATACACATATTTTTGTTGTTCTTCAAGTAATGCATTTCTTTCATTTAACTCAAAGAATACAATCTCTACTCAAAATAATAAACAGATAAACATTTTTAAAATGATGCTCATTATGTTTGTTCGAATTATTTGAGTTCCAAGTGACAGAGTTCCAATGTAAATCATCACAAACAAAGTTGAGTAATATGAGATGTTTTCTAAAACTCAAAGATGCGAACAGGAGCTGGCCTCAGACACAGCCCCCTTCAAGACATCCCCCGCCGCTACCTAGTGGCCTCTTTCTTTCTGGCCCTGAGTTTTCTCTCAGTTCTCCAATGCAGCAAACATGACTGCCCAGACCTTCTGCTGTTTACAGTTTATAGGCCAGGAAACCCACTCTCATTCCTGTATTTGAATTTCACAGCAAAATTCCTGACCTAGAATGCTGGAGGGGATGGAGCTGGAAGGGGTGCTGGGCAGACAAAAGAAGGATGGCTAATCATTGATTGCTTGATTCAGTCTAAAAACCTACTGAAAAATGGAGAGATAGAGTCACATGGTAGAAAAAATAAAAAGACCAATAAAACAATAGAGGGGAGAGAGAGAGAGAGAGAGAGAGAGAGAGAAGGTTGAATACTGAAAGAGAACAAAAGAAAGGCAAAAACTGATTGAGTAAAGGACTTTGGGTAGACAAGCAAAACCACTGTAGGAGTTTTTGCAGCTAAAAAAGAGAGAAAGAAGGAAATAATGTGGCCAAATACCATACTTGGCTAATTAGTATAAGTTTTTGGCCACAGTAGTTTTACCCAGGAGATAGAATATGGCAACATGAAAGAGTAACTTGAGTTTCAGAATTCTGTTCTTCGCACCAGGTGTCACTTCTTTAGTTTTCTGAAAGACATTGATGGTGAATCTCTATTGCTCTGAGTTGGGATAGTTGCCAATGCCCCCTGCAACAATGGAGAAAGACTTCATAGGAAAGAAGACACTAATTGTTTAAGCCAGAGGATAGGCAGGATAAGGAGATGGAAAGGGGAGGAAGAGGCAGAACATGTGAATACCTTGGTCCATTGCTTCATCCTAGGCTTCAAGATGGGAATGAATACAACTCATGTAGAATAAAGCCTTGTATCGGAAACCTTCTTCTCCCCCTGCCCTTCCACCACCACAATTTTAATCTCTCTGAAATGTGCCTCTGTAGTGATTCTCAAATCCATTTCTACCTTTGTGGCTGTTAAAATTTATAGGCAGTCATTGGTCTGGACTGAGCTCCTGCACCAGATCCAACAGATCCAACAAAAATGTAATGACTCACACTGAAGCCCCACATCTCCAAATGGAAACCAAGTTGTTTATCAATTTTTTTTCTCAAAAACTCAGGGGAGAGAGAAGGAGAGGGGGAGAGAGAGGAACAAGGTCCATTCTATTTTATAGGATGAATTGTTGCCCAATACTAGAATGGCAAAAAATCTAATTAAGATCTGTAAACTAAATTTGTTTTAATATTTCTTCGAGACTATCAGTTTAGTTCTCTTGAAGCTTATTTGAAATTCTCTCCTACGTGGACTTCTTGGGTATTGCATCGGTGCACCCATGTTAGTCTGCTCAGTTGACAAATCTCATAATGAAACTGGACAAACAAGTGTCCACATTTCACCTCTTACTTAAAATTTCCATTGAAATGACAATTGCATAAATTCTCTGTAAGTGGTTCCCCAAACTTCTCCATAGTATGATCCAAAATTGTCATTCTAGTCTCATCATTTGCTACGTACCATACCTCAGGCTCCAAACACTCTTGGCAAGCATTCATGTCTTCATCTTCTCACACACTATACCTTCTTCAGTGTGACCTGCTCTGTTCCATCGGTGCCTATAGAAATCCAATTTTACTTCTAGGAGCCCTTCAAATTTTACTTTCTCACTGAAGTCCTTCTTTATCCCTTCCCCTATCTTGCTCATTCCTATTGAATAGAATCATAGCTACTTTTGAATTCCTTAACATCCTTATTTGTCCTTCTTTCTTGATATCTACTAGAGACCTTCTTTTCTATGACTTAAGTTATTTATATGCATGTGTATCATTCCATTTCAATTATAAATGCTCTGAAGATTTGCATCGATTTTGTTATCTGAGGCGTGGGCTATAAGGGAATTATGGAGGACTCTTAGCTTTCACTTTATATATGTTTGTATGATTTGTTTTGTTTTACCATGCATATATACCTACTGCACAATTATTTTCCCATATGTATTATTTAATAATTCTCATCTTAATAGGATTAATAACTTAAACATCAAATCTTTTATTCAAAAATCTATTATAACACATTTTGAGGTCAAATATCTCCAAATGCCTGTTATACTACCTGTAAACATTTTGTACAATTGTCAATGACCTTCAATAACCCAGCTGGTTGACCCAGGAATTATCTTTAAAAAAAATCTTTTAAATTCAGACCTATTAGATTAAATTGTTTATATTCCTTTTCTTTTAGTCACATCTCTTATAAGCCCAGAAGATGAAATCAATAGCCTTATCAAATCAATAGTGTAATAAAAATAGAGCAGAATTCCTCACAGAAGCAAGACATTTCTTACGGACATTTTATTGACACAAGTGCTCAATTTCAGATGAACTCTTCTTTCTTCTTAGCCTCTGGAATCAACTTGAAATTCTGCCATCCTCCAGGGTTTAACAAATATAGACCAAACATTCCTTAAAATTAACTTTATCAGTGGATATTTAGAAAATAAAATATCTAAAAACAGCCATTGATTTGGATGAGAGAAAGGCAGAGAATACAGAACATGCCCTGGATTTACCTAATTTTCTTGAGATTCTGGCAAGAAAGACAAACAAAAGATATCAAGGGACTCTTGGCTTCACTGGCCATTTTATAACATTCTCACCAAAGGAAAGGTCCCTCAAAATACCTCCATGCAGAACAGTAGATCTATGATAGTTTTGGAATGGAAGAATTATTCCACTGTTTCAGTTCAATGTAGTCTTGGCTTCTTCCAGTAGCCAGTAATGTCTTTGCTGTACAAATTTTTCTGAAGTCATTTACATTTCCCAGATCCTGGGTAATGCATCCTGTGTGTAAATTACCAATCACCTAAATACGTGTGTAGTTCCTATTATTTATTACTTCTGTTGCTCAAGTTTAAAAGAAGCCCCACCATCTCAAGTTTCCAGAATTTAGTTACCAACATCTTATTTACCGTGGTCACAATATTCATTAGTCCATAAGCTCTGATTCTGAGTGTTGCATCCTCCTTTGTATGATCAGCAGGCCCAGCCAGCCATATAGATCACTTCCTTCAACAATTGCTCCCTACCCACTCACTGGTATTTGTGAAGAAAAGCTGATCAGTTGCTGGTCATTGAGCAACACAGACCTACCTCTGGACTTGTGAAATCAATGTCCTTCCTTGCTCCAACTCCTTTCCACTTATCCAAGTCCTATGATGAGCAGAACAGCAATATGCTTCCCATTCATCCCTACACTGAAAACCAGAGAACAGGGATATATAAACACTAAGTAGTAGTCCCACCTCTGCTATCCTTACAAATGGACTGAAAAAAACAAACTCAATCAGTGCTGAAAAGAAAGCTCTGTTCCTCACTGTACTTCACAATTTAGAGGATGCCACATTTGTGAAGACCTTGGAGACACTCTGTAAATATGCAAACTGATCTCCTGAAAACTTTGACAGCAAATGGTGATTCCATTCATTTCTGGAAGCTTTGCCCCTCATCCTTTCCTTAGCCAAGATTTCTTCACTTTTCCTCACATTTCTACCTAAAAAAAAATGTTTGCCATTGTTTCCTAGGTACTTATATCTTAGGAATCTTTACAATTTTTTAAATATTCTATTACAATTTAAAAACATTCACATCTGCTGAAAAGGATTAGTGCTACCTGAGAAATACATTTCATCTCTTAGGAAAAAGATTACGTCAAATTTATCAGACACATTAGTGTCACTACTGTCTAACTTTACTACAGAAAACCTAAATGGCTTCAAAAAGATTTGGAAGAATTTATGAGAGACAAAGACATAAATGGCTACAAAAAGAAGACAGGATTTAAATCAAGAGGCTTCACACCCACCATTTCAGCTGTTATATGAAAATACAAAACTTATCGCTTCTCGGCCTTTCAGCTAAGATCAAGTGTAAAATACAAAACTTAGTTATAATTTGGCACCTATCACAGACAGTCACAAATCCTAAAATGTACTCAAGTCCCCTCATTCATGTGTCCATAAACACTCATATTCATGAGCAAGAATGCCATAATATATCACACTCAAGTTTAATATTCATGTTTAAATATACAGAAAGATAATAAAACCTAGAATTTGTTTTACTCCCTCCTTTGTTCCTCTGTGCCTAATTAAAAAGCTCTCACATCATCAGGCCTACTTAGTTCATACTTTTGGCTAGAGAATAAGGTGGGTTGATATCAACCCAATAAAAATAAACATAAGCAGATGGGCCTGGTGTTTTATCATTTTGTGAAAGATATCACCATGCTTCATTATTTCCACAGGCCAAGGCAGCGTCTCAGAGAACAATTTAAAGAAGACAGAGGTGTGAGGTCCTTTCCAAGGATGAGTAAAAATAGCTTATCTAATGTTTCACTGACATACAATTTCACCTAGGTTGGTCTCTGCTTTTGTAAAAAACACAAAGAACTTTCAAAGAATGCCATGCCCCACCCAACTGCTTTTCTCAACAGGAATTCCCTTAGAGAATGAAGCCCTTCAGAATATCAAGACCACAGTTATCTTTCCAATTCTTGGAAGGTTGATTCAAGACTAGTGTCATTCCAGAGACATGGAGAGATGTTAATTTATTACATGCCACAGATGCCTCAGACCACTAGGACTGACTCTGCTCACTTAGGGCAGAAGCACTGTTCCTAGCAGGATCTAATCAACAAGGCATAGATGCCCCAGTCTCCAGCTCTGCTTCCAAGGAGAGGAAACATGAAGATGCTGGATTCAGTGTAGGCAGCAGGGCTAAAATACATAGTTTTAGTGACAAGAAATATTACTTAAATAATTTACTTTTATGATGATTTCTTTGTATATTAAGACCCGAATATATGTGTGGGATCATTTTTAATATTCTTGCAGGAGTGTCAAAAGGATGATCTTAAGGTCTTTGCCACCCTATATGACAGCAGGGCTTAGCTCGGTCCACCCAGCCAGCTTAGCCCAAGAATTAATGACCTGCCTGAGACTAATTTTTCAAAGAAAGGGAAAGGATTATAACTTGATGGTGAGGTAAAAGCACTGACAAAGGACAAAAACATAATCATCCCAAAAAAGGAAGAGTCATCTGATACACTGAAAATAAGTACAGCTATTGCCACATAAGGACCTACTGGTCAATGACCGACTGCATCGGTGACTGGTTCCATAAATCCAAAATGGTGAAAGTCACCTGTCATCTAATGACTCTTTTACCATCACAGCTTCACAGGGAGGCAGTGGAACACAATATATAGTAATACAAGGCACGTGTCTGTGGTGATGTTGATGCAAATAAGACAACAGCACCGCTAGCTGTATAAAAGCATAGTACAAACAATTATGACTAGGGTATAATATCTGACAATGATAATAAATGATTATCTTATTGGCTGTGTGTCTTTTATACTATACCATATTTTCTATTTTAGTGCTGGGGATGGATCCTAGGGCTTTATACATGCTAGACAAGTGAACTACATCCACAGCCCTACACTATAGTTTTTGTCATTATTTTGAAGTAGTCACTTCTACTTAAAAAATGTTTACTGTAAGACTGTACACTGTTGGTAGCAGATGCATACATCTCATGATTACTCTGCTTTTTTATTAGTGCATATTAATTAAAAAAACAATGTGTTTCATGGTGGCTTATCAGTGCATGCATATAACACACTAAGCTCATTTCCACTCCTTATTATTTCTCTTTGCCACCTACCTCCCCCCCATTCCCTTTGTCTTTTCTAGTAGTCTCCCTTCTACTTTCATGTAGTTTTTTCCCTCCATAGAATCCACAGTGGAGAGGAAACACATGATATTTGTTTTTCTCAGTCTGGCTTATTTAGTTGACTTTTGATGACATCTTTTGGTGGGGGGGCACTGGATTTACTCTCATGTGGTTGTATCCATCCTGGCAGGAGGTTCTGCCTATACACAGCCTGGGGTGTAATGGATTACAACAGTGCAAGTACACTCCATCATGCCCTCGGGACATTCCCCATTGGTCAGTGATGTATAGCTATATGTGTGTGGCAATGTGCTTATTCACCTTATAGGTTTCATGCTTTTCAAAGTTTTAAATTGCTTTCTGCTGCTGCTGAGTCTGACCTTTTTCTCTGCATGACATTCTTGGTTTACTTATTTCATACACTGATTTTTAAATTTCTAATTCCTAGAATTCTTTAGAGATCGATGAGCAAATCGTAGAAAGGCAAAAGGAAAAGAGTTTTCACTTTAATTATACTCTTGCTAGGGCTGCCAATTCAAGGCACTACAAAGTTAAAACGGATTTTATTTTTGAGACACATTGGAACAGCCATATTGATCTTTCCTGCTCAGTGAGTAGTGAGCTTTAAACAGAAAATTCAATGTAACTTTTCTGATTCACCATTTATATCTGGAAGGCTGGAGATAGGGATTTGGCAAAATCACCTCCTTACTGCTGATCCATCTACAAAAGAAAGCTTTCCAAACAAGACTTAGTTACAGCTATTCATTCATCCGGCCATGCTCTCTCGAGGGAAATCAGGACTGGTGGTGGACTCATTTATACAAAGTCCAGAAGCAAAGCAGGTCCAAGTCCAATGCACAAACATTTAACTTCTGATCTAATAACTGGCCCTTTTATATCCCTCATCATTTTGTTTTCCCCTGAGTCCCAAAGGAGTCAGAATGTTTGGCTTTTTGCATCCTGACAACAGTTCTCAATGATTCTATCAGAAAATGCATTTTAAAAAAAAAAGGAATGTGCTTTTCTTTTTGATAGGTAGCTGTGACTTATTATCTTATGGTTGGAACATGGAGATCAAAAGGTCCTGGCAGCGATGTTGAATTATTTAAAATGATTTTCCCTTTTGATGAGCATTAAATCCCACAGAGACTCTGAGATAGTTTGAAATGCCTTCTAATGAGTGTCAACAATTTCTGCATGTCTCCACCAGTCAAGACAGCCTTGCGAATGTTTATTCTCCATAGCTGGGATAATGACAGACAATTTAATTTTTTTTATTTCTCTTAAGAAAAAATTAAAATATTGACTGTATTTTAAAACTGCACCACTTCCCTTAACATTTTGATACCCTCACAGTTTACAACTTCAAGAAAGAAGTGTAGAAAGAATTGTCTTTCATGCTTTGCAGAACCATGTTCAAATCTTGAGTCTGTCATTTTCAGGATGATTTCAGGAAAGCAACTGAAGCTTTCTGAAACTCTGTACCCCTCCCTGTGAAATGCAAGCACTGCTTCCTGGATGTGACATGTACTGGTGAACACGGGCTCAGACTCTAAAACGACACTATTCTGGGTGCGCACTATACTGAACAGAGACTGTCCTATTTGCTGAGTGGCTCTGATGACTCTTTATTTTCTTCTTATGACACATTCTGTACTACATTACAGTTGCCCATATGTATGTCTTATTCTCTTTTAATGGACGTTTCTAGAGGATCAATACTGCTTTAATCATATCTATAATCTGAAGAGTACCTTTTAAAAGACTGAATGCACAAAGAGACAATGGTGAGGCCACATATGACCAGCCCAGGGAGCCAAACCCCCAGCTCAGCAGCAGAAAGCATATAATGGTCAGGACCCTGGGGGTGACTACCAGGTTCCCTAATCTTTGCCCCTACTTCTAACTCAAGACAATCCAGAGAAAGCTAAAGATGATCCCTTAACCAGCCACATAGCTTACCAAATTCCAGCACCCACCACCACCATGCCAGCAGCAGCTTTTTGTTTATTCTAATTTGGGTGGCCTCCATTTATGTCCACCCTTTTAAACATTTATTTCTCCCACTACATTCCTAAGAAGGACATAGGGTCGATCTTCATCCAAAATGATGCCTTTTATAGACTAAAAGTCTCCTTCCTGTTCTAACATTCTATGACTATAGATGTTGAAGTCAAATAAAACAGTGATTTAATCACTAGTTGAACAAGTGATCAGAAATACATTATTGCCCTGTATAAGAACAGTTTCTTCTGAGCTTCTAAGGAAGTTCTCATTTTAAGTTTTTATACTTTAGAAGCTCAAAAAGGCTAAGCTAATTAAGAATATTGTACTGTTTAGTTAATAGCCATTGGTACAAAGTTAGATGATCTCTTTTGGGAGACATTTATCCTTCTACTAAATGTAAATTCACTTTTCAAAAATGCACTTGCCTTCTTTATGGGCCCTGAATAGAAGAATCAGTGGTGGAGAGACGATTCTCCTGCCCAGTACACCAGTACTAGCAGACAACATAATGGGAGAGTGGTGGCTTACACCCAGCTACCTCTTCCCTTCGTGATAGTCCTGGGCACTTGTTTGGCATCAACTTCCCTTGGGGAACATCAGTATTCTTTATTCTTCTATCTAAAGGGCACTCCTTGTGTCATACTAGTTGGTATTAGGTATTGATCAGCATGAGAGATAATGAATATACCCTACCTAAGAAATCTGTGAAGTTAGAAAGTAGAGTCATATGAAATCAAATCTTATGTGACCTATGCTTAAGCTACTCTAAAATTTTCATTATATGTGTATTTTAAAAAACTTCTGTGGTTGGAAATTTTAGACACAAAAACAACCAGAATACATTGAGTCCTCATGTGCTCAGTTACAACCCAGTTTTAAGAATCATCAAATTATTATGTCAACATATCTTTTAAATGGAATAGAAGCTCTTTTTACAAAAAAATATTATTTAAGAAAATGTGTACTGACCACATGGCATGGATGCCACATGCCATGTGGCATCTGAATCCACACAACAGAGGTGCCAGGGGGAAGATAAAGGCCCTGGTTATGAGCCCCAGAAGATAGAGCAGAAGTGAACAATAGAGAGGGCCTTTCTGATGCTCCTCAATGAAAATTGAAGCCCACTGGGAAAGTGAAGAAAAACTGTTCAATAAAAGCATACTGGGCCATCATGGTTGAATTCGGTTCATGATCAGCAGCAGCAGCTAAGGCAGAAACAGCATGATGGGAGGAGATGGCAACAGAAAGCTGCTCCACTCACGGAAGCTAAGAATCCAAGAGAGAAAAGAGGAGCCAAGATGAATACACTCTCCAAAGGCATGGCCTCAGTGGCCTGCCTCTACCAACCAGGCCCTGCATCCTAAGAGCATATTTAGCTATAAACTTAGCAATCACTTAATCCATTGATGAGTATAGCACCCCTGTGATCCAAACCCCTTTGAGAAGCCCTACATATGAATACATACAACTTTTCAGGGATAGTCTAGGTCTTAACCACAAGAATATATAAAAAGAGGGCTGGGGATTTAGCTCAGTGGTTTTGTCACCTGCTGCGCAAACACAATGACCCGAGTCTGATCCCCGGTACCAAAGGAAAAAAAGATAAGAATATATAAAAAGAAATTTTCATTTCCACTTTATGTTTGCATTACACATGCACAGACATACAAATGTGCATGCGTGTGTGCGCGCACACACACACACACCATTGCAAACAAATTATGTTCTCAAAGGATGAAACATGAAATTTACTCATAAATGTTATGGCTACCAATGTTTTAAAAAAAATGCATTTTACCTTTTTTGACATCATTTGTGATATAAAAAATATGCTCCTCTCTTTGAGGATGTAACCAAAAGAAAAACACAAATCCTTCTTTTGAGTACCTAAACAAAGAGAATTTAAGAAAGGTAATTCATTACACCAAGATTTCAAGAGGCTGCAAAAGTAACTGGTATACAGTGAGACAAACCATAGGTCAGCAACAGTAGAAAATACCTATCCTTCCTCCATTTAAGGTGAACAGCTAAGAAAGTTACTGGGGCCCAAGTGCATGTTCATGTGAAAGAATTTGGAGCCCAGCAGGGCTTTTCCCAAAGGGACTGAGTCACAGGAGAAATAGGGCCTCGGTGGAGTTTCTGCTGAGGGGCAGCAGAGGCGAGATCATTTCACAGGCCCCTGCCCCACTCCTGGCTTCCAGCCTGTGAGCAGAAGACTCCCAGTGGTGAAACTCCACCAAAAATTATGGAACCCAAGAAACCCTTACAGCAAGAGTCTTCCAGAGAGCACACAAGAGTCAAGCAAACAGCAGAGGCCAATCATGCCCAACAACTGAAAAGAACTAACAGAGGAAAATTTATTTAAGACACATCTATTTTTTTTTTTTTTTTTTTTTTTTTTTTTTTGGTGCTGGGGATTGAACTCGGGTCCTTGTGCTTGCGAAGCAAGTGGCAGAACCACTGAGCTAAATACCCAGTCTAAGACACATTTTTAAACATATGCTGATTTAGCTTTCTTTCCATGAAGATTCTGAAAACTTTCTGAAAATTGCACCAGTAAATATTTTAACTCTGAAATGATGATTCAAACATAGGGAAGGCTTTATAGTGAATTCTCCTGTACATGGCCATACTACATATTTGAACTTAATCATGTAGATAAAGAGGATGTTTGATTCAAAGTGTAAGGGTAGTACTAGTAGTGAATAGGAGACTATTTTGTAAAATTCATCAAAGGACAATGGAGAAATGGGCATTAAGAAAGAAAAGTCCTGTATTTATTCTCGTGATTCTTTGCAAATCTTAACATTAACCAAGGGATAAATACATTTGTTATTTTTGTAAAAAAAAAAAAAGAAAAAAAAATGTGTGCTGATTTTTCCATTAGAGATGAGTCTTTTCTAGCAAGTCTGGCTGGGGCCTCCTAGTTCCTCCTTATGCTCTGAATACTTTGGGGAACAGACTTGACTTTATTTAATCTTTTCTAACTTTTTTATCTCCTAAAAAACTCCAAATGTATGGAAGAAAAAGTAAATGCAAAAAATAACACTTCATGTACTAATAAAGTAAGATTTGCCTTTTTACTTGTATATAGTTTTCTTAATTTACTCCTAGAAACCATGTATTAAAAATAAAGTAATGATTCCTAACTCCTTTTTAGACAAAATTTTCAGAATTAGGCAGGGCTCGAGAATGGACTCAAGGCTGCACAGTTGGTGAGAAGGGAACCTAGTGAGGCATCAAACCAGGCATGCTTGCTCCATACAGCAACGGAGAAGGGTATTTAAAAAGAATACTATAAAAAAGTCAATTCTCTCTTCGAATAAAATATAAATGTTCCTGCACACAGTCTCCTCTCAGGGGAAAGCTTGGGAAAGGACTTCTATCATACTAGAAAGTTCTATCTGATTGTGTGCAATGATAACAACCCTTTGCATTTCAACCAAGACTCTGACATGCTCTCACTGCAAGTTCTGCTTGTCCTCTTACATTCCTTGGGAATTACTGCTTGGATTTACAGCATTTTAAAAACAAAACAAGACCTACATCATTCGATCCATATGACCGTTGCTGAAATAAACATGTGATGATTCTAAGTGCCTCACTAAAATGGCTAGTACCTGTTATGAATCTATCATCTAGTAAGGTTGAATGCTCATGCTGGTAACAGGAAAGGCGGGAGGAATGACTTCCTAGAGGACAGAGCTTTCATTTGTGCTTTGAACACTGAATGCAAATCAGATCAGCCAAGAGGGAGGATGGAAGCAAACTGATACATTTGACCAGCACAGGTAGCTTATGCAGTGATATCTGTAGGATAAAATGGAAAAGTATGATGTACAGATGGATGGAAATACAACAGGAATAATAAAATGAAGCAACCACAGAACAAAGAAGTGGCAGTGCAATTCAAATCAAATTAACCTAAGGTCAGTGTAGAGAAGCCAAGAAAGATAAAAAGTCTCTCATGTAGGAAATCAAAGAATGACATTGGGAACAAGGATCACTGCTGCAGAGAACCAAGACACACGAGGTCACAATCCAGGCAGTCAGGTTAACACAATTCTCTCCTGAAAAGGCTTTTTAGAGTCTCAGGGCAAACTACAGTAACAGCCATTTTTCATCATGACCAGAATATTCACATCTTCCTACAAGCACAAATTTACTTGAAATAAAACTTTTACTAAACAGTGTATATCCTTACTATAGGCAGTAAAGCATGTTATTTTTCCATGTTATTCTATTACATTAAAATAAAAATATTACTTACAATTTTCTCAACAGCTTTCAGGGCACCCTGGTGAAACACAGCTTAGCTGCTAGTTTCTAAAAACTCTTCCACTGAGTACACACCATGGAACATATGGTAGTAGTTTGCATCCTTAAGATTCACCAAATCAAACCATAAAAACAACAAAAAAAATCCCAACAATGCTCTCTGTGCTCCTCTGGCAACCACCTCATCTCATTCCATTTAAGGCCAAATCTCTTCTCTTCTATCTACAAGGAGTTTGTCAAACCCAGGGTTTTCAAAGTTTTTTAACTCAGAATCACTGTACATTTAAAAAATTATTGAGAGCTATAAAAATTTTTTCTTATCAAATGGTTTATATCTACTGAAATTTAACCATTTTTGAAATTAAAATTGAGCAATATAAAATGTAATTTTTATTAAAATTTTAAAATAAATCTATTATATGATAATATAAATTCTTATCATGAATAATTATTTCACCATGAATACTTAATGACAGGAATGCTATTATTTTACATTTTTGCAAATCTCTTCAACATTTGGTTTACAAGAGAGCTGACTTTCACATATATTTCTGCATTCAGTTGATTGCAATATATTACATTCATTGAAGGAAATCCATGTCACACTGAAAATATCTTGAGTACCACCACTCCCAGTGCAGAGGAAGGGGCTCTGGGCTGCCATAACACCACTCCCAGTGCAGAGGAGGTGAGCTATATGGAGGACAACAGCATGCAACCCACTGAGGGCCCCTCCCCTGTTGAAATGAGAAGACATATAAACAAGTCTAAAAACCAGACTTTCAGATCACCTACAGCAACCCCAAAGGGAAATGAGATGGAACACTCTGATACTCAACCACCTGGACTCCCTGAACTAGCAATGAAAGAGGACCTGGAAAAAATGAAATCAGAAATAATTTCTCAGATAACAGCAGAGATTGTGCTCATAGTGCAAGACATGATTAATAAATCTAGAGAGGAGCTAAAGAACATGATGAAATCCCAACACAGGAAACAAATGGAATGCATAAAACAGATGCAAACAGATTTCCAAGAGATTAAAAACTCCACTGAAAGTCTACACAGCAGAATGAGCCAATGTGAGGACAGAATTTCAGATACAGAAGATAAGATTGCAATGAGTGACCAGGAAAAGAATAATTGCTTCAAAATTGTAAGAGACCATGAGAAATCAATCCAGCAGCTGCTAGACGATGCAAAGAAGAATAACATAACTCTGAATGGAGTCAATGAAAAAACAGGAGAAAGTACAATTGACATTAAAAAAACTGTTCACAGAAGTAATGGCAGAAAACTTCTTTAGCAGGGGAAAAGAAACTGACATACAGATGAGTCATATAGGACTTCAACTAGCATTGATCAAAAAAAATCTATACATAGGCATGTAATTGTTAAGATTCCAGAAACCCAGAAGTTACAAGCAGTTAGAGAAGAGAAACAAATCACATACAAAGGAAAGCCCATCAGAATCAGAGCAGACTTCTCAACGCAAACCCTCAAGGTAAGAAGAGCTTGGAGTGACATATTCCAAGCCATACAGGAAAAGAGCCTCCACATTGATGAACCCTGCAAAACTATCTTTCAAAATGGATGGAGAAATAAGATACTTTCATAACAGAGAGCACCTTAGGAACTTCATGAATACCAAACCAGCACTCCAAAAAATTTTAGACAATATCCTAGGAAAAGACAATGAGGAACACAACCCCAGGAAGCACAGCAGAATGAATCCATCAGGCATGACAAGAAATTAGGTGTAAAGGGGGAGAATCCAACAAAAAGAAAAAGTCATGACAATGATAAGTCAATATGTATCAGATATAGCCATCAAGGTTAATGGTCTCAATTCACAGATCAAATGAAATAGACTGCCAGAATGGGTGAAAAACCAAGATCCAACAATATACTGCATACAAGAAACACACTTAATTCAAAAAGAAACTCATAGACTGAAAGTTAAAGACAGGAAAACAATACTCCCTGTGACAGGAACCCGAAAAAAAGCAAGAGTAGCTATCCTCTTTGCAGATCAAGTGGATTTCAAACCCACACTGATTAAGAGAGACAAAGAAGGACACTATATCCTTGTAAAGGGAAAAATTGAACAGGAAGAGATGACAATCATAAATATATATGCACCAAATGCTAGTGCACCTAACCATATAAATCAAAACTAATGGACATGAAAAGTCATATATGCACTAACACAATTATAGTGGGGGACCTCAATACCCCACTGTCACAAATAGATAGATCAACTAGACAAAAAATAAGTAATGAAATACTAGAACTCAATCAAACTCTTGAACAAATGAACTTGACAAATGAACACTTACACAGTGTTCCACCCCACCAAATCAGAATACACATTCTTTTAAGCTGCACAAGGGTCATTCTCCAAAATAGACAACATACTCACTCATAAAACATGTTTAAGTAAATGCAAAGGAATTGAAGTTATCTCTTGTATATCAACAGACCGTAGTGCGATGAAATTGGAGATCAAAAGCAAAAGAAACCACATAAATTTCATAAACACAGGGAAATTGAACAACACACTTCTGAATAACCAATGGGTCACAGAGGAAATCAAAGAAGAAATCAGAGAGTTCCTTCAATTAAATGACAATGACAATAAAACATATTGGAATCTATGGGACACAATGAAAGGAGTCTTATAAGGGAAATTCATAGCAGTGAATATTCACATTAGGAAAATGGAGAGAGCCTAAAACAACCTGATGCTGAACCTCAAGCTTCTACAAAAAGAAGAGCAGCACAACCCCAGAGCTCATACAAGGGAGGAAATTATAAAGATCAGAGCAGAAATCAATGCAATGGAGACTAAGAGAATGATACAAAAAAATCAATGAAGCTAAAAGTTGGTTCTTTGAAAGAATCAACAAAATTGACAAACCCTTAGCCAACCTTATAAGAAAAAGGAAATAAAAGGTCCGAATCATGCAATTAGGAATGAAGAGGGTGAAATTAGAACAGATCCAGAAGAAATCCAGAGGATCATCAATACCTACTTCTAGAACCTATACGCCAATAAGATGGAAAACACAGAAGAAATGGACAGATTCCTAGATACATATGAATTACCAAAGTTGATTGAAGAAGACCTAAAAAGTCTGAACAACCCAATATCAATCAAAGAAATTGAAAACATAATGAAAACCTTACCAACTAAGAAAAGGCCAAGTCCTGACAACTTCACTGCTGAATTCTATGAGACATTTAGAGAGGAACTACTGCCACTACTGTTTAAACTCTTCAATGAAATTGAAAGGGAAGCAGTACTCCCTAATTCATTTCTGGGAGCAAGCATCACCTTGATCCCCAAAGCAGAGAAAGATCCAACTGAAAAAGAGAACTATAGGACAATCTCATTAGTGAACATAAATGCAAAAATCCTTAATAAGATAATGGCAAACAGAATGCAGAAGATCATTAAGAAGATCATACACCCTGACCAAGTGGGATTCATCCCCGGGATGCAGGGATGGTTTGACATATGCAAATCAATCAATGTAATACACTATATCAATAGAGCCAAGGACAAAAACCATATGATCATCTCAAAAGGTGCAGAAAAAGCATTTGACAAAATCCAACATGCATTTATGATAAAAACCCTACAAAAAATTGGAATAGATGGTCTGTACCTCAATCTGATAAAAGCTATCTATGAAAAACCAACAGCCAATATCATACTAAATGGTCAAAAACTGAAATCCTTCACATTAAAATCAGGGAGAACACAAGGATGTCCACTATCCCCACTCCTGTTCAATATAGTTTTGGAAACATTAGGCATACCAATTACACAAGAGAAAGAAAAAAAAGGAATAAAGATAGGAAATGAAGAAGTCAAATTGTCATTATTTACAGGTGACATGATACTCTACATAGATGTCCCGAAGAATGCCACCAAAAGTCTTCTAGACTTAATAACCAAATTCAGTAAAGTAGCTGGTTACAAGGTCAACACACAAAAATCAATAGCTTTCCTTTACACAAACAGAGTCACTGAGAGAGTAATAGGGCAAAAAATTCCTTTCACAATAGCATCCAAAAAAACTGAAATACCTAGGAATCAACCTAATGAAAGAAAGCAAAGACCTCTTCTCTAAAAACTATAGCACTCTGAAAAGAGAGATTGAGGATGATATCAGAAAATGGACAGACATCCCCTACTCCTGGGTAGGAAGGATCAACATAGTGAAAATGGCTATACTTCCAAAACTGCTATATAGATTCAATGCAATCCCAATTGAAATCCCAGCAGTATACTTCATGGACCTTGAGAAAACAATCCAGAAATTCATTTAGAACAAGAAGAGACCCAGAATAGCAAAAGCAATTCCAGGTACCAGAGACATGGCAGGGGGTATCACAATCCCCAACCTGCAACTATACTACAAAGCTACTGTGATAAAAACAGCATCATACTGGCAAAGAAGCAGACTCAAGGGCCAGTGGAACAGATTAGAAGATGCAGAAACAACTCCAGATACACTGAGCCATCTCTTCTTTAATAAAGGAGCTAAACACTCTCACTGGAGGAAAGATAGCCTCTTTAATAAATGGTGTTGGCGAAATTGGGTTTCAACTTGCCAAAGATTAAAACTAGACCTGTATCTCTCACCATGCACTAAACTAAAATCAAAATGGATTCAAGATCTAAATATTAAAATAGAAACGCTGATCCAGCTGGAACAGAGGTTAGGTCGAACTCTTAAAGACTTTGGTGTAGGAAAATATTTTATGAACAAAACCTCAGCTGCCCGTGAATTAGCATGAACAATCAACAAGTGGGATCTCTTCTTATTAAAAAGCTTCTGCACAGCAAGAGAAACCACCAACAGTGTGAAGAGACAACCCACAATGTGGGAAAAAATTTTCACCTGCTGTTCCTCAGACAAAGGCCTACTATCTCAAATATATAAAGAACTTAAAAAAATCAGACCTTGCAAATTTAAAGACCCAATCCAAAAATGGGCATCTGAAATGAACAGACATTTCTCAGACAAAGAAGTAGAAATGGCAAATAAACATATGAAAAAATGCTCAACATCACTGGTCATTCGAGAGATGCAAATGAAAATAACACGGAGATTCCACCTCACCCCAGAAAGGAATGGCTGCTATTATCAAATCAACCAATAAAAAATGCTGGTGGGGCTGTGGGGAAAGAGGAACCCTGCTCCATTGCTGGTTAGAGTGTATACTGATGCAACCACTGTGGAAATCAGTATGGAGATACCTCAAAGAACTAGGACTGAAAGCGCCATTTGACCCAGCTATTCGCCTGCTGGGGATCTTCCCCAAAGAATTAAAAGAATCTTAGCACAGTGATATATGTGCACCCATGTTCACAGCAGCATAATTTGTAATAGCTAAAACTTGGAAACAGCCCAAATACCCACCAACTGGAAACTGCATGAAGAAAATGTGGTTTTTTTCTAAAATGGAGTACTACTCTGCCATAAAAAATCAAAAATTAGAGACATTTATAGCTAAATGGATGCACATTGAGGCCATACTCTTAAGTGAAATAAATGTAAATACTGAATAGTTTCTCTAGTGTGAGAAACTGAAAGTATAAATAAGGACTAAAATATATAATAGATAATGTGAAATAGGAAGAAAAGGGGCAAAGGGGAAGGGGAAGTGGGATGGGTAGGGGAAAGGAAAGAAGGGAATGGAATTAATATGGGAAAATGACAAAATGGAAACAAAGTCTTTGTAAATAGGGAGGGATGGAGAGGTTGAAGGGAGGGCAGGGGAAGGGGGGGAAAAAAGAACCAGGAGAGAGTATGTAAAGGTGCAAATTTCCAATGATAAATGTCATTATATTGTATACCTAAAATGTACCAATAAAATAGTATTTTTTAAAAAAGAAAATACCTTGAAAACGATGAGAAGTTTTATTAGTCTTGTCAGGCCACTGAAAGTACTTTTCTTTGCTATTATACTAATTTCTTAGTTTAGTTGAGCTGTAGAACCTGAACCCTTTTCATTGACATTTTCACACTCTTAAAATTCACTCTTCTATTTTATGCTTTGAATAGATCTTTTACCTAGGAATAGCAAGCATTGATTATTTGGAAAGTACTGATTCACTGACTTATTCAGGTTTCTCAAATGCTTACATATTTCAATATAAAATATCAAAACTGGCATTTGTTAATATCACCACTGATCTCATGAGAAATATCTTTTAGTATTGAGAAGTTGCCACGCTCACCTTGACAGTTACAAGTTTTTCAAAATTCTAAGTTTCACTCAAAAGTCTGAACTTTGCTATTGGCAACTAATACTGTCATTTGTTTTTCTGGATGTGACAGGCTCAATTTGTTCATTTTTTTTAAAAGTCTGCCAATTATCTATGTTTGAAACAGCAGAACTGTTCCTCCACTTAATCATTCTAATATTGATGTTCCATGAAAAAGGGACTAACTCAAATTGCAGCTCAAATGATAGCACAGTGCTTCTTCTGGAGATACCCAGACTTCAGCATGCAGTCTTTACTTTTTTAAAGCCATCTTCCACCCTGGGACCATAGTGATGTAATGTGTTACAAGCACTGTAAATCTTATCCTTTCATTCTCTTCTGTCTTCAGGACAAGTTCACAGGCCTTGACATATTATACACATCCTGCTTCAACCCCAATGGAAACTCCATGCCTTTCTTTCCTTGACACAATGAAGTTTCAAGTCGTTTTCCATGTGAGCCCTCCTCATGCCTCCAAGCCTCAGTATGGGCTGCCTACTTGGTGAAAACTGGCTGATCCTACAAGATTTTGCTTAAATGTCAATGGCTTCAAGGAGCCTTCTCTCGCATCTTACTCTCTGCATACCTCCACCACAGTACTTATTATTTCAATGTTTATAGCTTCTTTATCTGTCTCTTTCATTGAACTATGAATTTCTTAGTAGAAATTTTGTTTTGTACCTTAAACAATTTACCTCAGTCACATCCGTATGTATGTTCAAAATATACTTGCTAAATTCATGAGAGTTAGATGTCCCCTGAGCTTCATTATACTTCCTGTGCATGGACAGAACTGGTCTCAGGCCTAAAAAAGCCTATGCTTCTAGGCAAAAGGGGCAGCTGGCTACACCAGTAAAGGGTACACCTGACAGTAGAGCAACAGTTTGCAGTGTTTGCGTAGATAGTTCAGGAAATACGACATGGAGGGTTTAGAGTGGGAATACACAAGGTAGGGTATTTTAAGTAGGTTAAGTACATTTGCTTCGTATCACAGTCTGAACTTTGGAGAAAGATGAGAGGAAATGTGTGTGTGTGTGTGTGTGTGTGTGTGTGTATCTTGGTTCATGAACTTAACTCATTCTACAATTTTGGAAAATACGGCCAAGTTTGTGTTTGTGTGGGAAAGATGGCCATGGTTAGGTTTGTCACGAGATGCAGAGTTTGCAAACAAAAACAAATTTTCCCAAACACTTCTGTTTATAAACCAAACTGTTTGTGAATAAGAGAATTCATGAACTGAAGTGCCACTGTGTGTGTATATATATTTTTAAAGACCTATTAGAATGCTTTGACCCCAGGTCTCATGTGTTGTGATTTGTCAACTTGACTTGTGCAAGAACCACCTGCCACAGTAGTAAAACTCTGGTGTGTTTATGGATGGTTGACATATAGGCCACAAACTGAGGAAGGAAGATCCATCCCAGATGTGGGAGGCACCAGCCAATAGGCCTATAGCCTGGATGCAATAAAAAGGGAAAGAAAAAGGAAGTCCCTCCCCTTTGCTTCTTCAAAGAGCTCTGGTTCTTGCCATTGCCTTTGCAAGGTCATCTCCAGTTCCTTCAGGCTTCCAACACAGACTCTTTAGTTTTCCAACACAGACTTGCACCAGACTCTGCAGTAAGCTCCAGGCCTTCAACTTTTGACTGGATCTTCCAGCTCTCCAGCAAGCAGGCAGTCATTTTGCATTCTTCTACCCAATTCAGCAAGCAGCCATTGTAGGCCTACTTAATAAATCCTATATATAATCATATATATAATACATATATTATATTAAATCTGCTCCTCTAGTGAACCGTAACTAATACATGTGTTAACTGCCTTGAGTACTTCTCTATAGATTATGAGCTCCCTGTAGGTTGCATTCTTTACTCCATTAAATATCCTTATCTAGGCCTCATGTGTCTCTCCAGGCTCTGAAATACTCAAAGAGAACAGATTTGGACAGGTAATAGTTGAGATCAGGAAAAGGGAGTCAGTGGCCAAACTTTTTGTGAAATATTAGGTGAAATAAAAAAGTTCAAACAGATGTCTCCAGCATAGACTTCTAGGCATCTTAAGTTTTAAAACTTGCACCAAAGTTCTCTAAAAGAGAAATGTAGTTTGCAGTGCTTCCATAACAGTATTCTACAGAATCTTTCTGAAGGAGAACTTCAAGAGCTATGCTTCAGCAGGACATGCTTGGGAGACCCATGGGTATGGGAAGGAAGGAAGGAAAGAAGGAAGGGAGGGAAGGAGGGAGGGAAAACTAGCTGGAACTAAAAAAATCACTAAGAAATAATAATAAAGCTTTGAAAATTTCTTTGAAAATATACCCTATATTTGATGCAGCCACACATAAAACCTGGTAAGCTATGGCATGACTTCCTAGTATAATACATTAGCAGAGGGAGTTGTCTGGAAGCTCTGTGTACTAATCAACAGCCTTAATTCATACAGTTACAGCTGGACTAAGCAGAGGGAATGCCACCCTTCCCTCCACTCTAATTATGCGCCACAACCTGGTGAGACTAAAGCTTTTGCTGCTTCCTCAGAAACAATCAGTCAAAACCTCAGAGCCCAGATAATAGAACACAGCTTTGGGTTCTGATGCCAAAACGTTTTGATCATACTAAACCCCAGTATGATGCTGACTTATCTACCTGCCTCTTCTGTCACAGCAGCACTGGACTGGGCATTCTCTGGCCCCACCCCTGAAGAGAACCTGCCCCTGTTGAAGCCCTAGGGCTTGTGCCCCTGGAGGGAAGCTTGAACCCGAGGAGAAGAGGAAGGGGAGCTGCCACATGCTCCATTATGGTTCTGGATTACTGTTTATCAACTCATCTTCTGTGTACCAATAGACTGGTAAGGCATGAAGAAGCAGATTATATAACGAAGTCAGAAGTTTCTTCAGAGACTAAAGCTTCTGCCTCTTTCCAAGACTCTGGACAGAAAATGCTTCTGACCATGCTAAGTAATTTGCCTCAAGCATGCTTTTTTGCTTCATGAACTATAACCCAGATGTCAGCTGAGGACTCTGTGCCCTTGTGATCTATTTATGGTTGCTCTGACCTTCCAAATGGACAGTGTGAAGGAGACTTCAGCCACCAGAGATTACTGAAAACTTTTTTCACAGCTCAGCTCTATCCAAGCATATGGCCATCGCCAGCACCATACTGAGCCCTAACTCAGGCCTTCCACTGGTCTCCACAAAAATGCAACTCACTAAACATTTAGGAAGTTTTCTAGAATTTATTTAATATTTGAGGGGACAAGGAGAAGTTACATTCTACTGCACAGGGTTTGAATTTCTCTAGGTTGCTCCAGTTGTCCAGATAACACACACACACACACACACACACACACACACACACACACACCTTCCCTGTAGGACCCTGAAAGCCTTGGGTCCCTCCTCTGCCTCCTGCAAAACAACTCCTCTCACTCTCTGTTTTTAGCTTTCCCCAAAGTATGATCAACAAGGTCATTTTTTTTTTTTTAAAAAGGGAGTTCTCTATTTTAAAAAAACAAATTCCTATGCAATCTCTTAGAAAAATAGAATGAATTTCCTAGTTTTTCAGACTGAAACAATTAAGACACACAGTAGGTGCTCTAGGCAAATATGTATTTATTGTCCCAAGAAGGGTCCTCCCCACTGTGACCCAGTAAGGAAGCAGCGTGGGGCTCAGGGACAGCTGGTATTCCTGTCCTATGTATAAGGATTAGAGCAAGCATACATTTAATCCCTTCCACTACAGACATCTTATTCCCTCTTAGGAACCTAAAGTGCTTTCCCACATTATGTCACTCATCCTCACAGCTTCTCTCTGAGGGATGAAAAACCCTTATCTCCAACACACAAATGAAGCAGAGCAAGATATAAGTGAAATGACTCCTGAGGCTTCCCACAGGGAGGACTAGGCAGAACCCGGGACCCAGCGTCTCCATGGAGCCATTCTCAAGTGTGCAGTCTATGTTTCCTCACACAGAGCTTTCAAATGCTGCTGCTTCTGCTCTCCAAATGCCACCCAAGTTTCCCAGTCTATGCTCAGTGAGGGCTGATGAGGCATGGGAGTGCAAACAGCAGTGCTAAGTGAGCTCTGCTACCCTGGCTTCTGACCCAGGGAAAGACAGTGTCAGGGTGCCCTACTCTCAGCCCTGGAAAAACAGAAATGCTAAGTAACAGTATCCACCTTTCAGGGTTATTATGAGGAGTGAATGATTTACACCCTCCTACCCCACCCCCCACGCACCTACTAGACTGCTCGGGAAAGGGCCCAGCATGGAGAAACACTACGTAAGTGTTAGCCATAATTATTTCTTCTTTTCAAATTGCACATTCCTTAATTGGAAACCTTAAATTGATTTCCTTTTTTTGGGTGGGGAGTATAGTTGACAACATTGCCTAACAGCAGAAACAAACCTTCCAGGGTCCTAAGCATATATATGATTAAAGCCAGTATTATTCAATCCTATTGTTCACTTCCCTTCTCTCCCTTCCCCTTTCTTCTTTCTTTCCTTTTTTCCATCTTTCCTCCCTCAAGTCTTGTCTACATTTCTACTATATGACAAGGAACATATTAGATTAGGTATAGTAGCAAAGATAATTTAAAAGACAGTTTTGACCTTAGGATCTTATGTTCTAGGGAAGATGTGTACACAAAAACTTCACTTTCAATTCAATGTCGAAATAATTTTACAGAAAGAACACAGGAGAAGGGACATTTAATTCACCTGAAGCTACCAGCATAGCCTTCCCTGTAAAGGTGATGTTATAGTTGAGTCATGAAAGATAAATAGGAGTTTCCCAAATAAAGAATATTTATAAGGTTTGAGCAATTTTTTAGTGATATATATAATTTAAGTTATATATAACAATTATAAAATATAACCATGTACTAATCATAAACCTTTCTTAAACTGTAAGGATAGAAAGCATATAGAAAACAATTGTACTAAGCTAGAAATAAATTACTAAATCAGTTAACAATGTTATCAATTAAAATATCAGTAAATGTTTAAATAGCACTGACTACAAACAGTTGCAAAAAGATGTTGCTATAGTTTGGATCTGAGATGTCCTCCAAAGGCCCAAGTACTACTGGCTTGGTCTTCAGCTCAGTCCTTTTTGAAGGTGCTGGAACTTTAACAGGCCTAGGAGGAAGTGGTAGGTCATCACAGGTGAGCCTCCAAAGAGAACTATGGGGGCTAAGGATGTAGGTCAGAGCACTTGATGTAGGAGAATTAGAACTCCTAACCTGTTAGATGCCAAATCTACTGAGTTCTGAGTTCATGGCCCGACAACATCAAGGAATGAAGACAAGAACTGAAGGAAGAAATTAGGAGAGTTTTACTAGAAATAAGGAGAGAAGAATAGCTTCTGTATTTCCAAAAGAGGTCCCAAATGGGGTGGCCACCGAGGTCCTTTGTCAGGGGTAATTTATACAGCAAAATCACAATGTGGGTAAAACATGGGTCAGACTACAATCAACCTAAAGGATTACAAGTAGAGCCGCTTAGCCAATATTGATGTAATAGGGAAATGAGTCACATAGCAAGGGTACATGGAAAACACAAAGGCAAATTTGGGAAGGGATAGGTCCAGATGTTCCGGTCACCTACCTGGGCAACTGATGCCTATCTGGACTTACTGGACCAGGTGGTGATAGTTACAATACAATCTCAAATTATTATTTATCTCGTAGGAAGTATGTTGGCCTGGTCATTGCATCTTTATTTTGAGGCCTGGTCTTCTTCAGATATGTCTCCAGCTACAATTCTGATGTCTTTATTTTTGTACTGATTTCCTTGAGAGCCCAATCCCTCTCTGACTTTATATTAATTTCTATCTAACTTAGCTGCTTATAATACATTCACCTACAGTACAGGAAGTCCTGAGTTTCATCCCAAGCAACACATACAAAAAAGAGTATGAGGCCAATAGACCAAGGATTAATATCTTCAAACCTGTAAGCCAATGAAAATCTTTCTTTATTTCAAGTTGATTGTTTTGGGTATTTTGTTACAGTACCAGAAACCTGACATAGGCATTTATATTTATGCAAAAGCATACTTTTAGAGATTTTTTCTCTGCAAGTGATTTAACATGTTTCATAAATATATAAGATAATTCATTTCAACTAGAATAATAAAATTGAGCTTTGCAAAGTATAGCTGAATAGATTTGAAGGGGAAATACAGAGGGACATGTTATAAAATTATTTTATAAAGCAATTTCTCAGAAGTTGATAACTTAGGGCTGGGGATTTAGCTCAGTGGTTCTGCTGCCTGCCTTGAAAGTACAAGGTCCCGAGTTCGATCCCCAGTACCCAAAAAAGAAGTTAGTAACTTAAAAGCTATTTGAATCTGCAGAATAACAAAAAAACAGCTATTCAAGAGGAGCACATAGGAAATTTTGTGTAGTTTGTTTTTTGTTTTGTTTTGTTTTGCTTGTTTCTTTGTTTTAGCTTTGGGTTAATTCACATTTCTCTTCCTGTACTGATATGTTTCCTTAGGCCCAGAAAGAAGGCAAATTAGAACTCAATATCTAAATAATGATATTGATGTCCCTGTAAAGAAATATTAACAGAAGGACAACTACTTTAAATACCAATTGGCACTGTGAAGAGGGGTAATTAAACATAAAGAATCTCTCAAAATTGTACCTTTATAGCTTTGAAAAGAATTTCTGAAACAGACATGATAGAAAAAAATGACATTTTTATCTTCAGTCTTTATGATATTGTACAATAAAATTTACTTTAAAACTACCATAAAAACTTTGCGTGTTCAATTAAGGAAATTGGCCATTAGAAACAACAAAACAGAGCTCAAAATGCTTTAAGCAGTAAAGGGTTTTTTGATTTAAAATTACCCCCAAATTAAATCCTGTGATAGAGTGACTTCAGATTTAATTTAACCAGATTCTTGCCATAGTTGTACTCTCTATCAACATGTGACTTCATGGCCACAATATGGCTGCACGGGTGCCCAATGTAACAAATGTCCAAAGGTAACAATGGGGTCTCTTATTTTTTATTCCTTTAAATAGGCTTTCCAGCACCCACACAGAAGTCCTTTCAGCTCACAGAATTAAGTGCATTTCATAAGCCAATTACCAGCAAAAGAAATACCCGCCCACATCAAACATACTTCTGGGTTCTACATAGTAGTAATCAGAGCTACCAGGTGGAGCCCATGAGTTTGCATTTCCTTCAAACTCCCAAGTGATGCTACATTTGTTCTTCCTTTGCACACCTGCACTGCCTTAAAGCTTGAACACCCATATCAAATGAAGCATAAGTTAGCAAAAGGGCAGGAGAGATGACTTTTTAAATAATCAAAGTTCATCCTACCTGCTTCTGTACGTATTTTAAGTTTGGTCTCAGAGTTTCTCTGTACACAATGAACTGAAACATAATTTGTTGTATAACCAGACCATAAGCTTTCTTTTTGATCTCTTCCTAAAGGAGGTAATTTTTCCATTAATTAATTAATTTTTCATTAGCACATGTTCGTAGTACATAATGTTTACATTCCATGCGGGATTGGTACATGCACATAACGCATCTTGAATACTTTATTTCATCCTTCTCCCTCCTCCATCCATCTCTCGGTCTCCTTTTGGGGAGGGGTACACGTTTTTCAATACATAACGTTAACATTTTTTGTATGGAGTTGGGTTACATACATGACATATCTAAATTCCTTTTTTCCTCTCCCTTTCCCTCCCTTCCTCCTCCTGTCATCTTTTGATCTATTTCCCCTTTTAGAAAAATCTACATGCCTACTTCCTATCCCCTCTCTATCTCTCTCTCTATCTCTCTCTCTCTCTCTCTCTCTCTATTTACTTTGGGTTTCTTGTTTAGGAGGAACCATATGATATTTAAGCTTGTAACCTCTTCTTGTAACAAGTAGCTGAGACTCAACCAATTATACGGGGCCAACTCTTCAAACCTCCTTCAAATAAAACAGGCACAAGCTGTGACCAAGCAGGTCGCCTCTTTACCTCATTTTCATTTCTGTGTGCCATTTCTTTTTTTTTCTGGCTATAAATATAACCTGCCCACATGGAGTGGGGAGCCGGAGTGGGGGCATTTTGGCCCGGTCTGTTCTGCTGGTCAATTCTAGAATCATAAAGCCAATTAAGATCCAAACTAGATTTGTTTAATTTGGTCTTATAACAGTATTACACCACATTAAAGATATGCACAAGTTTCTTCTGGGTAACTTCAGAATTGTAAGTTGTTGATATTATGTCATCACTCTGATATATCTCTCCAATGCTATTACTAAGGCAAATTTAATAGAAAACTTCTAGCACTGATCAGCAATTGCACCTTCAGATTGTCAGTATGTCATTACAGATGGAGCTATTAAACTTCTGTGTGGAATGCACACTGTTTGGCAGACTTTTAAAAAGCAGAAAAAGTGGAGGTGGAAGTTAAAATTTTTCTAGCCCAACAAGAACCCACTTGGTAACCACTTATACATAAAAAGCCCCCAAATAATACACTCCACCAGATGTTCCTTTAATTTTCCAAGGATTAATCTGAGAGTTAATTATTCATTTTAAGTGATTAACAACAGCAGCAAAAAAGCACTAGGCTCTAAACCAGTGTTTTTTAATTGTATTATGGAGCATTGTTCATTTCCACTTTTAAGAACTAGAATCCTTTTGACATGTTAAACAAAAAATCTAGAATGAATTTGCTTGTCTGCTTGGCAACATTTGAGCAAGTAATTACTCCTACAGTCCTGCAGGCAGCTTTCGATTGTTCCTGTCTGTTGGTGAGAAGAGGGACAATAAGAAAAATGCTAAAATGAAATTCAGTAATGACTTCATTCCAAAAATATATCTATATATTTCTGAGTCAATAACTCTAACTTTTTTCTCATTATGTATTGAATTGTTAACAACAAACAGTGGAAAACACAGTGAACTGAAACACAAAAAATCTGAATTTTGCAAGTCATTTCCTTTAGTATTGTTTTCCTTACTTGAGCTATTAAAGGTTTGGATTGGGTATTTTGGTTTCTAACATTCCTTCCAGATATAACCTAAAAGTGACAATTCCTTTCTCTGTCCCATCTATCTTTGAGGATAAGTGTGAATAGCAGTTAAATGTGAACTAAGAGGAGAAAGAGATTTAATTACAAAATGAGAGAAAACAAGAGGTCAGATAATTCTGCTCTTAGGAAGAATTGGCTATAACATGATCAAGTTGGCAGCAATTTTGAAGCAACATTAACTGAATCACAGAGATTTATTTAAAACCAATTTGAAGAATGATTTCTTTATGACAGTAGTATGATTCACATTTCATTTTTAAAAACTGGGCAAAATATATTTTCCTCCTTTAGACTTTATTCTTTGTCCCTTAAAAATAAAAACACCTTCCTAGAGTCATGCATGAGTCATACTGATCCTCAAATTAAACTAAACAGTCACAGCACACAAGGGACAAAGCCAAATGATTATTTGGAAATGTAAGAGAATTTGAATCTCTGCTCATTCACTTGAATCTAATTACCGAGATGAAGATGTTGTTTTACTCTTTCTAGAATAACAGTTCTCAAATTTGAGCTTCCATCAAAATTACCTCCAGGGCTATAACCAGGACCCCAAAGAAGAGAAGGGAACCCACTCAGGCTCTGGACTTAACATTTCAAAAAAGCATTTCCAGATGCATCAGTGAGAGGCACAGGCAGATGTATTAAGCAGAGTTAGTAAGAGAAAATGGGAAAAGGACAGGAACTTGAAGAGATGAAGTTGGCACAGCTCTGGGAGAAAATATCAGACTGGCCATCAACAAAAGGAAGGGGAGAGCTTTTAAGGAGCTGAGAGAAAGGGGCAGGTCTGGTTGATCATTTTCTCAGTTCTGATTTTGCAAGATGTCTCTGATAGAAGTCCTTATTTTTGAATGGGCAACTTGGTCTCCATGAGATGACTGTTTTTGGCTACGGCATTCTCAGTTTTGTAGAGGCTCTGCTGGAACCCAGGGTGACCTTAGGTTTAGGAGAATGACTGGAGACTTCTGATTGCTCATTGATAGTTGAATGGAAATCTTTTAGTGTCTTCAATCTTTTTGGGGGGCAGGGGTGGGGGACAGAATTGCGCTAAGTAGTCCAGGGTAGCCTAAAGCTCTCTATGTATCTAAGGATGAGCTCAAACTCACAGTCCTACTGCTCAGCCTCCAAAATGCTGTGATTATAGGAGTAGACCACTACACCTGGCTAAGACGTTGGGGGTTTTTTAGATATATGTTTGGAAGTGGGGACAGAGAATGAATACATAAAAAGCACTCAGTGGTTGATTATTTTCCCAGCATGCATGAGGCCTTGGGTTTGATTCCCCAGCACTGCATAAATATTACATACATACATACATATATACATATATACATAAAATAAAAGATAGCTGTTATGAAGCTACAGGAATTTTCTCTTGTAATATGACTGCCTTCACATGTCTTTTTTCCTTTGACTATCCCAAATTTAAGCAATACAAATAAATGTACAAGGTAGAGTTGATTATGCATAATACATACTGTTACTTCACTGGTTAAGAAAAAAGAAAAGAAAAATACTTTGACTCTTTGCCAGTTGCCCTATAATAAAATGCAGAGGAAATATTTATTAACCAAGCAGAGGGTGGAAGACATTTTATTAATGGTTTACTTCATTATATCAATTTGAATTATATTAAATATCCTGTTAAGAATAGATGATGCTTAAAAATACAGCAAACTACATGTGAAATCATTATCATCATGGATTCCACTTAATAAAAAGAAAGAAAGGGGTGACAGTCTATTAGTATTGACATCTGTCTAGGCACTGCTAGGATTCAGGAACCAGGGATGCTGATCTCCTTTTGATAAATAAGAGTTCCCATGAACACAATTTAAACTTCTTTGAAAGCCTGAGAACAATGTTATCTTTGCTTTTATGTGTCAAATGACACAAAATAATGAGATAATGTGAAAGACTTGGAGGAGGGAGCTCCACATTTTTTTTCAAGTGGAAATTCATAAGAATTTGGTTAGAATGTGACATTAGCTTAAAGGAATGATTTCTCCATTTATACACAGAGTAAGATTTATTCATGTATCTGCTCAATAATCATTTCTGAAGCCCCTATATTGGGCCAGATGTGCTGACTGGGGATAAAAGAATGGGTATTACAGACAAGGCAGACCTCTGTCTTCATAGAGATTACAGTCTACCAGTTATAAACCAAAACCATAAACACCTGGCAAAGGGTAATCTTTGAATCAGTGTTTGGGTAATTATAGATAAACTAATCACAAAACAAATTAAACACAACTGTCCTGAGTGCAGGACACCAGCAAAGCCCTTGACAGGATTTAGGGAAAGAAGGGGTGTGTATTAGCTCAGAATTTCACAGAATACAAGCAATTTCCAAGTTAAAAGCCAGTTTTATTATTAAAGTTTGTCAATCATCCAATTCACTGCAATGAATTTTCTCCAGAAAAATTTCTGAAAGACACTGAAATGCTATAATTGTGCTGTATGAGATTACAGCAAAATATAATACATTGTAAAAATATAATTTTATTATAATACAAATGCTGTAAGATTATTATACCAACTGAAACACTATATTGATAGGATAGAAAATATGATAGTAATATTCAATAAAAAGAAAATAAACCATTTTTGTATAAAATTGAATATAAACAAAAATAAATGCAACAGATACATATATGAAGATAAAAATAGAGGAAAATATTTCAAATAACTTTGAATATATCTCTTTGACCAATTTAGTGGGATATATAACTCTAAGAACAAAAAAAACACTGAAAACAAATCTCAAATTTTACTGCTTGGTTTGTTAATAAACCTATTAATATGTTAGTAGTAATACTGGCATTCTAATTGCGAGAATGTCTGATGGTTGCTGAACAGCAGAAAATACAGTATCAGGCCCGGCCTAAACCAACAGGATAAAGCAAACAGGTTGTTTTCAGCAAACAACAGCAGCTTCTCAGTAAATAGGCCAAATGGACTCAAAACGAAGTATACAACCCCATGGCACCAAGAAGTCCAATAACTGTGTACACACCTGAGCAGACCGTCCTTGGGCATCCAAGTCATTGTCATTTCACCCCAGATTCCTTAGCCCCTTCAATACCTATATAAGCCTAATTCCTTTCCTAGTTACTTACTAATCTCTCTTTCCTAGTGTTAGCCCATCATCCTCTCACAGATGAAATCTCTCCCAGCTAGCTGCTGCTATCTCTCTTTAATGTCACCCCATCCACACATGGATGTGATAAACTCAGCTTTTTCCAGCTAGCTGCTAGAATCTCTTGATTTTAGTCCCTGGTAACTGGAATAAACTTTCCTTTCAAAAGCCTATTTTTGTTTTATTTTTGTTTTTGGTACTGGGGATCGAACTCGGGACCTTGTACTTGCGAGGCAGGCAGCAGAATCACTGAGCTAAATCCCCAGCCCTCAAAAGCCTATTTTTGACAAGCGGATTCTTCATAACACATAGGACATGTGTGAATATTAGTCTCCACAGTGTTTGGTCTAAATATAAAAGAAACAAAAAAATTCATTATAATTTATCTCAATATTTTAGTATTAAATTTGATGGAAAATGGTGTTATATAAAGAAAATTTATATTTTCCTCTTATGGTTCTTTCTGCTGAAAGGCCTGAGAAACACTGCTATAGTAGCAATGGACAAAATCTCATTTCTTGATCCTGATTACTAAGTAACATGCCCCACCAGAAAAACATACAGCTGATTCCATGTTTAGGTCTGAACAAGGTGAGTCTGTAACAATTAATTGTGCCAAAGACTACCTTAAGCAAAATAATTAAATTTTGCTACCTATAGCAAAATAATTAATTTAACTTGAAAGAGCATACATGAGTTCACAATAAAAGAGAGAAGGTGGGAAGGTGAGAAATGAGAATATGGGAAAGTGGCAAGGAAAGGAAAGTTAAAAGTAAGTCTACAATTATAAGCATTCCATCCTGCATGGTTGAATACAATAGCCACTAGTCACATGCAACCAGGTAGATTTAAATTTTGAACGACGGAAGTAAAGTAAAAATTAAATTTTACATATGGCTGGTGACTACTGTCTTAGACAGCACTAATGGGGACCACTTCCAACTTCATGGTAAGTTCTATTGGATAGTGCTACTCTAGACCTAACTTCCAAGCTAAAGGGAAAGCAGGAAATAGGGAAATAAGGTAAATGACAAAATGAAGAAACAAGTAAATGCAAATGACAGGATGATATGAGATTTCTACTACACTCCTGGCCTGGACTCTTCACCCAGAAAATGTGTGTGTGTGTGTGTGTGTGTGTGTGTGTGTGTGTGTGTGTGTGTGTGTGTGTGTAGAGTTTTTGATTTAAAATTATTTAAGGGCAATCAAGTGCAATGTGAAACCTTGAGTGAATATCAAATTTAGAAAGAAACCTGGAGGAATATATTCCTTAGAGGCAAAAAAAAGAGGCAGAAGTCACTCCTGTGGTTGGTTATAAAGGACCTGAGGGGAAAGTATTCTACATTTTCCCAGAGAGGGGAGGAGCTGGAGGTAAATGAACGGGAGAGCATTGAAGCAGGGTGCTGAGAGGTGGAAGAGAGTCATCAGAATCGGAAAGCGAAGGAAGTTTATGATCTCTGCCACTTCTGGGATGCATCTCTCCTTTTTTCCAGCACTACTTTGAGAAGAATGCCTGGTGTTTACTTAAAAGGAGAAAGCCGATACTTCAAGGCTCCCAGACTAGGAAAGACTCCTGCAGAGAAAAGCTGACTAATGAATGGGAAATGGTCAAACAACTCCATTGACCAATTTGTAGGAGTTAGGAGATTTGTATGGAACCTGAGCTACTGACCACTGCAATTTAAATGTGGCTTTCAGGTCACATAAAGATACCCCAGTACAAGAATGTCTACCTGTGTATTCTATAGGAAAGGCCTAGAATGGTCACCCCATTCTTTGTCAGTGGTCCATGAAATTCATAAACACCCTTCCCTAGATATGAAGTCTTGGAAAATCAGCAAGAGAACACTGAGAAATCAATAATCTTCACCTGAGGGAGATTAAACAGCGGTAAATACAGATATCATTCTGTTTGATTGCTTTGTAAGAACATTTTGGGCATCTACTGGTTTTTTCATAATGATGAAAACTAATTTTTTTGTAAAGATATAGTTGTGGCTAGGGGTATAGTTCAGTGGTGGCAGAGTGCATGCTTAGTGTTTTGAGTCCTGGGTTCAATCTGTAGCACAAGAAAAAATTATACTTGAAAAATGGAGACGTTTATTGACTGTGGACAAAAACTATCAAGGAAATAAAGAGTATTGTCAACAGAGTGTATGAGTCTTTTTGATGAGAAATAAAATAAACCAAATCAAATCTATTAGTCCACTGAATTCCTTCACTACTCGGATAGTAAACCTGATTCCAGTGGATGAAGGTGGATGATGGAGAAAAGATAAAGAAGTTTTGTTCAACTACAGGAACATCTTGTAATAGTTTAGAGTGTCTAGACACTCTGTAAGCTCCAAATGGTGTGAACAATTACTTCAGGAACTTTATAAAGGGAACAGACCTCAAAGCTCACCTCCCAGAGATTCTGATTTAGCCAATCTGAAACAGGGTGCAAGAATCCTCATTAATTCCCATTGTTCCCCATGCTCTCTACAGTGACCACAATGGAGGCTTTTGTTGGACAGCACCCTGTGGAAACTTGTTCCAGTGTTTTGGAGATTAAGGGGCGAGGTCCACAGCATAGGAGTCCCTGTCACTCCGGAGCCCTGTCCCAAATCACACAGCCACCACACTGCACTATCACACAGTAATAGATTGTGTTGTACACAGGGCAGCTGCTACTGAGCTCCAGTCAGAGAGCCCAATTTGTGGAACCGAGAATCTCAGAGGCAGACAATAAAGCCAACAGATTACCTGAAAATGGCCATCCTCTCTATTTTTACAGAACAAAGAAAATGTTTTTTCCCTCCTGCTTTGTTTTCATATTTATCTTTGAGGACTGCCTTTAGTTTCAACTGAAGTGCATCTACAAATGTGTTTTTAAAAATGGGAATCATACTATTCTCAGTTTTTACAATGCTTTAGCATCCAAATTATTTGCATAAAAATGTCTAATTTTCATATCTTAGAGCTGGGAGGGCCTCAAAGAAGCTGTGGAGATGAGTCTTTTGCTAATCTATTGGTTGCCTGGATCATCACTGGACGATGTGCACTGAAGCAAATATGAAATTCCATTACAAACCTAATGCATAAAACAATGTCTGTTAAATTTACCTGCCATGGCCTGCTCTGCTGAAGAAGTTTCCAAGGGTTATATGGTCCCTGAGGGTCCCATCCAGGCATCATTTCTTCTGAAAGTTTCTCCTCACCTGAGGACCTCCCGCTCTTTCTAAGTCTGGGATCAATGCTTCTTAAAGATCACTCTAATGGCTGGGGATTTAGCTCAGTGGTTCCGGTGCCTGCCTCGCAAGCACAAGGTCCCAAGTTCTATCCCCAGTACCAAAAGAAAGAACTATCTCATGACCAGTGGAACAGATTAGAAGATGCAGAAACAACTCGAGACACACTCAGCCACCTCATCTTTGACAAAGGAGCCAAACACCCTCACTGGAGGAAAGATAGCCTCTTTAATAAATGGTGCTGGTGAAATTGGGTTGCAACTTGCCAAAAATTAAAACTAGACCTATATCTCTTCTCTCGCCGTGCACTAAACTAAAATCAAAATGGATTAAAGATCTAAATATTAAAATAGAAACTCTGAACCAGCTGGAACAGAGGTTAGGTCGAACTCTTGAAGACATTGGCGAAGGAAAAGATTTTATGAACAAAACCTCAGTTGCCTGTGAATTAGCATAAACAATCAACAAGTGGGATCTCTTATTAAAAAGCTTCTGCACAGCAAGAGAAACCACCAGTAGTGAGAAGAGACAACTCACAACGTGGGAAAAAATCTTCACCTGCTCTTCCTCAAACAAAGGTCTACTATCTCGAGTATATAAAGAACTTAAAAAGATCAGACCTCCCAAATTTAAAGACCCAATCCAAAAATGGGCATCTGAAATGAACAGACATTTCTCAGACAAAGAAGTAGAAATGGCAAATAAACATATGAAAAAATGTTCAACATCACTGGTCATTCAAGAGATGCAAATGAAAATAACGCGGAGATTCCACCTCACCCCAGAAAGAATGGCTGCTATCATGAAATCAACCAATAATAAATGCTGGTGGGGCTGTGGGGAAAGAGGAACCCTGCTCCACTGCTGGTGGGAGTGTAGACTGGTGCAACCACTGTGGAAATCAGTATGGAGATACCTCAAAGAACTAGGACTGAAAGCGCCATTTGACCCAGCTATTCCCCTGCTGGGGATCTTCCCCAAAGAATTAAAAGAATCTTAGCACAGTGATATATGTGCACCCATGTTCACAGCAGCATAATTTGTAATAGCTAAAACTTGGAAACAGCCCAAATACCCACCAACTGGAAACTGCATGAAGAAAATGTGGTTTTTTTCTAAAATGGAGTACTACTCTGCCATAAAAAATCAGAAATTAGAGACATTTATAGCTAAATGGATGCACATTGAGGCCATACTCTTAAGTGAAATAAATGTAAATACTGAATAGTTTCTCTAGTGTGAGAAACTGAAAGTGTAAATAAGGACTAAAAGGTATAATAGATAATGTGAAATAGGAAGAAAAGGGGCAAAGGGGAAGGGGAAGTGGGATGGGTAGGGGAAAGGAAAGAAGGGAATGGAATTAATATGAGAAAATGACAAAATGGAAACAAAGTCTTTGTAAATAGGGAGGGATGGAGGTGTTGAAGGGAGGGCAGGGGAAGGGGGAAAAAATAAGAACCAAGAGAGTATGTAAAGGTGCAAATTTTCAATGATAAATGTCATTATATTGTATACCTAAAATGTACCAATAAAAAGATATACAGTTAAAAAAAATCACTCTCATGGGCTGTGTTTCACCGGCACCCCATCTGTCTCTTTTCCACAGTGAACCCTTTTACAGGAGTTCTTATATTCCCTTGATCTTCACATTTCTAGGGCCTGAACTGAAGAGTAACACAAAGTCTACATTAAATATATTACATTAATGACTTATAACCAAATTAAAAGCACTGAGCTTTTACTGCCAATCTGAGATATGTAGGATGTTATTAAAATATTTATGTGCTGTTTCCATTATCATGTCTTATATTTATAAGATGTCTTTTATGAGTTTGAGCTTCCAAGTTATATAATCACATCAGACTCTAAAAATTCAACTGGCATAACTTCCTTCACAGGCTCAGACAGCTCAGGCATGCTGGGCATTAGGCTTAATTCCTGATGCAGTGTGCTGAAACTGACACACGTCTGCTTGTAAACACTGATTTTTAAATTCTCACAAATTGTGTAAGCAGTGGTTAACTGATATTTTAATTGGTTGCTAACAACTGGCAATAGCAGGAGTATTCATACTACTGCAAACACTACAAATCAGGACTTTTTCCACAGAGCCAGTCCATCCTAATGAATTGCCAAAAAACATGCTTCTATGGTATGCCAAAGTAATTTGAAGACTACCATTTGGAAAGATAATGGAAATAAATACCATGGAATCAGAGAATAATAAATTAAAATACAATCCAGCATTGAACTTAATATAACCAAAAGTCAGAAATTTTAACACTGGTAAAAAGGGGTACACGTGTCAGAAACAGGAGCTGTCAGAGTCCTCAAACATTTCTGAGAAAGCATCGGAGAGGAGGCAGAGAGAGAACAGAAGACTGAGAAGAAGAGGAGAGATTTAAGGATGTGGAACCAACAAAGTACAGTTGGGCAACTGGAGCTAAAAACCCTAAATGTGTAAAAAGAGGGTGAAGAGGGCAACTGAAATAAAACACAACATGCAGCATGGCAGAAGAGTCTCACTTTCAGCTATAACAGAGTCCTGGATACCTGGAATTTAACCACCGCTATAACTGCACGGGCCGTGTCTCCTCTTCATTTCACTTGTCTTGCTTATTGTCTGTATTCTCAATTTTAAAAAACCATTTCCACCTTTTCCACTTATTGCTTGAAGTAAGTACTTCTTTAAAAGCTTTGGGAACTATTTCCATTTTTATTAAACAGCTTTGCAGTTTTTCTCCCATAATATGCTTTTTTAAAAATAACAAATCTTCATAATCCAGATTAGAGCTAAATAAATGTACCTGGCATTAACCAAAGTACCAAGTTTGGGCTTTTTCCTATAATACATGATTCAAAGCCATCTATATCACTCAATTCAGGACCAAAGAAAAAGCAAAATATTATTAATGCTTAAAAATGCTTCAAATTTCTGTCTCTTCATAGATTTGTTTTGTCTGGACATTTTATATAAATAGAGTCATAGAGTATGTGTCAAGCTTTTCTTACTTCACATAGCTTTTTTTAGGTTCATCTGGTTTGCAGTACATCGGTAAATTCTTGTCCCTATTCTTCCCTCCACCTCTCTCTGCTGTGGCTTGAAGGTCTCCCCAAAAGTTTTATTCCCAGTGCGGCAGCATTAAAAGGTGAGGTCTTTAATGAAGGATTAGGTGATGGGGCTCTGCCTCATGAATGAATCACTGACCTTATCACATGAATGAATTCAGATCTGAAACAGAAAAAAAGATGAGCTTGGTCTGATTTTTCTCTCTCTGTTACAGGCTCTCTTGGCGTGTGTTAACTTCCTCCATTATATGACAGAGCATGAAGGTCCCCACCAAAGGAGGCCCCTTCTATTTATAGATTACCCAGTCTCTGACATTCTGTTCTAGCAACACAAATGAACTAAGACAGAAAATTGGTTCCAAGAAATGAAGCTGCTACTGCAACAAATACTCTCAAAAACGTAAGTAGTTTTGGAACTGGCTATAGGGAAGATGCTGGAAGAGTTTGGAGGAGCAAGCTAGAAAAAGCCTAGATTGCTACAAATGGAGCAAGAGCAATTCTGGTAAAGGCTCAGATGAGGAGATGCAGGGAAAGTCTCAATCTTCTTACCAATTATTTAAGCAATCATGACCAAAATGTTAGTAGAAACATGTATGGTAGAGCTCTGATAAGGTGTAAGATAGAAAGAACAAAGCAATGGAAATTGGAATGGAGGTTATCATTGTTGGATATTTGCAAAGTATTTGGTGCACTTATATCCATTTCTTAGAACTTTATGGAGAACCGAAGTTAAGAACAATGAATAATACTACATAATGGAAGAAATATCTAAACAGCAATGGATTCATCCTGTTGCATTTCTACTTTTAACCACAAAGAGTGATATGTGACTGAAAATAAATTACTTCAAACCGGAATTTATAATTAAAGGAGAAACAGAGTGGGAAATTTGGAGAATTTATAATGTGGCCTTATTAAGAGTGAAAAAGCATTTTAGGGGAAGGATTCTAAGGATGTGGCCAGTCTACTATTCACTAGAGATTAATATGGATAAAAAGAACCCAATGACTATTCAAGAAGACGTGGAAGAATGACCCCAAAGCCACCTCATGGTGAGCTCAGACCTCTTGGAAGGCAGATTAGTTTCAGAAGCAGGGCCTGGGGTTCCTTTCATGGGCTTACGGCCCAGAGTTCCACTGAGACTCTGCTCCTTGGATTCCAGTGTGTAGCCCTTGGCCATTCCAGCTGTGGCTTTGCCCACAACTCCAGAGAGTAAATCTGATGGCATCCACGTGTTTTCAAGTCTGTACATTCAGAGAACGCAAAAGCAGTGGGGCATGTTTATCTTGACCTCGGTTTCAAAGGAGCTTTGGGCTCAGACAGGAATTTGCCACAGGGGTAGAGCTACAATTGAGTCCCTACTAGGACAATGCCTAATGGAGCCATGGAAGAAGGGTCATCTCCCAAGACCACAGAGCTGCAGAACAGCCAATCTGCAGTGGCAGCCTGGAAATGCTGCAGCAGGGACTCTAACCTGGGATAGCTGCAGTGCAAGCTGAGGTTAGTAAAGCCATAAGGGTGAGGGGTGAGACTGTCTGTCAAAGAGTCAAAGGGTCAAAGGAGATTACTCTCCAGTTTTAAGGCTTAGTGTTGCTTTTCTTCAACTCATTTAGACCAGTTACCCCTCTTTTCCTAAACTATTTTACTTTTTGAATAAAAATACCTATGCAATGCTTGTCCTACCATTATAGTTTGGAAGTACATAACTTGTATTAATTTTGCATGCTCATGGCTGGGGGAATCAGCCTTGAATTATGCCTTGAATCTTATCTGATGTAGATGAGACTTTGGGCTTTAGTATTTTGAGTTGATAATGGAACAAGTTAAGGTTTTGGGGGTTGATATGAAATGAATGTATTTTCTATGTGAAGATATGAGTTGGGGCCAGGATTAAAATGCTGTGGTTTGGTGTCTCCTACAAAACTCCTTTTGAAATTTGGTTCCCATTGTAACAGAATTAGGAACTGTGGCCTTTAAGAGATGAAGAAGACATGACCACCTGCTGTCATGAGAGATTAGTGCTGTTGTCATGGGAATGGTTCAGTTATCATGGCAGTGAGTCCTGATAAAAAGGATGAGTTTGGCCTCACTTTTCCCTCACACATGCGGTCTCTTGCTTTCTACTAAGTTCAGATGAGTGAGAGGGTCCCAGATGTGACCTTTCAATCTTGGACTTCCCAGCATCCAGAACCATGAGCCAAACAAACATCTATTATTTATAAGTTCCCCAGGCTAAGGTATTCTGTGATGGCAGCACAAAATAGGCGGAGAGCCTCTCTTTCTTTTTCAGACAACATACCTTTGCACAGATGCACCACATTCTGTTTACCCCCTCACCAAGCAGAGCAGTCACATGGATTGTTTCCACTTTGGGACCATCATGAATATGGCTGCAATCAATACTAATGTGCAATCCTTTAAATAGTCAAATATTTTTATCTCTCAGATATCTAGGAGTAGAAGTTCTGGGTCAAATGGTAAAATTTTTATTAGGTTTTTAAGAAACTGCCATCTGATTCCCAAAGTGGTTGCACATTTTACATTCCCAGCACACATTTCCATTTTGTGAGGGTTCCCATTGCTCCATATCCTGGCCAACATTTGTTATTTTCTGTCTTTCTTTTAGATTAAAACAACTGTCATGGGTGTATAGTGGCATCTCATTGTGGTTTTGATTCATAATTCCCTAAAGGCTCATCATCTTTTTATGTGCTTATGGCATTTTTTAAAGAAAATATTCACTTCCAGATATACTGACTCAACCAGTCTAGTTAATCTTTGTCATTATAACCCATTTTGTCTCAATTAACATCTATAGTCTTCATCTCAGTGCCAGTTCAAGTAGATTCTTTAAGTCAATGGTGGCCAATAACCCTCTTGCTTCTGTGTGCCAGCCCTTACATGAACAAACCCTGCTAGATGTTCTTGGCTCTCCTCACCTCTGCTCCGGGCTCTAAGGGCTGCCTCCACTCCAGAATACCTTATGTCTGGCTTCTGACTGGGTGGGTATAAAAGCAGGAGGAGAGCAGGATTAGAGAGCATATTTCCTCTACTCCCTTCCGTATAGGCTGCAATTTGGAAGTGGCTGCTGCCTTTCCCATCCCAGTTGTGAATTCTTGCAGGCAAAACCCTTTCCTGAGGCTGGATCCATTTGACTGCTCCCACCAAGAACTCCCTCCTCCAGCACTGTCAGCCCTAGAGGGGCTAATGGCTTCTAAGGATGAATGGTGCTTTATTCTTCATCTTCTGATGAGTCCTTTAATGATGACCACACTTTGGACAGAACATCTTTAATTTTTATTTTCTGAGTTTGTCTTCTCCTTCCTGTTAAAGCTCTGCATAGTGATGAGGGTGAGAGTGTGCAAGGCTTTAGGGACCCAATGCACCCAGTGTGTCCTGAATGTAAGACATGGAGTCAAAGGAGATTATTAAGATTTAAGACTTAATGTTTTCACAGTTGGGTTTTGGGCAGAAGTGTTAACCCTTTTGGAATTAGAATGTCTATGCAATGCCTGTCCCACTATTACATTTTGGAAGTGCATAATTGCTACTGATTTCACATATTCACAGCTAGAGAACTCTGCCTTAGGGTTATTCATGACTTGACTATCACCCAGATCTGATTAATAAAACTCGTTTCTAAAGTACAAGACTACTACATATATGCATAAAAATAAAAGGTTAACAATAATGATCACCGTAGTTTCTTTGGACATGTTTGATACAAGCTATCTACTAGTGTCTATTCCCCCTGATCTTGTGGCATTTTCTCTTTGGGATTTGTCAACCCTACCTTTCTTTGAAGTCACGTGCAGCAGAAGATAATTTTAGCTGCTTTCACCCCAAATAGCATCAAAATTTAAAGACCACATTTTTCAGTTTTCCTAAAGTCATCTAAGCAGCTTTTTCCAATCCAAAGGAGTATAATTATTCTAGGAGAGCCAGTGTGTTTTTATAATTGATGTTCTCTACCCAACTGGAATTAGAGGTTCTCTGTCTAAATTCTCTACTAATGGGGGATAAGATGAGGAGTGAGAAGATCAATAGAGTTCTTATCACCAGCGCCCAGGAGGTGAAGCCCAGGAGGGAACATCTATAAGGCAGTACCAGTTGGTCCTGCCAAGCTATAGACAAGGGGCTGGGAACCCCCAGTGCTGAAACCACCTCCAATACCACACTCAAATGTACATCTTCTGCCCATGTTTTTTGAAACAGGGTCTTACTATACAGTTCACTCTGGCCTTGAACTCACTATGTAGCTCAGGCTGGCCTTGAACTCACAGGGATCCTCCTGCCTCAGCTTCCCAGATGCTGGGATTAAAGGTATGCGCCACCATGCCCAGCTGGATAGAATTCTTAAGGCAAATGAAGGGGACAAGGGAATCTCCAAAAGAATTAAACCACTCACTTATCTGGAATACCATCATTGCTATGGTCTGAATGTTTGTGTTTGACCTAAAATTCATATATTGATACCTAATCCCCCATGTGATGGTAACAGGAGGTGGGGCTTTAGGATATGATTAGATCAGCAGTGGAGAGCCCACCTGAATGGAATTAGTATTCATATAACAGGAACTTGTTTGCCTCTTTCAAAATGTAAGGATACAGATACAGGGAGATGATGCCACCTACAAACCAGGAGACAATCTCCACCAGTCATCAAATCTGTGGGTATCTTGACTTAGAACTCCCCAGTCTCCAGACATGTGAAAAATAATTTTCTGTTGTTTATAAACCACCCAATATGATATTTTGTTAGAGTAATGTGAATAGACTTAGTTAGTAATGTACAGGTTTTACTAATTTTCCAAATTTGTTCTTATAATGTATCCAGAAATAACCACGTTTCAAACTGACTACTTCTAGAAGATGAATTATGTATAGCACTTGTTGTTAAAAATTCATATTTTCATGTGGTGGATATGTTGTTTATTTCTCTGGTCTGTATACAAAACTTTTCTGGCAAATGTGTCCACATGCACAAGTGCATGAACACACACACAAACACACACACACACACACACAATACAGGTAGGACCCATTACTTTTGTTAATTTCACACCTTAAGGTGATACTTGGCAAAAAAAAAATCCTTATCAGTAAGAATGTGTAGACATTATTATGACTCACTGAGGCCCTGAGGTTTAATCACACAGGCAGCCTTGTGAACCTCTGTAAAAACAACACCTTCCTTGGGAAGCCAAGGCAGGGCGTGATCCTGCTGAGTGGTGCTTTCAAAGAGCCAATGCTACTCAGCAGAAATCTAATCATCTCTGTGGACATGCTGTCCTGGGCCTGCCTAGATAAGTGCTGTTTATCTTACTGTATTTGCAAGATACCCACCGTGGGATCCTGAACTTGGGGTTTGAAATCTGCTGTACCCATGGTAGCAAGAAGCCTGCAAAGCAGAGCTGCCAGCCAGCCAATCCCACAGCCGCTTGCTGGGCAAGGAACCCTGCAACTCACTGAGTCTGCAGGAGTACAAGTGATCATTGGTGATCATTCCTCCTCGTCACTCTCTTGTCCCTCTTTACTCTCTTGAAATCTTAACCTCCCAAAGAACCAACTGAAATGAGTCAGGAGGTTATGGAAGTTGAGAGAGCTGGGATGCTGTGTGTGTGTGTGCATGTGTGTGTGTGTGACTTTGCTCTTCCCTTTTTCCCATTCCTACTCTGCCACCCTAAGCTTTAGTGTCATTTATAAAATGTGTTATATACCTACTCACTTTAGTCAGAGACTTATACCTATGACGGGGACTATACAATGGGAGAGCAGTGACAGGAGCTAAAGCTTTCCACTGGAAGCAGGCAAGCGTTTCACTTTTAGATGAAGGTCAGATTAGACAGCCTTCAAGGTTCTGCCATTTAAAAATTCTACTAAGTCATAATCTCACTCCCTATCTAATTAGCAGTTCCATGGGTGATTTTAGGATGAAATTTGCATTTTCCCACCTGGTTCTCAATATTCCTTCTCCATTTTGAAGAAGATACAAGTTTTAAGATCTTTCTCACTTAAATTCTCCTGTAAAGGGAAAAACAGAAGCATGGAAATCTCATAATATGGAAAAACCAAAATGTTTTTATCAGGTGGCTGGAAGCAAAGGTTGGGGTGGGTGGAGTCTGGGGACAGGGAAGTAAATACACTTCCAGCTGAAGCACTTCCAGAAGCATCTGGGTAGGCACAACATTGCTCCATTGTCCTAGCTCAATAAAATGTTAGTGTCAAAAAAAAAATCTGCGAAACCTGATCTGATCACTACAGCTAACCCTCTGACCATAAATGATTCATTCAGAAAACAGCAATCCTCTCCTTTCTCCCAAGATTTCTCTCATTGCTCTTTTCTCTCAAAATAATGACTTTGTCCATTTGGGCTGCTATACAAAAAATCTAGTGACTTATAGACAACAGAAACTTATTTTTCAGTCTGGATGCTGGAAGGCCAAGATCAAGGTGCTGACAGACTTGGGGTCTGATGAAGACCTATTTTCTGATTCAGAGAAAGTGGCTTCTTGTAGTGTCCTCACATGGTAGAAAGGATGAAGGGCCTCTCTTGGGACACTTAAAATAAAGCACTAATTCCATTCATGAGGACTCCACCCTCACTGCCTAATGACCTCCCAGAGGCCCCATCTTCTTACCATTGAAATCAGCTCCAGCCTGAATGCAAATGGACATAAATTCCTTAAATAACATAGAGCTAAAAATGTTCTTCAAGATCTACTCAAAGACAGTTTGCAATCAGCTTTTCAAGAACGGCCATCCACAGAAGCCAGTTCGACTATGGACAAGGACGTTTTCATATCACAAGTTCAAGATCTCCTATATAAACATGATAAATCCCACAAAAAGGAATACACAACCTGAGAGAAATCATGATGACCATCAACACCTGTGCAAAAGAATCCTAAAACTGCTCCCTTTTGCTAGCCAGTCAATAGGCAGCTTATTCCTTCTCCCTTCCTATAAACTCTCCTCCTATCACTTAATTAAGAGGCAGATTTGAGCTTTTGTTTAACTCCTTCCTCTTTGGTAGTTAGATCTCAATAAAGAGCTTTTTCTTCTTGCAAGAAACCTGCACCAAGGCACTAGCCCTGTGAGGATCATGAATCGAGTCCTTGCTCAGCATTACTATTACCTGGAAAATGAGGATTTCAACATTCCAACTTTAGGGGCACATAAACGCTCAGGCCATAATAATGCTCTTTTTCTTTTTCTTGTTGATAGCTAAATTTTGAAACTCTGCCTGCACATTTATTTCATACTAGAAGCATCCCTGGTGTTTATAATCACTACTTCCAGCCTGCCACATGGAACTAATAACACATAGCTGATTCCATTTTCCATCAAGGGCTTCCTCCAGAAAGAAATTATTCTCTGGCTAGTGAGGGAAATAAACTAGAGATTATTATTAAAATCAGGCAATGATAATATGAAGAAATTAATCCACCCAGTTCTTTTCCTACCCCCATTCATTTTTATCCAGTATAATCATTTCTTATACGCCCCAAAGAATAATCTAAATTAATTTCAATGTAGGAAAAGTTTACACCACCATAATGGTTTGCTATTATGAGCAAACCTTAACCTAGAGACTTCACCTGGAAGTAAGATTATTTTCTTAAGTTTTGAATGAGTATAACCCAGGGTAGCTCACATTACCTTTCTCTATCTTATTTTCTACCTTCTTTAAAATAATTTCTTTCCTTCTCTATATTTTAAGATTCAGGAAAAAATAGGAAGTTATGCTGACAGAAAAGGGAGTTAGTGATATGCATAAATGATGCAGGCAATCACAACAATGTTATCAGTTGATCACATTGTTTCAACATAGAATTTCTATGTAAGCTACTAGCAAATACATCTCTGAATCATTTTGAGAATCAGTTCAAAATTCAGTCCAGAATTTTCATTTTAAAATTTCTGGCAGGTTAACTATCCCATTATATATGTAAAGAATGTGGACACAATAATGCAAAGAGAGTCAAAAATGTGTTATTTTCCTGCTCTTTAATATACTTCTCATTCTATTTTCCAGAACGTATGTTAGACATCACAAACTGTAAGTATATGTACTTACAGCTTCCCCTGTAGTATTTGTTTCAAATTTTCTATTGACTTCACTTCCATTTAGCTAGTGCTCCACTTTGCATCTGGGTGTCTCCCAAAGACCCATGTGCTAAAGGCTTAGTCCCCAGCTTCATATTATGGGGTGGTAATGGAAACTGTAATAAGAAGTCTTCTAGTCTTTGTGCTGTTGAAAGGGACTGTGGGACCCTGTTTTTGCTTTTCTCTTTCCTTTCCAGGCAATATTAGGTGAGCAGTTTGCTCCACCATGCATTGCCGCCATTATGTGCTGCCTCACCACAGGCTCAAGAGCAGTGGGGCCAAGCAACCATGCACAGATACCTCTGAAACCATGAGCCAAAATACTCCTTTATTCCTTATGAGTTGATGAGTTACAGTAAAATAAAGATGAGTAACAAAGTCAGATAGTAATGAATAAATTCTACTGATAATTATGGTCAGTGTAACTTAGAAACCCTTCCACTTCTCTATGTACACCTTTCTCATTTTTATGAACTATATTTTATTACCTCATCCTCAACATGCAGCTCAGTGCCCAGTTCCTAACACAAAACAGGCTTAAATTAGAATTAGTTAAAATCTAAATGACCATAATGCCAAATGACAAAAAAAAGCTCTTCATTGAGCTGTGACCTAAAACAAACTCACTTCATTTGATATTTTCATCATTCATAAAATAATAACAGATAGATGAGACCATAGGATCCTAGTCATTTGGGTCAACACTAGAGTTACTATAAAAATCTGAAAAGCCATATGCATTCTAAGCCTTATGTAAACATTGAATACATTATTTGCCATATCTATGTGTATATATGTATACAAATACACACATAAGTCAAACATATAATAGCTTTACATATATGTACATTTTCTGCATAAGAAAACCTGTTAAAAGGATTATTTAATTTATACATTTTTGTCACTATGTATTTTCTTAATGAACACAAAAAATGAAATTACAATTATTTTTATATGGTAAAAGATATCATACTTTAACTGGCTGTTACTGGATTAGATCATCTTTAATCTCCACGAGACTTTGCTAGATGGAAAGCAGCACAAATATTTGTGATTCTAATTGAGTAAAAAACAGAATATATCCCTCAAGTGTATATTGCAGCTACATAGCCAACAATAAAATGGAAAGTGAAAATACAATTAGTTAACTTCATTAGTAGATGACGTGAGCATATTTTTTTTACTTCTTGTTTGGCCTTGAGCCCCCTCCTATGGCCTGCTACAAAGGCCCTCTTCTCCTGAGTAACTTCTATACCCAAATGGCACTTTTCCCTTTGTACATTAAGCTGTTAAGCTATATCTTACAAACTAGCAGTAGCTGATAAATCTCAGTTAACCATACTCTATACCCATAGTGCAGTATCAATAAATATCAGGGGAGTTGAAAATTAAGGCCAGAGGGGGCATCCACTGCATATGCAACAGAGATTGATAGTGGAAGAGGGAATGAGAAGCATTTCTTCTGAACCACTCTACTCTGCCCTGCAGAGACCAAAGGTACAACCAACCTTGTCCTTGGATTACAAATCAATATGAGTGAATTAAAAATAATGTGGACTATAAAATGAGAGATTGTAAAATGGTTACAACTCATGGGAATATAAAGTGTTGTGACCAATAAAACTACATTTGGTGCAACATTCAACCCATTCATAGAGATGTATGTTTTTACTCTGTTATTTTGCAGGGAGATTTGAGAAGAAATGTGTATATGGTAAAAGCATTACAATAAAATTATTTCAATCTCAGGTTCAGCTTAGGGCTCAATTCTTTACCTTCCAGAATTTGAAAACAAGATGGCCAGGAAAAAAATGCATGACTGTTAGTCTGTCAGTTCTACTGAGGATACAAAACTGATATCCATATTCAGTTTCAAAATGGTAGGTTTGGAAATTACAATAGTTTATTTAGATACATTGTGCTATGAGTCCCTTCCCAGATAGAGTGTGGGTTATTTTGCCTCTCCCCTCGGTACTAGTGAAAAATTTGGAAATACTCCTATGTACTCCCTAGGACTTGGAGACTATTAGTATTCCACAGAAACAGAACCACTGGGAGGGGGTGAGAGAGATATGATAGATGATAATGGACAGACAGATAGACTGTAAAGAATTTATAAGAGAAACTGGTCCACACCAACATAGGCCATAGGCCGAGAAGTCCCATAATAGTATGTACAAGCTGGAGAGCTAGAGGAGTCAGTGATGTGGCTCAGTACAAGTCCAAAGGCCTGAGAAGAAAGGAAGCTAATGATGTAACTCAGTCTGAGGCCAAACGCACAAGAGCTTAGGGAGCCACTGGTGTGAGCTGTGGATTCCAAAACCCAGAGAACATGGAGTTCTGACATCCAAGCCAGAGAACAAGGTTGTCTCAGCTTTGGGAGAATGTGAAAGCAAACACGGACATATTTTTTCTGCCTTTTGTAACATGTAGACCCCAAGGGATCTGCCCACATGGAGGGTAAATCTTCCATAGTTGGTCTACCAACTCATATGCCAGCCTCTCCCGAAAACACCCTCACAGACACACCCAGAAATAATGCTTCATCTGCTGTCTATGTATCCGTCAATCTAGTAGAGCTGACACCTAAAATAAACCATCACAGAGATTAATGTCTGACTCATGCCCCCTCCCCAAAAAAATCTAGGGCCAGGGATTTAGCTCAGTGGTTCCACCGCCTGCCTCGCAAGTGCAAGGACATGAGTTCGATCCCCAGTACCAAAAAAAAAAAAAAATCTATGGGACAAGAGATAGTGGATGACAAGCTCTCCCTATGCTGGCCTGAGAGAGCTGCAACCTGTGCCCCAGAGCCTCAGAGCAAGGGAACACTAAGCCTCTCAGACCCTGTTCTGAAGGCTACCTCATCCTGCAAGCAGACTCCAGATGGAGAAAAGTGAATGGGTGTCACCTGGTGTTTTGGGGGTGAAGGACCGTGAGCAATTAACAAAGAAAAGAACTTTCACCTTTGTTCCACATGGCAGGTGGGAGATATCAAGTGATCTGAAAGGATGGGTTAAGAATCATTTTGGATATGCACTCCAGGGGCCACAACACTGGTTATATCTAATGAGATGACTCTATTTCCATTGCCGTGATATTTTAGTTAATGGGAAGAATTTCTCTTCTATTAATATTAAGAAACTTTATCTCAGAGGGAAAGGTACATTTTCACACTGGCATCTGCAGGTATGGTGAATGGAACATAGGTGTGGTAAATTTCATTACTTTATTCCCAGCATTCAGTTCGGTGCTCCAGTGCCCGACACAGAATAGGACCAAGTAAGAACCAGCTGAAGTATAAATAATGATCATAAGCCATTATATCATTCTTGATGCCATGTGGTTTTGTCTAAATATGTTTCCTCTCTCTTCAACTGCAGACTAAGCCACTATAGCAAACTATGCCAATGGCATGCTCATTTCATCAATACAGCTATTCCAGAACATTCTACATGCTTGCTTTTTATGTACAATTTAATGTGTGGCCCCAAAAGCAGCATTCTCATTGATTCCAATGAGTAGCATAATGGAACACTGAGAAAGAAGTTTCTAATATCTGAAGCCCTTTGACAGCTAAGAAAAGAAGACTAAAGAACAAACCAAAGTCCAGAAGAGGAAGGGAAAAGAAGAGTTGGATATCAGTGCCATATATGTTTGATATTTTAAACTCAAGCTCTGGAACAAAAAGCCTCCAGTATAAAAATATCAACAAAATATGATATCATAATACCATTCCATGTACGTTATTAAAAACATATACAGGGCCCAGGTAATGTCTTTTGCATCACGATTGAAAATGTTATTATTCATTAAGGACAGAGCAGTGGTTCCCCAATAAAGGCTCTTCAAGTTATTTAAAATACTGAGAATTTCATCAATAGCAGTCGCTATTTTACAACTCTTTCCATAAGCTCATTGAACACTGTAGACGATTTTGGTCACAATACAGTGTGCTTCGGTCTGTCTGATACTGACACTCGTGCTCCTTACAACATATCTCTGGCTCACCACTACCTGAGAATGTGATAGAAGGAGGCCACTATGACCTCTGATGGTCAGTGGAGTCACAGGACCACCCCTGACCAGTAAGTTGGGAGTAGGAGAGACATGTCTCTTCTGCCAAGTGAGAACACAGATGTGCTATTGTGAGAACATTTCTCCTCCCACACAGGCCTGCAGGGCTCCGAGGACCATGAGAAGCAGCAACCCCAGATGCCTGAGTCAGCCATGTGATCACAGGCAGAGAATTAGAAATCCTTCTTTTGGGTTTGCTCTTCATCTCGCTAATCTTCAGTTTCATCTTAGTCCTTCCTTTATTTCCAGTGCCAAGGATCAAACTCAGGGCCTCATGTATGCCAGGCAGGTGTTCCACCCCTAAGTTACAACCTCATCCCCAGCTCTTTCCTACATAACTAAAATCTAGTAACTACGAAAAGAAATTATGATTTCTATTCAGACATCAATCATATATATTCTGAGTAAATTATTATTTATAAGTAAATTATTTATATGTTAGCCACTGTTCTAGGAAATATAATTCCTACACACACACACACACACACACACACTAGGTAGGTACGTAGGTAGAAAGGTAGGTACATAGGCAGCCAGGTAGATAGGTAGGTAGGCAGGTAAACAGGGAGGTAGTAGGTAGTAGGTAGACAGAGAGATCTTTTCACTGAAGGACTTTGTAACACAAATCTGAGAAATCCAGTCAGCAGACAACCTTCAGCTGTGTCAGGGATTGTCCCCCGCTGCAGAGAACTGCCCCATGCAAGATTAAACACCTTCCTGGTGCCTCACAGTCTAATGACATAGTCAACAGTCATTGTAAAGACATTGTAAAGACCTGCTGTTTCTGGCTTCACTTGTGATAGCTCCAAACTTCCCAGAGGATTCTGTCATTGGGCCTGCAGTGCAACTCAACTTCTCTATCTCCTCATTCTTCCTTCCTTCCTTCTCCCTTCTAGATGTAGGACACAGGATATTTCTTCATTAACATCCTATACAGTCAGCTTCTTATACATGCTTACAAACATATACACATACAAATGTGGACATGCATTTTTTAAAATAAAACATTCCTACCAAGGGGAAGCATGCTATTGATCAGTCACTTGGGGGGGGGCAATTTGCATTCTTGTGCCACTGGAAGACTGGGGGAGAGAAGGAAAAAACAGCCTAACAGAAGCCTGAAGGTAAGTTCCATTTTGCTTTGCTCACAGTCCCCCTCCCTTGCTTCTACCAACCTCCAGGAGCACCGGCCAGCATCAGCTCCTGAAAAGGCAGGTGCTCTGACATACGTCAGGGAAAGGAAAGAGGAGCTGAGGCTGGAAAACTTTCAAAAGTAGGCAAGGGACTCTCTTTTAAAGCCTTCCCTCCATGACTCACAGCATGTTCCTTGGTTTGCTAGGCGATAAAAAAAAAAACACCTAATATTAAAAAGTAGTTCATTGCTGTTGTGAGAATCATTTGTATTTATTTAATAAAAACTGCTTTTAAGCAATGGTTGTTTCTCACCCATGAAGCTTGGAAGTAGATCCATCCAGGAAATTTAGGCAGATGTTCTAGATGCAGAGTCAATCACTATTGTCAAGAGTCACAAGCATTGGCCCATGGACTAAATCTGGCCTGCCACTTACATTTCTTTGCCTGATTTTAGGTTCTTCAATGATTCAAAAAAGCATAATATTTCATGATATGTAAAAATTATGCAAAATCCAAATTTTAATGCCCATAAACTTATTAGAACACAACTCAATCATTTGTTTACATTTTGTTTATAGCTATTTTTGTGCTACGACCATGGACATGAAAATGGTGAGACACACCAGAAGGTCCACAAAGCCAAATATATTCACGATCTGGCCCTTAGTAAAAAGACTTCGGTGGCCATGGAACTATGTGATTTGGGGTTCCACAGACACAATATAGAATCTCTGCTTACTGGCATACACCCTGTTGGACACATCTACATATATCCAGCCTCTTCCAAACACGGAACACTTTCCACAGAAGTGCACACTGATTTACAGATCCCCCCTTGGACTCAGTTCAAAGTCTGTCTTTCTTCATATCTTTTTAGTTCAAAAATATCTGCCTTTAGTATGGAACTATAGTTCAGAAAAATAGTATATTTTAAATTAATGGAGCCATGTTAATGTTGAATAGATGAATGAACAGAGGGATACATCTTTTCACATGTGAGCATTAGGGAAAATGTAACAAATATGACGATACCTGTTTTAATGCAGAGTATTTCAGATCTGCCCAAAAACTAAGGCAGAAAATACATCCCTGAGGTTTTCCCTAATAGTTCCAGAATTTCCATTTATTCCTAAGTTAGTGGCATAACACAATTGCACTTGCTCCTCAGATACCTGAAATTCTAGGGTCAAAGATATCAGAAGATTAGAAGTACAATTTTCAGTCTCAAAATCACATTGAAAGTCAATTAAACAAAAATGGCTAGAGTTCCTAAATGCACTGTAAGTCATGAAAGGCAATTCTGTCACAAATCCATCCCTGAGGACATTTATCTACCTCTCCATGTATCAATTTATTTATGCAATGTTTCTCAAAATAGCACCCAGGAGCTTATGTCTAATTCTTATTTTTCAAGATATATTGAGCTTTATGCAGTATACAAACTCTACAAACACCATATGGAGTTCACAAAGGAATGATAATTTTTAAAAATATTTTATGTTATTTGTGAACACATAATCCATTTTTATTACATCAGTTGCTTACCTAAAAAATTATAATGCTTCCTTTCTGCTTATTATGGTTTTAAAGCCTTTTATAATTTAATATCACCTGATCTGTCCAACATCATGCTCTATTACCCCAATCATATCACCCTATGTCCCTCATTTGTTTCACTGTACATCAAAACATTTATGCTGGCTCCTACTCAGCATTTATTTTCATTAACCCCAAGTCCTTTGTAGCCAGAATCCCTTTCTTCCTTCCCTTAATGACAAAGACCTACACATCCTCCTAGAACAATCTAAATGTAGACAATTTCCAACTTCCTCAGGCAGAAATAATCACTCTTTCTATCCATTTGTCTGTCCATCTACCCCTCTACTCTTATTCCTTAATGAACAAGTGTATTGGGAAAATTCTCAAAAGTAGACAAAAGATGAGCTATTTTGATGGGTTATAAGGATATTAAGATATGAGCAAAGTAGCATCTTTAATAAATGGTGCTGGAAGAACTGGGTTTCAAATTGCCAAAGATTAAAAGTAGACCCATATCTCTCACCATGCACTAAACTAAAATCAAAATGGATCAAAGATCTAAATATTATAACAGAAATACAAAACCTGCTAGAAGATAGGTTAGGTAGACCTTTTGAAGACATTTTGGCGTACGAAAAGACTTCATGAACAAAACTTTAGTTGCACAAGAACTAGCACAAAGAAGCAACAATTGGGATCTCATTCTATTAAAAATCTGCACGGCAAAAGAAACCACCAACAGAGTGAAGAGACAATCCACAATATGGAAAATAATGTTTACCAGCTGTTCCTCTACTATCTAGAATATATAAAAAAAATTTTAAAAATCAGACCCCCCTCCAATTTAAAGACCCAATCCAAAAGTGGACATCTGAAATGAACAGACATTTCTCAGACAAAGAAATAGAAACAGCAAATAAACATATGAAAAAATGTTCAACATCACTAGTCATTTGAGAGATGCAAATGAAAACAACACTGAGATTCCACCTCACTCCAGAAAGAATGGCTACTATCAAAAAACCAACCAATGGGGCCGGGGATTTAGCTCAGTGGTTCTGCCACCTGCTCTGCAAGCACAAAGACCCAAGTTCAATCCCCGGTAACAAAAACAAAAAACCAAAAAAAACCAACCAATAACAAATGCTGGCAGGGCTGTGGGGAAAAAGGAACACTTCTCCACTGTAGGTAGGAGTGGAGACTGGAGCAACCACGGTGGAAATCAGTGTGGAGATACCTCAAAGAACTAGGACTGGAAGTCCCATATCACCCAGCTATTCCCCTGCTGGGTATCTTCCCAAAAGAATTAAAAGCATCATATCACAGTGATATATGCACACCGATGTTTATAGCAGCACAGTTTGTAATAGCTAAATGTTAGAAACAACTAAAATGCCCGTTAGCTGGTGACTGGATAAAGAAGATGTGGGGTTTTTTTATAAAATGGAGTACTATTCAGCCATAAAGAATGATAAGCTAAAGACATTTATAGCTAAATGGATCCATATCAAGGCCATACTCTAAAGTGAAATAAATAGGACACACATGTGTAAATACCGAATTGTCTCTCTGGTGTGAGAAAATGAAAGTGTAAATGAGGACCAAAATGTATAATAGGTAATGTGAAACAGGAAGAAAAGGTTCAAAGGGGAAGGGGAAATGGGAGGGGCAAAGGAAAGAAGGGAAAGAAAACATATGAGAAAAGAAGGAAAAAATGGAAACAAAGCTTTTGTAAATAGGAAAGGGTGGAGGGGTGGAGGGGAGGAAAGGGGAATGGGAAAAAACAAGAACGAAGATATATCATCTACAGGTAGAAATTCCCAGTGATGAATGTGATCATGACGTATACCTAAAATGTACCAATAAAGTTAATTTTAAAAAAACAATAAGAGCAAAGTGCTGTGTGCCACACACACACAAAAAAAAGAACATAGAAGACAGACACATCATCTTGGAAAGAGGCCAATTTGGAAAGCATTTCTGGCACTAAGAAATATATAATGTTAAGCCCATGCAAGGCAAGGCACATGGAGAATGTGAAAGGGAGAAGGTGTCTGATCTGGGCCAAAGGCACAGCAAGTGGAAAACTAGGGAACTTCTAGAAAAGGCTAAATCAACATGGCAGGAAGGAAGCCTTCCTCCTGAGCCATTCTCCCCAACTTTTGATAGAGTACCTAGAAATTCATATTATCACTAAGTAAAATTGACCTGAGATTCTTGTTTTAGCTTTTACAGATGAGTTTTCTCTCCTTTGTAATCTGTCAGATATACGATTTCATTCTGGACACATATGGGGCTAGGTGTTATCATGGAAGGGACTTGGGGAAAGCAACATTCTACCACCCTTGCCTGATTATCTTGTGATGCAGACTATGACTGAGCTCATGGTATCAATAAAGCACCTTTATTTGAACAGCCCAGAGAGCTCTGCGTAAGATCTCACTCTCTTTACAAAACTCATATCTGACACTTGAAGATAGATAGAATTGACTTCCTCTTTCAAGTGAAGGAAAATGAGTGACTCTTTGCCAGAATGGTGTGTAGAAAGATGAAATGGGAAGAAATCAAGAATGAAATGGGAAGAAATCAAGAATTGGGCCACAGGATGAATGTTTGGATTTAAAACAGAGTAACATTTCTAACTGTTATAACATTCGTGTTCACAAAAATCAGTATGCATCTCACACAGTGGTTGTTTATACATATTATCATTCATACCTTAAAATAAGAACTATTTCACAATGGTAAGCAACCAACTTAGAATTAAAATAGTGATTACTCAATTTGATATCAAAATGTCTTGGAGTGTGGAAAAGCTGCATGTTTTGTGGCACAGTTCCAGCTTAAGTCTTTTCATAAAATTTGGTTTACCTTTTTCTGGCCTTATCAAATCATCCAGGCTTCACCATGGATACCAGGGTTTTTCAAAATGGATTTGTATTGTTGTCACACTTTGCTGGTTTAGAATAGGAAGAGATATGGTGGATGATCCATTTTGAATTTAGTGAGACATAATATAATGACACTCATAATGACCTGTAGAAAAAATTATATATTCACCAAGGAAAATACCCTCTCTCGGGAGGAGTTTTAAAATACAAACCACATTATTTCAAGGTTGTGTCTGCATACTCAGCTGTAGCTTCAATATAATTTTTATGGAACTTAGCCATGAGATGGGACATAGTTATCAATGAATGCATCCACAAGTAGCAGTCAGAGGATCCTATAGGTTTTCCCACCGCACAAGGAAAACTATTGCACTAACAAGCAAAATCTCAAGTAGGATCTGATCAGTAATTGTCAATTAACCACTGGTGGTTTGTTTGTTTGTTTGTTTGTTGTAGTTCTGAGGATTGAACCCACGGGCTTCTGGGATGCTAGGCATACATTCTTCTGGTGATCTACATACCTTCTGCTCATGAGTAGCATTATGATTAAGATGTTTACATCAATGGCATGGACTATGATACCACTAGAATAATAACTGACAATCCATTTAATGCTTATTTCAGTAAATGCCAGGAAACTTGCCTAACAAACACTGTATGTATATTACATTATTATTTCATCAAGTATCCATTGTTATTATGATCTCTATTTTACAGATGAAACAAAACTGCATCTTAAAGTTTTAAGTTTCTTTCCCAAGTTCACGCACCTAATATAAACAAGGGCAGAATTTTTATCAAGGTAGTCTTACTCCACTTGTAAACCAGTTTCCAGTGCATCAGTGAGTATTATCTTTGTAAACGCCTGAATCATGTTTATAATGCAGACCTAGAGTTGTCACAATGGAAAAGCGCTATTACTTTAAAATATATGCAATAGATAAAGAGTTCGACTGTCTGACTGTCCTAGGATTTACCACTACAAAAACCTTATGATAGGAGCAAATATGTGCAGAGTTGCATCAGAGAGAGACTGGCCTTCGGGACAGGTAGGCATAACCACTGTGGCTCAACACAGCCAACAGGTTAGGAAATGGGTTAATCAGAGGAAGTCAGGAGGACAAGGGGCCTGAAGCAAGCCTTGGCAGTGACCTTGATTTCAGTGAAAATGGGTTGACTCAGCTCAGTCTAGACTCAGTGTAGCTTTTCCTAAGGTGGACTGTCTAGTGTCCCTTTCTTAAAATACACAGCCACCAGTCCACTTTCATTTTATCTGTAGGGACAATTTGGACTGATAAGACACATTTCCAATACCACTAACAATTCTATATTTCAATGCAATTAATAAATTCTGCCCTGATTTCCATGCCAATGCATTTGCATGCTGAGGGATGCATGCTCTCCATGAGCAAACCACATCAGAGCTCTGATTCTTCAAGGCTGGGCCAGCCCCTGGGACACAGTGGGCTGACCTTGAAGCCACATTCAGTGACTCCTTGACAGGAAGACAAAGGCAGCCTCTGGCAACTCCAAGACCTCCCCTTGTGTCTCATTAAAAACTCCCTAACGTCAAATTAAATCCAAATGGAACTTTGATTACAACACACCGGACTGAACATCTTGAAGGCAACAATTTTTTTCCAATTACCTTCCTATTAGTTCTCTACACTTTGCCTGAGACCTACCACTCTTTAAATAAAATTTCATTTTGGTCAGGCACAAGTAGCACAGACACTGGACAGCAGAAAATCAAAGTACACTGGCTCAGTTGGAAATTTAAACATGATGGTCAATGCTAGTCATAACGATCTTTCCTGTGGGCTGAACCTGGAAGCCAAGACCAGAGAAAGGTAAAAGAATGAAAAGCACAGCAAGACTCTTAACAACATGCTCAGTGGGATCTCCATAACAGACTCCAAGTTCTCAGTGCAGACGGGCCCACCAAACAGGACTTACTTTTAAAGAGATATCTCACATCAAATGAATTCACACTGCTCTGAACACACCGAACACAAAATAATGCTTGGTACTCTTCATTTGTCAGGAGCTGGACTGTCAAGAAATATTAACTTCTGTGAAGTTTTAAGGATACATTCTATTTGAGTGTAACAACCAGGTAATAATGTATATATTTCTATAGTAGGAATTATCAGATGAAGTCTTATCATTGTCTTCTTATATAAAAAAAATTTATAGCACAAAAAGAGACATAAAATGGAGATAATTTACAGATCCAAGGTCAAAAGAACACACTAATTGAAGGTATAAACAGTGCTTAGTGAAGGAGGAAAGTAGAGAGAATGTGGAAAAGGTTTTAGTGTAAGGGTGTATAGGATACATGAATCTCAAAGTCAAATGATTGGCATCAATACTCACTTTCAAAACAGTGAAGTTTGGATCCAACAATTACACTTAATATCTTCCTTTCCTTTTGGTTAGAATCTTAGTTGGTGGGACCTAGCATATTGTTCAAGATATTTTCATGCAGGAAAATCCACTAGCATAACTTCCAAAGGCTTTATACCCTGAACAGAGCAGATCTGAAGGTGGTGCCTAGGGCTGCCAGCTTGACCTCCCCTCCCAATTTTTCTAGGGAGGCCAAATGACTGAATATTAATGTGAAATTTTCCACATTTAAAAAATACTGTTCAAGCCAAACAAAATACATCCACTAGCCAGATTCTGCCCATGGGTCACCAGTCTGTAACTGTCACATGCTAATATATACTTGGGAACAATAAATTCTAATACGACATCATGGTTTTTTTTCAGCTGCCTTATAAGTTACTACTCTAGAGGGTGCCAATAGTTCTTACCTAATCTGATCATCATTAGAAGTTTTTCCCTTCAATGGCCATAACCATAAACACAGAGCTGACCTATACCACCAAGTTACCATCATGTACAGTCAAACTGCCACAACATTCCATTCAAGTCTTCAACTGACACTGAGTAAAGGGTTCCCTCCTTCTCTTTGTGAACTGTCATCTTTTGACGGACGTATTTCAACCTAGCTACTAACACCACAGTACATGGTAAGTAGTAAATTTGTATATGACTTGATTATTGGACACAGCTATATATATATAATATATATATATATGAATACATGAGATGAATAAAATACACAAATAAGAGTTTTTTAAACTACCAATTAAATAATTTCACTCCACACGTATTTAATGATTGCATACCATGGGTCAGACTCCATGCCACAGCGTTTATAAAGACAAATTTAGTCCCACTCCTCAAAGGCTTACACCAAAGAATGGGAGTTCTCAAAGTTTTTTTCCCAGCTCAAAACCATCAGAATCATCTGCTAAGAAAATTGGTAGAAATGCAAATCTACTGAGCTGCTCAAAACCTCCAATCTACTGACTATAAAACTGGGTTTAGGACCCAGAAATGTCTTTTTACAGGCCCTCCAGGAGACTCCTATGCAAGCTCATGGCTGAGCAGCACCCTTTTAGAGGACAGCTATGGTGTAAAAGCCCATGAAAAATATAGCTGTTATAACAAACTACCACAAATCCTATGGTTCAAAACAACAACAAAAACTTGTTTGCCAATGGCCCAGAGTCCAGAAGTCAGAAATTAAAGCATCAGCAGGACCACTCCTCCTCCAAAGGCCTAGGGGAGACCCTGCCTTGTCTGTTCCAGCTCCCGGTGGCTCCAGTGTTCCTTAGCATTGAGTAACATAATTCCCATCTTCTCCTCTATTTTTACATGGTATTTTGCTCATGAGAGTCCTCTCCTCTTTTTATGAGGATGTCAGTCATTGGATTTGGGGCTCATCCTAAATCCAATATGATTGTATCCAGATCCTCACTTAATGGCACCTGCAAAGACCTCATTTCAAAACAGATTCCTGTTCTGAGGTTCATGGTGTACATGAATTTTAAGGGGACAAAACTCATTATAGAACGGTGAGCATAGCAATATAACAACAAGGCAGTAGATTTTATTTCTTCGTGGTGACAAACTCCCTCCATTTCTTGGTCTCCATCTCATTTGCAAAAGATATGGCTTTATTTTTCCTATTATCTATCTTTTATCTTCTTTATTTATGTTTTGGGTTTCTCAAATAAGAGAAACTATGTGACATTTAAGCTTGTGTGTCTGATTTATTTCACTTAACATTATGGTCTCAAAGTGCATCCATTTTCCTGCAAAGAACTCAATTTTATCTTTCTTCATAGCAGAGTAGTACTCAATTGTGCACAAATACCACACTTTCTTTAACCATTCATTTGTTGATGGAACTACAGGCCACTTTCAAGACTTAGCTGTTATAAATTGTGCTGCTATAAACATGGGTATGCACATATCACTGTAATATGATGTTTTTAATTCTTTGGGGAAAATACCTAGAAGTGGAATAGCTGGGTCAAATGGAATTTCTAGTCTCAGTTTGAGGAGTCTCCCTACCGATTTCCATGGTGGTTGTAGTAATTTATATTCCTACCAAAAATGTCAAAGGGTTCTTTTTCTCTACAGTCTTTCCAGCATTTGTTATTACTTGACATCTTTATAATAGCTATATTTTCTGGAGTAAGGTAGAATCTCAGTGTTGTTTTAATTTGCATTTCTCTAAAAGCCTACAACACTGGAGATTTTTTCATGTATTTACTGGCCATTTGTAGTTCTTCTGAGAAGTGTCTATTCCTTTTAGCTGCCTATATTTTTATTGGGTCTTTCATTTTTGGGGGGTCTAGTTTTTTTAATTCTTTATATATTCTAGATATTAGTCCTCTACCAAAGAGTAGCTGGCAATTTTTTTTCCCCATTCTGTCAGTTGTCTCTTCATTCTGTTGGTCATTTCCTTTTCTGTGCAGAAATTCTTCAATCTGGTATTGATTTATTGATTCTTGGTTCTATTTCTTGTGCAATTGGAGTTCTGATCAGAAAGTCCTTGCCTACACCTATGTCTTCAAGAGTTTTACCTATTTTATCTTCCAGCAGAGTAGTGTTTCTTTTTTAACATTTAGATCTTCTTTTGGTTTTTGGAGACAGGATCTCATTATGTAATCAAGGCTGCTCTCTACGTAGCCCAGGTTAAACTTAAAATCCTCCTGCCTCAGCCTCTGGGATTATAGCTGTGTGCCACCATACCTGGCACCATTTAGATTTTCTGTACAAGCTGTTCCAATCACCACTCAGTCTTTTGCTTCCAATTAGTTTTCAAAGATTTGAAATAACAAATTTAATTTTCATTTCTATGCCTTTCTCTCTTGCCTTTCTCTTTTTGTCATGTAGGTAAAATTCTCCAAACTAAAAACAAAGCATATATGAAAAGAGAAACCTGGACTCATCAACCTTGAATTTTATAATTAGATACAATTATCATTTGATATGTTTTTGTTCTGGACAACTTTGCTATCATTCTAAAAAGATACACATCAGCTGCTTAGAGAAAGAGGCCCTGAAAATCTCCTATGCATTTATTTTTATAAATATTCACTATAAAGTTACTACGTATATGAAGCACCATGATGTGGTGTATAAAGTTCCTCATTTCTGCCCTTGAGGTGGCCATGTTGAGGCAGAAGAGCCAGGCTGGCAGAGAGCTTATGCAAATATAAATGTGGGCTGATGTGAAAAATTAAAAAAAAGTTGATGAATACCAGAAGACAAAGCAGAAGGTGACTCTCTGCACAGTAGGTTGATTCTATATTTGTGGCACACACAGGTGATCACTCTAGTTTTAGGGATAAAAATTAACATTTTAGGTAAACCAATATTACTTTTACAAGTTTAGAGTTCTGTGCTCTCCTTTAATTTTTTTTTCTTTTCTTTTTTTTTTTTTGGTACCAGGGATCAAACTCAGGTCCTTGTGCTTGCAAGGTAGGTGGTGGAACCACTGAGCTAAATCCCCGGGTCCAACCCTCCTTTAAATTTTATTTCATCCAAGCCCACAGAAGACTCAATATTAGAAGCAATAATGTCATTTTTTTAGACTAGTGAGAGGTGGCTGATAATAGGAATAATCTAATTATAGAAGCAAAGAACTCTAGGGCCATTTGACAGTTTAATATAAGAACTACCTGCCCTCCAAACATCTTTTTTGGTGTTTTTGAGACAGAGTCTCACTATGAAATTCAGGCTGGCCTTCAACTCACTATGTAGTCCATGCTGGCCTCAAAGTTGTGGCAATCTTCCTGCCTCAGCTTCTCCAGTGCTAGGATCATAGACAAGTGACCCCATGCCCAGCAAGTCCTCCAAACTTTAATCATCAAGAACATATTATTGCTTTGCCTGACACTTTATAATAATAATAATTGAGTCTTTACAATAACTGTAAATTATGTTCATTATGTTCTACTTAATAGAAAGAAATTCTTCAAAATTTCATTCATCAAATATATTATGTTCTCATAATGTTAGAAAAATCAAATATTACTATGCTAATAAAAACATCATTTAACATCTGAATAGTTATTCCCATTCTCCAAAGTCTGTTCTTTCTTATTTCTCATAGTAACCCTTTAAATCAGACACTGCTCCCATTGGTGCCAGAGCACATACATCCTCCTATTCTTAATCATATCAATAACCGAGTTTTTGACTACTGTAAAATTTTTTCATTTATCCATGTGTCTACTCAATGAACTCATTTATTGAACATTACTTCATGAAATAAAATGCCAGATAGTTTAAATATAAATGTAAATCTATAGTCAAAGTATGCCATGATTAAAAAATCTTCTGAAGTTGGGCTTCATGGTAACAAAGGAAGCCTAGAGGATTTGACAATCACTTTATCATGAAATACTGCCTGTTACTGAGTTATACATGGGAATATCTTGGAAATTTTGAGCACTGGGTTGAATCTGTGTACAATGCATGAATGAGACAGACACATGACATGGGAAGAATACCCGGAATTTCTATGTGTCCTTCAGATAGTTAACTAATTTAAACAACATGGGAATATGTTTTAACCACTCAGTTCTGTAGGTGAAAAACAAAACAAACAAATCAGTCAAAGCTAATGCATCCTCTACACAGGTGGATGGACTGTATTTTTACATGGTCTATTTCACTACTGTGTAGATTTAGTGTTTGTGCACTTCATGAAATGTCCCACTTAGTGGTTAATCCCAGAAAAAAAGAATTTTACCTTCTCAAACTAATACATGGAAAATTGTGGAGTAGAAAGGTTAGATGAGCTGATTATGCTCAGACAAGCCCTTAGCAACATAGGGTTTCTCTGCCAGAAATCAATATGTATTAGAAGCCACTTTTCACCATCCTACTGTTTATATTGTCATTTCTATGTTGTCAAGGTACAGTAATATCTCGGTTCACGAATGCTTTTATTTGCAAACAGTTTGGTTCACAAACAAAAGTGTTTTTGCAAATTTTGCTCCCTTCACAAATTCTGCGTTGGGTGACAAACACAATCGTAACCATCTTCCCCACACAAACACAAATGAAGCCATGTTCCCCAAAATCATAAAACAAATTAAGTTTGTAAATGAAAGTACCACCATATATGCTGATTTTGTCTTCTATTTTCTAATACTGTCAAGTTTTTTTGTTTGTTTGTTTTTTAAAAGAAGGTACAAACATATTTGCAATCTAAATTCCAGAGTCTTTCTTGACATTGCTACTTGTGTACTGGTTGAATGAACACATTGCCCTGGATAAGAAAATGCAAATCAAAAGTAATAAAACTGAAAAATAAAAGAGGTATTCTATTCATGATTTGAGATAGTTATATTCACTTTCAGAAAAAAATAGCACTTTAAAATCCAATATATAATACAAATAGTAGGGCAAAGAATAGTGTAATTATTGGAATTTGTACCATTTAAAAAAACTCAGTGACTACAGTTAAAGTACAATCCATAGGAAAAGGGTATGTGGACAAGTTAAATTCACAGCGGAAAGAATTACTCGGGTTTTAAACCAACAATCCAAGGACAAAGCAAATCTGGTTCTATGTCTAAACGCAGCCTTGGTTTTGATAAGTCAGTTAATTTCCTGACAACTTTGAAAACTTTAAATCATTGCCATCTTCAAACCTTGAGAAATGAATCATTTATTTCTGTCAAGTGGAAAAGGACAAAATCAGCAGGGAATTAAATTTCATTTTCAAACAGAATGCAATAAATACAGAATTATTATGCTATTAGGTTTCAATACTCCCTGCAGTTTCTTGGATCTTGAATGTCCCCTAAAGACCCATGTGTTAAACCTGTCACCTCAGGGTTCTACTACTGAAATGTGGTAGACCTTTAAGAGGTGGCGCCCAGTGGAAGGAAGTTAGACCATTGGGTGCATGCCCTTGAAGGGGACTATGGGACCCTGGTTATTTCCAATCCTTCCTTATGCTTCCTGGCTGCCATGAGATGAACAGCTTTCTCTACCATGTGCTCCCGCCACAATGCACTGCTTCATCACAGGTCCAAAACCAACCTACTATAGTTTGAAATCTCCAAAGGGAGCCAAAATAAACCTTTGCTCTTTATAAATTTATTTATCTCAGGTTTTTGTATAGTAACAGAAAAGTTGACTAACACATTCCTTTAATGAACACAAAAGGGAAGGAATTTTAAGGCTACCTGTGTCCAGGTCTTCTTTCTCTGAAATTTTTGCAATAAGAGGGAGCCAAGGAATTTGTTTGGCATGACTATTTGGTCCTAGAAAGGAAAGCACAGATGTCCTATCACAAGTTTTTTCTTTAGAGGTTAGCAGCCCATTAGACCATCTTAGTGTGTGAAATACTACAGCTTCTAAATTATACTCCTTGAAATGAATCATACAAGGGAAATACCATTATCTTAATTTTTCAGATGCATAGACTGAAGCACAAGTTTTATATCACTTATCAGTCAGCATTCATAAAATGAAGGCCCAGAATTTGAGGTAGAATTTGTGAACTCCATTCTCTGTCCTCTGAGCTAGCTCATTTCTTCCAGTGAGCCTTGATACTCTGCCTGAATTTTCCTTTTCTTTTCTATACAAATAAAGGGGCCTATCTTAGGAGGCCATTGTTATGAATGTTAAATATCATATATAAACATGGGTATTTTACAGCCAAATATTTTCACTCCAATTCCTATAGAAAGTTGATTGGTCTGAGAGAATAATGAGTATTCAGGTTCAGATTAGTTATTTTATTGGTAATTGGAAAACTACCAAAGTTTGCGTCCTATCCCCTCCCCAAGACTGCCCTCTCCCAGTGAGTCCGGAGAATCCTGAAGATTTACAGTAAAACATACAGCTCTGAAGTCCACATTTCCATCCTCCAAGACACACTCAGCCACAACACTTAATGTAGGCTGGAGGGGGGATAAGTAAGAAAACTTTACTTATACTTCTGAGTCAAGTTTAGCCTGACAACCATACTCTTCAGAGAGTTTTACCAAAGGTGAAAATTATTGCCAAATCCATTGACTTCATATGATCAATATGCCTTGAGGTCTACTGGAAGCAAACCAAAGAAAAATATGACCACACAACTCTTTTTCTTGGACAGTTTGAGGACCCTCCCATTGTTATTTAATGGTTCTAAAACAAAACCCAATTTTGAGCTTTGCTGCAGTATACTGTCTTAAGGAAAATGAAAACCAGACATGGAAAACCTCCACCACTTTGCACTCTGCAAGAAGCAGTTTTCATATGCTATAATCAGAGTCAATCGCAAAAACAAAGAAACAAACAAAAGAACTTTTGGACAAGAAATTTTTACCCAAAGTACAATATTATTAGAAGTCAATGCTTCCATTCTTGATACAAGGTAAGAAACTGCTTTATTCAGATCCACTACAGATTGAGGATGAACCATCAATACTGATAAGAACTCAGTGTATATCATGGCTTACCCAAAGAATACTTTTATTCTGAAGATCTCAACTCAACCACCCTATCTGTAAGGCTCTGAACTGTGCACTTTCCGTGAAGCATTTTAATTAATCCTCGTATGTCCATTAGGTGGGGCTATTACTGTCCCCATTTCATACATCAGAAATCAGATAATGGAGTCAAAGAAAGAACATAAACAACATTGAGCTATCTTCAAAATTTAGCTTAAGAGAAGGCACACTGGGAAAGCTCCTTCCTTCTTGCCCACACACTGTGATCCATAGGAAGAGGACTCCTGTGAGGTGCACTTCTGTGAGCCTGTGGAGAGTGCTTAAAACCGAATTTCAGGGTCCCTCTTGTGTATGTGAAGGTGAAAATATTTTACGTGTGTTTCTAGACTCCAATTCACAGGAAACATCAGAAAGGAGATATCCCCCAAAAAAAGAATGCATTCCTGCCTCCTGTTACGCACTAGCAGCATGTAAGATTCCCTAGGATTTTTATATCACAACTAAAAGCCACATATAGAAGAGAGTGATAGGAGTTGAGTTAGTTGCTCCAGCACAATCGCTGCGCCCATGGCTCGTTTCCATGAAATGTGTTTGGCTCACTGGGTGTCAGCTTTCAACACACTGTCACCTGTGTAGCCTCTTTCTAAGGAGGAGACCAGACTTTGGCTCAAGGTTTATGAGTTTTCAAAGATCCAGGGTGCTTGGAGACTAGGAAGGGAAGTGGACCTCTGACCTAATTCCAGAATGTTACATAGGATGTAGTTAAATTCCGTAATATTTCAGGAGGAAAATAACTAGAGTACAAAGAAAAGAGTATACAAAGCCATGTGGTACCAGAGAATTCATCACAGAGGAGAGAGAGGGCCTCAAGCTGTCAGTAAAAGTTAAATCCAGAAAAATCCATTTAGGGATCTGCCTAAGAAGATATACATTTATTTAGTTATGGGGCAGATGCAATAGCTGGGGAAGAACGAAAAGAGCAGTGTTGCAGGGAAAAGAAACTGCCATGATCAATCACATTGAGACAGGAAGGTATGGCAAGTTCAGAGACTCATTTAGCAAAAGGTCAGGAAGAGTCAGGCCCGCAAGAAGTAATCTATATGTGATATTATAAATCTTCTGGAGAAAAAATGTCACTCTTAAGAAATCAAACATTAAGATGGATCAATCACAAAGCTTAAACTGAAGAGAAGAGGGAGGGTTTCATAAGTGGATTTCATGAGTACAAATCTGTCCTCCAGTCTATTCCTTCCATATATTCCCATCTGAATTCTGGAAAGGAAGGGGGATGGCAAAATTATATGCACAAAACACTAGAAAATGTTAGAGGAAGCATAAAGTAAAGTGAATACTAGTGAGAGAGAAGAGTTTTTTTCTAATTCTGGATGATTTCAGAGAACCTAGGATTCTTGAAGCATTTTCAGAACAAAGTACTTTCTTGGCATTATTTTCAATAAAGAGACAGCAACAGCTAAAAGAAGCAATAGTGAACATCACAGCACAGTTTTAGAATGCTTTCATCACCCGGACAGGTTTTACTGTGCTTTTCTGTGGTCAGTCAGTACCACACCCCGCCCCTATCCCAGGCCAGAGGTCTACACAGGTGATAACTGTGCCTATAAATGTGCCTTTTCCAAAGGTGTCTTAGAAATGAAATTGCATAATATATGACTTTTTGTGCTTGCTTTCTTTCACTCAGCACAATGTCTCTGGATGTTCACCCACATTTTAATGTATCAATATGTTTTCTTTCTCATTCTTTTTTCTCTAAATGGCATTTTATTGTATCAGCATACTACATTTTATTTCAGTTGATGGACATTTAGACTGCTGTCAATTTTTAGTTCTTATAAATAATGCTGTTGCAAATATTCAAGTTCAATCTCTATACAAATATATATTTTTTGTTTTTCTTGGAAAAATACATAGGAGTATAACTGCTTGCCATATGGTTACTTATGATGAACTTTATGAGAAACAGCCAAATTGTTTTATAAAAGATCGGTATATTTTACATTCCTACCAATTTCTCCATAACCTTGCCAACATTTGGTTTTGTCCATGTTTTATATTACATCATTCTTGCTTATATACAGTGGCATCCCTTTTTACTTTTAATTGCATTTTTCTAATGAGTAATCATATTAAACATCCTTTCATGTGCTTATTTGCCATTTGTGTATCTTTTTAGTGAAAATGTCTATTCAAACTTTTGCCTATTTATTGGTTTTCTTTCTTTTTAAGTTGTAAGAAATTCTTACATATCCCACATACAAGTCCTTTATTAGATATATATGACTTGGTTGTAATTTCTCCTGATATATAAGTCTTTTTCATTTTCTTAATGGCTTCTTTTTAAATGGAAGATTTTAAGACTTTGATTAAATCCAATTTATAAGTTTATGCAAAATACTACAAAATGTATCACTGAAGATCTTTTTACCTAATTATTTTGGCTCTTTTTAAAACTTATTCTTCCCTGAACTCTATTTCTTGATCATCCAGGACTGGTGTTTTGGCTGTGATGATGAACTCCATGCTGGCTGACATAGAAATGTAGACAGATGATGGGTCTCATGGTCTTTTACATTAACTTTGTATTTGCCAAGTATTGTAATTCATTCAAATATCCACATGGAGACTTCAGTTCATTTAATCTCAATATCCCACAGACTGTTCTGGAATGCTAAAGACTGAATTATCTAGCTTAGAGATGAGAAATTTATGACAAAGTTATTTTCAAATATGAAAAATGTTGCAATATAAAAGAAAAATTCAATATAAACCTGTATATTCTTTAATGAAAGGGGGAAAAAGCAAGAATCGATGTCAGAAAGGAGAGACAAAGGAAAAAAATGAACAAAAGATAAATGTAAGAGTTTGTAATGTTGTCTAAAGTCTGAAGTTAGTTCAACACTGACTGAGATCTTACTAGAAATTAGGGACCATTAGTGTCACCTCAGTTCAGCACCATGACAACCATATGAGGCAGATAATAGCTCATTTATAGATGATGGTAATGAAGTGTGGAGTGATAAATGAGTTTTTCACAGCAATATTTCTAGTAAAGGAGGTAAGATTTGAGCTCAGAATTAAGAGATTGTATACCTTTCCTAAAGTGTCACTTTCAGACAGAAAAATCATTACATACTACTATAAAATTTTTCTTTTGGGAAAAGAAGGATATTTAGAAGAAATATTTCAATAGTTTAGAATAATGTAGGCATGTTTTTCAGTCTTCAGATACTTAAATGTGGTGTATCTTGATATATGTGGAATATCAAATACAGTACCAAATCTTTTAGGCTTATGGTGTTTGGTCCATTCCTTGGATGGACGAGGCCTTTATTAGTAAGTTTAGTATTAGCCAAACACACATTACCACATCTTTGTCTTGCCTCATTTTTAAAAAGAATCAAAAACTTACTTTCTATAGCTGTCTTCACCTTTAAGTATCTGCCTTCATCTAATAAAGGTATCATTTAGTTTAATTCTATTACTGAATTTAGTGTTAGATTACAAGATACAGACTAACAAAGACTTATTTCACCCACTGCACTATATTACCTGAAAATAATAATACATTTAAATTTTTATCTGACCTCCATTATAAAACATTCATTATAGTCTCTTTCATTTTCCCAAAAAAATCTCTTTAACAATTATTCAGAAAGTTATTCACAAGTTAGTATGTTAATTATTGATGACTAACTTACTTTTTAAATAGTTGAGGGTTTTCAGAAAAATGTATTTAATTTAATAAACATGAAATATGTATAAGAGTAATGGAAACTCAATTATAATAAATTTTTCTCTTTAGCAGAGTGTTAGCAAATGGTAATAGAAAATAATATAATTACCTACTTTCAATTCATGAAAATGTTATTTTAGGAATCTTATGATCATAGGTTTAGTTATCCTTTTCTGAAGTATTACAAAGAAAACGCACTTGTAAGAGTACAAATCAGTGACAGAAATGATAAGAATCGCCTCAGTAGGAGTTTGGGGAAATGGCAGGAAAGTACTAGGACTGATACTGAGACAGGAGAAACAGAGCTGCCATTCTCCAAAAGTGACTACTCCAAACACCTTGCAGTTGGCCTAGCTACATGAGGCATCCTGTAGCCAATCCAGGAGACATCTGCTTTGCCTGAAACAGGCTTCAAACGTGGATCATTCCTGGATGACTGTGCCCTGCAGACTCTCTGGATAATTCTGTCCTTCCACAGCCCTACTCAACTAGGTCCAAGAAAGGTCCCTTTCCTACTTATGACCGAACAGAGTCTGACACTGCACATTTATGAGCCTGCCTTTTTTTCCCCTTTATAAGCCACTTTCTTTTACCCTTAGCAAGTTCAGTTCATGTGCTGATCCCTCCTTAAGATGTAGCATAAGTCCTAATAAAGACTCTTCTAATGACATATTCTTGTGTATTCATGATTCTACCTTGTAAAGCATGCTAAGTTGGTACACTTAAAGCTGGTAACACCAAAGATCACTGGTGCCAAAAGTAGCCAGCAGCCAAGGCTGGTAACACTGAAGACAATTAGTGTCCACAGAATGGTAAAAGTGCAGTGGAGAGCTGTCAGGAGCTTCCATCTTTGGAGCCAGGAAGAGTTCCCGAAGCCTGCCTGGAAATGTTTACCCTGAGCAGCAAGGAGGGCTGCAGACACAAAAAGAACTGATAGTCACTGGCATTCAAAGCTTAGGGCTGTTAACACTAAAAGAGCCAATTTGGGATTTCTATACAAATTGAGCAAAAACCCTCAGTTGACCAGTAACATCTTGGAAATTCATGGGAGTACCCCACCATTAAAATGGTTCTAAAGAGGGTATGAAATTTCGACAGTTGTCAACAGGCTCAAGAAGAAGCTCATGTCTGATTTCCATCTTACGTGCAGCTAAGAATCCAAGCTAGCAAGTCACAATAATAACAGACCTCTATGATTCGGTGAAAACATTACTGTGTCCCCTTAAATAGCAAATTGATGACTTCATAAATGTGTTAACTTATTTAGGAAGAAAGATACAAGGTTTCTTTTCTATGACCACCTCAAATAAATGTTGCAAAATTATACAAGAAAATGGACACAAATGCTTCAAATGTTTAGAAATTCAGCAGGAAGTCAAACCATCACCAGAGCAATACAGAATTACATTTCATATAAATTTTTATCCCTGTCTCTTATGTTTTCTATAGCACAAAGAAACAAAACAAAAATAACCTATTATTGCTCATTTTATATTTCCAATTCAATGAAGTAGCAACGTTTTATCATTGTATCCTCAGTTTCACTTATGTATGCAACTGCCACACATTAAGTAAGGCCCACTTTAACACTCTCAGTATTATGATAAATATTGTGGAAGTTACAGAAAAGGCATGTAAAAGACATTTTCTCCCTGCTCAAGGGGCTCACAGTCCAGTTGAGGAGGCTAAGTTAAAACCCATGTAAAACAAGGAACTGTATGGGATTATGAAGTAGAAATCTTTAAAAGTCAAGAGAATTGGTCAGCAAGGGGTTATATCAGTCACATTACCCATGAATTGAGTTTTCTTCCCTATAAATCATTCACTACATTTTAACCAGGGATTTCATTGTGAGGTAAAGGTAGATCACATACAGTTGTAAAAAATGATACAAAGAGATTCTGCAACCTTTTACCCAATATTCTCTGAAGTAACATCTTCAAAACTATAGTATGATCCTATTTCTATAATTTTGTCAGTTTAAGAATGTTATGCAAATGGCATCATATAGTATAATTTTTAAAATAGTTTTTTTTTTTCTCACTCAGGATAACACTCTAGAGAGCCATCTGGGCTATTCTCCCATGGTATGGGTGTACCACAATTTCACTAACACTCCAGCCACTAAAAGATATGAATACTTTCCATTTTAAGCTGGTAAGAATACAGCTGCCATAACAAAAAAAGATACCTCTGCAAAAACTAATATAATTAATAAATGCCTGGTAACACTGACCATGCAAATATACATACATAGAAAGAGAGAGAGTTACAAATTTTACAGGCATTCAAAAGGTAACAGGAAGATATTTTGAACAGTTGTGTACTAAGTTGTTTAAACATTTATATAAAAGGGACACATTGCTAGAAAAAATATATACTAACCCAACTGACACCAAAAAAACAGAAATAATTTTATACATCTGAAGGGAAATGAATTTGTAATTTAAAACTTTTCCAAAGAAAATTTATAACCTAAATATCTTCATTAGTGAAGTTCAGCACACAAGTAAAGAAAAAAATGATGCCAATCTTGCATAAGAAATTTCAGGAAACAGTAAAAAACGTGGAACATTTTCTGGTTGTTTTTGAGAGGGTAAGAGAATCTTGATACTAAACCTGACAAGAAATTTACAAGAGAAATCAAAGACCGATCATTGCTATAAATACTGATGAAAAAACACTCAAATTTTTGCTAACCAAATCCATTAACATAGGAAATGATAATGCATCACAACCTTTTTTAGATTTATTTGTTCCAAGAATCAAAATTTGATTTAGGGTACAAAAAAATTAATTAATGTAATTCACCACAGGCAGAGAAAAAAGGGAAAAATTGTTTCAAAAAAATCATCTGTTAAATTCAATAGTTATTCATAATACAAACTCTTCACAAGCCAAGAATAGAAAGCAATTTTTATTTGAAAAAAGGTATAAAAATCTAGCAAATATACTGAATACTAAAATGCTAAAAACTTTCCCTTTAAAATTAAGAACAAAACAAAAATGCCAGTATTATTTATATATATTAGAAGTCCTAGCCAGTGCCATAAGGTAAGAAAAATACATGAAATGCATGAGAATTTTAAGAGAAGGAATATGATCATTATTTGCAGAAAATATGATTGTGCTCAGAGAGAATCCAAAAGAATTTGGTACTACAATATAATATAATACAAATTTCCTACTTGTCTCGTCAATATAGTTTCTAAGCTTATGTCTGTTTCTGGTCTCACTATTCTGTCTGTTGTTCTGAATGTCTGCACACCTTTTTCTCAGAACTTTTTAAATCATTATATAAATTAGGCCACAGGACACATTACTTAAGGATTTCTCTTATAACTGGGTATTTCTGAGGCTTTTATAATCATGAATAATGCTTCAAAACACATCTTAGTGTCTGTGACCATTAATATTGATTTCTCAAGTTCACTGGATTAAAAAAACACCTAGTAGATTAGTGAGGCATACTCTTGCATGTGTCTAGAAAGGGCATGGAGGTATGACTTTCAGAACTATATACAGTCCCTAGCCAGTTCCCGTCAGACACTGTTCCTCTGCTCTGCTTCTCGGCCACCATGAGCTCAGCTGCTTTGCTCTGCTATGCCCTTGCATCATGGCCTTGGAGCCAGCTGTCCATGGGCTGAATCCCTTTAAAACATAAGCCAAATGAAACTTCACCTCTTTTAAGTTGTGCTGATACTTTTTGTGTCCAGTAATGGGAAAACTGAGTAATGCAGAAAATTGGTAAGAGAAGTGAGGTTGTTACTGTTACTATACCTGACCATGTGGTTTAAAAGTCTTGGAACTGGCTAAAGGAAGGAGTTTGGAAAAATTTGGAAATAGGAGCTAGAGAAGCTCTAGAATGCTATAAACAGAGTTTAATGTGAGATTCTAGTCAGAGCTCAGACTAGAATGTTTGCAGGAATATGGACAGTAAAGGCCAGGTTCAGGAAGTTTTATTGGGGAAAGGATTCCACCGGCATTTGAACTAGATGCTGGCAGAAAATTTGTCTACATTTTGCCCATGTCCTGAGACTATGGGGGAGACTGATATTCCACTGGTAGAGGAAATTTCAAGACAACCCAACATTCAGGATCTGGTATGGATACCTGGCTGCTCCTTTAGCCAGATTTATTGTGAAAATGAGACAAAAGGCAGAGCAGAAAAAATTGAAACATTTCAATTTTGGCCCAGAAAGAATCGTATAAATTTGGGGCCAAAGAGGGTGTGGCTGCTAATGAGATTAGCATCACTAAAAAGAAACAAAGTAGCCTGGGAAGCACAAGGTCCCAAGTTGGATCCCTGGTACCAAAACAAAAGAAACAAACAAAGTATTTTGTACAGAGATGAGAAGAAAGATTCTTTGATGGCATCTCAGGAATTACAACAACTCTACCCACTGCAGACTAAGGGGTAACTAAAGTGTCAACCTTCTATTTGAAAAGATAGTCACTAGGACCCCTGCTCAAGAAGGGCCTACTAGGAAACTGGTCCCCTGGAATTCATGTCATTATGCTCAGCCACCCAGCCACTCAGAGGCCACTGCATCCATGGTCTATGGGAGCCTTGCTATTGCTTCTGCTGACAGCAGACCTTGGTGTTGTCCATGTGATACTGGTTTTACTGAAATGCTGAATGCAACAGTTGTTGGGTCATGGAGGTTTCCACCCAAACTTCTAAGGAGCCCCTAAGAAGGAAGTTGAAATGAAACCAAAGGTTCACAAAGTTGAAGAAGGAGCATCTACTAAGAAAATCTGCAGCCTGAGAATGGAGCCAATTCTAAAGAAAAGCTATATGGGCTGCATCCAGCAAAGCCAAAGGAGTGAGATCACCCAGGACCTATGAAACTTTCATCTCCACCATATGCCCAATGCTAGACATAAACTACAGGACTTAATGCTTGCCATGCTGGGTTTCAGTCTTGCTTTGATCTATTTTAGTTGTCTATTCCTCTACTCCTCCTTTTTGGAATAGGAATTTTTATCTTGTTGCTTGGGCTTATGTAACTTGTTTTTTATTTTTACAGATGTTCACAGCTAAGGGTTCACCTTGAGTCTCAGAAGAAACTTGGGCTTTTAAAAAATATATTGGAACTGCTGAAACTTTGGGAAAGGATTACTGGATTTCTAGTTGTACATGAAAGAGCTGTATTATATTCGGTGGAATTATGAACTTGATATTTATTATCTCTATTTGAGATTGAGTAGGTTAAGGAGATGTGTTTGGGTGTGAAGTTGATAAAGGATGGATTGTGACCATTAATCCTGATTTTCAATGCTACTGAATGAAGAAACGCCTAGTAGATTAGCAAAGCATGCTCCTGGGTGGAGCATGGAGGTGTGACCTTGAGTACTACATATGGTCTCTAGCCCAGTACTCTCTGGCACTGTTCCCCTGTTCTGTCTCCAGGACACTGTGATCCACACAACTTTCCTCTGCCAAACCCTTGCACCCTGAAGTTTCTGCCTTGGAACCAGCTGATCATGGACTGAATCCCCTTAAAATGTGAGCCAAGTGAAATAGGAATGCTAACTAATACACTGCCTGAACCTGAGTAGGTTCTTTATGTATAATTATTTCACTGGCAGTAAATACCAAAACTGGAATTACAAGCAAGAGGAATCAATATCTTCCAATTTCCTACTGTACTGGTTAATTTATTTAGAAAAAAAACTGGTACAAATTTACATTTCTATCATCCAAGTACAAGGTTAGACACTTCACTCAATTCTTTCCAGGTATCCCCCCATCTTTGTTAGTAGGTAAAAATCAGAATTTCTTTATATTTTTTATGATTATGAATCATTTATATGTTTTATTTGTCATTTGCCAATTTCCTAACATTGAATTCTTCTAAATAAAATTTTCTATCAGATCAGTCCTTTTATCAGTGCTATTTGTACAAAATCTTGCCAAAATTTGTCTCTGAAATGTTTTATGGAAAGAGCAGATAAAACTCAAATATGTGTTCCTTCCCACATCTTATATCACTTCTAAGCTTTAAGATTTATTCTTTATGAACTGGTTTTAAAAATATCTTTTCTTTTATAAATGACTTAACCTTTGAAATGATAATTTAGACCTTCTGAAGCTCATTTGTACTTATCAGAAAACAAAGATCCAAACTGATTTGAGTATTTTCAAGAAACAGGAACATTTTAGCATTTAGGTACTATCTCTTTAAGCTTAGCTTAAAAGCTAAACTTGAACTGGAGGTGTGATGAACTGGATGAACTGGAAGTGTGTTTCACTGCTGAGAAGCAACTCTGTCTGTCTGAATACCTGGAGATGTATCTAAATGCCTACAAATGTTTTTGTTTGTTTGTTTGTTTTTGTTTTTTGTTTTTTGTTTTGGTACCAGGGATAAAACTCGGGTCCTTATGCTTGTGAGGCAGGCAGGGAACCACTGAGCTAAATCCCCAGCCCATGCCTACAAATGTTTTTAAGTGGTAGATAATAGTTAACTAGGCATTTCTTTCCTAACAAATGCTTTTTCACTCTATTTGTTTTGAAAATAGTATATTACACGGGAGTCATAAAATTGAGCACAGAGCATATTATTTTCACATAGACGCCTATAGATTTTGTGTTTATTTAAAACTTTCTGTTTTCTTGTATCTTTGCCTGGTTCTCTTCTACTGGATATTGGTTTCCTACAAGTAAAGGAGTGGAGGGGCTGGACGTAGCTCCAGGGACTGCAGGCTGACATCATTCCATCATTGGTGACATTCCCATAGTAAGAGAACCTGCCTTTTTTGATATCAGAATTTAGAACTCCAGGGAGGTATTAAAAGGTATTAAACGTGGTAAAGCCACATGTTCACTTGTACAGTTTGGGTAGTGAATGAGGTGGGGACAATTGGCAACCCCAAGTGGGGACCAAACAGAATGAAAGAACCCTACTCCCCAAAAGAAAATAGGGTATTGCTCCCAGAAGGAAAAAGGATGATGACAATGAAAATAACAGCAGACAGGTACTAATGTTTTAAAAAAACATATCTATTCTCTTTTTAGCTGACAGCTAGTCAGTGGCATAATGTTGATGAACTGCTATCACATTTGAGTTGTATTGGTACCTAACTGTGACACCTTAGGAGACCATGCCACATGCCTAGGATTCAGCTCTTTCATCTGTGAAATGTGGCTTGCAGAAGTGCCTGCCTCCTCTGCCTATATGAAGATTAAATATAATTACACAATGTAGCAATTTCAGCCTATCAAAAGAGGAACTCATCTGTTCTCCCAAAGCCTTCTTCCTATATTATTCTATTTGATTATCTTTTTCAGACTTCTATGTACAAAATCTTGAAATGGTCAGTTTTCCCTTACTTACTTGCCAAGTCTTGTTAATTCTACTTGTATTATGTTTTTGGAAATGCCCTTTCCCCTTTCTTCTTCTCCCATGTGTCCAATTCATCTCCCATCTGCCCTATTTCAAGAATTTCCTGACTGATCTGCTATTCCCCAACCTCAATGCTGCAATCTAACTTTCTTCCTCTAATAGACTGGTCTTTCTAAATGTATGACTGATAATGACAGCCCCTGCTTCAGCTGTCCTACAGAAGATGTAGAATAAAGAACAAACTCCCTAACTTGTCAACCAGATTCCTTTTCAGATTATCTACCATGAACTAATCTATACAAGTTCCATTGGAGACTCATCAGAATATTCATGGTTTCTACACACCCAAAAATCCATATTCTTCTATCCAATTTTCTGCCTCTTCTGTGCTCACTAAAACAGCATATATCCTTCAGGGAAGTTTAAATTCCTTCTCTGACCCGACCCTCACAGCCAGAATAAGTCACCTCTTAATTTCAGACCCAACAACTCCTTTTAAAAAAAATACATAAATAAGAATTTAAAAAATAAAACTTCTCTGTTTCTACTTTGCACCAGGCATTCTAATAAGCAAGTTATACATTGTAATTTATTTAATCTCTATTAATTAGTTCTCCTAGCAACCTTGTATTTTATAAAAGAGAAACGTGGACTAATTAAGATTAAGTGATTTATCCCAGGTCTTACTGCAGCAGAGTAAATTTAGAATCAGGATCAGAATCCAGGGCTTTGAGATTCCAATATCAATATTTTTTTTGTTTTACAAAATAATTTCTGTAATTAGTTGTTTATACATATCTCCTTCAGAATATTGCAAGCACTTAAAGAGCTAATACTGTGAATAATCTATTTGGGTTCACTCCTTTAATCTTGCAAACACACACACAAATACACACACACTCACACACACACACATACATACAGCCTAGTTATGTTTCTTCCACAACAATTTGTCTCAGACGATGAGGAAGTGAATAAATTGTCAAGATTCATTCAAAAATACCCATTCAGTTCTTATGATAAATATTAATGACAAAAGGAGTATGAATATGTCTGTTCCCATGGAATTTTACAAAGGTAAAAAAGAGCAACAAAACAGAATCAGTAGCACAATCTATGAGTCTAGGAGTAGCTCAATTGTGAGGCAAACATAATTGCAGTGTATTTTCCCCTTCCTCTAATAAAAAAACAGGTCTTTCCATGCAAAGAACAAGGATAACTAATTTGAGCTACAGCACCAAAAACAGATGGAATCCATCAAAGAGAGTATGTATCCTGAAAGGCTTTGTTATGAATACTTCTCATGTTATCCTCCTGCCTGGAAGATTCTTTTCCTTTTGACTGTGATGCTTCTCATTCAAACCCAGGCCGTTAGTTCCATTCTGCACTGTCTTCCTGCATTGTTGGCTGCCATGGCCATTAGGGCACCTTGGTTCCTGCTTCTTTCCAGTGCTGGTCCTCTAGTCTCCCATTGGTTCTGTGAATACCTAATGCTCCAATCAATATCCTTTCAATCAACATTTTTCTGCTTAACATGTTCATGATAGGGCTGTTATTCATATATCTCACCACTGGGGAGCTCTGAACCACAGGTACTGCATGCATGACCATCCCCATCAGGTAGCATGGGACAGTCCATCGGGTGGGACAGGCTACCTGATGGGACAGTCGGCCATGCACCACTGGTGTGCAAGCCAGGGGGAATGTGTCAAACCATTCAAAGATTCTGTGGCATGAAATCAAGAACCCTGCCTTATAAAATTTCAATTTCTTAGTTAACGCACCAAATCACCAAACCACTGCCCTAATTCCTACATCTCTATTTCTTTCCATTAAAAAATAATACTCATTGTTTTTACAGAAAGTAAAGTATTCACTCATGACAAGTATATTTACAGATAAATACAGCAGTGGTAGGAAAAAATAATCCTAATCTTCATAGAGTTTAGAATACTTTTGATATTTTTGTTATAGGTGACCAAAGGATATAACGTGTGGTCTTGATAAGAAAGTTAACTGGAAACAGTTAAAATTTATCTTCCTTAAATATTTCCCAGAGGAAAAGCCTTGTAGGAGTGACTGTTGCCCTTTCAAAATGATCAACAATTTAAACAGATAGCTGAAATGTCAAAGTTCACCAAAAGTAAAAATTATAGGAATTTTTTGGTTTGTTAGACTAGAATTTAAAGAAAACCTGAGAAACAACAAGCCTATAATGTAGATACGCATGGAGAAGGAAGGATGGAAACATATATGGTCAAATATTTTTAGAAACAGCAAAACAAAAAAAAAAAAAGCACTTAAGAACCATGTTTAACACACAAGGAGAATGGATGATCATATTGAAAAGGATCCCAGAGGAAAAGAAAGCAGGAGAAAGAAAGGCCAAACTTCTCCATGTGTCCTCCAATCTCTGGAGTTATTATTGTATCCAGGGAGGGTGGGACAAGCATAGCTCAGGGTTGCTATGTAAATTCCTAAAATGCATCATGCAGGCATCACAAAGAGCAGGTGGGTACTGCACGATATTCTTCATGAATGAAGGAGAGATTTGTTAGGAAAAATTTAAAAATAAGGTAATTATAGAATTCCTTTACCTTCTTTCTGGAAAGCTAGTAATTGTGATTTCTGCCAATTTAGATTAGAAATGTTTAAAAACTAAAGAATCCAATTTAGAGTACTCTCTTTAAAAGTCAGCTAGATTTATCAACAGAAGAGAAGACTATTGTCTAAAGTGTCTTTCTGTTGTTTTATTCTTCTTCCTATCCTCTACAGAAAAAGAGTGAATACATTAAAAGAAATGCTAATGATGGCAAACTCTGCAGTTTTCACTAATGCTTTAAGTAGGCTTTTTATAGAACAGCAAAAAAGTGAACTATAAAGTAGATAATATTGTTAAAAAGTATCAACAATAAAATACTCCATCTGACTATGGCATGGGGCTGGGGAGGGTGAGTCATGTGGTATGTGAAAACTACAATATGATTTGCACCTGGGAATTTGTCTTTGTTGTAGTGAAAGTAACTGCAGAGGGACAGAGCTGACTGGTAAGTGTGAGGAGTGAAATTAGACCAGATGAAAGAGGTGCTTATTGTCCTTCCTTCCTTCCTTCCTTCCTTCTTCATTCCTCCCTTCCTTTCATCTATTCTTACTTTCCCAGTTTCCCCCTCTAAAGAGTAAGAATCGTGTATTCTTGGCTCACCACTGTGCTAGAATCAGAGTAGGCACTTACAGTTACATGAATAGTTTACCTGCGTATGTCATACAGAAAGAGAGCTATACAACCAGTCTATTCAATCAGCAAATATTTCTTAAGCACCTGCATATTCCAGGCATGAGAACATGAGACAGACGAGTTCACTCACTCACTGTCTTCATGCAGCTACATTTAGCCAAGGGAGACTGAGGATAAACAGACACCCTAGCAGACAAGAAAATTTCAGGCTGTGATAACTGCTGGGAATGAAATTAGAAAGGTAATGTAAAAGAGAGTTCTGATGGGCTTGTTCAAAATGGTCTATTGACCAAAAATACCAAAATAATCGAGAGACCTTTTCAGTAAAAATTTTATAATTTTTTTGTATCCTGTTCTTCAAGATCTTCAATACATCCAGAGCCAGTCACCCTTAGACTTCCCTTAAATGGAAGGTTCACTGACTTGCTGCACTGAAAATAAGAATGCCTCAATGCGTGAGATTAAAATAAAGACTGATATTTCCTGCTCTATGTGTTTTTGAGTTTTCAGTTTCCTTTGTCATCTGTTATTTTCTCTACAATAAAAACAGTAAATTTTGCATTGTGTATATGACATAATTTGCCCTTTGAGCCACATCATGCCTATGTCTAAGCAAAACCCTGATCCTGGGTCAGAATGACCAGCCTAGGCTTAGCAACATTCACAGAGCAGGAGGCATTTTGGAACCACACTAGGGTTCTGCTGGCAAGAAAAATAGGAATAGGACACCATTTCTGTTTGCTATGCTGCTATGTTCTCTATGTGTGTCCTACCTGGCAGATTGAATTTCCTCCCAGCACCTGCCTCAGATTTTTTGCCTCAGTGACAATAAGCACCTTCTTGATCTGGTCTAATTTCACTGCTCACACTTTCCAGTCAGCTCTGTCCCTCTGCAGTTACTTTCACTACAACAAAGACGAATTCCCAGGTGCAAATCATATTGTAGTTTTCACATACCACATGATTCACCCTCCCCAGCCCTATACCACAGTTAGAAACAAGATCCCAAACATTTTCAGCAGCGCTAAGATGTTGTGCAGCCAGCCTTCATGTTCTTTCAAACCTGCCTATGTGGTCATGGAAACAAGAGTAAGAAACCTTGAAAGATTAAAAATACAATGACTAGAGATATAGTTGGGTGAGGCAAGAGTCTTGTTTGCTTTAAGTACCTGTCAGGTGCTGAAGGAATTTGCTGAAGAGATCTGTGAGCACAGAGCTGGGAAAAAGGCCAAGAGCCTGCTTTGATTAACCTTGCAACCCTCCACCAGGACCTTTCTTCTCATAGCATAAATTCTGGTGGGCTCTTTACTGGCAGAGTGTCTACACTCAGAGAACATTAATTCTTAAGTCAGTGTCAACCTGGAGAGATGTCTCTTGTGATCTGCTGCAGGGCACTGTTCACGTTGACACTTCCAACAGTGATGTGACAGCCCAAGACATATAGATGACACACTTATCTTGTGCAACAGTACAGAGCCTAGAGGAACACAGGATGTAGTGAATAAGAGGATCTGGTCCAGATAAAGTGGCATAAAGGGAATTTAACAGCGTAATATTTAATAAACCCCACCTTAACTTCCAAAATGAAAAAAATTCATGAGAATAGGTGGGAAGAATATGATGAAACATTGATACAATTAAGATTAGGAGTTTTAATTGACCACTAATAATAGTAGTAATAATGATCATGACAATAAATGCTCACATTTTTAAGAGTTTACCATACACTAGGAACTGCTCTCATCATTTAAAATGTGTTAATTTATTTAATCTGTACAAAAAGCTTAAAGTACATTATTGTCACTCGCAGTCTATAAGTGGAGAAACTAAGGCACAAAGATATAAACAAAATGTATCAATGTAATATGATTGCCAAAAATATTAATGCAATCATGATGTAGTTTTAAGTGTCTTAAGCTCAGTATATTTTATTGATACTCCAGACTACCCAAAGGCAGGAATTGTGCCCCAGTTATGATGTTATAACTTATTCCTCCCATATGGAAATAACTATGTAAAATGAACTGTCCCTTATTATTTTGGAACACCCAAAATATGGTTATTTCAGGGGTGTGGTGACATCAAGCAAATTATAACCATGTAATTGGGGGGCAAGAGGTATTGATTAACTTTTTTTACATTTTTTTGGTATATGTTTGCAGCATACAGTGATTACATTCCTCATGGGGAGTTAGTACATGGACATAACACATCTTTTTTTCATCCTCTTCTCCTTAAACATATGACTTTGTGTTTTCAATAATTTCTACACCTATTTTTGCATTTGTTTTAAATTGCCTTCGGTACAATGCGTATCATAATTATATGTAATAAATTAACTGAAGATTTTACTTTTTATTTTCTTATATAATTTAGCTAATTTTATATTTATAAAGTTTATTTCAGGTATTTTATGTTTTATTTGAATTTAGGTTTTGCTTGCTTGTTGTTCGCTGTTATTTATTGTTGTAATTTCCTCCTAAATTCAGTTTTGGCCATTTTCCTTCCATTTTTACCATCTCATTATATGCCTACTTTAAAACTATTCATCATTGTTTAGTCTTCATTCCTTGAATTGCCAATTAGTCATCAAACAGCTAACAAGTCACTTTTAAAACATCTTTCTATCAACTCTACCTCCTTCTCAAGAAATTAAACTACAATCATGTAATTTTCAAAGAAAAAATTCTGTGTTTTACATTTATTTTAGTCAACAATTACCTTTTCTAGTAGATACAAATCATTTCCCTACATTTTAGAGAGACTGACTAACTTGCCCAGAATCTCAAGGTTCATGAGTGATGAGTTAGAATTTGCCCCAGGCCCTGTGTATTTGTTCAGTAAGATGCCCTTCTCTCAACCCTGACCTCACTGAAATGAAAGGAAGGCATAGTACAATATAAGCTGAAAATAGTTTCAATATCATTTGGAAAGCATGCCATTTCATTCCTGAAGAGTAACTTCACTGTGATATTGAGACATCCTTGACTATGATAACTGAAGACTCATCAGTCTTGCTTCAGTAGTAAAAGCTATGATGAGGACCAAAGAGTCATCATTCATGTAGGTCTCTTTTGTATCCAACAAAATAAATCACAAAAGATCCTGCAGCCAAGTCTAGTCTAACACACTGAGTTATCCTCATGTATCTGCAGGGAATTGGTTCCAGGTCCCCTCCCTCCATGGATACTAAAATCCAAGGATGTCAATTCTCATATAAAATGGAATAGTATTTGCATATAACCTATGCAGATCCAGCTATATACTCTAACTCATCTCTAGATTACTTGCAACACCTAATAAGATGTAAATGCTATCTACATGGTTGTTACACTGTATTATTATTTAGCGAGTAACAAGAAAAGTCTATATACATTCAGTACAGATGCATTTTTTTCTGACTATTTCCCCACTGGCAGTTGGCTAAATCTGTGGATGCAGAACCCAAGGATACACAGGGAAATCTTGTACTCTAAACGGTTGAATGGAGGCTAACTTCCTAGCTATAGTACCAGTCCTATTTCTACAAAAGAATCAAATGAGTCTTCTAGGAGGTGCAGCTAGAGGAATTTGAGCCTTCAAAATGAAAGTACCCCTATCTTCCACCCTGCTTTCGTTCAGGGAGATGACACAATGGAGTATCAGGGGTTTTTTGTAAGAAAGAAAACTGGACAAAGAGTGAAAAAGCAGATTTGGCTCATGCCCTGTTCTCAGTGCCTCAGTTTCCAAACCTGGGAAATCATTCTATTTTTCACAAGATTCCAAGAACCCAATAAAATTATGTTAGGTGGAAATTATTATGTGTATGGTGGCAAGTATTTAAAAATCAGCATCACTGCTAGTAATTCAACTATTTTAATCAATAAAAATTATAATTAACCATTATCATCACGTCTCCCTCATATCATATCAAATTTATACTGTGAGAGGTCAGACACATACAATCCTGGTTTATAAATACACTGCCAACATCCAACACACACCATTTGCCTATTTGTCATGTAGAATCACTGTATCACTGCTCCACACTCATGTACAAAGCCTAGGGAGCGGGCCTGGCTTCACATATATGTGACCTGGCCAGTCACAGGGCACTTTGTTCAGAAGGGCCTTGTGTTTAATTTTCCACTGTGCTCACCTTGAAACCATTATCAGTATTTGAACAAAGTATCTTGCACTTTTACTTTGTGCTGGACTTTATAAAACATGAAGCCAGTCCTGCCAGTATACATAAAAGCTGAGTCTGAGGTTCCCAGGGGTGGAGGAGTTTGAGAAAAGGTGAGCTCACTGGCGGAAGCTCCTGGTTACCTGTACAAGGAGGAGGCAGAGAAAGAATCTTAGAGACCTCGAATATAATTCAGACCCACTCTCCTTTTGATTGAAGAAATTGAGGTACCCAGAGTTTCAGCAATTTTCTCAAGCTTCCTAGCACACCAGTGCTATGTTCTCTATGTTCTGTCTAATAAATGACCCGGCCTGGTACATGAGCAGATACTGTCACAGAACTGTTTTGTGTCACAGACGTCTCTTTCCTAATCAGCTCCTCCTTTTCTACTGCTCTGTGGGCCACAGCTCTTTTGTATGGTAACTGCTTCACCTTTTCCCAAAGGCCTTGAAATCAGTCATGAAGAAAATGGAATGATCCATTATATCAATCTGAGTGTTATGGGGGGTTGAGGATTTGGGGGTTTTTTGGGGGGTTGTTTTTTGCCATTTATCTTCAGTTGTTGCCAGGCTGCTAGAAAAATGTACCTGAGAATAACCTTCAAACAAATGCTGTGTACTGTGCGTTGATGGTTCTGATTCAGAACACATGTGGGGTGTTCTGTCATCTATCTATTAAAATGTTTCCAGAGGATGAAGACTCATTGATAGATAATGTCTTGTTTACAAGTGCGTCCTTGGATATCAGATGCTTCAGTCACAAAGCATTTGAAATGCCTTTTGCTCCAATCATTACTTTATGTTCACTTCATATAAATAAGATCAGATTGTGAATGCAAATCATCTTTCAAGTTAGCTGATTCAGGCTGTCAGAACTCATGGAAAAATGATCCAGACAACAGGTGGTGAAAGTTAGCCATTAGACTGGGAACAGGAAATGGCACTGAAATATGTGTAAGAATTAGTCAATATCCCACCTCCCTGGTCAGTCACATTCAACGTGTTTGTAGTATTTTTAGGTATTCCTTTGTGAACTAGTCTTTTAGTTGTTGCCATAGTGATTGTGACATGCATTCTATTTCTGAATTTATTTTAACTGGTACATAAAAATATATAAATTGTACATATTAGTGGGGTACCATATAATCTTTGGATATATGTATACATTGCATGATGTTTAAATGAGATTAACATATTTATAGCCTCAAATATTTGTCATTTCCCTGTTGTGATATATTATTGTTACCTGCAGTCACCCTACTGAACAATAGCACTCTGAATTTCTTGTTCTTATCTAACTGCAACTTAGTGCTCACTGATCCACCTCTCCCTGTCCTGGCCCATTCCTCACACCCCACCCTCCCAAACTGTGCTAACCACCATTCTACCCTCAAATTCTATGAGATCAACTTTTTGGGACTCCACATGTGAGTGCGATTATGTGCTCATTTGTCTTTCTGTGCCTGGCTATTTCACTTAACACAATGATCTCTGGCTCCATCTATGTTGCCACAAAGACAGGGTTTCATTTCTTTTTATGGCTGAATAGTATTTCATTGTGGGTGTGTACTGCATTTTCTTTATCCATTTATCAGATGACAAACATTTAAGTAGTTTCTGTTTCCTGGCTCTTATGAATAGTCATCCAACGAATGTGGGGGTGCAGATGTCTCTTCCACATACTGATTCATTCCCTTGGATGTATACCTCACAGTAAGATTGCTGGATTATTAGTAGTTCTTAATTTTCTCAAAATTTTCATACTGTTTTCCATAATGGGTGAACTAATAACATGTATTCTTAGTTTATCACAGTTTTACCTTGAATTAATATTATATCTCTTGATATATAACATAAGACACTTTAGCAGTTTGATCCCATGCATAGACTGTCCTTTCATTACTGCTAAGTTTACTTCTACTTAGGCTATAATTCCACAACACATTGTCCTTAATTTAAATATGAACATTCTGTTGATTTTAAATAATTTAAAAATGAGTCTTCATATTTATATACACACCAACAGTATCCTTTATTTGTATTTATTTCCAGTGTATCTAAATTTCCATTTGGCATAATTTCTCATCAAGTGGAAGAACTCCACTTTAGCATTTCTACTACTATCAACCTCCAAAAATGAATTCTCAGTTTTTATTTACCCGAAACTGTTTTTATTGTGTGTTCCTTTAAAAACCACATTATCTTTAATATAAAATTCTAGATTGGGTTTCCAGCACTAAAAAAGATATCATCATTCCAGTTATTGTCAGTCTCAAATGTCCAGTGATGGGTCAGATATTTCAAACACTTCTTATCATTTTTACCCAAAAATAATTCTTGCCGTTTTTATTCACTGTGTTTCTTTTTTATCTGAGTGACAATAAGATATCCTTTTGTAGATGTGCCTAAGAATTTTTTATTTACTGAGATTCCTACATTGGTGGATTACTATTTTAGATCAAATCTGAATAATTTTCAAAGTTTCTTCTACTATTTTTTTCTGTCTTTTCCCTGTCAAGGGCTACATTAAAGCTATATCAGACTTTGATTCTGTCCCTTAGAGCACTGAAAATTTGTTCATTTTTCAAATCTGTTTTTTGGTTTTTTGCCTCATTGTAGATGATTTCTACTGTTTTCTCACCATATTGTTCACTTTCTTACTGTTGTTTTTAGTGTATGACTAATTTCATCCAGAATTTTTTTCTATTTTAGCTACTATATATTTCACTGCTTAAATTTCTATTTGCTTAGTTTTTTTCCTCTTAAATATTATTATTTTCCTGAAAATCATTTCTTTACCTATTATATTTATCTTTTCTCAGACTTTTCATGTATTTATTATAATAAAGTACTTCTCTGCTAATTTCAATATACACATTATGCATAGACCTATGTCTATTATATTATCTTTTCTAGGTGATGACTAGTAAATTTTTACCTGCTCTGGTCAAAATAACTTTGATAATATAGTGGCATTTTGATGATTCATTGTACAATTTTAGAATTTGTTACCTTCCTTTGAAGAATGCTGAGTTTTGTACTGGCCAAAATTAAATTATGATGAATCAACTTCAGTATATTGAGAGTTGATAATATGTTTTATGAGAATATGCTGATTTTGGTTAAGCTTTTAGTTTTAGGGAAAAATCACTCAGTTCTACTACAGTCATCTGTATCATTACTTCTTTCATATGAGATGGTAAATACTCAATGTTTAAGCCTATTGCACCACATATGAGTGAGGGAGATAATGTGTTTTTATGTGTAAATCTTTAAAAAAGGAAGAACGCTGTAAAAAGTGACATTATTAAAATTTCTAAAATTTTGGCTCATCTATTGGCAAGAATAAATTGCTGTGTGATTTATAAATTTAGAAATTCAGTGAAATATAAGAAAAATTAAATTCAGAAATAACTGAAGTTCACTTCTACCCAGGACTACTTGAAAAGTAAAACTCAATGTCTACACATATTATAGACACAAGAATTTGGAAAAGATTAAATGGAGACATAAGCTAATTTAAACTGGTAATGGTTCATCTCACTTGAAGAGTACAAACTTCACTAACCTTCCAAAGGAAAAGAAAGAAAAGTGGGGAGGACAACACTGCATCTTAATATTATAGATTTAAAAGACACCTGATTAAATAACGAATTACTATAATGAAGTCTTCAAATAGTGTTCATGAAAACACTTTAAATTCAGTTCACTCATAGAAAAATGTCCCTACCAACAAAAACAACACCCTAACAATACCTGAAGGAGGAGGGATGCAGTTTTCTGGAGAAGGTCTGCTCCGCTACAAAATGAATATGCAATAGCCTACTGTTCCCTTTGCACAGTTTCTTGTTCTTTGCCCTCTACTAATGCTACGGTACATGTTCACCCATCCCCTGGTATGGCCACAAAATCCAAGTCTGAACAACTGGCCTCCTGGTCAATGTAACTGATTTAGGAATGAGCTGGTTGCCCAAATAAATGGAAAGAGACAAAATCCTAGAAATTTGAAGTAAAAAGTTTGTAAGATGAAGTATTCTTGGAGGAGACGGCGCTCCTGCGGGCTGTGCAGCTGCGCTGGGACCCCGCGGTCATGACCCTGCAGCTCCCTGAGGCCAAGCGAGGCAGCCGCGGACAAAGGAGCATGTCGGGACAGAGGAGCGCCAGTCCCGTGGCCACCTGGAGGCCCCGCGCCTGGCAGGGCCCACCGGCACTCCAAGGCCGCCAGCTAGGCTGGTGCTCCCCACGTGGCCCGCAGGCCCAGTCCGCAGCATGGAGCCATCCAGGTGCCCCGGGGGCAGCACATTGCCACCATTGCTCCTTCTGCAGCTCACGTTGCTCGCCATGCTTGGAAGAGGAGGAGGAGGTGGTGGTGGCGGCAGTGGGGTCACGGAGCTGCCCCCGGGCTGCAAGCAGGATGGGTGGCCCAAGGGAGCAGCAGAGCAGAGGCACCCACAGAGGGCAGGGTGGTGTGCAGCAGCCTGGAGCTCGCACAGATCCTGCCCCGACACGCTGCCCAACCGCACAGTCACCCTGGACTGGAGTCATGGCTGAGAGGGGCCAACGAATGCCAGCCATGCACCGGAAGGTAATGGCCCCCCGAGGAACACACCGGATGCAGCTGGAGTCCATGGCACTCCTGCCACCACACACAGGTGCTCAGGCCTCGGGTCCAGCGGCCGCTGGGCTCAGCTCTGAGGCACAGCTACAGCTTCTGCTGTGATACTGAAGAAAAATTGTGAGAAGAGAAATCTTTGCCATATTTCTGATCTCAGCAAGAAAGATTTGTGCCTCTCATCATGTACAGCAGCGATGGTATCCATCAGTGTCTTGTAGATGTTCTTTCAAGGCATACTACTGAGAATGTCCATTAATGGAACGTTGCTCCAAGAATGATGCAGGCAGGGTCAGCTGAAGAAGCCACGATGTAACCAGACTCATGGTCACTAATACTGAAGATATGTGAAGTCTTTATATTCTGAGATGGTTCCTTATGCAGTGAGAATTGAACCAGGATGCTGATTTCTGTGATGACATCAGGGTCTGGGAGTGAGGGATACAAGGAGCTGTGCTGCCTCCTCCTGGACATCAGAGAGCCCCTGTGATGGAGGTGCAGAAGCCACACCAGCCCTAGGCACAGGATCTTGCTATGTAGTTTGGGCTGGCCTTGAACACAGTATGTAGCTGAGGCTGACTTCAAAGGCATATCCTCAGTCTCCTGGTGCTGGGATTACAAGCATCCTCCACCACATCTGGAAGCAGTTAACAATTTGCTGGCAACAAGTGACCTGATACTTTCTTCCTTACAAACGCTGCAGCTCCCGGCCAGTTGCACAGTCATGAAGGGTAAACAAGCGGTGCTCCGAAGGGGACTGTCCTGTAAGAGCTATCTTCTTCAGGTTCACGTCTTTGCAGATCCTGAAATCAAGATTTCAATAGCTCAACATTGCTGGCATCAGGTTGACCCTCACGTAGAAGAAATTTGTTATACAACTTTCTAGAGTAGGCCCAGGGACAGCATAGCCACATAAAATCCTCAGATGCACTTCACAGTGCAAAACAGCAAAAAATTGGAGGAGCAGAGCCCCCCCAGTGCCGAGGAGGTGAGCTGCGTGGGTGCCAGCAGCACCGCTCTCCCCCACCCCGGAGGCTGCGCTGGGACAGTATTTGGATCCACAGCACAGAGGCGCAGGGGGTCATAAAGGACATTGTTCTGAGCTCCAGAAGATAGAACAGAAGTAAGGAGCAGAAAGAAGGCCTCTCTCAGGCTCCTTGATGAAAATGGAAGCCCACTGGAAAAGTGAAGAAAATCTCTGCAATAAAGGCACCCCAGACCACTGTAGTTGCACACTGAATCAGGCAGGATGGTGTGTGACTGCAGTCCCAGCACTCTGGACAGCTGAGGTAAGAAGGTCACATGGTGCAGTCCAGCCCGACCAATTTATGAGTTAGTGAAACCCTTAGTGGGTATCTGAAGTAAAATGTCTGAAGATAGAGTTCACTGAGGAGATGCAGAGTACAAGCCCCAGTAATGCAAAAGTGAAAAACTAACAGACAGATGATAAATAGCAAAAAAAATTCACAGATACTTGGACAAAAATAACAGAAGTGGCCACTGATTTATTTAGTATGAAGAAAAAAATGTCTGTCACGGGCAGAGATGGGGGAGAGTCCCCACAGTCCCTGGCCTGACTCTCCCGATGACACAGAAGGTTGTGGAAGAATCAGATAGAGACTGAAAGCATAGAAGCAAAGTTGTACTTTTATTCAGCAAGCATGCAAGAGTACAGCTGCCTTCTCACAGAGAGACAGGCAGGGGTGCCCAAAACGGAGCCACCATTGCAGGGGGGCTCAAGATGCTGGTTTTTATAGCAGTTGGGCCCTATCCTGCCTCTGGGCTGAGGGTGCCACTACCTGATTGGTTAATGATTAACTTAGCTCATTACTAGGGACAACAGGGAAGGGTCCTTTCAGGGGCTCTTTACATCTTAGGGCCAAGGTTCTTTTTCCTTTTGATCTTAGAAAACCAAGCTTTGCAGGGTACAGCGTGAAGAGGAGGTGCAGCCTCAGCAGACTGTCAGCTTTTTATGGGTGCTTAAGACTGTTCTGCCAACTATCTGAACTCCTTTGGGGAGGGGCTCATCTCTCCCTGCCTAGGACTCTCTATCTCTACAGGGCTATAGGCTTTTCTATTACATGGAGACTCAGGTTATGGAACCCCAAAGACATGAGCTCACTTCCTTGGCAACATCTCCAAACAGAACGTGGAACCCTTGGTAATGGGTGTCACAATCTAGTAACAGCCGTCTTCCAAGCTCACTTGGCTGGAGACGGTCAACAGCGAACATGCTGAGCTGCTTCTCCACTTCAAGAGGCCACAGCCTCAGGACTGCAGGTAGAGAAAGTATCTGTGAAAGGTTAAGAACACAGCTGACTCCATCCAGACACTGCACAACTGTCACAGACACCCCAGGGTCAGGTCTCCCTGGAAGTGACCACCAGTGACCTACCAAAATCAAGGTACCCCAGTGAAGTCTCCCTAAACCCAAGTACCAATGGCACAGAAACTAGGAAGAGTGTAGGGCAAATATCACCAGGCCCAGAAACACCCAGTAGCTCTGGGCAGGCCTTCCTAGAGCTGGGCACAGAAAACCTAGAGAGTCAAAGTCCAGGAGGTAGACTGAAGTCACAGCCACCAGCCCCAGAGAGACACTGAGAAGCCTGGTGTACATCCATCCAGGCCTGGGCACCACTATTGGAAACAACTTCACAGAGCCTTGCAGAATTCCGGCCAGTGTGGTCCCTGCAGGCAGTCAGGCCACTCTCATTCTCTGAGCCCTGCCTGCCTGTTTCCCGGGGCAGCCAACCCGTCTATGGTCCCTTCTTCCCAGCCACCTCCACCACCCACACCTCTACCCGATCAGCTCTGATTTTGGGAAGGGACATCATGACAAGGTCTCTTGAGAATTCCATCCACTTTGAGGACCTGTGTGATAAAGATCCAGATGTGTTGTGTTTGGACAATAAACAGCTTTTCACCACACCCTGGGTAGAGGAGGAAGGAGACCTGTATGCTGTGTCACCTCAGTTGGAGTTAGAAGAGGCCATTAGGCTTTCTGAGCTAAAGAAAGATTCTAAGCTCTTAATTCATTCATCGCCTGGTATACCAGAACATCCTAAAGTGCCTTATCCAGGAGAAGAGAAATCCATCCACCACAAAGCTGCAGGCTTCTGGAGAAAGCTGTATTATGCCAATGGCCACACTTTTCAGGCCAAATGCTTCAGCAGGCAAGCTCACTGTGCTGTCTGCACAGACCGTGTAGGGGCACTTGGCCTCCAGGTGTATAAGTGCACCAACTGTAAACTCTGGGTTCACAAGTGCCACAAAATTGCCACAATTGAATGTGGGCAGCGTTCTTTACCATCAGAGCCCATAGTGCCAGTCAATCCATCATCCATGGCTTCAAACCCTGCACACACAGTGATCCCACATAACTTTTCAACTCATGAGGCTTTAGAACAAGTTGATGAAGAGAATGAGGCAGGGAACACCAGGGAAAGTGGCAAAGCTTCATCTAGTCTAGGTCTTGAAGACTTTGACTTGCTCCCAGTGATTGGCAGAGGAAGTTATGGGAAAATACTGTTAATCCAACAGAAAGAATCAAATTGTATGTATGCAATGAAAGCAGTGAAAAAAGAGCATGTCAACATTGATCAGATACAGAAAGAGAAGTGCATTCTAGAGCAGGCATTCAATTGTCCTTTTCTAGTTGGATTGAATGCTTGCTTCCAGACAGAAAGCAGACTGGTCCTTGTTCTAGATTATGTCAATGGGGGAGATCTACTGTTTCATGTGCAGCAACACAGATGGCTTCCTGAAAAACATGCCAGGTTTTACTCCACAGAAATTAGTTTAGCAGTGAACTACCTTCATCAGCAAGGAATACTTTACAGAATTTTAAAATTAGAAAATATATTGCTTGACTCAGAAGGACACATTAAACTCATCAATTTTTGCTTGTGTAAAGAAGGCTTACAGCCAGGAGACACAACCCACACTTTCTGTGGCACTCCTAATTTCATGGCTCCAGAACTTATAAGAAGGGAAGATTACAGTTTCAGTGTGGACTGGTGGAATCTCGGAGTCGTGATATATATCATGATGATTGGAGAGTCTCCATTCCATCTTGATGAGAGCTCTGATAACCCTTATGAAAACTCAATCAAGCATTTCTTGCAAATAATTTTGGAAAGAGACACTGTCATATCTCGTTTTCTGTCTGTACAAGCTGCAAGTGTCCTAGAGGGTTTTCTGAACAAGGACCCAAAAGAATGACTGGGTTGTCATCCTCACAGGGGCTTTGCTGATATTCAGGAGCATCCATTCTTTCAAAATGTGGACTGGGACATGATGGAACAAAAGCAGGTGGTGCCTCCATTTAAACCAAATATCTCTGAGTGATTCGATTTGGACAACTTTGATCCTGAATTTACTAATGAAACTGTCCAGCTCACCCCAGATGATAATGACGTCGTGAGGGAGCTTGATGGATATGAATTTGCAGGTTTTGAGTATATCAATCATCTTATGATGTATGAAGAAGGGGTCTGATCCCCATTTTTCAACTATTCATTTTGCTAATGTTCCCACTTAATGCTTGGGAAAACTTGTTACCAGCCTAGACAGAATTAACCATTTCAGAGATGTCTGGAAGCTAATTTTAATTTATTGTTTTGAAGCTATATTTAGATGTAACACTTGATTCTTATAGTCTATAGTAGAGAATATGGAATTTTTGTTCATAGATTAGATTTTTATGAACTGATTTAAATAACAGTGAGTCAATTGCTTGTTAACCACACTTGTACGTACATTCCATTTGTTGAGTGGGACATAATGCCTAATACTTTTTCTTTTTACTTATGACACAAGAAAACAATTTGTCTTTTCAGTAAAATATCTTACCTACGCTCGTTTCTCTCCAACCATTTTTGAAACTGACCACCTTTTGGGGTGAGTTTATACAGTCTTCAGGAAAATCCAAAAACTACCAACAATTGTGACTAAAAACACATATACTTGGATCTTTTTTATATGAAGAAAATACAATATACCACTACAAGCTTTGGAAAGGTAATAGTTCTCATGAAATGGGGCATCTGAAAAAGATTAAAAGATAATTTATTAAATGTTTATAAATTTTAAATTGTTTTAAATTTAAAACTAGATCATTAACCAAAATTAAATTAAACTAAGATTGTACCATTATAACTTATTTACATTTAGATGATGATGGTTAGTTACCTTTCACATCCTTGGCATAAAAATGCTACTGAAACAGAAGGATGATATATAGCATCCTAATTTTAGTTAATGATCTAGTTTTAAATTCAGAATGATTTAAAATTTGTGAACATTTAAGAAATTATCTTTTAACCATTTTCAGATGCCCCATTTCATGAGAAATATTACCTTTCCAAAGCTTATACTCGTGTATTGTCTTTTCTTCATATAATTTAGTTTGAAACTAATGAAAACATCAAAGGAAAATATTTATAGACATTTTCCTGTTCATTTCTGAGGCACTGTACATTTCTCTTAATGCCTAGAACTTGTTTTAAAACAAAAAGCAGTATTCACAACATAAACTTATAGAGAATTCTAACATGTCAGGAATATGTTTAGGATCTCGCTTTTAAGTGTTGCTCTTTTCCGTAGGGCATTTCAGAGTGTAGAATAATCACCCTGGGTGTTTGTTTACCATGTTTATTACTGAGCCAACACTAGAACTCTTTTGGACTTTTGAACCTCATTTTGAGAAACACTTTCTTCAAGATATTCTTTTGTCCTCCAGTTAAATAGTAGAAAGTATGTTCATGGTATAATACTTTAAGATGTTACAAGCAGAAATTTACAACTTTATGAACATTTTTAAACAAATTTTACATGAATGACTTCATTAGATACCTTCCTTGTTCCCCTCAACAAAATCTTATTGGTTTTCTGCCAATGATATCCAAATGATGAGCATTTTTCTTTGTTGAGGTTTTCACCATTATTCAGGGTGGTCTTTAGCTTTTCAATTTTTTAAGTAATAAGATTAACTGTATATTTTATGGAGAGCTGCATTACAAGTACGTTTTCAACTATTTTTGCAGTATTTAAGTGTTATGTCAGTTCTTTTCGTGTCATACAGAAATTGTCTCAAAATATTCTTTAGGGGAATAAGTCACTTTATAGTTAGAATGGTTGACATTCTGGTGTTCTAAAAAAATTATTTGCATAATCCTGTAGTCAGATCATTTTATGCATATGCAGCTTGGGTTAAATTTCAAGTACTGTGTTCAGCACTGGTATATTTACTGTATACATTTGTTTTGTTTTGATTTCTATCATGTAGAACACTGCCTTGGTCATCATAATGTAATCTGTGTTGTGTTCTTCTTTTTTCATGTTACAGCCTTTTAATAAAACATTTACTATAAATTCAAAACAAAGAAAACACCAAATCCTTAACTTATATTTTGACCTTAGCATGTAGCAAGTACATACATTTGGAAACTTTTGATCATTATAAGGTCCATATTTTACCATGTATGAAATCTTGATGTAATGCAATTATCACTATATTAAAAAACAGTAATGTGTCAAAAAAAAAAAGATGAAGTATTCTTCTTTTCAGAGGGGTAGAAGTTAGGATATATAGTTGGAACTAGTATGGTCATCTTGCTTCTTGCCACTTCTGAGAATGAAGTAATATAGAAAGAAAGACTCCTTACAACTTCATTTAAACCTGAATCCAGCAATTCTGATATTCCAGAACTTTCAGTCAATTGAACTATTCAGTTATTGTCAATAGTCCCTTAAGATAGTTCCAGTTGAACTGGTATTACAGAATGAATGTTTATAATGACTCCCTCCCAAAATTCCTATGTTAAAATCCTAACCCTTAGTGTAGCTCTATGTGGAAAAGGGGCTTTCTCAGGATTAGTGTCCGAATGAGAAGAGACGTCAGAGAGCTTGCCTTCTCTCCATCTTTCCATGGACACGCACCAAGGAAAGGCCATACAAAAACAGAGCAGGCTGCTTTCTGCAAGCCAGGAAGGGAGCCCTCACCAGAAGCTGCAATTTCTGACATGTTCATCATTGACTTCTATCCTCTAGAGCTGTGAGAAAATGAATGCCTGTTTAAGCAGTGATATTTATTTCCAGCAGCCAAAGCAGACTAATGTAGCTCAAGGCACTTAAAAAGGTAAGTCTTGAGTAATACAGGAAGTAAGGGTTCAAAGGCATGTTTGTATTGTGGCCTTGTTATACCAATTCACTCTATTAACACACTTCACTTCAATTAAAACCCAAATGACATCAAAGAACCAATACTAAGACCAGCAAAAGACTCCACTGAAAATGAAAATGTACCGTGCCAAAAAAATCCTCTCAAATACACTTTTTAAACTTTAATTTTCCCTTTTCAAATGGTTCACAGGCAAAAATCAATGTTTCTGTTAAACCTAAAGGTCTGTCCAATTATCTTATTGGCACCAATTATTCATTTAACTATACATACATTAAGCTTAAACTAATTACATTTCTCTCAAACCAGAGCCATTTCAGACCTGGCCATTCAAGATTATTTCAAACTTGGCACAAGGAACTAACACTGAAAGTGGCAATGAAGAATTTGTTTCTGCAGGATAAGCTTTCAGACAATTTTCAATTTTGCAAATTCTAAATCTCAAAAGAGCAAAGCTAACTTATTCAGCCAGTATATTCCTTTACAGGATTTTAGGAATTAATGAAAAGTAGGATTTATATGAAAATCATATACCTAATCAAGTTACATATATATAATTCACCCATCTGTGTGTCTACATGTGTTGTATACATACTATATGTACCTATGTGCATATACTTGAAAGTACTCTTCCTCACTCTTACATTCTAATAAACTTTAAGGAAGAAGGGCACACATGTGCTTCTTGCAAACATCTTTTTTCACTCTCTCTCTGCCCTCTGTCCAGATGGGAACCTTTTTTGCTTTAAGAAAAATAGAATTTAATATATCAAATGTACTCTATGAGATTCACCAAAATATCTCTCATCTCATACTAAGATCCATAAAATACATAGCAAACTGAAACTCCAATAAATGCTATGCTACTTCTAACCCATTGGGAAGAGGAACACATTTTCCTAACATACTTCAAAGTATACTTAACACATACCAGATATCCACTAGAGAAGATTATTTTGTAGACTCAACTAAACACTCAAGACTACCATAGGCCACAGTTGGTATGTTAGTCAGCTTTCCTTTGCTATAAAAGTACCTGAAACAAATCCACTTTCAAGGAGAAAAAGTTTATTTTGGCTCATGGGTTCAGAGGTTTCAGGCCATGGTCACTTGACCTTTTGCTTTGGGCCTGTGGCAGCACAGTACATCATGGCAGGAGCACATAGGAGAGGCATGTTTACCTTATGCCATCCCAGAAACAAGAAAAGAGAAAAGAAGGCGACAGGGTCTCAACATCACCTTCAAGGCCACCCCTGCCCCCATGACTTAACTTCCTTCTACTAGGCCCTACCTTCTGAAAGTTCTACCATCTCCAAACAGTGACATGGACTGGCAATCAAGCCTTCAACAAGTAGTAGGCCTTTGGGAACCATTCACAATCCAAACTATAAGACTTGGCACCAGGCTCATGTGAAATAATGGTTCCCAAATTTAAGTCTGCATCACATTCACCTGAAGGGATTAACTGTTGTTCTGGGTCCTTCCCCTTCCATCTGGGTGTCTGATTCTGTTAGCCTGTGGTAGGACCTGAGAATCAAAATTATTAACCAGTTTACTGGGGATGATTATGATGCTGGATTGACAAACTACTTTGCGAACCTCTGATGAAGGAGCCTAGGGCAGGAGATGCAGCTTTTCAGCAGGAAAGCACCAAGGGCTGCTGTTCCTTGGGAGTCATAACAGTTCACCCAGCTGTCTGGAGCTATGGGACTCAGATCCATCAGGTACGAGGACATCCTGATTAGAAGCCACATACCTTTTATCTTTTGTAGTAATTCTTCCTACTCCTATCACATGCACCTTAAGATTTTAAAGAATTCTTAATCCCTGGTCACATTCAACTAAAAGACCCTTTTACAAATACCAATGTCTAAGCCATCCTGCCAAACAATTAAATACAAATGGCTGGAGACAGGTTCCAGGCACAGAATGTTTTCAAAGCTCATCGGGTTTTTGTGGTGTTGGAATAGAACCAAGGCTTCACACAAAGTAGGTATGCTTACTATCCCCAAACTAGTCCCCAGCCCTCCCCAGGTGTTTCTGATGTACAGCCAGCAGTAAGAACTTTTGAAAGTAGAGTCTATCCCTGGAAGAAAATTATTTTTCTCTCCTTTTAAGTAGAGAAGGAAATACTGGGAAAGAGACCCTATGTTCTAATTAAGTAACTTGGTTACAGCTTCTCATGTACCCAACCGTGTTACCAGTAAGGCTGCTCTAACTTTGGGGCAAGGGACTCTTCATGTTATGGCAGTGCAATTATTAGTATTATTAATATTGTCAATATTCTTTACAAGTATATTAAGGACTGAAGTTCAACTGCATTAAAAAGGAAAAATAAATCAAACCTAAAACACAATTGTAGAGACCAAGATAAGGTCCTGAATTTCAATTTAAAAAGAAAAAACAACAAAGTGAATAAGACTTTACCAGTTAGTGAGCTAATATTTCTCTACTTAAATATGCAGATGTGGTATAGACTGGTTCTGCTCACCAACCCATTTCCTTCTTCCTGAGCACATACTGGACTATGTTTCCCAGCTTCCCTTGTGCTTGGGTAGAGCCATATGACTAAGGTCTAGGCATGAAATATGGGCAGATGCAATAAATGCCACAAACAGGTTTGTTTAATGAAAACTTCTCATGCATGATTAAGATGGTTCATTTTACATGTCAACATGGCCAAACTATAGTGCCAAGATATGTGGTCAAACCTTATTCTGGATGTTTCTGTGACAGTGTTTTGAGGTAAGAGTAACATTTGAATTGGTGGGTTTTGAGTAAGACATGGAACTCATCCAGTCCATTGAAGGCTTGGATAGAGTAAAATACTGACCTCTCCCAAATGAGAAAAAATTCTGTAGGTGATAACCTTTGGGTTTGAACTGCAACATCAGCTTTTTTCTCTGGGTCTCTAGCCTGCTGATGCATCTTATAGGACAAAGGCTTACTTGTCTGTATAGTCAATCACATGAACAAATGTCTGGACACACACACATGCACACGCACACATGCATGCACACATGCATGTGCGCATTCTAATTGGCTCTTTTTCCTGGAAAACCATGACTAATACAATGGCTTCTTTAAAAGAACTACAAAAATTAGAGAAGAGCAGTATATTAGCTGGGACAAAATACCTGAATACACAAGTTGAAGAAGGAGAGGTTAATGTCATGGCATCTGGGAAGCAGAGAGGAAGAGGCCAGATATAACCCCAGGCTGACATATAACTCAGGACTCACACAGACAGACCGGAAGTGTGCTTCACTAATCCCCTAGGCATCTCTCAAGCTAATCAAGTTGACCATCAAGAATTGCTACCATTGCGGGTAGCAGTGAAAAAATGCAAGCGATTTGGGTTGTTGTGCTGGGAATCCTCAGCCAACCAAGAATATCCACAATAGACTTGGTATAAGTGGGAAATAAACTCTCATTTTGTTAAGCTACTTAGATTTGTGGGTTCATCTATTCTAGCTGTTAGCATTAATCTAACTAATATAGCATATGTTAAATTAGATGACATTTACGTCTCTTGAAATCTCTGACATTCTCTAGCAATGTTCTCAAACTTAGTTGCACATAAAGATAATCTCAAAGCCTCAAAAAGTACTGATGTTTGATTTTTGTCCCTAGAAATTCATTCGTTTCTCAGTGCAGCCCAAACATAGAACATAAGTTCTCTGGGTGATTCTAACATGCAAATATATTGAAGAACCACTGGCCAGGTGATGAAAGTTATAAGAGAACCCAAGAGGGTTCTGTTGGCAAAAATTTTAAAATAAATGAACAGTGTGATGTGTTTTCACCATTGAACTATATACTACTATTGTTTTTCTTAGCGGTACCCAGACTACATTCATCCATTATCTCACTATCACAATTATTCTTCACAACAAATATGTTTTTAAATATTATGATTTCTGTGTTTAAGATGAGAACAAAATCTCAAATTGGGAGGTTAGGGTAACTTGTTCAAGTTCACATAAGGGCTACAGTTCATGATCTGAATTCCAAGTTATAATACTACCCATTATCCTAAAGACAATGTCTAAGATAGGTAAGAATCTCACTGTGCAATCACTGGACAAATACTTGGAGTATTGTTTTCAATTCTTAGAATCCCATTTTAAGGAAGATGATGGTAAATTTATGCTCGGAGAGGGGCAACTAGGTCGTTGGAGAATCTGGTAAGTGGTCATATAGGGCATAGATTAAAAGAAAATGGAAGGATAAGATCACAAAAGGGCAAAGTTACTTTGAATGTAGAGAATTACTAGAGAAACAAAACATGATAGTTCCTTAACTGTTGTCATGTGAAAGAGGAATTAGTTTGCTCTACTTATGTCCAGAGGGTTCACTATCAATTAGACACTTAAAAAAAGAAAAAAAAAGAAAGTCGGATTGCTATGAAGACCTTCCAATAAATGAGCTGATTTGAAAGTAACTAGCAGTGTTGCTGAGGGATAATTGACTAAGAAAATACATTTTATAGAAGTATTAAAATATGCTGTGTATATTTCAGAGTGTCCAATCCATTGAAATGTTGAAATGCACACTGAAAATGTGGTTCCTCCAAGTTGGAAATAAGAGAGACGGTTATGAAGGTCCATCCTGATCTTAAGATTCTATCCTTACCTATCTTTGGTTCCCCAAAAAAGCTGTTTGGTGGAATATCTGACCTAATGACTGGTAAACAAAATACACACCATGCATTTATGTAGCACATGGTTTCCAAAGCCATTTAGAAGGGAATGCAGTATCTACCTCTCCATCATCAAAATTAGAGAAAACTCATAGTAATAATTTACTTGGTTGCAGTTTGCTGAAGATTTCATAGGAGGCTAACTCTGAAATGTTCACCTTATTTGAATGTATAAACTACAAAACATATACAGTGAACAAGATGCTTCCTGAGACAGAATTAAGGCCCATGTCTCTCATTTTAAGCCTCTACTGTAATTAATCCATTTAGTTCTTTAAATCTGGTTGTCTCATTTCTTCCATGGAAAGCTCTTTCAAATAGGCCCACTACAGCATGGAATGCCTACACAGTTCAGCATAGTGATTGTGACATAGTAGGTTTGATCTGACTTGGAAATATATAAGTGTACTTTGCAAATACTGTAGATACAAAGAAGTTGTTAACTGTCCTACACTCAAAGCATAGCAGAGCACTGAAGAAAATATGTAATAGAGAAAAAAATTTATATGCTAGATTCTTATAATTAGGAAAAAATAAAAGAACTAGGCTTCAACTATCCAAATAATTCATGAAATTTCCCCAAAAGATGTTATATGGTAAATATACCAAGTGTCTTAAGGTACAATATGTCAGACCTCATCACTAATATCCAAAGAACTTTAGACGAATTTCCAAATTCTGTGCTCAGTTTCTTCTCTCATGAAATGAGGCAAGACACATAAGAGCAGGGAGGTGGGCTCTTATGTTCACTGCTATATCTCTAAGAACTGACACAAAGAATCTGCTTCACATGTATTGGCTAGATAATGAATGAATGAATGAGTAGGCTTTGTATATGAAATGTCTGAGGTGCCCTTTAGAGAGCTATTACAGGCCTCTGAGTGACTATGATATTTCCACCAAGTTTCTCTTTGGGCATATGACTTATTTAGTATTTTAAAGTTCATGTTGACAGAGAGGGTGAAAGTATGAACACTTTCTTGAGCTCAGTTATTTCTGACTTGTTAGGTACAGTTATCAACAGTGATAACAGTCCAGCCTGAGCTAGACATAAGCAGTAGCTGTATGCCAACTTTCAAATTACAGTTTCCATGTTACATTGGCTCTGTTTTGCTGCCACTGAATAAAGAGTGCCATTTAGTATCTATCAGTACTAAACAGTTGAAACCTCCTCAAGAAAGCTGATACCTTCCACAGCACTCTACCCTTGGGCTGGAGCCAGCAGAAAGTCTCAAGGCTTTGCTCAAGAGGTTCTGTTTTATCCACAAAGGCAATTCCAGGGCTGGATATCAAAGTGAGAGTGATGAGAGTTACAGCACCTATGTCATTTAAAAGTTCTTAACACACTCACTGGTAAAACAAGGGAACAGCATTAACCAAAGATCTGCCTTCAAAGTAAGAAAATCCACCTTGTCCTCTCAGTAAAAAACACAGAATATCTTATGAAAATATTAAACGCTCTTCAGAAATGTGCAAAGGAGCAATTACCCCACTGTCAGATGGTGCTACTCTTGAGAGGAGGCTGGAGGAAGGCTGAGGGCCTTGTCTATGAGCAAGTGCTCCTGCCTTACCTGAGAGAAGGCAAGTCTTGAAGGATGTGGCCATCAAGATGATGGGATTGGCTCAGTCTGAGTTGAGAGTGCTACACACTCGCCATTCAGCCAACCTTACCCAGCACCTCTTGGTGGCCCACCAAAGCAATACTCATAAGGACACAGTGAGATGGAACACCTCTACACTCACACCTTACACAGAAGCAGAAGTACAGGGGAATCGACAATGATTCTAACAATTCTAGTAATTACTAGGAGAAGAACATGGTGTTAGAATTTATATAATAGGGAAATCTGACCTGGTTAATCCCAAGAAGAGGTGACATGTGAACTGAATCCTGACAAATAAGCAGGAATTGACCATGGGAAGCAACTGGCTCCCTTGATAGAAACAGAAAGAAAGCTATTTTCAAAACTATTTGGGATCTGACAGCAGCAATGATTATCAGCTGACAATATAAATATTGGATGGACAGCTTTGGTTAGGAATTCCAAAGATGTTAAAATTCACTTACTTAATCTGGGGGAAAGCCTTTGAAAGGGGGGTGGGCTACCACAGCAAAAGCAAGACCACACACACAGATGTGGTGAGAGTGGAAGTACAGGGGTCCTAAGACTCATTTACTCCAAACTTCTCAGACCTCAATGACTACCCAACCAGGAAATGACAAAAGCTGAGCTTAGTAATACACACTGAAGTGGGATGAATTCCACGGGCAAAATAAAGCCTATGACAAAAGTTAGAGGGAGAAAGTAAGGTCTATTAGGTAGTAGGTTCATTCTTTCTTTCTTTTTCTTTTTTATTTTTTGGAGACAGGGTCTCACTATGCAGTTTAAACTGGCCTTGAACTCACTATATAGCCCAAACTAGCCTTGAACTCACAGCAATCCTGCCTCAGCCTCTCAAGTGCTGGGATTATAGGTGTGCACTGCCATGCCCAGCAGTAGTAGGTAATTTCTTTTTTTCTTTTCTTTTTTTTTTTTTGGTACTAGGAATAGAACTCAAGGAAGGACTCGTACTTGCCAGACAGATATGGTAGTAGGTAATTTCTATGGAGTCTGAAAGCCTAGGACAATTTTATTTGCCTTTAATATGCAAAATGTCAGATTTCAGGGTCAATAAAAGATCTGGGAAATGAAAAGTATAGGCAACTCTAAGAGTCTCAACAGGCAATATGATTTGATTAGCTGGCTATGCTAAAAGGAATATTCTATTTGGCATAAGAACTTGTATTATCATTATTTTATTTAATGTTGCAGCATATTGTGTTTTCTGGAATCCAGAGCTCTTTCAAAAATGTTAGGCCAAACATGATGTAGTGAAAAAAATTTACATATTCTGTGATCAGCATGAGGCTGATTTTATCCTTGAGTAAGTTTATTTATTTCCTACATGGCCTTACCCACAGATAGGAAAACTACAGATGGGAAGTGGCAAAATATAAGACGTTAATGATCTGGGGAAATGGATGGGGGAAAATGGAAATTTCTTTATTATTTATGCAACTTTTTATTAAAAAAAAGCTCAAAGTAGAATAACTTTTTCAAAAGAAAGAAAATAAAATGCCTGCCTTGGTAGAATTTTTTGACAGTCTCTGGAAAACACAATGCCTGGCACACTACTTAGAAAGCATCCACGTACAGTTTTCCTTTGTTACACTTATCGCTCTCACAATCCCAACTACCTAACCATGCCAGAGCAGACTGCCCTCTCACATGGAGTTCAGGCCTTGCTTTCTCTCTTGGAAAGAGTTATCCCATAAGGTAATTACAGGTCACCAGGTGTGATGGCACATCCCTGTAACTCCCAAACTCTGGGAGGCTGAGGCAGAAGGATCACCCTGCCTGGGCAACCTTGTGACCCAGCAAGACCTTGTCTCAAAAAAGGGATTGGGGAATGTAGCTCAGTGTGAAGGCCTTGGGTTCAAACCCCAATGTTTTTGTTTTTTTGTTTGTTTGTTCTTTAAGCTATAAGTTAACACATTGCAGCCAAAATATTTCTGAGAAAATGTATTTAAGAAGCAGACAATGGAAACTTTCCACAATATGAAATCTTTAAACCTTTCCTCTGACCTTTGAATTCTTGGCAGCCACAAGCTTTGCTAATGCCAAGAGCCTCCGTGTACACAGCTTGAGCTCAGCTAGCAGGCAGAGAAGGCAGACATCCACCCACTCTGGCCATCCAGGGCCATCTGTTCATGGCCATGCTCTCACTGAACGCTCTCTGAAGCTGCCTTCCCAAGCTAATTGAGCTGCTTTAAATATCTGAAGAGACAGAAATGGGTTTGTACCATAGATGGTTTAATAAAACATTTAAAGGGCTTTTTTTCTAGCAATGTAGTAGGCCACTGGCTTCTTTCCTCCTCAGGGAAATATGTATCTTACCACTTTATCATCAGAATTGAACTTGGCCCTGTCTGGGAATCCTGCCATAGCATCACAGGGCAAGTGAAGGAGAAATTTCTGGAAAATTCTCAGAACCATATAACACTGCCAGAGCAGATCATAAAATTCTAGGAACATTCATAAAACTTATTTCTGAAGATAAAGATGCTGAACATACAGAACAGCAATGGACTTGTCCTCCTGACACAAAACCATTGAGAGTATGTTCAAATATACAGTTGAGGCTCCACAAGAGGAAGCAGATACCCTCTGTGGTTCAGTAACGGAATGCTGCTCCATGGATTCTGATTCCAAGATGAGCAGTCTTCTTCAGGTCACAAAACCAATAACCTCCATCAATCCATGATCAAGGTTTTAAGACCATTCCTGCTGGCTTCTTATCTGAGGTCCTTACCTTGTCATTCTCAGAAATTTCCACATAATGCAAGGCCATAGTCATTAAATGCAGTAACTGGGACACACAAGCATTTTTCTAAAAACAATTGCCAGGTATGCTACAGGGCCCATCTTTGACCCTTATAGTTCTCTCTTCTTTGTGAGTGATGATAGTGGCCCCAACGCTTATTCAATGTGTCAGCACCTTCCAAATCATTAAGTACAATTATGTTTAATAAAGTCCTAGGGTCAAATATGGTTTGTTTTACTCTGATTCCTTGAAAATTAGTTTTCCTTGGATTTGCATGGGAATCTCTCAATCAGAAGCGTACATAATTAGGACTTGCTATTCTCCAGAAATACTAACAATGTAAGGTAATTAGTTGTGTAAACATCATTTATTCTTATTCATTGACACTTCTATATATCCTGGGAGAAACTGTTTATCTCTTCTACATCTTTTTTTCTCTGATCACTCTATTACTTATGACAGTCAATCGCTTGTTAATGTCCCCTGAAGATGTCAAATAACTCAGAAGATATACAGTATTCTCGGTCTTTAACTATAATCAGGCACCTGATCAGGCTGTTCTTGTCTACACTACTGCCCAGTGTTTGAAGCAAAATGTGATTCTACCACTGGGTTCCAGAATATCATTAAGGGGAAGACACTTCACATTTACAAAGATATTATCATAATAAATGAATTTTTTATTAGAACTAAAGGGGATACTTTAAATTTTATCAAATAGCCTGTTATATTTTTTTATGTCCTCAAAAGGGATAATGAATAGATGCTCTTTCATTTTGTGAAATGCAAAAATACTGGCAGAGCCTTCCCTGGTTGGCCTCAAGGGCCATTTATATCATCCTCTTACCCAAGTCATATACTATATTTTATGGACAAATTAATAAACTGGAAACCATTTCAGATCTAGTTTCATCAAAGGCAACCTGAGAAACAGGAGTGATTACTAGGCTAGTCAATGAGGGAGGAAAGACAGGGTACTGACTAAGAATAAAAGGAAGTATTAATAATCAGAGATTGAACGTGGGAAGATAAAGAAAGAAAAATGTATACATAACTGTTATTTCTCCATGTCCACTACTATGTCCCTCTCCACAAATTTGCTTTCTCCTTTCTCTAGCACAGCGAGGGGATCAGACCCAAGGTGGGCACAGCCTGTTTCCATCCTGAGTTTCTTACCTCCTTCCTACTTATAAGCAGACCTCCTAAGACCCTGGGGTGAGGGCTGCCCAATCCTAGCCTTCATGCCCTCCTCCTCTCCTGCATCAACTTGATTCCTTTTCCTGCAGATCACCCTTTTTCTCTTATGGTCAATATTACCACTTACATCTGATCATGTCATCCAAATCTACATTGCAATCCCTAAGCATTTCCCAAACTGCTGCTCATCGTAAGAATACTAATAATTGCAAATAGTTATGTAAGACCACATGCCAATAGCTATGTACCCTACATGTTTAAACTCATTTAGTCCTCAGACTTTATATGAAATAAGACCTAATAAAATGAGCCTATGATCTTCATTTTATATTTCGCTCTCACTTTAACCCCTCATTTTCCCCTATAATAAAAGGAACAAGCTCCAAAACAGGTCTCTAATTCTGCAAATTATCTTCAAACTCATCCTCTGCTACACTCCCATTGTTTCATCTCTAAAAGATAAATGCAGCCCTGGCCCATGCCTAATTACAAGTTCCCAGTGTCTTTCTACTATATCATTATCTATGCATCCACATCAAACTGATAAATACGAGTATTCAGAATCACTGTCCAAGCCCATTCCAACCCTAGAGAACCAGAATTGCCAGATTTAGGTCAGAACATGTATATATTCAGAAGTCTCCCTAGGATTTTGATTGGTATCTCTCACTCAAACCATATAACACAACTCAGTTGCAGAATAGCTTTATCATCTGTACAGAAATTCTTTGTGTCCGTTTGCAGTGAAGTCTGCTTCCCCCACTCTTAGGAAACCATTATCTGCTTTCTGTCCCTATAGATTTGCCCTGTTCTGTCATTTCATATAAATGTAATAAATATGATTAATATAATGTGATAAATTAAGCCTGGCATCTTTCCTTTTGCACAGTGACTTTGAGGTTATTTCATTTTGTCCCTTAACTTGGTAGTTTGTTCTTTTTGTTCCTGAATAATATTCCATTTTATGCGTGTACAGTCATTACCATTTCATAGACATTGGGATTGTTTGGCCCTTTGGCTACTATTAATAATTCTGCTGTGAACATGCTGGAACAAATTTTTGTGTGAACACACATTTTCAATTCATTTGGGTAATTTGTGAGGGTTTCATTGTCTCCACACCCTCACCAAAAATTCTAATTGCCTTCCTCACGTTAGCCATTCTAGTGGGTGTGAAGTAGTATCTCACTGTCATTTTAATTTTTTAATTCCCCAGTGACAAATAATTCTGGTTTAGTAGCTATTTATTATACTTTGTGTAATGTTGATTTGGGTCTTTTCCTCTTTTTAAAATGAATCATTTTATTATGTTGTAAAACTTCTCAGTGTATTCTGAATACGTGTATTTATCAGACAAATTATTTGCAAATACTTTATCTTAGACTGCAGCCTGTATTTTCATTTTCTTAATGATATCTTAAAAAGCAAATGTTTAGTTTTGACAAAATCCAATTTTTTTTCTTTTATGAATTGTGCTTTGGTGTCATAGCTAAAAACTCATTGCTTAAAAAAAGATCACAAAATTTTTCTATATTTTCTTTTAAAAGTTTCATAATTTTAGCTTCTCATGTATGATGTAAAGAATCTAAATTCACTGCTTTTCATGTGAATTTTGAATTGTTCCAGCACTACTTGTTGAAAAAAGACAAACTATACTTACCTCCGTTGAATTGTCATGACACCTTTGATAAAATCAATTAATCATAGACATAAAGTCTTAGTTTTGGACCTCTTAATTCTATTTCATTTCTTTGTATGTCTGCTGTTAAGTCAATAATCACACCACCTGATTAATGTAAACATATAATAAGTTTTGAATTAGGTAGCCTGAGTTCTGTTTATTCTTCTTTTAAAAACATTGCTTTGGATATTCTGGATCTTTCACATTTCCATATATATTTTAGGACCTGCTTGTCAGCTTCTAGAGTGGGGACTTAGGGATTCTATTAAATCTATTGATTAATTGCATAATTAACTATCTTAACTGTATTGAGTCTATCAATCCATGAATATATAGTCTCTTCCTTAATTTCTCATGCCTGTTTTATAATTTTCAGCACATAGTTTTTGCTCTTTTCTTATATATATTTCTAAATTGTTTCTATTTTTATGCTATTTTCATTGTGGAATTGCCCACTACCAATACCCAGAATTACAATTAATTTTGTAGGTCAATAATTTATATAAAATAAAATCTTATAGTCTATTTACAAGATTCGCATGGTGACATGAAAAGAATTTCATGACATAAAAATCTCTGCTTACTACTCCAATGTCATTTCCGAGCATCCATAACTCAGAATGTATGTTCCTTTAGCACTTTTGACACTACTCTGCAACCCAGTGATGAGTCTTGCTTAAATTTAACTTATATCTCAAGTCTCAGTTTATGCTTTACTTCATCCCAGAAGTCTTTTGCAATTTCTATCTGCCCTGCTACTTACCTTTCATTGTAAATTACACATATGTGTACACACTGTTATTCCTACATTGCATTTTAACTATAAGCAATTAACATCTTGAGAAAAGTGAGTCATCGGGGAGAGCAAAGCATACTAGCTATTCATAAATACCCATCTCCTTCTTCCAAAATAATGGAACCTGTAATACTTTTCTAGGCACACAACTACACAAGCCCTATTTCCCAGGCTCCCTTGCAGTTAAATGTCTAAGTATGATTGTGTTGGGACCAGTGAGCAGGAGTTTATGAAGCAGCTTCCAAAGGCCTTCTCTAAATAAACAATCAGTGCACACTTTTCCTCTTTTCCTTCCTTATCCCTTTCTCTCTGCAAGCTACAATCAGGCCTGATAGATGAAGCTGGAGTAGCCATTCTGACCATGAGGTGGCCTTGGTAATAAACACTCACACATGGCAAAACAGCAATAGTGGAATTGCCTGGGTCTCCATAGACCACCCTGGAGTGCCTACTTCCAGGATTTCCATGAGAAAGATACACTTCTCTCCACCTTACTTTGTTTCTTCAGGTCTGTAATGCCTGTTGCTGAACTTAGTCCAAGGAGATATACATGATATCCAACTGTCACTCAGTGCCTGGTGCTCTGCCTAACACACAGTAGGGACTTAACTGACATTAGCTGATTTGATGCAAAGGCGTAGTACAAGTTTAGGGCGGAAAAGCTTCATGAGATATCACTTTCCATTGCCATGCTACACTACACAGTCACCAAATCTATTTCCAGGATATGAAAGTTATAAATTCGGTATACAATTTGGCCTTCAGAAGACTCTCAAACTTACAAACTTAGCCTCTCAAATTTAAAATTAGATTTTAAACCTAATTTCTAGTCTATCATGAGACTAGCAAACTGATTTTTAGTGTAGCAGAAAAAAGCAAAAATATTCAATAATTTCATGGATATTCAAGAGACAGAAGGCTTGTAATAGACTATAATAGAATCTCAGAAAAATCACAGGACTGATAATGACAACAAGATTCAGCCAGCTAAACAATTTGACTCAATAGATGACAGAGCTGAAGTCCAGAGAGGTGGCATGGCTGATTCTAGGTCACACAAACACTGAATGGTAGAGCTGCTGTCACAATCCATTTAATCTGATTTCCCACTTGGTGTTCCTGGGAGGAGTTAGGACACCTTTGGTTATAGAGAGCAAACTACTAAGGTAAGCAAAAAGCCTTTTACAATCTGAGAATTTATAGGATCCAAAGCTTAGAACAGACAGGAACTAGGCAGCTCTGTTCCTGCCTTGTTTCCATGGCAATATCAGTACAGGGCTCCTGCTGATGTGACCAAGAGAATGAATGAATAAACTTCAACAATGTTTACTGTTCTTTTTTTTCATTCTGATCGTGGAAGGCTTTTTTTTTTTGTACTCAACATTCATTCCTCTCCTTCAATCCTCCTTGTTAACTGAGAGTTTGCCCCCAGAATAGTGGCTGAAAATTCCAGGCACCCATTTTTCCTGTTTCCCTGAACCCAGGGTAGGGGAATGTGACATCAAAGGAAGTAGCCTGAAGACACTTTGGGAAATGTTTGTTTTCAGAGTCTGTTCCCTGATGTTTTTGCCTACCCTTCATTTTCTGTTTTTAGATGCTTTTTTATTTGTTTACATGTCTCTAAAATCTACAGTGAGGGACTTTGAAATAAAAAACTAGAGAACTAAAAGCTAACTCCTTGAGAACAGTAGAAAGGAAAGTTACAAACTGAATAAACCATCTATGATATTACTGAGCCACCAACCTCCTGCCCCACCACTCACCCATCTCATCCAGATCTCTGGTTATGGGGCAGCCTCTATTTATTGCTCGGACACACAATGCATTCATTTATCTCCTGTTTTCAGCCTCAAAGCATCCCTGATAATGCACAGTTCAGGATTCTAAATCCACAGCAGGAAGTCTACTATTGAACTCTGTGCCTGCCTCTGGGCAAAAATGGGGTATGGGGGTGGGGATCCAGTAGAAGAAGCCTCTAGGACCCTCAAGCTTTATTTAGCATGAAGCCCAGCACCTACCTTCATGTGCCTTCCCACTGAAGTGCTGCTGGGAAAGACCAGCAGGCGAAGACCCCAAAACACTAACAGTCCTAGCACAATCATATACCAATAATCTATGCTGCTGACACTTTAGGAACATAAGTAACTGAACACATGACTATCAAAAAACAACTGGCCAATACATGAATGGATACACAGAAACACTTAGAATCGGTGCCCTAGACCAATTTTCATAACTGTGGGTCTTTTAATAAAGAAAAGAGGTCCATTTGGTTCACAGTCCTGGAGGTTCAAACTCATGACTCTGGTATCAGCTTGGGTCTGGTGAAGTCCTCACAGCTGATGGATGTAGGGGACCACCACACGTGGGAGAAGTCACATCTCAAAGACAGGAAGCCATAGAGTAATTCAAAGGCTGGGCTTGTACTTAAAACAACTCGCTCTCATGAGAGCTAATTCAAGGTTCCATGAGAACTATGTTGATTACTTCCAAGGGCAGCACCCTCAGTGACCAAAGGACCTTCTCCTGGGGCCCGTATCTTCAAGAACCACACCACTTCCCAACACCCCTACACTGGGGACCAAGTTTCCACCATGTGAAACCTTGGGGAACAAACTATATCCAAGCCATAGCAACCAGTTACTTTGTGCTTTCACACAGAAACTAATAAAAAGTAAAATGAATACAGGAAGACTTGTCTATATACTATGCAATATCACAATTCAAGGGTTTTATGTTTCTCAGTGTACAGAGTTAGGCAAGAAGCAAATTTAACCTGTCAAAGCCTCCTGGGTGATATCTGTTGTTTTAAGATCAGTAGTTTGGCTGTAACTAAAGATTTCTGCATATCCATCATATGTGTAATAAACATGGTGTTTATTTCTTGATTTTATACTTCTAATCCACAGACACATCAGAAGCCGGACGTAGTGGCACATGCCTGTAATCCCACCACTTAGGAGGCTGAGGCAGGAGGACTGCCATGAGCTTGAGGATGGCCTAGGGTACATAGAGAGTTCAAGACCGGATGGAACTACATAGCAAGACCCTGTCTCAAAAAAAAAAAATCTTGTGCCCATAGACACATCAGTTATGACAACAAGAAATATTTCTTATTAAATGATACACTAATTGCCAGCAAGCCATAAGCAAAGTCAAATTTGTACTGAGCATGGTTTCATCTGACAGTAAACAAAGATTGTGCAAACTCAGGTGGAAGGTCTCTCAGCATTATTATCATACTCAAGTTATGTCACTAAAGAACTAACATGAGCATGGTTGAATGTAGGTTAAAACCTGAATATATGGTTGAGCAAAAAACCTACAGGAAGAAATGTTTCCATAGATCAAGGATCAACATAGTTTTAGGACCTAAACACAACCCATCTGATAATCAATGTATAAAATTCAAGGAGCAAAGCCTATGTCTTGCTAATGTTACAAAGAAAAACTATCTTCATTTTCCCCCAAAGCTCTGTTTTGAGAGCAGGACAAGAAAAATGTATAGCAAGCACTCGTTAATGGTTTTTGGAGAAAATTATTTAACTGCGCAGGCAAGAGAATGTGCAAAACAAGAAAACAAAATATGGAAAAACATTTGCTAATAATCCAATTGCATTTGTTGTCTCTGTGAGAACAACTAAATGGAAGCTTCAAGATTCGGCCGTTATTTCTAAAACTTTCAAGAATTAGAAACTAATTCTGAAGCATGGAATTTTTAATCTTAGGTCAGAATATTTAAGACCAATTTATGATCAGGTTGCATAACTTAGGGAAAAGTTAAAATTTAGGGTCTCGACCCATACTCACCCCTGCTCAGATTAATAACAATGAAAATAGCACTAGGCAGGCAAATGGTACCAAGTTCTGACCAGCTGAGGGTCTTGTGCATGTGACCACATATGTACCAACAGCTTCAATCCATACACAGACACACACATACACACACACACCTGGAAAACCCTTGGGGTTCCCATCGGAACATGCAGAGGGGCAAGAGTGCTCTAAGAACCATTCTTTGCACACTTATTTTTCTAATATAAAAGCCACAGAAACTGAGATTCCACCAAACTTTCTTGGCAGAAGGAAGCACACAGGAGACACATTTTAAAAGCTTTATTGAGTGATTTATTTTCAATGAAAATATTTAAGTTTTAGAAATGAGAACTTTAAAAAATGTTGAGAAACACTCTCTGGTAGTGAGTATTGGATGGAGGTTCTCTAGGAGGGGTGAAGCGGATGTGGCCCAACAGCCAGGGCAGGTGCGCCATACCCTGTTTGCATAGTCTGTCTCTGAATACTGTCTTCCAGAGAAACTGATAAATGCTAAAGCCCTCAGATATCACTGTTTAATTATAATACAAGCAGGAGAGATGGCAAGGAAGATTTTTACTCTGCCCTAGTATTCTCAGAGAAATAAAATTTTTCTTGGTCTCCTCTGAGAACTCCAACGAGCTCAGGAAAGAGCCGATTAAACAAGAGCATTGCATATATCCTGAAATAACTAGCTTTCTTTGCATGAATTGAAAACTTCATCCACCACGACAGTCCCTGAGACTAAACCTGGAAGCTAAAGAATTTGCTTCCTTTGCTTATCTCGCCTAAAAATTCCTTCCAGGAAGGGCCTCAAAGACTAGAAGGGGAGGATGGTGCACATAGAGAAAGCAACAGCGCAATGCAGAAAAAGTGCTGTGAGAGAAACGAGGTGGAGGGGTTTGTGGGAGCCAGGAAGGCACAGACTTGGACCGTCTTGTACCATGCATGTGAATGCAGGTGCATGTATGTGCATGCATTTAGAGACCTGGGCGGAAGAGGGAAAAAGAAAAAGAAGCCATAGTGGCTACAACTTCTGAACACAGATACTCTATCTTATACAGATAGGTTTGTTTTTGGGGGGTTGACTGTCAACCCAACAACCCAGGAGGAACTACTTTGGGACTCGCTACATCTGTATCACCAAGACAGACCTCAATGACAACTTTATTACATACACTATTGCCCCAAGAAGTTTGAGAAGTACTATCTTCCCCTGTGGCAACTTCACTAACCCCTTCTTCAATCCAATCCACTAAATCTACTGAATGGTCCAGGAAAAGACAATATGTAAAAAGAGAAAATAAGATCTTCACAAAGCAAATATATGTATAATGTCTAGACATATTAAAGGAGGAAAAATAGACACTAAAGAGCCTGATTAATTTTTTGATATTTGCTATACTTTTAAAACTTCCATATCTAATTAGCCAAATCTCCAAAGAGCTTTTGAAACTCCCTGACTCTTTTGTTTTTGTCTGTATTTTGTTTTTGTTTCTGTTTTTGCTTTTTGGTGCTGGGGACTGAGCCTAGGGCATGTACTAAGCACTGAGCTATACCTCCATCCTCACTCTCTTTTCTTTAAACTAGGACATATGTGTAATACGTAATGTTTACAATTCTTGTGTGGAGTTGGTACATGTACATAACATATCTTAATTCCTTTTATTCATCCCCTTTGCCTTCTCTTCCTGCTCTTTCTGCCCACCTGTTTAGTCTCTTCCTTTTTTGGTACATGTTTGCAGTACATAATATTTACATTCCTTGTGTGGGTGCCACTATATTGATTCCATGTCATTAGCCTCTCTTGTTCAACTCTAGACAACTGCTTCTGATGCCTCTGATGCTTCTGATGCCTCTTTGCTTCCACTGCGGACGCCAGTCAGGATGTCTTCCACCCAGCAGACAAATGTTCTTCGTAAATTACATCTGATTGTGTCCCTGCCTCACCTGAAATCCTTCACTGTCTTCTCCCAACACCCTTTCAGAATCAAGCCCAACCTTCTTAGTCTCCTTTTGACGGCCTTTTACTTGCTCACTGTGCAATGTATGCTCCAGACAAAGGAGCCATGTACAACCCAAATATGCCATCCCTTTTTATTTGCCACTCCTCTTCCCAGGGATGAGCTCCCTCCTATTACTCCAGATCAGCAGTTTTCAGAGGGGAGCAGCAAGGAGCAGCAACAGGAACTTATTAAAAATGCAAATTATCAGGCCTCATCTCAGACTTCCTGAATCAGAACTTGCAGGGGTTGGGGCAGCACTCTGGAAATAAGGGCTATATTGCTTATTCCTTATTTGCTGTGCTTCAACAACAGAGAGGCTGAGAAGCATGCAAAGAATGAGCACATCCTTGACAGCGACATTGTCTCATGTTTAGCACATGTGTGACCAAAGTACACACCTCTGGGTCACTTTTTCATGCTGAAAGTGTTTCAAGGGGACTAAGTGGATAATGAGCAAGGCTCCCTCCCCGCAGCTTAAGAAGTCAATATCCTGAGGGTCTAGAAGGTCAAATGGCCCAATCTCATCACTTCACAGCGGATGAACATGGGGCCCAGAAAGGTGAAATGACTTACACAGTGCAGACAGATGGCTGTGGGAAACTAAAGTACTGCAGGAGGAAAGGGCCACATGGTCAAAACAGCTGAGCCATCCGAAGGTCACTGACACAGGCAAGTGCCTGGGTGGACACCGGGTAGCACCGGAAACGTAACTTACACTTACATGGCCCTGTGCAACTCCTGGAGCTGGCCCTGCAGTTTGGAAACTTGCCAACAGGTGGACGTCACACCTCAGTGGGGCTTACAAAGTTCTGATCAAATTCATCTCACGCAGCTAGATAATTTGTTCTTTAAACACGAGCAAAAATATTATATATATGAACAGGCATGTGTATATAAACACTGCTTGTAAGTAAACAAAACCTCTTAGATTCAAACTAGATTGCTACTTCGAAGATAATAATCATGTAAATGAACAGACCTCATAGAAATGTGATTCTGCTAATGTATGTCTACATGTTTGTGTCTGTGTGTATACAAATAATTAGGAATATAATTATAATATAACACTATAACGTTAACCATAGCATTATAGTGTTTTATAATGTAATTTTAAATCATAATGTTAAAACTAGATGAAATGCTATTTATTATTTGGAAGCAAACTTTAAAGAAAATAAATCACTGCCCTGCTCCCTGAGCCCTTTCTTGTGTTCAGAAGGCTCCTGAGGACTCAGCCTGGTCTCCTGGGCTGCAGGGAAGCCTGACATCAAAATGCCTGTGAGTTCCTTCCTACAGCTGTCATCACTTCTGTGTCTTCATCCCAGGTAGCCCATTTGTCCTCCCAGCAGGTTAGAGCTAATTAAGAGGACAGCCTCTGCTCGCCTCTCAGCTGCAATAGTCTGATTGCTGCCCTCCGGGCCCTCTGCAATAAGAATGCCTGCTTCTCTCTGGGGCAGGAGGGAGCCAGAGACTTGGAGTCTCAGTGCAGGTTTTTTTCTGCCCAATAAGAAGAGAAACTTTCCATTTGACAATTCAAGCAAAGAAAACAGGTCTTCTCAGACCCTGGCCCCAATTCTGGCTTTCTAATTAGGGGGTGAACACTATCAGCAATGCCTCAGCCAGTAAATATTGAAGCATAAATTGCTTAGATCTGTTTTCTGATTCATCTCCACATTCTATGGACTTCAGTCCCTCAAAGCCAAGATAGTACCTGTCTGTTCAGCTGGCCCTTGCAAAGGGGGCGGCAGAATCCTTCTCCTTCTGCCTCCCAGGAATGCTTGCTGACCCCATGGAAGAGCCACTAGAGCCACTTAACTAAACACTTTTGAGACTTTGGTGACCTCTTAAGAACTCTCTTAGCTGGGTGTGGTGGCAGATGCCAGTGATTTCTCCATTCTAGGAGGCTGAGGCAGGAGGATCCTAAATTTGAACCCAGCCTGGACAACTTAGCAACTTAGTAAGACCCTGTCTTAAAATAAAAAATAAAAACAAGGCTGGGGATGTACTTCAGTGTGAAGGCCCTAGGTTCAATCCATAATACGGAAGAAAAAGAAAAGAATTTTCTTCACTTTGCAGGTGTTGTGATTGTTAATTGTGATGTCAACTTAAATGGATTAAGAAATGATAGCGGATTAGTAGAGCACAGCTCTGGGTGTGTCTGAAAACTGAGGAGCTAAGACCCACCCGAGATGTGGTTGGCACCAACCAATTGGCTTGGAGTCTGGAGAGGATAAAAAGAGAAAGAAGAAGAAAGTGTGCCATTTTGCTTCTTCAGAGGAGCTCTGGTCTTCACCATTGCCTTAGGAGATTAGTCTCCAGCTCCTTCAGACTTCCAGCACACACTCTTAAGCCTTTCAATGCAAACCCTTTGGCTTTCCCATATGAACTAACATTGGACTCAGCAGTGAGCACCTTCTGACAGGACCCTCCAGGTCTCCAGTGTGCAGACGGCCATTTTGAATTATTTCACCCCCAATCCCACAGTTCCACAGGCAGCCACTGTGAACCTACTTAGTAAATCCTACACAGGTGTGCATGAGCCATATGGGATTCCTACATTCCTACTTTAATACCAGTGACTCAGACCCTGGAGCAAACTGATACCCCTGTCCTTTCACATTAAAAGACTGCTACTGGTCATGTTCCTTCACATGATTACTACCTGAGAAGCAGCAGAAGGGTGGGGATTTAATCCATTTTTTCTTCTAAGTAAGAATATATTTGCTAGGGTTGGGGATTTAGCTCAGTGGTTTCGCCACCTGCTGCACAAGCGCAAGGACCCGAGTTCAATCCCCATTACCAAAAAAAAAAAGGGGGGGAATATATTTGCTTTTTGAAATCTCTTTTCTAAACATTTATAATATCATTCATTTCTCTCATTCTCTTTTGCTGACTCCCTTCTCACTCATTCCCCAGCCCAACCTTGATTTCTTTTTTTATCCTCTAGAAAGTGATTTAACCAGAAGCCTGGTGCCAACATTTGAATTGAAGCAGCAGAGTTGATAAGAAAAACCTGAACTTGCTGGACATTTCATAAAGCATCCTGACACCTCCTGTCTCCATAGCTAATAAGTTACCATGAATCAAGGATTCTTCCTGCCTGATGCAGGATTTTGTAGGCCTTGGAAGAGCCTGAATGTTATTCTAAGTGTGGTAGGAAGCCACTGTTTGGTTTTTAGCAAGAAAATGACATGATTTGGATTTCACTTTAATCACTCAGGCTTCTAGGCAATACAAAAACAGAAGCAGAGGCCAGTTAGAGGACTACTGCAGTAATCATAGGCTCACATTGAGATAGTCTTTGTGTGGAGGCAAGAAGACAATAGTTCATGCCTTGGAAGGAGGAAACAAAGGGGTGGTAAGAAGGGATGAATCAGCTCTTACCACTTGAGCAACCAAATCTTTGGCGAATGAGATGGAGTACAGAGAGGTTGGAGAAATGCGGGAGAAAGAAGGAAATCAAGAGTTCTAGGGCCAGGGATTTAGCTCAGTGGTTTCGCCGCCTGCTGCACAAGCACAAGGACCCGAGGTCGATCCCTGGTACAAAAAAAAAAAAGAGTTCTCTTTCAGCCACATCATGTTTTAGATGCCCACTAAACACACAGGAATGAATGAAGACAATCACTTCTTTTTCATGGGATACCAGGAACCTTAAAACTCTGCCATTTTGGAGCATCTAGCAGAGACATTTTCTATTCCAAGAAGTAAATGCTTGATTTTGCCTTGGAGGCAGACCATCTTATTACTCAGAGAACATTTTTCCTGAAGGACCACGAGCTATGCAAATGTACAGCAAAGATTTTTTTTCTTCTGGGTGCAGAGGTGTTAGAAGCTCAAAATAACAGAGCATGATGATGTAAAAGAGATCATTTGTGGGGGGCAGAGAAACTCCGGCAGATTGTTTCCTTTTGAGCAAGACTGCCTGTCCAAATATGAATATTAATGTCATATACAGGTGTGTATTACTATTTTCTTAGAAAATGTGTGTGTCTGTAGTGATGAGATGTGGGTGAGGATTGGGTGGACTATTGCACAGAAGATCAGGAATTAATTCTCCCCCCCGCCCAAAATGGCCAAGAGCTTGGCTGGTGGCACTTGTTTGTAGTCACAGCTACTTGGAAGGCTGAGGCAGGAAGATCACTTGAGACCAGCCTGTGCAACAGTGTGAGACCCCCCACCAATCTAAAAGAAAAAAGATTATAATTCCAGTACTCTGGGAGGCTGAGACAGGAGGATCGCACGTTCAACCCTAGCCTGGGCAACTTAGTGAGACCCTGATTCAAAGGAAGGAAGGAAGGAAGGAAGGTAGGTTACAGCTCATCACAGGAAGACATATAGGCTACAGAGTTGGCCTGAAAGGGAGACATGATTGTAAAAAGGAATGTGACATCTATTTTCTCCTATTTGTCCTATATTTCTAGAAAATAACTCAAAACTTAGAGAAATACTTCAGTGCTTCATTACTGTGGTCCACGTGTTATGTGACTGAAATCTCAGACCATGTGCCTGTGGGTAAAAGGTGAAATTTCTTCTAAAGTAGATGCTTCCACTGCCCATGATCCTATGGAGAGGTGCTTTCTGGTATGAATACAAGGCCTAAGAAGGCACATCTTAAAGTATATTAAAGTAGAAGGAATAAAGAGGAGAAGAACAAATATTCAAGTTCTCAGAGATCTGAAGGAGACGTAGCTCTGGATTTTGGGTGCATAACATTTACACATGAAGAGTCACTTGAGGGTGGGTAAACTATAACATTTTTAAAAAATGAATATATACAGTAGTGTCCTGTCACTATTGCATTAAGAAGTATGCAAACACAATGACATATTGTTTCAGAATGGTATAAGATTAAAAAAGAGCTAAGAATTAATAAAAAGTTCAGGACAAGTAACTTTTTAGTGGAGGAAGAAAGTGATAAACTTGGGAGGGCCCCAAACCTGTATTTACTAATATTGATTTCAAGTATCTAGATGTTTATTGAAATTTTATTCTAGATGGCATGTATGATATATTCATATTAGCATTTCTATTTAATATTTTTAAAAGCTTTTATTAAAAAGAGTAAACGATTTTACTGAGAGAAATAAGGGTAAAATTAAATCTCACACTAGTGAAACAGGGCAAAAGTACTTACATTTTCTTTTACACAATTATATAATTGATACCACATTCATATTATTCTACTTTCAGCCTATGAACTGAAAAACAATGTCCTAAATAATACAGAAGTCACCAATGTAAGCCTGTTAATATTACTTTTTTTTTTGACACCTACATTCTACAAAGAAACTAAAGCATTTGAAATGTGAGAATAAATGTTGCTTGGAGAAAAACACCTCAGAAAATTATGCAGCAATACCTTCCTCCTCTACCCCAGCATCTTGCAGCAGCTGTCTACACAGGGTAAGCACCGTGCCTTAGTGCACTGTGCCACTGTACCTTGGGTCTCTTAATAAATGGCTGTGTAAGGAGTGTTTGCACACCTGTCAGATGGTGCTTGTCATTTGTCAAATAACAAATATAAAATCTGATAAGAGGGAAAAAAAAAACCTGTACAAGCCAAGAAAAATTGGTAGCATCAGAAGTCAGACATGCAGTGAGCCCTGTGACTATCTGAAAGGCCCTCTGAATAGCAAGTAGTCCTGCACTATTTGTTATTTTATTTTTCTGAACACATATTAATTGTGCATGGGAATGCGATTCAGTTGGATGTTCCCATATATCCATACAGCATGCACTGATCATTTCCATCTACCCTTCATCCACTCTCCCTCCTTTAGCATCCTTCCCAGGCCCTACTAATCACTATTCTACTTTCAAGTCAACTTTTTTCTTTTATATAATTTGCCACATATGGGAGGGAACATGTGATACATGTCTTACTGTGTCTGGCTATTTCACCTAACATGATGTCTTCCAGTTCCATCCATTTTGTTGCAAATGAAGGATTTTATTTTTTATGGCTGAATAATACTACATTGTACATACACACACACACACATACACACACACACACATATACCACATTTTTCTTACCCATTCATCTGATGAGGGCACCTAAGCAGATTCCATATCTTAGCTATTGTGAATAGTGCTTCCTGCATTTGTTAGGTACATGTCTGTCTCATCTGCTCACCTGAAAAGCAGGGACTCTGTCTTGATCATTTTTGAACTAGATGAGAAACACTGTAATTTACTCAGCATATCTATGTATAGGAGAGAAACACAGAGTCTGGGGTCACTCTAGCTACAGTTGGTCTCCCTAAGAGACAGGTGAAAAGTAAGTGTCCAGATGGCTGGGAGAGTGGTTCTGGTCTTGCCTGGACATCCATGGTGTGTGTTTTTGTTCTCTGTCATTTAGCAGAAACTTACCCCACTTTCTGATTCTGGAGGGATCCTTAGTGGCTGTAACATGCTATGAGATTAGCATCCTTTCAGGCATTTGGAAGAGAGAATGGAGAGTTTAAATGCCATTTGATAAAATTTTCTTGAACTGTATCTTAGTTTGGGTTGCCATAGCCTGGGTGGCTTACACAACAAAAATATATTTCTCACAGTTCTGGAGATTGGAAATACCAAGATCAGTGGCCTGGCCCGGTCAAGTTCTGGTGAGGATCCTCGTCCCGGGTAGCAGATGATGTCTCCTTGCTGCACCCTCACATAACAGAAAGTAAGCTGTGGTTTCTCCATCTTTTGGGGGGGGGGGTCAGGATAATTTTTTGTTTATTTGTTTGTTTTCTTTTTTCCATTAAGTTTATTGGTACATTTTAGGTATACAGTACAGTTACATTCATCATTGGGATCTTGTACCTTTACGTGATGTATCTTGGTTCTTATTTTTTCCCCATTCCCCTGCCCTCCAGGGCAGTGATCCCATGACCACATCAAAACCCAAGGACCTTCCAAAGATCCCACCTCCCAGTGACATCACACAAGAGACCAGTGTTTTAACACGTGGACTGGGGCCAGGGGGTCAGACATTCAACCCAGAGAAAGCTGTCATTTGAGGTTTGAATTGTATAGTTGAATTAGTTACAAGATGCTGTCTACTCTTTTTCTAAGACTAATATTTTAAATGAGTAAATTATAAATCTAAATGATACAGTAAAACCTATATTGTTTGGGATTTTACCATATGCAAAGTGCTAGAAATCAAGATTTCTGATATTTCCCAATAAATATTCAATTTATTCTTGAGGCTTATGCTAAAACTCACTGACTTGCTGCTGAATCAAGTGGAGTAGAGCCAGTTCTGAATCAGATGAGTCCAATTTCATGAGATATAAATAAATGTATTTTGAGCTTTTCCTGGGAACGAAAACCTTACAATATAGCATCATGGAACTTCAGAAATGTGAGATCATCCCATCCAACCATCTCCTTTCAGAGAAGAAGAAATATGGTCCTGGTGCAAGATAGAAGATGACTGTTGAAGTCAACTCTTTAACCCTGAGGATGTATAATCTTAGGGACCAGTTTGTTAAAGTTCTCACTATTCTTCTAAACAAGTGAACAACACCTTCTTTTGATTCAGATTACAGAATTATTAGTCAGCAGCTACTGTTTTTCAATTTGGATGATAAATGTGAAAGAGTACAGTGGAGTAGAGCCAGGTCTGAATCAGCTGAGTCCAATTTCATGAGATATAAATAAATGTATTTTGTGCTTCTCCTGGGAATGAAAACCCATCCATACTGTTTCACTCCTGAAACCAAATTTTTGTAAAAGGAGATTGCCGTCAATCCCTCCCCCTCATAGCATTGGCATGCCTAGTTAGTAATGCCCAGAACTGTACCCAGAGTTGTTCAACCCTGACCAAACGGAATTCCCGGAACAGACTGTCCATGACAGGAAGGGATAGCCAAGCCAAAGGCATTCTCGGGACAGACAGAAAAATGAGCAGGTTCTGGACTAGAGGGAACAATAAAAATGACAATAATTACCACATTTAAACTGGATGAAAGAGGAGAAAAGGAACTGCCAACAGCATTCAGGCAGTCCACAGTCCAAACTAAGGCAAGACTCAGTTTGTGAAAGATTTGCCAAGTGCTTCCTTCTTTAGTAGAAGCAGCAGAAAGGGCTCTGATTTCAGGTTTGACTGGAAAGAACGTGTTTCCTACCTTTATGTACTTTGCGAAAGTTCCCAAGTAGGTGATAACGAAGTAAACGAGCATTTCAAAACACAACTTGGGTTGTGCATCAGCAAGAGAAAAGAGATTTTGACTGAGACTTCAAAATATTTTTATGAAAATAATCTCTGCATTTTAAATTTTTGAGACAGTAGAGGGAGGAATGCACTAAGAAATCCCACTAAAAAGAGCAGAAGTTGAAAGAAATAACACAACTGGACATGTGACAGGTAGTTTCAGGACCTTTGAAGATAAAGGTAATGTAATCCTATAGCCCTCCCTAAAAATAAATTCATTGCAGCAGGCTGAACTATCTCATTCTTATTTGTGTCAGATTTCTTATCTTTGTGTCAGATGATATAGGAAATTAAGGTGCTGATAGTTTAAATTGTATGCTTACTTTAAAATTATGCATCTCTAAAATGGCTCTGGATGTTCAAAAAATTTACATCCTTTCTCCAAACCCATAGAAACTACTAACAATTCTTTCATGCTGAGCACATTTATACAGCACCTGGTATGGCTTCAGAGTGACTTCCTGCACAGATAAGTACCAAAGAACTGTGATCCACTGAAACATGCAACAGCCAATCACTGAGGACAAAGGCCCCTAGGAACTGCCAGAATTCCCTTCCCTCTGGTTACTTATTTGCAATTAACACTATTCCTTCACAGGACTATCTTAGTTCTGGCTGCCTTGGCAAAACAACAACAACAAAAAAAACATAGACTAGGTGGCTTACATACTGAGCATTTATGTTTTTCGGTTTTGAAACTGAGAAATCCAAGATCAAGGTGCTTCTGGGTCTGTGGTCTGGTAGGGCCCCATTCTCAGCTCTCAAAGGCTGTCTTTTTACTGTGTTTTCACATGGTGGAAAGCAAAGAGTAGAATAAGCTCTTCTTTCTTTTCTTTTCTCTATTTGTATTGAGTTTTTCCTTGTAGTCCAGGAAGGACTTGAATGCACTATGTGGTCCAGGGTGGCCTCAAATTCACGATCCTCTTGCCTCAGCCTCCCAAATGCTGGGATTACAGGCATGCACCACCACATAGGTTTCTTGTGTCTTTTCTTATAAGGGCACTCACCTCATTCATGAAGACCTCACACTCCTGACCTATTTACCTCCCAAAGACCCTAATTACTAATAGCATCACATCACAACACGTGAAATTTAGGGTTACAACATATTAATTGGGGGGAACAAAAACATTGAATCAACAACAAGGAGATTCTCAAACTTCTCCCATAAGCCAATATTCCAATTACTTTTAAATTGCTGCTAAAACAATGTATATGTGCATTACTCTCCTAAGCCCACTTTTTTAATCTATTTAGCTTTCTGCCCAAAATATCTTAAATTGATAATTTAGAAACAATAGAAATGCATTTCTCTGACTTCCAGAGACTGGAAAGCTCAAGATCAAGGTAGCAGCAGATTTAGTGTTTGGTGGAGCCTCGTTCTCAGATTCATGAATGACAACTCTTTCTGCCTTCTCCCATGGAGATGCACAAAAATCCTCCTCAAGCCCTTTTATAAGGACACTACTGCCATCTGTGAGGACTTTGTCTAATCTCCTCCAAAAGGCCCCACCTCTAACTATTGCTGCACTGCACACTAAGTTTCAATATGAACTTTGGAAGGACACAAATCTTCTTACTTCTTGATGGACACATTGGAACACCATCCAGAAAAGTCAGAGTAACAAACTGAGATTGTACCAAAATGAACCAGTCTATGAAATACAAATCTGAAATTTTTGAGGCTATGCCTTAAACAACCTAGGCAATATAGGAAAGTCACAGTCCCAATCTGCAAAGTGTTTATAATGTAAAGTAACAAAAAACAACATATTCCCCTCTAGGGAACTAAATTCTGTCCAAAATGTGTATAAAACACCAATTTTTAATTTGGTAGAGCAAAAGTAAGGAGTTTCTCTCCACACCTTCATTCTCCTCACCCCTCATTTTTCTACCCCCTTTGCAAGCACACACAAGGAAAAGTAAAACATATCTATTCTGCTGTCCTCATAGATAAGAAACCAGAGCCACAAAACAATGAAATGCCTTGCCAGACAGACTTCATGCAAAAGGTGTTGGCTACAATTAGAATTAGCTTTTACTCTACTGGATGAAACACATGTGGAAAGAACAGATTATTGTAACTTAAAATTAACAACTGACAATACAATGCAAGTAGAACAATGTAAACAGTACACATAAAGATATCAGATTCTAACCACCTACAAATTTGTATCTCCCCAGGACCTCACATATAATTAAAGTCTACTGACTATGCAGTGAAACTATCTCTGATAATTCTCACACACTGGGTTGTTAAATTATTTTTTTCATTTCATTCATCTAGTTTTATGGAAACTGGAAAGACTTCCCTTTCCTTCAGACACGGAACTAACTGCAGCACTTCAGGAATCACGGTGAATCCCATTTCCCCTGGGAAAATGAAGAAAAAGCCCTAGACATAATGTAGGTACAACAAATTGACAGGCAACGTGGGTGGGAGAGAAATGAGAAAACTCTTCTACACTAAAGGTCTTGTATGTTTCCGACGGAAGAACAGTGGAATTTTAGAGGCAAAATTTAATTTCCTCGAATCTCATAATTTATAATATTTAAGGCTATCCATGACCTTTTACAAGGCAATTAATTTACTTACATATTTAGTGGAGCTACATCAAACTTTCAGTACTTATGCATGCATGCCACATCGTTGAAGGAATGGAATTAAGTAGACAGCAGGAGGAAATCATAAAGTGTAACCCTTTCCTATGTAGCCACAGCTTCTTAATCCAAGCTTCCAATAACAAAGACCAAGGTCACCTAAGCCAGACCACTTACAGTCCTAACAAAGAACAGACACCCCTGGGAGGTTTTCATTTTGAATAGGAACCCCATGAAAACATCACAGAAGCCTTTAACAAGCAGAAATTGGGCGGGGGGCGGGGGGGCAGCGACTCACCTGATCTTCTATAGGAGGCAAAATGCAAGGGAGATTTTCTACACCAATGAACTTTGTCCAGCAATATAGTAATTCACAAATCCAGAGTGATATCCTACAGGACCTCAAAGAAAATGATTAGTCTAAAAGGTACACGTTCATTTGTTTTGTAAATTTTGTATTAGTACGTATTTACAGTACATAATGATTCCATTTATCCTGAGAAGTTTGTACATATACATGAGACTTATTCTTTTTTTGTCCCCTTCCCCTCCCATCCCTCCCTGTTCCCTCCAACTCCTGTTCCCCTTCTCATTTGCAAAAGCTGTTTCAATTTCTCTCTTCAATTCTCCCTTTTTAAAAATCTCTTTTCCTTTCTTTCCCTCCCCTCTCCCTCCAACTCTTGCCCCCTTTCCCATTGGAAAAGGACCTCCCTACTTCCTATTACCTATCTTTTATTTGCTCACATAAGAGAAACCATGCACTATTTAAGCTGATGTGTCTGATTCATTTCACTTAATATTAGGGTCTCTTAACATTAGGAAATGCATCCATTTTCCTACAAATTCTTCAAGTGTGACCTTCTTTATGGCTGAGTAGTACTCCATTGTATATAAATATCACATTTCCTTTATCTAGTCATCTGTTGACAGGCTGTTTCCAGGATTTACCCATTATGAATTGTGCTGGTAGAGTAGTGATGCTTCAAGACCATAGGACAACAACAGCTGCAGCAAGGGACCATATTTCACAGCAGAAAAGTTACAGACTTAGAGGTAAGAGCCCCAGTACCTTCCTCCACATCACTGTGGCCACTTTCCCCTCTTCCCACTCCATCCTCTAGTGAGGAGTACCAGTTCTACCAACTACTGCAATGGCCTTGTGTTTCAGAAAGTTGACACTTTAAATATCCTGTTCAGTTATCTCTGACAAATATTTACACAGCAGCAAATACATGGCAGACACTGTTCTCAGCAGAATACAAATTATGCAACACCCTGTCTTCAAGAAACCCACCACAAACGGACCTTCAGTGGTGACATTTAATGGTATGACAAAAAGAACCCATGAAGAATAAAGTTAGGAGCAAATTATAGGCCACTAAAATACAAATCCAATAGCAACGATATTCATTGATGTCTAAGAATGAAAGTATCAGGACAAAGAAAGCAGGACCCCAGATTCCCAGCCTGTTCTATCTGCATCCATCTCTGCATCACTGTGCTCACGATATGTGCCCCAGCTTCAAGGGGCACCAGTCTACATAATTGCCGTGCTTTAAAACTGTAAATGGGAAGGAACCTTAGAGATCACCTCCACTCATTCCCTCATTCCTAGCCCCCTTCTTAATACAAATTCCTAATCCCATCATTAATCTGTTGAATAGGGAAGACTAGAATGAGTAGGAGTCACCTGACTGCCAGTCCTGTGCTGTTCAGGCTGCACCACATGATCTCCCTCTTGTTTGCTCCAGAACTGGTCTACAGCCATCAAAATTCTTACTGCTCGGTCCACTGAAACCCCCCACATGCAGCATGATGCTCTTCTAACCATGATCTCACTCTGACTGAACTTTTATGGCTCGCACACCAACCCACGATGTTCCTGTCAATTATTCAATTGTTTCTTGAAGGAAGCTGTGACAAATACACCGCGGGTCACTGGAGGTAGGGGCACAGTGCTCCATACCACTCTGTTCTCGCATTCTGCTGGGCACAGACAAGCCAGCCCTTGACAGCTGCTTGGTGTTTAATCATCATTTTGTATATTCTTGCCATTCTGTCCATTTACATTAGATGTAACGAGTATGTGCTAGTTCCTGAAAAAAACACATCTGTCTTCAAAGTGGCACCTGCTCTACCCAGGGCAGCCCATCCAAGCATTTGTGCTTCAAAGTTCAAAAGAAATTCAACACAAGTATAGCTAAGGGAAAAGAGTAATGTGTGAGACAGTTGATTTTCTTATACTCGCTTATCTTGTTTTTCCAAACATCTGTGTAGACCCTGGATAAAGCACTTAACCCCTCTGAATCGTGAATATCCCACCTCTACTTAAGAAAATTAAAGACAATTGCGAATGTCAAGAACAGACCATGCTGATGCCCATTTTCTTATTCCTAAATTGTTCCTATTCCCTAAAATCAGGTACATCCTTTGTTGCATTCTACTAATTTCTGGGGAGTGCCCACAGATATCTAACAAGCTGGTTAAAAGAGGCATAAAGTGGGACTTCTCCATAGGACATTAGTGATTTAGCAAAAGATCTGCAACACAGAACTTCAAACCTCAAAGCTCCTATAATCTCAGCACTCAGGAAGATGAGGCAGGAGGATCAAAAGTTGGAGGCCAGCCTGGGGTACACAGCAAGTTCAAGGTCAGCATGAACTACGTAGTGAAATGCTGTCTCAAAACAAAACAAAAACAACCCCCAAAGAACTGAGGATTCATCTTCAAATGTCGTGGACTAGGACAGGCGCTGGAGTGGAGGTTTGGGAAGAGGACCTCCTGGTCCCTCCCACATCACACCACGGAAGCAGCAACGCATCTTGTGAAGTGCACATAGCAGGAACTGGAAGCCCTGGGTTCTCATTTCAGCCCTTCCTGAGTTTCAAATTGCTCCTCTCAAAAATTAAGGACAATGACTCAGTCACCAAAATCCTTTCCAGCTCCATCATTCTTTACCCCCTTATAACTGGACAGGTAGCTACAATGTTAATGGAAAATATCCATATAGTGATGTTAGACTAGTAGAAAACCATGGTGGTTGGCAAGACAAAAAAATTTAAATGATATGTTCCCTGATCCTTTACAATTTGTTTACAGATGAAAAATGAAAATTTCCAGTGGAAATTAAAATAAATATGTATTGCATAAACACTATGTGGCTATGCCAGGAAAATAGTGGGTTTTTTAAAAAAGGACATGTGGGAGAAAAAGATTTTTCAATGGAAATAAAATTATTATCAAGATGAAGACATGTTTTATGCACCCTGTTAAGTCTGAAGTATAGATCCTCACATAAAGGTGGGGCCCTTCTGCCCTATTCCATTCCTCCTTGACTCCTGCAATGGCTTGGTAATTCAGTGTGACTGGCAAGGGAGGAGGAAGAAGGCCTCTCTGAATTGGGTCCCAGATACTGCAGTCTATAGGTGAGATACACGTCTATGGCTAACGCCCATTGTCATAGCTGTAATTCTTCAGATATTTAGGGTTCCTTTTAAGCTCATGGGGACCCAGATGTTCTATGACTTTTTTCTTTTTTGGTACCAGCAATCGAACTTGGGTCCTTGCACTTGCACAGCAGGCGGCAAAACCACTGAGCTAAATCCCTGGCCCTGTTCTATGATTTTTTTATGGAAATGCCAAAGCATCTCACTGTCAATCCAATAAAGGTATATTTGATCTTAAGAGAATCATAACCAGGGCAGAAATACCTTTCAAGTGTTTCTTTCTCCAAGAAGTTCATGGACACTATCAATAATCTCAATAAGCCTCATGAGAGAGGCCATTTTACCTGTCCTTAATGCACAGCCCTGATGAAATAGAGCTCTGTTGTAAGCTTTGAGGAAAATCCCAAGCTTAGCTTAACCTTTCAATCAATAGTTCAGAATTGTGGCCACATTTCACACTGTTACTATTTTTAGTAGCAACGTAATTATAAACTCCCAGAGTTTAAACTGTCTGTGTCAGGTTTTGCCAAATGAGATCTCCCTGAGTCTGTCCCCCACCCCGGTTTCTAAACTGAGAGACTACACTTCAAGAAAGCCATAGCTACTGGAAGCCTTTGCTTTTGGTGTTTCTATTTATATTTCACTAAGAAAACCAATAACAAATGCAGGCAGGGCTGTGGGGAAAAAGAAATCCCCCTCCACTGTTAGTGGGAGTATAGACTGGGGCAACCTCTGTGGGAATCAGTGTGAAGATTCCTCAAACAAGTAGGATTAGAAGTCCCATTTGATCTAGCTATTTCCCTGCTGGGTATCTTCCCAAAAGAATTAAAAGAATCATACCACAATGATATATGCACACCCATGTTTATAGTGGCACAGTTTGTAATAGCTAAAACCCCAAAACAGCCCAATTGCTCATCAACTAGTGACTGGATAAAAGAAGATGTGGGTTTTTTTAAATAAAATGGAGTACTACTCAACCATAAAGAATGATAAACTAGAGACATATATAGCTAAATGGATGCACATTGAGGTCATACTCTTAAGTGAAATAAATAGGGCACATGTGTAAATACCAAATAGTTTCTCTGGCGTGAAAAACTGAAAGTATAAATGAGGATCAAAATGTATAATAGATAATGTGAAATAGGAAAAAAGGTCCAAAGGGGAAGGGAAAGGGGAAATGGGAGGGGTAGGGGAAAGGAAAGAAGGGAAAGGAATAAACATAAGAAAAGGAAAATGGAAACAAAGTCTTTGTAAATAGGGAGGGGCGGAGGGGATGAAGGGAGGGTAGGGGAAGGGGTGAAAAATAAGAATCAAGATACTCATGTAAAGGTACAAGATCCCAATGATGAATGTCATCATATTGTATACCTAAAATGTACCAATAAACTTAATGAATTTTTACAAAAGATTCCTCAAGGAGACAAGGAAAATAAAGCAATAATTGCCTTAAAAAGAAAACCAATATATTATAATATTACCTCCTTTATTTAAAAAGTCATCAGTAGCTCATAATGGACACACTTCCTGCAACTTCTCCAATTTGCTTCAGTCAGCAGCCCTATCACTGGGACCAAGTGGAATTGGTGGTGACCAAGTAGGAATCTATGTTGCTTTCACTGGAATGGCTTTAGAGAATAGAGGTATGGACTGGTAGGTAGAACCAATGGGGCAGGTGTTGGCACTTCTTTGTCTTCTTTTGTAAGAACACAAAGTAACAGCATCGCTCTCCACCTGCTGAGTATGCAAGGAGAGAAGAGACCACGCTTGTCTGACCTAGGTGTACTCCACAATCCCTAGCCCTGAGAGAAGCTGTGGCAGCAGATGGTCTGTGTGGAGACCACTCCTTAGCATATTTCCCATCCAGTAGACATTTGCAGAGTGCCTGGTACCTGACAGGATACTGAGGAGACAGCAGAGAAGAACCCAAAACACCAGCCCCACACAGCACCTATTTCCCAAATTGCTAATATGCTGACACTGCAAACTGAGGGCCAGACAGAGGAAAACAGGCCAACTTAGATGCTCTGCTACCCATGGGAAGTACAACAGGAACAAGTCAGAAGTCCTGGAACTTCATGTCATGGACTATCTCAATAAATGATGCTTCTGTGATTTTATGTAAGAAGTAGGACCATCCTAAAGTTCGTTTTTCATGTTGCTTATTACTAGCCGCAGGCACTACCTTGGATCTGAAGAGGTCTTAACAATTTATCTAACATACAGATCCCCGGTACCAGAAAAAAAAAAAAAAAAAAGACAGCAAATATATTATTGATCAACAACTTTTTTGGGGTAGTGCTGGGAATCAAAGCTAGGGCCTTGGGCATGCTAAATAAGCACTCTATTGTTGATCTATACCCTGAGCCCTGAAAAAACTGAAAACATCTCAGTCATGCTTTTCAGAATGCTGTTTCTGGTCACACTCAGCCACAGGGCTATGATCACAGTGCTTCCTAGCCTGAATTTCTTTGGCTGAACAATGAGGTGTCTTGAATGGACAACACTGAGGCTTCTGCCCAGCTGTACTATCTTATAATAATAAGGTATATAATAATGTAGTGAGTGGGACTGACTTTCTCCCATGATGTGATAAGTGACAATAAGGGTTTGTGAAGTCAGAGGGAAGGAAAGGAAAAAGGAAACACAGACACACAAACAGGGCAGGAGATACGGAAAAGCCCTTGTGGTACTGAAGTCTAAAGTGAGGTCTGGGAAAACCAGGAGGATTTCAAATGGCCCGATAGCAAGGTCTCGTCCCTGCAGTTAGATCCTCCCTTCAGCCCTTTGTATCTAGGCATTCACACAAGGCTCCTGCTTCTCCCAGAGTAGTGGTCTTCAGCTCCCTTCCAGCCCGGGCTTTATTCAAACAAGCCAATTATACCTGGAAGGTATCTCAAGCTTCTGTTCCTGCAAAGGCTGGCTCCTCCTCACATCCCCTGCTGTCAGTCTGTTCCCCAGTGCACCCTTCATGTGGCTCTGTGTGCTGTTGGAGGTGATAAATACAGGTGATTAATAAACTGCTGTTGAGGACATGTGCCCAGAGTTGGATGCCAAGTGTCTGTCCCTCTCTGTAGTCCTGAGCTAGAATCCTTTCCTCACCAATGTGGCGAAGAAAGGATAAGCACAGAGCAAAAGGCTCCTCTATGGAACAGCTGATTCTGACTGTATAGAACAAGAGTGACAAAAGGAATCCAGGACAGTGGACACAACAGAGGGCTTGGAGCCGGCCACATGAGTTCAACATCTGTCCAGAAGATGTAGAGTTCAGCACGAAGGCTGAGGTGGGAGTAGGGCTCCGAGATTTCCATAGATCAGACAAAATAAAAGAAGGACATGGACCAGTTACCAAGACAAGGACTGAGGCACAGGGAAGCAAATATAATGAGTCTATGACCATCAATCTCAGGAAAAAACAGAACCCTGATTACTCAGCTTGAATAACAGGTAAAAGATGAGCAACCAGGTCACCTTGATCCCAAGTTATCTGAGTGGTAGACTACAGCAATTTATATTCATCTCCCCCTTTCTCCTCCCTGTCTTTCAATAAATAAGACAGATGTGTTTCCAGGGACTGGAGCAGAACTGTAGAGGGAGTCTGAGGACAACTGGAGAGGAATTGTGAGCCATGAACAATTTAGCTCCTCACCTTGGGATTTGAGAGCCTCAGAGCTACTTGCCATTCTGCCCTTATCTCCTTTTAATCATGTTACTGTTTTGAAGATTAATGCTAAATTTTCAAGACTGGTATTCACATATTTTTAAAGCTATGTGCATAGCTCTGGTATTGTCCAGGTGTCCCATGATTTTCAAAATAATTGAAAGTGCCTCATTAGATCTGTTAGCTAAACCCCTAGGATTGGGGAATTCATTATTGTCAAGATCATACACTTTTTCCATTCTCTAATTTTTGAAAGTGGTTATCAGGATTGTTTTGGTTCTGTGACTGGTTAAATCTCAGCATTCCTTTTCCTTTAATTTAAAAATTCAGTCCAGTTTTTAATGTTAAACACTTATTCACTTTTGAGCTTTCTTATTTGAAGCTAGACTTATTTTGCTTGCATTGCCTTTCTCCAATATCTAAGCGTCTCTTGGTATCCTGGGGATGGGATCCATAACCTCCCACGAATACCAAAACCTATGGATGCTCAAATCCAATATATATAAAATGGCACAGAATTTGCATATAATCTATGGACATCATCTCATATATTCAAACCACCTCTAGATTACTCACGATCCCTAATATAATGTAGTTGTATTGTTTGAAGAATAATGATAGGGAAAAAAGTCAATACATGTTCAGTACAGATGTAACTTTTACTTCAAATATTTTCAACCTGCACATAATTAAATTTACAAATGCAAACTGCAGAGGGCCAGTTGTATTTACTGATGGCCACTGTGAGGTCTTCTTCCACCCTTTCTAAGACTAAGATCTGCCCAATTGATATTTATTCACAGGACACCTAATAATTACTAAGCATTAGGTAGAAACCTCAGGGTTCTAACAAAGAACAGAGTTTCATTTTAAGGAGTATAAGTATTCTTTCTGGATATAAAATGTGACCCCAAAAAACTTGTTAGTGAACTTTTCATTGCTATAACAAGTAGAGCCATCAGTGCCAGATCAGGTGGACCCATTGCTTTGGGCCTGGGGAAGTACATCAAAGCAGGGTAAAACCTTTCCTCATGCCTCAGAGATGGGAGGTAAACCAGCCCGGGTCCCATAGTCCCAAGGGACACCCCCAATGACGTGAAGATGTCCCATTAGGCCCTGCCTCTTAAGGGCTCCCAACAGCGCCACACTGGGAAGCAAGCCTTTATCATATGGACCATTGAGGAGACACTCACTATTCAAATGATAGCAAAAGCCAAGACAACTTTTCTTTCATCCTTTATCTAAAGCTCCTCAGACTCGAATCTAGGGTTATACTTATGAGAACAGTCCTTGAAGCCTCCGCTTTTATCTCCTGGTTAGACTGGTTTCTTGTGAACCCACAGGCCCAGCTGCTCTGCACTTGTCTTCAGACCTGCCTTTGAGGTTGACTGCATCTTTCTATGTTCCCAGGTCCATCTCCCTCTGTTTGCCCTTTCCCATTGTCTTCACAGAAGGATGCATGAAAGGTAGGTTTAGGGCTCTTGCCTGTCTGAAATGTCTTTACCCCATTCTCACCTTCCACAGAGGGTTGAGTAGGACCAGAATACGAGTTGAGATGAATGCAACCAGGTCACACCAGTGCCCCTCAGGACAGGACTGCTCCACTGGCTTCTAACATACCTATGCGCTGCCAAGTGCCAGATCCCATTCCTGTCCCCAGTCCTTTGTTTGCCCCTATTTTTTGTCTTTGGTGTCCCAAAAATTCACAATTCCTTATTGTCTTTTAGTTTTCAGTGCCCACCACTTGGCAGAACTTTCCCTCTGGAGACTCGTATTCCTCAGTTTGGGGAATTATTCCAACATCACTGTTTCTACCCACTTCTTCGCCCTCATTATCTCTGTCTGTCTCTATAGAACTTCCAGTAATCACATGCTAGAGCCCTCAGTTTTCTTTTCTCCCGTTGTCAATTTCTTTGCCTCTTTATTTCACTCTCTATCAGATTTATTCAACTTAACATTTAATTCTTCTATTTATTTTTAGCACTCATTTTTATTTTCGAAAAAACTATTTCAAGTCCTTTGATTTTTCTCTTTAGAATAGAATACACTGAACCTTCTATTATATCTCTGAAAATATTAATTATGAGGATTTTTGAGCAATCCTATTTATGTACTTTGTTAGTTTCTTCTTTTTACATTTTGAAATTTTTAACTTTTTTATTTTAGCATATGCCTTTCTTTCTAGAGGTTACAAAATCTCTGATGCTAAAATGTTTGTAAAATTTCTTCATGTCATTCTTATTTAAAATGAAGAGGTTAAACACTTGATGGGACCATTGCGCATACTGGTGGGCTTGCCAGCTGGTGGGCCTTAAATTGGGTGACATGAGAGATTTTTTACAGAAAAAAGTCATCATTTAGACTTTGCAAGTCATCCAAACTCCTGCCTGGTATTCAGCATTCTGGGAGCAGGGCAGGAAAGGGAGCCTGGACTCCTACTGTTCAGCATGCAAAGATCATCTTCATTCCTGCACTCAGCCCTATGCTGTTCCTAGCCCTACAGCAGGTTTCTCAGCCCTAACATTACTGCTAACCTTTGGGCTAGGCAACCCCTTGCTTTGGGGTCTGATCTGTGTGCTGGAAGATATCTACCAGAACCCTAGCTTCCAGATACTACATCCCAGGAGCACACACAAGTGTGACAATCAAAAATGTCTCCATGCATCAGCAATGTCCCCCAGTGTGCTTGGACTCCCTGAGAACTGAGATTTCCAGTTCTGTCTCTCAGTTATAAAGCTCCAGGCTCCTCTAGACACAAGACAAGGATGGCTGCTTGGAGCTAAAGGATATGGAAGGGAAAACAGGTGTCTGAACAATTATATGTGTAGATTTTCCTATTACTTTGCCTCATGTGCTCATTTGCTTTGCTGCTTGTGGGATAAGAAACCTCCAATCATGATGGCATGATGAGGGTCCACAGGGCATGTGTGGCTCAATGACAAGCTGCAGCTGGTATGTCACAGCTCTCTCTGCTGATCAGTGTCCACGCCTACAACCTCTTTACATAGTGCAAATATATGTCACCTCTAACTCACTCTGGACTCCTCTTTGCTGTTGACCTTGCCTTTTATTCCTTTTTACTGACATTTGTGTGGCCTTTTGGGAAAGAACAGAAATGAATCCCTTGTTTAATGCACATTTAACTACAAACCAGCACCATTACTTTTTAAATTTGAGCCCTCAATTTATTGTTTAGATAAATAACTAAGGAATTTCTTCTATAGTTATTCTAGAGAGTCTAATTATGCAGCATGATACTGATTGCTCACACTATACTTTTCCCCCAACTTACATCAACTAATTCGTGTTCCCAAATCAGTTTTAATTGTTTAAGGAAAATGGAAGTGGTGAAAGACCCCGAAGTCTCTTTTTCTAAATTTTTTTTGTAACCAGCCTAAAAACCCTTGTCTGAATATGACAGAAGGACTGTGGAGGTGGCATGGGTTGTAATCCAAATTGTAATCATTTTGGAGAAACATGAGCAGATGCCTCCTGGTGGACACACAAAGCAACTCCTGAAGGATGTCCGCCTATAGAAATTAACCTGAAAAGGGCTGGGTTCCACCATGCATTCCATCCCAAGAAGTCTTCCAGCAAGGCCTCCTGCCAAATTGCCATTTTCTTGGTGTTCTTTTGTTGTTGTTTTTGATGCTGGGAATTGAACTCAGGGTTTTATGCATGCTAAGCATACAGTGTATCACTGAGCTACACCCTTAGTCCCAACTGTACATTTTTATCAGATAGATTCTTCTAGGCAGTAAGAGTGGTAATATAATTATCACACAATTTGCCAAGGCATTTTCCAAGAAAAATTGCCAGATGTGTGCCTTCAGCTTGCATGCCCATATGCTCCTGGTAAGATTTAGAAAGCAAGAAAAAGGGAAAAGAAAAAATTAAGTCGGAAATGTTGCAAAGGAAAGAAATTTTAAAAAGAAAGAAAGGCAATTTTGATGATAGTGTGTGATCTGCTACTCTTTGAACCATAAATACCATTCCCTCCACCTAAATGCATCATCCGCATCCCCGATTAGGCGTACTGGTTTTTCAAAACTTAACCTATGGGTTTGATATTGCTGCCTGAACAATACAGGAGCAAATCCTGCAATATTGTACATCATCCTGGTCATTTAGGACTACGGACATGAAATTGTTTGGCAAATGTAGGGCCTTATGAAGCTGAATTAAATATAGCTCACTGTCCCCGAACCTCATTACTTTTGGCAGTGTATCTACTGGTAAGTGAAATGAGCTGAGCAGCACACAGGAGCAGATATAAATTTTTAAAAATAAACTCAGGGACCTTGAGACTTACAAAATCTTTGTTAATCCACTTCTTTTCCTTCGAACTCTGCATAAGCCTCACTCCTCCGGGAGGCACTACGTGCCAGCCCCACTTTCTCCACTGGCTCCGCCTACAACTCCTGCCCCGGATTCCTGACTCCTGACTCCTCCCACTCATTCTGGCTTTAGAGCGGTTGTCCCTCTCCCGTGAGACCAATTCCAATTCTCCACTTCAGCTGGGCCAGACAGAAAGGGGTTCTCAGTCTACAACACAAGCAAACCCAAGCCCTTGGTCTGCCTAGCACCATATTTTAAATTGGACACATAGCACAACAAAAATGCATTCATTCTATCTACCTTGAGATGCAGAAATAATCTCTAAATTTTAATTATCTTGCTTTTATTTTGGGCACTAAAAACCCTACGAGGATAAAACTTCATCCTAAATCTACTTAAGCTTCTTTTTAACAGACAAAATTTAATCCATACTCCCACAGCTTACATGAAAACAAGTAATTTTCTCTATCCTAACTTGTATAACTGAGTATACTTATAATACTTATAATTCAAATATCTGCCTCAGTTTAAAGAGAACAAGAATCAGTTGAGCTCTGGTACATCTGCTTTTTTCTCTTTGGGAAAGGTTATTGCCCTATGGCATGAGAAATACAGAGGATCTAGCATGGAGAATGACTATAAAATAACATTCATAGAAATAAACCTCCCTGTCCAGACATAGAACATCCCTTTCAACTCCTTCATTCTTCCTAATGTAAATATTACTGCCATAGCTGAAGCATTCTTCGTCTCATTCTCATCTGTGTAGAAAGTGAACCTGTATATTTTCTGCTGGTGGGAATTTACACTGCTAAAATACCTCCTTTATAATGTAAACTAAAGTTTCCTTAATTATAAACAGATGAAAAGGCAGCATAAAGGAGGACTGTTTCTCTAATTTTCCCCTCATTTGTGGTTTCCTGTACCACAGTTTCAGATATACAAGGTGACTACAGTTCAAAAATATTCAGTTGAAAATTCTAAAAATATACAATTTATAAGTTTTATATTGCACTCCATTTGGAGTAGTAGGATTAAATCGTTCACCATTCCATTCCATCCCACCTGGATGTGAATCATAGCTTTGTTCAGTACACACACACTGTATATGCTATCCATCCACTAGTTGCTTAGTCCATCCCAGTTATCAGATTAACTATCTCACTATCACAGTGCTTGTGTTTAAGTAACCTTATTTCACTTAACAGTGGTTCCACAGTGCAAGAGCAGTGGTGCTGGCTATGTAGATTTGCCAAAGAGAGGTGGAAAACTGAACGTACAAAAAATAACTTGAAAAGGCAGAGAGAGACTAATAGCTTCACATAACTGTTACACATGCATATTGTTATAATAGTTCTATTTTATTTTTAAGTTATTGTTGATAATTTCTTGCTGTGCCAAATTTATAACTAAACATTATCATAAGTATGTATGTATTGTAAAAACTTTCCATATACAGGGCTTAATCACACCTGTGGGTTCTGGCATCCACTATGAGTACAGGAACACATTCCCTGAAGAGAAGGGAGCATGTGTATATACAACTATATGCATATATACACACAGATGCATACATCTGTATGTGTTTGTATATATCGTGTGTGCCTGTGGGGGGGGGCCCTATTGGTTCTGTTTCTCTGGAGAGCCCTGACTAATAATTACATGATCTCACTTCTGCTGACCTCTCCAAATTATCTCCTACAGCTTCCTCCTCCCAGTTTCCTACTGTCCTCAAACATGTCATGATTTCTACCAATTTAGGACTTTTGCACTTTTTTCTTCAGCCTGGAGTACTCTCAATTATGGTTTATTGTGGGCTATGATTTTTGCTCAAATTATAGCAACTGGAATGGGCTTTCCTCGAACACCCTTTCTGAAAAGCAGCTCTAAACCCATCTGTAGTCATCTTTTTTTAGTTTCTTCCCCCCACCCCCCAGTGGTTCAGTGATTTAAATTCCCAGCCACCATCTCTTCAAATATTTCTTTATTCTTACCTTCCCTTCTCTTTCTCTAGACTCCAATTACCTAAGAATAAGCCATTTGTTATTGTCCCCAGCTCTCAAGTAGCTTGTTTCATTTTTCACTCTTTTTCTCTGGATTTTAAAAATTGGATAATTTCTATTTATATGTTCAAGTTTATCGATTGTCTTCTGCTGTCTCCTGTCTAGTATTCAGCTAACAAAATAAATTCTTTATTTCTCATATTGTACTTCTCATTTCTAATATAGCTATTTTAGATCTCCTCTATTTTTTATTATCTTTTGCCCACTGATCCTTTAATAAATCTCTATCATAATCTTTCTTGTAATTCCACCATCTGGTGGTCCACCCCTTGATCCATTTTTGTTAATTATTTCCTCTCTTTGATTTGAACCATATTTTTTGTTTCTTTGTACTTAATCAATTATTATTCTGGTTTAGAAACTGCAAATAAAATAGTATTAGAGTCTAAGATAAGTAGTAAGACTAAGCCTCAGAAAAGGATAGATTCTTCTGTCAGTGCTGAGTTAGATTGATCTGTTGTTGAAGCTGAGCTTAAATTAGCTTTAGTTGAATCTAGTTAACCATTGGCTTTAAAGGTCTTAAGATATTTTCAGGACTTTTTAGCAAGATTGAATATCTGAACATCAGAAAGTCTTTGGAAATATTGTTCCATTTTACAGTCCAGCTACCATGTGCCAGCTTTTTTGTGTTCCTGAACAGCTCTCTCTTTTTTGTTCAATACCATTTCTGGCTTTGATGTCAAGAAGTAGTGTTCTCTCTCAGCACTACTGCCCAACTCCTAGCTGTTAGCATCACTATGATGTATTCTGTGAAGGTCACTATTACTTTGGTGCAATTACTCTCAGCTTTCCTGTCCCTTTACCAGCCTTCATGGAGGTTTTGAAATGTACGTGATTATGGCCTAAAATGCCTCAGGAGAACTTTGCTCATCTCTCCTGCCCCTACCTCTGGTCTTCAGTAGCCCCATCTCGTACTTAAGAAAGTTATTCGTCATGCCTCAGGCATACATTAGTTCAGCAAACTTTCTCCAATCCCATCATTCAGCACTGTGCTGCTATGCACTTGGCAACACTGCCTGGAGAAGAGATGGCTGACAGACTCAGATTTCATGTACCTGCGGCCCCTAGGGTTCCAACCTCACATCCCAGTCCATGTCTGACCACGACAAGTTGCACTGGTTTCTCTTTACCTCTTTGTCTACTACTAACACACCAAGAATGAACATAACTCTGGGTGTCTTCTCTTATGGAAGTGTTGTATCAATTTCTGGGATATAATTCATTGTCTATGCATATTAATCCTGATAAGTTTGAAAGATAAATGCCATAGAATATCTGGTTTGATGTAAAGATTAGAGTAACTTTTGCAATTTCCTACATCTATCCAGAAGTGGAAGTTTCTCCATGTCCTTTTCTTTTGTACATTTTCTGCATCTTGACTGATACTAGTACTTGGTAACTGCTCAATAAAAAATTTGACTACATAAATATACAAAAAAGAAGTAGTATTAGACTACTAATTGGTTATATAAACTAAACATCTAACTGGACAAAGATTAAATCTCTGCCGAAGTTTTTGAAGAGGCAAAGACTAGACAAATAATAGAGCTATGTAAGTCATTTTTAATAATGTTACTTTAGTCACTTTCCTGTCACTGGAACAAAATACACAACACTCGCAACTTGAAGGAGGAGAGGTTTATTTGGCTCCTGTTTTTAGTTCATGGTTGGCTGGCTCCAAGGCAGAAATGGCATGGTGAAAGGGCGTGGGCAGAGGACAGCTGCTCAGCCTGTGATATGCAGGAAGAAGAGAGTGGAGGGAAGAGCTGGGGAGGCAGACACACCCTTCAGGTCAAACCCCCAGTGATCTGCCTCTTTCCACAACCAGGTTCCACCCATGAGCATAGCACCTCCATGATCCAATCATCTTCCAAAAGCCCCACCTCAAAATACATGAGGCTTCTGGGGGATATTCTAGATCTAAACCATAGCACTAGCATTCTATGGCAAGTTTGTACCTGGAAATATCGTTACTTATTATGATCTAGTAACACTAAGGTCTATATAGATTTTGCAGATGAAGAAAAATCAATGTAATCTATGCAGATTACATTATTATGACATTAACTGAGAAGGAAAAAGTGAACTCTAATGTATTTAAGAAGAAAATATAGAAATTAAGTTAGAATATTTTTTAATGGAAGGGTTGAACTGGTTTATTAACCATGACTCTTCCAGGTTTAAAATGACTCCAATTATATTACTACTAAAACTTCATTACTGCCCATGGATATGCCCTGTGGTTACACTTATCATTTCCTCCCAATCTCCTGATTGCCTGGAAAATCATAAGCCTCGGTTTACCCTGGTTCATGTTAGGTTGAGAAATTACACTGAATAATCTACATCATTCCCCTTCTAAAAATATGATTTCAGATAATATCACAACCGGAGCATGGAGAAGACATTTCCTTACACAGGATGGACTGACTATTCAAAGTAACTTTGTCTGAATAAATACGCTTCTGTATCATCTGGACAGCAACTTGGCTTTACTGGCTGAAATAAGAAACAAGGTCAGAACAGTCAGGGTATTAGAGAATACCGATGACATCAAATACCACCAGCAGACTAGGGTTGACTCTGCAGAGTAATTTTGCAGTCCTCCCTCACCATAAGCATTGAATATAACTGGCCTCCATTCAACTCTGCTGGGGGAATAGAGCAGGTCATTATGAAAATACTTCAGATTTGGCCACGGCCACATTAAGAGCCACAGTCCTGCAATAATGCTTTCACATGGGATCGGCAAAACATTGCTCAGTCAGTACTTACTAATTCAGATATGAACCAAGAAAGCTAATTTTTTCAATTTTAGGAAAGGTAATATTTGGCAAGAATAGTTTGTACAACAAGTCATTTGTATCTGTAAAAATACATGTTAGAACACACCCTTAACAGGATATTTGTTACCCTTCAGAGTGTGCTGGCTTCCTGTTCACACCCTATGATAGTTTAAAATGTTGACTGGATTCTTGAAAAACTTCCACGGTGGGACACACTGAGGGCCCTCAAGAGAGTCTTTCTCTTTTTCCTAGCAATTAAGATCAGCTGGCAGATCTTTACTGATGGTCCCCAGATGGGAAAACAGGAGTTAAGAGCAGGCAGTATATGTATCCATATAAGCTTATCAGGGAATTCCTTTCTCGCGTGATTTCACGGAGGCCTCCTTTGACAACAACTGGGAGAAAATCAAGTATGCAGCTAGGGTGCAAGCACAGCCATCCCAGAGAGTATTATAGCTTCAACTTTTTACCCAATTGCAACCATCTTGGTACATTACTCAAAAGAAGTACTCTAGCAAACAAAATCAAACCAGTTATGGAAAAATTTATTTGTTTACCAGGGTTTTAGCAGGTAAGGCAAAACCTACCCATTGTTCAGAAAGAAACTTAGTCATCTGAAGCTTTTGATGAATCTGACTAGGTGCCTTATATAGGGCTGTGTGAGTTAACACAGTTGAAAAGGGGGATACCATGCATCAGTTACTAAGTGTGAGATTGTATTGGAGATACTGAGGACATCCAATTATATTTATCATTTTCTTCCTTTTAAAGCTTCTTTCTGTTCTTCACTCTTGAACTGACAGTGGGGACATGGAGGTTACAGTGAAAACTGTGCTAAAGAATTTGAAAATGCCTGAAGTATGAGTCAGACTTGAAAATCAGCTCAGAATGAATCAGAGTGAAGACCCTTGGGAACCTCATTTGTCCTTTGCTCTAATAAAAAGCAATGATCAGAACAGTCTATGAATGGTTTCACCTAAGTAAAATTAATATGGGGCAACTCTTGCCCTCAGTATATTTGCTCTTGATAAAGCCTGAGAGGTGAATATGATTCTACCCAACCATTCAGAGATAGATCTTTCTGGAAAAAAAAAAAAAAGAAAGAAAAAAGAAAGACAGTTCTTTAAGCAAAGTAAGAAAGGGCTTGGAAGTGATAATTTTATTTCCAATTCTCAATTCCCTGTTTCATTTTGCTAAATGGGTTTAAGGAGCAATGCTGACAATCTGCTAAGATTTGCATACTTAAACAGCACTATGAATCATTGCAAGTCCCCTCTTTTGTTGCTTCATTTTAGCACAGTGAATGTCCAGACAATCAGTGTTTACCCAGCATCTTCTCTCAGATAAAAGTATTTTGAAGAAGAAAAACAAAAGACTGTAATGGTCCCTCTCTCCCAAGGGACTCACAATTTGCTACCTGGCCTATGAATATTTGCTTTTACACTGGAAGGCAGTGAATAAAACTGAAGAGTAAATCTAATCGAGAATCTTCAGGCTCATATAGAGAAGAATAAACAAGCTTATTTTATTTCTTTTCAGTTCTTTATTTTAATAAAACAGGCAACAATTTTTAAAAAGACAGAGGGGGGAACTGATTAATTATTTGAGGTATGTCTTATACCCCTGGCTAAGTCAATTTCTATTAGCAGTTTTTGTATGTGAAAATAAAACAAAATTTCATAACAAAATTTCATAACAAAATAATAGAATAAGAATAGTCAATTTACTATGTAGCATTATCTTCAAAATAGCTACTTGGAGTACAAGACGTAGACTTAAAAGATTCTTACACAAAACAGCACAAAACTCTCTTAATTCTATTATCAGTTTTTAAAATATAAACTAAGATACACTAAAAAATAGCATCCTACTGTTTTTCACTTAAAATATCTTAAAAATCACCCCTTACCATTAGTGTCAGAGAAGCAGCATTTCTTTTAATAGCGTCATACTTGTTCACTATATCCCACTGTATGGATTGCTCCAATTTCTTCTCTTTCTGTTCTAAATTTTTCTGTGGAAAGGCCTAAAGCTAGGCTCATCTTTTTCCATCTTATATATAAAAAACTTTATTTTTTTCAATTTTTATTTTATCTGTTTTGTTTTGTTTTGTTATGACAGGGTCTCACTTTGTAGTTCAGGCTGGCCCTGAACTATGTAGCCCAGGCTGACTTCTAACTCCTAGCGATCCTCCTGCCTCAGCCTCCTTAGTGCTGGGATTACAGGCATGCACTACTATGTCTGGCTTTTTTTTTTTCAATTTTTGAGTGTAGTAAATTTACTGGGATACTTCTTTACTTTAATCATGACATGTTAATTCTTTTGGGCACTCTAATTGGATACCTGCTTCTTTGGGTTATGAACATTTTTCTTGAATTTTATCTTTAGATTTTTCCCCATTTCATTATTTGATTCTCTTCTTCAGAAATACCAGACATTTGCTTGTTATTGCATTTTGCCTTCCATATTTATTATGTATAAAAATCCATTTAACCGTCTGCTCATGGTGTCTTCATTTTGCTTGCTTTTCTCAGAGCTGTCACACTGCATTTTTTGCTATATTCTCAATACTCTCTAATTGGCTTTGTGTTGTTTCTAAGCAGGAATTCACATGTGATAATTTAATTTCTGCCAGTCATTTTCTGAGATCAACCAGCTCATATTTCATCTTCTTCCACTGCTTCACCCTATCTTCCTCTTATAGGCATGCTTTAAGTTTTGATGAAAATTATTGCTTTGTATAAATTTTTTTAATATAGGTTAATATTTTAAACCCAAAAACCATCTGTTTTGGGAAGATTTTTTCAGATGTGGTATCTTCCGTCTGCCATTCACATTTGTTTTTTTCTAATCATTTCTATACTACTTCTGTCTAGAGCCACTTCTGGGCTCTTCTTGCCTCCCTGACCCTCAGTTTATCACTTGCCTTTGAACAAGGAGAGTTCTTCCAGGAGCAGGTGGTAGGCAGTGAGGGTCTCCATGGTGCAGGGCCGAGTGAGGCGTTTTCTAGAAACTTCAGGGGACTCACAGTGCAGATCCTCCCAAGTACAGCATGGCTGTGTCATTTCTCACTCACACCCACTGCTTACCTCTCCCTCAGAAGCCCACACACTCACCACTATTCCCAGCAGTGACAGTTTTATTGCTCAGACTGTGGCACCTACTTGGAAGATCTGTGTTCTGTTGGCTTTGCCCATGAACTGCCCACTTCAAGCATCCTGACCGTATCATTCCACACCTCTCCTTGACTTCCTTCCCTGCACTCGCCCACCTTTGTTCATGTTCTGTGGGTGGGGGTGGTAGATGACTTCTAGTTCGACTGAAAAAGGATCTGTTTCATATTTCTAATCTCTTTATTTTCTGAGGGAATAAATGGAAAGAGTGCTCTCTTTATTCCATCATAAAAGGACCACATAACATTAACCATTCACCACCAACATACTTGTACATGCCTTCCCCACAGATGGACACAATTAATGCCCACTCCAGCTGTTCCTTCCCCAGGCAAGACCATGGGTGATGTGGCAGGTAACAAGATATCACAACTTCCCCATAATGCAGCTGAGCACAGAAATACACTGAAGAGGGCAACCCACTTTCCGGTCCCCCTTCTATCTCTCTTAGGCAGAAGCTTTCTTTCTCCCGATAAATTTTTCCTATGCTTCACCTCCATTGTTCCTAGAATTCATTCTTTGATTTTAGAGAACACGAACTCGTGTTTCAGATATCTAGTAGGTTTGGGAGTTACACCTCTTCCCCCTGTATCATTTTGGAGGTCTTCCACCGAGATTACTAGTCGGAGGTAAGAGTTTGCTTTTGTTCCATAGGTTCTAACTTTGGTCTTTTTGCTTCATAGATTGTTACTTTTCATTTCACAGGCTCTGGTTATTTGTTTCATAGATTCTGGTTTCTGTTTCATAAATTCTGACCTTTGTTTTGCCTTTTGTTTCAAAAGTTTCTTACTTTTAAGTTGTGTGTTTTAAATGTTTGCAAATTTCTTGTCTTTCTTATCCATTGTCTTTTATTAAAATTATGTTTTATTCTTGTTTTGTATACATCGCATTTGGACTTAGTTGCTTAAAAATGTAAAATGGGTCTCTTATAAAATCGCCTCAGATAAAGACAGTTCAGCCTTTTATCTGTCCCTTACAGAATGCCAAATAGTGGTTACTCTGCCAGCTAGTAATTGCCTTTTGGGCAAATGCCACTCTCAAGCAGACGACAGGTTTCTCCAGCTGCCCTCTGGTGAACACCCACTCCCACTGACACCAATGGTGGGTGGAATGTTGACCAGATAGGCAACTGGGCTCCTTTCCGAGACAGACCTCTGGTTTCGTGGAACTAGTGGAAACTGAGGTCACAACTGAGGGGTCATGGCCAGGGCTACTCTCTGGCAGATACCCAAAGGTCTCTCAGAAGAAACTAGCTCCTGACAGCCTGTCCAGGTAATCAGCAGAAAATCTCCACATCTGGTCCCTATCTGGACTCCTCAGTGAAGTGAAAGGGGAACTCTGTCAGTGATCATCAGAAATCCTCTGTCTCAGAGTGATCTGAAATGATGCTGTCAGAACCCTTTCTTAAGCCTCCGTTAAGAGTGGAGCTACAGGTTTGGACTGCTTTCTCTATTACTAATAAGACAGACCTCTAGACAAATCTTTGATAAAGACTACCTGAACCTTTTCTCCCCCCCCCCAGGAATGGTCTTCATCATTTATGTGTGTAGGAAGAAAAATGCCTCTTCTGATAGGTTATGGGCTTTGGAATGTTGACTGTGGACTTATAAAACACTGTATGGTAATTTTGGGAAATGTTTAAACATCTTGAGCTTTAGTTGGGCTTTTTCTCTTGGCTAGTGAGTTAAAAACTCCACTTAACTTTTCAACAACTTGTTGGGAATTCATTTGAAAATCCCTTGTAGTCAGACCACTCCTCCTTCCAGAGTCAGACTAAGGCAACTCGAAACAACTGTTTTGTCTTACACTAAGGAAAATAGCAATCAGCAACTTGCATTTGTGTTTTTACTCATTAACTAGAATATGGGTCTATTTTGGTCAGCCTTTCTCTTCCTTCACGCATGCTGCACATAAGCTATGTAGATTGTGGCTGCTAGGAGGACCTATGAGTTTCAAATACTTAGTAAATTTAAAATGGACCTTAAAGGCGTAGCCTTGTCTTGCTAATAAAAGTTGCCTAAATGACTGGATAGACAACAAAAATTCCTCAGAGCTACCCTAGGGCCCAGGGCAGAATCTCTGACTTACCATCTCTGGAGGTGATCTCTTTAGCAGGAAAAGTGCCCTAATTTGACTGTTGACTTATTTTCCTCTCTCTCTTTCAAGAAACTAGACAGCAGTGGTTTAAATCTCTTGGTCTGCTAGCAATATGTCCTTCTCTAAACATGATTATTATGGCTGAAGTCAATTGTAACTTGCGCTTTAAAAGTACCTACTGGAGTAAGGATATGAGTTACCTGAGGAAGATAAGATCGCACGGGTAAAGGGTAGATAGTCCAGTCTGGTTTTATTTTCTGGTTCTCTCTCCAGACAGTAGCTACCTACCCTGGAGTGGTATAAACCTTGGAGAATGCCTTGGGGATGCCCTAGAGGGCACAGGAATCAAGCAGAGACTTATGAGATGCCATATTTGTTTCTCTTGTTTCAAATTGGGACTCTATATCTGAACCTCCTACTCCTTTGGAATATATTAAGGAGCAATTTAGTATTTCTCTATGCCCACATGTGGTGTGCCTATCTCCTAAAGCCAAGTACACAGAGCAAAGTACTATGATGCTATCTCACAATTAGAATTATACCGTAAAAGAGAGAAAATAGCCAAAATAATCTTATGTTGAGCAAATATAAATGTGGGCCATAGAAAACTAAGAGACACCTCACCCTTAAGGCATTCAGTACCTCTAAGCTTAAGGCTACTCCTCACCCTAACCAGCAGGTGCTGAGGGTGGAATTTCTAGGCCACCTATAATTACTCTCCATGAGGCTATATCCATCCTTAGCTAAGTTGCTGAGGTCCCTCAAAGGCAATATCCCTTGCAGGAAGTAAATGGCAAATATGGGACTACCTGTGTTCATGTGCCTTTTTCTCTTAGTAATCTTAGACAGATCAAATGAAACTTAAAAGTTTTCAGATGACCCTAATATGTACATTGAGGTCTTTAGAGGACTTACTCAGAACTATGGACTAGTTGAAAAAGATGTAATGTTGCTCTTAAATCAAACATTGATGTCTAATGAGAGACAAGTAGTATTACAAGCTGCTACTACATACAGAGACAGATAATTTAATTTTGGAAGCTCAAAAAGACAGGCAGCCAGGGAAACAACTAGTTTCTACTAGAACACAAGCAGTTCCTATACAAGACTGCCACTGGCCTGCAATTCAGATAGGAGATCAAATAGAAGACATTTTCAGGCATGTATCCTTGAAGGTCTAAAAAACAAGAGAACTAAGTCCTTCAATTATTTTAAACTGTGTGTTTATCAGGAAAAATAGGACATCCCTACATCCTGATTTGATAAAAGAAAATACTATAGTTTTTCCCAAGTCACAGTCTTGCAATATGTAGATGGTATGCTGTTATGTGCCCTCGCAGAACAGCTTTCTAGCCAAGACATCTGCTCTGCTGAATTTTCTAACAGACAGGGGTTATAATATTTCTACAACTAAGGCATAACTTTGCAGCCTTGGGGTAAAATATTTAGGCCTTATTATATCTAAGGGAACCCAAGGTGGAGGAAGAAATAATTAAACCAATTCTTTCCTTTCCACAGCCCAAGACTCCACAACAGCTAAGGAGATTCCTGGAAATCACAGGCTTTTATGGCCTTCAGATAGCAGGACATAGTGAGATTGCATGACCCCTCTATTAGCTTATAGAAAAACTCAAGAGACAGACACTTGGGGACCTCATTCCCAGACCGCACTCTAGAAGTTCAAACAAGCACTTCTAAATGCCTACCTACAGGACACCGTTTCAGTTTGTATATTAATAAAAGGTGAGACATGGCTTTGGGAGTGTTTCTACAACATCAGGGAGCTGCTCAACAGCCTGTAGGATATTTCAATCATAAATTAGATATTAGATTCAGAGTAATTCATTAAAAGGGTAAGTCCTAAACAATATAGTTAGAACACTTTTACTCTCTTTCAAAAGGCAAAAAGCAGCCATTCAGGTTCTTTGATTATTGGTTTAATTTTCTGCTTGGCAATACAGTTGGGAGTCAATCATAGCTTTTGTCTCTAGAGACATGTTTTGGTAAGGATTACAGATCCACTCTGGAAAAGCTCCTGATCTTAATTGTCCTTCTACCCCTGAGATGGTTAAGATTTAGTTCTTATGCCATACTTAGAGGCACGCTTCTGTCCCTTCTCCACTGCCCTGCTCCTGAGAAATAACGCAGTTTGATTAAAGGCACTTCCCTCCTCTGTGGCTGCTGGATTTCAAGACAAAGCTTCCAGAATGGTGAGTTTTCCCTCCCTGGAATCCTTCCAGAGCAAAGCTGACCTTCATTTATCACTGGGCCATATAGAAAACTGGTCTAGGTTTAATCTTGAAACTCTCAAAAGATAAAAGTGAAAGTTTTAGTTCAGATTTATCTGTCTTTCAGCCCTCGGGCAAAATTAGAGAATGGTAAGAACAGGTAACCTGGCTCTGGCCACTTCCTTGGACCTCTAGTCAGCTGCCACTGGCACTGGATGAGATAAAGTCTAAGGGACACCTTAGACTGGGCACAGAACAAGAGGGATAGATGAGGGGATGCCTTCTTTTCCTTTGTTTCTTTTCAAAATGGGAAAAACTGGGCTGCAGATTTAGCTCAGTGGTGCCGCCGCCTGCCTCTCAAGCACAAGGTCCCGAGTTTAATTTCCCCCGGTACCACACACACACACACACACACACACTAAGGGAGAAGCTGTCATAGGTAGATATCTGCAGCACAGCAGGTTGGAGCCTTGGCAGGCCTTCTTCCCTCACTGTTTTGAAATTCATACTTAGCTCCAAAGAGTGTCACCTACTCTCTTCTACATGCAAAGATGGCCTGAGCCGACCCCCACTGGAGATAGTTAAAATTACTTGTAACAGTCTGTCCCTTTAGAGGAAACAGCTATATGTGGCTAAAAGCAACCAAGAGAAGCCTGTGTAGCTTGGGTATTCCAGTCAGATAAACTATCAGCTTAGGGCCCATCTTAAAATGATCTTTGTTTTCACAGGAGTAGAAGATTTTTATTCCTTTTGATTCTTATTACAAGAGATCTCTGTTAACTGATTTACGAAGTTCTGACTAGTCTTTTTTATAATTATAAACCTAAAAATTATAAAAGTTATTATAATACATCTAAGTGCACTCTGGTTTATAAACAAATTGTCTTATGTGTGTGTTTTTCTGTCTGTTCAATTTGTTACAACACATACAGCTGTTGTGTTTGAGCTTTTTTCTTTTCGCATTTTGGATTTTTTAAGATGTTTGCCTGTAACTATAGATAAACGTCACTAAAGACATGCTTCTCCCAGGTTGCCCGATTATCCAAATAATGTCAGCTAGTTTTACAAATACAGCACCTATTGTTGTCTATATATAATAACTCATGAATCTTTCATTGGTCAAAAATAATGTGTTAATTGTTATGATCTGGCTCTCACAGGTGATCTAAAAACTTGTTAAGATAATCAAAGACTCTTGTGCTGAGGAAAACTACTAGACAGGACTCCCCTTGGTAAATAAAGGAGCGGCTGCCTGGAAAATAATTTATTCCAGTCTTTGTTCACAAAGGAGACCCCAATAATTTCCATAGCCTTGTGGAAATTACATTGCTACACATATTATTGTGATATGTATACATTGGTCATGGTCTAAGTTTTCTGTGGGAAAACAAGGTTTTATTTAAAATGTTCTTGGTACAAAACAAAATTAAATGACAAGGGGTTTCATATAACTGATGCTCATTGTTATTTCATGGTGTACTGGATATCACTCATGCCTTCCGGGTATACAGGTCCTCTAGGATACTGTTTATGGTAACGATCTTTGACTCAGGTATCTGCCTTTCTCTTGCACTCCAGCTACTTCTGATAAGAGGCACATGGCAAGCCAGCATGAGATAACCAGTCAAATAATAGTTATCTTAAAAACTTATGTGATGCATATGTTACATGTGTCACCACACTTAGGGATGTTCAGTCGCCAAACAGTTGAAGCAATTTCACACACTAAAATTAGAGGCTAAACATTATGAACTCCTAAGGTGCATTTATATGCCAATATGTATGTTCTCTTTAGATGGCATCCTACTAAGGGATAACAAATAAGTTTTCTTTATGTCATTTAATGTCTTGGGATAAGATGGAGGTGTTTGACTAAAAGATTATTCCATACTAAGATGGACATGTGTTACAAAGATGTCATCATGATTGTCATGCTAAAATACTATGTGTGGCTCTTGATATTAAGTTTTTCTAAACAATATATAACTGTGGTCTGTTAACATTTTACCAACCACGGTTGGTAAAATAACAGTCCTCTAACTGTGCTTTATACTTCAAAAGTGCCTGATGTCTTAACTATTATAATAGTTAAGCTCACTGCTCCTACTGAGATACTTATGTCACTGATCTTCTCTTCTGGGTGTTCAACAACTAAAGTTTGGAGACCAAAACTAGAAAGGTAACTGGGGTATGAGGACAGCCAGTATTCTGGTCCTGGCCTCTCAAGGTCAATAAAGAATCCAGGACATGAAGGAATCCTTCCTACAGGATCCTACATCTTTGGTAAGTCACTCAACATCCTGAACAAGGAGATTGCTGGGCACCAGAGGACAAATGTACCATGTGTCAAAGGAGGGTCACAAAGAGGGAAAAATCTCCCACACTTTGACTAAAAGAAACATGGTTGAGTAAGGCCATGACCCATCCTGATGGCTGACACTGACAGAGGAGCTGAGAGGCTCTATGCATGGTTCCAAAGTAATGCCTGAGGAGACTTAACTGACCTTGATAGATAGTAAGAGGTTCATACTGATTGGTCTCACTTTAACTTGGTCTTAAACACTCAGCAGAAAAGAATATCCAAAAGAGGTATAAAATAATGCCATAGTAGTAAAGCTAGATATAAAAAGGGGCTCCAGTCACTGACTCCTTCTGGCAGTTTCTAGCTACACCAGTAGCTGACCACGGTTATGGATCATTAGGAAAAAACTATGGTAAAATCTATAAGAGCTCTGCTAGAGTTTTAAATTTCTAAAGCAAGATTTGTTCTTCAAATTGTCTCTTATCTTCTTACAACTAAAACTGGAGAGATTTATAACAAAGTATCAGACTTTATGTATACATAAACTTTATCAATGAAAGAATCTAAAAGCCAGCAAGGTACAATCACTATTTCAATTTCTAAGTGCAACTTTCTCCCCAATCTGCCTTTCCATTCTAGTGTGCTCATGCTTAGATTATACATGCTCTATTTTCTTAAAAGTTTTGTTTATTCTTGCCTAGAGGCTGCCAAACTCCAAGCAGTCATACAAATGGAGCCAATGACAAATATGCTAGACTTCTTTTACTGGGATTCACCAGATGGACCTTGTAAACAGTTCACAATACTAAACTATACAATAAGACTTCTATGTTGGATTCTGAAGTCCCCTGGACTTCCTCCTTACCCTCTTTGTGGGAGGCTATTACTAGCTCCTCCTAGTGGAAACCCTTATTGGCTATATTCATAGCAATCCTGTCAACCTTATAATTTGGCCCATGTATTAACTGTTTCATTGGCTTTGTCTCCTCCAGACTCAAAGCTATATGGCTACCAAGATGACAATGCCTGGCACGTATCGAGGGCTTTAAATGAACTCTCTGTAGAGTAACTCTAACTGCTGATCACAACTATGACCCTCTTCAGCTGGAAGTAGCCAGAACAGTCTTTGCCCTTTGCTCCCTCACAGCAGTTACGGATACTTCTTCAGAGAGGGGAATATTATAGATAGGCAAGTTGATTAGATATCTTGTTGGCAGGTAGACAGGGCCTCCTTTAAGGTGCCAGCCCTCCAGGAGCCAACACAGCAAGGAACGAACATGGAGAACAATTGAGGCACATTCACTGGTTAGCATTATGAATAGGAAAAGAAGTACTACTTCCCCTAGAGATAGACAGCCGTGATTGATATTCTATAATGGGAAATTCCTTGTATGTGACTTGTCTTCCCATTTGATTCCCATTTAATCAATATTACCTGGGTGACTGTACTTATAATCTTATTGGTTGGCCATGGTTTTGTCCCATCTTATACCCACCTTGTAAATTTCCATTAGGTCTTATAGTTTTGTTCCACTTTGTACCCACCTCACATGGCTTTGTTGTATAAAACATCTCTGAAAAGTGGGTGGGCGGGCAACCCACTTTCCGGTTCCCCTTCTGTCTCTCTTAGGCAGGGCTTTCTTTCTCCCAATAAATTTTTCCTACTCTAAAAAAAAGAAAGAAATACACTAAAGAACATTAAAGAGAACTGGGAAAACACTTTACTTCGGTCAGTACCCAAGATAGCTAGCTCACAGAGCTCCACTTAGGGTTCCCGAGAAGAACAGAGCTCAGTTATTGTAAAGAAGAAGCAGTGATTCCCACTGATTTTCTTACTGTTTCTACATATGTTCTTTGAAGGAAGGTTAAAAACAAATGCATTCTGTGTAAGTGGACTCAATGCTGAAGCTGTAGGGGAAAAAATGGTCTTTTATCAATGATAACATTGACTACCCTTAACAGCAATGTTAGCTATAGGGCTTTTCTAGAGCTCTTAATCAAATTAATCAAACTGAAAGTTTCCATCTATTCCTCACTTCGTGAGAATTTTTTTTATCATAAATAGGTTTTGTTTACCAATTCTGCAGAAGTTGATGTGATCATGAGATTTTCCTCTTAGCCTTCTACTACAGTTGTTTCTAAAGGTCGATTTTCAACTGTTTAAATAGCTTGTGTCCCTGAAATAAACCCCATCTGGTCACTGTGTAGTTATTTTTATATTGCTGTATTACATTTGTGACTATTTTGTTATAAATTTTTGCATTTATACTCATTAGAGATATTGGCTATTGATCTGAGATTGTCTTTTTGTATACAGCCTTTCTTTGGTTATGGTATGAGAGTATTACTAGCTTTTTATAAATTAGGAAGTGTTGTCTCTGCCTGTTTTCTGGAATAAATTATACAGAATTTAGGGAAACCATCTGAGTATATACTAATTTCTTTGTTGAAAATTTTAAATTATTAATTTCAATAGTTACAGGGCTATTCAAATTATCTACTTCATACTGAATGAGATGTAGTAACCTATGTTTTGAGGAAACAGTCTGTTTTGTCTAAGTCATGAAACTTATGTAAATAGAGTGGAGTGTAGATTATTCTCATTATTATCTTCAGGGTTATAATGCTAACTCATGGATATTCTTGATATCAGTAAAACATATATTTTTGTATTAAATTCTTTTCTTGGTACATTGTAGGTATACAACACAATTACATTTCTCATTGGGAATTGTACCTTTATATAATGCATCTTGGTTCTTATTTTTTCCCCATTCCTAGCCCTCCCTTCACTCCCTCCACCCTTCCCTATTTACAAAGACTTTATTTCCATTTTTTCCATTTCTCATCATTTTTACCTTTCCCTTCTTTCCTTTCTCCTGCCCCTCCCACTACCCCAACCCCTTTGGACCTTTCCTTCCTATTTTACATTATCGATTATTCATTCTAATCATTGGTACATTTTAGGTATACAATATAATGACATTCATCATTGGAAATTTGCACCTTTACATAGTCTCTCTTGGGTCTTGTTTTTCACCCTTGCCCAGCCCTCCTTTCAACCCCTCCATTCCTCCCTATTTACAAAGATTTTGTTCCTATTTTTCCATTTTCTCATATTAATCCCACTCCCTTCTATCCTTTCCCCTAGCCCTCCCACTTCCTTCCCCTTTGCCCCTTTTCTTCCTATTTCACATTACCTATTATACATTTAGCCCTTATTTACACTTTCAGTTTATCACACTAGAGAAACTATTCGGTATTTACACGTGTCCTATTTATTTCACTTAAGAGTATCGCCTCAATGTGCATCCAGTTAGCTATAAATGTCTCTAATTTCTCATTTTTTATGGCTGAGGAGTACTCCATTTTATAAAAAAAAAGACACACATTTTCTTTATCCAGTCTCCAGTTGATGGACATTTGGGCTGTTTCCAAGTTTTAGCTATTACAAACTGCACTGCTATGAACATGGGCGCACATATATCACTGTGATATGATTCTTTTAATTCTTTGGGGAAGATCCCCAGCAGGGGAATAGCGGGGTCAAATGGGACTTCCAGTCCTAGTTCTTTGAGGTATCTCCATACCGATTTCCACAGTGGTTGCACCAGTCTACACTCCCATCAGCAGTGGAGCAGGGTTCTTCTTTCTCCACAGCTCTGCCAGCATTTGTTATTGGTTGATTTCATGATAGCAGCCATTCTTTCTGGAGTGAAGTGGAATCCCAGCGTTCTTTTCATTTGCATCTCTCGAATGACCAGTGATGTTGGACATTTTTCATGTATTTATTTGCTATTTCTACTTCTTTGTCTGAGAAATGTCTTTTCATTTCAGATGCCCATTTTTGGATTGGGTCTTTAAATTTGGGAGGTCTGATCTTTTTAAGTTCTTTATAGATTCGAGATAGTAGACCTTTGTCTGAGGAAGAGCAGGTGAAGATTTTTTCCCACATTGTGGGTTGTCTCTTCACACTGTTGGTGGTTTCTCTTGCTGTGCAGAAGCTTTTTAATAAAAAGAGATCCCACTTGTTGATTGTTTGTGCTAGTTCATGGGCAACTGAGGTTTTGTTCATAAAATCTTTCCCTACACCGATGTCTTCAAGGGTTCTACCTAACCTCTGTTCCAACTGGTTCAGAGTTTCTATTTTAATATTTAGATCTTTAATCCATTTTGATTTTAGTTTAGTGCATAGTGAGAGATATAGGTCTAGTTTGAATCTTTGGCAAGTTGAAGCCCAATTTTTCCAGCACCATTTATTAAAGAGGCTATCTTTCCTCCAGTAAGGGTATTTTGCTCCTTTGTCAAAGATGAGATGGCTGAGTGTATCTGGCGTTGTTTCTGCATCTTCTAATCTGTTCCACTGGTCCTCAAGTCTGTTTCTTTGCCAGTACCATGCTGTTTTTATCACAGTAGCTTTGTAGTAGAGTTGCAGTTTGGGGATTGTGATACCCCTTGCCATGTCTCTGGTACCTAGAATTGCTTTTGCTATTCTGGGTCTCTTCTTGCTCCAAATGAATTTTTGGATTGTTTTCTCGAGGTCTATGAAGTATGCTGCTGGGATCTCAATTGGAATTGCATTAAATCTATATAGCAGTTTTGGAAGTATGGCCATTTTCACTCTATTAATCCTTCCTACCCAGGAGAAGGGGATGTCTGTCCATTTTCTGATATCATCTTCAATCTCTCTTTTCAGAGTGCCATAGTTTTCAGAGAAGAGGTCTTTGATTTCTTTCGTTAGGATGATTCCTAGGTATTTCAGTTTTTTGGATGCTATTGTGAAAGGAATTATTTGCCCTATTTCTCTCTCAGTGAGTCTGTCATTGGTGTAGAGGAAAGCTATTGATTTTTGTGTGTTGACCTTGTAACCAGTTACTTGACTGAATTTGGTTATTAAGTCTAGAAGACTTTTGGTGGAGTTCTTGGGGTCTTCTATATAGAGTATCATGTCATCTGCAAATAATGACAATTTGACTTCTTCATTACCTATCTTTATTCCTTTTCTTTCTCTTGTCTAATTGCTGTGGCTGTTTCCAGAGCTATATTGAACAAGAGTGGTGATAATGGACATCTTTGTCTTGTTACTGATTTTAGTGTGAAGGATTTCAGGTTTTGACCATTTAGTATGATATTGGCTGTTGGTTTTTCATAGATGGCTTTTATCAGTTTGAGGTAGAGACCATCTATTCCAATTTTTTGTAGGGTTTTTATCATAAATGCATGTTGGATTTTGTCAAATGCTTTTTCTGCATCTATGGAGATAATCACATGGTTTTTGTCCTTGGCTCTATTGATATAGTGTATTACATTGATTGATTTTCTTATATTGAACCATCCCTGCATCCCTGGGATGAATCCCACTTGATCAGGGTGTATGATCTTCTTGATGATCTTCTGCATTCTGTTTGCCAGTATCTTATTAAGGATTTTTGCATCTATGTTCATTAGTGACATTGGCCTATAAGTTCTCTTTTTCAGTTGGGTCTTTCTCTGCTTCGGGAATCAAGGTGATGCTTGTTTCCAGGAATGAATTTGGGAGTATTGCTTCCCTTTCAATTTCATTGAAGAGTTTAAACAGTAGTGGCAGCAGTTCCTCCCTAAATGTCTTGTAGAATTCAGCAGTGAAGCCATCAGGGCCTGGGCTTTTCTTAGTTGATAAGTTTTTAATTACATTTTCAATTTCATTGGCTGACATTGGGTTGCTCAGAATTTTTAGGTCTTCTTCGTCCAACTTTGGTAATTCATATGTATCTAGGAATCTGTCCATTTCTCCTGTGTTGTCCATCTTATTGGCATATAGGTTCTGGAAGTAGGTATTGATGATCCTCTGGATTTCTGCTGGGTCTGTTGTAATTTCACCCTTTTCATTCCTAATTGCATGGATTTGGGCCTTTTCTTTCCTTTTTCTGACAAGGTTGGCTAAAGGTTTGTCAATTTTGTTGATTCTTTCGAAGAACCAACTCTTGGCTTCATTGATTTTTTGTATCGTTCTCTTAGTCTCCATTGCATTGATTTCTCCTCTGATCTTTATAATTTCCTCCTTTGTATGAGCTTTGGGGTTGTCCTGCTCTTCTTTTTCTAGAAGCTTGAGGTTCAGCATCAGGTTGTTTAATTGGGCTCATTCTGTTTTCCTAATATGCATATTCACTGCTATGAATTTCCCTCGAAAGACTGCTTTCATTGTGTCCCACAGATTCCGATATGTTGTATTGTCATTGTCATTTAATTGAAGGAACTGTCTGATTTCTTTTTTAATTTCCTCTGTGACCCACTGGTTATTCAGAAGTGTGTTGTTCAATTTCCACGTGTTTATGAAATTTTTTGAGTTTCTTTTGCTATGGATCTCCAATTTCATCGCACTATGGTCTGATAATATACAGGGGATAACTTCAGTTCCTTTGCACTTAAACATGTTCTGTGAGTATGTGGTCTGTTTTGGAGAAAGACCCATGTGCAGCTGAGAAGAATGTGTATTCTGATTTTGTGGGGTGGAAGACTCTGTAAACATCTGTTAAGTTCATTTGTTCAAGAGTTCGATTGAGTTCTAGTATTTCATTACTTATTTTTAGTCTAGTTGATCTATCTATTTGTGACAGTGGGGTGTTGTGGTCCCCCACTACAATTGTACTAGTGCATATATGACTTTTGATGTCCGTTAGTATTTGTTTTATATAGTTGGGTGCACTAGTGTTTGGTGCATAGATATTTATGATTGTCATCTCTTCCTCTTGGATTCTTCCCTTTACAAGGATGTAGGGTCCTTCTTCGTCTCTCTTAATCAGTACTGGTTTGAAATCTACTTGATCTGCCAAGAGGATAGCTACTGCTGCTTTTTTTCGGGTTTCTGTCACATGCAATATTGTTTCCCACCCTTTAACTTTCAGTCTATGAGCTTCCTTTTGAATTAAGTGTGTTTCTTGTATGCAGTATATTGTTGGATTTTGCTTCTTCACCCATTCTGCCAGTCTATTTCTTTTGATTGGTGAATTGAGACCATTAACACTGATGGTTATAACTGAAATGTATTGACTTGTCATTGGCATTTTTCTTTTTGTTGGGTTCTCCCCCTTTACATTTAATTTCTTGTCATGCCAGATGGGTTCATTCTGCTTTGCTTCCTGGGGTTGTGATCCTCAATGTCTGGTCCGAGGATATTGTGTAAAATTCTTTGGAGTGCTGGTTTGGTATTCACGTAGTTCCTAAGGTGTTCTTTGTCATGGAAGTATCTTATTTCTCCATCCATTTTGAAAGATAGTTTTGCAGGGTATATCAATCTGTGTTGGAGGCTGTTTTCTTTTAGGGCTTGGAATTTGTCACTCCAAGCTCTTCTTGCCTTGATGGTTTGTGTTGAGAAGTCTGCTGTGATTCTGATGGGCTTTCCTTTGTATGAGATTTATTTCTTTTCTCTGACTGCTTGGAGAACTTTGTTCTTCTGTTGTGTTTCTGGAATCTTAACAATTATATGCCTATGTGTAGATTTTTTTCTATCAAGGCTATTTGGAGTCCTATATGCCTCACTTATCTGTATGTCAAGCTCTTTTCCCCTGCTTGGGAACTTTTCTGCCATTATTTCTGTGAAGAGATTTTTTTATGTCATCTGCACTCTCTCCTGTTTCTTCATTGACTCCAATCAGTCTTATGTTATTCTTCTTTGCATCATCTGGCAGCTGCTGGATTGATTTCTCATGTTCCCTTATAATTTTGAAGCAAGTTTTCTTTTCCTGGTCACTACTTGCAATCTTATCTTCTATATCTGAAATTCTGTCCTCACATTGGCTCATTCTGCTGTGTAGACTTCCAATGGAGTTTTTCATGTCCTGGAAATCTATTTGCATCTGTTTTATGGATTCCATTTGTTTCTTATGTTGGGATTCCATCATGTTCCTCAGCTCCTCTCTAGATCTATTAATCATGTCTTGCACTAGGGGCACAATTTCTCCTGTTATCTGAGAAATTATTTCTGATTTCATTTTTTCCAGATCCCCTTTTGTTGCCAGTTCAGTGGGTCCAGGTGGTTGAGTATCAGAGTGTTCCATCTCATTTCCCTTTGGGGTTGCTGTAGGTGATCTGGAAGTCTGGTTTTGAGACTCATTTACGTGTTTTCTCATTTCGACTGGGGCGGGGGTCTGTTAGCGCCTGCACGGATTACCTCCTCTGAGCTGGGAGAGGTGGGACAGGGGCCGGGAGCAGCAGTAGGGATGGTGACCCAAAAGCCCTTTCCTGTGGGCTGGGAGCAGTGGAAAGGATGGTGACCGGGAAGCCCCTTCCTCTGGACCAGGAGCAGTGGGAGGGATGGTGGCCCAGAAGCCCCTTCCTCTGGGCCAGGAGCAATGGGACGACGGCTCTGAAGCCCCTACCTCTGGGCCGGGAACAGTGGGACTCAGTACCTTGGTCTGGTGGTCTGGTGTCCTCTGCATCTTTTTAGTGTGGAATCAGGTGGCTGCCTGTCTGCAGCAGGGCGATTCAGTGTCTTCCGCGTGACTCAGGACCTCGGTAGGGCGTGCACGGACCTGCCTGTCTGCAGAGGGCTGATTCGGCGTGTTCTATGCAACTGGGGACCTCAGTAGGGCGTGCACAGACCTGCCTGTCTGCAGCAGGCTGATTCGGCATGTTCCGCCTGACTCAGTAAAACATATTTATATTCTTGATTTTCTGGTCAATCTTGCTAAATATTTGCCAATTTTATAGACCTTTTCAGAGTGAGCTTGTTTCATTGACTTTCCTTTCAGTGTGATTAATATATGTTCTTATGTTTATTATTTTTTTTCTACTTGCTATAAGATTTTTTTTTCTTTTTCAAAGTTATTGAGGAGCTTAGATTATTGATTTGATAATTTTCCCATCTTCTAATATTTGCATTTAATGCTACAAATTTCTCTCTCAGCACTGTTCTGGCTGAATCTCACAAATTCTGATATACTGTATCTTCACTTTCATTTAGTCTGATATATTTTGAAACTGTTTCTTATCTATACTCTTCAATTTGGAAATATGTTGTTCTGTTGCCACATATTTGGATATTTTCCTGTAATCATTCTATTATTGAGTCCTAATTCTTTTTCACTGAGTCAGGAAACACATTTCACAGGGGTTTGATTCCTTATAATTTATTGAGGAGTATTTTACATCCCAGGATGTGGTCTATCTTGATATGGTTTCCATGACCATTTGAAGAAAACATTTAGACAGTCCTTGATTTGTGATGGTTTAACTCACAATTTTTTTTTTATTTTACATGATGAGAACATAATACACATTCAATAGAAAATGTGCTTTGAATTTGGAATTCTCTTTCCCCAGGCTAGTGCCATGCAGCACAACACTCTCTCGGGATGGTGGGCAGCCACAACATGCTACAGCTCTCAGGCAGGCAGCCACACAGTCATGAAGGTAAACAATTCACACAATAGTACACTGTAGGCAGTGTTGTGGAGCCAAAGGGATTCAATAAGGTGCATGAGATATCAACACTGTATTATAACACATTGTGTGTTGGGAGATTTTGCTCAACTACAGACTAACACAATTGTTCTGAGCATGTCTGAAATAGGTTAGTCTAAGTTGTGATGTTTGGTGAATTAACTGTATTAAATATATTTATAACATTCAATATTTTAAACTTAGGATGGGTTTATTGAGATGGAATCCTACTGTATGGTGAAGAGCATCTCTATATTGCTGTTGTTTTGTGCAGTGTTCTTTAAACACTGATTCAACATTGTTGGTTGATGATTCTATGTCCTTCCTGATTTTCTGTCTAGTTGTTCTATTCGTTTTTGATAACAGCTTTTAAGGTATACAGTTGTATGTGTGAATATGTATATTACTCTTTATCAGTTTTGCTTCACTTATTTTGTAACTGGGTTTTGATGCATAAACATTTGGAATTACTCCAACTTTGGTAGATCAACAGTTTGACCATTATATAGTATCTCTTTGTTTCTAGTAAATTCCTTTGTCCTAAAGTCTAATCTGTATAATGTTAATATATCTATTTCTTTGTTTATAACATATTTTTCTTTCTTTTAATTTTCAGGAGTTTAATTCTGGTGTGTTTGGCACGTATTTCTTTGGGATTATTCTGTGTGGAAGTCACTCAGCTTCTTGAATTTGTAAGTTTATACCTTTGCCACATTTGGGAAATTGTCAGCCATTATTTCTTTGAGAACTTTTCCGCCCATCCTTCTCTTCTCCCTGTAGGACTCTGATGACACAACTGATAGCTCTTTTGTTATAGTTCCATGGGTCCTCAAGTTTATTCATTCCATTTGAATCATTTTCCTTTGCGTTTTCAGATGAAGCCATTTCAGTTTTTCTGTCTTCCTATCCACTGATTCTCTTCTTTGCCTCCTCCATTCCGCTCCTGCATCCTTCCACTGAACTTCTGCTCAGTACTGTATTTGTCAATGCTAAAATTTACATCTGGTTGTATTTTGTTTGCTGACACTGTGTCTCCTTGCTGAGGAATCTTAGATTTGTCACTTGTTTTTTAAGTGTGACTGCACTGTCCAGTGAAACACTGTTATCATGGCTGCTTTAACATCTTTGTCAGGTGTTTCCAACACTTCTGTCATCTTGGTGTGGGCATCTACTGTTTTCTCATGCCTTTTGAACTTCCTGGTCCTCAGTACTGCTTTTCAATTGAAACACAGACATTTCTGCAATATATTATGAAACTTTGTAACATATTTAAATATTATGTTTTAGTTGTTTTCCTTTTGGTTTGCCATATGTTATGTTGGATGCTGCTCTAGCAGGGGAGGGGAGGATGTCACCTCCTCACTGTCTGCTGGAGACAGAAGTCCAGTTTTGCAGTTTGGCCTCCACTGACTCCTAAAGGCATGGGGGGGGGGTCACTGTTTGGTTGTTCCACCTCCCTGTGTGGTATCCACTGGGGATGTCCTCTTTCCCCCAGCAACGACACTGAAAATCCTGACCCTCTGCTAAACACGTCTGAGAGAAGCGGGGAGGGTTCCTTGTGGGCAGCAGGTAGAGGTTTAAGTGTAGCTGCCCACCTGGTCTCCCTGACACTAGTGACTGGGAAAGGAGACTCCACACCACTGGCAGGGACAAAATTTCTAGCACCCTACTGGGACTTCTCCGACCTTATGCCATGAGAGTACTGGGGCACCTTGCTATAGCCTAGTAGACAAGAATGTCTGGGGTCCCTCCTCAGCCTTTGCTGCTCTAGGTAAGAGTGAGGCTACAGCAGCTCCTGTGGTGTCTGGCTGAAAAGCACTTATTATCTTAAAGTTTCTGTATTTCTAGGCTACTCTTTTCCTGGTCCTTTGATTAGAGAGATCCACCTTTTGTTTGGAATTTGTTTTGTGTACTACTGTTGGCATTTCTGGGTGGTTTGACTCTTCTACTCCAAGTCTAGGAAATGAAGAGGTGGGGGAGAAAACCTTGGGAACTGATTAACACATCCCTCCACCTGTTCCACAGTCCCTAGTCAGTCTGGGATTTTGCCTACTCCTTTCATATTCTATTACTTTTTCTTTCTGTAGTATCCAGCCTTTTTAATTGTACTTAGAGGATCCAACAAGGAAAATTATTTCTATCCATCTTCTTGGAGTTAAGGATCTTTCTTTTTTTTTTTCCTAGTGATTTTCAGATTCCTTCACTTTTTTATTATTTTTTTCCTTAAATTCTTTATTGGTACATTTTAGGTATACAGTACATTTACATTTATCAATAGGTGCTTGTACCTGTACATAATGTATCCTGGTTTTTATTATTTTCCCCATTACCTGTGCGCCCTTCACCTCATCCACCCTTCCCTAATTTCATAGACCTCATTTCCATTTTTTTTCTTTTCTCATAATTTTTTCCCTCCCTGCTTTCCTTTCCCCTTCACCTCCAACCACCCCTACCCTTTTGGACCTTTTCTTCTTATTTCAAATTATCAATTAGTCATTTTAATCATTTTAATCCTTATTTACATTTTCAGTTTCTCACACTAGACAAACTATTCGGTATTTACACATGTGTCCTATTTATTTCAGTTAAGAGTATGACCTCAATGTGCATCCATTTAGCTATAAATGTCTCTAGTTTCATTATTTATGGCTGAGTAGTACTCCATTTTATTAAAAAGCCACATCTTCTTTATCCAGCTTCCAGTTGATGGGCAATTGGACTGTTTCCAAGCTTTAGGTATTAAAAACTGTGCCGCTCTAAACATAGGTGCACAAATATTGCTGTGGTGTGACTCTTTTAATTCTTTGGGGAAGATCCCCAGCAGGGGAACAGCAGGGTCAAATGGGACCTCCAGCCCATTTAAGTTATCTCCATACTGATTTCCACAGTGGTTACACCAGTCTGCACTCCCACCAACAATGGAGAAGGGTTCCTTTCTCCCTACACCCCCACTAGCATTTGTTACTGGTTGATTTCTTGATAGCAGCCATTCTTTCTGGGGTGAGGTGGAATCTCAGTGTTGTTTTCATCTGCATCTCTCGAATGGCCAATGATGTTGAACATTTTTTCATATATTTATTTGCTGCTTTTACTTCTTTGTCTGAGAAATGTCTGTTCATTTCAGATGCCCATTTTTGAATTGGGTCTTTGAATTGGGGGGGATCTGATTTATTTTCAGTTCTTTATATATTCTAGATAGTAGTCCTTTGTCTAAGGTACACCTGCTAAAAAAATTTTCCCACACTGTAGGTTGTCTCTTAGCTCTGTTGCTGGTTTCAATTGCAGTGCAGAAGCTTTTTAATAAGATGAGATCCCACTTGTTGATTCTTTGTGCTAGTCCCTGTGCTACTGAGGTTTTGTTCATACAGTCTTGTCCTATGCCAATGTCTGCACCAGTTCTACTTAACTTATCTTCCAGCAAGTTTAGTGTTTCTGTTTTAATGTTTGGATTTTTTATCCACTTTGATTTTAGTTTAGTGTATGGTGAAAGATAGGGATCTAGTTTTAATCTTTGGCAAATTGAAATCCAGTTTTTCCAACACCATTAAGTAAAGAGGCTATCTTTCCTCCAGTGAGGATGGTTAGCTCCTTGTCAAAGATGAGGTAGCTGAGTAAGTCTGGGGTTGTTTCTGTATCTTCTAGTCTGTTCCACTGATCCTCAGATCTGTTTCTTTGCCAGAACCATGCTGTTTTTATCACAGAAGCTTTGTAATATACTTTCAAGTTGGGGATTGTGATACCCCCAGCCATGCCTCTGTTGCCTAGAATTCCTTTTGCTATTCTAGCTCTATTCTGGTTCCAAATGAATTTGTGGATTGTTTTCTCTAGTTCTGAGAAGTATACTGTTGGAATTTAAATTGGCATTGCATTAAATCTATATAGCACTTGGGCTGGGGGATTTAGCTCAGTGGTGTTGCCACCTGCTACATAAGAAAAAGGACCCAAGTTTGATCCCCAGTATCAAAAAAATAAAAAATAAAAATAAATACATAAATCTATATAGTAGTTTTGGAAGTATGGCCATTTTCCCTATATTGGTTCTTCCTACACAAGAACAAGGGATGTCTATCCATTTTCTTATATCCTCCTCAATCTCCTTTTTCAGAGTGCTGTAGTTTTCAGTGTAAAGGTCTTTTCTTCCTTTCTTAGACTGATTCCTAGACATTTCATTTTTTTTTGGATGCTATTACAAAAAGAATTGTTTCCCCAATTTCTCTCTCAGTAAGTCTGTTATTTGCATATAATAAGGCTATTGTTTTTTGAGTGTTGACCTTATATCCAGCTACTCTACTGAATCTGTCAATTAAGTCTAGAAATCTTTTGGCCAAGTTTTTTGGGTCTTCTATGTAAAGTATCTTATCATCACCAAATAATGACAATTTAACTTCTTCCTTTCCTATCATCATTCCTTCCATTTCTTTCTCTTTTCTAATTACTGTGGCTAATGATTCCAGAACAATATTGAACAGGAGTGGTGACAGTGGGCATCCTTCTCTTGTTCCTGATTTCAGTGTGAAAGTTTTCAGGTTTTGACCAGTTAGTATGATGTTGGCTGTTGGTTTTTCATAGCCTTATTCAGCTTGAGATAAAGCCCTTCTATTCCAATTTTCTGTAGGGCTTTTATCATGAATGGGTGTTGGATTTTGTCAAATGCCTTCTCTGCATCTATTGAGATGATCATATGGTTTTTGTCCTTGACTCTATTAATAAATATAGTGTATTACATTCATTGATTTACGAATGCTGAGCCATACTTGCATCCCTGGGATAATTCCAACTTGGCCAGGGTGTATGATCTTCTTGATGACCCTCTGTATTCTGTTTGTCAGTATGTTGTTGAGGATTTTTGCATCTATGCTCATTAGGGAGATTGGCCTGTAGTTCTCCTTTTGGGTTGGGTCTTTCCCTGGTTTTGGAATCAAAGTAACACTTACTTCCAGAAATGAATTTGGAAGCCTTGCCTCCCTTTCAATTTCCTTGATGAGTTTAAAGAGTAATGGCGGGCCAGGGATTTAGCTCAGTGGTTCTGCCACCTGCCTCGAAGTGTAAGGACCCAAGTTCAATCCCTGCTACGAAAAAAAAAAAAAGACTAATGGCAATAGCTCTTCTTTAAATGTCTTGTAGAATTCATCAGTGAAGCCAACAGGACCTGAGCTTTTCTTTGTTGGTAAATTATTTATTACATTTTCAATTTCACTCATTGTAACTGGGGTGTTTAGAATTTCTATAGCTTCTTCATTTAACTTTGGCAATTCATATGTATCTAGGAATCTGTCCATTTCTTCTGTGTTTTCAATTTTATCAGAGCACAGGTTCTTGAAGTAGGTATTGATGATCCTCTGGATTTCTGGTGGGTCTGTTGTGACTTCACCTTTTTCATCCTTAATTGCATGGATTTGAGCTGTTTCTTTCCTTTTTTTTGATAAGGTTGGCTAAAGGTTTATTAATTTCATTTATTCTTCTGAAAAACCAATCCCTTGATTCATTGATTGTTTTGTATCATTGTCTTAGTCTCCCTTGCATTGATTTCTGCTCTGATCTTTATAATTCCCTCTCTTGTATGAGCTTTGGGTTTATTATGCTCTTCTTTTTCTAGGAGTTTGAGGTTCTGCATTAGGTCATTTATTTGAGTTTTCTCTGTTTTCCTAATATGGGCATTCACTGCTATGAATTTCCCGCATAGAACTGCTTTCATTGTGTCCCATAGATTCCTGTATGTTGTACTGGATTTATCATTTACTTGTAGAAACTGTCTAATTTCTTCTTTAATTTCCTCTATGACCCATTGGTTGTTCAGGAGGGTGTTATTCAATTTCCATGTGTTTGTGGGGGTTTTGCAGTTTCTTATTTTATTGATCTCCAATTTTAGTGCACTATGGTCTGATAATATACAGGGGGTAACTTCAATTCTTTTACATTTACTTAGATATGTCCTATGAGCTAGCATGTGGTCTATTTTGGAGAATGACCCATGTCCAGCTGAAAAGAATGTGTATTCTAATTTTGTGGGGTAGAACACTCTATAAACATCTATTAAGTCCATTTGTTCAATAGCTTGGTTCAGTTCTAGAATTTCATTGTTAATTTTTTGTCTAGATTGTCTGTTTGTGATAATGGGGTACTGAGGTCCCCCACTACAACTGTATTAGTGCTTTTTTGGTTTTTCATATCCATTAATATTTGTTTTGTATAGTTGGGGGCATTCATATTTGGTGCATATATATTTAGGACTGTCATCTCTTCCTCTTGCATTGTTCCCCTCACAAGGATGTAGTGACCATCTTTGTCTCTCTTAATTAGTTTTGGTTTGAAATCTACTTTGTCTGCAAATAAGATTGCTACCCCTGCTTTTTTCTGGGTTCCTGTCACGTGGAGAGCCGTTTTCCATCCTTTTACTTTCAGTTATGAATTTTTGAGTTAGGTGTGTTTCTTGTATACGGCATATTTCTGGATTTTGCTTCTTAATCCATTCTGTCAGTCTATTTCTTTTGATTGGTGAATTGAGACCATTAACATTGATAGTTATAACTGATAGATATTGACTCATCCTTGTCATGATGTTTTACTATTGTTGGCTCTTTTATTTCTTATTTTTCCCCCCTTTCCCTTTAGTTTCTTACCTTGGCTGGTGGCTTCCCTCTATTGGGCCTCATGGAGTTGTGACCTTCATTCTTTTTCTAGGATATTGCTTAGAATTGTTTGGAGTGCTGGTTTGGTGTTCATGAAATTTCTCAGGTGCTCTATTTCATGGAAGTATCTCATTTTGAAAGATAATTTTTCAGGATACAACAATCTAGGTTGGAAGTTATTTTCTTTTAGGGCTTGAAATACTTCACTCCAGGCTCTCCTTGAGTTGAAGGTTTGTGTTGAGAAATCTGCTGTGATTCTGATGGGCTTACCTTTGTAGGTGATTTGTCTCTTTTCTCTAACTGCCTGTAGGATTTTGTTCTTCTGTTGGGTTTCTGGGATTTTGACTATTATAAGTCTAGGTGTAGATTTTTTTGATCATGGCTAGTTGGAGTTCTATATTCCCCACTTATCTGTATGTCCAATTCTCCACCTCTGTCTGGGAAGTTTTCTACTATTACTTCTGTGAACAGTTCTTTTATGTCAATTGTACTTTCTCCTGTTTTTTCATGGACTCCCATCAGTCTTATGTTATTCTTCTTTGCACCATCTAGCAGCTACTGGATTGATTTCTCGCGGTCCCTTACTATTTTTAAGAAAACTCTGTTTTCGTAGTCCTTAATTGCAATCCTGTCTCCTATATCTGATATTCTATCTTCATATTCCCTTAATCTGCTGTGCATGCTTTCAATGGAGTTTTTAATCTCCTGAATATGTTTGAATCTGTTTCACGGTTTTCATTTCTTTCTTATGCTGGGCATTCATGGCTTCCAGCATGTTTCTGAGCTCATCTATTTTTTTTATGTTTCTGTTCTAGAGCCTCTAATCATGTCTTTCACTCTGCTCACCTTCTCTGTAGTTATCTGGGAGATTATTTCTGCTTTGAATTTTTCTAGAGCCTCATTCACCTGTTTTGTTACTTCCTGTGCTACCAGTTCAGGGTGTCCAGGTGGTTGATTATCATACTTTTCCACCTCGTTTCCCCCAGAATTTTCCTTCTGTGGGGTGGACGTCTGAGTTTGTGACTTGCTTAAATGTCTTCTCATTTTTGTTTTTGGTATTGTCCTTGGTTTAATTCCTGGGTTGATACTCCAAAGTTGCTTATTGTAAATATCTTTGTTGCTTGTAGTTAGAACCTTTATGGAATGATTGCTTCTCAGAGGTGTCTTTCAGATATAGCAAACTTTAGGTTTTGAGTCTCTAATGGCTCTGAGGCCATCTCATTTTCTTTATGCCAGGAAGGACAGATGATTAGATCAATCACAACACCTTAGCCCAAAAGTGATACAATCAGCAACACCATAGCATCAAGCACAGCTTAGAAAATGACAATTTGTGGTAGTTATTAATCTATCACCTTTAACTGTGTGAATTAAATCAAAATCGAGGACCAGCCCAACATATATGTATAGTGAATAAAATCTTCAATATAGCAATTTTACCCTTCAGGATGGGGAGTTAGAAGGAATTGGGGAGGGAGGGATAAGTAGCCAGAAGAATAGGGGAAGGTTAGCAGTGAGGCCGGAGAACACAGGTGAGAGATGGAAAGAGAAGAAAAGAAAAATAAAGAAGAAATATGAATTAGGGCCAGAACAGGAACATAAAAGGAGATGAAGAGCAAAGTACCACAGCAAGGGAGCAAGGGAGAGAGAGGGGGGGGGGGAGGTGAAAAGAAAGAAAAATGAGAAAAATAAAAATTTTTTAAAAGTAGAAAAAGAAGAGAAAAAATCAAACAGCAAAAAAATAGTGGTAATTTTGAAAATAACAAATAAAAGATAAAAATGAAGGGCCTCCTTCAGGGTATGTCTGTGCTGTGACAATAGACAATGTGTGCTGTGACAATAGACAATGTGGGCAGCAGTGTGCAGTTATAACTTAATGAGTCTCAGTAAGCCAGTCACAGACCCATGAGATTTAGGCAGATTTCTGGCTGCAAGTCCCAAGTTGAGCTCCTTGTCCTCCTGCAGGGTTGAACTCTGCAAGCTTCTACTGCAGGTTCCAGCTGCCTTTCCCTTGAAGATAGTCCAGGTTCTGATGGGAAGTGATGATCCCTCCAACTTACCAAGTATGGTGGTCTGGTGTGCCTTTATTGCAGAGATTCTCTTCACTTTTCCAGTGGGCTTCAGTTTTCATCAGGGAGCCTGAGAGAGGCCTTCTCTCTGTTGTTCACTTCTGCAGCTCAGGATAATGGCCTTTATGTCCCCTTGTGCCTCTGTAGTGTGGAACTAGGTGGCTGCACAGCCAAGTGGCCAGAGGCCAGTGGGGGGGCGGGGGGGGTTGTTGTTGCAGGCACCCGAGTGGCTACGCTGGCAGCTCAAAGATCTGTCTTACGTATTTTACATTCATTAATTTCATCCTCATAATAATCTTTTGACACAGAAATATTAACACCTCCATTTTATATATGAAGAAGCTGAGTCACAGAGAGGTTAAAGTCACACAGCTAATTGTGGCAGAGCCTACTTTCAAACCAAGAACTTTGGCTCCAGACTCAGTGCTGCCAAAGAGTTTGCTAGAATTCTTTCAAGTAATAAGTTTTCACAAGGAAGCTCCTCATCTGCCTTGCTTGGGCTGTCCCTGCAGGGCTGTATTCCTGATTATTTCATCATAGTTGAGAGTGCCCACCATAGAACGTACTTCACTCTTTCTGCATCCTTACCCACAAATATTCCCCAAGCTTAAAAGGTACAATGTTATAAATATAAAAATTATCACATTCTGTATTTTTGAAAGTCCAACCAAAGAGCTAATAAGAGCTCAAAATGAAAGCCATGAATGTAACTGTAATCCTTTTGTCCACTGATCACATCCTTTTGAATGCAATACTTGATTTCCTGACAACTCCTTGCTGGATTATATTCTAGGTAATAATTCTTTTGCATGCTCTTTTTTTAAGTCACTTCTATTCTCTCAGTCTTCATCCCAGGTCATCTCCATTCCTCTCAATATGGCATCCCCAAGTCTGTTACTTCTTCCACACTGTGCATTCAAGAGCACTGAGACGGAAAGAGCCTAGGATCATTTTACAGGTGATAACTAAATGACCTGGAAAACACTGTGCTGCTTCTTGGTAGTAAAACTAAGACTAGAACACAGTGATACATACCTCATACACATACCCTTCTTCACCTCTAATAAAGGACAGCAAAACAGTCTTATTTCATGTACAAAGTCATTTCCATTCCTTCCATCCATACTTTTTCTGAAAGACCACTAGAAGGAATTCCCATTACAAAAACAAAGGTGGGGAAGAAGAGCAGGGAAAAGAGATGGCCAATGGTGCCATCTCATAGCAAGCCTGAACACACAATCTGTTGGTCAATTGTGAAACAATATCAAACCTGCCTCACCAGCAGTAGTCCATTTCATCTCTGAGCTCCTTCTCCTCCTCTCCATCTGGCCCAAACTAAGATCTTTCTCTCAGGTCTTTTCAGCATCCTGAACAAGAGCCACCATGGCTTTCTGTTGCCAGCTCTACTATAGTAATTTTCCAGAAGCTTCTGGTTATGCCACATTGCTCAAGAAAGAGCAGTATCATTAAACTGACTTTACAGTTCCATAAACATGCCATTCACAGGCTTCTTGTTCTGTTTGGTGACCTACACCACCCACTGCAATCAATCAAGGTCATCTGATCTCACACCAAGTCTCTGCAAAGACTCTGCCTCAAGACACTTTTGTGCAAGCCTGCACAACCTAGATTTCCATGTGTTGTGATGAAATAACCTGTCCTTGAAGCTCAAAGTCCAACTAATACAGTATTTTTAAAGAAGCCGCCAGAAGCTAACAAATGTAGACATCACAAAATTATTCTAAACTGAGCAATGCTAAAGAAAAGTCATGATGCATGCAGGAGTCTGAGCACAGAAGGAGCAATCTCTACCCATTACCATAATGGACTCCACTGAAAGTAGAATCTTTTGCTCAGGGCAAAAGAGATAAAGGGAGTGCCAATGAGGTCATCTGCATAGTATATAATATTTAAGTCTATGGTTATGGTTTCCCCAGTTTAATTTTTCTGTAAACCACAGAATGTTCTGTAGTGATCTTGGGCAAAGGAGGATCTACCTGATTATTCTTAATTCTATAGATGTCTTCTGCACACACATGACAGATGGACTTCTTCTGTGTACATATCACAGGCACTGCCAGGGATAACCCCGTTCTGAAGCAAATAACTGAAAATACGTGATAACCATATTTTCTCAGAAAAAAAATCAAACTATATGAAACTGGACAGATTTTTTTAATGGGATTCTCCTAGAAAATTGGGGAAACATACTTGCAAATCAATTAATATTTTATGTGCTGTAGAAATTTGTAAGAAAAATTTCTGCAACATAGAAAGATTGTTTTGGTAAGGCAAAAGAAATCATCAACTGATCATGTATTTTATGTTGCCAAGTACTTGATAATTACCCATGGACTGAGTAGAGTTTCCAGTTACATAGGTAAAAACAAGAGAGGTGAAACATGTTGACTGAGATCACAAGAAGCTTAGGATTTGACTTTCAGGCACATGTTCTCTTTCTCATGTGGCCATTCTTGCTTCTTCATCTCGAGAGGTGTCAGGTGAACAGCATGACTGCTTCTTCTCAAACAAGGTTTCTAAAGAATGTCTCAGAAGCATCCCAGGCTCCTAGGGCAGAGAAGGTGGGACAGTCCCAGCACCCAGAAGGAAGCTCCCCCACTACCATCCCATGCTCCTTGGGCAGAAAAGGTGGGCCGGTCCCAGGACCCAGAAGGAAGCTCCCCCACCACCATCCCACACTCCGAGGGCAGAGAGGCTGAGCCACGTGGGTGCCAGAAGCACCTCCTCCCCGCCACTGTGGAAATAAGAAGACATGTAAACAAGTCTCAAAAACAGACTTCCAGATCACCTACAGCAACCCTAAAGGGAAAAGATATGGAACAATCTGATACTCAACCACCTGGACTCTCTGAACTGGCAACAAAACAGGATCTGGGAAAAATGAAATCAGAAATAATTACTCAGATAACAGCAAAGATTGTGCTCATGGTGCAAGACATGATTAATAAATCTAGAGACGACACAGATAAAAAAAATAGAGGATCTGAGGAACATGATGAAATCCGAACATAGGAAACAAATGGAATTCATAAAACAGATGCAAACAGATTTCTAGGAGATTAAAAACTTCATCAAAAGTCTGCACAGCAGAATGAACCAATGTGAGGATAGAATTTCAGATATAGAAGATATCATTGCAATTAGTGACCAGGAAGAGAAAAATTGCTTTAAAATTGTAAGGGAACACAAGAAATCAATCCAACAGCTGCTAGACAATGCAAAGAAGAATAACATAAGACTGATTGGAGTCAATGAAGAGGAGAGAGTGCAGACGACATAAAAAAACTGTTCACAGAAGTGATGGCAGAAAACTTCCCAACCAGGGGAAAAGAACTTGGCATACAGATAAGTGAGGAATATAGGACTCCAGCTAAGCTTCATCAAAAAAAAAACTACAAATATCCATATAATAGTTAGGATTCCAGAAATCCAACAGAAGAACAAAATTCTACAAGCAGTGAGAGAAAAGAAACAAATCACATACAAAGGAAAGCCTATCAGAATCACAGCAGACTTCTCAATGCAAACCCTCAAGGCAAGAAGAGCTTGGAGTAATATATTTCAAGCCCTAAAGGAAAACAGCCTGCAACCCAGACTGATGGACCCTGAAAAACTATCTTTCAAAATAGATGGAGAAATAAGATACTTTCATGATAAAGAGCACCTCAGGAACTTCATGAATACCAAACCGGTACTCCAAAAAATTTTAGTCAATACCCTAGGAAAAGACAATGAGGATCAGAACCCCAGGAAACCCAGAGGAATAAATCCATTGGGTGTGACAAATTAAACACAAAGGAGGAGAATCCAACAAAAAGAAAAAGTCATGACAAGGCTTTTTAAACTTTTAACTTCATCTCCTTAATGAGTGTATAATTCAATCTTGTTATTGTACTGATTTGTTTTTTTCTGATTCTAGAGTTGCACACTTTCTTTGTGCTATACTGGTTATCATCTTCTTATGTCTATAATTGGGTTTTAATTTTTAATTGGGTTGTATATTAATGAGCTGTAAGAGTTCTTTACATATTCTGGTCATAGGTTACATGCATTGTAAATATGGTCTGTTTAAGGACTACTTTTCATTTTAATGATGTCATTTAAAGTTCTAAATTTTGATCAAATCTCATTTATCAATTTTTTTCTTTTATACACCATGTTTTTTGTATCCTAGGTAGTTCTTGCCTAACCTAAATTCACAAACATTTTCCCTTATAATTTCTTCTTAAAGTTTTATTCCTTTAGGCTTTCATATTTAGGTTCATAGATCCCTTCCAGTTATTTTCATGTATGGAAATAAAGGGTTGAGGTTAATGTTTTATATAGGGATAACAGGTGTTCTAGTGCCATTTGCTGAAAACACTATCTCTTCCTCGGCTCTTGAATTGAGTTTATATTCTATAAAATGCTAATGTTAAATAATCTTTCAAAACTCAGTGGACCATACATGTGTGGTTCTATTTCTAGATTCTGTTTTATTCCAATGATCTATATGTCTTTCCTTACACCAACACTGCCTTGATTATTGTAGCTTTAGAAGAAGTCTTAAAATTAGGTACTAAACGTCTTCCAACACTGTTTTTTGTTTGGTTTTTTGTTTGTTGTTTTTTGTTTTTTAACTTTTCTAGGTCCTTTGTACTCCTACATAACTTTTAAATTTCAATATCCAATTCTTCATTCATAGCAAGTTTACACAGACCTGAATTTTTATATATACCTTGTGTTTTCTAATCCTGCTAAATTCAAATACAAGTTCTAGGGGCTCCTAGAGATTTCTTAATATTTTCTCTGGAGATGATCATTTCATCTACATATATAGATTTTGCTTCTACCTTGCCAATCCTATCCTAATTTGTCATTTTATTGTCAGACTATTTTGGTTGGGCCTAGGTTTCAAAGTTTAATGGACAGATAAAGAGTAAGCATATCTGCCCTTGTTCCCCACCTTAAGGAGAAAGCATTGTATCTTCTCCATTCATATAAGGCGTTTTTGCTGGAAGTATGGAGTACATGTCTTTCATCTGTTGAGAAGGTTCTGTTCTACTTCTAGTCTCCTGATAGCTTTTACCATGAATACCTGTGGAATTTAGTCCAATACTTTTTCTGCAACTAGTGGCAGGATCATATGGCTTTTCCCTTTCCTCTGTTAAAATGATGACTTTTGAGGGTGGATCTTCCAATGCTGAATCAATACTGCCATCCCTATAACAAAACCACTTTCTACATACTGCCAGATCTGACTTCTAATAGTTTGTTTTGTTAAACAAATTTCTATCTATGTTCATATTTTTTTCTTCTATGATCTTTATCCAGTTTTAGGATTAGCACAATGTTGAGTTCCTAAAATGAGGGGAGAAGTGTTCCTTCTTTTTTCTGCTTTGTTTGATATAATTTATCAGTTTAAATGTATATGAGCCTGCTGTTGTCATATAGGTAGGTTTTCAAGCTAGGAATATACTTTCTTTAATAGGTGCTATTCAAATTTTATATTTCCTCCAGAGTTAGTTTCATTAATTTGTCTTCCAAGGTACTTCTGAGAAGTTGTCAAATTTATCTCAAAAAAGATTTTTGTAATATCCTTTCTATATCCTTTTAAATTCTGTAAAATCTGTGGTAATGTCTCCTAGATCTTGATATTGTAATTTTAAAAATGTATAATTGATATTGTGCAATAGAAAGAAAGGTCTAAAGGAGCAGGAGAAGTGGGAGGGGTAGGGGAAAGGAAAAAAGGGAAAAGAAAAAATATGAGAAAAGGAAAAAAATGGAAACAAAGTCTTTGCAAATAGGGAAGGGTGGAGGGGGGTGAAGGGAGGGCAGGGGAATGGGGAAAAATATAAGAACCAAGATACTCATGTAATGGTACAAGATCCCAATAATGAATGTAACTGTATTTTATACCTAAAATGTACCAATAAACTTAATGGGAAAAAAAAGAATGTCTCAGAAGTCTGAAGAGTTTAGCAGATCCTTCTCCAAACTTGATAACCAAAACAACCTGCCTGCTTCGTGTTTCTGTAATTCCTTTCAGTCTCTGCAAATGTCCTGGCCAGCTATTTTTACTGTTGTCCTTGTTGTAGTTCTGTTTGGACTGCTTAATATGGAAAATAAGTCAGGCATCAAATGTTTCCTCCAGTAAAGGATGTTAGTCTCAGAGAGACAGTGGAAGTCAGCCTTTCCTTGAGACTCTTGGCATATCACCTGTGGTCCAACCCCTGCTACTCTATTAAACCTTCCCATCTACCTCTTTCCCTTCTCCAGTCAATTTAAACTGTTTGTTTGAAACTCATCATCCTTGATCTTGGCTCCAACACTTATTATAGCTTACAGTAAATCCTCTGTAGTGAACCTTCTTAACTTGCCAGGAGAGTATCATTAGAATTGATGCAATGGCTAAAGCAACATTTCATTTTCTATTTTAGAATTTTTAGAGTCTGGTTAGTTTCATTCATGCATGAAAATCTCTCTTTTACTTCAAATGTCACATTAGAAAGTAGAGTTTATGTGTACAGGTGTTTGTAAATGAGAAGTCTGTAATTTAGGGAGTGTATATGTAATAATGTCTCTCCCAGAATTGCTACTGGCAAGCTGATCAAGAGGAGAAACAGCAGCAGCTGATGTCAAAATGTGTGATTCAGATAATTTGAAAATCAAGTGGCATTCCACAGAATGTGTGCAAATTTCCCTCAGACATGGTCCACTAGCTACCAGATTGAAATTTTAAGATAATATATGAATGACTTTTCTGAAAAAAAGCTTATAAAAATAGAGTTAACTTGGAAAATTAGCATGGTTACATGTGATCCAAATATCTCTCTCATCATCCCACTACCTCAGAGTGCATAATACAAATCACTTGTTTCATTTTTATGTATGCTAATAGGAAGGAAATTGTATCCTGTTCTCATTTCAAGTCAGGTTGCTTGATTGATTAAATAAGAGGATGAACTCTTGTAGAATAATAAATAATCTACTCAACTGCACATTAACTGAACATCTTAGTATAAATTCATAAAGGAGGGGAGTTAGGTAGGACAGTAGCATAGAGGCTTTAGAACTGGTTTGGCCTGGATTTTGGATCCCAGCTTTGTCACTCTGCAGCTGTGTAAGTCTGAACAAATTACATGGGCTCTGCAAACCTCAATTTCCTCAACTGTTAATGGGGATGACAGCAGACACTTCACGGAACAGCTAGGTGATTACAAACTTGTCATTTACATACATACATTTACCTGCATGTATGAATTCTACTTATTAACATGCCTTTAGAACTTAGAAAAGAGATTGGTTAGCATGTATCCAATTGACCAGAATATAACAGCAGCATAAAAGGGCACAAGTATCAAGCAATGCAGAGTGAGTATTCACATTTGCTTCTACATATACTACTTTCTTGCCAAATTTAAAGAATTTCTAATTAGAAGGATAATGAAAACAATTTTGTCCTTAAGTAATATAGAGAGACAGATAGATGTCATGAACATAAATACAGATAAATGAGAGAAGCTAAAGAAAATGATTCTACATGCTGATACAGAATCCTTTGAGGAATTTCCATTGGTTACCAACTGCCGCAACTGGTCTGAGGGTCACAAGCTAGAGGAAGGAAAGGGCAAGATTTATCCTTCCCCCTCTGGCTTAGGAATTACTTAACAGTCCACCTAAAGAACTAGGTGCTCTGCATCTGCAGTGCAATCACTGAGAGAGCCAGAATCTCTGTTGTAGTCTCTCCTTCAATAAATATTATCCTGTCTACAGCCTTCTATGGAGACCAAATACCAAAAAGGAAATGAAAGATGTAAAGGAGATCATGTGGAAGATCAGCCATGGAATATGGTCTCTGCAAGGAACAGAGTGGCCTATGGGTGGGCTATGGAGAAGGGCCTTGCTAATAGGGGACATTAGACATTAGGGGACATTAGATTTTCCTGGACTTTACAATTTAGTCAATCAGAGAAACAAAGAGTGGAGGTACAAGAGGACACTGTTGAGATAACAGAACAGAGCAGGACAGGGCTAACAGATGTTCACAACAGCCCCTCCTGAGAACAGGCTATGCCAGTGATGAAGAACCTATGGCATGCATACCGGATCAGGCTGTGTGTTATTAGTGAAAGCTCTAAAAGGTTTGCCCTTTCTGGATTATGCACTCTCAAGCCAATACTAGGTGCACCATGGACAAGCCATGTACCCTGCCATGGCCACTTAATCTATCACAAACACTCCTCGCTCAAGGAAAAGGAAACCATACCCAAAAGCTTCAGAGAAGTACACCACTTTAAAATTATTTACTACACAAATCAGATGAGTTTGAATAAATTGTAATGCATCCACATAATACTTTGTATATGTTCGCACTCATGTTCTCAAGTAACATTTAATTCATCAGAAAATTCTTAGAATGTAATGTTAAGTGAAAAGAGCTTGATCTAAAATCTGTATTCACAGTGCTTGTCATTTTTACAAAACTGCACAGGTGGCACATACACAACAATGGAAATAAATTTAAATGTTATAACAGTTTCTTCATCTGTATAATGTGATTATGCAAGAATTTCAGTTCCTTCTTGCTATTTTTTCCTATTTTCTTCCAAAATTCCTTTGATATTACTTTCCTAATTTAAAACATGTTATGTTTCAAGAAAAAGAGGTAAGTTTATAAATGTACAGATAGTAGAGGTTTAGGAAGACTTCAAAACAAAGAGGAAATATCAGCGAAGACAAGTCAGTAAGGAAACACAAGCCATGACTGGAAAGTGTCCACAGAACTGAGGTATATGAGTGAACCAGGAAATAGAAACTAGGCTCAAAATGAAAAGTGCCTTCAATGCCACACTCAGGATCAGACCTTCTGTCCAGAGCACATATTCTGAGTGTCAGCAAGGGCTCTGATGGAGCTGTGTTTCTGGAGATTACTCCAGCAAGCAGTGTCATTAATTGGATCCGAGGGATAGGCTATTCTGATAGTCAAAGTGTCAGGCCACACCAGGCTGACCAAGTGGTCTCAGGCCCAAAAGAGAGGATAAGGTAGGTGTAAGTGCTGGGTATGAGACTCAACGAGTAGTTGAATATAAGTGGTCTGGAAGAAGAAAGGATTGAAGACACCCTCAAAGACGGGATTCTGGGCCACTGGTCAGGGATCTATATTGTTTACAAAAGTTGTGAGACTACGAGAGATTTATTTTGAATATGTTGATTTTAAAGTGTCAACAGAGTAGCCTCAGAAGATCCTACCTGGGAGTTGGAAATATAAATTTGCAACTTGAAAGAGAAGTCTGGGCTGGTGATATGGATTTGGGCATCATCTGTGCAGGCATGAGAAATGTCAGGTAATAAAGGAGACAGGTGATGCCGATCAGAAAGAGAAGGAGGAAGAGGAGGAGGAGGAAGGGATGCAGAGGAGTCAGAAAGGGGAGAGAGATTAGAGGACCGCACCGAAGAGGAGAGAAAAATAGACAATGGCAGAGCTCGAAGAAGCAAACAGCAAGGTGAGCCTGCACTTCCATGCCAGAGAGGCGCTGCGGAGAACACTGAGGAGAATAATCCTCCCTGCTCACTACTGTGCAAAGTGCAGAAAGGCTGGTCACTGAGAAACAGCTACTGGAAATGGTGATTAGAAGGTCAAGTGGCACAAAACAAAATTAAAGAATTTAAATCACTGTGTGTTATTGTGATCATAATAGATATTTCTCTTTGGGCACTGCCAATTTAAAAATGCACGTAGAGTCCAGTATCCTAAACATCAAGTTATTTCTCCTCATCCAGATGGACTGGAGATGCTCATCTTTTGAGTGCTAACAGTATGATACCATTATCACAGCAACCAAGAGAACAACTTTGCCTGTCACCAGCTACACCCAGTCTGTGGCCTGCCTGGGAATGAAAATGTCCTTTCAGACATCTGTCCAGGGGTGGGATTCGGTCTGGTTGCAGGTGTCTGTAAACACTGCCTTATTCAGAGTATCTTCTATAATTACTGGAATTATAAAGCCATAAGGTAGTAAGCAGGGAAGAGAAATTAATTCCTAGCTTCTTGAACTAAAAATATGTATTCATCAAATCCTCTTGGATTTGTTTGCATTAGTTGTTTTATTTCAAAGTCACAGTTTTACCAACTCTTTTAGCAAATTGAATCTTTCCTTAATATTAAAGAGAACACTTTTCACACCAAAATTATCCCTGCAAAAGATAAACATGTCGCCCTGCTCCGGTTTCAGCTTATCCACAAGGGCCAAACTAGGATGGGGGCAAGAATCATTCGTTCAGTCCATTCCACTTTTCAAATAAACTTACCTTCTTTTTATTCATTTCTATGAGCTGGCATAACATGTAAAAATTATTTGAATCTATCTTATCCATTTAATTATAGCTAGTAATAGTACTAAAATAAACAAACAAAATCTGCTTGAGAGGCAGTCCAGTTGAAGATCCACATTTCTTTCAATTATTAGATTCAGCAGAAATATACCATTAGTGCAATGAGGAGCTCTCACAATTCCTACTCATGTGACTCTGACCTTGCCACGGGCAAACTCTCCAACCCTCAGAACACACCACATGGGACTACCTGACCACTGAGCAAAGACGTGGCAGAATATTTCCAGCATCAATTGGATGTTTGGAGCAGAATAGTAGTTCCTGAACTCACATTTACACCCCAACCTTCACAATTTCTACTAGAGCTGTGGCCCACTTGTACTGATATGTATTTAATTTTTCTTTAAATTAACATTTTGGCTGGATCTCTTTCAAAATAATCATACAAATTGATCTTAGAGTATAAAGCAGGTAAACATGAACAGATACAGTGAAATTTACACCTCACCGGCATGCCAATACCTTTGAGAGTTCTGAAACCTAAAGATTTATTTTACTTACAATTTGAAGATTTGTAGCATATTATTTTTCTGCTATCATTCAAATAGCCTGTGAACCTATATTTCAATGAATGCTATTCTCAATATGAAACTCCTGTGTCAAGAACATTCGATTAAAAGGTGACAGGACAATTTGTTATAACCAGAGAGATTTTAGGCACACCAGTCTTATCACAGAATCTGGGCTACAGTCAGGCAACAAATTCAGCAGGTACTCTGGAATTAGGGATTCCAGAACCCAAGGACAAGCCAATATGGTCCCTAACACACCCGGGAGCAAGGTAGAAAAGCAGTAAGAAGGACTCAGGAGTTTAGGGATACCACAAGGGAATTAAAATGGGAAATCTTGGGGCAATGTCTTCTAGAAGAGCTCAACGTTGATATTAAAGAGAAAAGTACATTCTAACACATCAGAACAGCTACAAGGAGAGCTTTTCATTCCATTCCTTGTGAAGAAAACAATACTTTAATGTGAAATAATTTATAATTTTCTTCAAGACCTTGAGCCTGCAGGATTCAAGGGAAAGGGGTGTGTGTGTGCATGTGTGTGTGTGTGTGTGTGTGTGTGTTACAGTGTTGAGCAATAACAGCCCTGACAATTAACAAAGAGAGAAGAAAGGAGGTCTTGTCTCATATTTCTAATCTCATGCTCTAGTTTTTTGTATCTGAAATACCCCTGAAAGATCCATGTGTTAAAGGACCGGCCCTCAGCTTGTCCCTACCAAAATGTGATGGCACCTTTAAAAGGTGGAGCCTCATCAGTGGCCTTCTTGTTGTACGTGCCCTCAAAGGGGAAGTGAGACCCACACACACACACATGCCCCTTGCTCTTCTCTTTTTTTCTTTCTTGCCACTCCATTCAAACACAAACTCCTCACCACTGCCACCCAGCACCCCCATCAGAGGCCTAGAGATGCAATGGGTCTGTCTGATCCACTGGCTCCAAAACTATGAGCCAAAGTATGCTTATTCTTTTATAAAATGACTTATCTCAGGAATATGTTATAGGGGTGGAAAGCTAACACAACTACCAAACTTCTAGTCCTCCAGTTTCTTCATCTTTTTTTAATACTAACTTTCCACTTCTAACTGCTTGAGCAAAAAAAAAAAAAAAGTGGAGTATCCTTAACTTGTTGCTTGTCCTAACATCCCATATCCAATCCATCAACAAATTCTATTGGATCTACCTTATTAATTTACCCAAAATCCTTCTCCTTCTCACCACCTCCTTGGCAACCACCCTAAGCCAAACCCCTATCATCTCTGGCATGGATTACCGCAACTACCTCCTAACTGCTATCCCTGCTTTCAATCACATTCCTTTTAGCCCATTTTCTAACACAACAGCCAGCTGAATCCACTCATATATAAATCAGATCACAGCACTCTTCTCAACTCTCCAGGGCTGTTCCATCTCCATCAGGGGAAACACCCAAATGCCCTGGTAGTAGCACCACGGCCCCACATAGCCTGTTTCCTGTTATTTATTGAAGTGATCCCCTTTTCCAGTCACCACTGGTTATTTGGCTCCAGTCAGCTGGTTGTTTCCTGAACACAGGAGCCTCCCTCCACTTCTGGACCTTTCCAGCTCTTCCCCATTGGCCATGCTTTCTCACTTCGCTTATGTCTTCACTCAGATGTTAGCTCTCAGGGAGGGTGTCTCCCAGCCACCTTTTTTTCACTACCTCTTTTGTTTACCTCTTTTGCCCTCCAGTACTGCATTTACCCCCTTCTTCTCACCACCATCTAGCATGGTGTATACTGCATTGATTTTTTTGTGTTATTCATTGTCTCATCCTTTCAGAATGTGAACTCCATGAAGAAGTGATTGTTTTTTACTTATCTGTTGTATCTTCAGACTGTAGATTAGTATCTGGCCCACAGAATATGTTCAATGGGTGCCTGTGGGATGGGTTTATGGAATGAGGGATTTAAAGACCAGACAGATTATGATAATCAGTTCTCAGAAGGATCACAGCACCATCAGAGAACAGAGGTAAGAAGAGTGGGTTGACTTCAGAAAGGATACAGCAAGAATGTCTTACCTACACAGGGAGAAGATGTGAATTGTAATGAGATACATGAATACACAACCAATTAGCTTCTTTATATATAGCATGGGTAAACTTTGATTCTTCCACACTAATGCAGACCAAAGACATAATAAACTCCATGATCCTATAAATCTCATTGCAGAAATCGAAGAATTCATTAGCAACTAAGTGTGGCCATGTCACCAGGGAAATCAGCACCATTTAAAAACCTAACAGCATAATTTGCCAAGGTGAGGAAGAACTGCATAACAAAGCTTGAGGTGCTCTGGTCTCTGTATGAAAAACTTTCACAGATAGCTTCTGTTTTTATAAACCCTCCAGTCTCCCATTAATCCAGTCTTTACTAATTGGCTGATTAAAAGAGTTATATCATTTTTAAAATATCTTAATCCTTAGAGGCAAGTGTATAATTCTTTTCTACTGAAAAGTATCAAAGAAAATAGAATAAAACATCTACCTAAAGGCTTCAATGACAGTGTCCCATGAAATGGGAGACCTCTAACTCGTAGCAAAGTTTAATTACTACTAGATATAAACCAAACATTGAAGTAAAAGGTGGTATCATTATAAATGGCAAAGCAATATATTCATACTTTTTGAAAAAGGTCGATCAGAAAACCACCCTAATCATGTATAAAAGGGAAATGGAAAGCACAGGAAGAGCTGTATGCCAAGTTCACTTAGGTACCACTGGATCTGCAACCAAATCATTCTGCTCAACGGAGTTGGTTGGTCAAAAACCAATGAGACATAAAAGAAGAATCACAAATAAGGCCAAAGGACTCAAAGTGAGGATGATAAAGGAAAAAAAATGCATCTTCTCTGGAGATTACCAGAGAAGATGGATATTGAATCGATAATCTTGAAAAGAATTAACTAAGACCAGAAGACCAGCTTCCAAATCAAAATAGTGGTCTGGGTGAAGACTTGAAAGATGGGGTTTACATTATGTTTGAAAAGTTGAAATAAGGTCCATTAAATAAAGTCAGCGTTTTCCTGACTGACACACACTAGTTCTTCTGTCCCCACTTACGTCCCCCCACTTCAGGCAGACCTTCCCCCGCAACCCTGATGGTCCCCTCTACTATTGCTCCATAGCACTCCACACCACTCCCTGTGCCCTCAGGTATTATTAAAATGATGCTTAGTGTAAGAGTAATGAACCAAGATGCAACTTTAAAGAAAATTCTAGAGCCTACAGGGAGTAGATCAGAGAATCATCTCACACAGAATCTTCCCTAAATACTATCATTTCTTTCTATGTATGTCAAAGATTAAGCAAACACTTGCGCAGCTCAAGACACAGAGAGAAGCCATGCTGGCTCTTGGCTGGCAGAGCACTGTCAGTGAAGGCTGAGGCACTTCCAAAGCCTCCAAGGCTCTTAGCACCTAATCTTCCAAGATTGCATAGTCACTGGAGAAGGAGTTTAGTGTCTATTGTTTTCATTCCTTTCGTGATATTTTGACTACCTTAACATGAGCTTCTAGAAAGGAATGCAAAGGAAATACAGTAAGGTCAACTGAGCTGCACCTATTACATTTGGGAACATTCACATCACATTAACTCTGCATCCACAAACAAAAGTCTCCAAAACTCCATCTCCAGAGAATTAGAGTGGGAACAGCAATCTCTGCAGATGTGAAGAGCACTCTCCATCCACTTTCATTTTAACTCTACTGTCCAAAGCTTAAGTGTATGACCAGTCCCAAAGAAAGGGTAGTACATTTAAAGAAACACAGGGCTAACGAACCTGAGCCAGTGTAGTTTGAAAACCCTGGAGTGGCTTTTTCAACCTCTGATGCTTCGAGGCTTGTTAATAGTTGAAGAGAGTCAGTGTTCTCACTGTTCTGTTCTGTTGCCAACACTGACCATACTATGTGTGCCTCTTAGATGATAAATACATTTTTAGTTCAAAAATACTACCGCCTTAGTTACTGGAATAAATTTAGAGAACTTAAGAATTGATCTTGAACAATTCCAAAGACTTTTTTGGCATATCTCATTTCTAAGACCTTTGTATATAAACTCTGTCATCAGCTTTGGCTGCTATGGCAACTGGAATATTTCAGAAGTGATTTGAAATAAGGATCACCAAATATCCAACATCTTCTGAAAGAAACAGAAAAGACGATGAGATTTAATCCACTCTAAATTTCAAAATACAGCATCAATGTTCAGTCCTGGAATTTAATTATGCTTCTATTTGCAAATCAATAGATAACAACCTGGTACAATTACACAGAAGCATGGTGGAAGAGGCTTTCATGTTATTCCTTAACTAGTCACATTAAAGCATCATTTAGGTACTCTCCTCCCAGTTTTATTGGGTTTTTGTTTTTTTTAAAGAGACTATTTTTAGAGCAGCTTTAGGCTCACAACAAAACTGAGTGGAAAGTACCAAGTTTCCATATATTCTCTAACCGCCACACCAAATAAATCTCCCTATCAACATCTTGCACCAAAGTAGCACATTTATTACAACCTACAATGGTACATTATAGTCACCCAATATCCACAGTTTATATCATGGCTCACTCCTGGTGTTGTACATGTGTTTGCACAAATGTCTACTGCCATGTATCCATCATTACAATATCATATAAAGTATGGTTACTGCTCTAAAAACCATCTGGATTCCACCTAATTCATCCCTCCTACCTCCTTAACTTTGGCAACCACTGACCTTTTCACTGTCCCCACAGTTTTACCTAATCCAGAATGTCATATGATTGGAATCATACAGTATTAGCCTTTTAGACTGGCATCTTTCACTTGTAACATACATTTAAGGTTCTCCCATGTCTTCTCATGACTTGACAGTGCATTTGTTTTTAGCACTGAATGATACCCCATTCTCTAGAAGTACCACCATTTATTTATCCATGCATCTACTGAAGATACCATAGTCACTTCCAAGTTTTGGCAATTATCAATAAGCTGCTAAATATTTGTGCACACGGTATTTATCTGTGCATAAAATTGTAACTAGTGTGGATTATACCAAGGAGCATGATTGGTAGATCATATAATAAGAGTATGTTTAGCTTTAGAAGAAACTGCCAACTTTTTTTTTTTTTGAGGTGGAGTATTGCTATATTCTCCAGGTTAGCCTGAAACTCACCATTCTCCCACTTGAGCCTCTCAAGCAGCTTGGATTACAAGTGTACTTAGTCAACCATCTTTTAAAATCACAATACAAATCTGCATACCCAGCAGCAATGAATGTGAGTTCCTGATGCTCTACCTCCTCACCAATACTTGATGTCAGTGTTTTGGATTTTGGCCATTCAAATAGATGTGTCATTGCATCTTACTGTTGCTTCAACTTGTAATTCTCTAATGATTTGTAATGTTGGGCATCTATTCACATGCTGACTTACCAGGCCTGAGGGCAACACGGAATCTTGTGTAACAGAATGAAAGCGAGCCCTTCTATGACCAGTTGGCTGTGATATAACTCAAGAACCAGCCGTGGTCCTCATATTCGACACTGCAGAGCTCCTATGCCTGTGCCACTAAGATAATTCTGTTTCCTGGAGCAAAGAAAGCTGTGTGGAAATGAAAGATAATGCACAGTACAGCACTTAGGCACACACACTCTACAAATATGAAAAAGTATCAAACAAGTTCTCAAACTCACTGCCCATAACATTGAGGACATTTAGTATCATCAGAGGTTGCTTGAAAGTCTGCACAACAAGAATTGTTCTTCCTTGTGCTCCAACAAGGTGCTCCTTTGAACACTTAGGGATAATGGTTAGGGAGTCGGAGGTTCATCCACTCAGATGAACTGGTAGAGAAAAACCACATTAAGGTGTTTGTATATGAAAGACAGTGTGGAAATATGGGGGATGGCATGTGTACTAGATTCCAAAAGAACAGCATCTTCACTAAAATTGTGAATCCATTAGAATAATGACTAATGAAGAAGTAATTTTGCAAATAAATTAATCAAGCTTTAATTCTGTCTCCTCTTGAGGCATACTGATTTTTATTTTTAAGGAAGATTTCCATCTCCAAGTTTTTGTATAGGGACATTTAAAATGATCTTCTAAAGAAAATTTAAAGCAACGCGCACCATCTTTATCAATTTCAAAAGGTATTTCCGACAGCTCATCTTCCAAAAATATACTTTAAATGTAGTGGTCAGTACAGATAATATATCAGAAGTGTCAAGCAAGAGGAGACAAATTCTCTGACATTCACACATGGGACCAACAGCCTTGAATAATCACTATATTCCAGGTATTGTTCTAAATATATAAATATGTGAAGTTCAAGTTGATTTGAATCCATAAACTGGAATCACAAATAATATATGTAAATGATATGTTACATTAGATGATCATAAGTGGTGTAGATGAGGAGCTCTAGGGTAGAGCTGTGGACAGAAGAGGGCATTCTCTGAGGTCCTTTTTAGGAAGGGGACCTCGAAGCAGAGGTTGGCAGGAAATGAGATGAGATGTGTGGTCCTCTGAGGGAAGGTATTCTAAGCAGACAACAGCTAGTGCAAAGGCCCTGATGTGGGAACAGGTTTACCACATCATAGGTAGGAGTAGCAAGAGGCCAGGGTATGTGGGGCAAACTGGACCATACTGACTTCTCTGCTCTTCCTGCAGTGTGCCAGGCCTGCTCCCACCTCAGGGCCTTTGCACCAGCTGTTGTCTCTTTCCCCAAAGTGTAGGCCTTTTCAGTCACAACTGGGACTTTGGCCTATACTCAGAATGGGAGTAGTACCTGGAGCATTTAAACAGAAGACATGACATATTTTTTCATCATTTTATTCTATTTTACAAAATTTTAAACATTTGCAAAGTAGAGAAAAACACAATTAATTTCAGTGTTCCTATGATTCAGTTACAAAACCATTAACTCACAGCCTATACTGTTTAGTTTATACTCCTTACCTCACTCCCACCCAAGATCGTTTGAAGAAAACCTTGGACACTATGTCATTTCAACCCTAAGTATTTTAATAGGAATATCTAAAAGACAAGCACTGTTTTTGAATTTTTTGTTTGTTTGTGTGAACACCATTTAACACTATTGTCACACCTACTGTGGGCTGCAGCAGCTCTGACTTGCATGATCTATGAGCATCAGCATATGCGTCTCTTCCCCGTCAGGGACCCAGGACTTCAAGTGCATGGCTTGAAACTGCTATTGGAGGAACACATAGTCAATGAAAATCAACAAGCACTAAAATCAAGGCTTTTCTTTTTGGAGACCCAGTCACTGAATATTTACCACCACACCCCTGATTCACACTTACACAATTAAAGATGCTTACTTTATATTATCAGGTATCTACTCAGTGCTCATATTTCCTTGGTCAACAATTTTTTTTACTTCATATGTTTGACTAGAAATCAAAGTAAGATCCATACTTTATGGCTGTTATATATCTCTTAAATTTTATTCACTTCACAGGGTCCCCAACATCTGTCTTCTTTCTTTGCATTTACTTTAGTTATTATTGAAGAAACTGGGCTGTTTTTCCTGCAGAGTTCTCCACAGTCTGAATTTTGCTATGATTTCACTTTACCTGTTCCTCTGGCTCCTATAAATTGGTCATTAGATCTGGTAACTTGCTCAGATAAAAAAAAAAATCCATTCTTTTTTCTTTCAGGAAAGATTGGTTCACGGGCAGAGGGAGTATGAATTTCCACCTTGAACAATAGTCATGCTGGTTATGATTCTTTTTCCAGTGGGAACAACCCATTGATGATCGTCTCAGTGATAATATCTTGCATTCTATCACTGTTATGGCTAGATGTTCCCCCAAAGCTCATGCAGTCATGGCAGGGGCTTCTCAGAGATGCCTGGATCTAGAGTGTGTGGTGCTGGGATCAAGGGAATGTGATTACTAGATCAGTCCACTGATTAGTTTAGCATAATTCTGGCTAGGATTAAGGATGTGAGTGCTACACTCATCCTAAGGTGAGAATGCTGCAGAAGATATAAGGGACAGAAGGAGGGCTAATGTGCTCTTGCCTGCCTGCTTGCTGTGGACTGTTTCTCATCTGCAATGCCCTTCTGCCATGTGCCACCCTGCCTTGAAGCCAGCCGACTATGAACTGAAACCTCTACAAACTGAGCTAAATAAACCTTTCCTCCCTTAACTGGTGGGTGTTGGGTATTTTGTCTCAGCAACTAGAAAAGTAACTAAGATAATCACTTACCCTGTACTTATTGTTTAGAATATATCCAGAAGAGAAAAATTCACTGGTCATCTATTTAGCTAATTTACATTTTAAGAGGATCAGTCTGACAGCTATGTGGAGAAAAGATTGTAGAGGCAACTGTGAGAGCAGAGATGAGTTAGGAGGGTATTATAGTCACCCAGAAGAGCCAAGATCATGGTGAAGGTCAAGGTTAACTCTGGAATTGGGGAGAAGTAGATCCAACAACAGTTCCCAAGGGATTGGATTTGTGGGTTTTGCTATTTGCAAGTAGGTCAGGAGTCCCTAAGGGTTTATAACATGCAGGAGCAAGAAGTGCTGCAAGCTGGGTATAAAAGCAAATCATGCAGCAGTGGGGTGAGGTAGGAAGGGCAAAGCTTTGGGGAGACTTGACCATCATATTTGCCAATTTTAATAAAGACTGGGTGGAATATCTACCACTAAATAAGCAATTAAGGAAATACTATTGTTTTTGAAAGATGACAAAGGACATTAAACATAGCTGCTGGGAAAAAAAGATGGCTGCTGGCATAACTGAAAAATAAAGAGAAATTGATGAAATCTAAGAAAGCAATGCATTGTAAATATATGGGAGTTAAGGAAGGCAGTATCAAAGACCTACTTTAACCACTGTCATCAGTATTATCTTTATTATCTATATTTAGGTAGTTCATGAATTAAACCACATTTAGTAAGTATTATAAGTGGAGTCAATTATAACCTTCTTGATCTGTTCAAAAAAGTTGTTCAATTAACTACCAAGTTTGACAGTAAACTTTACTTAGTATGGTATTTAAAGGCTTTAAAATTTAATGTTTTCTCAGATTGATTCACTTTAGAAGTTTTTAACTGCTTTCTCTGCTACCTTCCCAAGTTTCAAATGAAATAATTTAAATGTGTATATTTTTTCTAGCACTTCTAACCCTGTGGGCTGGTTTTCCGTAAGTGATTAATAGAAAATGCATAACTGGAGAAAAGGCATTGGTAAAGCACTGACTCTGAACTCCTCCCAGTCTCCAGATCAGGTTCTGTCTCACTGACCACTTCTCTGCTCAGGCTCAGGCACAGTCACCATGGAAAATGAGGATTGAGGAAGGTGTGCAGGGCAAGGGAATGGGCATCTTCCTCTGGGATATTTATACAAAGGACAGAATAATCTTATAGCTGCATGGGCCACAGAGGTCTTCTGAAAAACCTCACTCTCCTGATCTTCTTCACAGAAGGAAGAAGGTATAGAATAATGTGACTTCCTCTGAGGCAGTGATGGAGAACCTTTTAGAGACAAGTGCCCAAACCACAACCCAATATCCACTTACTTATTGCAAAGTGCCAACACTCCAATTAAACTTGAATACTGAGGTTTTACCTTAGCAAAAACAACTGTTATCTGCTGCTCAGCTGCTCTGGCAACTTGGTTCATGTGCCGCACAGAGGACTCTGCATGCCCACGGTGGCATACATGCCATGCCATAGGTTCACCATGGCTGCTCTGAGGTCACCTCAACCAGCCAGTAGAAACAAAGGAACGGTTTATGAGTCTAGACCAGAAGCATGGAATTCAGACCAAAATAAAGAGAAGGTAAATTAGTATATGTTAGGATATTTTCCAAGGAATTTTAGGTAACTGTAAATACTATATTCTCTCATCCTCTTTCTCCCTCCCTTCCTCCATTCGTTCTCCTCCCTCTTTGTTGCTTTCACATAAACATATATCCTTACATGCACACATGCACATACATACACACTCCTAGAAACCTACTTTGGAACAGAAGAGGTTAACTGGTAAAATAGATGTTTTGTGACTGGCCAAGCCAGCATTTCCTTTCATAGCACACTAACAACAAGGTAATGAGATGGTTTCTAAAGGGGAAAGCCTGTAAAAATGAATAAAGCCCTTGGCAGGCAAATCAGTATTTGTTCATCTGTTAAGTGTGTTTTGCTTGAATAGATTTTTTATAGAAAGATTATATCTATTGTGTTTCTCACAGCTTAGTTATTTTTCCAGCTTTGTTATGAATGTGACCATTAAAAATGCCCTTCTTCCTGTCCATTGTCTATCCACAATTTACGGACTGTCATTGATAGGGAGAACCCTGAGAATATGCAAGATACTATGAGTGGGCCCTAAAAGTGGACTCTCTGATCCTTTCAGATGAATTAAAAGTGGTTAAAGGAAAACTTACTAAATTCAGTTGTCTATTCATAATGCCACAATGAAAGAGAATCTAATGGAAAATTGGTATAGCCAACTGAAATAGGAGATAAATAACAAATGAATATTACATGGATATAAACATCAGGCTGTTTTGAGTGTGTCAATTATTTGGGTGCTTCACACTGAGTAAAACCAGTGAGCAAGCTTTTGAATATATTTCTGTTATCAATAGTTTTCAACTGTTAAAAGAGCTTTAGATATTCACTGAAGCAAACTAAAAGACAGATGTCCTTTAGAAAATTAAAATCTAGGTATTGGTCATTGATCACCCATCCTATGGCATGCTTTTTGCTAAGCACTATGCATGAGTTATGTCAATACATAAAATTCTACAAGAGTAAGAATTCTGTTTCTATGTTGCGTCACTAGCACCTGCAGTGTCTGACAGATAAGAGATAGTTAATATGTTTGAATGAATAAATGAATGGAATATTTTTGCAGAGGAGTGGCTAGTCCCAAGCTCCCTGTCTGTAATGCAGTAGATATCCCTAGCAAAAGTCACATCACCCTTGGCCTCAGGGTAGAGAAACAGGAGGCAGTAAGGAAATGTATGCAATGAACTCTTCAACTGTATGGTAACACTTGGCTGTCTCCTTCCAACAACTGATTCCATCCTTAGGATTTTACTCAAAATATTTGTGCATATGGATAACCTCTCTGAGGTGACATTAGGAGTAACTTTGGACACAACATTCTTTATTATTTTTCAAGTATCTGTTTTAAGCATTGATGCCACTTGAGTACTATTATGGTTGCTAGGGAGATGAGGAGCATGCAGGGGCTGAGGGGGACTCTGAATGTTTTCTTTAGCTGGCAACCCAGGGCACAGTGACCAGAATAGAGAAAAAAGGCCAGCCTGGCCTCCCAGTCCAGTCCCCTGCACTCCATAGTTAGAAGTAGCCATAACCCTATATTGGTATTTAGCCTTGAGCCACCAAAATATGAGCCTAAAACAGCTACATTCTAAATATTTCAGTTTTATTTAACTTATCGATTACCAAGCTACATGAGGGCACAAAGCAAAGCAAGTTTGTGCTTTTGCACTGATATGGATTAAGCACCCAGGGGAAGCATCACACTTTAGACATCTGCCCTGCAGGAAGACAACAACAAGCCTCATAAACAAACAGAACAAGTTGCCCTTTATCAGCTGCTGAATTTCCTGAGCGACCAAGAAGGATTGTGCTCAGCTGTTGGAGTACTTTGGAAGGCCTGAGCTAGCTGGGTACTAAGTATTCTTTGAGTCTTCCATCATGGACTGGATACAAGTGCCCTTAATCTAGTCAATTTGTCCATGACTCCAGGCTGCTTTTTACAGACTGCTCTCCAGGCTTGTTCATTGATTCACACCACAAGTACTTACAGTGAGTCTACTGTTTTTGAGTCCTTTTAGTTTAATGCACACATAAAAGGCAGTTTGGTGAGAGGAAAAAGAAGAAAGCTTTATTAAAGGAAAGCTACCTCATACAGAACATTTTTTCAAAGATATCTGGAATATTTAAAAAATTTTAATTGACAGATAACTTAAGGATGTACATCTTTATGGGGACAGTGTGATACTTCAGTACATACTCACACCGTATTGATTAATACAAGATACATTATCCATCATCACAAACATTTATAATTTCTTTGCGATAGAACATGAAAAAATCTTCTCATCTACCTATTCTGGATTATAGGACTCAAAGTAGTAGGTTATAATCATGTTCATGGACTAGTTCCTATTAGTAACAGCTGTCCTTCCTTGGTTTCCTTTCCATCCTCTCTACAGAGGATAGCAATCATCTCTGTCAGAGGGACGTTAATGAATCAGTATGGGAACAAAGGAGCATCTCAAATGTCCCTCCCACCTTATGTCATTTGCTTATCTCTCCATAAGCTCTCCTGAGATATTCAAGTTATGCAAGCGCAGGATGGAAAATGATATAAATAAAGAACCTAGTGATCCATAAGCAACAGAAACTACTAGAATCATGTTGTAAACTGCTGTGAAGAAAGCTGACTACCAAAGCATTTTTTTCCGTTTTTTCAGTACTAGGCATCAAACACAGGGCCTATGCATGCTAGACAAGCACTCTTACCACTGAACTACAACCCCAATGCTCCAATATCATGTCTTTAAGTGCTGTGGCTTCTGGTGTTAAATGATAGACACTGACAATTTCCAGATTAAGACAATAAGCTCATCCTTTAAAGATTTACTAGAATGCAATATATGTTAGAGTTGGTAGAATAATAAAAGTCAGAACACTGTGTTATATTTTACAGCATCTTCCTATAAAGGAGTTCTGGTCTCTTGAAAATTTAGGAAAGGGATACAGATTGTGACATTTGATTCTCTGGCATAGGAGACAAGCCAAATTGCAAATGCTAGAATTACTCTCTATTACCACACTACACCTCACGTGTGCCTTGAAGTAGCAGTTTCACAAATCAGCATGATTGCCTCAGTTTAACAGCTCACCACACAAGGCTCAGATTTTATTCTTTTAAATTTAATTTAAAAGAATCAATTCGTCACTCTGGAATAAACATCTTTAAGAACTCTAGTGAGTGGGATGGTAACACTGTGGTCGATGCTCCTCAAAAGAATACATTAGTGGTTCCAGAGCAAGATAAGAAATGTGCCAGTCCAAAAATGACAGTAATGCTTTCCTGTGAGCAATTCCATTACAAGTGAATAAGGCAGACAACATGTTTGCTTCTTCTTAATATCTAAAAGGTAGATACATATTTCAATCGAAGAGCTAACTTTCCTTACAAGAAGAAAAGGAAACCAATACTTGTGTTCACTCCTCTCTTTTATGAAAGAAGTTAATAACCTGAGAAATCGACACTTGGCAGCAAAGCCATCTTCTAATTTATTCAAGTCAACCACTAAGAAACAGTAAAAGAAAAAAATAAGACCTAGATAAAGAAGGGGCACATGGGAGGAGGGTGTTTGAAGATGAGTCATAAAATAAAAGAAAAAGATAAACAACCTAAGAAGACAGAATGTACTCTTTTACTTATAGATCACCCTCTAAAGTCAAGAAAGTTGCCAAAATCTGGAACAAAATCATGGACATCATAAAATTTCCAGGGCAGGACTGTCCATGAAAAGGGGCTTGCAGAGTCAGAGTCACTAATGAGTGAATCATTCTTAACCTTTAAATGCCTTTTTCACTCAATTCAGAATTGCTGTCTTTATTATTCAATCTGTTTTACATGCAATTAAAGAAACTTTGATTTAAGATTCTTTGTTGCTGGTTTTTAATGCACTGCTAAACCAAAGGTATTCCTTTGGCTGTCAGAAATCTTTTCCCCACACAGGGTTAAGCAATGGATACTTGGAAGACAGTGGCCAAAAACATGAGCCTGAACCCTCTCTTCTCCATTCATGGGGCTGGCGGGTAGAAGGATTTCCCTGAGACAGAAGGTGTGGGTTTGAGTACAGTTCTAACACTGGCTAATTTTTGACCCTTGACCAGGTTTTCATTCTCTCTCATCTTTTGATTTTCTATATGTAAAATATTTTCCACACATTTCCACAAATAAAAAATGAGATAATAAAAATTAAGAGTATAGATTGCAAGTCATATTTTTTATTATGAGATATTTTTCTAGTCCCTTTTGAAAACAGAGTTAGCATGGGTACAACACAACACAGGCATTTCTAAAAATAATGCACAATGCAAAATTGTGCAATGAAAACCACAAAGTTTATGAGGAAAAAAACAGGGACACAACATTTTTTAAAACTTCACGTTACACATAAGAAATAAACATAGAGACTAAATAAAAATGGTGCACAGCTTTTTACATGCTAATTAAGAAATACATAAATACTGTTATAGTTATGAATTTTGAAGATGGTGTATGCTTTCCATCTTTAAAAAGATGTGAAAGTTGGCTTGTGGACATGGGCTCAAGATTGTGAGTCACCTTGAAATAGTGGAAAGAGGGTGGTCTGAAATTGATCTGCAGTGCCAGAGGAGGTGGGTGTGGCTTATCACATAGGTAGCAGGTTAATGTTTGCTGTATTTCCATATGGCTCAGTTCATCTGGATACTGTTGCCTTCATTCATTCACAAATGAAATCATGCACCAACAAATTGAAATTCACATTGCATGTGAATTTCATTCTAATATATCAATTGTTTTGGAATAAATTTGTGTTTCCAAATGAGCATTATGGTCTAACTGACTGTATCATGGGACATGTTGCCAAAACATAAAATGAAGCTCCAAATAAGTGAATCAATAGATTCGCTTTGCCCCTGCTACTTTGAAAGAGAACATACACAGAAGAAACAACTTGGTGCTGCTCGGAGCTTCTCTTCTCATCACCAAAGAGGTGAACATTTGATGCCTTGAAATTTTAAAGGTTGTAACAGTGAACTTCACCCTACCTGGGTCTTCTCAGCCTCACAAAATAAACCTTCAGCCCCACAAAGGATGTTTGATTAGGGAATTGAGATCACTAACTAGTAGATTACCAACCAAAGACAATTACTGTTTATCAATTAAAAGTATTTTATAGAAGTAGAGCACACATAACGGCAAATGTAGTAAAATAATTAAGAAGGGATGGTTTTGAGTATTACCTCCTTTTAATTTAATATAATGAATTGTAACTACATAATTTGATATTTAATAATGGCCATATTTAACTAATTCATAGAAAATTTAATAATTGGCTTTTGTGAAATAGTATTGATCCATTTTAGCAACCCACTGCAGCTCAGTGTCCAGTAAGCAACTTGTTAGGATGATCCCACGTGGGGGAAAACCTGACTCTTACTTTCTGCATTTTTTTTTTCTGTCCTGGGTCTCCCAGTGTGCATGAGGGAACTGCCATCGAAGATTCAGCTGCATTAAACCCTTAACCCTAGGCCAGGCTTCTTGCTTCTCCTGGGAGCCCATGACAACACTACATGCCCCACCAGGTAGAATTACAATGATGAACTTGCAGAGGAAAGACTATCATTGGCTATCTATACGTCAAAGACTGCATCCTTTATAAAACATGCAATAGATCTCCATTTCTCTTGTTGATGTGAGAGATCCATCTCCCTAGATTACTAAGGTTTAGGCTTCTGTTTCTTGCCCACTTACTGGGTGGATGTATTTTTAGATTCTGAATATATTTTACAAGGACAATAACATCATCATTCCTTCACCAAAGCAGAAGATAATATTTGGCAGTAAGCAATGCCATGCCATGCCATGCCATATGCCATGCCAGTTTTGTGAGATTCCCTTTCAAGGCCTTGACTTTCCTATATAAACTAAATCCTTTCTCGTGTATCCCACACAAAAACCACCCTGACACTGATGCCCTTGACTTTACCTTCTCAGCAGAGTTTGTGCATACCAGTTACTGCTTCCGTGACACGTTTTTCCATGTATTGTAGACATACCCTCTGCAGCTCAGGAATTCATAATCAAAGGGTATTTTGACAGACATGAGCAGGTAAGGACATACACGGACAAAAAGTTAAATTAAGTCAGGACTCGGGTAGCTCAGTAGTAGAGCATTTTCCTTTCATGTACAAGACCCTGGGTTCCATCCCTAACACCAGAAAAAATAACTGTCAATACCAGAATCTAAACATTAAAAACTAGTGGAAGCATCTCAGTTATAGTAATAATGACAAATTTATAGAGATCTATAAAATTTTACATTAAATACAAAATAAGGCTTGGTTGAAAATTATCAAGTGGAGGGCATAAAAGAACTTTAAAAAGTCAGTTCTTATATTGGATAGCATCTTAAAGTATTCCATGTGCATGTGTGGACTTGCCAGCATTTAAGTGCTTCCATCATGAGAGCACTGAATATAGAAGTGTTATTTTCCAAGCAGAAATGATCAACATTTATTTTTAATCATTATAAAGAAATAGGTATTTGAGTATTCAATTACTCATTCAATTATTCAGTTGTCTTATTTATAGAAAGCTGCATAGGCTTACTCTTTTAAAATGCAATGACATTTGACTTTGTTCAAAAATACAGAATATAGAAAGAGATGATCAAATAAAGGGCACTGGTCTATAAATTACTCAAGTAAGACATTTGGTTCATCTGTGATTTTTCAGATGATTCATCTGATCACTGCAATGATTAGTAAACAGCCTGAGCTCCAAAAGGAAGCTCATATAATGATAGCACCCACAGGTACCTCTCATTCTCTAAAAATTGTAGCCTCTCACAAATTTAACTTGGTTTGATGATAATATTTAATATGACAAGCCTCATCAATTGTCATTAAATGCTAGTTTTCTTCTCCATTTCTTTTTTTTTCTCCATTTCTAAAACAAAAGTCATTTAACGATGTCTTATTACAAAAATGTGACCTCATTTTGAGTTTTATTGTACTGTATGCTTTGGTTTATATCTAAAATGGCCCCCAAAGCCTTATGTATTTGGACGATGATTATATTATGTGATTATATTATGTGATCATTATCACTTATTGTTAGGGGATGAGGAATGGTCCAAAGAGATGGGTCACTGGGGCTTTCACTTGAAAGAGTGTATCTCACTCCCCAGTTCCTCCTCTCTCTTCTACCAGGCTGCCATACATGAGCAACTGTCTTCCACCAAGGCCCTTACACCATCCCTTCCCGCCTTGGAGACATCCAAATATGGACTAAAAACATGAGCCAAAATACATCTCTCCTCCTTTAAATTATAGGTGTCAAATATTGGGTCTCAGAAATAAGAAAGTGACTATGACAGATATTGGTACCAGAAAAATAATGTCATTACTGTGCTGCTACCTGACTGTGTGGTTTAAAAGCCTTTGGAACTGGTTTGTGGAGATAGTCTGGAAAGTTTGGAGATGCTAGATGGGGAAGCAGCCCTAGAACGTTATAAACCAAACTTGATGTGAAGTTCTGGTTGAAGCTTAGAAGATCAGAATGCTGACAGAAATGCAGACAGTAAAGGCCAGGCTCAGGAGCTTTCAGTTAAGACTAAGGACTCAACTGACAACTGGACTCAAGACCATGTGTGTCATCCCTAGCACAAAATGTCTACAATTTGTTCATGTCCTGAAACTTTGTAGGAGACTGAGATTAAGGGAGGTGGACTAACTTGGCTGAGGAAATTCCAAGGCAGCTCAACATTCAGGCTGTGGCATGAGTACTACTGGTAGCTTTCAGCCAGATCTATATTCAGAATCAGGAGCAAATGGAACAAATGAGTGATTTTTAAAGTATTGTTTCCCCAGCAAAGAAACTCCTGTAAAACTTGGGCCTGTAAAATTTCGGCCCAAGACAGCTTGGTTGTTGAAAAGCTTAGCCTCAAAAAGAAGCCAAATATTTTGCATATGGAAAATAGAAAGAATGTCTTGAGGACAATAGCAAGATTCACCCTCTGAAGGCTCAGGTGAAAACTTAAAGATTTTGCTTTGAGAAGACTGTCCCAAGGCAACCAGCTGGAGAAGGGCTGCCCAGGTAATTAGTTCCCTGGGATTTGGTACACTGAGCTCAGTCATCCAGGCACGAAGAGGCCTCTGCCACTATGATCCAAGGAGCACAGCTACTGCTCAAGCTGGTATCAGACCTTCGTGTCATCCATGCAGCGCTGGTTTCACAGGCATGCAGAATGCAAAAGTTGTGGGGGCAGGAAGGCTTTCACCAAGATTTCAAAAGGAGGTCTGGGAAACCAGGCCATCTGCCCCTGAGAAGGAAGTGCATGAAGCTGTGAGAGTAAAGCCAAAAGCACAGTGAAACTCCAGGAAGCCGGAGAAGCCAGAAATGTGGCACATTTGAGGAAAGCCACAAGGAGTGAGCAAAGCCACCTTAGGAGAGATGTCATGAGTGCTGTAACTGGTAAGGCCATAGGTACAGGACCACTCAGGTCTTTAGGAACTCACAATTTTGCCCAAGGTGCTGGACATGGTACAGAATTTAATATTTGACCTGCTGGGTATTGGCCTTGTTTTGGTCCTATTCTTTTCTATCCTCCTGTTCCTCCCTTTTGGAATGGGACTGTTTACCTTTCTTTATTTTTACAGGGGCTTATAGCTAAGAGGTTGTCTGAGTTTCAGGGGAAACTTTGAACTTGTACTTTTCAGCAATGCTGGAACTGTTAAAACTTTGGCAAATCTTAAAGATGGACTAAATACTTTTTACATAAAGAGATGTGCATGAGTCTTTTGGGGACCAGGGACAAAATATTATAGTTTACATCTAAAATGGCCCCAACAGTCTCATGTATTTGGAAGGTGATTTAATTGTGGTGTCAGTATAGTTGACCTACTATTAGGAGGTGAGCTCTGGTTAGAAGAGGCAGGTCACTGGAAACATGACATTTAAAAAATGTATCTCCCTTCCCAGTTCCTCCCTTCTCTGCTTCCTGACCACCATGATGTGACTACACTTCCTCCACCCAGACCCTTCCACTGTGCCTTTCTGCCTTGGTGCCAGCCAATTATGGACTAAAACAGCCAAAATAAACCTCTCCTCTTTTAAGTTGTGGCTGTCACATAAGGAAGTAACAAAGACACCTTATATCCATTAACTGTAGATATGAAATACTGATATGAAAGGAGAAAATACAAGAATGTATTAGAACATTACTGCCAATAGTGTCCATCAAATGTTGGCATTAAAAAATTTGTAACAAAATACAAAAAAATATTAATAGTGGTAATGTCTCTGAATGGAGAATTACAGGTGGCATTACATCTAATTTTGTTTTTTCAATGTTATCCAAGTTTCCATAATAATAGTACATTACTCTTGAGATTGAGAAATCAAAGTTTATTTTTAATAAGGATAGATGAAGAGAAAGAGAAAACATTATTATATTTCATATCACTCGCTATTTCCATGAAAATATTTTACAGTTATCTATTTTTCTGAAGTTTTCAAATGTTCAAAAGAAGCTATCTACTCTCTAACTACGCTAAACTAAGTGTGGTTCCCTGAATCATCTTGCTGACCCCAACTCTGTACCCTTCTTAAGGCGCTGTTTCTTTTCTCAAGTACCCTTCTCTGTGTCCTCAAGTAACTCCTAGTTTTTCCTTCAAATCCTTTTACAGGAAGCCTTTTTGAGCTCGCTGATGCATTATAAATGGTCATTCTTTGCAGAGAGCCCTGTATGCAGTCAACAGCGGTAAGCACTCTCACAGTGTAATGACCGCAGGAAGTGTGTTATTCCAAGTGACTTAGCACAATGCCCACTGAATAATAAGATGAATTAATGAATAAGCAATTTTGACATTTCCTTAATTTAAACAAAACAGTAGACCTTTTCTCTTTCTCTCATTTATGTAATGGGCTGTTTGACTAGAGTGCTAAACCAATTAGGTGTTTTGATACGTAAAAAGAGTTATTTACATAAACTCAATTCATTAATTTTATTAATAGTATTCATTCAATAAGCATTAACTAGTGGCACAGTAAGAGCGAAGTTCTGTGTTAAGCACAGGTATACAGAAGAGGCAAAATATTGTTTCTCCAACAAAATGAGAGAAAAAAGCAGAAATCGCAAATCTACAGCTATAGTAGAGAGTTCTTAGTGCTGTTCTGAGTCATGCATTTTTTATAGCAGTAAAAAGGAGGGGTGGCATGGGGCATGTAAACAAGCACATCCTGGTTCTAGCAACATATAAAAGTAACACGTAGCTGAGTCTACAGCTTGACTGGACAACTGCCTAACAAACACAATCAAGGTGAATAACCAATGTCATGTAATTTGACTGAACAAGGAAAGCAGCAAAGTCTGTTTTTATTAACACTTATAGGCTTACATTGGAAGACACTCTTACAGGAAAATGTATAAATTTAGAAAATTTTATGGAAAAAATTTTCAATTTAAACCTAGTGTCAATTTATTATTTCCCAAGTTCAATTCCTGAGTCCAAAGCTGAGCAGGAAAGAATGATATATATCCTCTTTTACTTGTACCACCATAGACATAGCCTTCTGGATTCCACTGTTGTGAAATAATGAAGTAATTTTTGGGTATCTAAACTCTGAATATTACCTTTCTTATCTTCCCAACAAAGTAACTGTAGAAATAAAGTCTGGCTTCCCTCCCCTTCCTCCCCCCCACCCCAAAAAGAAGCCTGAGTAGTTTTTCAACCCTACAGCTCTCTGTTTCCAAGCAATTCAGTGTCCCCAGCTGGACTCAAATTCATCTTTTTTCCACCTCACTCTGGCTCCATGTGGCTATCTATATTTGAAGTTGGGTGAGTACAACTGATTCAGTTTCTGAAGGCATAATGAAAAATTTCCACCAGCATCACAAGCTCAATTTTTAAACTATTTCAAATTCCATCTCTTCCAAACTTTTATTTCACCTGTTATGTATGCAGAACAAAATGAAGATTGTAGGTTGTACATGAGGTTGTAGTTGCTCCAATTATGTCTGAGAATTACCACATATATATTTACTCCCACCCATAAAGAACAATTTGTACCTGGAACTAATACCTATAATCCTAAATAAACATTTATAATCTATTCCACACATATTAGCCAGACAGATATCTTAAAACAGCTTTAAAATGTCTCCCTGGTTGACAGTGTATAATTCTAATTACTTGTGGAATAAAGTGCACACCACAGGTCTGAAATTCATGCTCTTCACAAGCGGCTCCAGTATAGTATGTCCCCTTTGCTAGAGCCACTTTTCACTTATAAAATCTACATCCTTTCCCAATACCTCCTGTTGTTCTCAGGGCTCTTGGACAACTCTCCCATCTCCATGCCTGTTCTCACAGGGTTTCTTCCAGTACACTTACCTTCTTCCCACTGCACCTATTCAAACCCAGCCTATCAAAGCCCTGCCCTATGTCACTTGTCCAGGTATTCCACCTGAGGCTCTGACCTCTGTCTTCACCACTCTTACTCTTCTGGTTTGCATCTGTCTTGCCACCTCTACCATACCGTATTCATGTTTAGAGCACCTCCCAGCAAACAGCCTACAATAAGAGTACAATAACAGAACTAGAGGTGAAATACTGGGTTTTTTAAAAATAACTGAGCAGGCACTTCATAATCATTTCTTTTCTCCACAAAATTGCACATATCCTCTACCATGACTTGAAATGTTCAGATATGTAAGACATTGGCTGGCTTTACACTCACCCTGTCACTGACATCACAAATTGTTTGAGTGGATGAATCTCTGATAGCAGCTTATCTGCCACTTGTTTATTTCTCATACAAAAGAGCATGAAAATATTCTATTTGAATATTCCTCTTATACAAACTTAAACAGGAATTAGCACATCTGCCACCCTATATTCAATTATTTGCTCTTGTGGGAAAACTGAGCTTTGATGAAAAGCAACCTCTCAGATGTTCTTTCTGTTCCAACTTCAAAAGACTTCAAGGTTCTTATTGCATAGGATGACAAATACCAACATGGCTACTACTGAAGATATTAGTTTGAAAGTCATTTTAGGCCCTGCAGTAGCTCAGTACCAGTGCCATAGGGTCATATCACCAACAGACTTACCTTTTACTAGCAAAATCTTCTACAAAATACAAAGTAAAAGCATTGTATTCATGAATCCCCACATAAGGGACAAATAAAAACAGAATCACAAATATCATTCAGACTGAATTTTTATGCTGCAATATAACAATATTCCAAAGGACACAAATCAATTTTGTAAAGCCAAGAAATAAAATAATTTCTAAATTCTACTAACAGAAAAAAATAGAAATATACATTTTATGAAGATATAAAACAAAAAACAAGGGATTTTACATATCTAATTTCATCATTTAAATTATATATATTCTTATACACCACAAACTTCCCAAATACAATAATTTGAAAATGAGGAGAGAAAAATTAAATTATCTGACTTTATGATAATATAACATATTTGATACTGTTATGTACCAATGAATATAACAAGCTCTGGCTAATATACAAAATTTTAAATATCATCTTTCTCTTAAATAGCAGTGCATTTCCAAGATACACTGTCCATCTTCTGTAAACGAAGAGGTGCCATATACAGCTTCTGCCATTTGTTACTCTTGCTGATGAAGCAGGGCTCCGAGGAGCAGGCTTATTACCTCCATCTTCTCCTTCTCCCTAGATCTAGTTATAGGAATAAAAAGTGTACTTTCACCTCAAGGCAGCCAATGCACAGACTGGCCAGTGACAAATTTATGTCCAGGTGTTAGAAGATAACCTGGGAAAGCACGTGCCAATTTCATAAATTTGGATTATGCAATCAGGAGAGTAAGCCAGTGCAAGTAATATTAAAAGGGAATTGAAAAGATAGAGGATAAAGGCTAATCAGTAGGAAAAAAAGTAAATGATGATGCTCAGAGAGAAGCAGGTTGCAAGAGAGCTGTCCAGGGTCCTGATATGCCAACCTCCTCATTCAAACAGACCGGGGTGTTTATGATTACTTTAAAATTCAGTTCAAAGTCTAATTCCACACAGTCTTATTACTTATCTTTACCCAAATAATTTGGATAGATTTCAGAATGCCATAATCAGATCATTTAACTTCCTGATATAATCCTGTGACACAGAGGTGCAGGGAAACAGTAAAAGTTTTGAGATATAATATTTGTATATTTTTATGGGGAACAGTATGATAATTTAATATATATTTATAATATGTAATAAGCATTTTATCTCAAAAATTTATCATTTCCATGTGTTGGTAATCTTCATGTTCCTCTTTTCTAGTTAATTGTTGTAACCAGTAGCTGCCCTATGTACTATAAAAATAGTAAACCAGAAGCAATAACTTATCTACAGCCTTTTGGTACCCCTTATCTTGTTGGTTTCTCCTCCCTTCATTATTTAATCTCTCTGAGCTTCATATTCTTAATCTGTAAAATTATATTAACAGTGCCTCAAAGAGTTATTATGAGCAATAACGAGCTGATGTCTGTGTAGTGCTTAGCACAGGGAGCCTTCAGTGCTGTGAGTGATGACTGGGACCACAATGATGGGAACAATGATGTTGAGTTTCTTTCCCATACTGGCTCAATGTACAAATAAAGAGGTTTTAAATTTAAGCTAAGTTTTTAGTTAATTAAAACCAGTTTGTTTATATAACTATAGTTTATAACTATTACAGTTAGCAGTTTAAACATAGGATGCACTGCCTTGGAGATAGCTAGGGATAGAAGAGACATAGATATGGAAGTAGCCCAAAACACCATTTTACTTAAAACCTAGACTCTTCATTTGTCTTCCATTACCACCAGTTCTAGATGTCTTATGTCCTGCAAACAGTATAGCTCATGCGTTCATTACCTCTCCTGGAGATTTAGCAAAGGCCATATCACTGGACCTCCTACCTTCTCACAGGTGCACCCTTTGGGCTGCATCAGAAGAAAAACTCATGGTCACCTCCAATTAAAACCTCTTCTCTGGCACAACATCATCTGCTCAATAAAGTCTAGATTCTCTATTATGACTTTTACAACCCTTCACAATCTGATCTCAGTTCCTGCCCACGAACTCCCTGTAACCCTTTCTCATACTCATTCATTTATTTGGGCTGTGTTTTACTTCTCTTTGCATCTGTCTTTCTTGGGTGATGTATGTTTGTGAGATGTGTTTTTGGGCTAACTCAAATGTTCTTTCTTTATAGAAATATCTCTTGTTGTCATATTCTGAACTAAAAATTTTCTTTTCTATGGCCACATTTTCATTATAATGCATCATATTATATTATGAAGGTTTCAGTACATCTCTCCAAAGAAAGCTGTGGGTATATTTTAAGTACAGAGGATGAAAAATAATTGTGAAAATCATAAATAGGGTAAAAGTGATGTGAGAAAAGCACTTGTAAGCACTTGAAACCATGCTATATCATATGCCTTAACGTCTGCATGTCCCAGCCTGCACCTTGGTTCTGAGGATATAAAAGCATTCCAATTATTCAGGGGGAAAAATCAAGTATTTAAATATCAAAGTTCTTCTCTTACTTTGATGCAGTACTTTCCCCAAAAGTTGGTGCTTTTAGGTACAGTCAGGTAAAACAACTAGATGTGAGGGCAATGCAAACTATTTTAATGAATTCTTACTAAGTGATCACAGTGATCCATACCAATAGGATATCCTTGTTCCTACTAGTTACACAGAAGTCACAATATGGCTCTCTCCACATTACACAGAACTGTAAATCCAAAAGTGCAGAATGACCATAGGATGGTGAAAAGGGTACTTATATGAGACTTTCAAGTGGAGGGAAGACTAAAGAACCTAACTAAACAACTTCAAGGCACCCATGTTCTTGAAACCACCTGTCAGATACAGGTGCACACTGCTTTAAAATCAACTTTTGCCAACTTTCACTTCAGTCCTATAGGAAAGCAACAACATATGTCTGTTGGCAAGATGGTCTCACTCCGCATGGTCAATGGCAACCCTTATTACAAACACTATTTGGCAGATACCACAGCATCACGATGGATTCAGATCTGATATTTGTTGTGCATGTGTCTTTTATGTTTTAGGACAACATTCTATTCACAAGCAACTCTTGTTTTTCAATCTCATCAAGATTTGAGAGAGGAGAGAAGGGAGGGAGGGAAAAAGAAAGGAGGAAACAGAATAGGTAATATCTAAGTCAATTACAGGAAAATTAATTTTTCTCACTTCTCCAGGGAAACAGGATAACCTAGAACAACTATTACTTTTTTCTTTTTTTTTCATAATGCTCAAGTATCCTCTACTCAAGAGGCTATGCTGTGAAGTAGCTAAAATTTATGGTAGCAAGGGTCTTCTGACAAAACAAAGCAATACCTTTGGTACTTCACCTAGCAAAAGTCAGCTTGCTTCCATAGTGACTACTAGCTTTCTCAGGAAAGGAATAAAACTCTTCACAGAATCAATAAACTAAGTTTTCTCTCTAGGATTTGTACCCAAACAGAGGTGTCTCCAGAAACTCATCTTTGGTTACACTATTAATTGAAAATTACTAAAGGAAAGAAAGAGTTCCTCACCACCATCCTCCTGGGATGCTTCCTCCTGAGGAAGGAACAAAGAATACACAGCCTGGCAACTTCTTGGGACCCTATACAAAGAATGGGATAAGGCACATGCTGTCTTTTGGGTATAAACGACCCTTTCCTCATGTGCACATCAGCTTATAAATGCACAGAATTCTCCACCTATCACCTCCTTCCTTCATTTCCCTATTGGAGTTTTTCTCCATGTATGGACAGCTCTGTCCACAACAGCTCTCAAATCTTGCACATATTTACTGTTTATACTTCATCTGATTCTTTTTAAAAATGTATTTGAGATTTACCTAAATTACTTGCATCACATTTTATTTTCTGAATACAAACAGAATAAAATAAATATGAAATAATAAAGTATGGAAGGTCAATATAAAGAAACCTCACATTCTAAAGCTTAGCAAATCCCAGGGAAGCAAAACTAATACTAGAAAAAGTAGAATCAAGACATAAGCACAGTTGGATAATTAAAATGTCTGCCACGTAGTCTCTTACATTCGGTTAGAAATTATCTCTGAACATCCTGTTTGAGGAAGAATGCAATTGGCTTCAAGACAAACAGTATCAGAAATGAACTTCACAAGACTTAATCTGTTTAAAATGGATATTTTCTTATTGCAATTGAGGGAAAAGAACTAGATAATCTGAAGTGTAAAAGCATATATATTATACATGAAAGGCAAGAAGAAAATCCTATGGTCTAAGTTTTCATAATTCAACCAAGCATATGGACATCAATACCTGAGATAACTGAACTTCATTATGTGAGTTGTTACTGTATTGACAGAACCAGCTGCAACAAGAATGAGATGCTCACATCATGTCTGTCTGAGAGGTCATGCCATTCGTTGATAAATGAGTTGATAATGTGAGAGAACAATTTGCTGATAATAGTTCTGATGATGGAAAGAAAAGGTCATTACCCTAGACCAGAATTAGAACTAATTAAGAATAAATTTACTTAAGAGTAATTAGGTTTTACAGCTATACATTTACAGGTATTTTGAAAGCTCTTAATGCTGAAATTCCTACAAGAAAAATAACTAATCAGAGATTTGAAACTACTTACTGCCATTTTCCCAATGAAATAATTAAGTTCCTAACTCCATTTCTTTTTATAGCTGTTTTTTTTTGCTTTGTGGTTTGTTTGTTTTTTTGAGACAGGGTCTTGCTATGTATCCAGGCTGGCCCTGACTCACTATGTAGCCCAGGCTGACTTCAAACTTACATCACATCTCCTGCCTCAGCCTCCCAAGTGCTGGGTTCTTTCAATGACACATTGTATTATAGGCTGAAAAGCAAAGTGAACACATTTTTCAAACTATAAATAAGGACATAAAATTTTAAAATAATATTTTAATTTGGGGGTTATTTTCATAAAAGCTTGCAATTTGTGCACATAAGTCACATTTGACTTTTCCTTTAATAACTTTTTGGGAAATTTCTGTGGAGTAAAAATTTTCACAGCAAAATCCTGAATGTACATTTGGCCAGAGAGATGGATCCTCCAAAGACTGCTCAAAAAACAGCTTACCAGGTTTTGTATAGCAATCCATTTATGTAAACTAACTTTCTTTCTTTCTTTTTCTTTCTTTCTTTCTTCCTTTTTTGTACTGGGGATTTATCACAGGCTCTCACACATACTAGGAAAGCACTCTACCACTGAGCTATTATTTCCAACCCTTTTTTATTTTATTTTATTTTTTAACATAGGATCTCACTAAGTTGCCCAGGCTGGGCTTGAACTTACAATCCTCCTGCCTTACCCACCCAAGCAGCTGTAATTATACCATATGGCACCGCACCTAGCTATGCTAACAGGTGGGTGGCTATGTTCAGACTCTCACTTTTGTCATTAGCTAGCAACACTGGACAAGTCACAGAAATTTCTAGAAAGATGTATCTCGTTATAAGTAAAGGAAACATTTACCTGGTCTTTTGGATGCTCTAAGTTCTGTGACTTTGCAGACTTCTAAAAGATTACTTGTCTTAGCCACTTCCTCATCCTTTAAACACAATACCTGACACCCGCAACTTAAAGAGAGAAAAGTTTATTTTGGTGAACTTCAATTCGTAGTTGGCTTGCTCCAAAGCAGGATGGCATGGCAGAGCTGCATAGCAGAGGAGAGCTGCTCATAGCATGGCAAACAGGAAGCAGAGACAGGGTGAAGGCAGGGGTGGGGAAGGAGATACATCCTTCCAGGCCACACCTAGAGTGATCCACCTCCCCCTTCCAAGCTCCACCTCCCAACATTATATTTAGCTGTAAATTTATCAGTGAACTAATCTACCTATCAGTATCATACCCTTGTGATCTAATCACCTCCCAAAAGCCCTATATATGAGTGCTTGAGGCTTTAGGGGGCATCTAGATGCAAACTATCACTATTCACCATCTACAAGCCAGTGTACAGCTGCTTACCTACCACAAACTAAAGGACCAGGTCCACTTGCAACCTAAAATTAATGTTGTCCTGGCTTTTGTGCCAATGCAAATTCATTTAGCCACAATGTAATGGCCAGTATTTTGAACAGATTAATTTAATCTGTCTAAATTTCAACCTTCCACACAGTCTCATCATTAATTTTCATCTGTATCGAGGATATCTGTTCTGTCCCACACACGCTCCAGTACGCTCGTTCACCTTCTAGACATGGCTATTTTGTGATATACTTGCTTTAATATCTTTTTCTTTCTTCTTGTAACACCCAGTTTATTTAATCTTGGGTATTTATATGAATGTTTCAGAAAAGGCTATATTTAACTTTTGTTATTTACCCAAAATAAATCTACAGGAGATAATTTCTGTTATAGAAACACTCTAGAAATAAAGTTGATGCTCAGGCAACTGGTCTACCAGAGATAGCAGGATTTTCTTTTTTTCTTCCTCCAGAACATCTGTGCACAGACTCATATCTAAAAGTCAACAACTAACATGAAGTACAAGGCATCACCACTCACCTTCATAGACAATATTCTCTCTTATTTCCCTTACAGGCAACATAAAGGGGTGAAAATAACCATCTTCTTCATGCATTCCTTCTCTTTCCACTTAACAGAAAGCCTTCATAACTATAAAACACCACTAACACCCTGTATATCCTTCCTCACTGGCCAGGTTTGAAGCACCCATTTATCCATTAATATTCTCAGGATTTTGACTGTAACCTATATTCATACCAAAACCTTTCATACCCAAAGTACACTAGTACACTAGTGTACAAAGCACACTACTGAGTTATGAATATAATCAACAGAATCACAAATCTTTTCCAAATTTCCCTTGACAGGATGCAATAATATTATCATCAGAAAAGAGAAAGAACCCATTTGAGAGGAGAAAAGAGCATTCTGTCAATGAAGGCTGTTTAAGAGTTTAAAATTTCCAAATTCTCATTAACCTAGTTAAAGTTGCTTAGGGGTCTTCATACATGGAATGCCCATCACTAAGAGTGGAAAACTTGCCTCCTTCCAGCATTCTCCTATATAAAATTATTTACAAAAGACCTAGTGGTTGTGATAAGGCAACAAAGAGCTAATCTTCCACAAAGGATTTGGTGATAACAAGTCATAAGTCCTTTCAATGTCATTCCATAATAAGCATAAGGTGTCTAATCATCAATACATATTTAAGAAATAAGTTCTCATGAGCCATTAATTGCTTAATAAAGTAGTGCCATCCTGGGTACCAGATAAAGGGAAGATGTTCTGTAGCTCTAGAAACTTGGATGGAATCTAGAAAGATACGTGACAAGTTTCCTATGTGATAACAGCAGATGAGATTTAGTTACCAAACAGATAAGGAGTGATCAAAAACATGATATAAGATAAAATTTTTTAATGTATTACAACAAAAGACACATTACCATTGATCTCCCTCAAAATATTCCTCCTCCCTTCAACATATTTATCCCATTATTCTTGCCACTTTCTGAAGCAGTGCTGGAAATCTTCTTTCACAAGTGTCTTTGTTAAGTGTGATTTTAAAAAATACAGTGAATTCTGCTACTGAGTAAAGGAAAAGAATACATTTTAAAACATTACCTTGTCCTGTGATAAAAACAGCATGATACTGGAAAAAAAAAAACAGACCAAAGATCAATGGAACGGACCAGAAGATATAAAACAATCCCAAACACATTCAGCCACCTTGTCTTTGACAAAAAGGCCAAACATGTTCACTGGAAGGACAGCCTCTTTAGTAAGTGGTGCTGGGAAAACTGGCTTTCCACATGCCAAAGACAAAAACTAGACCCATGTCTCTCACCATGCATTAAACTAAAATCAAAATGGATCAAAGATCTAAATATCAAAACAGTAACACTAAATCTGCTTAAAGAGAGAATAGGTAGAATTCTTGAGGACATGGGGGTAGGCAAAGACTTCATGATCAAAACCCAGACTGCATGGGAAATAATACAAAGAATCAGCAACTTTGATCTCATCCTATTAAAAAGCTTTTCCACAGCAAAAGAAATCACCAACAGAATGAAGAGACAACCCACAGAGTGGGAAAAAATTCTTGGTCCCTCAGACAAAGGACTGATATCTAAAACATACAAAAAATTGAGAAAAATCAGACTCCCCCCCAAATTTAAAGACCCAAACCAAAAGTGGGCATCTGAAATGAACAGACACTTCTCAGAGAAAGAAGTACAAACAGCAAATAAACATATGAAAAAATGTTCAACATCACTGGTCATTTGAGAGATGCATTTGAAAACAACTCTGAAATCCCATCTCACTCCAGAAAGAATGGCTGCTACCAATAAAATCAACCAACAACAAATGCTGGCAGGGCTGTGGGGAAAAAGGAACCCTTCTCCACTGTTAGTGGTAGTGTAAACTGGTGCAATCACTGTGGAAATCAGTGTGGGGATACCTTAAAAAACTAGGATTAGAGGTCCCATTTAACCTACCTATTCCCCTTCTAGACATCTTCCAAAAAGAATTAAAAGCATCATACCAGAACAATATATTCACACTCATGTTTATAGCAACACAGTTTGTAATAGCTAAATCTTGGAAACAACCCAAATGCCCATCAACCGATGAATGGATAAAAAGATGTGGTTTTCCTATATAATGGAATATTACTCAGCTATAAAGAAGGATAAACTTGAGACATTTATAACTAAATGGATACATCTTCAAGCTATACTTTTAAATAAAATAAAGACATACATGTGTAAATATCGCACTGTCTCTCTGGTGCAAAAAACTGAAAGTGTAAACAAGGACCAAAATGTATAACAGACAATGTGAAATAAGAAAAAATTGTTCAAAAAGAAGGGGAATCTGGAGAGAGTGGAGGTGGAAAGGAAGGAAAGAAAAAAGAAAAATGAGAAAAGAAGGAAAAATGGAAACAGGGCTTTTGTAAATAAGGAGGGGAAGAGGAGTTGAAGGGAGGAGAAGGGAATGGGAAAAAGAAGAATCAAGATACATCATGTACAGGTACAAATCCCTATGATTAATGTGATCATTACATATATCTAAATTGTATCAATGAAATTAAAGTTGAAAAAATAAGTAAAACACTAGCTTGTGTCCTCATCCACCTTACTCTTCAGATCTGGCACTGTGCAACTTCAAAATCACCATGAAAGGTAAATATTCTGAATCAACTCAGGACATTAAGGCAGCCACAACAGCACAACTAAAGACACTCGTGAAAAAAACACTTTCAGAACTTCTTCAAAAGAGGACAATTCCTAATAAACATATTTAAAGTGATTCAAAAGAAACAAAAAAAGAACGATAAGTGCATCCAAAACAAGGGGGAGTATTTTGAGGGGAATTAATAACAATGTGTCTTTTACTGTAAGAAGTTTTAACTTAAACATTAACCATATCACACCAGTATATAATGGGTTATAATTAGATTTTACAGCTGTACACTAGAAAGTGCTGATCAATGAGTTAATAAAAATTTGATAGCGAATTCTAACTATCATGGCTCTCTCATCTGATGTGATCCATTGTGAGTGACAGACATCATATATCTGAGTATGGAAGGTAATATATATATATATAAAATTTATCAAATTAAAGAAAACATGATGGAAAGCTGTACTGAATTTAATAAAATGCAACCAAACTGATTTGTGTATTGAGCCAGTGATCAGGGTAAAACAATCCTCAACAGAGAGCTTGAAGAGAGTCATACAGACGTTCATCTGAAAAATACCTAGTCTTCTTTTACTGCACAATCAGTATGAATTAAAGGCATGAGGGGATGATAAAATTTTTAAAGTTCCTGAAAACATCCATGTTTTAAAAGAATTACAGTGTCCAGTAAACAAGTGGTAAGAATTCTACTGTATGCTGCAAAAGTCAAGCCACTCCAAAAGTTTGATTTACTCATGGGACCTGCATTTCACCTGGACTCCAAAGACATGTTCTTTTTCACCACAGCAAAATAACATCCTGTTTCTATTTGTAAGCAATACAGGTTTTCATTAGCCTATCTCTGTTTAGTTTGGCTTTTCCATGATTCCTATATTAGCTGTGTTTTTCTTCGGTAGATTTTTCATTTTATTTTTAAAACTGTCTGCTCCAGGAAACAGAGCAAAAATCAAAAAATCAACTAATGAAGCAATTAAAATATGCTGACAATTATAGATAATCTCTACCAAAAATGAAAGAAATGGTCTAATGCAAGAAAGGAGGTATTTTCCTGGGTTAAACATTCCCTTACCCTTTGTGCTGCTGTTATTGAATGCAAAGTCTTCATTAAGAGTGCAAAACCTTTAAGCCCTGTTTTGAATGAATGCTGACAAAAAATGTCTTCAGACTCTATTGACTTTAAATCATGATAATACAATGTTTGAGTGAGCAGGCTTTTGTAAAAAGTCTGTTGGTGTCCTGGTTCTTCCACATACAGTTTAGCCTAGACATGTTCTTTAACATCGTCAAATCTGAGTAGTTTAATCACTAAATTATATGGCATATGTAAAGTACTCAGCACAATGACTCACACAGGAAAAAAGAGCGATATATTTTCACTATTATGTGGTTGCTATTGATACTGCTAGTTCACTTTTGCTAACTGAAAAAAAGTTAAAGAACAGGGGTCTAGCAAGTGTGTTTGATATTTTATTTCTATATTTAATTATTAGTTCCACATAAGCTACAAACTCTCTGAGAAGAAAGATGTAAATAAGCAATTATTCAGCATTAGAGCCCTGGGAAATTTTATTAGTGTGCTAGAAGTGTGACCAGCTATGTTTTACAGAGAAGGAAAATAAGCAATAAAGCTTATGGTGAGACAGCCAAAGGCAAGGAGTCTTAGGAAGATTCTTCATTCACAACACAAAGATTTATGGCAATGTAAGATGAAAAATGATCATGCTCATGAGAGAAACATTAATAAAATATTGGAGGAGTTCAGCACATTTGGGAGGAATTGGATGGGCCCAGAAATGTTTAAATTGTAGTGGTGCAGGAGAACAATCTTATCTCTAAAATTGTTTTTTGTTTACTTTTACAGCCCCATCTGTCTCCCTTCGACCTACTCTCTCCTCAGCCCGTTACAGCCCTTACAGGTTTTTTGTTTGTCTGTTTGTTTGGGTTTTTTTGGTACCAGGGATCGAACTCAGGACCTTGCACTTGCGAGGCAGGCAGTGGCACCACTGAGCTAAATCCCCAGCCCCAGCCCTTACATTTTTATGAGCTGATGTTTAAACATTTATTTCAAACATTACCATCTAGTAATCATATGAGGCAGACTAATGGAAGCTGTAAGCACAGAAATGGCATTAAGCAAAGCATTAGCCAGTTGGAGTCCAACCACAAGAAGCCAAGAAGGATAATGGATTCAAAAACCACACCAAGTGAGACTTGGTTAAATAGAATAGAAACATTAATCCTGGAAAAAGCAAGACTAGGAGAAGCCATGATTGATGTTTTGGTATAATTTAAGTCCTCTTGTATGAAAAGAAAATTACATATACTATATAAATATTAAAAAGTGTAAATGAGAACCCATAAGAGTGCCAGAAAAAGAGATTAATGTGAGGAACTAATTATAATGATTTGAGTTGCCCAACCACTTCTTCCACTTCTAATAAAAGAAGTAATTCAGAAGAGGGAAAGTTCTCACATGCTGGGGAGGAAGGGATGAATTAGATGACTTTCATCCCCTTCATAGTTTAAGAGGTTTTGAAATACCTAAAACAATGAAACATTTCCCTTTTAGAGAAAGGATCTAATCAACAGCAGGAAGCTGTTTTGAAAACTTGGCTGTGATTTTTACCTCCCATTTGCATATCTAGAAGCATAAAGTATTGGCGACTTGATCTTCCTTGGAGAGTTTAGTTGTAATGGTCAATGAAAGAATGCTTCCTGATTCTCCACACAAATCTATATGAACAGTAGTAAGGGAGAAAGTTAAAATTCCAACTTCTGAACCACCCAGGGAGGTGTCTGACTATGTGAATGTGATAGATAGGCTATGTCCTCACCAGATGTAAAGTTTTATCTTAAAATGATGAACAGTGATGTCAGGTTGTGCCCAAAAGGATAAGAAATACAAGGTCTAGAGAGGAAATTCAGTAGATGGAGCTTAGAAAGAATCTCCAAAGCAAATGGAATCAATATGAGAAAATGAAAAAATGGAAACAACGTCTTTGTAAATACGGAGGGCAGGGGAATGGGGAAACAATATGAGCCAAAAGAGATTATGTAAAGGTTCAAATTTCCAATGATGAATGTAACTGTATTGTTTACCTAAAATGTACCAATAAATTAATAATAAAAAAAGAATGCCCACAGAAGATCACCAGTGAGTCAGACCAGACCAGGAGCTCCTTAAAGGCATCATCTACTACAATACTGTCATCTGCCTTACTTGCCACTTTCCTCTCAAGGCCTGCTACACTAGGTTTTGACAGAAAAGCACAAAATTGGTAAAATGGCTTTATTAAAAGTGAAAGAAATCTCAAGTGGAAATTTGCCACAGGTAACCTAGCAAGGCTAAATAGAAAATACAATATTATAATTTTGTGAACATTGTTTGATTCTACATTTGAACAAACTAAAAGCTGTGAGCACAAAGGAACTTGCTCAGAAATCTGGGTGAGTTACTGTATATACTCTTGAGAAGTGTTTCACTCCCCCACTCTCCATAAAAAGAAGGAAGGAAGAAAGGAAGGGAGGGAAGGAAAGAAAAAAAGGGAAGACAGAAAACAAATCTCTAGAATAAGCAGATGAGAGGTAAGAGTGAAATTTTTTCAGAATTCTCAACTTCTGGACTGAAGTCATGAAAATGTGGCTGAGTTAAAAATCTTGTTCCCTTAAGGAATAATCAAAGTTTACACCAATCACAAAGCAAAGGTTGAAATGGCTAGATTCATCCCCAGATTTATATCTCCTTGTTGCTCGAGGGAAATGAAAATGCAGAGTCCCAAAACTAGAGCCATGGGGTTGGCTGCATGATTAAGACAGTTCCACCCCCACGGGATTCCCAATGATATCCCCACTGCCCCCAAATCACCAGTTCCTCTGAGCTCCTTCCCCTCTCAGGGCTCCCTCCTGGAGGGGTACATTCTACACAGAAGGGCTGCTGTACACAGTTAGGATGCTCTATTTATATCTTAGAGGAATACACCAGGAAAGGCCTACAGAGCAAACTGAGTATCCCTTCTCCAAAGAAGTAGTACCCCCTCAATTCATACACTTCTCTCTCCATACATTACTAAAAAGCAGCATTTTTTAAAAAATTAGCATCAGCCAGACATGGTGCAATATGCCTGTCATCCTAGCACTATGGGAGCCTGAGGCAGGAGGATTGTCAGTTTGAACCCAACCTGGGCAACTTAGCAACTTAGAGAGACCCTATCTCTTAAAAAAAAATTAAAAAATTAAAAGGGACTGAGGCTAGAACTTGGTACAAAGACCCTGGGTTTAATCCCTAGTATCCCACCCACCCTGCATACACACACAGAAGAATTAAGATAATCCATATATGTTTCAGTTTCTTTAAATGCAGACCATTCTGTATTGTTATTAAAGAAGAAAGTGCAATTTTAAAAAGGGTATTTCTTAGCAAAAGGCCCTACACTAGTTCTAGTTTTAGAATAACTTCAAGAATCAGTTGAGTTATGCAGATTTTCTGACACACATGATGCAAAATAAAACAAACATTTATTTCCACAAGCGTTGTTAAAGTATGACATATTAAGATCATTAACAGTCAGCAGGCAGGGGCAATGAATTTTGCCAACTTAATATTCTAAACAATCAAAAATAATATGCATGGGGCAATTAGTTTCCTACACATTGATTATTGTGCTCTCCATTAACTCTAACCCTAACAAGTAGGCTAAACCAAGTAAAACTAAAACAGCACAGCAAGAAACCAGACTGATTCCACTTCTAAGGGGAAACTCTAACCTTAAAAGATTAAAGTTATCTTTCAGGTTACTGAAGGATCCCAGGAAGCTATTTCAGGACCCTAAATTATATCCTGAAAATTTAGCAATCTATAGAAATCATCTTTCATTCAACTACACTCTTTACACACGTATAAATTTAGGAATTAAGAATGATTGTCCAAGAAAGTCAAGTCCAGGAATTTCAGATGTACTCTCCACATTCAAGGACTTAAATGGTATTCAATGCTTCTGGAATTGGAGGAAATGCAATCTCTATTAATTTAACAAGTTACAGCAAACTTAAAACTGCCATTTTTCTCTGAGTTTGCAGAAGTACTTATTAATAAAATATTAGTTGACAAATGTATTGAATCTGTTGTGAACATTTAAACCTCAATTATAATTCTACTTCCCTTCATATATTCTTTAATCTTTCAGACATTTATTAAATATCCACTAAATCTGCCAGGGAATATATTACTTTCTTATGAGGATAAAAAGAGAATCACAAAGAGATCAATCTTGTGTTTCTTTGTTTTTTCTAGTACTGGGGATCGAACTCAGGACCTTGCACTTGCCAGGCAAGTGCAGCACCACTGAGCTACATCCTCGGCCCAACAAAAAGATCAATCTTAAAGAACTGAAAAGATTAAAAAGCAAAGACACACACACACACACACACACACACACACACACACAGAGCGATATGCTGATAGATGCTCACCAACTAGCTTTTGGAGTATGAGACAGAGGAAGGAGTTTTTGACTTGTAGCATTTGTCAGTTCCCATGATGTGATTTTAAAACTACCATAGCTGTTTTCAATCTTTCAGCATCAGTGAACATGACTTTGTGGAGGTGGGAAGAGAGATACAAGCCTGTCTAAGCTAGTTCTCATGAAACATGATCGATGTAGACATACGACTGAAATGAGTGTGTGTACACTAACCAAACAGTTGTTTACAGTTGTTATCTCAGGCTAGTGAGATTATGGCTATTTTTTCTTTTTAACACTTTTTTTAGTACCCAACATAATTTTACAAAGAATATTTTTTAAATCAGTACAAGCAGCAAGATTCTTATCCCAAACCACTCTGTCTAGATAGCGTTGGCATTGCTTAGACTTATCTGAAGAGTAGAAAGGCTAAAATATTTTGAAGGCACATTAGATTAAGCTTTACAGCTACTTGATCTTGTAGAGCTTTGAAAGAGAATTCTATATCAAGTGTCCTACTTCTTAGAGGCATCATAATACTTTATTTAGCTCTCAGTCTTCATGAGTCCCACCCCTATAACTATGTAACTCTCTCTACATTCTACAACATGAATTTGCGAAGCCTGCTCCCACCACATATTCCTTATTTTTTTTTTTGTACTGGGGAATTGAACTTACATTCCTTTATTTTTTAATACACGGTTTTGCTAAATTGTCAAAGCTGGGCTCAAATTTAAAATCCTCTTGCTTCAGCCTCCCAGAGTTTGGGATTATAGACATGCACCACCATCCCCACATTCTCAATCACTTCAAATATTCCACTAGAGAATGTCTGTACATGAAAGAAGAGGAGAGACATGGAAATAAGGAGACAGACTATCAATGAGATATGGGAATTCAGGCAAAAATGTTATCACTTCTGGAGAAACATCTAGACAGGACTGAATGGCACACCACCTGCTTGGCTTTGTAGTTCTACTTCAACAGTGTCTGCAGCTGTAAATACTGATTCCTTCTCCAGTTTTCTTAAAACGCACATGCATTTTGCTTTGGAGCTGAGTATCTTTGCCTCATCCTCAAAACTCTCTTTCTCTTTTTATTTCTTATAGCTACATAAACTCTTAACCTTGTAATCTTAAAAGTCATTTATATTTATAATAACTTAATATAAAGAGCAGGAAGTATTGTGGAAGGAAAATAAAACACCTTATTGCTTGCATAACGTTTTAACATTTCCAAAGCACTTCCATTTGAGATATCATATATAATTGTCACAATAACCCTCTGAAGTGGAGTATTCCTGAAACAACATAGAAATCCCACTGGTTGCTGGAGAGATTTTCTCAGCACATTTCATTTTGTGTCACCGAGATACAGCAGCTGGACACAAAGTACACACACCCAGATGATGAGCACAACATAGGCGAGCACAGTTCTGCTCAGGCTGCCCATTTATACCACATTCTTCTCCTTAGTGCAGTCTCATTAAATGTTCAGAAAAAGGTTTAGAAGTCTTAATTGTACATTTCTCTCAGGTATTTGCACAGTAGCTTCCCCTTATCCACGAGAGATACATCCCAACACTTCCACTGGATGCTAGAAATCAGGAATGGTACTAAAACTTATAAAATATTTTACGTTTACCCTATATAGTATTTTGTTTACCCTATGAAATATATATACCCTATTATATATTTTTCTTATATGACATGCCTATGATAAAATAATTTATAAATTAGGCACAACAGGAGACTAACTGTAAGTAACAAAACTGGAATAATTACAACAATATATTGAAATAAAAGTTATGTGAATGAGGTCTCTCAAAATCTCTTATTATACTGGGCTTACCCTTCTTCTTTGATGATGATGTGAGATGATACAGTGTCTATGAACAAGAAGAAGGGGAATATTCTAGGAATTGTGAAGTAGGACTAGGAAACTACTGACCATCTGACAATATAACAGATGGTGGACTGCCTGCTTTGGGTGATCGTGGATCATTTTCTATGCAATATTTTCTGACTTTGGTTGACAACAGGCAACTGAAGTTGCTAAAAAGTGACCTTGTTCTAAAGAGGGACCATTGTACAAAACAGATAAGCAAATGCTACAGGAGTCAGACCCATTTCATGCTAAGAATGTCCCTGGCCTTCCACCTGCAAATTCTGATGCTGTATTATTATATTTCCATCATTGTGACTAAATATCTGAGAAAAATAACTTATAAAGATGAAAGTTTTATTTAAATTCATGCTTTCAGGGGTTCTGTCCATGGCCACTTGGCATTGTCACTTTGGGGCCAAAGCAGAAATGATGGTAAAGAGCATGTAGCAGAGGAGATTGCTCACCTCATGGCAGCTGGGAGGCAAAGAGAAGGAAGGGGCTGGGTTCCCTTATCCCCTTCAAGGGCACAATCCAATGACCTAACTTCCTCTCCCCATATTAAACGTTCTACCATCTCCTAATAATGCCACTGGCTGGCAACAAAGTGTTTAACAGATAAGGCTTCAGGGGACATAATGAAACCACAGCATGTGCTAATGTTCTTCTGGTCATGTTCACCTAACTCTTTCATCAAGTCATCTTCTCATTAGTTAAAGCCTTGTGTTTACTGCATTATTTCTTCATTTGTAAGGAAGTTAACATGTTTTCATAGCTGTGATAATATTTCTAATAAGATTCCTGTTGTTTTTGTTAGTGCTTAATTGTAACATTAAATGTTTTGAGTGGTTAAAATGCTTTTGAGTGATCTATTCCAATTCTAGTTCTCTCAAAATGCCACTTATTTTTAGTGTGTGATTTTTCAGAATATGAGATTTTTTTTAAAGAATACATGCATAATGTTATTGTAGAAATGCCTGTGTTTTGCTTTGTTATGTAAATATATTTTATACATCTAGGCACTGAAAATTGCAGGACTTTACTCTCTTCATTAAAATACAACCCATCTTAATGCTATTGTTGATGCTGATTGTATTACTCTGGCCAGAGTGACATGATTGTTCTAATCAGTTCTCCTTCCTGGCATACCAAGACTGAGATTCCTAAGGGCCATTCCACACTCAAAATCAAGAGGCCAACTGAATGTGGAAGACAATCCAAGAAGTAGTCATTCTGTAAGGGGTCTAAAAACTAGCAATAAAGATACTTGCAATGAGCAATTTAAAAGCATTAACCAGGAATTAAACCAAAAATAACAACAACAACAACAACAACAACAACAAAAAGAAATGAGAAGACACCTAAACAAGACTCAAAACCAGACTTCCAAATCACCAAAGGCAACTCCAGGGGACAAAGAGGTGGAACAACCTGAAATTCAACCACACTGACTCTGTGAACTGGCAACAAAAGAGGATCTGGAAAAAATAAAATCAGAAATAATTTCTCAGATAACAACAGAGATTGTGTCCATAGTGAAAGACATGATTAATAATTCTAAAGCACTCACAGATAAAAGAAAACAACAGAGGAGCCCAGACACATGATGGGATCATAGCAGAGGAAACAAATAGAATCCATAAAACAGATTCAAACAGATATACAGGAGATTAAAAACTCCACTGAAAGTTTACTCAGCAGAATGAGCCAATGTGAGGACAAAATATCAGATATAGAAGACAAGATTGTGATTGGTGACCAGGAAAAGAAAGATTTGTTAAAAATAGCAAGGGACCATGAGAAATCAATCCAGAAGCTGCTAGATGATGCAAAGAAGAATAACACAGTACAGATCAGAGTCAATGAAGAAACAGGAAATGGTGCAAAAGACATAAAACACTACTCACAGAAGTAATGGCAGAAAACTTCTCAACCAGGGGAAAAGAATTTGACATACAGTTAAGTGAGGCATATAGGACCCCAACTAGCCATGATCAAAAAAATTTATACCTAGGCAAATAATACTCAAGATTCCAGAAATACAGCAGAAGAACAAAATCCTACAAGCAGTGAGAGAAAAGAAACAAATCACATACAAAGGTAAGCCCATCAGAATCACAAAAGATTTCTCAACACAAACCTTCTAGGCAAGAAGATCCTGGAGCAAAGTATTTCAACCCCTAAAAGAAAACAACCTCCAACACAGATTGATGTACCCTGCAAAACTATCTTTCAAAATTGATGGAGAAATAAGATACCTTCACAATGAAGAACACCTGAGGAATTTCATGAATAACAAACCAGCACTCCAAAAAAATTTTTTAAAAATCCTAGGAAAAGACAATGAGGGTAACAACCCCACAAAGCCCATCAGAATGAATCCATAAGGAATGACAAGAAATTAAATGCAAAAGGGAGGGGATGCAACAACAGGAAAAGACTGTGACAAGGATAAGACAATACATATCAGTTATAACCATCAATGTTAATGGTCTCAATACAACAATCAAAAAAAACAGACTGGTAGAATGGGTCAAGAATCAAGATCCAACACTATGCTGCATACAAAAAACACATTTAATTCAAACAGAAATTCATAGACTGAAAGTTAAGGGGTAGAAAACAATACTCCATGTTAAAGGAACCTGAAAAAAGGCAGGAGTAGCTATCCTATTTGAAGATACAATGGATTTCAAACCAACACTAAATAAGAGAGACAAAGAAGGTCACTACATCCTTGTAAAGGCAACAATCCAAGAGGAAGATATGATCATCACAAATATATATGCACCATATACTAGTGCACCCAACTACATAAAACAAATGTTAACTGACATGAAAACTCAAAGAAGTACTAATACAGTAGTAGCGAGGGATCTCAATAAGCCACTGTCACAAATAGGTAGACCAAATAGACAAAAAATAAAAAATAAAAATACTAGAACTCAACCAAACTCTTGAACAAATGGACTTAACAGATGTTTACAGAGTGTTCCACCCCACCAAATCAGAATACACATTCTTTTTACCTGCACATGGGTCGTTCTCCAAAACAGACCACATACTTGCTCACAGAACATGCTTAAGTAAATGCAAAGGAACTGAAGTTATCCCCTGTATATTATCAGATCATAGTGCAATGAAATTGGAGATCAAAAGCAAAAGAAGCCAAAAGAACTTCATGAACTCATGGACGTTAAACAACACTCCTGAACAACCAATGGGTCACAGAGGAAATTAAAGAAGGAATTAGACAGTTTCTACAATTAAAGGACAATACCAGTATAACATATCAGAATTTATGGGACACAATGAAAGCAGTCTTATGAGGGAAATTCATAGTAGTGAATGCCCATATTAGGAAAACACAGCGAGCTCAAATAAACAACTGAATGCTGAACCTCAAGCTTCTAGGAAAAGAAGAGGAAGACAAACTGAAAGCTTGTACAAGGGAGGAAATTATAAAGATCAGAGCAGAAATCAATGCAATGGAGACTAAGAGAATGATACAAAAACTTAAGAAGTAAAGAGTAGGTTCTTCAAAAGAATAAACAAAATTGACAAACTCTTAGCCAACCTTATCAAAAAGGGGAAAGAAAAAGCCCAAATTCATGCAATTAGGAATGAAAAGGGTGAAATTGCAATGGACCAAGCAGAAATCCAGAGGATCATCAATACCTACTTTAAGAACCTATACACCAATAAGATGGAAAACACAGAAGAAATAGACATATTTCTAGATACATATGAATTACCCAAGTTGAATGAAGACCTAAAAGTTCCAAACAACCCAATATCAATCAAAAAAAATGGAAAATGGAATTAAAAACTTACCAATGAAGAAAAGCCTAGGTCCTGATGCCTTCACTGCTAAATTCATTTTTTTTTTTTGATTCCAGGAATCAAACTCGGGTCCTTGCACTTGCACAGCAGGCAGTGAAACCACTAAGCTAAATCCCCAGCCCTTCACTGCTGAATTCAACAAGACATTTAGAGAAGAACTATTGCTACTACTGTTTAAACTCTTCCATGAAATTGACAGGGAAGGAATATTCCTATATTCATTCCTGAAAGCAAGCATCACTTTGATCCCAAAAGAAAAGAAAGACCCAACTGAAAAAGCAAACTATAGGCCAATCACCCTAGTAAACATACACACAAAAATTTTCAATAAGATAATGGCAAACAGAATGCAGAAGATCATCAAGAAGATCATACACTCTGACCAAGTGGGATTCATCCCAGGAATTCAGGGATGGTTCAACATACACGAATCAATAAATGTAATACACTAAATTAACAGGGCCAAGGAAAAAAACTATATGATCATCTCAATAGATGCAGAAAAAGCATTTGACAAAATCCAACATCCATTCATGAAAAAAGCCTACAGAATTGGAATAGATGATCTTTATCTCAACATGATAAGAGCCATCTATAAAAAAAACCAACAGCCAGGCTGGGGATTTAGCTCAGTGGCACCATGCCTGCCTTACAATCACAAGGCCCTGAGTTTGATACCCGGTACCAAAAAAAAAAAAAAAAAACCCAACAGCCAACATCATACTAAATGGTCAAAAAATGAAAACCTTCACACTAAAATCAGGAACAAGACAAGGATATCCACTATCACCACTCCTGTTCAATATAGTTTTGGAAACATTAGCCACAGCAATTAGACAAAAGAAAGAAATAAAAGGAATAAAGATAGGAAAGGAAGAAGTTAAACTGTCATTATTTACTGACAATATGATACCCTACATTGAAGACCCAAAAAACTCTGCCAAAAGACTTAAAGACTTAATTGACAGATACAGTAGAGTAGCTGCATACAAGGTAAACACTCAAAAATCAATAGCCTTCTTGAACACAAATAACAGTTTCACTGAGAGAGAAATGAGGGAAACAATTCCTTTCACAATAGTATCCCAAAAAATGAAATATCTAGAAATCAATCTAATGAAGGAAGCACAAGATATCTACATTGAGAACCACAACACTCTGAAAAAAGAGATGGAAGAGGATATAAGAAAATGGAAAGGCATCCCTTATTCCTGGACAGGAAGAACCAACATAGTGAAAATGGTCATACTTCCAAAACTGCTCTATAGATTCAATGCAATCCCAATTGAAATCCCAACAGTATATTCCACAGAGCTTGAGAAAACAATCCAAAAATTCATTTGGAACCAGAAGAGACCTAGAATAGCAAAAGCAATCCTAGGAAATAGAGACACTGCAGGGAGTATCACAATATATGACTTGAAACTATACTACAGAGCCACTGTGATAAAAACAGCATGGTACTGTTTTTAAGAAACAGACCCAAGGATCAGTGGAATAGACTAGAAGATACAAAAACAACTCCAGACTTACTCAGCTACCCCATCTTTGACAAGGAGCCAACCATCCTCACTGGAGGAAAGATAGCCTCTTTACTTAATGGTGTTGGAAAAATTGGATTTCAATTTGCCAAAGATTAAAACTAGACCCCTATCTTTCACCATACACTAAACTAAAATCAAAGTGAATAAAAAATCCAAATATTAAAACAGAAACACTAAACTTGCTGGAAGATAAGTTAGGTAGAACTCTTGAAAACACTGGCATAGAAAAAGAATTTATGAACAAAACCTCAGGAGTGTGGGAACTAGCAAAAAGAATCAACAAGTGGGATCTCTTCTTATTAAAAAGCTTCTGCACTGCAAGAGAAACCATCAACAGAGCTAAAAGACAACCTACAATGTGGGAAAAAATTTTACCAGCTTTGCCTCAGACAAAGGTCTACTATCTAGAATATATAAAGAACTCAAAAAAAATCAGACCCCCCAAATATAAAGACCCAATTCAAAAATGGGCATCTGAAATGAACAGACATTTTTCAGACAAAGAAGTAAAAGCAATAAATAAACATATGGAAAAATGTCCAACATCATTGGTCATTCAAGAGATGCAGATGAAAACAACACTGAGATTCCACCTCACCCCAGTAAGAATGGCTGCTATCAAGAAATCAACCAATAACAAATGTTGGTGGGGTTGTGGGGAGAAACGAACCCTTCTTCATTGTTGGTGGGAATGCAAACTGGTGCAACCACGGTGGAAATCAATACGGAGATACCTCAAACAACTAGGATTGGAAGTCCCATTTAACCCAGCTATCCTTCTGCTGTGTATCTTCCCAAAAGAATTAAAAGAATCATACCATAGTTTATATGCTCACCCATGTTTATAGCGGCACAGTTTGTAATAGCTAAAACTTGGGAACAGCCCAAATGCCCATCAACTGGAGACTGGAAAAAAAGATATGTTTGTGTTTTTTTTTAATAAAATGGAGTACTACTCAGCTATAAAGAATGAGAAACTAGAGACATTTATAGCTAAGTGGATGCACATTGAGGCCATACTCTTAAATGAAATAAATAGGACACTCATGTGTAAATACCAAATATTTTCTCTTGTGTGAAAAACTAAAAGTGTAAATAGGATCAAAATGTATAGCTGATATTGTGAAATAGGAAGAAAATGTCTAAAGGAGTAGGGGAAGTGGGAGGGGTAGGGGAAAGAAAAGAAGGGAAAAGAAAAAATATCGAGAAAAGGAAAACAATGGAAACAAAGTCTTTGTAAATAGGGAAGGGTGGAGGGGATGAAGGGAGAGCAGGGGAATGGGGAAAAAATAAGAACCAAGATATAACATGTAAAGGTACAAGATCCCAATGGTGAATGTAACGTATTGTACACCTAAAATGTACAAATAAATTAATAATAAAAAAGAATGCCCACAGAAGATCACCAAAAGATCACATCCAACAAAGTAGGCACTGCACAAAGAGCATCTTCCTCTATATACACAGCCTATCACATCAATAATCAACTTCTATGCTCAAAAATAAGTTTAAACTTTCTTTAAGTTTTTCCTCTTACTTCTAGCATAGTTAACTGACAGTAAAAATGAATCAGAGTATTTTTATTTCCATTTATTTTTGACATGGGGAAATGGCCACCTTTCCAAACTTGAGTTTTCTCATAGAAAAAAATAATTTTTAAAAATTCAATAATAGCCCATCAATTTTGTGAGCTCATGCCATATATCTATATTTATAGGTGTATAAAAAATAGATACCCACAAAAAAACTACTTATAAGTCAGTTGACTCTCTACTTTTTGGATTGTAGGATGCTCTGACAAAAATCTGTTATATCATTACTGATTATCCCTTCATACTGCTAGAAAATTCTCTTGCATCTAATAATTGCTCAATAAATATTTGCTAAATTACATTGAACAAAATTCATAATGTAACTCAGAGACTTTTAATTAAATTGTTTTTTTAAAAAATAGATTTTTCCTAACGACCAAACATATTGTCCTTAAAATAAAGTAAGAGAGTTGATATTCTAAATAAAACTAGAGTCCTTTCACTATCTTAAAGATTAAAAATAAAAGGCACTGGATATAGGTGTTCAATTACTCAGAATTCAATTAGGTGCAAGTGACAGACAACCCAAAATAAAGAAGAGGCAAGTTTTTTTCTACATAAAAGATTACACAGGCAAATCAGGCTGGTATAGTAACTTTATAATCATCAAGGATCCAGGTTTTCTCTTAAGTTGTTCTGCTATCATGAATTCTTAGCTTCTGCCTCCTGGGCAAAATGATTACATTTCCACTGGCAGGAATAAAGGAAGAAAAGTAATTACCTGCCCTTTCTCTGAAAGCACTTCTTAGACATCACTTCCCATGTGTTCACATCCCATTGGCCAGAATCTATCCTATCACTGTGCCCAAGTGCTTGTGAGCCTGGAAAATATGATCTTTACTCTAGTGGACAAGTGATTAGATGAAAATGGAGAGTGCTATTACTACAAAAGAAGTAAAGAAATATAAAGGACAGAGAAGTTTATCCATTCTAAAAAGTGACATGGAGCTTTTAGTCGACCAAATCAATATGGAGCAAGTAAATAAATTAGTTTCTAATAAACTTTCAGAGCAAGAATATCACATGAGCTTCAAAACCACAGATAATGTTAGTTAATGAGGAGAGTTAGAACCCATTTCTAACAGATAAATTGCTTTTGATTGAATCCATTACAATGCTCATACCAAATGATCTATATACTAAGGCTTAATACAAAGAATTTCAAATCATGAAAAGAATAAATAATGCATTAACACCAGGATATAAGACGAATGGAGAGACTCATTTGAAATTATCTTCCTACACTACTCTGGTTATAATCAAATGCATCCCTTTCTTTCCTTCAGAATAGAGTGAATGCTCTAGAGTCTAATATTGTCTAGTATCAAAGGCATTGAGAATAAAACAATGGAGAGATTGAACAGAGCTCAAAATAAGACACAAATAATAATTCTGAGAATCTGAGATACTCTGTAAAGTATTTACAAGATTCTTTAAGAGATGTGGGTTGCCGAAGTCATCCTAACATGCCTAGAAGCAGTTACTTCATAGATTCAAGACAAATAAAACTGAAGTTACTTTTCAGTGTGTTATTATGCTAGGTTTTTATTAATTAATCTTCATCACTGCCATCACCCCAAAGGGTCAGTTACTGAGGTTTCATTCTGAGGCCCGAAAGGTAAGGATAGGAAGGTAAAAATAAGCAAAAGATAAAAGTACAGAAATTATAAGAAAAGAAAAACACTGGATAGTGACTTGGAGCTGAAAAAAAAATAGGAGAAGCAAGAAAACAGAGGAGAGACAGAAGAAAGAAGGAAGGAAGGAAGGAAGCAAGCTAGTGTGCAAAATACCCATGACAGAAGGAGGAATGATACATAAAGTGGTAATAGAGCAAAAGCCAAAGGAGAAATGAAAGCCCTTTTCACAGGAATGGCTCTGAACTGGGGTGCTCCTTTTAGGCCACAACATTTAGTAGGGAAAACTGCATTTGAATTAACCAGCATTTGGAGGACATCCACTACGCCAGCCTTATTTGTTGTGACCCAGATTTTACACATTAAAACACAAAAGGTCAAAGAACCACTCTGTTGGAAGCATGCAATCTTTACAAGGTAGATCAGAACTTAGCTTCTTGTGATGTCAAATTTGATCCTGACACTATCACTGTGAAGCAAGAATCCTCTTCCCCACTTCCCACTGAGGTTCAAAGAAAGTGATTCATCAAAGGGTACCTTGAGCCAATTTGAGTTTTGGGTCTGCAAGCTGCTAGATGTGTTATGGACAAGTCACTTAACCTCTATGAAAGCTGTCTGTGAAATGGAAATTAGTATATTATTAATATTATGCAGATATTCAAAAATGTGATCATATATGTAGATATATAACGTAAATTGAAAAATGTAATTCATCTGTTATTACAAAAGCTACAATGTTCAGTGTAAAATATTATAGAGTTTCAAGTACTGGGTCTTCCTTAACACATTCTCACTGGCTGGAACTACAGGTGGTACATGCATAACTGTCCCACTGGGTGGCATGGGACAGTCCCATCAGATGGTACAAGCCAAACGATGGGACAGTCATGCATGTATGGCTCTGCTGTGGATGTGTTAAACATTATGATGGAAGATGTGAGAAGGAGAAAGGAAGAAAAGGAAGGGAAGGGAAGAAAAGGAAAGAGGAAGGAAAAGAGGGAGGGAGAGGAAAGAGAGAATAGGAGGAGACAAACCCAGTAACAATGAGCATCACTGTGCTTATTATGCACCAGGCACTGTGCTAAGTCTTTATTCATTTAATCTTCACAGGAACTCTATGAAACAGGTACTGTTATTACCTCAATTTGCAGAGAAAGAAAGAGTTGAAGAGATTTAGTAATTTGACCAAGTTATGGCTAGCTGGTGGCAGAGCCTGGATTCAAATCCACATTGTCTAGAATAGGAAAAAAATCTTAACTCTTGTAATACCTTGATATTACTCAGCTAGAAATAACAGTCGTATGGGAAATAGTGGAAATCATGATAATCGCATCAGAAGCAGGGTAAGAAATATTAAACCCATCATCACACCAGTAAGTTCAAATACTATCCCTATCAAGAAATTCAACAAATGTTATTTTAATGCTCAATGGTAATAAGGGAGATTTCAGTAAATGAGAGTAATGTTAGTTAACTGGAGTGCTGCAAGATGGGATAAACCCTCTCTGAAATTACTTCAATTACTAATGAAATTACAAAATAGGTTATAGCACAGAGTTCATCTTTCCTCAGTGGAGCTGAGCTAATAAGTAAATGAAAAGCAATTTAAAAATTTACAAAGACTTTAAAGACCTTCCCATTATAAAAAGCTGGATCAGAAATCCAAACAAAGATATCAGAATCTAGGTTAGACAAAAATCTACATGGTCAAGTAGTCTCTAGGTCAAAACTCTTCCTAATTAAGGATAATTCAACCTGCCTTCTTAAATAAAGCTCACAGATTCTCCAAACAAGATAACTTGTCCAGAAGCACATGAAAAGAAACTCAATCGTTATGAAAATGCAAATCAGAGCCCCAGTGAGATACCACTTCACACTCATTAGGGAGAATATTAGTAAAATAAAACAAAAAGATAGAAAACAGAGCTGGTGAGAATGTGAAGAAACTGGAACACTTGTGAGGTGCTTGTGTTACTGAAAATGGTGCAGCCACTAAGGAAAACAGTTTGGTAGTTCCTCAAAAACTTAAGTATCACACGACCCAGCAATCCCATTTCTGGGTACAACCCAAAACAGTTGAAGGCAGGGACTTGAAAAGGTATCTGCACACCCATGTCCACCACTGTATTAGTTACAATAGCCAAAGGTGTAAGTAATCTACATGCCCACTGATCGATTAAAGAATAAACAAAAGATGGTATAGATGTACAAAGAAATATTATTCAGCCCTAAAAAGAATTTCTGGCTCATGTTAAAACATGGACGAATCTTTAGGATGTGTTAAATGACATAAGTCTGTTAAAGAAGGACATGTTTGAATAATAGAATCGGGAAGTAGAATGGTGATTGCCAGCTGGTAAGGAGAGACAATAGGGAGTTACTGTTTAATGGATACACAGATTCAGTTTGAGACATGAGGAAAGTGCTAGAAAAGGACTACACTGGTGCTGTTTCTGTAACAATGTGAATGTACAAAATGCTACTGCACTACAGATGTAAAAATGATTGAAATGGCAAATTTTATAGTATGTATACTTTACCACAAAAAGGAGAATAGATGCATTTGCACAAATATTTAAAGCTCATAAAATAAGCTTTGTCATTACTATGAAGACCCAAGCCAATAATTTATTTACCTTCATCTTCTTTAAAAGTAAATTAGATACACACTAAAGAATTTATATCCTAAATGATATATTCGCTACCATTTGCTTTAAAATAATCAGCTGGAAATAACAGAAGTGAGGAAGTATATACAGAACAAGATTTACCCATGGTTAATTGTTGACACTACATAGTGGACACATGAAGGTCCTGTATATTACTTTTCTACTTTTTCATGTGTTTGAACTATGCCACAATGCAAAGCTCTAAGTACCACTTACTGTATATTGATCATATAAGACATTTTTAAACAAAATAGCAAGACCCAGTAAGGAGCAACAAATTCTAAAATATGTAAAAGCAGGAAAAATTGTAAAGGGAAATGTTCCTTTAATGTCATCACTTCCATTTGTTGGGAAATCCAAGTCCTTTTTTTCCCTTTGGACATTCACAATTAATATTAACATATATTTAAGAATGCTTATCAAAGATTTACATGTACTATTCATGTAATCCTAACAATAACCTATTATTCTCATTCACATTTTACAAGTAAAGGAACTGAAACCCAAAGAGATGAAGTAATTTGACTTGTACTAAATGTGTTTTAACCCAGGCAGTCAGACTGTAAGCCCTTGAGTTTAACAAGTACATTTCTCCAGCAAGAAGAGTATCTCTCCCTCCTTTTTTTCCACCTAATTCAAAGAGTCTCACTATCCTGAGTTGCCAGAACTAGGGAGACCTGATTGAGAGCCTATGAAAAGAGATATTTGGCTTTTTAGGTGATAAGATTAACATTTGTCTGACATTAAATCTGCCTCAGTAAAATCCTGAGGATTTTCAACATCAACATTCACTTAGCTCAGTTTAGCTCATTTTATTAAGCCCTTACTGGCAAAAGCTGTTAGACCTTGGGCACTATGCTTGGCACAAAACTGCAACCAGAAGATAGAGATCAGCATAATATTTACTTCATAAACCAGAAGACCAAAAATAAATATTTTCCTATCACCCAATGCTTCCCCTTTTGTGACATGAATCACCCTCTGCTAAGATGGTTGATACTCATGTTCACCACTGCAAAATAAACTGTAAGATGGCTCAGATTGTGCCTGCACACTTCACAGCCCTATCCTCTGTGCTTAGCCAAAGCTGGATGTGTAGTGTACATTATGAATGGAATTGAATTCTGAGTATTGTCTCTATTTACTAGTCTATCTAGCCACATACCAAAGAGGCAAAAGAAGGGTTGGTGGCCCAGTCATAGTCATTCATTCATTTTGCATTCATTCCTCTGTGCACTTATAAAACCAATATTCAGGAATACCTATTTTGTGCCAGTGTTTGAAGGGCTATGGCACAGCCATGAAAAACAGGTGTTTCCCCCGTCACAGAGCTCACCAGCTCTGCAACTAATTCCTGAGTCAATCACTGTCTGCATGAGTCAGTTTTCCACCTGCTTATTAGGAAAAACAATACTAATAGCCAACATACATTATTTATTTTTAGGAAAATGGGTCATATATGTAAAAGGCCTAATATAGACCTAATATATAGTAAGCCACAACAATGAACAAAAGCCTTAAAATAGCATGCTAAGTTTAAAGTTTAGAACAAGTGACAAAAGACATTGATTTCCAGAGGAAATGAACCTAGAAAGGTTGAAAGAAAAATATTAGCAATAATATCATCAACTACATGTTAATATTAGGAACACATATTCTGTACGGTAATTTATTTTCCTCAAAATCATTTAGCCTACATCATCTAAAGTAGTAAGGGTAAAAATTTTACATAGATTTCTGTACTGGAGAAAAACTTTCTACTGAACCAACGTAGCTTACATTGAGAAAGCTACGTGGCCAACAAAGGTTATGGAGACATGCACTGTTCATGGCATCTTCCAGCAATGATCCAAGAGGGGAAATCAACTGGGCTTCTAAGCCCCTAACATCCATGGGGACACTCAGGGGTAGACTTGTCAGGATGCCTTTGGCAAGGTTTATTCATGCAAGGAAACTAGGAGAGATTAAGAAACATGCTCAAGCTCATATAGCTACACAGGGCTTGGGGTCAGAATTCACTTCCAGCCCTTCAGATTTAGTCTTCTGATCCTCCATTGTTTCCATCTCTGCACGGGTTGTTGCTTTTCTCTTAAAACCATTGAGAAAAAAAGCAAGAAGGGGATAAAGATTTCCTTTATACCCCAATTTTAAACTCTCCAGAAAGATTCCAATCTCTTTAATTGCTTTTTCCCAGAATCTTCTGGGTTTTTCTTCAGTTTTTTCAGGAGCTGGAATGGCTGTGTTGTATCTTTGAGATGCAACAAACCAGAGATTTGTTAAAATGCCTTTAACATCAGCAAATTATGGTGAACCCCTGCATTGTATATTTATGGTGTGTGAATGGTTTTTTCTTACTGAAACACAACCTGTATCATCTGACCTAGACAGAGCCACCCACTTCAGACCACTGAAAGTTTCAAGAACAACAGCAAATAATCAACTGAATGGAGAGTCAACATCATTTATCATATCTGCCATTCTCTTGTCAGGACATGGTCTTCCTTGAAAAGCTTACTTCTGTTCTATTCTTTTTAAAAAGTCACTTGTTGAGCTCTCCCTTGTTTTAAGTACTACATGCCACATGTTAAACTAAGTAAAACATATTCTTTTATGTCTTCTCTTGCATTCGATGCTATTTTTCCAAAGTCCTTTATTCCATATCCAATCCAATAGTTACTACTCACATGGAAATTTAAATTGGAATTAATTTAAATTAAATTAAATTAAAATTCACGTTCTCAGTAATCCTAGCCACATTTCAAGTGTTCAATTTCCCCATGTGGCAAGTGACTGCAATTCTGTACTGTGCACGTATGGTCTATTTCCATCATGTTAGAAAGTTATACAGGACAACACTGCCACTGACTTAGAGCATCAAAACCTGGAGCTTTAGAGTCCAGTTGTACTTCCAGCCAGAATTAAGTAAGAATGGAACTGCTAGCTGAATAGGCCAAACTAAGTCTCCAATCTGATTACTCCTGGGGTTCCAAGAGCTAAATTATAGGTCAAAGGAAGAAGACATCTAATCTTTTTAGAGTGGGCGATTAGAGATTCTGGTGTAATTCATGGGTATCCAGGGAGCAACCAGGATGTTGATTACTCATCGACACTGAACTACAAACACGGACTTATTGCACTTGTTTACTTAGTTGGAGAGAGCACATCAAAAGACAAATAAATAAAGACCTGAGTTCAAATTGTGTGACCTTAAAAAAAATCATGTTACTTCTCTAATCCTAAAGTTCATAATCTGCAAAATGAAAAGGTAGGTAAATTCTGAGTTCCCTGTCACCGCTGAAATTCCTAGACCCTAAGGCTTTACTTTGTTTACACAGCACCAAAGGAACTGTGCAGATTTCAAAGAGATACAGATAAAACTAATTAATAAGGAGGAGAATCTAGCTGCATAGGCTAAACAGTGTAAAACAGGGCATTGCATGTGTCCTGAAAACAGCATTATCAAAGCATCCTACAGAAACTGCCTCTTTATACTACTGGAAGATATGAACTGGAGGTGTTCACTGTTTTCACTGCATCAAAAAATATAGCAACATATCCTACTTGGCATGGTGCATACAAAAAAATTTAATGACTTGTCAAACAAACAGTAATATGACAGTATTAATTATAATAACAGGTATTTTTTTCAAGACCTAATATATGTTAGGCTCTATGCAAGACACTTTCCCTAGGCTCTCATTTTATCGTTAAACAGCCCTATGCAGGAAAATTTTTCTTTTTTCTTTTCATCACTTCGCAGATAAGGAAACTGAAGTGAAAGGAATTAGGCCCTTACCCCACAGTCACAAAACTAAACAGTGGCAGAAGTGAGCCTTAAGACCAAGCGTAACATTCTTTTCCCATTTCAGCATCTTGCCTCCTTAAGAAGACTTTTACTTGCTAATCACCAGGAAAGACCACAACTAAAAAGGCTCTCAGTCTTCCTAAGAACCCAGCTAATTGCACAAAGCTGCCATTTTCCTTTAAATCATTTTCCAAAAAACACGGTAACAATTTACTTTTCCAGATAGACACCTCAGCCAAAATATTTTCTAGTCTAGACCAAGAGGACACACTTCACAAAGCCACAATAGAACCTATGATTGTCTATCACGGTTCCAATGTTCTCAGACCTTTGCTAATTGAGTTAGACACAAGACAAAGGGAATTACAAAGAAGGCAAGTAACATTTTCATATTGCCATGGGCAAATGGCAGAAAGAAGCAGGGCCTTTTCTTCCTAAGGAAGTAGATATCACTCTCTCACAATTATCTTATAATTAGATGATATTTTGTAGGATATGTCTTTGTAAGTCTGACATTCAAATGTCTCATCACTACTTGTTTCAGTAGGAAACAAGAGCCAATTCTATTATTTATTTTCCACAACCCTGTTTTCAAGGAGATTTCATACTGATTAGGTCACTAAAACAGCCAAATCCAAAAAATTTCCAGATTCTCTGCAGTGATCATATTCTATCACCCACAGCACCTAAAAATATCCTGCTTCCATCACTCAATGAACCACAAAGACTATTAGAAGGCAATAAAATCCCTAGATAGCTTCTCTTCTATACATCTATGCTTTCCTCCAATCAATTATACTCAAAGAGATTAGAGATGCAAAATGAAGAAAATAAAATTTGAGCATCAAATCCTTATCCTAATCCCACAAACAGCACTCCCAAGCAACAACTGGTGATAAAAGAGCTCAACCGTGGAAGGCTTTCCTACTCCAAGCTCAAGTTAATTATTACCTCAAATTCATCATTAAAGCATCACCCATAAAATGCTTCCATCTACATCTCAGAGGAAGCCCCAGAGCTGGGTACTTGTCTGGGTACTTGTCTGGGTACTTGTCAGTGTTTGTTTCACTGAGGGAAGGACAGGTCTGAATATATTTATGGCAGTTAACATCCCTTGCTTCAGAAAGTTCTTTCCCATAATCTAATTAAAGAAGATACTGCACTTCAGGATTTTTCAGAAATGGTAGGACAATTTTATTGGTGCCCATCTCACACTGGAGCCCCAGTTTAGAAATCTGAGGGGTTAAAGGCCCATGTCTTTTGTGATGATCTATTTACACTCATCCTTTCTTTTTCTATGGGCCCTTATCTTGGTGTCACCTGTGAATGATCTCCACTCGACTCACATGTAGTAAACTCAGACAGATCAAGGTAAGTATGGTTTAAAAAGTCAGATTGCTTTTTACAATGGGAAGTTGAGTCAGGAAGCAGCAACACCCTTAAGGTCGACCAGATGGGCAATCGTGCCAAGATAAACACACTGAGTTTGCATAATAAATGGTGGCTAACTCATCACAAGGACACCCACAACATCTGTGGCCCAGATTCTTCAGAAGAAATCAAGCCCCTTCTTTCTCTCAGGTATGTCTGCTTTCAAAGATCAGACTGGCTTCAAAAACAAATTTCAAAAATATCTAGGTCAAGCCAATCAGCACAGTGACCTCCCTAGTGAGACACTGGCTCCCTTTATCCTTCACGTAAGAAAGTCCCATGTTGCTCTTCCAGGATGGAGCACCCTTAGCCCTTACATACTAACCTTGTGCCACTACCACAATGTGACACCATGTTCCGTGGAGAAGGACTTGTCTGAGTGTCTGTCTGTGCACAGAAGGTCTAAAAGAAGGTTGTATCTGTTCTCATGGCCCAAAGATAGCGTTACTTTATAAAAGACACTGTTTTCTCTTTTATAACTAACATGAACAGTATCTTAGCCACATTTCTATCTTTACCCTTATGCCTGTGAAGGGGAAAGATTAAAAGAAATAAATGAAAGAGAAATAACTAAATAGAAGACAGAAAGGAGAGGAGAAAAGAGTACCATGAGGGAAAGATGAGGAGAGGACAGAGGTACAGTGAACATGATAGGTTTGTTATTTCCAAAAGCATGTTCATTCCAGGAAGATAATCAGTGAGGAAAACATTTTCATTTTCTTTTCTGACAGCTGGGACATCAATTGTTGCTGAAATAATATCAGAAATTATTGGACATCTTAAGCATTCTTGCTAGGGCGAAGCCAGCTCTACAGCCCACTTGAAATACTGGCCCCAAGGTGCCCTAGAAATTTTGTTTCTCCAATATAACAGTGTCAGCTGCAAGACTGAAGTGATGTATACTGTCTAGGGGGCAGCATGCTGGCCAGACACCAAATCTGGAGTGTGACTCCCTGTACTCTGGGTTCCAGCTTGGCCATCCTTTACAGCCAATGCTGCCCCATGAATAAGAGTTTCCGCCAAAGCAGACTGATACCGGGAATAGTGCTTAAGATCCATCAACCCGAAATGAAACTCAGTTCTGACTTGTCACCTCCAAATGCTTCAAGAAGCTGGTCTGAATCCAAGGTGAGTCGGAACTAGCTGAACTCAAGGAAATTACTTCTAGCTCCCATCTAGTTAGGGCCTGTCTGAAGGGAGCCTATAAATCACCAAGAATAAAAATGTTTGGCTTCAAAATTGTATGCACCTTTAAATCAGACAACCTAAATAAATAAAACAACATAACCACTCTTAACCAAAAAAAGAGAGTATGATAAATCAAAGAATTGGTAAGGCAAATACTTCATCCAGAGGGATTTTTAAAATGTGCCTCTGACATCAGATGAACTTTACAGAGACTCTCATATTAAGCCAAAAGCTACTCGAAAATATCTGAGACTGACTTGCAGGTAACCATCCCTGATCATGAGGCAGCTTTCCTGTGGCCAGGAGCCTTCACTATGGCTGTATTCACCCTGCCTCAATGAGTTTCATTCACTAGATATTTTTCCTCTTACAATCACTAGAGACTTCTCCAGAGAAAAAAGGCCCCTGGATTTTTCCATTATTTGGAGGAAACTCTGCAAAGTATGTGAGGATAATTATGATGGAGAGAGACATTAGACAAACAGAAAAAATTCACACAATCCAGCTTTTCTGTCTATCCCAATTTGTAAACACTCACTATTTCCTGTGTCTCCCAGGAGTGTTTGTAAGACTCATTCAAAGCCTATGGAGATAGAATGAAAGCATCACATACTTACTTTCTGTATGGATGAGAATCCTGAGCAGCAGTGAGAATATTAGGAATGCTGCTTGTTTAGAACAACTTTCAAGAACTATACTTCAACATGAAGTAGAAATAGAAAACTTACATGAGCCAATAAAACAGAATTTCTTTCTCTACTCTCTGCTGTTTATTGAGCAATGTACTGCTAAGACTAAAGTTGTTTTCCGAGCCTTTGCTTGACTTCCTGATTTATAAGCACTGTAATATACCATGCCTATTCTTTTATGAAGGTCAATCAGGTGAAATATCCATATATATAAAGACATATATATATATATATTCAACCTATACCCTTCTCCAATTACATAAAATTTGGCCTCTACCAAGAAGATACTAAATAGAAAAACTATACAAAATACAAGGGGCTCAGCAGTCACATGAAATTCATAATGCCACACTGTATGCGTCCACAAAAATATAGGCTGCCTGACTTGGTAACTGGCAAATGATAACCAAGGAAAGTGCATTTCTTTATAAGGTATTTGGTATTTATTTATAAATTATTATGTATAGCACAAACAAAAGCAAAAATATATGCTCAGACAATAAAAGGGAATATCCACAGAGAATGAAAGGATTATCGACAATTGAGCACTGTATATAGAATTTAGTGATCTGATTATTTTTTCCAATGATGATTTATCAGGAAAACTTTTTCCTGAAAAATAAAGGATATTTGTCATTAACCCTAAAGAAAGAGGTCACTAAAGGTAAAATGATTATCACAAGCAGTCCTAAGCTTAACTAACAATAGTACTTTAAAATATGAAGTATTAAATTCTCTCCATGAAATCATCCTAGTCTGTTAACTTAAGACTAGAACTAATAGCAATTTTAGGCTATACAACAATTTATAAAGTCAAAATTAGCAACATGACACCCAGGTACACTAAATTATCAAATAACTCTTTCTAAAATCCCTGCCTTCTTATTTTATTTGTTCTCATGACAACTGACTGAATTAGACATGTTAGTTGACGTCATGTTACATTTATTTCTAGTTAAGATAACTGTTACATGTCCAATCAATTCATTCATCCATCTTTTATAGGGAAAACGACAGCAAACACTGTACAGTTACTTGACTTAACAAAAAATATCCAACCACTATAATTTTCCATCCAGAAATCCATATCTACCCCTTGAATACACCCAGAAGATAGAATTTTAAATTGTCACATCTTGTATATAACAATATTCAGATTTGGACCAAACAACAGAACATCGTTTAACTTATTTAAAAGCAACTAACTGCCACCAAAAATGTTTTTTCTCAGTGCCAAATCTATACAGAACAAGCAAGTATCCAGTTACTTCAATCCTTGTAGGGATACAATAGTAATAATTTAGGCTCCAGTGGATTATTTTCTTGATTTATCCATTTGGATAAAAAGACTAAAATCATCAACTAATCCCTAATTTTTTTCCTCTCATCATACTATGTTGTCCCAGACGTACCTAACTGCATTCACAGGTACACAAAACAGTGCCATCCACAAGGCTGGAGAATAAAACAGCTAGCATTATTTATGCCAGGATGTCAAGCATCTTCTCATTAAAGCAGTAACAATATTCCCCTCCAGCACATATTAAGCATCACCTTTAATGGTTCTGGACTACAAAGTTCTGACTTCATGCAGGTCAAGGTGGCACAGAGCCTTTAATCTTTATTCATGAGCAGCTCAGATCTCACTGGGAAAACAGATGCATGCTCATCCTGGACTACAATGTGCTCCCTCTAAACAAAACCTTTAGCAATTTTTGTAGTTTCAAGGTATGATTTCCTTTTTACCATGGTTGATGTTAACTAAAGAAATATTGCTCAATAAGCAGTCCACATAATATGCTAAAGTTATTCCAGTATAAAATGCAATAGAAACAATTGGTACAGAAGTTACATAAAAGATACTGCATCCTTAATTTGAGTAAGATTGTTGATTATAACCAAAATGAAGTTACCTAAGCAACCACTCTGAAGTACGTGCAATATCCAAATGCATCTTAATTACAGTGGCTCAAGATCTAAAGTTTGTTTCTGACAGGATTGCTATTACATGCATAAAGCTGTCATATCTATTTGTGGGGGAAAAAAACCCTGTAGAATATAAACACTTTTCTGAATGGCATATGACACTAGAATATAAATACCTGCATAAGTAAAATAAGAAAAATTATAGAAATAATATAAGTGAAAAATAAGGCTACCACCAAAAAAACCCCAACAGATACAGGTGTTTAGTAGTAGTGAAATCATTAAACCACATACATTCACACATATACAATCACTTTTGCTACAGAACTGCAAAGTGGTCTGTTTTTATTTCTAAAACGTAGTAAGGCTTATTTAATTATTATAACCTAAATATTTAGAAGGAGTATAAGCAAAACTTCTAAAAATTATGATGGATATTATTAAATCATGTATAAAATATATATATGCTGCCCAAACTTGCTGTTATTGCTAATGACAGATTAATCTATGTAAAATCAACAAGGAATGTGCGAGGCTTCCTTCACTTCCTGTGTATCTACACATATGTGTACTTGAGAATGTCAGACCATTTTCAAGGATAGTATGTCATCATTGGTGATTTGGGAAGCCACAAGGCCACAAAGTTGATACACACTACCACAGGGGAACGGGGAGGTCAAGAAAGTCACAAGTTACCCATTTTCCAAGAAAATGAAGAAATTCTTACCTTTCTGTACACCAGCATGTTGGGTGATTCATCTGCCACCCCATTGCTGGTCTGCCCATAATTATTCCCCTGGGCCATGTCACCCAAAACTTGGTCAGCTCTCTGATAAAGAATTACCAGTCTGCCCTGCAAAGGGTTACAGAGACTTCAGTGAGATTCTCCTGGTCGTGTTTACGGGGTCTTACTGCCCTGATTCATTTCGTATTTCCAGCGCCCACCCCACAAGGAGCATGCTTACAAGCTGGATCTGGCTGGAGAAAGTAACGCAGGACATAGATTTAAAAATAAATAAATCAAATGAGTTTACACCTGTAGTGCCCCTGGGAATTGTGACAAATTAGTCTTCCAGTTAGATATAGTCATTTGGCTACGGTTTTAGTTGACTTCCTTTCCTGGATACTCCGTTTACAAAGTAGGAGATGCTCACCCTAGCAACCCATGGTTACCATTCCACAGTACTGAGACTTCTCTGCTCTCCCAATACTTACACCTCCACTGGAAGAGGCTTTCCCAGCAGAGTGGACAGGCTGCACCCAAGGCAGACACTTTCTCCCAGGTTTGGGTGTAGTTTCCCACATGCAGGAGCATGGGAGAGGCCCCGTTCCCCGCTTCGTTCTCCAGCAAAGTGTTTCCTCCTGATTCCCCGGGTTCTCCCACACAGCGCCTGGGTGTACGCTTCGCCTACTCTCACCCGCCTCCGCTGCCAACCGGGGCTCCTCTCCTCTCTCACCCCACTCCACTTGGTCGGTCAGGGCGCAGTTTGCCTAATCTTTGCAAGAACACATCCCAAGGTGTCCAGGCACCAAGAACTGGTGGGAGGGAGGTCAAGCCTTTGGGCAATTACCTCACTCACCCAGGCAGAAACCTAACTGCAGAAGCGTCCAGGCTGCCAGCCGAGGCAGGGAGCAGGCAGCCCCAGCTCCCTCTCCCGCTCGCCTGGCAGCGGCAATGGCAGCGGCGCGACCGGAGCCCGCAGCAGGTTCAGCACCGCGGAGCGCGGCGAGCGCGCGGCGCCCGAGCCCAGCCCGGCGCGGGGTTCCAGGAGCGGCCGCCCTGCTGCGCAGACCGGGGCGCGGGCTGGAGCAGGAGGACTCGGGCGGCGCCGCCCCCTCCCGCCCGCCGCCTCCATTTACCTCCTCGGCCAAGGTCACGGCCCGCGGCGTCGCCCCTCCCGGGCGGGCTGAGCGCAGGCGGTGTCAGCTGGCGGCGCGCGGCGCGGCGCAGCAGGGCAGCTTCATCACACTCGGCGGATGCGGATGCGGATGCCGCGCCGCTCCTGCCCTCGCCTCGCGGCTCCGCCACCGCCACGCTCGCCGCCGCCCGTGACAGGCGGCTTCGGCCCCGCCGCTCGCGCCCGCGCCCCGCCTCCTCCGCGTCTCCTCCCGCGCACGGGGCCGCCGGGCGCGCGCAGAGTCGACGCCGCCGACCCGTGCGCGCGACTCGGGGGAGGCCGGCGGCGACGGTCACGTGGGGCAGGGGCGTCCGGAGGAGCCGGCTCGGAGGGGCTGGGCTGGGCCGCCCCCGCGCCGCCCCCGCCTCGCCCCCGCCTCCCCGGCCTCGCCGCTCCGTCGCCTCCTGGGACTGCGGCCCACGCGCCCCGCCCGCCCCGCTGAGGTGGAACCCGAGGCCGGAGCTTAGCGCCCAGTGTAAGCCGGAAAGGGAGGACGGGCTTGGCAGTGCAGGGGTGGGTGGTGGACGGACCGACGGACGACGGACGGGTGGACGGACGGGTGAATAAACGGGGCCCTTGCAGCTGGCAGGCTTTATCACGTGCCTGCCGGCTCCGCCGACGGTGCTAGGGGAGCAGGTGATTGATGATGTTGTCCTTAAAAGAACAGAGAGGTATTGAGACGTCCTCGGACTGAAAGAACGGTGAGACTCAACGAATCTCCCCGCACCCCTGGCCCTTTTCCCTCGGGCTTTCACAGCTTCCTCCTAAAGTGGAAAAATGGGAAAGACTTGGAGGCTGCCAAGCCAAAGTGGAAACCTCGGTACCTGTGAAATTAAAGCAACATCCTAATGCCCGGATTCTTTTAATAGAAGATGTTCAGAGGAACTTTATTCTCTCCTACTCACCCTGCTAACATTCACAGAAGGTCTAGATGTTCAGGTATCTCTGAATTATTCGTCAAGTTGCTGCCACGAATTCTGTAGCAGCAGGAGGACTGAAAGAGAAGTCATCTTTGCCGGGGTTGTAGTAAACGAACATGTTTCCAGCTTTCAGAGACAAGTTTGGGAAGCTGCAGATACCTCAGACAGTTTTCTTGCCTCTGCTGGACAGGGTGCGGAGAGCAGAGGGAGGGGAAGAGAAGCCAGCGCTTTCTTAACCCCATTGTCTAAGCAGAGTAGAATGTACTCGGGTCAGAAGTGCAATTCATGTATACCAAAACATTCCCCCATTCCTATCCTTCCCATGTCAGGTCTCACCCAAAGGAACGAATATTTATCCAACTTATCCCCTGTTCTAAACGCCACAGGACGAAGCTCACCGACCCAAACTATTTTACTCACACCCTAGTCTTACCCACGTCCCACTCTTCCCCGATTCCCCAGATTTTCTCATTGCTCAGCAAAATCCCCTTTGTTTCAAGTCCTGTGACTATTTCCTTAGCATTCTTGCCATAGCTGAAACCTACTGCTTCCCCCTTTAGTCCCTCTCTAGTCTCCTCTCCTCAGTCTACTCTTGGGAAGTTGCTGTAATTTAGATTAATAAATTTGGAAAGAATAATTATGCCTGCTTGCTGGGTTTGTCCATTTTCCTCCTAAAAGGGAACTTCTGGAAGGAAGGTTTATGACTAGTTACTGTGCCAGGCAGGGCAAGTATTAGGAGGAAGATTCAAGCAATAACATATTTCACTATTTTTGCTACTTGTATTGTTAATTCTCATTAGACAACTGAGTGTATGTTGCTGTATATGGAAAATTATGTGTAGGAAAATTATGTTCATCACCTTAACATTTCCAAGATTCACACTTTTCAAATGTAAACTGAAGCAGTTAGACTAGATCTCTGAAAACCCATTTGACTTTAGATTGATCATAAGATATTGCTGTGTTCCCTTTTGTTTTTTTCTCCAGTGTAATGGGGACCTTTATATTGTAAATAAGAAAAAAAATAGATATTGTAAGGATTTTTTTCTGTTTCTTTCAAAAACCACATAAATATGGCGTAATACCCAACTATCATCATCCAAAATTTGTTTTACCATTTTCCTCGTGAACCCTTATGTGTTGTAATATTCTAAACAAATTAAATTATAAAATGTGACAGTACAGCCATTATACACATCAGATAGAATTTCTGAGTAGCAGATAAAAGACCTGTAACCTCACCAAGGTAATATAATTCCAGCCCATACAAAGATGTTTCAAGGCCTTTATTTCCAGCTTCAGCAATCTTACCTTGAGAAGGAAAGAAACTGTATTAATATCTTTGAAATCTAAGAAATAGTGTCCATTTTTGCAAATAATTAATGTTACAGAAAAATCTGAATTGTGACCTACTGACACAGATTCCTTTTTCCCTCCTTCTGTCATTTAACAAGTACTTATTAATTGTGCAGAAAGCCTTTCTCTGTTTCTATGAAGAACATAAAGAAATATAACGACTGACTTTTGCCCCTAAACAGTCTCCAGTCCAGTGTGGACGATAAGATTGTGCCTTTTTCCTCATAACTCACATCTTCTGCAATCAGAAAATCCTGTTGGCCTTACCTGAAAAACATACCCACAGTGGGGTCACTCCTCAGCATCTCCTCCACCCCTGCCCTCCTTTGTGCCGAGAGAGCTGATCTGTCCTGAAAGAAGCCAGCGGCCCCCTGTCTTCTCTGTTGGTGTCCCTTCCCATCTGTTACTCACGTGGCAGAATGATCATTTCAAAATTAAATCAGATCGCTTCTCTGCTTAAAAATTTCCAAGACATCCTGTCACCCAAAGTGAAAGTTGTCTTTAAAATGCCTACAAGGCCCTTCAGGATGAGGTCACTTCTGACCTCGATTCTTGCAACTCTCCTTCTCACTATGTTCCAAGCACACTGTCCCCATGGACAGTCCAGGCATGCTGACACCTCAGGACATTTATCCGAACTGGCCATTCCTTCAGCCTGGGATGCTCTTTCCTCAGATGTTGCTCCCTCTCTTCCTTGAACTCTGTATTCAAATGACACTCTCTCATTGAGGCCTACTCTGTCGGTCTTACCTAACTCAGTGTATCCTCCCTACATATTCTTCCCCCCTCGCACTGATTTTTTTTCCATTTAAAAATACGTATCCCCTCTAACATAACTGTACAATTTACTTCTCAACTATGTTTGTTGTCAGTCTCCTCCTAGAATTTAAATTCCATGAGATCAGAGATTTATTTTCCCTCTCCTATTCCTGACTGTATCTCAGGGGCCTAGTATAGGATTCAACATATATGAGGCTCTCAAAATTATCTGCTGATTTATTGGATAAGAGAGTCCATGAACACAGTTCTATTTGAACCACTGGGTAGAGTGGAAGAACCCAGCCAACAGCTTTGACCTGAACTGAATTAGCATCAAGTTCCACAGTGGATAGAAACGACACACTCTTCTCTCACACTTCCTATGCACCACAAAGGGAAGGAACAATTTTTTTTTCCCACCACACACTCACTTAACAGAGGAATGCTTTGAGGACTAAATAAATGGTGACATGGAGAAAGCATTTTGATTTTCTAGGAGAAAGCATTGAATTAATTTGAGGCTTTTTATTGTGTAAAAGGATGGTAAGTAACAAGGGGCAGGTACAAAGAGGAGAACAGTGTTGAGAATGCTATTCCTAGTACTACAGTGGCATTTGATAGGATCACCGCTTTAAAAGTGACATCAGCAGGGAGAAGAAAAAATGGTTTTGGAATTCTTACTCTAAATGGCAGATTTTTAAGAAATTCTTGTATTTAACTCTCAATTATTTACAGCACAGTATGCTCGTTAATAGATTATTCTCCACTTTTACAATCCTTTCCTCCATTTTGTGGGGCATCTTCCTGCTAATTAAAATTTCCATTCCCATTTCAGAAGCCTGGAAAAGGAAAAGGAGAATTCAAAACTAAGATTTGTCCTTACCGTGAGTTTATTCCTCTTTCTTTCCTGTTAAGATAGATGTTGCATTTCGGATTCAGAGTACTTCCAAAATTATCCAACTTTTAAATGTTGTAAACTTCTCCATTAAATGGCAAATTAACTGAGCACTTTTGATGAGTGAGAATCTGAATAATATTCAGGAAGGAATACCAAAAGTGCTGACACTTTTTCCTGCCCTTTTGACATGATGTAACTTTTGACACTAGAGAGTGTCAAAAGGTTTAACCTTGACCCCACTGCCTAAAATTTAGGAAATAATGGACAAATGACTTGACCTATTTAAGCCTCAGTTTCTTAAACTCTAAAAGGTGTTCAAATTACCTGCTTTGTTTTGTTCGCCTGTGAAGATGTTTTACTCCAAGGTATATTATTCAGCTTTCTATCACTATTAAGAAACACCTGAGATGATTAACTTATAAAATTTTGGAATTCATCAAAAAATTTAAATTCTCAAGAGTTTTACAGAGCATGATAGTGTTATGGTTTGGATCTTAAATACCCCCATAGGCCCATGTGCATAAAAACAATGGGTCTCCCAGATCATGGACTAGAAACTCCAAAATTATGAGCTAAAACAAACCTTTTCCCTTCCTAGTTGTTAATCTTAGCCACTTGGTTGTAATAATGTAAAACTAACTAGCAATGAAGAAAAGAAAGTAACAAAACAGCTTCAATTTCCTGAAACGAGTGAGCACGTAGATGCATAAACTGGATTGATTCTCACAAGCTACCCACAGGAAATTTCTAAAATTCAACAAGTGTTTATTAAGTCCCTACAGCATACCAAGCATCATGGTACTTTCCCATGGCTGAATCCAGTAGGAGAGGTAACATGAAAGTTTCTGGAGTACAGATGTTAAGGGTGTGTGCATGCAGTTTTGAGAGACACAAAGATGAGAGTCAAGCACATTTTCCATGACAAGGGAACATTTTAACAGGGTCTTTAAAATTGATAAGGCATCTTCCAGATGGAGAATGAGGAAGGGCACAGCAGCATATCATGGGTGAGATGACATGTCCCAAATTACAGAAGTGTGAATGACGGTGAAGGATTACTGGAGAGCAAGTTTGGTATGGATGGCTTCAAAGAGAAGGAGTGATCTTGATGGAAGTGAAGTTGTCCTGTACATATCGGGCAGACTGTTACTGAGTTGTTAAAGAATCTGTAACACTGCTAAGAGGTTTGGGAGGGGGTGGAACCTTGAGCAGAGCCTACTGGGAGACATGCTGTTCCTTAGGGTCATGCCCTTGAGGGGCAGAGTGGGAGCCCAGCCCCTTTCTCTGCCTCCTTTGTGCGTCCTGCCATGTGGTGAATGCTTTTGCTCTGCATGGTGTGCTGCTTCCCACCCCCTTACCAGTTGTTGAGTGTTGAGTTTTGAATACTTCAAGAGAAACATGGTGAATATGGAACCAATGAAGGTCCACCAACCACTTGTAATGGCTGACGAGGCCATTTCCTCTGTCAATGTAATCTCCAGATTGACAAATGAAGATTATATTAAGGCAATATATTGTTCAGCAATGCAATTCACAGGCTCTTCCATGTTGATTTTGCAAAAATGATGGTGAAATAAACATTTGAGTAATAGTTTATTGGACTCAAACTAGTAAGGCTGACAGAAAGAGTGCTGATTAATTTACAAAGACACACTAGAAATGAGGACTTCATGCAGAAGATTCAGGGTTTTGTCCTCAGAATGCCCCTGTTCTTTTTTTGGAGGGTGTAATCAGGGATCAAACTCAGGACCTTATGCTTGTGAGGAACTCAGCGGAACCACTGAGCTAAATCCCCAGCCCCCAATGTCCCTGTTCTTACTGAACCTGAAAGCAGGGACTCAGGTAAGGAAAAGGGTCCCCAAATATATCAGACTGATAAATGACACAAAACTATGAGACATAGCTAATGCATTGGATGATGGGGTCACAAGCAAGGAGACCCCATGATTGGAATCAGTGTCTTTATAAAAGAGGCCTACAGGAGCTTGTTTTCCACTTTTGCAATATGAAGTTACAGTGAGAACACTGCCATCTATGAGGAAATGGGCCCTCCCCAGACTATGAATCTGCCAGCACCTTGATTTGGGTCTTCCCAGCCTCCAGAAGGTGATAAATATTTGCTGTTTGCAAGCTACCCAGTTTGTGGTATTTTTGTTATAGTAGCCAGAACATCCTCAAGACAGTGAGAGAGGTTTGGATTAATACCAAGTCTAGGAAGGACAAGATATGATTGGCGTCAGTTCAAATGGAAAAAGATACTTGGTTTTTGTTGGTTGTGTTTATAATTGAAAATAAACTCAATATTTTTTCCAAAAAGTACGTTTGCCCAAAAAAGAGATACTACAGTCACAACTGCATTGCTGACAATATAATGGTGAAGAAGTATAGAGCACATGAATGGGAGTGTCAGAAACTGGGCCCATCAGAGCACTGCTCTGTACAGACACCTCCAGAACACTGGATGTCAAGTGGCAAGGACATAACCTTCCAGAATCAACCCTTTCCTTATAGTCTGCCTCCATCTCTGTGATGTAAAATCCGTAAGCCAGGGAATTCTGTCCTGTCTTCTCATTGCATGCCCAGGGCCTACACCGGTGCCAGGAATGCAAGGTGTGCATTCACTGAAGGAGTGGCTCAGTCCATCTGGAGGAAAGCGGTGAGGATGGTGAAGGGACTTAAAGCCATTCTGATGATGGGGAAGAAAAGAGACATTTTGTCCATGCAGGAAAAGGCTTTGGTGATTTTGGCTAACTATCCTAAAACATTAAAGGACTCTGAGTCGGAAAGAGAATCAAATATACTCTTTCAACCCCCAGAGGACAACTTTAAATGTAATTGGTAGACATTTCAAGGGCGATATTCCAGTTCCATACAAGAAAGGACTCTCTAACAAGGTATTCAGCATGGCTTAATGTGGAAATGAGCCACACAGCCTTGAAGGCATCTAGGGGAAAGCTGACAGCTCCCATCCTGCTGAGGGGTTCTTGTTACACAGAGGAGGCCGATTTTGGTGGCCACAGACGTATTTCCAATTCCCTTATAGCCTGACTATAAAATAAGATGACATAGAAGAAAGTAATTTGAAACCTAAACACTACCCTTTCCCCATTATGACTTAAAATTATTTTGCCATGACATTAAAAATGACAGGAAATGGCCCAGGGATTTATCTCAGTGGTTTTGCCACCTGCCTTGCAAGCTCAAGGACCTGAGTTTGATCCCCGGTACCAAAAAAAAAAAAAAGACAGGCAAGAAGGAGCCAGGAATTTAGCTCAGTAGTTCTGGCACCTGCCTCGGAAGCTCAAGGTTCTGAGTTCGATCCCTGGTACCAAAAAAAAAAAATGACAGGCAAGAGATACCAATGATACATTCTCTCACTGAGTTGATTTTGGGCTCTGGCGGTACCAAGGAAGTCCTCGTGAGGGAGAGGGGACTTATTTGGCCTTGAACATGAGACAGATGGGAAGGGTGCGATGATCATGGCTAAAGGGTGAATGTGGCAGAAGCTACTTAAGCTTTTAGTGCACACCGAGAAGTATTTGTTATCTTTTATCATGAGATGGGTCTATAATGCTCCTGTCTTAAATGTTTTCCCATCAGCACCTTGCACGTCCTCAGAAGATGTAAAATCCTACCATGGTCAAGGTAAGAAGGCACCTGCTCACCCCAAGTCAAAAACTCACTTGTAGTTACTTTAGTCTTCTTTCCTGTAATTCTCCTATTCTTATACATTATACTTATAAATGTTCCCTAGCTCTTCAAGTTGATCAAGCATATTCCTTAGCTCTTTACACTACCGAATTTCTACCATTTTAATTTCCTTTTAAGAAAACATACCAAAAGAAAAAAAAGTGAAGAAACTGAAATGTTTACATAAACTATGTAATACTCTTCTGTGATTTATAGAAAAACTGTAAAAATGTATTTGTAAGTTAACTATGCCTATCAACTTTTTAGAAGTCACCACTAACATAAAATGTTGTGATTGATTGAATCACTCTATGGTGAAAAGCTTAGCGACCTGAATTAAGTTTCTATCTGTATTTCATAAACTTTTCAGCTTTTTTGTTGTTTTTTAGGGAGTGGATATTTTTGTGGGGGTTTTTTTCTTTGGTTTGGGGGGTTCTTTTTCTTTTGGTTGTTTTGGTTTGGTTTGGGTTTTTGAGACAGGTTCTCTCTATGTAGTTCTGGCTAGGCATGAACTTACTAGTAACCTAGGCTGGTCTTGAACTCATGGCTATCCTCTTGCCTCAGCCTCCTGAGTTCTGGGATCACTGGCATGCTCTACCACACCTGGCCTCAGCTTTTAATCTACCTGACAAAGGTGGGGTTTTTTCCAATCCTCCTTAAGCATTAGACTCTGACTTTTATTTTTTATTGTGAAAAATTCCAGGATAAAATTTCAAAGTATGGAAATCAATGGTATTTACCTTTTACTAATAGAGCCCATTAACTAAATATTTGAACAAAGAGATTTTTCAAGGCTTTTTTCAAGATTCTTAGCCTAATCTATGTCTGTCTGGAAGCTGTTGCTACCTCAGCAGTAGTCCAAGACCCTAGAGTCATCTTTTTTTGCCCTTTTTGTCTACTAAACACCTGTCACTGACCTCCCCAAACACTGGAGTTTTTAAATTCAGCAACTTCCTATTCCTTGATTGGCAAAAGAGTTTTTGATTTTGGTTTTTTTCAGTTACCTGGAATTCAATGTGTTGAGAAAGAACTGAACACATTTGAGGGATGGGCAGAAGGAATACTGTGACTAACAGTGTACAAGTTATGACATCTCAGGCCTTCAGATTTATCTGGCTTAAGGCTATCTCTCCCTTCTAGGACTTGTACATGGTGCATACAAGATCTGGTCCATCCTGAGCACATAATTTTCCATCCCAAGGAAGCATGAGAGGAGCTCCTATATGTGACTGAGACAAGTCTATCTTGGCCCAAAGAAAAACATTTATCCTAGGGCGTCTTTCAGAAAAGAGGATCCAAAGCCTTTTAATTGAGTCACTGCAGGTGAGGAGAGGCCTAGAAGCTGTCTCTGATGGTTCCTGCTGATTCCAAAGCACCTAGCCAGAAATAGCACTGTATTATCAGAAGCACTCGATGCTTTGTACATTAAGCATCTACATGGTGCCGGACAAGTTTCTAAATGTTCATAGCTCAAGTACACGGAGAATCATTCAGACCCAAAATAGGAACACAGAGAGCTACTGAAGTACCTGGGAGGATGAGCTCCACTCTTGTTGGCTCATTTTCTTTGCTCCAAATATCTGTTCCTTAGCTTCGTATTCTCTCCCTCTCCTCTCTCCTTTGATGGTTGCCTCTAGTTCTTTACCTTAAAAACCACCATTGCACTAATAACACCCCATTTTCTCCCCTGAGCGACAAGTTTATATTTCTGTATTCTTTGCATCTTCATTGTAAAATTCAATAGACATTTCTATTTAAACACGTCAAAAGCACACAGAAATAGCTTCATACATCTTTAGCCATCTGATCTTGGACATAGAGGCTAAAAACAAACACTGAAGAAAAGATAGCCTCTTTAACAAGTGGTGCTGGGAAAATTAGATATCTACACACACGCAAAAATTAATCAAGACCATATCTCTTACCTTGTACTAAAATCAAATCAAAATGGATCAGAGATTTAGATATAAAAACAGATACACTGAATCTCCTGGAAGATAAGAAAAACTCTTGAAGACATAGGCATTGGCAAGGACTTTCTAAACAGAACCCTAGTTGCACAAGAATCAACAAATGGGATTATATCAAATGATAAAGATTCAGCACAGCAAAGAAGACAACAGAATGAAGAGCCAGCCTACAGAATGGGTGTGGGGGAGTGCTGCCAGCTATAAAGAACTCAAAAAAATTAGACCCCAAATAACATGAGACTCAATTAAAAAATGGACAGTTAGACACTTCACAAAATAAATACAAATGACCAAAAAGTACATGAAAATGTGTTCAGCATCTTTGGCCATTAGAGGAATGCAAATTGAAACACCACCATGGAGATTCCATCTTACTCCAGTAGGAATGGCTACCATCAAGAAAGCAAATAAAAACAAATGCTGCGAGGTTGTGGGGAGAAAGGAACCCTTCAACATCGTTGGTAGGGATGTAAACTAATACAACCATTATGTAAATCAGTATGGAGATTCCTCAAAACACTAAAAATAACAATTTCACTTGACCCAGTTATACTTCTCCTGGGTATCTTCCTAAAAGAATTAAAGCATCATATTACAGAAATACATGCATATCCATGTTTATAACAGCACAATTCACAATAACTAAATTATAGAAGTGGCTTATATGCCCATCAACAGATGAGTTGATACAGAAAATGTGGTGTATTTACACAGTGGTGTACTAAACAGCCATAAAGAAGGAGAAACTTGAGCCATTTATAGAAAAATATATGATCTTGAGACCATAATGATAAGTGAAATAAATCAGACACAGAAGGTTAAATATCACATGACTTCTTTTATGTGAGAAATCCAAAATATAAATAATTTAAACAGCAAAAAAGAAGATAAGAAACCATGAGAGATGGAAAGGAGATTTGAAGAATAAGGGAAGAGAGGAGGGTGGAAGGAAAAGGGGACTAAAAATGATTGAGATGTGATACCCATCTCCACTAATGCCCCAAAGAAATGTAATTATTATGTATCACAAACATATACTAATAAAAATTAAGAATAAAACAGGTCAAAAATAGAACTATTAGTTTTTCTACCCCCAAATTCCCAGAATTACTCATGTAAGTAGAACATTCCCTACCCAGTTACATGGGCAAAAATCTAGGAGTCATTCCAATAAACTTTAATTCCTTTTCTTTACTGTTTTATGGAATCCTTTAACAAGTCTTATTAGTTTATCACAGAATAAATATCACATCAGAATAACTCAGTTCTCCTACCTTCTCTGTCACCTGCTAGACTAAACCACCATTATCTCTTACCTCAACTAATTAAGTAGCCTCTCAGCTAGTATTTCTGCTTAACCACTTTAGTGCATTCTCTAAATAGCACACCCAGTAAAATACACAGATCAAGATGTTCAGTTGCTTAAATCCTTCAATAATTTCCCGGTGTCCTTAGAATAAAACCCAAACTTCTACCTGTGACCTACAAAATCCTACATCATCTGGTTCTTCATCACCTCTCCTACTTTATCTTGTGTCACATTCCTGTGTAAGTCAGCTTTCTGTCACTATAATAATTACCTGAGATAAGTTACAGAGCAGAAAGGTTTATTTTCACTCATAGTTTTAGAGGTTCCTATTTGTGATTGGTTAGTCCATTACATTTTGGCCCTGTAGTGAAGCAAAACACATCCTGGTGGAAGACATGTGCCATAGTATAACCACTCACTTCATGACCATAAAGGGACAGAGAGGAAGAGGCAGGAGCACCATTATTCCCTCAAAGGCCCATCCACAATGACCTGCATTCCTCTCACTAGACCCCACATCGAAAGTTTCCACTACCTCTGAGAAGCATGAAATTGAAGACGAAGCCATTAGCACATAGGCCTTTGAGGGACAGTTTAGATCAAAGCCATTGAACTCCCCCTTTGCTCAAAACCCAAGGAATAGGTCATCTCTATCTTATACAAGGTGTATCAGAGACTAGAAAAAGAAAACGTCTGACAATAAATGAAGCTAGTATGACCTGATATCAAAACTGAATAAGAACAAGACCAGAAAAGCACATGATAGATCAACTTCACTTAATCTTAACAGTCATAAAATAAATGAAAAATGAGTTTATTAAATATAATGTATATTAAATACATCCTGCCTATTTCTACATATTGTAAAGGCTATCTACTAAAATGCAAGGTTGACGATATCAGAAAGTCCTTTAATGTAACATACCAATAAATAATTATTGGGGCCCAGAAAAATGATACCCCAGAACATGGTGCTTTGGCATGCTAAGGACTTTGAACTGAAGGTCATTGGAAGGGGATCAGAAGTAAAATTTCTTTCTGAGCTTCCCTCCTTCTGTCTCCTGATCTCTCCCCACATACACTAAGACCGTGCATAGAAACCAGAACTCCTCTTCCCCAAAGCCACACACAAAACCTAGAAATATTCTATAACATTCACTCACCCTTCGGTGTAAGACCCTGATCCCAGAAGGGACCCTACCTTGTACTTGAGAAGAAGCAATGCTGCACAGAGAGCCCAAAAGAACCTGGGTAGACTGCTTCCCCTAAGTTTCCCCTTCAATCTATTGTATGAAATATTACCCTTTTTGTCCACTCACAGTTCAACAGGTCCATTCATCTAATCTAAGCATAAAAGTTGAATTTTCCCTAGGCTGTTCTGAAGGCTCCTATATCATGTGAAACTGACTAAATAAATGTGTCTCTGTCATGCTTTCCTCTTATTAATCTATTCTATTAACCTATAAGGAGTGTTAACCATGACCCTTCAGAGGGTTGAGGAGAAATATCACACCTTTCCTTTCCTACAACATTTAGAGAAAAAAATCCATATGATCATCCCAATAGATGAATACATTATCCAGGACAGATAGGCTATGCTGCAACTATAGAAAACTACAGGATCTCAGTGGCTTAAAATAAGAAGAGCCTGTCTTTTGCTCAGGAAAATCAATGTAATGTATATAAAATACATCATATATTAAAAACAGAAAAATTACAAGTCATCTCCTATTTTATACCCTTGACATAATAGTACAGCCTGGTTATGCTTATAAAGCAGCAGAAAGCACAGTTTCTACTCCAGTGAACATTCTAGTCTCCAGTCCACTTGTAAAGAATGAAGTGGCCCAGAAATGCCATCCTCTAATTATCCCTGGTAAAGCTACAGGCTTTTGTCATACTTTGTCTCTCCTGATGAAAGGCACGTTCCCAGTGAGGTAGCCTCTGCCCTAAAAATGTAAAGGCATTGAGAAACATGTTCTATATCTGTGCAGGGGAAAACATGCCCTTTGGAATAAAATAGAAATGTGCTCCATGGACCAGGAGAGATATGGAGCCTCTTGATTCCACTTTCCTAAAATCCAGAGTGCAGGTTCTTCATCCACCTCCACAAGGGTGGGAGGGTGAGTGTGCAAGAGGAATAGACCAGGATGCAGCCCACTTAGGCATGTTATAGCTGCATGACCTTAATTTTGCTCACCCCCAGGGTCCCCATTTGAAACAGGCGGGAATCATACCACCTGCCTAATACTATGGTCATGGAATAAGATGTGATAACACCTTTGATCATCTGACATGGTGTCTGGCACAAGTATGGACCTCATTAAAGAATAGTTCCTTTTTTCCCTCATTTTCTTAATAGAACAGCTTTATCCATACCTGAAGTAAATCTTGTTCTCTGAAGCAACTAAATTGAGAGCAAGGTTAACAAAAAGTGGCAAATGTCATTTATCCTCTCTGCTAATAATTATACCATTAAAAGGATTTTTGGAATCTGGCACACTTCTGAGTGATGTGCAGATGACTCATAACAACATTTATAAAGTTCTTTGGCCTTCTTAGGAAAAAGATATTAAATAAGTACAAGCAAAGTTCCAGTCATATCATTCTTCAGTGGAAATGCCATACATAACCAACCACATGCAAACTCTCTAATGTATTCTTATTTTCCTTTCTATATTATATCCCCAGGGGATCCTTGGGTCCATATTTAGCAAGACTGTCTCTGTCACCAAAAATAATGGAACACCACTCAGGACAACCAACATTAAAAAGGTAAGGAGGCGTGACAGATAGAAAACATTAGCTGCTCCCAGGAGTAGACTTGAAAAGAGATAGCAGGAAGCTCTTATGGAAACTTGCTTGAAAAGAATGGTCATCTTACCTTGATCATGAGTTGAATTTAATTATATTATAATGCCACAGTCTAATTCATTTTTCTAATGCAGTATCAAGAACACTCAGTGCCATTTAGTAATCTACAGAGCCCTTTAGTGATCTAGAATGGATTAATGCCCATTGGCATTGCAGTTGGTTTGGAGTGAATGAAAATGTACCCTTTCAGCACTCTGGGTGAAAAATAATAAGAAGTCTTTGTAGTTAAACAAAAGCCCTCAAATGCCTGCACTTACAACCTCATTTCCAGCATGGTTGAGAAAAGAGCAAAGCCACTGACCATTAGTCTCTGATCAGTGTGAAGAATGCTGCTCCTTGTCCTCCATCTTTATATGTCTTTGTGGTAACACTTGATTTAATGGCCACATCTCTGAGCTATCTGTTTCTATAACCAAGACATAGCTATGTACGTACACCATTTTCTTCCAAGGAGCATGACTGGGCTAAATTTCACATCAAAAAATTACAGTTAGAAAACTGGAAAATTAAAGAGGAGGATGAAAAAAATTGTAAGCTCATACAAGCTAAGAGAAGACAGAAATACCATAACACAAAATTCTAGGAAATCCTTCATACCAGAAGGATGGCCAGAATTCTACAAATTCTCTTCATGAAAAGCAGGGACATAAAATATCTGAAAAAAAGAATGATAGAAAAATACACATTGAGAATAAATTGATATTAGTCTGCTGCAGACAGGCAGGTCTGCGCATGCCCTACTGAGGTCCCGTGTCATGTGGAACACGCTGAATCAGCCTGCACCCTGGCAAAAATCCACTGGACACCCCACCCCACCCCACTCCTCTGTACAGGCACCTGGTTCCACACTACAAAGATGCAGAGGACACCAGACCACCAGACCACGGTACTGAGTCCCACTGTTCCCAGCCCAGAGGTAGGGGCTTCTGAGCCACCGTCCCACTGCTCCTGGTCCAGAGGAAGGGGCTTCCTGGCTACCATCCCTCCCGCTGCTCCCAGCCCCTGTCCCACCTCTCCCAGCTCAGAGGAGGTAATCCCTGCAGGCGCCGACAGCCCCCGCCCCCAGTCGAAATGAGAAAACATGTAAATAAGTCTCAAAACCAGACTTCCAGATCACCTAAAGTAAACCCAAAGGGAAATGAGACGGAACACTCTGATACTCAACCACCTGGACCCACTGAACTGGCAACAAAAGGGGATCTGGAAAAAATGAAATCAGAAATAATTTCTCAGATAACAGGAGAAATTGGGCCCCTAGGGCAAGACATGATTAATAGATCTAGAGAGGAGCTCAGGAACATGATGAATCCCAATATAAGAAATAAATGAAATCCATAAAACAGATGCAAATAGATTTCCAGGAGATGAAAAACTCCATTGAAAGTCTACACAGCAGAATGAGCCAATGTGAGGACAGAATTTCAGATATAGAAGATAAGATTGCAATTAGTGACCAGGAAAAGAAAAATTGCTTCAAAATTATAAGGGAATACGAGAAATCAATCCAGCAGCTGCTAGACGATGCACAGAAGAGTAACATAAGACTGATTGGAGTCAATGAAGAAACAGGAGAGAGTACAGATGACATAAAAGATCTCTTCACAGAAATAATGGCAGAAAACTTCCCAGGCAGGGGAAAAGAGCTTGACATACAGATAAGTGAGGCATATAGGACTCCAAATAGCCTTGATCAAAAAAAAATCTACACATAGGCATATAATTGTTAAGATTCCAGAAACTCAACAGAAGAACAATGTTCTACAAGCAGTTAGAGAAAAGAAACAAATCACATACAAAGGAAAGCCCATCAGAATCACAGGAGACTTCTCAACACAAACTATCAAGGCAAGAAGAGCTTGGAGTGGCATATTCCAGCCCTAAAAGAAAACAGCCTCCAATCCAGACTGATGTACCCTGCAAAAGTATCTTTCAAAATGGATGGAGAAATAAGGTACTTTCATGACAAAGAGCACCTTAGGAACTTCGTGAATACCAAACCAGCACTCCAAAGAATTTTACACGATATCCTAGGAACAGACACTGAGGATGACAACCCCAGGAAGCAAAGCAGAACGAACCCATCTGGCATGACAAGAAATTAAATGTAAAGGGGGAGAATCCAACAAAAAGAAAAAGTCATGGCAATGACAAGTCAATAGGTTTCAGTTATAACCATCAACGTTAATGGTCTCAATTCACGAATCAAATGAAATAGACTGGCAGAATGGGTCAAAAAGCAAAATCCAACAATATGCTGTATACAAGAAACACACTTAATTCAAAAGGAAATTCATAGACTGAAAGTTAAAGGGAGGAAAACAATACTGCATGGGACAGGAACCCGAAAACAAGCAGCAGTAGCCATCCTCTTTGCAGATCAAGTAGATTTCAAACCAACACTGATTAAGAGAGACGAAGAAGGACACTACATCCTTGTAAAGGGAAGAATCCAAGAGGAAGAGATGACAATCATAAATATATATGCATCAAACACTAGTGCACCCAACTATATAAAACAAATACTAACGGACATGAAAAGTCATATATGCACTAATACAATTGTAGTGGGTTACCTCAATACCCCACTGTCAGAAATAGACAGATCAACTAGACAAAAAATAAGTAATGAAATACTAAAACTCAATCGAACTGTTGAAGAAATGAACTTAACAGATGTTTACAGAGTCTTCCACCCCACAAAATCAGAATACACATTCTTCTCAGCTGCACATGGGTCATTCTCAAAAATAGACCACATACTCACAAATAGAACATGTTTAAGTAAGTGCAAAGGAATTGAAGTTACCCCCTGTATATTATCAGACCATAGTGCGATGAAATTGGACATCTATACCAAAAGAAACTCAAAAAATTTCATAAACACGTGGAAATTGAACAACACACTTCTGAATAACCAATGGGTCACAGAGGAAATTAAAAAAGAAATCAGACAGTTCCTTCAATTAAATGACAATGACAATACAACATATCGAAATCTATGGGACACAATGAAAGCAGTCTTACAAGGGAAATTCATTGCAGTGAATATGCATATTAGGAAAACAGAATGAGCCCAATTAAACAACCTGATGCTGCACCTCAAGCTTCTAGAAAAAGAAGAGCAGGACAACCCCAAAGCTCATACAAGGGAGGAAATTATAAAGATCAGAGGAGAAATCAATGCAATGGAGACTAAGAGAATGATACAAAAAATCAATGAAGCCAAGAGTTGGTTCTTCAAAAGAATCAACAAAATTGACAAACTCTTAGCCAACCTTGTCAGAAAAAGGAAAGAAAAGGCCCAAATCCATGCAATTAGGAATGAAAAGGGTGAAATTACAACAGACCCAGCAGAAATCCAGAGGATCATCAATACCTACTTCCAGAAGCTATACGCCAATAAGATGGACAACACAGAAGAAATGGACAGATTCCTAGATACATATGAATTACCAAAGTTGAACTAAGAAGAACTAAAAATTCTGAACAACCCAATATCAACCAATGAAATTGAAAATGTAATTAAAAACTTATCAACTAAGAAAAGCCTGGGCCCTAATGGCTTCATGCTGAATTCTACAAGACATTTAGAGAGGAACTGCTGCCATGACTGTTTAAACTCTTCAATGAAATTGAAAGGGAAGCAATACTCCCAAATTCATTCCTGGAAACAAGCATCACCTTGATTCCCAAAGCAGAGAAAGACCCAACCAAAAAGGAGAACTATGGGCCAATCTCACTAATGAACATGGATGCAAAAATCCTCAGTAAGATAATGGCAAACAGAATGCAGAAGATCATCAAGAAAATCATACACCCAGATCAAGTGGGATTCATCCCAGGGATGCAGGGATGGTTCAATATACGCAAATCAATCAATGTAATACACTATATCAATAGAGGCAAGGACAAAAAACATATGATTATCTCCATAGATGCAGAAAAAGCATTTGACAAAATCTAACATGCATTTATGATAAAAACCCTACAAAAAATTGGAATAGATGGTTCAAACTGATAGAAGCCATCTATGAAAAACCAACAGCCAATATCATACTAAATGGTCAAAAACTGATATCTTTTACACTAAAATCAGGAACAAGACAAGGATGTCCACTATCACCACTCTTGTTCAATATAGTTCTGGAAACATTAGCCACAGCAATTAGACAAGAGAAAGAAATAAAAGGAATAAAGATAGGAAATGAAGAAGTCAAATTGTCATTATTTGCAGATGACATGATACTCTATATAGAAGACCCCAAGAACTCCACCAAAAGTCTTCTAGACTTAATAACCAAATTCAGTCAAGTAACTGGTTACAAGGTCAACACACAAAAATCTATAGCGTTTCTCTACACAAATGAAAGACTCACTGAGAGAGAAATAGGGCAAATAACTCCTTTCACAATAGCATCCAAAAACCTGAAATACCTAGGAATCAACCTAAAGAAAGAAATCAAAGACCTCTTCTCTGAAAACTATGGCACTCTGAAAAGAGAGCTTGAAGATGGTATCAGAAAATGGACAGGCATCCCCTGCTCCTGGGTAGGAAGGATTAATAGAGTGAAAATGGCCATACTTCCAAAACTGTTATATAGATTCAATGCAATTCCAATTGAGATCCCAGCAGCATACTTCATGGACCTTGAGAAAACAATCCAAAAATTCATTTGGAACAAGAAGAGACCCAGAATAGCAAAAGCAATTCTAGGTACCAGAGACATGGCAGAGGGTATCACAATCCCCAACCTGCAACTATACTACAAAGCTACTGTGATAAAAACAGCATGGTACTGGCAAAGAAACAGACCTGAAGACCAGCAGAACAGACTAGAAGATGCAGAAACAACGCCAGACACACTCAGCCATCTCTTCTTCGATAAAGGAGCCAAACACCCTCACTGGAGGAAAGATAGCCTCTTTAATAAATGGTGCTGGAAAAATTGGGCTTCAACTTGCCAAAGATTCAAACTAGACCTATATCTCTCACCATGCACTAAACTAAAATCGAAATGGATTAAAGATCTAAATATTAAAATAGAAACTCTGAACCAGTTGGAACAGAGATTAGGTAGAACCCTTGAAGACATTGGTGTAGGAAAAGATTTTATGAACAAAACCTCAGTTGCCCGTGAACTAGCACAAACAATCAACAAGTGGGATCTCTTCTTATTAAAAGGCTTCTGCACAGCAAGAGAAACCACCAGCAGTGTGAAGAGACAACCCACAATGTGGGAATAAATCTTCACCACCTCTTCCTCAGACAAAGGTCTTCTATCTTGAATCTACAAAGAACTTAAAAAGATCAGACCTCCCAAATTTAAAGACCCAATCTGAAAATGGGCATCTGAAATGAACAGATATTTCTCAAACAAAGAAGTAGAAATAGCAAACAAATACATGAAAAAATGTTCAACATCACTGGTCATTCAAGAGATGCAAATGAAAACAATGCTGAGATTCCACCCCACTCCAGAAAGAATGGCTGCTATCATGAAATCAACCAATCGCTGGTGAGGCTGTGGGGAAAGAGGAACCCTGCTCCACTGCTGGTGGGAGTGTAGACTGGTGCAAGCACTGTGGAAATCAGTGTGGAGATACCTCAAAAAACTAGGACTGGAAGTCCCATTTGACCCTGCTATTCCACTGCTGGGGATCTTCCCCAAAGAATTAAAAGAATCATACCACAGTGATATATGTGTGCCCATGTTCATAGCAGCACAGTTTGTGATAGTTAAAACTTGGAAACAGCCCAAATGCCCATCAACTGGAGACTGGATTAAGAAAATGTGTTTTTTTTATAAAATGGAGTACTACTCAGCCATAAAAAATGAGAAATTAGAGACATTTATAGCTAAGTGGATGCACATTGAGGCAATACTCTTAAGTGAAATAAATAGGACACACATGTATAAATACCAAATAGATTCTCTGGTGTGAGAAACTGAAAGTGTAAATAAGGACTAAAATGTATAATAGGTCATGTGAAATAGGAAAAAAAGGGGCAAAGGGGAGGGAAGTGGGAGGGCTAGAGGAAAGGATAGAAGGGAATGGGATTAATATGAAAAAATGGAAAATAGGAACAAAATCTTTGTAAATAGGGAGGAATGGAGGGGTTGAAGGGAGGGCTGGACAAGCGTGAAAAATAAGAACCAAGAGAGTCTAAAGGTGCAAATTTCCAATGATGAATGTCATTATATTGTATACCTAAAATGTACCAATGATTAGAATGAATAATTGATAATGCAAAATAGGAAGAAAAGGTCCAAAGGGGTAGGGGTAGTGGGAGGGGCAGGGGAAAGGAAAGAAGCGAAAGGAAAAATGCTGAGAAATGGAAAAAATGGAAATAAAGTCTCTGTAAATAGGGAAGGGTGGAGGGGGTGAAGGGAGGGCTAGGAATGGGGCAAAAATAAGAACCAAGATGCATTATGTAAAGGTACAATTCCCAATGAGAAGTGTAATTGTATTGTATACCTACAATGTACCAATAAAAGAATTTAATAAAGTGAAAAAAAGAATAAATTGATATGAGGTGTGGTTGTACTAAATAAAAAATTTATTACAATAAAAGACATGTCATCCTTAACACCCCTCAGGATACTTCCCCTCACTTTGATAACACTCATCCCATCTTTCTTGCCACTTTCTGAAGCAATTCTGGAAGTCCTCTTTTGTGAGTGTTTTTAGTTATCCTGTCATGGCTGCCTTGATGTCCTGTATAGATTCAAAATGTTCACCTTTCATGGTCATTTTTACTTTGGGGCGCAGTCAGATGTCACAAGGTACCAGATCTGATGAATAAGGTAGATGAGGACACATCATAATATTTCACATGCTTGCCTTTCCGTTAGATGACACTCAGCAGCAGCATTCACTACATTTTTGATCATATGTCATAAAGACATGAAAGAGGCCTTTCAGTACTACTTCAGAAACTGTAATAACAATGGGATACGTGTGTTGGAAATGAGTGGAAGTATTTTGACAGGAATTAATGGCAATTTGTATTTTAATGTAATTTTAAAAATTTAAACATTCACCATAAACTTTGATCTTGTAAAATTACTTTCTTCCAAGAATAAATTGTCTGCTTATCTTGTTGAAACCGATTTTGGAACATTTTTTAACACATGACATTTTAATAAATAACACTTTGTCTTCTGAGGGAAGGGGGAAAAATGAGAATATTTTTTGTTTGTTTTTCCATTTAATTTCTTGGGTCTGGTTGATAGAATCCCCTCAAAAGTAATCAATATCAAATTCCAGTATATTTAATCCCTTTAAGGAGATCACAGAAAAAACTGTAACAACCTGTATATTCTGATGTCACTATGAAGCATGCCCATCCCTCTAATTTCCAAACACAATCTGAGAACAGAACTAGAACTTATACCCTACAAAAAAAGAGCCAAAGATATGTGTTCCTAGTTCAAAAGAACTGCAAATGGCCTTAAGAATATGAAAAATGTGTCTTGCCTAATTGCTAAGTAAATGCAATTTAAAACTATACTGACTACAGTGTGTAACCTCAGTCATATATCACTTTCCACAAGTTCTGTCTACAAGATAAATTATTTGAAGTTGAATTGTTGGACCCAAGACAGATATTTCATTTTGGTAAATATTCCAAATTCCACCTCTGTAGGTTGATGTCCATAGACATTGCCTCTATATTAGCTTTCCTTCTGCTGGACAAAAATAACTGATGTTCACTGCCTAAAGGAGAGGTTTATTTGGCTCACAAGTTCAGGGAATTCAGTCCATGGTCAGCTGGCTCCAAGACAGGAATATCATAGCAGAAGTGTGTGGTGGGGCAAAGCTTCCTAGTTCATGGCAACTGGGAAACAGACAAGGGAACAGTGCTAGAGAGGAGGCATGAGGAATCAGATATAGACCTCAAGGCCACATTTCCATTGCCCACTCAGACACACCCAGAGCTGTGCTCCACCAATCCCCTAAGTGGCTCCCAAGCCAATCAAGTTTAACCATCACATCCACCTAGAGACCCACCAAAGGGTCTCTTTCACCACATTTTTGACAATTCTTTGTCTTACATAAGAAAACATGATAGCAGAGAATTCTTCTGAATATAATTGATGTTCTCTATTTGAGTCATCCAAAGAATATGGCAGATTATTCCAAGAAGATAACATAAAATAAGGAAAAAAACAAACAGATAGTATAAGATATAGCCACCTAAATATAAATATAGCCACCTAAATCTGGTGTCACAGCTACATGACAAGGTAGAAAATTCTAGTCAGCTTTACCCTTTTTCCTAGCCTTTCTACCAATTACAAACCAGATGTGAACTTTTTGTAGCCCATGTAACTACTTTAGCCCCAGTATCTTCATTTGTTAAATGACTGGGGTTTTTTTGTTTTGGGGGGTTTTTTGTCTTAAATTCTTTCATTGGTACATTTTAGTTATACAATACCTTTACATTTATCATTGGGTGCTTGTACCTGTACATGATGTATCTTGGTTCTTATTTTTCCCCATTACCTGTTCCCCCTTCACCCCTCCACCCTTCCCATTTACATAGACTTCATTTCCATTTTTTTTCTTTTCTCATAATTTTTCCTTTCCATTCTTTCCTTTCCCCACCTCCTCCCATCACTCCTACCCCTTTGAACCTTTTCCTATTTCAAAGTATCAATTATTAGTTATTAAACCATTTAATCCTTACTGAGTGTTTTAAATCATCATTAAAAAGCAATCACCCAGGGGTTTTATTGTAGGTTCTAGTTATGACTAAATGATTGAAAGGAAATCATCACAAAATTCATTTTAAATAAAGCACAGAATTTAAATCAACTTACAAAATTTTTAAATTGTGCATCTTGTTGTCTAGTTGTGGGATGATAATTTCACTAAATTCGTCTCACGAGATAGAATTTTATTTTCTTTTGAGTGGGAATGAGTTTGTTTCACAATTTTTTCAAGTTCCCCAGAAGATAATTATCACAAAATCATTAACAAAATGCATTAAAATTATGCATTTAATACATCAATTAACAGCTAATAATAAGTTCTATATATGGGAATTGTTTCTAAGCAACTCTCAGATGTAAATATCTAGCAACAACAATGCAGGTTAAAATCCAACAGTCCTCAGTCATGCTGAGTTTTTCTTCACTCTCCAGTAATTACCTCATTTACTCATAAACTCCAATAACTTAAAGGCTGGAAATTCTTTTTCACAAAGCAGTAGTATTACAATCAAAGGCTGACTTCAAGCCAAAAGCTATTCTGGTCATTTAAGGCTACAGTTTTTCCTAGTGAAAGAAAGCAGGCAAGAATGTTTTCATCAATTAAATACATACAAGGGGAATAGAAAAGCATCAGGGACCATAAATTCACTTCTTTCCACCTAGAAGAAGTGCAGTTGGGTGTCATGCAAGGCCACAAATCAAGCCCACCCCCACTGCTGTGTAACCACAAGCAAAACTTTTCATGACCAGTGAGCAGAGCAGAGCTAGCCCCCCCAACACACACACACACACACACACACACACACACACACACACACATTTGGAGAAATATGAAGGGCCACAGAGTACTAGAAATTCTGTCATAATAGTGTTTTTCTTTACTCTCTGCATTAGTCAGCTTTCTATTGCTATAACAAAATACCTGATACAATCAACCTTAAAAGGGGAAAGCTTTATTTTGGCTTACAATTTTGGAGGCTTCCATCCATGGTTGATTGGCCCATTGATTTTGGGCCTATGGCAAGGCAGCACACCATACTGGGAGGGTGTAGAAGAAGAAGTTGCTCACCTCATAGACCTGGGAAATGAAAAAAGGTAGAAAGGGCTGGAGTCTCACTATCCTCTTAAAGGAAGGCCTCCAGTGACCTAGATTTCTCCCCCTGGACCTGACCTTTCAAAGGTGCTACCACCTCCCCAAGAGCACACCATAGGTTAGTGGCCTTTAACATGTAGGTTTTGGGGAAACACTTGTCCAATCCATAGAACACTGCTTGCCATAAAATGTCTTTACAAGACAAAAACTACCTCCAAGGAAGAGTTATTTTTGGAATCCGGAAACCTTAGAGAGCTCTCTAACAGGTTACTTCAGTTGGATTCTTGGTACTTGTCTAAAATAACATTCTACTTCTATCCCTCAAGTCTCAAAGGACTCAATAAGATCAGGTCATTAGAATTTACTGCCAGATCCTTTATGTTATGTTGGTACATCTCCTAGCTTGAATCCCAATCAGTTGTATACATTCAGAAACAATTATGACTGTTTTTAAAGATAATTCATAACACAAGCAAAAAGAATGTGTTCATTATAGGCAGAAATGGGTCAATAGTCTCATATCATTTGCTAAGTGTTAGCACAGCTTAAAATATTTTAATATCTATTCCACGTTTTACCTTGTTCTTTCTCTTTCAATCATGTCAGGTTTTTTTGAATTTTGAATGTGAAATCACTTTTATTTCTTTTTCAGTCAACTACTTCAACTTTAATCTTCCAGCTAAAACATCTGTGTTTTATACAGCCTTCAGAAAGGCAAAGGCCTTCTTGAAGACATGTTCTGGATCAACATTTTTCACTTGAAATGAAAGTACAGAAACCAGAAGAGACCTTGAAATTCTCATAGGACTAGAAAGACAAATTTGGAAATGTGAGGACACAAGATTCCAAAGAGAAGAGACGAATAAATAACTGAACACTTGGAGAGCCAATTTTCCCTCTAAGAATTTTCCTATATCTGAGATGAATGACTTGAGAAGAGATATCCTCTGAAAAGCATGGCATTTATTTTCTATAGTCTCTTTGTAATATAAGAATTGAAATTCAGGATTTGCCACAGGATGCACCCCCACCACCACTACAGTGAATTAACAGGTTCTCAGAAGAAAACACCAAAAATCTACATCTTAAGATCTGATATGAAAAAGTAGGTAGCCTTTCAAAAAATAAAACATAACCTTGGTTCAGGACAGTTTCTGATTAGAGTAAAATCACAAGCCACATTCTATATGCCCAGCTGAGAAAGGGTAAAGACAATAGCAAAATATTAGCTGCTGGCTTTATAAATTTTAGTATATAATGCCTGTTTTTAAATTTGAAAAATTATTAAGCATGCTAACAGACAGGAACATAAGATTGCAAACCAAGAAAAATGAAAAAGGGAAAAAAAGACCCAAATATGATCAAGATAGTAACTTAGCAAAAATTTTTAAGTCACTGTGTTAGCATGTATAAGAATATAGAAACAAAGATGGAGAAAATGTATTAAGAGATAGGCCTTCACCAGAGTTTTGTCATTTACTGAAAAAATGTAAATTCTGTAACAAAAATATTATAATTGAAATTAAGAATCTAAACAGATCTATTAACAGCAGTTTTGACACACAAGAGAACAAAATTACTCAACTGGAAGGTATATCAACAAAAAATCAAGTAGAAGAACTGAAATGAAAAATGAAAATAAGTATCAAAAAGAGTGAAACATATTTGTGCTACACAATGATGGGTTCTAAGAAAAGAAGTAGAAGACATGCATGGAGGGGAAAAAAAAGTATGAGAAATTTCTAAAACTGATCAAAGAATTCTAGAATTCTGTATGCAGTAAAATTATATTTCAGCTGAGCACAATACACACTCCTGCAATCCCAGTTACATGGGAAGATCACAAGCTCAAGGCCAGCTTGGGTAACTTAGTGGTACAGTATGTCAAAAGGAACAAAGTAGGGGTGGAGGATATAGTTCCAGTAGTAGAGAGTCTCTAAGTTCAATCTCTAATACTGAAAAAAAAAAAAGACTACAGACAAACGAAACTTCCAAAATGAGAGGAAATAAAGACTCTCTCAAATAAATAATAATTGAGGGAATTTCTCACCACTAGACCTGCTTTGCTGGAAATGTTAGTAGATGTTCTCTACAGAAAATGAAAATGGTACAGAAGTACTGCAAACTCAAGATAAATAAATTAAATAACACATAATCACATAGTAAAGCCTTTTAATACCAAAGATAAAAGAGAAACTTTAAAATCAACAAAAGAAAATGACATATTACTTAAAATGATAACTAAATTATCAATATAAAAAATGAAAGCCAGGAAACAACAGAATGTTTCTTAAAGTGCTAAAACGAACTTAACTGCTAACTCAGAATTCTGTGACCAATGAGAATTTCTATAAACATTATTTTAATAAGGGCATCTTGAGAAAAAAAATCAATTCATTGTTAGGAAAGATAGTAATGAAAGAAGAAATAAAGAACACTAGAAAGAACAATTATATGTGTAAAAATAAATGAATATTAGAGCCAGGGTGGTGCATGCTTGTAATCCCAGTACTCCAGGAGGCTGAGGCAGAATAATTGCAAATTTGAGCCCAACCCAGGCAATTTGGAGATTTACTAAGACCTTGTCTCAAAATTTTAAAAGTAAAAAATTTTTTTAAAAAAGGACTGGAGATGCAGCTCAATGCAGAGGACTTGCATTCAGTCCCCAGTGCCACAAATAAATACTAGGTTTAAGAAAAAAATAATATTTTGTGAGATATAAAACATATGACTGTGTAACTATTTGGGAGAGAATTAAATGACATTAACATGTTCTAAAATTCTAACATTACTGGCTAAATGATAAATTGCTACTATTGGACTTTAGTAATTCAGGGGTACATGTTGTAACCTCCAAGCTAACCACTAACAGAATAATAAAATAATGGATATGTATCATGCTAGTAGAGGAGAAAGGGAAATAATTAAAATGTTTCATTAAGACATTATTATTATTAATTAATATATAAGTAATAATGGAAGCAAAAATGGACAAAATTGAGATGTATCAAGTAAGAAAAATATCATAGTATAAATTCATATATAAATAATAACAAAAACAAAAATACCAAGACTATAATTATTTAACTGGGTCAAAAAGAAAATAGCTCAACTATATGCTACTTATAAGAAACACACCTTAAATCTAAATATAAAAAGGCTGAAATAAAAGAGTGGAAAAGTATTTACCATCCAAATAGTAACAGATAGTACCACAAGAAAAGCTAACATAGTCTTATTAATTTAAAAAAGTACACTATAAATAAACAGCATTATTAAAGAAAAACATAACAAATAATATATAACAAACACATAAATCAAAAAATTATATCAGACTTCTCTTCAGAAGCCACATAAGCAAAAAGAGAGTACAGTGAAAACCTTTAAAGTCTTAAAAAGAGAAAATCCACCAACCTAGAATTCTTTATCTAGTGAAATTATCCTTTAAAGTGAAGAATGAATAGACTTTCAGGTAAATGATTACTGGAGGAAATTCTCACCAGTAGATCTGTCTTGTGATAAATGTTTAAAGAAGTTATTGAGAGAGAAAGAAAATGATATGAATCAAATACTCAGATTTACATAAAGAAAGGAGTGTTACAGAGACAAATAAAATAAAATATTTAATTTTTCTTATTATTAACTGACAAAAGATAACAGTCTGTTCAAAATAAAAATAGCAAAAATGACGATGATAGCTTATAGATAAGTACAGGGCTGCAGTGTTCTACGGGGTGAGAAGGAGGAATTGAGACTTCTCTTACAATACTTGTGGAGAAAAATAATGTTAACTGAAAGTGGACTTAGGTTAGTTGTAAATACATATCGCACACTGTACAGCAACCAATACGTATTTTTTTGTTTGTTTGTTTTGTTTGGTACTGGAGATTGAACTCAGGACCTTGTACCTTCGAGACAGATGCGGTGCCACTGAGCTAAATCCCCAGCCTCAATATGTAGTTTTATAAAAGAACTACAATTGATATCCTGAGAAGAGAGAAAACTGAATTATTTAAAATACTAAATAAAACCAGAAAAGATAGAAAAATAGAAGACAAAAAAAGGACAAAGGCAATCAAAAGAATGAAATTTCAAAATGCTAGATACTAACTTAGCCATATAGATCATTACATGTAATATAACTGATCTAAATATATGAATTAGAAACTACCAGAGAGCCCGGTGATGGATTGTGTGCTTGGCTTGTGTAAGACCCTAGGTTTAATCCCCAGCACCCCCACACACATAAGAAGGGAAAAGGAAAGAGACAAACTCCAAACATTTTAAGAAGGAATAGCGCTGATCTCACACAAACTCTTTCTGAGTGTAGAAAAAGAGGAAACTTTCTGTTTGTTTTGAATCCAGGATTACCTCAGTGTCAAAATTTGAAAAAGACATTATCAGAAAAGAAAGTTAGGATCAATGTTGCTCATGAATAGATATCAAAGCTTCAACTAAATAGGCAAGTAGAATCAAGTGATTAAAAATAACATTTCAAAAATATCTGGCTTATTACAGGAATATAAGAATATAACACTCAAAGATCAAGATAATTCATCATATAAAAATGAAGAAAAATTAAATGACAAATTTCATAAATTCAGAAAAACAATCAAAAACCCAATACCTATTAGTAATAATAATGAAAATAATAAGCAAAACTTGGAAAACTCTAAAGAAATCTTTCATAACCTGAACAGAAATAGCTCTAAAAATTCTACAGCAAGCATCATCTTAATTATGAAATATTGAAATATTTTTCCCTTGAGATAAGGAATGAGCCAAAGATGTTAGCATTGTAAGAAAGTCCAAGCCAAGGCAACAAATGGAGAGGGGGTAGATATAAAGACTGAAAAACAAGAAATATCCCTCATTACACACAGCCAATATGATAATGTATGTAAAGGCACAAAGGAATCTGCAAACTATTTTAAATAGCAAATGCATTTAGCAATATATACCTAATACATAAGTTGACTTCATTTCCGAGAATTGCCTCTGGCTTTGCAAGGCAGCATCTCCCTGCTCAGCCCTGGCTGACACAGGAAAGCTAAGGTTGTCAAAGATTCAGGACACTTTCCTCCTTCACCAATGTATTCATCACTGCCTTGGGGAAATGGGCCTCCCCTAACTCCCCTGGGAAACACTGTGAAGTGGTGGTTTTGGAGATCATCCTAATGTTCCTCATCCCTGAGCCTTCTGATATTTCCTCAATCTTAGCCCAAGGAAATTCTGGCATTTCCATTTTATTTCATCTCACACATTGTTAAGCCTGAGAATCAAGAAGTTATCAAAAAGAAAAGATATGATCTAGCTTCAGGCAGATGTCTTTGTTTAAAAGCTTTACCAATATGCCAGGCCTATGAATCTTCATCGAGTTTATAACCCATCCTGTGGCACACATGTGTTTCTCCAGAAGAAAATATTAAATCCTAAGTTGGGGATGAATTCTTTCCATGTCAATAAACTCACCCCTCTTCATCCTGCTTCAGTTTCCTCATTACCCAAGTCTCACATCCTAAATAGTTCATTTCATGCATATTCTCTCGTTTCCTCCTGGTGTATATTAGCCATGCCATGCAGTTTCTTCTGGCATGTTTTGGCTACTGTTCCTTAATGCAAAAAAAAAAAAAAAAAAAAAAAAAACCTTTTCAGGTTTTGCTGAGCTCTGACTCTGTTGTTTATTGGCCTGAAGTCAATGAGTAGTTGCGAGGATAGAACTTGGAATCTAATAGATTGCACGTGACCTCATTCGTATGAGTTTCTGACAATTTCCAGGCAGGGAAAATCTATTCATCTCTGGCAAGGGGAAGAAGGGTTCTTTGTCTGCCAGAGTATTTAGGGGTAATTTATTGATATAAGCTGTAGACTATTTGGGAAAGGACTCCCAAATGTCTCCATGCCAGATCTCAAGGTTTACTATTTTCCTATCATGGCTCTGACTTTGACATAGGAAACTTGGGGAAGCAATGCATTCAGTCTTTTTTCCAACAGCTACACTTATAATCAGATCCTAGATCTGAAATTTCAACAGAATGAGCTCTCAGGCTGCTGAAGGGTCCCTAATTTCAAATTACAAGCTGAATATTTCTTATTTGAAATGCTTGGGACCAGAAGCATTTTCAACATTGGATTTTCAAATTTTGGCATATTTGCATATGCATAATTGAGATATCTTGGGAATGAGACCCAAATAAAACATGAAATTTATGTATGTTTCATACATAACTGATACACATGGCCTGATGATAATTTTATCCAGTATTTTTTTTAGGACATCTACATTTTAGCTGTGACCTGTCACATGAGGTCAGGTTTGGAATTTTCTACTTTATGGCTTCTATTGGCACTCACAGGGGTTTGGATTTTGGATTGAGGATGATCAACTTGCATTCTTTAAATTGGCAGTTGACTACTATTCTGGAATTATATTTTTACATTTTTGCAAAATTTTCAGTGCTGCCCAAAATACTCAATACATCTAGCAACTCTTAAAATTATTCTTGCCCTACTACCAACCTACTGCAGCACCCACTCGGTCTCTCATGTCCTTCCCTTCCTCCTGCACTTTTGGCACATTACATGCCTGAAGAGTTTTACCATCACACTTACTCACACTTTTTACTTTCAGACTGGTGGGAAAACCATTTCCAGAACACCTCCTGAGTATCTGCTGCCAGCACCTGAGCTCCCTGGGAGAGCCCAAAGCAAGGGCTTTAAGCCTATGTACTTTATTCATATCAGAAGCACAATCCATGAAATCAAGAAAGAGGGAAACAGAAAAGAAGGGAAACAAATGCAACATTTTTTTATGGCCAATTTGGTGACAGACTCTGAGAGAGTTATTTTTCTCTTTTACATGGAATGTCTCCAGGCAGGATGTTGGGAATCTCTGTGTTTTGGAACAGTTGTTGTGGAGAAGAAAGGAGAATCATGTACCTTCTGATTTTCTTCATTTTTTGGCTCTTAGGAAATCAAGTTTCACCTCCTAGGATGTGTACTTCCCACACCTTAAGCATTCTGATCTTTTTCTCAATTTTAGACCAAGGAAATTCTGGCATTTCCATTTTATTTCTTCTCAGACATTGTCATATCCTAGGTTCAGGAAGTTATCAAAAAAAAGAGAGAGAGAGATACAATCTAGCTTCAGACAGGTGTTTTAAGAATCTGTTGGGATAGCCAATCTCATAGTGGACCACTTTGTCTGAGTCCAGAAATCATAAAAAAAATCAGAGCCTCTGAACCTATTCAGATCCGGTTTGGAGGCCAGTACTGCAGTGGCTTTCATTGTGCTGGGAACAGTGGAAAGTGTGAGAGCCTGGTCCACCCCAGGCCAACTGAGACTGCCAGCAGTGTTGACAGTCAAGGCTGCAGCGCTGGGGCTCTTCGTTAAGCTCATGGCCAACCAGGAGGCAGGATTAGCTAAACAGATCTGGGGAGACACAAAAATTGGGACTGACATCTTTACCATTTAGACATCTCCCTAATAAACATCTTCACAGGAATAGACATGTCCTAAACTGAACCCATTATTTATACTCAAGTATATCCCTCCTCCCATTGTGCTCCCTACTCAAGTGACTGTCACCACCATTGTCTTATTCACAAGATGCAAAATAGGGGCCATTTATCTCAAGTCTCTGTTACCTGCAATGTCTACATCAAACCAATTCCCATATCAATCTAATTTCTACTTGCTTAATTTCCAACCCACTCTCTCCACAGTGTTGCTTCCACCTCCATCCAAGTGTGTGATTCTTGCATTTGTTAATTACAAGACAATTATAAAACAGTATCTTATCAGGTTTCATTGTCTTCTTTCTTGCTTCCATTTAATCCATTCCCCAAGTGAAGAGGCAGTGGGAGAAACGTATGGGTTAAAAGCACACACTGGAGTCAGACTGCATTCAGTTTGAATCTAGCTCCTTTATTATGGGTAGGTAAACTTGGCCAGGTTAATTAACCTGTCTTTACTTCAGTTTCCTGTTACCTGTAATATTCAGGCAAGAGAAGAGCAGCTAAAAACGTTCTCCAAAGGGAGAAAGTATGACCCTTAATTAGATCCAGCTTCTGATCACTGAGGATCAAAGTGTTTTAGGGATAGAATTGTACATTTATATTGTTTTAGTTTTGCCATAAGATCTGTTGGTCACAGGGTTCTCCTGTAAATATCTTTAAAAGACCAATCACATGGGCATTATCTGTACTGTAAAAAGTGCTCTTTTGCATAGCCTTTTTCAGGCTAGTAATGTGACTGCCTATTTCTGAGTCAGGTTTTCTCTAGGGCCTAGGCATTCCTGACACAGTCTATTGAAAAGTGGCAAATTCAGGCAAATCCAAATGCTTGTATTAACTTTTAGTGCCATCATTTGTGCTATAAGTACCTGGCTCAGAAGGCATACAAATGGCAAATACAAATGAAGGGTATTTTCAAAATTGAAGTCACTTTAGAATGCATTTTATTTAAGATATTTGTAGGAGAAAATAATTTTTAAAAGGCAGGTTGAAGGAGCTGAGTAACTGCCTGGGTGCTGGCTCTAACAAATGTGACAAATAAAATGGCTAGCACCAAGATTATAGAAGGGAAGGTCATGATTTAGAAACATACACTGACAAAGACGAGGGATCGTGGAGGTTATGTCTACTGAACCCTTCATTTTGCATGAGATATTGTCTCAGAGAAAAGGGCCAATGCTTCCCAGTTTAGCTATGCATTGGGCCCCTGGAACTGCCGTGACATATCACCACAGAAATTTATTCTCACACAGTTCAGGAGCCCAGCCGTGTGAAATCAAAGGGTCAGGAGGGCCACGTTTTCCCTGAAGAGCTGAAGGATGAATCTTTCCTCTTCTCTTCTAGCTTTTGGTGACTGCAGGCATTTGGGGCTATGGCCATGTTACTCCCATCCCTGCCTCTGTCTTCACATGGCTTTTCCTTCTATGGTTCTCTCTCTGCCCTCTACTCACCTTATACGGACACCAGTCATTGAATATGGAGCTTGTGCTAGATACAGGATGATTTCGTCTTGAGGTCTCTAACTACAAACTTTATCTACAAAGATCCTATTTTCAAATAAAGTCACCTTCTGAGATGATATGATGAATTCTAGAGGGGAGCAATACTCAGACCTCTACGGAGCACACAAGCTCCTCCTACAGGATTATTTATGGACCTGAGGGAGCATGGATGGATCCTGAACCTCTCCCAATATCCTAGGCCAGAGGTGCCAAACTTATGGCACACATGCCACAGTGGACTATTCGTGTCACTGAAAGCTCAAAAAAGCTCACCATCACTGCCTTAGGCACAATTCATGCATAAATGTTAAGTCAGACTACCCAAATTCAAAGTATATTGACCCCGACAAGTAATTGGTTTTTTTGGCAGTCCTGGGGATTGAACTCAAGGCCTTCACGCTGAGCTACTTCCTCAGTCTTCTCATAAAAACATTGTTCTTTTGAGACAGGGTCCTGTCAAATCACTGAATTATTTACTTAGAGCTCAAACTTCCAACCTTCCTGCCTCAGCCTTCCAGAGTACTGAGATGACAAGTGTATGTCACCACACCTGGTTAAGTAATCATTTCTATTCCTCAGTTTCCTCAGTTACAAAATGGTGACTATATTATTGTCCTGCTTCTGGGGTCCTTACAAGTTTCAGCGAGGATAAAATGAGATAGCCTAGGAGGAGCACTTAGCTCCAAAGCATGACATAAATATTAGCTACTATCAATCAAAGCCATCACTGATGCTTTGGAAGGATTTATGTAGTGCACGAGATAAAACAATCATCTTCAAAGTTTTGTGGGAAGTGCCATATGGCAGCTAGCTAGTTATTCCCAACCAGGTCTACCTTGTCATAGGAAAAGACCTGACCTCCATACCAATACTTGCAGTGGAACTTCTTTGTCAGCTCCAACCTAATCTACCTGGCTAGTGTTAGATTTTTGGACCTGATTTATATTTGGAGACAAAACTCCAGAATCGGGACAGAGGCACAGATGAGTAGAAATGTGCAAAGATGCCCAAGGTAGATATTTCCAGAGACTGGGCTTTAAAAGGTGGTATTCCTCAGGCATTTCTCCATCTCTGAGTTGAGTGGCAAGGTCTTCCTGAACAGCTAGCAGGGGAAGAAGCTGGGATTAAGACCAGAAGGATAGGGGGCAGCCAGGTGAATCCACTGGTAGCAGTTTGAAGCCCAATGGTGGTCTCTTCAAGAAAGACACAAGACTCTGTCAAGATCACATGGTACCCATTGAGTCCTGGACTTGGATGCACTGACCCTCATGGACAATGTGTGTCATTCCTCAGATCTTCTTTTATAACAAAAGCAGCTCATTCTCCCAACTCTTGGGAAATCTGCTCAAGCTAAACACAGCCTCCTAGCCTAAAGCCACATGCTCTCCCTGGGTGTAGCTCATATCCAATGTCTGCCCCAAGAAGAAGAATATAAAGACATGGCCCTTGCCATGGGCAGGACAAGTGTGGAGGGTCATGCCAGCCAGAGCTCCTGCAGGAGGTGAGGTTTCTATTGCAACTACAAAGCAGGTCTTGCTTCCTCCCCTCTCCGAAAGTGCTAATCCTGAGATCAGCCCAATAAAACTGACATGCAAACTGCCATCTCATTCTGACACCTATCTTAACAAAACCCCTGAGAGGCAGGGATTTTTTTCAACCTCAATTTATAGATGAGAAAATTGATTCCAAAAATCAAACAAACTTTCCAAAGACATACAGCTAGTGAGTGGCAACATTTGCCTTTAAGCCCAAGAATGTGCAACCCCAAAGCCCCTGGTCATTTCACCCCAGTCTCTGCCTTCAGTGAGTCACTAATAATAAAATAGATATTTTTAACATTCTCAAGTGGAGAAAAGCAGGACTATAACCACACTGTTATAGGGGTAAGATTTGCATTATGCTCTCCCTGGCTTGCTTAAAACACTATTATTATGGCTGTGGTTCTTTTTCACGTTATCTCATTCAATAATGGTTACTTAATTTTTTTTTTTTTTTATTAGCCCACTGTGTGCTTAGGAGCAGGCTCCAGTTTCCTGGTAGTGTTTGCCTGGCTCCTTCTAAGCTTGAGCCATCTGTTCCTGTCCTGGTGGATGGCATTTTTTTCCCCAGAAATTTCCCTGCTTTGTATTTTATAAAGGAAGCTGGCATAGGTGATCTACTATTTCCCTCTTCCTCCTCCTCTTTCTCCTCCTCCTTCTCCTCCTCCTCTTCCTCCTTCTTCTATGAAAAAGAAAACTGAGAAGAAACCTTAATGAATGACACAATGGCTGTCTCCATGCCCTTCAAATTATGTCATATGATATTAGCAGAAAATGTATCATGTTTGGATTGAGAACTGTGATCAACGTGAAGCAGTGAAACTGTGCAGTTAATTGAACAGGATTTGTTAACCCAAAAGACTTGGGTTTGAATTTCTATTTTAACACATAATAGTGACATAATCTTGGCTCCTTAAGTTGCTAAACTGCTGTGAGAAATCTTCATATATCTAATATTTATTATTTCATGCATGAAGATTTTTTGATATACACACATCAAGGGTTTAGCATAGTGCTATAAATACCTTAGACAGGCTCCCCGCTCGGCCGCAGGCCTGGCCCTCAGCATGGAGCCATCCCGGCGCCGCGGGGCTGCATGTGCGCCACTGCCACCACTCCTTCTGTGGCTCGGCTCGCACTGCTCACACTGCTCCCCATGCTGGGAGGAGGAGGAGGAGGCTGTGGTGGCGGTGGGGTCCCGGAGCTGCCCCCCGGGTGCAAGCACAAAGGGCGGCCCTGAGGGAGCAACAGGGTGGAGGCGCCCGCCAAGGGCAAGGTGGTGTGCAGCAGCCTAGAGCTCCTGCAGGTCCTGCCTCCAGACACTCTGCCAAACCACAGGGTCATCCTCAGACAGAAGCCATGGTACTAGCATTTGAGCTCGTCCAGCACCCTCTGTCTCAGTGACTTCTTTACTGCCTCCAGGGCCTCTGGGCTCTACACCCTCCTCCAGCATTTTATTCTTGACCTTCAGGCACTGGAGTCATAGCTGAGAGGGGGCAATGAATGCCAGCCATGCACCGGAAGGTACTGGCCCCTGAAGAACACACCAGCTGCAGCGGGAGTCCATGGCGCTCCTGCCACCACACACAGGTGCTCAGGCCTCAGGTCCAGAGGCTGCTGGGCTCAGCTTTGAGGCACAGCTACAACTTCTGCTGTGATATTGAAGAGCAGAGAAATCATTGCCATATTTCTGATCTCAGCAAGAAAGATTTGTGCCTCTCATCATGCACAGCAGCAATGGCATCCATCAGTGTCTTGTAGATGTTCTTTCAAGGGATACTACTGAGAATGTCCATTAATGGAATGTTGCTCCAAGAATGATGCAGACAGGGTCAGCTGAAGAAGCCACGATGCAACCAGCGTCATGGTCGCAAATACTGAAGATATTTGAAGTCTTTATATTCTAAGATGGTTTGTTATGCAGTAATAATTGAACCAGGATGCTGATTTCTGTGATGACATCAGGATCTGGGAGTGAGGGGAGGACAAGGAGCTGTGCTGCCTCCTCCTGGACATCAGAGACCCCCCTGTGATGGAGGTACAGAAGCCACACCAGCCCCATGCACAGGATCTTGCTATGTAGTTCAGGCTGGGCTTGAACATAGTATGTAATTGAGGCTGATGTCAAATGCATATCCTTAGTTTCGCAGTGCTGGGATTACAAGCATCCTCTACCACATCTGGAAGCAGTTAACAATTTTCTGGCAGAAGGAAACTCCCCTGCTGCTATCCCACGCTCCTAGGGCAGAGAAGGTGAGCCGCGCAGGCTCCAGAAGCACATCCCCCCACCCATGGAAATGAGAAGACACATAAATGAGCCTCAAAAACAGACTTCCAGATCACCTACAGCAACCCCAAAGGGAAATGAGATGGAACAATCTGATGCTCAACCACCTGGACTCTCTGAACTGGCAACAAAACAGGATCTGGGAAAAATGAAATCAGAAATAATTACTCAGATAACAGCAAAGATTGTGCTCATAGTGCAAGACATGATTAATAAATCTAGAGAGGACACAGATAAAAAAAAAATAGAGGATCTGAGGAACATGATGGAATGCCAACATAGGAAACAATTGGAATCCATAAAACAGATGCAAACAGATTTCCAGGAGATTAAAAACCCCATTGAAAGTCTGTACACCAGAATGAACCAATGTGAGGATAGAATTTCAGATATAGAAGAAAAGATTGCAATTAGTGACCAGGAAAAGAAAAATTGCTTTAAAATTGTAAGGGAACATGAGAAATCAATCCAGCAGCTGCTAGATGATGCAAAGAAGAGTAACATAAAACTGATTGGAGTCAATGAAGAAACAGGAGAGAGTCCAGATGACATAAAAAAACTGTTCAGAGAAGTGATGGCTGAAAACTTCTCAACCAGGGGAAAAGAACTTGGCATACAGATAAGCAAGGCATATAGGACTCCAGCTAAGCTTCATCAAAAAAAATCTACACATAGGCATATAATAGTTAGGATTCCAGAAACCCAACAGAAGAACAAAATTCTACAAGCAGTTAGAGAAAAGAAACAAATCACATACAAAGGAAAGCCTATCAGAATCAAAGCAGACTTCTCAATGCAAACCCTCAAGGCAAGAAGATCTTGGAGTGATATATTTCAAGCCCTAAAGGAAAACAGCCTCCAACCCAGATTGATGGACCCTGCAAAACTATCTTTCAAAATGGATGGAGAAATAAGATACTTTCATGATAAAGAGTATCTCAGGAACTTCATGAATACCAAACCAGCACTCCAAAAAATTTTAAACAATACCCAGGAAAACACAATGAGGATCACAACCCCAGAAAGCCCAGAAGAATTAATCCATTGGGTGTGACAAATTAAATGCAAAGAGGGAGAATCCAACAAAAAGAAAAAGTCATAACAAGGCTTTTAAAACTTTTAACTTCATCTCCTTAATGAGTGTATAATTCAATCTTGTTATTGTACTGATTAGTATTTTTCTGATTCTAGAGTTGCACACCTTCTCTTGTGCTATACTGGCTATTTATCATCTCCTTATGTCTACTTTTTAACTGGGTTTTTTATTAATGAGCTGTAAGGGTTCTTTATATATTCTGGTCATAGGTTATATGCATTGTAAATATGGTCTGTTTAAGGACTACTTTTCATTTTAATGATGTCATTTAAAGTTCTAAATTTTGATGGAATCTCATTTATCAATTTTTTTCTTTTATACATCATGTTTTTTGTATCCAAGGTAGTTCTTGCCTACCCTGAATTCATAAACATTTTCTCTTATAATTTCTTCTTAAAGCTTCATACTTTTAGGCTTTCTTATTTAGGTTCATAGATCCCTTTAAATCATTTTTATGTATGGAAATAAAGGGTTGAGGTTAATTTTTTAGATATGGATACCGGGTGTTCTAGTGCCATTTGCTGAAAACACTATGTTTTCCTTGGCTCTTGAATTGAGTTTATATTCTATAAAATGCTAATATTAAATAATCTTTCAAAACTCAGTGTGCCATATATGTGTGGTTCTATTTCTAGATTCTCTGTTTTATTCCAATGATCTATATGTCTTTCCTTACACTAACACTGCCTTGATTACTGTAGCTTTAGAAGAAGTCTTAAAATTAGGTACTAAACGTCTTCCAACACTGTTTTTGATTTTTTAAACTTTTCTAGGTCCTTTGTACTCCTACATAACTTTTAAATTTCAATATCCAATTCTTCATTTATAGCAAGTATACACAGACCTGAATTTTTATATATACCTTGTGTTTTCTAATCCTGCTAAATTCAAATACAAGTTCTAGGGGCTCCTAGAGATTTCTTAATATTTTCTCTGAAGATGATCATTTCATCTACATATAAAGATTTTGCTTCTACCTTGCCAATCCTATCCTAATTGTGTCATTTTGTTGCCAGACTATTTTGGTGGGGCCTAGGTTTCAAAGATTAATGGACAAATAAAGAGTAAGCATATCTGCCCTTGTTCCCCACCTTAAGGAGAAAGCATTGTATCTTCTCCATTCATATAAGGTGTTCTCACTGGAAGTATGGAATACATGTCTTTCATCTGTTGAGAAGGTTCTGTTCTACTTCTAGTCTCCTGATAGCTTTTACCCTGAATAGCTGTGGAATTTAGTCCAATACTTTTTCTGCAACTAGTGGGAGGATCATATGTCTTTTTCCTTTCTTCTGTTAAAATGATGACTTTTGGGGGTGGATCTTCCAATGCTGAACCAACACTGCCATCCCTATAATAAAACCACTTTCTACACACTGCCAGATCTGACTTCTAATAGTTTGTTTTGTTAAACAAATTTCTATCTATGTTCATACATTTTCTTCTATTATCTTTATCCAGTTTTAGGATTAGCACAATGTTGAGTTCCTAAAATGCGGGGAGAAGTGTTCCTTCTTTTTTCTGCTTTAATTGTTTGATATAATTTATCAGTTAAAATGTACATGAGCCTGCTGTTGTCATATAGGTAGGTTTTCAAGCTAGGATTATACTTCATTTAATAGGTGCTATTCAAATTTTATATTTCCTCCAGAGTTAGTTTCATTAATTTGTCTTCCAAGGTACTTCTTAGAAGTTGTCAAATGTATTTCAAAACAGATTTTTGTAATATGCTTTCTATATCCTTTTAAATTCTGTAAAATCTGTGGTAATGTCTCCTAGATCTTGATATTATAATTTAAAAAATGTATAATTGATATTGTGTAACTGGAAGTAAAGGTCTAAAGGAGCAGGGGAAGTTGCAGAGGTAGAAGAAAGGAAAAAAGGGAAAAGAAAAAATATGAGAAAAGAGAAAAATAGAAACAAAGTCTTTGCAAATACGGAAGGGTGGAGGGGGTGAAGGGAGGGCAGGAGAAGGGGGAAAAAAAGAACCAAGATACTCATGTAATAGTACAAGATGCCAATGATGAATGTAACTGTGTTGTATACCTAAAATGTACCAATAAACTTAATGAGGAAAAAAAAACCAATTTGCTGGCAGCACGTGACCTGATACTTTCTTCCTGATAAATGCTGCTGCTCCCAGCTGGCCACACAGTCATGAAGGGTAAACAAGCAGTGCTCCAAAGGGGACTGTCCTGTAAGAGCTATCTTCTTCAGGTTCACCTCTTTGTAGACCCTGAAATCAAGATTTCTATAGCTCAACATTGCTGGCATCAGATTGACCCTCATGTAGAAGAAATTTGTTATACAACTTTCTAGAGTAGGCCCAGGGACAGCATAGCCACATAAAATCCTCAGATGTACTTCACAGTGCAAAACAGCAAAAAAATGGAGGAGCAAAGCCCCCCCCATTGCTGAGGAGGTGAGCTGTGTGGGTGCCAGCAGCACTACTCTCCCCCCGCCCTGGTGGCTGCCCTGAGACAGTATTTGGATACACAGCACAGTGGAGCAGGGGGTCATAAAGGACATTGTTCTGAGCTCCAGAAGATAGAGCAGAAGTGAGGAACAGAAAGAGGGCCTCTCTCAGGCTCCTTGATGAAAAGGGAAGCCCATTGGAAAAGTGAAGAAAATCTCTGCAATAAAGGCACCCCAGACCACTGTAGTTGCACACTGAATCAGGCAGGATGGTGTGTGACTGCAGTCCCAGCACTCTGGACAGCTGAGGTAAGAAGGTCACATGGTGGAGTCCAGCCCGACCAATTTGGTGAGTTAGTGAGACCCTTAGTGGGTGTCTGAAGTAAAATCTCTAAGGACAGAGTTCACTGAGGAGATGCAGAGTACAAGCCCCAGTAATGCAAAAGTGAAAAACTAACAGATAGATGATAAATAGATAAAAATATTCATACATACTTAGATTTTAAAAAACCAAATAAGTGACCTCTGATTTATTTAGTATGAAGAAAAAATGGCTGTCATGGGTGGAGACAGGGGGAGAGTCCTCACAGTCCTGGGCCTGACTCTCCCCGACAACACAGAAGGTTGTGGAAGAATCAGATAGAGACTGAAAGCATAGAAGCAAAGTTGTACTTTTATTCAACAAGCATGCAAGAGTACAGCTGCCTTCTCACAGAGAGACAGGCAGGGGTGCCCAAAACGGAGCCACCATTGCAGGGGGGCTCAAGATGCTGGTTTTTATAGCAGTTGGGCCCTATCCTGCCTCTGGGCTGAGGGTGCCCCTACCTGATTGGTTAATGATTAACTTAGCTCATTACTAGGGACAACAGGGAAGGGTCCTTTCAGGGGCTCTTTACATCTTAGGGCCAAGGTTCTTTTTCCTTTTGATCTTAGCAAACCAAGCTTTGCAGGGTACAGCATGAAGAGGAGGTGCAGCCTCAGCAGACTGTCAGCTTTTTATGGGTGCTTAAGGCTGTTCTGCCAGCTATCTGAACTCCTTTGGGGAGGGGCTCATCTCTCCCTGCCTAAGAGTCTCTATCCCTACAGAGCTATAGGCTTTTCTATTACATGGAGACTCAGGTTATGGAACCCCCAAGACAGGAGCTCACTTCCTTGGCAACATCTCCAAACAGAACTTGGAACCCTTGGTAACGGGTGTCACAATCTTGTAACAGACGTTTCCCAAGTTCACTTGGCTGGAGACAGTCAACAGCAAACATGCTGAGCTGCTTCTCCACTTTAAGAGGCCGCAACCTCAGGACCCCAGGTAGAGAAAGTATCTGTGAAAGATTAAGAAGACAGCTGACTCCATCCAGATGCTGCACGACAGTCACAGACAGCCCAGGGACAGGTCTCCCTGGCAGTGACCACCAGGGGCCTACCAAAATCAAAGTAACCCCAGTGAGGTCTCCCTAAGCCCAAATACCAATGGCACAGAAACTGGGAAGGGTGTAGGGCAAGTATCACCAGACCCAGAAACACCCAGTAGCTCTGGGCAGGCCTCCCTAGAGCTGGGCACAGAAAACCTAGAGAGTCAAAGTCCAGGAGGTAGACCAAAGTCACAGCCACCAGCCCCCAAGAGACACTGAGAAGCCTGGTGTACATCCATCCAGGCCTGGCACCACTATTGGAAACAACTTCACAGAGAGCCTTGCAGAATTCCGGCCAGTGTGGTCCCTGCAGGCAGTCAGGCCACTCTCATTCTCTGAGCCCTGCCTGCCTGTTTCCCTGGGCAGCCTACCCGTCTATGCTCCTTTCTTCCCAGCCACCTCCACCACCCACACCTCTACCCAATCAGCCCTGATTTTGGGAAGAGACATCATGACAAGATCTGTTGAGAATTCCATCCCCTTTGAGGGCCTGTGTGATAAAGATCAAGATGTGTGGTCTTTGGACAATAAACAGCTTTTCACCACACCCTGGGTAGAGGAGGAAGGAGACCCATATACTGTGTCACCTCAGTTGGACTTAGAAGAGGCCACTGGGCTTTCTGAGCTAAAGAAAGATTCTAAGCTCTTAATTCATTCATCATCTTGTATACCAGAGCATCCTAAAGTGCCTTGTCCAGGAGAAGAGAAATCCATCCACCACAAAGCTGCAGGCTTCTGGAGAAAGCTGTATTATGCCAATGGCCACACTTTTCAGGCCAAATGCTTCAGCAGGCAAGCTCACTGTGCTGTCTGCACAGACCGTGTAGGGGCACTTGGCCGCCAGGTGTATAAGTGCACCAACTATAAACTCTCAGTTCACAAAAAGTGCCACAAACTTGCCACAATTGAATGTGGGCAGCGTTCTTTACCATCAGAGCCCATGGTGCCAGTCAATCCATCATCCATGGCTTCAGACCCTGCACACACAGCGAACCCACATAACCTTTCAACTCATGAGGCTTTAGAACAAGTTGATGAAGAGAATGAGGCAGGGAACACTAGAGAAAGTGGCAAAGCTTTATCTGGTCTAGGTCTTGAAGACTTTGACTTGCTCCCAGTGATTGGCAGAGGAAGTTATGGGAAAATACTGTTAGTCCAACAGAAAGAATCAAATTGTATGTATGCAATGAAAGCAGTGAAAAAAGAGCATGTCAATGTTGATTGGGTACAGAAAGAGAAGCGCATTCTAGAGCAGGCATTCAATCATTCTTTTCTAGTCAGACTGCATCCTTGCTTCCAGACAAAAAGCAGACTGGTCCTTGTTCTAGACTATATCAATGGGGGAGATCTACTGTTTCATGTGCAGCAACACAGATGGTTTCCTGAAGAACATGTCAGGTTTTACTCCACAGAAATTAGTTTAGCAGTGAACTACCTTCATCAGCAAGGAATACTTTACAGAATTTTAAAATTAGAAAATATACTGCTCGACTCAGAAGGACACATTAAACTCATCGATTTTTGCTTGTGTATGGAAGGCTTACAGCCAGGAGACACAACCCACACTTTCTGTGGCACTCCTAATTTCATGGCTCCAGAACTTATAAGAAGGGAAGATTACAGTTTCAATGTGGACTGGTGGAATCTTGGAGTCGTGATATATATCATGATGATTGGAGAGTCTCCATTCCATCTTGATGAGAGCTCTGATAACCCTTATGAAAACTCAATCGAGCATATCTTGCAAATAATTTTGGAAAGAGGCAGTGTCATATCTTGTTTGCTGTCTGTACAAGGTGCAAGTGTCCTAGAGGGTTTTCTGAACAAGGACCCAAAAGAACGACTGGGTTGTCATCCTCACAGGGGCTTTGCTGATATTCAGGAGCATCCATTCTTTCAAAATGTGGACTGGGACATGATGGAGCAAAAGCAGGTGGTACCTCTGTTTAAACCAAATATCTCTGAGTGATTCGGTTTGGACAACTTTGATCCTGAATTTACTAATGAACCTGCCCAGCTCACCCTAGATGATAATGATGTCGTGAGGGAGCTTGATGGATATGAATTTGCAGGTTTTGAGTATATCAATCATCTTATGATGTATGAAGAAGAAGGGGTCTGATCCCCATTTTTCAACTATGCATTTTGCTTATGTTCCCATTTAATGCTTGGGAAAACTTGTTACCAGCCTAGACAGAATTAACCATTTCAGAGATGTCTGGAAGCTAATTTTAATTTATTGTTTTGAAGCTATATTTGGATTTAACACTTGATTCTTATAGTCTATAGTAGAGAATATGGAATTTTTTGTTCATAGATTAGATTTTTATGAACTGATTTAAATGACAATGAGGCAATTGCTTGTTAACCACACTTGTACATACATTCCTTTTGTTGAGTGGGACATAATGCCTAATACTTTTTATTTTTACTTATGATACAAGAAAACAATTTGTCTTTTCAGTAAAATATCTTACCTATGCTAGTTTCTCTCCAACCACACTTTTGGAACTGACCACCTTTTGGGGTGAGTTTATACAGTCTTCAGAAAAATCCAAAAACTACCAACAATTGTGACTAAAAACACATATACTTGGATCTTTTTTATATGAAGAAAATACAATATACCACTACAAGCTTTGGAAAGGTAATAGTTCTCATGAAATGGGGCATCTGAAAAAGATTAAAAGATAATTTATTAAATGTTTGTAAATTTTAAATTGTTTTAAATTTAAAACTAGATCATTAACTAAAATTAAATTAAACTAAGATTGTACCATTATAACTTATTTACATTTAGATGATGATGGTTAGTTACCTTTCACATCCTTGGCATAAAAATGCTACTGAAACAGAAGGATGATATATAGCATCCTAATTTTAGTTAATGATCTAGTTTTAAATTCAGAATGATTTAAAATTTGTAAACATTTAAGAAATTATCTTTTAACCATTTTCAGATGCCCCATTTCATGAGAAATATTACCTTTCCAAAGCTTATACTTGTGTATTTTCTTTTCTTCATATAATTTAGTTTGAAACTAATGAAAACATCAAAGGAAAATGTTTATAGACATTCTCCTGTTCATTTCTGAGGCATGTACATTTCTCTTAATGCCTGGAACTTGTTTTAAAACAAAAAGCAGTATTCACAACATAAACTTATAGAGAATTCTAACATGTCAGGAATATGTTTAGGATCTCGCTTTTAAGTGTTGCTCTTTTCCGTAGGGCATTTCAGAGTGTAGAATAATCACCCTGGGTGTTTGTTTACCATGTTTATTACTGAGCCAACACTAGAACTCTTTTAGAATTTTGAACCTCATTTTGAGAAACACTTTCTTCAAGATATTCTTTTGTCCTCCAGTTAAATAATAGAAAATGTGTTCGTGGTATAATATTTTAAGATGTTACAAGCAGAAATTTACAACTTTATGAATATTTTTGAACAAATTTTACATGAATGACTTCATTAGATACTTTCCTTGTTCCCCTCAACAAAATCTTATCAGTTTTCTGCCAGTGATATCCAAATGATGAGCATTTTTCTTTGTTGAGGTTTTCACCATTATTCAGGGTGGTCTTTTGCTTTTCAATTTTTTAAGTAATAAGATTAACTGTATATTTTATAGAGAACTGCGTTACAAATATGTTTTCAACTATTTTTGTAGTATTTAAGTGTTATGTCAGTTCTTTTCGTGTCATACAGAAAGTGTCTCAAAATACTCTTTAGGGGAATAAGTCACTTTATAGCCAGAATGGTTGACATTCTGGTGTTCTAAAAAAATTTATTTTGCATAATCCCATAGTCAGATCATTTTATGCATATGCAGCTTGGGTTAAATTTCAAGTACTGTGTTCAGCACTGGTATATTTACTGTAAACCTTTGTTTTGTTTTGATTTATGTCATGTAGAACACTGCCTTGGTCATCATAATGTAATCTGTATTGTGTTCCTCTTTTTTCATGTTACAGCCTTTAAAAAAAACATTTAATATAAATTTAAAACAACAAAAAAAGAAAAAAACCAAATCTTTAACTTATATTTTCACCTTAACATGTAGCAAGTACATACATTTGGAAACTTTTGATCATTATAAGGTCCATATTTTACCATGTATGAAATTTTGATGTAATGTAATTATCATTATATTAAAAAACAGTAATGTGTCAAAACAATAAATACTGCACACACATGCTCAAAGTTATCTGTTGATATGTACAAAGCAGAAAGGAGAAATTTGAGCTCTATTAAAAAATATTATATGATATTCAGAGCAAGTCAATTAAAGGATAATCTGAGTTCTAGGTGGGAAACAGTCTTAAGAGAGCTTCTAGTGTGATATCACACAAGCATCCATTCTTTCCAAATGTTAACATTGCCTCCTTTCACAGGGTGTAGGCATAGCTGGCTTTTTTGAGATCTCTTCAGAGAGACAAAGCCAATAAAGTGATCAGTCAAGAGCAGAGCAGAAACAGCACCTGTAGCTTTACTGTATCCCATACTAAGAATCAGAACGGATCATTTATCAGGAAAGCATTAGCACTGAGTTTTGATTTTGGAGTTTAAGGATACATTTGCTTAGTTGGTCTTCAATATATTGGGACAACTGGTTGCTCAGTTCTAAGGGACCTGCTGAGGAAACACAACATATTTGAAGGGTGTTTTTCCAGGGGAGGCATGAAAAGGCAAAACTTTAATCCCTCAAGTCTTCTTTCCAGGTGCTCAAAATGTCATCCTAAAAGGTGGGAGCACTCTGCACTTTAGGTTCCATATGTATGGACCTTTGTGACATTAAGAGGTAAGCCCTGGATCTGGATGATTCCACAAAATGTAAAAGATATTCTGCAATTAAGTAAGAAAACATCAGAAAACCCCATAAAAATTGAGCAAAAGATTTAAGCACTTCACAAAAGGGGACATTTAAATGGTTGGCAAACATATGAAAAATTGTTCATAATCATCAGTCATCATATAAATGGAAATTAAAAGCACAAAGAAATATAGCTGCACAACCACTGTAATAGTCAAAATTAAAAACACTGAAGAGATTGCACGTTGCTGTGACTGTAGAGCAACTAGAACTCTTCTATGATGGTGTCCAGAATGTAAATTGGTAAAATCCCTTTGGAAATTGGTCATATATTCTAAAGTTGAGTATGTGCCAATTCTATTATTCCGAAATCACTATTTGAGATATATATATAGATATATATATATATATTTCACTTAAACATGCATACAACGGTGTTTGTCATCAGATTACTGCAATAATCTTAAAGCAGGGTTTCTTGACCCTAGCATTATTGGGAAGTTGGATTGAATAATTGTTGTGGGCTTTCCTGTGCTTTGTAAGATGATTAGCAGTCTCCTGGCCTCTACTCATTAGATCTCAGCAGCAACTCATAACTCATAACAACCAAAAATATTTTCAGATATTGCCAATGTCCACTGGGGTAGTAAAATCATCCATAGTTTAAAGTCACTGCTCTGAGTTAAAAACAATTCAAATAGCTATTGTTATAATTTGAATATGGTTTATGTATCCCCAAAAGTTCATGTGTTGGGAACTTGGTCCTCAAGGTGGTGTTACTGGGAGATGGTTGGAATCTGTGGAATATGGAGCCCAGTGGAAGGGCCATAGGTCATTGTGGGCATGCCCTGGAAGTTAGTTCTCATGAGATGAGGCACTTTGGTTGACAGTTCCAGCTGAGCTATCACCTGTCTTATAGCCAGCATCATCTGCCAGACATATGAGAGCCATCATGGATGCCAGCTAGTCAAGCTCCATGTGACCATAGCTGATATCTGACTACAACATCTCTAGAAACCCCAAGCAAGTGTTGTCCCACCAACTCCTCCAGAATTACTGATCCATAAAATCACAAAGAAAATAAAATGGTTGTTATAGTCTCCTACTTTAGAGATTATATTTTAATGCACAAATTATAATCAGAACAGGAACAATCACAATTTCCTTCCAAAGACAGCAGTTCAGTCCAGCTGGGCTCAACCAGTAGGCATTGAATCCCTACTATGCAGCAGACACTGTACCAGGAGCTGGAGATCAAAGATGATAAAGTCATGGTCTCTGCCTGATGGGGAGTCAGCTATGTTTTGAACAACAAATGCAAGAATGAATGTAGTAAGATCACAAGCAAGAGATGTACAAATGAGGAGGTGGTTGGCTATTTCCTAGAGGCATCAGTGTGCAGTGGCTTTGGAGTTGTTCAGCCCAGGAACAAATTCCAACATTAACGCTACTTAATGCTACAATCTTGCACATACTGCCTGACCTCAAGCTTAGTGTGTCCTTCCTCACAGAGGGAGTTTCCTTGGTGTGACACTCACCCCTTCCCAACAAAGAAGCACCTTCAACTAATTGGTGATTCTGGGACATATGGTGAGCATGTGCACCAGCCCCTTCTTTCTGTTTCCTTTGGATTCTGGCTGCAACAGGACCCAGGAATTTGCTCTAGCCCTGCGTCCTGTTGGTGGGAGTTTGCCTCCTATAGTTGAGATACAGGAACTGCAGGGGAACAACCTGGTTTGTATCTGGGTAAATCGGTCTATTAGAATCCCAGATGCCACAGATTTAGTCTAAATAACATATTTTAAATATGTTCGTATTCTAAATAACAGCTTCATCATTGACAAAACAGACACATGTCTACCATATGCTTCCTTTATTTTTCTTTTTTTCAATCAGGTCAATATTTGGGCAGGAAGGAAAGTACTTTGTTTTACTCTATTATATTGAGCCAGAAATCTGAGAGCCACACTGAAATAACATGGCATGGGTTTTTAGTTTCGGCCAGGACATAAGAATGTGGACTGCAGTGAGAACATAGTCTTGACCCTGAGGACCTAGAGAAGCCACCCCGAGGCTCTTACAACTCTGCACTTATGTAGCTTTATCTGTCTTTACCAAGGTATGTGGGTTAGACCTTTGTCACAGCCTCATGGGAGTTTTTACCTTGGTGGTTCACATCTGCTTGTGGCAGCTTTGTCCAAAATGAGCTGCTGTTTCTATAGAGCCTTGTATTTATTAGAGCTTTTGAGAACTGTATAAGTGCCTCACCGAAAGCACTATGTGTTGTGGCATGCTAGTCACCTTAGCTTGACCTTAAACTAAGGAATGATTTTTCTAAGCAGTTGTAGCTGAGATAAAAAATTTCACTTTAGAATAAAGAAAACCTTTCCATACATAAGACTTTCGGGCATTTGTGGACAGAAAAAAAAACTGCTGCTTTTAAATTTCAAGGCAGCTGCATTCTAGGTGTACTGAAGACACTAGGGAAATTTACCTTTAAATTATTAATGCCGAGCCTAGTTGAAGAGTGCTAGAGCCATTGCCCAAATTCTATTCTGCTTTCAGAGCCAAGGAACAAATAGTGAATGGATGGGCTTGAATGTATAGCCTATCCAAAGGCTGAAGGTTTTTTACATACTGAAAAGGTGGCTGTATGAATTTCAAGGAGATGTAGGAACTTGAAAGTTTTAGAGAAAGAAAAGGCCAGATAAAGCTGTTAAAGTATTATAAAGACAGGAAATGATTCTAAGAGGAAAAGATAAACAGCAGAGCTGTATCCCACCTCTGTAGGAAAGTGGCAGAGAAGAAAATGCTCTTCGGCTCCTGGATATTGAGGTAAAACAGCAAAAACTTTAGTCTTTGCTAAGTTCCAATGCTTTGAAATCATCCACAGCAGCTGCACGAGAGGAAACAGAAGTGTAGGATGTGAAAAACTATTCCATAGCAGGTGAGTTTCACAGGTTTAAGCAACTCCTTAGGAAAATAAATGGCCTTGGTCATGTAGTATGTGGCTGGAAGACATGCTGAAGAGATTCTGGCATTCAGCCCACTGGGCACAGCGCATGCCCAGGTCAAGACTCCCCAGAAGCATGGGTTTACAAAAATGAAGGCACATGGAGCAAAGTGAATAGCAATAGAACCTCAGGCAAGACCCAGCTGCTCGGTAGTCATCCTGGGAAACTGCCTGACTGCAAAAATGTAGCAGTGCCTCAAGTGTTACTTAAATGCTATATGGAAAGGGGAAGTTACTTTTCAGCATTAGTTAGCCCCGTGGCTCTAATAGTGTGTGGGGGGGGGTTATATTCTTTGGTTGATACTTTATCATTAAAGTGTGATAATATTGTCAGCTACTCTCATTACAGAATTTAAGAAAGTCTGTTTGGAGATGAAGCTGGATATGATTTGGGACAGCAAACAGAACATGGACTAGAATATAGTCTATTGCTTCCAGATCCTTTCTGAAGATTCCAAATTCTCAGATGCTCAAGCCTTTTGTACAAAATGGTATGCATACATATGGTCTTGATTACTTATAAAACCTGACACAATTTAAATGCTACATAAATAGTTATCATGCATCATGCTGTATTGTTTGGGAAATGATGACAAGAAAAGGCTGTACCTGTTTAGTATTGATGTAACCATCATAAGCCTAAAACATGCTAACTATGTGGTCCATGGTTGAAGAGCTTGCACATACAGATAGCTTATTGTGCAGAGTAGGGAATGACTTTCCTGTCTTAGAGTGTGGACTTAGAGTTAATTTCATTAATGGTCTGATTCATTTCAAACTTCTTTGAAAGTAAACTATAAACTGTCCTGCTGGGATCTGGAAGGCTATAAAAAGAGAAAATGCTGAAAGCAAGCCTGTCCTGAAAAATCACTGACTTTCTTCCCAGGGGTGGTTAAGTTCAATGGGCTTCAAAAAAATAGAAAGTAAGGAAGTTTGGTGAATGAATACTGCTTCTCTGCTCTTGGTATCTGCTCCCTGTTGAGGGAACTCACCAGTGGGTCACTCCTGGCCTCTTATCAACCAAGGATGATTAGTGTGGAGTGAGAAACTGGAAATGCGTAGTTCAGGACCATGTTTTTCTATTTCTCTTCGGGATGGGACATCTCCAGGAGCCATATCTTCCCTGTGTTCTGCCAGGAATTGGAAGGGATCAGAAGGTGGAGTCTTAGTCACTTTTCTGATTGTTGAGTAAAATATCCTATACCCTCAACGTAAAGGAAGAGAGATTTATTTTAGCTCACAGTTTATAGGAGGTTCAGTCCACAGTCAGCTGGCTCCAAAGCAGGGCAGTGTGACAGATGGACATGGCAGAGGAGAAAACAGTCCATGGCATGCAGCAGGAGGCAGCATTTCTTTTGCTTTCCCTTTTATTCCATACAGACTACATGCCTGTCATTTGGTGCCACCCACACCCAGAATGGGGCTTCCTGTGTTAAAACAATCTGTGGACTAATCCAGTTATTGCACACATAATCCAGTATCACACACCCATGATCCAGACACCTCCCATAAACCCCACCTATGAGCACATGAGGCTCTGGGGGGACATCTATGGTAGATATAAACCATAACAGCTGGTGATCCATCACTGTGTATGGTTGAAGAAACAAATCTGCTGGGGCACCAGCAATAATGGGCAACCAGCTGCAGGAAATTAAAAGGGGAAGGACAAGAAAACTGTATTCCAGCCAGCTCCTAAGGAACTTTCCTGAAAGCCATGTCACAGCAATAGCCCCTCATTGCAAGGGAAGCTGAAAAATGTAGTCTGCTAACTGAGTATAGTGACACCCCAAACAAAACTGGGTTCTTACTGGTGACCATGGGAGAATCCATGTTGAATAAGGAGCTAGCTCTCTGGCAAGGAACTCTTAGTAGAATCTCCTGAGGGAGAGTTCAAGACAGCTTTTGCCTTCTTACTAAAATAGAATATGTGTAGGCCAAATAGCCCTTTGCCCTTCTCTCGTCTTAGTGTAGCCTTCAGTGTAGAGTGATGCCAAGAGGGGCAATGGTCCTTATGTAACATTCAGTAATGAGCATGAGGCAAAAGGATAAATGGAAAATGAATCACAAGTTTTCTGGCCTTGTCATTGTCAAGTTATTGAACCAACACTAACAGCTACTTATCTCCAGTGGTCTTATTATGTGAAAAGTCCTGTTTGTGGAGTCACTGGAGTCACAAGTTCTGCCTTCAGGTAAATATTCATAACTATTATAAATTCAAAGCATTCGTCTTTTGCTTTTGTGTTTAGCTTTGTGTGTGCGTGTGTGTGTGTGTGTGTGTGTGTTTTGGTGGAACAGTGTCCAAAAGTTATAGCTGACGCATTTATTCCTCATAGGAATCATAAAAAGTTTGAGATAATGTCAATATAAAAGTTTTACTGAAGATCAAAAAGCTCCCTAGAATTCATTTAATCCATTTCCATGACTATATTATTGACATTTTCTAAAGAAAATATCCTCTGCAGACATTTTGTATCATCTCAAAACCTATATATATATATATGTGAGCAGAGAGTTTTTATTCATCCTTAATTAGCATCTTGCTGAATTATAAGTCATTTTCCTCTGTCCTGGCCTCAGCAAATACTGTGAACAGATGTTCTACCTCCCTTGAAAAAAATCTGATCACTCCTCAATGACTGTAATTAAGTGTCACTCCAGCCTTCTCTCTTGGCAAAATTCACTCAACTCATTAAAACACAGGCCTTGGAGGGCTAACATTTCAACCTTTTCGGGCATCACTGTCATGCTGGTCTGGACCCCTTTCAAAGCCTTCATATTTTACTTGTGTAACTTGTCAGATACCAGAAAGAAATATGAAAAATAAAGGCCTGGTAAGTTCCTGGAATTCGGAGGAGAACCATCTCAAGCTCCTTTTGTGATATTCTAGCCTTGAAAATATTCCTCACTTGTTAACATTTCTCATAAGGTTACATGTTTCTTCTTTGTTATGGAGAATTCTCACTGTTCATTAAATTCTTCTGGGGAACTTTAAAAGCATATTAATATCCTGGCCCCATTCACAAAGATCCTGATTTCAGTGGAAGAGGGCAGGGTTTCAGCAACTGATATTTCCTTAAAGTTCTGCAGATGTTTCTAATGCATATCCAGGTTCCAGAATAAGAGACCTATTTCCTCTTGGCTATTCTTGAAATTTCATCATTGCCTTCTCTTGCTCTTGCTCTGTGAATCCCATATAACCCATTAGGAACTTGCTTCCCATGACTTTACCCTGTCTACAGATAATTTTACTCAGTTCTTCCCTACCAGAGTAAAACCAACAACAAATGAAACCATAAAAAAGAAAAGTTAGCCTTGTTCTGAAAACTCCTCTAGTTATCCCATCTTTTTCCCTTCATTGGCAAGAGGTATAGTTTGGATGTTTGTCCCCTCCGAAACTCACGATGGAATGTAATTGCCATCGTAACAGTATTAAGAAATGGGTCTTTTGTCCTTCCAGCTCCTGCCAAAGGAAGACAAAGTGCCACTGCCCTCCTGAGGTCGCAGTATCTGCAGTCCTATGTGATGTCAGAGTTGCCAGGCCTGCCTTAATCTTGAACTCCCAGCCTCCAGAACTATGAACAATAAGTTTTTGCTATTTGTAAATTATCTTTGGTATTCTGTGATAGTGGCACAACATGGCCTAAGACCTACAACTACTCTTTCTTTGTCTTGCATTTATCTTCAATTCACCTGGCTTTCTGCACTTCATCCCTTCACCCATGCTGTAAGCTGTGAGTCATTGAGGTGCCAAATCTAAGCACTCCTTATTTTGCTTTACTTCACTTCCTGGTACAGTTGGAATTATTGTCCACCTCTCTGAAACCCTTCCCTCCCCTGTATTTAAAATCACACTCTTTACCTATCAGTCTGCTCCACTGGTTTCTTTGTTCAGAATGTTCAGAGTGTCAGTGTACCCCAGGTAGCATCCTTGCTTCCCCCTAAAATTTCTAAATACTCTCCCTGAATAATCCTAGTCCCTCACTGACTTCAATACTCTTGCTAATGTGTTATAAATACACCTTATTTCCAGTTTCCCAAAGTTCCATACCCATGCAGCTAATGGCTTTCTGGCACTGTAATATCTGGCCATAATTCCACAGTTGATATCTACAAAATGGAATTATTTTCCCCTCTTCAAGCCACCCGTTTTCTCTTCATTTTATAGTTTTTAATTAATTTCCTCATCTTTGTTATTAGAACCACTAAAAACTCAGACATTAAAAGCGAAAGCTCAAGAATCATGTAGCTTTCATTGCTAGACTTCTCTGGTATTCTGGACATTAAATCTCATTAATTCTGTTCCTTAGAGTATATCTTGAAATTTCCCTCCAATACTCATTCCTTAGTCTAAAACCTTAGTTCAAAATAAATAAATATATTTATTTTTTTCTCTGACTTGTCTCCCTCTTATCTAGTGTCCTTATAATCCTATTCCACTCAGATGCTAGAATCATCTTTATAAAATAGGAATTTGGGGCTGGAGATTTAGCTCAGTGGTGTCGCCACCTGCCTCTCAAGTGCAAGGTCTCAAGTTCAATCCCTGGTGACCCCCTAAAAAATAATAATAAAATAAATAAAATAGGAATTTGATTAAATAATTGCCAGAGTGAAGTACTCCAAGTGCTCTTAACCTCATGTAATACACCATGAATTTATCCTTCAGGGACATTCATGGTTTGCTTTTTCCTTATCTTTATTTTTACCTTGTTCCCCTCTCTTTGATACAATTAAATCTTTTGGGGTTTTCTAAACAAGTCATATCTTTATATCTCAGCACATATTTATTATTCCCTTGCTAGGAATATCACTAACAACCCCTCCTTCTCACAAATCCCTCCTCATCTTTTATGGATAGTAAGCTCTATGACGGCTTTCTTTTTATTTTTTTATTAACATGGATTCTTTGTATATATTAATGGGATTCAGTGTGCCATTTCAATACAGGCATATGGTATGTAATGATTAAATCCAACCTTTATCCACCACCCTCCAACAACCCTTCCCAACCTCTAGTAGTACTGTCTACATTCAGGTCTACTTTTTGTGTAAGTGGAGGGGTACTGAGTATTAAACCCATGGAGTATATTTCCAGATTTTTGTATTGTGAGACAAAGTCTTGGTAAGGCGCCTAGTCTGGGCTCCAACTTAAGATCTTGCTGTTTTAGCCTTTTAAGTAGCTGAGATTATAGGCATGTACCACCATGTCTTGCTTTTTCTTTTAACTTCTACACATGAGAGAGAATATGAGCTACTTGCCTTCCTATGTTTATTTTTTTCTTTTTCACTTAATATACTATCCTCAGTTCTATCCACTGAACTGCAAATGACAGGACTTTGGTCTAGTTTATGGCTGAATAATATTCCTTTAGGAACATATGCTGTATTTTCTTTAACCGTTCATTTATCAGTTGACACTGTAGTTAGTTCCATATCTTGGCTATTGTGAGTAATGCTGAATTTAAAAGTAGGTGTGCAGGTATCTCTTTAATATGCTGATTTCATTTTCTTTGGATAGCTGGAGTAGCTGATTCATATAGTGGACCTATTTTTACTTTTTGAGGAACTTCTGTACTATTCTCCACAAGGGTTTTACTAATTTACATTACCACTAATACTGGTGAATGTTCTGTTTTCTCCTCATTTCACCAGCATTTGTTCTTATCCCCGTTGTATCTCAGCCCTCAGCGTACTATCTGGAAGATGGTTGGTGTGCAGTGAGTGTTTACTGGGTGCAACCTTTCCTGCTCACCCCACTTCCACTTTAGGCAGAGTCAGATCTAATAGCTATGGTCTCACATCACCATGTAAACACAGCAACAATAACAATCATCCCACTAGATTTTAATTATTTGTTTGAGTCCCCTATTGAACTATGAGCTCTTTGAAGGAAGAGAGTGCATTGTGCTTGCTTTTGTATTCCTGCCACTCAGCAAAGTCTGATCAGCATAATAGATACTGCTGATTTTTAAATAATTTCATTAACTTATTCATAGAAGTGGCAAGATGGATGGATTGTATTGACAGCTAAAAACAATAAATGTGCAACTTTCAAAAAAAGAGACATCTAAACATTAAACTATTTTTAGTGTATATATAATAGGCTTGAGTATATACATAGTACAAAGGTATAAATTGTTTACAAAAAGAAACTTACAGGATAAATTTTCACTTATGTATAATGGGTGTGAGATAGAAAATTTCTGGTCATCTCAGGACATGCATAATAAATTATCTTTATTTTGTTTGAGAGTGCTTAGTCCCCTGAGTGACTATTCTCATCCAGAAGTAAATCATTTCTTGGGCTGGTTTTGGATAGCTATATGGAGCAAGGTTGGTAGATAGTTTCTGGAATCAGAATTCTATGATTTGAATCCCAGCTTTATTAATTAATAGGTTATAGGATGTCAATACCTACTTTTTAATTTATGTTAAACTGTGATGATTAATTTTGTGTCAACGTGCCTAGCTCATGAAGTACCTCAATATTTGTTTGAACATTGCTCTGACTGTGAGGATATTCTTGGATGAAATTACATTTAAATCAGTAGACTGAGTAAAAAGCAGAATGCTTTCTGTGTGGTGGTTAATCTTGTCGACTTGATTGGCTTGAGAAATAGAAAAGTGCACTTCTGGATGTGGGTGGGCCATGTAGCAGTGAGACCTTGGAAACTATACTTGGTCCCTGGCTTCCTCCTTTCTGACTGTTCCTCTGCTCTTTGCTATCTGGCTGCCATGAGTTGAGTAGCTTTCTTTGACTGTGCGCTTTCCCCCATGCTGTTTCTGCCTTGGAGCCAGTCAACCATGAACTGAAACCTCTGAAACCGTGAGCTAAAATTAAATCATTTCCTTCATTAAGTTGTGTACGTCAGGCATTTTGTCCGAGCAACAAAAATGGGACTAATATATCCTCCATGATGTGTATAGGCCTCATCCACTCAGTTGAGAGCCTGAATAGAACAAAACAGTAGGATACAGGCAATTCCTTCTGTCTAACCTCCTTCGAGCTGAGACACTGGGCATTTTCCTGCCTTCAGAGTGAACTAAAACGTTGGCTCTTCCTGAGTCTCTAGCCTGCCATGTTTTAGCTTTCCCGGGGCTTTGGTTTAACCATGAGCAACTTTTGCAAATCTATATATGTATATAATATTTATATATATATATATATATATATCATATCCAGATTCTATTTATCTATTTTTTTATCTATCTATCATCTAGCTAGCTAGCTAGCTAGCTATTTATCTATCTATCTTTTTTTCTGGAGAACCCTGGCTAACATAAAAGCAAAATGGTGGTGTAACAGGGATGGGAAGATTGCTCCCATTTTCATGGATGTTTTTCTCAGAAGATTAAAGAGGAATGAAGAAGTACATAATCTAACAATGCTACTTAAAGTAAAGGTTCCAATTATTTTTATTCATGCCAGGGGGGCTGGGGGGGGGTGCTGTATTCTGCTTGACCTAAGTAAATTCTTAGCAGTGCTTTCAGGTTCAGGCATTCCAAATTTGGGTCCACTTGAGGCTTGGAAGACTGCTCTGTTTGAAAGTGCTTCTTTATAATTTCTTAAAATGAAAGACTAGCTATCAGAGATACATTAAAGAGATCAACAAAATAATTTCAATTTTTATCTAGGTAAATAACATGTTGTTGCTTTTCTTGTGCAGGATTCAGTTATACCTTCATTAAACAAGGAGACTCTGTTTTTAATATCTCATTGTTAGAAATGCAATTAGCAAATTTAAAACAATATATGGAAGGCAAATAAAGGTCTCCCCAGACTGTGGAGAATCTAACAGGCTTAATTGTGGGTGTTTGGGAGGGCTGAATGGTGGCTCCCATGGCTCACTAAGCTCGGCTTCTCTCTAGTTAACAGAAATATAAAACTGTCATACCCAGACAATTCCTTTGAATAGCTGGCACCCACATCTAAACCCAGACTCCATAGTCTCATGAGTTACTTTTCTCATACAGGTTCTGTAAACAGACAGAAGGACAGATGACCCAAGATATTAATTTCTGCTTACCAACTCATACCTGCCTCTACACAGGGTGTCAAGAAGATGAAGAAATGTCCCGTGGACTCTTCCACCTATGAACTCCAATTTATACCAAGAGATAATTACCAGAATGTACCTGAGCCAAAACAGAGTGTACTTTGCTGGACACAGATCCTAGTCTGCCCAGAGATAGCACTACAGGGATAAGAGAAGGAAGTTTGAAGGGCAAATTACAAGTGCTAGTTGGCTCTATCTATCTATCTATCTATCTATTTCAGAAAAATAAAAGCTCTGGAGGCTCTACCAATAGATTTCTACTTTTACTTCATTGATCAGAGGCTCATATGGCCATTCCTAGCTATCAGGAGGTCTGGGAAGCGGGCACCAATAATGGCACTTCAAAGAATTTCTTTACTAAATGAGGGACTCTTTTGGGTTGACAGTTAGCCAAGTCTGACACAATTGACCTTTTGCTACCTAATATTTACAAATACCCTTGTTTTCAAGGTAGAACAAACTCAGCACCAGTTCCCAAGACCACAACTCCAAAGCCTAGTTTAGTTGCTTCCTTCAGCTGTTCAGGGTCTCCAGGTGCAGCTTTTCCATCATATCTAGCTGAAACTTCACATGGGCCTGGTTAACTGAATAAGAAATTCTCTTTCCCAGCACACACAATATTTAATGGCAAATAACTAAGGGTAAGTGGAATATTAACTCCTGCAATCACTGGAATATGGTTTTGGAGTGTCCTCTGAGGCTTTCTGTACTGAAACTGAATTCCTATTGTTGAGGGATCAAGAGGGTGGAAATTTAATCTGACTATGGTGTTTAGATGTGTGGCCTTTGGGCGGGATCAGAATTAGATAAAAATCATCAGTGTAGAGCATCCATGATTGAATGCTAATGGCTTTATAAGAAGAGGGTCAGATACCAAAAGATACAGACACACATGTATGTTCTCTGTCTCTTACCACCTGACACCCTTTGTGGCCTCAGGACTCTGCCTGCAACAGGGCCATCATCAGATGGAGGCCCTTGAGGCTCCACTGTGAGCTACATAAATCTCTTTTCTTTATAAAGTTCTCAGGCTCAGGGAATTCACTATAGTAATGCAAAATTGTCTGATGTGACTCCTATTCAGAAGGAAAAACAAAAGAAAGGAGGCCCTGTCCCTGGGCAATTCTTCCTTGTCAATTGTCATCCATGATCACATGTGAAGCAGGTATTGTAGATCATTTCCTTTTAGGATCACAGATATTTGGGCCCAATTCCTATTATTCTAAACTTAGGGTAAGGAATGGCATTAGAGGTTTAACAAGGGTTCCTAGCCTTTGGTAATGTAATTCTTTTAAAATCTAACAGAATTTTCAAGCTTGGAATGATTCCTCTTGGTAAATGAATTTCATATATGAATAATTATAAGTAACCTGCTGAGGCCAGCAGATCAGTAGGTAATCTTTATCCACTGATCTTTGCCTTTTGCTCAGTCTTTTATCCAACAGCTAATGGCTAATGCCTTGTGGTCATTCAAAATAGTGACAGGGAGATGTCAAGTATAATGCAAATTTGTATTTTTCTTAAAAATGCTTAAAGATGCTGGATGGGAAAGTTCTAAGGTACCAACCTATTAAGCCTACAGATTTGCTGTCACTCTCCTTGCCTACTCAGTTTGGTAAGAATAAATTTCTTTTTAAAACTCTGCAGTACCCAAAATAAAAGATTCTCAGTCAATTTAGAAACCAGGCCGCAGGTAAAGAATACATCCCCCTTTTCTATTTGAAGACTGGCTAACTGTAGTCTGAGTACAGATTTCTCCCTCAGGAAAAACATGTATAACCATATGCTAGGGTTTTGAATTTTTTCCTACTACTTATTCTAATAGCAAAGCTGCCATGGCACATGGTCTGTATCCCAAAGAACAGCAGGTGACAATCTGACCAAATGGTTGGCTACCATATCAGGGCCACCAGATTTGCAACCCAAAATATCCGAGACCACGCTGTCCAAACCTCCAGTTCCTCCACTCAGCTAATTCCACATTTTAGAATCTTAATTTCAGGATCTCATTCCAGGCAGAAAATTCTATGTCCAGTGGCAGGCGTTAAGTTGCAGAAACTGAGTAAATCAGCAAAAACATAGCGCTCATAACCCAGTCATAGAAAGGAGCTGTGGATGCAGATCTCCTGGTGGAAACACCAGCATTTCTTATGCTAGGATCATACCAACCTTTGGGAAGAGCATCTTAAGCACGTGCTCTAATTTATTCCTCACAATAACCCTATGTTTCAGGTGGTACATTCATGTTCCCATTGTAAAGATGAGTAAACTGAGCCTCACAGGCCATGGGATCTGCTCAAGTTCATCCATTTATGAAATAGTAAAACTGAGATTTGAGCCCAGAACTGAGTGATATAGAAGGTAACTCTTCTAATCACTTTAGTCATTCAATCTTAGGGCAAAAGTGGACCACAGAGGACCAAAAGGAGAACTACAGTGCTATTCAGGGTGCCTGTTGCCAAGTTACAGCTGTGACATAGTGGTTACATTGTAGAAAAAGATAAGTCTTTCACACAAAATAGAGCCAGCAGTAGCCCGCCATAAGTCCCAGTAGCATACAATGCCCCCACAGAACACAGATTTTTTTATTTCCATGGACAGCCTAGGATATAAACATTATCTGAAAATAATGAGTCAGGCTTCCTGAGCCATATGCTTCACCCTTGAGCCAAGACTATGTCAGCACTGCCAAATGCTCCTGCGAGCCACCGACTCACCACAGGAAGATCATAGCTTCTGGGCCTTGAATAGTGTCTGAAGACCTGAGGGAGATGCCTGACTGAGGTGGCTGACAAGATTCATATAGGCAAGCCCAGTGGGTTACTTGCTTCCCTCTCAGAGAAGGGGCTAGGCAGCGTTATTTCCCTCCAAATGCAGTAAAAAGATGAAAAGGAGAGGAGGATGTCTTCTTTCTGAAAAGAGTGATTAATTTGGCTTGGAGTTGCTGCTGGTTTTCAGGTAACAGATGCACAAGGACATGTAGGAATCCATTATTGCTGGGCCCCATGTTCTCTGTTTGCTACAGGGAGAAGCTGACCTGGCTGAAGGTAGTGCTGTTAAGGGATTGGACCACACCATTAGTTTTTATCTAGTCAGCAGATGTTAAACTCTGAGAAGGGAAGGGAAGGGTGCGTGTGTGTGTGTGTGTGTGTGTGTGTGTGTGTGGTGAGCATTTCCCACAGTCTTTCATGTAGTGATGGTGGCTTTGCCATTTGAGTTTTTCAGAGCCCTGAAATTTGAAGTGGTTTTTATTCATTATAACATTAAATTCCAGATTAGGATAGAACTAGAAATGGACAGATTTTTGTGTAAAATTGTTATTTGAATGGTATTTTTATGCTGTACACACACTCAAAGATATAGATAGATGATAGATGTAAATAGAATTATATGTTAGCTAGAAATATTTATCTATATGTGTTTATCTATGCAGTGCCTGATTGGGATAAGTGTCCCCCAGAGGTCCATGTGTTAAAGGCATGGTCCTCAGGCCATGATGCTAGCAGGCAGTGATGGGGGAGTTTAGGAGATGGGAGTCAGTGGGAACTCTTCCCACTATTGGGAGCAATAACCCTTGAAGGGGATATTAGGAGCCCAACACTTCCTTTTCCTCTCTTTCTATTGTATTCCAGCCAAGAGGTAAACATTTTTACCACACACTGCTACTGTGATGTGCTGCCTCTCCACTGGCCCAAAGCAATGGGGCCAACTGATCACAGGCTGAAATCTCCAAAACTATGAGGCAAGTTATAGGCCAGTTATCTCAGGTATTTGTTACAGTAATGGAAAACTGACTTACACAAGAAAAATCTATACATATATGGATAACATTTACACACGAAAAATATAGACACAATCAAAGAATATTGAATAGGCATTTTTAAAATTCACTGTCTAAAAGCTGTCTTTTTGGGAAGAGGTAGAAAAGTGCAGTTTCTCTCTCCCTCCCTCCTCTCTCTCTCCCTCTCCTTCTCTCTCTTTCTCCTCTCTATCTCTGTCTATCTCTCTCTTTGGTGCAGTGATTACCTTTGGTCTCTATGGCACCAATTTTTATCTTATGGAACTCCCATTCCCAATGGTGTTATCCTCTCACTTTGCAGAGCTCATAGGAGTGAATAGTATGGCTCAAGTACAACCACACCTCTCTGTCTATAATACTTGTATCCCTAAAGGGAAAATGTCAATTCTGAATAGTTAATAAATTGGACCATATTTTTAACTGTATTTAAAAAAATCTTACCTTTTAAAGTAGTTAGAATCTTGGAAAAATGATCATTTATTGACTTATTATTAAGTATGCCTTTGTATGTGCTGGATTTATTCTTAAATCTTTCAAATACATGCTTCTCCTGCAAATCTGAATCCTAAAAGTGATTTCACAAGATCAGTATGAGCAAAGAAAGTCACCAAAAGTAATTAGTGGTGACTCCAGACTATTCTGTGTCTAGAAATGTGAGGATTTCTAAAGTTCTGTCTGATATGTTCCTTAAAATTAGCACAGTAAGGAGAGGCAGTCAATGTTCCAATGATATTCAGTTAGTTCTCCAGAGCCATGGTATAGGTTAAAACGTTAGAGAAGGGACTAAACAAGGGTCTTGTTAGAAAGTTTCCATTAGAGTGATGCAACCTTGATTTTGAAGTTCTTGAGCACAGAGGGTATGCCTGCCTGCCCATGTTTATATTTCTGTTCCCAGCCTGGTTATTTAAACTCAGTAGGTGCTCAGTGAACATGGTTTTAATTTATATTTAATGAATATAAATAAAATTCATGCCTTAGGCAAGAAGGAAAGGAACATCAAAGCAATAAATATAGCTGTATGAGAGTAGGAATGTCTTGCCTTGTTGTTTAAATTCTACACTGGGGGAAAGAAAATGTTTGGCACAAAAGAACACAAGACAGCAGCAAATTGACACATTTATTTGGAAGTTATTCTATTCAGCATATCTTGGATTCTTTAAGTGAAAACAGGCAAAAGAAGAAAAGCAGTGAATACAAGAAACAGTCAACAAATGTTAAAAGACCCATGTAACTGTTGACAGGCTAAGAAAATGTGAATTAGGCCCAAAGTCTTTCATTTATTTATTTATTGGACACTTACTTTGAAAGTTGAAGTTTTATATTGGACTACAATTGGAATCTTTTGGGCTGAATTCCATTTCTGAAACTGAGATCTTTCCACAGGATGGAGAAAAGGGATGTACATGAAAGAAAAGAAATTTAGAAAACAAATTTAGATGAAGACATAAGCTTCCCAAATCGGAAGACACACTTTCCTTTTCTAATCACTACTCTATCCCTTGGGTCATATGTCCATCTCTATATTAAGTTTCAGGCTTAACTTAGGCAGCTGTTAGTGGTTCATCTTGGCATGATGAAATTTTGCCATGGTTTTGATTAGATATGGTGAGCACACAACCATAAGTTAGATGTTTAAACTATTTCAGTCATTCTCATCACAGTCATCTTTTAAACTTGAACCAGACATTTGCTCCAACACCCTTAATGGATCCCTATTTCAGTAGAGTAAAATGAAAAGTCCTTCCAATGACCTTCACATGCCTGAGTCTGAGTATCACTTTCTCTCCCTGACATCAGCTCATTCCCCCCCAGTCAATTCATTATCCTTAAAAGTCTTCCAGTACCCAGCTGCCCTCTTGCCTCCTTTATATCTTTCTAATCCCATCTTCTCAATCATTGCTCCTTTTAAAATACCACCTCCCTATCCACAGCAAATGCAAATCTCCCTTTCTCCACTCTCTTTTTGTCAGATAATTTATTGCCTTTATACCATAGAATATATTTATTATTAGGTTTATTGATTATTTTCTATATTTCAATCATTAGAAATGAGCTTTATTAAAGAATAGATTTTTTATAATTGATGTATTCCAAGTACCTAGAACACTATCTGACATATACATAGCATTCAATAAATAGTTGTTGAATCACTGCATGGAAAAGGAAAGAATATATTTGATATTTATTATCATTTGTTAAGTGATATCAGAAAATAATATGAAATATGAATTAATTATAATTGATTTTCAAGATGTTGGGCTTTATGTCTATATGTTTAAATTCTATGTTGTACTGAGGTAATGGAGAGAAAACAGGCTTGAGAATCATCTACAGCTATGTTCAAATTGTAATTTTGCTACTTATTAGCTATGAAAAAGTGAGATAAATTTCCATGAGTTTTAGCTATCTCCTTTGTGAAATGGCAGTGTTGTAAATATTCAATGAACAACAACATGTGCAGTAACACATGATACTATTGAGTTTCTTCATCTTCACTTTCTCAACCTCTCATCAGGGACAGCAAGGATGTGTGGACCACAGTGAGTCCCCAACCCTCTGTGCAAGGGAATTACGAAGGAGATAGAGTGAAGGTGGAAAGGACTTATCTCTTGCTCTCTTGCTCTTCCGTGTGGACACTCAAGAATGAGACTAGAAAACAATAGCACCTCCTACCCAGGCATGTGGTGGAAGGAGTCAGGGACCATACATGGGCAGGGCAGTGGACATTTCCACTGCTGGTCAGAGCCAAGGAAACCTGAAGAATATGGCATCAAAGTGAAAACAACCTGAGCCTAGAGTCAGAAGCCAAGTGCTAAGTCAAAGAGAGGTGAAGGGGTCAAGCACAGTGAGGTTGAATGTGGAAAGAAGGAAGAGGGAAGGTCCTTATGAGTGGCCCAGTTGTCATGTCCTGCAGCTGGACTAGGAGGACAGGATGCATGTGGTGCCTCTAGAAGTGGGTTGGCCAAGTCTGTTAAAAAGTTCTGTAGACCCAGAACCCACAAGGAAGCTCCCCCGCTGCCATCCCAAGCTCCTAGGGCAGAGAAGTTGAGCCAGTCCCAGCACCCAGAAGGAAGCTCCCCCACCACCATCCTAGGCTCCTAGGGCAGAGAAGGTGAGCCAGTCCCAGCACCTGGAAGGAAGCTCCCCTGCTGCCATCCCAAGCTACTAGGGCAGAGAAGGTGAGCCACGTGGGTACCAGAAGCAACCCCCCAAACCCTGGGGAAATGAGAAGACATGTAACCAAGCCTCAAAATCAGACTTCTGTATCAACTACAGCAACCCCAAAGGGAAACGAGATGGAACAATCTGATACTCAACCACCTGGACTCTCTGAACTGGCAACAAAACAGGATCTGGGAAAAATGAAATCAGAAATAATTACTCAGATAACAGCAAAGATTGTGCTCATGGTGCAAGACATGATTAATAAATCTAGAGAGGACACAGATAAAAAAATAGAGGATCTGAGGAACATGATGGAACCCCAACACAGGAAACAAATGGAATCCATAAAACAGATGCAAACAGATTTCCAGGAGATTAAAAACTCCATCGAAAGTCTGCACAGCAGAATGAACCAATGTGAGGATAGAATTTCAAATATAGAAGAAAAGATTCCAATTAGTGACCAGGAAAAGAAAAATTGCTTTAAAATTGTAAAGGAATATGAGAAATCAGCTGCTAGACAATGCAAAGAAGAAAAACATAAGACTGATTAGAGTCAATGAAGAAAGAGGAGAGAGTGCAGATGACATAAAAAATCTGTTCACAGAAGTGATGGCAGAAAACTTCCCAAGGAGGGGAAAAGAACTTGACATACAGATAAGCAAGGCATATAGGACTCCAGCTAGGCTTCATCAAAAAAAAATCTACACATAGGCATATAATAGTTAGGATTCCAGAAACCCAACAGAAGAACAAAATTCTACAAGCAGTGAGAGAAAAGAAACAAATCACATACAAAGGAAAGCCTATCAGAATCACAGCAGACTTCTCAATGCAAACCCTCAAGGCAAGAAGAGCTTGGAGTGATGTATTTCAAGCCCTAAAAGAAAACAGCCTCCAACCCAGATTGATGTACCCTGCAAAACTATCTTTCAAAATTGATGGAGAAATAAGATACTTTCATGATGAAGAGAACCTCAGGAACTTCAAGAATACCAAACTGGCACTCCAAAAAATTTTAGACAATACCCTAGGAAAAGACAATGAGGATCATAACCCCAGGAAACCCAGCAGAAAGAATCCATTGGGCATGGCAAATTAAACGCAAAGGGGGAGAATTCAACAAAAAGAAAAAGTCATGACAAGGCTTTTAAAACTTTTAACTTCATCTCCCTAATGAGTGTATAATTCAATCTTATTACTGTACTGATTAGTATTTTTCTGATTCTAGAGTTGCACACCTTTCCTTGTGCTGTACTGGCTCTTTATCATCTTCTTTTGTCTACTTTTTAATTGGGTTGTCTATTAATGAGCTCTAAGAATTCTTTATATATTCTTTATATAGTCATAGGTTATATGCATTGTAAATATAGTCTGTTTAAGGACTACTTTTCATTTTAATGATGTCATTTAAAGTTCTAAATTTTGATGGAATCTCATTTATCAATATTTTTCTTTTATGCATCATGTCCTTTGTATCCTAGGTGGTTCTTGCCTACCCTGAATTCATAAACATTCCCCTTATAATTTCTTCTTAAAGTTTTATACTTTTAGGCTTTCATATTTAGGTTCATAGATCGCTTCAAGTTATTTTCATGTATGGAAATAAAGGCTTGAGGTTAATTTTTTATATATGGATACCAGGTGTTCTAGTGACGTTTGCTGAAAACACTCTTTTCCTTGGCTCTTGAATTGAGTTTATATTCTATAAAATGCTAATGTTAAATAATCTTTCAAAACTCAGTGGACCATCTACATGTGGTTCTATTTCTAGATTCTCTGTTTTATTCAAATGATCTATATGTCTTTCCTTACACCAACACTGCCTTGATTACTGTAGCCTTAGAAGAAGTCTTAAAATTAGGTACTAAACGTCTTCCAACACTGTTTTGGGTTTTTTTTTAACTTTTCTAGATCCTTTGTACTTCTACATAACTTTTAAATTTCAATATCCAATTCTTCATTTATAGCAAGTATACACAGACCTGAATTTTTATATATACCTTGTGTTTTCTAATCCTGCTAAACTCAAGTACAAGTTCTAGGGGCTCCTAGAGATTTCTTAATATTTTCTCTGGAGATGATCATTTCTTCTACATATACAGATTTTGCTTCTACCTTGCCAATCCTATCCTAATTGTGTCATTTTATTGCCAGACTATTTTGGTGGGGACTAGGTTTCAAAGTTTAATAGACAGATAAAGAGTAAGCATATCTGCCCTTGTTCCCCACCTTAAGGAGAAAGCATTGTATCTTCTCCATTCATATAAGGTGTTCTCTCTGGAAGTATGGAGTACATGTCTTTAATCTGTTAAGAAGGTTCTGTTCTACTTCTAGTCTCCTGATAGCTTTTACCATGAACAGCTGTAGAATTTAGTCCAATACTTTTGCTCCAACTGGTGACAGGTTCATATGGCTTTTTCCTTTCCTCTGTTAAAATGATGACTTTTGGGGGTGAATTTTCCAATGCTAAACCAACACTGCCATCCCTATAATAAAACCACTTTCTACATCCTGCCAGATCTGACTTCTAATAGTTTGTTTTGTTAAACAAATTTCTATCTATGTTCATACATTTTCTTCTATTATCTTTATCCAGTTTTAGGATTAGCACAATGTTGAGCTCCTAAAATGAGGGGAGAAGTGTTCCTTCTTTTTTCTGCTTTAATTGTTTAATATAATTTATCAGTTTAAATGTATATGAGCCTGCTGTTGGCATATAGGTAGGTTTTCAAGCTAGGAATATACTTTCTTCAATAGGTGCTATTCAAATTTTATATTTCCTCCAGAGTTAGTTTCATTAATTTGTCTTCCAAGGTACTTCTTAGAAGTTGTCAAATGTATTTCAAAACAGATTTTTGTAATATGCTTTCTATATCCTTTAAAATTCTGTAAAATCTGTGGTAATGTCTCCTAGATCTTGATATTGTAATTTAAAAAATGTATAATTGATATTGTGTAACCGGAAGTAAAGGTCTAAAGGAGGAGGGGAAGTGGGAGGTGTAGAGGAAAGGAAAAAAGGGAAAAGAAAAAATATGAGAAAAGGAAAAAATGGAAACAAAGTCTTTGCAAATAGGGAAGGGTGGAGGGGGGAAGGGAGGGCAGGGGAAGGGGGAAAAAAAAGAACCAAGATACTCATGTAATGTTACAAGATCCCAGTGATGAATGTAACTGTATTTTATACTGAAAATGTACCAATAAACTTAATGGGAAAAAAATAAAGAAAGAAATTTCTTCCCTTTTTGGATTAAAAAAAAAAATTCTATAGAGAATGGACAGGGGGACTCATGGCCATGCCACACCCTTCTCTGGCAGTCTGTAGTCTACAGTCTGCAGTGATACTCTCCTTGCATATCTATAGACAGCTTCCAGGCCGGGAAAACTAGGGGAAAAGGCAGGTCTGCGGACTATTACTTCTCTTCTTCCTTAGGTCAGAAGGACTATTACTTCACACTCTGAAGCCAGAAGGAAAATGAAAATGAAAATGTGATATTCAAAAAAATAGATTAAGTTTGAGCCAGTGCTCCAGTGTTTCCATGGATGCAATGAGCCATCAACAGCACATCAATAAACAGCTGTTTACTTAGTAAATGCCCTTGGTACATAAGCCAGCCACCCCCACCTCTCATGCAGATAGCCTTTCCAACATTCAACCTCTCCTCTTCCCCACTAGGAGTGGTTGTGACCACACATTGCACTGCCTTGATTGAATGGATTTCTCAGTAACAATCACTATAAAACCAAGCATCATTTAGCAAGCTGAAAATGAGGCTCAGAGGGAACAGTATCCTCTCTTAGAACCATGGGCCTAGAATCTGGTTCTCATTTTGCAGGGTCAGGAATTTGATTTTATAAAATCACTGAGGATGTCTTATTTCTACTAAAATTGATCACAAAACTAAAAGCAGACTTGTAGATTTGGAAGGAATCTTAATGATCACCAATGTCAGTAATCCCCCAAAGATGTTCCATGAAACATTAGTCCCTCAAGATGTTAATAATTTTCCCTTTGGGGGAAAATGTCCATGATGAAGTAAGTTTAGGAAACACTAGGATAAATAACATTAAGCATAGTTTACTGCAATATTCACAATCTATTACTCTAATAGTCTATACAAATCAAAAAGAGAACCTCAAAGTACAATGTACTGTATCTCCAAAAACTACTTAGCCATAAAATCTTCTTTACATTGAGCATCCTTTTTCTCTTAGGAGACTTTATGTATGTGTGTGTATTTTAGATTTATAAAAAAATTGCACAGAAAGAATAGAGTACCCATATGCTTCTTAACCTTCCACACTTACTTCATTGACCTTAAAATTAACATTTTTGTAACCAGTATTGATGCGTTATTATTAATTAAAAGTCCAAAGTTTATATTACAGTTCCTTTTTGGGGCTTTACATAAATATAATGATAATCTACCCACCATTACAGCAGCATACAGAGCAGTTTCACTGTCCTAAAAAGCTACGTTCCTCCTGTTCGTCCCTCCCTCCTTTCCCTGAACTCTTTACAATTGCTGACTTTTTACTTTTTCCATTGTTTCCCTTTTCCAAACTGTCACATATTTGGAATCACTTAGAATGTAGCCTTCTCAAACTGGCTTCTCTTACTTAGTAATACACATTTAAGTTTCATTCATGTCTTCTAATGGCTTCATAGCTCGTTTCTTTTTATCTGTGAATATCATTCTGTATTGGTTAACCTTGATTGTCAACTTGATTGCCTTGAGAGATACTTAGGAAATTAGTAAAGCACACTTCTGAGAGTGTCTGGATGGGTCATGGGACCATGACCTTGAGGACTATATTGAGTCCCCAGCCCCTTCCTCTTGGGCTCCTGCTCCATCTCTTTGTTCCAGATACCATGCGTTGAGTCACTTTCCTCTACCATGGACTGAAACCTCTGAAACTGTGAGCCAAAATAAACTCTCCTCCTTTATATTGTGGATGTCAAGTGTTTTTTCCCAGTGAGGGGAAACTTGACTAACACACATTCCATTATACAGATGTAGCACCTATTATTCATTGTCCTATTGAAGACTCTCTTTGTTGCTCTCAAGTTTTGGCAATTATGAATGAAATGGCAGTAAACAATTATATGCATGTTTTTATGTAGATAAAAAATTTCAATTCATGTGGGTAAATACCTAGGAAAGCAATTGTTGGATCATATGTTAAGAATAGGTTTAGTTTATTAAAATACCTCCCAAACTGTCTTTCCAAGTGGCTGTACTGCTTTGCATTTCCAAAAGCAATGAATGAGAATCCCTATTGCTACATATCCTCACCAGCATTTGACGTTGTCAGTTTTTTAGATTTCATCACTCCAATAAGTATGTAGTAGTATTTCATTGATATCTTGGTTTGCAATTTCCTAATAAAACAAGATTTTTTTCATAAGCTAATTTGCCATCTGTGTAACTTACTTAGGGAGGAGATCTATTGTTCATTTTTTATTTGGTTTGTTTATTTTCTTATTGAGTTTTCAGAATTACTCATATATTTTGGATACAATTCTTTATCAGATGGATGTTTTACAAATATTTTTCCCAATCTGTTACTTGTTTCCTTTTATGAATAGTCTTTCACAAGGTAGGAGGTTTTACTTTTAATGAAATCCAACTTACCACTTTTTTCATTTATGGATCATGTCTCTAGTGTTGTATCTAAAAAGATACAACCCCAGACCCTACATAGCCTAGATTTTATGCTATGTTATCTTCCAGGAATATTATCCTTTATATTCTACATTTGGATATATGATTCATTTTGGTTGATTATTGTGAAAATTGTAAGATTTGTGTCTAGATTTGCTTGTTTTGCATGTGGATGTCCAGGTCTAAAAACTTGACCACTTTGCTAAGATTTTCATTCCAAGGCACAGTTGGGAAATGCCTACCTCATCTCATGCTGTAATTGTGCAAGTAAAAAAATTGTTTTGCTTCACAAAGAAGATAATTGATTTTCTCAAGATCACACATGATGTTAGCTACATTAAGATTGAACACTGATCTACAAAGCAGAATCTCAGCTCTAATTTCCAATGGAAACTATCTTTCAATAACCAATGTATTTGCATCTGTTGCCTGTTATCTTCCAAGCTGGTAGGGTTTTCCATACAGATTAAATAATCAGATGGTTCTTGTACATCATGTTGTAACCTGAACTTTTTTCTCTACTTTATTCTCTAGTCTGCTTTTCTAGTGATGGAAATTGTCGTGTCTCTCAGAAATATTTTTTTAGGCATCAAACACACACACACACACACACACACACACACACATATTTGATTTGTCCTTGATTATACATGCCACAATACTTCCATATCCCCTGAGGCATAATACTAATAAATCCAACATTTGGTTCAACACATTTTTGCTGAACTCCTGTTCTTTAACAAGAGTTATAGAGGGATGGGAATTTCAGAAACACCTGGAGGTTTTTTTAAAAAAATAAATGTTTCAAAGATTCCTTTGTGCCTTGGTAAGCCTTTGGAAGCTTTCATGATGTTTTTCTATGTTTAGGTACAGAGAGTTAATATGTTTAATTTATGTTTACTTTCTTGACACTACCCCAATTCTAGGAGTTAGTACTATTTGGGACAAGATGATCCCTAGAGATTGTCAAGAGTCAGCCTTCTATTGGCTCTAATCACTTCCTCAAATAAATATCTTTATGAGATCTATGGATGTAATAGCACAAAGTCTCATAGTAGTTGATTCCATATTCATGGAAAGCAGGTAATGTAAAATTTTCTAAAACTACTTCTCATTCTCCCTATTCCTTTTGAGATTTTCAAATAGGCAAAAATAGAACTATAACTGAGTACTTCAAAGTGACCATTGGCCCTTGATGAGTGGAATTCACCCATGCTATCACTAGAATAAATCACTTTTATAAAGTGACACCTTGTTGCCATTCAGAGCACACCATTAAATTATGGACTCTGTGGGGCATCACCTGAGGGGGCTAATTACTTTTCCCAAAACCCAATTATCTTACCACATTAAGAAGTGTTTTACTTTAGCAATTAGATGTTTTAGATTTGTGGGTAAAAATTCCATTATTTATATGGAAGTTTCTATCATTTACAGACAAATTTTATGGGAGAAGTAGGTCATCTAGAGATACATAGAACAGAATGTTTCTAACTTTTTACCACTAACAGTAATAAAATTTCAATAAAAAGAAACAAAACTCACCAAACTGAAGAACAGTGACATGAATATCAGCTTCAACCACTTAGGAACTGGAGAAAAAAAATCTGGAATGCATTAACACAAAAACCTGTACATAGTTCATGCTTAATCAAAATGTGTGATTTGAAATTGAATTGACTTCAATTAATTCATGGTTGAGTTTATCTATGATATAGCTGTCTCAGTGAAACAATCATGCCATGAAAATGTCCAAATTAAAGGAGTCTTTTTAATAGCTGAAGACCAAGGACAAGCTCTCACTCCCATTTTCCTTGGAACCGATAAAGCAGAGAAGTCTGGTTTTTCAAGGGGAAAACCACACAATAGAATGTCATGATCTCTTCTTGGAGCAAACACAGGGGTACAGAAGCAAATTGCAAGTTAGATTAAAATCCAATTTTGGGGATCCAGCAAGAAATTCCTATCTTTATGGTTAGAGTCGCAGTATAACAGGTCCTGTCCTTTGTTCTTAACCACAAGGTAAGCTAGGTGCTGGTTAACTTAGCACTTTGAACAAGCAGTCTGGGGAGGAAAAGGGGTAAAGTTCAGGCGCAGGCTATTGCGGGGCGGGGGGGGGGTTCTGGTTAACTCGCTTACTTCAGTCTAATGAGACATTTCTTTGAAACTGTATTTCTTTGAACAGTTATAGTTTAGCTACCAGAAGTCTATAAAGTCAAGCTTGTTTTATTAATTTTGTGTTAATATTGATTTCTATCAACCTTGTTATTATGAAAATATTCAAGCATAAATAAAAGTAGAAGAAATTGTAGAATGGATTCAATTATGAATCAGCCAGCTTCAACAGTTATAAACACATCATCAACCTTGTTTTATCTGTATTTCTCCACCCAATGTCCCTTGGTAGTTATTATTTTTGGACATATTTATTGAGGGATAACTTACCTACTATAAAATTTACCCACTGTACTACCTAATTCAATAATTTTTAGTAAATTTATAGAGTTCCGCAATGATCACACAATACTAATTTTACAACATTTCTATTCTCCACCCAGAAAGTTCCCTTATGTTTATTTTGAAATCTCTCTTTCAACCCCAGACCCAGGCATCCACAATCTGCTGTCTCTATAGATTTGCCTTTTCTGGACATTTTATATAAATGGAATCACACAATATGTAGAATTTTACATCTAGTGTTTTTTTTAATAAGCATAATATTTTTGAGATTCATCCACTTTGTAGCATGTATGAAGTTTGTTTTCTTCTCATTCCCAAAAAGTCTCCCATTATATAGTATATACAGGAATATACTGCATCTTGCTCATTCACCCATTGATTTTTTACTTGTTTCCAGTTTGGGGCTGTTATGGAATAATACTCCCTCAAACATTCACATACAATTTATTTGTGGGCATATGTTTTCATTTCTCTTCTAGACACCTAAAAGTGGAATTACTGGATATGGTAAGAATGCATTTAACTTTTTAAGAAATGGCCAATCTGTTTTCCAAAGTAGCTGTACCATTTATAGCCACCTATTATCACTTACAGCCTAAAATTTCATATATAGTATTTTTGTTCACAATTTAATATTCTCTAATTTTCCTTGAGAATTCTTCTTTCATCAATGTGTAATTTAAAAGTGTGTTTTCTTACATTTCCAAATAAATATTTGGATAATGCCAAAATTTCATTCTATTAATTTCTAACTTAATCATATTTTAGGATTCAAGTCATCTTAAATGTATTAAAACTTGTTTTATGACTTGGTGTATAATCTCTTCTGAAGAATGTTTCATGCACATTTTTTTAAAAATGTATATTCTGTTCTTGTTGCATAGAAGATTCTGTAAATATTAGTTACTACAAGTTGATTGACAATTTTGTTCAAATTTTATAAATCCTTGCTAATTTCACTTCTCCTTTAATTCAATTTTTGTCTCTATGAATTTTGATGCTTTGATAGTTGTATATACATTTGTCATTGTCATATCTTCCTGATGAATTGACCTTTTTATCATAAAAATATATATCACTTTATCTTGTAACTTGTTTTAAAGTCATTATATCTTTATTATTATATAGTCATTGTATCTTTATTATTACAGTCTATATTAACATATTTATATATTAATAATAACCAACTCTGTATGGTTATTACATACATATTATATGTTACATCTTTTACTTTCAACTTATTTGTGTTTTTAAATATGTAGACAACATATAGTTGGGTTGTTTTTATTTTTACATCCAGTTTGATAGCTGTCTCTTCTTTTGGCTTGTTTAATTCATTCAAATTAATGTAGTTTATTGTAATGCATTAGATGCCTATTGATTATTTAGGATATTTATATAAAATGTAATCATACATTTCATTATAGATTTAAAATCCCAAATAAAACATGGGATTTTTCATTGGCTATTTTGCTTTCTATATGTCTCATTTTTTATTGTTGTTGTTCTTCTTCTTCTTCTTCTATTCCAGGTTTTTTGTTAAGTAAATAATTTTAATATATTATTTAAATTTCTTTCCAGTTATTTTATTACAATGTGGAGGTTTTTTATTGGCCATTTTGCTACTTGCTTTCTATATGTTTCATGTCTTTTTGTTCCTTTATTCTTCTTTCAGTTAAATAAATAATTCTAGTACATTATTTAAATTCCTTTTTAGCTATTTTACTATTTTAAAATGCATCTGTGATGGTCAGTCTTGATTGTCAACTTCATTGGATGGAGAAACATCTAAGAAATCGGCAGGGCACATTCTGGGTGCAGCTGTGAGGATCTTTCCAGAGATGATCCGCATATGGGTCAGAAAACCGATGAGACACACCATGAATGTGGGCGGCCTCGTCTCGCAGAGTTGGTGCTGGGGATGAAACAAAAGCAAAAGGAGGAGTCTGATCCGCATGAGCTCTCTGGCTCCCTTTCTTCCTCCTGCTTCCTGGCTGCAGCTTTCTTCTGCCACCCCATTACACTGTGATGTTTCTGTCTTACTATAGGCCTAAAGCAATGGAGCCAACAGACCACGGACTGAAACTGTGACCCAACATAAACCTTTCTTCTTTTAAATTGCTTTTCCCAGTTATTTTGTCATAGTGACATACAGCCAACTAAAAACATCATCTTATATTGTTAGCACATTAATATTAACATTTCTGAAAAAAATCTTACAATTATACTCCAATATAGCCCATTCTTCCTCCTTTTGTACTATTAATGTCATATATATTAAATTCATATATATTATAAACCAAAAAATAACCTGTTATAATTAGTATTTTATGCAATCTTTTTTTTTTAAAAGAAGTCAAGAGGAGAAATGAAAATGGCACGTTTATACAGTATTTTACATTAACCTATATATTTACCTCTTCTAGTGCCATTCATTTCCTGCTGATTTAGGTTATCTGATATCATTTTCTTTTTCTCCTGAAAGACTTCCTTTGGTATTTCTGTGACCCAGCCCTGCAGATAAGAGGTAACACATTTTCTTGATCTTTATTTTTGTCTCCATATTGCTTTATTTCCCCCTTCTTTTTGAAGGATAGTTCTACTGAACATATAATCATTTTTTGGATTTATTAGCTTATGGGATTTTTTAGTATTTCAAAATATATTTTTAATTTTTTATCAACATAATAATGGTACATATTTATGAGACACAATACATGTATACGTTAGGTGTTGATCAAATCAGGGTAATTATTGTATCTGTCACCTTAAACTTTTACCACTTCTTTTTGATGACTCCATTCAAAATCCTATCTTGAGATATACAATGCATTAGTGTTAACTATGTTCACTCTACTCTGCCATAGGAGACTTGGAACTTACTCCTGCTACCTAACTGCAACATTTTTCTCATTGACAGAACTCCTTCTACACCCTCCCAGCCTCTACTCTCCCCGGTCTCTGGTAACCACTGTTCTATTCTCAGTTTCTATGAGATCACCATTTTTAGGTTCCACAGATGAGTGAGAGTATTTCCCTTTTAGGACTTGAATATTTCACTTCATTTCTTTCCAAACTCCTTTTTTTTTAATGGCAAGTCAAACAGCTCTCAATCATATTGTTGGTTTTCTCTATAGGATGAGTCAGTTTTTTATATGCTATGGCCAAGATTTTCTCTTTGCTTTGGTTGGTTTTCAAAAGCTTGATTATGATTTTCTAGCTGCAGCTCTCTGTGTCCATCCTACTTGGAGCTCTTTGGACTTCTTGGATTGGTTGATTAATGTTTTTAGTCAAATGTGGGAATTTGGGGCCATTATTCCTTCAAATATTTTAATATAGACCCCCTCTTTCAGGACCTTCTGAAGCTTCCATTGCACCTCTTATCTGCAGGGCTGTGTCCACTCCAAGACCTTAAGTGGATGCTGGGAGCTGGAGGTAGTACAACCCCTAAATTTACTTTTTTTTCCCTATATGTACATACCTATGATAAAGTTCAATTTATAAATTAGGCAACAGTGAGATTAACAGCAATAATAAAAGATGAAATAATTATAGCAATATATTGTAATGAAAGTTATTTAAATGAGCTCTTTATGAGCATTAAATTTATGATCTATTTATTTCTGGAATTTCCTATTTAGTATTTTTGGACCATGGTGGACCATGAGTAACTGACTCTGTGGAAAGTGAAATGGTGGGTAGCAGGTGCTGTCAGTGCTCTTGAGGTTGTCCCACAAATCCCTCCTTTTTTTCATGTGCTTTCTTTTTTGTGACTTTCCATTAGTGATTTCTACTGATCCATCTTCCAATTCACTTATTCTTTTTTCTACTTTAAATTGACTAATGAGACCCCCAAACTGGAGAGAAAATGGGGGCTGCTCCAGGCAAGAATGTCTCAGATGATTCTTATTCACATTTTAGTGTTTCTTCATGATTAATTGCTTGTCAATATTTATGACTTCAACAAATTCCAGAGAACTAAAATAGTGTTTTTGTTTTAGCTACTGCTTTTTGAGAAGTACTGAAGTTCTCACCCCACAGTACTGTAAGTCCTGCCTCTGTGTTCTTGTATTAGTTTTGTAAGTCTGCTGTAAAAACTTATCACCAAGTTAGTGGTTTAACATCACAGAAATTGATTCTTGCATGCTTCTCCAGGTTGAAAATATGTAGTCATGGTAACATTAAAGCTATAGTAGACCTGGAAGGAGGCTCACCCGCCGCCATTCCATGCTCCTAGGGCAGAGAAGGTGAGCCACATGGGCACCAGAAGCATCCCCCCCCCCGGCCCCGTGGAAATGAGAAGACACATAAACAAGCCTCAAAAACAGATTTCCAGGTCACCTACAGCAACCCCAAAGGGAAATGAGATGGAACAATCTGGCACTCAACCACCTGGACTCTCTGAACTGGCAACAAGAGGATCTGGGAGAAATGAAATCAGAAATAATTTCTCAGATAACAGCAAAGATTGTGCTTATAGTGCAAGACATGATTAATAAATCTAGAGGGGACACAGATAAAAAAATAGAGGATCTGAGGAACATGATGGAATGCCAACATAGGAAACAAATGGAGTCCGTAAAACAGATGCAAAAAGATTTCCAGGAGATTAAAAACTCCATCAAAAGTCTGCACAGAAGAATGAACCAATGTGAGGATAGAATTTCAGATATAGAAGATAAGATTGCAATTAGTGACCAGGAAAAGAAAAATTGCTTTAAAATTGTAAGGGAACACGAGAAATCAATCCAGCAGCTGCTAGACATTAAAGCTATAGTCCCTCTAAAGCCTACAGGGAGGAATTGTTTTTTGTCTCCTCTGGCTTCAAGAGGCTCTCAGTATTTCTTGGCCTGTGGTGGCATAGCTCCAATGTCTGTCTTTACGTGGTTTTCTCTATGTGTCTCTTTGTATCCTCTCCACTTCTTGAAAGGACAATAGTGATAGAACTAGGAGCCTACTCTAAATCCAATACAATTTTATTTCAAGATCCTTTATTATATCTGCAACAGCCTTCTTTCCAAATAAAGACACATTCTGAGGTTTCAAATGGACATGTATTTGGGAATGATACTTTTCAGCCCACTACACTTGCCACAATGAATTTTGAAGCTTATACTTGTATGTGCATCTACATAAGGCCAGCTCATTATTTACATGTACTTGAGTATTTATATTACCATAGTCTCACAGACATATAACAATGCTTTGACTATTCTCTTGCAATTTCTGTGCCTCAATATTTTAACTTTCAACAAAAATTAGGACTTAATTAAAAATAGCACCCTCCTACAGTTTTTCCAAAGATTAAATTAAATATTTTCAATTAAATATTTCCAGCAAAAGTTTTTGTTGCATTTAAAACAATGAAGTGCCAAGTAAATATGTGTTTTATGACATTACATTGATATTTATTGATGATTTAATAGGGGTTTAAAACAAATAAAATGCATCAGTTAAGTCCCCAACATGTTTAGATAATATATTCTACTAGTATCAAACAAGATATGTTTGCTTTATAGAAAACTAATTACTGTCATTTATACATCAGCAGTAACTGTTGAAGTGCTTAGCTCCAAAGCAACAGAAGTCACTGGAGTTGTCCATTTTTACACCAAAGTATCAAAATATAACTCAGCAATGCACCTGAACTTAAACTCCACCAAAGATACTTCCAATTAGACCATTTGCCTCTATAGTTTCTCAACTCCCACTTTCATGGCAAAGGAGGAAATCATATATAGAATTACACTGGGTTAAATGCTTTCTTTTAAAGAACATTTTACCTTTTATTTATTTTACCTTAACAAGAGCCTGATCTTTAGTCAAGCAAATTCACATTCTGACTGACATTATTAATATGCTAAAAGTGGCTACTTCAATGACTGAACTTGTGTAAAATATATCATACAGAAAGATGTAGACTTCAGTTATTAGAAAGTCACTAGTGTTTATTTCACATAGAAGTATGGAAATTCCTATTTTAAGAAACTTTTACATATGGAGGCAATTTATTGAGGGATACTGAAGACTGTTATGTTAGAGAGCTTTCCATTAGCATGACAAATATCTGAGATAATCTACTTATAAAGAGAAAAGACTCATTTTGACTCACACTTTTGGAAGTTCTGGTTCATATTGGTTGGTCCTGTTATTTTAAGGAATGTGGTGAGGCATTGCTTCATGGTGGAAGCTCATGGCAGAGAAAAACCCACCCACCTTGTTGCTGGAAGCAAAAGAAAAGGAGAGGCTAGCAACTCACTCTCTCTTCCAAGGGCACACCCCCAAGTATCTCCCACTAGATCCCACTTCTTAAAGGATCCCAAATTTCCCTGTAACACCAAACATGGGACCAATCCTTTAACACATGAGCCCTTAGGGGACATTCCAGACCTAAACAAGAGCACTCTCTTTTAGTAAATGACTCTCATTTTGTGTCATAGATTTGGAAGTAGGTAGATCTAACCATCTGTACTAAGTTTACAAAAATTTTGTCCAAACTTTTACATATTTTTTTTTAATTTTTAAAATTTTTTTGGTACCAGGGATTGAACTCAGAACCTTGCATTTGCAAGGCAGGTGGCAGCACCACTGAGCTAAATCCCCGGTCCTTTTGTCCAAATTTTTAATGAAGAAGCAAGACATTTTCTCAAAAATCTTCAATCTTTGAGGGTTATCATTTCCTCTGTCTAGTAGTACATACAACTCTTTTTATCCCAAGCTGCTTTAACACAGCAAGTAGTCACAGAAATCTAATAAGCTTTAAAATGGTTTTATTCCTTCCCAACAAACTCCCACAACTAAATAATAGAAACAAAAAGGATTTTTGTTTATTTTATCAGACATTTTTATCTACATTCTTTCAATGTAGATAGATAGGACTTATCATTATACTGATATAAACATAAATAATAATATATTCATTCTATTCATCGAATCAATTTATAGCTTTATACAGCTGTGGTATTTTCACATCATTTATTTCTTCTTAAAAATAGGCTTTGAGGACTGGGGATTTAGCTCAGTGGTGCCACTGCCCACCTTGCAAGTGCAAGGCCCCGAGTTCGATCCCTGGTACAAAAAAAAAAAAGGCTTTGAAATCCAAAGGGAAAACATTATCATCTTCATTTTAAAGATCAAGAACTGAATGAAACCCAGAATAGCTCAGCAACCTGTCTGAAGTCAGATAATGAGTGGCAAAATGGAAATATAGACTCAGAACCCTGAATTGCCATAAAACTTTGAAAGTTGTTATTTAATAGTTGAACAATATGACTCTGAGTGCCATTACTCATATTTGTTCCTAAAGTACAGATATACACTTTTTTTTTTTTTTTTTTTTTTTTTTTTGGTACCAGGGGTTGAACTTGGGACCTTGTGCTTTTGAGGCAGGCGCCAGAATCACTGAGCTAAATCCCCAGCCCCTACACTTCTTAATCCTAATAAAACACATTTTAGACTGTTCATTAAGGTCATTGAGGGCCCTCCACTGCATCTGGATTGGCTTAGAGTCTAGGGGAAAAAAGTGCCAAAAAGAATTATTGTGCAGCCACTGAGAGCTACAGATTCAAAGAATGCACAGCTGTTACTGCTTCTGCCCAATAGGTCCACAGGGTGGAGTTGGCTTTCTTGATAGAGTCATTACAGTTTCCCCAGTGACTCCTGACTACCATTATTAGACAAGAGCTTGAAGACAACTAAATGCATTTCTTTTCACCCAGAGTGCTATTTTTCTCCCCTGTAAATCTTAAAAAACATAAAGTCTACTGAAAGGACTTACTATGATTGACACAAATAATTGGGTCCATGTGCTTAATGTGACGAAAAAGGTAATAAAAAGGAAGTCAAATACTTAGGTGGAAAGGAAGAAATTGGGACCGTGAGGTCGTCAGACAGAAAATTGATTTCTTTTGAAATTCTTATAATATAGTACTTAATGATATGTTCTTTCTGACTTTTGAGGAAATTGAAAATGTAGACAGCCATTTAGCTGATATCACAGCAAGACATGTTTTATATTTTTACTGCCTTACTACTAGAATAACCTTTATTTGTAAAAAAGTGATGAATCCTTTTGTTCTTTCCCTAATAACATTAGCTTTGGTGCTCTTCAGAACTATCAGTGGGCCCTATAGTATGTAAGTCCCTGGAGCTCCAAGTACATCATATTCTTCAAGCTACTGAAAAAGTTCATGATAATTTAACTTGGAGATTTCTGACTTGGAGCCTATCTCACTGGAAGCACAGTTTGTTTAAGTCAGTTCTACTGACCACAAAAACCATCACCAACCCTTGCTGCTAGGGCCTCCTGCACCCTGAGGTGCATCCCTGGAAACAGTTATTTGTATGCATTATAGTTAATTTACTTCTTAAATGGTGTGAAAAATATCCTTCTGATGTGTAATTTTATCTGTTGAGTCTGACAACCAAGAAGATTCTTCATGAGAGGAACCACCTTTAGGATATGTATGTATGATAAAAATGGTCATGGGAGGCATATTTGGCATGAAAATTATGATGCTGCAGTGGCAGGCTTTCAGCCAGTCATCTTCTTGGCCACTTTCCTCTCACTGGAATGAGGAAGTGGAGGGTAGCAGAGACTTCATATGGGGAAAAGGTAGAGCTGACTTGCCAGATGTTTTAGAGCCAGCCCCACTTCAGCTCCACAAAACAGGCAAGGGAGTGACTGTATCTATGGCTCTAGCATAGCACTCACCATGCATTTACCCTGTGTTTTTGCTCCTGTCAATGTGTCCAGAGCGAGCAAGCACTTGTCTAATTAATCTTTATATTCCCCAAAATATACAGGACAGCTGCTCCATGGAATATTCCCATACCTCCTAGTCCCAGCACCCAGAAGGAAGCTCCCCCCCACCATTCCACACTCCTAGGGCAGAGAAGATGAGCAACGCGGGCACCAGAAGCATCCCCCCCACCCCCGTAGAAAGGAGAAAACATGTAAACAAGCTTCAAAAACAGATTTCCAGACCATCTACAGCAACCCCAAAGGGAAATGAGATGGAACAATCTGATACTCAACCACCTGGACTCTCTGAACTGACAACAAAAGAGGATCTGAGAAAAATGAAATCAGAAATAATTACTCAGATAATAGCAAAGATTGTGCTCATAGTGCAAGACATGATTAATAAATCTGGAGAGAACACAGATTAAAAAAAATAGATGGCCTGAGGAACATAATGGAATCCCAACATAGGAAACAAACAGAATCCATAAAGCCGATGCAAACAGATTTCCAGGAGATTAAAAACTCCATTGAAAGTCTGTGCAGCAGAATGAACTAATGAGAGGATAGAATTTCAGATATAGAAGAAAAGATTGCAATTAGTGACCAGGAAAAGAAAAGTTGCTTTAAAATTCTAAGGGAACATAAGAAATCAATCCAGCAACTGCTAGACAATGCAAAGAAGAGTAACATAAGACTGACTGGAGTCAATGAAGAAAGAGCAGAGAGTGCAGATGACATAAAAAAAAACGGTTCACAGAAGTGATGGCAGAAAACTTCCCAAGCACAGGAAAAGAACTTGACATACAGATAAGCAAGGCACATAGGACTCCAGCTAGGCTTCATCAAAAAAAATCTACACATAGGCATATAATAGGATTCCAGAAACCCAACAGAAGAACAAAATTCTACAAGCAGTGAGAGAAAAGAAACAAATCACATACAAAGGAAAGCCTATCAGAATCACAGCAGACTTCTCAATGCAAACCCTCAAGGCAAGAAGAGCTTGGAGTAATATATTTCAAGCCCTAAAGGAAAACAGCGTCCAACCCAGATTGATGGACCCTGCAAAACTGTCTTTCAAAATGGATGGAGAAATAAGATACTTTCATGATAAAGAGCACCTTAGGAACTTCATGAATACCAAACCAGCACTCCAAAAAATTTTAGACAATATCCTAGGAAAAGACAATGAGGATCACAACCCCAGAAAGCCCAGCAGAATTAATCCATTGGGCGTGACAAATTAAATGCAAAGAGGGAGAATCCAACAAAAAGTCATGACAAGGCTTTTAAAACTTTTAACTTCATCTCCCTAATGGGTGTATAATTCAATCTTGTTATTGTACTGATTAGTATTTTTCTGATTCTACTGTTGCTCACCTTTCCTTGTGCTGTACTGGCTATTTATCATCTTCTTATGCCTACTTTTTAATTGGGTTATCTATTAATGAGCTGTAAGGGTTCTTTGTATATTCTGGTCATAGGTTATATGCATTGTAAATATGGTCTGTTTAAGGACTACTTTTCATTTTAATGATGTCATTTAAAGTTCTAAATTTTGATGGAATCTCATTTATCAATTTTTTTCTTTTATACATCATGTTTTTTGTATCCTAGCTAGTTTTTGCCTACCCTAAATTCATAAACATTTTCCCTTATAATTTCTTCTTAAAGTTTTATAACTTTAGGCTTTCATACTTAGGTTCATAGATTCCTTCAAGTTATTTTTATGTGTGGAAATAAAGGGTTGAGGTTAATTTTCTATATACGGATACCAGGTGTTCTAGTGACATTTGCTGAAAACACTGTTTTCCTCGGCTCTTGAGTTTATATTCTATAAAATGTTAATGTTAAATAATCTTTCAAAACTCAGTGGACCATCTACATGTGGTTCTATTTCTAGATTCTCTGTTTTATTCAAATGATCTATATGTCTTTCCTTACACCAACACTGCCTTGATTACTGTAGCCTTAGAAGAAGTCTTAAAATTAGGTACTAAACATCTTCCAACACTGTTTTTTGTTTTTGTGTTACTTTTCTAGGTCCTTTGTACTTCTACATAACTTTTAAATTTCAATATCCAATTCTTCATTTATAGCAAGTATACACAGACCTGAATTTTTATATATACCTTGTGTTTTCTAATCCTGCTAAATTCAAATACAAGTTCTAGGGGCTCCTAGAGATTTCTTAATATTTTCTCTGGAGATGATCATTTCATCTACATATACAGATTTTGCTTCTACCTTGCCAATCCTATCCTAATTGTGTCATTTTATTGCCAGACTATTTTGGTGGGGACTAGGTTTCAAAGTTTAATAGACAGATAAAGAGTAAGCATATCTGCCCTTGTTCCCCACCTTAAGGAGAAAGCATTGTATCTTCTCCATTCATATAAGGTGTTCTCTCTGGAAGTATGGAGTACATGTCTTTAATCTGTTAAGAAGGTTCTGTTCTACTTCTAGTCTCCTGATAGCTTTTACCATGAACAGCTGTAGAATTTAGTCCAATACTTTTGCTCCAACTGGTGACAGGTTCATATGGCTTTTTCCTTTCCTCTGTTAAAATGATGACTTTTGGGGGTGAATTTTCCAATGCTAAACCAACACTGCCATCCCTATAATAAAACCACTTTCTACATCCTGCCAGATCTGACTTCTAATAGTTTGTTTTGTTAAACAAATTTCTATCTATGTTCATACATTTTCTTCTATTATCTTTATCCAGTTTTAGGATTAGCACAATGTTGAGCTCCTAAAATGAGGGGAGAAGTGTTCCTTCTTTTTTCTGCTTTAACTGTTTAATATAATTTATCAGTTTAAATGTATATGAGCCTGTTGTTGTCATATAGGTAGGTTTTCAAGCTAGGAATATACTTTCTTCAATAGGTGCTATTCAAATTTTATATTTCCTCCAGAGTTAGTTTCATTAATTTGTCTTCCAAGGTACTTCTTAGAAGTTGTCAAATGTATTTCAAAACAGATTTTTGTAATATGCTTTCTATATCCTTTAAAATTCTGTAAAATCTGTGGTAATGTCTCCTAGATCTTGATATTGTAATTTTAAAAATGTATAATTGATATTGTGTAATAGGAAGTAAAGGTCTAAAGGAGCAGGGGAAGTTGCAGAGATAGAAGAAAGGAAAAAAGGGAAAAGAAAAAATATGAGAAAAGGAAAAAAAATGGAAACAAAATCTTTGCAAATAGGGAAGGGTGGAGGGGGTGAAGGGAGGGCAGGGGAAGGGGAAAAAAAACATAAGAACCAAGATACTCATGTAATGGTACAAGATCCCAATGATGTATGTAACTGTATTTTATACCAAAAATGTACCAATAAACTTAATGGGGAAAATAAAAAAAAAAAAAGAATATTCTCATACCTGTAGAAACAGAATGCACAGACAGAGACAGACAGACAGAGAGACAGAGAAACAGAGACAGAGAGACAGAGACAGAGAAAGAGGAGCAAAGGACTCTATTACTGATGAAGTGTGTGTTCCTCTTTGGTCCCCAAAAGACAAGTATTTCCTAGAATTGTTTCAGCCTACCATAGCTCTTAATTTTATAACTCAGAAGTCCATATATTCAGTTGTCTTGGGGTTTTCACTACATTTCCACAATTTTTAACTAGAAAAAGGGGCAAGATAGGAAACTACATTTTATTTCTACAAGTGTTTATAGAAAGTCACCTGGATTGTATACTGTGCTCTTAGTATAGAGATTCATTCACTCAAGCACAAATAAATTTAGCAAATATCTGTTGTACACTTAGTATGTATGTGTTATGATCCACTCCTTGCGTGGGGAACACAGCAATTAACAAAATGAAGTCCCTGTCCTCTTCTCCATGCATTATTTCTGGAAGTGACACATGTTGGAGTGGGTAAGATGTCGATGTGCCTGCTACAGCCTTGGCTTTCTTCCTTCTGCAGGTCCATCAGACAATGGGGTTGTGTGTTGAAGTGGCAGCGCCTCCTTAGCTTTGGCCCCTAGTGACTCCAGGGGAAAAGCTCTCTACTACCTTCACTGTATCTCTACCTTACCCCCTACCATAGGAACATCTGGCCTGAATGTTAATGTGGCCAATAAATATGTGTTTACTAAGTTGGCCCCTGAAATCTGAAGGTTCACACATTACAGCAACTTCCACCCAGCCAGGAAAACTCCTTTGAGATTTAGCTCTGGTATTATCTTCTCCAATAAGTTTTTCCTAACCACTCCATCCTTCCACTTGCCATGAGTTTTAGTGTTCCTTCTAACACACCTACATTTCATTTACCAGTTGTATGTTGTTTACATTTACGTGCGTATATCTTTTCTTCAATAAAATTTAAACTCCTTGGGAGAATAAATTATATTTTATTTTGTTTGCCTCTCTGGAGCTTAGAGCAAAAACTGACACATAACAGTACAGAAGAAATGTTAGTGTAAAATATATATTATGCTTGAGGACACAGTTTAGATTACATTTGACTGGAAAAGGTATTTGAAAATTTAGAGGTATATACCTTACTCTGAAAATTGGGAAATGCTGCATTAACATGAAACTTGAAAATAACAATTGGTTAAATATTTCTTAAAAGTATGAAGCTCTGTGTAAATTTTGGAGGCCAAGACTGAAAAAATATCAGTAGGATTTATCAATTCATCTAGTCATACTTGTACTATTATGAACATACAACTTGCAGCAAGGATCGCTGCATTTCCAAATAACGACTTAAAGAAGTCTTGGGCTTCTAGGAAGTACCCAACTATGGCATCTTTGAAGTTAAAAAAAAAAAAAACAGCTTCTACTACATCTGCTAACTTAATCACCTTGGGTAAATTATATTCCCTGTCTGAGCATTAGTTTCTTCTGTAAAAATATATTTCACTCACCATATAATTGGTAGGATTAATGAAATAGCATACATGAAAGCTCCTGACATTCAGAAGTAAATCAATAAATATGAGATTCTTTTTCTTCACTCTACAGTACAAATTGCTTACTCAGAATGTAAATTAGTGATATTTGCAACATTTATCTGTCTAGATTTCAAAAAAGCACATTGATTTAGTAAGACATGTTTTGGAATATACATATATTTATGTGCTACTGTTTTATGGATATATGTCATGTTCCATATATTTGTAAGGCAGTTATTTAAGCCTAAAATAACTATTATCTGCAAAAATGTATAAATATATAAAAGCTACCACAATGTACTATACTGTATCTCCTAATATTTGCTAACAGATGGAATTTAGTGGTTTAACATAACAATTTATTTAACTCATGATTCTTTGAGTCAGGAGTTTGGGTTGTGTGATTCTTTGGCTGACTTCAGCTGTGTCCACACACTGCTGGTTAACTGGACATCTTTGCTTCTGGGGACAATGGGGGTAACTGGGGCTGATGTCTCTGATCATCTAGTAGGTTCACATAGTAGCCTAGCATTCCAAGAACAGCAAAAGAGTAAGCCCAATGTGCACAAACACTTCAATGCTTTCTTTGGGTCAGGTTTACTAATAACCCATTAGTCAAAACAAGTCAGGTGACCAATCCAGATTCAAAGAGTAGACAAATGGACTCCATCTCTGGAAGGGATGGGAAAAAGAAGTGATCATTTTTTTAATGTACTACACATACTCATCAAATTGCAGTAAAACTGCAACCACAGAGGAACAGTGGGATAGCTGTGATATCACTGACCAATAATTTATACTCCATCTCTCTACAAGCACTACAGCAAATGTCTCAGATTGGCTCTCCCAGAAGGCTAAGAAGGAGACTCTTGAGCTGTGACTTATTGAGGGAGCACTGTCAAAAGGCCTATGAATAAATGAAGATACAGGGTAGAGGAGGAAGCTAAGCAAAGATGTGGTTTTATTTACAGCTTAGCAGCCTGATCCCATGGAGAGGTCAAGCATATGAATGGTACCACAGTTGCCACACTTGTCTTGACTTGAGGCCACAGTGCCATTCCTGCCTCCAAACTGCATCAATCAGCCATGGAGATGTTAAGCAAATAATATGCGTACCCATCTTGATCTGAAAGACAGGCATCTCCACTTGAATATTTTCATCCCAACACCCAGCCCTGGAAACTTTTGATTCTGATTCTTTAACTGAGAATTGATTCTTGTATAGAACTGCATTTGCTAGGCCGGGGATTTAGCTCAGTGGTTCTGCTGCCTGCCTCACAAGCACAAGGACCTGAGTTCGATCCCTGGTACCCGCCCCCCCAAAAAAAGAACTGCATTTGCCCCTCAGGACAGCTTTACTTTTGCAAACATTTTTCTAATCAGGTGACAGGGTTTCTCAGCCTTTTATATTGGTTGGTATTTTTCACGTAGCTGCCAAATTTCTTTTTTATTATTCAATACATAGAAATATTATATAAGCACAAAAGAAAATTTAAATATGCACTTGTAAACCAACACATGTGAGGAGTATTCCTTTCTAGATGGATACCCTGGAAAGTTCAGAGTTTGGTATAGGAAAGAAGGAAAAGAATGCAGAGTTCATGTTCTCCAGTGGCAGGTTTATGGTAAGAAAAGGGAGCAACTAAAAGAAGGAGAGAAGTGGCAACTGCCATCTGGAGAGCACCTTCATGTAAAGACCATAAATGTAATATTTTGTGCAATGTTCTTTAACTTCCTAGTTTGACCTTCAAAAAATATCTTACTGCTCTAACTGCTTTGAGGGCCCATTAGGGGTAGGAGGTGGAAGAGCATGCAGTGAGCATGAGAGGATAGCAGTCAAGATGGGACAAGTGTCTAAATCAAGGGCTGGCAAGAGCAACACCAAATGTAAATGCAAGAGCAGCCAGGGATATTCGAGTTAAGCACACAGGAAGAAAATCCAAATCACCCTTTTTCATTGACTCCAAGTTCTCTACTACCGTTGTGGTCTATATGCTTTCCAACTACATTCATGTCTAGCCAGAAAATAAGATATAGTGGCCCAAAGACCACCCAAATGGTGGTCTGGATGGGAGAATAAAACATAGTTCTAGAGTTGGAATATGTGACTTAAAAATTGGTACCAGAAATGGGTGTTGCTATAAAATCACAGATAAAGAAAAGCTTTGGAAATGGTTGATGGGTGGAGAGTGAGAATATTTGAAGATGCATGTCAGAAAATGTCTAGATTGTCATGAATAGAGCAATGGGGGCGATTCTAGTGAGAGAATTGAAGGAGAGCACTATGAGCCTAAAGCTTCTTAGAGATGACCTAAGTAGTAATGATCAGAATGTTGGCAGAGATATGGATATTAAAAGCCATTGTGATGAGACAGTAGAAGAAAATAAGGAAAATCTTACTGAAACTTGGAAGAAAGGTTATCCTTATTATAAAGTAACAAAAACTTGACTGAATTGTCTCAGTATTCTAGAGCTTGATGGAAAGCAGAACTTGGGAGTGATGGAGTAGATATTTGGGGGAATAAATCTCTAAGGACAGTATTCATGGTGCTGCATGACTTCTCTTGCCTGCCTATAGTAATATGTAAAAAGAAAAGAATTAGTGATGTAGTTTATAATAAAAAAGGAAGCAGAACTTAAAGATTTAGAAAATTTTCAGCCTGGCTTTGTAAAACTTAAGAAAGTATATTTGGGATAGAATATCAAGGGGGTACTCAAGAGGCTGTTTGATAAGATTAGCATGACTAGAAGGAAGCCAGATGCTGTTCATTGGGACAATGACCCCAAGGGCATTTCTGGGGTCTTTGTGGAAACACCACCCAACACAGGCCCAGTGTGTTGGGACTTTGAGAGTGGGGTGGTTTGAAAGGAAGGTCCCACAGCATCTGTGGACTTAGTTCTCAGGCTCGCTTCAAGTGGCACAGTGCTCCTTGGCCGTCCCATCTGTGGCTCAGGTGGGCCCAATTTAGGAAGGCACAGGCTGTAAACCACAAGTGGTGCCAGTTCCACAGACAGGCCGAATGTAAGAGCTGGGAGAGGAGGGAGACCACCTCCACCCAAATGTCAAAGGATGCTTTAAGGAGCCCTGGGGCCCAGGCATAGAATGGCTACAGCAGTGGGATTGCTACAGTGTACCCACTAGGGTAATTCCTAATGAAACCATGGGAAGCAGAGCAGGCAATGAGACCCTGGACCCTTACAGTTGGCAGCGCACAACACCAGCCTTGATGAGTCACAAGCGCTTAACCCCAACCTGTGAGAACAATAGCAGATTCAGCCTCTCCCTCGTGTCTCTGACGTTCAGACATGGAGTCAAAGAAGATTATTACCACACCTTGAGATTCTGCCCTGCCATCCCTTTCTCCTTTTCTGTTGCTTCCTTTTGGAATCACAGTGTCTGTCATATTCCTGTGGGAAGCGCACAGCTTCTTTGATTTCACAGCTCACAGCTAAAGGGGAAATTTGTCTCAGGATAAATCATACCTTGAGTCTTATCCACATCCAATTTAGATGATAGTTTGGGACTTATATTTTAAAATTCGTGATAGTGTGAATTAAGACTTTGGGGATATTGAGATGGGATGAATGTATTTTGTATGAGAAGGACTTGAATGGTGGGAGCAGAATGCTATGGCTTAAATGTGTGATTCCCTCAAAACTCACATTAAAACTTAATCCCCATTATGGTGGAACTAATAATGATGCCCTTGAGGAAGTGACTAAGTCATGAGTGATCCACCCACATGAAAATAATAGTGCCTATAAAGTGGTAGGAAGGAACTAGCTCAGGTTTATTTTTCCTTTCTACTCTCTGCCATGTGAAGCCACAGCAACAAGGCACCATCTTGGAAACAGAAAGCAACCCTCAGAACTGAGCACCATCACCTTGACCTTGGACTCCCCAGCCTCTAACGCTGTGAAAACAAATTTCTGTCCTTTATAAATAACTGAGTCTCAGATATTTTGCTATAGCAGCACAAATGGACTAAGGTACACACTCTCTGATAAGGAGAATCCACCCTGCTTTGCTCCCAATCAGTACTGCCAGGACTTCTGGAATCCCATATGGATTTCTGGGGCTGATGGCTGCAAAATTCTTCACTCTAACCTAGCAGGTGGCAAAGCCATTGTTAAATCAGTCTGGATAGCAACAAATCAAGTCACCTCATACAAAGTATAAAATTAACAAATCCAAAAGAGAATGCAGTTTAGAAATTTTCTTTTCACTAGAGTGGATGCATTAGCTTTTCATCGCTGTGGCAAAAATTCCTGGACAAAAAGCAACTGAAAAGAGGAAAGTTTTATTTTAGATCATGGTTTCAGAGGTTTCCGTCCATGGTTGGTTGTCTCCATTGCTTTTAAGCCTGTGATGAGGTGGAAATATCATGGCAGAAGGGCATAGCAAAGGAAAGCTGCTCACCTCTGGAAGCCAGGAAGAGGGAGAGGGAGGAAGAAAGAGGAGGAGGAGAAAAAGAAGATGAAGAAGAAGAAGAAGAAGAGAAGAAGAAGAAGAAGAAGAAGAAGAAGAAGAAGAAGAAGAAGAAGAAGAAGAAGAAGAAGAAGAAGAAGAAGAAGAAGAAGAAGAAGAAGAAGAAGAAGAAGAAGAGGAAGGGAGGGGGAGGGGGAGGGGAGGGGGAGGGGGGAAGGGGAAGGGGAAGGAGAAGGGGAAGGAGAAGGAGAGAGGAGAAGAGAGGAGAGGAGAGACAGAGAGACAGAGATTGAGGGTCCGTACTGTTGGGCTCCCTGCTCTATCTGCTTTTGTTCCATCCAGGCCCACAGCCTATTGAATGGTGCTGCCCACATTCAGGGCAGGTCTCCCTCCTCAATTTGCTGTCTCATATCTCAGTTGTCTCTGGAAACACCCTCAGACATACCCGGAAATGTGCTTTACTAATTTCCTGGGTGTTTCTCAATACAATCAAGCTGACAACCAAGATTAACCATCATAGGAGGTACTGTTTGGTTTTCTAGACCACTAAGTTGGCTAACAGGAGTTGTTTACACAAGGCTGCCATTTGTGTCCAGAGTGACTCAGAATCCTCAAAAAGAGATGTAAAATATAGTACTGCCACATGCTTCGGGGTCACCCATGAGATAAAGCTTATCATTCATTTCCTAATGCTTCTTACTGGTCACCCTCTCAGGGAAACATGCAGAGCAGATTAGGGTCACTCTTTCTTTCAGATATTAAAAACTTACAGTTGCAGGCACATTAACTTCTGATTGACAGAGGTGATCATGGAAGATCTAGACTCAGATCTGCCTGGGAATAAAGCTTGCACTCTTTTATCATACTATGCTGAGCTAAGGATGTTTGCCCATAGGTGGTAGGTGCCTCATCCCCCGCCCCAACCCCTTTGCTGGTTCAGTTTTTAATGTTCCCTTACCAACCTTTCCCAATCATCTAAGACTCAGGTGTCCACTTTGAAGCCCTTGACTTGAATTTCTGCAACATAAGATCTGCCCGGGCCTCTACTTTCTCATCAGGGTCTTACCTACAGCTCTTGGCCTTATCATCTCAATCTCTTCTGGTTCCTTAGAAGTTTCTCTAGGTCCTTGAGATGAGTTACACTAACCAAATTCATGCTCTCATGTTGATTCTCAGCATGCTTGGCATTTAATGCCTCTTAATCTTTTTGAATTTTGAAATGAGCCATGACTATTAATCCAAAAGAATGAGTTATTCAGCTACAACACTGTCCAATACTAATATATTACAAATGAAATGTGTGCTTTCATCCTAATCTCAATGCCCTATCCCTGCTGTTGGCAGACAGTAAAAGACATTTTTTCTAATAAAAGACACTTAGTGTTTAATAACCTAAAATTCAATTTTCTCTCTATAGTGTTTCTTCCTCCCAAAGTATCTGCCTTCTCTATCTTTCCTCCAAGGTGTGAATGCAAATAGGAATTGATGGTGTCTCTTGGCATTGGCAGGAGCCTCTGTCCCTTCTCACTGGGGCCTGCCCTCCTCTTTGTTATGTGGTTCCTGAGGTCTGAACATTCTGGTTTCTGGGGGACCCAAGTAACATCCTGACCCTTGGATCACCCCCTTTTCTGCCCATTTATAGCTGAGGAAGAGCCTCTGCTTTCTATTCTTGTCTGGAAGGAATATCTCTAGCCTTTGCCTCCTTCTGTCCTATCCCATGGTTTTGCTCTATAAATCTCACTGCTTTGATTTAATTGTAGAGAAGGCTATATTGAGAGAGAAAAAGAAAGAAAATTGAATTAATAAAATGGAAAAAAATATTCAGAAGAATTGTTTAAAAGTGTCTCAATTTTTCTCCAGGATTAGAATTAGTGCTGAGTGGCTTGTTTTGGGTCAGAAGGTCTTTGTAAGACCTTTTTGTCTTTCCCCATACATCACAAAGAAGTGGTTCAACTGCAATAATCTTTTTAAGTTAGCATTATTTCAGCCTTGTTTTTGGTCCAGGTGTAATTGAAAGCTAATAGACAGCAGCCAGCTATAATACAAAGTGCAAATATTTAAAGTCAGAACCAGTTAAAATCCTAGTCCCCATTACTTCACATAACGTGGTCCGCAGACAAATTACTCAATCTCTTTGGGTTTCAGGTAGCCTTTTAAAAGTGATATCCATCTACATCACAAGAGTGTTGTCAGTATTCAATGAAATATTCCATATGCACTACCTCACCCAGAACCAGGAAGGTAGTAAGCTTCAATATGTGTTTGCTTCCTTTCCACTACCATTTTTTCTGTATAGGATGAAGAAAGGATCCACCCCTGGGAAATGACTGAAGGTGAAGCCTGGAGGTGTTCCACTCCCTGGATCCACTGTCTTCTGCCTGGCAAACTGTACTGTTAAAAGTTCTAGCCGAGGAAGAAGAAACTAATCTGGAAGGAGTAATCCAGGTTCTCCATAGTCCAAAAGGGATGATTTCTTGCTTGTGCAGAGAACCAATAAACTTCCATCCCAAAGACAAAAGTAATTTTATGAAACTACATGAGGTTTCTCTAGAGAGGGAGATTTCACAAAGCTCCATGGTCACAGCTGTGCTGTGGAGCCCAACTACCCTGAATCAGTGCCATCAAATGAAAGGATCTCAGGATTTTCTGCTGAAGAAACATTTAAAATTCTTACAGTGCTGAGTTATTCAGGGTTCTCGAGAAGAATAGAGTGCTATGTATGTATATCATATATATTTATAAGAACATATTTATAGGACATGTCATATAAAATATTGATAGATAGGCTAGATTAGATACGATCGATTGATTGATCGATACATAGATAGAATCAGAGACAGACAGACACACACATACACACAGAGTTAATAGGAACTGGCTCACATGATCATAGGGGCCAAAAGTTCCACAGTCTGCTATATACAAGCTAGAAAATGAGGAAAGACAGACAATTCTGAATACAGACAACAGTAGAACAGGAGGCTTAGAACTGAAGTAGCAGTGGTATAGTTCTGGTCTAAGTGTAAAGTTCTGAGAACCAGCAGCACCCATGTCAGAGGACAGAAGAGGATGGGTATCCCAAGTCTGACTGGAAAGAGAACAAATTCCTCCTTCTTCTGACTTTTTGTTCTGTTCAGGTCCTGAGTGGATTGAATGATGCCCAATCACATAGCTGGGGGTGATCTTCACTCAATCAACTGATTGGAATGTGAGTCCTTTCTGGAAACATGATCATAGACACAAAAAGCAAAATATTTCACCAGTTACCTTACTATCTCTTAATCCAGTCAAATTGATGTGTAAAATTAGCCATCAGAAGTCCAATCCTTATCAATTTGAATGGTGACTCAGCATATTCAGCATCCTAGAGAACCTTGCCCCACCCCTGCAATGTATTGGCACCTAACTGGAGCCATGACTGAGTCTTCACAATGTGTTTACATCTCTCAAGCCAGCTGCTTCAGGATAGTAGGGAACATAGAAACACCAGTAAAATTCATAAGCTTGGGCCCACTGCAGCACTGCTTTTGCTATGAAGTAAGTTCCTTGATCACAGACAATGCTGGGTGGAATACCATGACTGTGGACAGGACATTCTATGATCATTTTGGCCAAAGAGCTATATCTACAGAAATATCTGTTTCGGTAAGAAGAAAATACTCTCCTTTGCATGATTGAAGCAGTTCAGTGTAATCAGCCTGTCACCAGGTAGCTGGTTGATCACCCTAGGGAACACTGACTGTATCAGTGTTGACCTCTGTGGCTGGCTTATTGGATACTCAGTAGTGGCTGTAGCCAGGTGAGCCTTAGGGAGTGCAAGCCCATGTTGTTAAGCCCATGCATATGCTCCATCTCCGCCACGTTGTTCATAAACCCACTGAGTGACTAGGGGGTGACTAAGGAAAGAGACTGACTGGTATTCTGAGAATCGATCACCCAATCTACTTGATTATTTAAATTGTTCTTTGCTTGAGAATATACTTTGGTTAGCTATTACAGGGAATGCAAATATCTTCACTTGTATTTTTACTCTTTTGCTCATATAAAGATGAATACTCACATTCCACTTCCACAAATCTGGTCATCAATTTTCTCATCATGTTTCTTCCAACTTCCTAGACACACAGCCAACTGTTTGCTGCAGCCCTTAATCAGTAACGCTATAAATCTGGCTACTCTTCCAAGTAAAGTGCACAACCAGGTGCACTGCCAAAATTTCTGACCATTGGGAGAATTTCTCTCATCACTGTCCTCCAAGGATGTTCCAGAGAAGAGCTAAAGTGCTGTGGCTGTCCATTTTCAGGTGATACCTACATATCATGCAAAACTATCTTTGGACCAGGTCCAAATCTTTTCTTCTGTCACCTGATCATTGGGAACACCTCATGAAGCCATAGGTACAGAGAAGACTGGTAGAGAGAAGACTGTAGCAAGAGTGGGAACCTGGGACATTTTGGAAATTTCTTTATGTGAGTTTCTTTATGCCTTCCAGCTCGGGCCTGATAACATATACCACTTCCATTTGATGCTGGAGAACTGATATACATGCCCAATTTGATGGCCTGAAGGTCAGATAACACTCAGCTTATGGTGGACAGCTCACGTCACAAGGTAACTTGGTGTTACATGGTTAAACACTCAGTTACTGCTGAGTCCTGGAAGCAGGCCCAAAACTATCACTCAAATGGAGAGTTGTTGTCTGTAGATGAAGGCAGAGCCTTGATCCAAAACCCTAAAGGCCTTCACTTTGATTCATCTATACCAGCCTGTCAAAGTCTCCAAAGAGCATCCCAATCTGCCCCTGCCACTTCAAGTACCATTGGATCTGCTAGAACACATAGGCCAAGTGACAAAGTAGCTTGCATGGTAGCCTGGGCCTATTGCAGGTCCTTGACATCTAGGCTACACAAAAAACTAGCAGCTTTTTGTAGTCACTCAGTAGATGGGCCAAAATAATGCATTTAAATAACAAATATGTGGTCTCAAAATTCAGCAGTTCACTGGGTGTGGTGCCTCTTTCTTGGATGTAGGATGGGAGAGTTTCAATAATTTATTACTCACTTAAGAAGGGATGTCTCCACATGCTCCATATCTCTGGACTCCTAGAAATTTCACTAGCATACAAAGACCCTAGAATTAAGTTAGATTTTTTCCATACAATTACCAATAAATTTAGAATACTTGCAACTTCTAGCTCACTAGGTGCAATCAGCAAAATCTCATCACTATAATGGTGAGAAAGGGAAGATGATCAGGAATTCTTGAGGACTAAATTACATCAAAGGGCTGGAGTTTATTTACCCCTGAGGAAGGCTGGTGAAGGTGCACTGCTGGCCTTGCCAGATGAAAGAAAACCGATTTTGGTGGCCCTAATAGAGAAGGAGGGAGAAAAGGGGATTTTCCAGGTCAGTAGCTGCATACCACATGCCAAAGGATGTGTTAATTTACTAAAGCAATGAAAATACATCTCGTACAGCAGCTGCAATTGGAATCACTACCTGGTTAGGTTTATGACAATTCATTGTCACCTTCTAAGACCTAGCTGTCTCCTGCACAGGCCAAATAGAGTAACTGAGTGAAAATATGGCACTAATCACAATTTCTGCATCTTTCAATTCCTTAAAGGTAGCCCTAATTTCTCTCCAAGGAAGTAGCATTGCTTTCAATGAACTGCTTTTCTAGATAGAAGCCATTCTAATGGCATCTACTTGGCCATTTCCGTCACAATAGCCCTCACTCTGTGGGTTAGGGCACCAATGTGGAGATCCTGTGAGTTGCTAAGTATGTATATTTCAAATATGTATTTCAGAACTTGGGAAATAACCACTGATGGGTCCAAGGACCCAAGGTCCCACTCTGTTGCACTAAAATTCCATTAGTCATCTCAATCCCAAAGACTCTACTCTGACAGAGGGCCAAAATAATATTTTGGGCCCCTGGAATCAGTATTAATTTAGGGTCAGTGTCCTTTGGTCCCTCAAAATTCTGATTATTTCTTTTTCTCCAGTGCATAGCATCCTTAGTAAGAGGCTATAGGTCCACTTGGAGAAGGCTGGGAGAAAGATTAATAGTATAACATTTCAGTATTGTACTGTGGTCCTTCCAAGGGGCCTGACCTCTCCTTCACTAGAGGTGTTCTGGGTCTTTAAAATGGCTTGAATTGGGGAACTGAATGAGGGACAATAACCACAGGTATTTATCTTTATCCTTGTATGAAGTATCTACTCTACCTAAAATCTAAGAATCATAGAAGTGGATGAGCCAAAGGGAGTTCATCAAACACTGTGTTTTGCAAGATCTTCCAACAGTTAACAACCACTCCACTTCAGGGATACATCACATATTAAGTTGCAGTGCAGCTCTGTGTGCATGTCTTCCCTCCTTTCCCATACCACAGGTTTCTGAAAGACAGAGACCTCATTTTGTTCACTGGTAATTGAGGGCACAGCATCACACTTGTAATATGGTGGGAATTTCTTACATGTTTATTGAATAAGTGAGACAAGATCAATTCAAATGATTTGCAATAGTACCAACTTCCTTGTCCTACATAGGCTACACTTGGGAGCAAAAAAAGAAATGGCATTAAAATTGCTGTTGTGTATTTATTATTACCTGCCTTATATTACATTTAGTGGCGATGAATTATTTTTCTAAAAATAAATGGCCAGAGTGAGGTGCACACCTGTAATCCCAGCACTCAAGAGGCTGAGGCAGGAGTATTGGCATGAGTTTGAGGCTAGCCTGGGGTACACAGTGAGTTCAAGGCCAGCCTGCACTGCATAGTGAGACTCTGTCTCAAAAAACCAAAAACAACAATAACAAAAAAAGTGACCAGAGCTGGGGAGTTTTTAAATGACTCTTAAAGGTAAAGGTTTGATACTAAGGACTGAGAAGCTCCATAAGGCAATTGCTCCCCTCAGTGACTGCCACCTTCAGGATTCACTTTCCATCTCCTATGCTCATGCAGTAGTCCTGGGGGACTCTCACATTGCTTGTTTAGGCCCGTTCTTCCCTCTGGGAAGAAAATGATACCAAGTTTCCAACTTTCTCTCACCCCACACTCAGGGCTTTTCTGCTCTGACCACCTTGCTGTGCCGTCTTTGATCCCAAAAGAGGTAAGTACTTGGGGGTGGGAGAGGGTGTCAGGTGTAATGAATTCTGTGTGCCGCAACACTTAAACAGTGTTAACCAAAATCACGTTGTTTGAATTTGTACACAGCTACAGCAACGGTTTGTCTTACTCATGTTAAAGTCAACTCACAGAATCATTTGAAATTTGCACTCGAGAAAAGTGATAAATACTAATTTGGGAAGTGTTTAGCCCCCACTTGATAGTACAGTCAAATACAGACTCTAGCAAAAAAAAAAAATCTGTATTGAACTATGGTAAACAGGAAGCTTTCTGTGGCATCTAGTGAGAGGGAGAATTTAGCAATTATCCAGTAAAAACAGGGGTTGTTCTCTGGCAAGACAACTTGGGATCAAAAAGAATTAAAATTGATTAATTCAAACAATTACAATAGTGGAGTATAGTTTCTCTTACTCTCCACAGAGTCAGAGGATGACACTGTTGAGATGGGCGCGTCTCTGTGTCCAGTCTGGGAACTGTAGGTATCTGACCAAGAGCATGATAGGGCACACCGCAGTCCAAGGCTGAGCAGTGGGGTGGAGCGGGAGTCAGAAAAGGAGAGTTGGAAACCTCCCAGCCTCCTATACTATGTGCTAATGGGCAAGTTACCAAGACACATTGGGCCTTGGCTTCCTCCTCCACACAGTCCACACAGGGCGATTATCTACAAGAGCAGGACTGCCAAGATTAAGTTCATGAGTGCACATGACACTCTGCTAGAGTATGGGGAGAAATTATTTTAATTTCAGTATGCATTTTTCTTATTTTTAAATTTGTATTTTTGTATCTGTTTTTAATGCACATAATAGCATAGTACTGCACAGGAATAGCCAAACTAATGTGGAGAGCAGTGGCTAGGAGCATTATGAGTAGGAAAAGCATGTGTTCAAATCTCTACTCTGCCACTCACTAGTTTCCTGGCTCCAGGCAAATTTTTTAATATTTTGAAGCTTCACTTTCAACACATGCATTCCAAGGATAATAATAGCACATGTGGCATACGGTTGTTGCAAAGATGTGAGCGCTTAGCATAGTGCCTGGCAAGAAATGTGTGCTATAGATAAGAGCTTTTGTTACTTATCAACAAAATGGAGATGATAATTTCTTTCCTGCCAAATTGTTGTGAAATGCAATGCCTTGGTTTATTTAAAAGCACTTTGTAAAGTATAAATTCTAGACAAATATAATTTACTATTTTTTACTGCTTTTTGAAAAATGTAGTTATTTTCAAATGCTAGATTATGAGACCACTTAACTCTTCCCTTAAGGGATCACTTTCCTTTCTTTTATATCTTTGAGTTCTCATAGGGAGGCCAGGGAAAAGATCTCCCAGGGCTTATATCCTATGATTTTTTTTCTTCATAACCAGAGAACTTGCACATTACCTGAATGGCTGGGTGTAAATGTTCTAAGACTATTCTGCTTCAAATGTTAGAGTTTTCTAATTAAGACTAATATATTCCTAGAATTTGCCAAAGTTCTTACTCTTTAAAATGAGAGTAAGAGCTTGAGGTTTATTCATATGTAACAGAGCTTTAGAAAATACAAGATTTATGTATTTAATAAGAGCTACAGAATACTGGGATTTAGTGCCAAACTAGGCCTAGAAACCAGGGCTGGCCCCAAGAGCAAGCTGTTTAAACAGAAGAAAACATATAAATAACTTAATTCCAATTTTCTTTGATGATAGTAAATGATTTATAACAGAAATAATCACTGTTTTAGCTCTAGTAATATTGGATCACATGGTTGACACAGCAATGAATAAAATAAGAAACATTGTGACCTCTCTTGTTGAATTGCCTTCTGTCTCTGTCTTTCAGTGACCAAGTAGAAAGGTGACGAAGTGAGATTCAAGGGTCTCTGAGTTAAACAGCAGATGGAGACATGCTAGGATGCAAGGCTATCAGTGAAGAGAGAAATGAGAGGGATGTTTGGGAAAGACACATCCATTAAGTCTGTTATTGGAAACATATTGTGGTGGAAGGAACAGCTCAGTGAGGATTCCCACAGCTTCATTCTCCATTCTTGAACTTGGTGCCTGACTTTACTGTGACCAAAACCCTCTGGGTTAATAATGTGGAAAATAAGAATAGTCAGGAACAAGAAACTTGCCCCCCCCCCATTTATTGTGTTCTGAGAAATGACTGGCTGCAGAAAATCAGTCTCTTACCTATAACTTGGACAAGACTCTAGATGATCACCTCCCTTGCAAATCTATGAGCAAGCCAGACACAGCCCTTGGAGTGGGCTGAATGCTGATGTCCCTCAAGGTTCTTGTGTTAAAATCATAACCCCCAAGGTGATGATGGATTTAGCAAGGTGAGATTTTTGGGGGACTTGACAATAACATGAAGATGGAGTCCTCTGAAAGGGATTTTACCCTTATAATATAGGCCCCAAAAGGCTCAGTTGTCTTTTGTATCATGTGAGGACACAGGAAGTTGTCATCTGTGAACTAGGAAATAGATTCTTACAAGACACCTACTCTAGTAGTGCCTTAATCTTAGACTTCCAGGCTCCATAACTGTGAGCAATAAATTTCTGTTGTTACTAACCCACCCAGTTTGTAGTATTTTGTTATAACAAATCTCCGCATTCGCATGCTATAATCCCCACTGACTGATATAAACAAATTGTCTGATAACTTGGCTTGATCAAACTTTATCAGATTTCTCTCCTTCCTCCCAGACCACTGAACTTCGGCAAAATGGAGGGCATTCTCCCCTTAGTGGCATTTTCCTGTTAAAGCCATCTTGCCACACCTAAGTTTCTTCATTCCTCCCTGAGCAAGTCTTTTTCAACCTGACATGTTAGCAGATGTGACCACTGGAGAATTCTCCCTAATGTAGTAGTACCCCTCGTCCTATTGCAATAGTCCTGCAAATATAGCTCTCTCTACCTACATCCAGACTTACTTTTTCATTTGGTAGGAGAAAGTTTACACTTTCTACTCCTAGACTTTTTGCTTAAATGTGTTTTATTGTATTCATTTATTAAATATATATAGATATATAGATATATAGATATCAAACTTGCTCTTGGTGCTGGAAATAAAATGAAAACAATAAACTCCAATTTCTTGGAGTAGATAAAAGACAGATAAAATATACAAATATCAAATGATATGAGGTACTCTGGAGAAAAAGAAATCTACGTGGCTTGGGAATGAGTGGATGTATACATGACAGTCATATAAGATTTCACAAATACCAGTAGACTTAAAATAAATCATGGATAGCATTAATTAGATCAAAGACCTTGAGATGTGTGTTTGGGGTTTCAAGAAATGGCAAAGAGGACTATGTGGCTGGACCTAGTAATCAAAGGATAGAAGATCAAATTAGAGAACTGACATGTTCTAGACCACACAGGGCTTGTAGACCACTGGGAAGATGTTGACTTTTAGTTTGAGAGGGAAAATCAATAAGGATTTTGAGGAGGGCCATTTTAAAGTAATTATTTTGAATTCTAAGTGAATAGGCTGAAGAGAGAGCTATGACAAGCACAAAGACTACTGGAAATCTATCACAACAGTACATGCGAGAGAAGATAGTTTAAATTAAAGTGGTGGCAGGTTGGGTGTGGAAGGACAGGGTATAGGGGATTGGAATCAGGACTTCAGTTTGAAGGAAATTTTTTTAAATGGTTAAAATGCAATTTCTAGTTGAAAATATATATATATAAATTTCAAGTAGTGAGTTTGTAAGAAAGATCTTTACAAATTTTGGATGTTGCTACAGTATCTCTGAAATAAATGTTATTAATTCTTTGAATAATTAAGACTTACTCATCTAAGTCAAACAAGTATTTCATTATTTTATACATTTAAGCTAAGTATATTTAGCTTTGTCTACTGGATCTATTTACCTTGTTTGATATTGTAATTAGGCCTTTCCCTAGGCCTTTGACCTTTGCTTTCTCTGTCTACCGAAGTTACTCAAAATGTAACAAGATAAAACCATGAGCCAGAGTGCAAATTACACTGTTTTCTTCATCACAAAGTTCTTGAGAGAGAGAGAGAGGAGAGAGAGAGAGAGAGAGAGAGAGAGAGAGAGAGAGAGAGAGAGAGAGAGAGAGAGAGAAATGTCAGCTACAATGAAGAGTGTGCTTGGTGACCTGGTTGGTTTGCATTTTGGATCAATCTCCTTATCACTAACTAGAAATAAGTATTTCATGGACCACATTTTAAGGAGTACTATTTAGATCATTGAAGAATAGCTACATGGATGGATCTCCTCATTCCATTCAGGAAGTGATGCCACTTCCTCCAAAAAGCATAAAAAGCTTTCCCTTCTAAAATGGTGCTTCAATCACTCTCTTTTGTTTTCCTCTGTAGCATTCATCATTATTTTACTTTATTTTATGTAAAGAATTGTTTAATTTGTCTCCCCCAATGGAAGCAAACTCTAGTAGGGTTGGAACTTTCTCTGCTTTACTCAAGTATTTCTCCAGGACATACTAAATTACCTGGCACATAGGAGATATGCAGTAGTAAAACTGAGTGAATAGGAACAAATTGAATGAACGCAACAATTTTGTGTGTTGACACTTAAGAGAAACTGAGGCAGAAATTGAATAAAAAACAAAGAGTTTATTTGATAAGAGTTTGAACTTGGGAGACAGATTCAGGCAAACTGAATATGTGTTCAGGGTTGGAATTTTCTGGTCTAATGAAAACTATAGTTCTCAGCACAGAGACACTATAAGATGTAGAAGGTTTTGTTTGTGGGAGCTTCAGTATCTTCTAGGAAAAGGTTATATAGCATTCACCGGGTCAAAAGTTTATTTTAAGGTAGATGTAACTGAAGCCTGGTCTCTTGCATTCTCTCAGCCCAGTAGTTTGGGGCACCTCAATCTGCCTCTGTTTGATTTTATTTTTCCCAAATGTGTATCTAATAAATTTTTGCCTTTTTCATTTTCAATAGTTTATTTTCCTTATATTAAGTCCATTTCTTATAATAACAGTATGGAATTTGGAGTTGCTTGGTTTTGTTAATAACCAATCTGAAAATTTTTCACAAAATATTGTGTTCAACTTATACACACTGTGGTGCTTTGTTTTTCTTAAGAAGTCTAGATTCTTGCTTTTCTGTATTCTCTTATATGAACTGTATTTTTAAAACTATTTTCCCCTCAGGTATGATGCAGTTTTCTCTAATTCTCACATCAGGAATGAAAGATTAACTTGATTTCTCCCCCTACTGTTTACAATGAATAAATCAGTAACTTCTACTTTGCTCAAGTCTCCACCTAACCATCTTTTAATTTTCAATATCTATGTTTTCCATATCCACATAGTACCTTTTGACCTAAAATTGTCTTTGCTATGTAAATACTGATAGTAAAATCATATGTGCAATTGGCTAATAATTTTTAAAGAAATTAGAATTTCTTTTCACAATCAGATAGAAAAAAAATCTATTTCAGAAGGCAATAGTTCTAATTATTTTTAGTGATCAATTTAATTGTATCTACTCTCTATTTTCTAGGTCCCATGAAAGGAGATTGAACATGGAGACCTACATGTTTACTGGTAGAGTCCAAACCCTACAGGTAGGAGAAGGGAAGGGGAAGTTTAAAGCCCCCAAATCCAGTTATGCCTCCAGTTCTTAACATTCATAACTTATCAGAGGAATTCTTCAAGACTTTCTTCTCATGCACTTCCATAATATTCTGAATTCTCAAAAATAAATAATCATGACAGCTGTCCTTCAAACTAAAATTTATAATGTATGGATAATATCTCTAGTTTGCAGTTGTTTAAAAAACAGGTTTGTTTACTTTACTGGTTATTTAATTAAGTATTTTGAAGGAGGAACAAAACTGCTTCACTTCATGATACCGTCTTTCTTAAAATTAATTTCTGTATATTTTACTCAGTGGTAAAATGCTAGAAAAAAACCTGAGAAACAATTTCTGTCAGCCAGCCAATACTGGACAGTGTCCAATATATTTACTGAATGTTGACTATTAAACCAATTTGGGTTGTTATGAATGCACAAACATATTGACATGTATATCTAAATCTCTATAATTATGCAGATCCAAGGGAATCATGATGGATATGGACAAGGTCATGAGGAAAGAAGAAAAGTTAGAAAGGTTCTAACTTTAAAAAATTTAGGGGCCAGGGATTTAGCTCAGTAGTGCCACCACCTGCCTCACAAGCGCAAGGTTCAGAGTTCAATCCCTGGTGAAAAAAACCAACAATTTAGTTAAAATAATTGTAATACATGAAATTATTTTATTCTAAATAAAATATTTTTTATTCAGCTTAAACTAGGAATAGGGGAGATCTGAATATGGAAATGATGACTTTTCACAGTACCTGTTGTCCTCCAAAACCCAAGATGACATTAAGTGTGAGACTTATAAAAAAATGATAATAAGCTGGAGATGACAGAAAAATCCATTTATGTAGTCTGACATTCTGATCAGAAAGCAGTGGTAGGATATCATGTCTCCAGCATTTAAAGTCACGTATTAATTTTTGCACCGTGCCACATGTGGGCAATTCGGCAAAGCAGAACTGGTTAAATTTAAAGTTTCTTAAATTTCCCCTTCTGATGTCTATTTATTACATTACTCATCCTCATTTCTGGGCAGAACTGTGGGGAGACAGCTTCTCAACGAAGTAAACAACAGCTCTGTATCACATAGATGACTGTTAGGTTTCAGTGGTGGGTGAAGTGATTCATTCATTTATGTACACACATCTGGCCATTTAATTAATAGATTTGGGCAATACTAAAGACTAGACTAATGCTCTTGTGAAGTTTACCTAAAAAAAACTTACTACAATAACAAAATACATAATTATTGTTACCCAATAATACAATTTTGCTGTTAACAACATGCTCATTGTAGTCAAGTAGCAAAGAACACCAGCTTGTTGGGGTTTGTTAACTTGGTCACAAGTGCAATTATTAGAAAACATAAAATCCAAGGTTTCAAAAATTGGCCCTAAAGGAGGCTCACTGGCCTGTGACAGTAGCTGCGTTGCTGTGTTTGGATAGTTATTTGGGCTCATCTAGGAGTGTTTATTTAGGGTAGAGTCCACACTTGAATGTGCTCTGGGTGCTGGAGGTGGCCTGCATCCTGCAGAGACTATAGTCGGAGAAGAGACCCACGGGAACAGGAAACAGTGGGCCAGAGGGGTGGAACAGGAGCACAGAAGGTGTTGGGGAGGCATGGGGGTGAACTGGCAGATGGAGGGTTGGAGGGTGACTTGGAGATTTAGTATATTTTCCCTTATTCCTAAGAATAAATCAGAAGTAAATCAAATTTAAATCTGAAACATTTTATTTTCAAAAACTTAAGTCTTTCATTTCTATTCATATGGAAGTCCAAGGTGGTGCCAAATATATAAAATGTATGATCGCATGCCCTGAGTCCTACGATTCTGCTGCTATTTCCTCATTCAGCTTGGCTAGGACATTTCTGGCTCACAACAATTACGAAGCGCATTTTCCATTTGGAAAAAGCCCAGGTGCTTCACAGGGAGAATAGAGCAATTCAATTTCGTTTATATTGCCCTGGCACCTTCCCTGCCCTATTCTAACAAGGTGGCCTAGATTCAAATTTGAAATGGTGCAAACCTAAAGGCTCTTTTCACTTCTACCATTTTATGGGTGATGAAACTCAGGATCAGAAAAGTTAATGCACATAGCTAAGGTCAATACCTAGTTAATAATAAATCCAAGATTGGAACCTTGATCCCCTAGGTATTTCAGTAGTTATTTTTAAGTTAGGAGAGAAAGCCTTCCTCTAAGAGACTACAAAGAATCTGCCATATTCACTGAATTTCAGACTACCATATATTTTTGTACTACTAAAAAAAATAAAAGGTTGCCAATCATAAAATGCCATTGATTGTAACAATGCATCCCAATTTTAGAGATGCCAAAAATTTTTAAGTATCTTATAGTTAATAAAATGTAGCAATAGCTTGGCCTTGAGGTCAGAACAGTTGCAGGTGGCTGCACCCTGCTCCATTAGGCTTGTCCTGCCCACTTGCACCCATGAGACTGTGGGACCCCCTGGACATGCCCACCAGCTACCAGCTTAGCCGCATCCCCCCACCACCACCGCCTCTGGCCTCTTGGCTGTGCAGCTACCTGGTTCCACACTACAGAGGCACAGGGGAACATAAAGGCCATTGTCCTGAGCTGCAGAAGTGAGCAACAGACAGAGGCCCTCTCTCAGGCCCCCTGATGAAAACTGAAGCCCACTGGAAAAGCGAAGAGAATCTCTGCAATAAAGGCACACCAGACCACCGTACTTGGTAAGTTGGAGGGATCATCACCTCCCATAGGAACGTAGACTATCTTCAGGGGAAAGGCAGCTGGAACCTGCAATAGAACCTTGCAGAGTTCAAACCTACAGGATGACAGGGAGCTCAACTTGAGACTTGCAGCCAGAAATCTGCCTAAACCTCATGAGTCTGTGACTGGCTTACTGAGACTCATTAACTTATAACTGCACACTGCTGCCCACATTGTTTGTTGTGACAGCAGAGATATATACCCTGAAGGAGGCCTTTCATTTTTATCTTTTATTTGTTATTTTCAAAGTTACGACTATTTTTTTTGCTCTTATTTTTGATTTTTTTTCTCCTTTTTCTACTCTTTTAAAATTTTTCTTTTTCTCTTTTTTCTTTTTCTCTTTTCTTTCTCTCTCTCTCTCCCTCGCTCCCTTGCTGTCCTACATTATTCTTCATCTCCCTTTGTGTTCCTGTTCTGGCCCTAATTCATATTTCTTCTTTATTTTTCTTTTCTTCTCTCTCCTTCTCTCACCTGTGCCCTCTGGCCTCACTGCTAACTTTCCCCATCCCTCTATCTAACTATTCTTCCCTCTCCAACTCCTTCTAACTCCCCATCCAAAGGGGTAAAGTTGCTATATTGAAGAGTTTATTCACTATAAACATATGTTGGATTGGTTCTTGATCTTGATTTAATTCACACAGTTAAAGGTAATAGGTTAATAACCACCACAAATTATCATTTTCTAAAAGGTACTTGATGCTATTATGTTTCTGATTGTACCACTTGGGCTAAGGTATTGTGATTGATCTAATCAGTTGTCCTTCCTGGTACAACAAAAATGAGATAGGCTCAGAGCTACTAGAGATTCAAAACCTAAAGACCAGCTATACCTAGAAGACACCTCTGAGAAGCAAGCATTCTATAAGGGTTCTAAGTAGATCAACAAAGATACGTACAATAAGCAACTTCAAAGTATAACCCAGGAACTAAACCAAGGACAGTACCAAAAACAAAAATGAGAAGACATTTAAGCAAGTCACAAACTCAGACTTCCACCCCACAAAAGGCAAATTCTAAAGGAAACGAGGTGGAAAAGTCTGACAATCAACCACCTGATCACCCTGAACTGATAGCACAGGAAGTAATAAAACAGGTGAATGAGGCTCTAGAAAAATTCAGAGCAGAAATAATCTCCCAGATAACTACAGAGATGGTGAGCAGAGTGAAAGACATGATTAGAGGCTCTAGAACAGAAACAGACAAAAAACAAAAAAAGATGAGCTCAGAATCATGCTGGAAGCCATAAATGTCCAGCATAAGAAAGAAATGGAAGGGGCTGCTGGGGATTTAGCTCAGTGGCTTCTCTGCCTGCTGCACAAGCACAAGGGCCCAAGTTCAATCCCCAGTACCAAAAAAAAAAAAAAAGAAAGAAAGAAATGGAATCCATGAAACAGATTTAAACAGATATTCAGGAGCGTAAAAACTCCTTTGAAAGCATGCATAGAAGATTAAAGAAATCTAAAGATAGAATATCAGATATAGAAGACAGGATTGTGGTTAAGGACCAGGAAAACATAGATTTCTAAAAAATAGTAAGAGACCACAAAAAATCAATCCAGCAGTTTCTAGATGATGCAAAAAAGAATAACATAAGACTGATAGGAATTCACAAAAAAACAGGAGAATGTACAATTAACATAAAAAAACTGTTCACAAAAGTAATAGTAGAAAACTTCTCAGACAGAGGTGGAGAAGTGCACATACAGATAAGTGAGGCATATAGAACTCCAACTAGCTATGATCAAAAAAAATCTACACCTAGACATATAATAGTCAAGATCCCAGAAAACCAGCAGAAGAACAAAACCCTACAGGCAGTTAGAGAAAAGAAACAAATCGCCTACAAAGGAAAGCCCATCAGAATCACCACAGACTCCTCAACACAAACCCTCAAATCAAGAAGACCCTCGAGTGAAGTATTTCAAGCCCTAAAAGAAAATAACTTCCAACCTAGACTGCTGTATTCTAAAAAATTATCTTTCAAAATCGATGGGGAAATTAGATATTCCATGGTACATACGAATTGCCAAAATTAAATGAAGAAGATATAGAAATTCTAAACACCCCAATTACAATGAGTGAAGTTGAAAATGTAATAAAAAATTTACCAACAAAGAAAAGCCCAGGTCCTAATGGCTTCACTGCTGAATTCTACAAGACAGAAAGAAGAACTATCACCATTACTCTTTAAACTCATCAAGAAAATTGAGAGGGAAGCAAAGCTTCCAAATTCATTCCTAGAAGCAAGTATTACTTTGATTCCAAAACCAGGGAAAGACACAACCCAAAAAGAGAACTACAGGACAATCTCCCTAGTGAACATAGATGCAAAAATCCTCAACAAGATACTGGAAAACAGAATACAAAGGATCATGAAGAAGATCATACACCCTGACCAAGTTGGATTTATCCCAGGGATGCAAGGATGGTTCGATATTCGTAAATCAATAAATGTAATACACTATATCTACAGAGTCAAGGACAAAAAGCATATGATCATCTCAATAGATGCAGAAAAGGCATTTGACAAAAGCCAATACACATTCATGGTAAAAACCTTACAGAAAATTGGAATAGAAGGTCTTTATCTCAACTTGATTAAGGCTATCTATGAAAAACCAACAGCCAACATCATACTAACTGGTCAAAAACTGAAAACTTTCATGCTAAAATCAGGAACAAGATAAAGATGCCCACTATCACTTCTGTTCAATATTTTTCTGGAAATATTAGCCACAGCAATTAGAAAAGAGAAAGAAATAAAAGGAATAAAGATAGGAAAGGAAGAAGTTAAACTGTCATTATTTGCTGATGATATGATACTTTATATAGAAGACCCAAAATACTCTGCCAAAAGAATTCTAGACTTAACTGACAGATTCAGTAGAGTAGCTGGATATAAGGTCAACACTCAAAAAAAAAAAAAGCTTTTTTTTATATCTCTAGTTTGTGCTGAACACACTGCTTTATTTTTACAGCCCACGTCTTTCACAAGGATATGAATTTTGTTTGTTTGTTTTTTGAGACAAGGTCTCACTATGTAGCCCCAGCTGGCCTCAGTTTGCAGGGATCTCCTACCTCAGGCTCCTGAGTGCTGGGATTGCACCACCATGCCCAGCTATATGAGGATATGAATTGTTAAAGCGCAGTCTTACTTTGCTTTTCAAAGACATTTTGTAGACATTGTTCACTAATGTAAATTGATTTTATCTACTTGATTCTATATATATTAAGTAAACATTATGATAAATTAAAAATAAATTAATAAATTGCCAAGAAAATGTAGCAATAGAAACCTCCATTGACCAAAAATAAATCAGAATCTCGGGGCTGGGGATTTAGCTCAGTGGTTTTGGTGCCTGCCTCGCATGTGCAAGGTCCCAAGTTTGAACCCCAGTACCGCCCCCCAAAAAATAAAAAATCAGAATCTCATGCAGGCAGAGATACTCCATTCTCACTCTTAGATAATACTAAGAACCAGGACAGACCCAGTAGCTTTCATCACCTTCTTTAGTTAGTTGCTTGCTCTGTAGCAAACTTATTTTATAGCCAATGATTTTATAATATTTGTTTTGTTAAATCAATTAATATAATTTACTTATGTTTTGTGCATGTTTCTATATCGTTACTTTTTAGTTAATATACTATGTTTAGAGAAGTTTTAGGCTTACAGAAAGATTGAGCAGAAATTTTAGATATTTCTCATATACTCCCCCTCCCTTGCCCACAGTTTTCCACATTATTAATATTAAAGCATTGAAATGGTACATTCATAACATTTGATGAATCAACATTGGTACATTATTTTGAAGCCCATAGTTCACATTAACATTCATGCACTGTGTTAGGCAGTTCCAAGGGTCCTGACAAATGCATAACATCCTGTATCCACCCTTACAGTATCCTGCAGAATAGTCTAATTGCCCTAAAAATGCCTCTGCTCTGCCTATTCATAACTTTCCCTACATATCCCTGGAAAACACTAATCTTTTTAATGTCTCCATGGGTTTTTCTTCTCTAGAATGTCATATAACAGTCATGCAGCCTTAATTAGAGGGATACTTCTGAGAAATGCATCATTAGGCAAGTTCACCATTGTGTGAACATCACAGGGCATAACTATGCAAATTAAGATGGCTGTGATAACATGATTTCTGGGACCACTGTTGTATGTGTGGTCCAGTGTTGACCAAACTGTCACTATGAGGCACATGTCTGTAGTTAGATTCATATAGCATATAACATTTTCAGATGGGTGTCTCACTTAGCAATGTGCATTGAAGGTCCCTCTGTGTTTTTGTGTGGTTTGATAGCTTGTATTTTTTAATTACTCTATTACCCTACAGGACGACTGATGAACACTTGTTGTTTCCAATCTTTGGCAATTATTAGTAAGGCTACTGTAAACGTCCCATGCAGATTTTTGTTTAGACTTGTTTTCAATTCTTTTGTCAAATTTTAAGAAGTATAATTGTTTAGAAATATAATACTGTGTTTAGCTTTGGGAGGAACTGCCCAACTGCATCCAGAGTGGCTGTGTCATTATGCTAACCCACAGACAAAAGAGCTTCTTTGCTGCACGTCCTCCCCAGCATTTGGGGTTGTCAACGTTTGTGATTTTATAATTCTGATACTGGTAGGTGTGTAGTGTATGACTTTATCTCATTTTGTAATTCACTAATTATAATCGTGCAGCATTTTTTCATTTACTAATTTGTCACTTACATATCTTCTTAGTAGAGGTGTCAATCCATATCTTTTGCCACATTTTAGTTGAGTTGTTTTCTCCTTGTTGAATTCGAAGAGTTCCATATACATGTTTTTAAAGGTTTCACAGTAAAAAGTTGCTTAAGTAATTCCCAAATAAGGTGGTGTAAATAACACAAACAGAAAAAATATAATTTTCATTGAAATAAAAAATTTCTTTTAACAAGAAAAAGATATAGATAGATAGGTCAAAATAACCTCTACATGAGAAAGTAAATTTCATTTTTCACCAAAATTTTCTCAGGCACCAAAAAGCTTTGTGTTAGGCAAGTTCATCATTAAGTCTCTGACCAGTCAGATAAATAATATCTTTCCTATTTTATCTGCTGAGGTTAATAGTCATAACCAATTAAAATATATTTGCCTTACTTTACAGAACTAGAGAAAACAATCTCTAAAATTTATATGGAACCAGAAGAGACCCAGAATAGCTCATGGGCAACAGGAGCAAATCATAGTCCTTACAATTCCAGACTTCAAGCTATACTAAGCTATATTACTAAGTAATAATGATAATAAAGGCCTGGTACTAGAACAAAAACAGATATGTGTATCAATGGAACAGAATAGAGGATAAAGAAACATCCCTAGACACATTTAGCTATTTGATCTTTGACAAAAGGGCCAAAGGCACATGTTGGAGGAAAGATAGCCTATTCAGCAAGTGGTGCTGGGGAAACTGGTTATCTGTTTGCAGAATATTGAAACTGGACTCATATCATTCATCATGTACTAAATTAAAATCCAAATGGATCAAATATCTAAAAATTAAAGCAGAGACATTAAACTTACTGGAAGATAAAATAGGTAAAACATTTGAAGATATAGGATTTTCTGAACAGAACTTTAATTTCACGAGAAATAACAGCAAAAATCAACAAATGGGATTATATCTGACTAAAAAGCTTCTATACAGGAAAAGAATCAATTAGTAGAGTGAAGAGACAATCTACAGTATGGAAATTTTTTTGCCAGCTCTTCAGACAGAAGACTAATATGAAGAACATATAGAGAACTCAAAAAAACTTGACCACCTAAAATTCAAGATCCAGTCAATAAATGTTCAAGTGAAATAAAGACACTTCAGAGGAAGAAGTACAAATGATGAACAAATATATGAAAAAGCGTCCAACATCTCTAGCCGTTAGAGAGATGCAAATTAAAACAACACTAAAATTCCATCTTACTCCCAAAAGAATGGCAATCATTAAGAAATTAAAAAACAACAAATACTGGCATAGCTGTGGTTATAAAGGAACTCTCCTACATTGCTGGTGGGAATGCAAACTAGTACAACCGTTACGGAAATCAGTCTGGGGAGTTCTCAAAGAACTAAAATTAGAAATTCCATATGGCCCAGCTATCCCTCTTCTAGGAATCTTCCGCAAAGAGCTTAAGACATTATACTAAACAGATACGTGCATACCAATGTTTATAACAATGCTGAATCCTGGAAACAGCTTGTGTACCCATCAAGAGGCAACTGGATAAAGAAACTGCGGTATCTAAGTATAATGGAATACTACTGCACTATAAAGAAGGATAAATTTGAGACATTTATAGAAAAATGAATACATCTAGAAAATATAAAGTTGAGTGAAATAAATCAGACATACAAACTTAAATACTGTATCGCATCTCTCATTTGAGCAAGGCAAAGTACAAACTGAGAGAAAAATAAAGGAAGGGTTGAATGATTCAAGGGGATGTATCTCTTGCAGATGGGAAGGAGTCCAGGTGACCAAGGGTGAGGGGTGAGAGGGAGGGAATAGGGAAGTAGATAGATTGAAGAAATGCCCATACACAGTCCTAATGACCTCAATGAACATGGACATTATATGCTACAAACATGAACTAAGATTAACAGTATCAACAAGAATGAAAAGGTGGAAGGAGAACTAGAAGAGGAGGCCAGGAGCAGGAGGAAAGGGGATTAAGAAAAGAAACAAGCTGTGTTATGTACAAGTACCAGCTCCCCAAGATGATCGTAAAATGCATGTACTGCAAACATGTACTAATAAAATAAATTTTTAAAATTTGCTTATTAACCATCAATCTATACACAAAAATGGAAATAATATTTTAAGAAGTTCATGCAGATAAACATGTAGAAAGGCTATAGTATGTACCAGTATGGTTTATCTACAAAAAGCTAAAGTAATTGGCTGGTTTGGTCAATTTTTCAAAAATACTTCAGATGGATCACAACTGAGTTATTTTTAAACTAAATTAATGGACTTTTATTTCCACATATCCTGATTTGAAGGTCTTTTTCAATCTCTCTATCTGCAGTTTATACAAATAACACTTATTGTATTTTTAGAGCCATTAGGACTCATTTTTAACAGTTTCTAAAGCTCTTTACTAACTTGAAGTGTTAGTGAATTCTAATGAAAGAGAAAAACTTAAACAAATCAATTTCTAAATAACAGTATATAGTTCTTGATCTACTTAAAATTAAAATATTATAACAAAGTAAGATTACTTCAAAGCCCAGGGTAATGTCCACCTAGACATCTGATCCCACTGGTCTATAGATGTGGGGTGGCAATGTGGCTTTTCAGTTATGAAGCAAAGCAAAGTGCAAGGTGTTCCTACCTTTTCCTTCCCATTGCAACCTGTGGACACTGATGGAGGTCAGGGATGAGATGATGTTTAATTTTATATTTTTTCTTGTTCATAAAGTAAAACTAAAGACATATGGCTTATTTCTCAGGATGCTTCAAATATTCATGACTCAAAATATTGTGCCATATACATGTATATATTAGTGATACTATTAGAGATCATTTCAATTATTAAAAAAAGACAAAAGTGATTTTAGTGTACAGGGGAGAAAACTAAAGGAGCTAAAATTATAACTATGTTAATATGTAATCTTTTTTTTAAAGTGAAGTTTAGAAAAATGATGGGTAAGCCCTGATCCTCAGTCTAAGGCAGTTGGTTTTCTGTGCCCCTCTGCCTCTGTACTCCATCTGTGCCAATCTCAGCTACCAGGATTGTTACCAGAGCTCTTGACACTATAATTAAGCTGACTGAGTTGCCTGCATACTATCTGAAACCTGTTGTCCTCTTTAATCTACCTCCTCGAGATCTACCTCTGAGTTGAGTGGAGATCCATCTTTATCTCTTTAAGTAGTCAGCCTCCCGCTCTTTCCCCAATGAACAAATTAGGATAATTCTTCAAGAGGCCTAGATCTTGGAAAGCAAGTGTACTTAGAATTTGTCTTTGCAATAAGCCAGTTCCATCTATCTGCTCTTTTCTGTTAGGCTTCAAGCCACATAAAGGTGATCTTTAACTCACTGAGGTCAGAGCTCAGTACTTGACAGCACAAAGCTAGTTACCCTTCCCAGCAGTGCAAAATGAAGCATTTTATTTTCTTCATCAACTTGCTATATAACTTTATGCAAAAATTTTATTAATTCTAATAAATTATGCATCATATAAAATCATTAACCCTTTTGCTATCTTTACTATAATAATGACTACCATCTGTCTTACTTTCTCCTTGCTGGGACAAAATACTCAACACCCACAAGTTAGAGGAAAGGTTTATTTTAGCTCACAGTTTGTGAAGGTTTCATTCTATAGTTGGCTGATTCCAAAGCAGAGCAGCATTGAAGAGGGACCTGGCAGAGAAGAAACAACTCATAGTATGGCAGGCAGGAGGCAGCGAGACTTCCTCTTTCTTTCCCTTTTTATTTCATCCAGGCTACAAGCCTATTGGTTATTGTCGTGCACACCAAGAGTGGGTCTTCCCTTTTCAGTAAATCCATCGTCCACACCCAGCACTATGCTAAACCAATCAGTGGACTAATTCAGTATCACACACCCGTGATCTAGTCACTCCCAAAAGCCCCACCTTTGAGTCCATGAGGCTTTGGGGAGACATCTAGACATAAGCCATAACACCATCTAATACCACCAACATTTTTTTTAAAACAAAAGAAACAGCACCATTGCTTACCACAACCCACTATCCACAACCCCCCTTGGATGCCATTAAATGACACAAATAAATATGAAAATATAAGAATGAGAAAAAGTACCATGTGAATAATAAGAAATACAGCTTCAAAACAAAGAATAGTATAACAGACAAATAGGATATTTGATAACAACAAAAGGGTATATTCATCAATTAGACTCAACATTAATGCACAAAATGATATAGCTTCAAAGTTTATCAGAAAAAATAACTAATGAAGCCAAAGGGAAAGATAGACAAATTCACAATATGGATTATAAATAATAATCTCCAACAAATATACAAGAACAAATAGATGAAAGATCAGTAAGAATATAAAGATCTGAATAGTACAATCAACCAAGTTGACCCAATCAACCTAATCAAGACTTACAAAATACTATGCGGTACCTGATAATAGCAGAACAGATTTTTGTCAAGTGCAGATGGAGGTTCACTAAATTGTTAGTAGACAAGGCAGAAATTTCCAAAAATTTGGAGAAAAAAGAAATTTTTCTTGCCTTCTGTGCATATATATCTCTTAAAAGCTCCAAAGGAGGTAGCTGGATATGGACAAGTGACATTTTATCCATGCCATTTTCTGCCCATTTTTCCAAACCCTGGTAAGCTCATGGGTCACTATTTCCATTAATTTCTGATAAATACCACTCAAAACTAGCCTCTTTTTGCTGACCTTCAGGGTTTTATATTCTTTATGATGCCCATAACATCTTGTCACTCTGTTTTGAAAATTTGTATGATTATTGGTCTCCCTTTACTACAGCATTAGACACCTGAGTAACGATCACATGTAGTTTGTCTGCAGACCTATCCCTCGCACAGCGCCTCTCGCAGAGAAGACACTTAATTGTGGTTGTTCATCTTTGGAAGCTCTTCTTAGCAATAGTCTAGTCTGTTTTAAAAATATATATTTGCCTGATATTTGTGCACACTCCTGAAAAAGGGAAAATTCTACAAAAATTCAACAGGATGAAAAATAGGCCTACAGTAAAATATCAAAGGAACCACAATACTACCAACAAGCAAGTAAAATTTCCTTAAGAATAATTTTCTGAATCATTCTTTCTCCTTAAGAATGATTTACTGTGAAAAACAAATGGTATTGCTTAGTGATACAGTCACATGAAATGGCCTTAGATGACCAAAATAATTCATAAAGAAATAAGAAAGGAATTGCCATTCAAAATAAGTGAAAGTACAGTAATACTTCAGTTCACAAACGCTTCTATTTGCAAACAATTCGGTTCACACACATGAAGCGTTTGGCAAAATTTTGCTTCCATTTGCAAACTCTGCATTGGGTGACAGACATCTTCCCCATACAAACACAAACACAGCCATCTTCCCCCAAATCAGAAACTGAGTTAAATACCTAAACCAAGCCACCACTGAATTAGGCTGTGCAGAAAAGTTGTGGCTCTGGTACTTGATAGTTTAGTAAACTCAACAAACACCAATTATGTTGAATGGTTTAGATGTGGGATCCACCAAAGGATGAATTATTTGTAAATCTTCCCAAATAATGATTTTACTTATGAGCAAATGAAAGCACTAAAGGGAAATGTGAAAATATTTATTAATGTCTTATTTGCTAGGGATATTTTTACCATCGCTGTGTTCATTTCCCATGATACCCTGAACAATCTCACATCCTTGACATTAAAAACAACTTGTTTGTCTTTTAAACCTTAGGCCTAATGCAAAGCCAAAGACACAGTAAAGTTTAAATGTTTGTTGTTGAAAATGGATGGTTAAATTACACAGATATTCCTCACCAGTTTCTTTAAGTTTGAGTTGATTAGTAAAAGAGACAAGTTTATAATATTCGTCATTCAGATCCTCTTCTTTTCCTTTCAAATCCTTGATCACTCAGTCTGAGGTGCAGTGAAAATCAAACTCAGTTCTATTCTTTTTCCCATTTGTAAATCATTGTCAGTGTTGAAAAATGAAAGTCACAATATTGTGTTATATTTTGATGTCTTGTAACATAAGGAGGAAAGCTGCCTGCTTTCATTCTTACAGAACTATTTGATTTATCATGTTTGCAAACAGCTCTTTTGTTTAGATTTTTCAACAGTATACCGTGCTTTACTAATACAAATGCTTTGCTACTCAACTAATGTTCAGAAGAGCATTATTTACATGGGTTTTATATTCCAACCAGGGATTGAATCACATAGTTCTTACATGTGCTCTAGCTTTATGCTTTGCAGTGTAACAGAGCACATCTGGGTTTACATTCATTGACGGTACTTAGTCTTCCTGCGGAGTAATACTCTTAATCCTCACTCATCATACTTGTGAAAAGAAAATAGAATTATGAAGTTGCATTATCCAAACTGTATATCCCTGCAGCCTAGCCTGATAACAGGGCCCATGCGTATTGGAAAATTTGACAATCTACTTTAAAATAAGTTTGCTTTAAAAATATGGATAATAATTCCAACTTTAAGATTAAATTGAGTTCTCATTGTGTGGATTTCTTCCCATATCCTGCCCTCCCTACACACCTAACATAGTAATGATTTTGTGACTAAGACTGGTGTCACCATAATGTTCTGGGGACAAAATGATAGTCCAATGACTCATCAGGCATTCGAAAGGGAAAACATTCAAGAAATGTAACATCATTGGTATTTGAAATATTTCAATGCTCTGAATCTCTTCCTAAAAATAAGGACAACTAAATAACTTGATTCACTGACAAAAAAAACACAACCCACAAATCAAAACAATTGTGACAGAGTGTGGAACAAATTATAATTACTTAAAGAATCATCATGATTACTCCTAAAAACTTTAACATTTGCCAACCAATTTTTCTTGTCAAAATATATTGTTTCTTCGGGGGTTTATACCCTCAATTTGCCCCGTTACTCTCCATAAATGTTCTTTTTGGTGGCTGAGACACACAATAGTTTTCAGATTCTAAAGCCTTCTTTCTGTATGAACAACATTTGAGAATCAGAGAGTACCTTACAAAGACAATTATAGTTAAGATTTGTAATGAGAAATAGAGGGGAAAAAAGTTATCTGAGAACTTGAGTTTATTCCAAAACTCAGGAGCTCTGGCATCAATTCTCAGCATTCTCTCTCTCTCCCTCTCTCCCTCTCTCCCTCTCTCCCTCTCTCCCTCTCTCCCCCTCCCCCCTTCCCCTCCCCGTCTCCCCCGTCCCCCTCTCTCCCTCTCTCCCTCTCTCCCTCTCTCCCTCTCTCCCCCTCCCCCCCCTTCCCCTCCCCGTCTCCCCCTGTCCCCCTCTCTCCCTCTCTCCCTCTCTCCCTCTCTCCCTCTCTCCCTCTCTCCCTCTCCCCCTCTCCTGTCTTCCTTTTCCTGGTTTTATTTCTGTGTGTAGCAGCCTTCTGAGATCCAGCCTTCAGAGAAAACTAGCTTATAAAGCTTACAGAAAATGGATGTCTCTTCCTTCTACGAACCTTTACAGAAATATAGAGAATCACACACATACATACAAGTTGTATAGACACTAGACTTATCCCTGAGAGGCCATCCATATTTTTATTGTTCATTTTCATGAACCCTCTCCTTGTTTTGAGTGTTCTTCCAGTGCATTTAACCTCTGCTGACTCCCTGCAGGCTGTTTAGCAACCACCTGCCCATCACATAGCTATGCTTCCTACGCAACAGCCTGTAACTTAGACCTCCTTTCTTCAAAACTATGTCCAATTCCCCTAGAATATTGCTAAGGGACTGAAGTTAACTTGACTGGCTACTATAATCCAAAACATTAATGATTTGTCGACAATATTTACATTTTCAGAGTCTTTTTGTCTTTATTTCTGTTATTGTGGTGAGAAGGCAGATATCATGTGGCTCTTGAATGTCCTGCCCAGGCCCATTTGTTAAAGGCATGGTTCTCAAGACTGGGAGGTGGAAGAACCTTTAGGAGGTGTGGCCTGGTAGGATGCTTTTATGTCCTTGGGCGTGTGCCCTGAAGGTTACTATGAGAACCTGGCTTTTTTTTTTACTGTTTGTTTTGCTTTGTTGGAGTTTGCTTGCCTGCTTGTTTGTTTGTTTGGTTTTGGCCACCACGAGGCCAACAGTTTTGCTCCACCACACAGCAGTTGTCCTCCACAGTTTCGCTCCTGAAGGACATGCCACCACAGGCCCAAAGCAATAATGCCCAGCAAACATGAACTGAAATCTCCAAAACTGAAAGCCACAATAAACCTTCTCACTTTACAAGTGAATTATCTCTGGTATTTCATTATAGTGGTAGAAAGCTAACATAAATACTTAAAATATATGAAATCTTCCTACTTAATAAACTTTTAGTGGGTAATACTGTGTTATTAATTATAGGCATTACATTAATAGAACTTATTCATCTTGCACTATGAAAGACGCCGGATACTCAAAAGTAGACAACATACACATAGTACCTATCTTTGTGAAACATTATAATGTAGCAGGGTCTTCAATTAAATATTTTAACGTGCCTGCCTCCATGAACTTTGGCACCATATAAATTACAGACAATCTTTAGAAGATCATCTTCTGCTGAATTTACAATCTTGGAATCATTGTAGAACAAACAATAACCATATGAGTTATTTCTTTTCCCATTTTGGTAAAGAACCTAGCTTGGCAAAGCAAAGTCCTTTACCTATGGATATAGAGCAAGCAAGTAGCAGTGTTGGAACCCAGAGATAACTTTGGACTCCAAGGGCAGCATTGTGGACTCTACCACAGTTGCCACATCAGAGCCCCCTCCAAGACTCCTTGGATAAGTAGTAAGTAGATAGTCAGGATTTGCTGACCATCTTTCCTTTTTTAATGTATAACTTTATTATCAAACACACGCATTAAAATTAAAATTATTCAAAGAAAAACAGTGCAAGGAAAAAAAACTATAATAATATTCAAATATAGTAGAACTCAACCAAAGCAAAACTGAAAAGTACTTAAACATTTTTCCATGTAATTTAAAAAAAAAACTCAAGCATTAACAAGACATCAGAGGATGTGATTTGTTTTAGAAAGATTTTCAAAACTAATATTGAACAAATAGTGGTCTGGAAAAAAATTCTAATTAGCTAGTAGACTCCACATAGGCCAAATTTTTTTTAACTTAAATTTCAATACAGTCATATGACACACAATGGAAATATAATCTGAGAAATATGTTACTAGGCAATTTCATCCATGTGTATCGCAAAGTACCACACAGAGTGCCAAATTCTAAGTGTAAACTGAAAAGGTATATGTCAATCATCTGTGATGGCCCCTTGATATTATCCAAATACCCAGTTAAACATGATACATGAGGCTACCACTGGCATAGCAGCACACTGTTTTACAGTAAACTTTTATGTAAGTAGGACTATGTTCTAAAGGATGAAAAGCACAGCATGTTATAAGTACCTAAAACAGTAACAGTCATTTATCACACTATTGAGTACTGTGTACTGTACATAGTTGTATGTGCTTCTTCTGGAAACATACCCTTCTTTCTTTTGATCTCAGTGACTCTTCCTTCCCAACAAACTGATGAGCTCCAGCCTAGTCTCTATCTACATCTCTTCCTATAGTTTTAAACACAATCTGTGTATGGATTCTTTCCAGATTCCAGCCTGTAATCTGATCTCTCCCCTTCCCCTCCTGCCACCCCTACTCCTTTGAGCCTTTCATTCATATTTCAAATTATCAATTATTGATTTTAATCCTTAACTACACTTTCAGTTTCTCACACTAGAGAAACTATTCAGCATTTACACATGTGTGTCCTATTTATTTCACTTAAGAGGATGCCCTTAATATGCATCCATTTAGCTATAAATGTCTCCAGTTTCTCATTCTTTATGGCTGAGTAGTACTCCATTTTATTTAAAAAACCACATTTTCTTTATCCAGTATCCAGTTGATGGGCAATTGGGCTGTTTCCAAGCTTTAGCTCTTACAAACTGTGCTGCTATAAACATGGGTGCACATATATCGCTGTGGTATGATTCTTTTAATTCTTTTGGGAAGATACCCAGCAGGGGGATAGCTGGGTCGAATGAGACCTCTAAGCCTAGTTCTTTGAGGTATCTCCATACTGATTTCCACAGTAGTTGCACCAGTCTGCACTCCCACCAACAATGGAGAAGGGTTCCTTTCTCCCCACACCCCCGCCAGCATTTGTTACTGGTTGATTTCTTGATAGTAGCCATTCTTTCTGGGCTGAGGTGAAATCTCAGCATTGTTTTCATCAGCATCTCTCCAATGACCAGTGATGTTGAACACTTTTTCCTATATTTATTTGCTGCTTTTACTTCTTTGTCTGAGAAATGTCTGTTCATTTCAGATGCCCATTTTTGAATTGGGTCTTTGAATTTGGGGATTCTGATTTTTAAAGTTCTTTATATATTCTAGATAGTAGTCCTTTGTCTAAGGCACAGCTGCTAAAAATTTTTTCCACACTTTAGGTTGTCTCTTAGCTCTGTTGGTGATTTCTCTTGCAGTGCAGAAGCTTTTTAATAAGATGAGATCCCACTTGTTGATTCTTTGTGCTAGTTCCCATGCTACTGAGGTTTTGTTCATAAAGCCTTTTCCTATGCCAGTGTTTTCAAGAGTTCTACCTAACTTATCTTCCAGCAAATTTAATGTTTCTGTCTGAATATTTAGATCTTTAGTCCACTTCTATCTTAGTTTAGTGCATGGTGGTAGGTATGGGTCTAGTTTTAATCTTTGGCAGGTTGAAATCCAGTTATTCCAACACCATTTATTAAATAGGCTATCTTTCCTCCAGTGAGGATGGTTGGCAGCTTTGTCAAAAATGAGGTGGCTGAGTATATCTGTAGTTGGTTCTGCATCTTCTAATCTATTCCACAGATCCGTGGGTCTGTTTCTTTGTCAGTACCATGCTGTTTTTATCACAGTAGCTTTGTAGTACAGTTTCAAATTGGGGATTATGATACCCCAGCCATATCTCTGTTGCCTAGAATTTCTTTTGCTATTCTAGGTCTCTTCTGGTTCCAAATGAATTTTTGGATTGTTTTATCTAGTTCTGTGAAATATATTGTTGAAATTTCAATTGGCATTGCATTAAACCTATATAAGAGTTTTGGAAGTATGGCCATTTTCACTATATTGGTTCTTCCTATCCAGGAACAAGGGTTGTCTTTCCATTTTCTTATATCCTCCTCAATCTCCTTTGTCAGAGTGCTATAGTTTTCAGTGTAGAGGTCTTTTGCTTCCTTTGTTAGGTTGATTCCTAGGTATTTCGTTTTATGGGGAGGCTATTGTAAAAGGAATTGTTTCCTTAATTTCTCTCTCATTGAGTCTATTATTTGTATATAAAAAAGTTACTGCTTTTTGAGTGTTGAACTTATATCCAGCTATGTTACTGAATCTGTCAATTAAGTCTAGAAGTCTTTTGGCCGAGTTTTATGGGTCTTCTATGTAAAGTATCATATCATCAGCAAATAATGACAGTTTAACTTCTTCCTTTCCTATCTTTATTCCTTTTATTTCTTTCTCTTTTCTAATTGCTGTGGCTAATATTTCCAGAAAAATATTGAACAGACATGATAGTGGGCATCTTTGTCTTGTTCTTGATTTTAGCATGAAAGTTTTCAGTTTTTGACCAGTTAGTATGATGTTGGCTGTTGGTTTTTCATAGATAGCCTTAATCAAGTTGAGATAAAGACCTTCTATTCCAATTTTCTGCAGGGTTTTTATCATGAATGTGTATTGGATTTTGTCAAATGCCTTTTCTGCATCTATTGAGATAATCATATGGTTTTTGTCCTTGACTCTGTAGAGATAGTGTATTACATTTATTGATTTACGAATATCGAACCATCCTTGCATCCCTGGGTTAAATCCAACTTGGTCAGGGTGTATGATCTTCTTATGATCCTTTTTATTCTGTTTGGCAGTATCTTGCCGGGGATTTTTGCATCTATGTCCATTAGGGAGATTGGCCTGTAGTTCTCTTTTTGGGTTGTGTCTTTCCCTGGTTTTGGAATCAAAGTAATACTTGCTTCCAGGAATGAATTTGGAAGCCTTGCTTCTCTTTCAATTTCCTTGATGAGTTTAAAAAGTAATGGCGATAGTTCTTCTTTAAATGTCTTGTAGAATTTAGCAGTGAAGCCATTAGGACCTGGGCTTTTCTTTGTTGGTAAATTTTTTATTACATTTTCAATTTCACTCATTGTAATTGGGGTGTTTAGAATTTTTATATCTTCTTCATTTAACTTTGGCAATTCATATGTATCCAGGAATCTGTCCACTTCTTCTGTATTTTCTATTTTATTAGAGTACAGGTTCTCAAAGTAGGTATTGATGATGCTCTGGATTTCTACCGGGTCTGTTGTGACTTCACCTTTTTCATTCTTAATTGCATGGATTTGAGCCTTTTCTTTCCTTTTTTTGATAAGGTTAGCTAAGGGTTTATCATTTTCAACTAAAGGGAAAGGGAGAAAAAAAAAGAAATAAAAGAGCCAACAATAGTAAAACAACATCATAGCAAGTACAGGTCAATATTTATCAATTATAACTATCAATGTTAATGGTCTCAATTCACCAATCAAAAGAAATAGACTGACAGAATGGATTAAGAAGAAAAATCCAACAATATGCTGTATACAAGAAACACACCTAACTCAAAAAGAAATACATAGACTGAAAGTAAAAGGATGGAAAACAGTTCTCCATGCCACAGGAACCCAGAAAAAAGCAAGGGTAGCAATTTTATTTGCAGACAAAGTAGATTTCAAACCAAAACTAATTAAGAGAGACAAAGATGGTCACTACATCCTTGTGAAGGGAACAATCCAAGAGGAAGAGATGATAGTCATAAATATATATGCACCAAATACGAATGACCCCAACTATACAAAACAAATATTAATGGACATGAAAAACCAAATAAGCACTAATACAATTGTAGTGGGAGACCTCAACACCCCATTATTACAAATAGACAGATCATCTAGACAAAAAATTAACAACGAAATTCTAGAACTGAACAAATGGACTTAATAGATGTTTACAGAGTGTTCCACCCCACAAAATCAGAAAACACATTCTATTCAGCTGCACTTGGATCATTCTCCAAAATAGACCACATGCTGGCTCATAGGATATGTCTAAGTAAATGTAAAATAATTGAAGTTACCCCCTGTATATTATCAGACCATAGTGTAATAAAATTGGAGAATAATGACATAAGAAACTGCAAAACTTCCACAAACACATGGAAATTAAATAACACCCTCCTGAACAACCAATGGGTCACAGAAGAAATTAAAGAAGAAATTAAACAGGTTTTACAAGTAAACAATAATGCCAGTACAACATATAGGAATCTATGAGATACAATGAAAGCAGTTCTACACAGGAAATTCATAGTAGTCAATGCCCATGTTAGGAAAACAGAGAAAACTCAAATAAACTAATGCAGAACATCAAGCTCCTAGAAAAAGAAGGGTATATAACAAACCCAAATCTCATACAAGAGAGGAAATTATAAAGATCACAGCAGAAAACAATGCAATGGAGACCAAGAGAATGATACAAAAAAAAATCAATGAATCAAAGAGTTGGTTTTTCAAAAGAATAAATAAAATTGATAAACCCTTTGCCCACCATCTTAAGCATCTCATCAGATACACATATAGTGAGAAGAATAGAGTTGCAATGCTGGCTTTAAAATATAATTATTACAATAGGTCCATACTAATAACACATTATTCTTACTGCATAAAATATACTGGCTAGAGTCAGAATCATCCAGCTAGTATTGTCTATGTCCTTCACCTCATTAATTTTTTTTTTTTTGTACCAGGGATTGAACTTGGGTCCTTGCACTTTTGAGTCAGGCAGCAGAACCACTGAGCTAAATCTCCAGCCCCTCTTCAAATTTTTATTTGTGTTAATCCATCCATTCCTTTGAGTCTTCCACCAAAACATCAACATATCACTTGAGTTAATTCCAATTGCTCTTTTCTTGTCTGGTACTTTATCTTCACTGTTCATCCTCCTACTATATCAGCTTGTTGACAAGTTACTTGCCCTCAAGCTCACCCTCAGTAATTATTCCTTATATTCAAGAAATTGAGAGGTAGGTAGCATGAAAAGTGTTGTATAAATAAGCCAACAATGGCTTCTGTATGTTGACTGTTAGGTTCTTTTTTTCTCCACTGGAGGTAGAGACCCACTAATTTAAAAAACCACCAGCTCTAAACTCGTTTTCACACATCCAATTGTTAAATCAATCTAACTAAGCATGCCTTAGTCATTCGTTGGCACTGGGACAAAATACCTGACACCCTTAAATTAGAGGTATATTTTGGCTCACAGTTTGTAGAGATTTCAGTCTGTAGTACACTGGCACCAAGCCAGGACAGCATGGGAGAGAGGACTGAGTAAAAGAAAGCTGCTCACCTCATAGTGGACGGGAAGCAGAGCCTCCTCCAACCAGACCTAATAGCAGGTCAGATATAATGCCCCCATAGTCCAATCACCTTTCAAAGGTCTCACCCATGATCACATAAGGGTTTCAGGGCACATCTGGATATAAACCATAACAAAGGAGATAGTTCAAATAAGTAGATTTTTAGCCATTTGGAGCCTGCCTGTTTTGTGCACTCTGTAAAAATGTACCAAGCAGCTCCTAGCAATAGATGAGATAAGCTCCAGGCCATAAAGACACAAACATGCTGCTCTCTGTCTCAGAAACTCCTACTTGGCTGCTAGTGAAATCACCTATAATAAGACACTCACCAACTACTTTCTCCCCCTGGGAGTTTTTCTTCACCACAGACATTAGAAGGAATTGTGCTGTCACAGACTTCTTTGTGCTAGTTCCCATGCTACTGAGGTTTTGTTCACACAGTCTTTTCTTATGCCAATGTCTTCAAGAGTTCTACCTAAATTATCTTCCAGCAAGTTTAGTGTTTCTGTTTTAATGTTTGGATTTTTTATCCACTTTGATTTTAGTTTAGTGTATGGTGAAAGATAGGGGTCTAGTTTTAATCTTTGGCAAATTGAAATCCAGTTTTTCCAACACCATTAAGTAAAGAGGCTATCTTTCCTGCAGTGAGGGTGTTTGGCTCCTTTGTCAAAGATGAGGTGGGCTGAGTATTTCTGGAGTTGTTTCTACACCTTCTAATCTGTTCCACTGGTCCTCAAGTCTGTTTCTTTGCCAGTACCATGCTGTTTTTATCACAGTAGCTTTGTAGTATAGTTACAGGTTGGGGATTATGATACCCCCTGCCATGTCTCTGTTACCTAGAATTGCTTTTGCTATTCTGGGTCTCTTCTTGTTCCAAATGAATTTTTGGATTGTTTTCTCAAGGTCTGTGAAGTATGCTGCTGAGATTGCAATTGCATCGAATCTATATAGCAGTTTTGGAAGTATGGCCATTTTCACTCTATTAATCCTTCCTACCCAGGAGCAGGGGATGTCTGTCCATTTTCTGATGTCATCTTCAATCTCTCTTTTCATAGTACGATAGTTTTCAGAGAAGAGGTCTTTGATTTCTTTCATTAGGTTGATTCCTAAGTATTTCCGTTTTTTGGATGCTATTGTGAAAGGAATTGTTTGCCCTATTTCTGTCTCAGGGAGTCTGTTGTTCGTGTAGAGAGAAGCTATTGATTTTTGTGTGTTGACCTTGCATACAGCTACTCTACTGAATTTGGTGCAGTTCTTGGGGTCTTCTATATAGAGTATCATGTCATCTGCAAATAATGACAATCTGACTTCTTCATTTCCTATCTTTATTCCTTTTATTACTTTCTCTTGTCTAATTGCTGTGACTAATGTTTCCAAAACTATATTGAACAGGAGTGGTGATAGTGGACACCCTTGTCTTGCTCCTGACTTTAGTGTGAAGGATTTCAGTTTTTATCATGTAGTATGATATTGGCTGTTGTTTTTTCATAGATGGCTTTTATCAGATTGAGGTAGAGACCATCTATTACAATGTTTTGCAGGGGTTTTTTAAATCATAAATGCATGTTGAATTTTGTCAAATGCTTTTTCTGTGTCTATGGAGATGATCATATGATTTTCATCCTTGGCTCTATTGATATAGTGTATTACATTTATTGATTTGTGTATGTTAAATCATCCCTGCATCCCTGGGATGAATCCCACTTGGTCAGGGTGTATGATCTTCTTGATGATCTTCTGCATTCTATTTGCCAGAATCTTATTAAGGATTTTTGCATCTATGTTCATTAGTGAGATGGGCCTATAGTTCTCCTTTTTAGTTTGGTCTTTCTCTGCTTTGGGGATCAAGGTGATGCTTGCTTCCAGGAATGAATTTGGGAGTATTGCTTCCCTTTCAATTTCATTGAAGAGTTTAAACAGTAGTGGCAGTAGTTCCTCTCTAAATGTCTTGTAGGATTCAGCAGTGAAGCCATCCAGGACCTCAGCTTTCTTAGTTGGTAAGTTTTTAATTATGTTTTCAATTTCATTCGTTGATATTGGGTTGTTTAGAATTTTTAGGTCTTCTTCATTCAACTTTGGTATTTCATACATATCTAGGAATCTGTCCATTTCTTCTGTGTTTTCCATCTTAATGGTGTATAGGTTCTTGAAGCAGGTATTGATGATCCTCTGGATTTCTGCTGGGTCTGTTCTAATTTCACCCCTTTCATGCCTAATTGCATGGATTTGGGCCTTTTCATTCCTTTTTCTGATAAGGTTGTCTAAGGGTTTGTCAATTTTGCTTATTCTTTCAAAAAACCAACTCTTGATGTCAATGATATTTTTGTATCATTAGTCTCCATTGCATTGATTTCTGCCCTGATCTTTATAATTTCCTCCCTTGTATGAGCTTTGGGTTTGTCCTGCTCTTCTTTTTCTAGGAGCTTGAGATTCAGCATCAGGTTGTTTAATTGGGCTCACTCTGTTTTCCTAATATGAGTTTTCACTGCTATGAATTTCCTTCATAAGACTGCTTTCATTAATATCATAGATTCTGATATATTGTACTGTCATTGTCATTTAACGAAAGAAATCAAAGACCTCTTCTCTGAAAACTATAGTACTATGAAAGGAGAAATTGAAGATGACATCAGAAAATGGACAGACATCCCCTGCTCTTGGGTAGGAAGGATTAATAGAGTGAAATGGCCATACTTCCAAAACTGCTATATAGATTTAATGCAATTCCAATTGAGATCTCAGCAGCATACTTCACAGACCTTGAGAAAACAATCCAAAAATTCATTTGGAACAAGAAGAGACCCAGAATAGCAAAAGCAATTCTAGGTAACAGAGACATGGCAGGGGGTATCACAATCCCCAACCTGCAACTCTACTACAAAGCTACTGTGATAAAAACAGCATGGTACTGGCAAAGAAACAGACTTGAGGACCAGTGGAACAGATTAGAAGATGCAGAAAGAACGCCAGACACACTCAGCCATCTCATCTTCGATAAAGGAGCCAAACACCCTCACTGCAGGAAAGATAGCCTCTTTAATAAATGGTGCTGGAAAAATTGGGTTTCAACTTGCCAAAGAATAAAACTAGAACCTATACCTCTCATCATGCACTAAACTAAAATCAAAATGGATTAAAGATCTAAATATTAAAATAGAAACACTGAACTGGCTGGAACAGAGGTTAGGTAGAACTCTTGAAGACACTGGTGTAGGAAAATATTTTATGAACAAAACCTCAGTTGCCCGTGAACTAGCACAATCAACAAGTGGGATCTCTTCTTATTAAAAAGCTTCTGCACAGCAAGAGAAACCACCAGCAGTGTGAAGAGACAACCCACAATGTGGGAAAAAATTTTCACCTGTTTTTCCTCAGACAAAGGTCTATTATCTAGAATCTATAAAGAACTTAAAAAAAATCAGACCTCCCAAATTTAAAGATCCAATCCAAAAATGGGCATCTGAAATGAACAGACATTTCTCAGACAAAGAAGTAGAAATAGCAAAGAAAAATGAAAAACTGTTCAATATCACTGGTCATTCAAGAGATGCAAATGAAAACAATGCTGAGATTCCACCTCACTCCAGAAAGAATGGCTGCTATCATGAAATCAACCAATAACAAATGCTGATGGGGCTGTGTGGAAAGAGGAACTCTGCTCCACTGCTGGTGGGAGTGTAGACTGGTGCAAGCACTGTGGAAATCAGTATGGAGACACCTCAAAGAACTAGGACTGGAAGTGCCATTTGACCCAGCTATTCCCCTGCTGGGTATCTTCCCCAAAGAAAAGAATCATGCTACAGTGATATATGTTCACCCATGTTCATAGCAGCACGATTTGTAATAGTTAAAACTTGGAAGCAGCCCAATTGCCCATCAACAGGAGACTGGATAAAGAAAATCTGGGGGTTTTTTCTAAAATGGAGTACTATTCAGCCATAGAAAATGAGAAATTAGAGACATTTATAGCTAAATGGATGCACATTGAGGCGATACTCTTAAGTGAAATTGATAAGACACACATGTAAATACCAAATAGTTTCTCTGGTGTGAGAAACTGAAAGCGTAAATAAGGACTAAAAGGTATAACAGATAATGTGAAATAGGAAGAAAAGGGGCAAAGGGGAAGGGGAAGTAGGAGGGGTAGGGGTAGGGGAAAGGAAAGAAGGGAATGGAATTAATATGAGAAAATGAAAAAATGGAAACAAAGTCTTTGTAAATAGGGAGGGATGGAGGGGTTGAAGGGAGGGCAGGGGAATGGGGAAACAATAAGAATGAAGAGAGATTATGTAAAGGTGCAAATTTCCAATGGTGAATGTCATTATATTGTATACCTAAAATGTATCAATAAAATTAATTTTTTAAAAAGTGGCACCCAATAAAGCTGGTGTGTGCTACTCTACTTTGTCATCATGCATTTTTCCTTGATCAAATCGCCAAAATTTTCAAAACCTTTGAAATGCTCTAAAATATCCCTAGGTTCTTAAAAATATACAGACAATATACACCTAATTCCCAAAGCAAAATCATGAATTCAATTTACTGTTTTTCACTTATGGTTGGTATTGGTCAATATTCATTTACACACTGGTGTTATATTACTGTAGTATCACTAAGGCACAGATGATTCTCACTTTACAATTGTATTATTTGTGATATAGAAATGAACCAATTAATAGATAGATAACTACCATTCACCTTAACTCATCAACTTTCTACCTTGAAGATAATACTGTAGCCTCGAGGGATCAGTTGTATTAATTACAAAAAATGTTTAGAGAGTATAAAGATACAAAATGAAGAACATTTTGTGGTTACAGAAAGTAAGGAAATGCTCAGAAAAAAATTTTGAGGTTTTTGTCCTAAGAACACAAAATCCCACTCAAATGGCCTAAGTCAGAGCAAACTCAGGTACAAAATTAGTAGTAATAGTTTTGGGCACATAGAACAAATAAATATCAAAAAATAAATAGCAAAAGAAATGAGTAAATGGGAAGAAGAAACAGCTCTTACTTATAGAATTCCAATTAGTAAATGTAGAATGAAAAACAACAAGAGAATCAATATTAGGCAACTATCACAAAGACAGTTGCACAAAAGATTCTACCACAGATGCAAAAGATTAATAGGTGAAAATTAGAGAAAGTGTATGTGTATGGCTTCAACACACTGGTACTTACTGACTACAAAGGGATAAATAGTAACTTTACAGTACAGAAACCCAGCAGACATCCCTTAACTAAATGATCAAGGTAAATATTGTCCATAACCAGATGTAAAGATCATGAATCCCGAAACACTACATCATTTCTGGGGTACTGTTGCCCAAAATGCATAATTTCACTCCATTCCAATTGAATTCTACAAAATAACTGATAAGCATGCTGATGAAGCATCAAGTGACAAAAGATAATGATGGACTGAAAAACTGTTACAGACTGGAAGAGATTAAAGAGAATTAAGGACTAAATGCAATGAAGGGCTCTGGATAGGATCCTGGGCCACAGAATAACAGTGAAAAAATTGATGAAATGTGAGAAAAAAGCTATAGTTAATAATGTTATACTAACGTTAATTTTCTGTGCTTGACCATTGCACACACTAAAGTTATATAAGGTGTTACCATAAGGGGGATAAGAGCTATAGAGGAACAGGTTATATTATTTTCCCAACTTTTCTGTAAGTCTAAAAATAGGTTCAAATAAAAAGTTCAATAAAATAAAGCAAAATAAAAATAGCAGGTAGTCAGTGAAGCAAACACTAGGATGCTAGTCTCACAGCTGAGAAAAATGAACTCCAGTTAAGTGTTTTCAGCTCAAAAAAATTGAGAAAGAAAATTTCTACAATTTAACCAAAGCAACCTAGACACAAACACCTTGGTTTGCCACTCGGGTTCACTTCCTAGACTGCTTATTATTTTACTACAGTAACAGGCAAGGAGTAAAATGTCAAAGAGAGTTCTATAGAATGAGAAAACAATACGAGATATTTTTACCATGTCCTAGGTTTGGTGTCCATAGACTGTTGACAGAGAATAAAATCAACCTATTTGAGAAGAATGAAGAGTACCTATTTGAAGCTAATTAGAATTGCAATCTAGGAAAATACAGGTCCAAGCAGTTGTGAAAATGTGCTCTGATGTTTTACAAAATGGAAGCTCCAAAGTTTAATAAAATAGCTTTAAATCAAAAGGCAGTTGGTAGTGTAATTTTATCACTTGTTAGTCAGGAATTACACCTGACTGGCAAAAGTTAATCGGTCTTAACGGAGAAACCAAGGGAAATCCTAACTAGCTCATCTAGCTTCAATTGCCTTTGATTACTTGTTTTTATCACCAATTTAGCTAAGCAGTATATTCACATTAGCCCTGCTATAGGTAACACCTCTGACTTATGGGTCATGATAGTAATTGTCTAAGTTGTTTTTCGTAAACTTGGAGGTAGCTCAACCCGGTTGAAATCACTGACTCTTCGCCGAAGCTGCCTAAGTGTCAAAAGGATAACTGACATCAGATGGCCTAAAACTCTACCCTCAACAATGCTGACCACCATATTCTAAACATATGCCCTACAGAGACCCATGAAGTTTGTTTATACATGCGCAGGTAGATAGTTGATAACTTCCCTTTTTTTTCTGCCTCCAATCTCCTTTTCCCCATGGTTCAGAACATTTTGTTTTTTTAGCCCATAATTATCCCTAAACTTTATCCTAAAGGAATCTGAGACAAGGCTCCTGCCTTCTCATGCTGGCCACTTTTGAATAAACTCTTCTGCAAAACTACTTAGTGCTTTTCACAAAAGCTTCAGTGACTGGCATATGGCATGGTGGGCAACACACCCTTGTTTGTAACAAATGAAAAGGATTGGATAAAGTCTCCATCTCTGAAGGTCAGAAATTAATATTCCAAGGTCAACTCATATGAGTGGGCACCTGCAGGGCGATTTGCAGGCCAGTTCAGAGCTTCAGCCTTGGACTGACACAACTGAGATCTAACAACAGCTTCCAAATACATTAGTTAGGATGGTTTTCTAGAATGCATGTTCACCAATAACCAGAGAGTACTGAAAGAAAAAATGAAGAATAATTAATAAAATTACAGCTAAGAATTATGAAAATGTAAAGTCAAATATTTCTTGTTAAAATTAGAATATAATTCGAGAAGATTTGCTAAGTGTGTGTGTTGGAGTGTGGAGGCTTTTGGTTTTGGGAAAATAACAAAATTCCTGGAAACTGGGATGTTACTATTCTTACCACAAGACTATTAGTAATATAGACAAATCACTTTAAAAAAAAAAGATGTTTGATTAATATGATAAAAGAGCAAAGAAGTTTTTCTCCCTTAATAATTTAAGTCCTTTAAGACTTCATGGAAATAAAGGCAAAATAACTAGGGAATTTTCAAACAGAAATGATGGATAATATGAAATCTTAAGGTTGGGGATTTAGCTCAGTGGTGCCGCCTGCCTCGAAAGCGCAGGTACCAAAAAAAAAAGGATAATATGAAATCTTACCCAGATGATCTAATTGGCTCCATAATGTCACAATGTGCACTCATTATACATACTAAATGATTATCATTTTATCTGTAATATAGTGAGTTGCTAACTTTTCTAATGAAAAATTACCATGTGATGGTTCGTGTTTTTTTTTTTTTTTGGTACGGGGGATCAAAGTCAGGTCCTTATGCTTGCAAGGCAGGCGGCAGAACCACTGAGCTAAATCCCTGGCCCACCATGTGATGGTTCTTATTGGTGGCTACACATAAAAATCACCTGGGGAAATTTCAATAAAATACCTGACTCCTCCCTCAGAAACTGATTGAATTTATGAGGGATGCAGCTGAGCACTGATGTGTTAAATGTCCTCAAAGAGATTCTAATGTGCCTCATCCCCCAAGCTCAGGACAAAATAACTGTTACAGGTTCTTTTTACTTAAATATACCTGTCATTTTATATTCTACATAAATAATATGCAGTACTGGGAACCAACTGCAAGAGCAATCCTAGCACAGAGCTTCAACCTCAGTCCTTTGTTTTGAGACAGGATTTCACTACATTGCCCAATCTGGCCATGAACTTCTGATCTGCCTGCCTCAGACTCCCAAGAAGCTGGGATTACATGTATGCCACCTTGCCAGGTTCGAAATACATTCTTTGGAAAAATATCAGTGACACTTTGTTAAGAACAGATAATAAGGAACTAATCAAATTATGTGAACATGTACCAAGAGTAATTATTCTGCTGTTATTTTTCTTCAGATAATTAAGTTTTTAAAATTTTGCTTTTTAATGTATACTCATGCATATATATTTTTTATTTTGGAGTAAATTCTATTTTTGAAATTAGCTTCCATGTAGCACTACTACATCAGTCTAACAAAATTTTTAGTCAACAAAAATCTTAGAAATTACAATTTTAATTTTAGCAATTCCCTTTTTCACTGTTGTTCAAGGTAAATTACATGGCTAAACACTTTTCTTGAAACTGGACCTATCCAATTTTATTTTGAACTTACCCTCTGAAATTTGTTCAGCATTTGCAATCGAAGCAGGCTTTGTGCTGAGTACTTTCTAAGTACACATATAAGTATGAAATATGCACCAATAGCTCTACTGAAAAAGAAATGGGTTTATAGGCAGTGGTGCTCAAAAACTAGCAGACAGCAGAAGTGAAATTTAACCTCACAGGATCTTCCAGCTTTCTCCCTCTTCCATGCGCCACTCCAATTTCACCTCCATAACTACATCTTTGTCCGTCAGTGGTTACCTCTCATCTTCCTTTTTGCCTCTTCCTTAGCCATTCCTTTTTCAACTTAGTCTGACTTCTAAAAGCCTTGATATAATGAACAGCCATGGGTTGTTGATGAAAATGCGTAGCTCTAATCAAGAGCTCTCCCTTCCTCACCTGATTGAGGTCAACTTAAGCATGCTGCACCCCTTAAAAGAAAAGGTTCATCTTTGAAAATGCAATGTTTGATACAGGAACTGTCTCATCTCTCTCATCTCAACCCTAAGGACAGACGGCTCCTCATTCGACTTATGAATGGATATATTTGGTGTTAACATAGCAGATGGGATGGAACAAGTTCTTTTTGGTACCCTACTGGGGTATCAGCTACTGTTACTGTCTTTTGAGGAAAGCCCTGATGTTATGGTTTGTGTTTAGATGTCCCCCCAAAGCCTCGTGAAAATGAGGTGGGGCTATTTCGGAGGTGGCTGAATCTAGAATGTGTGATTCACAGTGCAATGCTAAAACCAAAAGCACTAGGATTAAGGGTGTGAGCGCTACCTGCCCTAATTAGCCTGGATAAAAGGGGCAGAAAGATGCTGTTGAGGTCCCTTGTGGCTTTTGTTGTCTTCTACTGCCATGAACTGTTGCCCCTCTGCCATCCTGCCTTGGAGCTAGCTAATTACGGACTGAAACCTCTACAAACTGAGCCAAATAAACCTTTCCCCCTTTAACTTTGGTGTCGAATATTCTGTCTAAGCAAGGAGAAAGTAACTAAGACACCTGAAAAGCAAAGAAGTCTCAGCAGGTTATCAGCAAAGTGATCAGAAGACACCAAAATGATGGCCACATCTGCCTCACTTGACACGGTGTATTTCAGTGCCGTTTCTTGACATCACAAATGGAGCAAAATAATCAGTAGCTTCTTTCTCTTCACCCAGGTTACATTTAGATGTTATAGATCAACTGCTCAAAAGCCAACTGCTGAATGGCCAATTTAATGAATTTGCTCAAAGAATTCACTTTAATTTACCGGTTTTAATCTTGTCTTTATAAAAATGTGTTTTAAAAATCGCGTTTGTCTCCGATTTCTTCCTGCTGGAGTTACAGACCGATAGGACAGTGGACGAGGCCTAATACAGCTAACCAAAAGAGCATAGTTTTTAAAAATGTATGGAATCTTTCCAAAATATTTGTGAATGTTTTTGTCAGCCAAACTAAAGATAAATGAGGAAATTTGGCCAGTGGTTTTCTACAAATTCCTGTGTTGCCTGTGCTGAGGGTAGGTAGTTCCCAACTGACAGTTCATTAAGTACTGTGACTTTCATGCTCTGAAACTTGTTTGCTCAAGGCCCCCCGTCTTTCTTGTTTGCTCACAGAGATCAGTGGATTGCTTTTGTCTCCATCTTGAACATATGTACCTGACATTTTCACAAGTCTTTGACCCTATTCATGTTCATCCAGCACAAATCTTTGAAGTCTTTGCTGGGGACAGGCCACTCTGAGGCATGAACACCATGATCAGTTGATGTTTCATTAACTTTCCCGTCCATGCTCACATCTATGACACATTAAAGTTCAAATTAAAATCAAAAAACTTCAGGACACACATCACACCTGGTGAAGCTAAAGTGAAGAGTGAGTATTGCCAGGGGGACATACATTCTATTTTCAGTTTCTCAGTCTCGGCATTCACATCTTAAGCTGAAAGATTCTTTATTGCAGGGGCCTCTTCTGTGCAGCAAGCATAGCAGCATGGATGACTTCTGTCCATAAGATGTCAGTGCATTCCCTTCCTCAGCGTGACATCCAAAGTTTCTCTGGACATTGCTAGAGGGCAGCTGACTCCAGTGAAAAAACATTTAAGTTGACTTTCAGTACAATCTTCCAATACAGAATTGTATCATAAAACACTTTTACTTCACTAATATCACAAAAAGATGACTGTAAACTTAAAGGATCTCATACACTAGGATGTATCAGACAGCTGTGCAAAGACTGAGACTAGGAACTTGATTTGCCAGTATCTTTTTTGGGGGGGGGGAGGGGTACCGGGGATCAAACTTGGGACCTTGTGCTTGCAAAGCAGCCCCTGGAACCACTGAGCTAAATCCCCGGATCCCTGCTGGTATCTTTTTATTACATAAATGGTTGTGTCTCCAGTAGAGCCTTCAAAGGACAGCCTATTTATACAGAGAATATCTGCTAATGAAGTATTGTACATTCTAATAGAGGCACTGTCACAACTACAGATCAGTTGTCTGTTTTGGTTGTTGGGTTTCAAGCACTGCTACAAAATCTAATTGATTTTATTTCAATGAAAATCTTTTGTTTAAAGAAAAGGAAGAAAAATCATGTTTTATTGTAAAGCAAGCTGTGTAAGCACTGTATTATCAGCAATATTAGCAAAACAGTAGTAAATGGGCCAAAAATTAGATACTATAGGCTCCACAGTTAGATCTAAGTTTGAAACTTTACAATAAAAATGCCAATTCAGGCTTAAGAAATTTGAATTATTGAAATTTCACTTTATAATGTTTCTAGAACTTGTTTTAATTACTCTTTTACATTCTATATAAAAAAGTAACTATATTCAAACTACCACAGGAGAGCTGGTGTTAATGTGATTAATTTTCTAAGAATAAATATTAGGAGTATTTCATTTTTTAAAAATACCTGATAGAACATTACTGATAGATGAGATGCCTCGGCTCATGGGAATTTCCCTCTTCATGATCTTGTTCCAACTCTCTACGTAACAGAGGTTGATTCTATTTTAAGTAAGTCCTTTACCTTCAGGGTTAGGTCAATCTATTCTGGATCTCCTAGAAATGCTAATTCAAAAATCCCCTGAGGCTGTTTCAAATGAATTTCTGCTGAAACATCTTGGCCCCGGTGCACAGCGGATGGAGAAGATTCACTTTCAGGATATTCTCAGCCTATCCCTCCTTCCAGCCTCCATGTGCTCCCATTAACCTGTTTAATCCATACCCTGAAATCCCTGACCCTTCATATGAGATACGTATATTCCAATATTTAAAACCTACTCTAGGGCCAGGGATTTAGCTCAGTGGTTCCGCCGCCTCCCCTGCAAGCACAAGGTCCTGAGTTCGATCCCCAGTACCAAAAACAAAAAACCTATTCTGTTTCCTAAATTTTTAAAAATATACATCATGCATATATACATATATCCTCACTCAGAAGGTTTGGTCAGTTTATGCCCTCAAATCACAGGAAAATTAAAGATGGCCAAAAACATCACTTAGGAGCAAAATAACAAGTACTAAAAACTTTACAACAGAGGAATTTTTAAAAACTGCCACCAGCTAAAACATTTAACTCTTCAGGGCTGGGGTGTAGCATAGTCAGAGTGCTTACCTAGCATCCATAAGGCCCTAAGCTCCACCTCCAGGACCACAATGAATGAATGAATGAAATGGGTCTTTTACAAAATTTATGAAATGATAATCATACATGCATAAAAATCAAGATTCCATTACAATACAACTCAATATAAAAGAAAAATTAGGCTGGTTTCTTTTTATTTTATGCAATGTAATTTTACACTTATTTAATTCACTTTGGATCTATCATATCCTAAGGTTTTTGTACACTGATCCAATTATTCTGCTAGAGAGTCTCAAGTCTAGTAGTTTCCCTTCAAACGTATCCATTTTTGATTAGAAAAATAGAGTCCTTTTTAAAAATTTTACACGTTTATTATAAACTTATTTGAATCACTTTGGACCCAGCATGTCCTTAGGTTTTACCCACTCATCAAACTGCTCTGCTGTGAGATAGCCAAGTTCAATAGCAGTTTCCTTTAAGGTAGATCCATTTTTGTGCGCAGTTTTAGCAATTTTTGCTGCCTTGTCATACCCTGAAGAAAAAATAAAAAGACAATACAGGAATTAATAGTGACACTCGGTTTTCTTCAGCAAAAGGCAATCATTATTGTTTATCTCATATTGATGCTATGGGCTTCTTCAGTGATGTTATTTATTTTTAAAAATATTTAACAGTGACTCAATAATTAGTATTTCTCATATAGAATAGATAGATCTTTACTCGTCTGAAGGAATAAAGACTGTGACAAGTTCAATGCTCCAGTCCTACAGAAAATACAGCACAGTGTGGCAGACAGCTGTGCGAGCGGTCCCAGGAGGTAGGAATCCCTGTGAGGAGGAGAAGGCCCTTCAGAGATGCTTCCCATAGCTCTTCTCTGCAGCGAGCTCTGCTCCCGGGCCTCTCCATTACACAGAGGGCTGGGGAAGTCTGAGCAGAAATATATACTTATACATACTGTTCACTTCGGTTATTTGCTTTTGAAGTTAACAAAATTACAGAGTTAACAGAAGTTATGCAGTTCTGCAAGTTGTCTGACTTAATATAATTTTTTAAAACTCAGTAGGTAAAATGAAACTAACATGAGAAAAAAAAAAAGCAAAGATCAGAGGAATATGTGCAAAGGAAAGAAGTCTGAAACCAAACAAAATGATACAGGTCTGTAAGCAATACTTAAACATCTATAAAACAAACTATGGGCAGAATTGATTTTATTATGTAACTGAATTTGTGCATTCTAAACACATTGGTAAGGGCAGCATTTACTAACAGAGCAGCTTTGTGAAAGAATTCTCATGTGAAACTCTTGGGATTAATATATGTTCTGTACTTTTACGTTAACAATGACACTGAAATCTTAGCATTAATGTGCACCACTTTTAGTCTCAAGTTCTACAAGACATATTAACCACCTGTAACACAATGAAGTCACTGAAAATTCATGATATGAGGGGTTGTAAGGCTCATGCTCAGCTCATCTTTATATTTTCTCTGATAAGTCTTTTCATCTAACACTAAATTGATTGCAAGAAAGATCTATCTATTCAGCTTTAGGGGATACCTCTAATTTAAAAGTTTTGATAATACATTCTCAAGATCTGATGAAACATTCTGGGGTTCCATTTATATCTTTCTAGTTGAATGTCGATGCATAACAATTATAAATGGATCAAAATATTTTTATTAGTCTTAATACTATACAATCCTCCCCCACAAAAAAGCTATGGATCATATTAGACTCAGAGCTACCCAGAGCAATCAAATGAGCTCTAACTGAAATTACAGTTTGATGTGTAGCCAAGAATATAAAGTCTGTTTGCAAAGTTCAGGATTACAGAAGTTTTAAAGTAGTAATGATATTATGCCAAATGACTACATCATAACTTGTTCTAAAATAGAAAATCAAAGGCTCTGTTAACATCAGCTCAGCAGAAAGAAGGGCAAAAAGGCTTTTAACACATTATAATATAATCCAAGAAATGCTCCAAACCTACAAAAACCAAAACAGCCTTTTTAATGGGGATTACTACAGTCAGCCTATAATCCAAGTATGGGTGATTCTACATAATGAAATATTTACAAGTCTGGAAAAAGGCTTGCAATGTAAAAGTATGGTTTTAAATAAAATATTTACATTTTCCTTCCTTTCCTTATAAGGAATGAATATATATACCTTTTTTCTCTTTAATTGGCAACTTTCTATTTCTGAATTGGATAAAATAACAAGGTCAGGGAATAAGAGCATCCAGAGAAGGCAGATGAATGAATTCATTCCATGTTGCTCATCAGCCAGTGCCACCTAGTGACATTACCAATCCAGAGTCTTATAAATAACCAAGTGCTGCCTAAAATATTTAGCATCTGAATTCAATTAAGATTAAATAAGTTTGAAATACTATTTCCAAATATGATACTTCAAATAAAATGAAGTATAATGGATTGTTTTGGAAAGAACTATGACACAATAAAAGTTATAAATATATATAGTTTCTTTTAACATAATTTCTAGTATTTTAAGATTTTACTAAAACAATGTCCAAGAATTTGTTGCCCACAAATATTCATCCAATATTCTCTAAAAAGTTTTCAACATTTAATTTCCCATTCAAAATGACATTATTCTTCCTTAAACCCTTACCTATATGAGGATTAAGAGCAGTCACCAACATCAGAGACTCATTCATTAGTTTGTTGATCCTTTCTGTGTTGGCTTGGATCCCCACCACACAGTTTTCTGTGAAGGAAACTGAAGCATCCCCCAGAAGCCTGGCTGAGTGTAACACATTTTTAATCTTTCAGAGAAAGAGAAAGAAACACATAACTAAACTTATTTTTTTTTGTCAAATGATATATATTATTTGCTGGCTCATATAAATATATAATTCAATGAAATAAACAGCACTCCTAAAAACTATAAAGCACTGAACATAGAAAAAAAATGTGATCGCTTCTCGGCCTTTTGGCTACGATCAGGTGAAAACAAATGTGAAAGAAATTATGAACATATGTAGCACAAAAATCTGAAAAAGGTGGAAAAAGACATAAATACAAATAACTAAAATATAAGGTAGAACGGGTGTGAAGTGTGAACAACCACAGTGAAGGGAATTACTTTCTGCTACAGGAGTTGAAGTCCTGCTTGATACACAGGACTTGGACAGCCAGAGAAGGGCAAGAATCTTCCACACAGGAAGAAAAGGAGCAATGGTGCAGAGGTTGGCGAGCTCAGCATGTGCTTGGGGCAGCCGGTAAAGTCAAGGCTTCCCAGTTGTTAATAATCACCAAGATTTTTATGCTCAAAACCAATATTGCACTCTCGTTAAATTAACTTTTTACAGTGTGTTTAAAGACAGTACAAAACCAACTGGTATGTTCTGGCATTCGTTTCTTTCTGGTAAGATTGCCAATATGTACTAAGATACGTTCACATCCTAACATCCTTTGGTCTGAAACCCAAAGTCTAAAACCTGTACTTTCAACAACTGGCTCTGATAGAAGGCACTGAACTTTATTGTAAGGTGAATGTTGGTTATCTTATTTTCTATGAAAACCAAAATACTGACTGAAAGAAAGGATTAACGAGACAGTACTTCCTCCCAAGTGCTCTCCTTGTATCCTCGCAGGCTTTCTTCCATTGGTTTTTCCCTCTTCCATATGCCTTGGAAACATTACTATGTCCCCTCAACTGTTCTTTTTCTTTCATCTTACAAAGATGGAATAAGACGGTATCATCTTTCATCCATAATAAATGATAAACATCAAAAAAAAAAAAGGTTGTTATGCACACACACACACACACACACACACACACATATATGCCAGGCAGCTGGTGTTAACTGCTTGGAATGTGACCTGAAAGCAAAAGTTCATAGGTCTGAATTCTGCGTTGGCCTTAAAACCTATATTCTAGCAGAGGCAAAAAATCTCATTCACTGCTACTGTGAACACCCAATACAGGGTATAATAAAAAGAGGTTCTTGACAGATAAATGGTGAATTCACTGTGTGAATATTAAAATTTGGCATTTGCATATTCTTATCAAGTTAGACTTTATATTGTATACAAACAGGAAAAAAGGCATCTAGTGTATGTTAGATATAATGCTTTACGCAAATCAAGGACTAAATGGTGACACAGCTTCATTATCTCAAGTTAGGAAAACCAAATGAAAGATGATGTCATCTTGCTCCATCTTTGTAAAAATGAAGAACAACAGTTTTAGTAGACAAAATGATGTTTCCAAGGCATACAGAGAGGGTAAAACCAATGGAGGAGAGCCTGAGAACAGACAGGAAGGGGATGACAAAATGTTGAAAAAACCAAGGAGGAAGAATATTTCCAAGAGGGACTGTCATGTTGGATGCTGTAAGAGAAGAACTATGTGATGCCCATTGGACTGAAGAAATCACAAGAGATGGGCAAACAATTTGAGCACAAACTGAGGGGGCTGAAGCAGGACTGCAGTGACATAAAATTAAAGTAACTTCAGGTTACTTCAAGAAGACTGAATCTGAAGCAAGGAGAAAGAAAGGAACAGCTTGAGAAGAAGGCAGGGTTGAGGGTCCCAAGTCTTACTTCAAGAATTTTTCTTCCTATTAAACAAAAAAAGCATCAAATCACTTGAGCTAAGTCACCTAAATCCTAATATCTAAGGTTACTCTTCTAACATTGACGTGTTCACAACGAGGCTGTAATTCATATGTCTCACTGCTGGGCACTGCAGATCTGAATTCGATCATCCGACCCAGGCATTATGAAGTTTTACACACCCTGCACAAATTAGACACCTTTATCTATAAAATGTTTTAAATAAATCCATGAATATAAATAAATTCCTTTTAATTAAATGAAAATAAATAAATTTTTTGATTATTGTAATAATTTTTAATTAGTATGAATAATATTAATATTTATATTTGGGCAGTAATTATTCAAATTTAAGCCAACTAACTAGATTCAGGCCATTTAAGGGTTTTAATTAACTTTATTAGTAAAAAGACTGATAAAAGTAATTAGATCCATTTGAACCACCAGTGGTACAACCCACCCAACTGGACTGGCATGCATGTACCTCTGGTGGTTCAAGAGGGCAGGAACATGTTAATAAGTCTTTGACTTCCGGTTGCTACCTATACCATCCAACTACTTAATGTTGAATCTAAAGATTGTTAAGTCTTTAATCAAAAGCCATTAAAAATTGAATTTAAAGCTTACCATCATTGGTTTGAAAACATTCAACTCAAAATGTCCATTGCTGCCTCCCACGGTGACAGCAACATGATTCCCCATAACCTGGGCTGCAACCATGGTCATTGCTTCACACTGGGTAGGGTTCACCTTGCCTTCAAGAAAAACATCAGTGACAGAATCTGCATCAGATACACTCATGGTTTCATGGAGTAGTCAAGATTAGGCTTTAAGTCAAATAAGAAGGAAATCTAATTTCATTAAATAAAATAAGCCATAGAATAAAGCAAGGATGAAACTTACCAAAGTAAAGGGATGAGTAACCACAAATTGAATCACTTAATGACTAACAAGAAGCCACATCTATACATTAAATAGAGTTCCTCACCTGCCTGGCTTTCAATCATTTTGAAAATATTTATGAAACCAGGCACTGAATATACACTCAGAAAGATGCAAGTCCTACCTTCTCAGAACTTGGAGGAGCTGGTAACTTCAAAAGTTAATGGGTAAATACAGAGAAGTCTAAGCTGGTATGGGAATATTTACAAAGAGACATCTTACCAATACTTGGAGGATTTATGTTAAACTGGAACTTTCCTACTCATCACATGAGTCTCTGTAACTTTACCATCGCTCAAGTTTGAAACAAACATCCCAGATTCCTCTGACCAGTGCAAGGTTAACACTGGGAAGATCACTTCCTTTATTGGCAACTCTCCATTTCTTTTTTATGCAATCACCTCAGATTTGCAATCAACTAAACCCATAAAAGACTAAAACATGATCTCTTCCTGTTCTATACATACATAGATTTAAAACAATTGTCAGGCCTTTCTTTCTATTAAAAATTATTTTCTCAGTTTTAGTTCAACACAGGTTGGCCTACAACACCTTTGTAAATCTCTATTGTCGTTTGACACACTGTCATCTCAACTTTGCTATCTGCTAATATGACTAGCAGGTATTCTCTGCTTTTCCCCTAAGTCACTAGTGAAGTGCTGAATGGGAAAGGCCCTTCAGCTTGCTACCAAGATATCCCAGACTAAAGTCAACTCATTAGCCATGCCTTCAATGTCACTGTTCAACCAGCTACAGTCATCTACCAGCACTGCTCACACTTCTCCACTAAAACTAATGATTATCACATGAGTCTATCACATGCCTGGTTGATCCAGACATCCGGTATCTGTGTCACTTCCCTTATCTGTCGGGCTTATTTCACATAAAACATAAAATAACAGGAGCTTGGTATGGCTTGTTTTTTACTCAATCCTTGCTGATCACTTTCACAGCACAGCCTACTCCAGAATTCTCTTGGCTTTGGATGGTGAAGGAAGGAACCATTACATACTTTCTAACAAAGGAATCAAACTTCATGTTGCTAACTCAGATTCTTTCTTCCTAACTGGTTAGATGATGTTCCTAGAAGCCCTGGTCCAAGATGTCTGACACAAACATTCTGAAACAAGTGTGCCCCAAGTGTTCCCATTCAGCTTTGGGATTGCGTTACACAACAAGAGACACACTCTGAAGCTGAGAATGCCTGGAGTCCAGTCAGTCTAGCTCCAGCATTCACTAGCTATGTGATTACCTGGCATGATACTGCTTCCTGGTTCATTTTCAGGCAAGATCAGCTCTCCCAGACCTGACCGAGGACCAGAACCCAGAAAGCGAATATCATTTGCTATCTTCATCAGACTGCAAGCAGTGGTGTTCATGGCGCCACTGAGCTCAACCAGAGCATCATGAGCAGCCAGAGCTTCAAATTTATTTGGAGCAGTGACAAAAGGCAAGCCTGAAGGAAAGAAAAAAAATAATAATAACCTATATGGGTAAACAGGGAAAATTAAACATTTGTGTACTGTCAGCAAGTTAAATGGAAGTTACAGTATATGAAAAGCAAAAATAGAACAGAAGTCTTAAGGTGTAGTTAAGGGCAGAGTGAATGCATATACCATGCACAAGTGGGTTTGCTCCCAAACACTACAAAAACAAAACAAAAACAAAACAGAATAAAAACTGTACTTCAAAAAAAGTGCTTAAGTTTCAAGCTTTGTCTATATTTCTTTAAGAAGTCCCAAGGGGGCAAAAAGAACTGACACTAGCGCATTTACAAGATGAAATACCAATGACAATAAATAAATATAATGGAATGAAAAACACTATCCTCCTGCAAACACCTGTCTGATTGTCTGATGCCTGACTATTCTTGAGTAAGGATGAAAAGTGAGTAAAATTCACTTTTCCTTTATTTCACGCTCTTTTTCTAGTATAATTTTTAAAAATTTCTTTGTCGGGCCGGGGATTTAGCTCAGTGGTTTTGCCGCCTGCTGCACAAGAGAAGGACCAAGTTCGATCCCCAGTACCAAAAAAAAAAAAAATTTCTTTATCCACTGTACTCTGTTCCACTGTTTCCTTTAGCCAGGGGGGATAAGATCCTCTGAGAGATAGAGAGTGGATATCAACCAGGTGTTCTCAGTCAATCTCTCCAATGTTCAGGTTTTTAAAACCCTCTACATTCTAAACCCTAAGAATAGTTATTTTATATGAAAGTGTGATTTGAAAAATTCAGCCAGTAAGCTCTAATACACATTGTATACTTATCTTGATCCTAACCTTGAAGTAACAACTGCATCTTAGTAAGAGCTTTCTGAACATGACAACTTGGTTTTAATAATAGTAATCATTATTCAGACTACAGAACTCCACTGAAGAAAAGACAGAAATTAAAAAGGTTAATAATTTGGGCTGGGGACATGGCTTGGTGGTTGGTAAAGTGCTTGCCTAGCACATTTGAGGCCTGGGGCCTAATCCCCAGCATCACAAAACAAACACCAAAAAAAGATTAATAATTCAAAAAAATATGACAGCATAACACAAAAAAGTTACACTTACCTTCAACATTTTTATTGTTCAAATGACTTTATCTACTTTGAAAACTATACTGCAAAACAGCTTTAAAGCAAAAATAACAGAATAGCACCAGGTAATAAAGTTAACCTTGGTAGACATGAACTGCATCTTTGAACTCCTATGTGGAAAAACCTTTAAAAAGTAGAAGGACTAACATTACAACTTTTGAAATGGATATAAGGCACATGTTTGATAGAGAAATATTATTTCTACCTTTAAATTCTGAAGACTGTAAGGGGAAAACATACAGACTGGTGTAATGATGTCTAACAATTCATGATCACTAACCTGTGAGTGCAGCCACTTTCGCAGCAACCTTTTCCGCAAAGCCAATTCTGGTATTTAAGCCAGTGCCAACAGCAGTACCTCCGGCTGCAAGTTCATACATTCTCGGCATGGTAGCTTTTATTCTCACCATGGCATACTGCACTTGTTGCACATAACCACTAAATTCCTGATGAGAGAAGAAAATTAAGGTGAGAAAAAATGTCCTAATGGCCTAAAATTTATGGTAACTGGATTAACCTGAAGTTTTAAAAGATGTTTCAGAATATTAAAGTATAAGCTACATAAGTCGTATTCATACTATGTCACTTCATATGACAAGCAAGGTCTGAGGAAAGAGGTGGATTTATAAACCTGTAAGGTAGGGCAATGCAAATAATAACATGCAATCTGTTCACAATCTAGTCTTGGAACAAAAAACAAATAAAAGCAACACAGGAAACTAACTTTTAAAAAAATTTACTATATTAAATTACTGATTTATTTGCAAACTACAAATACTGATATCCCTTTTTTGGGGGGGGAGGGGTATGTCTCAGATAACTGTGAGAAAGAAAAAGTACTGAACATTCTCCCAAGAAAAATGCAAACAGAAATACTCTCCACAAAATTTCAGTTTAAAAAATTAAGCAGGAACATGAGGACACTTTACAAGGACATTAAGAAGGGACTCACTGAACAGCGTTAAGAAGGCTAACAGTGGAGTAAGACCATGGCTTCAGTATGTGCTTTAATTCTGTCAGCATCATACCAGTTGCCAAACACTTTGACACATTTTTAAATAAAACAACCCTGGAATTTATGATGTTTTGAACATAGCAAGGGCCCTCTCAGGAATTACATGGGCACAAAAGGCATAAACTAGGACTTAGTTGGGCATGCTGAGATATACTGTTACATTTTTTTTTAATCCTGCCTGAAAACAATGAAAAACTCTGAATACTTTTGATTGGCTTATGGATTTCATATTGTTCTAAACAAAGTATTTCAAAGGATTTAACTCTTTTTGGGTAGACATGCTCCACCTGACAAAACTGTCACATATATACACCGGCTGGATTCACTTATGGAATACATTTTTTTGATTAGGGAAAAATTGCAAAAATACAGAAGATGATTCCAATAAAAGCAAGTATAAATACTTCTGATAAAGTCAGAGAAAAAGAGAATTTTCTGTCACAATAAGTTGAATGATATTAGATAGGATGTTGAATCATGGCCAAAATGAACTTTATCACAGTGGATTTAAACATGCTGACATGTGCACAAAATGGGGGAGGGGTTAAAAACCAGAGGGAACAATAGTTTTATTTTTTTTAATTTTTAAAATTAATTTTATTGGTGTATTTTAGGTAAACAATATAATGACATTCATCATTGGAAATTTGCACCTTTACATAATCTCTCCTGCTTCTTATTTTTCCCCCTTCCCCTGCCCTCCCTTCAACCCCTCCATCCCTCCCTATTTACAAAGACTTTGTTTCCATTTTTTCATTTTCTCATATTAATTCCATTCCCTTCTATCCTTTCCCCTACCCCTCCAACTTCCCCTTCCCTTTGCCCCTTTTCTTCCTATTTCACATTATCTATTATACCTTTTAGTCCTTATTTACACTTTCAGTTTCTCACACTAGAAAAACTATTCAGTATTTACACGTGTGTCCTATTGATTTCACTTAAGAGTATCACCTCAATATTCATCCATTTAGCTATAAATGTCTCTAATTTCTCATCTTTCATGGCTGAGTAGTACTCCATTTTAGAAAAAAAAACACATTTTCTTTATCCAGTCTCCAGTTGATGGGCAATTGGGTTGCTTCCAAGTTTTAGCTATTACAAATCGTGCTGCTATGAACATGGGTGCACATATATCACTGTGGTATGATTCTTTTAATTCTTTGGGGAAGATCCCCAGCAGGGGAATAGCTGAGTCAAATGGGACTGCCAGTCCTAGCTCTCTGAGGTGTCTCCATACTGATTTCCATAGCGGTTGCACTATCTATCAGCACTTGTTATTGGTTCATTTCATGATAGCAGCCATTCTTTCTGGGGTGAGGCAGAGTCTCAGCATTGTTTTCATTTGCATCTCTTGAATGACCAGTGATGTTGAACATTTTTCAGTATGTTTATTTGCTATTTCTACTTCTTTGTCTGAGACATGTCTGTTCATTTCAGATGCCCATTTCTGGATTGGGTCTTTAAATTTGGGAGGTCTGATTTTTTTTAAGTTCTTTATAGATTCTAGATAGTAGACCTTTGTCTGAGGAAAAGCAGATGAAAATTTTTTCTCACATTGTGGGTTGTCTCTTCACATTGTTGGTGGTTTCTCTTGCTGTGCAGAAGCTTTTTAATAAGAAGAGATCCCACTTGTTGTCTGTGCTAGTTCATGGGTAACTGAGGTTTTATTCATAAAATATTTTCCTACACCAATGTCAAGAGTACTACCTAACGTCTGTTTCAGTCGGTTCAGCATTTGTTTTAATATTTACATCTTTAATCCATTTTGATTTTAGTTTAGTGCATGGTGAGAGATATAGGTCTACTTTTATTCTTTGGCAAGGTGAAACCCAATTTCTCCAGCACCATTTATTAAAGAGGCTATCATTCCTCCAGGGAGGGTGTTTGGCTCCTTTGTCGAAGATGAGGTGGCTGAGTGTGTCTAGAGTTGTTTCTGCATCTTCTAATCTGTTCCACTGGTCCTCAGGTCTGCTTCTTTGCCAGTACCATGCTGTTTTTATCACAGTAGCTTTGTAGTATAGTTTCAAGTTGGGGGTTGTGATACCCCCTGCCATGTTGCTGTTGTCTAGAATTACTTTTGCTATTCTAGGTCTGTTCTTCTTCCAAATGAATTTTTGGATTGTTTTCTCAAGGTCCATGAAGTATGCTGCTGGAATTTCAATTGGGATTGCATTGAATCTATATAGCAGTTTTGGAAGTATGGCCATTTTCACTATGCTGATTCTTCCTACCCAGGAGCAGGGGATGCCTTTCCATTTTCTGATATCATCTTCAATCTCTCTTTTCAGAGTGCCATAGTTTTCAGAGAAGAGGTCTTGGATTTCTTTCGTTAGGTTGATTCCTTGGTATTTCAGTTTCTTGGATGCTATTGTGAAAGGAATTGTTTGCCCTATTTCTGTCTCAGTGAGTCTGTTGTTTATGTAGAGGAAAATTATTGATTTTTGTGTGTTGAACTTGTATCCAGCTGCTTTACTGAATTTGGTTAAGTCTAGAAGACTTTTGGTGGAGTTCTTGGGGTCATCTATATAGAGTATCATGTCATCTGCCATTAATAATAATTTGACATCTTTGTTTCCTATCTCTATTCCTTTTATTTCTTTCTTTTGTCTAATTGCTGTGGCTAATGTTTCCAACACTATATTGAACAGAAGTGGTGACAGTGGACATCCTTGTCTTGTTCCTGATTTTGCTGTGAAGCATTTCAGTTTTTGACCATTTAGTATGATATTGGCTGTTGGTTTTTCATAGATAGCTTTCATCAGATTGAAGTAGAGACTATTCCAATTTTTTGTAGGGTTTTTATCATAGATGTGTGTTGGATTTCATCAATTGCTTTTTCTACATCTACTGAGATGATCATATGGTTTTTGTCCTTGACTCTATTGATATAGTGTATTACATTTATTGATTTGTATATGTTGAACCATCCGTGCATCCCTGGGATGTATGAATCCCACTTGGTCAAGGTGTATGATCTTCTTGATGATCTTCTGCATTCTATTTGCCAGTATCTTATTACGGATTTTTGCATCTATGGGAACAATAGTTTTAAACACACACATTGTTCCTCCTTAGAAACTGGTACTAAGAGCCAATAATGGAAAGAGAAATGGGACACAGTCTTAAAAGGCAACATAATCTGTAGGAGGAGGAGCTCAATTTAGTCCCATCATTTGTATTTCAACTAATCATTCTGAGTTTTCTTCATCCCTTCAGTAATGAAATTAAGCTGAATGATCAAAAACTAAAAGTTTTCTTTAGTGTTTGCTACCATATCATCTACACAGAATCATAACTGAGAATTTATCCAAGTAAGCAGTAGCTTTATTCTTACCCTGACCTCAATTTCCATGAAACTATTATTTGACAACTTATCATTTGATATTTGGCATATATAACCTTCTGATATATAATTTGTATATATCCTACCACCCAAACTGGAACGTAAGCTGACAAAAAAATGTTTATTGAATTTCCTTTGTAGTGCATGCTATTAGGTATTCTTTGAGGTACTGGTAAAGGGACATAAAAATATTTTCTGGTATTTTGAAGAAGAGAATAATACCTCCTTCACATGTGGGCAAAATAATTTTATAAGGTAATAGCTACCCTGTTTATTCACTTTAAATTTTAAATAACAACCTTAGAATGAAACAGACAAATAACAACCTTGGTGAAGATGAGTGTGCTGATGATGACAGCTAACACTAATGGGTACTAAAGGTTCGAAATGGTCTACATGAATCAGCTTATTAGAACCCCATAACTAATCTGTGAGAGAGATGATGTTCTCCTTATTTTACAGGTCAGAAAACTGTGGCACAGAAAGGGTAAACAATTTTCTTCCCACAGCTTATTCATAGCAAAGATCTGAACCAGAACACGCTGACCGAGTTTAGCTCACTGCCAGTATGCTCTGCTCTTCTAAGTGGATAGCATTACAGCTACTGACTTAGGCTGGATGTGGTGGCACACACCTGTAATTCCAGCCCTCAAGAGGCTGAGGCAGGAGGATCACAAGTTAACAGCATAGCCTGAGGAACTGAGCAGAACCCAGTCTCAAAATAATTACAAAGGGCTGGGGATGTAGCTCAGCACAAAGACCCTGGGTTCAATTAACCAGCTATTGACTGGTTAATTCAGAATAATTGTTGTCACTGTCATTAATTATTATAAGCTTGGCATTTTAAACCAGTGTGATTTCAAGGACAATAGAATGGCCATCGTGTTGATCCCCAAATAGAATAAAATTAGTCACAGTCCTATACCTGCCCAAGAGTGAGTGGAACAGCGTCCTGAGTGTGAGTCCGCCCGATTTTGATGATCTGCGCAAACTCTTTGGATTTAGCACTGAGAGCATCATGTAGCTTCTGCAGCCCTGGTAACAGTACTTCATGAACTTCTATGGCAGCAGCAATGTGCATTGCTGTGGGGAAAGTATCATTGGAGCTCTGTGGGAAATTTTTCAAAAGAAATTAAAATGTTAAAACAGAGGCAACATAAAACAAACGTGAGTATCTCAAAAAACACTAAATGACAACCCAAAACTCCTTGTATGCAATACCCAGTCACAATTATGTGTGGGAGGTCATGGACCACTTAAGGGCAAACAAGAAGCGACTTGATTTCCTACTGAAACAAACTCAGAACTGTATTATATACAAATATACTGAATATATTATACATTATAACCAGGTATATTGAATATATTACATTATCTACCCACTAATAAATGACAGCAAAACATAGAAGTACAGTTAACAAATGCATTTGGAGATAATAATAAAATATCTTACAATTATATAGTGCATTCAATCTTTCAGAAACATTTTGTTTATTAAATTTCAAGAAAATGCTGTGAGAAGGGTCATCACTTTAATAGGAAAGCCAAGCTCTCAAAGAGACAGTGTGACCAAAATATTTAAGAACTAGTGAAACTGAGGCCTACCAGGCAGTGTGTATCAAAACTCTTTCTTTAACTACTGGCCCAGTAGAAACACTTATAGTATCATGCTATCTAAAAAGATACATTTGCTATTTACATATTTCAACTGTTTACTACAGAAAATTTCAAAACACAAAAGTAGGATGAGCAGTATAATGAACACTAATGCACCTATTACCAAAATTCAATAATCGTCATTGTGTAGTCAATCTGCGTCACATATAACTCTACCCTCCTCCCTCACCCTATTAAACACACTGTATTATTCTGAAGCAGATTTCAGATTTAATATATTAAAGGCAAGTATTGAGTTTGAAAAAAAATCCTTCATACAATGATCTTATATAAGAAAAACCTTTTACTTTTAATAATTAAAAATACACTAAATTATACTTAGCACCCAGATTCTGGTTTCTCAATATTATTTTGCAAAGAGATTCCCCAAGAGTTCTTTGAAAACTGCCTGTTTCTAGGGCTGAGGCAGGGAAATTAGAAGATGATGGAGTTGAGCTACTTTACAGCGCCAAAAAGTAAGGCTGTACTAAAAAAAAAAAAAAAAGATAGTGGCACATCTAAAGGGGACAAAAGCCACAGGACAAAAGCCATACGTTTTCTAAAACTGAGATAATTTAAGCAGCAGTATAAATAACAAAAGTACTGTACTCTAATCCAGAGAATAAAATAAATCACCACAAATCCATACTGACATATATAAATGATTGAATAAATAAATAAATGAAAATGGGAGTTCAAATCTTCTTTGGAGGAAAATTTCAATCAATACAGTTAGAAGGAAGAATGAAAATTGAATGTTATTAAAAGACTATAGCAGTAATTGAGGTAGGCAAGCTATATTGATGAATGATAAAACAGACAAAAGTTTAAGGAGAAAAAAGATGTTTCCATATTATCTAAGTATCACTAGTAATTACTATGATGATTCTTTAACATGTGTCCAAAATTTTTTTGACATGCCTCCCTTTAGAAATTAAAGCTCAAGTATAGTATACCTGGAGTGGAAGCAGCACTTACAGACTCATTTTTAACAAATATGGTAGAAAAGAGGAAAAGAAGCAATTTTATTGTAGAGAAAGAAATCTGTCAAGCAGCACCTTAACCAAGTGATGAAAGTTAACATCAACAGTCTTAAGCCATGTTGCTATCTTGTACCCCCGATATAAGGCAATGAAAACTTCTGTGATAAATCTTCCCAAAATTCACAGCCTCAGTCCAAGCATGAGAAAATGTATGATACCAAATTGACAGAATTTCTACAAAATACCCTATATTACTTTCAAAAGTGTCAAGGATACTAAATATCCATACCCCCTCAAAATTCACACAAAGAAACCCTGAACTCCAAGGAGCTGGTATCAGGCTGCAGAAGCTTTGTGATGTGATTAGCTCATGGAAGCAGAACACTCAGAAATGGGATTAGTGCCTTGTAAGAGAGACCCAGAACGCTCCTTTGCCATTGCCCTATGTGAGGATGCAGAGAAGATGGCTGTTTATGAACCCAGAAGTAGGCCCTCATCAGACAGCAAATCTTCCAGTCACTTGATCTTGGACATCCTGGCCTCTAAAACTGAGAACAATACTTGTTTTCAAGCCAAGTAGTCTACATAGCAGCCCAAAGGATCTGAGGAAAAAGGCGAAAATGCTGTCACAGGTTGGAAAATTAAAGGCACATGTGACTATGTAGCCTGGACTGAATCCTGAGAGAAAAGAAAATCAATGGAAAAACTGGGGAAATCCTAAGAACATATGTTGTTTATTTAAGAATACTGTGCCCGTGTTAATTTCCTACTTTTGATAAATGTACCATGGTTATCTAAGATGTTAATGTTAAGGGAAGTGGAAGAGAAAAAAGTAACTCTTAGCTATCTTTGTAATTCTTTTATAAATCTAGAATTACTTCAAAAACATTTTAATAAAAAAAAAAGAAAGAAACAAGCTGGGCAGGGTGGCACACACCTGTAATTCCAGCACTCGGGAGGCTAAGGCAGGAGGATCACCGCGATTTCAAGACCACCCTGGGCTACATAGCGGGCTCCGGGCCAGCCTGAACTACATAGTGAGACCCTGTCTCGATGTCCCCCACCCCCCACAAAAAGAAACAGTAAAAATACACGTATATGCTAAATTCAGATGTCCTAAAAGTAATTTGGTAAGATTTGAGACAAAGCCAAGATTCCTAAAAGAAATAAGAAACTTAAGAAATCCTTTTTTCTAAAGAATATATGTTGAGTACACTTTCAATGTCAAAAAGCATATGCTTGCCCTACAAGAAAAATCTCAGGTATTGCTTTTCCACTTGTAACAAAAAAAGGAGAGGATATGTACTGACCTGGCTCTTATTAACATGATCATTGGGATGAACAGGTTTCTTGCTGCCAAGTTCACATCCTAACATTTCAATTGCTCTATTGCTAATGACTTCATTTACATTCATATTTGTCTGGGTTCCTGATCCAGTCTGCCATACCACAAGGGGAAAGTGATCATTCAATTTACCTTCAGCTACCTGGAGGAAAAAAAAGAAGTTACAAATGAGTATTTTAAAAATAAGAAGCAATATTCATTCAACTATTTCAATCAGTCATGATTAAGCAAACTCCATTTATAGAACTATCTTAAGGATGTTATTTTTGTATGCTAAGTGAATTCATGATGGCTCCATAGAGTGTGAATGTAGTTGTTCCACAATTCTAAGATTCCATAGCATAAGTTTTCCCAACCATGAATACTTTAAAGTGAAATACATATTCTGAATGGTATAATAATTCACTGGCTTCAAATGGAAAATGAATCAAACCCATCTTTCTTATTTTTCTCCCTGCTCCAATAGAAGGCCACCTGTAAAGGGTGGCAAATGTGTTATGTCTTTAGATACATTTATTGTTGGTGCTCAGCAGGAATATCCAACAGATGTTACCACCCAGAGTCAGCATGATAATAAACTAGGGACTTGAAAATGTGAGCTCATTAATAGCTACTTCACTGCACAGATGTCCAATGAGTAGCAACTGCCAAAAGTAGAAACAAGCACTGCCCAGATTTGCCCCTATTTTTGTCATAATTTTATGCTCTTGGCCCATATGTTTTTCAAATGTAAGCTTCGTAAAAGAAGTGGGTGCTTAACTTTATATCCTGAAGCTTAAAAATCAGAATGCACTTTAGAAATCTATTGCCTTGAACAACTCATTCATTTTAAAATAAAACTTTTGTTCTAGTTATATAAAAATAATAGGTGATCAGTGTAGACAATTTTGAGAACTGAGGAAAGTACAGGAATTATAGTTCCACCTCTCAGAAATAATGACTATTAGCTTGTCAGCCTCTCCTTCCAATCTGTATCCCACAACAGGTATGCGTACACGTGCCATGGGCCCACTGTATCTGAGGAAGCTACCTCCAGGTTTAACAGCCCATGGATTAAATATATTTGGGAAAAAAATGCATTTGTATTGAACACGGACAGATTGTTTTGCTTGTCATTCCCTAAACAATATAGAACAATTAATTATATAGCATTGACATTGCATTAGGTATGATAAGTAATCTAGAAATGATTTAAAGTATATGGGACGATACAGCCTAGGCATATAAAACACCCATCTGTAGAAGAGATTTGAGCATCTGTAGATTTCTGGTATGGGGTCCTTATGTATGTACATATAAAAATATACATTTTCGACTAAAACAAAATTAGGATCATAAAGCACATATCTTTTTGGAAAATTTCCTCCCTGTTTCTCATAGGTAAGGCTTTGCTCTAGGCTAATCTTCAAAAACTTAATTTTCTATCGTTCACAATATAGCTAATATAACTACATAAGCAGCTACTATGGTTAGTTTTTATTATTATAAGCAGTAATATAGTGAACAGCACTATGTACATAGTATTTGAACTGTCATCTCCATCCCTTAAGATAACCTTATGAGTGAATCAGTGAAATTATATTCTTAAGTATTATTAAATAATCAACTAGTTTAAAAAGGAACCATTTATTCTTAAAGAAATCAAATTAAAGTTCAGTCTTTTCAAAAAAAATATTAAAACTACATAAATTAACAAGGAAAGTCAAGAGGCTTAAAAGTTAAAGATGTAATAACATCCAGACATTTTATCAGAATATTAAATTTTAACCACCATATTAATTTTCTCCTCAAACAATAATGCTGCCACCCTACCTTGAAATTTATTAACTCAAGAATTTACAATGCCCTTTCCCGCTGGCAGAGCTTATCATAAGCCAATAAATGAAATGGGTCTGATGCCATGAAGTAAATGCATTAATCACTTCCTACCTCATCTGCTGCCTTCATTATTGCAGTAGCAATCTTTGGATCAAGACCATAATCCTGGTTTACTTCAGCAGCTGCTCGTTTCAAGATGCCAAAAGCTTTAATAACTGGGATCTAAAATTTTAAAAGAAGATCTCAAATTTGTAACTTCAGTTAAGAATGAAAGTGTGTTATTTTATTCAGATACCAAAACAGTTACCTAATTAACACTATGATTTTCAAATGTTTAGAATATAAAGATTAGATACGTCTGTATATGTGAACTAAGAGAACCAAATAAAAGCAAGTAGAGTTTATTTATGTATTTATATGTGTGCCTCACATATACACACACCATACATTCAATGTAAAATTCATTGTACTTTTGTATATACTATAAAGTGTACATTTATTTCATATAGTATGTTAAAAACAAATGGTATTCAATAGTTTTCCAGCAAGAGACAGTCCCACGCTATAATCTTTTCCTTCTTCTCTTAAAAAAACAAAAAATCAATGACATATTTTACTTCTAATCACTATGAGATCACCACTCAAACCACTATGAGATAACCACTCAAACCCAAAGCCAAAAATCAACATAATCTAGTTAGGGAAGACTTGGCAGTCAATAAGAAATTTCTCAGGTTTTAAAAACCCAGGGTTCTCCAGGCCTAAAGTTGATTAACCTCTAATACATACCCATATTTTCATTTGTTAGTAAACAAATCTTTTCATTTTCTAATCAAAATCACCTTAACAAACTTTAAAAAGGTAAACTGAATAACTTTTAAACATATTTCAAGGAAATAATAAGCTGGTTTTTATCAAACCAGTACATTATGAAGTCTTGTCAAAACTAGTACTATACAATGTGGCACAGACCTCAAATGAAATTCGCATAGAGAAAGCAAAAGGGAGAAAACAAGGTGAAGAGAACAATGAAACCTATAAAACAGAAGCTATACTCCTCAGAGTGGAATCAAGTGGAAAAAACAAAACAACATAAAGAATAAGACATACTAACACATAAACCTAGAGCAGAGTGAGTATATGCTGAGGGGCAAACACAACAGGAAAATAGAAAAATTTTATTTTGAATTTTAAGTAAACAAAATTAAGTTTTACTGAAAGAAAATGGAGATAAATGGTCCACAGAATTAAAAACTTGTAAACAAACAGGGATTTAAATCTCTATAGAAAGCTGGGCATTCAGGATGCTGAGGCAGGAGGATTATTGTCAGTCTGGGCTACCTAGTTAGTTCAAGACCAGCCTGAATTACACAGTGAGACCCTGTCTCAAAACAAACAAACAAACCCCCCAAAAAACAATAAAAATAAAATGAATAATTTTTATAGGAACAAACACTATGGTGGTAGGTTGACCAAAACCAAGGTCATAACCAAATGTCAATCAACACTGGCCATTTGAATGGAGTGACTGAAGCTAGGGTTTATAGACCCAGAAAAATGACAAAGGCTGATAGCAGAGAAAGTTACACTAAATACTATTTTTTTTAAAAAAGCACAATATATCACTGGGGAAAAAAAAAGATTATAATATTCTTAATTTATATTAGAAACTCATAATCTCAATTTCTGAGCCTTTTTGCTAAGATCAAATGCAGAAGTTCATGATCTCTTTTGGTTTTGTTTTCCTTTAGGCTTCAAATATGAAGTGTTGGACTTAATCATACTACTAAGTTCAGGGTCTGTCTTATATTTAATAAAGCTCAGGAAATTAATACAGATGAAATCAAATGTGAATAAATTGATATTCTAGGTATCCACCTTTCATACAGACATAGAATCCAAATGGTGCCTTGTTGCTGGAATATCAGCAGCCACATCCTTAAAACCACCCAACTTGCTGGTAGATAATCACAGAACAACCCATGCCCATTCCAACCAATACTGTCAAGGGCTGACTTCCTTAATCCCAGAACTGAATTATATCAGAGTATTTTAGGATCAGTTGCTATCTTTGCTATCCCAAAATGTAGTCAGACTTGATATTTCCCTCATTACCACGCAATGACAATGACAAAGAAATTTTCTTCAAAGATTTAGCTGCCTGTCATAAAATTCTCTCAAGCAGTGAAGATTCAGTCTTGAAGACTTAGGAATGAGTTAAAATATATAAGTTAAAATTATTTAGAATAAAGTTATTGAGAAGACAACTGGTAAATGATATCTCACTGGAATGAAGTCTAACACTGTTTCTAGGCTTGCTAGCCTATCCTGCATTGATTATTTTTCATCCTCGGATTGGGTTCCAGTGGGATTTGTGATGTTATTTCACTAACCCTATTCACATTTTAACAACTCTGAAATCAAAAAGCACCTTACAATCATTGCATATCATAACTTTAGCTTTTTTCTTTCTTAGTGGCAGATACTGGTATATCTTCTAGTTGATGGCATCTCAGATGTAGTAAAATGTCGCAGAAAGTTTCTAATTATTGAATCACTCATGTGGCATTGAACACTTACGTATTCTCTATCCACTTATGTATCTCTATATGCTAGACGTGGTGAATACTTTGGTATATTTATGTTCTGTATACTTTTCTGGAAACTGAAACCAAAGTAGAAGGTATAATATTAAAGAGAAACAAAAGCTTTAAATATATAAAACCAAAAAAAGAAATAAAAATTGGAATACTAAATTAAAAATGTTTACAAGCCGTAAATCCCCAGCAAAAAACTTGTGAATACCCAGCAAGAATGAAAAGATAATCAGTTTTATCCAATAAGAATTCCAAATATTTAGGGCCAGGGATTTAGCTCAGTGGTGCCGCCACCTGCCTCGAAAGAATTCCAAATATTCAAAACCATGGCACAAAGTAGTAGCACACTAAAACTTCAAAAGGCTCTTTGACATTTTAATGAAAGAAAACAGTATTTTACTCAGGAAGAGTTTTCTAATAATATTTACTTTTAAATCTGTAAAGTATTTACTTATAAAGTAAGGTGACTCATTTGAATATAGCTTAGTTCACCCACAATAAGCTAACATTTCTACAAAGGACACTTACTGGCATACGTTCTGTCACACCTCCAATCTTAAAGTTCATCATAGATCTCACAGTCTGGGCACCATAATACTTATCATTTGGGACCTTCAGTTCACCAAAGGTATCATATTCTATACGGAAGGAATTTTGGCTTGCCTAAAGACAAAGATAAAACAATTACCACTTACAAAGAAAGCTCATATCAAAAACAACAATATCTTATTGGCTGTAAGGGGAAAGAAATCTTAATAAGTATCTAAATACAAAAAATTCTGTTTTAACTCTCACTCTATTCCCCACTTTCACTTCTTTCCTTGAGAAATTTTTGGCACTCAAATTCGATAATACAGAAATACAGATTGTAGAACTCATACACTACATACATGTTAAATACAAAGTCACTGAAGCACAATAGTAATCTCTTTTATTTCAAGAATGTGCCCATTATTGGTCAAAATTTGGACAACTCAAACTTAGGTTAAGGTTTATTTTACTGGGAATTTTTGAAAATGATCTAGGAATATTTTGAAATTTCTATAATATATTTAAACAAAATTCAGATATGGTGTGCAAACACTAAGCATGAGATGGCATAATACAACAGAAATTACTCAGGCCTTGTAGTTAAGACAATCCACCACTTGGTAGTTGCATCCTGTGATACTGTGTGTGATGTTCAAGGGCAAGCAAGGGTACATCAGGTGAAGACATCCTGGTTCTTCAGTGAAGACATCCTGGCTCTTCAGAGAACCAGTAGTAATTTAAAAACAGAGAAAGTTTTCACCTAGGGGAAGAACTATTTCTTTATTAGCCTACTATCTTGTCCCACCTACTATTGTAAGAATGCTCTCCTTCCACCCTCATCAACATAGACCTCATCCAAGATCTTCATCACCTTAAGATCCACAAGGACATAGGATCACCGCTGGCCCCTAAGTCACCTGATACTCCCTCCAGTTACTGTATGTTCCCAATAAATGATGGCTAGCTTGGAGTCTTTGTCCTTGCCCGCTCTGAGGTACTGACCTCGTGGCCGCCCATATACTTGGAAATTATACTTTGAAATCTCTATTGTCTTTTTTTTCTTTAGCCCTTGAGTCCCCCTTTCTAGACAGTTGGACTGATCGCCCTTCTATACAAAAAGATTTAATAGATAAAAATTCAACATTTGACTTCAGTGTTTTGAATTTTCAGTTTCTTTCTGAAATTCAGTCTGGTGTGACCTTCAAACCTCAAAATAGGCAAATACATAATAAATGGCTTATTGACATTACATTACAATACTGAATAAGATCATTTATGTTTTCTACTTTTATGGCCATCCTGAAAATCATTAAGGAAATAAAATGACCTTAAAAGAAAATACAAGCCTTCTCTAACCACAGTGCAACCAGAGCAAGTTCAGAGCTGGTTGAGTACTCACTGTTAAACATTCACTCTCAACACACTTCTCCTGTAGTAGTTATCATACTGCATTATTCAGGTGTGACTTCTATGTTTATTTAACTGCTTTGCTTAATCTCCCCCAAAAGTCTCTAAAATCCATGCCCAAAAACTGTCTTATTGACACGACCCAATACACAGAAGGCATTCGGTATCTACATTACCTTTCTACTGAATGAATTTTTATGTGCTCTTTTAAATAAAAGGTAACGTAAGGCTTCTAGAGTTCTCAACACAAGCAACAGAAAGACTTTAACCAAATCAACAAATTGGGAGCTGAGAAAATTAGAATGCCAAAAAAGAAAATGTGTTTGGACTATGAAAAAGAAATTACCCTTATCTATTTTCTAATATTAAAGCCCTAAGAGCCAGGCAGTACTATTTTTTGACATTTGCCACACCAGAACAGATTCAGGAGTTCCCCAGTCTCCTGTTCCCCTTTACTACACATTAAATAGGTTAAAAAAATGAATTAAAAAATGTTTAAAGGCTCTACAATGCACAAAAATTACTAGAGCAAGAAATTCCAGGAATACAAAGTATCCTAGACTTTGCAGATTTAGGTAGAATGATGGCATAGAAGTATCTTAAAATTTGTACTCCAGAAAATGTCTTGGGCCGTTGAAATGGCCAGGTGGAGTATATTTACTAAGGACTCAATGCATGGTATTTTCCTATGTGCAATCTTGCTGAGTAGCTGTAATTACTTCAATTTTACATGTGCAAATTGAGGTGCAAAGACAATGTGTCCAAACTCTCAACTTTGAGGAGACTAGGATTTGAAATCCCATCTTAGATTGCAAAAGACATGCTACACCTCAGTGGACTGTGAAAAACTGTACACTTCCTAAACTATTATTAATTTCTCAAACTTTTCTGAACATAGACACATATTTAATACTTTTTAAAGCCTGAATGCTGAAGGTGACACTCTAAAGAATAGAAGGACTTAGATAATACCTCGAACCTGGACCTTTCAGTAGCTGTCCTTCCTTAGCTGTCTTTCTGAATATAAAGTACTGACTCGGCTACTCCATGTCTTCCATCCTATTCCATCTCTTCAAATACACATCTGAACATCTCCAATTTAAGATTTCTGATTTTTTACTTTTTACAAAAGTTGTGGGGGAAACCAAATTCAGCCTAACAAACTGAACAGGCAATCTCACGAGAAGTAAAGTATTTACCGAAGAAACCTACTGTATCACCTACCTCTGGCGGGCCTGAAAGCATCTTTCTACCTTCTACTCCACCTGGAGGTCTCAAAGCACCGTGCGGGACCAAGAAGCCACAGTTCAGGGGCGACCAGAAGAGCACGCGGCCAGACCCTGCTAAGGAGCAGAGCAAGGGCTGCCCCTCGCCTCACGCCCTCCCCGTCGCCCCTTAGGGTATCTGAGGCAGAGGCCCGGGGATGGGAGCCTCCTCAAGCACAGGAGCGAAGCCCTAAGCGTGTCGGAGGTGGCTCACCCCCAAACGCCTCAGCCTCGGCCCCGGCCGGGCGGTGGGGGCTCCAGAGAGGCCAGGAGCGGCCCGCAGAACTCTCCCGCCAGCTCCCCATACGTCCCTCCGGGGGCAGGATCCTCTAGCGCGGCCGGAGGAGCCTGGGGCCGGGAGGCTGCCGTGCCAGGTCGGGCGCAGAGCCCAGGGCCGCTGGGCCGGGACACCAGGGACTCCCTCCCGCCAACCCGCGGGCGTCCCCGCTAACGAGCAGGAAAGCTGAAGGTCATCGCAGAGAGGCCGGGGATCCAAGGCCCACGCTCACCATTCGAGCGGCGTTCCGCGACCAGAGTGGGAGGATGGCCGCGCCACCCAAGCCGGGAGCTGACGCTGAGTCTGGAGCCCGCAGGAGGCGACGCGACCGCGTCAGAAGCCGGAGCGCTCGGTACATGGTGCAGTAGGTGTGTGTACAATTTTGGGGCGTCTATAGCCACGCCTCCGGGCCGGCTGTCAAAATCTGTTCGGTCCACAATTTTACCCAATAAACAGCCTCAAACTAAGAGGGTGAGGCGGGACCAATCGTTAAAAGCCAATAAGAGTGAGGAGGCCGGCTAGCTTCCTCTCTTATTGGGCAGATGTTTGAAGCCCTCGGATTTATGGGAAACTAGTGAGACAGGAATTATGGAAAAGGAAGTTCTGGTTATTCTTTGAGCCAATTTGATTGTTAACGCGTGGCGGGAGTTTTAGGTAATGAATGAGTTAATTTTGGTTAGTGAGCTATCCTAGAAAGAAATTATTCAAATATTCGAATTATTCGAAACGAATGAAAGGAAAGAATTCGTTTCTTTATTATGTAATTATCCATGACGTTCTTTCTTTTGAAAGTACAGTCTTTTCTTTCTGATCACATCTTCCTAGTGGAAGTTTTTGGACCGTGCAGCAGAAAACCGCATAAAATAATAATTATTCATAATCCCACAACTCAAAATAACCACTCGTTTTTTAAAGTCATTTTGAAGTCTATAATTTTCTTTCTCTTCTTAACATGTCCTCTCAAAACGTTTTTAAATATAGTGTGGAAGATGTCCACGGTTAGGGATGATTTTGGTATTTTTATTTTTTGCATTTAAATTCTCCAAGTTTTTTCACTAACTCATGTGTACGTTTCTAAATTTTAAAAAAAGCATATATTAATATAATAGGTGATTCCAGAAAACCAGCAACTGATATAAAACCAGCATCTGAACCACACTGTTTTCTCTCTTCTCTATTGCTTGTAACTGAAGACAGTTTTAAAAGGAAGAGAACCTTTGGTGGATGTGCAGATGTCAAAAGTCCAGATCCTACAAAGCCAAGTTTATAGAGAGAAAACAATTTTGTCAAAACTCTTGGTACCATTGTTCATGTAATTTTCTAACTTACTTAAAATATAAAATGTAAAGATATTATAATAGTTGAACCACAATCAAAATACTCCATAAAAACATACTAATTATTTATATCATTCTGTCAACTAATTATTAAGAAAATACTAGGATACTTGATGAAACATGAAACCAAAGATTATTTAGACTCTATTACTAAGTCAGAATAAAAGAAAAAATCAGTATCAAAAGATAAAACAATAGTGTTAGGAAACAATGAGTTACCTGGCCCAACTGTTTATACTTTTCACCACTAAAAGGCAAATAACACTTATTAGTTAAATGTGAATATATTTTTGTCAATAGTTGATAGAAAACTACAAAAAATTAACAATTACTATGACTTCCTAGAAAGTGGTAATATTTTGATGTATTTGCTCATACCCTTCATGAGATAAAAGGAATAAAACATTAGTAAAAATGCAGTAGTATTTTCTTCCCCACCTTCCCAGAAGCTCTTGTTGGTTTGATATATGTCCTTTGAATTCATGTGTTTATTTTCTGTTTATTCCCTGGTAGACAAATGATAGTTTTAAATTCTTCAATTTATCTTCTGTAACTGAACTGTTTGTGAGCTATAACCATGATCTTTTTAATTTAGACATGGGGGGCAGGTACTGGGGATCAAACTCGGGACCTTGTGCTTGCAAGGCAGGCGGCAGCACCACTGAGCTAATTCCCCAGCCCTAATTTAGTCATATTTCATTGCATGAATATAAAATGTTTTACTTGTCCAGTTTCACAATGCTTAAAGTAATATATGATTTCTTCATAGATAATCACTTCATTGTGTAAAATCTTTATCCTTATCATTGCTTATCATTTTAAATGGTTTTGAAAATATTCATATTCCAATACCAGTTTATATTGACTATTGTTTGTCTTATGTATAGGTCCCATTTTACTTATTAGCTTTTGTTTAATTTTTATTTTTAGCACATCTCCAGTTTCTACCATACAGCTTAACTTTTTATAGTATAGACTGATGCTTTTTATATAAATGGGTTGTTTTAATACTTTAAAAATCACCTATGACATACATTATCTTCCTGAAATTTTTCTAAATACTTTATATGTATGAATTCTTTTAATTCTCAAAAAATAAACCTATCAGGTAGGACCTGTTATAACTTCTGTTTACAGATGAGAAAATTGATGCCCAAGAACATCCAGGTATTTATTTGTATGTTTACCTTCCATTTATCAGTGAAAGTGATTTTCTATTGACAGCATAATATAAAATTTCATTTTTACTGAAATAAATTCTATATGAATTATAAGAAATACTAAGTGCATCGTGAAGGTGCTATGTAAATGATTGAAATTTGGGAAACATTGACTTAATTTATTTTTATTAATGAAAATGTACTTAAAGTGTTTCATGGTTGACACTATACATTAAACATTAGGATGCAACCTTTTAGCTATACAAAATATTGTTTTTACTTTGTTTAGAGGAGGGTTTTTTTGTTTTTTTTAAACTCTGGTCTTGTCTGATGATGATTGACCTGCTTTCTTCTTGTTGATACTTGCTGGGGGGTTTTGTGTTTCTGTTTTACTTTGCTTTCTATTCAAGTTATAGGATATGACTAATATTTTGCTACAAGGGACAAGTGAACAATGCAATGGTTTTCTCTTCAGTTCTGAATCTCAACACCTAGTTGACCAAAGTCATACCAAATTCAAATATTATCAATAAAAATATTCTGGAAGTGGAGATTTAACTTAGCGATAGAGTGCTTGCCTAGCATGTGCAAGGCCCAGATTCTATCCTCAGCACTGAAAAAAAATTCACTAATAATAATAAAGACTTTGAAGATTCTAATTTAGGATACCTCCCAGCCTGGGAGATTATGAGGAGAAAGTTTGATAGAAAGTTTGAAAGTACAGCCATAAAATTCTCCCAGAAGGTGAGCAAATATTCAAAGAGATGGAAAATAGTATGATAATAAAACTAGAAAACAGTCCAGTATATCGAACATCTGAATAATATGAAAGAATAAAATGGAAGAAATCTTTAAACCAGTACATTCAAGAAAATATCATAGAACTAACAGCTATGAACCAACCAGCACGAATTTTATCAATAAGAGGCCGGGGATGTAGCTCAAACACAAGGTCCTGGGTTTGATCCCCAGGACAAAAAAAAAAAAAAAAAATAAGAAATGTTAAAATACTGGAAGCAAACAGCAGAGCCCTAAATCTTCCAGGAAGTGGGGAGCAAGTTCCATATAAGGGACTAGGAATCTATTGTTTTGTTCTGTTTCGGGATTTTTTTTTTTTTTTTTTTTTTTTTGTACCGGGGATTGAACTCACAAGCTTGCGCTTTTGAGGCAGGCGCAGTGCCACTGAGCTAAATCCCTGGCCTGGTCTGGTTTAGTTTCTGACACAGGGTCTTGCTATGTAGTAAAGGCTGGCCTTGAACTCACTATGTAGCCCAGGCTGGTCTCAAACTCATGGAGATCCTCCTGCCTCAGCCTCCTCAGTGCTGGGATTACAGCACTGCACCACCATACCTGACTAGGACTAGGAATCTTTAAAATTTCACAGCAATGGCAATTGATATCTTCAAATTCCTGAGGAAAAATTATTTCCAATTTTGTATTCTATTCCCAACCAAATCAAGTATGTAGATAGAATAAAAATATTTTCACACAGGCAAAATCTCAAAAAAACAATAAGTATTTCTCATCTACCTTTTCCAGAAAGCTCTTCAAGAAAGGGCTCCACTATAACTAGTAAGTAAAGCAAGAAAGAGCAAGACATGGACTTACGAAATTAGAATCTATAAAACAGGAGATGGACATGGAAACTTCTCCGAATGAAGATCCAGTAGCTGTGTGTGCTTACCAGAGATAGCAACCATTCCAGATAGAAGTAGGTCACAGCCTCCAGGAGATATTTCTTCAAGAAAATAAAATACCTAATCAATGTACTGAGATTTCGATTACCGGGGAAGAGTTTAGGGATTGAGTTTAAGATCAGTCTTATTAATGTAACCAAAGGGAAAGAACACAACAAATATTAAATTGAGAAATAAAAATAAGTGTATTTTTTGCAGGAAAGGAAGATAGCCATTATTGAATTTGAATAGCCATGGTTACGAAAAACAAATGTTAAATATTGATCTAACCTAAATTATGATGTAACTATTGAAAGAATGGGCAGTGGTGAAATGATATTATTCTTCACTTCAGTAATAAAAAATCATGATCTAGTTAATATCTAAAACCACAAAAGGAAAAGGAAAACCCAAGAAATAATATTTAGAGATATAGAATTATGATCAAACAATATCATGAATAATTAAATTTTTTAAAGTTATAGTAAAACAAACACTGCTATCAATCTCCCTCAAAATACTCCCCCTAATCTCAAACACACTTATTCCATCATCAACTTCTGCCACACAAAAATATTACAGTGAATCCTTGTCTGTCTTATTCACTGGATCTAGCACTATACTACTTTGGCTTTTCCCCAAAGTCAAAGTGACCATGATTCAGGACATTGAAAATATCGAGGCAGCCACAACTAGACACTCACAAAAGAGGACTTCCAGAACTGCTTCATAGAATAGTAAGAATGATCGGTTGAATGTATTTGAAGCAAGGGGAAATATCTTTAAATATTAATAAATAGTTAATAATAAATTTTTAAATATTCACCATATTTTTTTTATCACACCTAGAACTAGGAGTTGGAAGGGCTACTTCTGCAAGGATAAATGGCAGGAAGGGACAGGAGGCAATTACTCTTTATACTGCATGTCTTGCAGAGTATTTTGATTCGTAAGACAAAAGCATGTTCAAAACTTTGCAAATCATGAATATTAACAACAAAAAAGTTAACAAAATTCTTTCTTCATTCTCCAAGAAAAAGAAAGACGAAGATCAATTATTTTAATGTGCTGGATTTCATCCCATCTCAAGGATCTACCTTCCTTTAATTTTCCACTCATTTTCCCACTTCATCAGTTTATTTCACTTTATTGGTCCATGCTTAAAACCTTGCTGGTTTACCTCTTACATTTAAATCCATCAATCAGTCAAACAAGATGAAGAAAAACTTCCCTGGCTTTGTATCCCACTTCTACTCCCTCCCCACGTCTAGGACATATTTGCTCACTAGCTTCCCTTCTTCACTTCCCTTTCTGTCCTTATCCTCTTAAGATCTCCCTTCAGTATGCATCACTCATTGATACTGCTTTTGTAAAGGTTACCAGTGACCTCCACATTGCAAACCCAATGGACAGTTTTCTACATTTCAGCATCATTGACATAACTGGCACACCCTTTACTTGGAAATACATGGAAATTTCTTTTTCTTGGTCTATGAAACATGGAACTCTTTGCTTCCCTCACCACACACACACACACACACACACACACACACACACAAACACAATCCCCTACTACTTTCATTTTATTTTATTGCTGCTCCTTCACACCATTTGTGCTAAATCTGTACTTAAAAGTGAGGAAGTACCTCAGGGCTCAGTCCTAAATAACTTCCTTTTTCTTTTGAAAACATTTTAGTGGATCTCAGGGAGAGAGGACTGAGTGAACTGCACTAACTTTAGAACACATCATGGAATATAAGAATGACTCTTTTTATTTAAATATTTCTTTTCTTTTTTATTCTTTCTTTTCAGAGCCCTAAAAAAACTATTATATTGTGTTTGTCTTTATCCTTTTTATGTGTATTCTTGTAGAATCTGTATATTTTGTGCATTTTTAAAACTTTTAAAAATGGTATTGGATTACACCAGCTATTCTCATTTTAGCTATTTTCTCAATCAATCCCCTCTTCCTGTGTAAGTTATACATTCCCCTGGTTTTCAATACCATCTTTATGCTGATGTTCTGATGCCAAACTTATTTTTACAGTCTAGACAACGCCTATCTCGAGAGTCATATAGCCAACTGTATATTTAACATCTCTAGTTACCTAACTCAATGTTCACATTTCAGGCTTAAAATATCCCAAATGATAAATGTGAGTTGACACCCACCCTAGTCTTTCACTAGAAACCTTAAAGTCTTCCTCAATTCCTATTCAGGAGTTTCTGCCCCATTCTCCAGACACGTGCATAGACTACGTCAAATTTACCAACCAATCCAGCTTCTCTACCTCAAAATCCTATTTTGAGTCCATCTACCCTCCTCTCTGTTCACTTCCACCAATTTCTATTTGTTATCAAATAAGTAAACAAAACAGGTGGCAGTTTCATATAATAGTAAATACAACAAAGGAAGTAAGCAAGAAGAAGTATTAAATAAGTATGATATAAGTATTACTTCTTTTAGATAAGATAATCATGGTAACAATATTATACTTGAGCCATCTTCTAGACAACAAGAGCCAACCCTGTACAGATAGACGAGCATCCAGAAAGAGCTGCCAGTACAAAGCACGTGGCTAGCTGAGTAAACAGTGATTGAGCAAGCTGAGTCGTCAAATAAAGTGAGACAACATCTGCCAATTTCAACAGTATGACAATGACAAAAACATCATATTATTGAATCTTCTGCTAAATTGCCATTTTTCATGAACTTTTATTATTTCCAATAATGCTGGTTTGTTAAATGAAAAAACACACAAGTATGTAGAGAGAAGCATAACTATTCAGAGCTTAGCATAAAGTAAATTCCTCTTGAAATCATTCTGTCCTAAAAACGCCCCTTTTAGAGATTAGCAAATAACTGAAGTCCAGTAGCTTGCTGTTATTGACACAAGTTAACTTCATAAATTTCTGATATGTCTTGCAGCCCCCTGCTCTTCAGGCTCAGAGGGTAGAGGAATTAGGCCATCGATTCTTCCATCTTTCAAGAAAGCCCTCTAGAGGAAGAAATGTGGCAATCTTGAGCCTTCCGGAGGTTCCTCCAAGTCAGTGTTCTCTACCTGATTTTCAGGAAGAATAGAGGAATAAGTAGCCAAGGTCAAACTTGTAACTTAATTATTAAACTGTGTTCTAATGTGCACTGCCCTTTCACTTACCAGGAATGTTGGTGAATTTTTGTACTTGTAAAAGTCATCAACTTTGTCATTCTACCAAGATCTGTTTTCTCTTGGCTAATCCTATAAAAAAGTTAAGTATCTTTTCTTCTGCCAAACCAAAGAGCAGCAATACCAAATTATTCCAGCATTTATGTAGCTACTTTATCAACTTGAATTTAATTTAGATTTGGAATGTCCAAAAAAAGGGAGCAAAAGGAGATTTGAAAGTTGTCACCTCTGGAGAAATAGTCACGCATTACTGACTTTCCTTATTACCACAATTGGGGAAATTCTTCAAAGATAAGAATACAAAATAATTATATCCATTCTAAGAGTGAACCAAGAAAAGAGCTGGGACTTACTATCATAGTGATAATAATCTTCATCCACCAGCCAATTAGCATATTGTTTATAAGTTATATAGAAATGTATGATTCATTATTAAGCTCTTTTATCACAACCATTTGCTCGATACAATTTTTTTGGCTAATAACTACAGGGTTATTTGGCCCATCTTATAAATGATCTGGAAGTATTATAGTTATCAGCATCCTCACAGCCAATTTCACTTTTATAAAACTGTTTTATCTAGATCACTTGTGAGGTAGGTTGCAGTATGTCATTAATAAAAGTTAAAGTATGAAAATTTTAAAATCATCTTTTTACTTACTAAAGTTACTCAGATAATTATATGCTATTGGATTGTGCTTCTGAGAGTACTAAAAAAAGAGTAAACTTTTTAGAGAATTGTACATAAACCTTAGACTATACTATCTGTGCCCAAGCTGCCAATTTCAGCACTTCCAAGAAAATTTGCCTATCAGGTGATAACATTCAACATCAGCATGTTAAGAGTTGCGGGGGAAAAAAAGGTTTTGAGCTCCTAGGCTAAAAGAGCAAATAGTATGGATGAAGATTACTAGTTTAGTTCATACAGGGCATGTAGATACCAAGCGAACAGCCATTCTAGAGCCAAAGTGTTATGGCTCACCAAGTGTTATGGCTTGTGTCTAGATAGCTCCCCATAGTGTCATGCAAATGAGGTGGGGCTTTCTTGGAAGTGGCTGGATCTAGTGTGTGTGACACTGGAACTGATTTATGGTGCAATGTAAGACTCATGGGGACTAAGGTTAAGAGTACCAGGGCTACCCACCTGAAGTAGTCTGAATAAGATAAAAGAGTCAGGAAGACAATGTTAGGGTTCCTTTGTTGCTTTTGCTGTCTTCTGCCACCATGAGCTGTGCTGTTCCTCTGCCATGTGCCACCCTGCCTTGGAGCCAACTGATTATGAGCTGAAACTTCTACAAACTGTGAGCTAAACACACTTTTCCCCCTGTAACTTTGGGTGTTGTGTTTTTTGTCTCACCAATGAGAAAATTAACTAAGACTGAATTTGGTACCAGACAAATGGGGTCATTGTTGAGACTATACCCGACCATTTCAGGAGTCTTTGGGACAGGCTTGTGGAAAGAGTTTGGAAAGGTTTGAAGATGCGGGGTGAAAAAGTAGAGCTGGAATGCCTTAGGCTGTACTCAATGGGAGACTCTGGTCAGAGTGCAAAAAGACCAGAAAGCTAATAGAAAACCTGCTGGTAAAGACCAAGCCCAGGAGGTTTCTGCTGGGAAGAAGGACTGCATTGGCTGTTGGACTACAGACAATGTGTGTTATGACTTGGCAGAAAGTTTATCTGCATTTTGGTCATGCCCAGAGACTTTGCCTGAGACTGAGATTAAGGACACCAGTCTAATTAATCTTGCAGAAGAAATTTCAAGACAGTCTAATGTTGAGGCAGTGGCATGGCTACTGTTGTGGGCTTTTGGCCAGATCTATGTTGAGAACCAAAAGCAAAGATACCAGCAGAATAATTTAAAACATTTCGAGTTTGGCCAGAAAGGAAGCTCCAGTAAAGTTGCAGCTTGCAAAGATAGACACTGGCCAGTGGTTTTGGTGTGAAACTTACCTTATTCTTCTACAAACTTACCATGTCTCTCCCACCCTCTCCTCTTCTCCCCTTCCTTTTCTTTCCTTACTTTGCATTATTTGTGTTGTTAAATAATTGAACACATGGGCCGGGGATTTAGCTCAGTGGTTTCGCTGCCTGCTGCGCAAGCGCAGGGACCTGAGTTTGATCCCCAGTACCAAAAAAAAAAAAAATTGAACGCACCCAAGTACCCACCTACAGTACAATAGATGAGTAGAGTAAAGTATAACAATGGGAGTAAATGAATGAGAGCATGTGCAAGGACACAGTTGGGTCCAAAAAAGCATAATATTGAGAAAAAGAAGCAAGTTGCCCCAAAACATCACGATGAATTCATTTATAGCAAAGTTCAAAAAAGACAAAACTATTTTAGAAACATTTGTGGTGGTACAGTCACAAATAAATGCAAGGAAGTGATAAAGTGGAATGTTGGCTATTTCTATAAAGGAGCAATGGGCAAAGGACTGCATTCTGGTGATGTTCTTTCTGGACCTGAGTGACAGGTATTTGCTTTGCAGGAAGTTATAATACTCTACATTTGTCTTCTACATACTTTATGTATTTGTGTAAAGTCTGTAATTTTAAAAAGCTTTTTAAAATATGTAATTTTCTACATACATATAGTAAAGAATTCTCGAACTGTATGTTGCAAATTGAAATAAATAGGATGCGGAAAGGGGTGTAAGATTTGCTAAAATTTATTTTAAAAGAAAGAGAAAGAGAAGAAAGGAGAACAAGAACATGTGAGAGAAAGAGAAGAGGGAGAAGACACTTAAGCAAGGCCAAACTCAGGCTTCCACCCCACAAAAGGCAAATTCTGGGGGAAATGAGGTGGAAAAGTCTGATAATCAACCACCTGGACACCCTGAACTGATAGCACAGGAAGTAACAAAACAGATAAATGAGGCTCTAGAAAAATTCAAAGCAGAAATAATCTCCCAGGTAACTACAGAGATGGTGTGCAGAGTGAATGAAATGATTAGAGGCTCTAGAAGAGAAACAGATAAAAAAAAATAGATAAGATCAGAAACATGCTGGAATCCATGAATGCCCAACATAAGAATGAAATAGAAACCATGATTGCCCAACATAAGAAAGAAATGGAATCCATGAAACAGATTCAAACAGATATTCAGGAGATTAAAAACTCCATTGAAAGCATGCAGAGCAGATTAAGAGAATCTGAAGATAGAATAACAGATATGGAAGACAGGATTGTGGTTAAGGACCATGAAAACAGAGATTTTCTTAAAAATAGCAAGGGACCATGAGAAATCAATCCAGCAGCTGCTAGATGATGCAAAGAAGAATAACATAAGACTGATAGGAGTCCATGAAAAAACAGGAGAAAGTACAATTGAAATAAAAAAAAAATACTGCTCACAGAAGTAATAGTAGAAAACTTCCCAGACAGAGGTGAAGAATTGGACATACGGATAAGTGAGGCATACAGAACTCCAACTAGCCATGATCAAAAATATCTACACCTAGACATATAATAGTCAAGATCCCAGAAACTCAACAGAAGAACAAAATCCTACAGGCAGTTAGAGAAAAGAAACAAATCACCTACAAAGGAAAGCCCATCAGAATCACCACAGACTCCTCAATACAAACCCTCAAATCAAGAAGACCCTGGAGTGAAGTATTTCAAGCCCTAAAAGAAAATAACTTCCAACCTAGACTGTTGTATCCTGAAAAATTATCTTTCAAAATCGATGGGAAATTAGATACTTCCACAACAAAGAACACCTGAGAAATTTCATGAACACCAAACCAGCACTTGAAACAATTCTAAACAATATCCTAGAAAAAGACAATGAAGGGCACAACTCCATGAGGCCCAACAGAGGGAAGCCACCAGCCAAGGTAAGAAACTAAAGGGAAAGGGGAAAAATTAAAAAAGAAATAAAAGAGCCAACAACAGCAAAACATCATGACAGGGATGAGTCAATATCTATCAATTATATCTATCAATGTTAATGACCTCAATTCACCAATCAAAAGAAAGAGACTGACAGAATGGATTAAGAAGAAAAATCCAGCAATATGCTGTATACAAGAAACACACCTAACTCAAAAAGAAATTCATAGACTGAAAATAAAAGGATGGAAAACAATTCTCCATATGACAGAAACCCAGAAAAAAGCAGGGATAGCAATCTTATTTGCAGACAAAGTAGATTTCAAACCAAAACTAATTAAGAGAGACAAAGATGGCCACTACATCCTTGCGAAGGGAACAATCCAAGAGGAAGAGATGACAATCCTAAATATATATCCACCAAATACGAATGCCCCCAACTATACAAAACAAATGCTAATGGACATGATAAACCAAATAAGCACTAATACAATTGTAGTAGGGGATCTCAATACCCCATTATCACAAATAGACAGATCGTCTAGACAAAAAATTAACAATGAAATTCTAGAACTGAACCAAGCTATTGAACAAATGGACTTAATAGAGGTTTACAGAGTGTTCCACCCCACAAAATCAGAATACACATTCTTTTCAGCTGCACACAGGTCATTCTCCAAAATAGACCACATGCTAGCTCATAGGACATTTCTAAGTAAATGTAAAAGAACTGAAATTACCCCCTGTATATTATCAGACCATAGTGCAATAAAATTGGAGATCAATAACATAAGAAACTGCAAAACTCCCACAAACACATGGAAATTGAATAACACCCTCCTGACAACCAGCGGGTCACAGAGGAAATTAAAGAAGAAATTAGACAATTTCTACAAGTAAATGATAATGCCAGTACAACATACAGGAATCTATGGGAAACAATGAAACGTGGGAAATTCATAGCAGTCAATGCCCATATTAGGAAAACAGAGAGAACTCAGATAAATAACCTAATGCAGAACCTCAAGCTTCTAGAAAAAGAAGAGCATAACAAACCCAAAGCTCATACAAGAGAGGAAATTATAACGATCAGAGCAGAAATCAATGCAATGGAGACTAAGAGAACAATACAAAAACTTAATGAATCAAAGACTTGGTTTTTCTAAAGAACAAATAAATTGATAAAACTTTAGCCAACCTTATCAAAAAAAGGAAAGAAAGGGCTCAAATCCATGCAATTAAGAACGAAAAAGGTGAAGTCACAACAGACCCACCAGAAATCCAGAGGATCATCAATACCTACCTCGAGAAGAGGGAGGAAGGGAAAACAAGGAAAGAGAAGGAAGGGGAGAAGAGGAGAGGGGTAAGTTTGTAGAAGAATAAGGTGAGTTTCACACCAAAACCACTGGCCAGTGTCTATCTTTACGCAGGAAAAGTTGATTGCCAAAGACACAAGAATATTACCTTTTTTTTTTGTACCAGGGATCAAATTCAAGACCTTGAGCTTGTGAAGCAGGTGGCAGAACCACTGAGCTAAGTTCCTGGCCCAAGAATGTTACCTATTGAAAATAAATACATAAAAATACCTAATAGAAAAGTTTTCTAGCAACTCTAACCATACTTCTCCACAAGAGGTCACTATTGAATGATATTTCATTCTAATTCTACCCCGTGGAAAAATCCATGCTGAATTCTTTCTGCTTTCAACAGAAAATGAAAAGTCATGTTCATTTATGTTATTTTATTTTGTATGTCATACCACATAACGTTCCAGGAAAAGCTGCAACTTGAGAACATGCACAAAAATAAATCACACATGTTTAAAATGAGATGCAAAATACAAAAAAATGAGTAGATAGTATAAAAACAGAAATTAGTTTACAGAATTATGTTGCTAACCATTTTCCCTAGTGGTAAAATACAAGTTAGATTCTAAATTTTCTAGTAACTAGTGCTTTAAAAAGAAAAGAGGAAGAATGTTGCTTAGGAAAATTGTAATTAAGACCTGGAAGCAAAACTTTTCCTCAGTAGTCTGTTAAAGAGAATCCATGAGGACCCTTTAGGTGATTCTGATTGGTCTTAATATCCAAGAATGGATTGTGCAACCATGTCATCTTGCTCTCTAAGAGAAGTACAAGATGCTCTGGTATGTCAGACAAGGGAAGCTGAATGAAAATGAAACTAATACATGCTATAAAAACAGAAGAAAAGCCACAAAGACTGTTTAGCGCCTTCATTAGGCTGGACTTTTCAAAATTAGATTATTGCAATGAATTCTCTTGGTTTATTATTATTATTGTTCTTCTTGTTGTTGTTGTTTTTTTTAAAAAAAAAAAAAAGCTGAATTGATTGTACTTTGGACGACTAGTAGGTAAAACATTATCAAAGGAAGATACGCCTGACCAAACATTGAGGCTGGCTCACAAAGGCCCTGGGCTTTTGTCAATAGAAAGAGGGGAAGAAATCAGTGTGGAGGAGTGAGCGAGCCCTCCATAGCAGCAGCACCAACTCTGGAAAGCGCTTTGCAGTTATGGACTCGTCTGACAATCAGAGGAGAAAAGTAGCTGTCATTGGTGGTGGCTTGGTGAGAATCTATCTGGATGTATAATTAGAGTTGGTGGTGTTATATTGATTATCAGTGTGCTTGATTACTACTATTTGTCAATTGTAGAGATGATTAGGGGTTTTTTGTGAAGACTTCTAATAATCAAACACAACTACTTTATTTTTTTCCTTAAATTCTTTTATTGGTACATTTTAGGTATATAATATGTTTACATTTATCATTGGGTGCTTGTACCTGTACACGATGTATCTTAGTTCTTTTTTCCCCATTCCCTGTTCTCCCTTCACCCCCTCCACCCTTCCCTATTTACAAAGACTTTGTTTCCATATTTTTTCGTTTCTCATAATTTTTCCTTTCCCCTTCCCCTCCACTTCCCCTACCCCTTTGGACCTTTTCTTCCTATTTCAAATTATCAATTATTCATTTTAATCATTTTAATCCTTATTTACACTTTCAGTTTCTCACACTAGAGAAACTATTCGGTATTTACACATGTGTGTCCTATTTATTTCACTTTAGAGTATGACCTCAATATGCATCCATTTAGCTATAGATGACTCTAGTTTCTCGTTCTTTATGGCTGAGTAATACTCCATTTTATAAAGAAACCACATCTTCTTTATCCAGTTTCCAGGTGATGGACACTTGGGCTGCTTCCAAGCTTTAGCTATTACAAACTGTGCCGCTATGAACATGGGTGCACAACTACTTTAAATATAGCATTAGCTTTAATTTGTTCCTTGCCAAGAAAGATTTTTTAATGTAAATTAAATACAAAGATGTCTGTTTTCCTTCATCATTCTGATTTAATATTTCTTAAAAATAAGGTAAGCCCAACTTTGTTTCATCCTCATATCAGCCATGTTTTTAAAAGTAGACATTAGTTTTCATAGTCACTTTAATCAAAACATTGGCCTCACTTTACCCAATAAGTCAGCTTAATGCCATCTAATGAGAATAAAAAGGCTATGAAACATGAAGCTAAAGTAGAAAATCATGTTGGATATTCGACAGCTATTTGCATAATAATAGAGTTGGGAATAATAGAGTTACTTGGTTGGCTGACTTGTTTTACTGTTCTGATGCTGTATCTGGAATAATGGAGTAAGGCAGTCACTTCTGACCTGAGCAGGTAAAATGCAAGTGCTGGCATTTGCCCCACACTTAAAGTGCTCCTTCTTTCCATAGTTAGAGCACCAAAGCTAGTTCTCTGTTTAGCATGGTGCTGCCTCCAGTGAACTACTTTTTCTCCTCTCAGATGAACTCCTTATTTAGAACAAAAATTGTTCATTTAATCTTTTGTTTTTAACCTTGGGTTAAATCATTGCAGACTTTTAATTCACAGGTATTCATTTATTCACTGATTTATTTATTCAATAAAAATTGAACTAACACCTAATACTAGCCTGTAGAAGACATATATATTGCCATGCATGTATTTATATAATATTTAATATTATATAATATTAATATGCACTTAATGTGCTAATTTTGTCTTTTGTACTGTCTTCCATATTGTCTTCTCCCCAAAGTGCTATGACAGTTCCTTTAACATTTCTGATTATAAATTTCAAAATGGTAAGGCCTGGTATCAAATGCTTTGTTGGTCACCCAATGTTTTGCTTCATACTAGGCTTCCATCCAATTCCTTCTTAGCAAAATATTGCTCAAATGAGAATTCATGTATTCAACAAAGATGGTAGCAATGATATCTCTTAAAAATGTCTTAGAATCCAAGGAGGAGATGACAAATATGTGACAGGATATATGATTTGGGAAGACACAAAAATGTGAAGTTACTCATGGATTTCTCCCTAGATGACACCTGAACTCTTCATCATGGAATCACTTAATGCTCATGCCTTCCATTTTGATTTGATTGCACAGCTTTGATTCTGAGAGTTTGTGTCTCACAGATATGGGTGATGTTGAGTGTGGCATGGATTTACAGGCTTGAGGTGGTATGGATGCCAATGTGGTGCCAGATGGTTTTTCTGCCCTGTCTCCAAAAGATCTTCCCACCTCACCACTCTCTCTCCACTTGACTTAAACAGCAGCATTAGACAGCAGGAGACTGGGTAGAAGAGAGTCTGCAGCCAGTTGGAAGCTCAGAAAGGTTACTCTCTGTGGGTCTCGATTTTTTTCTCTTGGTCTAAAACTAGATCCCTGCGTCTTTTAACCCTACACTTCCGCTTCCTTTTTACACTTTCTCATTCATAGGCCTCTAGCTTTTTTTTCTCAACCTAGACCTTTCTAAAAACAGAAATCAAATGTCACTCAGAATTTTCACTTCCTCCAAAGTAAATATCCTCCACCCAAATGTCTTAGAATCTTGGGTTGAGGTCTACATAGCATGTCATTTGGTTCAGGTACACTTTCTTTTTGCAGATATTCATGAGAGTCACCCTGTAAAGGACATAATTACTGTTAGCCTTGATTATTTCATTAGTATTAAAGTAAGCAAATCTGTATTCACCCTTGCTTTCTTTTCGTTAGGCTCTGAACCTTCTTATATGTGAAAATCCCTCATTATAGACCCATATTTAAGGCCTTCTGAAAAGAGAGGGCCAGTGGACTTTTGTGTGGCCATGAAAGTCATTCTGCCTTTGCTCAGTGTCAAGGGACACAGTTTGATCTCACTCTGCTACCCTTCCTCAATCCCTTTTGTACAGTTGCTGACACTCCAATTCCTCTCATCAAACTTTGTTTCAGCTGTCGTGCTTTATATCTGTACTTCTCTAATGGTCTTGTCTGATATTCCAACATATTTTTACTAACCTGGTAGAGATTCTGGAAGTACTTCATAAATCTCACTCTAATCTATGAACAGAGAACTCATTTCCCAGAATTTTCTTCATTTGCTACCTGGTTGAGTAGTATCTGGGATGGAACCAACTTCAGGCAGTCCAGAGTGTGTTAACTGGCTACAAAGACTATGTTTTTCCTTCATTTTTACTTGGCCCATCCTCCCTTAAAACACTGTTAAATTATTTGCCCCTCTGCCCATATTCACCCATTCATCCATCCACTCCTCTGTTCACTCAAAAAGAAAAGAGCACTCACACACTGTTTATGGCAATCTAAATTGCTGTTAAGTCAGCCTCAGCATGGAATTGTATTGAGAGAAACAACTGTCCTTCAACTGAGGAGTTAAAAGCAGTCAGGCCTTTTATATGGTCTCTACAAACCACCAGTCCAAAATGTATTCAAAATTCCGAACAAAACCTTCCAAACAACCTTGCCCCGGGGCCCTTTAAAAATCATTTTTATGTACTTTGAAGCTATTCTAAAAATGAAACAAAGGAAGATCAAAAAGAGTCTCTCTGTCCCAGGCTGTCAGAATTCTCTCCCTACCTTATTTTAGATTCCCTTTCTCTGGTAGCCTTATTCTCCTATTAGCCTCATTCCATTTCTCCTTGGTGATAAGGCCCAGGAGCCAATGAGTCAGGTAGAAAGAGGGTATGGATTTCAGGATTTGCTAAGATTTTGTCCCATTCACTAGATTGCCATTTAGTGGATCATCTCCTTACTGGGATTATAACAAAAATAATGAATATGTACCATATGATTATATATAATGCTAAAAATAACTTGAATATTCAAACATAAGTACATTGCATGCAATTAAATGTAATGAAATTATTATTTTAAAGATATTAGCTGACAGAAATATATTACTAGTATAATGTTCATTTTTTAAAGAACTCATGAAAGTAAATATACAGTATGCTATAATTAATACATATTTAAGGAAATATGAAGTAATTTTGGTACTTATTACAGGTAGTTTATGAGAATAGCAAAACGATGAGCTGAAGAAAGAGGTTAGGGTCACGTGCAGGAATCTATTTTGTCGTGTTGAAAATTTGGGATTTTTGTCCTGAAGACTTAAAAAGAGTCAGTAAAGTACGTTAAGATGAAAATGTTATCCAGCTTCTCTTCTAAAGATGACTAGTTCAAGTGCAGTCTGTGGCTTGAGTAGATAGAGACTGGGGAAAGAGAGGGCCCTGAGGAAACCGCTGCAGTGGAGCTGGTAAAAGGCGTCAAGGGCCCCATGCAAGTAGGTGACTGGGAAAGAAGAGGTCTGTTTTGACAGAGATGCAGGAGAAACAATAGACTTTGTCGCCTAATTAAGTGCAAATTGTGGGTAGAAAGGGCTGTCTATTTTTATCCAAGCTATTTTGGTGGGTGAATCAGTGGGTGGAGGTTCTAGTTTTCAAGATATGAAATTCAGAAAGAGGACAAAGCTTGTGGAACATGGAATTTGGAATGTCTCCCAACGTCTGTGTGTTAAATGCTGCATGCTCAGCTTGGTGCTATTCGAAGGTGGTGGCATATTTAACAGCAGGGCCTAGTGAGAAATTGCTAGGTTATTGGAACTTTGACCTCAGAGGGGATTAAGGGACTCCCAACCCCTTCCTCTTCCTCTTTTTGCTTCCCAGATGCATAGGCAACTGTGAACCCACCACTTCCCACAACTATTAATGCATTCCAGTGATTTCCATCAAACTCTGTCCTTCTCCCCACTTATTAAGAGCAATTCCCCACATATTTTTGTCATTCCTGTAATTTAATCATATAAATGACATATACTCATCATATATATAAATAATACATATGTTTTTAAATTATGTATGCACCTGGTTTAGTTTTATTGTCTTTATAAGAGTTTCATGCAGTATGAAATCATCTTTTCACTTAAAATGGTCCTAATATATTCATATTATTCCATTTTATTATGTGAAGTTGCCACAGTTTATTTGTTCTTCCTTGATAGTGACCATTTCAGCCATTTGTCAAATGTTTGTTTATTTAGTTGTGAAAAGAGTTTCTCTGAACATCCTTGCACATGCCTCCTGGGGCACACAGAGCAATCTCTTGGGTAGAAGTGTGAAGAATTTCTGGTTTGTCGGATATGATCCTATTTAACTCGACATTAATCATTCAGTGAGCTTACTTAATCATTAAGGAAGCTGCCTTCCTAATAGGCCCTCCCCCTTCGCTTATTCATTACAAAAGGACAAAAAAAAAACAAACCCAAATCCCAAATGGTCAAAAGGAATATAGGCAGACATGCCTAGATTAGGACAAATGACACTGTGACAAAAGCCCACCTGGGGACGGGAAAGACACTAGTGCCCAGTAAAAGGGGCCAACAATAAGAGCTCCTGGGCTTTCAGCCCTAAAGCCCCTACCCCCTCATGGTAGCTGTCTATTCTCTTTCTTTTCCACCTTTCCCCCCAAATAAACCATCTTTTGTTATACTAAACTTTGCCTCTTTTTAGTTCTTTACTGGTGCCAGGTTTAGGATCGCTGGGAGCTGCATTTTCAGCACAGCAGTGGCATGGCGTGGCGTGGCGAGCTGCCTACCGGACGTAACAGGAGCATGCAACTTAAAACCCCACTTCTCTCTACTTTACCAGCTCTCCTGCCACAGCATTAAAAACTTTGAAACACCAAGTATTGTCAAAGAAGCCATGGGTAGGGAATTTTGAAACCTTTTGGCATAAAGGTGAAGAGTACATAAACTGACCAGAGACTCCACTTACATGTATAAACTCTAGAGAAAAGTCATCACACATGTGCAAGAACACAAGTACAAAAATGTGTTTTGAAATACATTGTTAGTTATGTTCTTACACCAGGAACAGCTCATATGTTCTTAGACAGTAGGAGGGATAATTTGTGATATTTCATGCAATGAAGAATCATATCATAATGAAAATGGATGACTTGATGTTTACATGTGATCATATGAATAAATCTCATAAATGCAATGTGGTAAAGAAGCAAGATGAAAAAATTATGTATATATTTAGATTTTATGTATGGCTCAAAAATGGCCAAAAGTGAAATAAGTTACTTAGGAAAATACACACACATGTATTTTTAAATTATATATATTCTTCAAAAATGGCCAAATTTGAACTAGATTGCTTAGAGATATGTACCTAAGTGGCAAACTATGAATAAGCAAGGATGGGTTATCACAAAAGTCAGAATAGTTTCTGTAGTGTAGTGGTTATCACGTTCACCTCACACAAAAGTCAGAATAATGTTTACTCTCGGTGAGAAGTAGGGTTCTCTAATTGGGTGAAGGTAGGAGTGTATGAGTGAACTGGCAATGTTTTACTTTTTGACCTGAATAGTGATTATTAGGGTTGTAATGTTATAAAGATTTACTTTCTAATTATTCTGTAAACTGTACATATGTTTTATGTTCTTTCTGTAAAAAAGTTATATCTCGCTATTTAAAAAGTTGAAAACCAGAAAAGAAATCTGGGAGTGGTGGCACATATAATCCCAGTTACTGAACAGTCTGAGAGAAGAGGATCACAAATTTGAAGTCAAACTGGACAGTTTAGTGAAATACTGTCTCAAAACAAAATTCAAAAAGGGCTGGTGATGTAGTTCAGTGGCAGAATTCTCCTGCGTTCAATCTATAATACAAGGGGGGAGGAGGCAGAAACCAAGGAAACCAAAACTATTTCTAAAATTATACCACTTAATCTTGTATTAATCTTACTATTTTTATAGCTGATACTCTCCAGCAGTGACTAAGTAAATCAGTGTGACAAAAGATTCTAGTAACATACAGCCACAGACAATATTCAATTTTGCCATGAAAAGTTCCCTGTATGTGTGGAATCAGATGAGCATGTGGAAAAAAAATTGTTTTGATTCCTAGGTTGGAGCATTAAATGCATGCTTCCTTGCAAAGAGGAATGTCCAAGTTGATTTATATGAAGCTAGGGAAGGTAAGCCAATGGTAAAGATTGTGAAATGTGATTCTGATTTTTTGACATCTTTCTCAGATTTTCTGAATAAAATATTTTAATAAGAAATGAAAAACATGGGCCAGGGATTTAGCTCAGTGGTTCTGCCGCCTGCCTTGCAAGCACAAGGACCCGAGTTTGATCCCCAGTACCAAAAAAAAAGAAATGAGTGATTAAAAAAAAAAAAAAAACCCTCAGTGATCTAAATGTTAATTTAATACTAATTTACTATTAGTGTCTTCTTTAGAAGAGGTAATGAGTCTCTTTATATAGTTCTGATGCAACAGTAGTATGTTCATGCTGTGCTAGAATATAAGGGGTTGTTTCTAACATAGGGTCCACTTCCAATGTCTTAGATATCCGAATGGCTAAAACCGCACGCGGAAGAAGCATTAACTTGGCCCTTTCTTATAGAGGACGACAAGCTTTAAAAGCCATTGATCTGGAAGATCAGGTACTTTGCTAATGCATTTTCCTTATAGGAGATAATATCTGATGATTTTTAACAATTTTGTGGTCTAGATTTTATCCTGGTCTGAAGCACTATTTAATGCCAAGGACCTCTGCACAAAAAATTATTCCACAAAGGCTTTCAAAATTCAAAATTTGACAAGAGGATACACATTTGTTACTGCACCAGGGGGACTTGAGATCACAGAGGAGGAGACTACAAACCCCACCATGATCACTTCTGATGGCGGGTTCACATGGGACGGCAGATCTCTACCTATGGAAAGAGGAGGTCACGAGGGCATACAGGATGAGAAAAAGGAGACAAACTTCCTGCTTTTTCTTACATGGGGCAATAATGTTCTATTCATATCTCTAGTCCAGAAATTCTCTGAAAATAGAAAGCTTTTCACCACTCATTTGTCACCAAAACTTGAACTGACATGAGATTTTTTTCATGGTCTATTTTTTTTTTTATTCCATTATTCTTTCTTTTTTTGTTTTTGTTTTTGTTTGGTACCAGGGATTGAACTCAGGACCTTGTGCTTGTGAGGCAGGCGGTGGAACCAATGAGCTAAGTCCCCAGCCCCTATTTTTTTTTAATTTCATTCAGTATAAGTGTGTTTTGCTCACAAAATACTATTTTTGATTGCGAGGTAGTACCATAGACCTCCTGGTGTTATGTGGTAGTTATCATTTATGTACTATACTTCCATCCTAAAATTTGAAAAATTCTGAACTTTGAAGCCATCAAGCCCCTCGGGTTTGGATAAGGGGTCATGTACCATTGATAGATTTTCCTCATTTTGGCTTAATGTTATAGGACTTTGCACTGTCATGTAGCTTGAAAATGTAAACAAAAGTGGTGCCCCTTTTCGTCAATCTGAGAAAAAGCACTTTCCCCCTCTAGCAATTAACCACTTCCTCTAATTTGTGAAACTGGTTTAGGTTAGATAAACATTAAATCAATTTCAAAGTCTAAGGTTTAAAAAAGAAAAACCTAAAAATGTCAGGAACACTCTTTTAATTGAATGAATTCTCACCATACTAAGTTTAGAGGATTTTTTTACAGTTTTAAAAAAATTTTTTGGAAAATATTTGAAAATCACGTTTTATTTATTTTTATTTATGTATTCAGTGGTGTTACAGATTTTAATTTAGCTGGGGAATTAGCTCAGTGGCACTGCGCCTGCCTCACAAGCACAAGGTCCTGAATTCGATCCCTGGTATGAAAAAAAAAAAAAAAGAAACAAATTTTAATTTAAAATAATCACTCTGAAAACAATGGGTTTAGAAAATCAAGTCTGACAAGCTCTCTGTGAATTTATAAGACAGCACACAATAATCACAGACAAGTTTCACAACTGCCTCAAAAATGTACACTACAGCAGTAACATGCAAGGGTTATATTTTTAAAAATCCATATAGCAACACTGTACTATTTCCCAGAGGATGTCACATCACCGGACACTTTGGCCTGAAGACATGCTGGACAGACTCCTCTGCTGAGTATCATTAGAAGTACAATTTAGGATCTAAAATGGTGATCTAAGTTATTTTCATATTGTGTGCCAAAAACGAAGCCCAACATCCACATGACCCTGAAACAAGAGAGATTCTTCAGCAAATACCTGTCCCATTGAAAATCACATTTTAAAGCCAATAGTTATCTTATTTACAGAATCAGGTTATGGTAATTGAAATAATTTTTTTCCAATTTCATTTCAGATTGTATCCCAAGGTATTCCCATGAGAGCAAGAATGATTCACTCTCTTTCAGGAAAAAAATCTGCACTTCCCTATGGAACAAAGGATCAGGTAGGTTTACCCTGGAGATAGTGGTTTGTGAAATGATTATAAGTAAATCTGATGTCTGGAATTGTAACTGGCTTGCTGGTGCCTCCTTTCCTCCCTAGCCCTACCTTTGACATTGCCTGGCTCACATGTATCAGTTAGCAAGTTAATTCGTAGACTGTGTTCAAAACAGGGCTCAGATCATAACACACATTAAACAGAGTTAGCTGTTATTACTGTTTTCATGATGAAGCCATTTCTTGCCTCTGTGCTTTGCTCCTGCTGTCCAGCTGTTTGGGATGCCCTTTCCCTCCCAGCTCCTTTTCAGCTGGAGAAAATTACCATGTTATTTGTTGTCACATGTAATGTACAGCAACCACTCTGAGGGGTTTTGTGGTGTCATTGCCTTCCCCTAACTAACCCTCTTGCCCCAAATTTGCTTATAATAGTATGTATAGAATGCAGCAGGTGGCGATTATGGAACAAAAGTCATTATCCAATTTTGTGTTTTTCTTATCTCTCACATAGTAGCAAACATAACTGGGAAAATATGTACTTTCAACTAATTATACCTGCTGAGTTTTTTACTTGAGATAGAATGAAGGCACTAAACATCCATCAACAAGTAGCAAATTCCAAATCACTTTGTTTTTATCCGGAAGTCCTTTATGAAGCGCAGAGCCTAAGTGAGGTTCATATTGTGAACAGAGCTCTCATTGCAGGTAGATCAGCGTTTCTCAGATTCACCTGAGAACTTGCTGAAATGCAGAATGTAGCTCAGCCAGGCTGGGTGGAGGTGGAGGGCCTGGTTCTCTAACAAACTCCAGGGTGGTCCTCTGACCACACTTTGATTAGCAAGAGGTAAAACACGTATATATTCATGACAACAAAGTCTTTGTAGGTCTTGCAATGACAAATGTGGCTAAATAGTAAAACATTTCAACAACCAAGGACTTTGGAACAGAAGCAGGATCAAAATTTTCAATTAATGGCTTTGTGAAAAATAGTAAACTGCTTGTTTTGCCATTATATGAACATAGGTTCTGAGCCTTAATTCACACATGAGCTTCACAGGGGAAGGAAGAAAAGTTGACTTAGCCATCCTTCATGAGGTAAATTTGGCATATTCCATTAAATTGGTTCCAGATTGATCTAGGTGCTATAGGAAGGATCAAAGAGCCATCTCTTCTTCATAGGCAAGTCAAGTTTACACACGCAGATTAAGTATTAGCCAATCTTCAAGTTCATTAGGAGAAGTCTTCAGTTGAGTGGTGCAGTCAAGAAATACTACAGTGGCTCAAAGAGGGATGAGAGTTTCAATTTTCAGAGTTCTCACGGAGAAAATGAGATTTAGGTCATAGGCTCTAAGAGTTGCATGGGGAACATCAGGGGAAATAAAGTAGGTTTCCTCTCAGGTAGCTTGAGAGTGTTCCTGGAGGCCTGCACTGCACAACTTATAGTTGTGTTGTTCTCTTGTACTAAATTGAGAGTGACTCATAACAATCATGGAATGTGCTGAGGAAAACCAAATCATCACATTGAAACCCTCTTCAGGCCTTGAGTCAGTCACACATTGATAGAAAATATTGTTCAAATACTAAGGGAGCTAGATGAGGAAAGTAACTTGTGTTACACCCAGCGAGAGAGAACCAACCAGAGAGCGATATTAAATCCACACAGAAGTTTATTACCGGCCGGGACCCGAGCCGAGCGTCGGACTCGGGCATCGACTGGGGGTTGACAAACATGTTTTATACACCTTTGAGGCCAGCAGTTTCTAGGCCCCCCATGGGATAAAAATAGCAAAGCAAAAAAAAGGTACAGAAGCAGAATGTCCTGTCGTTAGAACATTTGTAAAATAATAGTTGATTAATTGTTTCTAAGAGACTCTCTAAGGGGAGGAGGTTTCTAAGCTTCCTCCTTCTGAGTTCATCTAAAGGGCAGGCAGGTGGGTCATTCAGCAGCAATATGGAGTCTGTCTTGCTAACTAGGGTCCTTCAACTTGGATTTAAGAACCAAAAGTGGCTTCTTCACCCACATTAATCTGTTTGTGTGTGTGTGTGTGTGAGTGTGTGTGTGAAAAAGGGAGGGAGGGAGGGAGGGAGGGGATTCTTGTTGGAAATTCCCCATCTGGTAGCCTTCACCACATTACAAAGGGAGGAAATTGCTTTCCCCCCAGTGCTCTTGCTATTTCTCAGTTAAGAACTGAGTGAGTTCATACTAAATTTACATCCACCCCCATTCTTCAGTTTTTGCATCCTTACATTTTTAGTGCAGTCAAAGAACTCAGAAAATAACAAACACTGGCAAGGGTGTGGGGGGAAAGTCCTATACCGTTGGAGGGAATGTAAACTAGTACAACCACTATGAAAATCAGTATAGAGAGTCCTAAAAAAACTAAAAATAGAAATTCCATTTGATCTGGCTATATTTCTCTTGGATATCTTCCTGAAAGAGTTGTAGACATCATATTACAATGATACATGCATACCATGTTTAAAACAGTGCAATTCACAATAGCTTAATTATAGAAAGAGCCTAGATGTCCATAAACAGATGAATGAGTAAAGAAAATGTGGTATAAATATACAATGGAGTATTACTCAGCCATAAAGAAAGATAAATTTGAATCATTTGTAGGAAAATAGATGGATCTTGAGGCATTAATGTTAAGTGAAATAAATCAGATACAGAGGAATAATATTCCAGTTTCTCTTATATAAGAAATCCACACTATAAATAATTAAAGAGTAAAATAAAGAAGAGATGGTAGAAAACAGGGAGGTAGACTTTTCGGGGATGAAGGAGAAAATACAAAATGATCAATTGTGATGTGTGTATGTACCAATTGCCCTAAATAAAAGTAATTTTTAAATATTGCAAACATATACCAATAAAAGTCAAAGAAACAAAAAACTAAGCTTGCAACACTCTGTTAAGTAATAAATAACTCCTGCTACTGAGTATATTAGGATTGCCTGTCCATTCTCCAGAAACAATGTCTGATCTATTTTTCTTGCAGTATATTCTTTCTATAAGCAGAGAAAACTTGAACAAGGATTTATTAAATGGTAAGTCCAATGCTTTTATTCATAAGTTTGAGTAAAGCACATGGGACTCATCTTATTGCATGATTTATTGGGATTTGCTTACTGTTCCTTTTGGGGGTTATAAAGAGTAGAACTATGTACATTACAAAGCCTGTGAGCAGCAGTAATGCCACCTCTTGTATCCTTTTTTTCACCTTATCAGTTATCTAAATGAAAATCACATGTTTGTCAGGCATGTATTGAATGCCTCTTATATCTTTGGCACTGGAATGAATGTGTATTCACTTGATGAACTCACAGTCTAGTGGAAAAACAGATATGGTCAAACAATTTGCAAAGCAACAATCAGATGTACGTTTCAGAAAGATGAGCAGCAGTAGCATGGAGGGCGAGAGAGAGTTGCCATCTACAGGGCACTGTCATAATCCCCATGTGCAAAAACGGGGCCCTGGATAAGGTTATAGCAACATGGTAGGAGAGGAGTGTGTAGGTTCGTAATATGTGCAGGAGGCCAAATATATAGGAGTTGAGAGGTTTGAAAAAGAGGAGGGTATAAAATATAACCCTGAATAACTAAAAATACCTACACATTAATGGAAAAGCCAATGGACTGTAAATTAAATTTGTAGTTTGCATAACCAATTACATGCCATGTGCCTTTCAGCCTACACTAAATTTAATCCTAGTTCATACTAATTCCCTCTCTTCAGCATTTGTACTAAACAGGCTCATTGGCAGGGAAGCATGCTTTTCGAGTAGTTCTAGCTTTTAAGCCAACCCCTCTTGATGTAGCTCTGCAGCTCTGGTCTTTGGACAGTGCTGCTTCCACATGATTCATCTTTGTTTCCCCACAGCCCCTCACCAAGTTTGCAGTATGCCAGCCAGATTGAACTGAATTGAGTTCAGTTGAACTGAATTGAACAAATTGGGTAGAAATGAGAGGAGGAGGTAGTGGGAAAGTCACACTAGCTGATTTACTGAGGACATAGGAAATAGGGCTTCAAATTATTCTTACTTCCATTTTTTTATAGTTATATTTGGAAGACTGTCTTTTACATAGCTAGATCCAGGAGTGGGGACCAGTTTGCTAGATGTATTCATGTTATTCCTAAAAAAACAAATTACACAAGCCAGCTTTCAGGTCTGTAGTATGGCATATAAAACAATTTCTTTATACAGCATCTAAGGTAAAAATCGTAGTAAACATTCAGCTGAGGACCAGGCACTATGAGAAGTAGCTTACCTGTGTTGATTTACAGAACCCTCCTGACAACTATGTGAAGTGGGAATTATTTTCATGTCAGGTTTAGGGTTACTGGATACTTAGAGAACTTAGATTACACTATTAATAATGTAGAATCAGATTTGAATTTAAGTCTCTTTATTCCAAAGTCTGTGCTTTTAACCACTTGGTTTTTGCCTCCAAAATTATGTATGAAACACCTGCTAATACTAAGGAGCTAAAACATAAGAAAAGTATAATTAGTGTTGTACAGATTCCCTTAACTGTTGTCCATTTATGCTACACAGCACACAATTTCATGAAAGATATAAATATGTTAATAAAATGAATGCTGAATCTCTTGACTAAAACTTTGTTTGACGTATAAAGTCCATCATTCCTTTACAAGCCAGAAAATGTGTGAGTCACTCATTCCACAGATTCAGCCAATTTTAAATGCTTATTTCCTTCTAGACAAATTCCCCTTGGAAAACACATTAACTAAATTATATCCCTGCATGAGCATTTAGTGTAGAATTGTTCATGGTTCACTATTCCATACAATGTTGATACTTGTTAAAGAAAACAAGTCCAAAAAGGATATGTGGCCAAAGAAGTTTGGTAACCCTGCATCAAACCAGTTTGGGAGCAGAGGGAAATGGGGTGAAAAACATTAAGATGTGTTATGCACACATACCCACTCCTCACAAAGAATGTGATCATCATGAACCACACACAAGAGCTAATAAAGGATAAAAATTGAGAGCAATAAAAAAGGGAAAATCTTTTTCCAATACTTCCCAAGACCTTTATACTAGTCTGCATTGTGGGCCTTTTAAAAGCAGCATTGTCCAATATGAGGCCACAAATACCAGCCACATGTGTAATTTTCAATTTTATGTTAATCATGTTTAAAAAAAACTAAAAAAGAGGGATGTAAATTTTAATGAGGTATAGGAACCTAATATATCCAAACTATTGCTGTTTCAATGTGTGGCCAATAAAGTTATTCATGATATATTTTATGTTTCATATGTATATAAGTTTGCTCAAAGTTGTTAAAATCCGAAGTGTGCCCCACATGTTGATCAGATTAGCAAATTTCTAAGCACTCGACAGCCACCTGTGGCTGGGGACCAGGATCCCAGAGCTCAAGGGAGCCAGGATATTCAGTATTTCTATCTCTCTATCCCCCTGTTTGACCACAGGACAGTTTTTTAATTGAGCATATCAAAGAATAACATTTGTGGAAAACACTTTGGGGTGTAAAAGTATACACTTAAGCAAAAAAGTAAATTAGTTTAAAAGTTTATTGTAAAAAAAATACACCTAGTGTGACAGTTAAACTGATTTCTGGAAAGTTCTTTGTAAAAAGATTTCTTATATATATCTAAGTTTTTTGACTTATCATCTCCCCCATTTCAATATTCTAAGACTTCCAATCCCATATTCAGGACTTCAACAATCTTCAAACCCAAAATCAAGGTCAAACAAAGAAAAGAAGAGGAAACTCGAGGTGAAGAGGAAAGCTAAGTCCACCTGCAAATATTGAGTTAGAATTCAGAAGCCTTGCCTTATTTTCTCTAATTATTTCTCAAATCAAATTCAATATTTCTTAATTTAATTTTTAACATACAAAAAGAATACATAATCAATGTGTACAACTTGAGAAGTTTGGTCTTTGATTTGTTACATTGTGTGACCCCAGAGATTTTACTTTTCCTTCCAGGGTCTTGATCACTCTGTTGTAAGATGAAAGATTTTGATCTACCTCATCTCCAAGGTCTATTCCAGCTCCAAGACCTGTATTCTGATTTGTAACTTTTCTTAAACAATAAATAGCCTATAGTTATAGATCTTCATGACCATTAATAGGGACAAAAATTGTATTTTTACTACTATAGTAAAGTGATTAATAGTTTAGGAAATGAAATTCATTCCATTCCATAAATTGCTAGCAGGCAAAACAGAAGAGCCCTAACATCATTTAGTTTTATTGAATGAGATGTTCCAAATGTTCTTACCCCCCCCCCATTTACGTGTTTGACTCTGAAAACATTTAGTATTACTACTCTATACATGGGACAACTTGAGTTGGAAATCTAGAGGGCTTGCTGACAAGAGATAGAGAGACATGCCAAATGAGGGAAGAAGTTGAGCTGAGTATTTCCAAGCGCAAATAAAGCCTTATGTTAGAGGCAACTTTTGAAACATGTGAGACCTGTTTCTTTTCAAGGATACTAAAAATTACAAGGGTGCAAGAGTTCACACGATGTAGTTAGTTGGATAACTAATTTTTATTCCTTTGTTTTATTAAAAAATATACTGGGCCATTTGCCAAACAGCTGTCAAATTTCAATTTTACAAATTTGTTTTATATTGTTTAGAATAAATATCTCTATAATACTGTTCCAAGAAAATGATTAATATTTCAACTTGATCAAGTGAAATGACCATTGGAATTTCATTTCTATTTTCCTTCTTTCTATTTCCTCAGCTGTTGAGAAACACCCCAATGTGCAGGTGCACTTTGGCCACAGGCTGTTGAAATGTAATCCTGAAGAAGGAACAATCACGGTGCTCGGGTAATCAGGGGTCAGGCTGTGGCTTCAGAGGTGAAGGCTTAGAGTGGAGAAATGGATGTGTAAACTTTGTTCTTTAGCTCTTTTGAAAGACATAAATGATAATGGAAAGGGTAATTCAGATAGTTTCTAGATTCAGGGAATTTTAGATTGAAAATTAGCCTTGTGTGCTTTCTGAATGCCAACCTCTGTGATTCTTCTTAACATTCATGCTATCTCACCTTCCCATAATGTTTGACACAGGTGACCATACTCAGTTTCAAACTCTCTCTTCCCTTGAAATTGGTGGCCCTTCCCTGCCTAACTTTCCCTGTCCTCTGTCCCTCCTTAGCTGATTCTATTTCCTCTAAAATACCATGCCACGTATCTCACTCTTGGGATATGACATGGATTCCTAATCAGTGAATGTCATTTTCCTGATTACAGGTACATCTTATTATCTGAAGCTGCCAAGTGAGTTTTCTTGAACTACCACTCTTCATACTTCGTCCTTCTAATAGAAAAATTGACTTTCTCTCTTTTTCCTGAATAATATATTTAAATCTCTTGTCTTTACATCCAAAATTTTCTTCATCTCACTCTTTCCCCTCCACACATTGTACAGTTAGCCATTCACGTCTGTGGGGTCCTTCCCCATGGATTCAGCCAACCTCAGATCAAAACTTTTTAAATTGCATCTTTACTGAATATGTACAGACTTTTTCCTTGTTATTATTCTCTAGACAACACAGTAGAACAACTATTTGCATAGCATTTATATTTTATTAAGCATTATAAATACTTTAGAGATAAAGTATACTGGAGGATGTGCACAGGTTATATGCAAACACTATACTATTTTACATAAAGAACTTGAGTATCCTGGATCCCCTCCTGGAGAATAAGGGACAGTAAGTATCCTTTTCTTAAGCTTATCTTCTGATATCCTTTCCTCAGCCAAACTTGTTGCTCCTAAAAAAAATCTGGTCATGTTCCTGCATTTGATCATTCATTCATTCATTCATACATTTGGATTGCATGACTGTATCGTTCATTCATGCACTGGGGTTACCTTTCCCTTTTCTCAAGATTTCTCCTCCTTCATGCAGAGAGCTCAGCTCTTTGCCACACTTCTGTGGCTTAGTGAGTCTTTATTAATCAGCATGGTTGTGTATTACTCTCATTCTCACAAGTAAAACTGAGACTGGGACAAGTGTTTTCATTTTAATTTTATATCTATTGACTCAGAGCTCAAACACACATAAAAGTGAGTTTTCTGCTTACCCACTGAGAAACTTCTTTTAATACCCATGTAAAGTATATCATCATATTTTTACTAGATTTTTTGGCTTGGTTTTGGATGGTTTATTCTTTTTTTCAGAGCTGACAAAGTTCCCAAAGATGTCACATATGACCTCATTGTAGGAAGTGATGGAGCCTATTCAACTGTCAGAAATCACCTCATGAAGAAACCTCGCTTTGATTACAGTCAACATTACATTCCTCATGGGTACTTGGAGTTGACTATTCCACCTAAGAATGGGGATGTAAGTTCTTTCCCTTTCCACTGCCCTCCCCCATAGAAGTGCAGGTGCATGATCTCATGCAATGGTTCTCAGTGGCATGTCTTGATCAGTTTTGAAGTCCACAAAAAAAACTTTGTAATTAATAGTAAGTCACATGTACAGGTATCCCTTTAGCAATATCATTATTTCATTCTCACTCCCTAATCTTTTAGTATGTTTTCTTGAGTTGAAGAGAGAGGAGGGAAACATACAAGGGATTTGTGTTACATCACAATATCATTCGTCTATATTCTCTTGGGAAGAAAAAAAAAGGTTGAGAATTGCATTAGTCAGATTTCCTGTCACTGGGACACAATCCTCAACACATACAAACTTAAAGGACTAGAAGTTTAATTTGGCTAATGATTTCAGGGGATTCAGTTCATGGGTGACAGGCTCGAAGGCAAAAAACATCATGGTGGAGGGCATGGCAGAGCAAAACTGCTTAGGTTAAAGTGGCCAGGAAGCAGAGCAGGGGAACAGTGCCAGAGAGGAAGGAATGAGGGACCAGACATAGACCCCAAGGTCATGTCTCTATGACCCATACAGACATGCTCAGAAATGTGCTTTACTAATCTCCTGGGAGAATCCCAAAACCAAGTAAGACGACACCCCACCTTTACCACCATAGAAGTCAATTTTCCAGTATACTGATAACTCAGAGTTCTTATAACCATGATGAAATCAATAGTATTTAAATAATTAATCAAATAAAATGCCTAATGAATTGTTGCAAAGATTTCCATTGTGCTTTCTTTATTCCCTGTTTCTACTGATACATGACAGCAGAGCCGAATAAGTGGTATGCTAATTTTTATAAAAATTGTTATACACAACTTTATTTTAGAAATAAAATAAAAACTAATTTTTATTTTGTTTTGCCATAAATAAACATGGGAACTTGTTAGAGGAAATGAAAATATTAATAGAAGTTTATAAGCTTTAGAAATTAGTATGAGTAGATAACATTAAATGCTTAATTTGCATATGAAAGATCCATTTTAAAGGTACTGATTTAATCCATTCTACTTGAAATGCAATGGACTAACTATAAAATAGTCAATGTGGGATATTGGTTTTAACAAACTGTATAAGGCAGTCAAATCCATATTTTAACATTTCATTGTATTTCTACTTCTTCCTCCTGGTCAAAAATGCATTCACTAATTTTTCAGTGCTTGCAGTATGGTTTTTCAGGTGGATCCTGCTCTCATAGCCAATAATTCTAGATTATAAGGTAATAGAATTCTTTTGAAAAAACATCTCAGTCTTAAATAGAATAGTGCACCTCCTAAAGTAAAGATAACCATCTACTTTGCAGCTATATATATATGTGTAATTATATATATATATAGCCATCTACTTTGCAACTATTATATATATTACTATTATATAATTAATAGTAATGCTTAGTGTTTTTTGTTAATTTTGTTCTTTTAAGAAATAGTGTTAACATAGCTGGCCATGGTGGCACCTGTACTCCCACACTTGGAAGGCTGAGGTAGGAGAATTGCTGAGAATTTGAGGCCAGCCTGGGCTACGCAGTGAGTTCAAGGCCAACCTAAGCTATAGAGCGAGAACTTGTTTCAAAAAACAAACAAACAAACAAAAATAACAACAAAACTAATGTTGATAGCAGTGTGATCCAGACATAGGAATATTTTCACATGGCTCCAAAATAATCCTATGAAACTTTATATTTTCCCCCTTTTCATTCTAATGTAATATATGTGGCAGACACACTCCATCTCTCATGCATGAAGTGAGAAGGGGATTGGGTAAAAGAAAAGCTTTTGAGGGATTTTGCAGGAGTCCACCCCCTTTTTGGTGCTGGGGATCAGACCCAGGTATGTGCTTCGCACATAACAGATAGGAGCTCTACTGCTGTGCTTCACCCCTGCCCCTCAGCCCTGCAGGCTCATCTTAAAGCTGCTTTTGCACAGGCACCAAATTATTTTGGCTTAGAGACCTGTGGTGAAAGGACCAGGGAGGCTCGTGTCAAGCTGTCCTTGGGACTGCTATATCATAAGGATAGCTATGGAGATTATGACTTGATAATAAAGAAGCTGGAAATTTAAAAGTCATTTTATAGGATCATTAAATATGTGTGAGCATCAGTATGTTCTTGATATCATATTCTCTGTCTATTATAATGACATATAGACAATCTTTCGCCAGTGGGAAAGACAGAAGATATATTATCTTCCAAACTATTTTAATCAGAAGTATTAACCTTTACTATTGAAATAAATGGTAAGAAAAAAATTACGTTCTATTATTTCTCCTGCCTTTCTCACCTTTTGGAATTCTAAAGGTTGGAGAAGTGGTCAGAAGATGCAAAAAACACCAAGAAGGAAAAGCAAGAGTATCTGCTTCATCCAGCTGGTCTGCTCACCACCCACCTAAAACACTGGCTCACTTATGCACCCTCCCCCGGCTCAGCAAATGCAACTGTACCAGAAGCCACTGTGTTTCACTTCCTCTTTCCTCTACACCTTCCTCTTCTACACAGATCCTTTGTTTTAACTACCCCAGCCCCACAAGAACTTACTTGTCAACCTTTTATTTTCTGTACTTCTAATTTGACATCAAACCATTTACTGACTTTCCACCACTTACATTGTTGTTAAAAAGAAGTTGGTTTTTCACATGTATCCATCTGGCCTATTCCACATTGTAGGATCTTTGAGGTCAAAGAGTTATGCACTTATTCATGTCTATGTCTGTGTGTTGGGTTTTCTTTGAGGCCCTGGGACTAAAAAAAGGTAGACACCCGTCCCTTCTCCTAAGATGTAGTAACTACATTTCAACATGAAAATGCTGGCTGGGAGACAATGCTCTTCTCTTAATATGTAAAGTACATATGAGAGGTCCTGTCTAAATATTGTAGAAAAATACAAATTTGAAATAGTTGTAAAAAAGACCACATATTTTATAAATAAATGTCATGCAATTATAAATGAAATTATTTCTAATATATAATAGATATATTTATTTGGGTCAATTGATCTACCCAAGCAATCAACATTTATTCAGATTATCATTTCAGGCATTGTAGAGGAGTAACTAAAAATAATTCTTTTATTTTTGAGTTTGTTTGTAAAATTTTGTTTGCTTGGTGAAAAACATAAAATTATTCTGTCCAACATAAAAAGTACCCAAATAAGGCAAAGATATTACTTATATATACATACACATATACAGCTTCCCACATATATACCACATTTCATATCTATTTATTATATACATGTATATGTGTATAGGTATGTATATGTATATATATGTGTGTGCATGTGGAGAGAGAAAAAGAGAACATCTTATAATATGTTCTCAAATCTTGAATTAACACTTGGTATCAAAAATCACCTAAAGATAAGCTTATAAAGATAGAACACAAATCATTCTAAGACAACTTTTAGTTGTTACAATAGATATCCTATCACATGTATGATACTGGTTTAAATCACTGTGGGAATAATATAGAGTTGGTTTTATAGAAGTGCTATATTAATGCACTAATCAAACATAAATATGCTTTTTCTCCCCTGTAGTTTGCCATGGAACCTAATTATCTGCACATTTGGCCTAGAAATACCTTCATGATGATTGGACTTCCTAACCTGGTAATATAGAATTCCTTATTAACTGAAAATTTACATCTATAATTAATATTTTTCATTACTTTTGTACCTTGTCTATGTGTACCTAATTGACATCTTCATGGTTAATCTATTTAATGATTACACCTTTAAAGCTTTGGATTACTGTGGAAAAACCTTGGAAGGAAATACAATTATTTTTCAGAAAGACTTAACTTGAATGAACAACAGGAGTTTATGTGTGGGGGTACTTGACATCCCATCAAAAACAGTCTGAGAGGAAACAGCCCCCCCAAAAACCTAGAGATTTAGGTTATATATTAGAAAGTACCTCCAGTCTTTAAGGCCTGTAGGACAATGTGATATATATTATTTTTTAGAAAGAGCATGTCTTGGCTGGGGGTATCATAATCCCCAACTTGAAACTATACTACAAAGCTACTGTGATAAAAACAGCATGGTACTTGCAAAGGAACAGACCCAAGGATCAGTGGAATAGATTAGAAGATGCAGAAACAACTCCAGACATACTCAGCTACCTCATCTTTGGCAAAGGAGCCAACCATCCTCACTGGAGGAAAGATAGCCTATTTAATAAATGGTATTGGAAAAACTGGATTTCAAACTGCCAGAGATTAAAACTAGACCCATACCTATCACCATGCACTAAACTAAGATCAAAGTGGATTAAAGATCTAAATATTAAGACAGAAACACTAAACTTGCTGGAAAATAAGTTAGGTAGAACTCTTGAAGACATTGGCATAGAAAAAGAATTTATGAACAAAACCTCAGTAGCATGGGAACTAGCACAAGGAATCAACAAGTGGGATCTCATCTTATTAAAAAGCTTCTGTACTGCAAGAGAAACCACCAATAGACCTAAGAGACAACCTACAGTATGGGAAAAAACTTTTAGCAGCTGTACCTTAGACAAAGGACTACTATCTAGAATATATAAGAACTGAAAAAAATCAGACCACCCAAATCAAAAATGGGCATCTGAAATGAACAGACATTTCTCAGACAAAGAAGTAAAAGCAGCAAGTAAATATATGAAAAAATGTTCAACATTAATGGTCATTTGAGAGATGCAGATGAAAACAACACTGAGATTCCACCTCACCCCACAAAGAATGGCTGCTATCAAGAAATCAACCAATAACAAATGCTGGCAGGGATGTGGGGAGAAAGGAACCCTTCTCCATTGTTGGTGGGAGTGCAGACTGGTGCAACTACTGTGGAAATCAGTATGGAGATACCTCAAAGAACTAGGCTTAGAGGTCCCATTCGACCCAGCTATCCCCCTGCTGGGTATCTTCCCAAAAGAATTAAAAGAATCATACCACAGTGATATATGTGCACCCATGTTTATAGTGGCACAGTTTGTAATAGCTAAAGCTTGGAAACAGCCCAAGTTCCCATCAACTGGAAGATGTGGTTTTTAAAGATGTAGGTTTTTTTTATAAAATGGAGTACTACTAAGCCATGAAGAACAAGTAACTAGAGACATTTATAGCTAAATGGATGCATATTGAGGCCATACTCTTAAGTGAAATAAATAGGACACACATGTGTAAGTTGAATAGTTTCTATAGTGTGAGAAGCTGAAAATGTAAATAAGGATTAAAATGATTAAAATTAATAATTGATAATTTGACATATTAAAAGGTCCAAATGTGTAGGGGTGGTGGGAGGGAAAGGGGAAAGGAAAGAAGGGAAAGGAAAAATTATGAGAAAAGAAAAAAATGGAAACGAAATCTATGTAAATAGGGAAGGGCAGAGGGGGTGAAGGGCCCACAGGTAATGGGGGAAAGAATAAGAACCAAGATATATCATGTACAGGTACAAGCACCCAATAAAAAATGTAAACGTATTGTATACCTAAAATGTACAAATTAAAGAATTTTTTTAAAAAAGAGCATGTCTTTTCTTTCATGGGCCCCTTGGGGCTTTTCTCCTATGTAGATCTGCTGTCCGTTCTCTGATTGGTCTTTTCCTTCCTGTTGTTATCTGCCCTGGATTCCAGGGTCTATTCATACTGTCTTAAGAGGGAGAAAAAGAGAAAAAAATCAAATCAACCTACCTACGGTAATCTAAGGAGTGCGGTGTTTGCTTGCTGAAAATGGAAAATTTAGTGTAAAAATTGTCCTAATGACCAGAGCAGAGCTTTTCTTTAGGGGTGAGAAGACAGAGCAATGGTACCTTTCAGTCTGCTTGAATAGTCACTCTGATCCTAGCCAGAAACTCTGAGACCTAGGGCTCCACCATTAGGGCAGGCATTGCCCAGCCCCTGTTCTCTCTCGCATTGTTCCTCTTCTTCTCACAGGACAAATCCTTCACGTGCACTTTGTTCATGCCCTTTGATGAATTTGAAAAACTTCTCACCAGCAAGGATGTGCTGGATTTCTTCCAGAAGTACTTTCCAGATTTCATCTCCCTCACTGAAAAGTAAGTTTTGTACTTTTTCTTTTTTTTGCTTCATTGGTTTGAGTTACTCCAAATTAAAAATCAAGATTATGCAACTCACTTCAGCTTTTATTAGACTTGATAGATAGTGCAGTGACCTGGACAGAAATCTACAGTAGAGCAAAAGTCTCCATGGATGTTCTGCTGGGAGCAGGAATTCTGAGAAAACTCAAGAGAGTCTGGCTTCTCCTGGAAAGAAGACCCACCAATGTCCTAGGCTTATATATCTTGAGTAGGCTCCTCAGGTGACTTGGGCTTCACATGACCCAGAGCCTGGGTGTGTTTCCTTCCGCTGACAGACACACAAATCTTTGGCGCAGCAGGTATATCTGCCAGCCTCAAGCCTCAGATCCATCACTTATGAGCCACATCAGCATTCCTGTCCCGCAAGCCTCATGGTAAAATGCTGATAAATAATAGTACCCACCCCATAAGACCATGCCTCTAAAACCACTGAACACAGCATACACACACACACACACACACACACGCACACACACACACACACACCGAGTGCCATATAAGGGGCGGCTCATACATTAGCTATCTGGCCCATGATTTGTTGCTCTTCTGGCGAGTGTCAACAGCATGTCTGTGTAGGCTTTGTCATGTGTACTCATTCACAGCCTCTGTTCCCACTGGCTGTCCCTCCTAGAATCTACTTTCTACTCCAGCAATGTCTCTATATGATGTACAATGTCTTAGACTGTTCAGGCTACTATATCAAAAATACCATCAACTGGATCCTTGTAATGGAAAGAACCTTATTTTTCAGTTTCTCACAGTTCATAGAAGCAACTTCTCTCTCTGAACTCATATGGTGAAGATGACTTTTGAAGGGCACTTATCCCACTTCATGAGGGCTCTGCTTCCAAGACCTAATCACCTCTCAAAGGCCCCACCTCCAAGTACTATCATATTGAGGATTAGGATTTCAAAACATGCAGGCTGTAGCAGAGCAGGATTTTAGTACTACTTCTGCCACTTTCTTCCTTGAGTCTCACCTTTATCAGAATACCTACCTTTTGGAGTAGTTATGAAAATTTAATGAGCTAATTATGTCAAAGGGACAGCCCCCTGCTGGCCCATAGCAGTCTTTTAAAAGTTGCTAGTTTCGCTCTTTTCCCGTAGGCTAATTCAGTCCATATTGATCTGTCCTTCTCCAACCATGGAGAAAAATCTCTGCCTGGACACCACATTTAGCCCTCATGTCTTTTTAAATTTGTTTCATGGATATTTCTTGCCTCTTCAGCCAGATTTAAAACCCTTAAGGGTATGTACTATTTTTCTATTTATAACTTCCATAAACTGCCATAAATGCATTACAAACAAGTAAGGGGTTTTTTTCAGGGGAAGGGCTTGTTCTTTAGTCAGCATGTTGTACAACAGAGCTCTTGATTTCATTTTTCCTGTCTTAATGAAATTATGTAGCCTTTAACGAACATATTGCAATTCCCCTAAATATTAGATTGGTTGCTATTGTTCATTTCCAAATACATAAAGATTCATATTAATTTTAGTTTTGGTTTATTGTAGTCTAATCAAATGTACAATATTTTTTGTTCATTTTTCCACAGAAGCTTAAATACACCAATATATTTGAAAATTTCACGACCTCATGATATTTCACAACATGACATGTGACACAAAAATATTTCAAGTTCTTCAAATGCTGCCAAACTTGTTTTTTGGAAGTGTGATCAAAATTGTTCCAAACCAAGAATATAAGAACATTGGAACTTTAGTACTGGAAGAAACTGCAATTTTCTCTTTCTTATTTTCTTCCTGGCATTTTTCTTCCTGTACTGAGGATCTGAGGATTGAACCCAGGGCCCCACACATGCTAGGCAAGTGCTCCACCACTGAGCTACATCCCCAGTACTTTTCTTTTTTAAAATTTTGAGACAAGGTCTCACTAAGTTGTCCAGGTTGGGCTCAAACTTGCAATTCTCTTCCCTTAGTCTCCCAAAGACTGGAATTACAGGCATGCACCACCAGGCCCAGCCTTTCTGGCATACTTACATATTTTTCAATACAATTCTATGGCAGTGATGGCAAACCTTTTAGAGCTTTCAATGATACAAACAGCCTACTACAGCACGTGTGCCATAGATTTGCCACCACTGTTCTGTGGTAATAAAGCCAATAAATGTGAGAGAATTCAGCAGAATTCAATACTCAATTTGACACCTTTACATTTTGCTTATTTCCTCTGAAGGCAAGCCCTGGTGCAAGACTTCTTTCTATTGCCACCCCAGGCGATGATATCTGTCAAGTGCTCTTCTTTCCACTTTAAATCACACTGTGTGTTGATGGGAGATGCAGCTCATGCCATTGTCCCATTTTTTGGGCAAGGAATGAATGCGGTGAGTTCTTTTAACCTAGGTAAGTTCCTGAAATATTTCCAGGTCAGTCTCAACAAGTCTTAAATTAAAAATATGATTAAAACCATCCCTATATAAACAGTCAATTCAATGATTATATCTGTTGCTTAACTAGATTCAACTCAACTCAATCAATTCAATTTCAACTCAATCCCAACTCAAGTTAGGATTTGGATTATTTGATCTAGTAATTTTATGTGTTTTTTTTTAAAAAGCTTAAAGTACAATATAGTATTCCATTCCATTGGAAAATGTGCCAATAGCTTGAAATTTGGAAACTTGGTCATCAGCAATTCAAGCCTTTATTTTTAAAATAGAATTTTCCAAGAGATTATGTGGAAATATATAATATTAGCCTCAAAGAAAAAGAATTCCAAGCTATCTTTTCTCATCACTTTTTCCCGAACGAAAAGAGAAATACAATTGTCAGGATTAAATAAAGCTATGAAATAGACTGGATGTTGAATACTAATGCCTTTATGGAAATTTTACTTAATTGCTCTGTCAGTAAACAGCCTGTGCACTATACTCATTAATGAAAGTTCTGTTAAAATTGCCAAGTTTTTATTATTTCTGGTTAATTTTTCTCATTTTTTTCTTGTATAAGGGCTTTGAAGACTGCTTGGTATTTGATGAGTTAATGGATAAATTCAATAATAATCTCAGTAAGTAAAATTTCTCACTCAGATATGGAATAGACAAGCTAATTAATTGTGGACCTATTTCTGATCTCAGTAATCACAAAACAATAACATATATTTCCTGTTTAAGGTTATAAAATTTTCTATTAATAGCCTATGCTACTGTGGTTGACTGCATGGGACCATCTCCACCCAGAAAGGAAACATAGTTTCCCTTAAGATTTGTTCATGGAGATCTATGTTAGCTTTCCATTGTTACAACAAATACTGGAGATAATCAACTTATAAAAAGAGAAAAGTTGATTTCAGTTCACAGTTTTGAAGGTTTAAGTCTATGATCACTTGGCCCCATTTTTGGTACATCATGGCAGAGAGTACATAGCACAGCAAAAGCTGCTCCCTTCATGGCCAGGACTCATGATCCTCTTCAAATGCATAACCCCAATGATCCAAAGACCTTCCACCAGGCCACATCGCTTAAAAGTTCTACCACTTCCCAGTAGTACCTTCCTGGGGGGCAAGACTTTAACACACGGCTTTTGAGAGACACTTACTATCCAAACTATAGTAAGGGCTATGTAGTGATCCAGGCAGAGATGAAAGTTCGGAGTACCAAAGCTTGGTGGACATGTTCTCTTTTTTCTCCTTTTTGAACCTAAGTAATACCCCCTACTTGTGTCCCCTACATTATGCACCAGAAACACTCTTAGAAGCTCCAGTGCTTTTTTGCTTTTTGTCCTGATATTTTCATTTGCCTTTTAGTTAAACTTGATTCAGCCAATGTATTAATTTTATAAATATTGAGGTTTTAAATTTTTATAAGTAATTATGTGACTATATATAATATGGTTATATATACATGCCTTAGAACTTAGCACTGGATTGTCCACCTCTTCCTATTCCTCACATGTTCTGAATGGCTACCTCTAAAAGGCAAGGAGTAAACTAGAGAACTAGGCTTGAAACTGACACACAGACTCCGAGTACTGACTTGCCAGCTTGGTGTGTGATCTTGAGCCAGTCACTTGGTCTTTCTAAAGGTGCCATCCTTTTCGTCTACAAAGCAAGGATAATAACATTAACTTCAAGTAGTTGTGAAAATCAAAGAAAATTATTTATATAAATAATTTAAAGCTTATATAAAGTTTTAAAAGGAAAAAAGAAAGTGTGGCATTAAGTGAGCTCATGACAAATGTTTGTTCTGAGGTTACAGGAAATCACAAGGCACTGGTGTGTGGGTCTGAAAAAATTACAGGGTTCCAGGGAATAACAATTCCTCCTCCTCCTCCCCCCATCCTCCTCTTTCCCTCCACTGTCCTCTCCTTCATCTTTCCTTCACAGTCATCTCAGTTGATCAGGATCCATAAGCATTTGATTTTTCTGCTTTCTTAGCCCTGATATAATAGGTTTGCACGAAATGATGAAGGTGGGTAGAGTTTGTGAATCAGAACATAATCCCAACACCAGTTTTGGATACTGGAGAGCAAAGACAAAATGAAAATAATTGTGAATAATAATAATAAGTCCCATCACTGAGCATCTGTTATGGTTTGAGCATCTTGCTATTTTTAAAATGTTACATTTCCTTTGGTTCTTACAAAAAACATGAGACATTGATACTAGTCTTATCTTCCTTTCCTAACTGGGGAATCAAATGTAGAGATAGTTAAATAACTTGCTAAAAATCATAGAGCTAGGAAACAATGAAACTGGGACACTTAGGCCAGGTTTTCAGTCTTTAGACAGCATCTCACCAGGCGTGGTGACCCTGAGGCAGGGGGATCACCATGAGTTTGATGCCAGCCTGGGCTACATAGTGAGTTCAAGTCCATCCTGGACTACATAGCAAGGCCCTGTCTCAAAAAAACAAAAAAAAAAAAAACATAGCATCACTAGCATCTTTTTTTTTTCCAGTACTGGAAATTGAGCCCAGGGCCTCTGCTCTGAGCTATAATACATCCCCAGCCCTTTTTCCTTTTTTATTTTGAGCCAGGGTCTCATATGTCACTAAGTTGCCCAGGTGAGGATCAAACTTGTGATTTGCCTACCTCAGGGCACCTCTAACAGGTAGAGTTGTTTGACTATGTGAAACTAATACCCGTTAGTGATTCATTTCTTAAACATGTGTTTAACATTTCCTCTATGACATGTTAAGAGTTTACATATGAAGAAAACATGGAGCCTAACTTCTAGGAGCTCAAAGAATAAAGGAGGAACTGGTGTTCAAGCCAATGAGGTGTCTGTAGTATAGTGAAATAAGTACACAAAATAGAAAGTACACAAAAGAACACAAAATAGAAAGTAGCAAGTTCTATGTGGGGTGAGGGTCATTTATATGAACTTTCAATTTGTGAAATAAGGGAAAATAATTTTAACAGTCAACAAGCATAATATGTATGAACTTTATTGTAAGTTTTATTTCATCACACCAGGAAATATGCTATGGGCACTGCTTGATAATCATAGATTGTTGGTAACAGAATGGTAATTTATTATTTTAAAAGATTAGAGTGAATATTCATATTGAGTATACTGTTTAATTTGACATAGAGTCCAGCACATTTTATAGGCTGCTTTAAAAACAGGTATTATTTAATTTGATTTCTAGGTATGTGTCTTCCTGAATTTTCAAGAGTAAGAATTCCAGATGCCCATGCAATTTCAGACCTGTCTATATACAATTACATGGAGGTAAGGTTTGGCTTCATCCCACAAGATGGTTTGCTGATAGACCAGTAATTATCTTCTTTTTTTTCTTTGCTCCAAACCCATCTGATGCATACTGCATAAGAATAGATACAGACAAGAATGAACACACACACACACACACACTCAAATATACACATTCATACACAGACCATTCTTAATATATGGGTGGGTTGTGACTATATAGCCATAACAGTTATCCACACACATTATTTCTTGCTATACTTGAAAAACACTCAGAAGGTAACACAGATGACAACATCTCTAGTGATTCACAGGTTCAAATCTTAGATGTTTAGAAGAGCTGTTTATATGATATTTTAATAAATATAATTCTGAGATCTGTTAATATTATTACAAAGTCTAAGAAATATTAAATGACCTTTTCACCCTTAACATCATGGGGTACATATTTAAAGTAGCATTGAATATCCTCTGGAGCCTTATGCATTAACAAAAAATGTCTGGTACCAAAGAAATTCCTTGTCAGAAAGACTAATACTTTGAAGAAATAAACCTTAGTTTCATTTTAAGCCAGTCACATGACAGGTGGTTGTAATTATAGTTTTAAATAATGAAATGAAAAAATTTATAAGATAAATTTAAAGAAGAGAGAGAGATAGAGAGAGGGAGAGAGAAAGGACTCTACTTTAAGTAGAATTGTATCATACAGGGTAAAGGAAGTTCTAGAATGTGTAGAAAGACTATTAATATATCTTACCTGAGTCTTTAAAACCAGGACAGCTACAATGCAGTATTTGTCCTGTATAAAGAACAGTAGTAAATCAAGACATTGATGGATTAACACAATTCCTGGTTACCATAAACCATATTACAAACCAACCAGGAATCAACAGAAATTGGTAAAATCTTTGAGCTCACAGATTACTCACAGACATGATTGAACAAACTCTTTGCTCAGATAGAGTTCTTGTACCAACCTTTGAGCAAAACAGACTTCTCTGATAGGTTTTTTGTTATTGTACGTTTTCAAAATAATGTTCTGTATTATTGAAATTTCTTAAAATAGATTAGGAATGAGTATTTATGGAAATGGAGATTTATTTGACTACTTGTATCCGGCATTGTGATAAGTGGGAGTGAAAAATAATAAAGAAATTGTAGTAAGAAAATAGACGTTACTTTATTGGAGATATTTTTTAAAAACTCTTCACTGCAGGGCTGGGGACTTAGCTCAGTGGCACCATGCCTGCCTTACAAGTGTAAGGTCCTGAGTTCAATCCCCAGTACCAAAAAAAGAAAAAAACCTCTTCATTGCAGATGCGAGCACACGTCAACTTCAAGTGGTTCATTTTTCAAAAGACCATAGAAAGATTTCTTCATGCTATTATGCCATCTACATTTACCCCTCTCTATACCATGGTAAGGTTTGGACTTAAGATATTTGCTCATTTAAAACTTCTGTTTAGCCATTAAAAAATACACCAGATTCCTTTTTAAACTTCCCTATAGGTCACCTTTTCCAGAATAGGATACCATGAGGCAGTGCTGCGCTGGCATTGGCAAAAAAAGGTTGGAACAAATTACACTATAAAAAAAATCTAATATGTTGAAGTGTCACACTGTTATGGTCATATTTATTTCAAGAGATTAAAAAAATGCTGGGACAGACATCAAATATTTGCCTTCTAAATAAAAACTGTCCTGAGCACACAGAGGGTAAAGCACCTACCAAACAATATATGAAAAATCAGCAGAGGAAGAGCTTTTGAAGGCAAGAAATTTGTAAAAGAAGTAAGAATGATATTTTGCAGCCTTCCACTTTATTTTAGCAATGTGATCCATTCTTGACTTTTGTGTCATACAATATTCTTATTCATTGTAAACTTGGACAGAACTGAAGCCCTCATAAGGCATTACCAAATTCCAATGCAATGTTATGACACATGTAGGTTGGGTTGTTGACTCAGAGGCAACACTCAGGCACCACAGATTCCTGATCTTCCACTTAGAGAATTTATTCATTCAGTCACTCAACAAATAGCTTTACTTAATGCATAAACACTGAGCGGAGCATGGTGGTGAACAAGATGCAATCCCTACTCTTCACATAGCTCAGAAGTTGGGTCAGGGTCAATGGACAGCTGCTGTGAGAGGAATACAGCGGCCCTAGAGAGAACAGGAGTGGGCCAGACAGGTGAAGGCTGAAGAAACATGAGCAACACACCACAGTAGGAGTCTGTGAACCTGGAAGGGAGCACTTAAGTGTGGAGGGGCCAAGGGGAAATTAGAGAGCTAAGCAGAGCCTTAAGCTTCTTGAATATTAACTTGAGAGAAACAGAGGGACTAAAGAAGGCTCATACACTGAGGTCAGATTTTAGAAAAATTGCTTTAGTGTGTGGAGAATGAATTGGAAGGAATCAAGAGGTATATATCAATCCAAAGATGAATAAAATAGGGTTCCTGATCTCAAAGACATAAGAGAATAAAGGAGGGAAAGAGACAGCCACAGTCAGAATGCAGAACAATAAGTGCAGTGATAGAAATCAGAGGTCATGCAACTACTTTAGGTTAAATTTTGTGCTCTTTGGAGGTATAAAAATGAAGTATATTTAAAGATTTTAACCTTTGGACAAATGAGCATTATTTCTGTCCTCATAGGTAATAAAAAAAGGACTCTTTGTCTTTGGATCTCTGGTAGCCATCGGAACTACCTACCTGCTTGTGCACTACATGTCACCAAGACCTCTGGACTACTTAAGACCATGGAAATGGAGTCGCTTACTTCCAGGATATGGGGCACATTTCCCTGCAAACTCCATGGAGCCACTTGAACAAACTCCCTATTTCATTAGCCAGTGATATAAAGGTCCTAACATAGCAAATGTCTGATTTGTCTATGACCAAAAGTAGAGATCAAACAAGTGTTTCCATCGCCAGATTTAATTCACTATTGGAAGATAGTTGCCAGCATATAAATAAATTGAATGTAGAATTTCTCTGTGTGTCAGCTTCAGTTATTGAGGGGGGGGAAATCCCACCTCTTTTTTTTTTTTTTCAAGTTTCAACACATAGCTTCCCCATTACATTTTGCAACCTCAGGTTGGATCATTCCAAATTTTCAAAAGAAATGACTAAGATCTCTTTCACTTCTCAAAAACTAAGGCCTCAGATGCCTCCTGGAAGACACTGCTCATGCTTTTCTTAAAAGGACCCACACTGGGATTAACAATATTCAGGGCTAAAAGTCGCAGCTGGCGTAACACATTACCTATACTTTTCATCACGTGGATGGAGCTTGTCTTACCACAGAGCTCAGAGTCACTTGATAAAACCAGAAGTGTATATGAGGGTTGGGGAGTTCCAAAGAGTTATACAATGAATCTGTTTTGTTTCCCAGCCCCAAAATGCCAATATGACTTTCTGAAGATATGAAAGGGCCATTGATGCCATACTAGGTGAAGGCTAAGAAAGGATTTTATTCATAAATTAAATATCTACTTATACATGAGAGTGGAAAGGAAACAAGGGAAGGCAGCTTTTATAGAAATATAAAGCCATATTTTACTCCATTTCAGACCTTCAGAAGCAATTTATTTATTCTTCAATTATATATTATGTCAGAACCAGGAGTGAACTTGATTTTAAAAGTTCATTGAGTACATTTTATTTGGTTCTTGCTTCTTCAGTAGGTCAACTGAGTCACTTGTAGAAGTCCCTCAAACATAATTAATTATAAAGATGTAACACTAAAAGGAAATTTATCTAGGAAATTTTTAATTAGGCAATGAAATAAAATGATTCAGTGTTTCTTTTCAATGTTGTCAAAGACATCCTTGAATCCTAATAACCCATGTTTGGTGCGTAAGGGAAGAAAAACAATATTTCCTTTTACCAACCTTTAGGTTCATTGACTGGGGCCCCTACAACAAAAGACAGAGACTATAAAGAAAAAAACAAACACCAATAGAAGTTTATTCACATGTATATTTCACATGGAAGATACCCAGAGAATGAGTAAATCTCAAAGAGCTGGTTTAGCATCTTCCACAAAGAACTGTAAATTTTAGAGAAGTGCAGAGACAAAGAGAAAGGACTTTGAGACTGAGGGCAGCAACTTGTAGGAAGGTAAACAAACAGGATCTTGCTATGCAGATTCCTCTGGTGCTGTCTCCAGCCTAATGAGTGTCTAAAGTCATCTATGGTGGTCAACCTTGTTCTTCCTGGTAGAGAGGAGGAGGGAGCACATTTGCAAATTTGGGTCTTGCTTTTAGGCAAATAAAGGGAGGCAGAAAGCTTTCCTTGTATCACTTCTTCTCAATTGCTTTCAACTCAAAATAATCATTATGCAAAATGGAGCGTGTTTGGGGGTAGCATATTCTGGTTTCTTACAAGTTTAAACAGTGACTCATGGAAAAAGTGGCCTCTTCATTAACACTGACTAATGGACTGATTGATGAACAATGAAGACTAAATAATATATTTTATGAATACACTCAAATTCTTATTTCCATACCTCTTCAGATTAAGTATGTTTACTTGGGACTCCTTTTCTAAATCCAGCGCTCCTGGCAAAATTGTAGGAAATCATTAAAAGGAAGGGGTAATCCTGCCATGTTCATGTTCAAAATAGATGGAGATACTCATCTGCCATCAACATCATCTTCATCATGTACATTCTCACACCGTTACATAATTCACCATATGCCATAAGTACCCCAAAGTCATGGTATTCTTTCTCTTTGCTATGATGTTCTTAGCAGCTCATTAGTCTGAAGGTCCTCTTCATTTTATTTATATATAGCTACAGATAAAGGCAGGGAATTTATTTTTATCCTAGAATTTATCTCCTTGATAAATTCAATGCGGCCAAACATATGACATGACTCTAAATAGGACCCAACTTTACAGAGAATTAAAGATGGTCTAGCTATTTCACACATATGTTTGAGACAAAGTTATTTTCACGATGAAATATTTTCAAGAAAAATGTATCATGTGATTTGGCAACTATAGTCAGTCAAAAATATATCTGAAATGAAAATTCTAACATGTTAGAAGATGATGGTACCAGATGCCCGTCTTGTGCCACAAGTGGGTTTTTGTTATGTAAAGCACCCATTGAATTCAAAGAATTTGTCCTGTTCAGTTTCTTCTTGAGGCCAGAGAACATGCAGGCAATCAGATTTCCTACTGGACCACAAAAGCTTTATCGATGTTACATTGAATGCGGATTCCAGAACAATCGTTACATAGAAGTCCAAATGTGATATCCAATCTAAGGCTCAGTCTTTCATTCCTATAAAGGACGAACTTGGATTGTATCAACCTTGGACCCACTGGTTCTGTCACTATCATCGACAGAGAGTGATTCATCACTGGTGATGATAAAAATAATGGAAGAAGAATTAAAAGTCACTTTCTTCTTTGGCCTGTCCCCATCTTTTTGTGACATCACAATGGGTCTGATCTGCATTTCACTCTCAACTGCTGGTAGGTCTTTAGCGGGCTGCTGGCATCTCAGCAGTCGGAAACAGAGGAGTTGCAAGAGGGATCTTCGAAACTGGGCAGAGAAAAAAAGATAAAGTTCACTATTAGTTAAAAATTAGGCCCTTACGGTCTTTATCTCAACTTGATAAAGGCTCTCTATGAAAAACCAACAGCCAACATCATACTAAATGGTCAAAAACTGAAAACCTTCATGCTAAAATCAGGAACAAGTCAAGGATATCCCTATCACCACTCCTGTTCAATATAGTTTTGGAAACATTAGCCACAACAATTAGACAAGAGAAAGAAATAAAAGGAATAAAGATACGAAAGGAAGAAGTTAAACTGTCATTATTTGCTGATGATATGATACTCTACATAGAAGACCCTAAAAACTCTGCCAAAAGACTTCTAGGCTTAATTGACAGATTCAGTAAAGTAGCTGGATACAAGGTCAACACTAAAAAATCAATAGCCTTCTCATACACAAATAACAGACTCACTGAGAGAGAAATTAGGGAAACAATCCCTCTCACAATAGCACCCCCAAAAATGAAATATCTAGGAATCAATCTAACAAAGGAAGCAAAAGACCTCTACATTGAGAACTACAGCACTCTGAAAAAAGCTATCAAAGATAATATAAGAAAATGGAAGAACTAATATAGTGAAAATGGCCATACTTCCAAAACTGCTATACAGATTCAATGCAATCCCAATTGAAATCCCAACAGCATATTTCACAGAACTAGAGAAAACAATTCAAAAGTTTATCTGGAACCAGAAGAGACCTAGAATAGCAAAACCAATTGTAGGCAACAGGGTCATGGCAGGGGTTATCACAATTCCTAACTTGAAACTGTACTACAAAGCCACTGTGATTAAAACAGCATGGTACTGACAAAGAAACAGACCCAAGGATCAGTGGAATAGATTAGAAGATGCAGAAACAACTCCAGACATACTCAGCTACCTCATCTTTGACAAAGGAGCCAACAATCCTCACAGGAGGAAGATAGCCTATTTAATAAATGGTTTTGGAAAAACTGAATTTCAACTTGCCAAAGATTAAAACTAGACCTTTATCTTTCCTCATGCATTAAACTAAAATCCAAGTGTATTAAAGATCTAAATATTAAAACAGAAACACTAAACTTGCTGGAAGATAAGTTAGGTAGAACTCTTGAAGACATTGGCACAGGAAAAGACTTTATGAACAAAACCTCAATAGCAGAGGAACTAGAACAAAGAATCAACAACTGGGATCTCATCTTATTAAAAAGCTTCTGCACTGCAAGAGAAACCACCAACAGAGCTAAGAGACAACCTACAATGTGGAAAAAAAATTTTAGCAGCTGTTCCTTAGACAAAGGACTACTATCTAGAATATATAAAGAACTGAAAAAAATCAGACCACCCCCAAATATAAAGACCCAATTCAAAAATGGGCATCTGAAATGAACAGATATTTCTCAGACAAAGAAGTAAAAGCACCAAATAAATATATGAAAAAATGTTTAACATCACTGGTCATTCGAAAGATGCAGATGAAAACAATGCTGAGATTCCACCTCATACCAGAAAGAATGGCTGCTATCATGAAATCAACCAATAACAAATACTGGTGGGGTTGTGGGGAGAAAGGTAACCTTCTTCATTGTTGGTGGGAGTGCAGACTGGTACAACCACTGTGGAAATCAATATGAAGATACCTCAAACAACTAGGATTGGAAGTCCCATTTGACACAGCTATTCCTCTACTGGGTATCTTCCTAAAAGAATTAAAAGAATCATACCACTGCGATACATGCTCACCCATGTTCATAGTGGCACAGTTTGTAATAGTGAAAGCTTAGAAATAGACAAAGTGCCCATCAAATGGAGACTGGATAAAGAAGATGTGGGTTTTTTATAAAACGGAGTACTACTCAGCCATAAAGAATGAGAAACTGGAGACTTTTGTAGCTAAGTGGATGCACATTGAGGCTATACTCTTAAGTGAAATAAATAGGACACAAGTGTGTAAATACTGAATAGTTTCTCTGGTGTGGAAAACTAAAAGTCTAAATAAGAATCAAAATGTATAATTGATATTGTGAAATGGGAAGAAAATGTCTAAAGGAGTAGGAGAAGTGGGAGGGGTAGGGGAAAGGAAAGAAGGGAAAAGAAAAAATATGAGAAAAGGAAAAACATGGAAACAAGGCCTTTGTAAATAGGGAAGGGTGGAGGGGGTGAAGGGAGGGTAGGGGAATGGGGGAAAAAATAAGAACCAAGGTAAATCATGTAAAGGTACAAGATCCCAATGATGAATGTAACTGTGCTGTTTACCTAAAATGTACCAATAAACTAAATGGAAAAAAAATTAGGCCCTTGATCTGGATTAATGTTCAAGAAAATGAGTTTAATTAGGGTTGCTTTTTGTTAGCTGATACAGAATTTATAGTAATGCTTATGTTGACCTAAATCACTCTGAAGTTTTATGTCTGATTTATTTTAATTTTTATTAACCAGACCACACAGGACTATTTTAATACCTTAACCCTCCCTATTTTCAGTTTGCATGTACCTTCCATGAGAGCAGCTTCATCTGTTTAAGGAATTTTCAACACATATTCACATATTCAGTCCACAAATGTTCGGTGAGCACCTATGAGGTGACAGCCACTGAACTATAACCTAGAGATATAGTAAGCAACAAAGACAAACAAGTCTGTTCTGGCAGAATTTATAGACTAGCATGCTCATGAATGTTCTTTTAAATAGGAGAATTTTTTTCTATTAAAATATTACAGTAGAGAATGCTGGTTTTCAACAAAATATGTAATTCTTTGTGTCCTGAGCACTACACTAATCATATTTCTCAGCCCTTTCCAAGGTCTCCCATCTGCCCTTCCCCTTCTCTAAGAAACTTGATGACCAAGGTCTGAAGATGAGAACATCATGAAATGGAAGGGATGTAGATTCCTTAAAGACTGCATGAAGCAGATCCCATCTTCTTCATCAAATACGTTCGGCTGTGGACTCCAACAGCAAGAAACTTTCTGTGTTAATCCACTGAATGTTGGAGTTGTTACCGTAGTATGTTTACTATGGCTAACACAAGATATAATTAAAAAGTTAATTTGTTATCCCTTTTGTTTAGAGCAAAATGAAAGTTGAATATGGAGGCTTTTCCAGATCAAAAAAGATCAATTAAAAATAACAGTAGCTACATTGATTTGCTTTCTTTGACCCCCCCATAATTATATGTAAGTTAGCATTTAGCATATATTAACTTTGTTTAGTGCTGGGGATTGAATCCAAGGTTTTGTGCGTGCCAGCCCCTATATTCACATTTTAAATTATTTATTTGCTTGAATATTTATCACCAGACAATTGTTTGGTATATCAGATTAAGTACTAAAGAGATATCATAAGGGTTAGAGTATGTATATTATATTTAATGATTTTGTATACAAAGGGTAAGCTTGTTGTAGGTAAGAGCCATTGTCTTATTTGTTTTTGTGTGTTTGTTGTATCTTCTGGAATTTTATTTAAAGTAGGTTCCCATGAAACAGAAATATCAGGGCCAAGTGGAACCTTGTTAAGAAGTGCAGAATATTGGGTATCCAAATACATTGAATAAAAATACACATATTTTTACAATATTTTCAGGTGTGACAATAATTTAGAAGTAAGGATTTATAGCCATTGGCTGAAAGAAAGAGTAAAACAAATTGTTAGAGAATATACTTAAGTTTTACCTGGTGGACAGTGGTCCTCAAAATTAAGCAAAATTAAGTTTGGTGAGACATTGGCTGTGTCATGAGAATAACCCAGACCAACTACTAACAGTATTTCTAAACTCAAACGAGAAGTTACGAGCTTTGGCTTCGAGGACTCAAGTGAACCAGGTTCAGGTCCTAGCACCAGTACTTTCAGGGTTAGGTGAATTATCCTTTCTGACTCTACTTCAAAACCCACAAATAAAGGAATGATAATGTCTATTTCGTGGCATGGTTCTGTAAAGACACTAGGTGTAATCTGCATAGTACAGTAAGAATTTTAAACATATTAACTCTGTAATTCTTTAAGTAAAATCTCATTAGTAGTGGACAAATATTTTCTGATTAATGAATGTAATTTTGGTTCTTTTTTTTTTTTTTGGTACCGGGGATCGAACTCGGGTCCTTGCGCTTGCGCAGCAGGTGGCGAAACCACTGAGCTGAATCCCCAGCCCAGTGAATGTAATTTTAATAGAATTTCACCTACTAAGTACAAATCTCTATTGGCAGATCTTAGAATTATTACTATTTTATTTGGCAATATCCTACATTTCTTCCTAATCCTTTTACTTTCCTATGAAGTTCTTTATTTGGATTTTTATCATTGAAGCTGTTCTGAATTACCTCCATAAAATTATTTTTCCAACCCCTCCCTCAAGGCGAAAACAATTGTAAAGCTTACCTTTCTGATCATGATGGTGTAAATAACAGGATTGTATACAGTGCTCGATTTAGCAAAGAGGTAAGAAACAACTGACACTGTTGGAGTGACTCGGTGTCCATAACCATTAACTACCAAGAAACAGATCACAATATAAGGCATCCAACAGACTAGGAAGATGAAGACCATCAAGAAGCACATTTTGGCCACTTTCTTCTCATATCGTAAAATCTTCATCACTTGAATTGTCTGAAGATCTTCAACACAACGAAGCTGCAGCATGGAGAAAGAAAGGCAGGAGGTGAAAATCTAGGTCCTACCCTAATGGGGAAAGAAGGGCAAAGGACCTTGGGGAGCTGACTTCTGATCCAAACACGCAGCTAGGCCCAGGCTTCATCTCTGGCCTCAGTCTCCTAAACTGGGACATGTTACTGTTGAACTGAATAGCCTCTTAGATCTTTCAGTAGTTTTTAATGTTTTTAGAACTTAATAAGGATGAACTAAATTATTTTACGTGGATCTTCAAGTCACTACAAGACAGCCTGAAAAAGTCATGATAAAATGGTAACAATTTCTCTACAATCCAGGAAACTCTTTCATCCAGAGCACTCATCTGCAGATTCTCAGACCAGGGAGTAAACTCATGTCAGGTCAGGAGTTCTGCACAGTTAATCTTACAGCTGAATTGATGAGAATTTAATCCCCAAATGAGTTCTTGCTGGAAATGACTGCGTCTTTCAATTCTCTACTAATGACTCCCACCATGGAATCTGATAAGGAATTTGTTTGTGGTTGGTTTCATCAAGGGCTCATTTGTAGAGGATACCACTTGGTAAAACCCCATTTGTTTGAAATCAACACATCTAGCCTGTCTTCACAAAAGGTACTGAGGAATAATGATATACAGTTAGAAAGTTCTTTGACTTTCTTCTCTAAGAGGCTCTTTACATATTTCTCTTACTATTATTATCATGAATGTGCTTTTAAGGCAAAGAATAAAATAGAGAATAAAAAAATACATTCTGAAATAAAAATGGCTATTTTTGAGAACTGTAAGATACTATACTAATTCTCTACCAAAATACAAAAGCTTTATATATTGATTTTAAAAACAGTTATCAGGTATACTATTGATATTTAGTATTAATAATTTCAAACTGGAAAACTTGTTGTATTTCAATGAATTCTGAGTGTATCTTTAAGAATTCTCATAAAAATTAAGAGAAAAATTTTTGAAGCAATTCATCAGAACATGCTTATAATATTTAAAAATATATTTGAATAGGCATTCCTAAATTATTAGTTATCATCTAAAATTATATTTAAGAAACTGTATTTTTATTAGAATCATATATTCATATTGAAAAAGAATAGAGGGAAATATGAAAAGTCTAAATGTTTTATTTTCTTCAGAGTAGAGAGAAAGTATATGAGTAGACTGGGTATTAAATCTCTCCTTTTTTTTTTTTTTGTACTGGGGATCAAACTTGGGTCCTTGCACTTGCGCAGCAGGCAGCCAATCCACTGAGCTAAATCCCCGGTCCTCTCTTATTATTATTAACCATGTATTCAATTCTCTTTTTTAAGAACTATTTTATTTATTGTGATAGGATATTATTCTCTTTTCAGGACATCATTTTGGGTGCAGGGCACCTCCATTCAGTTTTTTAAAAGACGTGGATTCTGGTAAAAGTTCTAATTTGGAATCAAGATTTGCATTCATATTCCAAACTTAGTACATTGTTTCAGTATGATAATGAGCAATTCTCTACTCTAGAAGTAAAGATGGAACAATGGAGGTTAAAACAAATATACCTTAGATTTAACAGAAGCTGGGTTCTTTCATGCAGTTGTTTTTGAAATTAAATATTCATATTTGAACTCTACTTGAAACTAACATATACATATATACTTTTATGTTTCCATGGGATATTTAAAATCATCATTTTTGACTCTTCAGAATTTCAACTAACTAGTATATAACTACATCTTAATTATCTGCCCTCCACGCCCCCACTGTCTAGAACCCAAGAGTGTTATCTGTACTGTTTTCTGGGCAAGTTGGTCTCCATCCTCTCTTCATTCACTCAGAACAGTGCTCATTTATCATCTTGGAATTATATGCATCTTAGTGAAGGTAATTTAAGCACATGTCAGTCTACCCTCCAGCTTCTTTTTGTTAAAAGGAGGAGATCCTGTCTAAAGTTTCAGATTATTTGGGTTTGTACATGTGAAGTTTCTATGATTATTTTTTATTTATCTCTCTTTATCTTTTTGTTTCATAATAATTCCTTCACTCTGCTCAAAGTTTTCCTCCCAAAAAAGGAACTTTACTTCATGTGTCACTCACTTTATTCAATAACGAGGATGTATTTCAAAATTGCTCTGGATGAAGCAAAAGCACAAGTTATAGTTATCCCAAAGAATAAACCACCTAAGACATATTCACCAGAATTACCTCTAGAAATGCTATCTTCATATATTAATGGCTATGCCTAGTGCTTATTGATCTAGACGCATGCAGATTTTCATGGTAAGCCCTCATTTTCAAGCTATATCTCCCTTGGTGTTATGAGTCACCTCTTTCTGGAAAAAGAAATAGGGGCAAAGTACTTGTATCAATTTCTCATTTGAAGTAATATCCCAGTCTAAACTCAAATTTCTTTACATTTTTCTTCCCTTTTCTATGTCTTCTGCTTGTAACTCATTCCAAAAATACTATATGCAGGGACTATTCCTGCTACAAGGAGAAAAAAGTCAGGCATAGTCTGTGCTTTGAGGAATTCATGCTTTGGTGAGGGTGAGAAGTATACAATTGCTTCTATAAGTGATGCACGTGGTGACAGAGGGGCAGGGGAATATGGGAGAACAGAGGTGGAGAACCATTCTCAAGACCGGGTTAGAGAAAGAAAATCTTGATCTCGGCCTTCTGAGATGAGGATTTAGCTGAGTAAGGAGGAGAGACAGAATGTTACTGAGGAAGGAAGCATGCTAAGGCAAAAGGGTGAAAGTGCCATATATCATGTTCTGGAAACAAGAAATGTTGCAGTTAGCTAGAAATGGAGGTGGCAAAAGGAGAGGAATGTCAAGAAATGAGGCAGGACAAGTAGACCAGAGATGCTACACTGGACCTGCTAGCCACACTTAGGAGCTCTATTTCAATCGTGAAGGTAGTATTTGAGAACAATTATTCAGGTGGCAGTGGGTAAAGAACGGACTAGAAGAAAGTAAAAATGAAGGAGACTGAGGTCCTTTTGAATTGAATCTGTGTCAGGAGGCATTAGAAAAATGGATATTATGGAAAACCCATTAAGTAGAATAAATAAGAATTGGTCATTAGTTGGATATGGAGAAGATATGGATGAGGAATAGCCAAACATGATTCCATGATTTCTGGCTTAGGTAGCAAAGAATGCTGGCCATTCCATAAAAAAGAGAATAAAGAAGTAATGAATTTGGGGGACAGAGAGATAACAAATTAACCTTCACATATGCTGAATTTGATGAGTCTGTGAACCCTCTAGGTGGAGGGATTCAATAGGCAATTGACTATGAGCATCTCAGGTCAGAAGAAAGAACTGGATTGGGAATAGAAATTTCAAAGTCATCAAATATTGGTTAGAAGAGAGAAATCCTGGCAGTATGAACTGTGATACAAGCACACAGTAAATGTCTAATTAAAAATAATTTATTACAGTAAAACACATTGCCATGAATCCCCTTCAAAATCCCCCCCCTCACTTCAAACACACTTATCCCATCATTCTTGCCCCTTTCTGAAGCAGTTCTGAAAGTCTTCTTTCATGTCTTTAGTTAGGTTATCATGGCTGCCTCAATAGCCTGAATCAATTCAAAACTTTTACTTTTCATAGTCATTTTGACTTTGGAGAACTACCAGAAGTCATATAGTGCCAGATCCAGATAATAAGATGAATGAGGACACACCTTAATGTTTTTACAAGCCTGCCTCTCCATTAGATGGCACTCAGCAGCAACATTCATCATATTTTTATTACACCTTCTAAAGATATGAAAGAAGACTTCCAGAACTGCTTCAGAAAGTGACAAGAACAATGGGATAATTGTGTTCAAAACAAGTGAGAGAATTTTTGGGAGGATTCCTGGTCAATGTCTTTTACTGTAATAAATTATTTTTATTTAAATACTAATCATATATTTCAATCATACTTCATATATAAGATTACCCAAGGCCAATGTGTAGCAAGAAATGAGAACTCAGCAAAGAATGCTAGGAAGGCCCAAGCAAAAGAAGTCCTTGAAAGAGACATATGAAGATGCAGCCAGAGAGAATAAAGAAGGGTCTTTGAATCAATGTGAGGGGAAGATTATATAAGAAAATAGAAGTTTATTTATTTACACACATGAATAAATACCAAATAGTTTCTCTGGTGTGAGAAACTGAAAGTGTAAATAAGGACTAAAAAGTATAACAGGTAATGTGAAATAGGAAGAAAAGGGGCAAAGGGGAAGGAAGTGGGAGGGCTAGGGGAAAGGATAGAAGGGAATGGGATTAATATGAGAAAATGGAAAAATAGGAACAAAATCTTTGTAAATAGGGAGGAATGGAGGGGTTCAAGGGAGGGCTGGGCAGGGTTGAAAAATAAGAACCAAGAGAGACTATGTAAAGGTGCAAATTTCCAATGATGAATGTCATTATATTGTATACCTAAAATGTACCATTGATTAGAATGAATAATCGAAAATGCAAAATAGGAAGAAAAGGTCCAAAGGGGAAGGGGTAGTGGGAGGGGCAGGGGAAAGGAAAGAGGGGAAAGGAAAAACGATGAGAAATGGAAATAAAGTCTTTGTAAATAGGGAAGGGTGGAGGGCGTGAAGGGAGGGCTAGGAATGGGGAAAAAATAAGAACCATGATGCATTATGTAAAGGTACAAGTTCCCAATGAGAAATGTAATTGTGTTGTATACCTACAATGTACCAATAAAAGAATTTAATTAAAAAAAAGAAAATAGAAGTTATCATCAGTCTCAAATACCACAAATTCCAGAAAACAACAGAAATAGAACTGTGTCCATGGCATCCGACATTTGGGAGATTATTCAGACCTTAAGTGAGTGGAGGTATCGTAAAGAGGGAGGCACCTATTTGAAATGAGTTAAGGTATAAATGCTACATGAATTTACTCAACTACTAACTCCTGGAATGACAGAAGAAATTTATTCCTTACAGTTCTGGAAGCTGGGGAGTCCAGGATCAAGGTTCTGGCAAGGTAGGCTTCATCCTAAAGTCTCTTCTCTTGGCATGTAAGTGTCCACCTCACTATATGCTTACATGACCTCTTCTTCATGTACACAGGGAAGGCAGTGCACTGAGGTGGGGGGAGGAGTGCAGGCAGACTGGTGTCTCTTCTTATAAGGACATAAATCCCATCAGATCCCTTATGACCTCATCTAGCCCCAATTACTACTCAATGGTTCTATCTCCAAATACCATCACACTGCAGTTCAGTGCTTCAACATCTGAATTTGGGAAGAACAAAACATTCTTCCCATGACATTAAGTAAGTGATACATTTTAGATGCTGATAAATGTTGGTTAAAGGAATACTTATTGGGTGACAATATGGTACCAAAAAGCCACCAGTGATTCTTTGAGTTAGCAGTGACAGGAGAGAAAGGATAGCTAAAGGGAGCTGAAAGTAGATTTTGCTTTTGTTTTAAATTAGCATTGTTTTATGGTAAAGGGGAAAAGATAGCAGTAAGGGAAGGAAAAGACTGGAGATATCAGTGAAAAAGAAAATTACAGCTGAGAGAGTTCCCTGGAAAATGGGAGGAGAGATCAGAATATGGAAATAGTTTGGTCCTGGAGACTTCCCTGTCACCCCATAAATGCAGGAAGGAATTTAAGAAACAGTGTGGAACAGAGGTTTACATAAAAGGAGGCAAGGAGTTGAGGAATCCCCTGATAATGGCTTCATTTTGTCCAACAGGGAAGCATGTTTATTTGATAAGAATGAAGGAGAGTAGAACAAGAGATTAAAATGAATATTGAGGATTGTTAATAGTCGTAGTGTGACAAAGTGGACCCTAGAGGAATAGAAAGATTGCTAGACAGAGCTGAGAGGACATCTGAATCCGGACCCATGTGACTTTCCTTCCATCTCCTCTTTGCATTTTGATTACTGGCATGGAGAAAACAGAGGTGGGTTAGTCCAAAGATTTTTTCTTTCAACAAAATGGCTGTAAGTAAAAAATTATGAACACAGAAATTGAGGGTAATGGGTTTAGAGTGAAGCATAGGTAGGACTGTTTGGCTTAAAACAAAAGGTGAAAGCTCACGGGATTTGACAGAGTGAGAAGACTAAAGTGTTCTAGTGAAAGCAGTGGGCTGAGGGAGTGGGAAGAAGCAATGAGTTAGGAAACCATGCATAGCTGAAGTTAGAGACTGGGGCGGGGAGGTGCCTTGCCCTCTGTTGGTTAGTTCAAACATCCTTCTTGCTGGCTCCCAACATGACATCTGTTTGTGGTCAGTTCTAGTCCCTTATGACTCAAGTGTGATTTCCAGACAAAACATCTGTACTATTCTCTCGGCGTAGGTTCATGTGATCGGGTCTGAATAAAATTACGGGAAGAGTGCAGTTCCCTTTTTCAGAATTCTTAAATTCTGAGAGTGCTGCACAATGTGGGAATTTTGATGCTTTTGTTGATTGTGATTGTCCAGAAGTCCTTTCCTTCATTCTTTTAGTTTAGAAAGTGATGTAGAGAAAGTGTTACTCCTCATTGATCCTTTCAGGGAGTGAATCATAGTGAAAAATGTCATGATAGGAAGTCCCCTAGAGTTGCTGCATTTCTGGGCAGCTACTGATCACATAGGAAGAGTTTATTCTTTCTACGTTAAATGTGGACATGTTTTGGGGGAGGGACATCATTAGCCTTCAACTCACCATTCGAATGGAGTATAGAATATGGCCATAGCAGTGGGCTATGACACCCATGGGTACCACCAGGCAGCCAAGAAACAAGAAGAGCACAAAGGAGGAATCATTGGCATCCTTGGATTTCCAATCCACAGTGCAGCTTAGTCCATGGACGTCCAGGATGTACCTGTTCCAGCCTAGGAGAGGTGCTCCTGCCCATGCAAGCGAGTAGAGCCAGATGTAGGTAATGGCCTTCCAGGCCCAGGAAAAATTGATCACTCTGGCATGGACCACACGAATATAACGTTCATAGGCCAGCACAGTGAGGGTGGTAATGGAAACAATCCCTGTAAGAAGAGAAAGTAGAAAAGTATAGCATACTGTGGGGGGAAACTAGATAACAGTGACGTGCTACATGCCCCACCAGAAATTCCATACAGAGTATCTGAGGCCAACAGAGTGCTCTCAAAGCTGAGACAGCCAAGAATAATAGTGCCCCAGACTCCCCAGGAAATTCCATTCAAAATGTATTTACCTATGGAAGAAAACATAGGATAGAAAATGACATGTGGATTATAGTAGGACAAAATAAAAAGCCCTAAAAATCTACCTTGCCCAAATAATGCAGCTATTGCACTAAATTTTCTACAAAAAAGAAGCCCAGAGTGAGTCATTGGAACAAGTATTTCCTTTAGTTTTCCTTCTCCCAGTTATTAAAGTCAAAGTGGGTTTTACAAGCTCAAACTGACCATTCATGGTTGCCTTGGCCCGCCAGCTAGCAGATGTCAGCATCTGAACAGTTTACACGCAAAGATTGCTAACAAGGCAGGAGAAAGGCTTCTGTGCTCCCCTGGTCTTCACTTATACCTCTGTTTTGCAACAATCCACTTTAACAATATTATTCATGTATGTCTCTGTCCTTCCCCGGAGTGTGATTCATTCACTCAACAAGCACCTATTGAGAACCTCGTGTTTCTAGGCATTGTAGTGACACTGGAAGTCCAGTGATGACTAAGAGACAGAACTCTAGATGTCTGAAGGGACTGAACATGTGCAAATAACACAACGCTTTGGGTGGGTAAATGCTACAATGGTGCCATCATGGATTGGAGTCTCAGAGAAGGAAGCACTGGTGCACAGAGCTGGAGAAGCACACTGCAGGAAGAAAGAGCAATTAGGTGTCAGAGCCTGGAAGTGTGAAAGGACAAGAAAGGGTCTATGAACAATTAGAGGATGCCAAGGTGCCCCAGATCAGAAGACAGGGACAGAGAGATTTAGAGAAGTCTGATGAGGCTGTTATAGACAGCTAAGTTAGATAAAACTATTACAGGCAGTCAGGGATAGGCCCTGGAGAGAGTCAGAACAAAGGTGAAACACATCACAGCTGCGGCCAGAGACACATCTGTTAGAAACCAGAACTCAAGATAAAGACAAGATGACCAGGCTTGCATATTTCCTCAAAAGACAAAAACCAGGCCTAATGAAATCTAGATCGACACCATTCACCTCGGTAGGTGTCCAAGACCTCTGGACCCATCCTTTCCTAGGAAAATCTTTGTTCTTTCCATGCACACTTGTTATGTGACTTGTTTCCCCATCGGATCACTATTACCTAAACGACTATACTTGTAGCCCTATTGGTTAATCATACCTGTAACCCACATGGGTTTTGCTCTACAAAACTTCCCTGAAAAGTGGGGTCCCCGGCTAATCATTCAGGTCTCCTCCTGCCTCTCAGGAGATAGCCTCTCAACAAATATTTTCCTACTTTTACCTGCAGTTGTTCCTAGAATTCATTCTTCCATTTTTAGAGAACATGAGCTCAGCATACCAGGCATCTAACAGGTTGGGAGATATAATATTTTCATATTTCATCTCCTGTATCAAGGCTACACTGAGAACAGTTCTCTTTTTCCTCCTCCTCATTTTTCTTCTGCAGTTACTCATTTCAGCAGTAGCGCAGAATAAGGAGCACAGTCCAGCTCCCTGAAAACAGCTTGAGCCCACACTGCAGCCCAGGCAGGACACTGAGCCACAGCAGGACACTGAGCCACAGCAAGGATAGCAGTAAAGGCATCAATAGCCACGTCTGGATTCACTGACACTCAGCAGTCAGTATCGGCAAAATCCATCTGCTTATTGAACATGAAGAGTGGAGGACAGGTGTTAAAGATAACTTGGAGATTTCTAACCTGCCTAATAAGCAAGGATTACATTAGCCAAGATAAAAACCAACCAGGTGTATGAGCAGAGATGGGGAAGAAAATGAAATTGTGAACTGCCTAGGACACAGCAGCAGAAGAATTTGTTGAATGAATAGGTGGGGAACAGTTGAAGAAAAGTAACTCTGATAGCAAATGAAAGTAAGACTGATCTGAGTAGAGTAAGGGTTGTTGAGAGGCCGGGGAGCCAGGCACTGCTCCCCACTAAGTAGCTGTGTAAACTCCCAGCAAATCATCTCTTCACGCCTTGGTCACTGTTTTCATAAAATTGAAGATTCAGTCACACTACAAAATTTTTTGATTCTGCTATTATGAAAATGTGAAATGAAGAGGTCCTTGACTTAGAAATTGCAAGACAGTTCATATTCACTTACACACCATGACAGCTATTACTATTATCATTATGAATTGTTTGTATGTGAGGCTGTAGGGGACAGTATTGATCTAGTATCTGATACATATGGTATATAATGAATATTCATTGAAAAAAATAAGTGAATACTTACTAAATACTTTAGTGACCAGAATGTTAGGTCTTGGAAACACTGTAAGGAAATAGTTCCGGAAGTAATTATACAATAGCAAATAATGGACTTAAATTCAAATTATAATAAATAATTAGGAGAACAAAAAATATCAAATTAGATATCTACCTTCAGAAATCTATTTTTACTTTATTAAATTATCTAAAGAGTGATATCCTTTAACTAATTATATTTCTAAAAGAAAATCTAGAAATCTATAATTAGTGACATAATAACATGACTCTAATGAAATACTGATTTATTTAGTTTTTAAACTTTTCTATAAATATAATAGTGGGTTTTTTTGAGACAGGGTCTTGCTCTGTAATTCTGGCCTTGCACTCACTATTTACCCCAAGTTGGCCTCAAACTCATGACAATCCTCCTGTCTCAGCCTCCTGAGTGCTGGGATTATAGGCATGTGCTACCATGCCCAGCTAGCAGTATTTAATTTTATAATTGCCTTTACATGTTAAAACATAATTTGGCCTTCAGATTTTTAGTTAATTTGCATCAAACGTGATTTACTCCTTCACAGGCAAGAAAACTTGGTGCAAATAATGGCACTGGTTTAAATTAGTAAACTCTAACACATCTTAGGGATGAATAATTGAATTTTTAAAGCAATAACCTGATATAATAACCCTATATGAGCATATGATTATGTTCATATATTCATTATTAATATTCATTGCTTATCTAAATATGTCAATCATTATGCTAGAAAATAATTATAAGGAAATCTATTAAAGTGCATCATGAAACTTAAAGCCCAATGGATAAGATACTGTAGATTTAAAAACTTAAACAAGTAAATTACAACTTACTATGACGGAAGAAGAATGCATATGTTGAGAATAATGGGGAGAAGCATGTGGAAGAACATTATAGCGTGGTCAGGGTGTCAGAGCAGAAGAACAAAAGCCCTCAACTCCGTGATAGATAGGTCAGTGTTGCAGAGGGTAGTACATTTTTCTATCTGATAATTTATGTCAAAAAGATTTTTAATCTATTAGTATAGTTTTGCCCATGCCTTTGCTTAGCAAACACAGTTAGTTTCAAGTGCCTGATTTCAGTCACGAGTGTGCAGTCCTGTAACTGGTTAATACAGACCTGGGAGGAGCATTCCTTGCATTTCTCAGGCCCACCCTGATGATACCAGTGTAAGAATGATTGGCAGCTGTAGTAGACTAGATTAGTTTCCTGGGTGACTCATTAGAAATGATCTTAAATCATATCTCCCTTAGGAAATATATAGCAGTTCCCCTTCCCCATAGACATTTTATTTACCAATGAATTTTGTTTCTGAATCAAAATTATCTATCATATTATGTGTAGACCCCAGAACATAACCCAGGAGAATGACAGGACTGTTTTACAACTACTTTATGGTTTAGCAGATGTTGAGCCTAATTATGAGCTGTAGTTGAAATATATGGTGAATATTTAAATAAAAATATTTATTACAGTGAAATACACACTATCATTAATTCCCCTGAAAATACTCCCTTTCTCTTCAGAATTATTCCATCATTCTTTCCACTTTCAAAGCAGTGCTGGAAGTCCTCTTTTGTGTCATTATGAGGTATACTTAACAACTAGGGTGAAGCGCGGGATGTAGCTCAGTGGCGCCGCCACCTGCCTGGCAAATGCAAGGTCCTGAGTTCAATCTCCCGTATCAAAAAAAACAGGAGGGTGAATGCTGCTGCTGTCATCCAAAGGCAAGGCAGGTCTTGGAAAAACATTACCATGCGTCTTCATAGATCTGGTACGAAGCAACTTCAGGCTCTTCCCCAAAGTGAAAATGACCGTGAAAGCAATGTCCATGAATTGATTCAGGACATAGAGGCTGCCACAAGAGTGCAATTAAAGACACAAAAGAAGACTTCCAGAACTGCCTAAGAAAGTGGCAAGAAATGGCACGAGTGTGTTCACAATGAAGGAGAGTATTTTGAGAAAGATTAATGGCAATATTTCTTTTATTGTAATAAACTTTTAAAGAATTTAAACATTCACCATATTTTTCCATCATACCTCGTGTTCCATGGAGTACATCCGTTTCCCTTAGCCCTACGGAAAGCAAAGGGGAAAGTGACAGCTGAAACTGGGCATTAGTAATGCATCAGGCCATATGATAATCACTCTACAGATAGTATCTCTCTTTACTTGGTAGAGCCACGTTTTGAGAATCAGTGCTGATTCCGAACTTATTGTCTTTATACCACCTGCAGTCACTAGAGGGAGACACCTCCTTTCTCACAGATTGTATTGGGGTAATTTCCCGGTATTGAGATCTTGTAGGAATTTTGTAAGCATCTCTAGCATGATTCCTACCCGCAAGGAGACGACAGTATTACATTCCAGGTAAAGTTGAAACTCATATGCAACATTATAAGGTAGTGTAAAATGATATGTAATTATAAAATAAATGATATGTAATCATGTTAAATTTAAGGTGCAATTAAAACCAGAAAAAGTAAGGTCCCAGTGGATTAAATTGTGAAAAAATGGCTTCATTAAGAAATAGAACTGAAGTTAAGCCATAAAAGATGGAATGGGTGTCCGAAATAGAAAAGGTCAAGGCAGGCATTTCTGGCTGGAAGAGCGACTTCTGCAAAGGCAAAGTGAGATTCTTCTAATTCTTTCAACTGAGCCTTGAACTCTGGACATGCAGTCATGCCTGAGGGATTTGAAGGGGTTGCATGCAGCTGATCCCATTTCTCAGAGCTGACAGTGGTCCCAGAAGGGATCTTCAAGTTGTCTACTGTTTGCCCCTGGTCAAATTTTGAAAAGGTATATACAGGCTTATATATTTAAAAGGTGGAATCTAGTTTTTTAAATCTTAAAACTCTTTAAGTTGTTTAAATATAACATTTGAAAGCAAAACTATTTCCTCACTCATATGTTTAATGTATTAAATGATTCATAAATATATTAGTGGTTTCATATATGATACATATATTCATTCTTGTGCTTGTGTGTGCATACATGTGTGTTTATAAAACAATGAATGATCATTTAAACTTGCATGTCCATTCTACCTTTCTCATAAAAATTTTATCCCAAAGGAATATATTGGTATGGCTTAGAGATTATTAATTATTCACTTTTTTCTGCAAAAAAATGTATTTTTTTGCTTAAATTCTTTCGTTGGTACATTTTAGGTATACAGTACATTTACATTTATCATTGGGTATATGATGTATCTTGGTTCTTATTTTTTCCCCATTCCCTGTGCTCCCTTCAACCCCCCTTCCCTATTTACATAGACTTTGTTTCCATTTTTTTCTTTTCTCATAATTTTTCCTTCCCCTTCTTTCCTTTCCCCTTCCCCTCCTGCTTCCCCTACCCTTTAGACCTCTTCTTCATATTTCAGATTATCAACTATTCGTTTTAATTCTTATTTACACTTTCAGTTTCTCACACTAGAGAAACTTCGGTATTTACACATGTGTGTCCTATTTATTTCACTTAAGAGGATGGCCTCAATATGCATCCATTTAGCTATAAATGTCTCTAGTTTCTCATTCTTCATGGCTGAGTAGTACTCCATTTTATTTTTAAAAGCCACATCTTCTTTATCCAGTTTCCAGCTGATGGGCACTTGGGCTGTTTCCAAGCTTTAGCTATTATGAACTGTGGTGCTATAAACATGGATGCACATATATTGCTGTGGTATGATTCTTTTAATTCTTTGGGGAAGATACCGAACAGGGGAATAGCTGGGTCAAATGGGACCCATAGCCCTAATTCTTTGAGGTACCGCCATACAGATTTCCACAGTGGTTGCACCAATCTGCACTCCCACCAACAATGGAAAAGGGTTCCTTTCTCCCCACACCCCCGCTAGCATTTGTTATTGGTTGATTTCTTGATAGCAGCCATTCTTTCTGCAAAAAATGTATTTTGAAACTGAAATTTTTAAATTTCTTGGACTATCTAAAATTTTTCTTGTATATTGAGTTTATATTTATATTGTTACAATTTATATTAATGGAGTTTACAATTTATATTAGTATACAATTGATCAAAATATTTTGTTAGATATTAAAAGTAGAAAGTATAGTTAGAAATACTCTTCATAAAGAGATTAATGTAGTTTTTCCTCATTCCAAGAAAAAAATATATATATATGTGATTACTATTATTATTACCTAGATTGAGGCAAGATCAGTTCCACTCCCATTTTTCCTGTATGTAAAGTTAGATTTCTTGATTTTATATATGTCCAGGCAGCAATGGAAGGAGTGTCTTTATATTCAATTCTTATTAATTATAAGAACATTCCTCCTATATTTAATCAAATTCTTCTTAAATTATACACCAAAAATCAGTATTTATTACCAAAATTATTTTTAAGGAACTTACATCTAACAACTAATTTGGTTAAAAGTAAATCATTGGGAACTACCTGAGTGGTCGTTCGCTTCTTCAATATTTTCAACCTTTATTTTCCCAGAGCATCCCACACCACTTTTTGGCAACACACTACTGTGAGATTTCATTCTATTTGGGAAGGGTGACGGGTTTGCCTCGGTACAGTGGGAGAAGGGTGATCGAGGGAGGAAGTGTCTTGAGAATAGGTAGCTGATCTCTAGGAAAAAATACAAAGGGAGACTGAGAATTTAGGAAGTGATGCTTGTGAAACTCTCCTCGAACAGCCATCGGAAAGGCTTTATGTGCCCCTAAAGGTTCTGAAGACAGGGTCTATCCAGTAATTCCTCAGTGCCCAAGGTGGTGATTGCATAATCCTGCCACCTGCTCACATCAGGATGCACATCACCCTCAATCTGCCAGCCTAGTCAGAGCTGGCTGCTTTGATCCTGCTGTTCTCCCTGCTGAAATGCTGACTGCTCTCAGAGTGGGGAAGACAGATGTGTAAACAAATGCCTACAGGAATGTGCTAAGTGCTGAAAGAGTGCTGTGTCCCAGCAGCTGCAGAACGCAGTAGAAGTATTCATCTCTGCCTGGAGAAAGGCTGGGGAAGGTTTGAAGAGAAACAACATTTGAATTGACAAGTGGGGAAAATTTATTATGCTGAAAAGAACGAGAATACTTCAAGGCCCAGGATATGGTCTGTACAAAAGCACAGACATGAAAGGGAGCCATTCACACATTATCTCCATACATCAGTTTAAGTCAAATAGAACTTGATGATTATGCATTCATTTACATTTACCAAGAAACATATATAATACATATATAGCACGTCAGTCACTGTGCTAGTCCAGGGGAAAACACAAATGAGTTATGAAGAGAAATAAATAAATAATTATGAAATAATGATAGAGTCTACCATAGAGGAATTACTTGAGGCCAAATTCCTGGAAAAAATTTCAGGTTTTTTACATAATTACCATGTGACTCTGGAGACAACTCTAAATCTCAATTTGTTCACCAATAAAATAATAGTGGTGAGAAAATGCTGCCTCATCTTGTGTCATTGTGTGTGTCTGTGTGTGTGTGTTTCTGTGTGTATTAAATGTGAATGGATTTAGTTAAATGACAGTGCAGAAGGTTATTATTATTGACTGGGAACAAAATTGCTTTCAGTGGTAGAAGTGGGTAGGACACATGAAAGCAGATAGAGCAGTAGAACATATGACGAACTTACTGGGGAATATATACAAAGAACAAAAAACAAAGTTATTTTCCTCCTTTGGTCATCAGGTAGTCACCTTGAGTAGCTTGTTTATACCTCAATTTTCTAGACTCTGGAGAAGTTTATACTACATAGAGCAATTGCTTAGCACTGGTATTTCCTGGTTCATGACCCAGATATGATCAGTGCTTTCAGGGAGAGAACTTCAGAGAAAGCAGTAGAAGGAGAAAATCTATCTAAGAGTGGGCAGAGGAATATTGAGGAGACTGTCCGTAGGAATCTGGCAAAACCAGTGAGTCTTAAAGCTTATGTACATTTTAACCAGGCAGAAAAGGAGGGTGAGGGGAAAGGGGATGCTAATCTTTTTTCAGGAAGAGGGAATAGCTTATATAAACACACAGAGATTTAAAAGAACAAATACCATTGGGGTTCCTGCAAATAATTCAAAATGGTAGAAGCAGAGAGTTCTAGGAATAGAGAAATGAAAGACTAGGCACTCTCTCAGGAAGACATTTGCAGTACCTTATGAGGAGTTCAGAATGTATCCCTCAGGCTCTGAGAACCCACTAAACTGTTTGGTTCACGTCTATCATTGTGCAGTTCCAAAAGATTTTGTCCTATTTTCTTTCAATCTTGCTTTTGCACATTTTTCTTAGGGAAAATTCCCTCTGGCTTTAATTAGGAAAAACAATCATGAGGAAGTACAAGTCTGATTATAGGAAAACCTAGTGGAGAAATATACTGTGATGAGTAACTGAAGTAATGCAGTGGCACTAGAGAAAGGGGAGAGATGAAGAGGGTCCAATAAAAATTGAAATGTAACAATCCTGAGATCCCACCTTGTCCCAGAAAGAATGGCTGCTATCATGAAATCAACCAATAACAAATGCTGGCAGGGCTGTGGGGAAAAAGGAACCCTGTTCCACTGCTGGTGGGAGTGTAGACTGGTGCAACCACTGTAGAAATCAGTATGGAGACACCTCAAAGAACTACGACTGGAAGTCCCATTTGACCCAGCTATTCTCCTGCTGGATATCTTCCCCAAAGAATTAAAAGAATCATACCACAGTGATATAAGTGCACCCATGTTCATAGCAGCACAGTTTGTAATAGCTAGAGCTTGGAAGCAGCCCAATTGCCCATCAACTGGAGACTGGATAAAGAAAATGTGTTTTTTTAATGAAATGGAGTACTACTCAGCCATAAAAAATGAGAAATTAGAGACATTTATAGCTAAATGGATGCACATTGAGGTGATATTCTTAAGTGAAATCAATAGGACACACATGTGTAAACACCGAATAGTTTCTCTAGTGTGAGAAACTGAAAGTGTAAATAAGGACTAAAAGGTATAATAGATAATGTGAAATAGGAAGAAAAGGGGCAAAGGGGAAGGGGAAGTAGGAGGGGGAGGGGAAAGGAAAGAAGGGAATGGGATTAATAAGAAAAAATGGAAACAAAGTCTCTGTAAATGGGAGGGATGGAGGGGTTGAAAGGAGGGCAGGTGAATGGGGAAAATATAAGAACCAAGAGAGATTATGTAAAGGTGCAAATTTCCAATGATGACTGTCATTATATTGTATACTTAAAATGTAATAAATAAAATTAATTTTAAATAAAATTAATTTTTAAAGAATAAAATTTAAGAAAGTGCATCTTTGTTGGCTCGGAATGAACCACAGGAAATCTTGAGTAAACAAGTGGACAGTGTTATATCGACTTGGAAAGAAAATGAGAAAGAAATAGATTTGGGAAAAATCATTAGTGAATAACTCACGTCTTAATGGATACTGTGGGTCACTTTGAACAAATCACTCAGTGGACTGTTTCAAATTTACCTGTAAAAACAGCATCTGTAAAACCCTACTCGTGTCATTTAAAGTTGGCTAGGTGATGATTTTCTAAACTAAGTTTCTCAAACTAGTCAAAATGCCAATCGTGTTCATTCAAAATATACATTGCTTTGTAAAAACATTGTAGGGATGCAGTTGAACTATATTTATCCACACATAGTAATGGAAACAAAACTACTTGAAGTTTGCTCAATAAAGATGATACTTTATTAATTAGTAGTGCTCATATCTGAAAAACATTTTAAAAAAGCAGTATCCTTAATATGCTTGAAAAACCACATTCTCTTAAGTAACCAATTTTTCTTTGAAATCTTATTTACATTATTTATTTTGGAAGCTTCCCTAACTCTTTTTATGAACAATGGATACTCTAATACTGATAGAGAGTACACACAATGTGTCAGGCACTGTTCTGAGCAGTTTCCCTCTGTGATCCCATTTAAACCTCACAACAACTCTGGGAAAAATGTAGAAATTATTGTTAACCATGACTATTGTCTAGATGAGGATACTGAGGCAAAATGGTAAAGTACCTTGCCAAAGTCAAGAGCTACTAAAGAACAGAGCCACAATTCACATCCAAGTCCTGCTTCCCAAGTCCTTGCTATGCAGTTTTCAAATTTTCCTTTGGGAATTATGAAAATATTTATGTTAGTGAGGGTGGTGCTATAGAAGGCAAATTTAGGGCTGAGGATTTAGCTCAGTGGTTCCACTGCCTGCCTCACAAGCACAAAGTCCCAAGGTCCCAAGTTCTATCCCCGGTACCAAAAAAAAGAGAGAGAGAGAGAGAGAGAATTGCTTTTTGGCCTTTTGGCTAAGATCAAGTGTAGAAAGCAGATTTAATCTATCAATTATAGTTTACCCTCTGTAACTGTGCTTACCTTTGATATCAGAAGAGGTCATTTCGTAAACTGGGTTTTTTTTGTTAAGCTGAAGAATTTAAGATGAAATTTGAGATGACCTTCTTCATTAGAAGACTTCCTATTGGAATGAGCAATTTCCATTGGATCAATAAAAGTAATTCACTAAAATACCAAAAGGATGGTTGTTTCTTAATGTACATTCCTTATATACTTACTGAATATTTAAGGGAGAAAATTAGTTCTAGTTAATAATTTCCTCCTTCGTATTTTCTTCCCTCTATCAAATTCCATTTTCATTTATTTGTTCCAAAAATAAATTCTTCATGTTTAATGTTATTCATGTTTAATACATAAGGATTCAGTTCCAAGGAAAACCAAACCCCTTCCCATGGGTTAAAAAAATTATGATTTCAAGTAAGTGGCTTAAACATTTATTTTTAAGTTCCACGCAGAAACATAGCCAGCCAAATACTTGTAATGCAGTAAAAACTAGGCGCTCCCTTAACCAAAGAAGCAATGAATTCCCAAAGAAAGGGATTCAACAAGGTAGTCCTCATGCTCATGCAGTAGCCTATGGGCAATGAGTATCTCACAAAATAAGTATCTGTACTATTGTTTCAGCTGTTCTTAGTCATGCTGCCCTTCACTGATATTTCTTGTGCATTTTTCCAATTAAGTCTAGTGGGTTTTTTAATAGGGGAAGCAGGGCAAATAGGTGACGCAATTAGTAAAACATGGGGTGTGGGCTACCTTGGGAACCACACAGTAGCCTGGAAATCATAACAGACTTCTTTCCCCTCTATTATTTCTGACTCTCTTAACATCTCTTCTTGGCTTCAGTCCTCCAGCTTCAAACTTAGTTCTTTGTCTTTCTGTAGCCCCATCTGGACAGATATGCCAGTTTTACACTGTTTACCTTAACTCTGATGTGACACTCTCTTAGCCTTTTAAAATTTTCTTATGATAACTGCTTCGCTCCATAAATTATACCCACGAGAATGGGATGACTTACCTTGGGACAGGGCCCTGCTAGAATCTATTTCATATTTATGTCCCCACTTGCCAGAGGAGGACATTGAACAAGATGGCTCACAATGGGGGTTAAAAATAAGTAAGTAGTACACTAAGTATACCATTTTCTATTGCTATAATAGGCTGGGCACTGTATAAAGAAAAGAGATTTATTCAGCTCACAGTTTTGAAGAGTGAAAATCCAAACAGAATGTTACCTGCTCAGGTGAAGACCTCCGTGGCTATGTCATTGACTATCTCCCTGTCAGACAGCATTATGATGGGAATGAGAGTGACAGAAAGAGAAAACAATATCCTATGGCCAAAAAAGAAGACAGAGAGAGGGGAGGGACTAGTTAACTGGAGTCCCAAGTCCAAGTACTTCCTTCAGCGGGCAACACCCCCACTAACATAAATTCCTTGCAATAGTCTCCCCGCTTTGAAGGTTCTAACACCTCCCAGCATCGCCACATTGAGGACCAAGCTCCCAACACGTGGACCACTGGGGAAAAACCATGCCCAAACCATAGCAAGACCCAAGAAATACCCACTGCTATAGCTTCATAAGAAACCACAGTTTGAATACAGAACTTCTCTGTGGCATCCCTCAGGTTTTAGAAGAGTGGAACACAAGCACAGGGAAACAGTCTCAAAAACAATCAGATGGAAGGACCTGAGATAGTTTAACTTCTACTTCTCATTCAACTGCACCCATAGAATGAAGGGAGTATTGCAAGGAAAATGGAAGGCATACACTTTCTTTCTTCTCACCAGGCAATCAAATCTTTTTCTAAAACATGCCAGTCTATATCTGACAATAATCTGTCACAGTATGCTCAAGCAAACTGCATCAGAGAATAGTTTCCTACCAGGGCCTCAGCTCTAATCCACTTTAGGAGCACATTTGTTTGCTTAATTTCCCCTTTCCTTTTTCCTCTGTCTCATATTTTCATTAAAAATCAACAGGTTTTTAAAAAAATATTTTTAAATTCCTTTCCATGCCTCAGACCATCTCTGTTATTCTAGTACAGGTTCAAATTCCATGAATGATTGCTGTCGCCTAACCCTACTCTATCATTCTTTTGTGTACTGAGTAGCAGGTTAATAATAGACTCAGTTCAGGTGGCACCCCAGATCTTAACACAGCTCACAACCCACCTTCCCAGCTGTGGGCTATGGCTTTTTGTCTGGCTTCCCAGCAGTGCTGTTCTGTGACTATGGTCACTACCGCAAATGCTGATCCTATAAACCATTACCACACGTACCACCCTGGGTATGCACCCTCACTGGACCAGAACCATGGAGGCTTAGGCTTCCCCAGTCTCTGCCTGGACCCAGCTGATCCAACTCAGAACTAGAGGGACATTAACCTCACTGAGCAAACATGGAGCAGTGTGAGTCAGGAGACAGGAAGAAGCCAAAGGTGAAATTGCTTGCACACCCTCCCATGCTGTGGGCTGCTTTAAACTGCACTAGTTTCATAAAGCCTTGCTGAAGATGTTCTGCCAGCCCAAACCATCTGCTGTGGTTTTAAAAAGTTACAGCCACCTCAGAGGTGCAACTACTCATATTTGGCCTCATCTCTTCCTGCCTCTTCCTCTATTCCTTCATTTTTAATTCCTTGGAATTATACTCTCCAGTAGTAATTAGCACATAAATTTTGCCTTAGGCTCGATTCTGAGGAAACTTATGCCTTACTCATCTAATTTCTCACAAGGTATTTTATGCAAAACTCCCTTTGCTTAATATGCTGGCTTCAAGGAACTCTGCATACTTCTTCCACTACCTGGACAATGTCCTCTTTCACTATTTTTAACTCCCTTAATGCACACCACACTCTGCTCATACATAACTCAGACTAACTATATCTTCATGGCTGTTGTTTCCTACTTACTACTTTTGTTACAATTCTATGTACTCATATCTTATCTCTCCAAATAAGTTGTAAAATCTAAGAGAGAGGAACCATGTCTTTTTCTATTCTGACATCCTCCTTAGCACTTGGAATAGTTGATGAGGGATTAGTACATTGAAAAAGATCAACATATAAATAAATTTTAGAAGAGTATATGTTAGTTGATAATAAAAGTTATGTACAAGTGATTCTATATCTGTCTTGGATTAAACATAGTAATTTCTTAATCAAACAGTGAGCTGAAGTGCTGCTTAAAAATACCCATGGTCAATGAAAAGGAAAAATGGCCTTTTCAATGGAAAGGAAAAATGTTCCCAATAGAAAGCAACAATATATAGAACATAAAACAAGACTCATTCCCTATGGCTTTCTCCTAAGAGAGAAATATACTATTTGACAATCGTTACATAACAAATTTGACTATTAAAAATCTCTAGAAAATATTTATTTTTATGGATGATATAGTTAAATGGATTCCTATTAGATTTATCATCATCTGTTCTCCTACTACATTAATACATTATAACACCTCATTTCACATGATGTAATGATCATACTTTTATAAATTTTCTCTATGTTTTTCTCATTAAGGCTCTGTAGACATGTAAGACAGAACGGAGTCATTGTGGGGAAAAGGGTGAGATTTGTGACTAGCCTAATGTCATAAGATTAATAAGGTTCTGCTTAGATGCTACTTATCTAGACTGCTAGTCCAGAGCTCTTGTTAGACTTTTCCCTGCCAAGACCTGATAAAGCAAGTTCATTGTGATCAATGGAAAAGCTTGAGGTCTTTCAGATTCTATGAAAAAAATCAACATATGAATAAATTGTAGAACAGCCCTGTGAAGGTCTGTCTGCAATATGAGTCTAATTTCTAAATGCTCCTTACTATTACTAATCTGGTACCAAAGAAAGACAATCTGAGGTAGCTCAGAAGAGCAAATTAAAATTATGAAGAAGGGCTGGGTGGTTCAGTGGTAGTATGCTTACCAAGTATGTATGAGGTCTGCGTTTGATCCCCAGCACCACAAAAACACAAAGTAAAATACATGAGGGAATCTCAGAGGTATCTAATTAAATTTCCATGTAGTCATTTTATAATTTACAAAATTCTCAAGACAGCTAAGTTTAGGTTCTACAGCAGATGGTAATAACACCAATTCCATTTTACATCACTTTCTATTACCACACTACTGACTCAAGCATAGAGTGCTGAAATAGCCAAAGGATCAGTGTTGATTTTGGATCAAGAATGAAAAGTTCTCTCTGTATAATTCATGAACTAGAAAATCTAAGGTACTCAGGATCATAAAAGAATGGGGAATAGAAGATAAGGAGTTTGTCAGAAAGGGCTAAAAGGTGGCACAATTGCTATATAGCATGGGCAGTGCAATACTGGTACAAAATTCTTGAGCCTTAAAGCACCAATTTGTTAGGTGGTTGTATAGGTATATAAAATAAAACTCATCTCAGTGACTAGGAATGGATAATTTTAGATTAGCAAGAAAATATCTCCTGGTGAGTCTTAGTCATCTTGACATTGTCAAGTGAAGAAGAACTAGAAAAAAAAAATTGAAGGTGAAGCTTTACAAATACAAGTTATTTTGCTCAAGACCACAAAGCAAGATGGGTAGGTGTTGGAGCAAGGTTGATTCCCAGAATCATTCACCTTCTATTTCAAGCTTCTCTCCCATGTCACAGAATTGGGCTTAATGTGGATTTAGCTCTCCCTCTCAATGCCCAGTGTAAAACCCTCTAGATCAGAGATGCAGGTCTCTTTCCCTTGATAGGAATAGTGTTTCCAAAAGCCAGCTCTTGAAATAGCTAGGTGAAAATTTCTTGGGAGATAAAGTGTTGATTTCAAGGCCTAACCCTTGGAGACACTAATCTGGTAGACCTGGCATGGAACCTAGAAATCTTTATGTATAAATTGGTCCACTAGTGATTTTGATTTTCAGAATTGGTCTAAATTAAAATAAAATTCCTTTTAATGTAATCTCATGGTCATTCACTCATTTCCCAGGTTTTCCTCCACAGACCTAATCTCCATTACAGGCATGTAAGACTCCTTGTATGTCAATCCTACACCATGATGCATGGCAGATGTCCTAACTGTACAGTCTGCACCCACATTAATCAGTTCAGGAGGTGGTCCTCTCTAATCTGTCTGCCACAGCCTATATCTGCTTCAGCCCCTGAATTCCTCCCCATGACCTCTTATCATCTGCAGCAGACCAAAAGCACTATGTTCACTGGGTGATGGTCCAGGATTGGATGGATTTAAGAATCATAGTGTTCTATGAAATTATTCTCCTCCATGAGAAGACGTTCACATATATGGCAGGGTTTCAAGAGTTTAAGGTTTTCTTCTTTTCTCACTGTATCACACTCTTCTTACACCTGTGGATTATTTTTATTTTTTGGTTTGTTTTCATCCTAAGAATTCTTCTATATCTTTTAAAAATAAGAGAATACAAGAACATGCTTCAAGCATCCATCTAGTAGAGACCAACCCAGGCAGGGAAACAGCACCTACACTATAAAGTCAAGGCTATCATGTCTTTTATATATAAAAATTTTCCCTTATCCCTTAGCCCTTGAAAATGTTCAGGAAAACTTCCCAGTTGCCTCAATATGGCTCTAAAACTTGCTTGCCTTTCTCCCTATCTGGTACTTAGGAGTTTGTAAATTGCCCCCACTTTAAGAACCAAACATAACCATTGAGTTAACATTTTGTGGTGGCTGGGGACTTAGGTCAGTGGCACCGTGCCTGCCTGGCAAGCGCACAGTCCTGAGTTTGATCCCCCGTACCGAGAAAGAAATTAAAAAGAAAAAGAAAAAGAAACATTTTGCAAAGCACAAGTATTGCACAGGGACCAGAAGCCACAAAGTCCTCTAATGAGAGGCCAGTAAGGATGCCAGGAAAATGGGCAAAGCCAACTTTTCTAGTTTATTTAAGTATCCATGACTTTCATAATAGTTTACTCATTTTTAGTTCTTACTTCTACCTGTCCCTTTGTTTTTTGCAATTTTGCTTTCTACAGTCCAATAACCTAGCCATATTTTATAGAACCAGACAGCATTTCAGAAAATGGATGCAAATGATGTCATTTGAAAATGAGCTCTAAGAAATCTAACTAAATGGCTCTGTACATGTGAGGTTCAACCTGGCATAGCCAGGTACAGGAGAACCAGGTTCAGGGAAGAGCAGCAGTTTCATCATGGAAAAGGAGGCAGTGAAAACTAACATTCCTTCCTAAGGAGTTCTGCCCTATGCCAGAGAACAGAGTGAAGCTCGAGCATATAAGAAACTCAAGGAATGTTCTAAATAAGATTCCAGGACAAATCATGGCTTAAAAGTAGATAGCCAACAGGCCAGGTGTATCTAAATCTTCTTTAAGCATTTGAGTGGCTCTAAGGTGTATGACCCAAAGCTTAGTGCTGAGGAAGCCAAGTCAGATGATGTATGGTCCTTGATGTAGACAGAGAAAGGCAACACAAAAGGCAAACCAAAATGCAAAATTCATGTATTTTAGTACCAAATGAGACATAAGGACTTAATAAGGCAGTCAGAGAGGAAAGGTCACCAAAACTGGGGAACTGGGAGGGCTTTGTACAAACGGGTAGGCCTGAAGGAAGTTGAATACGATCAGTGTAAAATTTTGTACAGCATATACATGCTTAGCAATTCTAGATTTACTTAGATACCCTAGAGCAGCACTGATCAGTAGGCATACATTTTGTGCCACACACAATATTTGGGTTCTTCCAGTGGCCACACTTAAAAAGGTAAAAAAGAAATAGACCAAATTAATTTTAGTAACAATTTATTTAACCCAACTGTTATGGACTGAATGCTTGTGTCTCCCCCAAATATGTGTGTTGAAATCCTAATCCTCAATTGTAGATAAGCTATATTTCATGTGCTCAAGAGACACACATGATATGTAGTTACCATATTGGACAGCACAGTTCCAGAGAAACTCTGTACACTGGGTAGGAAGAGATGTTACAAGGATATGTTGTAAAGCACTGGTTGTCACAGTAAAAAACAAACAAACAAACAAAACATAGGAAACAATACAGTGTCCATTAAAAGGAGAAAATGTGTAAATTTTAAGAAAAAAAGATTGAAGCATTGATTGTATTCATATTAAGTTCATGTCTGCAGTGACCTATGGAAAGGAGAAAGTAGAATGAACAGAAGAAAGGAAATACATAGGTGTGAATTTCACCTGCAATATTTTAATTCGCTAAAGATAGTATGTTTCACCTTGGATGTTAGATACCTGGGCCCAAATTGGCCTTTGCATTTTGCTGAATTTTAAAACCTAATTTATAAAATAACAATCTTTGAGGATATGGTGGTAGCACATAGAATACAGAAGATTGACTTTTTAAGAAAGAATAGCAAGATGTATTTATAAGTCAAGGGACAGCTGGGATGCCGGCTGGACTTCCAACTGATAAAAGTGATCTCAGAAAAGGTAAGACTGCGGAGAGGGAGATAGTCAAAGAGGTGTTATATTCCCCGCACATCGGTGTGACAGTGAGTTCAATTTTTCAGTTACTATGAGGGTATATTGATGGAGCAAAAGGCTTTATAGAATGAGGGGGTCATGTTTTGGGAGCAACAGTGATACTGACTGAGTCACCTTCTCTAGAACTTCGTCCTAGGGCATATAGAATGTTAGGGAGAAGTGGGAAGTCAGGGTGCTTGGGGATAGCCAGAGTTAAGTTTAAAAGGTAGAGAAAATGTTGAGAGAATATGTTGAAGATACAGTACAGTTTCATGATGGATGACCTCAGACCCAGTGGGAATTCATGATTGGACCAGATCAAGAACTAATGACCCATAAAGAAATGTGGGGCCATTTATGGCCAACTGGAAAATCTTTCTCCTCTGGCAAGAACTGACTTCCACAGAGATGTGAGATGGGATTAGTGCTGACCACCTTTTGGACAGTAAAGGGTGTTTCCAGGGCCTGGGTCCTAAATGATTTTCTCAGTGGTATATTGATATCTAGAACACATGTGCTTTCTGATTTCTCATAATGGATTTTTTAATGTCATTCCCACTCTTCTAACAGTGAAGAGACAATATAACATAGCAATCAAAGAAACTAGGTTCATTTTCCAAATCCTCCACTTTTAAAAATTAAAGCACCACTTAATTTTCTTAACTATAAAATAAGGATAATGCTATTGCTCAAGTATTTCATAGAATTGGATAAAGATTGTTAATTAATATGCACAAAAACACATACTAGTACTTGACCTATGACACACAATAAGTGTTGATGATGGACATTATAATTCATGTAGCTACATTCTTACATACATCCATGATTATCTCCAGATAAATTCTTAGCAATATGTTAGGATGAGGTGTAAAAAATGTTAATGCTTTCAATTCAACTTGCTAAAATACCAACCAGAAGATAAAGTAAATCCCCAGTACCATATCAGATATCATTTTTATTCCCTTATCTATATCACAACACATGAAAATTTTTATTTACCCACTCAGCTACTGGTTATAATTCCTCAGTATATTTATACCTACTGACCTGAATGCAGGACAGGCACTTAGGGATCTTTAAAGAATTTCCCATTTGATTCATACCACTTTTCAGTTTAAAACCATTACTACAGAGAGAGTATCAACTGACAAACCAATTGCTAAAACACTAGTTTACACAATCGCTTTGATGTATCAGCTCTGGATCAGGCTCATATTGAAATTCCTTTTGGCTTCTGTGACATTCCTGTTTTCTCCTGTTTCTATGTCATGATTTTTGATATGACATATGATCTCTGTCTCTGTCTCTGATAAACCCAACTGGTTCATGTCTTGCTTAAAAACATTATTTCTCTACTAGGATAGATTAGCATGGCATACCAAGCATTTGACCACTTTCCAGAACCATCTCCTGGTTACTTTATATGAGCAAAACCTGTCAATTTGCTTTTCCTCAAAACCTGTTACTGGTCTTAGTCACATGTGTTATTCAATCAAGTACCAGATGAAATTCTAGTCAATTTTTTCTTTTTACCTTGAGATATACAGTAATTCTCCAGGTTCTGTATTTCTACTTCCAAATCGTAAGTCTACCTCCAAATCTCTCATTTCCAATTGCCCTGTCCTGCTCAGGCCACATCACATTCATTTGTCCACCTTACCAGTCCACCTACATCCAGTCTTCTTATTCCAGCCTCCTTCACACTACGCTATGCTGACCTTCAAAACATCTTATGTAGAAAACCTTTCAGAGTGCTATCCACTGAAAGCCCCAACCTTAGCATGCTGTCCCAAACTCCTAATGCTTTGTTCCTGTCTCATATGTCCTGCCTCCCCACACGAGTCCAGGCACTGCATGCCTAAGCATGTAAGCTTCAGACCTGGCAAGCCATGTCTTCAATACTTGCATGCCTCCTTTTCTATTTATCCTGCATGGAATGTTTTCCCTCATATTGGCCTATGGGCATCCTTTTCAACCTTTGGGGGCCAGTCTAAATAACTTGTCTTTCATGAAGCATTCCCAGATTTCCCTAATTAAGACTAAAAAGAACTTCCTTGTGCACCCATTTTTATACCTTTATCATAGTCGTTATTACAGTCTAATTAATATAATGGCTAATTGTGCAACAATGTCAGCCCCAATAGATTGGAAGTTGTACTACTCACTAATTCCATAATTTTGGGAAACTATTAAGCCTTCTTTCTCATACACACATAGAAACATTAATACTTACCTGTGCAGGGCTGCTTTTTGAAATGAGATAATATGTTAAAGAAATCAGAAGTTCTAGGAAAATGTGTAGTTACTTGGGTTCCTGGCCCTAATGTGACACCTTCCTGAAGACAGCACATCACATCTCAGTTATAGCATGTGGGTTACAGTGTCACACAGCCTGGGTTTCAAGCCCACTTCTACTACTTACCTACCAGCTGTGTGATCTGGGTCAAGTACTTACGGGGACAATAAGAAGACCTACCCAATTTAGTTGTTATGAGAATTAAATGGATATAACAAGAACTTCTAGAAGTACTTGGTATATAGGATGTGCTCAATAAATGTCAGTTACAACTATCATCTTTGTGTTCCAAAACTTTAACACAGAAATTGGGACACAGTCTGTCCTTAATAAATGTTGGATTGTATTGAACCCTCTGCTTCACACTGCAGTATAATCTACCAAGGCTCTAATCTGCATTAAGCATACTGACTCACTCTATTACAATTGGGTATTTTCTATAATTAACATTCAACTATAAAATGCCAGGCTGCTGCACTATCTCATTACTTGGTGAACCACCAGGGGGTGCAGTTCAAATGTAGATGGTTTAGTCTTGTATTAGCTCCTTTGAAATTCACAGGATATACATGCAATTCTATTAACTTGCTGATAATCTGTCTAGTGCATAGTATTCCTTCAAAAAAGTATGCTAAAATATTTTAATCTTGGTTTTGAGGTAGTTGCAGTGTATAGAAGGATAACATCATTTCTAACTGCTTTGCAGTTAATTCTAGTCTGACAACTGCAGGAGATATTTTGAATTCTGTTTTGGGGTTTACATTATCATAAACCTTCAGAAAGATGCCACAGCTGGTTGGTGATGGGAGATGGGGGACACACAGGCGTTCCTATCAACAGTGATGCTGTTGAAGAGGTGTAAGAGGGGAACATAAAAGAAAGTATACTCAAGAATATTCAAAATATTTGCTCAGATTTTTTTTTGACATTTGGAGTGAGATAATTATGAGGGGATGTCTTGTGCATTGTAGGATGCTGACCAGCACCTTCACTACTCCCTAGGTGCTATTAATGCCCCCCTCCCAGTTTAGATAACAATGTCTCCAGATTGTCTCCTAAAGGGTAAACAGTCTGGTTTGAGAACCACTGCCCTAATGAAAGAAAAGGAGTAAAGCTATTAGATAGAACAGCCTATTGATTATATACACTATTTTCAAATAGTCTTACTGATTTATATAGGCTTTCCCTAAAACTAGAAATGTACAATAATTTTAATTGCCTAAAAACAAAATCCCTGGCTCTTTAGCTGGACATTTTGCAAAATGCCTTCTTTAGAAGGGTAATTGCTACAAAGCTTTTAACTTACAAATATAAGGTGATTCACATAACAAAATAGTTTCTACTAGTTTATATGTTATTTTTAGATAAGGAATGGATAAAGGAAAAAATAAGGCTCAAACAGAAATGAGAATACTCAAGGGGCTTCACCTGTCATGTAATAAAACTAGTTTAAAACTTACTGTATAAACTAATGTCCCCAGGTTTTTTTAAAACCAGAAAATTATGTTCATCTCCCTCTGATCTACAAACATGTATTCATTTTCCTACTGTCAATTCTGCACTTCTAAATCCAGTCATTCCTTTTTCCTTATATGTATGCATCTATTAAAGTAGCTGTTCAGAGTATATTAAGGATTAAAGATATATTTAGCAACAAGAAATGCCAAAATTATAGAATAGCAGGAAGTAATCTACATAAAGCTCTTGACAACACCAAGATAACTTGTTTGAACTTAAATCAATTCCCATCTCCTCTTTCAACTCATCAGTCCACTTATATTACACAAATTTTGATAGGAATTCTAGTTTGTTGGAAAAAATAAGCTCATTAAGGTACACTCATTAAGGGAAGTTATCTCTAAAATTCTAGAAGTCATCACTTTTGAAATTAATATGTTCTGCACCATTAAATACAATAACTCACCCTCTTGGGATGGAGGTGAAGGAAAACAGTATCATTTCAAGTCTTACTAATGGATCTAAATAATTAGAAGTGAGTCCAGGCCAAGTTACTTTAATTCTTCCAGGTCTCATCTATAAAAATGGGTGTAAATACTTGCACTTTCTTACCTTTCGTAGTTATCCTGAGAGCCAAATAACAGTTGTCAGAAGGAAAGCATTTTTACCCACGTTGTAGCTGAGTCCATCACAATATTCACGTTATAGTCAAATTCTTGCAGTTGAATCACTCATGTTCTGTACTGTTCATGCCTTACAAAAAGCAGGAGGTATTGTGCCACCTGCTGTTGAAATGTGAGTAATTTTGTTGTTGGTTAAGTTGAAAGGAATTATACTGGAAACAGTAATCCTCTTTATGGTGAAGGTAAAAATACTTGACTAAAAATTCTCAAGAGTAAGCTACCACCTCGAAGTCAAGGAGAACATGACTTTCATTTGATCCACCAAAATGAAGGCAAATAAAACTAATCTCAATCAAAGAATATTTTGGTATTGAAACTTTATGATGTTTTTCTCAGATTTCTTCATACTCCTACTACCCTAATTCTTTTACGCCTTGATCTTCTGGATCCAAGCTCTTCTACCTCTTTTTCCCTCCTTCACCAGGTAGGAGAGAAAGCTTCTTATTGTCAGAAACTAAGATTTCAGAAGATGTTAACTGACCCAGCCTTTAACCTTTAAGCAGATTGTTTCCAACTGTGTATAAAAGATTTTGACACTCTTAAAAGAAATGCCAAGCATCACAAGTCAGAGATTTTTTAATTTTTTCTTTTGCGCATTAAAGGAAGAGGAGTAGTGGTCATTAAATTCAAAATGTGATGGATAGAAAATGTCTTAAATGCTCACTAAGGTACATATTCTAAGAAAATGTTTCTCAGACACAACTTATCTTATTCCATTTTTATATTTCCATTCCCTAGAATGCAAATTCATAACCAACACTGGGAGTTTGTTACTTGTTGGATATGTTACCTTGATTCAGATCTCCAAGGCTGACCGAAGACAGGGTCTGCCTGCACTGTCTATTCCAAGCTATGTCTTAAGCACAGGTCCCCCTGCAAACTCTGTTCATGCCCAGCCATGGCCACCTATGAATCCAGCCTTCATTTCCATGGGCTCCATGGCTCCCAAAAGATGTAGTTTTGGATTTAGGGACATACTGTAATTAGTATGTCTTCATGCTGATGTCCTGGAATGCAATGCTACCATTTCTATTATTATTCCTTAATGCTGGGCAACTGAGAAAAGCTATCAAAGATACAAAGCCCATCTTGATCAAGAATTTCTATGAAGACTTGTGAAACTGTCACATTTTTAGATTATCTTTTTGCCTTTAGCATTTAGAAATGTGTTTCTTAAAAGGGGAAATTTTAGATGTTTCCAAGAAATCAGTAATTTTCTCACCAATTCAGTAAACCACTTTGCCAATTAATCTTTTATTTTTATTACACACATCAATATGTTACAAAAAAAATAAACCCTTTAATGTTAAACTGTAATTACGTCTTATTTTTTCAATGTTGAAATCTAAATTTTTACACAATTATAACCAGTAAACAATTTATATTCTAATTAACATTTTATTTTTGCATACAATTTAACATATATCAATATTTAAAGGCTATATAACAGTTCACCATAGCAACAGTAACACACTAAGATCCATTTCTCAACTGATGGGCTTTTAAAAAAAACTTGTACAGGTAGCTTTTAAGTATTTTCCTGGGTAAATATATGCTACTCAAAGTGAGTATGTCAAAAGATCAGGCATAGAACTCTTTTCGTCCCTTTTTAATGACTACTAATATACAATGGTTCTCGCATAAAGACACATGCATGCTTAAAAATTTTTACTCAATGTAACAGCAAGAACTAGGTCAAAGTTGTTTCCATTTTCACTTTAGTATTAGTTCATTTGACTATCATCTAAGAATTGAGTTTTACTTGTATCATCGCATTTGTATTCTCTCTATAAATCTGCCCACTAAGGAGTACAAAACCTTAAAGATTTCCATCTACTTTAAAAAAATATTGAACACTTGTAAATCCAAACAGCTTTTTTGTTCCACCATTCCTTCTTTAGTATACATTTTTCATTCTTTTAAATGATCTATCTTGTCAATGTTTTTCATTGCCATAAAATTTCTTTGCACTATTAGGATGAAAATATTTTTTTTCTTTTACATATAAAATTTTCATTCATTTGGAATAAAATGCATTATCATATGAAAAGTACACCTAATATCTCCACATTGATCCAGCTGGCCCTTCTATTAACTTTTATTACTTTTCTCCAAATGCTTTATTAATCTTATACATTCTATTCAGCACCACAAAATAAGGATTAACAGAATGCTTTAAAGATTCAGAAAGTAAAGTTCCTATTTTTTAAACCTAAATTTAAAAAAACTTGTATCTCTGCCTTAGTTTTCTAGATAAATTATCACCATTGTCAAACTGCATAAAGCGTTGTTGGAATGTTAAGCAGTATTATAATAAATCTATGTTACAGATTAGCATTCACCTGGATGTGGTTTTTATACCCAGTCTAATCCTCACAGTAATTGTTAAATATTCTTAGTTTTATAGATGGAGAAACAGAAACTAACATCTTCCCAAGATTAGAGAACAGGTAAGAAGTGATGCAAGGACTCTTCATTTACTATTTGTCCATTATACTAGGAGGTCTCTCATGAAGAGTATTCTCATATTTCAAGTTTAGCTTTCAACCTGCTTCTATTTAAGCATCTTTCTTAAATTATCCTAATATAGTTGCATAATTTTCCTTAAATGGCTTATAAATACTCTAATATTTTTTAAACTGCACTTACCACCGGACTCTAGAAACAAGATTTTTACCTTACATATCCTGCAAATTCCTGAATTGGTGTTTTACTGTTAATACATTTAAATATGTTTAGCTAGTTATAAAGCCATGTAAATAGAAAATATTTATGCTGCTTTGCCTTTCTCATTTTGTAAACATTTTTACCACAATTACATTTCTTCAACCATATGTAACTATGGTGCCAATACTACTTAATTTCTGTTTGAGAAATGTTTGTTTTCCCAATATGTCAGCTCTTAATTTTAATTACTTATCACATTATGAGTAGCCTATGAAATCATTACCACCACTAATTAAACCAAAGATGAATGTTAACTTTTTTAAAAGTTAATGTAGTTCAATACGTTCAATTTTTACCATTTTGTCCTACTGATGTTGATGTAATTATTATTCTACTAAACACCAGTATTACAATTGTGAGTCACAGGAAATAACTTTTGGTTGTTGTATTATTTGTCAACATTTCACTTTGCACTTTGTTCAGAATAAGAACATTTTTATGTTTGGGTTTTTGTACTGAAGCTGTATTTTCCCCCATATTCAACTGGTACCATATCATCTTTCATGATATATATTTATTCCATAAACACCTCAAAAAGCTAACCAATAAGCTTATTGGAATTAAATTCTACTTTGTCAGAAAATTGCACTGGATCCTAATATCCCAAAAATTCTTCCATGTTTATTGGTTACAACTTGTCTCATTTCCAACTTTTTCTGCATTGATTTAAGGAAATAATATATTCATTTTGTTAGTTTTTAAAACAATCTTTATTTTGGCCTAATCTAATACTTTTTTCTTATTTCCATTTTACCATCTTTTACAACTTCTCATTATTCCTTTTCTCAATTTCTTATAAATAATCTGTTTCTGAAAAACTTTTCAGTAAGCCTGAATTACTTTCACCTATTTTTATCTTGAGATTTAAAAAATTTTAATTACTATTTTGTAGGTTAGACATTTCAGTTATTTTGATAGGTTTAAGTTTTAAGATCCACCCAACAATACCTCTTTATTATATTTAAAACATCAATGTTAATACCAAACTATGACTTTTCCTTCAAAAAGCTATTACTTGAATCAGTCTTGTCTCATTTTCCTCATATACTGAGGAAGAAAAATAAAACTGTATCTTGGCATATTTACATTTTTTGTAACACAATCTTCAGACTGAAAAACATTACCAAAAAGAATTATTTTGTTAAAACCTAGCCAAACTGTTTAAGATTCACAGCTCTAAGTGTAAATTCAACATTTCTTTGATCCCATAATATGCTACAGAATTAGCATCTGTCTACTTTTTCCCCAACAATGAAATTCTGACTCTCCCAGGCATCTTTTACTTCTCTTATAGTAACTACTTTCATAATGGTGAACATAAAAAGTTTAGGGATCATGAAAGACCAGGTTAGGCCCCAATGTTGGCTTCTCCACACAGCAAAATGACCAAATTAATAACTGAGTTTCATTTCCTCTTTGAAAGTATGTCGTATCTGCTTCCTAGTGTTGTCGAGAAACTGTTATGGGAAACACAATATTAAGTACCTTGCATATAGTAAATGCTTCATTCCAGAGCAAAAACTATGAAAGAGTCTCTTCCTAAAGGATTATTTTCTTCCTGATATATGGAAATGGGACTAAATGAGGAAGAAGTTCCCCTCTTTTGATAGTCCTGAAACTTTTTGACACTGGAGTACCAGCAAGTGTATGATTTCTGGTGGCTGTACGGGGAAAAAAATATTTCTATTCTCTATAGACAACTGTCAAGAGGCAGAAGTGATTATGAATGCTGTTACCTATTTGTCTGGTGAGCTACAACTTTAGGGGCACCATAAATCCTACTTTGTTTCATTCTCTAAGTTAGTGTTGCTAATTAAACTAGTATAGCCAACAGGTGTTACATTCCATTCTGGGGAAGCTTAAATGAGAAAATCTTTTTACAGAGGGTTTAAAAACTATCTGTAATTCCAAGTTAAAAATGATTCATTCTGTTTCTCTTTAGGAATTTGAGAACCACCATCCTGAAGTATTTTCCTAGGATAATCTTTTTTTTTTCTTTTTGCCAGAGTTACTTGTTGGAAGTTCTTTTCATTCAGGTGTCAGAGCAGGGTTCTACAGATTTTTTAAAACTAATCTTATTTTTCACTTGGTACAAGGGCTAAGTAGGCAAAATAAACTGCAAAATGTATTATAAACACGAGGCCTTCACAAAGAATAAAGACTTTGCAAAATTTATCTTTTAACAATTACAGACAAGTGTATTTTTATCATATTGGCACTTTTATTAGTTGCTATTCTCACTACCAAGTTTACATTATTCATATTATATACAAAAGATTCACATAATGTATTTATATGTTTCTCTATTCAGAGGTGGCAGCAACTGTAATAGCTGCAAAAGTAACTAGTGCATTTCTTATATATTATTAATTATTCTGTAGACAATGACAAAAATCTGAAGATCAGTACCAGGTAACAGTTTTATATTCCTTTAAGCAAAGTTGCTAATATGGAACTCTCACATATGTACCCAATATTAAGATAAAGGTAACCCTGTTTTAAGTTTCTGGATTATGGAGCTGATTCTGAAATAAAAAGTCCAATAACCAAATAAATCAGTTACTGATTTACAAACATCTTCAATAGCCAATGTCTCAAAAAGACTTAAAGACAACATATGCACAGCACTCATCATAGAACCACTCCTAATTAGTCATAGGGAAAATGGTCCTTCAAATGAGAATACTTGGGCACCAAGCTGAAGTGAATATCCAGTTTGCTATTTTCTAGCTTTGAAGGGGGCTTTCTAGCTTTTTGCTTTCCTCAGGAGATTCTAGGTTGGCCACTGTTGTAGTATGGGTTCCAGGAGCATCTGCTTGCTTATCATCACCATCAAAGATAATGTCTTCTGGATTTGGAGGAGGAGGGCAGAATTCTTCACTTGGAAAGATCTCCTGGAACATTGTTTCTGCTAGCTTGACCGCGTGCTCACTTCCCAGTCCAGAGTCAGGCCCAGAGCAGACATAAACATTGCAAGGTAGGCCACAATATGAGCTTCTGCTGACTCCTGAGGAATCTCTCATATTAAAATAAAGAGCCCACAAGAGGCTTGGCTTTCTAAGTTCTTCCTTATCTACTTCTGTTTCAGTAAGAGGGGTGAATAATTTCTTTACCACTGATTCTAAGTCTTCTCTTGCTGTTTTTGAAGATTCACAGGTCAGATGTACTAGATAGGTGTCTTTCATGCATGTCATAGTTGATGAACATAACTCTATGACCCGAACAGAGGAAGCTCCTGGTTCCACTGGAGGCACTATCAAAATGGAAATCTGCTGATCAGAATCTGCCTTTAGTATAGACTGATCTGTAATAAGCACTGCCCTTGAGATCTGCTTATACTGCACATCTGAGCATGTTTCCTTATTAAGGTAACTATCCTCCACAATGAAATAGTCAGCATTTATTCTCTGACCAAAGCGATCTATAACGGCTTTACATCTTCTAGATTCTTTGTCAACTACAAGGCATTGGATTGTATGACGAAGACAATAGATTCCACCAAAAACTGCACACATCCTGCAAAAACATTGAGGAATTTCTCCTTGGCCATACAAAGGAAATAAAAAGGGAGTGTTGCCAAACCGTCCAAGACACTGAAGGAAGTTTTTTGTTGCTTTAAGACCATCTAATGTAGTACAAGATGATTCCGATGTCATTGCAATTGAGTGTAGTATAAAATGTTGGAGGTTGGGGGTTAGTTTTTTAGTTTTTAAGAACTCAGAAAACAAACATTGCTGGAAATCTTGGTATTCACCAGGATGCTGTTCATAGTCTAAACAGAATGTAAGAAATTTCATTAGCACTCTTTTCTCAACCATAGTGAGTTCTTTGCTATTAAAGACATCTGCTCTGGAACAAGGTACCTGTTCTACCTTTCCTTCCCGAAATGCAAGAATCCTAGTGACATTTTTAAATTCTGCATAATGACTAACATTTGATTTGATTAAAAGATCAATCAGTGATCCTTGAGAATACAGCAGCTTTGACACCAAATCAATATTAAATCTCCTGCTTTCTTGAACCATTTGATGGTAAGTAATCACATTTCTCTTCAGCTGATTGTTGTCGTCGTCTACTATAGGTTTGTTTTCAACCTTATCTCCATCTGAGCCTGGATGTATACAAGTTTTATCTCCACAGTACTTTTCTTTCTCTGGTGATTCCTCTACATCACCTTCTTCTACTGAAATCTTGCTATCACTTTCTGAGGCATGTTTAGCAGGCATTTCATTGTTGGTAACATATGAGTGCCTTTCTTCAGGCAACTCTGCAGAAGGCAGAGGTTCAGTGAAGGTACTAGATGCCACTGAGGAGGCATTTTTCTGCAGAGCACCAATCTCGTGAACACTGTCCCCTGAATTTTGGCTGGCATAACAAAAAACTTCTGTGTGCTGAATGGTCTCATCCTTCTTGCAAAGAGCAATGGCTTCTTCTGTTTCATGGATCAAGTCTTGCCATGCAGCAGCAGTCTCTTCCTCAGTGTCACCGTTTTGCTGATACTCCTTCAACCAGGACAGCAATCCTGAAAAGCTGAAACTAGCCCAATTCCCTCCATAGTAACTTCTTGAATCAACATGCAGAACCCTGTGTCCACTTCTTGAACATGCAGCTGCAAGGATAGATTCAGGCAAACCTGTCCCTATTATAACCACATCAAACTCTGTGGGAAGATTGTCCGCCATCCCAGGAGATAAAGGGTCAGGTAACAGCTATTGATGAAAGAAATAAATACAAATCTAGGCTGAAGCTCTGCCGCGGTGTGATTATGCTGTAATAAAATCTCTCCGTGTAATGTTCCAGGTCTTCCAGCGGCACCGAATTTGCAGGTATTAGCTGTTTAACTGGTTACCCTTTTAAAGTTTTAATAAGTCAGTAGCACAGAAACATGACAAAGTACATCTAATCACATCTGAGACTACTAAACGGATGTGTGGTTTTCATTCCTGCATTTCATCTTAGCAGTAAATGGCAAAATACATCACATATGCATTTGTGACTGGAACTCTTCTCTGAAAGAAGAAAATTCAAGAAAGAATACAATTGTAAACAATATGAAAGTAATTTCATGCAACAGCAATTACGATCCATTGGGGCCTGACTTGTTATCTGGATACAAACCTCTATAACACAAGTCATGAAATGCTTTCTCACATATTTTCTAATTTTTAAAAAATGAACAATAGAGATTTACTCTCCACCCCTGAATCAGGCAATGGAATAAAGGAGACAGAATGTCCCATGAAAATTTAAAAAATTAACACAATTCTTTGCTTTTAAAATATTTGAATAAGAATACACACAGTATGAACTTAAACTAAGAAATGTGTAGCTTCACTGTTTATGAAAACAGATAATACACTACGTGTCTACCATCACAAGCAAGAAATGTTTCTGAGGCCAAGGTCTGCAGGTGATTCCAGAACAGCTGATTAGACCTTTTAATGGCCCAAACAACCTTAGGATCTGTGGCACCAATATGAAACTATTTTGAATTAACCTTGCTGATTATTACAAAATAATTCAATAAAACATCTAGTATTAAAAATCTTTAGATGTATAACAGAACATGTACTGGGGGAATAGAAGGTACTTAAAACATCTTTATATGAATGTGCACGTTTATAAATTTTTTAAATTCCTAGATTCATACATTAAAATAATTTAACATCTCTTTCTAATATCTGAATATGGTGATGTTTGCATTTTGCCACACTATCTCTCCAACCCCTAAATCTGTGTTTTAAGAAAGGTTTGTTAAAACATCCTCTACCAAGGCTAACATGCTATTTGTATTTTTGAACGGGTAGTGAAGGAAGTCTCTCCTCTTAACTTTAGCATGGTCTTGGTTATATTCCACCTTTGAACACCTGCGTGATGTCAGGTGTAGCCAGAAGTGGGACATCCACTGACCTGAAGAATATACTTACCTGGAAGTCTTGGGGCTAAAGCACTGTACGACCCACAGTGCCAGACTTTCTGTTGTTCATCATTGCATGGCAACGGTGAGGTTTTTTTAATGTGGAATGTTCACTATTGCTAAATCTATTAAAATCTAATTGGTGCAAGCTGGACCTTCCATGGTTAGGAGATCTGATTACTCTGGATATTGGTAAGATAAGTCATTCAATCACAACTTAGATAATTAGCTGATTCAGTCACTGATCTGCCTGGTCAACTTAACTGAAATGCTGATCCTAACAATCCTATTCATTCATATTCTACCTCAAGAATATCAGAGATTACATTTATTTTCAGCATTTTCTGAGAAGCCAGGATTTCAGCACAGAACAAAGAAGCAGTTGTTTGGTCTACAAGTATACCCATGCAAATACATAGCAGTTCTCCGTTACTTATCTGGCCTTCCAGCAGGTGTGAAGAGGAAGACAGAGCCTATGAATAAGTGTAACCACAGTATGTTACTTTTCTTGGCTTGGCAGAGGACAGGGCTGAGGGTGGGAGTAACAGAGTACACAGGTCATAAACACTAAGACGCTTCTAACCTGCTGGGATCAAATGACTCCTCAAAACACAAAGCAAGTGGACTAGCTTCAAAAACATTAAGCTCAACTACTCCTTGAAAAATAAGAAAACTGCTGCAGGGGAGATAAAGTGAATTGGGAAAGCCCACACAGTCAGGCACACGATCAAGAACAGGGCCACCCTTGTGCCACCAGACCAGTGGTACTTCCCACTAGTTACGGCAGCCTTTCCAAAGCCTCTGGAGCAAGCAGCTAACTCAGGCATTTTTAAATTTCTTTCCCCTTTAATACTCCATTATGGTTAGTTCTTGCTCAGGGATAACAAGAGGATAAGTACTTTCCCTTTCTTCATCCTTAACACAATCTAGAAATAGTCCAGGCAAAGAAATTTTTTACCTTTACTAAGAACTTTTTAAGCCCCACAATAAACTCACTCTTGTCTCTGGGGTTTAATCAAGTCTCTGATCATCTGATTTTAAAATGGGAATATAGCTGCAGAGAAAGCATTAATTAAAAATGCCCTGAGAAATAAGAATAGATAGATGTAAGGTAAAATACCAGCTGGTGATGGTTTCCAGCAGTCTTACAAAATAATTTCTGATCAGAAAGGGACTCCACCAGGAATGGTGAAGGAACACAGAAGGAAGAGTGTAGGAGATACAGGAGAGTGGGTGTTGCAGAGGGAAGATGCTAGCATTTACAAAAAAATTCAATGCAACCTTATTTTCAAACACCCAGGTGCAGAAACAGAATTTCCCAGAAGAGAAATGGGACTTTATGGAAACAGAACTTTCATGTCTGTGAACAAACATGTGATGCCCACACTAAGGTGCATTAATGACACTTAAGGCTTGTGCTAGAATCCCCTTCTTTAAAGCTTAGGCCTGCCTAAAGAATTGCCTGGTGGGTATTTTTAATTAATATAAAGAGTCTAATCACATAGCCATCTATATCGTCCCTCCCCAGGTTCCAAATTTTTGTACAAAGGAATTCTCAGATTCATGTTTATTGGGGAAGAGGAAGAGAATATTAGAATCATTGAGGCAATCAAATAAATGAATCATGGCTTCTCTGACATTTTGTTTCCTTCAAAATATTTCAAAAAATGAATCAGTATAATACCACAGTATTTGGGTTTGTCAGAGCACAGGTGGCTGGTCAGTAAGAAAATATTTATGATAATGCTACAAAGATTGCTCTCCAACATCTGCCAAGATAAAAGGCTTTATAAATTATCAGTGGATTTCAGGATTTAAAAAGGAATCATAAAACCTGAGAAATACAAATTTCTATTTCATGTGAAAATCCTGGAGCACACACACAAAAAAATAATTTCTTTCCTAGGCTCATCATATCCTGAGTTCATCTTCAAAAAATCAAGTCTCATTGAGACTTAATACTTCTGTAATGATTAGAAGTATTTCAGAAATAAATCTTCGATTAACTATCAAGTTCTACTTTAATGAAATCGACTGACTGCACAGCAATTTGTTCACCTGAGATGGGATTCTCTCAGGCATAGGTAATCTCAACTTAGATTTGGGTACGCTGTAACCTAGGAGGAAAATACAGTAAAAACAGCTTATGGGGCACAAGTCACTTTGCATTCTGGGGACATGAATGAAACTATGTCACTCCTTGGGAGGCATTCAAAAGTTTACAACTGTTAATGAACAAAAGAAAAAATATAAACTACTGCTCTTTTAGGTTTCTACCTTTCATTTCAAGAAATAAATAGTACATGAATTAAAATTTTAAGTTCCTCCAACTTTCATGAGTTAATCACTTCTTTTTCTTGAACCTGACTCCATAGGCCCTTGTTTTTTTCCCCAAAGTGAAATGCCCTGCTGAACTGTATCAGGAGAGGAAAACGGAGGAAGGAGATGAGAGGACAGGCGCTCGCCAGCGTCCCGGATGCTCCGGGGAGGGAGGGTGAGGGTGGGCGTGGGGGACAAGGAGCGGAGGGTGGGCAGCGGGTGCAGGAGACGGAGGAGGAGGAAGGCGCGCCCGGAGCTCGGGGTCGGAGGCGGGCAGGGAAGCGGGCACCGAGGCCCAGGGGGACGGGGGACGCACGGAGGCGGTGGCAAGGCGGAGAGAGAAGTTTGCAAGCGGGAAGGAAGCGTCCCCTCCCGGCCGACTCACCGAAGAGGCTGCTGCTAAACCCGTCCCACACGCAGCCCACGGCGTCCCACACCCAGCCGTTCCTCAGGCAGGACACGAAGGTAAAGGTGACCCCGAAGAGGGACACCAGCAGGTCGCTGAGGCTGAGGTTGGCCAGGAGGAGGTGGGTGGGAGAGCGCAGCCGCTGGAACTTGTAGTAGACGACGAGCACCAGCAGGTTGCCGCCAACGCCCAGCAGCCCGAAAGAGCCGAGCAGCAGCGCCAGGCGCTCGTAGGCGCCCGGGCTGAAGAGCGGCGCGGGGCTCACCGTCCCTGCCGGCGCCGGACCCTGGGCCCCGCCGCCCTCCCAGTAGCCCTGGCCGCCGCTGCGGTTCCCAGAGTACATGGCCCAGCGCCCACGCAGCGAGCGGGGCGGCCCTCGGCGCGCAGCGCTCTGGGTGGGGCTGGAGCTCCGCTGCGGGTTTGGGCCACCGCGCGGGAGGGCGCCGCGCGCCGGGACCGCCCCCTCCCCCGCCCCTTCCCCCGCCCCTTCCGCCCGCGCTCCTCCTGGCCACCCCCTTTCCGCGTGCGCGCTCTCGCGGCCCCGCCCATCGCCGCGCGTTCCTCCTGCGCCAGCTCCCCAGTCCCAGTCGCTCCGCCCTTCATCCCTAGGCCAGCGTGGACGCGCGGGGGCGAGTCCGGAGAACTGGAAGGACCGGAAGGAAAATCGCTGTCAACCAGTGGCTCCTCACACCCTTCTTCCCTCACCCAGCTTGAAAGCATCGTGTCTGTTCGCCCATTCATTCATAAATATTCATTAGTGCCTGCGCCCACCCTAGGCTTTTTCCCTTCCGAAAAACTGTAATAACGCCCCCTTCCCATCACTTATTTTAAACAAAAGAAAATAACAAGTCGAAAAGCTTGCAGAGGATAGTAGCCAAACAATCGTAGAAACTCCTAAATGGGGGAAGAAGAAAGGTAAACTGATAGAGACCACCTGAGAGCTGGAGTACAAGTCCAAGGCTGCAGCAGGGAGGAGTGGGACGCCTGCCACACTCAGAGTTTCAGGACCAGGAAGGACGGCATAGAGGAGGACTGCGGTTAAGCCCCAGACTCGACCCCAGGTCCTTCCGTCCTGCCTTAAGGGACAGATTTGTCCCGGTATGCCGAAGCCCTTCCTGCAGGTAACTGCCTGGGCTGTATCCCCAAAGCTTCAACCTAAATCGGACAGGTATAGAGAAACAGGAGCTATATTTAGAACAGCACACATTTTCCACTGGGCCTTTTCCCCAGTAGCAATGAAAATATAGTACAAGGCAAATATAGATTGTGAACGTGATCGCATTCTTCAGAGGTGTTTTTTGTCTGTTCTGCACTGTCCCTAAGAAGGCCTCAGCAAGGCCGGGCTCAGGCTGTCCTGGGGAACTAGCAGGAGTTAGTAAAAGCTTATGTAATTGCTCCACCTCCTGGGGATGTTTACCTCTCCCACTTTGGTGCAAAAGATCAGTCAGAAATGACTAGCTTCAAGGAATTCTAGTTCCACATTCCCCAGAGAGAACCAATTGACTGGTGGTCAACTTTTCATACTGCTGGGTTGAACAATAGCCACGGGCAGTTAAGGCTTCTAATTTGGACTTGCCATTTATGAAACTAGCCACCCACCTTCAAAATCTTTTTATTTTATATTTTAGGTATACATCTAACAAGTTCTGTATGTTTCATGTTTATTGTGTTTTCAGCGTAGTGCCTTCTTTACAGTAAGTTCTCAAAAGTATTAGTTGAATGAATGAATGACTGTATGAATGACTGGCTATGTGTGCTGTTCTCTTAAGATTCCATTCATTTGGCTCTGAGTCTCTGCCTCATAAAGCTTACATCCTAGCAATGTTGAGAGAGTAGACAATAATCAAATTAGAAGATGGGCCCAGGGATTTAGCTCAGTGGTTCCGCCGCCTGCCTCAAAAGTGCAAGGTCCTGATTTCGATCGCCAGTACCCCCCCCCAAAATTAGAACAAATGTGGGAAGTCAGATTCTAAATATGATAATGAATTGTAAGAAAGGAGAAGTGGATTATTATTAAGACATGGCAGGATGGGACATGGTGTTGCACCCCTATAATCCCACCATTCTGGGAGGCTGAGGCTGGAGGATTTCCACGTAGAGACCAGCTTGGGCAACTTAGTGACTTAGTAAGACCCTGTCTCAAAATAAAAAAATAGGGATGTAGTTCATTGTGAAGGCCCCAGGTTCAGTCCCCAGTACCACAAAAACAACAACAACAACAACAAAACCCCACTGTGATTAAGGATAGTACTGACCAACTATTATGTGCACAGGATACATGTACTGAAGTGAATCTGTGCTTGGAGTGTTGGGGGAATAACAAGAAAGCCAATGTGGCTGAAGCAGAATGAGAATAGGAATGGGGGCAGAGATTGTAATAAAAGGCGTTTGGCGTTTGCACTATCAGAGTAAAGTCCTGGACAATGCCTACACAAGAGGAATAATAGCAGTGAATGAGAAGCAGGAAGAAAGTCTTTGGCAAACATTTAAGAATTTTCAGAAAGGATACCACATACATGATTTCCTTTGTCAATAATAGGTTTCTTTAAAAAAAAAGTAATAATAGGTTTCTTTTCAGTTTCACAATTGCATATTGATGGGTATGATACTTAATTTTGATAGATAATAGCAAGACACTACCGCTTTAAAAGTAAGTGCAGTTTTATAGGTTTAGCGCTTACATTTAGGTCTTCAGTCCATTTTGAGTCAATGTTATATGTGATGCAACATAAGAGTCCAACTTCATTCTTTTGTATATGGATAGACAGTTTCTCCAGCATTTGTTGGAAAGACTGTCCTTTCCCTGCTGAATGGTCTTGGCATTCTTGTTGAATATCAGTTGACCAAGTATGTGAGGTTTTACTGTATATCTTGACTCTCTATATGGCAAAGGTAGAAGTAGGAGAGATAGCAAGTTCAGCTTCCCCCATTTCCTGACCCACTGCTCTCTGTAAGTGCTGCTTTCCTGAGGTTTCTTGATCGGTAAAGTTGTCCTCTGATGTTGGTACTCTCTGATCATATCAGATTTTAAATGTTGTGTTTTTCTCTTCTATGGTGATTTGTTAGAAACCTAAAATCTCTAGGATTCTTCTTACTCATCTCCCTTGACAGAGGCAATGCTTTACCAACGTGCTTGGTTTCGCTCTCAGCCCATGCTTATGGTTCCCGAGACAATGCAGGCAGTCTTCCCACTAGGGCTTCTCCCAGCCTGACCCAGCCTGTTTCCTCTCCTCAGAGTCTAGCGTCTGGCTCTCTGGGAATATGTGTGCATCCTTGCCCCACCCAATTCAAGAAGTGGTTTTCTGTGGAGAGCTGGCTGTCCCCAGTCTCTTCTCTCAGTTCCCCTTGGATGCAAAGACCTGAAGCAAAGTGATGGCTCCTCCCAGTGCTCATTAAGGCTGTCCTCAATCTCCTGATGAACTTGTCTCATTCTCTTAAGTAGTTTGGAGGTGATAATGAGCAAATGAATACAAAACTGGTTCCTGGTGCCTCCACACTCCCTCCTGCCTGGGCTTGCCTTTAGAACGTGGGAGTTCTTTGAGCTTTTTGTTTTGTGAGATTACTCCCAAGGCAAAAGAGTTCATTTAATATCTTCCTCCTCCGGAGTACTAAGGCATCAATCTATCTATGTGCCAAGAATGTCCTTTGCAAAGTATGAAGAAGGGGGAATGGTGACTGTTTTCTCTGACACTCTTGTTTGAAGTAACCGATAACCCCTACCCTTCTAGTGCGTGTGTGTGTCAGCTGAGAAAGAACTTCAATGCTTACTAAATCAAGTAATCTCCTTCCTAGGGGGGGAAAAACGTCATTCCCTGTTCTCTAGCCTTGGTCCTTGTTGAGAAGCAGAAGAGCCCTTGAAAAGATCTTGCCCAATGTATCTGTACCTTCTTCTGTTTTGGGAATATAATTTAAGGAATATAATTTGAACTTTTTTTTTTCAGATTCCTACCTGATTTAATAAGAGAATTTGTTTAGAAACAGCAGTTGTGAGCCTGCAGAAGCACAGTGCCCACTCAGGGCGCAGACAAGTGGATTACAGGGCCCTACTTCCTGGGCGCTCCCTTCTGAGTGCCAGGCTGCAGGCCCCTTCCTGCTCCCTGGTGGGGCTCTCTGCTGTCCCCACAGGGATGCCCTGTCCTGGCTCTCCTTCTTCCCTCTGTCTTGGGTGAATCCCTCTCCTCCATCTCAGCTCATCTTCATTCCTTCTAGGAAACCTGTCAAACTCAGAGTGACCACTGTGCTTTCTAACATCATCTGAGTGGCATTCTGGTGTTTCAGGTCCTTGGATTCTTCTCTCCATGTCCCTCTGCTCTTTGTCATTGTCATCCTGGGACTTCTCCCTGTGCACCCCTATCAGGCTCTCTGAAGGCCTGGCTCTCACGAAGGTGTGGGAGGCACAGGTTTGCTGTTTTCCATCTCCAGTGCTGACTTCCTCGCCTCTTTCTTTTTGTTTTCCTGTGTCTGGTTCCTCTTCCTTTTCTAGTTTCTTAAGAAGCTCTATCCTCACTTCTGTCTCAATAGTTGTCTTTTGTTTATCTGCCTCTTTCCTCCTGTATCTTTCTTCTTCTCATCTTTTTCTTTTTTCTTCCTCCTGCAAGCATTTCTTTTCTAACTCCCTCCTCCTTCGTTCTTCTCGCTTCTCTTCTCGAATTCTCTGCTTTTCTAATTTTCTGTTTTTAATATATTCCAAAAGAGGTGTGGTTCTTCTAGCAACAAGTTCTCACATCTTTGCCTCTATCTCTCCCAGAAGAGTTTCAGGGTTGGCACTGGTTCTCTCTTCTTCCATGCTGTAAGTTTCTAAAACTTCTTTATAGTCTGGATCATCTTCAGTGCTCCCCATCTTGGTGTCTCTCTTCTTCAGCTTCCTCCTGACTATCTTCTGGAATGGGGCAAACTCTACCATGGCAGGATACTCCAGGCCTTTACTGCTCATGAAGACATATCCATCAAAACGATCTCTGAACAGAAGGATGTCATCGGGATTCCTAAAATTAATGTATGCTCTTGAGTAGAGATGAGGATAAAGGCTGCAGTCCACACCAGCCACCTCCAAGTTGTCGTGAGCGGGCAGCGGGGACAGCTGCTCCTCCAGCGGCTCCTTCATGAGGCCGGGCGGCGGGGGGGGGGGGGGGGGGGCAGCTGCTGCCGTAGGACCACCTGGGGCAAAACCGGCTAGTCACCCAGCCCACCTCCACTCCGCTCCCCTGGCAGCCAGGAACCGCACCCCACCCTGCACAATTTGAACTTTTAAAATAAAAGAATCTAGCATCCTTCAAGTTCTAACTATTATTCCTCTGTGTTCATATACCTCCTCAGATGGGTGAAATATGGGTATCATTTTAATGTATAAACTGTGAACTTGTCTGCACCCCACCAAACTATGTACATTTGCTTTTAAAATGAAATTTCATTTATAACCTTGCTGTTTTTATTAGCCACTTTTCCATCACAATAACAAACACCAGAGATAATCAACTTATAAAGAGAAAAAGTTTATTTTGACTCACAGTTTTGGAAAGTTCAGTCCATTATTGATTGGCCCTGTTGCTTTTGGGCCTGTAGTGAAGCAGTACAGCATAGTAGAGCACGTAGTAACTCAGTGGTAGGGCAATTGCCTGGCAAGTGTAAAGATTCAATCCCCTGCACTGCACTAGAGAGAGAAAAAAAATATCATCCAAGCGCTACTTCTGAATGTGAGGCACCAAAATGAGGGCACAAGCCACAGAAAAGAAAGACAGAAGGTACAGACTTGAGGATGAGGCAGTTCCCAAACTATGTCGAAGGAAGGAAAGATAGCAGTATGAGAGCAGTGCTCCAGCGTCTGTAAGGCATCAGTCCATGCTGCAGGAATGCGACTCGAGAGACAGACCTGTGGAAGAGCGTTGTTACCAAGATGCCTTCTGCCAACATTCCATCTTCTATCTCGAATATGTCTGGGTGAACCTGGCCCAGATTCTTGGCACCACTTGCTTAGCCAGGGCCATACACTATTGAATTCCTCTGCCTCTCCTGTGCCCTGCCATAGGCATCAGCTGAGAATGCTCATTCTACATAGAGGAGTTCTTCATCAGTTTATCCTGAGAACTGAGTTGGCCATGGTGAACTAAAAGCAGGAAACATAAAGCAACCTATTTCACCGACAGGATTCCTAAAGATGGCTGCTACCTGGCCCACAGACCAGCCATCTAACTGGTCGCTCTACCATTTCTCCTTTTCATTTTATTCTTCACAGAGCGCCTGGAGTAATCATGTCACTATTCTACCCCAAAACTTCCCATTTCACTCAGAGGAAATAAAGGCCAAAGTCTTTACCAACCACCTGTAGGGTCCTTCATAATCTGACCACCATTTCCTGACTCTCTGCCCTTATCTCTCTACCTCTCTTCCATGCCACATCACCTTGGTCACACTGGTTTCCTTGATGTTTCTCAGATATGTCAAGCACATGTTGATCTCAGGACCCCCTGACTTGCTACCTTCAGGTTTCTGCCCAAATGTCTTTTCCTTAGTGTAAAGCAGATTCCCCACCACCTCCTCTCTCTCCCACTTTCCTCCCTGTGGGGGAGGGGAATTTCAATCTCCTCTTTGTGAAAAAGTAGAATGTTACAGAGATATTATGATGCAGAGAGAACCATATGAAGTACACTGGTAACATTATGAGGTCAGAACTTCTGTGTTTGTCTATATAAACACATCAGTCAGCTGTCCTGCTAACATCCTAATGATAAGTCACTCTAAGCCATAGAACAGGATTTTTTAAGATTGAAAGAATGAGACATAAAGCAAAAAATTGAAACAGCAGAGAAGCAATTGTAAAAACTGGAGGATTTTCACCTTTGGCAAATTTGCAGTATTATTTCTGTACAGAAATAAAAGATTCCTTGCGTCCATATGGATGTCAAAGAGGAGAAGCATTCCCTTTCACTTCAGATTTATAGTTTCAGAGTGGCCTTGAATAAATTTGAAAACTTGGTTGAACAGATAGCAGCTCAGAAAAGAGATGAAAGAGCAGGATTGTTTATCCGAAAAGAAGGTAAGATCAGTGAATACTGGGGAAGTCCAGTTCAGTTGGGAAAGTCTTAAGAGCAAAAACATGGAACTGTGGGCCTAAAGACCTGAGTTCTTGTTCTTTCTCAGTTCCTAAGCAGCTAATTAGACTTGGGGAAGCTCTTTGTACAGAACTATTCTGAACTTTGCTGTCTGAACTGTAAAATTAAAGGAATGGATTAAATGATACCCAGTAGTTATTTTGTAGGCACTACCATTTGATAGCTCACTGGTGGACCTGACACTCTCAGTAGTGCATACAACCATGTGACGAGCCATGTGTGCCACTCTACCATTTCCCTATCTAAGTGCACCGGGAGACTATCAGGACTTTATTAAATAGTACAGCATTTCCTGCTTCACCCTCCACTGTCAGGGCCACTCCTCATGTTTCTAGGTAGGAAGGTTTTGAGCACACCAGGGTAAGGGGAATGTGGTAGACAGTGTGTTCAGGAGTTTCAGTAGAAGAGAACCGAATACAGAGCTTTAAGTACTTCACCATGACCACGGCCAAGGGAATTGATGTAGTGTGCAGTTTAGGAGCATTGAAGACACCAGTGAAGAGTTGGGCTGAAGAGCACAGTCAAAGACCAACATAACAGCGTTGGTGATACAGTGTTGAGCATAGCCGCCTTCTGAAAACCAACAGAACAAATCCTGCTGTTGCAGTAAAAAGAGCCGGGCCCACGTAACTGCACGGCCAGCCTTTTAATGTTCCCAACTGTGTAGTCAGGTATAAGTAAAAGTCTTATCTTCAAGTGTGCAAACCCAAACCCGTATTATCTGAATAGGATTTAATTACAAGTCATTTTAATAAATATAATTTCATTTAATTTGCATGACAATATGAATGGACAAAGATTACCATTTTGTCCATTTTATTTGTGAAAAAGAGAAGGTAGAGATAAGTCACCTGCCCAAGACATTTTAAATGTTAAATCTAGGACTCAGACCTTTTAGATGGTTGTGAACTTAGCTGGGCTTTCTAAACTACCCACCAAAACTTTCTTTTCCCCTGCTTTGTTTTACCTCTCTCTGTAACTGATTTTCCATACTCTTACCACTTTTTCTGAATCCCCTAAGGGATTTCTGCTTCTTCCAGACAAGCTTCCTAAATCATATAAGAAAGCAAGGCCAAAGAGAAGGCGATCTCCCCAATTCCCTTTCCTCCACTTCCAATCTGCTAAAGCAACACCTGCCCTCCCCTCCTCCCACCCAAGGCTATCACTTGCTGCAACAGCCTCAAAATCTCCTTTTCCTACTGGCTTTGTCCTCCCAATCTAAAAATACACTCAAGCATCCTGACCTTGACTTTCTCTTCCCTTTAGGTACCACTGTATGCTTCTCACTTGCTTTTCCACTGAATTTCCACACAGCAAACCTACTTCATTTTCAATCTACTTCAGTCTGGCTTTCCACATCACTTTGTTGAAAATGCAGATGCCTTACCAAGGTAGTCAATAACCTAATATGCTTGCCAAATTCAATACGTGGTTTCCCCTTTTGCAGCCCACAGGACAACTTCACTACATTAACACTGTTAGCTGCTTTTGCTTCACCTCCTCCGCCTGCGTTTTTGTCATACCACTCTCTTCTGGTTTTTCTCTTTTCTCATCTTTGCTTGGCCTCTTTTTGTCCTTGAGATTTGCCTATGGTCGCCTCATTCAGTCTTAGGGCATAAACTTCATCTACCTAATCTAAGCCAGATATTATGATATAACCGTTGACTATGTCAGACTATCTCTCTTTTGGATTATTAATAGCAGTTTCTCGATAGAAGAGTCTTCTTTCCAAAACTTATTCCTTCTGTATTTCTGCAATTTTTCCTTCAAAAATTGAATCTGCCATATTCCTGACTTAATAGATCACCTCTAAAATTCATATGTTAACTTGGCATGCAGGGCCACTCACAATCATGCCTCGGTCTACTTTTCCAGCTTCAGATCCTGGCACTTTCCCTCCTATACCTTTCACCATGAACTTTTCAGCACTTCTAAAATGACATACTTTAAATGACTGATTTTGCACGTCTCATTGCCCCATGTAGAGTTCCTTGCCTCGTGTGTGTGTGTGTGTGTGTGTGTGTGTGCATGCTTCCTCCTGCCTGTGAACACCTGTTCATATTTCAAGACTCAAATCGAATGATACCTCTTTGGAAAAACTTCCCAACTTCCCCCAAACAAAGTCCATCCTTAGTACTGCTAATGTACTTATTGCTGTCTTAAGGAATTTATCTTCTGTATTTAGCCTGCTGAAATTGATATATGTGTTTTTTCCTGTCCCTTCTCCTCCACATTGACCTATGAGTGCTTTGAAGGTTTTGCAACCCTAAGGCTAGCAGAGAGTCTGTTGTCTAGGAAATTGTCCTTAAATGTGGGCCCAATGTGAATATCAACTTTGCTTTCACTGAGAAGTTTGCAGTGACAAAGTTGCATTGAAAATGTCATTCCTCATATTTAAAAACTAGACAAAAACTAAGTACTGCTAGACAAATGACCTTTCTTGACTCAGGGACTGGGCTGAAAGTTTGAGAAGAGAAATATAAAATCATAACATATCAGGCTCTCATATTGTATGAAATAAATCCATATTCATTAACATATTGAAAAATAGGATCTACTTTTCACCATAGGCAAGGAGCTAAGAACTAGAGAGAATTTTTCATAGAACAATATTTATCTAAAAATTATATTAGGTAAACTCCAGGAATTTTTCTCAACGACATTGCTCTTAAATCTTGCCAGTGACTTGGGAGATTTTATTGCAGAACAGGAAAATCTCATCACCTTCATCCAGTGACATTTACAATGAGACACATATTTTCTACTGGTTGATATGAATTTAAAATTCTTAAGTAACTATTTGGATGTATGATAGGAAGTTGAAGTTTAATATGGCTAAAGTGGAATATTTTACTTTTCCCAAGAGGCACAGTCCCTTCCCAGTTCCCTATTTGGGTAAAACAGTACTAATGTTTGCTGAGTTTTAACACCAGAAACCTAAATGCCATTATAGAACAAGGTTACTTGAACTTTTGGCTGAATAACTCATATACATATCTATATATGTCATATGTAGACATAGATATAGATATATATCTCCATTGTAGAATGTTTTGCAAATACCCATCCCATTTGTGATGATCAGAATGTTTCCAAATATTGCCAGAATTGCCAAATAGTCTGTCTCTCTGTCTCTGTGTCTGGCTGTCTGGCTGTCTGTCGGTCCATCTGAGAGTGTGTGTGTGTGTGTGTGTGTGTGTGTGTGTGTGTGTGTGTTTTGGGAGGGGGATGGGGGATAGGGCACAAATGTCCTTTGGATGAGAACCATTGCTCTAGATTCCTTCCTTTGCTTCACGTACCACTTCTGCTCCAAATCCAGTAGCAAATCCTTGCAATTCTACTTCCAATCACATCTCACCATGTCCACTGCTATCTCCAGGGTGCCTATATCACTTGTCATCCAATTGGAGATATTTTCAGCAGTCAAAGGGTGTGTATTGAAAATTAAGTTTGGAGACCATATAAATGAGACTTCCCATGGCAGCCAGCCCAGCATGCACAGTCGCCCTTGGTGGAATCCTGGATCAAACCTCCATTTTCTTTTTTTTATATTTTATTTTATTGGCACATTTTAGGTGTTCGATATAATGACATTCATCATTGGAAATTTGCACCTTTACACAATCTCTCCTGCTTCTTATTTTTCCCCCTTCCCCTGCCCTCCCTTCAACCCCTCCATCCCTCCCTACTTACAAAGACTTTGTTTCCATTTTTTCATTTTCTCATATTAATTCCATTCCCTTCTTTCCTTTCCCCTACCCCTACCCCTCCCACTTCCCCTTCCCCTTTGCCCCTTTTCTTCCTATTTCACATTATCTATTATACCTTTTAGTCCTTATTTACACTTTCAGTTTCTCACACTAGAGAAACTATTCGGTGTTTACACATGTGTGTCCTATTTATTTCACTTAAGAGTATTGCCTCAATGTGCATCCATTTAGCTATAAATGTCTCTAATTTCTCATTTTTTATGGCTGAGTAGTACTCCTTTTTTTTTCAAAACCACATTTTCTTTATCCAGTCTCCAGTTGATGGGCATTTGGGCTCAAACCTCCATTTTCTGAAGGCTGGACTAGTACAATAGCCCCACCTGGTTTTATAGCTTTTAATGATGCTTCCAACAGCATTTAAAAAACAAAATTACATTATAAAATGTCATTTATAGTTACATTATGTAATTCCATTATGTCATTTTCATCTATAAAACCATCCAGAGAGAGCCTATCGCCGTATTTGGAATAAAATATCAACCATGACTCCAGCTTAGGCTCCTCTACTCTGGTCTCAGCTCTCAGCACTTTTCCAAGTCCCCACGATGCTTTAGCCTCACTTTCCTAGAAAACATCAAGCTCTTTTCTGCCTCAGGACTCGGTGTTTATCAGTCTTTGTCTAGCTGTCCTTGTCTGCTTTAGACATGGCTGACTCCTGATTTCTCATCAAGTCTTAGGTTAAAAATTTATCCACCTCCTTAGAGAGACCTTTGCTGGCATCCCCTCTGTCCCCCAGCACCATACAATTCTGTCACAGCTCCTTATTGATTTCCTTTCTCACACCTAACTCATTTTATGATGGGATTTATTTTCACTTTGTTACTGAGATATGATAGACCCATAAAGTCACTAATCCATAACGTGCACTAATCTTAAGTAGAGCCATAAATTTGAACATTGGTCAAATCAAACAAAACCAAATCAAAGCAAAAACATTTCTAGCACCTCAGAAAGTTCCTTCATGTCCTTTTGCAGCAGTTTTAGCTTCCTACCCTATAAAGACAACCACTAATTTAACATCTATTAATGGCTCTTGCCTATCACAATACATAAATTGTTTGTTCACTTGTTAATTTTCTGATCCTTCTACTAGAATGTAAGCTCCCTGAGAGCAGGGATTTGCTGATCTAGATTTCCATCTAAGTCCAAATGTCTAGCTCAGTTCCGACACATAATTATGCTCAATATTCTTTTGTTAACTAAATAAAAGAATTTGACTTTATCAATACAGTGTTAAGGGCCAGGGATTTAGCTCAGTGGTTCTGGCGCCTGCCTTGCAAGCTCAAGGTCCCGAGTTTGAGCCCCAGTACCAAAAAAAAAAGTGTTAAAACTTCTTGCATCTCATGCTTTTGACCATAGACTCAATAGTCTTACCCCAGTGAATCAATATTTTGGCGAAATCAAGATTCAAGTGATGATATGTGTTTGCATATGATCAAAGAACCAATCTGTAAGTGCTATTTGCATACTTATACTTTCCACTTCAGGTGAACTGTACTCCACTTGGGGAAACTTTCATAGCTGGAAAGAGCAATTCTTTTTAATTCATTTTCTTATCCTTATAATTCTGCACAAGACTTCTAAAACAGCTGAAACAGAAGACCTAGAGAAGATATAGAACATCAAAGTAAATTTATTTTCTTTTCACTTAGTAATATTTGAGCCAAAGGACAAAATGTTCCCAAAGACAAGATCTTTAAAATGCAGATAAATTTAGTTTTCCTTAAATTGAAATAGGGAAATAGAGGGTTAGGAAATAACAAAAAGGACCTGAAATGTGAAATGTAGTCTCTGGAATTTAGTGAAATGTACTTGTGCTTTTTTCACTGCAGATGTGATTGATTATGACAAGTTTTATGTATCAGTGCAGGAGCTCTTTGATATAGAAATGAAGAGTCAAGATGTGAAGTACTTTTACAGGAAACTCTGCAAGAACCCTGATGCACCTATAGATTGGTGTGAGGTAGTCACTTTTTATATTTATACTGTGAAATCTAGATATTATTTGTCTTTGCTCAAAATAAATAAATAAGCACTATTCCCATAGGGGTCAAATCCACAGTGTATATGTGACATGACCTAACTCCTCTAACCATTAAGACGTGGCCACTGTCCACAATATAAAGTGGACAAACCAGGTAGCTATTAAATATATTGCTGGTGAGTGGCTCTTAAATACTTTTAGGCCAGCCTGCTAATAGAAAGAAGCGTAAGTGCTATTAACAGCCTTCATTACATTCTAAATGAAATATTTATTTTCAATAGTGTCAATGTGTAGAAATTTTTAGTGCGTTCAAATCCTTCATATAAAAGAAAGAAGAGGCTATGATTGATCACCTCTGTTATTCATTGAAGTGTTATTTGATTGGCACAATATTGACTCAAAAAATTATATACATGCTGACAGAATAATAAAATGATTTTCAAAATTATCTACCTCTTTTTTAAAAATCAGTAAAGTGGACAAGAGAAAAAATAATGATCTAAAGAATTTGACTATCACATTTAACAAACTGATAGATATGCATAAATAGAATTTTGAGCCCAAAACATAGGAAATATATATCTTGGGTTCAGCTACATAATTGGGGCCATCAAAAAATTGACCATATGTTAGTCTAAAAAGAATATATCAATAAACACTAATAGAATAAAGTTAGAATTATAATAATGATAGTTCAAATCCCAAAACTAACCAAATGAAAAAGTAATAACTAGATTTGGGAAAAGATATAAATAAAAGCTTCTAAGGCTTTTAAGAACATATAATTCCCATATTACATTAATTTTTTAATAATTTAGGAAAAACTGAAAGCTATTCAATTTATTTTAGGAAGCTACAATGACACTCAGTTGAACAAAGAAACTATTAAGCCAGTATTATTTATGAATTTAAATGCTAAAGTCCTAAATAAAATTTTTAAAAGTTGAATACAGTGGTACATTAAAAATTCATCTCCAAACTGAATTTACTCTAAAAAGTCAAGATGGCTTAATACTAGAAAAGCCACGAGCATATTTCTTTTAACAAATTAGGAGGGAGAAATAATGAAGCCATCTTAATCAGAGTTTAGCAAACCAAGGCCTATAAACCAAATCTGGACAGCTACCAATTTTTGTAAATAAATTTTATTAGAACACAGTAATCCTCACTCATGTACATATTCTCTATAACTGGTTTTTGAGCAATAATAGCAGAATTGAATAGTTGTGACAGAGACCAGAAGAGCTTAGAGTCTAAACTATTTACTACCTGGCCACTTTCAGAAAAAGTTTGCTGACTTCTGATCCTAAAATAAAAACAAAAAGATATTTGATAAAAATTCAATAGCTATTCTTGCTTTTAAAAGAAAATCTTAGCAGAATATGAAGTACAGGAAATTCCCTTTACTTGATAAATGAGACTGTATTTGTTCTCTGTTGCTACTGGAACAATTTACCATAAGTTGAGCAATTTAAAGAAACACATTAGGGCTGGGGATGTAGCTCAGTGGTGCCACGCCTGCTTGGCAAGCGCAAGGTCCTCAGTTCAATTCCTGGTACAGAAAATAAAAACACATTATATCACAGTTTTCTTGAATCAGGAGTCTAGGAACAGCTCAATTCGGTTGTCTGGACAAGGTCTCATCAGGGTACAGTCAAAGTGTTATCTAGGCTGTGTGGTTATTTGGAGATCTAACTAAGGAAGAAATTCCTTCCAAGTTTATTCAGGTTGATGCTTGAATTCCAGTTCTTGCTATTACAAAACTGAAGACCTTAGCCAATAAAAAGTTGAGATCCCCTCGAGGCATCTTTCCTAGTGTATTGGTGCAAATTACTTGACTTCTTTTTAACCCCAATCTTTTTAGCAGCCAAACTTCTCCTTGGTCCAGATTTTACACCCTCAACTTTACAGTCTCTTCCTTTTGGACCACCAACAAATTTTTTCAAATTATTCAGGTCTGCTTTTTGGTACTGATTGTTACAGTATAGACATGGCTAAAAGGCACCAGCAGTACCCATACCTCAGCCTGAATGTTGGGTTGCCTTGAAATTTCCTCTGCAAGATTAAGTAGTCCAATGCCCTTAATTCCAGTCTCCCACAAAGTCTCAGGAAATGGGTAAAATGAAGACAAATTTTCTGCCAGAGTATAACACACATGGCCTCAAGTCCAACTGCCAATGGAGTCCTTGTTCTCAAATCTCCTGAGCCTGATCTTTATTCTTTCCATTTCTATCAGCATTCTGGTCTTCAGCACTCTGACCAGAATCTCCTATCAAGCCCAGATGACAGCATTCTAAGGATTCTCCAGCAGGCATCTCCAAACCTTTCCAAACTCCTCTTGCAAGCCAGTTTCAAGGCTTCTGAATCAAATGGTCAGATATAGTCACAGCAAGAATCCCACTTCTCTGGTACCAAAATCTGTCTTAGCCACTTTTTCACTACTTAAACACAATTCCCAACACCTGCAATATAAAGAAGGAGAGATTTACCTTGGCTCACAGTTTATTCCACAGTAGACCTGCTCCAAGGCAAATCTTTATGGCAGAGGGGCATAGTGGAGGAGAACTGCTTATGTCATAGCAGCCAAGATGCAGGGGAGTGAAGGTAGAGTGGGGGAGGGAGATATACCCTTCCAAGTCACACCTCCACCTCCTAACATGAAGTCAACTAAGAATGCATCAGTGGATTAATCTAGTGATGAGTATAGTGCTGCCATGATCCAACTGTCTTGTAAAAGTCCTGTCTCTGAGTACATGAGAGTTTTGGGGGACATTTTAGATCCAGATCCTAAAAAATGTCTATCCAATTTCTTTCTTTTTGTTTGTTTTGGCTTTAGAGATGAGGAAATTGAGCCTCCTTTTAATATCTGTGCCTTCTCTTTTCCTTTTCAATTAGAAAGTCATAATCTTACATTTGCAAAATGTGTTTTTTATACATCTTTTCAGGTTCTCATTTCATCTTTACAATAAATCTAATGTAGATTATGGAGGATAATGTCATTGCAATAAAACAGATGAAGAGAGGAAAGCACAGAAAGGTTAACTGACTTATCGAAAGTCACACAGAAAGCTGATTTTCGTTTTGGAGCTGAGATTTTCTCCTTAGCCAGTAATTCCCTGTGATATTACCCTGTTTCATCCTGTAGGATCCTATAAATCATATTCAAGTTTAATAGAAAAACTCATCACCAGCCTCTGACACACTTTATCTATATGAAGAATCCACTGAAGTTTAAGAAAATTATTCAGGGAGGTTCTTCTTTTATTCTGGCAGTTTTTCCTCACAATCTGTGCCAGTGCTCCTAAGAGGCTTTTCTATTTCAAGCCATGCGACCTAACCTTTCTGGCTTCAGATCTGTCATCTAGAAAATGGAAATTCAGGGCTGAAAGACTTTCATTCCAGTATGCATAACTTGAAAAAGAAAAAACTTATCAGCCAGTATTAACCTATCAGGTAACTTGAACTAGATTTACTCTTTTTACTCAGGCACAGATTTACAAATATTATCCAAACATAAATCTCTTAGTTGTAGCAATCCCATAAGAAGTTGTGCTTTCTATTCTTAGGTTTTGGATGCAAATATAATGTGAGATTCACAGAATAATGAAATCTTAGAACTCAACTAAAACATAACCTAGACCTGCCCTTCACCTTCTGAGAAAAATTAGACATAAAGACACCTAAGGAAATGTGATTGCCCTAAGTTTATAGAGCTAATCAGTGGGAAGATCTAGTGCAGAAGTGATCTACTTTTCTATAAACACCATGATAGGCTATGTTTCCAGCTGACAAAACTCATAAACATTTTTTGCGGGGGAGGGTACCAGGGATTGAACTTGGGACCTTGTGCTTGTGAGGGGGGTGCCAGAACCACTGAGCTAAACCCCCCACCCTCATAAACATTTTTTGGTAGGAGTCCATTACAAATTAATTCAAAGAAGAGTCATACACCACCGTATGGGATGCTTAAAATGTATTCCCCCCCAAAAGTGAATTTAAAATGAATTATTATATGGCTAAAATTATATTTGCTAACTTCAAAAATGTTAAGAAATGTTCCAAAGTAGGGTAAAAAATAAGTTGCATACAGGTTTTTATTTTCTTCTACATGTTTTTCATTTTTTCCATATGCTTTACAATGAACATATGTTCCTTATATAATAAAAATAAGATGTAATTTAAAAAGTGAATCACCTTATTGTACAGTTCTGAAAGCTAAAAGAAAGGATTTTGAAAGTTTTCACCACAAAGAATTAATAAATGTTTTAAGACATAATTATGTTCAACCTGATTTAAACATTATGCAACATTATGCATTCTACAGCTATTGAACATTAATTCCATGGTATCCCATTAATATGTACAACTTTTATGTTATTAATACTTATGTGTATTTGATATTTATGATTTTTATGTATCAGTTAAATTTTTTAAAGACAAGAGCTACAAAGATTACAAAAGTCTTTTAAAGCATGGACTAAGCCCTATAAATAGATAGTTAAAAGAAAATTAATATTTCATTGGTCATACTATATCTCATACACATAAAATACACCATGTCACAAGTACAATTATTAGACTAAAATTTAAGATGTTGAAAAAGGAATTTGAGATCCTTGAGGCTACAGCTCATCATAGGAAAAGATGTTTTCTGCTCTTTAACATTATTTTCTTGAAACATTTCCTTTCAACACATAAAACTTCTGCTGTCTCTTCTAAGGTTTAATTGGTATAATATCTTACAGTTTCTCTCAATAAATTTTAATAACTTGGTATTTTTACTTTTCTTTGGAAGTTATTGTGGGATGCATGTTACGTTTCGTTATTACAAGGAAAAGCAGCAAAGTTAATCATTTCTATAAGAACAGATTTTGGGCCTGGGATGTAGCTCAGCAGGAGACTGCTCCTGCCTGGCAATCACAAGGTCCTAAATTCAATCCCTGGTACTGGAAAAAACAAAAACAAAACAAAGAAAGGACCGGGGATTTAGCTAAGTGGTGCTGCTGCCTGCCTTGCAAGCACAAGGTCCTGAGTTCGATCCCCGGTACCAAAAAAACCAGATAAAATATATGTTTGGTAATGTACATGGCTGACATGTTTGATTATGTGTTGTCTAGCAAGCAGTAAAGGTGCCTAGTGGACAGCTCTGAACTAGCAAGGAGGATACCTAAGCTCTGCTTCTTGTACTATCTCTGGAAAAGTCAGGAATTATAATTCCTCAACTGGTGATGTTGATTGAGCTCCTGCTTAGCACTTGGTGCAATCTAAGTACTTTTTAATCTTCCTACTTACTAAGTAATCTAATCATTCACTTCCTTATTCAATCCTTAACAATAGTGCATCAAGTAGGGGTTATTACTGACTGTGCTTATTTTCCAGATGGAGAAAATTTAGGCACAGAGAAATAACCTTCTTGAGATTATATGTTTAGCTAACAATAGATTCAGAATTTGGAACCATTTCTAAGTCCAAAAGCATCTAATACTGATTCCCATGGGACTTTGCTCCTGGATTCCTTCTCATACTGTTCTCAGATGCTTAAAGGATGCATTATCATTATTTCCACAAAAAAAATATGGAAATTATAAATCAGGCTAAATGGCTATAAACTGCTGTTTGAAGTTAAGTATCACAGAACGTATTTCACTGTTTCAAATTAGATGACAGCAAAATGGTGTAGAGTTCTCTCACCCCTGAGAAACACTGGAATTCATTAGCCAAAAAAGTGAAGATTCATCATTGTCATTGTCATTTCACATTATTATCTGAAAATTGTTATTTCACACTATTATCTCAGGTTAAGTTGGCTGTTGAACATTTACAAATTTAACAATTTTGTGTAATTCAAGTTATACTGAGTAGTGTGTATAAAATGAGAAGTGACAGGCAGAATTCTAAAGGTGACTTCCTTGCCCAAGATTTCAGTCTCCTGATTATTCAAATACTAATCTAGGTAATGATGTGAAATGACTTTGCCGATGGAATGAAGGAATAAATTAGCTAAGGTTAATATAGGGAGATTATCCTACATTATTTAAGTGGGCCCAGAGTAATCATATGAGTTCTTAAAAATAAGACGGGGGGGGAAAGAAAGATTCTGAGCATGATGGGGACTTGAAACTCCCTTGCTATTGCTGAGATACTGAGCTCATGTACTAGGGCCAAAGAGAGGCCTTTAGCAGCTCGGCAGTTCCAGCTGACACCTAGCAAGTAAACAGCCCTGGGATAGCAACTTGAATGAACTTGGAAGCCAACTCTTCACCCCTGCCCAAAGACTCTAGTAATAAAAACATGTGTCTATTAACTCTTTGATTTTAGCCTGATGAGACCCATCTGGCACTTCTAATCTGTGGAACTGTGAGCTAAGAAGCAGCTGTTAAGTCATTATGTTTGTTGTTATTGTTTTGGCAGCAATAGAAAAATAAAACAGAGGACAGGTTATCAAAGTTCAGAAAGAGTCTAGTCTGCTGTTAGAGCCAACAGAAAAAAAAAATATGGCTTTAAAAGGAAGGCAGGCTCAACAGCAACGTAAGGAGGTTCAACACTCAGAGAAGGAAGCTGGAGAAGAGAATGGCAAGAAAAAGGCAGGATATTATTTGTGTGGTGATAGAATTTGAAAGGTTGTTGTATTTTTGTTTTTATAATGGAAGAGATCTGAACATTTCTGAAAGTCAGTAGGGAGAGATTGAAGATGCTAAGGAAAGGAAAAGGAGACAAAATTGCAAGAGATAAGAGGTGATGGGATGCAGAGCACAGGAGGCAAAATTAGCCTTGGAAAGGGAAATGTCCTAGTTAATTTTCTCATTGCTGCGACAAAATACCTGACACTCAAAGGAGGAAAGGTTTATTTCAACTGACAGTTTGTAGAGGATGCAGTCCATAGTAGGCTGACTCCAAAGCAGGATGGCATGGCAGAGGGGCATTGCAGAAGAGAAACAGTCCACGGCAGGCAGGAAGGCAGCAAGCAGCCAAAGCAGTGAGCAGCAGTAGCAATCCTGCCTTCTTTCTGTCCTTTTATATTTCATCAGGCTGCACACCTATTGATTAGTACCACCCATACCCAGGGTGAGGCTTCCATTATCCACACCCTTAATCCCAGTATCATGCCCTTAATCAACATTTTCACATACTAATTCAGCCACCTTCGAAATTCCCTGCCTATTACCATGTGAGGCTTTGGGTGGACATCTAGAACAAGCCGTAACAGGAAATATATGTTACTTTAAAAGACCAGGAAGGCATACAGTATGGATCCAGAGCCAGCTTGGTGTGTAAGTAGGGGAAAGCTGAGGAATCTCTTGTCTAGTGGCTTCCATGATCAACTGAAGTAGTAGGTAAGATGAGCTACTGAGAATGGCCAGGAGGTGGCCAGGTTGTGTCTAATAAGAGTGAAGAACGTTGTCTTTGCTCCAGTGAATAAAGAGAAGCAATCACCTAGAGAAACATGAAACAACAGTCAGGAGGCACTGAAGACAGAGTCCTGGGGCTCAGGATTGATTTTTGGCCGCATGTACTGGGCAGGGAGATTTCCCCTGTGGCTCATCAGCCACAACTGTGAGGAGCCAAGTAAAAGGTGAATGTCTTGTCACCAGTTCAGACTGGGGAGGTTCACTTGAGATTCAGGCAGCCCAAAGAAAAGATGCAGAGCTATGGACTGGGTTAAACATCTTATATTCAGCTGCTTAGCCATCGTCTGTCTGTATAGCCACTCTTGCAGCCCCCAGCCACTGTATATTCACAGCAGTCCTTAGCCTGCTAGCCAGCCTATTCTCCCAGCAGTCCCTGGCCATTTAATCTCACAATCCGCTCCCAGACCTCATGGCAGTCTACATTTATAGCAAAATACCCTGTAGTGGCCATGTGCCAATAACAGTCTTGGTTAGGTAAGTTATTTACACTGGCTAGCAGCAACCTTGGCTGCAGAAGTTTTTTACACTGGGTATCTGGAGATGCACCTGCAGTGGAGCTCAGAACTCGCTGCCACCAAGATCCCCTTCTGTTCACAGCCTGAACCGAAGAGCTGCCATCTTGTGCTTTTGCGTTTCCCTACAGTATTTCTCACCAGGCCAAAGCAATGCTGCAAAGAGATGAAGGGTAGGGGAAATGTGAGACTGAGGCGACTGTGAAGAACCTAATCAGAGTAAGAAAGGAAGTGAAGGCTGCAGGGAATGGATGGATTTGGAAGCATATAACACTGAATTTCCCTCTTGAGTCTAATTGGCTATGGAAGTCATATACTCTTTCTTAGGTTCGGTTTATCATCACTTTATCCCAGAGCCCAACTCATGAGTCTCTATTACTAAATAAAACATTCAATCCTCAAGTGGGCTTGCGGTTTTAAAGTACTACTCCTGAAATGAGCCTTATTTTCTCAATCTAGGATTTCTAATAATAAGAGAAACCCTTTTTTTTTTTTTTCTATGCTGGGATGGGAATTGAACCCAGGGCTTCATGCATAGTAGGCAAGTGCTCTACCACTGAGCTATTCCCTAGCCAGCCATTTTTTAAAATAATAATTACTACATGCCAAACACAATGTAAAATGCTTTACATGAACAATTTCATTTAAACCTCATTTCAAAAATGAAACTCAGAAGTTCATCATTTTATTCTACTGAGGAAACTGAAAGTTTAAAAGGTGAAGCTATTTGTTCAGGTTCTGAATATCAGTTGCAGAGCCTAAACTCAGACACCTCTGACTGCCTCACACAAGCCCTACCCACAGGGCCATATTCTAGGTTCCAACAAGAGAGGGCTTAGGTGCAGATCAATAAGTGACTATTAGCTGGATAGTGCATCAAACGATGACACACATCACAGTGACGAAGGATCCCTGCCTACTCTAACACAGATGAGTTAATAGCACTTTTCTTTTTTTCCTCAATCTTTCAGAGGGTTAAACCTAGAGGTTTTGTACCCAAGAAAAATGAACAATTATTTCTGAAAAAAATAACAAGTGAGTTAAACTTTTATTGAGTGCTGGCTTTACTGGTGAGAAGTTAGAAAAGTATAAGAGTGGTAGTTTTGATGACCTGATTTTCCCATAGTTTTCCTGTGTTGGGAGGTTTCAGTGTGGATGTGTAAAAGAAGTAGTGTCATTTGTGAATCATCTGATGAAAGGACATATGTTAAAATACAATGCTAAGTCATCCTTTAGCATCAAAATTAAATGTTATTAAAATAAATTAATGTATATAGGTTTTGACTTATTTCCAATTGAGTCAGTTAGTCACTAGCTCCATTAAACTCCCAAGTATGGACCCTCATGGATGGCTCATTTCAAATGCAGCCTCTTAGACCCCACCCCAGACTTACTGAGTCACTGTACTTCCAAGGACTCCCAGGTACTTGGTGTGCACACTAATGTTTTGGAGCACTTCACACTTCCTTCCACTCATTCATGACATTGGCTAGTCTCAACTGTATGAGAAATATTGGTATATTAGTTGTGTAAGAATTTAACGATGAGCAATTTACTCATTTAAAATAATTTTTTAAATTCTCAATTATTTTCAAATTTCATTAATTTATAAGAATTTTATTTCCAGTAAGACAGTTCAAGAACAGTATTTTTGCCTGTTTGCTTATTTTTGTTTTTTGAGGTGAGGTGTCATCATGTTCCCCAGGCTGGCCTTGAATCCCTCACTCATGTGATCCTCTTGTCACAGCCTCCCCAGCAGCTGGGACAATGGGTGCATGCCACCACGCTTGGCCTCCAGTTTAACAGATCAATTACACTTTTCTTCAGGATATTCTTTTATAGTAATTAATTCTCATGCAATGCCTAGAGAGTAGGATTTAGAACAGTTAAATAGAAAATAACTATACGTCTTAAATTCCAAAAATCTCTAACCAAGGTGACAAAATCTGGGCCAGAAGGATTCATGGAAAATAAGTATGAAGAGTCATTTGAGAGTGATAACATTCAATATTACAATTTCGAGCTGAGGTTCTGTCTGATGAAGGCTGATTTGATTTCTAAATAAATGTGAGATCCTAACAGAGCTATGGATCTGAGCAAGGACACCAGCCTCAAACATCAGCTCTTCTACAGAGAAGAAAATCAAGTGATTACTCAGAAATCATGCACCATCAGTATACTGTTTATCGAGTACGTCAGCCTGTTTCCTTTTTTATAAAGAATCATCAGGCATTACACAGGAAGGTGCTGACTGCTAATCTAATCTAAATTAGACTTTAAATTCAGCCAACATTAAATCTGGTATGACTCTACTGCAGATTCCTAGATATTGCTCATGTTTATATGTGTTACTTGGGATTTTAGATCTTCGGATACTTCGCAGCTGAAGCAGATTCTCTTGCTTACCAAGTGGACAAAGAAAATTTGGTTTTCCTTGTGTCAAAAAAACAGCGAATTGCAACTTCAGGTGACATTTTTAATTTCCCTTTTAAATTAGTATAAGTTTTAATTTTTTTTCAAAAATATATACTGGGACAACACTGTTTCCTTTAAATCAACTTTCCTTTAATTTACTCCTTCAATTCTTCATAAATGGGAGAAATTACGGTTTCAGAAGAAATTGTGCCTACTGCTGAAATTGAAACATTACCATTGCTCCGAGGAATACTAAATACCAAATGTGAAGGTGAAAACATTTCTATTTTCCTGACAAGGCCTAGACCTCAACTGAACCTCTCTACCATGACATCTCAATAATGACTGTGTTAGTACCAAACAAAATCACACTCATACGTGTTTAATCCTTAGAATTAAGTTTTCAAGTTAGGACTTCTCCCATATTCTTACCCACCCTCAATTATCTTGGACAGTCCTTCCTACACCTCTGAAATCCTGAATTTGGGCCAGCCACGGAGAGGCATTATCTCAGTTTAGGAAGTTTCCAGTTCATATGTTTCATGCATTTCCCAGTTTGGGCATGGGACCCGAAAACACTCATCCCTCTCCATTGTTGACGTTTTGTATTTTCTCCCTTTTTAGCTACCTAGGGTGGGAGAGGGTCAAGAAGCGAAAAGGCAAACCCTGGAGTCTCCTCCTGTCTTTTAGCATTCCATCCCATGCTCTTAGGCGATGTGTGCAGTCTGGGTCAAATCTGGTGTTTCTTTACAAAAGCACCTGAATGTCTTTCAGTCCTTTGTGAACAGAGCCCACCTTTATCCTTGACCATTACTTAGCCCAACCACAGCCCAGGCTCTGGCCATGGGAACTACCATGAAAGAACAAACACAAAAGGACTAGCCCTGCTGCTACTCTGCTGAGCCGAGGAGGTGCCAGAGCAGGAGAAAAATGCTGTGGCACCCTAAGTTAGAACTTTGAAAACATTTTCCTGAAGAATAATTAGGTTCTATAGTTGATTTTTCCCTCCATAAATGTGTGTTGAGGTTTCCACTGTGGACTGAGTAGCTTTCCAAATGCTGAGGACACAGCAATGACCAAAAAAATGGCACAAATCCCTGACCTCATGGAACTCAGTCTCACAGGAAGAGGCAGACAACAAAAATGTCGAGCAAAGTATGTCACATAAAGTATGTCAGATGCCACTACATGATATAGGGGAAATGAAGTTAAGTAGGGGAAAATAATCAAGCAGGAATACAGGAAGGAGAAATTGGTTTGGGGCTGGGAATAGCAGGGTGGTCATGAAAGCCCCAGTGAGTAGAGAATAAGTCTTGAAGAAAAGGAGAAAGAGAAGCATGCATCTCAGGCAGAGGTGGAAGGGGGGCGGAGAGGAATAGAAGATGAGGCTGGAGAGGCACAGTGTGTCTGAGGACAGATGAATAGGAATCTGCAGCGGGCCAGAGACTGCTGAATGAGACAGAAAGCTACAGGAGCACTGTGGGTAGAGGGGAGGCCCGATCTCAGTTACACTTTAAATGTTTATTCTGGCTTCAGTGTTGACAGTAGTCTAAATTAGGAAAGGAGTGGAAGCAGAGATTGATGGTGGCTTGGAATAGAACAGTGTTTGTCTATCTTTTCTTAAATTATCCATCCCAAAGGAACTTTTTCCCCTTAATCTCCCCTCCTCTCATAGTACGCTTTGCTTTATGACATTTTAATATCTCAGATAATCATTACTAAGTATATCTGATATCTTTATACACAAAAAGAGTACAACTCATTCACATGCCCCTAACAAACAATTTACACCCTGTTAGGGGCACTGTTTTCTCTGCTGATGCTTGGATGAGGGGGTAATACTAGAGCGTGAGATCTATTCGTCTTTTCTTTCTTAGAGTTTTATAATTATAGAAATTAAATCACCCTGGGAAGCGGTTGAATATATGTGGCTTTATCATTTAGTACATGAACATTGAAATATGAAAGTGTACAGTGTCTTTTTACAAAATGCACAAAATTCAGAACAGTCTTGATAATAGCACTGAAGTAGTTTCATTCTTTTACACTGAAAACCTGAGGCGGTAGTATGTTTTTATTGTATTCTAAACTATGATGGTGACAATTCAAAGATTCCTAAGAGATGTGAAAAAAATCTCAAAAAGAGAGATAATTCCAAAAGATGGTCAGAAAACTCATTCTCTGTGAAATGTGCATATATAAGTGTGTATGTAGGTGTGGGTGTGTATCTTACGTTTTTCTCTGGGAATTCATGTACCACATTTAGTTGGAGAGCGCCATATATTGAGATTGTATCTCTAAGGATTAAAAAGCAACAGTTACTGATTTTTAGGGTTTTATTCTATTTAAATTTTTAAATAACTCAGGGCTTTCTAGCAAAATGTGGTTGTTTTCCATTTTCCTTTTTCTTTTCTTTCTTTCTTTTCTTTTTTTTTTTTTTTAGACCAACCGCACAGATGAGTTGTAGGGTCTTTACTGCTGGAAGTTTAAATGAATGTTATACTGTTGACAGGTAGTAGAAGACGAGATGTGATTAAATGCATCGTCAAGATTCCTCAACTGGATTTACTAATAACAGCTTCTCAGAAGGGTTTAATAAGAGTCTTTAACAGCCAGGTAATTCAAACGCTTAGGTCGTTCCTCTCTTCTTTCTTTCCTTCTTTCCTTCCTCCTTCTCTCTCTCCCTTCTCCTCCTCATCTCTTTTGTCTATGTCTTATGCATGTTTCAGGTAAAACAGAAGCCATATTTCAGAGTTATTACAAAAAAAATTTAAAACTCCTTACTAATGAGATTGCTGAGCTCTAAGAAAGTTTTAACTTTTGTGTTTGCAATACGTAACGATTACATTCCTCGTGGAGAGTTGGCATGTGTACTTAGCCCACCTTAACTATCCTTTGCATCCCTTCCTTGTTTCCCCTCTGTCTGTCTCTTGGTCCCTTCCCCTTTTGCAAAGATTGTCTCCCTATTTCCTACTTAGCTATCTTTTATTTTGCTCTTTATACTTTGAATTTCTCATATAACAATCACATTTAATCATATTTAAGTTTGTGTGTCCGATTTATTTCACTTAACATTGTGACTCGAGTTTATCCTTTTGTATGGAAAAATAATACCCCATTGTGTATTAATGTCTGGGACAATTACTGAGATTTTGGTCATTACATGTGACACATTCCTCAGGGTATCATATTAAACAACAGGACATCATGATAATTAAAAGATGAACCTGACAATTTCTTGATAAGATTGGAAGCACATACAAACCAAGTGATTTTGTCATCATCTAACCATGTAATGGAAGATCCTATCAAGAACCTTGGACTTGGTGTTAATAAAATGGTTCCAATTCTAGCCCCTCTATTTAACTAGCTATCATTTAAATAGGGAATTTAATAAGCCACTTGCATCTTTTCACATCTCTTTTTTCACATCTATACAATGAAGACAAAAGGACCAGGCCTCTCTTTCTTGGAGGATTGTAGGGAAAATCAAATGAAATAATGAATGCAGAAGCCCATTATGAACAATAAATTCCTCTATAAGTGTTAGGCATTACTATTATCCATGCCATTTATTTACAAATTTTTAAATTTTAGACTTTTATTTTCAAAACACAAGATTTTAAAAAATGTATGATGATATAGCCTATATAATATTTCACTACAAAAATGAAAGGTGAATGTTTGGTGTTAAACATATTCTTAAAATTCTAATTAGTTCATTTCCAACTAGTGACAAGTTTTATACAAGTAAAATATATTGAAACAACTATCACACGATTAAAGTTTCCACAATAATTTTCAACCCTTTAGTAACACTCAGCTCAAGGAGTCTTTCAAAAGTTGACACCATAGGCAGCCAGATGTGTCAGAATAGGGGGCCAGCTGGGCCCTGGAGGTCGGGTACTGGTGATTTGAGGTGCAGGTATGGAGCCTGGTCCAGCTTAGTACAAGCACAGCTGTGCACATATTTTCATACCCTGGATCCCTGTCTGGAAACGTGGACCTTCCCTCCCAAGGCATTTGTCCTGGTTGAATAAATTAATGCCCACAAAGGGCTTTGCATCATTGTAAGCACTCAATAAATGTCTTCAATTGTTATTATGAAGAAATGATGTGAAAACAAAAATGATTTTCCTCATTTAATATAAAAACCTTCTTGAACTCTTTTTTTTCTCAGTGGATCATTTCCCATCTCATTTTTTTTACCTTTACTTCTTGAAAAACAGAACTAAGATAGTGTCTAAAAAATAATCTAGCTCAGTGGCATAGTGCCTGCCTGGCAAGTGTGAGGTCCTGAGTTCAATCCCCGGTACCCTCCTCCAAAAATAAAGTAAAATAAAAAGTAAAAATAATTTGAGGGGGCCGGGGATTTAGCTCAGTGGTTCCACCACCTGCCTCACAAGCTCAAGGTCCTGAGTTTGATCCCCTCATACCAAAAATAAATAAATAAATAAAGTGAGGAAGAAAATAATGAAATAGTTGCTGACTAGGTGAAATAAGTGTGGTGGCATTACCGTATTTTTAGAGATGCTACACACACACACACACACAGACATACAAGCACACACACAGGCTTATAGATGCACCACATATATGCTCACAAACACACATCCACTTCATATAAGACAATGCAATTGGAGAGCAAAGGCTGCATAAAATTAGTTATTTTAAGATTTGATGCACCAGAAATAAATAATGTTTTGGCTGTTGCATTCCTTATGAATAAGATGACACATTGTGTGAGAAAAGTAATTTGGAAATTAGTTCACAGGGATAATTTATTAAAATCTAGCTACTAATAACTAAATATATTTTAATAGGTTAATCCATAATTTAGCTTGTATCTAAAGTAGAATTAATACAGTTAAATATTTTCTCAATGATATAGAATATAAATAAAATTTCTGCAAAAAAGATAAATTTTAGAAACTCAGAAGATATAAGGATTGTGAACATTTAAAGAGGGTAAGAGGACTCCAAGCAGGTGACTTTCACTAAAGATGGATGTTGGGAAGTAGAAGGGAAAACTACAGCGCTTCTGTTCTGCTGCTCAACATTTTCCTTACAACATTTGCTTTTTCCCATCTAGAAACAAGTCCCTGGTTAGTAAAGCCTTTTGGAACACTTCAGATGAAAGACAATCTGTGGATGGCCATGACACACAGTTTTAATGCTCTCCCGGATCTGCTGTTTCTGTTTCACATAATCTTTTCCTTCTGAGAAGCCATTTCCTAGATTTTTCCCAAGACCATCAAAACATGCAAAAGAAATTGAGTCACTGAGATACTTTAACTGTTTGTCTTCAACTTGGGAAAGGCTGCTTATACCTACTAGCTCTCTGCTTAGAATGAATCTCTGATGCTCACATACCTTGGTACCGTACCTAGAGAATAATATTCACTCAACAGATACCTACTAAATAAAAGAGGATATCCCCTGAACAGAACATTCTTGAAGTCTCTCAATATTTCTCCAAGTAACTTGGAGAAATATCTTTTCAGTGAAACAATGTTACATTTTTCTATGCAGCTCTACGTTCACATTCATCTGTTTAGCATTCTTTGTACTATGCTTATCATTGCTGTTAGTATTATTTTGCATTTCTCACTTTTGTTATCAAATGTTGCTCTGAATAACTAAAGAATGTGAGATAGTTTTCCTGTAGGACCAATAAAAGAATTAGAATTAGTAAAGTGTCAGCTTTTTAAAGCACAGTCACCAAGTTTAAGGACAAGCCACAGAGGTATAAACCTTGTTCACTGCAAACTATGTGCAGTATTTCACAAAGACAAATGTTTTGAGGGCAGGAGAAACAGGAAACTCATGGAAGGGAAAATGACCAGTGACATTAAACCATGTGTTGTCATAGAGCACCCTCATCTTTTAATCATGGTGCCAACTAGCTTTCATTATCCTTTTCCTTTATTCACAGATGAAAGTTCAGATCAGCACCAATGTCACAGTAAGTACATGGTAAAATTTTCTAAGAAAGTCAAACTTAGAGTTTCAATGAAGTTTCCTCCACAATTAATCAAAATCTCAAAGTGCCTGGATAGGCTGAGTATAAACCATTTCACAGATTGTAAATTTATGTTTATTGGGCAATAGCAAAGAAGGCCCAGATATTGTTTCCTGGAGTTAAATTGCCTGCAAAGAATTTCTAGGAAACTGGTTAACTTTCTCAGAAATTTCCTTGGAAAATTCAGTTTAAGAACTTCCAAGTTTTCTAAGTACCCATGATTGAGGGATGTAAAAAAATTGACACAATCTAAATTATGAGAACAAGGAAGTACTAAGGTAAATGATTTCAGAACATTTCATTTTAAATTTGATAACATAAAAAATTCAAGAACAATTTTGTAGTTCATTTAGTCCATATCACTAATGTGAATACTAACATTAGGGCAGATGTAAAGCCACTGTGACTTGATGTCAGAATCCTGCCATGGACTTTTGAGAGGCAAGGAAATGTTTGACTTTTTCACCCCGTTGACGTGCACTGAATGAATCCACTGAGCTATAGAGCAGGGTGCCGTGCTGCCTGGCAAAGGAGTCTGGATTCTCCATAAACTACTGAGCTTCCATTTCTTAAACTGAACAAACCCATTTAAAATTCTTAACAGGTTTAAGAAAAGATCAAGGGCCTGCTTGAACACATAGCAGTTTCTGGCAAATGAGGCCCTCCTACGTGGAAGCCATTGTTTCTATCCAGCTGTGTGTTATAGTTATTGTAGTGCAGCTGTGCCAGCTTGGTGACTTTAGGCAAGATACAGGACAGACTCCATGGCCTCAATTTATCATTGACTACACGATCACTAAGCTTTTTTCTAGCTGAAAGTGGTAGCACGCAGTGGGGCCAGAGACTACTTAATCACGGCCCAGAACTAGTCTCTCTGTGCCCATGTGAACAAGTATGTGATCCCCGAGAAGTGATTAGGGCAAAAGCCTGCTGCACTGCCAGCTGCCATGTGCATCAGGAAGCAGTTGCTATACTTGCTGAATCAGTCTCCAGCTGATGGTATTGAAAAACTTGGGGTGCAGGTGAAAGGGGTAAAGAGGGGAAGCTTCTCTGATGCCACTCAAATAGTATGCATTGCAAGGCTTCTCTGCACAAGGGGGTTTTAATGTCCATAACCTACTCCTTAGTATCCACCACCATGCTATTAAAGGGATGCATTATAACCCCCATTCTATGCTTTTCTGGCAGGATACCTCCTGGATTACTGGATGTGATTACCTCTCCCAGCTGAAACGAATTGTGGCCACTACAGAAAGGACCATCATTGTGTGGGATTATAAATCTCAAGGGAGCACCCAGGTACTGTGCCAAAAAATAGTAAAAAAAAAAATGAGCTTGTCTTTCTTTCCAGAGCTGGTAAGGATATGAACAAGCTACTTTCTCCAGTGAATACCAGTCTCCTCACACAGAAAACAAGGGGATTTAACTAAATACTCTCTTAGATCAAGCTCAGCACTAATATTCTGTAATAAAAAAGGAATGTTCTTCTGATTTAGTATACATTACATTCAGGGGTTTGGTTTTGTTTTCATTTTGAGAGGGAGAGAGTACTTCCTTTCTTTTTTATTAGTATATGTTTGCTATACATAATAATTACACTAATCATAGGGAATTGGTACGTATTCATATCACATCTTTAAGTGATATCTTTCTGGTTATGCTTTGTGTTATCAAATTTAAAGCCTTTCTCTCCTGTCCAGCTTTTTTAGATAATAAAATTATTAAAATGCCTAAATCTGTCAAAAAATCTAATGAGGCAGCCCTTCCACAGCAGAGAGGTTACCAGTTAACCAATCCAGTGAGTCTTCAGGATTTTCAGACATTTAAAAGTAATGAACATGTTCCCTTCACTCAAAAACCACTCAGTCTTGAAGGACCTCATGAATAAATATAACACACAGTGTAATGGAACATCAGTTTGTGCTGTAAAAGAAAAGCAAGCCCAATAAGGGCTGAGGAAGAGGTAAGATTGATGAGCAATGAGATTATTTTTTAAAAAATAGCTTTGAAAACAGGCTGACTTTGAAGGACATGGGGGATTAGGAAATAATCTAATCTCCCTCTGAGGTTTACTTGTACCTAGGGTCTGAAAAACCAAACTATTAGTGCAATTTGTCAACAATGTTGTAACCAACTACAGATGCCAAATGATGTCAACACTGGGCTTTATGATCTTTTGAAACCCTGACCTCCAGTCGGGACTTTGATCATCACTTCTCCTTCACACTGTCCTGTTTTCACTGTTGCTTTTTCAGTCTCATGATTCCTTGAAGGCTCCTTCTCCAATCTGCAGCAACCCCCTCTACTCTCCTTCCTGCCTCCACCCCAGAAGGGTCATCTGGGCTTGTCGCCTCACCCTTTTCTCTTCAATGCATCTTTCAACCAGGACAGATGCTACAGCCCTTTCTGCCTTTCACAGGGGCTAAGCACTGCTAGAGGAAAGCACAAGCCTTCCTGCTTGGCACCCTTACAACCCAGGGCTGTGCACTCAGCAGGCTCCCCAAGGCTTCTGTGCATCTTGTGCGTGTCCTTCCTGTTCCTTGCAAGTCTTCCAGAATGCCACTGTCCTTCTCAGCCTCTCCCTCTCCGCACATGGCATTGCTCTTGATTTCCAGAGAAGATTGACTCTGTGACTTGTCCTCTTTCAAAGTCCAGTCCTCCTGCCTACTGCTTTAACTAGAAACCTCTACTTCCTTTCTTCCTTCCTCCCTTGGAAGAAAATCTTTGCATCTGACACCCCCATCTCCTGTCTTGGCCACTCCACCAGTTTCTTCCCTTTCTATCCTTCTGACATTTATCTCCTTTTAGGGTTTCCTCCTCTCAATCTCCTCTTTGTCTTTCTCGCCATTAGTGAGGTCCCAGATCAAAGATCGCTTTCCCTGATCCTGGAACCTAAGAGGCTTCTGCACTTTATACAGGCTCTGATTTATTTCCCCAGGGCATGTCCTCTTTTATGATTGATTCTACTCAGCTGTCTTCCTCATCAGCATGGTAGCTCCACAAAGTCAAAGACTGTCTTGTTCATCACTGTTCAGCCATACTTAGAATAATTCTTGGCACACAGTAGATGCTCAGTAAATATTTGTGGAATGACTGAATGAACCTCTGAGTCTGTTCAGCTCATACTCATTCTAACGGAAATAGGACACATACCAAAAATTTTTTTAAATATTTTTCTTCTATCTTAAAGACTGAGTTCTAGAAGAGCAACAGTTGCATAATTTTGGTGAATGCATTCAATAGTTCAAATGCTTGATGGATATTTCTGGATAAAGCTGAATATTAGGATTTTTTTCCCTGCTAACACCTTATATAATACATGGGACTTTGATACTTGATTTTCTTTCTCTTTAACCACCCAGTTTTATGTCTATAGTCTGGTAACAGCTGAACTTTTCCATATTTTTTGTTAATATTTGCTTACAAATCCAAGAGAAGGCAATTCACAGTAATGCACCATAAAATCTCATTACTTACTAAACTAGAGGTAAGTAAAGCATCATGTCGGGTTCACAGTGCATGTTCATTGACTTATATTTGGTTAATTTTGCTATTTTTTTAAGTTCCTTTACCACTGTGAGAGTTTCTAAAATAAGAAACATCAGTAGAAACTATTTTATTATTTTATTTTATTTTATTTTATTAGCTGGGAATTAAACCAGGGCCTCATGTATGCTGAACACACACTCTACCACTGAGCTGCATCCCCATCCCTAGCAATATTTATTAATTAGACCAATGTATTAACTCATTGAAACATTCCTCTATTTCTAGGAAAACTATTTTGTCATAAAGCCCATGGATCACTGCCTTTTGTGCGTGTGTGTGGTGCCCCTGCCTGACCAGCTCTGCCGAGAAGATATCCTCCTGGGGGATGACAGTGGTTTTGTGAGCAGATTCACTGTAAATAGTGATGACTTTGGACTAAAGCAGGCAAAAATCAAAAAGAAATTGCAAAATCAGATCTTAGACTCAAAGAACTTTAAAAGGTAAGGTACTTTAGGAATGGTCCACTTGCTTTAATAATTAGTCATTGTTTCTTTCATGTTTTCATGTTACATATGGTGGAAACAAGATGCCAGATTATATGCTAGAGATTTGAGATTCAAAGCTAAACAAGAAATGATCCTGTCTCAAGGAAATTCCAGTATAATAGGGAAGATGGGCAGGAAAATTAGCAACTGAGATTCCTTTTTAAAAGTGATATTGGCAAATAAAACCTCCACATATTTGAATAGATTGAAGAGTTAAATTAAATAATGAAAGATCTATACATATGACTATTTACTAACACTCAAATATTGAAGATTCTAAACATAAAAGCAATGGATGCAGAATTCAAAGAAGTTTTGATAGATTTGACTACATACCAAATAAAACCTCTTGGACATCAGAATATCCATTTAAAAAGTAAATAACAAACTGAAATAAATGCCTGCCACAAATATTACAATTGGTTGATGTTCTTTTATAGGTCTTAGAATTGAATTAAAAAGCGGTAACTCCCCAAGGGAATAATGAACAAAGCCATGAACAGATAATTCACATAGATGTACCAGTAGCACAAATAAATGGTCAGTAAACATTTCAAAGTGATCACCAGACAAAAGTCCAGACAGTATCACACTCCAGCTTTTTGGCCTCTAAAGGGCGGGAGAATGTTGGAGACAGCCTCCTGGGTGGGCGGGGCGAGGACTAGGGAGCGACCAATCACCAAGCCAGCCCGTGGAAGCGCTGCAGAGAGACGAATCGGAACCCAGCACCGCCTGCCGCTTCTGGCGCGCGTTAATTTGAATACAGGAGCGACTGCTGGGCTGAGGAGCGGGTAGATTTCCCCTGCGAGCGACAAGCTGCAAATGGAAAGCCAGAGAGACGTGGAGCTTAGCGAAGCGCGGGAAATTTAACTAAGAAGATGGCAGCTTTTACTCCAAAGAAGAGGAAGCAGCATTTTTTGGACTGTGACAGCCTATTATCAGACATTCCATCAGAGAAATTAATTTTGGACTTTGCTAAAGATCTGTTTCCATCACCTGGTAAAATACACACTTGTGAAAGCAGTGAGACAAGTGAAGAAAATGTGCTTGGCTCTTAACAAAGCCATTTCGCTTTAAATCCATTCAGAACAACCAAAACAAAAAAAATCGATTGTCACCTGCACATCACAGCTCACCGTTTAAATCTGCTGTGTCCACTGTATCTTTTTACAGTAAGGAAAAGTGGTACCTCAATCTACTGGAGAGAAAGTTGGTAAGAGAGAGTAGATCCATTTCTCTACAAACTAATTACAAAGATAAATCTGTTCCCATTGTGGCAGAAAAAATGCAAGGAAAACCAGCCTGCAACAAGAAAAGGGACAAAAAAAAAAAAAAAAAAAAAAAAACACAGAAAAGTTTAACTACTAAGAATCAACTGAGTTATAAGCTCATCAAGCCTGTACCAAAAACTTCTAAAAATTCCAAGCAAAATCAAATGGCGTATAAGCCAGCTGTGGAGAAAGAGAATAATTATTACTCCACTGAAAATAAACTGAATACCCCTGGAGTTTTAAGCCAAAAAATAAAACCACAAACTACACTCCAGAATGGAGGAGCACTTTTTGTTAGTCGAAAAAAACTCTTTTAGAAGATTGTCTCTGGAAAATAAGCCATTGGTGGGTCTCAACCAAAAGAATGAATCAAAAGTGATTGAAGACTGTGATGCAGAGGCTTTTATGCAAAAGAAAAACTTTTGTGAAAGAGCGAGTGCCCAAGTGCTTGTTACTAGAAAAGAAATTGAATATTGAGCTGAGTACAAGAAGTAAAACTGAAGAGAAATTAATAAAGGACTCATCAGGTGCAGTAGTTTCTTCAAAGGAATATACACTTGATAAAAATAAACATTTGCCTTCAGATGATTGTCTTGGTGAGAACAAAATTTCTCCTGAGTCCCTTGTCTGTCCTATCTTCAGTGTGTCTTCGGGCAATACAAAAAGATCTCCAACTGAAGAAGAGTCTTCTGTGGGACATAAACATGTATTAACTTCTCAAAACAGTCCAAGGCACAGAAGAATGTGAATACCAGAGATACAAATGAAGAAACAAAAGACCAGCTCATCATTGATGCAGGTAAAAAATATTTGGGGGCTCTATGTGTAAGTCTTGTAGCATGATCTACACTGCTTCTAATCCCGAAGATGAGATGCAACATATCCAATATCATCAATGATTTATGGAGGGAATCGAATGTACAGGCTGGAAAAGAGAACAAGCAGTGGCAGAGTTTTGGGATGGAAAGAACCTGTTGGTCCTGCCACACGATCCAAGTTACACTAAAAGAAAGTGGCTAAAATGTAACAGATGTCCAAGAACTTGTTGATTATGAATTGGGCTTCCAGCAACTTATTCCCAGGTGCCCAGAAAAAAGCAAAACTTTTCTCTTTGTTTCTGATGATAAGAAAGTAGTTGGGTGTTTAATTGCAGAGCCCATCAAACAGGCCTTCCATGTCCTGTCTGAGCCAACAGGCCCAGAATCCTCAGGCTCTAAAGAATATCCTAGAGCCTGGCAGTGTTCAAATGTATCAGAACCTGCAGTGGGTGGGATAAGTAGGATCTGGGTTTTCAGACTCAAGAGAAGAAAGCCCATTGCAAGATGACTGGTAGATACTCTCGGGAATTGCTTCATGTTTGGCTGTTTCCTGAGCACAAATGAAATAGCATTTTCTGACTCTATACCAGATGGCAAGTTATTTGCAACCAAGTACTGCAACATGTCTAATTTCCTTGTGTATAATTTTAATAATGAATGCCATTTTCAACTATAAAACAATTACTATATGGATAAGTTCGGATAACTCCTTATACAGTATAAACAAATTAATATCAAGATAACAACTACTGAAACACACATCCCCATAGTTATGTTCCTTATGATTTGGAAAGTCGGGGATAAGTTTGTTGAAGGGAAAAAAATCTTTGGATACTGATTAGCAGTCTAAGTCTGTAATTATGGAACTTTATAGTTGTAATTGGAAAATTTCTGGCTTCCTGTATAAGAACACTGACAAAGCAAGCTGGTTTCTACAGAAATATCACCACTTGTCTTGTGTAAAGCAGTATTTTAGACCAGGATTATCTCTCCTCACCAGAAGCAGAGAAGAAAATCCAAACCCAGGCAAATAATTTCTATGCCCAGTTTTTAAAGATAATTTCTGAATTCTCTATACAAAGTTCTCACTTTACATGAGTTATCTGTAGAAGCTCAGTTCAATATATTTAGAGAGTGTTTTGAATTTCTAATTAGTAATAAAAGATGGTAAGGAATGACTAACATATGCCATATCCATTTATGTAAAACAAATTTCTATAGTTTAATATGTTAATCTTTTTGAGAAGCCAGTCAATCACATACACACCAACTATCAGATTTAATTGAAATTATACTTACTGTACTATTGTCATCTCATTAATTTTTACTATATGAAAATATAGGTAATGCTGCTTATATTTAGGGAACTTGTTACTAGTAATTGAGGTCATTAACAAAACCAGTGCTTAATTGGATCAAATGATTCATTTGGTTTCATGTTTGAGTTGTTTTGCTTGCTAAAAATACACCTCACTTGTTTTGAGATGTCTGGCAAAAGTCTTTGCAAAATGTATGGTAGCAGACCAAGGTTAATAAATATATCTAAGCTGATGGACCAGAGAGGATTATGACGGCCTGTAAACACTGTACACATATGGGTGTGGATAATTTTTGGATACTTTGAAAAGCAAAACATAATTCATACTGTTTTGCTTTTTAAGTTATTTAAAACCATTCCTTGGCAATAAGACTTTAAGGAAGTACATTTTCCAGGTTGTCTCGCTCTGTCTGATCTGTTCAGATGTAGTTTTTGTTTGCCTATAAGTTGATATTTTTCTAAAAGCTGGTTTTCTAAAAAGAATGTGATAGTGTTAAAATGAGTGTAATTATGCAAACGTTTTAATGCTATTTTCAGCAGTGTTGTTTTTAAAATTCTTTTATTTAAAAATTTTTATTAACATTATTTTGTTTGGTCAATGCTTTTGTGATGAATCAATTAAAATTCTTAACATTTTAAAAAAACGAGTATCACACTGACAAGGTAATGGTTATGATGGTCTTCCTCATAACTGCAATGCCTTGGAAGTTTTTCAGCTATGGTATATATTTCTTTTATTAGTAGAAAAACAAATTTTATATTAAATTGCATTTTCCTATTAACCAAGGGACTACATCTTTAAATAGATACAATTTTTCACCTTTAAAACTGGAAAAGATTACAAATAGGAAGACACTGTGAGATGGGCATTCTGACTCACTGATTGTGGTAGAAGAGTGAGTCAGATGAACCCTTCCAGAAAGCAGTTGGGGAAGATGCATCTAGCACCTTCATAAATGTTATGCTTTGGGATCTGGGTCCCTTTGTATCCCAAAATACAAGTACGGTTATAATAGCTTTATCGCTAATGGTAAATGATCTAGTGCCCAACAGTAAGGGAGTAATTAATTTAAATGATTAATCATTTACATAAGTAGTTCAGATATATAAACATGTTATAAATTCTATAAGTGAACATTTACATATTTTATAAATATGTCATACATATGTAATATATTTATATATAAAATGTATATTTCTTACCTGCCTCTGAGCACAGTAGGCAGCACAAAAGTGTCATAAAAAACACTTTTTTACATGTTCCTGAAAAGTATTTATGGTGTCAAGGGTGTTCAATAATCAGACTGAAACCATATTAAATAGCATCATGTACCCATTAAATTATATTTTGAAATATATTTAGCATGGAAAAGTTTATGATTTATTAAGAAAAAATTATGAAGAGTCATACCACAGAGATATATGTGCACCCATGTTTATAACAGCACAGTTTGTAATAGCTAAACCTTGGAAACAGCCCAAGTGCCCATCAACTGGAAACTGGATAAAGAAGATGTGGTTCCTTTATAAAATGGAGTACTTCTCAGCCATAAAGAATGAGAAACTAGAGTCATTTATAGCTAAATGGTTGCATATTGAGCCCATACTCTTAAGTGAAATAAATAGGACACACATGTGTAAATACCGAATAGTTTCTCTAGTGTGAGAAACTGTAAATAAGGACTAAGTAAATAAGGACTAAAAGGATTAATAACGAATAACTGATACTTTGAAATAGGAAGAGGTCCAAAGGGGTAGGGGTGGTGGGAGGGGAAGGGGAAAGGAAAGAATGGAAAGGAAAAATTATGAGAAAAGAAGAAAAAATGGAAACAAAGTCTATGTAAATAGGGAAAGGTGGTGGGGGTGAAGGGCGCACAGGTAATGGGGAAAAAATGAGAATCAAGATACATCATGTACAGGTACAAGCACCCAATGATAAATGTAAACATATTGTATACCTAAAATGTACCAATAAAAGAATTTAAGCAAAAAAAAGAAAAAATTCTGTTTCTATGTACACACAAATCCACTTTTACAAACACATATATATGTGTTTTAGAAACAATATTCAGTATTATGTGTTTCTGTGTCTAACATAACACCCACTTTTTTTCATTCCTAGTGTTAAAAGGAAGCTGCACAATGACTGGGTTATGAAAGTTAGATACATCCCATCCCTGAATTGCTTTGGATCCTGCTCCTTAGACAGTGTTCATTCATTAGTGTTTGAATCCTTGAAGAGACTCGAGGACAATTTGTAAGTACAGCAGTCTATATTCATAAACATTTTGTGACTTTCAGAATTTTACAGTAAGCCTTAGAAATTTTAAGCTGCTTTACAGAAAAGTCAAGATGCTAAATATTAACTATTCCGTTTGCTTCACAAGATTAATTGGATCTTCAGGAGGAAATTGAAGTCACTCATAAAAATGTGAATATGCTGTGTCCTCCTCATAGCAAATTTGTTCAGTTTTTCTTTTTTTTTCTTTTGGTACTGGGGATCGAACTCGAGACCTTGCGCTTGAGAGGCAGGTGGCAGCACCACTGAGCTAAATCCCCAGCCCTCAGTTTTTCTTTATTCTTATAATCTACTGGAATAAATCAGTACAGCTATATCCATGTTTATTCCAAATATTGTTCTGTTGATCAAACTTTATATTTTTAAATCATTGTTTTGAATAGCCAGTGAATATGATCTGTGTGTAGCACAATCATGTTTTATAGATAAATGAATTTGAATAATGTTTAAACTCACTTTCTTTTTTTTCCATTAAATTTATTGGTATATTTTAGGTATACAATATGATGACATTCATCATTGGGAATTTGTACCTTTACATGATATATCTTGGTTCTTATTTTTTCCCCATTCCCCTGCCTTCCCTTCAACCCGTCCATCCTTCCCTATTTACACAGATTTTGTTTCCATTTTTTCCTTTTCTCATATTTTTTGTTTCGCTTCTTTCCTTTCCCCTACTCCTCCCACTTCCTCCTCACCTTTAGACCTTTTTTCCCTGTTTCACATTATCTATTACACATATTGATTCTTATTTACACTTTCAGTGTATCACACCAGACAAACTATTTGGTATTTACACGTGTGTCCTATTTATTTCACTTAAGATTGTGGCCTCAATGTGCATCCATTTAACTATAAATGACTCTAGTTTCTCATTCTTTATGGCTGAGTAGTACTCCATTTTATAAAGGAACCACATCTTCTTTATACAGTTTCCAGTTGATGGGCACTTGGGCTGTTTCCAAGGTTTAGCTATTACCAACTGTGCTGCTATAAACATGGGTGCACATATATCTCTGTGGTATAATTCTTTTAATTCTTTTGGGAAAATAGCTGAAATCAAGCTATTTTCAAGCAGAAGAATATCTGGGTAAAATGGGACCTCTAATCCTAGTTTTTTGAGGTATCTCCACATTGATTGCCACAGTGGTTGCACCAGTCTGCACTCCCACCAACAATGGAGAAGGGTTCCTTTCTCCCCACATCCCACCAGCATTTGTTATTGGTTGATTTCTTGATAGCAGCCATTCTTTCTGGGGTGAGGTGGAATCTCAGTGTTGTTTTCATTTGCATCTCTCGAATGACCAGTGATGTTGAACATTTTTTCATATGTTTATTTGCTGTTTCTACTTCTTTGTCTGAGAAATGTCTGTTCATTTCAGATGCCCATTTTTGAATTGGGTCTTTAAATTTGGGGGTTCTGACTTTTTTTAAGTCCTTTATATATTCTAGATGGTAGTCCTTGGTCTGAGGAACAGCTAGTAAAAATTTTTTTTCCACATTGTAGATTGTCTCTTAGCTCTGTTGGTGGTTTCTCTTGCAGTGCAGAAGCTTTTTAAGAGAATAAGATCCCAGTTGTTGATTCTCTCTGCTAGTTTCCATGCTACTGAGGTTTTGTTCATAAAGTCTTTTCCTATGCCAATGTCTTCAAGAGTTCTACCTAACCTATCTTCCAGCAAGTTTAGTGTTTCTGTTTTAATATTTAGATCTTTGATCCACTTCGACTTTAGTTTAGTTCATGTAAAAGATATGGATCTAGTTTTAATCTGTGGAAGGTTGAAGTCCAGTTTTTCCAACACCATTTATTAAAGAGGCTATCTTTCGTCCGGTGAGGATGGTTGGTGCCTTTGTCAAAGATGAGGTGGCTGAGTGTGTCGGAGTTGTTTCTGCATCTCCTAATCTATTCCACTGATCCTTGTGTCTGTTTCTTTGCCAGAACCATGCTGTTTTTATCACAGTAGCTTTGTAGTATAATTTCAAGTTGGGGATTGTGATACCCCCTGTCATGTCTCTAATTGCCTACAATATCTTTTGCTATTCTCAGTCTCTTCTGGTTCCAAATGAATTTTTGGATTGTTTTCTCTAGTTCTGTAAAATATATTGTTGGAATTTCAATCGGCATTGCATTAAATCTATATAGCAGTTTTGGAAGTACGGCCATTTTCACTATATTGGTTCTTCCTACCCAGGAGCAAGGAATGTCTTTCCATTTTCTTATATCCTCTTTGATGTCTTTTTTCAGAGTGCTGTAGTTTTCAACGTAGATGTCTTTTGCTTCCTTTGTTAGATTGATTCCTAGATATTTCATTTTTTGGATGCTATTGTAAAAGGAATTGTTTCCCTAATTTCTCTCTCAGTGAGTCTGTTATTTGTGTACAAAAAGACTATTGTTTTTTGAGTGTTGACCTTATATCCAGCTACTCTACTGCATCTGTCAATTAAGTCTAGACTTAATTTCTAACTCACTTTCAATTTGGTTAAATTTTTATTAACAACTAGAAAACAGCTATTGCATTTTAATTTTCAGTTTAAAAAATTCCTTAAGCTATACAGTATAATAAATAAACTTCAAAAACATTGTGCAAAGTTACAGAAGAATGATTAAAAAGGCTGTATGTTCTGTGAATTCATTTTTATTATATGTCTAAAAGGACAAATTTATAGAAACAGAAAATAGGTCATCAGTTGCCTAGGGCTGGTGTTAGCCACAAGAATCTCAAATGGGCAAAAGGAAGCTTTCTAGAGTGATGGAATTTATGATTCCAAAACTCTTTGTGGTGATTATTAAATAAGTGTACCAGTGAATTACCCACATATAAATGGTGACTTTTATGGTATGTAATTTATACCTCAATGAAGATATCTTAGAAAAATTCATTGAGACTTCTGGTTTCTAGTCTAGCTTAGAAGCTTAGAAGTTGTCACTCCCTTCTAATAACAAGCAAGAAACGGAACAAACTGAAATCAACTCTTCTTCTATCTCTTGGCTAAGTGAGGTCACAGGGAAATTTTGCTGCCTTCAAAGTAGGGAGAGAAGGAGGCAGATACTGAGAATCACCAATTACTAGAGCAGAAATCCATGAGCAGAAACCCCACAGCACAAAATATCAGAGTAGGAAAACCTAAACTGTCATTGACAAGTTCGTGGGTACTCAGCATGGACAATCCTGAGAGTTAAATATTTGAAGCCAGGCATAGTTGCACACTCATAATTTTCCAGCATTCTGGGAGGGTAAGACCGGATTGTGAATTGGAGCTCAATATGAGCAATGCACCGATTTAGCAAGACCTTGTCTCAAAGAAACAAAAAACGTCTGGAGATGAAGCTCGGTGTAAAGGCACAGGGTTCAATCCACAGTATTGAAACATAAAACTCCTGAGAGACTCCCCACATTTTTGTGGTTTTCACCTCTAGGAACTCAACCAGGTTTTCATAAAAAATATTAGAGAAAAATCTTCTCACACTTTTGACAAGGAGAGGAGAAAAGGAACTATTTTGAGATACACCAGAGCATTCTGTTCTTGACAAGGCCTGCTCACCAGAGAAACTATGTTCCCAGATCCTGAACTATTGGATTTTTCAGAGATGAGCCATCCTAAAGGAAAGGAAGTATTCAACTCCAGCCCACTCTAGCCATCCAGTCCTAACTAAGGGCAAAAATGAGAAGCATTTCTAAAGTTCACAGTTCAGAGGCACAGGCTTATTGAAAGACTGGGCCCTAATTATAGGACTATTGGGCAGAATGAATACCTCCTCATAGACCTCCCCTCACATTACTAAAGGCCTATTTGCAACAGTTTCTTTTACCTAGTACATCATGCCTATCAATAAAAAACTCAACACCGTATTAAAAGACAAAACAAAAACAAAACCCAACTACAGATTAAAGACACAAAGCAAGTACCAGCACGAGACTTGGACATGTCAGGGATGCTGGAATTATCAGACAAGAAATTTCTTTTTCTTTTGAGGATTAATATGCTAAGGGCTGGGATAGATAAAGTAGGCAACATGAGAAAACAGATGTATAATATAAGGAGAGAGGTGGAAATTCTACACAGAGAATCAGAAGAACTTGCTAGAGATCTAAACACTTAACAAAGATCAAGAATGCCTTTGATGGGCTTAGAAAACTGAATGAGGTTGAGAAAAGACTCTATGAGCTTGTGAATATGTCAGTAGAAATATCCAAAACAGAGACCTTAACAGAAAAAAAGAATATCCAAAAACTATGGAGCAACTACAAGAGGCATAACATGTAATGAAACTAGCACAGAAGAAAGTGAGAAAACAAGTATTTGAGGCAACAATTGTTGAGAATTTTTCCAAATTAATGTCAGACACAAAACCACAAATTCAAACATCTCTGAGAGCATCAAGAATAAATGGTAAACATATAGATACAACCTGGCCTCCAAAACAAAATATACCTAGGCATGTCATTTTCAAAATGCAGAAAAGAAAAGAAAAAATCTTGAATGAAGACAGAGGGGGGAAATACCTTATCTACAGAAAAAAAGGAATAAGAATTATATCTCATTTCTACAAGCAAGAAAATAATGTGAAATATTTAGTGTTGAGGAGAGAAAAAAACAACCAGCCTAGAATTCTGTAACCTGCAAAATACTCTTCAGAAGTAAAGAAGAAATAAATTTTCTCAGACAAATAAAAAATTGAGGAATTTGTAAAATATTAAACATCTCTGGCCATTAGATAAATGGGAGTTAAAACTTGCAAGAAATAGTAAGAGATGTTCTTAAAAGAGAAGAAAAATGATATAAATAAGAAATGTGTATTTGTATTTAAAAGGAAGAGATTCAAAGAAAAATGAAAGTAAAATAATTTATTTTTCTTATTCTTTTTTTATTTTTGGTACCGGGGATCAAATTCAGGACCTTGCACTTGCAAGGCAGGCAGCAGCACCACTGAGCTAAATCCCCAGCCCTATTTTTCTTATTCTTAAATGATCTAATAGGTAACAGTTCAAAATAATATGAAGGATGTCTTTGATCATGTTTGCATATATCTATGTTTATGTATGCTTTGTATAAGTAAATAATTCTGAAAGTAATAAACAAGGGACTGGAGGATAGACTTGTTATTGCATTGATTTTATAAGGCATTTGCATTACTAGTGAAGTTGTATAGTGTTACTGAAAAATGGATTCAGATTAATTGAAAGTATTTATTATAAACTCTAGGACAACTACTTTTAAAAAGTCAAAAGAAGAAAGAAGAAGAGTGGGAGAATTGATATTCAAGGAGAGTAGAGAAAATAGAATCGTATAAAATGTTCAATTACAACTACAAAATGGAGAAAAAGAGTGTAAGACAAAAATAGGAACAAAGAACAAGAACAAAGAATAAAAGAATAATGCACTAGATATTAATCTGTTTATATCAATAATAACTTTATCAATAGTCTAAATACACCATTTAATTATAAAGACATAAATTAAAATTAACTTAAGAAATAGATGCATCTTTATTTCTAATTTGATTTTATAATATGCTAGCAATTCTTGATATATTCATAACCACAAAGCAACATTATGAAAATACATGCCAGTATTATATGCCCTTGTAGTCATATTCTACTTCAGCATTTAGATAAATAATTTTTATTGTCACAGTATGCAAACCTAAAGCCATGATTTTACCCAGGGAAATACTTCCAGTAAATTGAGGAGATTAATTATAACAGATAATGTGTCAACTAGAAACTAATAATAGTTACCTAGTTTAACTTTAATCTAGAGACAAATCACTCAACAAATATTTATTAATATATTTAAATCATTACCTGACCTCTAATGCTCAAAAGTCTAAATAGGAAAATAAGAATTATAGATACAACATCAATGATATGCCAGCGCCAGCTCATATGAGTTCATGTATGAGAATTAATTTCAGGAATTTGGCCAGTCTATTGTTAAACATTACAATTACTACTCAAATTAAGTTATATAAACTTGCAATTCAATTATATTTTTTTAAAAGGCAATAAATACTCAAACCCATCACTTCTTATTTATTTTACTATACTTTACTATCACTTATTTTCTGAAGGTTTTTATATCTCTAGAACATATAAATACTATATAATGGTGCAGGGCTATATATCTTTTTCCCACTTCATGTTTAAAGATGTCACCTTGAGAGTTTGAAATTGGCCAAAGGAGGAATGATGCCAATGCCAACATTATAACAGAAATCAAGAGATTTTTCTGAACAATATTGACAGGTCCTAACTCACAGAACCTAGCATTTATTTGTTCAGAAACTCCAAAATCTTTCTTCTGACCTCAAAGTCTGACACTTTTACCTCTCTTTTATCTTGCATTTCATCAGTCTTTTCCTTGACCTTCCTTCCTCCCTACCAACCTGGACTCCAGTTTAGTCATCTGAGCCCTTGTCTCACCAGCATTCTTCTTTGCCTTACATCCCTGTCTGAACACTGCATCAATCAGCAAAATCTCATCCCTTCTGCTGAGCAGAGCCTTGACCCTAGATTCCTAACCCTTTTGCACACTTTTGATTTGCTTCCTTTCCCATTCTCTCTGTGACTATTCAAAATTTGAACTCCTTCTACCCTCCCTCGATGTCCCATTTTCCTATGTAACGCAAAACTCTAAAGCCTCAAAGGAGAATTCTCAAACACCCTGCACCTTTCAACATTCTCTATGGTCACACCAGCTTTACTTCTTTTCTTTTTGTTAGACATATTGAAGTATCAAGTCTTTAGTGACCTCAGGTTCTTCTATCTTCTCCAGTATCTTGCTGTCTCAGTTTCTCCTACTTCCTCCTTATTTTCCATCTATAATGCTTAAGTAATTTTGAATCTGAGTAATCTTTTCTTTGGTCTACACTGTCCTTCTAATGATTATACTGCATCTTTTCTTTTCTCCACATCCTAACTTTTGGAAAGAGTACTCTGAATTCACTCTCCCCACTCTCTTGACATCTGTAATCCTCTCTAGTAGAGCTTCTCTCTCTGCTATTCTGTGGAGTCAGAGAGCCTTGAGGCATTCCACATTATTCATTTTGGGCATAGAGCTTAATCTCCTTACCTTCTCTCACTCTTGAATATATGCTTTCTGTAACATTTTGTATTTTGCTTGGTGAGATCATAATCCATCTATAACTTGGCAACTTCACGTGACTGTCTTTCCCTCAGTCTCTACAAACTGTCAATCATCAATTTGTCTACACTGCCTCATAAATACTCATTGAATCTATCTTATCTTCCTTATTTCTATCCTTCCCACTCTCCAGGGTCTTATCTCCAATTAGGCTGTTGCCTCGATTTTATCCCTGTCAAAGCTACTGTCCATGAATCTCCTGGCATGTTGAAAATGTTTTGGCATGCTGAAAATGACATCCAGCATCTCATTTCTCCATTTCCTTCTCACAGTACCTCGTGGTCTGGCCCCTGTACACTCCTCCACCTCATCTCTTCACTGCCCTCTACTCAGCTTTCTGTAACTCTGAACTTCTTGCTGATATCTAGTTCCCTAGACCTGAGACTTTTTACACATTTAGCACCTGACATATCCTCCCATTCTCTTCTTTCTTTCTCCACCCTCCATAGTCCTTTAAAAAAGAGGTAATACCTATTCCAGTGAATTTTTCTGAACTTTCCCCACCAACTCTCTTTCAAGACTGAATTAGGCATTCCTTTCATACCTCAATGTTCATATTTATTACATTTTAATGATGTTTTAGAGTGTATCTTCACAAGACACCAAGATTATTTATTAATATATACAACATTGTCTTTCTGACTGTTCTAAAACTTGAATAAGACTACATAGATATCTCCAGAAGAAGCTCCAGGGAAGTAATGTGAATATAGATAGGTTTAGCAAATTCTTATTTTAGAGTAACTATGTTTGAATTATTGTACTAGGTGCTGGGAAATTTAAGGTAAGACTATGTATTGGATCTTGAGTCTAATAAGGGAGGCAACAAATACATGATTTCCAGAGGGTGATAAGCACCATGATGTACATGTAAGAAAGGCATATGGCAGCAGGAGAGAAAGCTGAAAGCATTTTAAGGTAGGACGGTAGAGGAAGAAAAATTGGGGAAGTCTTCCTGAAGGAGATGCCATGCATGCTTAGTTCTGAAGAACGAGTATGAGTTAGCCAGGTAAAGTGATTGAGTGAGAGTCAAATAGATAAATGGTTACATTAAAGATTGGCATTTGCAAAGTATGGAAGTTCTAGAAGACGGTGAGGTCTAGAAACTGTAAATGGTTTGGTCTTATTGGTGTGTCAAGGGGAGAAGAGTTGGGAAAGATGAAGCTAAACAAGCCAAATATGAGAAGATTTGTATACCATGCTAAAAAGTTGAGATTTTAATCTGGAGTGTATAGGAAGCCATTGAATATTTTAAACAAGAAAGTGATGAAAATACATTCTTTTGGTAGATCTCTCTAGCAGCAAATTGGAGACTAGATTGAGGAAATGCAAGCAGAAAAGGAGACCAATTGAGAAGATATGGCAGTACTTTGGAGGAGAAGTAACCAGTGGTAGTAGGGATGCAGAGAGGACAGATTCTTGTACAATTTACAAGAATTGATGAACTAGTGGATGAGAGGAATAAATGAGAGGGATTTGTTTTACTTTTTAAATTCTCAACCGTATTTACTGCACGCTTATTACAAACCCCAAACAAACTATTCCAAGTAGCAATATAATGGTATACAATAGACATCTCTGTTTTCATCAAGCTCATGTAGGAGAGATAGATAATAAACACTTAAGTAAATAACATACATTTAAGTGAGTATGTGATGGAAATGATGTAAGGTTGGTGTTAGAGACGGAGAATGATGGGAGGCAATACTTTGGATAGGATGGTCACAGAACCTGCTATGAGGAGACAAAGTTTGAGCAGAGATCTGCATGAGGTGACCATTTACCCATGCAACAGTCTAGAAAAAGGACATTTGTACAGCAGGTGCTTGCCAGGCTTCCAGTTGGGAGGACTGTTTACGTGGCACTATTTACTAAGAGTATCAAAGAATAAATTTGTACAAGAACAAATGAATTCTGTCATTTTCTACCATTTATGTATTGGGCACATGGTCTTGGATATGTTGCTTAAGTTATATGGACTTCAGTAACATCATTTATGAATGGAAATAATCTTAACTTTCTTACCGCACACGATTTTGGTAGTTATCAAATAAGCTAAGATGGTTGATGGTGCTTTGAAAACTATAAAATGCTGGAGCAGTTGAAAGCATTTAAGCTCTTTTATGAGGAATGGATTTTTAAAGACTTTGATTTCCATGTATGGCCAAAATCCATGTTAATGATAAGTGCTGCAACACTGAAGGAAAAGAAAGGAATTATATTGTCCTTTGGGAACAGATGATGGTGCCAGTATTCCCTTTCTCCAAGTGTGATCTGACTGCCAGTCAAGTTGTGAATTTCTGGTTGTTTTAAACGAGGTAGATATGTTTTCTTTTCTTTTTTTGTAAATCCCATTTAGTCAAGATAACTTCTTTTTGTCAGAAAAAAAAATGTGCCCTACAACTAGCACAATTAATGGCAAATTGAATTTTTTTTCTGGTGAGGAAATCTCAAGAGCAGAGTTGAGCTAATCACATTCTCACACTCTCTCTTATTTTATTTTTATCCTTGCATACCCTTCCATTCACACAAGCACACATAGATACACACGCGCGCACACACACACACACACACACACACAGAGGAAACCAATCTATTGCATTTAATGAATATTTTTGTTTATTCAAAATGTATGTTTGAATGTATTTCTAGTTTACATAATGATATTATAAGGAATTTAAATTCCTACTCTTTATATTGTTCCATAGGTTTGGTACTCAATAGTTGTAAATACTTAAGATTATCTAGAAATTTTAATTTTCCAACTAACCAGAGCATTCTGGTCTTCACTCCAGAGAGCATCTAATTTGCAATAGTCAGGAATTTATCTTTGAGACAACTTCTGGGCTTCCTATCTCATGGAATTTAGTTGGTGATATAATCAGCTGAGAGGCAGGAAACTGAGATAAAAATACTCAGACAACCTCAGCAAATAGTGATCATTGATCTGTTCAGACTCTGGCTCAGCTTCTCAGCTACTTCCTCACTGGGCCACTCTCCTGTAAAATCTAAAGGCTAAAGTGATCCAGTGTAATCATGTTTTCCCTGAAGCATCCCAGCCACTGGAGAGTCAGCTCAATAGAATGAGAGTTGGGGTCCTTCCATTCCCAGATTCAACATCTCCTTATTTCTGCAATTTTCTAAAATGAATCTTAAGTTGGGCCGGATAAAACTGCATTTATACAAACACATAATTGGCCAGCTGTTAAAATAGGAACCAGCCCAGCTCCCAAAAAGGCAGGAAACAAAATTCTGTCAAAAAATTTACATTTCAGAAATGATTACCATTCTGCTGATAATTTTGTATGGAAATTTTAGCTTTGGAGTTTGTACCAGGAAGAAAATGAACATCTGTAATTAATTATGCCATGCAGAACATATTGGCCTGTTGTCACACATAAACTAAATATTTAACCCTTTGATAGCTGGACAGTTTCCAAGAGATAAACAACTAAGTTACATTTGCATTACAATCACTAGTTACCCACCCTCCAGGCAGATTATTATATTGGAAAGGCAGTAGCACTCCTCTGTAAGGTTGCTGTGGTTGAGTTAGATAGACTGGTTTCTAAGACCTCTGTGACCACTGAACACCTTACTCTCAGCTCTTCTTAGCTTCAGTTTTTCCATTTGTGAATGTGAATACCTACTTTATAGTCTAACAAAAATGACTCAACTCATGAAAAGTGCCTGGTTTAAAGCCTGCCACAGATACTACTCAAGATGTATTAGTCCCTTTGGCTTGTTCACCTAAAAACTGAGAAATGCACTGAAAAATATTAGGAAAAAAGACAGAAATTGAATTCTGAGGAGATGAGGTAGAGCTGTTATAGGCCTGCACTGTTTTGGGCTTCGTGTTTCAGCATCTCGCGCCGTGATTAACCAAAAATGGCCTCACAACCAAATCCAATGGTCTACGAGTTTCTATAAAATCAGCAAATCAAGTATGGTTTTTTTTATTTTTTAATATGTGTTAGTTCATTTTCATCTACCATAATAAATATCTGATGAATCAACTTAAAACAAGAATGTTTTCTTTTGGTTCCCTGTTTTGGAATCCATGATTAGTTGGCCTTATTGCCTTTGGTTCTGTGGCCAGGCAGCACATCGCGAGGGGGAGTACATGGTAGTGCAAACTATTCCCCTCATAACAGCCAGGAAGCAAAGAGAGTCAGAAGAGGGGGCTGGGGTCCCACAATCCCCTTCAAGGGCTTGCCCCCAATAATCAGCAAATCTCCCACTAAGCTGTATTTTTTAAGTTTCTACCACTTCCCAATAGGTCCATGGGCTGGGAAACAAGCCTTTACCTCATAGACCTCTGGAGAACACTTACCCAAACCACAGCATAAAATAAGTGGATTCTGTGGGCCAGTGAGGCCTTAATCACTATTTATAATATTTTCTCTGGGCAAATGGATTTACAGACAATTTAGAAATGAGCTTACTGAATATGATCTACTTAGAAGTTGGAATTAGCATTCTTAAGAAAAATATATACATTTTACATCTAATTTGTGTTTCTCAGGCCTGTCAGAGAGTTTGCCATGCCAAAAGGAGCAAATACATTCTGCTACTGTGTAAAAGCGAATGTGATTATCACTGGAGGTAAGAAAACAGTTAATGTTACAGAAGGATTTTCTGCTTTGCAAACAGTACTCTCCTTGAATGGAGAATAGGAATTACCTGGTAGAGAATTTAAACTTTTATATAAATCAGACCTGTCTGTCTTTTTCATTGCGGCTTCTGGAATTGATGGCATACCTAGAAAAGTTTCCCTCAGCTCAAGAGTATGTGAAGTAAATTTTCTTGTATTTTTCTCTTTGTTCTGTTGTTTTGCTTTACCTTTAGAGTTTTAATCCATCTAGAACTTATTTTTATTTGTAAGAGCACATAATCCCATGTTTGTTTGTTTTTTTTATTAAATTCTTTTATTGGTACATTGTAGCTATACAACACAATTACATTTCTCATTGGGAATTGTACCTTTACATAATGCATCTTGGTTCTTATTTTTTCCCCATTCCTAGACCTCCCTTCATCCCCTCCAGCCTTCCCTATTTACAAAGACTTTATTTCCAATTTTTCCATTTCTCATCATTTTTCCTTTCCCTTCTTTCCTTTCCCCTGCCCCTCCCACTACCCCTACCCCTTTGGACCTTTTCTTCCTATTTTACATTTTCAATTATTCATTCTAATCAATGGTACATTTTAGTATACAATATAATGACATTCATCATTGGAGATTTGCACCTTTACATAGTCTCTCTTGGTTCTTATTTTTCACCCTTGCCCAGCCCTCCCTTCAACCCCTCCATTCCTCCCTATTTACAAAGATTTTGTTCCTATTTTTCCATTTTCTCATATTAATCCCATTCCCTTCTATCCTTTCCTCTAGCCCTCCCACTTCCTTCCCCTTTGCCCCTTTTCTTCCTATTTCACATTACCTATTATACATTTAGTCTTTATTTATACTTTCAGTTTCTCACACCAGAGAAACTATTTGGTATTTATTCATGTGTGTCCTATTTATTTCATTTAAGAGTATTGCCTCAATGTGCATCCACTTAGCTATAAATGTTTCTAATTTCTCATTTTTTATGGCTGAATAGTACTCCATTTTATTTAAAAAACCACATTTTCTTTATCCAGTCTCCAGTTGATGGGCATTTGGGCTGTTTCCAAGTTTTAGCTATTACAAACTGTGCTGCTATGAACATGGGCGCACATATATCACTGTGGTATGATTCTTTTAATTCTTTGGGGAAGATCCCCAGCAGTGGAATAGCAGGGTCAAATGGGATTTCCAGTCCTAGTTCTTTGAGGTATCTCCATACTGATTTCCACAGTGGTTGCACCAGTCTGCACTCCCACCAGCAGTGGAACAGCATTCCTCTTTCCCCACAGCCCCGCCAGCATTTGTTATTGGTTGATTTCATGATAGCAGCCATTCTTTCTGGAGTGAAGTGGAATCCCAGAGTTGTTTTCATTTGCGTCTCAAATGACCAGTGATGTTGAACATTTTTTCATGTATTTATTTGCTATTTCTACTTCTTTATCTGAGAAATGTCTGTTCATTTCAGCTGCCCATTTTCGGATTGGGTCTTTAAATTTGGGAGGTCTGATCTTTTTAAGTTCTTTATAGATTCGAGATAGTAGACCTTTGTCTGAGGAAGAGCAGGTGAAGATTTTTTCCCACATTGTGGATTGTCTCTTCACACTGCTGGTGGTTTCTCTTGCTGTGCAGAAGCCTTTTAATAAGAAGAGATCCCACTTGTTGATTGTTTGTGCTAGTTCATGGGCAACTGAGGTTTTGTTCATAAAATCTTTTCCTACACCAATGTCTTCAAGAGTTGTACCTAACCTGTGTTCCAACTGGTTCAGAGTTTCTATTTTAATATTTAGATCATATTCCCATGTTTTAAAGGAAGGACATTTAAATATCTATGTTCATTTTTTTGGAGAGAAAGTTCAAACTTTTCTCAAATACTCAAAAAGAGTCCATGACAAAAATGGTGAAGAGCCAATGGCTTAGAGTCAATAGAAAGAAAGTCCAAAGAGAAAATCCTGAAAGCTATCAACCTTCAAGGGATAATAAGTAAGGAAGAAAGTAAGAAGGATCTGTTTTTTGCTGAAAGATGAGACTATAAGAAGCTTCAGGAGAAGGGTAGAAAACTGAACTAGTCTCTGAAGTGCTGAGTCTGCCTCTATAATATTGGAGATTTGATATATTGTGATGGCTTTGAGCTTGGCCTCGAATCCACTTGCAAGTTGTGTGGTGAGGTTACTTCCTCTCTAAATCTTCAATCTCATCTGTAAGTGGACTTCATAATAGTACTCGCTCATAAGGTCATTATAAAAATTAAAGTAATTCAAATATACTTAATGAGTGTCTTGCACATAGTAAGTGCTCAATATATGTTTGCTAATAGTAACACTAATGATAAAAAACATATTTCCTATGATAATGTTTAAGATTAACTGAGATAATGCCCACCTGGCACATAGTAAGTTCTCAATAAATATTAACCCAATCTATTTGAAACCCATAAGCAAAACCACTTTGGTCGATGTGAGGGGGTGTTGGAATAAATAAATCTGTGACTACAGTTAGAAGGCTGTACGGATATCATATGTGAGAGGTTTTACTTACTGTAGGAATCACAGAGAAAAGAAAAGAGCCAATCTCCAAAGATATTGGAAATGGTACTGCGGGTGTAGATCCATGGTAGAGGACAAGTTTAGCCTGAGCAACAGTCTGGGTTTGATCCTCAGCACCAAAAAAGAAAAAGATGTTGTAAGTGAATGATAGAATAATATTGAATATTAGTAAAGAAGATGAACCAGCTCTAAGTTGGTAAGGTGAGGAGATGAAAGAGCATCAGTTGTGTTGACAGTTACAAAGTTATCAGGAAGAGGGAAGTTAGATGGGGAAAGGAACAAACAAAAATTGTCAGGTGTTGATTCCTTTTGGGGAAAGCATATTCCTTTTGGTGATGGAAAAAGACCTGGTTGGAGACAATGGAGAAAAGGAGGTCTAAGGGCCCTCAAGAACATCAAGACCACCTCTCAGGAGATCAGGGGCACACAGGCTTGAAAGATGCAGATAAACAAAATAGACACACAAACAAACAAACATCAAGAAAGTATCCTGTATTGGAAACAAATCTAAATACAGAATGAGCAAAAAAGCTTTTTAAAAACAAGAACATTTATTTTTAAAAAATCAATAAATGTACCACTTGGCAAGAATTTAGAACAAAAACACTATTGAAAGAAATGAGGTTTTAAATGAGCAAGTGATACATGCCCCGTCCAGATAAGAGTTCTTTAAATTCCTTATCCCCAAACACATACACTAGGCAATGCTTGTTTTCCCATCTAGAGTAAGCTGCCTGACCCCTGAAGTCCCTGTATTGCTGAGGATAAAGACTGCTACGCTCCTGCTTCACAGATAGGTCATTTCCCTTGAAAATATAAAGCTGATTTTTTTCCAAGAACACTGTGCAAAGTTTATATTTAAATTTGTACTCAGCTTTGGCCCTTCTATAATACTTGACAATACCTTTTGGTTCAAATGTGTAATGAAAATAACATAAGAATCTACTAGACAGCAAAACAAATAAAAACAATGTACTAGAAGCCCGAAGAACTAGGTTTAGTCATAGCCTGACTAATAAGCTGTGTAATTTTTAACAATCATTTTAATTCTCCCTGTTGCTTATTTTCCTTATCTGCTAAAATGAGGGACTGCATGCACTTCAAGATGACTCTGACCTTATGATTACGGTTTTCAAAGAACTGCTTGGTCATAGGAAAATAAAGTAAAAAGGTCTTTTGCAAGATCTGGAACTCAGTTTGCTAATTCATTTTAGTCAACATATACAAAGTCAGAGCTTTGTACGCTCAGAAGAGCAAAGCACTAATGGTGGCAGACTTTAAAAGTTCAATGAAGAAGATCAAGAAAAAAAAAAGGAAAGCATTTAGAATTAAGTCTGCAAAGTTATTACCTGGGAGTCATGAGTTAGACTGTGAGCAAGTTTCCTGAAACTTAGTGGTGATGATTCTGAGAACAAACAGGAATCCATGTTTCTAAGCTGTACCATGAGCATCTAAAAAACTCCCCACTGAGGTCTCGAACACACATAGGAACAAATGTTAGATGTTTTAAGGAAAGAAATGAGATGCCCATGTCAGCATGCTTGATCCCCATGGACTCTTCCAGGGTTGATGATTTTCTTGGCTCACCATTTGCAATAGAAATGGCAAGATTCCCTGCCCTGGACTACATGTCAGAAGAAGGTAGTGGGTGCTCCAGGAGATGAGAGAAGGATGCATAGAATGGTGGAGATAAAACACCGAACATGGCTGTAACAGTTTTCCATTACTGTGATGAAATACCTGAGATAATCAATTTATGAGAAAGAAAGGCTTATCTTGACTCATTTCTGTTTCTTTGGCCCTGTGGTAGCGCAGTCCATCGAGATGGGAGCACATGGCGTGGGAGGGCTGTTCACTTCACAGCAGCCAGAAAGCAAAGACAGAGACACACGAAGGAGCAGGGTTCCAGTATCACCTCCAAGAACATTCTCACCAATGACCTAACTTTCCCCAAACAGGGCAGAGCCCACCCTTTAAAGACTCCACCCCCACCCAGCAGCACCACACACTGGAGACCAATCCTTTAAACACATGGGCCCTTGGGGGACATTCAGGTTTAGAGCTATACCAACGCCCACAGCAATGATCTGTCCACACACCACTGCACACCTTCAGTTAGGTAAAAATGTTAGCCTTCCACTCTACTTCAACCCAAATCACTCACACAAAACCTATGGAAAAGCAGTACTTACATATATGGCCAGAGTGAGGTTTGATTTCTAAAATGATTGTCACATGATGCTGTCATATTAATCTTAGCCAGCTCCTTTGGACAAAACAAAACAAAGTAAAACTTTAAGAATACCAGTTTTTGTTTTCTCGTATTTATTCCTTTTCCTTCCCCTTTCCCTTTGGGCCTTATCTTCCTATTTCACATGACCTATTCTACATTTTGATCCTTATTTACACTTTCAGTTTCTCACACCAGAAAGAATACTAGTTTTAATATACTTTTGAATCTTGGTATTTTAATCATTTTTTGGAAAAAATGTATTTTGTAAAGTTCTTGGATTTAAATTATTTCAGCGTTATGGATTAAGTCATTTGACTCATTTACCTCAGGGTTCATTATATTATAAAATTCTAACCTACAGCATTGAAATCTTATTAATTGTAGGTTTTCTAGTTTTCATGAAAGCAATCATACATTTAGCAGTATGACTAACAAGCTACTAATACTTTTCACCATGCATAATTTATTAACTTGTCACAGTAATGGAGCCTCTATTAGTAGAAAATGCAAATTCTCAATAACTGAAAACACATTTTTCCCAGGAGAATACTCTTGTTGATTGGCGACTCAGTCAAGCACATTGCCAAATGCACAGTATGTACCAGCTGGTGACACAAAATATACAATAAAAACTGCTTTGCTAGGCATACTTGAATGGGTTAAATGTCCAGGAACATTTAATGAGCCTGAAAAAGCAGCTTTGGCAGGGGAGGAAAAAAAGGACAGGATATTTGCCAAAAAACTTGCATGTTTTTTGAACATTACTTTGGTGATCATCAAGAACATTTTACTCAGTACTGTCTCCACTAATTATTTTAAGAATTAAACTGCTTACTTGAAAGGATCAGTGTATAAGAATAATTATCTACCATTCAAGATAACTTGGGAGCTCTGCAGGCATTTTTATTTTTATTTTTATTTTTTTGGTACCAGGGATCGAACTCGGGTCCTTGCACTTGCGCAGCAGGCGGCGAAACCACTGAGCTAAATCCCCGCCCAGCCCCTCTGCAGGGATTTTTTTATGTTTCATTCAACAACTGTTTTCTATACAACACTATTAACTAGGCTCTATTAACCTTAAACATATCAGATTATATTTCTAACCTTCAAGAATTCTATTGTAGTCAGGGTTTGCAAGGGAAATAGGCTTAATACAGGACACACAATTTATAGGATTATTTTATTATAGTAATAATGTTGATTCAGTTCAGCTGGACATTCCAAGTTGAACATTAGTTACTCTATCACAAATTTGAAGTCTGATGGTACAAATAAGATAAGTCTATAGGTAGCTATAATACAGAGTGTGAGTCAATAGGTGATGAGGACAAGCATAACAACAGTAATACAGATGACATACTGTAGGCATTGAGAGCTTGGTGTAATGTCCCTTCTGCTCATTCTGGTTTTGAGAAACCACCACACAGACTCTATAAAAACTCAAACAGGCAAAGCTGGATGGCCTCTGCTATTAAATAGTGAGCTTCTGGAAGACTGAGTTTTCTTCACAGTGCAGGTGAGCAAAGCCCTTAGTTTAAGAGGCATGGACATCTGTCAGGTGGAAGCCTTCTACTGTATTTTTCTTCATGTGATGTACAAGCTATCGATTCCCTTCTGGGGACAGTCGAGCTTCATCTTCCAGGAGTGATAATGCCCACTGTGGAAGACGTCTCAGCAAATACTGAGGTTCAGGGTCCTGAGCATACCCCAGTAACTTCTTGGCAATTGCCAGTGAAAAGCAAATGCAGGCAAAATACTGCAGTATTGGAATTATCTATTTTGAAGATGTAACTAAAAACTTGAAGACATTCTCATTGCCCATAATATTGCTAGATTGCCCTCTAATCTCACTGTAGTAATCTCTTTCCAGGTCAAAAAATTGTAAAACTTTTAAGAGTTGGAAGATCATAATTTTAAAGATGAGAAAACTGAGGCCCCCATAAAGAAAACAATTTTCCACAAGTCATGCAGTGCCTTAGCTGGCAGAGTTAAGGTTGAGTCAGTTGTCTTTGTCTCAGCCTCTGCTCTTCCAAGACCACTGTAATCTCTCTCTCTCTCTCTCTCTCTCTCTCTCTCTCTCTCTCTCTCTCTCTCTCTCTTCTCTGTGAACTGAGCCAGCTCATTTCATATGCAGTGATGCACTTGGATCAAGTGACTCACCAACTCAGATAAGCACTTGTTAAAAGAAAGAAAATCCTATAACTGATGAGTGGCTTTATCTAAATCCTGCTTAGTAAAAAAGAAAACAAATGGAAAATAACAAAGAAAGAGGGAATTAACCATTTATGAAGCATATTACTTATGAAGTCCCATCCTCAGATTTGATACTTCCTATGAGTACTTTCTTTCCTTCTGTATATTTCATGCTTGCCTTAATGCTATTACTGGATTATAAACATTCAAAAGCAGGCAGCATACTTCATATATATGTGCAAAAGTTTCTTACTGTCCTCCAAACATTTTGTAGAATGTGTAGCATAAGGCAGGGTCTTAATAGTACTGCTACTACTACTACTGCTACTACTACTACAGTACTACAACTACTATAATAATAATATAGCATTATATTATTTACATTCTTTATATAGTATACTATTATATAGTATTTATATATTTATATAGTATACTATTTATATAGTATTTATGTTATTATATAATAATATAAATAAAAATACTATCTTATTATTATAGTAGTAGTAGCAGTAATAGTAGCACTGTAGTAGTAGTAATGTTCAGCTTACAGTCTGGGGACTGTTCAGTTATGCCTGTGATCCCATTCTCAAAATAAAACTATGACAAAAGTTTACTTAGCCCACTAGATAATGCAACTCAGACATAGTGAGGTGAAGCAACCTATTCAAGGTCATAGAGCTAGTAGTGATAGAGGCAAGTTTCAAAGCAAAACAGACTTACTCAAAATATGTGTTACTATTTCATGAGTGGCTCTAGGAAGTGACTCATTTACTTGGCCAACATGAATCAAACACATTTGTCAAGGATTGCCACAAATGAGAAATACAGAACTCGCCAGATAAACAATAAGCAGATATGAACAACTGTAACTTAATAGAATTTGTGCTGTAAAAGAAATCTGGTGAAAACATCCTGTGAACACATAAGGAGTCTTAACTCCATTGGGGTCTGGGAAGGGAAGTTAGGGACAGCACTGGAGAGGAAATCTTGGAATTAATTCTACAGGAATATGTTTTAGTGTTCTAAAAAGGTAGGCTTTGGCAAAGACAATATGTACAATTTTTCTGTATTGTTAACATCTAAAACATAACTAGTGCATAGGAATTTCTCAAGAAATTTTTATTTTTGCTATTAATAAGGGTAGTATGAAGTCTTAAATTTAAGTTACCTAACTACAGTTCTGAAAATATTTACTATAGTCCTGAAGATATCTTGGTTCCTATTCTAATCAGTTTGAGCTGCTGTAACAAAATATCATTGACTGAGGGGCTTAAACAATAGAAATTCATTTTCTTGTAATTCTGGAAACTAGAAGTCAAAGAGCAAGGTGTCAGCATGGTCAGTTCCTAGCAATAGCCGTCCCCCTGGCTTCTAGGTGGCCTTCTCCTTGCTGTATTCTCACATGGCCAGGGAAGGGAACAAGCTCTCTGGTTCCTATTTTTGTCAGGCACTAATCCTATCATAATTGTCCCACCCTCATAACCCCATCTACACGTAATTATCTCCCAAAGGCCTCATCTCCAAATACTATCACATTGAGTGGGATGTCAACATAAGAATTTTGAGGGCACACAATTCAGTCCCAAGCAGTGGCTTGAGAAATGGAAACTAAGAATCAGTTGTACTTTTTTTTCCCCCCGGCCTGTTTCTAATCTCCAAATCTGGCAACCTCAGAAATAAAACAGGTGACTTTTCCAAAGGAGTTAGATGAACATTCAACAAAGATGCCTTTCTTGTTGAGATGCATAGTTTCCCCCTCTTTCGGCATTCAAAAATTAAACCTGTGAGCTGTGATTCACCACCTCAACATTAGGGGACAGAAATTGTTCAATAAGTGTTTGTTGAATTCTCACCATAGGTTACACACTAGAGTTACCACACTAAACAAGAAAAAGTTCTTCCTTCAAACCACTGAAAGTCTCAAAGAAGATCCAGACAAACAAGAAATTAATAGTACAAGATGATAAGTATGGGGGCACATTGGCAGAACACTCAGTTTAAAGGATATGAGGATATTCTTAGCCATACTATGACTTGGAAAATAGATTGAGAGAGAAAGTAAAAGATAGAGAAAATACTGTGTTCCTTTCTTTGGGGGCCAAACAAAATAATCAGAAGTATGGAAACATCTACACATAGAAATACAGAAAAATCTATCACATTTGTCTGGTTTTTCAATATCCAGTTAAGTCACCTAGTTATCTCCCCATATTTGGTTGGCTCTTTCAGTATAGATTAGTCTACTTATACAAAGAACTTAATGTACATCACCAAACAGATCCCGTGGATGGTACCAGATCAACTAAAATGATTATATTGAATTTTAGGGTTTTTATGTGTAAATTGTGACTCTTAACAACTTAGGTTACATATAAATCATAGCTTAGATTATAAGTTATACAATCTTTTTGTTTAACAGCCTAAAATTCCTTGGTAATAATTAAGGTACTAGTTAGGAATGAATAACGGTGTTCTTAACTAGATTCCATTTTCTGATATGTCATTCTGAACAAATCATATGTAAATCACTAAATTATATTAAATCATTTAGTTAAAATCATTTAGTCTTTGGTTGTTCATTTCTTGTGTTATTAAAAGCTAGGATATACAAATTTTAGTGTCCCTCCCACTTGAAATTCTATAATGTTTATGACTTAACTTTCAGGATGACATCTAATGCATCATTTGTGAAACAGAAAATACAATATCTTTAAAATATTCCATATTTTATACACTATTACAAATGGTTTAGATTACTTTTTAAAAAAAAAAATAGTTTATGACTATGCATTTCTTCAAGTAATCCAGGCTGTTGTAACAAATAAACTCCAAAATGTAAATGACTCAAACACAGTGGAAATTTTGTTTCAGTTCTGTACAATCTAAAACTCTTTTAGTTCAGTGACTAAAAAGTAATTTGACCACATCTAACTGCAAAGCATCCTGGGAAATATAGTCTAGCTGTATACCCAGAAACAGCATATTGGGTTTGGGGAACAATTAACCAAGCTTTGTCATAAAACTGAATACACACATGAGTATGTGTATGTGTGTGTACACACATGATCATAGATTTATGATTCAATTTTCATTTTTAATGTTATTAGAATTCTGACAGATCACTCACAAAGGATGTGGTCATATAGTTCACAGAGGAAGTAGATAAAATTAGCAGGTATAGCTCAGTGCGGTGGAACACACCTATAATGCAAGCACTCAGAAGGCTGAGGCAAGAGGATTACAAGTTTGAGTCCAGCCTGGGTAACAGAGCAAGTTCAAGGCCACCATGGATTACATTTGTCTCAAAAAATAAAATTAAAAAACAGCAAAACAAAATTAGCCTGATCCGATCATGGCATATTGCATACATGTATTGAAATATCATAGTATATCCCATAAATATGTACAATTAGTATGTGTAAAATTTAAAATAAAAATACATTTTAAAAAGGAAACTGAAATTACAACTAAAATTATAATTATAAAAGCATGGGCCCGTAGTCTTCTATAAACATAAACAAAAACTAATAGGAACTCGGCATGTGGTGCACACCTATAGTTCCAGATCCTTGAAAGGCTGAGACAGGAGGATTGCTTGAGTGCAGGCATTCAAGGCTAGCATGGGCAAGAGAGTGACACCCCCACCTCAAAAAAATGGGTTAAAAATATATTTAAAAGCGGGTTTCATTAATACTTTAAAAGTTAATGATATTTCCTATAAGGAGTGGAGTGAAACTAGAAATCATGGGAGAAAGAAGACTTTTTAAATAAAAATTATACCATTCTATACTGTTTAAATCTTTTATCATGTAGCATGGTGATTTTAATAATTTTTTAAATCTATGGTATGATATTACTTATGCATAATTTATATGTGCTTATGGAAATGTGTTTGAAGGGAAGATGGAAAAATGAAAACGGTTGATTTGTTCCAGTGGTGGAAATTTTGTACAGTTTTCCTATTCCCTTGATTTCTTTCATTATTATAATGTTTGCATAATTTAAGAATGTAAAATCTAAAGAACAGCTGCCTTAAATACTTTTTGGAAGTAAATAAAGTATAAATAATACATTAATGCATGAAGGAGTAAGGTAGTATTGAATCAAGAGAAGAACTCATAAAATATTTATGAGAATTCATATTTGTATGCATAACTACAATCATCACAAAACAGCCTGGACAAGAAGCAGCAGATCTCAACAGGCAAGTCCCTTAGCAAGGCAATCACAGAACGCATGCCAGAAGACACTGGTTGTGGTCTAGAAGAAATATAAGAATAGGATTGAATGAGGTCTTCTTTAAACTCTGGCCAACTGAGAAAATAATCTTTGGCTGTGTTCCACATCAGGAGAGGATAAAGTTCTCCGGCTGTGGCACCCCTACATCAGCACCAAGCCTGTGGGAAAACTGGTAGGACACATGTTCAGCATCACCGAGATTGTGACCAATGAAAAAGATCAGCATGTCATCAGCCTTTCCTCTGCCAAGGTAACCACAACAACAACAAAAACAAAATGAAATAATTTTTTTCTTACAATTAACTATTGGAAGACTTAGGGGTGCATACAATTTTCCACTGAAATAACTGTTAGTCACTAAGAAAAATATTGTTAGGATGGAGAAAGACATGATTAGCTTTTGTTCTCTGTTTCTATTGATTCTATCTTATAAGAAAAGATATATTTAAAGACAGGTACATTGGGGATAAACCCAGTATTACCCCCAGGAGTGAAACATAAGAGGCTTCCCATTGTAGATAAGAACATTATCATTAAAGACAGAGAAAAACAAGAATTTCTGTCGTTACACAATAGTGTTTTAAATGTTCTGGCCAATGTAATACAACAAGAAAAATGAGTTATAAATATTAGAAATGAGGAGACTGAATTACTAGATTTGCAAATAATGTGACGCTTCAAAATTTCAATAAAATTAGCTTAACATTTTAGCAAAGGTAAGTGCAATAATGTGGCTGGTTATACTAACAATTTATAAAAATAATTTCCATATAAAAACAATAACTATTTAGGGAAAATGGCCAAAGAAATAGCATTCACAATTATCAAATATCTGAAATACCTAGGAAGAGCCTTAAGAAGCAATATTCGCTGTTAATGTCAAGGTAACTATGCAGTTTAACTGAAGTGCTTTTATTTAAGAACATGAATAGAGAGATACACTGTACTCACATATGGGAATATTGTACTGTAAAAGATACTCTTCATAAAATTAATCTATATATTTAATACTATGCAGGATTATTTATCAATTTATTGAGATTAAAGTTAATATAAAGATATTGATATACAAGAATATCATAGACACTTTGGAAGATTTAATTATGAGCTATCAGATATTAAATTATAAAGCCACAATAAAGTAAAACAGAATATTCACACCTATGAAACAAAAGAAATAATCTGGAAATTAGTAAATATGTGTGGGAATTTTGTATAAGATAGAAGTAGCATTTCAAATCTGTGATCAAAGAATGATTTATTCAGTAAATATTTGAAAATCTAAGTAGGCATATGTATAGCCTGTATGTATGGAAAACATGTAGTCAGATCCTCACTTCATAAAATATGGAACAAAATACAAAGATGAGATCATCGAAATTCTAGAATTTTCTGCAAGAAAATATAGGTGACTATTTATACAGCTTTAAGGTAATTCCTAGGCATAGCCCCTATGGCTGTTGGAAAAATACATATGACTACATAAATATTAAAACTTTCTGTAAACTACAACAATCGCTATTATTTATTAAATGCTTACCAAGTGTTAGGTATTTGCTGAGTATTTAACATACCCAAATCATTTGATACTAATAATAACCCTATAAAATTATTATCACAATTTTACACATGACAAGATAAATGAGATCTAAGTCATCTGCACAAGGCTACAGGCTACCTAGTGGCTGGGTATAGCCAATCCCTTATCTGCTTCCAACTCAGACTTCCTTGCTATATTCATTAACAAGGCTAAAGGCAGAAACAGAGAAGCCAAAACCACAACAAATATGACAGAAACCAGAATAAGAGTTACATCTGAGCAGGACAGAGGGGTCGGTGGGACATTTCTTCATGGTGCTCAGAATGGTGCACAATTTTAAACTTATGAATTGTTTACTTCCGGAATTTTCCATTTAATATTTTCAGACCACAGTTACCCATGTGAAACCATGGGTATTATCATTTCAACAGGGAAATAAAATGAGGTTCAAGATGCTTTGATTGGCCAAGTTCATCTTTTGTACATAAAAGGTGCCTATTTTTATGACCTACCAGTAATTCTAAGTCAGTGAGATCTTTAAAACAAAGAGTTTATTCTACTTTTCCCCCTTTTAAAAAGAGAATTAGAATTTCACCAGAAGTCACCTAAAACAGAATTATAATAAGGTTTATGTAACTGTTTAAATTATGAAAACTAATAGAATCTTAAAATGGATGAATTTTATGGCATATAGATTACATGTCAGTATTGCTATTGAAAAAGAGAGGTGCTTAATATGACATCCTAATAAAGTAAAAATTAAGAGAAAAATCCTTTCATTTAGTAAGTTATGGTGTCTTCTTATATGTAATAAAAAACATAGACACTTAGTATTATATAAATGAATAGTGATATGAAAATAACTAAACAATATATCGTGTGAAATATAATGCAATAGGATGTAATGTAGTCAACCTATTAAAACATATATTTATCTACCTTATATTATTAGAGATGATTACCAGCAAGATATTTTGGTGGTTACCTGTGTGGCAAGATTGTGCTGGACTAAAAGTATTTTCATTTCTTACCTGTTTGCTATGTAAATACTCATTGCTTTTGCATAAAGAAACTTTTTAATTTTTAAAATGGTACTAGAAAGACAGTGAGGATTTTGAGACACTAAAACTAAAACATTACAAAGTGACACCAGGCATCTCCTCTAGAAAACTGAAAGATAAAATATCTTTATAGCAAAAATTGAGGCCATTTATGCTTAGAGATGAAGAAACTGAAGAGATAACCTTTCTAACTTCTTTTAAATGTAATGTGTGTGTTAAGGCAATGTTCATTCACCCATCCCACCAGCTCCACTTGGGCAAATGACTTAATACTTTTCCATTTAGTTTCTTCCTTTGTGAAATGTCAGAGTGCTTAGGCCAGAGTGTTGTGATAAAGATGAAATGAGAACATCCAATTGGTTATTCATCAAATGCTTATTTCTTGAGTGTCTACTTAAAAGTCAGGTACTGTTTTGGGTTCTAGAGATGGAAAATCCAACAAGCTGTCATGAGGAAACTTACATCCTCCTAGAGGAAGAGAGAAACAAACAAAACAACAAATACATAAGAAAACAGTATGGTAAGGACTGTTAACATTAGAAGGCACAGTGGTGTGAAGTGATTGAATATCACCTCTGAGCAGGAAACATCAAAGCAGAAGCCAGAATGGCCAGAGGAACAAGCTCCACAGAGACCTGGGAAAGAGCAAGTAAGGCAGAAAGCACAGGTCATGAAGCACTGAGTCTGTTGAAGCTATCTTTGTCATCATTGTTGCTATTCTCCATTGCAGCAAAAAACAACAGATAGGTTTTATTTTTAGTATATGTGCTGCTGAAGGGAGCATGACAGATAGGTTTTATATAGGTAGTGGTCCTTTAAATTAATTATATAAAATAGCTTTCATCACACTAAACTTTCATAACTCACAGTGTTTAGTTTTGTGGAAACTGCATGAATTCTTCTAAGCTCCTAGGGAGATTTTCATCCTGCCTCCTAGTTTCACAGGATCTCTACAAGGGTATTATTTTCTCTTCGAACTGCTAAAACTATATTCTTTCTAGGTGCTAAAATTATACATCTAGTCACAGAGCTCAAGTGTTGAACAGCTAAGCCACATCTACTGCTCCAAAAGAACTGATAAATGTTGAAAAATGAGGAGACAAATATAAACTTTACTTACTTTTATTGCATTAACAAAACCAATGGGCACAATGATTGGTGACCTTCTCTAGCACATCTGTAGCTACCAAAAGGCTTATTTTTTTTTCCTATGAAGAGCACAAATATAAATGATTTGGTGATGTACAACAGATTGCAAATGGGCGTAGAAGTTGCTATTTTTCTTAAATTTTCACTTTATAAGTGATATGTAGGAACCTGAGAAAAGGCAAAGCTGACTAGATTGTGGTGTGCCTTAGAGCAAGAAGCAGGCTTTATATTAAGTGCCAGGTAGATAAGGTCAGAGTAAACACAGTAGGTTGTTGGCCTGGCCTGCAGATTGGCTGGGCTTCTGTTTATCCATGACCATATCTAAGATACTCTTAAAGGTGAAGATTATGCTACTGCCTCACCTTAGGCAGCATGGCTAAAAAAATGATCTCCAGAATCAGGTCATCTAAATCTAAGTCCTGGCTCTGAAAATTACTAGTTGGGACCTTGGGTAAGTCATTTTGAGATCACTGAGGAGGATAATTGAATATCTTCCTCATAAGGATTAAATGAGAAATGAGACATCACAGGGTAAGAAGGAAACTACTCAACACCCGCACAAAAAACAATGATAACATCATGCAAAAAGATGAAAAGAAAGCCCAAGTTCAGTGTACCAAGGAGGAAGGAAAGATGTCCCTATGGAGAATTTGAATACAAGCAAGCAAAAGGGAATTTTAGATAGAGGCTGTTTCAGTCTCTTGAAGATTTTAAAGAGGATGTAGATTGAAAGCGTGTTAAAGATGAAGATGACAACAGGAAAATGAAACAGAAATGTGTTTGGAAGAGATAAAAGGCCTGAATTTTAACCACAGGCATTCTTAGAACTGTCTTTAACCAATTTAATGCATTTCCCTCTGAATTCATTTATTTTCTGTTATTAATGCTGTCAATGCTATATTTTGTCTTCATTTTCTTGCTAAATATTTGTTATCAGTTTACTCCAATCCTTCAGTATAGCTTTGATTTACATATTACTCTTCTTAACATCTCATCTTTTGACTTAATTTCAAAAATCAAATAAGTACTCTCATTCATTTGTATGGGAAGATGCTCATATATTATAAAGTGAAAATAACAAGTTGCATATATACTTTATATGGTGGTTTATATATGACATAAAGCAAAGCAAAATGTATGAATTATTATACGCCAAAAGTTAATACTGAAATCTCCCTGTATCTCTAAGTTTATTGCATTTTTTGCCCATCTTAATATTCTCATTATCTGCAATAATGAATATATATGTGTGTGTGTATTATTTGTGTCACACACAAAAATCCTAAAATAGACACAACAAAAGAACTTATTGGGAGAAAAAATGAGTTAATGCAAGTCAAGAAAGTTTGAAAATTATACACATGTGCATGCTAGGAATGAGGATTATTTTGACTCATCCATTTTTTTCTGGCTTTTCTTCTTGCAAAGTTCATGCCAATTACTATTGTCCAAATGCATTAATAAAACATTTCCCCCCTTTTCTTGAAAGAAAAAAAAGCAGGGGCCCAAAGCCATTAACACATGGCCCACTGGGGGGGCCTTCAAGAACCAAACTGTAGCATACTATTTGAAAGTATACACAATAATTTTGTAATCAAAAAGTTAATCTTTTTAAAATTAATTTTATAGGTACATTTTAGGTATACAATATAATGACATTCATCATTGGAAATTTGCACCTTTACAGGATCTCTCTTGGTTCTTATTTTTCCCCATTCCCCTGCACTCCCTTCAAGCCTTCCATTACTCGCTATTTGTGAAGACTTTGTTTCCATCTTTTTCATTTTCTCATATTCATTCCATTCCCTTCTTTCCTTTCCTCTAGCCCTCCCACTTCCCCTTCCCCTTTGCCCTATTTCTTCCTATTTCACACTATCTATTCTTTTAGTTCTTTTTCACACTTTCAGTTTCTCACACCAGACAAACTATTTGGTATTTACGCAAGTGTGTTCTATTTATTTCACTTACAAGTATCACTTCAATGTGCATCCACTTAGCTATAAATGTCTCTAATTTCTTGTTTTTGATGGCTGAGTAGTACTCCATTTTACAAAAAACCCCACATTTTCTTCATCCAGTCTCCAGTTGATGGGCATTTGGGCTGCTTCCAAGTTTTAGCTATTAGAAACTGTGCTGCTAGGAACATGGGTGCACATACCTCACTGTGGTATGATTCTTTTAATTCTTTGGGGAAGATCCCCAGCAGGGGAATAGCTGGGTCAAATGGGACTTCCAGTCCTAGCTCTTTTGAGGTATCTCCATACTGATTTCCATAGTGGTTGCACCAGTCTACACTCCCACCAGCAGTGGAGCAGGGTTCCTCTTTCCTCACAGCCCTACCAGCATTTGTTATTGGTTGATTTCATGATAGCAGCCATTCTTTCTGGGGTGAGGTGGAATCTCAGCATTGTTTTCATTTGCATCTCTTGAATGACCAGTGATGTTGAACATTTTTTCATATGTTTCTTTGCTATTTCTACTTCTTTGTCTGAGAAATGTCTGTTCATTTCAGATGCCCATTTTTGGATAGGGTCTTTAAATTTGAGAGGTCTGATTTTTTAAGTTCTTTTTAGATTCTAGACAGTAGACCTTTGTCTGAGGAACACTAGGTGAAATTTTTTTGTCTCTTCACACTGCTGGTGGTTTCTCTTTCTGTGCGGAAGCTTTTTCATAAGAAGAGATCCCACTTGTTGATTGTGCTAGTTCATAGGCAACTGAGGTTTTGTTCATAAAATCTTTTCCTACCTAACCTCTGTTCCAGCCAGTTCAGCCTTTCTGTTTTATTATTTAGATCTTTAATCCATTTTAATTTTAGTTTAGTGCATGGTAAGAGATATAGATCTGGTTTTAATCTTTGGCAGGTTGAAACCCAATTTTTCCAACACCATTTCTTTATTTTTTTTCTTAAATTATTTTATTGGTACATTTTATGTATACAATACATTTACATTTATCATTGGTTGCTTGTACTTGTACATGATGTATCTTGGTTCTAATTATTTCCCCATTACCTGTGTGCCCATCACCCCCTCCACCCTTCCCTATTTACATAGATTTGGTTTCCATTTTTTCTTCTCTCATAATTTTTCCTTTCCCTTCTTTCCCTTCCCCTTCCCCTCCCACTTCCCCTACCACTTTGGACCTTTTCTTCCTATTTCAAATTATCAGTTATTCGTTTTAATCATTTTAATCCTTATTTACACTTTCAGTTTCTCAGAGAAACCATTTGAGATTTACACATGTGTGTCCTATTTAGTTCACTTAAGAGTATGGCCTCAATATGCATTCATTTAGCTATAAATGTCTGTAGTTTCTCATTCTTCATGGCTGAGTAGTACTCCCTTTTATTAAACACACACACACACACACACACACACACACACACACACATCTTCTTTATCCAGTTTCCAGTTCGCAGGCACTTGGGCTGTTTCCAAGCTTTCACTGTTACAAACTGTGCTTCTATAAACATGGGTGCACATATATCGCTGTGGTATGATTCTTTTAATTGTTTTGGGAAGTTCCCCAGCAGGAGAATAGCTGGGTCAAATGGGACATCTAGTCCTAGTTCTTTGAGGTATCTCCATACTGATTTCCACAGTGATTGCAACAATCTGCACTCCCACCAGCAATGGAAAAGGGTTCCTTTATCCCCACAGTCCCGCCAGCATTTGTTATTGGTTGATTTCTTGATAGCAGCCATTCTTTCTGGGGTGAGGTGGAATCTCAGCATTGTTATCATCAGCATCTCTCCAATGACCAGTGATGTTGAATATTTTTTCATATGTTTATCTGCTGCTTTTACTTCTTTGTGTGAGAAATGTCTGTTCATTTCAGATGCCCATTTTTGAATTGTGTCTTTGAATTTCGGGGGTCTGACTTTTTTCAATTCTTTATATATTCTAGATAATAGTCCTTTGTCTGAGGTACAGCTGCTAAAAAAATTTTCCCACATTATAGGTTGTCTCTTAGCTCTGTTGGTGGTTTCTCTTGCACTGCAGAAGCTTTTTGATAAGATGAGATCCCAGTTGTTGATACTTTGTGCTAGTTCCCCTGCTACTGAGGTTTATTCATAAAGTCTTTTCCTATGCCAATGACTTCAAGAGTTCTACCTAACTGATCTTCAAGCAAGTTTAGTGTTTCTCTTTTGATATTTAGATCTTTAATACACTTTGATCTTAGTTTGATTCATGGTGTTAGATATGGGTCTAGTTTTAATCTTTGGCAGGTTGAAGTCCAGTTTTTCCAGCACCATTTCTTAAAGAGGATATCTTTCCTCCAATGAGGGTGTTTTGCTCCTTTGTCAAAGATGAGGTGGGCTGAGTATTTCTGGAGTTGTTTCTGCATCTTCTAATCTGTTCCACTGGTCCTCAGGTCTGTCTCTTGGCCTGTACCACGCTGTTTATATTACAATAGCTTTGTAGTATAGTTTCAAGTTGGCAGTTGTGATCCCCCTTGCCATATCTCTGTTGCCCAGAATTGCTTTTGCTATTCTAGGTCTCTTCTGGTTCCAAATGAATTTTTGGATTGTTTTCTCAAGGTCCATGAAGTATGCTGCTGGGATTTCAATTGGGATTGCATTGTATCTATATAGCAGTTTTGGAAATATGGTCATTTTCACTATGTTGATTCTTCCTACCCAGGAGAATGGGATGTCTTTCCATTTTCTGATGTCATCTTCATTCTCTCTTTTCAGCATGCTATATTTTCAGAGAAGAGGTCTTTGATTTCTTTTTTTGGGTTGATTCCTAGCTATTTCAGTTTCTGGATGCTACTGTTTGCCCTATTTCTGTCTCAGTGAGTCTGTTGTTTGTGTAGAAGAAAGGTATTGATTTTTGTGTGTTTACCTTGTATTGAGCTGCTTTACTGAATTTGCTTACTAAGTCTAGAAGACTTTTGGTGGAGTTCTTGGGGTCTTCTATATGGAGTATCATGTCATCTGCAAATAATGACAATTTGACTTCATTTCCTATCTTTATTCCTTTTATTACTTTCTCTTGTCTAATTGCCATGGCTAATGTTTCCAAAACTGTATTGAACAGGAGTGATGATAGTGGACATCCTTGTCTTGTTCCTGACTTTAGTGTGAAGGATTTCAGTTTTTATCATTTAGTATGATATTGGCTGTTGTTTTTTCATAGATGGCTTTTATCAGATTGAGGTAGAGACTGTCTATTCCAATTTTTTGCTGAGTTTTTTATCATAAATGCATCTTGGATTTTGTCAAATGCTTTTTCTGCATCTATTGAGATGATCATATGACTTTCATATTTGGCTCTATTGATATAGTGTATTACATTTATTGATTTGCATATGTTAAATCATCCCTGCATCTTTGGGATGAATCCCACTTGGTCAGGGTGTATGATCTTCTTGATGATCTTCTGCATTCTATTTGCCAGTATCTTATTAAGGATTTTTGCATCTGTGTTCATTAGTGAGATTGGCCTATAGTTCTCTTTTTCGGTTGGGTCTTTCTCTACTTTGGGGATCAAGGTGATGCTTGCTTCCAGGAATGAATTTGGGAGTATTGCTTCCCTTTCAATTTCACTGAAGAGTTTAAAGAGTAGTGGCAGTAGTTCCTCTCTAAATGTCTTATAGAATTCAGCAGTGAAGCCATCAGGACCTCAGCTTTTCTTAGTTGATAAGTTTTTAATTATGTTTTCAATTTCATTGATTGATATTGGGTTGTTTAGAACTTTTAGGTCTTCTTCATTCAACTTTGGTATTTCATACATATCTAGGAATCTGTCCATTTCTTCTGTGTTTTCCATCTAAATGGCATATAGGTTCTTAAAGTAGGTATTGATGATCCTCTGGATTTCTGCTGGGTCCATTCTAATTTCACCCTTTTCATTCCTAATTACATGGATTTGGGCCTTTTCTTTCCTTTTTCTGATAGGTTGGTTAAGGTTTTGTCAATTTTGTTTCTTCTTTTAAAGAGCCAACTCTTGGCTTCATTGATATTTTTGTATCATTAGTCTCCATTACACTAATTTCTGCTCTGATCTTTCTAATTTCCTCCCTTGTATGAGCTTTGGGTTTGTCCTGCTCTTCTTTTTCTAGAAGCTTGAGGTTCAGCATCAGGTTGTTTAATTGGGCTCGCTCTGTTTTCCTAATATGATTTTTCACTGCTATGAATTTCCCTCATATAGATTCCAATATGTTGCATTGTCATTATCATTTAATTGAAGGAACTCTCTGATTTCTTCTTTAATTTCCTGTGTGACTAATTGGTTATTCAGAAGTGTGTTGTTCAATTTCCATGTGTTTATGTAATTTTTGTGGTTTCTTTTGCTATGGATCTCCAATTTCATCGCACTATGGTCTGATAATATACAGGGGATAACTTCATTTCCTTTGCACTTACTTAAACACGTTCTATGAGAGAGTATGTGGTCTATTTTGGAGAATGACCCATGTGCTTCTGAAAAGAATATGTATTCTGATTTCTGGGGTGAAACACTCTATAAACATCTGTTAACTTCATTTGTTTAAGAGTTTGCTTGAGTTCTAGTATTTCGTTGCTTATTTTTTGTCTACTTGATCTATTTGTGACAGTGGAATATTGAGGTCCCCCACTACTATTGTATTAGTGCTTATTTGATTTTTCATGTCCATTAGTATTTGTTTTATATCGTTGGGTGCACTAGTCTTTGGTGCATATATGTTTATGATTGTCATCTCTTCCTCTTGGATTGTTCCCTTTACAAGAATGTAGTGTCCTTCTTTGTCTCTCTTAATCAGTGTTGGTTTGAAATCCACTTGATCTGTGAAGAGGATAGCTACTCCTGCTTTTTTTTGGGTTCCTGTCACATGGAATATTGTTTTCCACCCTTTAACTTTAAGTCTATTAGTTTCTTTTTAAATTAAGTGTGTTTCTTGTATGTAACATATTGTTGGATCTTGCTTCTGGACCCACTCAGCCAGTCTATTTCTTTTGATTGGTGAATTGAGACCATTAATATTGATGGTCATAACTGATACATATTGACTTATCATTGTCATGACTTTCTCTTTTTGCTGGATTCTCCCCCTTTGCATTTAATTACTTGTGGTACCAGATGGATTCATTCTGCTGGGCTTCCTGGGGTTGTGATCCTCATTGTCTTTTCCTAGGATATTGTCGAAAATTTTTTGGAGTGCTGGTTTGGTATTCATGAAGTTCCTAAGGTACCCTTTGACATGAAAGTATCTTATTTCTCCATCAATTTTGAAAGATAGTTTTGCAGGGTACATCAATCTGGGTTGGAGGCTGTTTTTCTTTAGGGCTTGAAATACATCACTCCAAGCTCTTCTTGCCTTGAGGGTTTGCATTGAGAAGTCTGCTGTGATTCTGATGGGCTTTCCTTTGTATGTGATTTGTTTCTTTTCTCTAACTAGTTGTAGAATTTTGTTCTTCTGTTGGGTTTCTGGAATCTTAACAATTATATGCCTAAGTGTAGATGTTTTTTATCAAGGCTAGTTGGAGTCCTATATGCCTCACTTATCTGTATGTCAAGTTCTTTTCCCCTCCTTGGGAAGTTTTCTGCCCTCACTTCTTTTTTTTTCCCATTAAGTTTATTGGTACATTTTAGGTATAAAATACAGTTACATTCATCATTGGGATCTTGTACCATTGCATGAGTATCTTGGTTCTTATTTTTTTCCCCTTCCCTTGCCCTCCCTTCACCCCCTCCACCCTTCCCTATTTACAGATACTTTGTTTCATTTTTTCCTTTTCTCATATTTTTTCTTTTCCCTTCTTTCCTTTCCCCTACCCCTCCCAATTACCCTGCTCCTTTAGACCTTTTCTTCCTGTTACAAAATATCAATTATACATTTTTAAATTACAATATCAAGATCTAGGAGACATTACCACAGATTTTACAGAATTTAAAAGGATATGGAAAGCATATTACAAAAATCTGTTTTGAAATAAATTTGACAACTTCTAAGAAGTACCTTGGAAGACAAATTAATGAAACTAACTCTGGAGGAAATATAAAATTTAAATAGCACCTATTAAAGAAAGTATACTCCTAGCTTGAAAACCTACCTATATGACAACAGCAGGCTCATAAACATTTTAACTGATAAATTATATCAAACAATTAAAGCAGAAAAAAGAAGGAACACTTCTCCCCTCACTTTAGGAACTCAACATTGTGCTAATCCTAAAACTGGATAAAGATAATAGAAGAAAAAAGTATGAACATAGATAGAAATTTGTTTAACAACACAAACTATTAGAAGTCAGATCTGGCAAGATGTAGAAAGTGGTTTTGTTATAGGGATGGCAGTGTTGGTTCAGCATTGGAAGATCCACCCCCAAAAGTCATCATTTTAACAGAGGAAAGGAAAAAGCCATATGATCCTTTCACTAGTTGGAGCAAAAGTATTGGACTAAATTCTACAGCTGTTCATGGTAAAAGCTGTCAGGATATAGCTTAGAACAGAACCTTCTCAACAGATTAAAGACATGTACTCCATACTTCCAGCGAGAATGCCTTATATGAATGGAGAAGATACAATGCTTTCTCCTTAAGGTGGGGAACAAGGCTGCCCTCACTTCTGTGAACAGTTTTTTAAAGTTGTCTGCACTCTCTCCTGTTTATTCATTGATGTTATTCTTCTTTGCATCATCTACCAGCTGCTGGGTTGATTTCTCTTGGTCCTTTTCTATTTTAAAGCAATTTTTCTTTTCCTGGTCACTAATTGCAATCTTATCTTCTATATCTGAAATTCTGTCCTCACATTGGCTCATTCTGCTGTGTAAACTTTCAATGGAGGTTTTCATCTCCTGGAAATCTGTTTGCATCTGTTTTATGGATTCCATTTGTTTCCTATGTTGGGATTCCATCATGTTCCTGAGTTCCTCTATCTTTTTTTATCTGTGTCCTCTCTAGATTTATTAGTCATGTCTTGCACTATGGACACAGTCTCTGCTGTAATCTGAGTAATTATTTCTGATTTCATTTTTTCCAGATCCTCTTTTGTTGCCAGTTCAGGGAGTCCAGGTGGTTGAGTATCAGATTGTTCCATCTCGTTTCCCTTTGGGGTTGCTTTAGGTGATCTGAAAGTCTGGTTTTGAGACTTGTTTAAGTGTCTTTTCATTTCAAAGGTGATGTGTGTGTGTGTGTGTGTGTGTGTGTGTGTGTGTGTGTATGTGTGCTGTTGCCCTTGAGGCTCACCTTCTGGGTCCTGGGCGCAGCTCTGCTTCTTGGTATGGCAGCCTGGAAGGTTCACTTCCTCTGCACTGGGGGCAACTGAACTCCTCAGCACTGGGGGCAGTTGTACAGCGGCCCAGAAGGTTCAACTCTTCTGCGCTGGGGGCAGCTCTGCTCCTTGGTACTGGGGGCAGTGGTATGGAGGCCCAGAAGGTTCACCTCCTCTGTGCTGGGTAAAAGTTAATCTTTAAGAGATATGTTTATGTCTTCATCTTATTTGCCAATTATTACACAGAAAAAAATGTGAAAACAATATAATAAAATTAATAAGTTTAGTTTCATTGCTAAAAACTTTTTATTAAGTTACTTATAAGAACTTAATAAATTCAATGAATTTTCTACAAATGCATTTGGCACTGAATTTTCTACAAGATAATTTTAAATGCCTGCCACTTGTGCCATATATCTATCTGTGTATCTATCTATCTTTTCAAATATACCATTTGTCCATAGCACTGTATTAACTCTCAAGGGAGTTTCATAATTTCAAATACCCTCAGTTTCTTCCCTTCTAGAATCATGTAAGCCATTGAATGACCCTCATTGAATTCATTTAGGGACTAAAAATTTCATTAACCTCTTGTAGCCATTGGGTGAAATTAGGAAGGTAAGTCAAATCCCAGCTTCCCTAGACAAAACAGCAAAATTGTGAATTCTCTGTGTCCTTTGCTTTATTAAATGATGCTGCTATTCTAATGATTTTACCTAAAGATAAATGCTTAAAATTCAATTTTCATCCTGGCACTATTTTCATATTTTCACGCAAATATTTCTTACAGTACATTATAGCTTTATGTTATAACTATATCCTGCCTAGACTTTAATCTATCAAAAACAATAATAGTGCTTTTATTGATCATTTCACCTACAACACCTAGCACAGACTTCCATATTATTTGATGTGCAATGAATTTTGTATGTCTTGTTAGTGTTGCATTTTTTGTACTTGGATGTACCCTTTTATGTATCTGAAACCAGCTCCTAAAACTCAGATATTCTAAAAAAAAAATGAAATAAAAACTAAAATCTTTAAAATGTTGCCAAAAATATCAGATATTCTACTCTGGTCATTCTATAATAAACATTCATCAAGAAAAAGGGGGGAAATGTTTTATTAATGCATTTGGACAATAGTAATCGGCATGAACTTTGCAAGAAGAAAAGCCAGAAAAAAATGGATGAGTCAAAATAATCCTCATTCCTAGCATGCACATGTGTATAGTTTTCAAACTTCTGCTTCATCATTATTTATTAATTATTCCCCATGAAAGGCTGGGCAAAGCTTTCTCTTTCCTCTTCTTTGATATTGTGTGACTAATTGCTTTAGTTCCCATTTACCCCTCGAAGCTTAGCCTCATAACTGAATATTTTCACATTGGAGGGAAAAAACTCGTTCATTCCGAGTTTATTTGAAAATCAGCATTATTATTTTTACTACTAATAGATGGTGATTTTCTGTAATTTAAGTTCACTCATACATATGCAATATTTAATTTACAACTTATAGGTATTGCATTCTGCCACCCAGGGTTTCACTAGTAGAAGTCACCTGTCTTTGATTTTTTCGCTATGGCAAATTAGTCTCCTTCTGAAATGTTTTGACCTTACTTTCTTCCTCAGTCCCATCAGGGATGACCTGGGTTCATGTTGTTGTGCCAAACATTGAGGCACTAATTCCTAACACATGAACACTGTCAACCCCTGGCTGAAATGGATGAAATAAGATAATGAGCATCCATATAACCTCATTTATATCATTACTCTCTTTTCTCCCCAAGTCACTAACATATTATGGCCACCTCAAAATAAAGTAAATGAATTATGCTTCTGAAACAGTCCATTTATTAACTGATGTATTCAAGCAGAAAATTATTAAGGATATATGCAGTGCTGAGCCACTATAAAGTCCTACTGGCCCAAGACAGAATAAGCAAGTGAACAGATTAAAAACCAATTTACCTGGGTCGGGGATTTCACTCAGTGGTTTCACCACCTGCTGTGCAAGCGGAAGGACCCAAGTTCAATCCCCGGTACCAATAAAAAGAAAAACCAATTTACCAACCACACACTAAAGAGAGTACATAAGACACTGGGGAAACAGAGTTCAGTAAGGTGTCGTTCTTCCTTCAAGCAACTTCTAGTCTAGAAGAGAAGCCTCCTGAGCAAGTCACTGTATAATAATCACTAATTACTATTAAAATACAAAGGTATTATGGGAATCTAGAGAAGGACATCTAAAGTGATCAGCTGACCAGTAGATTTTGTCTAGAGGAAATTAATGTTTATTCATTTTTTGTTAATTTTATGCAAGTACAATGTTTTATATATTAGTATATGTGTGTCTCTAATATATTTTGATTTTTCATATTTTATATAAAATTCTACAACATATCTTGAAATTGATTGATATTCTGTGTAACTCATTTATTTATTTATTTGTTTATTTATTTACTAATTTATTTTATGTCCCTGGAAATTGAACCTAGAGCCTCCCACATGCTAGATAAATATTCTGTCACTGAGCTGCACCCCTAGCCTCTACTTCACATTTGTTTTAACTCATATATATGAGTATTTGAGACTTTCTTTAAAAAGACCCTTTGTATTTTTGAGATTATTGCTTTGGTGTAACAGAGATTTTGTTTTAATTTAGTCAGTCAATCTTTTATGGCTCATGATTTTTGTGCTTATTTACAAAATTCTTTCCAACTCTTAAGTTCATAAGGATGCCATCCTTTTTGTTTGTCTAATTATAGTTACCTTTTCATGTTTCTCTCTCGCTCTCTGTCTCTCTCCCTCTCTCTCTCTCTCTCTCTCTCTCTCTCTCTCTCTCTACTCTTTCTCTCTCCCTCTCTCTCTCCCTCACTCCTCCCAATCTACATTGTCCTCTATCTGGCCCCTTGGCCCCAGTCCCTGAAAAACAAACATGGGGAGATCTAATCTCTGACCCAGAGATTTCTATGCTTTAATTCCTGGTCAGAGGCAGTGACCTCCCATCCTCAATGCCCCCATATTTTTCACCAAGGTATACACCTCTAGCCAAAAGCAGAGCATAGCCCTGGTGCTCCTCAGCCTCCCCTCTCTGGCTGACTAGGAGACCTGTTGTGGCTCTGCTGTGGGGCAGAGAGCCCTCAGTGCTTCCAGTTCTGTCTGTTCTGCCTCCACTGTTCTGCTCCACCCAGCAGCCAGATCTCTAGATTCAGTCCATCCCTTGCTTTGTGCTTCTTTACTATTTGGCCCTGTCCATCTGTCTGTCTGTCTCTAAATCTTGCTTCTGAGACTTGGTATTTCCTTTTTCTTTCTCTTTTTTATATATTCACTGAGTTTGGAGAAATAGCCCCTTGAGGCATGAACTTCTAGTACTCTTTTGGCCCAAACCCTAACTCTTTCTCTATACAGAAAATTATAAGAAAGAGTAGGAATTAGCTAGATGGGGAAAGCTGTTAAGAGAAATGACACATGAGAGAAAGAGTTTGTGTGAATGCACAGAGATGGGAAAAGAAAGAGCAGAACTGGAAGCACTTTTTTATGACAGTAACCAGAAGGGTAAAAAGGGTTACTGTCATAATAAAAACCACTCTGAGGATGATGAAACATGATGCCATTCATCATGAGAAAGCTCTTTGTGCCTCCCAAAGAACTGACCACCAAAGAAGAGAAATAAGAGAAAAAGAAAATAGAATTACTCTCTACAAGACACCCCAGACTTCAAATGCATTCATATCAATTCAGTGAGACAAAGGGTGCTGATGTCATTATGTCCATTGTCAAAACAAGAAAACCGAGACTTAAGAAGTTTAAGGGGTAGACTAGAACCAAAACCCTCTTTTGCTCATTCTCTTGTGACTTATTCAGAGTGTACACACACACACACACAGCAAACAGACTATTAACCATGGGTGTATTTCAGCCAAAACAATAAAATCAGAAACAGCTGGAATAGAGATAAATTTCTTTGGCACTCCTTGATCTCACTTTTATCTCTTCCACTCATCTCTTATTCTAGGTTCTGAACTCAAAATCATATTCACTTACTCTATGATACAAAAGACTGAAAAGATTCAGTGTTCTACCTACTCTCCCAAAATTGGCATTTCAAAAAATAGGACAAAGGAAATAAATTCCATTTGTACAAGTTCTAAATAATAGTAGCCTGTCAGGAGCCATTCTGCACAATTTTGAGGAAAAATCATTTCACAATTAAATTATGATTAGGCCTAGTCTTCTTGTCTACAGGCCAACTATGACGTGCCAAAACATAACTCCATTTTTGCCTCTGGCACAGCTGAGACCTCAAAAGTCCCATGAAGCTGTGACACTCAAGGGCAAGATTATATCAGCTGAAGACATCCTGGTTCCTTGAGAATGGAATAGTAAGAGAAAGGTTTTACTTGGGGAGGGACAAATTCCTTATCAGTTTAACTCATCCCACCTGCTGTTATAAGAACATCTTTGCTCATCTTACCATCCTAATCAACATAAGCTCCTCATTGACCTAAGATCCTTATCAGCATAAGATCCTTCTCAAATTAGGATTATCACCACCCTCCGAGACATCTGATACTCACTCTGATTATAAAATCCTCATTGTCCTAGAAGTACCACCACCCTTTGAGTCATATTTTACTCCCTATGAACCCAGTAAATAGTGATAAGCTCAGGGTGCCTTCATCTTTGCTTCCCAGAGCAGCATTGATCAGGCCCACAACCCAGCTTCTTTTCTAAGTCTCATGACCTGTCTTTATTCTTTAATTCACCTTGTGTTGTCATGGCTCACAGGAGACCATGTCCCACTGCAGGATTTCTGGTCACATCCCCTCTCCCTGTTCCCTACAGTAGCCTGCAAAGGGTATATTTCTAATCAAAGGCTCCTTACCAGTGTTCCCTAAATCATATGACTCAGCATCTTTGTGTTCTTACGTATGGACCAATCTACCTTAACAATAGTGAAGATTTCAATTCACTTAATTCAACTATAAGAGTTTCAAATTAGAAGTCAATATTTCTATTGACAAAAACTACAACCTAGAGGACAGGCAAAGCCAGCCGGAATTTATAAATGGCCCAGGTTTGAACAGTTTTGAAGACTGAAATTTTGTGAACTTGTAAAACAGGAGCTGGGAATGTAATGATGAATAAAACAATTGTTTCCTGCTATAAAGACTAGTGAGAAAGATAAAACCGAATAAGCAAGTGACCAGTAAGCGTGATGAGTGTTCTGGTTAAAGGAGTACAGGGTGCTGCTGGAAAAAGCAGAGACACTCAGCAGGAGCCAGAAAGAGTATGGACTTGAAAAGTGTATAGAAATTAAGTGAAAGACCTGTTTGAAATGTGGTTTCAGCAAGGCCTCAATTTCCTTCCTATAGCCCTTGTAATTTGGACAGTTGCTACTTTCACATTCTCATACGTTATTGCAATAACACTCCACCATGTTGACCCTGCTTTGCCTTATATCAGTGACACTGGAACGATAGCTCCAGAAAAGTCCTTGTTTGGGGCAATGCTAAATATCACTGCATGTTTATGCCTTGCTACCATTTATGTTCATTATAAGCAAGTTCATGCCCTGAATCCTGAAGAGAACCTTATCATCAAATTAAACAAGGCTGGCTTTGTACTTGGAATATTGAGCTGTTTAGGAGCTTCTCTTGTGGCAAATTTCCAGAAAACAGCCCTTTTTGTTGTATATGTCAGTGGAAGTGTGCCCATTTTTGGTATGAGCTCATTTTATATGCTTGTTCAGACCATCCTTTCCTACCTAATGCAGCCCAAAACTCACGGTAAAAAAATGTTCTGGATCAAACTGCTATTGTTTATCTGGTGTGGAGTAAGTGTATTTCGCATGTTAACTTGCTCATCAGTTTTGTACAGTGGTGACTTTGGCACAGATATAGTACAAAAACTTCACTGGAACCCTGAGGAGAAAGGTTATGTGCTTCATATGGTCACTACTGCAGCAGAATGGTCTATGTCGTTTTCCTTCTTTGGTTTATTCTTGACTTACATTCGTGATTTTCAGAAAATTTCTTTACGTGTGGAAGCCAATTTACATGGAATAAGCCTTCTGTGACACTGCTCCTTGCCCTCTTATCAATGAACGAACACAACTACTTTCCAGAGAATTTTAATGAAAGGATAAAAGGTTCCTTTGATGTTTATGATTCTTAGGGAAAGGGGAAAAGTTCACAAACACTGCTTATTACACTCTGAAATTTTCCACCAGTTAATCAAGGCTGTGACACTGATGCATATTGATAATCAGGAAACATAAAGCCACTTGATAGTTATTTTAAAGGATATCATTTAAAAATATTTATGCCTATACTTTTTATCCTAGAAAATAAAACCAAAGGACTACACATTGTAATTTTTTTCTACTTTAAGAGAAACAATCTGAAGTGTACCAAGCAGTCTGTATATCCCACCCTTTCACAATTTATAAGTCATTGTTAAAGCATGTTTTCATAGGAATGCTTTCATAAAAGATAGTTTCTATTACCCCCCCAAGAAAACTACAACCTAGAGTTTTATATGTAGCTCTGTAAATAGTTATCCATTAATTCAACAAATATAGTCTTTGACTTACAGTGGTTCACCATATGATTTTTAAACTCTATGATCCATACAAACAATCTGATCTTCATTTTCTGTATAGTACTCAACCACTTTATTATAAAATAGAGTTTTTATTAAATTATTTTGCCAAAATGTATGCTAATGTTCATTTTCTGAGCACGTTAAGGTAAGCTAGGCTAAGCTGTAATGTTTAGTAAGATAAGAGCAGTAAATGTATTCTTTTACTTAATATTTTCTACTTACAATAGGTTTTTTGGGACATAACCCCATTGTAAGTTCAAGAACATTTGTATTCAAATTTAAATAGATTAATAGCCTTGTTGCTTTGCTTCCTTCAGTTCACCATGAACTGTTGCCTCTCTGCCATGTGCCATCCTACCTTGGAGCCAGCCAACTATGGACTGAAACCTCTATTAACTAATTTCCACATTGATGAATCAAGAGTGGAAATTTTGAAAAGATGCAAGCAGAAAAAAGAAATTAAACCAGCTCACAAAGCTCAGCCTCCAGCAGAGAGGGAGCAAATGCTGACTGAAGAGCAAGGATGTGCTTGACCACACCCATAGACAGAAGAGCTTCCAGAGCTACTATTTGCCCATGGTGACACAGGAAGAAATAGAAGAGCCAGTGTCTGAAGTCTGTGCCCAGAACTTTCCATTCTGCTCCTGCAGACCTTTCAAACATTGTGGAGGCCACAGAGAAATCTAGGGACAGCTCCTCTGTTCTCTTCCAAGTCTTAAAAATTCTGTGCAGGGCCCTCAGGTAGCTAAAACATGATCTGGAACTAACTCCTGAGGCCAGCAGGTCCATTTAGCATTTCCCTTCATTGAGTCTTTTCTCCAAGTACATGAAATAGATGGGCCACATTCCTATTATGTGGACACATTGCCTGGTGTCAAGGATTGTGCCTGCTCCTCTCTCTGGTCATTTTCCTTCTCACCTGAGCAAAGAAGGGCATGCATGCAGGGAATCCCACTGTTACTTCACCAGAAAACTGCTAACTGCTCTGACGCGGTGTGTACACTGAAGGGCTCCTCAGGAGGAGCCAGCCATGAAGACAGCCTCTTTGAGAGGAAGCTGAGTCTACATGAAGCCATTTAAAGACTCTGCGAACAGAATCAATATGGTTAAAATGTCCACATTAGCCAAAACAGTCTATGGCTTTAATTCAGTCTCTATCAAAATTTCAATGGCATTTCTCACAGAAATAAAAAGGAATCCTAAAATTCATATGGAACTATATAAAAGATTTGGAATAATGAAAGCAATTTTGAGTAAGAGCAACAACGATGGAGGCATTATACTACCTGATTTTAAATTATATTACCAACCTAATCAAAATAGTGTGGTATTAGCATAATAACAGGCAAGAGAACAGAATAGAAAGTTCAGAAAAAATTCACATGTATACAGTCAACTACTATTTGACAAAGATGTGAAGAATAGAAGAATACACACTGGGGAAAGGATAGTCTCTCTGCTTTTTTTTTTTTTTGGTACCAGGAATTGAACTCAAGACCTTGCGCTTGCAAGGCAGGCACAGTACCACTGAGCTAAATCCCTGGCCCAAGATAGTCTCTTCAATAAATGAGAAAACTGGATACCCATGTGTAAAAAAAAATGAATTGAATCCTTATATCATATACAAAAATCAACTGAGAATAGATTAAAAATTTAAATGTAAGACCTGGAACCATCTGATTCCTAGAAGAAAACGTGGGAAAGCTCCATTGCATTGGTTTCAGTAATGATTTTTTTAGATATGACAAAAGCAAATATGAAATAAACAAGATGATATTAAACTAAAAAGTATCTGCACAAAAAGGAAAATACAAAATGAAATACAACTGATAGAATGAGAGAGAATATTTGCATCCATATACCTGGATAAAGGGATAATACCTAAAATATATAAGGAACTTATGTAACCCAGGAAAAAGCAAGTAACTCAATATAAAAAGACTTAAATAGATATATTTTCCAAAGAAAGACATATAAATGGCCAACAGGTGTACATGCAAAAGTACTTACCATCACTCATCATCAAGACAATGCAAATCTAAACCACCTCACACATGTTAGAATCATGGTTACCAGTCATGTGTGGTGGCACACACCTTGTAATCCCAGGACTTAGAAGCCTGAGGCAGGAGCATCACCACAAGTTCAAGGCCAGCCTGAATTACATAGCAAGACCCTGTCTCAAAAAAACAAACAAAAAAAGAATCATAGTTACTAAAGATAAATGTTGAGGAGGAAACAGAAAGGGAACCTTGTTCATTGTTGGCAGGAATGCAAATTAGTACAGTATTGAAATTTCTCAAATTAAAAATAGAACCACCATATGATCCAGAAATCCTACTTGTGGTTATTCATCTAAATGAAATCAAATCACTGTCTTGAAGATATCTGCACACTCATGATCATTACAGTATTATCTACAATGGCCAGAATATAGAACAACAACCTAAGTGTCCATCGATAGATGAATAAAGAAAATGTTGTGTACAGTATAGACAATGGAATATTATTCATCCTTTAAAACAGAAGGAAATCCTGACATTTGCAGCAACATGGATAAGCATGGAAGGCATTATCCTGTGTGAAATTATCCTGTGTGAAATAAGCCAGGCACAGAAAGAGAAATACTACATAATTTCACTACATAAGAGAAATAGAGTAGAAATGTTGTTACTGGCTGGGTGTTTGGGAAAGAAGAAGATATTGGTTAAAGTTTGCAAACTATAAACTTGCAGTTACAAGATGAATAAATTCTGGAGACTTAATGTACAGTATGTGACATTACACTTGAAATTTGATAAGAGTAGATCTTAAGTATTCTCACCATGAAAAAATAACTATGAGGTAATAGATGTATTCATTTTAAAAATAAATAGATTAATGATTATTACAATACTAAAATATTTAGGGCTGATGCATGAGTAGGAAATGTAATCCGTGAAATTCAGTCACACTATGACTTGCTAAAAAACTGTAAAAAGAAGACTAAGACCAGTTATTTTAGGTGAAATAATGTAAACTTGACCTAACTTTGCTGAATTTGTGCATTGTTGTTCTTTCTATCACCTGTTATCAACTCAAGTAGTATTTGAATTATTACAAAGGAGAGCTCTAATAACCCATTTCCCTATATTTTTACTATCCATCCTTAAAAATTGCTTTCTATAGTTCTTTCATGTTTGGACAAGGAGAGAGGGATGTTCTTCAAAATCTCAGTAAGATATTCCCATCTTTTATTATTCCTCTGAATTATTAAATAATAACAAATACTGATTCCCATTCCCTTCTATGAATATAGAAAAATCCAATTCCTAAAGGTAGATCTTAAAGCAAAGCTTTGATCACTGGTGCTGTATCCCTGTCATGTTAATGAATAAAACCAAAGTTTAGCAAATGTGTGCTCATGATATGAACCATACGTTGCTACAAATTTAGAAGAGCATACTTCAGACTTTGAAAATGTTTCACCTAAAATTCTTGAGAAAGGTAAAGTATAAACAGTGGTGAACTCTGTGCTCCACTCCCCCAGGTTTTCAGAGTGTGGGACATACAGACTCTTTCCCTGTTACAAGTATTCCACGACACCCAGGGAGGGCCAGGAGACATGCAGATTTATTCTATGGTATATGATACCAACCACGGCATGCTTATTACAGGTACGTGCACACAAATAATGGTAAACCAAACTCATGTCTTGGTTTTTAACCTTTTTTAAATTAGCACTTAAGCATGTTCAGGGAGGGGGGCAGGAAGGAGTCATTGCAAACCATGATTCAGCACCCCAGTAGGTCTTCCTTTCAATTCCATGCGTTCTTATCACTCTGTGGCCAGATGGATGAAACAATGAAACATGTAAACGCACTTTTCTGGAAATAACAGGTCAGTTCTCTATGTTCTTGAACTTAGGAATATACAGCTCAAGAATGCACAGTAAAGGTGAATCTAGATGCTATGTCTAGGACAAATCAGCTCTTACTCCCCTCTCTGAATGTGATCCTATCTTAGGTGACGGCCCCAGCATAAGCCCCTTTTCTGCAGCAAGGCAATCAGCCCCATGCATTCTGCTCATGAGTCTGTTATAAGAATACAGACCCTCTCAATTGCTTTTACTTCTGTCTAGACAAAGAGCAAGGGAGAGAGAGGATAAAACTCAAGATGACAGATCTCCAGTGCTGATGCCAACAGATTTTCTTTTTTTTTTTTTTCTGTTGGGTATTTGCCTTGAACATTCTTCACATGCTTACCCTTAAGCTTTAGAAGAAAAATGAATGATATTAATAGTAGTTCCTCTTCTGTAACACTCAGCCAAAATTGCATTTCCTATGCATATTCCCACTGACCACCTGCTCTGAGTTACCGTGGGATTAATTAAGGAAGGGAAACACTTGGTGCTATCTCTGGTGGAGAATAGAATTATTTTTAGCTTTTGTGTTGGTACTTTTTCCTGGATTAAGAGGGAGCTAGCATTTTGTGCTTGAGTTGTAACCACCGAGCCTCCTCTACAAGACCTTCTCTAAAAAGAATATATGAATGACTACAAGAAAACCTTTTTCCTCTTAGTGCCTCAGCTAGCATGTTTGACTACTTGGTTCAACATTTCTATCCCATTTAACATATCCCAAAGTAACTAAGGACTCAAATATCAAGACAAAAGAAGAAAACAGAAAAAAGGAATAATATTCCCAATTGTATATAATTTTTTTTTGGTGCCAGGGATCGAACTCAGGACCTTTTGCTTGCGAGGCAGGTGGCAGAACCACTGAGCTAAATCCCCAGCCCCCACTTGTCTATAATTCTGGGAATATTTCTGTCTGCAAAACTATAGAGCTCTGAGTATTGCTTACCCATTGAAATTACATACACTGACTATAACCATCAACTTGATATTAGAATTCCATGAAGTTTATTAATTCATGATTTGATTCAAATGAAGCACCTTTATATAATATTCTTCTAAACCATACCAACAGCAGCACCACATGCTAGAAATGCTTTGCAGAAAATGCTGTTATTGTGACTGTTAAATTTACTACTTTTATTTAGACAACAATCATTTGTAATTTTTTACTTTTTACTTTTCATTTTATCACCTAACCACCTTATGAGGCAGCAATTATTAATTTTATAAATTTTTTAATTTTATTAATTTAAAAATTTTATAAATGGAAAAACTGGATCTCAAACTAGTAGAAGATAGAAATATTGAGCTGGGATTCAATCTCAGAGCTTCTGACACCTGATCCACATTTATTCTCTATGCCACATCATTCCCACACCTGCCAAAAAAGAAAAGAGAAAATTGTCACTTACCCATAAGCATACCTAGCTCTGTTTATGTCCATTCTGAATAGTTAGTTGCTGTCAGCATAATGTTAAACATCTATCAAGAATCTCCCAAGTGTGGTTTGTTTATTTGAGTACCATATGCCTCTCACAATTCCATACTGAGATATCTGAATTGAGAAATATTACCAGAAGAACCATCTCAGTCCTTCTTTACACATAAACAGATTTTATCATAAAATTTAAACACCTTAGGAAAGTGTTTAGCAACTCCTGCTAGAAGTTTCAAAGTTAAAATTTCTTTGAAGAGATTTGAGAAACCCAATGCATAGTTGGCTGCTGGTAACTTGATCTCCACAACAATAAAAATAGGGAAGATCTGTTATTTTTATTTGAACTACCAGAATACTTGGAGGTTATTATCAGTACTTCTAGACATGACACTAAAATAGAACACATAATCAGTTGATTTTGGAAATTAATACTTGTAGTTTATACTACAACTGTAAAACAAAACCAAATGCCCTTAGAAAAAAATGCAAGAATGCCTGATCTCCAGCTCACTGACTACATCTGTCATGTGGGGATTTGGAAATTAATTTTACTTAATTTTGATGTTGCAGTGATTGGCTTACAATCATTCTCATTCATTATATTTAATAAAATCATAATCACATAGTACTTTATAATTTGTTGGTTGAAAAATGCTCTCTAACAATAAATTTCAGTCACCAAATAGAAGCTCCCCACGAGCAGAAAGCTGACCATAACCGTCATTGCTATGAACCAGATGGAGAGGCATAAGGGAGCACAATAAAGAAGGGGAAAAGTAGACCCTAAAATGTAGGATGTTGGGATCACTAAAATAATGAAGTCCAAAATGAATGTTTCTTCTTTGGCTAAATCACATTTGCTTTATTTGTCCAAACCGTTTTAGAGTAAGTGAATGTATGGTCGCCTCATTAAATTTTCTAGCCGTTGATATTATGAGGCAGGCAGCAGAACCACTGAGCTAAATCCCTGGCCCATTTTTTTTTTTTTTTGTACCAGGGAATCAAACGGGACCTTGCACTTGCGAGGCATTGATATTACTAATTTTATTGATTGGCTGTTTCTAAACCCAACTGGTTGGGTAAAATCTTTTGTGATTCTCAACTTCTAGTATTGCGAATTTATTGGATTCTTATTTCTGTTCCAGGATCAAGTTTTATAGACATGTATCCTCTTACAAGGATGATACAAGATACAAAACAGGTTCCTCACACTCATGAACAAGAAATCAATGTCATGCTTTACAACAAGTATTTTCACCAAGTACTCACTATCTGCTCTGAATCCATAATTAAGGTAAGTACATATTGGCTCTATAGACAGAAAAAGGCAGAGGAAATAGGATTTTCTCTTCTTTCAGGTAAATCATTGTATGATTAAGTAAATGTAGTGGGACATGTGATGAGACTTTATATTGGAGCTCTTTTTAAGTTTTCGTGAATATATGAAAAAAAAATTTAAACTAGCTCAGACTGCTTGCTGCCAAGGAACACACTTGAATGAATAAATAAATCTAGTTGTTACTATCAAAATAGAACTTTTAAAGGAAATAGATCAAAGAGAGAATTAAACTGTATGTTTTAACTATATATATACATATATATGTGTATATATATATACATATATATATATGTATATATATACATATATATATATACATATATATATATATATAGAGAGAGAGAGAGAGAGAGAGAGAGAGAGGGAGAAAGTAGGAAAAACTTATTGAGAGAAAGAAAGCTTCTAAGAGAGACAGAAGGGGGACCAGAAAGTGGGTTGCCCCACCACATCTTTTAATTGGTATTTATTAATTGATTTTATCTCTCATTCCAAAAGGAGCCAAAGGTACTTTACCCTTAGTACTCTAAGTTATTCCTTCATTGCTGTCATGTCCCCTTACTTGCTAACATCTTACCAACTCTGCACAGCCACTTAGCAGCCTTCTTTTATTTGCTAAGGGTCAACATCATGACTGACAAGTGTGATATTGTCCCTTAATCAAACCAGATGAGTCCAGAAGCTCCACAAACCTATCTGACGCTACACAGAGCCCCTAGAGTCTCCCCAGGGTCACAGTGAAGGTGTGGATGTCCCACGCCATGCTCACTCTTCACAAAAACTGACAGTGTAAGTTAGTAATCAAGACTGATTAAATGATGCTAATATTCCCTCAATCCCAAACACTCCTTCAAAACTAACCCCAACTTTCTCTGATATCTATTTGGACCAAAAACTTTATATAGAAAAAAAACTTTCCTTATGGAAATTTAGACCCAGATGTTTGTAAAATTTCTTTCTTCCTTTTCTTTTCTTTTCTTTTCTTTTGTCTTTCTTTCTGTATAATAAATTCTAATTCATTCACCTTAAGATTCTTCTTGGCTCTAACATTTTATCAGGCTTTCTTTTTTGGTACTGGGAATCAAACTTAAGACCTTGCGCTTTCCAGGCAGGTGTGGTGCCACTGAGCTAAATCCCCAGCCCCAAGCTTTTCTTATTTCTTCTAACCATGATAGTTTGGAGGACAGTATATTGTGTCAACAGTTTATATTTTTATCTTTTTATTTTAACAACTAGGTGTAGTATTCTTAGAGTACTTTTCTAGTTCAAATATATTCAGATGTCTTAATTGTAGGGAAAACCATATGTATTTTATTTTTAACTGAGCTATAATTAGAGGGTATAGGTTAAGAAAGAAGGGAAAGAATCTATGGGTGTTTACTAAAATGCCTATAGGTGCAGAACATGTGCCTACAACATTAAGTCTAAGATCTCATTTAATTCTTATGAAAGTTCCCAGTGAATACATAATGGTTTAGATTTTAAAGATGAGGAAACTAGGGCTTAGAGACACCAAGCAACTTGTCCTCTGTATTAGTCAGTATTCTGTGGCTGGGACATAGTACCACACACCCACAATTTAGGGAGGAAAGGCTTAATTTGGCTCACAGTTTCTGGGGATTGAGTCCATGGTCAGCTGTCTCCAAGGCAGAAACATTATGACAAAGGGCATGATAGAGCAAAGCTGCTTAGTCCATAGTGGCCAGGAAGCAGAGCAATGGAACAGCACCAGACTAAGGTCCAGACATAGACCCCAAGACCATACCTTCATGACCCACCCACTTATACCCAGAAGTGTGCTTCACCAGTCCTTGGGGTAGATTCCCGAAGCCACTCAAGATGACACTCCACCTTAACTACTACCTCCCACCCTGTAGTTAGTAAGTAGAAGAACTAGAATATAGGCTCAAATTTGCCTGTCATGAATACTCATGACTTTTATGCTCCATTCCTCTAGCCCTGTCACTACTATTCTCAGGGGCCAGGATACTTGGCTATGCTAATTGTGTCCATCATTATAACCACTGACATCATCTGGTAGTGATGGCTGGATGTGTTTGCATCAGAAGTTCATCCTTTTATTTCTAAAAGGAGACATATGCATCCATAGAGAACATTCCTCCAGAAACCTTTGAAATTCTCTCTCAATGTTTGACCTTCTGTGTTCATCTACTAGAGATTTAATCTGGCCAAAACCTTTTGAGTTCAATTACTTATCATTTATATCTGGTCATGCCTAAAGAGAAAGTAAGTAGACAAAACAATTAAAGTCTATCCTGCTTTCATGCAATACTTACCTTTAAGTTGAAGCTATCTTCCCTGTGCAGAGGAAGTGAAAGGAGTTTATCTGGGTGAGTTTCAGTATCTGATCAGATGGACAGATTATACTTCAGACCTGACCCATCCCCACAGTGACCTACATTCCTCTTTCTCCCTTAAGGACTTTTTCTATACCCAGGGAAACACAGAAGTTAAGAACCTGGGCTCCAGGGACAAGTTAACTTCATTCAAATCCCGGAAGTAACATTTCCCAGCCAATGTCCCTGCGTTATATGGCCCCCAGGCTTGATCAGCTCCCTCTGCTACCATGCTCCCTCTTTTAGCTAAGTGGAACAGCTCTCTTTCAGTTTCCTTCGCAAAGATGCACCTTCCTGTCTCTAGCCTTGTGTATTTACTGCCTCCACCCCCAATATCTCAGTTACAATCACTTTGGTATTGCCAGTTCTGTGCTGGCCATCTAATTTACAACTGAACTTGGCAGATCCACAAAGACAAAGGTTCAACCAGCAAGTCTACAAGTCTATAGCCTCTACTGTGTATCTAAAGAAAGAGAATGATGAATCTTGACAAGTATCTGAATTATAGTCTTTCTCTCGCTCTCTTTCTCCTCTCTCCCTCCCTCTGACTCCCCTCCCCTCATATTCCTCTTCCCTTTCCCTCTCTTTCTCCTTCTAAAACCCCTATAGGCATGTGCCTCTAATATTAAAGTCCCTCCCTGACCATGTCTCTAACTACTTGGAAAACTCAGGGAGCTCTTTTCTTAGATCTATCTCACATGCCATACTGTTCACCAGAGATTCTATCCCATGACCCTTGGTTAATTTAGATGAATATCACTGGGAAATAATGCCAGTTCTGACTTTTTTCTCTGTGGCATTTTTAACTGTTATATTTCTATCTTGCTGCTAACACTTATAGTACTGTGTTAGTCATTGCTTCGCACTTAGGTACCGTATTAGTTTTTTCTCCATTAAGGTGCCAGAATACCTGAGATAATCAAATTACTAATAGGAAAGGTTTATTTTAGCTCACAGTTTTAGAGATTGGTTGATTGGCCTTATTGTTTGTGGGCCTGTAGTGAGGATGTACATCATGGAAGGAGTGTGAGATGGAGCAGCTGTTCATCTCATGGTGATCAGGAGGTAAGAGAGAGGAAGAAGAAGGGCTGGGATCCCAATCCCCTTCGAGGGCATCCCCTCATGACCTAAGCCTCCAACTCAGTTCTGTCTCTTAAAGATTCTACCACCTTCTAATAGTGCCATACCGAAGACCAGTCTTTTCACACATGGGCCTTTGGGGGACATTTAAGATCCAAACTACAGCCAGTAACAAAATGACCACTTTCCCCAGCCAAGCATTGCACAGAGTAGGGTCACCAGCTGCTTGATCCTCTACATTTGCACAAACACACTTCAGGATAGTACAGTGATTATTGGATAGCACTCCATCTCATAGCACTTTCTTTGATCAACACTCAAGGAAGAAGATTGGGAAAAGAGTACTAGTTTGGAGGCTGTTTTGAATGTGGTATGATTTTGTTGTGAATTGAAGAACATATGTATAAATTGCTTGATTTTGTTATTGCTGTTTTCTACAGGTGTGGGAACTTGAGACTGGTGTCCAAATATACCAAATCATAGACGCTCATGGCTTCAATGTTGAACTGACTTCTGCAGCTATCGATGAAAATGGAGTTCTTTTTGCCACAGGAGCATGTACTGGTTAGACTAATACAACTGCCTCAGTGTTCTGAGTGTTTGTGCTAGAATTCATTAGATTTTGGGTTGCTGGGAAAACATGAATCAGGCTGGAATATGTAAACATGCCAGAGCTAGGCTTCAGTGAAAAGTGACAGACTCTTATTTATAGGACATTGATGTCGTCATATTGATGTTAAATAATCAGTAACCTACATTGCATTTATCTAGTTACTGTAGCTCTTTGCAAGTCGTTCACATATAGCATCTCATTTAATCTTTGAGGGGAAGTATCTGTGTTGCACTGACTCATTCTATTCTAATTTTCAGTACTATCAGCTAAGAGGTAGACATCAGACTCAGTGTTTTCAGTAGTAGTGATTGAATCCAGAGCTTGCAGCATGCACAGTACCACTGAGCTAAACCTCCAGCATCTCAAATATTTTTGCACAAGCAGATTTTGAGACTAGAAAACTATTCACCCAACTTTGGTACAGAGTGCCTAGAATTCTATACTGGACTTTTTATATATGTAGCCTCCTTAGAAGCATGTGCCATATCAAAATTGATAGCATGTCAAGCTCAAGATGAGATGTTTGCTTCAGATGGCTCATGCCACAGAACTCTGCAGAGAACTACAGATCATGCCACCTCTCACCTCATCTTGTTCTGAACTCCCATGAAAGAGCTTTGTCTAGGCAGTTTGATCAATTGCATGCATTGAATATGTTTATTCTAGGCATGTGCTTACTAAATTAGTGCTTACTTGCAAGTCAATTGATGGTGTAATTGAACATACTGATATGAAAGTTTGAACCTTGAAGATACAAGGAGAAGGTTACAGCATGAGATAAAATCATGAATGCTGGGAAAATACAACTGTTCTTCACGTGACACAGTGCTTTAAAAAAGTAGTCTTGACACAAGGGCATCCTGTACACCCATGAAAATTTGTAATGACAGAAATTCTAAGCAATGAACACAATCTTAATTAGGCATAAGGATCAATCAATTCAGTACAACTGATAGTAGTATCCTTTTCACATAAAATTCATATTTTACTTCATCAGTCCTATGATCTATAATTCTTTCAAATAATGGCAGATTGTCCTTCTAATAGGTACATAAGTTAAAATGACAAAGATTCTGAGTCTACTACACTTCAGACTGTAGGGTTCTCTGACCCCCTGGGGAGCTCCACCCACACACCATGAGTAGCCTCTCTTTATCACCACCACCATGTAGGAAGAACTGAACAGTACCGCTTCCTGCTCTCTGTCAAACAAAGCAAAGTCCCAAGGCAGAAGAAAATCTGAGTCATGGGACTGTGGTCTGCATAACCCAGAAGTGAATTACAACACAATAACTTATTTTAATTATTTGTGTATGACTCTTTTCCTACAAGATAATAGAGTTCTTGAGGGCAGGAGCTGTAACTATTCACTTTATATCAGAAATTCCTGTCACAGTAAGGGTATACAGGGAGTACTTTGTGGTAGTGAACAAAAAGATGTGCAGGTGTTATTAGCATTGCTGATGGAGAACCTGGCACAGGGGAAGGAAAACAGCACAGTGACACAGTCTGAATATCCAGCAAGATTCAAGCCAAGGCATCAGAAGTGTGATAGGGGGAGGTGTCAGATTTAAAGGAGGGATGGAAAAGTGCTAGGAATAGGAGGCCCCTGGCTTCTAAACCTGAGATGACCACTATAAAAGCCCATGTGAGGAAATAATTCTCTACACAATAGTGTAGAAATAGGCATTCAACAACTGCACTGTTATCCCTTCTTGTTCCTTCATCCAGGTCTCCTAAATAAAATGAATGAAGTTAATGATACAGATACTGACTCATGGTGTTTGGGCCATTATGACAAAGTGTCATAGGTTGGCTCATGAGTATCATAAATTTATTTCTCACAATTTTGAAGGCTGGGAAGTTCAAGATCGAGACCCTAGACAATTTGGTGTCTGATGACAATCCATTTCCTGGTGCCTTCTTGCTGTGTCCTCACACGGTGAAAGGGGTGAAGGACCTCTTTAAGACCTTTTTTTTGTTGGTTGGTTTTTTTGTTTTGTTTTGTTTTTTTGGCTCTGGGGATCGAACTTGGGACCTTGCACTTGCAAGGCAGGCAGCAGAACCACTAAGCTAAATCCCCGGCACCTAGGACCTTTTTTTTAAAAGTATGCTAATTTTATTCTGCAGGGCTCCACTCTCATGACCTAATCCTACCCTTCTGACCTAAGTACTACCAAATAGTATTTCATTGAGAATTAGGTTTCGCTGGGTGTTTAGCTCAACAGGCCCAAGGTCCCGAGTTCGATCCCCAGTATAAAAAAAAGAGAGAGACAGAGAGAATTAGGTTTTCACAAATTGTGCTTCAAACATAAGAAAAAAACTTAACACTTTTTTTCTTTACCAAATAATCAATAAAACAACTCCAAGCCAGATAGTTTCTTATCTGCTAGAATTCCCTCAAGCCTTTTATTATTCAATAAGAGCTAATGTCCTAAAATATGTCAACACCTTAGGAAATGTGACAGATTATTACAATTATCTTTAACTCTTAATAATAATTATGGTATGCCAGGGATTTGGCTCAGTGGTTCTGCTGCCTGCCTCGCAAGCGCAAGGACCCAAGTTCGATCCCCAGTACAAAAAATAAATAAATAAAAAATAATAATAATTATGGTGTGATGGCTAAACTTCTTGTATATGGGGGTGTTTAGCAAACTGAAAAGCACTGGGAGAACACATGAAAAGAGCTATTTAAGAAAGAAAGCTTAGATAGGTGAGTCCAGGAGTTTCAAAGAAAACTGTCAGCTTTCTGTTACTATAATAAATACTTTAAGTAATCAACTTGTAAGAAGGAAAGATTTGTTTTGGTTCATGGTTTCAGAGTTCTCAGTCCATGGTCACTTGGCCAGTGACCTTTTTGTGCCTATGGAAAGGCATCATGACAACAAAACTGCAATAGTACAAAGCTACTCACATTATGGCAGCTGGGAAATGAAAGACAGACAAGGGCCAGGGTCCCACAACCCCCTCAAGGTCACGCCTCCAATGACCTAATTTCCTCCCACTAGATTCTATCTATCTGCCTCCTAGTAGTGCCAACTTGGATCCCAAGCCTTTAACGTGACCTTTGGAGGATATTTATCCAAACCATAGCAAAAATTGTTAACAGATTTGAAGACTGCTGGTCCTGTTTGCTTTTTATCATCAACTGGTGAAAAATTCAGACAGAAATATATTTCATTCCCAGTCTCTGGGTAGACTCACTGGTCAGTCTTAGGAAGAAATAAATATAGGATCAATTATTGGTAGAAAGTTTTCAATTGAATCACTGTTCTCTGAGCTAAAAGCCAAGGTTTCTACAAATTATTTTATTCATAGAGTCTTTTCTCTGTGTTCTAAGGAACAGTCAAAATCTGGGACTTCAGCAGTGGGCAAGAGATGAAAGTGTTGCTGGAAGGGAAAGACTGGAAAGAAGAAGAGCACTGGCTGAAGCACCTGATTTTCCTCCACGCTCAGGACAAACACCAATACTTCATCCTTGTCTTGGAATGCAATGGGACTATCAAAATGATCCAGGTTTACAATCCTATTTTTACATTTGTAGTGTAGATGTTGATCTTGGGAAAATCAAATGAATTAGTAGATAATCTTACTTAACTCTCCTCTTGCTAGCCAGCTGAATATAGTATTTACCCATCAACTTTCCTGGGTGCTCATAATTAACTTTGAAAAAAAGCAAAGGGAAGAGCTTCCCAGGCAACACACTGCCCATCAAGCCCTTGCTGCAGGATTAGTCAGAATCTTCTAACACCGGTATCAGAAATGTGAAATCTACACACACTGACACTGCCAATATTGCTTATACCCTCACTGGGGAATAATTCACTGCTCCCCAGAACTGCTCCTCAGCAGGTGCTGTTCCTTATAATCTATATTGCATTCAGAGATGCTCAATTCAGTTTTTCTGCTTATCACCAAAATTGCTTTGTTTAGTTTAAGGTTAATAATGCAATGTACTCAGGACCATTTTGGGAAGATTGAAATAGGCTAATTTATTTTTCCTGAGAATCTATCACTACCTAGGAATACTAATGCCTTCTTCAAATTTAAAAGGAAGGCTACATCTTTTATACTGGCTGAATGGATCTCACCCTGCCAGTGAGAGCTCAAGGACTCATGGCCTTTATTATTCTCTTTCTGGAAGCTAAGATTAGAAAACAAGTCTTGAAAAAAAAAGAAAACAAGTCTTGAAGAGGCTAGCAGTCATGAAGTACCAGCATTGATTAAGATGACTAATGACCTTTTAGGTGGACAAAAAGGAGTGAAAACCACCCCCTGCTTCAATATTCTCTATGTGTGTTGTCTGCACAATGCAAAAAGGCACTGTAGAACTTCCTGGTAACACACTGAACAGCACACCAAAATGTCAGTTTACCATCTTTAAATTAGTACAGTTGATCTTCAGGATGCCCTTCCCAACAATGTCTCTGGTCACAAACACTCCTTTTTTAAAGCCTATGAAATGAAGCATGGAACTATTAACACATCAAAATTATTTTGGGTTTAACTGTGGTATTTTTCACTTTGATTGTTTGGTTTCTCCATTCAAAGCCTATAGATTAAGTGTGATAAGGACAACATCTCTCTTATATATTCTTACTTTCTCATGGTAGCTGCTCATTGAGGATTGAAAATAAATAAATAAATAACCCCTTGTAAGATAGGCAATAGTAATTATAGGAGAGATATTTGGGGATTTTGAATTCCTAATTAGCATTACAGTGTTGAAAAATACTGAGCTAAATAGCCAAATGTAAATAAAAATGGAGAATGAAAAAGGTACACTGAGAACCAAAACTGCTGTTTTTGTCCGAACATTTCTCACATAAAACTAGGATTCAATTTTGGAGATTTGCAGTAGACCAGGCCAAAAAAATCAAACCCCGGGGCCTGCCTAAGACTAGGATTTTAATGTCATGTTATGCTGGTATCCAAGATTTCAGAGTGTGGTTATTGCTGAGATTCTTCCTACTCCCACAGTACCACAAACTCCAATCAAAGAATCAGCTAGAGGGCCAGGGATTTAGCTCAGTGATTTCGCCACCTGCTGCGCAAGTGCAAGGACCCGAATTTGATCCCCAGTACCAAAAAAAAAAAAATCAGCTAGAGGTAGGCTATTTACTATTGACCCATACTTTTAAATTAACATAAGTATGAGAGAGTAGAGGCTTTAGAGCAACACCTTGAGTCATGAACCTTTAAATATAGAAAGCTTTAAATTAGCTACTTGGAGGCTTCATTTTACAAATAAGGAAATTAATGCCCAAAGCCAATATATACCTTGCCCAAGCTCACACTAGAACTAAGACTAGAAACCTTCAGCCTTCATTCCTATACCATTATTCTCTCCATTCTACCATAGCTTCTTTTCAAGCTAGAAAGATTCCTGTTCTGCTAACAAAATAACCTTAAATTTTTGGCCTTTATTCCCACACAAAAATTCAAAAATCAAAAATTAACAGAATCTCTCAACTAGTTGAGAAACATAAACATAATAAAATACATGAGCATATTACAATAGCAAATAAAAATTTAGGGTGCATAAAACAAATTTAATAAAAAATATACAAGAGTTTTGTGAGCAAAAAAATTGCACATGAAATAAAAAACAATGTAACTGGGCTGGGGGTTTAGCTCAGTGGTTCCACTGCCTGCCTCGCAAGTGCAAGGTGCCGAGTTTGATCCCCAGTACCAAAAAACAAAAACAAAAAACAGTGTAACTTTAATAAATGGAAAGCTATACCATATTCATGGATACCATATTCATAGCTATCACAAATGGATGATTACTAATTCAGATTAAAATTAAATATTTGTCTTCAAAAAAAGTTAAAAGACACAGGTTGCAAGAAGACCATTAGACCTAAGGTAACTACAAAAAGTTAGGAAGCAGAGTGTCTAAAGAAATCTCAAAAATCCAAGCAGGAGGTTGGGAGAACACCAAAGGCTAATTTTCAGAAAAAAAATGGACAAAGGCCAGGTAAATAAAGCTAGATGGCTCTGGGTCACAAACACATGAAAAAAAAGTTCAACTCACTAGCAACAAGGGAAGTGTAGTTAATGTTACCATTATATTTTTAAATTAATTTCTAAATGTTTCATTTCAAACCCATCAGGTAGGCCCAAAAAAGTTTTAATCAAATATTTTTGAGTATTAGCAAGCATATAAAGAAAAGGTAACTATCCATGCCTGGTCAGAGCAGACACAGATAATCCTACCAGAAAGAGCCATTGGCAATATCTAGTAAAGTTGATGATATGCATATCTCATAATTCAATAATTGTACTTCAGTCATATACTCTAGAAACTGTTCATAAAGGCAAGCAGTGAAAAACTGAAACACAACTGTAGAAAATGGATAAATTATAAAATACTCATATCATATTATAAAGCAGTTAAAAATAAATGAGCTAATGTTCCATATAATAACATAAGACAGAGAGAAATAAGCAAGTTGAAGAAGAAACCATAGATTGATAACATTTATAAAATGGTTAATCTGAAAGCAGCATCATATACATTGCAAGAACATATATATGTGTAGAAATATTAAAACTTCATGACTAACACTATATTCAGGTTACTGTTTACTCTGAGGAGTGATAATAAAGAGGAATTATATTAGTAAGAGGGCATGGGTGTGACAGATATGCTGGACTGTCAACTTGATGGGTTTGAAAACAGCCTAGACCTATGGCATGTGTGCCACAGCAGGCTGTGTGTGTCATTGAAAGCTCTAAAAGGTTCACCATCACAGGCCTAGGGGATTAATGAGGCATGCTTCTGGATATGTCTTGGTGGGTCATGGAGGCATGGTCTTGGGTACTATATCTGGTCCCTGGCACCATTTTCCTGCTCTGCTTTCTGGCTGCCACGAAAAAAGCAGCTTTGTTCCGCCATACCCTTCTGCCATGATATATCTGCCTTGAAGCCAGACACCATGGGCTGAAACCAAAAGCCAAATAAATTCCTCCTTTAAGTCTTGTTTGTCAAGTATTTGGTCCCTGAAACCAGAAAGATGACCAATACAACAGGGCTGAAGTTTTGATAAAGCTGGATGATGGATACATCAGTATATTCTATCTTTCTCTGTCCCCTTAAAATAGCTTAAAATAAAAAATACTTAATTGAACTTTTCATGTACTCATTGAATTTCTGCTAAAGGGTAAGGAAGATGATTCTTTTCTTGTGGTGATATGGGAGCTGCCAGATGCCATGCCTTATCTGCAAGATGAGAACCACACTGTGCAGATGAAGACTTCTACTAAAGATGAGAACATGGCTATTCCTTTCCCAGATGTAGAATTAATCATTCATAGAAACTCTTCTCAACCTACTAATGTAAGTTACATTTCTTGATATTTTTAGTTTGTATTTTTGTTATGGAAAAAATGAAAGTATAGAAAATAATCTGACAAACTTACATGTACTATGGCTGAACTTCAAAAATAGTTTGTGTGTGTTCAAATTTATTCTTTATTCCTCCCACTTCAAGACCAGAAATTATAGACTTAGAATCCAACCACAAACATGTCATTTTATCACTTTCAGTAAAAATCTCTACACAATGACTCTTTCAAAAACAGCAATACCAATACCACCCACCCCCAGCACTGAGGAGCAGAGCTGCCCCCAGTGCAGAGAAGGTGAACTTTTTGGGCCACCATACCATCGCCACCAGCACTGAGGTGAGCCACACGGCAACAGCAGCACACACACACACTCTCTCACCCCCTCCGGAATGAAATGAGAAGACAAGGACTTCCAGATCACCTAAAGCAACTCCAAAGGGAAACAAGATGGAACAATCTGATATTCAACCACCTGGACTCCCTGAACTGGCAACAAAAGAGGATCTGGAAAAAATGAAATCAGAAATGATTACTCAGATAACAGCAGAGACTGTGCCCATAGTGCAAGACATGATTAATAAATCTAAAGAGGACAGAGATTAAAAAAAAAAATAGAGGACCTGAGGAACAAGATGGAATCCCAACATAGGAAACAAATGGAATCCACAAAAAACAGATGCAAACAGATTTCCAGGAGATTAAAAACTCCATTGAAAGTTTACACAGCAGAAGGAGCCAATGTGAGGGCAGAATTTCAGGTAAAGAAGATAAGATTGCAATTAGTGAGCAGAAAAAGGAAAATTGCTTTAAAATAGTAAGGGACTATGAGAAATCAATCCAGCAGCTGCTAGACGATGCAAAGAAGAATAACATAAGACTTATTGGAGTCAATGAAGAAACAGGAGAGAGTGCAGACAACATTTTAAAAAAACTGTTCACAGAAGTGATGGCAGAAAACTTCCCAAGCAGGGGAAAAGACCTTGACATACAGATAAGTGAGACATATAGGACTCCAACTAGCCTTGATCAAAAAAAAATACATAGGCAATAATAGTTAAGATTTCAGAAACCCAACAGAAGAACAAAATTTAACAAGCAGTTAGAGAAAAGAAACAAATCACATTCAAAGGAAAGTCCATTAGAATCACAGCAGACTTCTCAATGCAAACCCCCAAGGCAAGAAGAGCTTGGAGTGATGTATTTCAAGCCCTAAAGGAAAACAGCCTCCAACGCAGATTGATGTACCCTGAAAAACTGTCTTGCAAAATTGATGGAGAAATAAGATACTTTCATGACAAAGAGCACCTTAGGAACTCCATAAATACCAAACCAGCACTCCAAAAAATTTTAGACAATATCCTAGAAAAAGACAATGAGGATCACAACCCAAGGAGGCCCAGAAGAATGAATCCATTAGGCACCACAAGTAATTAAATGCAAAGAGGGAAATCCAACAAAAAGAAAAGGTCATGACAGGGCCCCGCCAGAACCCAGTCCCATGGACGCCACGCCCCACCAGACCATGCCATATGGATTCCGCACAGCATCTGAATCCACACAGCAGAGGCACCAGGGGAAACATAAAGGCCATGGTTATAAGCCCCAGAAGATATAGCAGAAGTGAACAACAGAGAGGTCCTTTCTGACACTCCTCAATGAAAAGTGAAGCCCACTGGGAAAGTGAAGAAAAACTGTTCAATAAAAGCACATTGGACCATCGCTGTTGGTAAGTTGGTGGGATCAGCACCTCCCATAGAAACCCGGACTCACATGGGGGAGAACAACTGGAACCTGCAGTAGAAACTTGCAGAGTTTAATCCTGAAGGAGATCAGGGACCTCAACTTGGACCTTGTAACCAGAAATCAGCCTGAATCTCAGTAGACTACAGCTGGATTGCTGAGACTAATCGACTTAGACCCGCCCAATGTTGCCTACCAGGACAGCAGAGACATATCTTGAGGGAGACCTTTTTTGTTTGTTTGTTTGTTTGTTTTGTTATATTTTTTTTTTCTTTTTTCTTTTCTTTTTCTTTCTCTCTATCCCTTCTGGCTCTATATTTCTCTCCCTCTTTGTTCCTGTTCCTCTCCCATTCTGAATTTTTTCTCTCTCTCTGTCCTCTTGACTGTCACTTTTATAGGAAGGCGAATACAATTTCTAGCTTCCCTATTGTTGTTAGTTTGTTCTGTACATTGTGTTCTTTCACTCTGTCTTTTCCTCCTGACTTCAACAGATTCCCGCAATTTGTGTGATCTTCCCATGATCTCTAGCCTCAACTCTAACCTTTGTCTCTCCCTCTATCTCTCTACCCTTCCCTCCCCAACCCCTGCTAAATCCTTATCCCCAAGGGTAAATTTACCATATTGAAGAGTTTACTTCCTACAAACATATTTTGGAGTAGCCCTGGATTTTGATCTAGCTCCCTCAGATAAGGGTGACAGATTAACTGCTACCACAAATTGTCATTTTGTAAGCTGTGTTTGATGCTGATTGTGTCAATTGGGCTAAGGTGTTGTGATTGATCTAATCAGTTGTCCTCCCTGGTACACAGAAAATGAGATTGCCTAAGAGTCATTAGAGACTCAAAGCCTAAAAAGTCCAGCTATACCTGGAGGATATCTCTGAGAAGCAATCACTCCAAAGGGGCTCTAAACACCACTAATAAAGATACTCAAAATAAGAAATATTGGAGTATCATCTCAGGAATTAAAGCACAAAACAGCAACAACAACAACAGAATTAAAAATGATAAGACATCTTGACAGGACACCAACACAGACTTCCACCTCACCAAAGACAAATTCTGAGGGAAATGAGGTGGAAAAATATGATAATCAACCACCTGGATACCCTGAACTGATAGCACAGGAAGTAACAAAACAGATGAATGAGGTTCTACAAAAATTCAAAGCAGAAATGATTTCCCAGATAACTAAAGAGATGGTAAGCACAATGAAAGACATGATTAGAGGCTCTAGAACAGAAACAGATGAAAAAAAAAAAATAGATGAGCTCAGACCCATGCTAGAAGCCATGAATGCCCAGCATAAGAAAGAAATGGAAACCATGATTGCCCAACATAGAAAAGAAATGAAATCCATGAAAGAGATATCCAGGATATTAAAAACTCCACTGAAAGTATTCACAGCAGATTGAGTGAATGTGAAGATAGAATATCAGATATAGAAGACAGGATTGTGGTTAGTGACCATGAAAATAGATTTCCTAAAAATAGTAAGGGACCATGAGAAGTCAATACAGCAGCTGCTAGATGATGCAAAGAAGAATAACATAAGACTGATAGGAGTCCACCAAAAAGTAGGAGAAAGTACAGTTGACATAAAAAAAAAACTGTTTGCAGAAGTAATAGTACAAAACTACCCAGACAGAGGTAGAGAATTTGACATACAGATAAATGAGGCATATAGAACTGCAACTAGCCATGATCAAAAAAAAAGTTACACCTAGACATATAATAGTCAAGATCCCAGAAACCCAACAGAAGAACAAAATCCTACAAGCAGTTAGAGAAAAGAAACAAATCACATACAAAGGAAAGACCATCAGAATCACAGCAGACTTCTCAACACAAACCCTCAAGCCAAGGAGAGCCTGGAGTGAAGTATTTCAAGCCCTAAAAGAAAATAACTTCCAACCTATACTGTTGTATCCTGCAAAATTATCTTCCAAAATCGATGGGAAAGTTAGATACTTCCATGACAAAGAACACCTGAGAAATTTCATGAACACCAAACCTAAACCAGCACTCCAAACAATTCTAAACAATACCCTAGAAAAAGACAATGATGGTCACAACTCCATGAGGCACAACAGAGTGAAGCCAACAGGAAAAGCAAGAAACTAAATGGAAAGGGGGAAAAATAAAAAATAAAAGAGCCAACAACAGTAAAACATGACAAGGATGAGTCAGTATTTATCAATTATAACCATCAATGTTAACGGCCTCAATTCACCAATCAAAAGAAATAGACTGGCAGAATGGATTAAGAAGCAAAATCCAACAATATGCTGTACACAAGAAACACATCTAATTCAAAAGGACATTCATAGACTGAAAGTAAAAGGATGGAAAACAGTTCTTCATGCAACAGGAACCTGGAAAAAAGCAGGGGTAGCACTCTTGTTTGTAGACAAAATAGATTTCAAACAAAAACGAAATAAGAGAGACAAAGGTTTGTGAAGGGAACAATCCAAGAGGAAGAGATGACAATCATAAATATATATGCACCAAATACGAATGCCACCAATTGTACAAAACAAATATTAATAGACATGAAAAACCAAACACGCACTAATACAATTGTAGTGGGGAACCCCAATACCCCACTGTCACAAATAGACCGATCATCTAGACCAAAAATCAACAATGAAATTCTAGAACTGATCCAAGCTTTTGAACAAATGGACTTATTAGATGTCTACCAAATGTTCCACACACAAAATCAGAATGTACATTCTTTTTGGCTGCACATGGGTCATTCTCCAAAATAGACCACATGCTAGCTCATAGGGCATGTTTAAGTAAATCCAAAAGAATTGAAGTTACTTCCTGTATATTATCAGACCATACTTCAATAAAATTGGAGATCAATAGCATAAGAACCCAAAAATATCCCACAAACATATGGAAATTGAATAACACTCTCCTAAACAAACAATGGGTCACAGAGGATATTAAAGAAGAAATTAGAAAGTTTCTACAAGTAAATGATAATGCCAGTAAAACATACAGGAATCTATGGGACACAATGAAAGCAGTTATGTGAGGGAAATTCATAGCAGTGAATGCCCATATTAGGAAAACGGAGAGAACTCAAATAAACAACCTAATTCTGAACCTTAAGCACTTAGAAAAAGAAGAGCATGACAAACTCAAAGTTTGTACAAGAGAGGAAATTATAAAGATCAGAGCAGAAATCAATGCAATGGAGACTAAGACAACGATACAAAGAATCAAAGACTTGGTTTTTCAAAAGAATAAATAAAATCAATAAACCCTTAGCCAACCTTATCAAAAAAAAGAAAGAAAAATCTCAAATCCATGCAATAAAGAGTGAAAAAGATGAAGTCACAACAGATCCAGGAGAAATCCAGAAGATCATCAATACCTACTTTGAGAACCTGTACCCTAAAAAAATGGAAAACACAGAATAAATGGACAGATTCCTGGGTATATACGAATTGCCAAAAGTTACATGAAGAAGATATAAAAATTCTAAACATTCAAATTACAATTGGTAAAATTGAAAATGTAATTAAAAATTTACCAAAAAAGAAAAGCCCAGGCCCTGATGGCTTCACTGCTGAATTCTACAAGAAATTTAGAGAACTATTGCCATTACTCTTTAAACTCTTCAGTGAAATTGAAAGGAAATACTTCCAAATTCATTCCTGGAAGCAAGTGTTACTTTGATTCCAAAACTAGGGAAAGACCCAACCGAAAACGAGAATTACAGGCCAATCTGCATAACAAACATAGATGCAAAAATCCTCAACACGATACTGGCAAACAGAATACAGAGGGCCGTCAAGAAGATCATACACCCTGACCAAGTCGGATTTATCCCAGAGATGTAAGGATAGTTCAACATATGTAAATCAATAAATGTAATACACTATATTAACAGAGCCAAGGACAAAAAAGACATGCTCATCTCAATAGATGCAGAAAAAGCATTCAACAAAATCCAACACCTACAAATGATAAAAACCCTACAAAAAATTAGAATAGAAGGTCTTTATCTCAACCTGATTAAGACTATGAAAAACCAACAGCCAACATCATTCTAAATGGTCAAAAACTGAAAACGTTCACGGTAAAATCAAGAAAAAGAAAAGTCAGGAACAAGTCCACTATCACCACTCCTATTCAACATAGTTCTGGAAACATTAGCCACAGCAATTAGAAAAGAGAAAGAAATAAAAGGACTAAAGGTAGGAAAGGAAGAAGATAAACTGTCATCATTTGCTGATGATATGATACTCTACATAGAAGACCCAAAAAACTCTGCCAAAAGACTTCTAGACTTAACTGACAGATTCAGTAGAGTAGCTGAATACAAGGTCAACACTCAAAAACCATAGTCTTTTTGTGCACAAATAACAGACTCACTGAGAGAGAAATTAGGGAAACAATTCCTTTCATAATAGCATCCAAAAAATGAAATATCTAGGAATCAATCTAACAAATGAAGCAAAAGACAGCTACACTGAAAACTACAACACACTGAAAAAGACATCAAAGAGGATATAAGAAACTGGAATGACATTCCTTGCTCCTGGGTAGAAAGAACCAATATAGTGAAAATAGCCATAACGTCCAAAACTGCTATATAGATTTAATGGAATGCCCACTGAAATTCTAACAATATATTTCACAGAAACTAGAGAAAACAATCCAAAAATTCATTTGGAACCAGAAGAGACCTAGAATACCAAAAGCAATTCTAGGCAACAGAGACATGGCAGGGGGTATCACAATCCCCAACTTGAAACTATGCTACAAAGCTACTGTGATAAAAACAGCATGGTTATGAAAAAGAAACAGGCCTGAGGATCAGTAGACTAGATTAGGAGATGCAGAAACAACTCTATACATACTCAGCCACCTCATCTTTTTTTTTCTCCCATTAAGTTTATTGGTACATTTTAGGTATAAAATACATTTACATACATCATTGGGATCTTGTACCATTACATGAGTATCTTGGTTCTTATTTTTTCCCCTTCCCCTCCCCTCCCTTCACCCCCTCCACCCTTCCCTATTTACAAAGACTTTGTTTCCACTTTTTCCTTTTCTCATATTTTTTCCTTTCCCTTCTTTCCTTTCCTCTTCCCCTCCTACTTCCCCTGCTCCTTTAGACCTTTTCTTCCCGTTACAAAATATCAATTATACATTTTTAAAATTACAATATCAAGATCTAGGAAACATTACCACAGATTTTACAGAATTTAAAAGGATATAGAAAGCATATTACAAAATTCTTTTTTGAAATAAATTTGACAACTTCTAAGAAGTACCTTGAAAGACAAATTAATGAAACTGACTCTGGAGGAAATACAAAATTTGAATAGCACCTATTAAAGAAAGTATACTCCTAGCTTGAAAACCTACCTATATGACAACAACAGGCTCGTGTACATTTTAACTGATAAATTATATCAAACATTTAAAGCAGAAAAAAGAAGGAACACTTCTCCCATCATTTTAGGAACTCAACATTGTGCTAATCCTAAAACTGGATGAAGATAATAGAAGAAAAAAGTATGAACGTAGATAGAAATTTGTTTAACAAAACAAACTATTAGAAGTCAGATCTGGCAGGATGTAGAAAGTGGTTTTATTATAGGGATGGCAGTGCTGGTTCAGCATTGGAAGATCCACCCCCAAAAGTCATCATTTTAACAGAGGAAAGGAAAAAGCCATATGATCCTTTCACTAGTTGGAGAAAAAGTATTGGACTAAATTCTACAGCTGTTCATGGTAAGAGCTATCAGGAGACTAGAAGTAGAACAGAACTTTCTCAACAGATGAAAGACATGTACTCCATACTTCCAGTGAGAATGCCTTATATGAATGGAAAAGATACAATGCTTTCTCCTTAAGGTGGGGAACAAGGGTGGATATGCTTACTCTTTATCTGTCCATTAAACTTTGAAACCTAGGCCCAACAAAAATAGTCTGGAAATAAAATGACAATTAGGATAGGATTGGCAAGGTAGAAGTAAAATCTTTATATATAGATGAAATGATCATCTACAGAGAAAAGACTAAGAAATCTCTAGGAGCCCCTAGAACTTGTATTTGAATTTAGCAGGATTAGAAAACACACGGTATATATAAAAATTCAGGTCTGTGTATACTTGCTATAAATGAAGAATTGGATATTGAAATTTAAAAGTTATGTAGGAGTACAAAGGACCTAGAAAAGTAAAAAAAAAAACAAAAAAACCCAGTGTTGGAAGATGTTTAGTACCTAATTTTAAGACTTCTTCTAAAGCTACAGTAATCAAGGCAGTGTTGGTGTAAGGAAAGACATATAGATCATTGGAATAAAACAGAGAATCTAGAAATAGAACCACACATATATGGTCCACTGCATTTTGAAAGATTATTTAACATTAATATTTTAGAGAATATAAACTCAATTCAAGAGCAGAGGAAAAGACAGTGTCTTCAGCAAATGGCACTGGAACACCTGGTATCTGTATACAAAAAATTAACCTCAACCCTTTATTTCCATACATAAAAATAACTTGAAGGAATCTATGAACCTAAATATGGAAGCTTAAAACTATAAAACTTTAAGAAGAAATTATAAGGGAAAATGTTTATAAATTTAGGGTAGGCAAGAACTTCCTAGGATACAAAAAACATGATGTATAAAAGAAAAAAATTGATAAATGAGATTCCATCAAAATTTAGAACTTTAAATGACATCATTAAAATGAAAAGTAGCCCTTAAACAGACCATATTTACAATGCATATAACCTATGACCAGAATATATAAAGAACTCTTACAGCTCATTAATGGACAACCCAATTAAAAAGTAGACATAAGAAGATGATAAATAGCCAATATAGCACAAGGAAAGGTGTGCAACTCTAGAATCACAAAAATACTAATCAGTACAATAACAAGAATTGAATTGAATTGAATTATACACTCATTAGGGAGATGAAGTTAAAAGTTTTAAAAGCCTTGTCATGACTTTTTCTTTTTGTTGGATTCTCTCCCTTTGCGTTTAATTTGCCACACACAATGGATTCATTGTGCTGGGCTTCCTGGGGTTGTAATCCTTATTATCTTTTCCTAGGATATTGCCTAAAATTTTTTGGAGTGCTGGTTTGGTATTCATGAAGTTCCTGAGGTGCCCTTTATCATAAAAGTATCTTATTTCTCCATCAATTTTGAAAGATAGTTTTGCAGGGTGCATCAATCTGGGTTGGAAGCTGATTTCTTTTAGGGCTTGAAATACATCACTCCAAGCTCTTCTTGCCTTGAGGGTTTGCATTGAGAAGTCTGCTGTGATTCTGATGGGCTTTCCTTTGTATGTGATTTGTTTCTTTTCTCTCACTGCTTGTAGAATTTTGTTCTTCTGTTGGGTTTCTGGAATCCTAACTATTATATGCCTATGTGTAGATTTTTTTTGTGTGAAGGCTAGCTGGAGTCCTATATGCCTCACTTATCTGTATGTCAAGTTCCTTCCCCCTGCTTGAGAAGTTTTCTGCCATCACTTCTGTGAAGTTTTTTTATGTCATCTGCACCCTCTCCTCTTCCTTCATCGACTCCAATCCTCTTATGTTATTCTTCTTTGCATCATCTAGCAGCAGCTGGATTGATTTCTCATGGTCCCTTACTATTTATTTTTCCTTTTCCTGCTTGCTAATTGCAATCTTATCTGCTATATCTGAAATTCTATCCTCACATTGGTTCATTCTGCTGCGCAGACTTTCGATGGAGTTTTTAATCTCCTGGAAATCTGTTTGCATCTGCTTTATGGATTCGATTTGTTTCCTATGTTGGGATTCCATCATGTTCCTCAGATCCTCTATTTTTTTATCTGTGTCCTCTCTAGATTTATTAATCATGTCTTGCACCATGAGAAAATCTTTGCTGTTATCTGAGTAATTATTTCTGGTTTCATTTTTCCTAGATCCTCTTTTGTTGCCAGTTCAGGGAGTCTAGGTGGTTGAGTATCAGATTGTTCCATCTCATTTCCCTTTGGAGTTGCTGTAGGTGATCCAGAAGTCTGTTTTTGAGTCTTGTTTATGTGTCTTCTCATTTCCATGGGAGGAGGGTCCTTCTGGCGCCCGCAAGGCTCACCTTCTCTACCCTAGGAGCATGGAATGGTGGCAGGGTGCCTTCTTCTGGGTGCTGGGACTGGCTCACCTTCTCTGCCCTAGGAGTGTGGAATGGTGGCAGGGGAGCCTCCTTCCACATTCTGGGACTGGCTCACCTTCTCTACCCTAAGAGCATGGAATGGTGGCAGGGGAGCCTCCTTCCAGGTGCTGGGACTGGCTCACCTTCTCTGCCCTAGGATTGTGGTATGGCAGTGGAGGAGCCTCCTTCTGGGTGCTGGGACTGGCTCAACTTCTCTTCCCTAGGAGCCAGCCACCTCATCTTTGACAAAGGAGCCAACCATCCCCACTGGAGGAAAGGTAGCCTCTTTAATAAATGGTGTTAGAAAAACTGGATTTCAACCTGCCAAAGATTAAAACTAGACCCCCATCTATCACCATGCACTAAACTAAGATCAAAGTGGATTACAGATCTAAATATTAAAACAAAAACACTAAACTTGCTGGAAGATAAGTTAGGTAGAACGCTTAAAGACATTGGCATAGGAAAAGACTTTATGAACAAAACTTCAGTAGCACAGGAACTAGCACAAAGAATCAACAACTGGTATCTTATCTTATTAAAAAGTGTCTGGACTACAAGAGAAACTACCAACAGAGCTAAGAGAAAACCTACAATGTGGGAAAAAAATTTTAGCCGCTATACCTCAGACAAAGGTCTACTATCGAGAATATATAAAGAACTTAAAAATATCAGACTTCCCATGTTTAAAGACCAATTCAAAATTGGACATCTGAAATGAACAGACATTTCTCAGACAAAGAAGGAAAAGCAGAAAATAAACATATGAAAAAATGTTCAACATCACTGGTCATTTGAGAGATGCAGATGAAAACAACGCTGAGATTCCACCTAACCTGCTATCAAGAAATAAACCAATAACAAATGTTGCTGGGGTTGTGGGGAGAAAGGAACCCTTCTCCATTGTTGGTGAGAATGGAGACTGGTGCAACCACTATGGAAATCAGTATGGAGATACCTCAAAGAACTAGGGCTTGAGGTCCCATTTGGACCCAGCTATTCTCCTGCTGGGTATTTTCCCAAAAGAATTAAAAGAATCATACCACAGAGATATATGTGCACTCATGTTTATAGTGGCACAGTCTGTAATAGCTAAAGCTTGGAAACAGCCCAAGTGCCTGACAAGTGGAAACTGGATAAAGAAGATGTAGTTTTTTAATAAAATGGAGTAGTACTCAGCCATAAAGAATGAGAAACTAGAGTCATTTATAGCTAAATGGATGAATATTGAGGCCATACTCTTAAGTGAAATACATAGGACACACATGTGTAAATACCAAATAGTTTCTCTAGTGTGAGAAACTGAGAGTGTAAATAAAGATTAAAAGGATTAATAAATAATAATTGATACTTTGAAATAGGAAAAGATCCAAAGGGGTAGGGGTAGTAGGAGGAGATGGGGAAAGGAAAAATTATGAGAGGAAAACAAAAATGGAAATGAAGTTTATGTAAATAAGGAAAGGTGGAGAGGTGAAGGGCACACAGATAATGGGGAAAAAAATAAGAACCAAGATACAACATGTACAGGTACAAGCACCCAATGATGAATGTAAACGTATTGTATACCTAAAATGTACCAATAAAAGAATTTAGGCAAAAAAAAGAAAAGATGTGGTTTTATTATAAAATGGAGTACTACTCAGCCATAAAGAATGAGAAACTAGAGACATTTATAGCTAATTGATGCATATTGAGACCATATACTTAAGTGAAATAAATAGGACACACATGTGTAAATACCAAATAGTTTCTCTGGTGTGAGAACCTGAAAGCGTAAATAATAATTAAAATGAATAATTGGTAATGTGAAATAGGAAGAAAAAGTCCAAAGGTGTAGGGGAAGTGGAGGGGTAGGAGAAAGGAAAGGAAAAATTATGAGAAAAGAAAAAAATGGAAACGAAGTCTTTGTAAATAGGGAAGGGTGGTGGGGGTGAAGGTAGCACAGAGAACGGGGAAAGAATAAGAACCAAGATACTTTTGTGTACAGGTACAAGCACCCAATGATAAATGTAAATGTATTGTATACCTAAAATGGACCAATAAAAGAATTTAAGGGGAAAAAAATTACCCTGTAGAGAAAGTGCAAAAACCACTTAGGAAAAACACTATGTTGTAATGGGAAATTCTTTTCCTAAAAGTCTTCCGTTAATGAATCACTCCTCATTGCACACCTACTATGTAGCATGTGCAGCTCTTTTAGGTCCTGCACTGTAGGAGGAAAGCAGAGAACTTGGAGGGCTGGGAAGAAGGGGCAGTTCCTAAAGAAGATAATCACCAAATTCATATAGATTATCAGGAGCTAGCATGGTCCAGTTATGAGTTTCTAAAGAGCGGTGAAAAGACAAACTGGATCCCAAGTGGAGGAGATGACATGATTAAATTCATGAAGGTAAAATATTGCATGGTCTATGAAAGCTAACTACGAAAATCTCAATATGAGTGGAGTAAAACTGGAGTGGTGAAAGATGGAGGTGAAAAACCAGATAGGGACTGGATTGTGCTCATGACCATTAGGAGCTCAGCATCCTATAGGAAGGGGAAACTCACTGAAGGACTTTAAATAGGAAATTATGTGATTAGATTTGTGTTGTGGGTTGCTTAGATGCTGCTTAGATGACAGATTTGAATGGAACAAGTCTAAAGGCAGAAGATTCGGGCAACAAACTACAGTTAGAAATGAAAGATATAAGGACATGATCATGGGGCTGGATGGTGTGGAATGGAAGGTTTCAAAAAATATTTAGGCAAGAAAAGTAGAACTTGCAGTTAATTGATTAGTGATGGATGCCATGCAAGTTGAAGAAGAATCAAGGACAGGTCCAAGAACATGCTTAAAGAAGGCAATGGCTTAGACCTGTTAACTTTGAGATGCCTATACAATTTCTTAGTAGTAATTAAATATTCAAGCCTGAAACCTGTAGGGGGGGACTAGATTAAGTCATTAACATTGGGGTTATTACTAAAACATAAGAAATGAGATTGCCTAGAAAGAGTTGAAAAAAGGTAAACCCTATGGATATAAGAAGGTACTAAGTAAGAAACAGGAAAAGAAATGCCATAAACAAACTGTATTACTCAGCCTTCCGTCACTGTGATAAAATACCTGAGATAAACAACTTAAAAGAAGGAATGTGTAAATTTCAGTTTATGGTTTCAAAGGCTTCAGTCATTGGTGCTTGGACTCCCTTGCTTTTGGGCCTGTGGTGAGGCAGCACGTCATGGTGTAAGCACTTATCAGGGAAAATTGTACACTTCATGGCAGCTGGGAAGCAAAAGAGAAAGACAGGAAGGGGCCAAGGTCCCAGTCTCCTGTTCAAAGTCACATCCTCCACTGACCTAACTTCCTTTGGCTATGTTTCACCTCTTAAAGGTTCCACTACCTCCCAAAAGCAGCACAGGCTGGCAACTATGCTTTTAGTTTATGGGCCTTTCGTGTACATTAAAGTTCCAAACGATAACACAGGTAAAACCACCAGAGTCTGCTGCCAAGAAAATAAGGTGCTTCACAAAGCAGAGTAGACTCGAAAGGTACAAGAGCAACAGATCTCCAATGGAATTCAAACGTCATTTTTCTATGTTCCCATCAAGTCTTCTGCACTTTCAAATTGCACAAGTATCCATATGAACATAGTACTTTAAATTATTATACATATGTCAGGTCATAGACCTACTGGACTTTGTATTCCAAGAACCCAAGGTGTCCAATAAATACTTACAGCAATTGAAAAGTATCACATAGAACTGGCAATAAGAAGTACTTCATAGGGCCAGGGAGTTAACTCAGTGGTGCCACCGCCTGCCTCTCAACCACAAGGTCCCGCGTTTAATCCTTAGTACCAAAAAAAAAGTCCTTCATGATAAATAGAAAAGACTGTTACAAAGTGGTATGGAGCAGAAGAAACTAGAATTTTAAAGTGGAAGAAAGGTCAATGAGTGGAAACAGCTAATGTAGAATATTCTTTCAAGAAGTTTGAAGGCAAGAACGAGACAGAATTCTTACCACAATGCTTGATAAGAAAGAATAAATCAATCGTAAGAGAAAGAATATTTTTATTCTTTTAATGAATTTTTCACATTAAATTTTTAAGCTAGATTTTACTAAATTTCATGCTCCATGACTTAAAAAAATAAGACAATTTGTTTTAAGTTCATCACAATTAGACAATGTATACACATGGCATTTGATATGGTTAGAAATCGTACTCCTTATAGTCAATGAATCTATTTCCTTCTTTAGAATCCTGCCACTAGTTTTGGGGTGAACTGCATTGATTTATTACAAATAGAAGGATATAACTTGATAGCTGCTGGAACCATTAATGGTGTGATCATCCTGTGGAATTTTGTAGCATCTACTGTCAAAGAAGTGTAAGTTGTGTTTTGCCTTAAGTAATATAAAAGTTGTAATGCAGAAGAATCAAAATAACATCAAATACTAAATAAAGTAATAGACAAAAATGATGATGACTCTCAAGGAAGGCTTTCCTGGAAGTTATACTGTATTCATGAACAGGCTATGTTAACATTTAAATTCCAGAATGATATATAAAGAGGACCTTACTCTTCTCACCTGATATGTGACCCTTTCATGTGTAATCTTGTCCTGATGTATGACCTCAACAGATATTTGAGAGTCACAATAATTTCAAACACTAACATCCCGACAACTTCAAACACACATATCGAATTGTTTACTGGCATTTTCAACCTGGATTGCTACCTTCAAGCTTCATGATGCTTAAAACTACTTCCCAAACTAACCCTCCTCCAAACTTCTCCTCTTCTTGTATTCCCAGTGCCACCACCATCTACTCAGTAGCACAGTCAAATGGTGATAGACTTTCTATAGGGCAATCTTTTTCTTTCACTAACACATACTATTTGTTACAGGATGGTGCTGACAAAGGCCAAAGTGGCAGGTGCAAGTTTGCATCTTGACTACTCAGATTGAGATGCTATGTATCATGACTGAAGTGTTTCCCCTCCCCTGCCACCCATTTCTAAATAGCCTTGTTATTTGTTGTAAAGGAGCTGAGGTAACATTGTATTAGTTGAGTAGGTGTACCATAAATAACAGCTTGTCTCCAGATGTGTACAAAGCCCACTGTGAATTCTCTAGGTCCAGGGGCCTTGTAAATTTTATGTAAAGGAATAAGATGACCAAGATTTTAACAATAAATAAAAATAAAATCAAAATGTGTAAGCATTCTAGGGGGAGAAAAGATATATAAAGGAGAGAAGATAAGCTTGGGAAGGATGAGGGAAAAGAAGAGAAAAGTGCATCAGCAACCTCTGCCTCTGCACTTACAGGACTTCACTTACTGCTAGTCTACCTGGACTCCACACCTCTTTCCTACCCAAGCTGGAGTCATCAGTTATCACTTTCAGCCAACTTTTGAGAATAAATGAACCTCTCTTGTTTGGACACTGGATTTATTCTCTTTTGAAGCTTTATTTGAAATAGCTATTTCTGTACACCCCTGTCTCTGCACTTCAACTTGTGTTCTCCAAGACCCTGCCCCTACAATTCTTGCCATCTTTCTATTCTTTTTCTTAGATCTTCACCCTTCCACCTTTCTTTCTGACTGTATACTTGTCATTTGGCACCTATATCTATATGCTCTGCACCATTCCTCACCTTATTAATATAGTTCTCACCCTGCAAGTTTCAGTTTAGGTATGACTCACTACTAAGAAATGAAAGCAAGTAGCATCAAATGACCAATGCTGATGACACAGCCTAAAAAGGGACAGCTCTCCTGAGCGTACTCCCAATTTAAAGGAGGAGGAGATCCTCCTTGTTGATGTACTAGGCATTTTGCCAAGGGATTCATGCAAATCCAGTATTCAATCAAAAGAAATGCAACTATTGTGGGTCATACATGGTGTCCCTTTCCCATCAGAAAATGATCCTATAACAAATATTGGTGTAGAATCACTGGAGCATTTTGCAAAATATATAACTTAATACTAAACTGTGTAAGGTAATTTAGGCTCAGATTTAAATGTGCTAAAATTGCAAATGGTTTCCATATCCACAGTGGAAACCATTTATTCATCTACCTCAAATCATGCCTAAGACCAGTTAAGAAAAATAAACTTCTTTCTCTTCTCAATCTCATGGTTTGGGGAGGCTCAAACTCAATATTGTTCTTGTTAATTATTAATCTGCCATTCAGCTCATCTACAGAGCAGAAATGTCTAAAAAGTTCGAGGTCAACAAATGACCAAGCCCATCAGCTTGTCTTTTGAACATGGTTCACTCCGCAAGTGGCTCCTTCATCACTGTGTTAGTTAGATTTCCATTACTGTAACAAATACCTGAGATAATCAGCTTAATAAAAGAAAAGGTTGATTTTGATGCACAGTTTCAGAGCTTCCAGTCCATAATCAATTGGTCCCCTTGCTTTGGGCCTGAAGCAAAGCAACATATCATGGTAGGACTGCTTACATTAATGATAGAGAAGTGAAAAAAGGAAGAGAGGAAGTGGTGGCATCCCATATCCCCTTCAAGGGCACACCTGCAATGACCTAAAGACCTCCCACCAGGCCTCACCTCAAAGTTTCCACCATCTAGGGGACCTTTCCAGATCCAAACTATAGCAATCACTCATCACCTCAAATGATCAGAGTATTCTCATGAAAAGAAAAGAGGCATTTTGCTAAAAGGTCCATTTGCTACAAGAAGCACTGTGTGCAATTCCAGGAACCAAGCATGAAGTGCTAATGTAGGCAGTTAGGGACTGTTGCTGTTTCCAAGCCACTGCTTAGGAAGATGTATCATTCCTTGGAATCTGAGTCAACAGGAGAATTGAGCAGCAAGAACTATGAAATCAGAAAATTACCTGTTCTTTACTCAATTATAAACTCTTAAAGGTTAGAGTCATATTTTATTCAAATTTGTCACTCCATATATTCAGAGAGTAGAATTCTATTACTTAAATTTTAAACTGTATGAGGCTTCCTGGAGGTTCCTCCACAGGATTATACAAATCCAAACTCTAAATTATAGGTAGAAAGATTTGTCCAGTTAATAGAATTAAGACTTTTAAGCCACTAAATAATTATGTGATGCACAGAGCCTTATTTTAAAAAGACACAGTCGAAAAAAAAATTTAAAAATTTTTTTAAAAAGACAGTCAAACTCCACCTCTGAGTTTTTGCTTTATGTTCAAAGTATCAACATTTTAGAAGTTTACTGGGTCTGTGTGAGATATTCAATGAATAATTTGTGACATTTATCATAAGAAGGCATACTTCTTTTCAGGTACCAACCTAAAGATTCCTCCACTGTGGACCGAGACCTGGATCCCAAGCGCTTTAAAATTAATGACATACTGTTTCTCTTTCGTACCTCTGAATGTGCAAGGTAAGGTAGTACTTACTGATCAAGTTAACCCAGCTGGGATTTCTGTGGTAACATAAAAAGAGTTCTCTTTATTCAAGCATTAAGGAAGAGACAACTGGAAAAAGGACATATGTTAAGTTGATTTCTTGGCTTCAACTCTCTTCCCTTTCATCATCTTTATGGGGTGGTTGTCAGGGATCTGATATGTTGTGTGGTCCCTGATCATGTTGACCTCACAGGATCCTTTACCATGGTGGCAGAAATGGAAAACGAAAAATGCTCATTTGGCCATGCTTTTAGCCAAAATCTAACGCTGTGATTCCTGGTGTAAAGCAAACAGTAGGACTTGTCGTGCAAGGATAAAAGAGCATTTTGCAGGTTTTGTATATCATCTATTATAACTAAGCAATGCCATCCACTTCTGAGAGAGGAGGGGAATTCTCTTTAATATTTAAGCAAAGTCATTTTCCCTGTTTATATTTGCTTGAGAATTCTGGTTTTCAGGCAATCAACAATGTTAAATACATGTCTGAAGAGAAATCAAAGGATTCTGTGCTAGCTTGGAGTCACCCATTGGTGAGCCAAAACATAACACAGTCCCTGCCTGCCCATTAGCTTGAAATTTCAGCAAAGCTATTTGAAGATTATTTTGAGGATTTATTCAGTGTACCTCTGCACCAGGACCCTAAGTCACTTCTCAGCCCATTCCAGCAAACCATAGTAGAAACAGAATGAGGCCAGAATGACCACTATATAGCAGGAAATTAGCCAGGCTTCTTCAGGAAGTTAGCCAGACTTCTTGGATCCTCCACCACTACCCTACTGCCAGCCATATTAGCGTTAGAGTCTCTGGGACTAATTCTAGCTTTACCAGTGGAACAGGCCAGACTTCAATTTCCCAGACCCAAGAAGCAGCCCACCTTAAATGCCAAGACTCCCCAACAGTCTCCACCAACACCACACCAATGAACGTTTGTTACACAAAGTATGAGGTGCGATTAGTTTCCTGAGTGCCCCAGTATTCACAGATGATGAAAGAAGCAATCAACTAAAATTAAAACAGAGAAACACTCTTTGAATATGAGAGAATATTTTAACTTTTCACCCTTGAGATTCCTTCCTCCTTTTGTAGGAGATCAAGTCAAGAGTCCCTTTGCTCTTCGTCCCATTGTGAATCTAGCAAAGGTCCACAGAGTAGCAAGGTAAGCCAGAAATAGTGTGTCTTGATATTACACCCAATATTGGCTCAGAAATAGTATCACAGAGCTGGGGATTTAGCTCAGTGGTTCCACTGCCTGCCTCGAAAGCACAAAGTCCGAGTTCAATCCCTGGTACCAAAAAAAAAAAAAAAAGAAATAGTATCTGAACCCCTCTTTTGATGGAAGGCAAAGGTAGAAAAAATCAATGTGTATTGATAAAAACTTTAAAAATCAATGTCTACATCTTTTCTTCTTTTCAAGTCCTTCACATCTGCAAATAATCGGTACATAATCATAATAAAATAAATTATCCAGCCAGGCTCAGTTGTGCATGACTGTAACCCCAGTTATTTGGGAGGCCGAGGCAGTGGGATCCCATGTTTGAGGCCAGCTTGGGAGACTTAGTGAGACTCTGTCTCAAATAAGAAGAGCTGGGGATGCAGGTCAGTGGTAGAGAATTTGCCTGGCATAACGTAAGATCCTGGGTATGATTTCCAGAACTGCAAATAAATAACACAAATTATGTATGTTATTTTTACATTCATAAGTTAATAAAGTAATTTTAGACTATATCTTTTGCTAAAAAATACTATATTTCACAGGAAGAGACAGCTTGTAATGTAATTATATTTATTGCAGCATATAATGTAATGCAGTGGTTTTCAAATTGTGTTCTCAGTTCCAACTTTACATATTTTTACACAGTGATTTTCAAACTGTATTTTCAGTTCCAACTATACATATTTTTACACATATTTCTAATTAGAATTGTGTTTGAAGGAACATTTTCATAGTATTTTTTTTTACTTTTATTAGTACATGTTTATAATACATAATGATTAACATTCACTGTAGGAAATTGGTACATGTACAAAACATATTTCAATTCTTTTTTTCCCTTCCCTCCACTCCCCTTTTATTTTTCCAGCATCAGATTTATTTATCTTATAAGACCTTATAAAATTATCACAATATAGACTTAAAATAAGACTAATAGGTCAAAGAACATATAAAACATGTAAGACAGCTGTACTAAGTCAAGGTACACTTTTAGGTACATTGTCTGCATCAGCAAAAATTATTTGAAAACAATTTGCTTAGTGGAAAACATAAACTTACATGGATAAATGTGAAATCCAAAAAGACTTTACTTGAATCCAAGTCTTCATTATCAGATTAGCTTTAGAGATATCACTTGATCTGAGTTTCTGTTTCCTCATCAGTAAAGAGCAAGTAATACAGACTATGTTGTATGGTTGTGAATAGAATTGGTGATAACATATACCAAGAATTCGGCATGTATTGGGTGTCTAATTATTCTCTTCAGTATCCTGCTACTGAGCCATTAAAAAAGGGATGTTGTGTTAGGGATTCCCTATGTATGAACATAAAAATCTCTGCAATACATTTCTTTCTAAGAACTAATTTAGAAATAAGTTTTTTAAAATTAATTTTATTGGTACATCTTAGGTATACAGTATAATGACATTCATCATTGGAAATTTGCACCTTTACATAATCTCGCTTGGTTCTTATTTGGTCCCATTCCCGTTCCCTCTCTTCAACCCCTCCTTCCCTCCCTATTGACAGAGACTTTGTTTCCAGTTTTTCATTTTCTCATATTAATTCCATTCCCTTCCTTCCTTTGCCCTACCCCTCTCACTTCCCCTTCCCCTTTGCCTCTCTTCTTCCTATTTTACATTGTCTATAATACCTTTTAGTCCTTATTTACACTTTCAGTTTCTCACACCAGAGGAACTATTCAGTATTTACACACGTGTGTCCTATTTATTTCACTTAAGAGTATCACCTCAATGTGCATCCATTTAGCTATAAATGTCTCTAATTTCTCATTTTTTATGTCTGAGTAGTATTCCATTTTATAAAAAAAAAAAAGCATTTTCTTTATCCAATCTCCAGTTGATGGGCAATTGGGCTGCTTCCGAGTTTTATCTGTTACAAACTGCGCTGCTATGAACATGGGTGCACATATATCACTGTGGTATGATTCTCTTAATTCTTTGGGGAAGATACACAGCAGGGGAATAGCTGGGTCAACTGGGACTTCCAGTCCTAGTTCTTTGAGGTATCTCCATACTGATTTCCACAGTGGATGCACCAGTCTACACCCCCACCAGCAGTAGAGCAGCATTCCTCTTTCCCCACAGCCCTGCCAGCATTTGTTATTGGTTGATTACATGATAGCAGCCATTCTTTCTGGGATGAGGTAGAATCTCAGCATTGTTTTCATTTGCATCTCTCAAATGTCTCGAATGACATTTTTTCATGTGTTTCTTTGATATTTCTACTTCTTTGTCTGAGAAATGTCTGTTCATTTTAGATGCCCATTTTTCGACTGGATCTTTAAATTCGGGAGGTCTGATTTTTTAAGTTCTTTATAAGTTCTAGATACTAGACCTTTGTCTGAGGAACAGCAGTTGAAGATTTTTTCCCACATTCTGGGTTGACTCTTCACACTGTGGGTGGTTTCTCTTGCTGTGCAGAAGCTTTTTAATAAGAAGAGATCCCACTTGTTGATTGTTTATGCTAGTTCACGGGCAACTGAGGTTTTGCTCATAAAATCTTTTCCTACACCAATGTCATCAAGGGTTCTACTTAACTTCTCTTCCAGCTGGTTCAGCGTGTTTATTTTAATATTTAGATCTTTAATCCATTTCATTTTTAGTTTAGTGCATGGTGAGAGATACAGTTATAGATTTAATCTTTGGCAAGAGGAATCCCAATTTTTCCAGCACTATTTATAAAAGAAGCTACCTTTCCTCCAGTGAGGGTGTTTAGCTCCTTTGTCGAAGATGAGGTGGCTGAGTGTGTCTGGAGTTGTTTCTGTATCTTCTAATCTGTTCCACTGGTCCTTAGGTCTGTTTCTTTGCCAGTACCATGCTGTTTTTATCACAGTAGTTTGCAGTATAGTTTCAGGTTGGGGGTTGTAATACCCGCTGCCATATCTCTATCACCTAGAATTGCTTTTGCTATTCTGGGTATCTTCTTGTTCCAAATGAATTTTTGGATTATTTTCTCAAGGTCCATGAAGTATGCTGCTGGGATTTCAATTGTGATTGCATTGAATCTATATAGCAGTTTTGGAAGTATGGGCATTTTCACTATGTAGATTTTTCCTACCCAGGAGCAAGGGATGTCTTTCCATTTTCTGATATCATCTTCAATCTCTCTTTTCAGAGTGCTATATTTTCAGAAGTTTGATTTCTTTTGTTAGGTGGATTCCTAGGTATTTCAGTTTTTTGGATGCTACTGTGAAAGCAATTGTTTGCCCAATTTCTCTCTCAGTGAATTGGTTGTTCATGTAGAGAAAAGCTATTGATTTTTGTGTGTTGACCTTGTATCCAGCTACTCGGCTGAATTTGATTATTAAGTCTAGAAGACTCTTGCTGAAGTTCTTGGGGTCTTCTATATAGAGTATTATGTCATCTGCAAATAATGACAATTTGACTTCTTCCTTTCCTATCTTTATTCCTTTTAGTTCTTTCTCTTGTCTAATTGCTGTGGCTAATATTTCCAAGACTATATTGAACAGGAGTGGTGATAGTGGACATGCTTGTCTTGTTACTGATTTTAGTGTGAAGGATTTCAGTTTTTGACCATTTAGTATGATATTGGCTGTTGGTTTTTTATAGATGGCTTTTATCATATTGGGGTAGAGACTGTCTATTCCAATTTTTTAGGGTTTTTATCATAAATGTGTGTTGGATTTTGTCAAATGCTTTTCCTGCATCTATTGAGATGATCATATGGTTTTTGTCCTTGACTCTATTGATATAGTGTATTACATTTATTGATTTGCGTATATTGGACCATCCCTTCATCCCTGGGATGAATCCCACTTGGTCAGGGTGTATGTTCTTCTTGATGATCTTCTGCATTCTACTTGCCAGTATCTTATTAAGGACTTTTGCATCTGTGTTCATTAGTGAGATTGGCCTATAGTTCTCTTTTTCGGTTGGTTCTTTCTCTGCTTTGGGGATCAAGGTGATGCTTGCTTCCAGGAGTGCATTTGGGAGTATTGCTTCCCTTTCAATTTCATTGAAGAGTATAAACAGTAGTGGGAGTATTTCCTCTCTAAATGTCTTATAGAATTCAGCAGTGAAGCTGTCAGGGCCCGGGCTTTTCTTAGTTGGTAGGTTTTTAATTAAGTTTTCAATTTCATTGATTGATATTGGGTTGTTTAGAATTTTTAGGTCTTCTTCGTTCAACTTTGGTAATTCATACATATCTAGGAATGTGTCCATTTCTTCTGTGTTTTAAATCTTATTGGCCTATAGGTTCTCGAAGTAGGTATTGATGATCCTCCGGATTTCTGCTGGGTCCATTGTAATTTCATCCTTTTCATTCCTAATTGCATGGATTTGGGCTTTTTCATTCCTTTTTTCTGATAAGGTGGGCTAAGGGTTTGTCAATTTTGTTTATTCTTTCAAAGAACCAACTGTTGTCTTCATTGATTTTTTTGTATCATTCTCTTAGTCTCCATTGCATTGATTTCTGCTCTGATCTTTAAATTTCCTCCCTTGTATGAGCTTTGGATTTGTCCTGCTTTTCTTTTTCTAGAAGCTTGAGGTTCAGCATCAGGTTGTTTAATTGGGCTCGCTCTGTTTTCCTAATATGAGTATTTACTGCTATGAATTTCCCTCATAAGACTGCTTTCATTATGTCCCATGGATTCTGATATGTTGTATTGTCATTGTCATGTAATTGTATGAATTTCTGATTTCTTCTTTAATTTCCTCTGACCCATTGGTCATTCAGAGATGTGTTGTTTAATTTCCATGTGTTTCTGAAATTCTTGCAGTTTCTTTTGCTATTGATCTCCAATTTCATTGCACTATGGTCTGATAATATACAGGGGCTAACTTCAATTTTTTTGCACTTAAACATACTCTATGAGTGAGTATGTGCTCTACTTTGGAGAACAACCCATGTGCACCTGAAAAGAATGTGTATTCTGATTTTGTGGGGTGGAACACTCTGTAAACATCTGTCAAGTTCATTTGTTCAAGAGTTTGATGAGTTCTAGTATTTCATTGATTATTTTTTGTCTAGTTGATCTATCTATTTGTGACAGTGGGGTATTGAGGTCCACCACTACTATTGTATTAGTGCTTATTTTTTTTTCATCTCCAGTTGTATTTGTTTTATATAGTTGGGGGCAGTAGTGTTTGGTGCATATATGTTTTTGATTGTCATCTCTTCCTCTTGGATTGTTCCCTTTACAAGAATGTAGTGTCCTTCTTTGTCTCTCTTAATCAGTGTTGGTTTGAAATCCACTTGATCTGTAAAGAGGAAAGCGACTCCTGCTTTTTTGGGGGTTCCTGTCACATACAGTATTGTTTTCCACCCTTTAACTTTTAATCAGGAGTTTCTTTTTGAATTAAGTGTATTTCTTGTATGTAGCATATTGTTGGATCTTGCTTCTTGACCCATTCTGCCAGTCTATTTCTTTTGATTGGTGAATTGAGACCAATAACATTGATGGTTATAACTGATACATATTGACTTATCATTGTCATAACTTTTTCTTTTTATTGGAGTCTCCTCCTTTGCATTTAATTACTTGTGGTGCCCAAGGGATTAATTCTGCTGGGCTTCCTGGGATTGTGATCCTCACTGTCTTTTCCTTGGATATTGTCTAAAATTTTTTGGAGTGCTGGTTTGGTATTCATGAAGTTCCTAACGTTCTCTTTATGATGAAAGTATCTTATTTCTCCATCAATTTTGAAAGATAGTTTTGCAGGGCACATCAATCTGGATTGGAGGCTGTTTTCCTTTAGGGCTTGGAATACATTACTCCAAGCTCTTCTGGCCTTGATCGTTTGCATTGAGAAGTCTGCTGTGATTCTGATGGGCTTTCCTTTGTATGTGATTTGTTTCTTTTCTCTAACTGCTTGTAGAACTTTGTTCTGTTGGGTTTCTGGAATTAACAATTATTTGCCTATGTGTAGATTTTTTTTTGATCAAGGCTAGTTGGAGTTCTATATGCCTCACTTATCTGTATGTCCAGTTCTTTTCCCCTGCTTGCAAAGTTTTCTGCCATCACTTCTGTGAACAGTTTTTTTATGTTCATCTGCACTCTCTCCTGTTTCTTCATTGACTCTGATGAGTCTTACGGGTTTTTTTCTTTTTTTTCTTTTTTTGCAGTACCAGGGATCGAACTTAGGACATTGTGCTTGTGAGGCAGGCGCTGTGCCACTGAGCTAAATCCCTGGCCCATGATCAGTCTTATGTTATTCTTCTTTGCATCAGTTAGCAGCTGCTGGATTGATTTCTCATGATCCCTTACTATTTTAATGAAAATTTTCTTTTCCTGCTCACTAGTTGCAAGCTTATCATCTATATCTGAAATTCTGTCCTCACGTTGGCTCATTCTGCTCTGTAAATTTTCAGTGGAGTTTTTAATGTCCTGGAAATCTGTTTGCATCTGTTTTATGGATTCCATTTGTTTCCTATGTTGGAATTCCATCATGTTCCTCAGTTCCTGTATCTTTTTTTATCTCTGTCCTCTCTAGATTTATTAGTCTTGTGTTGCACTATGGGCACAGTCTCTGCTGTTATCTGAGTAATTATTTCTGATTTCATTTTTTCCAGATCCTCTTTTGTTGCCAGTTCAGGGAGTCCGGGTGGTTGAGTATCAGATTGTTCCATCTTGTTTCCCTTTGGGGTTGCTTTAGGTGATCTGGAAGTCTGGTTTTGAGACTTGCTTAAGGGCAGTGTGTGCTACTGGCACCCACGAGGCTCATCTCCTTGGCGCTGGGAATGGTGGTACCAAAATAAGTTTAAAATCAATGCTAAGGAATTCAAATTCAATTGCCTGGAAGAATCTACTCCTCTGATGTCTCTTATCCTTACAATATCATAAAAATGTTTTCTGTCTCTTCTCCCCTCCTTCAGGGAAGCAAGCAAAGCATACATGACAGTGAAGTTAAAGGTCAGTATCACCTCTCTTCTTTGTAATAAAAATTCTCCTGCTTTTCTTTCTTTTTGTGGTGGTGAGGATGGAACCCAGAGCCTCACACATTCAAGCCACAAACAGTACCTATCACTAGATACATCCACAGCCCAAGCAGCTGGTTTACAACAGATACTTTATGTGATGGAATACAGTACGTTTTTCCCCTCTAACCCAAGCCCCAGTCTTGCAACATAATCAGACTGCACATGCAATTTTTATATGTGGCATACGTTATAGAATACTCTTGATGAACATATATTCTTACTATGACCAGATATTGAGTTTCTATGAGATTTTGTAGTCTAACTGGCAGAATTTCTGTTCTGATAATACCTTTTAAAATTCAAATTCTAGTTTTTAAAAATCCAAACTATTACTGTGCTTCTTAGTTTCCAGTTCATTTTCCTCAAACTTATACTAGATTATATGTGTAGAAGTTGTAAGAAATGAATATCTCATTTTTACCTATCATCAACAGCTTTTGCCATAGGACTAAAAATATGCTTTTTAGATTTTTCCAGTGATCCAGGGTTTAATATTTTACATTTTTGTTTGCTTGACTTCTTGTTTTGTTTTCTGACCTATGGAAGTTCTCTCAAATTAAGCAAAAAAAATATTCTGGGGAAAAAATATGTTGTTTTGCTATTTTCCTGCCTGTCTCCTCTTTTACATTCCATAAAATTTGGAATTCCAAGTACTGCAAATACCACAGCAGCTCATTAATTTCTCCAATAGGTGAGCACACAGACATAATGGGAGAGCAACAGCCAACAAGCAAAAAGGGTCCTGTACCTGCCAATTTAACAGAACCTCAGCCTCCCTTCCTGGTCACTGCTCATGAGGACGGACACCTTCGCTTGTGGACTCTGGAGGTGATGGAGCTTGGTATTTCCTGGGAATAAGAAAGAGTGGAGAAGATACAAAGGATGATTAAATGAATGCCTTCTTCTATATGGCATCCAGTTCTGATATTTTTCAACCTTTTAGCCAAACATGGTTTTGCAATCTGCTCTTACCGATCATGATACTCATACTTTACAACAGACCAGTACTGTAACTCAAAAGATTAAGTCATCAGAACGGTTACTTATTTTTGAATCTTACTTGTAAGTGAAGCACACCGCTAAATATTTTATTGCATATTTAAGTAACATTAAAGGATATTAGCTATATAGTAAAAGAATATAGGAACATTGAAATGTTGAGTATACAAAAAAATTCTAGTGAGCAAACTATTGGAAGATAGTATTACCTCATTTTGGGTGTTCTTAAACCTTTTACTATTAAAAAAAAAACTTTAATTCATCAGAAGATTTTAAATGATTTAGGGTGGAGGTCAGGCAACCCAAATTAGGGGATGAGAAGAAAACAGATGATGAAAGAAGAACCCTAAGCAAAGTGGGTAGGATGACAGTGAAGTCCTTAGAGAGGCAGAGGAGGTGACCCCACTTTTGGTAAGGCTCCTTCCTATGGCAACAGTGTTGTGTGATAAACACAACAGGGATTCAACAACACAGAACACCATGGCTGTCTGCCAAGTCAGCTCCAAGACTATCCTTAGATCCTAGTTTATAAGAGAAACACATGGTTTGAAAATACAAAATATTTCTGAGATAATCTTGGTATTAAAGCAATGCCTGGGCCAGGGATTTAGCTCAATTGTTCCGCCACCTGCCCCACAAGCACAAGGTCCAGAGTTCAATCCCCCATACAAAAAAAAAAGCAATGCCTGTTTTTCCTCTGACAAATGAAAGAGCGAAAAAAAAAAAAAAACAGAAGAGATTATATCCAACTAAATTATCAGGGAACATGTAGCAGATTCAATCTTTTCTTTTTTCCTCAAGCTAAATGTTTACTCTCCAAGCAAGACAGTATGTGTGAAAGTCCTTCCCAGGGCTACCTTACATTGAGTACTCAGAAACACCCACCTTAAATCTCCTACATTTCTTTATTTTGTACCAATATCCAAAAGCAGATATTTCTGAAAAGGCAAATACTCCCAGTGAAAATACACTTAAACCTGAAAAGAATGTTTGTTTAAAAAAGAGTATGTAATTAGAAATACTGTCTGAAGGCTTGCATGAAGAGTCATGGACAATCTCAAGTAGTGAAGCAATCAATAATAATCAGAGTCTAGATATTTATACTTAAATAGTTGTCTATACCTTTGGGGTATTTAATTTCAAAGAAATAAGTCCCTATGGATACTTTCAAATTACTTTTATTATAAAGAAGAGAAACATTTTTTAGCAGTAAAGATAACTCTTTAGATACACAGTATAGAGAGAAATTCAACTTCATTATTAAAATTTTATTAAAAACTTTTTATCATAGAAGAAGCCTTATTTGCATTATCCTTTCTTCAGGGAAGACTAATGAAAGATATGCTACCTTTCACAAAACATTCTGCCATTTCTCTGACATCACTGTATACTGATTCATGTTCCCGGGTACTACTGGCTGGAAATGTAGGTAAGTCAATACTCATATATTTGGCCAGAAGCATCTTAACCTAAATGATATGAAAAATGATTACAGGAAAACCTCTTTTACTGATGTTTATTGAGACAAAAGAACGTCCTAAGTTATACATAAGCATGACAAAGTTATTAATAGCTTGTTGAGCAAATGGAAAAATAAATGAATGTTAGGAAAAACTATTTTATGCCTACCTATCTAAAGTAAGACATTCTAGTTCTTCCATTTTTAAATGGATATATGATTACTCATCACCTTACCTTAGTTTATTAGGAATAATATAAAGTTTTTATGAAGTTTCAATTTTTAACATTGAAAGGGTTATGTTGCATTAATCTTCATTCTGAAAGAGACCAGTGACAGAGAGAAAAAAGATTACTTGTTCTCCTTGCGGGGAAGGGGGTATTTTATATTTGTTAGAATTTTTATAGTTGGGTTTTAATTCTTCCATCTACTACAGTGTTTTTTATTCTTCCCATTTCTCTTCTTCTGTATTTTGAATAATCCTAAATTTTCTTTGTCTTCATCTCACCTATACTTTCAAAGCTTATGTATGTATGAATGCACATATATGTGTGAAAGTTTTTAATTTTTCTGGTGTTTTGTCAAAAAAATAAAAACAGAATTACTATATGATCCAGCTATACCACTCCTTGGTATATACCCTAAGGATTCAAAGTCAGCATTCTACAGAGATACATGCATACCCCTATTTATCTCAGCATTATTTACAATAGCCATGGTATGGAATCAGTCTAGAGACCCAACAATGGATGAATAGTGGTCCACACCTATAATCCCAGCACTTGGGATGCTGAGGCAGGAGTATTGCCACAAGTTCCTGGCCAGCCTGGGCTACACAGTGAGACTCTGTCTCAAACAAAACAAGAAGAGGAAGAGGAAGAATAGGAGGAGGGAAGAGGGAAGAGGGAAGAAGGAGGAGGGGGAGGGGAGGAGGAGGAAGAAGATGACGAAGAGGAAGGAAGCCAGAAGAAGAAAGGAAGAAGGAGGAGGGGAAGAAGGGGAAGAAGAAGAAAAGAGGAAGAGAAGGTGGAGGAAGAGGTGGAAGAAGAAAAGGAAGAAAGAAGAAAAAGGAGGAGAATGAAATCATGTCATTTGCAAGAAAATGGATGGAATTGGAGATGATCATGTTAAGTAAAACAAGCCCATTCAGAAAGAAAAGCATTGAAGGTTTTCTCTCACTTGTGGACTCTAGAAAATATGATGTGAAAATAGGGGGGCTATTAGAGAAGGGAAAGAGGACCAAGGGAACGGGGGTGGGGGGGTTAGAAGAGGTAATGGGGGGTGCGTGTGACCAAAGCACATTATATGCGTGTATGAAAACGTCACAATGAAATCCATTATTTTGCACCATTAATATGTGCTAAAAATTATAATTAAAAAGAAATCATAATTGAGGAAAAATTAAAATTTTAACAATTTACTGGTATTGAAGTTTTGCAAAACAACCAATTTGTTAGAATGAAATGGTAACTTTTCAGTTAAAAAAGGAAATTTAAGCACTTTCTCTTTTCTCCACACATATCCCTTTACTTATTGTTAATTTGCATCCAGATTATATCTGCTACTATGTGCTTACCTAAATTTTCATCTCTCTCTTTTTTTTTTTTTTTTTTTTTTTTTTTTTTGGTACGGGGCTCGAACTCAGGTCCTTGAGCTTGTGAGGCAGGCGGCAAAACCACTGAGCTAAATCCCCAGCCCAATTTTCATCTCTTCTAAGAAAATTTTTCCCACTTCAAAATTTATTTTATAAAATTCCCAACAAACCACGTTGTACTGTCAACCACCGAGCCTTCCAAACAGTGTTGAAAATAACTGTTTATATTTACATTCAGTATTGTCAGATTTACAACATTTATTTAAAGTTATCTCTGTTTTATCTGACTTCCTTGCTCACCAACAGTTCTTTCATATCCTGATATGGTTATTCTTAACTTCCTGTTTTCATGTATCTGTCAATCTTTGTAGTTCTATAGGCTGTATTTATAACAGAATAGGAGGGAAATCAAAGATCAGGCAGATTTTACTTTTATAGTAGCCTTCATATTCTTGCACTAACCTTACCTACTACATGGTAAGCCTTTTTGTAACAATAAAATGACAGAACTAAAATGTAAAGTAGCTACAGAATTCCCAAAATGCACCTCTGTTAGAGCTACTGCTCTCTCCGCCTCAGTGCAGTAAGATTTATAATCTTCACCTGCCATCCAGCAAACCACGGAAGGGGTGGGCTTGGGATCCAACACAGCCCTATCCACATTATGACTAAAGCAGACTTTGAGATTCTGGCCTTAGGCTTCCTTTCTCTGTGCCTCAGCTGATGTGCAAAAAACTGCGGGTGTTCCTGGAAGGCACCTCTCTCCGCCCCTCCCCCTCTCGCACACCCCCACCCCCACCCCCGCTCTGGCATGGCCCCGCCCACGACCCGCCCTTGTCTGGGCCTCAGCCCCTCCCCGGCCCTCCGCGGTAACCCGGGAAACCAGAGTAGATCTCCAGGCGTGCTGAAAGCAGGTTTCATGGCAGCCACAAAGAAAGCAGTTGTGGGGCCCTTGGTGGGGGCAGTCGACCAGGGTACCAGCTCAACGCGCTTTTTAGTTTTCAATTCAAAGACAGCTGAACTGCTTAGTCATCATCAAGTGGAAATAAAACAGCAGTTCCCAAGAGAAGGGTGGGTGGAACAAGACCCTAAGGAAATTCTGCAGTCTGTCCGTGACTGCATAGAGAAAACCTGTGAAAAACTTGGACAGCTCAATATTGATATTTCCAACATAAAAGCTATCGGTGTCAGCAACCAGAGGGAAACCACTGTTGTCTGGGACAAGTTAACTGGTGAGCCTCTCTACAGTGCTGTCCTGTGGCTTGACCTAAGAACCCAGTCCACGGTGGAGAAACTGAGTAAACTAATTCCAGGAAATAAAAACTTTGTCAAGGCCAAGACTGGCCTTCCACTTAGCACTTACTTCAGCGCAGTGAAACTTCGTTGGCTCTTTGACAACGTGAGAAATGTTCAGAAGGCTGTTGAAGGACATAGAGCTCTTTTTGGGACCATTGATTCGTGGCTTATTTGGAGTTTGACAGGAGGAGTCAATGGAGGTGTCCACTGTACGGATGTAACAAATGCCAGCAGGACGATGCTTTTCAACATTCATTCTTTGAAATGGGATGAAGAGCTCTGTGCCTTTTTTGGAATTTCAATGGAAATTCTTCCCAGTGTCCGGAGTTCTTCTGAGATCTATGGCCTGATGAAATCTGGAGTCTTGGAAGGTGTGCCAATATCCGGGTGTTTGGGCGATCAGTCTGCTGCTTTGGTGGGACAAATGTGCTTCCAGGATGGACAAGCCAAAAACACATATGGAACAGGATGCTTCTTACTATGTAATACAGGCCGTAAGTGTGTATTTTCCGAACATGGCCTTCTGACCACAGTGGCTTACAAACTTGGACGAGACAAACCAGTATATTATGCGTTAGAAGGCTCTATAGCTATAGCCGGTGCTGTTATTCGCTGGCTAAGAGACAATCTTGGAATTATTAAGACCTCAGAGGAAATTGAAAAACTTGCTAAAGAAGCAGGCACTTCTTATGACTGCTACTTTGTCCCAGCATTTTCAGGGCTGTATGCACCTTATTGGAAACCCAGAGCAAGAGGGATAATCTGTGGACTCACACAATTCACCAAAAAATGCCATATCAGTTTTGCTGCATTAGAAGCTGTTTGTTTCCAAACCCGAGAGATTTTGGATGCCATGAATCATGACCGTAGAATTCCCTTCAGTTATTTGCAGGTAGATGGAGGAATGACCAACAATAAAATTCTTATGCAGCTACAAGCAGACATTCTGTGCATTCCAGTAGTGAAGCCCACCATGCCAGAAACAACCGCTTTGGGTGCTGCCATGGCAGCAGGAGCTGCAGAAGGAGTTAGTGTTTGGAGTCTCAAACCAGAGGATTTGTCATCTGTCCCAATGGATCGGTTTGAACCTCAGGTCAATCCTGAAGAAAGTGAAATTCGCTATGCTACATGGAAGAAAGCCGTGATCAAGTCAATGGATTGGGTTACAACTGAGTCTCTGGAAAGTGGTGACCCTTGTATCTTCTGTAGTCTCACTTTGGGCTTTTTTATAGTAAGTAGCATGGTAATGTTAATCGGAGCAAGGTACATCTCAAGTATCCCCTAAATAATACCAACTGACAGATTTCCAAGATGAGAACTCTTTATGCAAGATGAGAATCCAGCAATTGTGACTCAGTGTGATGACACAATCCATAGACTCTGATTTCATTTATTTCCCCCTTGCTGCATGATCCACCTAATAAACCTGTGGCTTGAAATTAAAAAATGCAGCAGGAAAAAAAAACTCAAAGGATTGCTTTGTGGTCATTATTTTCAATCAGGCATCTCTAGGCACTGCTAGTTGTTACTTTTTTTAAAAAAAAAAAAGTCTATTTTTTAGAGCTATTCTAGGTTGACAACAAAATTGAGTAGAAATAACAGAGCTCCCATATACATCTTGTCCCCTCCCCAAACACATTGCTTCACCACTATCATCCTGCACCAGAATGGTACATTAGCTACATTCAGTGAATCTACAATGACTCATCAGAGCTACCCAAAGTACAAAGTTTACATTAGAGTTCACTGTTAATGTTGAAAATTTTATGGGTTTTGGCAAACCTATAATGCCCTGTATACACCATTATAGTATAAAACAGAGTAGTTTCACTGCCCCTCAAATTCTCATCCCTACTTCCCTCTAGCCTCTGGCAACTACAGATCGCACTGTCTCCATATTTTGCCTTTTCCGGAAGGTGATATTGTTGGAATCATACAGTATATACCCTTTTCAGATTGGTTTCTTGCACTTAGTAATAAGCACTTAAGTTTCCCCCTTTTATTATGGCTTTTTAGTGAAGAATAACATTCTATTGTGTCAGTGTATCACAGTTACTTTCTCCATTGACTACTGAGAGATATCTTCCTTGCTTCCAAGTTTTGGCAATAATGTCTCAGGCCACTAAAAGCATCTGTGTAAAGACTTTTGTGTGGACATAAGATTTCAATTCTGTTGGATAAATATCAAGGGTGTAATTTCTGGATCATAGTAAGAGTATGTTCAGCTTCGTTAGAAATTGCCAAACTGTCTTCCAAAGTGCCTCTGCCATTTTGCATCCTCACCAGCAGTAACAGACACCTCCTGTTGCTCCATATCCTCAGCAGTACAGGATATTTTCAGTGTTATGGAATTTGGCTGTTTTAATAGTTGTGTAGTGGTCTCTTGTTGTTTTATGTTTCCCAATGACATATGCAATCAATCATCTTTTCATATACTTTCGTTTGTTTATCTTCTTTGATGAGGTGTCTCTTGAGATCTTTTGCCTTTTTTTTTTTTTTTTTTTTGGTACTGGGGATAGAACTCGGGTCCTTGCACCTGCACAGCAGGCGGTGAAACCACTGAGCTAAATCCCTGGCTCTTTTGCCCATTTTTAAATGTGATTGTTCATTTTCTTATTGTTGCTTTTGAAGGCTCTTTAAGGAAATTGTCTCTGATCATTTTCTAGAATCTGCTCCATTTGAAAGTAATATTACTATTCCTGATTTCTTTGCTCAGTATTAGTGTGGTATATCTCTCCACCCTTTTACTTTAATCTATTTGTGTGTATATTTAAAGTGTGTTTCTTGTAGGCAACATATTGTTGGATCCTATTTTTTATGCTCTCTGACAATTTCTGTCTTTTAATGAGTATTTTAGACCAATTATATCTTAAGTGATTGTTGACATAATTTGATTAATATGTACTATACTTGTTACTGTTTCCAATTTGTTACCCTTGTTCTTCCTTCTTACCTTTACCTTCCACTCTTTTTCTGCCTTTTATGGTTTTAACTGAACATTTTACATAATTCCATTTTCTTTCTCAGCATATCAGTTATACATTTTTCAACTTTTTTGATGGTTGACCTAGATTTTACAGTATATTTACAGTTAATCTATGTCCATTTTTTAATAACACTGTAGCACTTTTTAGGTAATACAGTATTCCTAATTCCTCCCTTCCATCCTTTGAATAATAATTGTCATTTATGTCAAGTATTCATAAGCTATAACCATCAAATGCATTGTTGCTATTATTATTTTGTACAAACTGTTACATATTAGCTCAAGAATTCAAAAATAAAAGCTTTTGTTTTACTTTCACTTATTCCTCATCTAGTGTTCTTACTTTATGTAGAACTGAGTTTCTGGCCTATATCATTTCCCTTCTCTCTGAAGAATTTCTTTTAACATTCCTTGCAAGGCAGGTATGCTAGTGACAAATTCCCTCAATTTGTATTTGTCTGACAAAGTACTTCTTCACTTTTGAAGGATAGTGTTTTTTATTCCCTCAACACTTTAAATATTTTATTGGACTCTTTTCTTTTCTTTTCTTTTCTTTTTTTTTTTTTTTTGGTACCTGGGATTGAACTCAGGTCCTTGCGCTTGCACAGCAGGCAGCATGGACTCTTTTCTTGAGTGCATTTTTGTTTCTGAAGAGAAAAAGTTTGTGTAACTCTTTACATTTTTTCCCATATGGCTTTTTTAAAATGTTTTTCTTTGTCTTTTTCTTCATGCAGTTTAAGCATGATATATCTAGGTGTTCTTTTTGTTGCATAGATATATATATTTTTATATATATATATATAATATACGTACATTAACTGCCATTTGGATTATAAGACGAATCTTATAAACTGTAAGAGTTTGGACTTGATTTAATAGTACATATTCATTTTTATTATCATCTACCTTGACATCCAGAAAAAGTTTGAGTGGATAAAGTAACTTCATTATGACTTACTAAGCCAGAAACAAAATAATAGCTACATACACAAACTTATATGAAATTTCTTCTTTTACATCTGATTTCTCAGATTCTATCTTATTTGCCAATATAAATGCCTAAATCAAAATGGGTTGGCATTGTAGATAATGCTTACTTAGACAATGTGATCTCCAATTAAGAATTCCAATGTTTTGATTTCATACAGAAGGACATGTTATCCTTTGCAGTATTAGCTCTTTCCTGGATCCACCTCATGAAGAAAAGGTATGAACTTTAATTTTCCACTCTAAAATGAGTCAGCACATATCTACTGAGCATTTCTCTGGGCTACACACTACAAAAGGTAGAAATACAAGACTCCTTACTTTTAAGGCACATACACTGTTATATGACAAAAGTCAATGGTCTATTGGTGAGAAGATGACATGAATAAGTGAGTTAAAGAGAAAAGGGAAGAGAGAGGAAGTTAGCTGCTGATCACATCTTATGCCTTATAAATAAATTATTGATTTATTTGTATCTATATAGAAACCAGAGTTTAAGGAAGATCAGGCATCATCTAGTCTCCCACAGTTTATCTATCTTAAACATCTTTATAAGGCATTCTATGACCTTTCCTTGCAACCCCAATGCAGAACCATTATTTTCTTTTTTGGGGGGTGAGGGGTTACTGGGGATCGAACTCAGGACCTTGCGCTTGTGAGGCAGGCAGCAGAACCACTGAGCTAATCCCCAGCCCAAGAACCATTATTTTCAAGAAACTCTTCCTGATAGCTAATCTAAATTCTCTTATAATTCTAGTACATTTTAAATCTACTTTTAGTGCTAAAGTAATATAAATGTTACATCTTTATTTTATAAACATTTAAATAAGAATTTGTTATATGTATGTAATCTATCTACATGTATTATAAAGACCCGATACTAATTAAAGGTTGTACCACGCAAGGCCTATTTTAGCAAATTCTTATTTCCCTTCAATACATCAAATACAAAAACTAAATATTAGCAAAAATGACAAAATTTTATTTTTGGATCACAGGTATAAATCTAGGGATATACAGAATAGAATAAGACATTTGCAGAGTATCTTAGAATGGTTATTGTTTCTAATATTATTTTCTTTGATCAATGGAGCTTTCCTTCTGCTTTAAAAATCCATCATAGCTTCTATAAAGTTGGTATATTCAGCTTTAGAGTAATTATCTCCATCTTGCAGAGAATAAATTAGAATGATTTACTCAGAGTCACATGAACAATTAATGATGAAGTCAGGGTCAAGACCAGCGTTCTTGTTCACAAATCTAATGTTCCTTTGAAAAACAGCATTCACTGTTTCCAAATGAAAAACAATAAGATTCAAACAACTTCTGAAATACCAACGGTTATTTACCAATAACTATAAATTATGATCAGAATATGCTGTAAACTAAAAAATTTATATGCTTAAACAATGTATAGGTGAAAGATTTTCTAATTATTTTCTCCTACTGGTGATGATTATCAATATTGTATTATTATTTTTAACAGATAAAAATAAGATTTAAAGGGCCAAGGATATAGCTCAGCAGCACAATGCCTGCCTGATAACCATAAGGTCCTGAGTTCAATCCCCGGTACAAAAAAAAAAAAAAAAGATTTAAAGCCAACAGTTTTGTAAAAGGATATTCTAAAAATGGCGACCAAAACCTTTCAAAATTCAGAGAAATCTTCAAAACAGATGACTATACATTGTTTTAATAATAGTAGAAATAATTTCAATGCATTTTCACCAATTTAAAAGAAGAGGATTTACTTTAATAATTTAAATTCTTCCATATTCAACTTCACTTCAACCTTTTCTATACTGGGACAGTGTGATTATCCAGTTTGTACATGGCTTCCTATTTATACAACAGTAGTTGGTCATGAAATGAGTCGTTATTATGTAGACTAACATATACCAGTATATTAATCCTGGTCCAGCTACAGGTTATAACTGCAATGAAAGCCCAGTATGTCACTCTATAAATCAAGTTAATCTGGCTCTATCGCAACATTATTATTAAAAAGAAAGTATATAGAGTACAGATATCCTGAGATAGGATATTCAGAACCTCTCCACAATTGTCCACATGGTTATATATATACATATACAGAAAAAACAGTCCTAATTTCTGATTAAGTTGTAATACATAAAAGCAATGCAATGAGTTTCAACCAGAATTTTTGTAAAAATAGGAGAGAATGGACTGGAATGGAATGCAATAGAATAAACATGTTAGCATACATTACACCTAGTTAAGAATCCTCTTGTGAACCTTATTTCAGATACATGTTAGAGAAACACTTGCCTTAGAAAATGCCATCCTTTGCCATGAGTTCAAGGCCAGCTTGGGCTATATAGTGAGTTCAAATGAGCCTAAACTACATAGAAAGACCCTGTCTCTAAAAATGAGAGAGAGAGGGAGGGGGGGAGGGGCGACAAAGAGAAGAAGGACGGAGGGAGGGAGGGAAGGGAAGAGAGAGAATGAGAATGAAATGAATGCCATCCTAAGGCAGAGAAGGAAACCTTGGGTGAACAGACACGTTTACACAGCTTTCAAACATCATGAAGTAGCAAAAGGCAGATTTTTATCCTGATTCTTTGAAAACAGCCAGGAAAAAAAAAAGAGTCATAAGGTCAAGACATTTAGGAAGAATTGTACCTCAACTTTGTTAAAGTCTAAATGAATAGAAGATCATAGAACCTCAAACTGCCAGAACTCTGGTTACACAAATGTCCCTAGTAGATTACCTAGGAAAGAATATGGTCTTCGTGGGTTCATCAGTGGTAGACAGGATGTTACTGCAGAGCAAGCTGCCTAGCTAACAACTCTAGTTTATATGATTTAGAAATGTCTTCTGAGGCCCATTATGGGCTCCAAACTTGAGGATACCTGAAGGGACATACCAATCAAGCCTCAAGATGTTTTTGAAAGAGAATCAGCTGAACCTGTTCTCCCTTGTAGTATATGCCACCCACCCCATACCCAAATGAAGAACAAAGTAACCAGTGCTTTCTCTAGATAAAATTTGCAAATAAGAAAGATCTTTGCCAATTTCCACGTTGACCTTCACTCACAGCTGTGCTTCCTCTCATCATTGGCTTTATTCACACTCAGTCTCCCCAGCCCTCTCCTAAGGCAGCTCTTTCTTCTAGTTATCTAATTACCAACTAAATGAATTCCTAATCCTCATTTACCTGACAAATAGCTCTTTAATGAGAAATGGTTTTGCTTAAGATTATAATTCTTGACTTATTCCAAAGTTTGTATCTTACTGTTGTTATCTAGAAATTTAAACAGGTGCTCTCATGGCGTGCTCATTCTTCAGCAATCGTTCAAGTGATCTACGTGGAAGACAAGCAAATGGTGCTTACTGCCTCCGTCGATGGCTCCGTCAGGTAAACCAGGACAGTTTCTTACTGCAAACTCAGATTCTGAGTATGACAGGTAAAAGCTTTTATGCTAAAGTTGAAGTATTCGGTTAAAATGCAACCTTGGTAAGCTGATTTTAAAAAGGTGACACTAAGGGGCTTTGAGAAGACCACCATTGGTTTGGAATTTTTTTCTAAACCCAAGGAAATAAGATGCCATACTCCTCAATGCTAAAAAAAAATGATAAATACTTTCAATAGAAATGGTTTTCAAAGAATTAAACAAGATGAACAACTCAGAGAGCTACATCCAAGCCTCAAGAAAGAGGCTTAGGATCAGAAATCTCAGAACAGCATAGCAAACAGCATCTAGCCAGGCATGGTGGCATGCACCTGTATTCCTGACGAATTAGGAGGCTGTCCCAAAAGGATCCCTTGAGACCAGGAGTTTTAGGCCAGCCTGAGCAACTTAGCAAAGCCCTGCAAATATCTTCAGAAAACAAACACATAGAAAAGAACATCTAATACTGAGGAAACTAACTGGTCTTCTTTTTTTCATTGATGATGTGATTGATTTTACAAAGCCTGCTTATTTTTAATTACCTAGATAATGCTAAGTGCATACTAACAAAGAGCTAAAAGCTCACACACATACATGAAAAAAAAAGGAAATGTCGTGACATTTCTAGAGACAGATTACTGCTTACGTGAAATACCTTAGATTTATGGTAATGAATTATGTTCTAAAAAGAATGAAGTTAGGTAAAATTAAGAGAGGTAGAGTGACTTCAAAGTATATTAGAGAGTTTAAACATAATACAAATGTAAAAGAAGGAATGTTTTATGTTTCATGAGAGCCCCTGGACTGAAATTGAATAGGCCCCAGTTAAAAATGTGGGCTTGAAGCTAGAAAGTTAGGCAGGAACAAAGTCCTAGAGTGTCTAATAGGCATTGCTAAGGATTTAGATTTTTACTCTGAACATTAACTGATTTACATTTTTAATCTTATTTTTTATGGTGTTGGGGATCAAACTCACATGCTAAGTAGTCTATCACTGAACTACATCCCAGCCTAAATTTATATTTTTAAAACATAAGGTATGGAAAATGGATTGCAGGACAGCAAAAGTAGGAACAAGGAGACCACTTAGAACTCTATGGTGAATATAATGTCTTGGATTAGATGAGAGGCAGCAATGCTAGAGGTAAGTGACTTAAATTCAAGACCTATTTGGGAGGTAAAATCAAGAAGACATAAACTTTAACTGAGAGCGAAGTTAAGTGTCAAGAGTGACACCTGGAAGATACAATTAGACAACTATTGGTGTCATTCATTAAGAAAAGACTTGCTGGGCTGGGGATTTAGCTCAGTGGTGCTGGCACCTGCCTTGCAAGCGCAAGGTCCTGAGTTCAATCCCCAGTACCCAAAAAAAAAAAAAAAGAAAAAGAAGACTTGCTAAAATACTTAGAATGTGGATGGATGAAGGAGAATTTTTAGAAAGGTTGAGTTCATGGGGAATCTCTAGAGCCACGGTGTTATTTGGAAGTAAATAGAGATACTTCCACTGTCAGAAGAGGGGCCTACTTTATTTGCAGAAAAGATTAAGAACATGCATTTTCATTATTACAAATATCTTTACCAACTGAGTCTCATGGTCTCTGCTTCAACTTATTTTCAACAGACCATTGGTAGAAGTGTTAATTAGAGATTGTAACACACACGCACACACACACACACACCCATTAAGCACATATATAGAAGCCTCTGTTGTTGTGAATATTCCCCAATTCATCTGTTCAGCCTGCCATAACAAAGTAACTTAGGCTCTGTAATTTATAAACCATAGTTCTAGAGGCTGAGGTGTCCAAGATCAAGGCATCAGCACATCCAGTGTCTAAGGAGAACTCACTCTCTGTTTCATAAATAGCATCTTCTAGCTAAGTCCTTATGTGGTAGAAGGGATAAACAAGCTCCTTCGGGCCTCTTTTTTAAGGACACTGCCACACTTTGAATGTCCGTACCAAAAGTCATGTTGAAATTTAATATCCCCATATGAAGTATTAAGAGGATGGAAATTTAATGTGACCATGGCATTTGGAGGTAAGGCTGCAAGGAAGTCATTAAGGTTAAATGAGGCTCTAAGGTGGGGTATAATCCAATGGGACTGTGCCATAAGAAGAGGGACCTGAGCTGAGGAGCTTTGTCTTACCCTGTGATGCCCTGTGCCCCCTTAGGACTCTACAGAGAGACCCCACCAGCAAGAAGGACCTCACCATATACAACCACCCAATCTTGAATGTCTCAGACTTCAGAACCATGAATTTAATAAGCTTTTATTCTTTATACATCACCAGTCTGTGGTATTCAGTTATAGCAACTGAAAGTATACTATTTTCAAGGGTGGAGCCCTCAAGACCTAAACACCTCCCAAAGGATCCATCTCAATACCGCCACATTGGGGATTAGGTTTCAGTATGTGAACTGAGTGGAAATACAAACATTCAGACCACAGCACTGCTCAAACTGGCTACCCTTGGCAAGGAAAAATTATTATTTTTTATTCCTTTAAGTGGAAACCTTTCTTGATATTCAGTTCAAAGAACCTCACTCTATTAATAGCTATCTTATAATATAGCTCTCTTCATAACCATAAGCCATGTCCTTTTGCTAATACTAGCTACCACTTTCTAAAGAGGCAGGCACTTTTAACATTTAAATACTGTGAAAAAGATGATAATTTTAATAGGAAATGAGCATAATTGAATCTTAATACTGGGATATAGGACTGAGATCAGTGTAAAGATAAAATTTCAGAGAGGCAAATTAAGGTTGCAGATGGCTAAGGGTCCATATATAAGGCCCAGGAAATCAGACTGAGAGGCAGAATCAGTTATTTGAGAAAATGCCACATGAATCAGGAAACACCCTGAAATAAGGAGATCAAAAGTAACTTCAGTCAGGGGTAAAGTGGAATAAATTTAGAGTTGAAGCAAGTCCCTCTCAAATTTCTGTGTTTAAAGGACTGATTCTTTTCCCTTTGGTAAGTGCTCTGGGAAGAATATGGCATCTCTATAGTTCTGGGGAACTAAAATATGGGAGAGATATAAGATATTCATGCTAAGTCCTCAAGACACTGTCAAATGCTAGGAGTCCCACCTGGATACTCCTGCTGCTGCCTTCTCAGTGTCAACCTCAAAGAGAGGCTATTGGACTTTGTAAAATCTACCATTAGTTCTTTAGCTTATCCTTCTTCTGGATCATTGCAACAAACCACATTTCCAACTTTGTTCCTCTGAGGTTGAAATCAAGACATTGTTCTGGAAATTGCAGAAAGAAATACATGGAGACACAGAATTTGGGTAAAATTTAAAAAGTTTACTTGCAAGTAGGCAAGACCGCCAGAAACTGGTCTGGTCAGTGTCCGCACCGATGTTTGTTCAGTTTCCCCTTTTATACCCTTTTTGGTCATTATTTCATCCCTAGTGGTCTTTGTTGAGTAAGTAAAATTCCAGTTCCTGTTTAATGGTTAATCACAGGTGGTTCCTGTTAATGGTTATAGTCTCATAAACACATGACAGTTAAAGCACATATATTACAAATTTGCCCAAGCATTGCAAATTTGTTCTTTAGAGTTAAGATGATATCTATAGTAAAGCTACAGATCAAAGAGTCATATAATCTTCACTTTAAACAACAAGAGCAACGGGGAAAAGCAGGTCTTAAAGGGATACACTACCTATTTTGCTTTTACAATTACTTTAATGTTTAACTTCCTATGTTATCTAAAACATTTTCCCTATCAACATAAAAGGAAGATCTTCCAAACACTCTTTTATCTTTCCATAAGGTATAGAGCACACACTCCTGCTAATGATATTCTATATTATTTTAAACCACATCAGCTACTATAAGGGACCTCTTGAAGGAAATTGATGTTAAAATGAAAGAGCCACTTCTTTTGACATCCTATATCAGAACTCAGCTGTAAAAATTAGTGTGGTGTCTCCACAATAATAAGAATTGTGGATGGAGTTTGAGAGGAATTGAGTATTGCAAAAAGCATCCCTAGGTCTCTCTTCCCACAAGTTCTAATGGTGTTGCTCTTTTTTTTTTTTTTTTGTACTGGGGATCAAATTCAGGACCTTGCACTTGTGAGGCAGGCTGTGGCAGCACTGAACTAAATCCCCAGCCCATAATGGTGTTGCTCATATGAGTAAACAGCTGGGGAATAGCCCATTCCAGGACTAATTCAACTAATTGACTATTATTAGTCAATGTGGCTTCTGATTAGCTTGAATAAGCAGTGTTATTTTGGGAAAAAAATCTGTTCCTTGTTTTCTGGCTTTGATAAATGAGTATCATAAGTACAGGTTCAAACAGCCATTTCACAAAAAAATATTGTGCATTGGCATTCTAAGTGATACAAATGTTTACATAAGGATTAGCTCCACAGGACTTAGCAGGAGGAGACATAAACTTGCATTTGAAGTCCTTGATGGACCAGAGTCGTCTATACAAGATGGTCTACGAAGAGTCAGTTCTCCTGACTCCCCCATTTACTTCTGCCCTCCTTTGCCTCCTCCCCCCAGGCTGTGGCATGCCTTCAACGGTCATTATTGTGGATACTTTGGACAGCAAAGAGTCTTTGATTTATCACAAACAAGAGATTTCATCTTGCCATGTGATGTTACTGAACTTCCTATAGAAATAAAAGAAGAAATCAAGTTCACAGAAAAGAAGCAAAAATATGAATTTCCTCTGATACTTGACCAGCAAAAGTGAGACCATTGTTTTTCTTCAGATGAACAGATAAGAATTAAACTGTTATGATATTGTGACTCTGTGCTGGACATGAAGGATCCAAAAATGAAAACCCCAAAACTTTTCAATAATTTTGCAACCCAGTGTAAAGGAGATATATGTAAACAAAAAGCTATAATTCCATATAGTAGTACTTCAGGGAACATCTAATTCTAAATAACCAGTAGGTAAACAGGACTTAACTAAGGAAAACCAAAGATGTGACTGTCTAAACAAAGTAACAGTAATGAAAGGCTATGATATAGTCTTTTAACCTTGGAGTCCAAAGGGTTTGTGGGAAAGACATGATAGGAGACAAAGCTAAAAAGTACAAGGGCCAGGGATTTAGCTCAGTGGTTCCACCACCTGCCTTGCAAGCGCAAGGTCTTGAGTTCGATCCCTGGTACCAAAAAAAGAAAAAAAAAGTACATATCACAGTGGGCTTTTTATGAGCCAGTGTAAGAATTTTCAGTTTTATGGAATGCACTGTAACAGAATACACACCAGGAAAGTGGGTGGGAAGGGAAAGATAATGAGTTTGGTTGGAAATTAAGTCTAAGGTGTTTGTGGAACCTCCAGTGAAGGTCTAATGAGCACCCCGATGGATGTGTCTGGCCTCCTAAAAGAGCTCACAGCTATAGACAAAGATTCTGTAGTAATAGTATGGTAGTATTCTTCACTATGGATAAGTCACTCTGATCCCATGTGTTGAATGAGAAAACCTTAAAACTATGGAATAAATCCAGAAAGAGCCCCTAAAAAGCAGGTCAAAAAAGAGATACTACGGGCCAGGGATTTAGCTCAGTGGTTCCGGCGCCTGCCTCGCAAGCGCAAGGTCCCAAGTTCGATCCCCGGTACGAAAAAAAAAAGAAAAAAAAAAAGAGATACTAATGAAAAATTTGAGGTGAAATAGCTAAGATATTGAGAGGAAGAACTACAAACAAGCAACATAATGGAAATTTAGTAAAGAGAGAGTTGTAAGAGGTATAAAAAGATCCACTTGTGGAAGGTGGGAGAGGTCACATATGATGATGGAAAAATAAACACTGGGTTTGACATGAAAAGATCATTGATAGCATTAAGAAGGTAATTTCAGAGGAGTGATGAGTAGAAATCTCATTGAAATGATTGAGAAAAAAAGATATATGAGGTAAAGATAGTAAAGAGTACTTTTTAAAATTTAAATTATATAGATTGATGAGGTAAGGTATTATAATTCAATACATTTATACAATGTATAATGATCAAATCAGGGTAGTTCAGTTTTTCCTCCTCTTAAACATTCTCAAAAAATTTTGTGAACTAGTACAACCACTGTGGAAATCAGTATGGAGAGTCCTCAAAAATCTAAAAATAGAAATTCCATTCAATTGAGGTATCTTATCCAAACAGCTAAAGACACCGTATTACAGCGATACATGTATACCTTGTTTATACCAGCACAACTCACCGTAGCTAAATCTTGGAAATGGCCTATGTGTCCATCAAAAGATGAATGGATAAAGAAAATGTGAGATATATACACATACTACTCATCCATAGAGCAGGATAAATTTGAGTCATTTGTAGAAAAGTGGATGCACATAGAGACAATAATGCCAAGTGAAATAAATCAGATACACAAGCATAGTTTTTCTTATATGAGAAACCCAAAGTATAAATTATTTTAAAAACAAAATAAAAGATAGATGATAGGAAACAGGAAGGTAGACCTTTTACAAATGGGAAGGGAATCTGAAAGTGGAGAGGGAAGGGAGAAGAGGTGAGGGGAATTAAAAATTATTGAAATATGATATGTATACGTACCAACTCCCTATGATGAATGTATTCATTATGTATAGCAAATATGTACTAATAAAAAAGAAATTTAAAAATTAATGACAAGCATAAAATATTTTAAATTGTTGACATGTAATAATTATGGTTCCGTGTTATATTTCAGTACATGTATATAATACATATTAATCAAATCAGGGTAATTAATGTTTCCATTCTCTTATCATTACTTTGTGTTTGATGCCATCAGGATTATTATGGAAAACATCTATCAAATATATAATTAATAGCAAAAGAGGCTGAGAAGGGTGAGGGGGAAAGAGGGAGGATAGATACCAGGTACCAAAAACATAGTTATTATGGATTGCTGTTTTGAAAAAAAGTGAATAGCTCTAGGACTGGAGGAGAATTTGTTTCATAGGTTTGCTTGTTTGGGGGTAGATTTTGATCATGTCTAAAGGTATAGAGGAAAAATAGTTCTCCAGTAGATAATAGAATGTGAGTGAGAAGCTGTTTTTGTGCTTTTGCAAAGTTCAGCTGTTGTTTTGTTTGGGCTGTGGTAGGACACAGTGAAAGAGATCAGTACCCATCTGAGCTTTCATCAGCAGCATAGCTCAGAACAGTAGATGTCTAAATATCTTGCCCTCAGGGGACCAGATCTGCCTAGAAAATCAGACTTCAGAGAGCCAAACAACAATGATTTACACAGGAGAAACATCAGAGGGAGTTTTCAAAGATAGAGTCCTTTAGAGGAATCCTAAATGAATCAAAACATGGGAGACGCAATGGCATTACCTGATACAAAGGATGATAAAAAGTCTAAAACTAGGAATTGAAGCTAAGAATCAGAAGCCGCCCAGAATTCAATCAAAATCCAAACAATTTGGGAACAATAGGTGACTACCAAAACACTATTGGTGTGCTCAAAGCTTGCTTGGGCTGGCCAGTAAAGTGCACTGGAAAGGAGGCCTGGCTAAAATATAAAAGCTGGTGTAGTAGAACCCAAGCCTTAAGATGTGGTAAAGTTCATGAAGCAAAGTTGATCATCCCTGTCTTTGGGGCAATTGCTTAGACTTAGCATTCATAAATCTTAGCACTTAAGACTAAGCACTAAGTCGTGTGATTCATGAATATGTGTCTCTTTCCCTATATTGTGAGTTCTTTGAGAACTAGGGTCTTATTTTATACACATGGTATCCCTAGCTCTTAGCCAGAACCCAGGAGGACTCAAAAGACATTTGTGGAACAAATAAAGAGTGACTAATAGAGAACATTATAAGCAAAGTTAACAAATGCAAATGGTAGGTGCAGAAGTATGAAAGGGTATGGTATATTTGAGATAGCTTAAATGTGGGATACATGCTGACATTGTGTTATTACTAAATGATTTTACTTACCTGTAGCAAAATGAGCCTTGTCCCATAGAATGACTCTGTCTTGGGACACAGTATTTATTGTCTTTTAGAAATGATGTTAATACTTAGTTATGACTTTGTAAATACATACAGAATTGAGTCTTAACTGTAAGGAAAATTTCACTATGTCACACAAAAGTCAAGCATTGAATTTATGAAAGTGACTATTGATGAATTTAATTACATGGACTGTTCATCCAGAATAAAAACCATTGTCGTTTCCCTAGAAAAAGATCTGGGAAGCTAAATGGAGGCGGGTTTAGGAAGCATCACTGGGACTGGTGCCATGTGAGCGGAGGAATTTGGGTGGCAGAGATTAAAGACATAACAGATATTTGATTAGTTGGCCCAGAGTAAAAGGCAGAGGTATATACATAACATTTTTCTTGTATCTTTGTATGCAGATGGAGAAAAATGAGCTCAACAACTTTACTTCCCAAACATAAACCTCCCAAGGCCTTTGAAGTGCAACAAGATTTTAAGTTTTTCAAGTCTCTTTCTTCTCCCAAGGTAGCTAAATAACAACAACCATAACAATCAATCAATCAACCAATCAATCAATTAAGTTTTCTATTGATCCTATTGCAAATTGCCACAAATTTGGTGTTTTAAATAATATAGGTTATTTTAGAGATTATCTGTAGGTCAAAAGTTTGACATGCATCTCCCTAGCTAAAACTGAGGGGACATCAGAGCTTTGTCTTTCTGGAGATTCTAGGAGAAAATCCCGTATTCCTTTGTGACCCTTTCCCTTCTCTTCAAAGCCAGAAATGCCGTCTGTGTCTGACTGTAGTTGAGCGTCCTTCTGATCCAGCAGGGAAGATTCTCTGCTTTTAAAGATTCATATGATTAGGGCCGGAGATTTAGCTCAGTGGTTTCGCCGCCTGCTGCGCAAGTGCAAGGACCTGAGTTCAATCCCTGGTACCAAAAAAACAAAAACAAACAAACAAAAAAAAGATTCATATAATTAGATTGGTCACACCTAGATAATCTAGAAAAACCTCCCCATTCAAGGACCTTAACATCAGTCACATCTGCTAAGTACTTTTATACAATATATAGTCAATACATAGAAATATTCACAGGCTGGGCTAGGGAAGTAGGATATGACATCTTTGTAGTCATTCTAACTCTCACAGTCACATGTTTATTCAGTGCAGAATTAGCAAAAAAGTATTCTGTTGTTTATTCTATTCTATTTTTAACACTAGGTAATTAATTAGTTAAAATTGATTTCCCCAAGTTCATCTACAAAATAAATCAAACATACCAATCCAAACTTGTCTTCCATTACTAACCTATGACTACTCCACTTGCTATAAATAATTGTTTCCCTGCATATTCTTCTCAGTCTTTGCCTCTGTGACCCAGTTTACCTCGGATGTCCTTGACCTATCCATAACCTCTCTCCACCTGTCCAGGTCTACCCTACCTTTATAACACATAACTGACAAAAAGCTCCTATCCAAAATGTATAAAGAGCTCCGAAAGATAAATGAGAAAAAACACAGTCCAATTTTTTTAAATGGTTTAATAACTTGAATAGATGCATCACAAAAGAAGAAATGCCAATAAACACATGAAAAGTTGTCAATCTTATTAGTAAACACATCAATAACATTATGGGATACCACATTAAACCTACAAGACTGGCAAAAATAAAAAATTCTGATGACATTAAAACCTTTGGCATGGCATAATCGGAACAGTAATTTGCTGGCAATAGTGTTATAAATTGGTAGAACCACATATTGTATGGTAAATAAGCATACCGTAATAAATATATTTTCTAGAGAAACTCCACTTAAGACACAGAAATAAGGACACTGTGCTTAGGACCCAGAAATAAGAATGCTCAAAGCAGTAATATTTGTACCTGAAAGAAGCCTAAATGCTCATCAATAGAGTAATGGCAAATAAGTTAAAGCATATTATAACTACACCATACTACACTATACTATACTGTACTATACTATACTATACAGCAGTAAATGAAAATGTAGTAACACCTACTTGAATAATGCTTCAAATACTACTGAATGAGAAAAGTTTGCATGAGTGTCTATGTAATGATTTTAGTTTTGTGTATGTAAAGGCAAAAGGCATATAAAGTAAAATTTATAAATAAGAGCAACAGAATTTGAAGCACAAAATTCAAGGTAATTATTAATGTCTGAGGCAAATGGGCATTGCATCCTTCTCTTACAGAATCTACTTCATATTTAATGTTTCATAGTTAATACTTTTCAAATAAAACAACTTTCAAAAGCCCTACTTTTCTGTTCAAACCGAAATCAGCAAGTTTCTTTTCCCTGAAGGCAAGGTAGTAGGCACAGAGTGTTGCATCAAACAGAATTAAGTGTAATTTTATGTAAATTATTTTCTTTTTTTCTCATTTTTTCTCACTTCTTTTTTTCTCATTATTTCTCTTTCTTTCATTTTTTTCTCACAATCCCTCAAAGAGTCACTGTGAGGGTTAAGTGTCTCATAATATGTTTACTTAGCATATTCAATGTTGAATTAGAATTATTTGTATCCTTATATCTATTTCCCACCCCCACCACTAAATCATAAGCTCTTTATGGGCAAAGATATCTGCATAGCATGTAATAGACCCTCGGTTTTGTGAAATAGGATTGAAATAGTATGACCTAAAAATACAGGTTGGCAATCACTTTTAATCTTCATTCAATTCAGAGATAAGAAATCATTTTTAAAACAACAGCTAAAATATTAAATAAATTTGGGAAAATCTTTAGAAAGGTTTATAGAGCCCTTGAAACAATCAAATACCCCAGTAACTTTGGGGTCTTAGTATTGCAGTTGGCTAGTAAAATTAAAAAGGTTAATCTTAAATTTGGTTGAAATACGTTTCACTCAGAATTCTCTGATTTTCATCATCAGTCTCCTTTTATTCTTTCCTTTTCATCTTCAGTGATGTAATATTAATCTATTAACTTATTCTCTGTTGATTGACTGTTGTCATATTGTTACCAGTAATAATGATGTAACAGCACTACTTCTTATATTTGAGTACCATCTGACTACATTTACAAGCTCCTTTGATTCTCGTGACTGGTCAATAAGGAAAAAACTTGACTAAGATCACTCATCTAGTCAGTAGAAGACTCAAGATTTGAACTAGGTGTTTTGCCACTGATAGTATGTGCCCTTTTCATTAAACATTCATTCCTATGTTTTTCAGGTTCGCAAAAATGCCTTGGAAGGTTTCATGACTGAAAACAGAGATGCTGGGATTGTTTTTGGTTCTCTGCCTATCTACAGGGTAAGTCAGAGATTTCTAGAACTAGAGAGGTGACACAATAGTGTAGACTCTGACCCTACACATCCAAACAAGGTTGGGAAAAATCACATAACCAACCTTCTACTCCATAATTGTGTAAATATATGGCATCCAATCCCAGAAAAGTCTTGGTTTTATGTGTCAAAGGCTTGAATCACTTGCCTCTGCCATTCCATGTGGTAGCTGTTTTTAACTTGACATGGAGGCTCTTTGTTGCCTACAAGTAAAACCCAAACGTTTAGCCTGGCATACAAATCCTCTTTGATTGAGCCTTTGCTAAAACTGTTTGATCTCATTTTCCAACAGATTCTCTCCATACTCTCCATATACTCTTGTCGATGTAAAATAATGACTCTGCTTTAAAGGGAATAAGAAAATAGTTTATTCTAAGTCAAATATGAGTGACCATATCCTGAATTGAAGTTACCCTGAATGACATGTTCTACCATGAAAAAGTTACATGAACTTTTATAGTCCCAAAACAAAAGAAAGTCATAAATCAACACATTTACAAATTGCATTGGTGAGACCATCAGGTAGAGAGGCCAGAACAAAGCAAGCCGATCTCTTCTGTAGGCTTACAGCATCTTATGAGCACTGATATAAGATGTTATCTTATAGGATTCTTAGCTTTACTGTTGGTGGGGGCTAGAGGTCTGCTCTATGTTATATTCCAAGCTTAATGTTATATTCCAAGTAGTTTGCCTAATAGTCATGAGGGTGTTAGGTCAGAAACAAAAGTTAGGACAAATGGCTGTTAAAGAACCTAAGCTCAAAATATTAGCTCAAAATAATTTTGGTTCTCAACCTAGAACATTCCATCACTGCATAATCATGATGTTCTAGCCTGCCAAGCTCAGGCAGCCTACAGGACCTTTAAAATAGATGCAGCTTCTTCAGAAAACTTCAGTTCACAAGTCCACTCATGTCAAATAATTTGCCATTCTCTAAGCATCGCTGGGCTATCCATCACCTCTGAGACTATGCTTGTGTTACCCCTGCCCAAGATTCATCCACCCCTTGTTTCTTTTCAAGGAGTTTTCCTACCTCCAAGTCTTCCACTCTAGGTAAACTACTTGTTAAAGAATTAATCCATGAGTCCAAGAAATAATAAATCAAAGACCAAATATTTCAACTTAATGTCAACTTATATCTTAAATATTACTTATCTTTTCCAAGGACGTGTTCATTGTAATAGGAATCAAAGATTTAAGCTACCAGATGATACTAAGGTTGAACTATCAATAATCAGTCATGGGCAACTGGGAGGGGGCTGTGGTTTGAAGCAGATGGATCTTCTCACCCCTTATTCTGCCTTCCGAAATGAATTACAGAAGTGATCATTTTAAATATGTCTAATTCACTTTTTACTTCTGGGTTCCAGGTACCAAGCCCCACTACTCCAAGATTCCTTCCACTCATTGGTGTAGAAGCACAAAGAGAGTCATTGGACAGTGCTGCAGCAAGGAAGAAGGGAGGTCATGTTCAACATGAAAAAGTAAGTTAGTTCTAACTCCCCCAGGGGATTCGGATTCCACAGTCTATCTCCTCTCCATCTGTTTTTTTAATTATTTCTCTGTTTCCAGAAACATTCTAAACCTAAAATTATTTCAGTTCATACTCTTTTTATGAAATTCTAGATGTATGTTATTGCACTTACTGGATGGAGTGAAGACATTGGTCAGCAGATTCTGGCTCGCCAGCAAGAATTTTTCCCACACATTAACAGGAATAACATAGAAGGTTTTCAAGTTTACAGTGTCCCTTTAGAAGTGATTCCTTTAATTTTCACAATAAGTACAAAGAAAATGTTAGAGTTGGTGAAAAAATTGGATCCTAAAGCAAGGTGAAGTGACTCACTAAAGATCACATACAATTTAAGTAATGAGCTGAGATTCTTTACTCCAAATTTCATGGTCTAGTAAACCATAATGGCCTATACAACTCAAATCCTATCATTCTTCCACTAGTCCTGGAAGCTTTCATGGGCTTAACTTAATTTGTGGTCATTTATCAAGATGTTAAAATAGATTAAACATTAAAAAGATGATCATGATAATTTTTATGTCTCCTTTCCAAAAATTTGGATAGAAAGGAAATGGGCTTTATTGTCTGCAGCCAACTCAATAACAGATAACAAACAATGACAACACAATAATTTTTCAAAGCTGTTTTAATTTGGGTATTTCCACCATAATTTTTAAGGTGCACATTTAATCATCAACTCTACCAATGATTCAAGTAAGAATTTTTCGCAATTCTCTAAAATTTTGTAAAAATTAATTTACTAATATTTGTAAAAATATTCTTTACTTTTGTTTTAAGTAATGGACTAAATACCATGGGGTACAAATAATCCAAAACTAAAAAGTAGTCATAAAAATACTTGTATTGGGCTTTATAATTCATATAGTTTGTGCCCCATATTTGCATTCTTATTTAAGTTTTATCTCACCTGATATTAAATATGTTTTCAAAGTAAATACTAAGTAACAGAAAGAAGGCAGCAGCTGGGCATGGTGGTGCATACCTGTAATCCCACCTACCCCAGAGGATGAGGCAAGAAGACTGTGAGTGTGAGGCCATGTGCTCTCCACTGCAAGTGCTGGTTGAACATTCCTCACAAAAGTAGGCATTTCTTGATCCAAAGTTTTAAACTAAATGAGTTCGGAATTTCTTCCAAAATATCCAATTCAAAGCAAACTTTCATTTCGCATTTGTGTGATCATCATTTGATTTTTCTTTTCCTACCAGTCAGTACACTCTGATGCTATTAATATACAATAGTAATTATTCATTAGCTAGGTCTTGCTTTGTTTTGCTGTGAGCCAGAGCTTTCCAGATTATGCAGCGGAGCTCCAGAATGGATATCTGCCCAGTTAAGCAGCTCTACAATTTCTGCCCTTTAGCTCACTCTTCTGGACCCCCATCTCCCACTTTTAATACTTTTCTCCCTGGGGACACACGATTGTTAAGTGCAATAACTATACTTTTTTTTTCCAGGAGGATTAAAATATTTCTGTAATGGTGAAATAGGCCTCTGAAAAGTGTGATCTGACTGTGACTCTGAAAACTGCACCCCTTACTAATTAACATACCCTTTATTTCCCAGACGTCACAGAGAAAAAGTCTGAAAAGAAATTTAGTTCCACAAATAAACCTGGCTTCTTCCTTCTTCCCGGCCTTGTCCAAGCAAAGAGGAAATCCACAATAGACCACTGCATATAAGATGACAAATTCTGGATGATGCTGTGGGCTTCATCTCAGGAAGACAGTGAAAATCCACTAGTCACCCATTTCCAGACCCACAGCCCATCCTATTGATGGGAGAGACTGCTAAAGGAGCTCAAATGATTTCAGCGCTGAACACCAAGAAAGCAACAAGCAGCTACTTTGCCAACTCCTTTCATATATAAAAATTCATGTAATAGGCAACATTTCTTGTTTACTTCAACAAAATGACCCATAAGGAAACAAATTAAGTCAATAGCATAAGTACCTATTTATATAATATGGTTATAGATGATTAGCTTTCTAATCCCTCTCACTGTTCATCTCAGTCCATGACCAGAATTATTACTAGAATGTATGTAGTGAGAGGCAACTTACTTGGGGGCTATGCTATGTGGTACACAAACAGGATTATTCTTAAAAAGAAAAATGGGCCAATCAGGGCTTTAGTTATATTTTGCTTCTTCATTTAGCAGAATGTTACCTGGGAGAAAATGCTCAGTCTCTTGATAAAGTCATAGATCATTTATATTTAATTTATAAATAAGTCCAGATAAATAGGACTTGAAAGATATCTGAACATGCTGGGATTCATCTTTTATTACTTGATTCTGGTATTTTGACCATATGATGACTGTCACCAGTGGATATGTACATAAAAATGAAAGCATCTAAAATGATCACTAAGTGAGATTTTAACCCTGTCCAAAACATGAAGAAAGTATTAGCATTGAACCCTGAGGATTATCTTTCCTGGGCCTCTTCAGGAAATATTCAAAACCCAAGTAATAAAAGTGCTCCCATGTTAACAGTCTATTCTCCCCAAAGCACCAGTCTACTCGGTAAGAAAAAAATGTCCCTTAATTTTTAATTCTGATTTTCCATTTTGTTTTATGATTTTTTGTCTTGTGGGACTGAAGATTGAACCCAAGAGAGTGTTGAATCACATACCCAGCCTTTTAATTTGTATTCTTTTTGTTTTGTTTTGTTTTTTGTTTTTTCAGTTTTGAGACAAGGTCTAGCTAAATCCAGGCTGGCTGGCCTTCAGCTTGTGCTCCTTCTGCCTTAGTCTCCTGAGTACCTGGGATTACAGGCGTGTGATGCCACATCCAGCTGGGTTTTATAATTCTTAAAATCCCAACATGCTGGGGAAACTAAGGAAATTTTGTATTCATATAAACTCCACACTTACACATTTTTATGTTTACTCATGAATGTTTATTGCTAATAGAAACGTGACCATTTATCCTACTGCTTTATCACTTTTTCTTTAGGTATTTTAATTACACAGAAATTAAAGTTCAAAAAGAAAATACTGAGCATTAGCATTTTTTATAAAATTTAAAATAATATGTATAATTTTCTTAAAGGAAAGAAGAGACTCTGGATAAAGAGTATAGTCGTGATAGTTGTGGCCCATCAACTGCCTGTCCGTACCTAAGTAAGCCAGGAAATATTTTTCTGAGAGAGAGAGAGAGAGAGGGAGAGAGAGAGAGAGGAGGGAGAAGAGTTTAGGAAAATGATTCTGTTTCCAATCTTTCAGCCTCAGTTGCAAAAAGCTACCTTATCCCTTGGCATAGATTTCTTAAAGTAAGATGATGTTGAATATGCTGCTAAGCACTCAATTCTTTTAATACGGCATTCAGATGCTAAATTAATGTCTTCTACACTTTTTGCTGGAGGAATTCACTCTTAAACCTCTTTTAAGAGAAACACAATTTCTTTGGGAGTGAGGCGGAGCGAAGGCGGCTGCCTGCAGGCCAGTGTGAGGGGAGGGCATCGACCGAAGAGACGCCAGGGTGACCCCGGCAACCTGGGTCCTGCATCCTGGCGAGCAAGACCAAGACCAAGAAGAAACCCTTCTTTCCCTGGCAGAAAGTGAAGCTGTTTCAGGCCAGGGACAGGCTGCTCAGTGTCCTGATTGAGGGAGGGGGGTGTGTCAACCACTCAATCAATGAACTGTGCCACGTTCAAATCCCTGTCACATTGATGCCAGGTGGCTCCAAAGCCTATTCAAATATAAAGGTGGAAATCACTTTTTAGCAAAGAAAACGTGGGCAGCCATTTCAAGTTCGAGGAGTACTGCCCAATGGTTTTCTATGCTCTGCCAGAGAGGTTTGGAAGGGAGGCCAAGATTTCCAGAATTCCCTGACCAGGAGTTCACCCCTTTCGAAGGACTCCCAGGCACACAGTGGGACTTGTTTCCACACTTCCTGTGACAAGAGTCACATCCTCAAGACCCTTGCCAGTGAAGATGTGGCCGAAATGTACAACGTCCTGAAGAGGTACCACCCTCATATAGGGGAACGTCTTGGGATTACCCTTCTTCCTCAGTTCTCAGCATGTACCACTCTAAGATTGATGGAATTGAAACATAATCACAAGAAATATGTTCAGCCTTTGTTTATCTGTATCTTAAAAATATGACTTCAAGGACTCCATGGTGGCTAGAGAAGCTGGGGACAAAAGGCCAAAGAACTTCCAACTTTAAAGGATAATGATTTCATTAATGAAGGCCAAAAGATGTATATTGATGACAACAAAAAGGTGATCCTGGGAAAACTGAAAAAGGATATTGAGTTTCTTGGCCAGTTGAAGCTCATGGACTATAGCCTTCCGGTGGGAATTCCCAATGTGGAGAGTGCCAAGCAAGAGGGGGTAGAGTGTGAGGACAGGAAGGAGAGGGGGAGAGTCATGGTACCCTCCAGGTTGGGAACCCACATAGCCTGGGATTATGCTGAACAGCTCACCACCCATAGTTCCAGGCAAATTCAACCCAAACACTGATGTGTATGGAATTAAATGCCATGAGCACTCACTCAGGAAAGAAGTGTACTTCATGGTCATTACTGACATTCTCACTCATTACGATGCAAAGAAGAAAGCTTCCCACATTGCAAAAACTGTTAAACCTGGGGCTGAAGTGGAGATCTCAACTATAAACCCAAAATAGTATTCTTTGGACTTTATTGACCATATCTTGACATAACCTCCTGCACAGCCTTGAGTAGACATGAATGTGGGACGGACAGAGGGGACTTAGGTGTAGGAAAAAGGAAAACCAAACTCAATGAAGCACTCATCTTGCAGGAACCAAACCTCTTTGTTTACACCTTCAGGCCAAAATGACTGATTTGGGGGCTACTCGCTTTAACAGCTAACTGGTATTTCCCAGCATTGTTCTAGCTATTTCTAACTCTGTGTGCATGTACGTGTGTGTGTGTGTGCATACATGTGCTTGTGTGCACATTTTTAAATATTTAATTAATTAAAACCAATCAGCTTGAATCAGAAAAAACTGATTCCAGCTGTGGCTGAATGAATGGATCAATGAATGGGTACATGGGGGAAAGAGGGAGAAGGAAAAAAGCAACCCTGTTGGCATCACCCAGTAAACTATGGATCAGTGTATTTCTTTGAGTTGAAAGATGTGACACAGCATTCATAATAATAATGAAGATAATCATGATGATAATGATAATCATAATGATGATTAAAAGAATAACAAAGCAGGGGCTGGGAATTTAGCTCAGTGGCACCATGCCTGCCTCATAAGAGCAAGTCCTGAGTTTGATCCCCACTACCAAAAAAAAAAAGAAACCAAACAAAGAAATCATTGTGAATTACACTTCTACCCTGCTGTCCTAGTTACCTTTCTCATTGCTAAGACAAAATACCTGACACCCAAAGTTAAAGGAGGAAAAGGTTTTTAGTTCACAGTTCATAGAGGATTCAATCCATAGTCAACTGGCTCCAAGGCAGGGTGGCATGACAGAGGGGCATTGCAGAGAAGAAGCAGTCCATAGCATGGCCAGCAGGAAGCAGTAGAAGCAGCAGCAAGCAGTAAGCCTGCCTTCTTTCCAGCCCTTTATATTCCATTCAGGTTACAAGTCTACTGATGGGTCAATCCACACCCAGGGCAGAGCTTCCATTATCCATACCCAGAACTATGCTAAACCAATTTAGTTGTCACACACTCTAATCCAGCATCACATACCCATGATCCACCTACCTCCAAAAAGCTCCACCTATGAGCACGAGGATTGGGGGTACATCTAGATACAAACCATAATACCTACACTCCTTAATAGTTGTCACCAAGCCCCCAGCCCTGAATTTCCATTGAAAGACACCAATACTGGAGTCTCTGTGTGTATTGGCTTGGGGTTCTGTTACCACATTGTCAGGATTCCCAGTGCCCCAGAATACTGTCTCCCTCCAAGAAGCTGATGCTACAGGACTCTGTCTACATTTTCACATCCACAAATATCCCCAGGAAAACTGCTTGCTTCTCTTTTCTTGCCTGGAGACTCTTCACTGTTACATGCTTAAGTCGCAGTATAGGAATTCTAGCTACAAACAAAAATGAAGCTTCCCTGAAAGATGCATCCTGCTCTCAATTCTCCTTTGACTGAATGCAAATCTGAATTCTAAGAGATTTGTTTGGCCATTGTTTTAAACAATGGTATTTTGTTACAAATTATCCCTTTAACTGAACCCCTCAGTTTTACTGTTTACATTATTAGGAAAACAGTGGTATTTTTAATCTAAACTTTTAATATACAGCATGTGATTTTTGAAGTTTACATGTAGAGTCATTTTATAGTGTATGTGAAATAATATTTCTCATATTCTGAAATATGGCCTGCAGTCGTGTTTTTGAGTGAATGTTTAGTTCAATGTATATGGCAGATAGTTTTTTACAATAAAAGAAAAAAAAGATTATTTTGTCTCCTCCAGATGTACATTTATCAACCTGATTTTTTTTAAAAAAAAAGATTTAACCCAAACCCGGTTATGTAAGTTTATTGCCCTAAACTGCGCTGATTGTGTTTAATCAATTTAAAAATCACCAACATCGATTGTGTATCTACCAGCTTTCCTGAATTTTCTAAAAAGGTGACAAGCTGTAAACATTAGACAGTAGGTTATCAATTTATACTCTGTGCTAAAGCTGTGCCTTTAAAATCCTTTAACGTCTTAAAACATAAGATGGTTTTTGTAGGCAGTTTCAGAAAAAGGAAAAAAAATCCACCCTTCAATAATTACTTGCAATGAGGGGCAGGGATTTAGCTCAGTGATGCCATGCCTGCCTCACAAGCACAAAGTCCTGAGTTTGATCCCCTGTACCAAAAAAAAATTTACTTACAACACAAAAAATCCTGCTGCCAGACTGCCTTTCCGGTCACTTCACTTCTGGGCAATCCAGGACACACCTGTGCCCATCATGTATTGGCTGTTTGGAAGCCAGCAGCGATGCCACCCAACTATTATCAACTGAATTTTACACAGATCTGCTACCCAGTGATTTTAACTTCACTGTAATATAGTTACACAAACCTGTATTTTATGTATTTAAATTAACCTATGCTATGATTTTTGTTCCCTCACCACTACCACCACCACTGCCGCCATTAATTCTGGCATTATATCCATTTTGGTGTTCTAAAGTTCTGTGGTTCCTTTGACCCAAGACTTAGAAATAAGAGACCCTGAAGTAAAGACAAGGTGCACATTCATGGCTTCAGTAACTGTTTCTTTTGTAATCAATCTCTGTATCCATTTAGAAGTTTACAAAATGCTTTATTTTGCTCTGTCATTCATTTCTGTCCATTTACAGAGTGAGTAGGTTTGCCTTTATCACCAAGTGCTAACAATACACTCCAGTCTTGAGCCAGGCTTTACAAAATAAAACATTTTGAGAACTCCCAAAACATATGTGCAATTTCTTGACCCCTCTTAGGATTTAAAAAGTAGCATTTTTGTAGTTTATATGAGGACAGATTTTATTTTAGTATATTGTTAAGAATAACATTATGTAATTATGTAGCAATAATTTTTTTTAGGTACCAGGACTAGAACTCTGGTCCTTGCGCTTGCAAGGCAGGCGGCGGAACCACTGAGCTAAATTCCCGGCCCTTAGCAATAATTTTTAATGATACACATTATAGGTAGAAAAATTTTGTCCTTTCCTTCAACTATCAAATGATAAGCTGATTACTTTTACCACTTCTTAAAAAGCATAATTTGTTGACATTTTAGTAAGAATATTTTATCACATGATGTTGGGTGTGCAGTTAGAATGTTCACTAAAGCATAGGATAATGAGTTCTACTTCAGGGAGAGGGAGGGGAGTGGAGAGGGGATGAAAAAAGAATTAAGATGTGTTATGTCCATGTACCAAATCCCTACAATGAATTATATACTATATATATGAATTATATATATATATATATAATGAATTATATACTAAAAATAGTAAAGAAAAATAACAAGTTATAAGCGGGAACTAAAGGGCAGATCATCTTCATAAGTAATGCAAGTAGGGCTGGGATTTAGCTCAGTGGTTCCGCCGCCTGCCTGGCAAGTGCAGGGACCAGAGTTTGATCCCCAGTATCAAAAAAATAAATAAATAAGTAATGCAAGTAGACTGACTTCAGCTTCTCCACAGAATAAAAGGAGGAAAAGGCCAGAAAACATTGACTGATATCCTCAAATTCCTGAAGTAAAACAAATAAATGCTAATCTAGCTTTCCCAATCAAGAAGAAATATCCTTCAGAAATGACAGTTAAGAGTTAGATAAAGTTTTAACAAAAATTACAATCAGTCACAGACACATACTAAAGAAAGTGCTAAGACTACTCTTTAAGTATAAGGAATACAGGAGTTCAGAGGTAGAGAAAAAACAAAGAGCAATAAAAATGGAAAATATCTGAGTAGCCTAAGTGACTATTAACAGGATAAAGCAATAAAACATCATTGTTTTATACAGATAAAAAATACATAGATATATGAAAGTGGAGAGAAGACTAGTCATAATTTTCTAAGGCTTTTAAATTGCCTATAGGAAGGTAAAAGTAAGAATACTTGTTCAGCTTTGATAAACCAAGGATATGCATTATAGTCTCTATGGTAATAACTGAAAGGAGTGCCAACATATATGAAGGAGGAAAAGAAGAATAGTAAAAATTACTGATCTAAAATAAATAACAAGAAAGCAGAAAAAGAAGTATGAAAGGATAGGAAAATAGAATATCCAGAATGCACTGGTAGATTTAACCCCTAAATATGTGAACAATCTTGAAATTTTAATAGCTTATGTATTCAAATTAAAAGACAAATGTGGTGAACTGACATTTCAAAAAGGAGGTTATCCAAATAGGCAATACATATGTGAAAATCTCCTTAGTAGTCAGAGTAATGCTAGTCAAAAACATAAAATGAAAAAATTAATGAAAACATTTTTGGGAGTAATAAGTGATTATACCAAGAATGTAGGACGCAAGGTTAACATACAAAAGCCAATTATTTTTCTATATACCAGTAGCAAATGAGTGGGATTGAAATTTAAAATTAGCATGCCTCAAAATGAAATGAGGTATAAACCTAACAAATTATGTACAAGATCTATATGAGGAAATTTACTGAACTGATGAAAGAAATCAAAGAAGTAAACAAATGGAGAGAACTAAATAAATTTATCGATGGGTTCAATGCAATACCAAAATTCTAGCAAGCTACTACAGAAATGTTGACAAATTGATCCTAAAGTTTTTTATGGATAAAAAAAAGACCCAGAATAGCCAACTATATACTGAAGGAAAAGAAGAAATTTACCAAGACTTGCTATCATGCCATAGTAACTAAGACTGTATAATATGGGTCAAAGACCAGACAAATAGAAACAATGGAACAGACTAGCGAACTCAGAAATAGCACACAAATATAGACAACTCATCTTTGATATATACCCAAAGGTAATATATAGAGAAAAGATATCCTTCAACAACTGGTGCTTAATTAACCTCATATCTTAACATTGATTATAAACCTAAATGTAAACCTTAAAACTATAAACCCCTTAGAAGATAACATGTGAGAAATTTTAAATAAACTTTGAAATTGAATTCGTTAATGATGTTTTATATATAAATGCCAAAGGCACAATCTATGAAAGAAATAATTGACAAACTGCACTTAATTTTCATCAAGATTAAAAATCTTGGGGCTGGGGATTTAGTTCAGTGGTGCCATGCCTGGCTCGCAAGTGTAAGGTCCTGAGTGTGTAAGGTCCTGAGTTCGATCCCTAGTGGCAGGGGCGGGGCGGGGGGGCTCAAAGCAAGATTAAAAATCTCTGCTTGTAAGGCAGTCAGAAGAATGAAAATACAAGCCACAGATTGGGGGAAAATAATTGAAAAACATATGTGATTTTAAAAAGCTACATGAAGAACTTAAAACTCAACAGTAAGAAAATATCCCAATTTTAAAATGACCCAAAGACCTTAACAGAAACCTCACAAAAGAAAATATATGGTTGCAAATTACCATTTAAAACTATGTACAACATATTATATCATCAGGGAAACATCAGTGAAAACAGCAATGAGATAACACTGCACAGCCAGTGCTGGTCGGGGTAAAGGTACTTTCATTAATTGTTAGTGGGGAAAGTACAATAATGCAGTTATTTCAGAAGACAACGTGGCATTTTCTTTAAAAACTAAACTCACCATATAATCCAGAATCACATTCCTTGTTACCTACTCAAAAGCTGAAATTTTTTATCTCTTCACAAGCTTGTACACAGATGTTTCTGGCAGCTATATTCATGACTGCCAAAATTCAGAAGCAACCAGATGTCCTTCTGTAGGTGAATGAATGAATAAACTGCGGTATATCCAGACAATAGAATATTATTCTCTACTAAAAATAAATGAATTATCAAGCCATAAAAAGCCATGGAGAAACCTTAAATGCATATTACTAAATGATAGAAGACAAGTTGAAAATGCTACATCTGTATAATTTCACCAATTATGGAAAATTCAAAATACGGAAACAGTAAAAAAAAAAGAAAGTCAGCAGTTTCCAGGGGTTAAGGAGGGGTAGAAGGAGGGATGAATAAGTGAACCACAGAAAAATTTTTAGAGCAGTAAAGCTTCACTGTATGATATATACTACAATAATAAATACATGTTAGCATACATTTGTCCAAAATCACAGAATGTGCAACACCAAAAGCGAACCATAATGTAGACTATGAACTTTGGATGATAATGGTGTGTCAGCCTTGGTTCATCACCTGCAACAAATGTACCACTCTGATACGGCATGCTGAGATCAAGGAGGCTATGAACTAAAATTGCTCTAAAAATAAAATCTACTTTTAAAAATACACACACACACACACACACACACACACTAAATACCACTATATATCTCTCTGGAATGCCTTAATGAAGACCAAATATGCCAAATGTTGGCTAGAATGTACAACAATAGGAATTCTTCTATGCTCTGGTGGAAGTATAAATTGACTTAATCATTTTGAAAAACAATTTGGTATTATCTACTAACATTGAACAAATGTACATTCCATTTCTCAGCAATTCCACTGCTAGGTCTGTGTATCTAAGAGTCTGTATATCTAATAGATTTACAAAAACTTGTAAAAGAAAATTAACAGCCGTATTATTTACAATAAATAACCCAGAACTGGGAACAACTCAAATGTTCTCAGTGGTAGAATGGATAAATAAATCCAAGTATATTCATATAACTGAACACAATAAAAATGGGTAAATGACAGTTAAGCACAAAATACAGATGGATCCCAAAATTATAACGTTTTGTAGAAGCCACACATGAATTAGCACAAGCTAAAGAATTCCACTTATGTAGGGTGTGTGTGTATGTGTGCACACGTGTGTGTGTTTGTAAGAATTAGATTTGGCATTACCTTTTCAGCAGAAGTTTCTTTAAAGAAATACAGTAATTTGTAATAGGTCAACTTAGCTTTGCTGTAACTACTTTTTCCAGAATTTTATTTTGTGTAGTTCTAGGTCAGCATAGGCTATCTAAACAGGCACCATAAGGAAGGCAGAAGTAAAGCAAACATTTTTAGGCCCCAAAGGTAGGCAGGTACAAGGCACTAGATACTGTTTTATTTATTTAATGCACATTGTCCCTTAGGTATGAGACAATCTCTGTTCCCATAACCACTGCAGAATCCAGATCTTTCTCTTTAGCTTCTCCCATCCCTAGGTAAGACTTCCTGCCCTCTTGATTTCAGACCCATCATGAGACCCAAATGCAACACCTGTTCATAAACTCTTTGTCACTTTCCCAGAGTTGTGTGAGGTCAAATCCCGGTACCAAATTCCGTCTTCTACGGCAGCCCACCACTGTTTTCTCTGACAGACCAAGACTGATACACAAGGGATGTTACACCTTCTGAGTGCTGGGGGACATTCTATTATTGACTTGATTTTAGTTACAATGGTGCTCACATTGCAATAGTAGATTAAGCTCAACATCTATGTTTTGTTAGATATTCTATAGGTGTGCTATCTTTCATAATAAAAGTTTTTTAAAACCTTAAAACTATATGTTATGGCATCAAAATAGATCAAAATTGCTGTAGTGACCTGATAGTTAGAATTGTTGCATGTTACACTTTTAAAAAATCAACTAGTTTCTTTTAATAATTTTTGTTTAATTTTTGAGTAGTGAATATGAGAGAAGAGCTCAAACTGTTAATTACGGGTTCTTTTCTGAAAATAACACATCATAGGTGTATATAGTCTTTTTTCTAACATATAAAAACCAAACTCATTATAGCGATCATTAAATTATCCTTTAACTCTTTTAAAATTCTAAAAATATATTGATGTGTTGTTTAGAACTGTGATCAGATGGATATAATTCATGAATCTAGTTATGACTTAGGACATTTACTAAATTAAAATTTATCATCCTCATTACTTTGTTTCATTTCAACATCATTTCTTTTGACTCCTGCCTTCAACCAATGTCCATTATGAATATAAATTAAATAAAATATGAAAAATGATCAAAACAAAAACTAAGTGAGATCATTATATACTAACCTGACCTCCACTAACCACTGTCTTTGTCCACACTATACACTCAGTAGCTCCCAAATGGCTCTGTTTTAAGAAAGAGAAGTATTTAGTGTTATTTTTAATAGGTCATTGCAACATGAAGTATTACTACTTTAGGGACAGAACCACTCAAGATACTTACAACTCATTGGGCACTCATTAACAGTCAACTGAGAAATATAACTCTGCAAGAACTAGTTCCATTCAAAATATTCCTTTTTATCTCTTTGTAGAGGCTAACTTCCTGGCAAACCAGATTACTCAACATCTTTAACACACCCTAAACCTTTCCTTTATCATTCTCCTGGCTGTCAAATATTTCCAATTATCATATTTCATAGCCTGAGTAATTTCACTTTCTGTACAAAAATCTCTTCCTATGCTTGATCTCACCAGCTTCCATTTCTTTGGGTTCCATGGCATCGTGTTATTTTGCCTATACACCTCCTTCATAGTGTTTAACACATTCTCTTTTGAGTTACATTTATTTCAGTTATTAATATGTCCTTCCAGTCATTCATGTTTTGGTAGAGTTTTGGGTCAGAGACAGATTTGGAAATCATAAGGTTTAGTGTTGAGCACATCAGTGAGTATCAGTGAATTCAACCAGAGTGGATATAAGGTAAAAAGAGCAGAGGCAGAATTCCAAGGAATAAGCATCCGCATTAATAGCCAAGGATTTGCTTAGAATGAGGCTTAGAAGAGTAAAACCAAGAGATCTAAGAGAAAAAAGATCAAAAGAAAATTTGGTATTATCAAAGCCAAGAATTTCAAGAAAGGCTTTCAAGGAAGAAATTATCAGTGATGTGCAATTTGAAAATGAGATCAAGTAAAATGACAGGAAACTCTCCTTTAGCCTAGGATGTTGTCACTCAACTCTTTCATGGCACTAAGGATGTTGAGATATCTGGCCTATATTTCTCTTTCAAAAATTATATATTTTTGACTGTGAAAGTAGGAGAGCTCAATATAGAATGATAAGAGACAACTTTCAGGATGGAAGATGATTAGCCATGTTTAAAGACTTTGAGAAGCAATCAGCAGAGGAAAGAAAGGTAAAATGAAAGTACAGAAAATACCTGTGATATTACAAGGAGTAAAGTTTGCATTGTTTCATCTTCCCTTGTGCCAGGAAGCAATAAGAAAATGAACAGAGATAAGGTTGAATTAGTAGTTGCCACAGGGGAAAGTTGCAGGAGTTTCTACCAGTTTGCCTCAGTTTCCCCATGAATAACTAACATGTATTTAGAATTTATTTTTATTTTATTTTTATAAAGAGAAAAAGGTTATTTTGACTCTAATATTTATTATGTATCAGGCTCCTGTTAAGTACTAGACACAGATTTTTTCAATGTATATTCTTTTTTTTTTTTTCTGGTACTGAGGATCGAACTCAGGACCTTGCGCTTGTGGGGCAGGCAGTGGAACCACTGAGCTAAATCCCCGGCCCTTCAACATATATTCTTAATAAAATAATATTTTTGTTATGTCCTTTTACATTTGAGAAGTTTTGAGAATTTAAGTAATTTGCCCAAATTTAGAAATTCAGAAAGTGGAGGAGCTAAGAATTAAATCCATGTCTATTTTATTCCTGAGCCCACATTATGAACAATTACAATACAGAATCTTGTTTATTTGTTTCACATCCTTTTTTTACTAGAGTATATTGATTACACAGATTAATGGGTTTCATTTTGGCATTTTTTTCACCACCCTTACCCCATCTTCCCCACTAAATACAGAATTTTAAGCAAAATTTCTGATGAAGTTTTGGTAGATGGTTGAAGAGGGGTAAAAAAATCTTTGAATAGTCTTAAAGATTGGAAGAGACAAATGAGCAGACATAACAGACTTCCAGGTAGCACTTAAGTTCTTGCTGAGTTTTTTTAAACTATGAATTTATAATGGCTCCAGTCTACATAGGCACAGGATCCTATGTCCCCTACAGAAATAAGAAGTTCCATGTTCTGCCTGGAGATTTGCAGCAAGAGCCTGATAGGAGAGAAGGAAGCAAGTGACACGGTAACACAGCAAGGCAGTGATTTTATGGCAGACCATGGATGTAGACCAATAGGGAAGATGTCTCAGCTATCCCTGAGATATCTTTACACCAGTACAAAGTTACATCTTCTTGTGCTAAGCTGGAGTAGTTTGGGGACAGGAAAAAAATGTGTGACATTTCACTCATCTTGGCATTTAAGTGGTCTCTAGTTCATATGTAGGGTTATTGTGAGAACTGAGTTAACATATGAAAAATGTTCCCACCCATGTGAAGCACTACTTAAGTCCTTCTTATTTCTATCATTAAATTACATCATCTTATATCATTCAATAAGAAAAATATTAAAATTGTGTGGATTCAACATATCAACTAATGACATTGTTCTTCAATAGCTGTATTTTGGAATTGCTAGGGTAATTTTCATAAAATAACACTGTGAGAAAGGCCTATATAGAATAATTTTCCACCAAATATGTCCATATCCTACTCTCTAGAGTCTGTGAATATGTTACCTTCCATGACAAATGACACTGCAAGTGTGATTAAAGATTTTGAGATGGGGATTATCTGGGTGAGCCCAATATAATCACAAAAGTCCTTGTAAGAGGTAGATAAGAAGGTCAAAGTCAATAAAAAGAAATTTGATGACAGAAGCAAAGAAATTTGATGGTAGAAGCAGAAGTTAAAGTCACGTGCTTTGAAGTTGGAAGAAGAGGCCATAAATCAAGGGATGTGGCCTCCTGCTAAAGATGGAAAAGCAAGAAAAGATTCTCCCAGGATCCTTCAGAGGGAACATATCTCTGGCACTCTGACTTTAGCCTGCAAGATTCCTTTCAGACTTCTGGCCTGGAGAATTCTATGATTAATTTCTCTTAAAGCCATTAATGTCCTGTTAGTTTGTTAAATTAGCAAAAGAAAACTTATGGGGTAGGCTGACAGGGTGGAAATGCTGTTACATTTCAGTTTGGTGGAGGGGTGATGATGATTTTAAGCTTCCTAGGAGATCTCTCCTCATTTGCAGTCAGGATTGAGAAGTACTAAATAAGGAGGGTAAAGGAAAAGGTAAAATGGAGCTTAGCTAGGTGGGCGGAGAGGAACTTGGTTGCTTGGAGCCCTGCTTCGTCCCGCCATCACCCCAGCCCCAGCCACCAGCTTAGCCAGTGCCTGCAGCACCCCCACTCTCCTGGCCTCCTGGCTGTGCCACTACCTAGTTCCACACTACAGAGCCACAGGGGGTCATAAAGTCCATTGTCCTGAGCACCAGAAGATAGAGCAGAAGTAAACAACAGAAAGAGGACCTCTCTGAGGCTCCTTGATGAAAACTGAAGCCCATTGGAAAAGTGAGGAGAATCTCTGCAATAAAGGCACACCAGACCACCGTACTTGGTAAGTTGGAGGGATCATCACCTCCCATCGGAACCTGGACTATCTTCAGGGGAAGGTCAGTTGGAACCTGCTGTAGAACCTTGCAGAGTTCAACCCTGCAGGACAGGGAACAACTTGGAACTTGCAACCAGAAATCTGCCTGAATCTCACGGTCTGCGACTGGCTTATTGAGACTCATTGACTTATATCTGCACACTGCTGCCCATGTTGTCTATTGTGACAGCAGAGACATACCCTGAAGGAGGCCCTTCATTTTTACTTTTTATTTGTTATTTACAAAATTATTTTTTTTGCTGTTAGTTTTAATTTTTAGTTTTTTCTTTTCTACTCTTCGAATTTTTTTCTCTTCTTATTTTTCTTTCTTTTCTCTCTCCTCTCTCTCTCTCTCTCTCTCTCTCTCTCTCTCTCTCTCTCTCTCTCTCTCTCTCTCTCTCTCTCTCTCTCTCTCTCTCTCTCTCTCTCTCTCTCTCTCTCTCTCTCTCTCTCTCTCTCTCTCTCTCTCTCTCTCTCTCTCTCTCTCTCTCTCTCTCTCTCTCTCTCTCTCTCATTGTACTTCATCTCCCTTTTTGTTCCTGTTCTGGCCCTAGTTCGGATTTCTTCATTTTTCTTTTCTTCTCTTTTTCCTTCTCTCGATTGTCATTAGTTTTAAAGGAAAGTAAATACAGGTTCCAGCCTCCCTATTGCAGTTAGGTTTTTCTGTTCTCATCTTTGTTCTTTCATTCTGTCTTTTCCTCTTGTCTTCAACAGTTTCTTAGAGTTTGCATGATCATCCTGTGTCCTCTGGCCTCAGTGATAACCTTCCCCTATCCTTCTACCTATCACTTCCTCCCCAACTCCTTCTAACTCCCCATCCCAAAGGGTAAAGTTACTGTATTGAAAAGTTTATTCACTATAAACATATGTTCGGTTGGTCCTCGATTTTGATTTAATTCACACAGTTAAAGGTGATAGATTAATAACTACCACAAATTGTCATTTTCCAAGCTGTGCTTGATGCTATGGTGTTGCAAACTGTATCACTTGGGCTAAGGTGTTGTGATTGATCTAATCAGTTGTACTTCCTGGTATAATGAAAATGAGATAGCCTCCGAGTCATTAGAGACTCAAAACCTAAAGACCAGCTATATCTGTAAGACATCTCTGAGAAGCAATCATTCCATAAGGGTTCTAAATACAAGCAACAAAGATACTTACAATAAGCAATTTCGAAGTATCAACCCAAGAATTAAACCAAGGACACTATCAAAAACAAAAATGAGAAGACATTTAAGCAAGGCACAAACTCAGACTTCCAACCCACTGAAAGCAAAGTCTGGGGGAAATGAGGTGGAAAAGTCTGATTATCAACCACCTGGACACCCTGAACTGATCGCATAGGAAGTAACAAAAGAGATGAATGAGGCTGTAGAAAAATTCAAAACAGAATAATTTTCCAGATAACCACAGAGATGGCAAGCAGAGTGAAAAACATGATTACTGAATGACATTATTCTAGAACAGAAACAGATTTTTAAAAAAATAGATGAGGTCAGAACCATGCTGGAAGCCATGAATGCCCAGCATAAGAAAGAAATGGAAACCATGATTGCCCAACATAAAGAAATGGAATCCATGAAACAGATTCAAACAGGTATCCAGGAGATTAAAAACTCCATTGAAAGTATTCACAGCAGATTAAGGGAATGTGAAGATAGAATATCAGATATAGAAGATATAGATTGTGGTTAATGACCATAAAAACAGAGATTTCTTAAAAATACTAAGGGACCTTGAGAAATCAATCCAGCAGCTGCTAGATGATGCAAAGAACAATAACATAAGACTGATAGGAGTCCACGAAAAAACAGAAGAAAGTACAATTGACATAAAAAAACTGATCACATAAGAAATAGTAGAAAATTTCCCAGACAGAGGTAGAGAATTGGACATACAGATTAGTGAGGCAATTAGAACTCAGTTAGAAAAAAGAAACAAAACACATACAAAGGAAACCCCGTCAGAATCACAGCAGACTTCTCAACACAAACACTCAAGTCAAGGAGTGCCTGGAATGATGTATTTCAAGCCCTAAAAAAAATAACTTCCAACCTAGACTGTTGTATCCTGAAAAATTATCTTTCAAAATCGATGGGAAAATTACATACTTCCATGACAAAGAACACCTCAGAAATTTCATGAACACCAAACCAGCACTTCAAACAATTCTAAACAATATCATAGAAAAAGACAATGAGGGTCACAATTCCATGAGGCCCAACAGAGCGAAGCCACCAGGCAAGGCAAGAAACTAAATGGAAAGGGGGAAAAATAAAAAATAAAAGAGCCAACAACAGTAAAACATCATGACAAGGATGAGTCAATATCTATCAATTATAACCATCAATGTTAATGGCCTCAATTCACCAATCAAAAGAAATAGACTGGCAGAATGGATTAAGAAGCAAAATCCAACAATGTACTGTATACAAGAAACACATTGAATTCAAAAAGAAATTCATAGACTGAAAGTAAAAGGATGGAAAACAGTTCTCCACATAACAGGAACCCAGAAAAAAGCAGGGGTAGGGCCGGGGATTTAGCTCAGTGGTTTCACCACCTGCTGCACAAGCACAAGGACCTGAGTTTGATCCCTGGTACCAAAAAAAAAAAAAGCAGGGGTAGCAATCTTATTTGCAGACAAAGTAGATTTCAAACCAAAACTACTTAAGAGAGACAAAGGTGGTCACTACATCCTTGTGAAGGGAAAAATCCAAGAGGAAGAGATAAATATATAAATAAATATATATGCACCAAATACAAATGCCCCCAACTATACAAAACAAATATTAATGGACAAGAAAAACCAAGTAAGCACTAATTGTAGTGGGGGGCCTCAGTACCCCACTATCACAAATAGACAGATCATCCAGACAAAAAAATCAACAACAAAATTCTAGAACTGAACCAAGCTATTGAACAAATGGACTTATAGATGTTTATAGAGTGTTCCACCCAACAAAATCAGAATATACATTCTTTTCAGCTCCACACAGGTCATTCTCCAAGATAGACCACATGCTAGCTCATAGGACATGTTTAAGTAAATGTAAAAGAGTTCAAGTTACTTCCTGTATATTATCAAACCACAGTGCAATAAAATTGGAGGTCAATAACATAAGAAACCACAAAACCCCCACAAACACATGGAAGTTGAATAACACTCTCCTGAACAACCAATGGGTCACAGAGGATATTAAAGAAGAAATTAGACAGTTTCTACAAGTAAATGATAATGCCAGTACAACATACAGGAATCTATGGGACACAATGAAAGCAGTTCTAAGCAGGAAATTCATAGCAGTGAATGCCCATTTTAGGAAAATAGAGAGAACTCAAATAAACAAACTAATGCAGAACCTCAAGCTCCTAGAAAAAGAAGAGCATAACAAACCCAAAGCTCATACAGGAGAGGAAATTATAAAGATCAGAGCAGAAATCAATGCAATGGAGACTAAGAGAACAATACAAAAAAATCAATGAATCAGAGTTGGTTTTTCAAAAGAATAAATAAAATCGATAAACCTTTAGCCAACCTTATCAAAAAAAGGAAAGAAAAGGCTCAAATCCATGCAACTAAGAATGAAAAAGGTGAAGTCACAACAGACGCATCCAAAATCCAGAGGATCATCAATACCTACTTCGAGAACCTGTACTCTAATAAAATGGAAGACACAGAAGAAATGGACAGATTCCTAGTTACATACAAATTGCCAAAATTAAATGAAGAAGATATAGAATTTCTAAACATCCTGATTACAATGAGTGAAATTGAAAATGCAATAAAATAGTTTACCAACAAAGGAAAGCCCAGGTCCTAATGGCTTCACTGCTGAATTCTACAAGACATTTAGAGAAGAACTATCGTCATTACTCTTTAAACTCATCAAAGAAATTGAAAGGGAAGCAATACTTCCAAATTCATTCCTGGAAACAAGTTTTACTTTGATTCCAAAATCAGGGAAAGACCCAACCAAAGAAGAGAACTACAGGCCAATCTCCCTAATCAACCTAGGTGCAAAAATCCTCAACAAGATACTGGCAAACAAAATACAGAGGGTCATCAAGAAGATCATACACCCGGACCAAGTCAGATTTATCCCAGGGAGGCAGGATGGTTCAACATACATGAATCAACACATGTAATACACCATATTAAGAGAGTCAAGGACAAAAACCATATGATCATCTCAATAGATGCAGAAAAAGCATTCGACAAAATCCAACACCCATTCATGATAAAAACCCTACAGGAAATTGGAATAGAAGGTTTTTATCTCAACCTGATTAAGGCCATCTGTGAAAAACTAACAGCCAACATCATACTAAATGGTCGAAAACTGAAAACTTTCATGCTAAAATCAGGAACAAGACCAGGATGCCCACTATCACCACTTCTGTTCAATATAGTTCTGGAAACATTAGCCACAGCAATTAGACAAGAGAAAGAAATAAAAGTAATAAAGATAGGAAAAGAAGAAGTTAAACTGTCATTACTTGCTGACAATATGATACTTTACATAGAAGACCCTAAAAACTCTGCCAAAATACTTTTAAACTTAATTGACAGATTCAGTAGAGTAGCTGGATACAAGGTCAACACTCAAAAAGGCAATAGCCTTCTTATACACAAATAACAAACTCACTGAGAGAGAAATTAAAGAAACAATTCCTTTTACAATAGCATCCAAAAAAATGAAATAGCTAGGAATCAATCTAATAAAGGAAACAAAAGACCTCTACATTGAAAACTACAGCACTCTGTAAGAGATTAAGGAGGATATAAGAAAATGGAAAGACTTTCCTTGTTCCTGAGTAGGAAGACTCAATATAGTGAAAATGGCCATACTTCCAAAACTGCTATATAGATTTAATGCAATGGCAATTGAAATTCCAACAATATACTTCACAGAACTAGAGAAAACAATCCAAAAATTCATTTGGAACCAGAAGAGACCTAGAATACCAAAAGCAATTCTAGGCAACAGAGACAGCCAGGGGTATCACAATCCCAACTTGAAACTATACTTCAAAGCTACTGTGATAAAAAACAGCATGCTACTGGCAAAAACAAAAAAAAAGACCTGAGGATAAGTGGAATAGATTAGAAGGTGCAGAAACAACTCCAGGCATACTCAGCCACCTCATCTTTGACAAAGGAGCCAAACACCCTCATTGGAGGAAAGATAGCCTATTTAATAAATGGTGTTGGAAAAACTGGACTTCAACCTGCCAAAGATGAAAACCAGACCCATATCTATCACCATCCACTAAACTAAGATCAAAGTGGATTAAAGATATAAATATTAAGACAGAAACACTAAACTTGCTGGAAGATAAGTTAGGTAGAACTCTTGAAGACACTGGCATAGGAAAAGACTTTATGAACAAAACCTCAGTAGCAAGGGAACTAGCATAAAGAATCAACAATTGGGATTTCATCTTATTAAAAAGCTTCTGAACTGCAAGAGAAACCACCAGCAGAGCTAAGAGACAACCTACAATGTGGGAAAAAAATTTTAGCAGCTGTACCTTAGACAAAGGACTACTATCTAGAATATATAAAGAACTGAAAAAAATCAGACCCTCTGAATTCAAAGGCCCAATTCAAAAATGGGCATGTGAAATGAGCAGACATTTCTCAGACAAAGAAGTAAAAACAGCAAGTAAATATATGAAAAAATGTTCAACATCACTGGCCGTTAGAGAGACGCAGATGAAAACAACACTGAGATTCCACCTCACCCCACAAAGAATGGCTGCTAGCAAGAAATCAACCAATAACAAATGCTGGCAGGGGTGTGGAGAGAAAGGAACCCTTCTCCATTGTTGGTGGGAGTGCAGACTGGTGCAACCACCGTGGAAATCAGTATGGAGATACCTCAAAGAACTACGGCTAGAGGTCCCATTTGACCCAGCTATTCCCCTGCTGGGTGTCTTCCCCAAAGAATTAAAAGAATCATACCACAGCGATATATGTGCATCCATGTTTATAGCAGCACAGCTTGTAACAGTGAAAGCTTAGAAACAGCCCAAGTGCCCATCAACTGGAAACTGGATAAAGAAGATGTGTTTTTTTAATAAAATGAGTACTACTGAGCAATAAAGAATGACATTTATAGCTAAATGGATGCATATCGAGGCCATACTCTTAAGTGAAATAAATAGGGCACACGTGTAAATACTGAATAGTTTCTCTAGTGTGAGAAACTGAAAGTATAAATAAGGATTAAAATGATTAAAATGAATAATTGATAATTTGAAATAGCAAGAAAAGGTCCAAAGGTGGAGGGGAAGTAGGAGGGGAAGAGGAAAGGAAAGAAGGGAATGGAAAAATATGAGAAAAGGAAAAAGTGGAAACAAAGTCTTTGTAAATAGGGAAGGGTGGAGGGGGTGAAGGGAGCGCAGGTAATGGGAAAAATATAAGAAACAAGATGCATCGTGTACAGGTACAAGCACCCAATGATAAATGTAAACGTATTGTATACCTAAAATGTACCAATAAAAGAATTTAAGCAAAAAAAAGAAAAAGAAAAAAAAAGGAAAAGGTAAAATGTTTAGAAAGCAGAGGAACTGCAGTTATCACTGCTCTGTTGAACCGAGAAATTCAAGATTGCAAAATGAGGGATGTAACACTTTGACATTAAAGCAAAAAAAGGAAGTGATGTTAACCAGAACATTTCCAAGAGTCCCGACAGAGCGGAGCTCAACTTTATGCCACTTGTTAATTATTTACCTCATTTATTTTTATTTTGTTTTGTTTTTTTCGTACCGAGGATCGAGCTCGGGTTCTTGCGCTTGCGCAGCAGGCAGCAAAACCACTGCGCTAAATCCCCTGCCCTATTTAGCTCATTTATATGTCTAGTGCTTTGTTTGCTTTGTTCTTTTGTTCATTTTTAGCCACCTATAAGCTTTTTAAATAAACTATAAACTTTTTGAGAGTAGGAAATTTTATCCTTTAAAATTTTTGATTTAATTGAATTATTGGATGGTATCTAGGGAAGGATATAAACGTTAGCCATAACATTCTGGCTATCTTTAATCCATAATATCCTGAAAACCCATCTGCTATTTAATTCAGCATAGTTTTGAGGCCAAGCCCACCCACCCTTCTATGTATGACCAGGATATTTTTTGCGATGTCTTATTACATTTCAGGATGCCGTAAGTAGATTTATTCTAGTCTAGCAGATTTTACTCCCACAAAGCTGAGAATAGTACAGAATCATTGACAATGTGACAATAATCACCAATGGCAATTTTTATACAAGACAAAAAGTCTAAAATATATAGGCCAAATCACATCTTTTCAACATAAGCAAAGTATCAGAAAAGAGAGTTATATACTTTGACCAGAGTATTTGGTGAACATTTTCCCCTGGGCCACTTCCACGCTTTCTTCAGGTATCTCTGCTCAAATGTCACCTTATAAAATGGCCTTTCCTGAGCATCCTAGTTGAAATAGCATCTCCCTCCCACCTCTTACCTCTGCCCTTGGCTCCCTAGCTCCTTTACCTGTTCTTCAGAGTACTCAGAGCCATGAGCTAGTATTCATTTATGTGTCATTCTTCCCTAGAAAGAATCTCTCTGAGACCGGGAACTCCAGTTAGACCATACTCTGTGTGCTGAAGGTCTAGCACAGTGCCTGGCACAGAGTAGGTATCTGCAAGGATCTGCTGAATGGCAGCTTTGTATACATGATGTAGTGAGAAAAGCATAGGCTTTGGTATTCGGAGATCACTGTTAAGAGTATGGTCAGTACAGCTGTGTGGCATTGATAACTTAATCTTCCTGATCTTCAAATTTCTTATCTGGAAAATGGGAGTGGTACCTGTCCTGTTTACCTAGCAGTGTTTTAAAAGCTATACAGTAATGCGCTGATACTGTATGCTCTTTTCATTGGGCATGGCATGGCATGGCTACTCAGTAAGAACTGATCTACCCCTTGACTTTTGTCCTATTTCCACCACATTCCACTGAAGAAACTAAAGGAGAATCGTTTGACTCCCACTGGTTGGCCTTTACACTGCGCTAGCGGTGAATAAAGACTATAGAAACTGAAGACCAGACAGACAATGTGAGTTGCAGTCTTTTAACTCATTAGCACAACCACTACCCATAATATGGGCCCCAGAGCTGCTAGCCTCTCCAGTTCCTCTCACTTAGGCCACGCAGAAACTGAATATGCTGCCCGTCACTCCTTCAAAGAGCTGTTTTCCTGATGGCCAAATAGGTCACTAAATATTAATAACACATAGAAAAAATGTAGAATACTGGGTTTGTGGAGTTTGATTTCTATGCCTAGCTCTCTATTATGGAAAACATGCCTGAAAACTATCTTATTCACTTCTGTTTTCTTTCAAGAAAGTATAAATTATCTCCATTCTAAAAGAATTAAAATAAGCTGTCATTTTGTACACCATAAAAAAAATTTTCCTTTTATTCTTAAGTCCTTTTTCTGTATGTCTTCCTAGTTTAACTTGATTTTTTCTCATTTCACTCCTTAATAGAAAAATTCAGTATATGAGAAAAGCAGTTTAACATGTTTTGTCTCCTGTATCCTATCATTCAGTTTAAAACCTGAATACCTAAACTACCTTGGTTTGGTAACTCATTGAATTGCTTTTAATGAATTGTGCTTTGGCTTTGTGGGATCTAAATTGAAGAACACAATAACAAAAAGCCAAATAGAACCCGCTTTTGCTTTTATTCCTGGATGCGACAACAACAGCCTCATTCTTCTATCACACCAAGATTTTTATCAAGACTCGAGAGAAAACTCTTTCAGTTAGGAAAGGTTGTGCTTTGTCCAGAGAAATGATCTGCTTTGATCTTGTGGACACCATTATTCCTATTACTGGATACTGTTTCCTATTCTTTTTCACAATTTAGAAAGTTTAGAGCTGAATTTAATTCCTTTCCTCAGCAACTGTTTTAGAACACGATTCTATTTTATATTCTTTCACAAATATTCCTCTGGCACAGACTGCCCAAGTAATTTATCTTATGCTTTTGTATTATATGTATTTTTGTAAATTAATTAGTCCTTTTGTGGGATAAAGTCTAGTATGGATGATTACATAGATATGGATGCACATTTGTAAATAGACTTAATTATTCAGACCGGTTTCAGGTTGGTAGCAAAATTAAGCAGAAAAGACCAAAGATTTTCCATATTCTTCATGCCTTGACATATGTACAGTCTCTCCTATTACCAGCTTAACCAGAGTGGTACATTTGTCCCAAGTGCTGAACCTGCACAGCACATCATTGTCACCCAGAGTCCATGGTGTACATTACAGTGTGCCTGCTCTGTGCTGGGATAGTTGTGAAGTGACCTGTACCTGTCATTGCAGCAGCATACAGAGTAGTTTCACTGCCCTGAAAATCTGCTGTATATAGTTATGGCTTTAATTTTTTTTTCAATTTTTTTTTTGTGGTACTGGGGATCAAACTCGGGACCTTGCCCTTCCGAGGCAGGCACCAGAACCTCTGAGCTAAATCCCTGGCTAAAAAATTTTTTAAAAAGCACAAATTCTGTTTTCAAATCTTCTTCTAAGTTTCCCCTTGTCTTTCATGAATGATACCATCTGTTTCTATGATGTCTCTCTGGTGGGTAATATATTCCTTCTCTCAGAACTGACCCATTTTTCATACAGCACTACCAAAACAAAACTAAGTTATCTGCAAATCCACATTTTTATACCAAATGTTCACCGAATAAGCAGTGTTTCTCTTCACAGAATAGGACTCATAAAACTTTGAGACTTTTAAACTATAAACTTAGACCTTTCAAACACAAAGGCATCCACAGTATAGAAAATGTGATGCAAATTCAAAATCTTTTTTCTTTTTCATTACTAAAATTTTTTTAAATTTTTTTAATTTAGCTGGGGATTTAACTCAGTGGGGACACTGCCTCGCAAGCATAAGATCCTGAGTTCGATCCCCAGTACAAAAAAGAGAAAACAGACCTTGGAAAATAAAGAATAACATTTGTCATAAAAGATAATGAATATTTTTTTGTTAATACAATCCTCTGATTGTTTTAAAAATACATAGTCAATAAAGGAGAATATGTTACTAGTAAGTCATTTAGAAGGACTATAAGAAATATGCAACCATTAGAAAATACTCTCAAGCAGTATTTTCATTATGTTCATATGTATAGTGGTCCCTTAGATTTGTTATTTTTAAGAATTTAAAGAAATTGAGGTTGCTGTATTGAAAACTCAGCCCTATAGCTAATTCACTCTTTAGAAATGTAGGAAGAATTCCCTAACTTCTAAAATGTTCTCAACTGAAATGTCAAAACTATCTTTTGATTGATGCTGGAGAAAGAAGCTAAATCTATCTTCAAATACTTGTAATATTAGTGTGTAAGTTATTTTTCTCTAGTTGCTAAGACAAAATACTCGACATCCAAAGTTAAAAGGGAAAGGGTTTATTTGCTCACAGTTTATAAAGGTTGCAGTCTATAATCAGCTAGCTCCAAGGCAGGGATGGCAAACAGACATTTCAGAGAAGAAATAACATGGCAGCACAAGGTAGCAAAGGCAACAAGGGGGCCTTATCAGTGTCTTTCTGCCCCTTTTATCTTATTCAGGCTACTTAGGGTGGGTAGCACTCACACCCTTAATCCTAGTGCCCTCCCACCTACCCCCACCATGCATCATTTCCAACCTCACTCTAGATCAAGCCACCTCTGCAAAAGCTTATGACCTCATGAGGCTTTGGGGTGACATCTAGACACAAACCATAACAACTAGATATTGATCTGACTCCTTTCCAGTCCCTCTGCACCATCCATTTCAAAAAATATCTTTCTAAATTCTAGAACCTCATATAAGACATTGTGAATTCCAAACATCATTTCCTCCTATCTTCCTTTAAAGACACTCCCCCATTTCCACATCCTTATGACTTCTACCAAAATCAGGATAATATACTACTCTTTTTTCTTTTCCCCTCCCCAATACTTCATCCTCTGCCAAAGAAGTAATTTAACTTTTACTTGCAGGTCAGTTGCCACGGGTCAGGATACTTCACTCCACTTTCTTTACTATTCTGCCCACTATATTGTCTTAACAATTAGTAAATGTGCTTCTCTGACTGCAATTGGCAGGATTGTCCAGAGAAACAAACTAATAGACATCTGTAAATACATAAAAAAAGGATTTGCTGTGAGGGATTCATTCACATGATTATAGAGACTGAGATGCTTGGGGATCTGCTATCTGCAAGCTGGAAGTCCAAGAATAACAGTGGTGTGTTCCAGTTCAAGTTTGAGAACCAGGGGAACCAATTATGTAAGTTCCAATCAAAGTCGAAAGGCCCCAAACCAGTACCACTAATATCCAAGAGCAGGAGAAGATAAATGTCTCAGCTGATTCACCCTTCCTCCCTTTTTGTTCTATACCACCTCTCTACAGATTGGATGATGCCCATCCATATGTGTAAGGGTGGATCTTTATTCAGTCTACTAATTCAAATGTTAATCTCTTCCACAAACATCCTCACAGACATACCCTGGAATCATGTTTTCTAGCTATCTGTGCACTACATAGCCCAGTCAATTTTTTTGACTTATAAAATTATCCACATTAAATACTGGAAACTAATAAATACCCTGCTGAGTGTATGCAATACAGTGGTGCCTCAGTTCACAAATTTGATTCTTTCCATGATTCTGGTCAAAAACCAAGTTGGATGAGAACTGCATCAAATTCAATGCTGAACTCATGGAAAAATGTGATTCAGTTCTCATCCAATTCAGTTTTGTGACCAGAATCATGGGGAGAATTGAGTTTGTGAACCAAGGTACCACTGTATTAGAAGATCTTTGAAGTTCACTTTGATACATATTAAAGATATAAAGTTAATGACATTAAATTTAGAACTACAAAGTTTAATTCAATTTGCCCTTTACTGAATCAGGGATTATGATAATCCCCAATATTATGCTACTATTTATAAGTCATCATTATTTACCCCCATACTCTGACTTTATTTAATAGCTCATTTCCTCAATTTTAAAAATATTTTGGTGATTTTTTACACAATGTCTAGTACATAGTAAGTACTCAATAACATTTGTTGTTTGACTTTAATTTCATGATTGCCATGACTCATTCTATTCCAGTATGCCAGATACTGTTCATGTTAGCATTCATTAGCAGAGCTCAATTTTGAACAATTCCACCAAAGAAACTATATAAAAATCACAAGAGGAAAAGAAAAAAGAAAAAGCAGACTTTTCACTTAGGATAAAAGACAGGTACTTAATTTTTTTCTTTTCTCTGAGCTTTCACTTTACAAAATTATAAGCTACAAATTTCCAAAAATTGTGCCACTAAAAATTGAGAGAAATTAACATGGCACTTTTAATTTTGCCATATGCAGATATCTCAGTTGGGTTTTACTAATATGAAATCTGGACCAATGACTCCCAAAAGCTAGCCCATTAGCTGCATGAGAATCAGCTGAGAAGTGGTCTGGTTTTTGTTCAAAATACAATACTGATTCCTAGGCTCAACCCCCCTTTTTCCTTTTTTAAATTTTTTTTTTGAGACAGGGTCTTGCTAGGTAGTTCAGGCTGGCCTTGACTCACTATGTAGCCCAGGATGGCCTCAAACTCACAGTGGTCCTCCTGCCTCAGCCTCCCCAGTGCTGAGATCACAGGTGTGCACCACCACACCCAGCTCAAACCCCTTAGTATAAATTCAGCTATGTCTAAACCGGGGCAAGGTAGCCTTAGTATTTTAAAGATACTCAAGTGATTGTGATATGCAAACAAGTTTAGGTTAGAAGTGGCTCAGGTCATTATATAATGTGATCAATTTCTAGGTGAATCAGATTACAGTCGTCTTGAAAAATTAGAATCATGTTTTCTCCTTATTTGGTCACCCACTGTGTTTAGTACAGTACCTTGCTCACCATAAGAGCTTAATCAGTGCTTACTGATTGATTGATGATGGTCAGAAATATCTGCTTAATTATATCTTATGCAATTAAGTTTTATTCTTTATATGACTAAGAAAAACACCTCTATAATAGCCTCATATTTTTGCGTGAGAAATGAGATTATTAAGAAATACAACTTTTCAGGGATACCACTAAAGCCTTAAGAGCTGCCCAGCTTAGCAGAAGGACGTCCTCTAGCCTGAGTCAAATCCCTGAGGAGCAAGTGTGAACTCAGAGCTGTCAGGAGAAAGGAAAGAAGCAGGGATGGCAGCGCAAGAACAGATGTTTATGGAACACAGCTGTGTGGTCAGTGTGCTTGGGCTCTGAGACTGAACTGGTGGACCTGAATTAGAATGTTTTTCTGTGTTCTGGAAGGCTTTCATATGGAGTCATCACAGCAAAGCTATGACTATGTAACTTTACATGGAGACAACTGAACTATTAAGACCAACTCCTGTCAAAAAACTGGGGACCATTCTTCACTGATATGCTTAGAAGATTCAACCGAAGTGGCCTGTATTTTAATCTTGGGAATTCAGATGACAAAATTGAGATGAATTATTTGTATGAACATCAATATGGTTCCAAAAATTGGATTATAAAAGTGGGTTTCATTGTTGTGCATCCAGATTTGTTGCAGAATAGTTCAACTGAGTCTGTAAGTATATCTGCAGTCTTCGTCATTTATTCAGTTAACAATTATGGAGCTTTTACTTTAGGCCAGGAGTCATGTTAAAATGGAACAAACTATTACAAGCACTGAAGGTAAACTCTGTCATAGTTAACCACAAAAGGAATAGATAACATGCCGGGGATTTAGCTCAGTGTTTCCAGTGCCTGCCTCAAAAGCCCAAGGTCCTGAGTTCAATCCCTGGTACCAAAAACAAAAAAAAAAGGACTAGATAACATGAATAAATAATATAATACATCAAGGGATAGCACAATCTAAAGGTATACATTATCGCCAAGTACAGATCAACCAACTCTTTGAGTGCTGGGAAGAGAAGGTAGAAAAGCTGATGAGTTGAAACTGTGGTGCCATGAGATCACAGTGGGAGACAATTTGTAGTTTCAAGTGAAGTTCTCTAAATGGAGGCATATTTAGGGAGTTGAGGTTGTGGCAGAGGTTAAGACTTCACTGGGAAATTCATTGAATGGAAAGGGGAAAAGAGAAGTGGGGAAAGAGAACAGAGAACTCCAAGGCATCTCCGACATTCAAGTAGCAGGTGCAACAAGAAATGAGGAGTGAAAGGAGCTGCAGACGAGCGGGGCAAGAGGAAGTGCCAGGCAGAAGAGAAGGAGGAGAAGCAGCAATTCGCAGGGACAAGGCATGAGAGGGCTTCAAGAAGAAAGAATAAGGTGACGACTCATTTTCAAAGGTCAAATCATTTAAGAGCAGTACAGTGTACTATGAGTTCTGAGAACTCGGAGGAATTTATGACCTTAAAATGGAGTGGAGGGGGCAGAAGCAAGCTGCAGTAATCGAGGAGCAGTGAGTGGGTGGTAAGGAAGAGATGACCCAGAAAGGGCAATTCCTTTGAGCTGCTTTGCCATAATGAGAAAGAAAGAAATAGGATTGCAGAGCAGGGGCAGACAAAGTAGAGAGAGTAGTGATTGTTCGTTTGCTTGTTTGTTTTTCCTTGCTTTTTTTTGGAATAGTGGGGAGAAGTGACAGCCATCACTCATCTCTTTTACAGAATTTTTGAACAGAGATTTCCAGAAGTCTGGGCACAAAATGAGCAAATTACTCAGACTTTGCACGGATCCTTTGTTTGTTCGTTTGTTTGTGTCCTCAGAACAGAGGACCATCCCTCATAGGTTTTGTGAAAGATTAAACTAAGGTACAGACAGTTCATATCACAGTTCCATGCATGCCTCTCTTTCCTGTTGTCCTAAGAAAAAATCAATAGGAATTTAATAAAAGAATATTATTTATTAACATTGAAACAAATATGACAATTGAAATTTACGTAAGTATCAAACCAATGAATTTATTCTAACCTACAATTTTAGATTTGAAATGTAATAATGAAAAACACAAATGTTATATCCAAAAATCTACATGAAATAAAAGAAACATATATAATAGGTATCTGTAAATTTGAAGAACGAATAAATAATATAACCATAACTCCTACGTGACATGTTGATCCACAAACAAAGCTTATGAACGAAAATGTGCTAATGTTTACCCTGAAAAAAGAAGCAAACTCTTTTCTCAGCCACAAATCATATCCCACAAGGAAGAGGTTATTCATTAGGCTCTTTGTTAACTGAAATGAAATATTTCTTGCTGAGAGTTTCTGGTCTTTGCTTGATAGATCACCAGTGTCCCGGAGAGGGTTGCAGAGGGGGCTCTGCATGGACTGTGGATCTATAAGGTCAGTTCCATGCCTACCGCTCTGTGATGGGACAGAGTTTGAGAGTCTGAATTCAGACCTCAGTCAGTCCCTCTACAGCCCCCAAGATAAACAAATAAAAAGGATGATGACAGATGCCTCGCGGATAATTGAGAATGTCGTCCTTGTCAGCAACATGTGGAATGTTTGTTTGTTCGGACTCTGTCAGGCTATAATCAGACCGAGAGGACTTCAGTCAGGATACGGGTGAATGGTGACTAGTGAGCAGGGTTCTCATCATCAAATAAGCTGATGCTCCTATTTATAAAGCTGTGCTGTGTTATTCCAGAGCATGAGTCTTCTAGTGTCAAATCAATCACCCACTGAATAGCACCTTCCTGGCTGATCCAGTGAAAATGCAGCTTTTGGATGCCCAAGGGCTGAAACTGATCGGTGACTTTTGATGAGACCTTTATCTCTCTCCTGTGAGCACATCCTGTGCAGGACCCAAAAGAAAGAAATATATATTTTTAAGCTGAATAAAAGCTATTCTCCAATTTTTATAGGAAACACATTTCACATTAAAAGCAGACTGATAAGAATGATGCATACAAAGATCAAGAAGATTTAGAAATACTGATAGGTAGAGATGAAAGAACTGGCTAAAAAGATTCACATTTTTAATTATTCAATAATAGATTATTACAGCTAAGTTAAAGTAAACTTTCATTTATATCTGTATTACCCAGCATTTTTATTATGACAACATCTCTGAAGAAGGCTTTGGTTTTAAAGGGAATGTCATGTCCACCTTTAGATTTTTTTTCCTAGAAAAAAAAGAAAAGGAAAAATCCATAGACTAGGAGGCACAGAGGCACAGGTGGCTAAATGAAATTTTTCATGAATAGAAATGAGCTAAAAGTTTAGCCTAACATTTCGTCAAAATGTCTTATGATGTCAGAACAAATTGAATGAGTTGATTATTACTCATATACCCACATACTTTATTTGTGGTATGAATGACTCAGATGCAGTGTTTGGTTAGTAAATTCAACTTTTGTATGTCTACTCATTTTCTGGAAGTACTTTTCTGCTGTGTTGACTTAATCATTGATGAAAAAACACATTTGGGAAAAGACAAAAATATAAGATTTCTAACACATGGAACAAAGGTTATTTTATTGGAACAGTTGTAAGATAGCTAGCCATGTATGGGGGAAAAGACAAGCTGAAGCAATAGATGAGAGAAATCATTAATTTTCCAGTTCAAGCTCTGCTGGTGATAATAGCAGAATGGTAAGAAATACTACATCCATTTATTCACAAAACTGGATCAGAAGTCAGACCAAATAGAAAAAAACTGTAAATTCACCGGTACCATGTGAAAATTTTATGGTATCCTCAAAAGAGTTCAGGTAATAGGATCTCTCTTCTTCTCCTCAAATTGACAGACCTAGAACATATTTTAGATTGAGGGTTCCAGAACTGTCTCGATCCTTCCTTAGGTCCTTCTAGAATAGACTCACCAACTGGATCTACTCTAGAGTGAAGATCAAACTAGACATCCACATTTATCTTGAGTAACACTGAATCCTCAAGGAAACTGTCTAAACCCTCACTCTTCACAATTCACAGTACTAAATCACACTTATGCTGTAGTGAAGAACACAGGCTTTGCAATTAGTTTCCTTGGGTTCAAATCCTGGCTCCCCAGATATATGGTTTGGGGAGAGTTGTTCATTTTCTCTGTGCACAAATTAACAATATGAAAATTATAATAGTATCCTGAATCATAGAGTTTTTATAAAGTTAAACTAAATAGTACATGTGAAACTACTTAGCAAAATCTATTATACATGTGTATTTATTTAATGTGATGTGTGTGTGTGTATATATATATATATATATTCACTTATATTTTCAGATTTTCACCTCAGCATTAATCCTACTTTGTTCTTATCTTCCAAAATGTTACATGCAAAACATTTCCTGACATTTCTCCCATCCTCATTCTCCTCTCTATGCTGCTCTTTGTCAAATGAACACATCTAACCTAACCAGAGAAAGAAAGAAACCAAATCTCACATCCCAGCAACTGTCAAGTTTTTATCCTTGTCATTCTTCTGACATTCCCTCCATTGGTTGCAATAACAAAGAAAAAAATAAAAACATTCTCAACCATTGATAATGTGCTTTTTTGGTCACTGGTTAGAATTCTGAGACTCTGGGTCATGAGAGGATGCAGCTTCAAATATGTTTTCAGAAAACAGAAATGAGCCCACATATCTTACTGCCTAGAGAAAAAAGCTTTTATCCCATGAATACTGATTCAGTTGAAAGGCAAACCTACATAACTCTAATCCAAAATAAAATAGGATGGAAAGTTCCTTAAAAGAGAATCTAAGCAAAGGATTTGGAGGGGGAGGGCAACTAGTCACACACAAAAAGTGTGTTCTTGCATATATTCTAACATCTTCCTAGGAAATATCACTGATTCTGTTTCAGAGTTGAAGGAAAAAATTCTCTAAGCTGAATGGGAAAGCTGAAATTAACCCAGCCCTTCTAATTTGCATTCAGTTCACTCAATCTCTATAGTGGGCACTTCCTGCATCATCCAAGACCACAATAGGGCTGCATACCCTTAGCAGCGCAAACCTATAATGTCCTGGTTTAAGTAGGAGTATGCCTGCTGGCCATTTTGTCTGTTTGTAGGTCTAGCCTCATGAGCGAGATAAGTAGTGATGTCTTAGGACAACTTCTAGTTCCAAAGCTAAGACAGCCCCTCGAAGGCAGATGACAAATAAGACCCCTTCCTCTTGGCAGCATTAGAAAGCTTCTCACCACATGGAAGAAGGTTTAGGGCAGTGATGGCAAACCTTTTAGAGCTTTCAATGATACAAACAGCCTACCACAGCACTCATGCCATAGGTTTGCCACTGCTGGTCTAGGGCATTCCAGGAACAGAGAGGCTAGGGAATCTCTGAGATAGAGTTTTGAATGTGGCAAGCCCAATGTCACTAAATTATCTTCCAGAGAAGCCTATGGGCATGACGCTCCCAGGATTCTTTCTTAGGGTTGCTGGATGAGGAGGATGCATGGATTCTGAAAAGCAAGATAAAACAAAGAGCTGCTCACCTAAACGTGCTGTAGAAACCTATAATCATAAGGCAAGGGAAAAAATGGCAGAGTTTCACACCAATAGGAAAAAGATATTTCCCATTCTCTTCCCAGCACTTATTGTCACTAAAACATGAAAATTTGGATAGAAGATTCTGCCTGGAAGTGTGCCTTCAGAGGACACTTCAAAGAAGAAGTGACGGGGTGACATGAGATAAAGAAGTCACAGACCCACGCATTCTTTTCTCCTCCTTATGGGGCTGGTGTTGAGCCCAGAGTGCTATGAGTTGGGATTTGAAGAACTGGGACCAAAATGCAACCTGCCAGAAAAAGCAAGTCAGGAAAGCTTAGAAGGGCAAGTCCAAGCCATTGTCCCTCAAGAGAATGAGACCCCAACTTGGAGAAGACAAATGCCAGCAGGGTGCGAATAATATTACTGGAGCCAGAATTCAAAGGTAGGGTGAGGAAACCTATGTAACTCTAATCCAAAATAAAATAGGATGGAAAGTTCCTTAGAAGCGAATCTAAGCATAGGATTTGGAGGGGAGGGCAACTAGTCACAGTCATACATGCATGTGTTCTTGCATATATTCTAACATCCTCCTAGGAAATATCACTGACTCTGTATCAGAGTTGAAGGAATCTAGTGCAGGGGCATTAGGCACAGTGATCACTAGGAAGTGGCCAAACTACCCTTCCAAGCCAGCAAGCCACCCAAGGGTCTCACACCCAATAAAGCTTCAAGACCAGGGGAGTGTGAGGTGTGTATTTTGCCATGATATGATTCTTATGAATCTAAGTAAATTGGTATTTTAATTATGATTAGCATGACGATGCTTTGACGGCACTAACTCCCCTATGAACTTTCTCTTTTAACATAAGCTGGAACTAATAGTCACCTTTGATAACTGGCTTACTGATGGTGAACTGACAACTACATTCCAATATGCAATGTGAGAATTGGTGTCTGGGAAATTTCCCAAAAAAAATTGATGTCCAGAAGCTGAGATGATATACCTTCTGGAACTATAACTATTATTACCTTTAAACTACCATTTGACACATATCTCACAGTGACTCTACTTTGAAAACTGTCAATATTTGCTCTAAGAAAGGATAGACTGCAAATACACTCAGTTATGTACTGAATTTAAATTTCATATCAAATATACTCAATTATGTACTAATCATTAAATTCCATATCAAATATTAACTAGAAAGCTCTCCAGTTACATTATTTCCCATTTAAAACCTATTCAGATTGTCATTTGGTTGTAATATTTCCAATTTCCTACAAGACAAGTAAGGCTGAGCCTACTTTTTACTTGTTCTATTTTTATTTCCCCCAGAGACACTTTGGGCCTAATCAATTTCCAGAAATTTTTTTTTTTTTGGTACCAGGGATCGAACTTGGGTCCTTGTGCTTGTGCAGCAGGCAGTGAAACCGCTGAGCTAAATCCCGGGCCCTCCAGAAATTCTTTTTTTTTTTTCCCTATTAACTTTATTGGTACATTTTAGGTATAAAATACAGTTACATTCATCATTGGGATCTTGTACCATTACATGAGTCTCTTGGTTCTTATTTTTTTTCCCCTTCCCTTCCCCTCCCTTCAGCTCCTCCACCCTTCCCTATTTGCAAAGACCTTGTTTCCATTTTTTTCCTCTTCTCATATTTTTTCCTTTCCCTTTTTTCCCTTCCCCTACCCCTCCCAATTACCCTGCTCTTCTAGACCTTTTCTTCCTGTTACACAATATCAGTTATACATTTTTTAAATTACAACATTAAGATCTAGGAGACATTACCACAGATTTTAGAGAATTTAAAAGGATATAGAAAGCATATTACAAAAATCTTTCTTGAAATAAATTTGACAACTTCTAAGAAGTACCTTGGAAGACAAATTAATGAAACTAACTCTGGAGGAAATATAAAATTTAAATAGCACCTATTAAAGAAAGTATATTCCTAGCTTGAAAACCTACCTATATGATAACAGCAGGCTCATAAACATTTTAACTGATAAATTATATCAAACATTTAAAGCAGAAAAAAAAAGGAATACTTCTCCCCTCACTTTAGGAACTCAACATTTTGCTAATCCTAAAACTGGATAAAGATAATAGAAGAAAAAAGTATGAACATAGATAGAAATTTGTTTAATGAAACAAACTATTAGAAGTCAGATCTGGCAGGATGTAGAAAGTGGTTTTGTTATAGGGATGGCAGTGTTGGTTCAGCATTGGAAGATCCACCCCCAAAACTCATCATTTTAACAGAGGAAAGGAAAAAGCCATATGATCCTGTCAGTACTTGGAGAAAAAGTATTGGACTAAATTCTACAGCTGTTCATGGTAAAAGCTATCAGGAGACTAGAAGTAGAATAGAACCTTCGCAACAGATTAAAGACATGTACTCCATACTTCCAGCGAGAATGCCTTATATGAATGGAGACAATACAATGCTTTCTTCTTAAGGTGAGGAACAAGGGCAGATATGCTTACTCTTTATCTGTCCATTAAACTTTGAAACCTAGGCCCAACCAAAATAGTCTGGCAATAAAATGACACAACTAGAATAGGATTGGCACAGCAGAAGCAAAATCTTTATATATAGATGAAATGATCATCTACAGAGAAAATACTAAGAAATCTCTAGGAGCCCCTAGAACTTCTACTTGGATTTAGCAGGATTAGAAAATACAAGGTATATAAAAATTCAGGTCTGTGTAAACTTGCTATAAATGAAGAATTGGATATTGAAATTTAAAAGTTATGTAGGAGTACAAAGGACCTAGAAAAGTTGAAAACAAAAACAAAAACAGTGTTGGAAGACGTTTAGTACCTAATTTTAAGACTTCTTCTAAAGCTACAGTAATCAAGGCAGTGTTGGTGTAAGGAAAGACATATAGATCATTGGAATAAAACAGAGAATCTAGAAATAGAACCACACATATATGGTCCACTGAGTTTGAAAGATTATTTAACATTAGCATTTTATAGAATATAAACTCAATTCAAGAGCAGAGGAAGAGAGTGTTTTAAGCAAACGGCACTAGAACACCTGGTATCCGTATATAAAAAATCAACCTCAACCCTTTTTTTCCGTACATGAAAATAATTTGAAGGTATCTATGAACCTAAATAAGAAAGCCTAAAAGTATGAAACTTTAAGAAGAAATTATAAGGGAAAATATTTATGAATTCAAGGTAGGCACGAACTACCTAGGATAAAAAAGACATGATGTATAAAAGAAAAAAATTGATAAATGAGATTCCATCAATATTTAGAACTTTAAATGACATCATTAAAATGAAAAGTAGTCCTTAAACAGATCGTATTTACAATGCATATAACCTATGATCAGAATATATAAAGAACTCTTACAGCTCATTAGTAGACAACCCAATTAAAATGTAGACATAAGAAGATGATAAATAATCAGTTTAGCACAAGGAATGGTGTGCAACTCTAGAATCAGAAAAATACTAATCAGTACAATAACAAGATTGAATTATACACTCATTGGGGAGATCAAGTTAAAAGTTTTAAAAGGCTTGTCATGACTTTTTCTTTTTGTTGGATTCTCCCCCTTTGTGTTTAATTTCTCACGCCCAGTGGATTCATTCTGCTGGGTTTCCTGGGGTTATGATCCTCATTGTCTTTTCCTAGGGTATTGTCTAAAATTTTTTGGAGTGCCGGTTTGGTATTCATGAAGTTCCTGAGGTTCTCTTCATCATGAAAGTATCTTATTTCTCCATCGATTTTGAAAGATAGTTTTGCAGGGTACATCAATCTGGATTGGAGGCTGTTTTCCTTTAGGGCTTGAAATACATCACTCCAAGGTCTTCTTGCCTTGAGGGTTTGCATTGAGAAGTCTGCTGTGATTCTGATGGGCTTTCCTTTGTATGTGATTTGTTTCTTTTCTCTCACTGCTTGTAGAATTTTGTTCTTCTGTTGGATTTCTGGAATCCTAACTATTATATGCCTATGTGTAGATGTTTTTTGATTAAGGCTAGCTGGAGTCCTATATGCCTCACTTTTCTGTATGTCAAGTTCTTTCCCCCTCCTTGGGAAGTTTTCTGCCATCACTTCTGTGAACAGTTTTTTTATGTCATCTGCACTCTCTCCTGTTTCTTCATTGACTCCAGTCAGTCTTATGTTATTCTTCTTTGCATCGTCTAGCAGCTGCTGGATTGATTTCTCATGTTCCCTTACAATTTTAAAGCAGTTTTTCTTTTCCTGGTCACTAATTGCAATCTTATCTTCTATATGTGAAATTGTATCCTCACATTGGTTCATTCTGCTGCACAGACTTTTGATGGAATTTTTAATCTCTTGGAAATCTGTTTGTATCTGTTTTATGGATTCCATTTGTTTCCTATGTTGGGATTCCATCATGTTCCTCAGATCCTCTATTTTTTTATCTGTGTCCTCTCTAGATTTATTAATCATGTCTTGCACCATGAGCAAAATCTTTGCTGTTATCTGAGTAATTATTTCTGATTTCATTTTGCCCAGATCCTCTTTTGTTGCCAGTTCAGAGAGTCCAGGTGGTTGAGTATCAGATTGTTCCATCTTGTTTCCCTTTGGGGTTGCTGGAGGTGATCTGGAACTCAGTTTTTGAGGCTTGTTCTTGTGTTTTCTCACTTCCACGGGGTCGGGGGGGGGGGCTTCTGTCACCCATGCGGCTCACCTTCTCTGCTCTAGGAGCTTGGGATGGCAGCAGGGGAGCTTCCTTCCAGGTTTTGGGACCAGCTCAGCTTCTCTGCCCTAGGAGCTTGAGATGGCAGCAGGGGAGCTTCCTTCCGGGTGCTCGGACCAGCTGAGCTTTCCTGCCCTAGGAGCCTGGGATGGAGGCAGGGGAGCTTCTTTCCGGGTGCTGGGACCGGCTCACCTTTTCTCCCTCCAGAAATTCTTTTTTTTTTTTTTTTTTTTTTTTTTTGGTACCAGGGATCAAACTCAGGATCTTGCACCTGCGAGGCAGGCGCCAGAACCACTGAGCTAAATCCCCGGCTCTCCAGAAATTCTTAATGGAGCTTGAATGATATGGAAGTCATAGGTTAGGAAGAGATCCTAAAAAAATGGAATATGACAAAAGTATTAGGAAGAAGAGAAGAAAAAATGAACTTCCTAAATTAATGCCCTCTCCCTTTTTTCCCTGAGAGAACCAAATCTATTTTCTTAAAAATAGGCCCCTTTCCTAGAAGATAATTCATTTTCAATTCTTCCCCAACTCATCCTATCTAAAGAAATTTAGGCTAAAAAAGTAAAAGCCAGTCCTTAGGCTGGCTCTCCCTCAAGTTCGCTATTTTCTCAGGACAAAGTGCTAAAAATGATAGCACCATGATATTGCCATCCATAAAACTCTACTAATAATGAACTTGGTGGCTGTATTTCAGGATTATGAAAAGAAATATGGCCAGGTTTTTTTTCAATCATCGTGTGCCAGTGTTGCGATTACTCAGCCTGACTACTTAAAGTCACAAAGTGCCTACTGAGCTTCTTCACAGACCCTCTCACCAAGGAGCCAAACATCAATGACCCTCATCACAGGCCCCCACCGTGGGCGGCTCTCTGCTCATCCCAACTGCCACAAGGTAGGTTTTGCTCTACTCAAAAAGGCTCATACTCCAGTTAAAATTTGTATTGTAGCATTACTATCCTCATTCTCAAGTGTGGATACCTAACAGAGGTTAAAGGGAGCTATGTATAATACGATGGTTGTTTCGTTATGTTTTGTTTTGGTTTTGGTGCTAAGGATTGAACTCAGGGCCTTATGCTTGTTAAATATATGCTCTACCACTGAGCTATACCCCCTAGCCTCAATGTGATGAATTTTTTCTTAGAACAACCTAAGTCTCCAGCAATAGGGGATTAGTTCACTAAATTATGGTACATCCATAGAATGTAATTGTAAGTCACTAAAAAAGTGAGTTCCATTTACATACACCAACACCAAAAGTGGTTGTTAAAGGAGAAAGTCTGGGTAACATGAGCCATTTATGATATAAAACTCCATAGCCAGTATCTGTCTGTCATTTTTCCATTTCTCCGTTTAGTTGATATCTCTATACCTATATAAAAGTGAATAAAGGGAAGTCTAGAGAATTTATTGGCTTGCCTAACAGAAATGCTTAATTGCACATAGAAAGTATTTAGCACACATATAGATATATTTAGTACCCAACTTTCTAAGTGTAAAAATAAATTTGAAAGCAAAATTTGAATGGAATGCAAAATACTTTTTGGCGGAGGAGGAACAGGCTGCCTGCCAATGCACAATGCCAACTTTAAATAAGCCAGCTAAGCTAGGAAGGGTCCCTCAAAGGATGACACAGCTACCCAGTCTGTAAGAAGGTGGCTCTTCCCATGGTGATGAGATTCACTACATTGCCCACCCTGACAATAGCAGAAGGCCTGTCATATTTGCCAACAGTCTATTTTGGAGTCATGGTCAATTAAATGCACTGGCACTCTCATATCTATATTTCCCCATTTCTTTTATTAAGAGTTAGTGAGAGTTCTTTCATCTCTGGCTGAGGAGAAATGAGAAGCAGGCCAGGGTGATCATTATCCATTAGTCACAGCCCTCACTGGCAGAAAAGGGGACAGAGGTCTTCTGTCTTCATCAGCTGCCACTACAGCAAGCTTAAAGGATGTGCTCCCATAGCTTGACCACGTCAAATGCAATTTTAGAGAGAGTTTGGACTGAAAGTTCAGTGTAGTTGTCAGAACACAAGTGATTTAATAGATATTAATGACCATAATGTTCATATTCATTATATATATATTTGACTATTAACTAAGTTTTCCATTTTCCTTCTGTCAAAAGCTCACCATTTATTTATTCTTGGTTTAAGTTCCTCTTCCATTTTCCCTCTTCCCTCTCTCCTGTCCCTCTCATTAATTTAAGGTACACTTGTTCTGTAAATAATTGTTCTATGAACAAAGAAAATAAGCTTTACTCTTTTAACATACTCTTACTTTATTCCTTTATTTTTTTGTGGTATTGGACATTGAACTCAATGCCTCTGTAATGACCTTCATTCCAAGCCTTTTTAAAATTTTTTTATCTTTTTATTTTGAGACAAGGTCTTGCTTATTTTGCCCACTCTGTGCTCAAATTTGCCATCTTCCTGTCTCAGCCTCCCAGAGTGCTGCGATTACAGTTGTGCACCTTACTTTATACCTTAAAAATGCAGAAAGAAAAAGTTCCAAATGATATTATTCTTATTTAATCCCAAGACAATTAACTCAAAAGTTATTATAAGCTAGAAAAATTCAGTAAATTGGCTACATATAAAATTACTGCTAAATCTGTAGTTTTTCAATAGACAATAAGTAAATAATAGAATGTAAAGAAAAATATGTGCAAGAGCAAGTAAAACAATCTTAGCAATAAATTTAACAATAAACATGCAAGGCCTATAGTGAACAATTTTACTTGAATATGAAAAATTTTTAATCTGTAGTAAAAACATTTAACTTAAAATTTTAAACTGAGGAATATACAAGACAAATAGAACTTAATTTGGTTTTGGTTCATAAATTTCAGTACTATAATGGTGAAAATTCTCCCTACATTATGTATAAGATTCTCCCTTATACTATATATAAGATATAATTTTTCTTTCAGGTAATACGGGTCGAACTCAGGACCTTGTGCTTGTGAGGTAGGCTCTGCACCACTGAGCTACATCCCTGGCCCTCTAAGATTAATTTTTAAATTATCAATAAGAACAAAAAAATTTAATAAATTGTTTTAAAATTCAGAAAGGAAAATTAAGATATTTACATATCTCAGAAAAAAATTATTTAAAAGTCTAGACCTTCCAGATATTAAAACATAACTCAATAGTAATCAAAATAGCCTGGTATATGCATATCAAAATATATAAGATCATTTAACAGAAGAATCTAGAATAGACAAATGCATTTTGGAAGACAGGTTATAAGACATAGGACCTCCAAGCAATGTGGAATGATGAACTGTCACTAAATAGTTTTGGAAACTAGATAGCCATTTGGAGAAAAATAATCTAGATATCAACTTCACTTCTTGTATCAAAATAAATTTTAGATGAATCAAAGACTTAAATTTTTTAAATGAAATAATGAAAATACTGAGAGAATTAAAAAATTTGTCTGATTAGGGAAGACCTTTCTGAGCCTGAGAGAATGCCCAAAAGATATGAAAAAAAGATACATAGTTTTACCACTTAAAATTTTAAATTCTGCTAACAAAGAAAAATTACTTTAGTAACACCTAAAATAGACAGTGAAATGATTTCCATGTTATATAAGTGTTATGGTTTGGGTCTAGATGTCCCCCCAAAGCCTCGTGTAGTCATAGGTGATTTTTTCAGAGGTGGCTGAATCTAGAGGGTGTGATGCTGGGTTAAAGGGCAGGGCCTGTGATTACTAAACCAGTGCTCTGATTGGTCTGGCACCTCCCTATTCCAGGTAGTCTGGATAAGATGAAAGGGGCAGAAAGATGCTGCTAAGGTTCCTGTGCTGCTTTTGCTACCATGTGGGCACCACGAACTGCTTCTTCTCTGCATCACCCCTCTCCCATGTGCCACTCTGCCTTGGAGCCAGCTGATTAGGGACTGAAACCTCCACAAACTGTGAGCTAAACAAACCCTTTCCCCTTTAACATTGAGTGTTGAGAAACTCAAATGAGAGAAAAGTAACTAACACAGTAAGGGTCTACAAATAATTTTTTAGAAGTCTTACAAGCAATATAGAAAAATGAGAAAATGGGCAAAAAGAACCATGACCTACTCACAGAAAACACCAATGACTTTAAAATTGAAACATGGTGAACTTGTACTCACAAGAGGGAAAATGAAAATTTAAGTCACGGTAAGATTCTTTTTTTAACTAACAAATTGGAAAAGAACAAAATATTTACTAAAAAAGCAATTGTGGAGATAATGTGGGAACACAAATTGGTGCCAGACCCCTAAAGGGTAATTTTTCACCATCTGCACATATTAAAACATACACATCTTAAAAAAATATATATATATATATATACACACACACACACATCTTTTAAACCATCAACTCTTCTTTACGTTTCTATCTGTGAGTCTTATTCTCTCAAAAGAAACAGACATAGAGAGAGCTACTCAATTATTTTGTTTTATAGTTAAAGATTGAAAATAAGCCAAACACCTTTCAAAAGGAGATTCAACAAATCCCCTATGCTACATCCATCCAATGGAATGCTTTGTGATTAAGAAGGAAAAGGTACAATACATTCTCATTCAACTGACCTGAAATTAAATGCAAATGATGTTATTTCAAAAGGTCATTGTTGGTGGTGGTGTTTTCAGGTGAGCTGTGGAATTTGTATGTCATACTATCATTTCTGTATAAAAACTGTTAATGCATCTCAATGGTAAGACACTGGTAATCACAGCTACCTCTGGATTGTGAAACTGGGCAACCAGGGCATGGGGAGGGGAATTCAGAGAAAATTCTGTTGTTGTATTTGCGTTTTCTGCCTTGTGCTCTTATTACTTACACATAAAAATAAATTTAGTTAACTAAAAGCTAAATAAATAAACTTTATGAAATGTTTATGATGTTTTTAGTACTTGTAACTATGTTCTTCCTGGTGTACCTATTCAGTTTTCATAGCTACTAAATCAATAAAAAGCAGAAAATACATTAATGTGAAACTACTTTACACTGTAATTTGTCATGTTTAATATATATTTCAGTTGATTTTAGAAAACTGTTCCTTATATGCAAACAAAAATCTTTTTATACACTTATTACAATTGATGTAGAAAATAAATTCTTTTTAGAGCATGAACTCTCATATTGATATGACGCAGCTACCCTACTTATGAAAGGACACCTGGAAGCCAAGTCCCAAGCTAGCATATGCACCTTTGTAATAATAATAGTACCTTGCTTTTTATAGTAGTTTGCATATGGGCTATTCGATCCACCCACCCCCAGGCCTAAATGTAAGATGTCATCTACATGTGAGGAGCTGTTTTTAGCTGTCCTTTTGGCTTTCATAGATAAGAGAATTGTAGATTCTTGCTAGCTGGCCTGACCTACCTTCCTCCCTCCCTTCTTCCCTCCTTTCCTTACCTTTTTTCTTGTCCTCCTTCCCTTCCTTGCTGGATGTGTCTGCTTTTTTGTAGCAAACATGATTTTAAGAATGTTAATGGGGTTCAGTGAGGCATCACCCTTCAATGACTTCTTGGGGCCAGCGTGGTCTTTGTGGATGGTTTTTCCTACAGATCATCTCCTTTAAGTCAAAACATCTGGTGTTTTCAGTTCCCTGGGCACAATCTCCAGTGCTACAGTCCCCACTCAGCCTCCAGAATCTTCTGAGCAGGGAGCACTTTTTTCAAATGGGCCAGCTATCCCATCTCAGCCTCCAGAGCCACCTAAGAAGGCTGTAGCTCAGCTATCAGTGTCTCATGAGAGGACTATTCTAGTGCCAAGTCACAATCCATCTGAGCATCCAAAATCATCAGTGTAACAGTTTGACCTTTAGATGTAAAGCTTACAGTAAGATCAGAACCCACCACAGAGGGTGGACATCCAGTAGCCCTCCAGCAGGCGTCAGATCCTCCCCAAAAGCACCCTGAGGTGGCACTTCCACATCCAGTCCAGTTGCAGGACCCCCATCAAATCAGACTCAGGTGATGGTTTAACATTTGGATATGAAACTTCCCATAATTTACCACACGCTACTTAGTTTAAAGCTTCTCCAACTATGCAAGAGACCCCAACTCAGTCTCTTGAGCCATGTAAGAAGGTTGTAGTTTAATGCCTCATGAGATGACAGTTCCAACACCAGGTTAAGATGCAGCTCAGCATCCAATATCACCCATTTTCACAGTTTAACCTTCGTACGCAGAGCTTTCAATAAGCTTAGAACCTACTACAGAGTCTGAGCATTCTATAGCCCTGCAAAAGGCTGCAGTTCTTCCTGTGAGCCACCTGGAAGTGATGTTTCCACATGTGGACCCCCTGCAGGCTCAGTATCCAAACCTGACTCAAGTTGTGGCTCCACCTTTAGACCCAGAGCTTACTATAACTCCTCCAAGTACCATAGGGAGAACATGCCAACTCAGCTACAGAACCACCTAAGGAGGCTATAGCTCTACATCCAGTGCTTCACGGATAAAGCAGTTCTGACAATTCTAGACCCAGGTCAGGATGCCGCTCAGCATCCAACATCAACCAGCGTCACTGATCGAACATGGACACTGAGCTACAATGACTCCAGAGCCCATCCCAGAGGCTGAACATTCTGTAGTCTTGTGGAAAGCTGCAGCTTCTCCTAAGCACCCCAAATTGACACTTCCACATCCAGAGTAGGTGCAGGAGTCCATTCAAACCCAACTGAAGTGATGATTCAACATTTACATCTGAAATTTCCCTTAACTTACCACATACTACAGAGGTTAAACTTCCTCGAACTAGGCAGGAAACTCCAATTCAGCATCCAGAGACACCCACAGAGGCTGAATCTCAGTACCTCATGAGAAGACTCTTTCAATGCCAGGTCAGAGTCCAGCTGAGCATCCAGCATCACCCAGTGTCACAGTTTGGCCTTTGCACTGGAGCTTACTGTAAGTTTAGGACCCATGACAAAGTCTGAACATTCTACTGCAGAGGCTGCAGCTCCCCTGAAGCATCCTGAGGTGCAGATCCTTCACCCAAACCTGACCCCAATCACAGTTTGACATTTGGAAATAAAACATAACTACAACTCAGTATTCAGCTAATTAAACCCCAGGAAAGACTAACTGCTTAAAAGGAACAGAATGCTACCACAGACACCAACATATGGGAGCTCTACAGTCATGTATTGGTCTCAGACCAGTGCAGGCTCCACTGTTGCCTGTGTTAGAGCCCAACACCAGAACAACATTTGCACCATCTTGTAACAATCATCTCTTTAAAAATTTGTGTTTACATTCTGCCTCACATGGCAGCCTTTTCCTCAAGGTCCTTCTTGGCTGTCCTCAGCTTCCCACCTCACATTGACTGACTCTTTCCTTTGAACTTGTATCTTGTCCACTTTTCCAGGTCCCATTCTCCTTTGTACAATTGTGCCCCATTCCCAGTCTTTTGTTTGTGACCTCCCTTTCTATTTATTGTTACCCATTTTTATTTTGCTCCATCATATCTTGGCTTAACATTTGTCCTCCCATTTTTGACCCACCCTTTTTACAACTTGTTTCATTAGTGATAATGCAGCAAAGTGGTTAAGATACTTTCTGGGCCTAGGGTGTGGTTCAGTAGTAGCGTGTCTGCATAGTATGTGCAGGGCCCTGGGTTCCATCCCTAGCACCTCCACCCCACACACACATACACATACACAAGAAAACAAACAAACAAAACATGACTAGATTCTGGAACCAGACTGACCTAGTATAAACCCAGATTTCTATTCATTAGCTTTTTAACCTTGGGAAAGTTATTTAGCTCTGTGACTCAGTTTCCTCATCTGTAAAATGCTGATTATGACAGTTAACATTTCATAGGATTGTGAAGTTTCAAACAGCAAATACCTGTGATACAAAATATCACCACCTGACCTATATATAAATGTTAGTTGTTATTATTCAGACCCTAAATTATGTGCAGAACTCATCTTGTCCCTTGCTTTCTATATATAGCATCCAGTTTGTGCCCAACCCAGGAGGCCTAAATATATTGAGAGCCACAGAAGGATAATATTTCCTCTAGAAGATGAAAATGATAGGTGCTAAGAAAGGGAAAAGGCATCAAAAGGAGGCTGGTGTATATTATTTAAGGACTAGAAGAGGATACAGGCCTTAGGTGCTGTCATTCTTCAGAATCAGGATTCAGAAGCTTAGGGAAAGCTGCATGGGTCGGATGAAACTTTACCTGGTACTTAAAGGGTATCTGTAACTGTCAAATAGAGGGAACACAGGAAGTACAGCTTAGGCAAAGGCACAGTGGCAAGAATGATCAGAATTTTATAGGCCAGTCTGCCTGCAAAGAATTGGGTAGCAAGCAAGAGATATTTTCTTAAATTACGAACCTTGAATATCAAATTCAGGGGTTTGAAAGTTAGACAATTAGATATGGAGAGCCAGAGGAAGTTTTCAAGCAAGAGAGCAAAATGCTTAAAACAGGAGGATTATGTTAGAACTCATAAATGGAGTGATCTACAGGGGAAAACTGAATTCAGGGAGACTTCCTAGAAAGCTCTAGCAAAATCTAGGAATAAAGTGAAAGGGGGCTGAGTTGCAGTGGTTATAATGAGAATGGAAGTAAAACCCTGAGAGCAATACAAAAGTTACAGCAGACAGAGTTGAATGATTGATCAAAGAACTGCGGGACAGAGTATACAGAGAAGCCAAAAGATCAAACATGAGTCCACAGGTTCCGTCCTGGATGAAGATGACAATGACAGGGAGAAAGAACAGGATGTAAGGAGAGCCAGTTTGAGGGAGAAGAGTTCAGATTGGAAAGCATTGCGTGGAATCCCTCTTTTCAACCTGTATCCTGCAATTTGATTTAAAAAAATAAATTGAAGAAGCTGCACCTTTTGGAAAATTTGTTGAATGCAGAAAATCAGGAGCACTGAGCTATATCTCAGCCAATTTTTTTTTTTAATTTTTGAGATAGGGGCTAGCTAAGTTTTCTAGACTGAACTCAAACTTGAAATGCTCTTCCCTCAGCTTCCTGAGCAGCTGGAATTACAGGCTGGGCCATTGTGCCTGGCTGAGACTAGCTTTGTATTCATCCTGTGTCCTCATCAATTGGCACTGTGCCTGGCACATGTAGTAAATATTCATAAAATTAATATATTACAAGGTGTACATAAAATCTTTGGAAATATTGACTAAAATTATTTGATCATAATTATAAGGATGTCAGAATTACATAACTGGAAAAAAAGACTACAAGGGATTGCAATAAAACTGGTTTGAATTGAATGATAGGATTACAGATAAGAAGGAGAGGGCGGAAGAGGAAGGGAGCAGGATGAAAAAAAGAATTACTATGTGGGGCCAGGAATTTAGCTCAGTGGCTCCGCTGCCTGCCTCGAAGGCGCAAGGACCCAAGTTTGATCCCCAGTACCAAAAAAAAAAGATGTCAAAGTTGTCCAACTTGAAACAAATTCATCTAAATCTAATGCAATCTCATTAAAGTTTTGTGTTTTCTTTCAGAGAAACTAAGGAAACATTCTAAAACTTATCTGCAAGAATAAATATTCATAAATAGGTTGACTCTGAAAAACAGAAGTTAAAGACAAGAATTTATCTTATCAAGCACTAAAAAGTACTACATCAGTGTAATAAAAATGTATTGCTTGTAAAGAACAAATAAATAGACCAATGAAATAAAAAGGAGAGTTTAGAAACAGATATGTTTATGGAAATTTATATATAATTTACATACCACATTTGTGTGTATATTTTATATATTCATATTTAAATAAAAGCAACGTTACAAATGAGACACATTTTTAAATAGTGTTAGCAAAACTTATTCACATATATAGCAAAAAATAAAACTGAATTTCTGCCTAACACCAAATAACGCTGAACTTCAGACTAAAAACTTAAATGTAAAAAATAAACTATAAAAATTAATAGGATTATAACATGATATATTGATGAACTAGACTGAGAAAAGACTTCTGAAAATTTCAAACCATGAACCAAGAGGAGAAAAATTAATTCAGGTCTTTATATCAAAGTTGGAGATTCCTATACAATAAAATAATGGTCAAATTTAGCAGACAGGTAACCGAATAGGAGACATCTGCCAGGTCTAAAATCAATCTTGATCAATTCTCTCCAGTGAAAGTTTCTGCAATGAGGAAAATGTTCTAAATTTATACTGCCCAATATGGTAGCAACTAGTCACATGTGGCTACTGAACAATTGAAATGTGACCAGTGAAACTGAGGAACTGGATTTTTAATTTAACTTTAATTAAATTAAATTTAAATAATACATTTGGCTAATAGCTAACAATACTAAACAGAGCAGAATATACAAGAGGCTTGGAGATCTACAAGAAAAAAATTGGAACTGCATAGGAAAATGAGTAAATGTTCATGGTTAGGCAACATATACAAAAGAATATCCCAAAAAAGATGCTTAAAATCCTTAGCAATCAGGGAAATTGAAATAAAAATAACTGATCATTTTCAACTGTTGGAGTGGCCAGGTGAGTATGGAAGGGATATAGGCACTTAGGAATTCTCATTAATTTTGCTTTGGAATTTGGACTAGAATAAGCTATCTGAAGAGTAACTGGCAAATTAGTCAAGTTAGACCTAGATTTTCTGTTGTGTGTACATGATGTGTGTGTGTGTTCTAAAAACATCTCACAGAAGTTCAAAAGGGACATATAGAAGAATATTTATTGTAACATGATTTGCAATGGCATAATGGATAAATAGAAATAAAATAATGCTGATAATGTCAATATAAGGAGGTATATCATTAGTTGAATCCGATACTGCAGATATTCAACATTTTAAAAAGCTTTAACAACTTAATAGAAAAAATGGAAAAGAACATAGACAAAGAGTGAACACATAAAATATATGCAAATAAGAAAAAACAAATGAGATACTACACTCAACTTCTATATTCACAGAAATAAAATGTTTCAGAAAATTGTGACCACATTTTCACCTATCATACACCAAAAATAAAGTTTTAATAAAAATAAATTGCATTTTGAGGGGAGTATTGAAAGAGGCCCTCATAAAGTGCTGATGGTTTAAATTGATAATCCTTTCCTGAAAGGCAGTCTAGCAGTATATATCAAGAATATTAAAAAGAAAGACAATTAAACTCTTTAACTCTGAAAATCCTCTTCCAAGAATTTATCCTAAGTAGCTTATTACAGAAAAGGATAAAAATGTGCATGTATCCACCATTCACAATAAAAATAAAAGTAAACTACAACAGATCAAAAATTAAATCACTATAATATATTCATAATAAAAGAATGAATAGTATGAAATATTCAGACTATGTAATGCAGAGAAAATGCTCATTAAATAATGATACAGGAAAAAATATAAAATTATGCACACACATATACTGAAAAGCCGGGTTTATTGAAGCATATTAATATGCACACATTAAAAACAGTGCTGGAAAATGAACAAGATGTGAATAGTCGTAGTTGTTTCTGAATAATAGTATTGTAGTAGTATTACTGAAGATTTGTTTCTTCTCTATGCATTTCAGTATTTTCTAAGGCTATAACAAAAATGTACTTCTATAAATAGACAATATCCATTGATTTATGAGGTATAACTTGCAATGGATGGGTAACTTGAGAAAGGACATGACGTTTGGTCTAAGTAGAAATAGTACCTAAGTGCTAAGGTGAAAATAACTTCTAGAATAGTTTTGGTAGTTGCTGTTCTTTAGGAGTCAGACCTTTACAAATAAAAAGAAATGTGGGCAGGACTCCCACTGCTACAGTCAGATCATTCAGAGTACTACGATGGGCTGGCAAAAGAGAAGCCAGAGATGTGTTCCACTCTGCTCGATCTCAAAAGGTCATTCCAATACAAGGAATTTTTTTTTTTTTTGGGTACCGGGGATGGAACTTGGGTCCTTGCGCTTGCGAGGCAGGCGGCAAAACCACTGAGCTAAATCCCTGGCCCGCTCTTTTTTTTTTTTTTAAGGAATTTTTGATGAATACAGTTAATGCCCTTTTCAAGTATGAAGATGCTTTATGTTCCATAGTACTATAATTTCTAGCCCAAAAGAGATTTCTAGGTACTTTTGATCACTTCTAGGAATCTATACACCAGTATTTCCCCAATATGTCATAAATATACCTGAACAGCCAAAGTTTGAGGAAAAGTCACTATAGCATTTGAAGATCTATTGAAGATGGGATTATAAAAATAAAATGGCATGTAGATTGATGGCATTTACATCTGGGATATGCAAATCCAAGATAGCTATACATTTACAGATTCTTTACTGCCTTACAGGGATTTCGGAAGTAAAACCTAAATGTCTGCCTAACAGAGACACAGAGTGTGATGGACTCCCTGTGACTGAGATAGGTCTTGACCAGATCTGTATGACTAATGATCTAGTCTCCAATGAATAGAAATTTCTCAGCCTCAAAAGACCAGACCCTGGACAGGTATGTATAGAAAATAGATACAATTTCTAAATAACTCTGATAATTAATGAACTTAGATTTCAATTCTGGAAAAGGAATTGAGCTTATCAGCCACAGTGGTAGATGAATGTCCTACCAAGGGCACTGGGCATTACAGGTATGTGCATCTCATAGGTGGAAAAGAGACATTCCAGAAAAGAAGAAAGGGGGGCGTGATGAAGCAATAGAGGGCACTGGTGTGAAAATGAGTGAGTAAGCTACCTTGACTTGTCTGGTGTTAACACTTCATCAAAAATCAGTAGCCTGGAAATGAGAAATAAACATCTCCATGTTGCAGACTGCAACCTAATGATTTGTGAAAGCCTGTGTATTTTATAAAATCATCACTTTTTAAGTTTTCTGAAAACCAATCAAGGAGAGGTAGTAAACTATATCGTGATTTGTAAAACTTTTAAAAGCTAAATAAAAAAATTGTTTGAAAGCAAATCTCTATTAGTATGGCAAGTTGGTTCATAATAAAACAGCTGAAAAGACCCAAAGAATGTGTTCAAAGTTCAGAAGGAAAGAGGGCATGTTTCAGAGCTGTGAATTGCCCTGCTTGCAAATGGGATGGAAAAGGGTGAGATGGACCACTTGGATGTCGTGACTGACCCTGGAAATGAGCACAGAGCTAGGAGCCCGGAACCTGTAAGGGAAGACCAGGCCCCATGATATTCAGCTTCTCAGAATGAGATCTACTTTCCCTTCCAACAACTCATTTCCCTAACTATTTAACAAATACTTTCCATGTATCAGGTTCTTCACAGAATTTAATAATGTTGTTTCCCAGATCTCTGATGTTATATTTTGACGGAAGTTGTAAGAAACTTTTTTAAATGAATGTGAAAAGAACCTTTCCCAATTCCTATGCCATACTGGGTCACCCTTTCTGCCAAAGCAGACTATTTTCATGGTAATATGTTCCTATTTCTGTTCCAGAGCCTCTGTTTTGTGGTAAACTGTTTAGTGCTTTAGTCTATCTCCCCACTGATCTCTGAGCATGGCACAAGGTTGATAACCATTCTCACACTCCTAGTCCTTAGGGAGTGTCTTGCTCATTGTGAGCCCCCTGTAACTATTTGGTAATTGCCTTAACCACTTTCTCATGACTGGGACACAATAATCCGATACTTACAACTTAAAGGAAAAGAAGTTTATTTTGGGTCACATTTTTGGCTGACTCCAAGGTACTTGAGGTAACACAAGCCTTTTAAGCACTTATCTTTCCCTCTTCTGGTAACAGCACTTCAATTCTTTTTGGGAAATTGCCTTTCTACATTTGATTTAATGGTGCGAAGTCTACCTGCCCCTTTGTCCAAGCCTGCTTTCTATAGTTTGGTGTGCCCAAAACCAGATAGTTACAGGCAGTGAAGATTCACTTGGGGGCTTTTCCTGAAATAATTGGTAAAAGGCTCTCTTGTTCCATAGGATCACAAAGTGAATTATAGATGTTAAGCTTTGAGCTGCAAGGATTGCCCTTGTGAATAGGCTGCCTGTGAACACCCAATTTCAAAGGTTTCCTTATGTGACACTAAGAATGAAGAAATTGTAAGTTACATCTTGATTTCATATGGGAAAAATAGATGGAAAATATCTATTTTAGAAATGCTGAAACATGGAAAAATATCAGCACAGAAGAAAAAAAAATGAAAAGATATATCAAGATATCATTGTTTCCTTAGATCTATCTATGCCTAAATCCTTGAGCTTCTCCTGAACTTCTCAGATTGAAGAAGGCACATCTGTTAAGTTGTTGTACCACAAAAGTATTGGCCTAAGGAATAAGAATTTATTGCCTCAATTCTGGAAGTCAAAAGTCAAAAATCAAGGTGTAGGCAGGGTTCTTTCCTGCCAAAGGGTATGGAGGAAGAATCTGATGCAGGCTTTTCCCCTTTAGTAACAGATGGTCACCTTCTCCCTGTGTTTCTTACATCGTCTTTCCTGTGTGTGCATCTACATCACCATTTTCCCATCCAGTAAGGACATCAGTCATACAGGTTTAGGGTCCCCCTATTAATGACCTCATTTAACCAAAATGCCTCTGTAAAGACCTTATCTCCAAATAAAGTCACATTCTGGGGTACTGGGATTTGTGACTTTCATGTATTTTTAGAAAGAGACAGAATTCAATCTGGAACATAAGGAGTGAATTTCTTTTGTACAAAGGCCAATTTGAGTGGAGTTTTGGTCATTTACAATCAAGGCTGCTTTGGCTCAGTAAAATCTGATTTTCTCTCCATAGGTAAACAAACATTCTTTAAAACCCAGCAATTTTCCAGAAATGGATGATAACATCCATAGGGATAATTTTAATTTATTTCATTCTTTCTGAGTCATTCTTGAGGAAAACCATAGGTTCAGGATGAGGCACTGCAGGACAAGATCTAAATTCTAATTTTAATTATTACATTATGAATGAAATTGGACAAATCACCTACCAAAGGAATGCAGGACCTTGTGCTTGTGAAGCAGGTGCAGTGCCACTGAGCTAAATCCCTGGCCCAGCAATTTCCTTTTAAAGGGATATAGCATGAGATGATGAAAATGACATTAATTAGGATGAAAATATCTTTTTAGATAAAAGATCTTCTCTCTACCACTTGCTCTATGACATGGGTGAGCCACTGAAAGGTGCCAAAAGCCTAATCATCCTCATTTGCAATGAAGGGCAAAGTTGCCCTGTCTCACTATGTCGTGAGGACCAGATGAGCAATGCGTGTGAAAGCTCTGGGCAAACTATAAATCACTGTACACAATTAAGTGTTTTCAGCTTTTCTTTCTCACTTAACATTGAACGTCACAATCCAGACACTATACACTTTATGTACATTATCTCATTTCATCTTTGCAGTCCCGTGAAGCAGCTCAGTTAGGCCCATTTTCCATCTCAGTTTTTAGATGAAGAAACTGAAAAGGAGATAAAACTCTTTCTAAAGCTAAAAAATTGACAAATAGTAAGTAATACAGCCCATATTTGAATCCAAGTAATGTTTATCCAGAGCTTAAGCTTAACCAAGTGAGGTAGTACATAAAGGATAGTAGAAGATACCTACACAGACATAAATACATATATGCATATGAATTCACAGAAGAACTGTGGAAATATTGGCCACAGATGTTTTGGTGAAAATGCTTGTTAGTTTTTAAATGGTAGGATTGAGGGATGTGTTTATCCTCTGCTTCTGAAAATAGAACTACTGGCTCAGTAAGTCCCCTGGAGGCTGAAAGACTAATAAGTGGACAGAAATTCATTACTCTGTCATTCAGAGAGCAGCTGCTGCATGCAGAATCTGGCACTCACCACACAAGGACCACTTTTTGCCTTCTAATCAATGTGACTCCTCTGTGTCACTGAGCCTCTCCATCTTGTATTTCTACTCAGTAAGCATTCTATTGCTGGTTGTTTTTCTTACTCTGTTGATGCATTGATGTCTATTTCATTGTTCCAGGTTATATTTCACTGAGTTTTCAATAGAAGTGTACCTTCAATCTATTTGGTGAATGAATGTCCTTCATCATCTTGCTACCTTAGAACTGTTATTCTAATATCCTATTGCAAATCACACTTTCCATTAAAGTCAGAAAGATAGTATCTGTTTTCTACCTATTACTACGTCCAAAGCTCACCAGGAAAATGGGTAGCATTCTCTGAACTTTTGAGGTTTTAGTTTTTTTACAAATCAAGATTTTATTTAATATGAGAATTTGGGAGTCATTTAAGATCCAAGTCCTAATAGGTAGCTTACAAAAACAAAGTTATTTCTTCTTCCTCTTTTGATACTTAACTCTGTCATATGAGATTCTGTATTACACAAGACAGAAAATAATTTTTGAAATAAAAGTTTTTTCTGTAAAAGAGAACACATATAAATGCTTCCCTAACTCCACCAGTGAAAGTTATTGCTACCTCTAATGTTTGCTAGGTTGCTTGTGACCCCAAACAGTAAAAGTGAAATATGAGATTTTACGTTTACTAAAATCTAAAATAGTATGCTAGGAAAATAAGGATACAGTAAGCAATAATACAAAGGAGACTGCAACTCACCAAGAAGCATTAACAGAAATGACCAACTGTCCTGGGTGGCAGAAAGCAACTTTTAGCCAGAATGCATACTTGTGGTACTGGAGAGGAGATAAACTGAGCCACTTTATCTTCTGGCCAAATTAAAATGCTATTTTTCAATTCTGTTTTGTTTGAAACAAAACAATGAATGTAGGTAAAATCAATTATTCCTCCCATTTCTGGATCTGAATTTGCAGCTAATTATAACGTATAGCCTGTCTACCAACTCCAGTGTACATATAAGCACGCATAGATACATATATATAAAACTATACTGTAACTAAGTATTATTTATACAATCATTTTAAAAGTTCTTTGAACATATTATCAAATGCTATACCTTTTAATTTAATTTCCCTTAAATAACCAAGCACTGAAAACCTAATGCAAATGTTAATTATCTTTAAAAGGTTGAAATTCTTTTCCCCTTGAACAGTCTAACCCAGAACAGGTCTTTTGTAGACATACTTATTTTTATTCCAAGGGGCATGTGATTGATTCCCTGTCAATCAACTTTGTTTCCAAACAGAAATCCCTGTATAAATAGTCAGTCTATATTAAATTAGTTGGTCTTCTAAACATCTTTTACAAATAAATAAAGGGAAGATGTAAAATAGTGGGATTTTCTAGGTGAATATTAATCGTGAAATTTCTTCTTCTTTCTGAACATTTTTCCTGCTGCATTTGCTGCTTTTACAGCCATGATCTCTGAGTACTTCCTTCGGTTATATCTTCTGAACTAAAATCAGCCAGCAGTTCTTCCACAATAGTCCTTTTCCTTTGCTTCATGGAAATTCGTGAATGGTAGAAATGAGCTGGATTGTCAACAACAGTTCCAATCTGGAAGTACTTACCTTTTTAGGTCCATGCTTGCTCTCATCTTCAGAGCTTTGAGATCATTTTTAAGTTCATCAGTCAATTCTGGAGTTTTCATACCAAACCAACTATCACCTGCAGTTTTTTGTCACTCTTTCCTGGGTTTTTTCTGAAGTTGATGCTTTGATTCACTATATGGTGGGACACAATAGGTTTTTTTCAAAACCAGGTGTAATATCAGCTTTCTGTAGAAGCTCATTTTTCTTTTTCTCCTTGATCTGTGTTAGAGTTTTCTTCTTAGACTGCTGATGTGGTTTTATTATTTTGAAGGGTTGAATGATTTTGAGAAACTAACTAGTCCTTAAATTTGGAAAGACATTTCAACTGAGAATTTTTATCATTTTCCTTTCCCTCACCTGTTACTCTGTTTTCCTCTTCAAACTCTGAGAGGTTTGTCTGGTATCAGAATCCTCTGACTTCATAAAGATATCCATGATTTGCTTTTCATTTTCTGGTACAATCTGAGTATATTTATTCTCAGTTTGTGCCTGTAATTTTCTTGCCATTATCTTGGTTGTTCTCTTATGTGTAATTCCAGGGAAAGAAATGTCAGAACATGATGATTCAGTATCACATATAGCTTCAGCATGTGATTCTTGGCTTTGACCTGTTAGAGCTTTAGCCTTACTTCTGGTTCTCGTCATTGCTGTGGAAGGCCAATTCTAGAAATACCTGAAGCATGAGATTCTACTTCAGAGACAACTTCTTCAGCAACAGACTGATTTAGTGGAGTTATTTTCTGCTTTTTTCTTACAATGGACACTGGAGTAGGTGCAATTATGATCTGCCTTCTCCTAGTTGTTCTTAGAATAGGGTTCTGGATCTCAGCACAATATGACTCTGCTTAGGAGAACTCTCCATCAGTAGACAGTTCAGTTATTTCTGCTAGGGAGCCTGTAGTCTTGTCCTTCCTCTTTCTGATTTTAGGAGTTCTAGAGATTGAACTCTGTTTCAGCTGTACTTTGGTTATCAGGTCCAGATTCCTTCTTGCTTTCTGGATGTGCCTGAATTCCTTCAGAAGCAGAACTCTTCTGCTGGCCGCTGGCAGCTGACATGACTTGCATTCTGGCCCAAGAACGAGCAGCCCTGGTATCACCATTTTCACGGCCTTTGGCTTCCTGATGGCTACCACAGCTTCCCTGGGCCCTGGGCCCCCTGGAAATCTGAAGTTTTAATTTTTTATAAAAAAAAAAAATACATCCAAAAATCAGAAACATTGAGGTGAGTGAATTCTCTTGGACCATGGAAGTTGTGGTATCACTGAAAATCATTAGAGATGGAACTGCTGCTACAACAGGAGAGGTAGATCCCTCAGTTTGAACCACTAAATCTTTACTACAGTTTATTAAAGATCTGATAAGAATGAAGAGCGCTATCCTTTGGATGAGCTTTGTCTCCCCAGGTTCCATGTGTTGGAAGCTTAGTCTCCAGGATGGCTGTATTGAAGTGTGATGGAACCTTTAAGAGGTGGAGCTTAATCTAAAATAATTAGGCATCGAAGGTGTTGTCCTCAGAAGGAATGAATTGGTTCTTGTGGGACCCTAGCTAGTTTCCAAGAGAGATTTATTGCAAAAGAGCAAGAGAGGCCCTTCCCATTCTCTGGTTTTGTGTCCCACCATGTGGCTTTTCTCTCTCTTGCTTACACTCCAGTCATGATACCATCACCATGTTTTGATATAAGAAGGCCATCACTAGAGCTGAACAGATGCTGGTGCCCTACCCTTAGATCTCTGAAACTGTAAGCTAAATAAACTTCTTTTCTTTATGAATTAATCAGCCTTGGAATTTTTGTTAGATTAATGAAAAACAAACTAGTACACTTGACTATGATCTCAGAGGATCTGTCCCACTCATTTACTCTAAGCTACCTAACAGTGAGATTTGAAGGACAGAGTCAGAAAAAGATGCCCAGAAATTCCCAATTGGGATTGTATCTCTGCCTTCCACAGCCTCACTAGAGCCTGCTACCAACTGGAGCTGTGTATTCCTCCTCGCTGCATAATGACTGTTCCTGGGTAATACCCCTGTGTGTCATAGTCAAAAATACAGGGTTTTAGAGTCAGGCAAATTTAGTATGAGTCACATTCTTTAATAGTTTTTGAACCATAACAAAATTATCTATTTCTTTCTGCTTCAGTTGTTTTTCCATTAAGTTTATTGGTACATTTTAGGTATACAATACAGTTACATTCATCATTGGGATGTTGTACCTTTACATGGGGTATCTTGGTTATTTTTTCCCCATTCCCCTGCCCTCCCTTCACCCACTCCACACTTCCCTATTTACAAAGACTTTGTTTCCAACTTTTCCCTTTTCTCATATTTTTTTATTTTCCCTTCTTTCCTTTCCATACCCCTCCCACTTCCCCTACTCCTTTAGACGTTTTCTTCCTATTTCATGATATCAATTATACATTTTCATCTTTATTTACACTTTTAGTTTTTCACACCAAAGAAACTACTTGGTATTTACACATATGTGTCCTATTTATTTCACTTAAGAGTATGGCCTCAATATACATCCATTTAGATATACATGTCTCTAGTTTCTTGTTCTTTATGACAAAGTAGTACTCCATTTTATTAAACAAAAAAAAATCTTCTTTATCCAGTCTCCAGTTGATGGGCACTTGGGCTGTTTCCAAATTTTAGCTATTACAAACTGTGCTGCTATAAACATATACCACTGTGGTATGATGCTTTTAATTCTTTTGGGAAGATACCCAGAAGAATAGCTGGCTCAAATGGGACTTTTAATCTTAGTTTTTTCAGGTATCTCCATATTGATTTCCACAATGGTTGCACCAGTCTGCACTTCCACCAACAATGAAGAAGTGTTCCTTTCTCCCCACAACCCCACCAGAATTTGTTATTGGTTGATTTCTTGATAGCAGCCATTCTTTCTGGGGTGAGGTGGAATCTCAGTGTTGTTTTCATCTGCATCTCTTGAATGACCAGTGATGTTGAACATTTTTTCATATGTTTATTTGCTGCTTTCACTTCTTTGTCTGAGAAATGTCTGTTCATTTCAGATGCCCATTTTTTAATTGGGTCTTTATATTTGGGGGCTCTGGTTTTCTGTTGTGTTTTTTTTTTAGTTCTTTATATATTCTAGATAGTAGACCTTTGTCTGAGGAACAGCAGGTGAAAATTTTTTCCCAAGTTGTAGGTTATCTCTTGGCTCTACTGGTGGTTTCTGTTGGAGTGCAGAAGCTTTTTAATAAGATGAAATCCCAGTTGTTGATTCTTTCTGCTAGTTCCCATGCTACTGAGGATTTGTTCATAAAGTCTTTTCCTATGCCAATGTCTTCAAGAATTCTACCTAACTTATCTTCCATCAAGTTTAGTGTTTCTGTTTTAATATTTAGATCTTTAATCCACTTGGATTTTAGTTTAGTGCATGGTGAAAGATAAGGGTCTAGTTTTAATCTTTGGCAAGTTGAAATCCAGTTTTTCCAACACCATTTATTAAAGAAGCTATCTTTCCTCCAATGAGAATGATTGGCTCCTTTGTCAAAGATGAGGTAGCTGAGTATGTCTGCAGTTTTTTCTGCATCTTCTAATCTATTCCACTGATCCTCGGGTCTGTTTCTTTGCCAGTTCCATGCTGTTTTTATCACAGTGGCTTTGTCATATAGTTTCAAGTCGGGGATTGTGACAGCCCCTGCCATGTCTCTGTTGCCTAGAATTGCTTTGGCTATTCTAGGTCTCTTCTGATCTGCTTCAGTTTTTTCTTCTGTAGATGGGACAGAACTCTTTGCAGAGCTATTTGAAAGATTTCATGAAATAACATGTGCCAAACACATTAGGTTCTAAATAAATGTTTTTCCTTTTCTTTTTCTCAAGTCATCTAAAAAATAAATATAAATCATTATAAAAGGGGAACAGTAATTACAGTGATAACTTTGAAAATGTTCACAATACCTTTCTATTCCTCTATTAATACCTAGGAATAGTGCAAGGACAATACCTATTATTAATACCTATGTACTGTCCAAGGATAATAGTTGAAAGCACAAAATCTAGGGTGAAACTACATGGGGTTCAGATCTCTTTGTATTTCAGCTGTCTCATTTGTAAAATGGGGATAATAAGTATACCAACCTCAGAATAGTGATATGAGTGCTGAATAGGTAAAGTATGTGAAACATATATATAATAAATCTGAAACGTATTAAGTCCTTCCTAGGCATTATAATTCAGGATTTTCATAGTAAAGCTTATTAGATAGATAGATAGATAGATAGATAGATAGATAGATAGATACTGATACTAATATTTCAATATCCTACAAGAGAGCTATGCTACATACATATCTATGCCAGTTTCTCTAAAATTTATGGAAAACAGCTTAGCAAATAGCTACATCACCCAAATGCATAAGCCTTAAAACTGTCAGTTACTATTTTAGATTCAGACTGTTAACTAATTTCAACATTCATTCATTCAATCAGTATTTGCTGGGAATCTACTATGTGCCAGGCATTGGTATAGAAGACAGATAAAAATCTTTTCTTAGAAAGCTTTCATTGTTGTGGAGTGCAAGACTGTAAAAAACAAATAACTAAAATATATAATATGTTAAATTGTGGTAAGTAACATGGAGAAAAATAAATTGAAGAATAGAAAATTGGATGTCTTAAGGTAGGGGTAGAATTTGCAATTTAAATGACATGATAGAAGAGTGCTTCACTGAGGAGAAGCCTAATAGCAAAGGGCTGAGTGAAGTAAAGGACAGATCCATGTAGATATCTAGTAGATAAGCATTCTGGAAAGAAGGAATAGAATATGCAAAAGCCTTGAGTTAAAAATGTACCTGGAATCCTCAAGGAATAGCAAGGAGGCTAGCATAGCTAAAGTAGAGTGGGCAAGAGTATGAGGAGTTGAAGTCACATGCACTTGAAGTCACAAGAATGTTCATAGAAGCATCATTAATAGTTGCTAAGATCTAGAAACAGACAACTATCAATAGTAGAATAAATGGATTGTAGTACATTTGTGTAATGGAATTCTACATAGGAAAGAATGAAAAAAATTATAAGATAACATGGATGAATCTCGCAAAGGCAATATTGAGTAAAAGAGGTCAAATGCTAAAGAATACAAACTGCATGATTCCATCTATATAAATTTTACACACAAAGCAAAACTAATGTATGCAGTAACAAGACAATGTATAGGAGGACAGAGCTTTGTGTTATCAGAAAGGAGAAACAAGGAATTATCTGGGAGGATTGGATGGAGTTAATATGTTCTTTTTGTGATAACTCACATAGGATTAGTGTTTACCTTGCAGTATGTATGTTTTGCCTCAATTTTTTATACACACAGTGGGGATACAATTCAGTAGCAGAGCACTTGCCAGCATAAGACTCTGGTTTCAATTCCCAGCATTTCTGTATCTACCTATGAATGAAGTGAAAGAATTTGTGACAGCAAATATACAGACAATTCTTTGAAAATGTTTTACTATAAGAAGAACAGAGAAATGGGATGATAGCTGAAGGTTTCTGGGGTGTTTTAAATTTTGTTTTGTTTTGTTTTTTTGGTACGGGGATGAACTTGGGATTTTGCGCTTGCGAGGCAGGCAGCAGCACCACTGAGCTAAATCCCTGGCCCCTGAAGGATTATTTTTAAATGGGAGAAATAACTGTTTTGGAAATTTTGCTTACTTATATTTGCCATTAATTAGAAACAGCTGTCTGTTTATTGACTCTAAGTTTTCTCTAAATCAGCTTATTTTTCAACTTAAATTTATTTAAAAAGAAAATTGTACATTAACACCATAAATTTCACCTGCCATAATAGAAGTAAATGTTAAAGACAATGAACAAAAATCATTCAATTAATTTAAAAATAGAAAAACAATTGAATGATGACTTGGCTTGTATCTAGATGTCCCCTGAAGCCTCATGCAGTCATAGATGTTGAGTTAATGGAGGCACCACTCTCAGAAGGGATTAATGTAGTTCTTGTGGAATCCAGGTTAGTTCCTGAATGTGTGTTGTTATAAAAAGTAAGTTTGGACCCTTACATACTTTCTGTTCTCCCACGTGACTGCTCTCTCTTTCTTGTATGCGCTCCCACCATGATGGCATGTACCATGAGGCCCTCACCAGATGCTGAACAGATGAGGCTGCTCCAACTTAGACTTTCAGTCTCCAAAACTGTGGGTTAAATATACCTATTTTCTTTATAAAGTACTCAGCTTCAGAGTTTTTTTCTTTATAGTAACAGAGAACAGACTAATACACCAGTGATAAGAAAATTCATAGACATAAACCCTGCCATCAAGGTAAGGTTGACAAATAAAAATGCTGAAGGTCCAGTTATATTTGAATTTCAGGTAAACATGGAATTTTATTTTTTTTAATATATGCCCTATATATTTCATTAGGCATGCACTAAAAGTGTTTCTATTGTACATTCTTGTTCAGATTTGCTAAATCTAGCAACCCTACCTCAAAAAGTTTTCAGATTATTAGGGGACAAAGTCAATTAAAATAATGTGCGAACTTGAGAAGTGTCAGAAGGAAGGAACCATCACAGGATGCTTGGGTGCATGTCAAATATCCAGCTCAGTGAAGACTTCAGAGAACTGGTAACACCAGAACTGAGTCTTAAGCTCAGAATCTATGGTCTGTACCATTTATTTCAGAATTCAGTAACACCATCATGATTTGTGATTTGAGTTTTGCATGAACACCTGTTTTGTCTGCAGAACAAGATCCTAAGTTCCTTGAAGATAGAGGCTAGCTCTGTGTCCCCCACACCACTTACCATTCATAAGCACACCTAATACGTGGAGGTAATATTGCACAAATTGATTCAAATGGCCTTTTTTTTCCCATGTGTAAAACTATTCTGTTCAATGACATCTTTTTTAACTGGTGCTTTCATTTTCAGTTTTAATCTTTAAACAATGCAGCCAAGAACCTAGTTAGGAAACTGACTGGCTGTTTGTAGTGCAGAAACCTCTTTAGTTTCATGATGGATGTGATGTGGCTGGAATGGGTGCCTTTTTTAGTTTCTGTATAACATTCCCACTTGTGGCATTTTTTTGGTTGACACACCCAAGGTTACTACTAGAACTGGGTAGACTAATGACTTTAAGAACAGCTTCTTTACAAATTCAGCCCTCATTTAAGTTCTCTTTAACCTACTGCAGCTTGGTACTGAGCGCTCTCCTTCCCTAGAGTCAGCTCCAAGCTCCAAGTTCAAGATCAGGTCAACCACAGCTACAAGAAGCGAGAGGGAAAACAACTTTCCTCTTTTCCTTTTCTAGTCTTGGTTCTAAAGACTAGAACTGGGGAAGAGGCAGTCCTGCTCCTCCAAACATATTCCTCAAAAGTGGCACCTTTTCTACAGTTTTTAAGGTAATATATTGGCATAACAGATGTTAATTATGCAGATTATGAACACACTTTAAAAGAAGCATGTGAAAAAACATGTAGAAGATGGTGAAAATGAAACAGAGGAGAACCCAATGCTCCTCAAGAGGTACTTTCTATTCTTTCATCTTTGACAGCCATTGATAACCCCCAAACACTTCGTTGTCAGCAGTAGCTACATCAGATACCCCACAACTTCTCTGGGAGACTTTTCCATTCCAAATGCCTCTGTCCCAACAGCTTCTCTGGATAACCCCACTCTGAAGTCAGAGATCCCCACTCTGGTCTATGAGGAATGACTCAGAAGAAAGTCCATGGATAGCTGGCAGGACACTGGACAAGTGTGAGCCCACTTTTTTGGTCTAAAGTCTTCCCTGTAGTCAGTTGGGATAGTCTATGTATGCTTCCCCTTATGCTATAGCATCCCTGTTAGGCCTAGGAAGGCTTCTTTCAAATGGCTTTATTTTGGCTATTTCTGATGTCTAGCTCAAGTACATAAGGCTGAGCTAGTTATACTTAGCTGGAAACACTAAAAGCTGCAGACACTTAAAGCAGCCAGCAGCCAGGGCTGATAACACTGAGGGCATTCAGCAGCCAGACCTGTGACTCCAGTTGCATGAAGAGTTCCAGACAGTTGCCAGTAGCTGCTGGCTCCAGCTGCCAAGAGAGGGACCAAGAGGATCACTGAGAGCTGAGAGTCACTGGTACTCAAAGCTCAAATATGTTAACACTAAGGCAGCTGCACTTTGCATATTCAGGATTTCTACCTGAATTAAAGAAAAGAACCACAGCATATTGGGAACAAAAAAGGAAGAATTTTAAAATATGTGCTTCTTCCTCTTTAATTGAATGAATCAAGAGTTATCATTCTGTTACCTCTAGACACAAAACATACTTTGTAGTCTGGCCCAAGGTCCCTCCCCGCCAATTTTTCTCAACACAATAGTCCAGAGACAGAACAGTTACCAGGACTGGGGTTAATGAGGACTGGAAATCCAGCCCCAAGTGGCACCTAAAGTCCAAAATGTCTTTATAAACTCTGTGTTCCATAGCCCACTATATTATTACAAAGATAAAAATTTCCCCAACTTAGGTCAAAAATGCATGAAGCCAGACACTAAAGTGGTAAGGGCAGATTTCAATCAATAACGCTATTGCAACAGAGAAAAGGGCCCAGCTTAACAATTTGTGGGGGAGACAAGACGTTTCAGAGACAATGAAGGAATGAGGTCGGTGGGAGGCTAAGGGATTAATTTCAACAGCCTTCCCCCCCCCACCACGTTCTTATTTCAAAAGCAAAAAAACACAAACGCGAGGCGGCGCTCTTTGCAACCGCCTGGAACTGACGCGGAGCTCAGGAGAGAACTACAGCTCCCAGCAGCCACGGGGAGAGCGAAAACTCCCCACTTCCGAGACTCTCTCAGTCCCGGGCTCCAGTACAGCGGCGACAGGCAGGACACCAAGAACAGCAAGGCCTGCCAGGCGAAGGGCTGAAGACCCGGATGAGCGGAAGACCGCAGAAGGCGGTACGGCAGCGTGGCGACGTGGCTGCGTGGCGCTTACGTCACGTCCGCTGGGCGGGGTCTCAGTTATCCCGCGCAAATTGAAAGGTTCGGCCTTCGGCGTGGAACTGCTGCCGAGCCTGCGTGCAACGCCTGCCTTAGTTGCTCTGGTCCAAGTGAGTGAGGGGTGTCGCATGTGGGTACCAGAGTCTCCTTCCGGCTGCCTGCGAGCGGGCTGTGCGGAAGCTAAAGGGTGGGTACCCGCTGGTCCCCGCGGTGGTCGAACCTAGCGCCACTCGCGTCCCTCCTCTTGAGACTCAGTCTTTAGAGAGCAAAGGGGCGTCTGGCATGGTCTCCCCGAGTGACCAGACCAGGCCTGTAGATCGGTGAGCGCAGGAAGTCTGCGCTTGCTGCAGACGGTTCCCGGTGGGAGGGGGCACAGGGTTGTCCCTCATCTCACGTTTTTCTGCAGAAGCTGACGGTGCAGTTCTTACGTGCAGCCTCCCCATTTTCAAATGGTGACAAAAATATTTTCCTTAACCTACAGGCCAAAGGAAACAGGCGTGTGGAATGAGCTTGTGGCTGCGCCTGCGCATCCCTCTAAGACCGGAGTAACGCGGGACGTTGCTGCAGTTCTTGTTCCTCGAGTGCCCGGGTGTCTTCCTGAGTTGATATGTGCCATATGGCACACACCCAATTCCTGCTTTGCCAAAGAGGAGATGCTTACTCGAGGACATTTACCTGGCCTAGAAGAAACGTATCAAAATTTCAGGAAATGTATATTATGTCTGTTTTCTTCTCTGTGATAGTAGACTGTTTCTCTCAAAGTGTGGCTTGAAGACCACCTGCATCCAAAATTGCCTGCGACACCCCAGAACTAGTGCAGCATAGTCACTGGGGTGGAGTGGAAATTCTGCAAACTGCTGGACTAGAACATCAGAACTCTAATAGTGTCAGAAGGGTAAGGCTGACTTCAGATCCTGTACTCTTTCTTTTCATTCCTCCAAACTTGATCATTAGTGGGAGACTCCTATTATTAAATGTCAAGCCACTACTCAGTGCTCACCAGTGCTGTCTTTTTTGTCATGAGTAGGGATTTCAGAATAGTAGTAGTTTCAGAGAAGAGTGTCAGCTCCTGAATTTTTGTGTAGAAAGGGCTTAGGGGCTACAACTTGGATGAAAGGGACCGGGCAGTTAAAGCATTTGTCTTCAAGCTGTATTTGCACAGCAAGAATAGCTTCACATTTCTTGGGAGTAGCTTTATCTTTCAGTTGAAATGCCTGAAACTTGAGTTTCTACTGTGTGACTTTGCAAGTTGGCCCATTCATGTGTAGAGGCACTGTGATGAGACACGCACAATTTTGTAGATTTTTAACAGTGTCTTTGGGTGTATGTGTGGTACTGGGGATTGACCCCAGGGGCAATTTGCCACAAAGCTGTGTCTCCAGCCCTTTTAATTTTTTATTTCAAGACAAGGTCTTGCTAAATTGTCTAGGCTTACCTGGAACTTGCAGTTCTCCTGCCTCAGCTTCTTGAGTATCTGGGGTTACAGAGTGAGCCACCACGCCTGACTTGAACAGTGCTTTTTTTGAAGAAAGGAGGACCTTCATGTCTCAGTACCTTCCAGTGCCTGTAACTGTTAAGAATTTGGAAAACAGGGCCAGGGATGTAGCTCAGTGATTCCAGTGCCTGCCTTGCAAGCTCAAGATCCCAAGTTCGATTCCCGGTACCAAAAAAAAAAAAAGAATTTGGAAAACATTGTAGTTCTTTAAGTGTGAAAACACTTTGGAAAGAATAAACATTAAACAATTATCGAGGAGCATTAGAGGTAGTATGTTAATGTAAACCCTAGGATTTATGTAAATACTAGGCTATGGAAATTGGCAGGGAGAAGTTCCATTTGTTAGCTAATAAGAACAGATTCTGTGTTGGGTTGCAAGCGCTCTTTATTTTTCGAAAGCTTTTTGGCACATATATTTTGCTTTAAATGTTACTGTTTTTCCTCTCCTATTAGGCAGTTAATTTGGCACTATGGGGATACAAGGATTGCTACAATTTATCAAAGAAGCTTCTGAACCCATCCACGTGAGGAAATATAAAGGGCAGGTAGTAGCTGTGGATACCTATTGCTGGCTTCACAAAGGAGCCATTGCTTGTGCTGAAAAACTAGCCAAAGGTGAACCTACTGATAAGTAAGTTTGGATGTGATGTTAATTCTTTTACAATTAAGAATGAGACTTAAGAGTGCCTTTTTTTTTCAGAAAGATTATTTTCACTCAGTGTCAGAATTTGTTAAGAAATGAGAATGTGTTTTAGAATTTTGCCAAATCAAGGATGGCTTACTTCTTTTATACTCTTGGCTACAGAAAACATACTGCTATCTCTGTTAACAAAGTGAGGCAAAGGGACAAGATATTCTGACTTCTTTTTATTTCATTTGTAGCCAAAAGTGGTGACCCATGTTGACCTCCAGTCCCAACTCTGACCTCATTTGTGGCAGGTTCAGTAGGCTGATGTCTTCTGTTTCTTAAATAGAAATACTAAAAAACGAAGCAAGTATAATTTCTAAACAGGAAAGGATTTGGCCCATGTTGAGTTTTTCCCTCTTTTTTTGTTATTTGTTCGCAATATATAATTTATCTCCTGGAGGAAAAGCTCACAGATCTTAATATGACTTACTGAAGGATAAGGCACAATGGTAAATGGTGTTGAATGCTGATTGTTTGGTACTTTTGAGCCTATCAAGTTAATGCAACCAAAAGTTACCTATAAAAACAATACACGTGAGATCTAAAGAAACATGCGCTTGCATGCGCTCGCATGCGAAGTACACACTTTACCAATTAGCTATATTCACTATCCAAGAGATCATTTTTTGAAAGCGCTTATTTTTCCATCAGCAATTTAAACAGTTGCAGTTGTTGTAATTAAGGGCTATAATTTGTTTTTTTTTTTTGGTACCGGGGATCAACTCGGGTCCTTGCGCTTGCGCAGCCGGCGGCGAAACCACTGAGTTAAATCCCCGGCCCAGGACTATAAGTTTTTCATTGCTATTTTCAGTGTTTCTCTGAATAGTTTATCTGGGGAGAAAAACTTTAATTTTTTAGAAAACTTGATTTTAATTTTTTAATTGGAAGCGTTGTTCAAAATACAGGCAATATCCTCTATTAGAAAAATGAAAGATGAAATCCTGTTAAGTGCATGGCAAATGTAAACTGAACTAACATGTTTTAGGACTTTCAAGAAAGTATCTGCTAAGTATTTTAACTTTCCTCTAGCTATTAAGAACTCACATTTCATATAATTGATTTTTTCCTCTCGTTCACCTTTGGATAGAGGTATTGTCAGAAAAGGTCACCACCTCAGAAAGTTTGGATAAGCTTATGATAATCCTTTATGGCCATCATAAATATTGAGATAGTTCTATGTGTGCTAACTTGGAAAGATGTCTTGAAATATATAAAATGAAAGCACTAGGTATGATTGCATCATCTAGTTAAGAAAAAAGATCTCTAAAATTAATTACAGTAGGGGTGAGGATGTAGCTCAGTGACGCCGTGCCAGCCTGGCAAGCACAAGGTCCTGAGTTCGAGCCCCAGTACTGGGAAGGAAAAAATTAATTAAATGCAGTAAAACTAATTACAGTTTCTTATTTGCCTTCTCATAATTTTTGCTTGAGATTTCTTAATCAGCAGGTCCCAATCATTATTTTGTACCAAAACAGGTCCATCATCATTGGTCTACAAAAATCAGACAAATAGGGTAAAGTGAGTCTTTAGGATGACTACATTTGATTTAGAAGGCTATCTTTTAAGATTATGTTTTTCTATTCCTATCTTTGACCTAAGTTTTTTTTTTCTTTATGAAAATTCAATTGCTTTTGTTAATTGACTTGTCAGAATAAAAAACTAAATGCAGTACATGATCCTTGATTGGATACTGAGTTTTAAAAACCTAAGTAGCAGTGGTGTGCTAGAGCTAGCTCATCCTAGCTCACCACACATTGCCTCTTTCCAGCTCAGTATGCATTGACTCCACCCACATCAGTAGCTTATCCACCACTGTAGAATATTCGCTTCATAGACATCAGGCTCCCCTATTGCTAGAACCGGTTATTAAATATTGGTTACAACATCACTGGTTATAAGAAACATTATTGGGAATACTGGACAAATTTTAATGTAGACTATCAGATAATATTGAGTCACTGTTCAGTTTCTTGGTGTGGTATGGTATTGTTGGAGAAATCAAATATTTATTGTATTCTTTCAGTTTTTCAATAGATTTGAAATGTTTCAAAATCTTTTTGAAACACTATATATAATATATATAATATAATAATATAGTATTTTCAAAGCTTTCTTAAAATAGAGATAAAAGTGAGATTTGAAACAAAATGTCAAATCCAGAAAGAATAGCAAAGGAAACCAAAACTTGGAGGGAGAAGTAGCTTACCAACTATCACAAGGCCCAAAATTATCCAAGGCAGGATTTAAGCCCAAGTCTAAGTTAAAGTTTCTATTTCCTATGGAAACAAAAAATCATCTTCAAAATTGTTTCATTTGGTATTAAAGAGAGCAAAAATACTACCTTAAGAGATGCAAAGTGCTTAAATGTGGTTTTTTTTTTTTTTTTCCCTTAGGTATGTAGGATTTTGTATGAAATTTGTAAATATGCTGCTGTCTCATGGCATCAAGCCTATTCTTATATTTGATGGATGTACTTTACCTTCTAAAAAGGAAGTAGAGAGGTCTAGAAGAGAGTAAGTTGCCTCTGCTTAATTTCTAAAATTGTGCTAAGATCAGATGCTATATGTCAATGATACCAAAATTTTCAAATCTTAATTTTTGAAGCTTGTTTTATAGATTAGTATATGAAAGATTTCTTTAATCTTGTGTTAGATTATTATCACTTTTCTATAAAAATCTAGTTGCTGGATTTTCTTAGCTTAGTTGCTGGATTTTCTTTTGACACAAAGCACTGCTATGGAAGCGTCTGACAGTAATTATGTATGTGCTCATGTATATGTGAATGTGTTATAAATCTTTCATTCTTTGTACCTAGAAGAAGCCCAAAGGATCTGGGTTAACAGGACTCGCTGTGTACTTTCAAATAAGTCAAACTTTCATTCTAGCAAAATTGGTAGAATTATATTTTTTAAATAATTTTTTGACTCAACCATGTAAATATGTTTTCATATTTTTAAAATATTCTTCCCTTACAGAAGGCGACAATCCAATCTTCTTAAGGGAAAGCAGCTTCTTCGTGAGGGGAAAGTCTCAGAAGCCCGAGAATGTTTTACTCGTTCTATCAATATCACACATGCTATGGCCCACAAAGTTATTAAAGTAAGCAAATATGAAGAGAATAAATGGCTAAGTTCATTTAACTCTAAGTTGCTTATTAATGGGAGGGGAAGAAAAGGGAGGATAATTATTCTAGGCCTGATCTCAAGTAAAGGTTGGATGTCAGAGAAGAAGGTAACAATGCTCTTAGAGGAAAGGAATCCAGCAGTTTCCAAGGGAGAAACCCTGAGACAAGTGAGGTTGAGGTAAATGCTTTAAATAAATTTATGGCATGTTCCATGGAGCTGGAAGGGACAGATTCCTGGGTTGTTCATTCTCACCCCACCTTCCTATAGCCTTCAGCACTTACCCTGAGTGTGTGATATGTAAAGGAAGTGTATAGTGCCAGGGATGTAGCTTAGCAGCACCAGCCTGTCTGGCAAGAGCAAGGTCTGAGTTTGATCCCCCATACCAGGGGGGAAAAAAAAGATAGAGGAATGTGTACACTATAGCCACAGGAAGAGAGAATTCCTTTGTGGGTAGTAGATAAGAAACTGATCGGGCACAAATATCAGTGCCAAAGAATGAGTGTAGGACACTTCCTAGGCAAAAAAGAAAGAAAGAAAAATAGCATATTATACATGGTACAGTGGATCTTGATGCCTCTATCCCCATTTCTTAACTTCCCCAAACTTCTTGGGCATTGGAAGCTGTGACCCATGATTTAGAACAAGGAAGTTTGTGTACCAGCTACCTGGGATGGGGAACTGTTATTTTTGGCAGTTATTGTAAAGTACTTTTCTTAGTGGATTCATTTAAATGTGGTGAGTAGAATCTAGAATTTTATCAACACAGTATTAATAGACATTTGTAGCTTAATGGGACATGTTTTTTTTAATGGGGAAATTATATGCAAAACTGTAAATAAATATAATTTGTATACTTTTGGAACATAGCCATTCTTAAAATGGAAGCATTCTAATTTGAAATAATTTTGTATCTTGTAGGCTTTTTCCCACCTTCTGAATATATAGCAATATTTCTCTTATCCCAACTTATAAACTGATGTTTTAAGATTTCTTAGTGACTATGTACCTAGTGTAAAATATACTAGAACTAAAAGTGGAAAAACTACTTCGAAGGAATTGATTTCTTTAAGTAATACTAGCATATGCAAATTGAGGCTAATAATAAAATGGGTTTGAGCCGGAAGTTGCTTAGTACTTTCTAGATGCCATACTGGACACTCACTGTGATCTGTCTCACAGGCAGCCCGCACTCTGGGGGTAGACTGCCTCGTCGCTCCCTATGAAGCTGATGCGCAGTTGGCCTATCTTAACAAAGCTGGTATTGTACAAGCTATAATCACAGAGGACTCTGATCTCCTAGCTTTTGGCTGTAAGAAGGTATTTAGCTGCAACTACTACATACTACTATGTTGACAGAAGTAGTGTAAATCGAAGAGCTGAAGTTTTTTCTTTCCAGGAATAATTACTTTATTTTCTATCTCCAGTCTTCATCTATAATATAGTATATCCAATTTTTATAATGTTTATAATTATTTAAAATGAAAGGTTTTGCTCATAATGTTTGTGCAATCTGGACACGTTCAGAGTAAGCCTTTAAGATTAGTTTTGTTGTTCTATCCAAATTAGTGGGGCAGGAGCGTCCTGGAAATCAAGCCCGTTTGTTAACAAGCTCTCTGCCACTGAACTACACCCCCAGCCTGTAAATTCTTTAGTAGAGTGTAGACTTACCAATTTTACTTCTTGATAAAGATACCATATACCTTACATTTTTCAACTAGGTAATTAGGTAAATTAACTAGCATGTCTACTAAGAGGGTGTTATTCAGTTATTTAGAATTATATGGAAAACTTGATCATAATATATTTTTTTTGGTACCAGGGATCAAACTCAGGGATCAACTTGCACTTGCGCAGCAGGTGGCGAAACCACTGAGCTAAATCCCCAGCCCTTGATCATGATATATTAAGGGGGAAAATTAAGATACAAAACTGTAGGCTAATCTAATTTTTGTTAATAGCGATATTTATATTGTCTATATCATTCATAGATGACTAGAGGATTCTATATTGAAAGGTTAATCCCAGGTAACAGTGATAAATGAGAAATTATGGACAATTTCTTTTTCTTCTGGAATTCTGTGTATCCCAAAGTTCCTATAACAAATATATATTACTTTAATAATAAGAAAAGATTGATTACTTCAAAATGTAAAAGAAGGAGGTAAGAGGAAATGCTCTTTGTATACATTATTATTTGATCATCATGACAGCCCTGTGACAAAGGTAGAAGTAGAGAGGTCAAGTTAAGTGTTTATTTATTGCCAGTCCAATGGAGTCCTGGCTCTGTACCTTGTCTACTTCTGTCCTATGCTTCCATTTAATTTATTTGCAAATTTAATAGTCAGATCCAGCCATTCTATCTCTCCTATATCTCAATGTCATACAGTGAAGAACAAAGATTTCTTAGAATTATTGTGATGCATTAAATAATGTTGAATCAGAGTGATCCTACTAAGTATTAAAAATTTCTACTCCTTTTGAAGGTAATTTTAAAAATGGACCAGTTTGGAAATGGACTAGAAATTGATCAGTCTCGGCTAGGAATGTGCAGACAGCTTGGGGATGTATTCACAGAAGAGAAGTTCCGTTATATGTGTATTCTTTCTGGCTGTGACTATCTCTCATCACTGCGTGGGATTGGATTAGCAAAGGCATGTAAAGTGCTGAGACTGGCCAATAATCCAGATATTGAAAAGGTAAGAGTGACTTACCAAATGCCACATTCAATTTCTGAAACGTTTTAAATAATAAACTACTCAGAATATGGATTTTAAATGTTCTTTTGTTAAATAACTAAGACACTAGAACTTCGTTTTCAGCAACTAAGACATCCGAAGAGCCATATTTTTGGCAATTGACAAATTAGTAGCAATTTTTACTAGACTTAAGGGCAAAATATCTGGGATAGAATTAATGGTAAAACTCCATCCTTTGACTGCTGTCCTACTATTACTCTGTAGTAGTATTCTCAAATTTTTTGGTCTAAGGATAGGGATCTCTATACTCTTTTTCTCCCCAGTACTGCGATTGGACACAGAGCCTTCGATTTGATCTACATCCCCAGCACCTTTTTTGAGTCAGGGTCACTAAGTTCCCCAGGCTAGGCTTAATCCTCCTGCCTCATCCTGCACACCCTTAAAAGCTCTTCAATAGTAATTTTTGTTTGTGTGGGCTATAACTACTGGTGTTTACAAAAGTAGAAATTAAAACAAAAATTTAAATATTTAGTAATTGAATTGAACTTAACTCATTACATGTTACTGTGTTAGGAAAAATAACCACATTTTCAAAACATAAAAGCCAAGAGAGAAGAACTGTACATTTATGCAAATTTCTTAACATGGCTTGATGAAAGAGCTGTATTCACATACATCTTCATTCAGTAACCAGTAGCAGGTATTCTCTGAGAAACTAAGACACTGAACATCATTACTGTATTTCTCTGATGCCTGTACCTTAATAAACCTACATTGGAGCTGGGGGTGTAGCTCAGTGGAAGAACACCTACCTGCACGCACAAGGCCCTGGGTTCCATCACCAGCTCCACAAAAAAAGTAAAACATAAAATAAACCCACATTAAAGAAGCTCATTTGGACAGTTCTCTGAAACCCTTGGAGGTTTGGTTTTTTTGTTTGTTTTATTTTTTTGGTACTGGGGATTGAACTCGGGACCTTGAGCTTGCAAGGCAGGCGACAGAACCACTGAGCTAAATCCCCGGTCCCTCCTTGGAGTTTGCAGAGTAGAAATCCCATTTTCCAGGAGTACAAAGTGAGTTCTCAGGATGCAAGTGGTGTGATACTGTGGAAAGATCCCTGGGTTGGAAGATGATGTCTTCTCTGGGATTAGAGAAACATCCCTAGCTAGCCTGTGACTCCGTGATTTTCATCATAGGTCTTTTCATCTGTGAGCTTAAAAAAGCAGTCATCCATTGCTTAATAATGAGGACCATTTCTAAGAAATGTGTCCTTAGGCAATTTTGTCATTGTGCAGACCTGGTTGGGTATATTTAGACAAGCTAAGACGGTTATGATGTCACTGAGTGATATAATCTTAAGTCACTACATTTGTATATGCAGTCTGTTGTTGACAGAAGCATCATTATGTAGTACATAACTGTAATATTTAAGATACCTTTAGTATCCATGGCCAGCAGAAGTTAGAATGTGGATTTAATTTTACAAATATGATCTAAGAATATTTGAGTTCTTCTCAAGTTTCATGTTGTTTTTTGTTTTCTGGATAAAATGAACTTTGAGAATAACATCTTGAAGTTATGCCTAGGAACATAAATTTGATGTATAACTGAATTGGGTTAATAATAGAAAAACCAAGAAAATATTAGTTATGAGAATTAGAATCTTAAGTGATCTGACAAGGTTGTGTTTGCTACTACAGTTTTTTAATCTAGATGAAAGTAATTAATATTTCAGTCCTCTTTCTTCCTCTTCTAATGTAAATCAGTCTGTTTTAGGAATTCTATTGTTTAATTCCCTCTTCTTTAGTTGCAGATAAAAATTTTTGCATCCATTTTTAGGTTATCAAGAAAATCGGGCATTATCTCAAGATGAATATAACAGTGCCGGAGGATTACATCAAAGGATTCATTCGAGCCAACAATACTTTTCTTTATCAACTAGTTTTTGATCCCATCAAAAGGAAACTTGTCCCCCTGAATGCCTATGAAGATGACATTGATCCTGAAACACTAACCTATGCTGGACAGTATCCTTTTTGTTCATTTTAATTCCCAAAAATTTCAAACAAGTCTATTTTTGTAAGCCTGAGGGTCATCTGCTGTAGCATGTAATTACTTGGATTGACCCAACAGGAACAGGCACCGGGTCAGTTGCTTGTGATACACATTCCAAAAGTAGCATTTGTGAGAAGTCCTTGTGGCTCAGCTTAGCAGTAGGGCCTTTCTGGACGTGGGAATGCACCATGAGAGGATGCCCTTCCCATGGCCACTGGCCACTAGCACTCAAGCTGGTGCAAGACCCTGCTATTTAGGTCATAGCCAAGACTTTTTCTCCAGTGTCCCTTGAGAGGGAGGGTAAATGGTGATGCAGGGCTTTGCAGGATGACCAACTCCTGCAGGGACAAGTAGAGACCAGCAGACTATGCCTGTGATTCAGTAACAGTGATGTGGAAAGGAAGTAGGATCCATTTAAGTCATAAACCTTCAAGAAGAATTGATGACAATAGACAGTGTTTTCTGATCTTAGAACAGCATCATTTGATTGGTTGTTAATAAAGATATTTTTGGGGCCAGGAATTTAGCTCAGTGGTTCCGCCACCTGCCTCGCAAGCACAAGGTCCCTAGTTCTATCCCTAGTACCAAAAAATAAATAAATAAAGACATTTTTCCTTAATCTTATAAACCTAGATACATTGATGACTCTATAGCTCTTCAAATAGCACTTGGAAATAAAGATATAAATACTTTTGAACAGATTGATGACTACAATCCAGACACAGCTATGGTAACATTAAAGAAATGACATTACATACTATCAAACCTTCAGTCTTGAGCATTTCATATGAATGTACCAAGCATATGATGCCTTTTTTTCTCATCTCACCCTATTCAGCATCTTTGATACAGGACATAGTTCAAAACCCAAACCTAGAAACATTACCCTTGAAAGCACAAGCTCTATTTTTACTTATTCATTATTTAGCAAATATCTAATGAACAGCCCTGCTATGTGCCTTTGAATCCTATTCTGTTTTCTTCATGTGTTCTGAGAAAGTTTTGTACTCAGTGAGACCAAAATAGCTCTCTGTTTTTCAGTACATATTGTGTTTTAAAGATGGTACCAGGTCTGGGTCTAATAGAAACCAGTATTTTATAGCCTAGAATGTTTTGATTTGAATTCATCCAATTTCCAATTTTTAGAGATACTTGAGAGTACCTTAAATATATAATTTAACTGCCAGGTGAATTTTTTAAGATATTTAAATGACTATTTGAAGGCAAATTGCCAGGTGATTTTTTAACTAATTAATATTGAAACAATACATTTCAAAGATGCTTTTTTCCTGCCCACATTTCTTCAGTTCCAAACTTATTTTTGCACTGTTCATCTTGGGAATCTTTTTTTTTTCTTGGAAATGAGCCAACCAGGTGGCTTGACTCTTCTTAGAGAAGAAACACACGTAAGGAACACAAGGTACATTTATTTGGGAAGATAAAACTAGCAAAGTAGAAAATATTGAAGGACAGATTTTTTTTTTTTTTTTTTTGGTATTGAGGATCAAACATGGGACCTTGCACTTGCGAGGTAGGCAGTGGAACCATTGAGCTAAACCCCTGGCCCATAAAGGACAGGTATTTAAGGGTAATTTAACATATAGTGATTCATATTCATATAAAGGGAAATGAATCAATTATTTTCCTCTTTCAAGTAACCTTTTTCCTTTTCCCTTTTTAGCCTTCCCTCCTAAGAAGTCATAGTTGGGATGACAAAGCATGTCAAAAGTCACCTGCTGTTAACAGCATTTGGCATAGGAATTATCGCCCTACACTTGAAATGAATATTGTTTCAGATGTTACACGGTTGGAAGAAAAGCCAAGTACGGTGGGCATGAAACAAGTGATTAGTACTAAAGGGTTAAATCTTCCAAGGAAGTCATCCTTGGTGAAAAGACCAAGAAGTGGTATGTATTTCATTTTGGCAAGATACCAGCAAGTATTGGTCATACTTAAGAGTTTAGCAAGGTCTTAAATATTTTTTCCTGTTTATGGTTTTAGCTCTTAGATTTAGATCTGTGGTCATTTTAATTTTTTTTACATGATGTGAGATAAGGATCAAGATTCCTTATACATTGGTTTGGTTGTTCCAATCCCAATTGTTGTAAGTTTTCCTCTCCCCATTTAATTGCCTTTATACAGTTGGGCAAAATCGGTTGACTATATGTGAGTCTTTCATGAACTCTTACTCTACTTTAGCTTTATAGTACACCTTGAAATCAGTGTAAGTCTGCTGAGTTCTTCTCTTGAAAAGTTATTTGCCTAGTCTATGTTCTTCCTATTTCCATTTAAGTGTAAGAATTAGCTTATCAGTTTCTTTAAAAACAAAAAAAGGTTATGGGGATTTTTTAATTGAATCTATAGATCAATTTGGAGAGATTTAGCTTCTTAATACTGAGTTTTCTGATGTTTAAACCTTTAATGCTCTCATTTTCAGTGGACAGATCTTGCCCATCAGTTACCAAATTCATCGTTATATTTAGGGTTGCTTTTCTACTGTCGTTTATTTCTATTTCTAGTTCATTACTGGTTTATAGAAATACAATTGATTTTTGTGTTAATTTTATATAAAACTACATTAGTTTTAGTATCTCTTTTAAAGACTCTAGGATTTTCTACGTAGATCACAGTACTTATAAGTAAAGGCATCTTTGCCTCTCCTTTTCCAGTAAGCCCCTTTTTTATCTTTTTGTTGTTAGAACCTCCAGTAAAACACTGAACAGAACTACTGAGAACTGAGCACCAGGCTTTAAGAAGTGGAGTTTTCTTGTCTTAGAAGTACAATAATTAATTATTGTCTCCTTTTTCTTTTATTTTCTTCCCTCGGATAACTACATCAATGAATGAAATATTAGCAGCAAAAATAAAGCAAAGCCCTTTGTAAAATTTGAATTCATACTTTTATTTTTTTAACCAGATACAGATTTGGCCAAAATGTTCTAATTCCTTATGAACCAGAATCTTTTTCATGAAAATATGTCTGAACCTTTGTTTATTCATATGAAATGGGGTTGATGTTCCTATTTCACAAGTTTTTATGTGTGTTGTGTAAGATAGCATATAAAAGCACCTTGTACATAGCAAGTATACTATACATATTAGTTCCTTACTTTTCTCCCACTACCATCCAGATAGTTCATTTTATGTAGATGACTCATTACCGGTAAGTTTCCTTTGTCAAACTAAGTTTGCTTCCATATGACCAGCACCTAGCCATGTAGAGTCACCAAGGTATGCATGTGTGTATACACATACAGGCCCACAAGCCAGAAATACTGGAGCTAGTCCATATTTCTTATGGCAGCCTTTCAGATACTTAGGGGTAGTAGTTGTAACCCTTCTAAATTTCTCCCCCAGCTAACAAGTCCCTCATCCGTTGAGGTAGTCCTTTGGATATAATACCATTTTTTAGTAATTGTGTGATTCTTAGAGTGAGTCTGTATGATTCTTAAAGTGAAGTCCGTTTACCATAAGATGCAGTAAATATTCACAGTGTGGCACACCTTCAGTCCCTCATCTAGGATGGTGCTTTACTATTGCAAACTAAGATTGCTTTAGCTTTTACTGTGTTAGCATTCTTGGTTTTTTGCTGGTGTTTGGTGCATTTCTAATCATACTCTGCTAATTGCTGCTGAGTACCAGTACATTTCTTTTTTGAATCTTTGTATTAATTTCTAATATAAGTCATTTGGAAATCAGATAAATATGACACCCTATGTCTCAAAGTTTTGGTTACAGTAGGTTTGGCTGCATCATGTATAATTTAATTAGAGCAAGTACAGAAATCGAGAGCACATGAGACAGGCTTCTTTTCAAAACAACAATCAACAATAGTCTCTTGGGCTGTACAACTTGTTGCAAATCCGCATTACTAGTATACAATAGGTATTGCTTTACACTGTCCACTAGGATAGTATGAGAGACACTGAGGGTTCTTTCTGCATTCAAAATAAAAGCTTAATTAATGGGATTCTCCTAAAGAGCTGGACTAAACCTTCAAACAAGATGAAGTTAGTCTAGTGTGAGGATCAGAGCTAGGACATTCGAATTACTTTCAGCTACATGGTTACATGGTGTCTGGTTCAACAACCAGAACACGTATATGTAATAGATAAATTACTCCTATAATTGACATTAAATCTTAATTTGTGAATGTTTTCTTCTTTCTTATTTTTTGAGATAGGGTCTCACCATGTAGTGCAGGCAGGCCTTGAACTCACTATATAGCCCAGGCTGGCCTCCAACATGTAACTTTCCTCCTGCCTCAGCCTCCCAAGTACTGGCATTACAGGCATGTTCCACCATGCCTGGCAATTTGTGAAATTTTAAAATGGCTAGGGAAATTATTTTTGAATCATCTTTACATTTCCTTTTGTGAGGCACAGTTAAAATTAAGTAAATCTTTGCCTTTAAGAGTGGAATATAGTTTGAAATCAAAGGCAGATCCCCAACTATAGGTAAAACAAAGATTTACTGGTAATTTTGTTTTTATTTAGAAGAGCTATCAGAAGATGATCTGTTGAATCAGTACTTTTCATTTGCAAAGAAGACCAAGAAAAATGGCTGTGAAAATAATAAATCATTGAACTCTTCTGAAATGTTTGTGCCTGATCTGAGAAATGGAACTATTCACACAGAAAGCTTAAATACACCACCTAGGACAAGAAATAAATTTGCAACATTTTTACAGAGAAAGAACGAAGAGAGTGGTGCAGTTGTAGTTCCAGGGACCAGAAGCAGGTATAGTTACATCTTCAGAATGTTGGTTTGTCTGTTGTATTATGTACTGTATTGGTATTTATTTTGTCTGGAATTAACATTGACTCCAAAGGTAGGACCTGTTTTGGCCTAATTACAGTTATATCTTATGCAGACAGTTCCCAGCATATCATAGTTTGATTTAGGATTTTGGGACTCTATGATGGTGTAAAAGTGATACACATTCAATTAGAACTGTACTTTGAATTCGGAATTCATTTCTTTTCCTGGATTGTGAGTTTTAGTGCCCTCCTCTCTCAGGATACCTGGCAGAGGCAGTGAGCCATAGCTCCCAGTTAGCCTCAGGATCATGAGAGGAAACAACTGATCCTCTACACCCTACTATGTTGCTAAGTCAGGATGTTTGATAGGTTAGATATATTAAATGCACCTTTAAAATCAACAGTATTTTCAGTTTTTGTTGGTTTTATCAGGACATGAGCTCTTTGTAAACTGAGGAGTTTCTGTATTGTCTTAGTTCTGACCTAAATGTGTTGCTGTTGCCACCAGCTTCTGTTAGTTTTGTTATCTCTCCATACAGAATTAAATAAGAGGTTCATAGCCCCTGCCATCACATTTTGCTGTGCAGAAATTCTGTTGTTTTGGGAAATTCTGTTATTTTCCTTCCTCTTTTTTGTTGTTTCTACCTTTTTCATCTCTTGGAGGACTTTATACAATTTTACAAAATATTTTCAGAAATATATTAAAATATAGGTAACTACGCCTGGGGATTTAGCTCAGTGGTTCCGCCGCGTGCCTCGCAAGTGCAAGGACCCGAGTTCCATCCCCGGTACCAAAAAAAAAAAAAAGCATTATAAAATATAGATAACTAAAGAATTGTAATAGTACAAACCTGATACATGCTGGGTGCTATGGTTACAAAAATAAGAAAAACAGGTTTGTTGGGGTTTTTTTGTATATCCTTTTATTGGTACATTTTAGGTGCACAATATGACATTCATCATTGGAAATTTGCACCTTTGCATACTCTCTTGGTTCTTATTTTTTCCCCCTTCCCCTGCCCTTCCTTCAACCCCTCCATCCCTCCCTATTTACAAAGACTTTGTTTCCATTTTTTCATTTTCTCATATTAATTCCATTCCCTTCTTTCCTTTCCCCTACCCCTCCCACTTCCCCTTCCCCTTCCCCTTTGCCCCTTTTCCTATTTCACATTATCTATTATACCTTTTAGTCCTTATTTACACTTTCAGTTTCTCACACTAGAGAAACTATTTGGTAGAAAAACATAGTTTTTATTTTTGGAATACTTGCAGTCCAGTTGGAAAAGTCAGTACATGAGCAATTTTTCCATTTAGTGCAGTAAGTATAGTGATTAAGGCATGTACAGTGTTTTGAGGGCACTAAGGCAGCATCTCCTTCTGCGACAGCAGTTGAAAGGGTGAGAGGGAAGGGGTGGGTGTTGAATGTCGCTAATGAGCTTTAAATGAATGGTAGGGTAAAGCAGACCAAGACTGGAGCCAGGTCTCCTCTCAGTACAGTCAAGCAGGTTGAGCAAAGGCATGGAGGTGGGGAACAGCATGGAGCCTGGGGCAACTACTTGCAGCAGATCATTGCTGTCACTGCTACTGTGATGCAAGTTGGGCAAAGACAGATGGAGTTAGGAGAGCAGGTCATGGAAGTCACATATGCCAAACTCCCAGCCTATAGCCTTCTTCAAAGATGATAGAAAACGTGTAAAGGGCTTTTACCAAGGGAGAGCTGTGATTCAATTCCTGTTTTGGATAGATCATTCTTAACACCCAGAGGAAATGGGTATGAGAGGGCCTAAGGTGGAGCACAAAAGATCAGTTGTGCTGTTGCCATAACCCCTGCAAATGATGACGACTTGGGGATTCACTTTAGTATAACTTGGGGATTAGGAATTTAGACCCCAGAGTCAGTCCACTGGGTTTTTTTATCTTACCATGTTCATTCATGAGATGTTTGACTTAAGCAAGTTACCTTCTGGGTGTTTCACTTTCCTCTTTTTAAAATGGGGCTTTCCAAAGTGTTGAGTTCAGTTCAGGAAGCTTCCCTGTTCTGTTAATTAAACTTTGGGACATTGAAATAGGCTGGGGGAGACTACTGGATAGAGTATTACTCTCTTCATTTACCTCCCAGCCTACAAAAATGAAAAGAAAAAGAAAACACAAGGCTAACAGTTGTAACAACTCAGGGTCATTGAGAGAACTGCCTAAGACAGATAATAGATGATAAATGCACATTGGATAGTTCTTATTTTATTGGCTTTGAATGGTGGTACTACATTGCTTTAACCGAATACCACAGGCTGAGTAATGTATAAAGAATAGATGTTCATTTGGCTCATAGTGCTAGAGCCTGGGAAGTCCAAGAGCATGGCGTAGCATCAGCACGTGGTGTGGGCCTTGCTGCAGCATGGGATGGTAGAGGGCCTCACGTGGTGAGGCAGAGCTCATATGCTACCTCAGATCTCTCCTCTAATAAAGCCACTAATGATGAGTTTGGAGTAACATATTCAAACCACAATAGGTACCACAGTGTGCAAGAGGAGATGTAAATGTGAGAAGTTAACGAGGCACAATATAGTAACTCTTAAAGAAAACTTGCCAGCATCTCTGTTCTTCTGGAAGACTTAGAATAAATACTTTTTGCTTTTTGTTTTTCATGTTCAATAAATGAGGCCACACATTGGGAAGTGGATCTGAAGGAATGAGCCCCGGTAATCCTTTGGCCTCCCTTTAGGTGATGTTTGAAACCCTTCTCTCATCGGGTCTTCTCAAGGCAAAATATGATACCCTTAAATGATTGTTTTGATTCTTGTTTTGCTAGTCACCTCATAGAGATCTTGATTAACATGGAATAATGAAAAAATACATCATGAAAGATGGACATTGGTATATATATGCTGAACCAAAAATTCCAGAAAGTTGACCTTTTTCATTTGGAAGCATTTTTGGAACTTGGTTTCTTTTCCTCCTGAGTGAGAATAGAGCTTGCCCTTTCTGCTGCTTAATGTTAATCTCTTCTTTGGAGATGACTAAGAATAATGCTGTGTCACTACAGGCCTTAACCGTGTAGTCACTGAAGAAGCTTAAGGGAATCTCCAAGTTTGAGGTTGTGCTTAGCTGCTTTATATAGCTTATTTGGATGTTTCACTAGTAAACTATTCAGGTGGACATTAAGAGATGCCTGGAGGAAGAATTATTTTCTCCATCAATTTCCTGTGAAATAATAGTTGGAAGTAAGTCTTTGATGTATAATTTTCTGACCTGAACTATATAGCAACATTTAATAATAGCTAACTATTAAAAGTAGTTTTCAGAATTCTTTTACATGTTCTCTTATTCCTTACAAAAGTGCAATGAGGTAGCATAGAGTTAATGTTATTCTCATGATCTCAAGTTAAGAATTTGATGCTCTGAAAGGTTAAATTTTCCCAGTGTGGCGATAGGACAGAGTAGTCACCATTGATGGGAACAGTCAGACAGGCATGGATTTGAATTTTCATTGTCATCTTATCAATTGAGGATCTTCCACATGCCATTCAACTTCCCTAGCCTTTCTTTATAAAATCCCCGACAAGTATATCCATAGGCCCTGGGGAAGGTCAGTAGGTGCTCTGTGTATGAAACACAGCAACAGTGTCCAATCACTGACATACATGCAAGCATTCATTACCACCCCTCTCTCTCTCTTGCAACTGAAAGGATATATTAACATGCAAAACACTGTCTCTGACCTATGTTTTTTGAAGCCTGTTTTAAGCCTTAATTATTTTTATTACATCAGTGCTTATCCTAGAAACATTTCAGTTTATCCCTGAGGTCTAGCAATAAAATAGCAGTTAAGTAACACCATAGGCTATTAGGAAAGAGCAGCCATGAGGTGGAAGGGGTTCTAGGCTTTAATTCTGTTCTCTGGCTGATTAATTTTATAACCCTGGGTATTCTCTTTACCCATGAAATGATACATGGGAGAATAGTTGGGTGTCGTAGAAATTACCGTGAATTTAAAGGTGAGTTTGTGATCAGATCTTAGGATCTTATGTGTTCTGTTGGATAAAAAGCCTAATGAAGACTTTCCCTTCCTGCCTGTACCCACATAGTTTATCTGGGGTATTAAATGTTTCCCCAACATTTAATAAATATCTGTTCTTAGATTTGAATCAGTACTTACTAGGAAGCTAAATTCTCTTTAAACTTCATATTTACCTGATCAGGTATTCTGGGATTTTCTTTTTTAAACCAGAAGTTTCTTTGAAGCAATCTCTTCAGTAATATTTATCACCCACCCATGGTGGCACACACCCATAATCCCAGCACTGAGGCTGAGGCAAGAAGATCACGATGAGTTCAAGGCCAGCCTGAGCTACATAGTGAGTTTGAGGCCAGCCTGAACTATACAGGAAGACCCTGTTTCAAAAAAAACAGTCTGAGCTGGGGATTTAGCTCAGTGGTTTCACCGCCTGCTGCGCAAGTGCAAGGACCCAAGTTTGATCCCCAGTACCAAAAAAAATCAGTCAATGGGATAAATGGCTAATTTCTTTTGCTTCCTGTAAAATATGGGACAATAGTTAAAATTGTTATTTCTGTCCCATATTTCCATATCTGCTGATATATTTGACTACTGTGAAGCTGCTATGTTAGGTACTATGGAGGGTACAAAGTCATGGTCAGTACCTGCCCTCGAAGAGCTTTCTTTCTGTTTGGGAGCTGAAAGGGTTTGAGGAGAGAACATCTATATAATGAACTTCATACTAAAGAAGTTCCAAATACATGTGTGTATATATAGGCGACCCATTTTTAGAAAGTCTTGTCTAACAATTCACTATATAAGCAAATTTCTAATTGAATGAATTTTATCATAGTCAGAATTTAAACTTTGATTGTATTTCAAGATCTATATTGCCTTTATGAAATTAATCTATTTTGAGACTGTTTAAAGATGCTGGATGATTGTTCCATTTTGACATCCTGTATATACAATAATCCATTTTTCTTGGGTTTTGTTAGGTTTTTTTCCAGTTCCCTGGATTCCGCTGACTGTGTGTCAAAGCAGACAAGCAGCCAGCCTCTAAGTGAAACAGCTGTCAGAGAAAAAGTGACTGATCTCAGTGAATCAGATTGCCCAGACCTAGAAGGCAAGAAGCTGGTAGATACACAGGCAGCACATAATTCAAGTGGTGAGAGTCCAGATGATGTGACTGTGTTTGCTGGTGAAGAGCCTCAGTTTGTTAGGACCGGCACATTCACAAGGACCATTTCACCACCCACTCTGGGGACACTAAGAAGTTGCTTCAGTTGGTCTGGAAGTCTCAGAGAGTTTTCAAACTCTCTGAGAACCTCTCCAAAGCCAAGCACAATGTCACAGCAGTTCCAAAGAAAAAGCGGTTCCCCTTCCTCTCTGCCTGAAGACACTAATATGTCTGATATGTCTCAGTCAAAGAGTGATGAGTCAGGTGATGAAGCTCAGCCCTTACGTGAAATGGATTTGTCCTCACAGTCTCAGAAAAGTATGGAATTCTCACCACACAGTTTAAATGCATCAGAACTTTCTCAGCCTTCTAGTAAGGATTCCGATTCAGAGGTGAGTCAAATCAGGAAGCCTTTGTTTGCAGTTTACATGTAAGAGAAAATAAGGTGTTAGGCAATTGAGGAAATTTTGCCTACATGATGGAAATGACCAGCTATCTTAACATTTTACTATAAGTGCTACTGTGTAGGAAGTTAACATTTTATTCATTTTGAAGGACTTTTCTGTATCTTTTGTATTTTCAACTCCTGTACATTTAAACTGATTATACTTCCTTAATCCCCATGTGTTCCATTGATAGGAACTTGAGTTGTGGCACAGTTAGCACCTACACAGAATGATAACCTATGAAATGAAAAATGATTATAAATTTACTGCGTAAATCCTTAATATTGTATAACCTTGAATTCAGATATGAGACTGTATAAAGAAATGGCCCTACTAATATATTGTTGTCTGCCTTAAGTTTTAGAACTTTAAAAGCATTTTCGTTTTTATTTTTATTTCTGCTAACCTTTAGTTTATGAAAAAATACTAACACAAATGACTTTATGTTATTATATTTTTAATGATGGATACCGCCTAACCACTTTTTTCTTCTATATCTTTTATCCTGACTTTGATTTTTTATTTCTGGCTTTAATTTTTGTTTTGTTTTATTTGTTTGGTTTTTTTGGTACTGGGGACCTTGTGCTTTTGAGGCAGATGTAGTGCCACTGAGCTAAATCCCTGGCCCTTCTGGCTTTGATCTGACTAAAATCAAAACTCCAGATAAGGGCCGGGGATTTAGCTCAGTGGTTCCGGTGCCTGCCTTACAAGCGCAAGGTCCTGAGTTCGATCTCGGGTACAAAAAAAAAAACAAACCTCCAAATAAGTACTACTTATAAGATCCAGTGACATATTTTAAAACGGCATAATGCCATTACCTCAAATTTACCAATATAACACGGTTCCATCTTTACCAAATATTACCAAGTTGAACGAATTGTAACCACTGTAATATTTGACAAAATTTTAATGTCTGATACTCCTGAATATTGAACAACACTTAATAAATCAGTACAGCTTGTATTTATCAAAAAGAAAATTATATTGGTTTCAAGTTATATTGGATTCGAACTGAAGTAAAAGCCAAGCTACCATTTGGAAATAAATTGTTTTCATTTGGAGAAAGCTGAAATCAATTTATATATTTGAACCCTGAGGCTTTCTGTAGCATCTTCTAGATTTTTAGAAGCATCTCAAGCCAAATTTGTGCTACCTTTGAAATTTTGGCTTTTCTTTTCCCTTTGTATTTCTTATTCTTACTGGTTTAGAAGACTCTGTTTCTTTAAATAAACTTCTCCATGTTAGTGTCTTTTTTTTCCCCTGTTTGTACACCATACTGCATTTCCTCTTAATGATATCTGGGTACCACCACAGCCGCTATCTCTTGAACATCGTTCATAAATACATCTGTTTGTGAGGATGGTTTAAGTGTGTTGGCTTACCTGTTTCTTTTCTCAGCATGCATCTTCATGTTTCATTTACTTTGCAAGCTTTTGGCCATGTTTTCCTGAGAAGCTTTGCCAGCCCACAGGCTGGGCCAGTCCTGCCAGCACAACACAAGAAAAGACATACTCTGTCTTCTGTTCTGGCTCACCATCTTTTATACTAACCTCTCATAGAGATGTGAACCCCCCTCACCCAAAATATAAACTAATCTAGGAACCATTCATTGACTCATTGCTCTGGTAAGCCAATAGTAAGTTCTTCTTAGGATTATTAATTCTCAAACAATTGAATGTTAACCTTATCGTGGATTTAGAAAATGTTCCAGGAAGTGAAAATGTCTTGAGGCTTTATTTTTAGTATCAGTTTTCCTCCTATGCTCCTGGAGAAAATGTTTCGATACTGGGGCTTTCTATTGGTAGTTCACTGTGAAAGGCGACAGCCATAGGTTCTGTCTGGTTTTTGGTTTTTGTTTGTTTGGTTGGTTGGTTGGTTTTTTGGTACCAGGGATCGAACTGGGGTCCTTGCACTTGCTCAGCAGACGAGGAAACCACTGAGCTAAATCCCAGGCCCGGTTCTGTTTGTTTTGAGGTCACTGACCCTATTGGAGGTCAAAGTACGTAGGGTCTTACAATCTTTATGGTAAGTCAATGGGATCACCACTACTGTCAATTCTGAACAAGGAATATTAGGGTTATATAATAAATAAATTATCTCTACATCCTTTTGCAAAAGTGGAAAAATGTAAAATTTTCTGAATTTTCTTCATTGTGCTTTTCTTCTCTTTAATGTTGAACATGTGACACAATTAAGAGAGGACTAGCAGGGGATTTAGCTCTGGTTCTGCCGCCTGCCTCGAAAGCACAAGGTCCAGAGTTCGATCCCCGGTACCAAAAAAATAAAAAAACAGAGAGAACTAGAGCTTCATTGGTTCTGCTTTTTGTAGCTCATAATTTATGAAAACAGTCAGCAGAGTTGGGGTAAAACTGTTACAGTAGGAGACTGGTTTTCTCTGAGTCAACATTTTGACAGGCTCTGCAAATGGTTTAGAAAAGCCTTCAAAATTACTTTTTTTTGTACCGGGGATCAAACTTGGGTCCTTGCGCGCAGCAGATGGCGAAACCACAGAACTAAGTCCCCAGCCCCAAAAATACATTTTATATAAACAGTTTACTTCAGCTAAATCATCTTACTATCTTCAGTGAAACTGGTGAATATCATCCTTTGCGTGTGACATTTATTTTCTTCTATTAATTATAGGCTATGTTTTTATATTTTCTTTCCTTGAAATTGTATTTACACCAATTGTTTTCATTTTACTTATTTTCCATTTTGTTGAATATTGGTTAGTTGTCATAAAAATTCCACAGTGAAAAAATCTAATTCTACTTTATTTTTGATCTTGGCAATCTAGGAGTCTGATTGTAATAATAAGTCACTTCATAATCAAGGTAATCAGAACTCCAAGCAACATTTATCTCATTTTTCAAGGAAAGAGACACTTCTAAGGAATAAGGTAAAACATTTATTAAAATTTTCTTTAATTTTAGAAGTAGTATATGTTTATTAGAGAAATACAAAATTAAAATATTTGCTTTTCTGGTTTATAAAAAAGTCTACTTTCAAACTTCCTAGTAGAGTATTTGTGCTTAACTGTAGGTATTCAAGATGTTAAGCTGAAGCCTATTTCCTCTTGCAATATAAAGATCTTTTTCCATGTCTTATATAATCATTATTTATAATCACTGTAATATGCCATCGTATGGGTTTATATAATTTATTACTTTAAAGAATTTGTGCTGTTGCAAACAGCATTGCTACCGATGTGAGTAAATATTTGAGTACATATTCTTGAATAATATGTAGAACTGAATTCCATTGAGTGATATTACTGGTCCCAAGGAATGTATGTTCTAAAGCTTTCGTATGTATTTCCAAAAAGCCTTCTCAAAATTGTCCCACAGTAAGGCAATTTTTAAAACTTTGCCATTCTTTTACAACCCTAGCTAGATTAATCAGTTTTATAACTTTTTTATATACTTCATTTGTACTGTTCTAAAAAACAGCAAAATTTCACTGGCTCTATACTGTCCACAAAGTAAAAATCAACCCTTCAGTAGAAACAAAAATAGAAATTTAAGTAAATTATGCTACGTGGAAGAACAGGGAACTTATTCAAAATAAAATTCAGTTCTACATGTGACGTGGAAAAATCTTCCGGATGTATCATTGAGTGGAAGCAAGAAAAAGGAAATAACAGTGTATAGAATGCTGCCAGTTTTCTGTGTGTCCTGTGTGTGTGTGTGGATGATTTAGTGGATGCACAGGAAACCTAACAGCCATTGCTTCTGGAAAGAGGGGCAGAGAGTTAATGAGACTCACTTTGCTCTCTATTCTTTTGTATTATCTGTTAATATAATTATCATTTCTGTAGTAGACATTTGTAAGTAACACTTTTTTTTTTTTTGGTACTGGGGATCAAACTCAGGTCCTTGAGTTGTGTAGCAGGCGGCGAAACCACTGAGCTAAATCCCCAGCCAAATAACACCTTTTTGTATGTTGCTTATGGGTTATTTTTCTGTTCCAATGTGTAAAGAATACTTTGAAGTTAACTAAAGATAGTTGCTTTGATAGAGTATTATTAAAGTGGATGTTTACTCTTCAGGTTCCTGGGCTAAGTAAATCTAGTTCTGTGGACTGTCTTTCTGCCACCAAGATCAAAGCTCTGGTTCCTGCCAGAGTCAGTGGGCTGAGCAGGAAGCCAGCAAGCATCCAGAGGAGAAATCATCGCAATGCCGAGAACAAGCCAGGTTTACAGATAAAAATCAATGAGCTCTGGAAAAATTTTGGTTTTAAAAAGTGAGTTGCCTCGTTCCTACTCTGACTTCTTTTCAGTAATTCCTGTTCCCTTCTCCCAACTCCAGTCTCTAGTTTCATGTGAATCAATTTCTGATTCAGCATTGATCCTCAGTCTAGCTTTGGAGTCCCCCTGTGAAGCCTGTTACTTTTCTAGGTGTTAAAAATCTCAGCTTTCTTTCATTCTTATGTCCTAGAATTGTGATGAGAATAGTTTTAGACAGGTAAAGGCAGTAGTGCTGTATTGTATTTCCCTAAATTATCACATCCAGAATGGGGAGAATTGCTGATTTTATGTAACGAATTTGCCAGATTTCTAGTGTAGGCAGCACACATTGTTTTAAAAAAATTGGGCTGGAGATTTAGCTCATTGGTCCCGCCACCTGCCTCAGAAGCGCAAGGTCCTGAGTTTGGTCCCTGATTCAAAAGTAAAATTGATATTGTATTAGCCAGGCAAGGTGGTGCATACCTGTCATCGTGCACACCTGAGGAGGCTGAAGCAGGAGGATCTCCACAAGTTCAAGGCCAGCCTGAACCACACAGCAATACCCTGTTTCAAAAAACTAGGAAAAAAAAAATGATCCTGTATATACCTATTTTTTTAACCACAAACTTCCTTCTGTTAGACTTCAGAACTAGCTGCAAAGCAGCATCAATTTAATACTTTACTTTCTTACATTTCTTAATAGAGCAAAGTGTTAAATTTAATGAGTTTTTTTTTTAACTTGCATGGGCTCATAGGATTAAACCTTATTTAATAGAAATATTGTCACAGTCAGATGAGCTAGTATGATAGGGAACACTTTGTAAATAAGTAAGTACTGGACAATTGTTTCTTATTTTCCTTTATGCAAAGTTTAGGATTAAATTCATACAGCAGCAGCTCAGGTTCCTTTATAGTCTTAAAAATTACTGAAAGCCTGAAAACACTCGAGTTTATGTGAGTTGTATTTGTCAGCACTTCTCACCATCTTAGAAATGAAAATCGACATTTAAATAATTTCCATTTTTAAAATAATAATGGGCCCATTACATATGAATACTGTAAAATTTTATGAAAAATGGTTATCTTTTCCAAAACAAAAAAAATAGGAAGATTGGCAATGTTTCACACTACAAGTTTTTGTTTGGCTTAATAGAACTCAGCTGAATTATTATATCTCCTTCTGCATTTCATCTGTTATGACATGTCATTTTGGCTAAAGTACAGTACAGGAAGGATACATAGCCCCACACATATTTGCATTTGGAAAGAGTATATTTCGGATATGCATTAGATAATTATTTATTTTCTTCTTTGCTATTATACCAGAGTTCAATAAGCCCTAGGGGCTGGGGATTTAGCTCAGTGGTTCTGGTGCCTGCCTCGCAAGCACTAGGTCCCGAGTTTGATTCCCCGGTACCAAAATAAAATAAAATAAAATAAGCTCTGCTTTCTTTCATTCGTTCTCTAAGTATTGGGAATGGAATCCAGGGCTGCATCCTCAGTCGTTTTTCTTATTTTATTTTTTTGATTTTGAGGCAGGTCTCACTAAGTTGCTCATACTAGGCTCCCTAGACCCTCCTGCCTTAGCCTTTCAGGCATGCATCTCCACACCTGGCTCACTAGTGCATTTTCAATGGGTCTTTTACTTTGATGTGGAAACATTATGTCATGAGTTGTATTTTATAAGGGAAAAAAATCATAATCAGTAGTCTCAAGTATTGGAAAATATCAAGTGGCAGGTACAAGTTTTCTGAAATTCTAAGTTTTGCTTGAATGATATCGTTGATAACAAGTACTGTGAGTTACTTCTTTTGAAATAACTGGCCATCTCTGTTCATTTTAGAGAAGTCCTTTACCAAGTCCCTAAATTTGAATGACCATAATGTCACACATTTTTACTTTAGATAACCACCTACTGTGGTACACAACACAAGTGTTTTATATGTGCTGCTTCCCTTTTTTTTCCCCGTTTTTTTTTTTTAAGACAGGGTCTCACTGTGTAGTTCAGGTTGGCAGGCTGGTCTAAACTACATAGCCCAGGTTGGCCTTGAACTTGAGGTGATCTTCCTGCCTCAGCCTCTCAAGTGCTGGGATTACAGCCATGCACCACCACACCTGGCTTTATGCCTGTTATTGTCTTAATTCATACAGAGTTGCTGGCATCTCTCCCCAGTTCTGCTTTAGCATCATCAATACAAATGTCAGCACAGTGGAGAAGCCAAATAAAGTCTAAATGTTATTATGAAAATAGTTTTGGTATTACAAACACCCTAAAAGGGACTTGAAAACCTCCAGGAGTTCTTGCATGGAAGATACTGTGAACTGATGCTAGAAGAAAGTTAAGGATACAATAGTATTCTTAGATGCCATTTAGAAAATAAGACTGATGTTTCATGTTTGTTGTCAGGAGGCAGAATAACCTGTCCTATCATAATAGGATTAATTTTTATGGACATAGAACTTCCTTCCAGCAAAAAAGGCAGGAGGTAAAAAAAATAAGATTCAACCAAAAGTTCATTTCACTTATATTGGTTCTTAGACTTGAGAGGAAAGAATTAAAATTTCTTTACTGGAGTCTTTTTGTCTTAGCTAGTATATATCTAGTAGTGGCCCAGCACCTATATTGAAGGGTGATTTTAAAAGTAAGAAGAGACACTAAGTAGTAAAACTTTAAATTTATTGAAATACTCAGAGAAAACCTGAATGTGTTCCATAATGAATTGAGACAGATCTTTTACTAAAGGGGATAGCCGTTCCTATATGTATCTATGGGGTTTTTTTCCAAGTAGATTATTTCTTCTCTAATATTCAGTACCCTAAAAGCACCAAATTTACTTTGTTATATTTTGCAGAGATTCTGAAAAGCTTGTTTCTTATAAAAAGCCCCTGTCTCCAGTGAAAGATAACATCCAGCTAACTCCGGAAGCAGAAGAGGATATATTTAACAAACCTGAATGTGCCCATGTTCAGAGAGCAATATTCCAATAAACACGGACTGCTGGGAGGCTGCTGTCCTCTGGAAGATTATATCAATTGGAACTCCTTGTTTGGAAGTGAGGCGATTACCAGCCTGAAAGATTTGTTCTTAGACAACATTTTAAAACTAGAATGTATTTTGTATGACGTTAACTGCATAATTGTTTCACTCAGCTTTTTATATTTTCATAAAAAGCTAAAGAGAATAATTTTGTCTTTGATGGTTTTTTTGGAAGTTTTAGTGTTTAATTGGGCAAATCCTCTGGAGTTGATGAAAATCTAAAGATCTGTGTGATGTCTAGTATAAGATGGTAAATGGAAAGCCACAATTCTATAGTCTTTATGCTAGAAGAAATCACTGTTTCTCCAGGCTTTAGATTTTTCCTGCTGCTTTCCCTGTCCATCATCTCTGTGGACTTGAAAATAGAGTTGCTGTGATGGGAGGGACGGTTGAAAGGTTAAAGATCATTACCCAAATGCAGCTGTGTTCCATTATTCCCGAAGAGTTTGGCTGGTCATAGGTTGACAGCAAAGGACAGTTGTTTTCGGCCTCATGTAAAGGAACTATTTCTCTTTTTTTTGGGTACCGGGGATCGAACTCAGGACCTTGCGCTTGCGAGGCAGGCAGCAGAACCACTGAGCTAAATCCCCGGTCCAGGAACTATTTCTTGTGTCATTAATATTCTTCAAACTTCAGAACAGCCTCAGGTTTTCTTCATGTATTTTGAGTGTGGACTGAAAATTCCTTAACATCTATTTGAAACTAGTACCCTCCACACTATAAAACCCTAACACTATAGGGTCCATGACAGGCATACTCTACAAAAATTGACAGATGCCTGGAAAGAGAATGGCCTACACATGAAGATCTGGAATGACAAGAAAGCAATAAAGGAATTTGTAATAAACAGGATAAAAGAAAAGGACCAGAGCATATTAACTTTTCAATTAAGAAAGAGACTCAATCTGGAAAAGGCCTAGTCCAAAGAACAAAAGCAGATTTGGATTCCCTGTAAATGTTTGCTACTATAGGCAAATTTAGCTCAGTGGTGCCTGCCTCGCAAGCGCAAGGTTCTCAGCTCAGTCCCCAGTACCCAGGAAAAAGTGAATCAGACATTGTGCACACATATTTGTCTCCTCGCTTATTTAAAATGCCACTTAAATGTAAGGAAATGAACAAAATGCCATAAATCCACAAGGGTTAACAGAATGGACAGGGAGATGGGACAAGGAAACCAATGGATGAGGAGTAAATGATCTCTCAAAGCACTTTTTAAAATGGTTTTTCTAGCAGCAGAAGCCAACAAGAAAAATTCTGAATGGGCTCAGTAAATGGAGACATTCAAGTTCCTCTGCCTACTAGAGGACCCAGACTCAAAGGAGCAAGTTGAGGAATTTGAAGTTGGCAGGGCCTTTGCCAGTTCCAGTGGGTGAGGGCAACAGGCCTGCCTGAAGGCTGAAGAACTTACAGACCCCAGTGTCATATGGTTTAGTACTGCATGAGGAAAGGCCTGGAGACTGAGTTCAGGATAAATTTCTAAATTCAGGGTATAAAATGTCTATATCCACCAGGGCATATATTTTTATACCATATTTGGAAAGTTTACTTGGCATATATTACTGAAACTTTCAACAACCGCAAAATGATGCAAGTTGTCAATTGTCATGCATTCAGACCATGTATAAATTGCTTGACAATGCCACATCTGTCACTTCTCCATAAATCCTTTAGATGCTGATAATTAGAATGATAAAGTTGTGCTATGAAGGCTTTTAGTTCAGATAGTGAGATGTCATAATAAATATATTTTTATTTGCATTACTGTTTTCTTCATCTGAACCAAGGTCTTCATTCTGTACTTCTCTGTCATATCTTGCTAATTGCTTTGGCTTATATGATCCAAGTCATCATCAGTAGCTGAATCACTTGACTCATTTTCAATCTCCTCCCAAAGTTGTAAAAGTGAATTTTCATGTGACATAGAATTGAGCTAATTCTATAAGAAAAAAAGAAAAAACATGTAATAAAAAATTATAAATACACAAAAATGTAACTGCGTAACATGGACAAAACTCACCCATTTACACTGATACATGTGCACACACCTTGCCATTCATTGTACCAAGTGAGGAAACACAAAGATTGCTTTCAGTATTCCCCCCCAGCACAATTACTGAGACACACAGCCAATTATCATTATGCTAAAATACTTAACTTTAATTGGAAAAATATGGTGGGACATATTTTACCTACCATGATTCCCCTTAAATGATCAGGGTGGTAGTTCCTGAAGGTTGAAATGGCTATGGCAACTAACTGAAGTAAGATGTCAATGTTGCTTGCTGCATTGAGTGACTTCCTTTCGTGAAAGATTTCCCTACCTTGCAGTGCTATTTGGTAGCATTTTATACACAGAATGCTTTCAAAATTAAAATCAGCTGGGTGTGTTGGCACATGCTTGTAATCCTAGCTATATGGGAGGCTGAAGCAGAGGATTGCAGATTTGCCAGCATGGGCAACTTAGACCCTAGGCCTATGTCAAAGGGCGGGGGGGGGAGTGCACGCCTCACATGCAAGGCTCTGGGTTCAATGCTACTCATGACCATGCCTGCAGAATGGCTGTTGTGTTAGCAGACATGAAGCATTGATCTTGGCCATTTTGCTTAGCTCAGTTGACTTGAGTACATTGTCAATAAGCAGTAATATTTTGAAATGACAGTGGCATTCAGCCCCAATAACAGCTTGCCTTTTAAGTGTAGGCATTGACTTGTGCCCTGTAACTATAAAGTCAAGTCCTAGATGGTATCTTCTGCTAAGTAAAAGCTAAGTAAAGATTTGAAAATCTGGTGTTTGGTGTAATCGCTGTCATCAGTTATCTTAGCCAGGTTTTCTGGATAACCACAGCTTCTATATCAACATCTGCTGCTTACCTTGCACTTTCATGCTATGAAGCCAGCTTCTTTCCTTAAACTCCTTGAATCTACCTCTCTTAGCTTCAGACTTTTCTTCTGCAGCTTCCTCACCGCTCAACTTTAATGGAATTGAAGACTTAGGGCCTTGCTCTGGATTAGACTTTGGTTTAAAGGCATGGTATGGATGGTTTGATCTCTCTACATCAGTAAAACTCACACCACATCAGTAGGAAGCCTCTTTGGTTTTTTTCATCATACATAAATCTCCTGAAGTAGCACTTTGAATTTCCTTTAAGAACCCCTCCTTTGTATTCATAACTTGGACAACTAGCACAAGAGAGTGGCCTAGCTTTCATCCTACCTCAGCTACTAACAAGCATCCCCTCAGTAAGCATGATCATTTCTACCTTTGATTTAAAATGATACCTGAGATTCCTCCTTTCACTTGAACACTTAGTCATTGCAGTGCTATTAACTGGCCTCATTTCAATACTGTTGCATCCCAGAAAGTAGAGAGGCCTGGGCAAAGGAAGAGAGATGGAGAAATGCTGGAGCCATCAGAACACACAGCAATAAGTTCACCATCTTACACGGGTGCAGGTTGTGGGGCCCCAAGACAAAATCAGAACAGTAAAGATCACCATGATGGACATAGTAATTTAAAAGTTTGAGGCACTGTGAGAATTATCAAAACATGACACAGAGATGTGAAATGAGCACATGTCATTGGGTAGATGGTGCCAATTGACCCATCTGACCCAGGATTGCCACAAATCTTGAATTAGGAAGAAACACACTATCACCAAAGTGCAATAAAGTGGCACATGGTAAAACAACATAGGGCTATATTTTAATTCATCTGATTTTTTTTTTTTTGAGAACCAAGGTTCTTAGTATGGAAAAAAGAAGATATAGTTATAATATTCCTGTAATCCCAGCATTTGAGAGGCTGCCGCAGGATGATTGCAAGTTCAAAATCAGCCTGAACTACTTAGAAAAAAAATAAAGAATTTGAATCAGACATACTGCTATACAGTTGTAAATGTACGCTGACTGTGGGGGAGTAATCTTATACAAGTACACCCAATTCAAGTTCTTAACATCCAGGATCTCTGGCACATCAGTACCATTGTTTACTAAAAGAAACCAGGACTTCTTGGGAAATAGTCTGCCAGAAAATGTAAAGACACCCTGGGGCTTCTGTCAAAACAGATGAATGTTATCAAAGGCTGTCAGGTAATTCCAAAAAGATAGAGGAGCCAATTTAAAGGACCTCCCAGTCTCCAAACTTGGGAAGATTTTATCTCTAGCATTTTTATTTGAAGGTCTCTTATCATTTTCATCCCTCTACTGACATCCACTCATCTGCTCATGCATATCATTGATATTTTCCACTAGACCTTTAATATGCTAACTGTGGTTATTTGAAATTACCTGCTGATACTTCCAATATCTGAGCCATCTCTGAATCTGGTACTGTATTTTGTATCTTCATCTTTTATTTTCCCTTGTTTTTTTGTGTGATGCATAGATTTTCATCAAGTTCTACACCTTGAGGTATTAGTTACCAAGATAAATGATATTTATAGTTCAAAAAGGGCATGCTTCTTCCATCCCTAGGGTGGCAGAGTAGGGCACTATTAGTATAGTCAGGGGTGTAATTTGGTTTAGGTTTTGTTATGGGGACATTGATTTTGGTTGAAGACACACTCCACAGGCATCTATACAGTGAGGCCGCTATGCAGACTCATGAGATCCTGAGCTGAATTCCTGATGCATAAGGTTCAGAACAAGCAAAGTGACAGCTCCAAGCTACCACGGCCAGACCACGCTGAGAATTCAGGCGTTTTACCCTCCGTGTTTAAACTCGGAGCTAGAACTGGCTATCACAAAATGGCTTAACTAGAAAGCACAAGTTGGACCCCTGGGAACTGCTCTTGGTTGCAGACAGGTCACAGCCCAGACACTTGGTTTTGGGTGGATTAATGCTTTGTCTGCTAAACCATGAGACTACGAATCCTAAAGGTACTGAAAGTGGTGAGACCCGTGATAGACAGACAGACGCACAGACAGACAATTACTCTTGAGCAAAAGCCAGAGCCAATCAAGCCACACTGAGATTTCATAGCTCTACTACTACAGCTATGAAAACAGCTTTGCTCTCACACTGTCTTCAGTAAACTAATTTTGTCACACAGCTAAAGCTTTCTATCCTCTACGCTTTTATTCTCCTCTAAATGATGACTTCTTAGATCCTGTGTTTTGATAATGCGTGACTTCCAACTATGGAAGTGTTGTGTGATAGTGGAATAGGTAGAATGGGGTTTGGTTTTCAGCATTTTAGCCCAGAGACATGCGAAAGTACTCAAGTCAAGAGAGAATGGGGCCAAGTGGATAAAGATCTAGAAAGAATGGCAAACACGGGACACTCGGATCTGAAGCTGAAGAATGTGCACTAGCGAGGAAGGAAGGGAAGGAATCGGCATCCAACTTCAGCCCCATACAAGGAAGGGCTTTCCAACAGTTAGCCAAGAGGGGATGCTCTGTCGGAGCAGCTGGGGTGGGCTGCGCTGGGTTCCAGAGTAAGGCCAGCAGGAGATGGTATTCAGGCACTTTCTTGTCCTGAGGCCTTGGGGAGTCACTTAGCTCTTCCGAGCCCCATTTCCTCACCCTTAAAAGGAATAAAGAAATTATTTCTCAGTGCTTTGCTTTCCTTTCTCTTTAACACAAGGATTTGCTGCTAGGTTGCTAAGTTGCCCAGTCTGGCCTCAAACTTGCAGTCCTCCGGCCTCAGGTTCCCACGGTGCTGAGATTACAGGCCTGCACCACCACACCCAGATTCTTAGAGTTATGATGAGAATTCAATGAGATGATGCGTGCCTAGAGCTTACACTGTGCCTGCTACATGGCAAACCCTCTGTAAATGTTGTCCGTTCGCTCTTAGCAGTGGTGCGGTTTCTACACGTGCAAGCAGAGCACTGTGGTTTGCATGTGGGATGTCCACAGAGCCCAGGGGGAAAGAGAGCCTTGCTTGCCAGCCATGGCACCACTGGGAGGTGGGAGGACCGTGAGGAGCCGGGGCTTGTGGGAGGAGGTGAGGTCACTGGGCTCTGCCCCTGGGGCCCCGCCCTCCCCCTGGTCTCCTTCACTGCCCAGCTGCCCTGAGGTGAGCAGGTTTCTCTGCACACGCTTCCCCCTGCTGGGCAAGGGGTCTTGGCCCGGGCCCCGCAGCAACAGGGCCAAGAGACCATGAACTGAAGCCTCTGAAACCGTGACCCCAAAGCAACCTTTCCTCTTGGTCTAAGTTGTCTCAGGTACTTCGTCACAGTGATGGAAAGCCGGCGCACAGAGTGTGCGTGGTCCCTCGCGGGCTACCACAGGGCAGATGCCGCACTGGGCAGGGGTGAGGAGCTGGGAGGCTGACAGGAGCTACGTGCGGGTCAGAGGTGATGCATGAGAAGGGCCTGCAGTCGCAGAGTTGGACAAATGCTGGCACAGCCAACGTTCGCCCGGTTTCCTGACTCTGGCTGCTCTGGCTTTTCCTGTGCAACCCCGGAGTTCAACTGCGCGGTCAAACCTGGCCACAGAGCACGTCTTCACGGAGCAACGTGGAGGGAGACAGTGTCCTGGATACACTTTGCGAAACAGCGAAGGAGATGACTTCGAAGGCCCTTTCTGCCTCTGTCACTGAAGAGCCGTGAATTCCAAATACAGTGATGTTTACTGCCACTGTCTATTGAGAGCTTACTGTTTCTCAGGCAGGCACTGCATTCGTCACTTCAGATCGCTAATGTCAGATGACTCTCATAGCAGTAATAACAATATTGTTACTCTCCCCTTTGGACAGCTGAGAAAACTGAGACTCAGAGAGGTTAAGCCACTTCCCCAAGGTCACACAGCTAATGCATGGTGGAACCAGGAATGCAGCCTTGCCTCTCCCATCGAAGCCCTGATCTTCCTAGTCACGAGGCCATCCTTCTACAAAGACGGATTTCCTACCTATCACCGGGCTGAGGAAACATCACCATGAGTATCTGGGTGCATAAGAGCAACAGCGTGGGGTCGGCGTGATAGGAACGGGAAGAGCAAGCGCGGGAGCCAGGAGACCTGGGACTCAGGTCCCCTCCCGCTGCAGGAAGGGAGCAGGTTTCCCTCACGAACGCCCAGGCTCCTGCCAGGATGCGCTGCCCCCACAGGCCCAAGAGCAGCCAGGCCCAGGGACCGTGGGCCAAAGCCCCGGACACCGCACCGAGAGAAGCCTCTCCTCCTCTCAAGCGGCCGGTCCGGCTCTCCGGTCACGGCGCCGCCAAGCCGCCGCACACAGCACCGCAGCCCCGCCACAAACCAGCCAGCGGCTCGGGGTCCCCCCCGGAGACGGGCGAGGCCGCGCGGGCAGCCGCGCCCAGGGCCAAAGCCCAGACTCGGACACGGGCTCCTGGGCTCCGCTCTGCACCGCGGCGCCAGAGGCGCTCAGGCCAGGCAGCGGGAAGTGAGGTCGGCCTCTGCCCGGGTGCGGGAAGCCGGCTTTCTCCGCTGGCACTCGAGCAAGACAGGCCCGGGCCGAGCCGCTCACACAGCAGGGGCCTGGCTCGCCTTCCGGCCTCCGCCTTGTTTCCGTGGCACCCCAGGCCAGGGCTCCGGGGCGCTGCAGGCTGACACGGGACGCGGGGCCGAGGCGGTTCACGGCGGAGTCTGCTGCCCTCCTGTGGCCGGGTGGCGCACAGCTAACCGAACGGGAGGTGGGAGGCTGACGGGAGTGGGAGCCACCGGAGGGAAGCGGAGGCCTCCGGGGACAGCTGTCCTCAGACTTCTTGGTCTCAGGACGCCTTTATCCTTCTAAACACGGCTGGCGACCTCAGAAGACCCTTTATGTTGCGGGTTCATTTTATCCTACTTAGAAATTACCACCGAGAAATGTTTTTTTTAATCATGTATCAATCACTTCGAAAATAAGAAGAAACTGCTGAGTGTCGGGACATGGCTGTAATTCTCGCACTCTGGGAGGCTGAGGCAGGGAGAGAGCGATTTTGAGCCCACCCTGGGCAACTTAGCAAGACGCTCTCAAAATAAAAAACTTAAAAGTCGATGAGGATGGGGATGTAGCTCAGCAAGAAGGTCCTGGGTTCAGGTCCCAGTATCTCAAGAAAAAAATAAAACAGAACGAAGAAATATTTCATTTCAACGAAAACACAGGTTATTTTATGTATATAAAATAGCCATCTTTTGGCAAGACAAAAAAGAAATTTGGTGAAAAGAGAGGCATTTGCCTACACCTTCGCAATTCTCGTAATGGAATAAATAGAATAGTCTAGAGGAAGACAGCTGGGTCCTCTACTCGCTTCTGCATCCGATCCCTCACAGTGTCATCTACTTGGCTTCCGGAAAGCTCCAGCGTGCACTGTGGGACAAGGAGAGGAAAGGGCCGGTCGCGGTGTTATTCCAACGTCACCCTGGCCTCGTGGGCCCCTGGGACCACACATGGAGGACCAAGTGTGTGCAGAGTTGAGCTAAGAATGAGAGCACAGGGTCCTCTTCCCTGGGCCCACGGGAAGCTCTGGCGGTGACAGACGCACAGCACCAGGCCGGTGCCCGCCTACAGCCAGGGGAGGAAGAACCCCTTTGCTCCCCCTCCCTCTCACCCCAGCTCACCCGCAGAGAGGCTGAGCGCACCCTGGGTGGCCACTGCTCCCAGGGGACCCTGCCCAGCAGAAACAGTGAAGCCTTCCAGTTTCCTCCTTTTTCATTTCAAACATTTGGACTTTACATGTGAGGCGGAAAATTTCGGGTGAGAGTATTGGTTAAGTCAGTATTTCCTCATCGGGGACAAGGCTTTTGTTAATTGATTGACTGAGTGAGTTCAGGCTGGGCTTGGGCTCACTGTGCAGCCCAGCCTGGCCCCCAGCTCACGGAGATCCTCCTGCCTCTGCGTTCCAATGTGTAAATATTTAATTTAAAATGAAATTTTGAGGTTGAGTCCATGTTTGGTAAGACTCTAGTCCCCATTCACTTAGCTCTAACTGGCTTTCCTCTCATTTCTGCACTGACCTTGCCAGGCTGTTCTTTCTCTGAAACCCAGGTGTGGACCATGAAGTACGGTAGCACCTAACTGCTGTTATCTGTAGGTATAAATGAGATCTCGCCCAGCCTTTAGCCTTGGGCCTGACATGGTAAGCAGCACTAGTGGTTGTGATGGTGCTTTTCCCGGATACCGTAGGCTGCCTTTGGTTTCTACTCTGTGACCATAAATAACACAGCCTATAATTCCACCCCTCCTTTTTTTTCACATTTACTCCCCTGTTTTAGATATTTTAGTTTTATAGACCTCATGAAATTGCAGTGTCCTTAAAATGTATAATAGATATTGGGCAATAGGAAAAAAATGTTGAAACAGGAAGAGGAACAAGGAAGAGAGGAGGGGGAGGGAAGAAAGGAAAAAGAAAAAAAGGGAATAGAAGGGAGAAATGGAAACAAAACTTTTGTAAATAAGGAGGGGAATAGGGAATGAAAGAAGGGGAGGGAATTGGGGAAAGAAGAAGAATCAAGAGATATCATGTACAGGTAAGATTTCCCTCTAATGAATGTGATCATTATGTATATCTAAAATGCACCAATAAAATTAATTTTTTAAAAAATCGCAGTGTCCTTGATATGCAATACTAAACTCATTGGACTGAACTGAAAAATCAACATTTGGTCCTCTTACAAGCAATGTACTCTTCATTGTGATTTTTTTTTCTCAACTGAAAATGAAAACACTAGCAGAGATGAGGAATTCTTCAGTCTTACCCAGGATAAAGCCTGGCAAGCTCAAGGCCTCCGGGAAGAGGTAATGGGTTTCCCTGTGGTCTTCCATTTGCTTCTGAATGCATTCCTACTCAGAGAGATCCAGGAGGGCTCCTTAGTGCTAACCTCAGCCATTTCAATGCCAGCCTCACCTTCCCAGGGGCATCTGGCCCGCCAGGTCCCCTGGAGCTACTCTGGGGCCACAGATCCAAGATGGCCCTAGGGTTCCGGACAGCACTTGGGGCCAGAGAGCACCCTTAAACCTCCCTGAAGATTGGAATCTAGTTCAATATAAGTTCAGGAAACTATAAATGTAAGGCTGGCGGTAGGGCAAGTAGATCTTTTAAAAGCCATGCAACTGCTCATGGCGATTTGGTAAGCAAACAACTTTTGGCTTATGTAGTTATGTGTCAAAACCCTCAAGGACCAGGCAGGTATTGTCCCACACACCTCTAATCGCAGACTACCCTGGAGCCTGAGATAGGAGTATCTCAAACTGGAGGTCAGCCTGAACAATTTAGTGAGACCCTGTCTCAAAATTTTAAAAGGGCTAGAGGTGGAGCTCAGTGGTAGAACATTCGTGGGTTCAGGCCCTAGTACTTCAAGAAACAAGCAAGCAAAAGAAACCCTAAAAACTGGTCTTTTTTCTTGTCTGTCTATGGGGGCATTGACTTGTAAATAACACCTCATAGAAGCTGGGAAGGAGAAAGGCCTTCAGACCACAAGTGCTGACTGCAGGCACAAGGACCTCAGGCCTCAGATGCAGAAGACTCCGAGGGCATCCATGGCAAGGGAGGGAAACCCAGAGAGGAGGGCCCCATGGGGGGCTCCCTCAAGAGGACTGGGCTGGCTTCTGGGCTCCAGCTCACCGTGGGCCCGAACAGCGGTGGCCCTGGCAGGTGTGGCTGCTCCTTGATGGGGGATGAGGGAGCAGCTGACTCACCAGGGCCCCTGACAGGAGAGAAAGGGCTTTCTAGATGTGAGGCCAGGATAAACCCAAGAAAACGCCATCTTGGCCTGTAGATGAACTCCCCTCATGCCCTTCCCCTTATAAAATAGATGTTTTTATAACTGCTTGTTCTGCTTCTGTAAACTTGCTTCATTGATCCTCGGAAAGAGATAGTGCCTGGTGTCTCCCTTTACTGTAAATTGCCCCAACCTGACAAGACAGCAAGATAGCTGAGTTGTGAAAAATACTTTTGCAACTAGTCAAAAACAGGTTAACCTACCCTTGAACTTCTCTTCTTAAAACAACACCTGTAAAAACTATGCTGCTATAACACCCTATATAAACTGTGCTGTTCCTGGACTCAGGGCTTCACTTCGCTTAGGGAATGGAATCCACGCGCGTGAATAAACTCCTTTCAGTTTAACTTTATTGTTGGTCCCAGTGTTTGGTGATTTATCAGCTCACTTGGCACAACACTAGAAGCAGAGGGGACAGAGCCACTCTTCGGGGCAGGGTGGGGGCCTCCTAGGGAGGTCTCATCTGCAGGGAGGAGGTCCAGAGTCAGGCTTGGGCTTCATGGAAACAGCAAAGCAGTGGCAGAGAAGGCCGCAGGGACAGAAGCTGGGGAACAGCAGGAAGCTGGGTCCAGTCACCCCCAGGCTGGAGGCCTGGGAGCAGAATCAAAGCAGGGATCCCAGAGAGGTGCGGGCAGCCAACTGGACAGACGTGCCAGGAACAACACTGGGGTGCTCAGTGGGGCCTGGGGCAGGGAAGGGGACCCTAGGGGATTCCAGGCTGATCCTGAGAGATCTTGGCCAAAAGGGGAGGGGATGGAGAGGATTCTCCAGGATGGTGATCACCTGGAGGAGATGGAGGGAAGAGATGGCCCAGGTGGGGAAAGGGGGAGGTGAGTGGCAGGAGCCGTGTGGGCCGGGACAGCACCTTAGGAAGCTGGAGATAGCAGTGGGGCAGGAGGTCCTGGCCCCTCGAAGTTCCCTAGAGGAGGAGAGGGTACAGCTCCATGGCAGGTAGGGGCCTGTGTCCTGGGCCAGATGACAGAGGGCTGAGAGGGATGGCAGTCAGGGGAAGCAGCAATGGAGCTGGCCCTGAGAGCCCAGGAGACCGCAGGCACTGGGAAGGTGGCCTACATGAGCTGCTTCTCCCTGCTGAGGATCACTTGATTAGATGTGTGGCATTCATTTCTGTTGTCTCTATTCTGTTCCGTTGATCTGCCTGTCGGTCATTATGGTACTATTATGCTGTTTTGATCATTGTAGCTTTATAATAGATTTTGAAAGCAGATAATATGATACTTTTAACCTGAATCCTTTTTACCACTATTTCACCATTCAGAGGCTCATATGAATTTTAACATAATTTTTTTTTCTATTTCCACAAAAATGTCACTGGGATTGTGATAGAAAGCACACTGACTGTCTATGTGGACTGCTTTGTGGGGGTAGACTCTTAACGATATTGACTGGCCTAATATGGGCACAAGTGTCTTTTCATTTATTTGTGTCTTCTTTCATTTCTTCTAGCAAGGTTTTGTGCTTTTCTCCCTGGCTATGTTTATTCCCAAATACATTATTTAGTTCTTTTTGGTGCTACTATAATGGGGTTCTTTTCCTGATTTCCTTTTCAGATGGTTCATTTTTAGTGTACTTGGGGTCTGACTGAGATGATGGATATCGTGAGGATTCACAGCACACCCCTTGTGCCGACCTCTCAGCTACTCCCTGCCAGCTCCTGTGCCCGCCTTGGAGACACAGGGTCGGCCATCCGGAACCCACAGACTCACAGGAGCCCTGGGCTCTTCTGCTCAGGCCTCTGCACCATCACCTCTGCCCTCCGTGGTCCCAGAGCCCAGGCAGGACGGCCAGCCTCCTGTGTTACCTGGGAGTCTACCACCCCCTTACGGAAGCCTCCAGAAGAAGAGGCCCACGGCCCCCGTGCTCTTCCATGAGACCCAAGGCCTGCATCTCATCCCATCACTCGCTCTCTTTGTCCTCTGTCCTCCAGCCTGGAGAGAGTTTAAAAATCCTGTTCCTGGTCAAGCATGGTGGTGCACAACTGTAATCCTGGACTCGGGAAGCTGAGGCAGGAGGATCTCCGTGAGCTGGGGGCCAGGCTGGGCTGCACAGTGAGCCCAAGCCCAGCCTGAACTCACTCAGTCAATCAATTAACAAAAGCCTTGTCCCCGATGAGGAAATACTGACTTAACCAATACTCTCACCCGAAATTTTCCGCCTCACATGTAAAGTCCAAATGTTTGAAATGAAAAAGGAGGAAACTGGAAGGCTTCACTGTTTCTGCTGGGCAGGGTCCCCTGGGAGCAGTGGCCACCCAGGGTGCGCTCAGCCTCTCTGCGGGTGAGCTGGGGTGAGAGGGAGGGGGAGCAAAGGGGTTCTTCCTCCCCTGGCTGTAGGCGGGCACCGGCCTGGTGCTGTGCGTCTGTCACCGCCAGAGCTTCCCGTGGGCCCAGGGAAGAGGACCCTGTGCTCTCATTCTTAGCTCAACTCTGCACACACTTGGTCCTCCATGTGTGGTCCCAGGGGCCCACGAGGCCAGGGTGACGTTGGAATAACACCGCGACCGGCCCTTTCCTCTCCTTGTCCCACAGTGCACGCTGGAGCTTTCCGGAAGCCAAGTAGATGACACTGTGAGGGATCGGATGCAGAAGCGAGTAGAGGACCCAGCTGTCTTCCTCTAGACTATTCTATTTATTCCATTACGAGAATTGCGAAGGTGTAGGCAAATGCCTCTCTTTTCACCAAATTTCTTTTTTGTCTTGCCAAAAGATGGCTATTTTATATACATAAAATAACCTGTGTTTTCGTTGAAATGAAATATTTCTTCGTTCTGTTTTATTTTTTTCTTGAGATACTGGGACCTGAACCCAGGACCTTCTTGCTGAGCTACATCCCCATCCTCATCGACTTTTAAGTTTTTTATTTTGAGAGCGTCTTGCTAAGTTGCCCAGGGTGGGCTCAAAATCGCTCTCTCCCTGCCTCAGCCTCCCAGAGTGCGAGAATTACAGCCATGTCCCGACACTCAGCAGTTTCTTCTTATTTTCGAAGTGATTGATACATGATTAAAAAAAACATTTCTCGGTGGTAATTTCTAAGTAGGATAAAATGAACCCGCAACATAAAGGGTCTTCTGAGGTCGCCAGCCGTGTTTAGAAGGATAAAGGCGTCCTGAGACCAAGAAGTCTGAGGACAGCTGTCCCCGGAGGCCTCCGCTTCCCTCCGGTGGCTCCCACTCCCGTCAGCCTCCCACCTCCCGTTCGGTTAGCTGTGCGCCACCCGGCCACAGGAGGGCAGCAGACTCCGCCGTGAACCGCCTCGGCCCCGCGTCCCGTGTCAGCCTGCAGCGCCCCGGAGCCCTGGCCTGGGGTGCCACGGAAACAAGGCGGAGGCCGGAAGGCGAGCCAGGCCCCTGCTGTGTGAGCGGCTCGGCCCGGGCCTGTCTTGCTCGAGTGCCAGCGGAGAAAGCCGGCTTCCCGCACCCGGGCAGAGGCCGACCTCACTTCCCGCTGCCTGGCCTGAGCGCCTCTGGCGCCGCGGTGCAGAGCGGAGCCCAGGAGCCCGTGTCCGAGTCTGGGCTTTGGCCCTGGGCGCGGCTGCCCGCGCGGCCTCGCCCGTCTCCGGGGGGGACCCCGAGCCGCTGGCTGGTTTGTGGCGGGGCTGCGGTGCTGTGTGCGGCGGCTTGGCGGCGCCGTGACCGGAGAGCCGGACCGGCCGCTTGAGAGGAGGAGAGGCTTCTCTCGGTGCGGTGTCCGGGGCTTTGGCCCACGGTCCCTGGGCCTGGCTGCTCTTGGGCCTGTGGGGGCAGCGCATCCTGGCAGGAGCCTGGGCGTTCGTGAGGGAAACCTGCTCCCTTCCTGCAGCGGGAGGGGACCTGAGTCCCAGGTCTCCTGGCTCCCGCGCTTGCTCTTCCCGTTCCTATCACGCCGACCCCACGCTGTTGCTCTTATGCACCCAGATACTCATGGTGATGTTTCCTCAGCCCGGTGATAGGTAGGAAATCCGTCTTTGTAGAAGGATGGCCTCGTGACTAGGAAGATCAGGGCTTCGATGGGAGAGGCAAGGCTGCATTCCTGGTTCCACCATGCATTAGCTGTGTGACCTTGGGGAAGTGGCTTAACCTCTCTGAGTCTCAGTTTTCTCAGCTGTCCAAAGGGGAGAGTAACAATATTGTTATTACTGCTATGAGAGTCATCTGACATTAGCGATCTGAAGTGACGAATGCAGTGCCTGCCTGAGAAACAGTAAGCTCTCAATAGACAGTGGCAGTAAACATCACTGTATTTGGAATTCACGGCTCTTCAGTGACAGAGGCAGAAAGGGCCTTCGAAGTCATCTCCTTCGCTGTTTCGCAAAGTGTATCCAGGACACTGTCTCCCTCCACGTTGCTCCGTGAAGACGTGCTCTGTGGCCAGGTTTGACCGCGCAGTTGAACTCCGGGGTTGCACAGGAAAAGCCAGAGCAGCCAGAGTCAGGAAACCGGGCGAACGTTGGCTGTGCCAGCATTTGTCCAACTCTGCGACTGCAGGCCCTTCTCATGCATCACCTCTGACCCGCACGTAGCTCCTGTCAGCCTCCCAGCTCCTCACCCCTGCCCAGTGCGGCATCTGCCCTGTGGTAGCCCGCGAGGGACCACGCACACTCTGTGCGCCGGCTTTCCATCACTGTGACGAAGTACCTGAGACAACTTAGACCAAGAGGAAAGGTTGCTTTGGGGTCACGGTTTCAGAGGCTTCAGTTCATGGTCTCTTGGCCCTGTTGCTGCGGGGCCCGGGCCAAGACCCCTTGCCCAGCAGGGGGAAGCGTGTGCAGAGAAACCTGCTCACCTCAGGGCAGCTGGGCAGTGAAGGAGACCAGGGGGAGGGCGGGGCCCCAGGGGCAGAGCCCAGTGACCTCACCTCCTCCCACAAGCCCCGGCTCCTCACGGTCCTCCCACCTCCCAGTGGTGCCATGGCTGGCAAGCAAGGCTCTCTTTCCCCCTGGGCTCTGTGGACATCCCACATGCAAACCACAGTGCTCTGCTTGCACGTGTAGAAACCGCACCACTGCTAAGAGCGAACGGACAACATTTACAGAGGGTTTGCCATGTAGCAGGCACAGTGTAAGCTCTAGGCACGCATCATCTCATTGAATTCTCATCATAACTCTAAGAATCTGGGTGTGGTGGTGCAGGCCTGTAATCTCAGCACCGTGGGAACCTGAGGCCGGAGGACTGCAAGTTTGAGGCCAGACTGGGCAACTTAGCAACCTAGCAGCAAATCCTTGTGTTAAAGAGAAAGGAAAGCAAAGCACTGAGAAATAATTTCTTTATTCCTTTTAAGGGTGAGGAAATGGGGCTCGGAAGAGCTAAGTGACTCCCCAAGGCCTCAGGACAAGAAAGTGCCTGAATACCATCTCCTGCTGGCCTTACTCTGGAACCCAGCGCAGCCCACCCCAGCTGCTCCGACAGAGCATCCCCTCTTGGCTAACTGTTGGAAAGCCCTTCCTTGTATGGGGCTGAAGTTGGATGCCGATTCCTTCCCTTCCTTCCTCGCTAGTGCACATTCTTCAGCTTCAGATCCGAGTGTCCCGTGTTTGCCATTCTTTCTAGATCTTTATCCACTTGGCCCCATTCTCTCTTGACTTGAGTACTTTCGCATGTCTCTGGGCTAAAATGCTGAAAACCAAACCCCATTCTACCTATTCCACTATCACACAACACTTCCATAGTTGGAAGTCACGCATTATCAAAACACAGGATCTAAGAAGTCATCATTTAGAGGAGAATAAAAGCGTAGAGGATAGAAAGCTTTAGCTGTGTGACAAAATTAGTTTACTGAAGACAGTGTGAGAGCAAAGCTGTTTTCATAGCTGTAGTAGTAGAGCTATGAAATCTCAGTGTGGCTTGATTGGCTCTGGCTTTTGCTCAAGAGTAATTGTCTGTCTGTGCGTCTGTCTGTCTATCACGGGTCTCACCACTTTCAGTACCTTTAGGATTCGTAGTCTCATGGTTTAGCAGACAAAGCATTAATCCACCCAAAACCAAGTGTCTGGGCTGTGACCTGTCTGCAACCAAGAGCAGTTCCCAGGGGTCCAACTTGTGCTTTCTAGTTAAGCCATTTTGTGATAGCCAGTTCTAGCTCCGAGTTTAAACACGGAGGGTAAAACGCCTGAATTCTCAGCGTGGTCTGGCCGTGGTAGCTTGGAGCTGTCACTTTGCTTGTTCTGAACCTTATGCATCAGGAATTCAGCTCAGGATCTCATGAGTCTGCATAGCGGCCTCACCGTATAGATGCCTGTGGAGCGTGTCTTCAACCAAAATCAGTGTTCCCCTCCAATGCTGCTGTACATCTGCAGCTGTGTTTCGGAGCCCACCTGCAGGATATGATATTCACATCTGTTCAAGTTCTACTGTGCTGAGTTGGCTCAGTGTCCCTGCCCCAGGGGACCATCTGGTCATCGTTCCTCCTTCAGCCTGGCCTTCTCTGTCAAACTGCTGAGCCTGTGTCCCAGATAGTCCAATAGTATCTGCGAGGCCAGAAATGCTCTAGGTCTGTGATGTCCAACGTGGCACCCACTAACCACATGCTACTATTGAGTCCTCAAAATGAGGCTAGTGCAACTAGGGAACTGAAGTTTTAATTGTATTTAATTTTAATTCATTTAAAATGTAGTAGTCACATATGACTTGAGGATAATATACTGGATAGTGTAGTTCTAGATGTTTGTCTCACACACAGGTAAGTGAGTTAATGACAATGCTCCTATTGCTGGAATCGAAACTGCATTGGAGATGCTCATTCAGTGACTACTGACCACCTGCACCCACAGCGGCTCAGTGCATAGGATCATCCCTCAGTACTTAGGAGCATCACTGGAGGAAATTGGAGGAATTGGGAGTGAAATGCCCTGTGAAATCAAGATTTTATATATATATAATATATATTATATATACATATATATATATTCACCACTGTCGTGATTTTTTTTCCTATTTGTAGATGTAAGAAGTGCCTCACTGTGGCAAAATGCAGGGAAGTGCACAGAGGAAACTAACACTAATCAATAACACTGAGCTGTTGAGTTAGCTACTGGCAACATTGTAGCAAAATTTCTGTATCTTTCCTTTTTAAATTGATCCATTTTAATAGGGGTTTTTTTGGTACCGGTGATCGAACTCGGGTCTTTGCACTTGTGCAGCAGGCGGTGAAACCACTGAGCTAAATCCTGGCCCAATAGTTTTTTTCTATATCTTCTGTGCTATTTTTCGTATCACTGAGAGCATACATTCTTTGTTATTTGCATCTTTGTTTATTATTCAATTTAAAAATTTTAATTGACAAAGTATATACATTTACCATGTGCAATATGAAATATATATACATTGCAGGATACCTAAATAGAATTAACATACATTACTTCACATACTTATCATTTATTGTAGTGAGAACACTTAAAATCTCTCCAATTTTGAGAATATGATACATTACCATTAACTATAGTCACCATGTTGTATAACAGATCTCTAGAACTCACTCCTTCCATCTAACAGGAGTTTTGTATTCTTTGAATGACATTTTTCTAACCCCTTCCTCCCTTAACCATTGGTAATTACCAGTCAATTCTTGGCTTCCATGAATTCAACTTTTTTAGATTCCACATATAAATTATAATTATATGTCTACCTGTGCAAGGCTCATTTTACTCGATATCCTCCAGATTCATCTATGTTGTCACAAATAACAGGATTGTATTCTTTTATAGGGCTGCATAGTATTCCTCTGTGTGTATGTATGTGTATCACATTTTGTTCATCTGTTTATCCAATGATGGACAACTAGCTTGCTTCCTTATTTTGGGTACACTGAATAGTGCTGCAGTGTGCATGGAACCATAGATGTCTGTTTTGTTTTGTTTTGTTTTGTTTTGTTTTGTTTTGAGACAAGGTCTCACTATGCAGTTCAGGCTGACCTTGAACTCACTATATAGCCCAGGCTGGCCCTGAACTCGCAGTGATCCTCCTGCCTCAGCCTCCTGAGTGCTGGGATTACAGGTGTGTGCCACCAAGCCTGGATGTAGATGTCTTTTTAACATACTCATTTCATTTACTTTGTTTCTATCTTTCTTTTTTCGGTACCGGGGATCAAACTCAGTACCTGTGCTTACAAGGCAGGCAGCGGCACCACTGAGCTAAATCCCCAGCCCTCACTTACTTTGGATAAATACCCAGTAGTAGGAGTGCTGGAGCACATGGTAGTTCTATTAATTTTTTGTTTTTTTATAAATCATATTTCATATTTAATTTCTTGCATCATTACTCTTCAAAGGCAATATAATAAATTGTTAAATGGTTAATAATTAACATAACTATTTCCCTATTACTGTATTTCTAACCTGTATCTGTTTTCTCCTATTATGAATAAAGCTGTAATGAATGTTTTTGTGCAAAATAATTGTTCATAATTTGCACTGTTTGCTTAGAGTAAATTTCCTGAAGAAGTGTTATAGTCTAAGAAAATGAACATTGTTTAGGCTAGCTCTTTCAAATGAGATCAGGCATGTTCAGGGTGGTATGGCCATAGACTAGGCTAGCTCTTTCAAAAGAAGAGGTGAAGGTGATGTGGACCCCATGCTGGCTCTAAGCGGTCAATTCTCGCCCTTTCAGATGTTCAAGTCTACCCATTTGATAGTCTCTTTTCGCCGTTCTCCTCACCCTATATTGACGTCAAGTCCGCCAATGTATGTATGTGTGTGTATATATATATATATATATATATATATATATATATATATTTTTTTTTTTTTTTGGTACCAGGGATTGAACCCGGGTCCTTGCTCTTACACAGCAGGCAGCGAAACCACTGAGGTAAATCCCCGGCCGCCAATGTATATTTTTAAAATTCCAATTTCTTAGCCCTTTTGATAATCAGGAAGACATCACCTCCCTCTCGGTCTTCTGGCAGCATTTCTGTTCATTAAACTTCCTCAAATGTGAAGTGAACTTATGTGTGAGCAATCTCACTACCTCTGTCATGATTTATCCGGGTCAGCAGACAGCTCTTCTGGGGCAGCAAGGTGCTTTCCTGCCAGCTCCTTCTGAGTTAGAGCTTCAAAACCTCTTACCCGCAGTGTTCCTCAGTTTTCTTCCCTGATTCTTCTTCTCCTCGATAGGGGAACTCCAAGGAGTCTGCGGCAGAGACTGGGGGCCACTGGACAAAATCCACACTCTTCTCTCTTTGGGGCATACAGCTGGGTGACGTTTCCCACACTTCCCTGCAGCTGGGTGCTGTGTGGCAGCGTTGAGAGGTGGTGGGACGTTTGAGAGATGGGGCCAGGCGGAGGCAGTTGGGTCATTAGGGATTAATGCTGGTCTGGAGGAATGAACTCTTTCCCCCAAGAATGAGCTGTCATGAAAGAGCAGGCCCGGCTCTTCCCCCGGCCCGCCCTCCCCGCATGTGATCCGCTTCCTGCATTGTGACGCCATCCACCATGAGGACCTCACCAGAGGCCAAACCAGTGGGCCCATCTGACCTTACACTCTCAGCCTCCAAAACTGGGAGCGAGCTAATAATAACCCTCTTCTGTTTCAGCAGTGAAAACAGACTGAGACTCCTACCTACTTTTGATTGTGGACCTATTTTTCTCTTATCCCTTTTTGGGGTCATTTGCAATTTATAACGTCATTTGTTTTTTTCAGAGCTATTTCTCCTTTCAAACTGGATCATGAAATCAATCATGTCTAACTTTCCTCCACATATCTTGACACTTTCCTCCCTAAATTCTTGGTGGAGAGCCAAACTGGCCTAAATTCCCAGTAACCTTTCACTTACTTTTGACTTATAAACAGATTTCCCTGGTTGTGAGAATTAGATACAAAAGAGTACCTTCTTTTCATAATTTTCTCTGTTTCTTAAGACATTGAATTGTCATTTGCACAGGAATTTAACAGAAATTGTATTTTATTTTTAATAGAGAGGAAAAAGCATTCACAGCCACGATTGTCTGGTACATAGCAAAGATGGATCTTGCAGAATGGATATCTTACTCTGCAATTTGCATGAGTTTGAATGGCTGGGTTTGACAGAAGAAATAGTAGAGAAATAAATGAGTCTATAAATGAAGCAAGAAGAATTTGGAGTTCTGGAGGCTGCATAAAAGGAAAGGGGAATGGAGATGGGAGGATGAGGAAGAAAGCCTGGCCACTCCACAAGGAGGGTCAGCCCCCAGAAATTCTTGTGGCACAGGACAGCTAAAGAACTTTTAAGGTGTCTAGTTTGGAGCATGTGTAGATCCCCTCTAGTCCCCTGAAAGGCTGACACAGCTGGACAGGGACAACACACAGATGCTGAAACTGTGCACACATTGATTTCAGTACACGCAGGAGCCCAGGGCCAGAGGTGGCAGCAATGTTCCCACCTTCCGCCACGGTCTCCCCTGGGAACTGGCCAAGCTTTTGAGAAGGACTTTAGACTTCCACTGGGAAATCTGACCCAATTTTGTCTAGAAAGTCTTCAGCTGGTATCTGTGCAACATAACACATGTAGCAATGGTAAGACAATACATACATATCATAAAGTAAAATTAGGAATGAAGGGCTGGAGATTTAGCTCAGTGGTTTTGCCTCCTGCTGTGCAAGCGCAAGGACCCGAGTTCGATCCCCGGTACCAAAAAAAAAGGAATGAAGTAGGTAGGTGAGGAAATTGGCCCTTAAAACACAAAGCTGAGAGAGGTTACACAATTAATGCACATAAGAAGGGACTTGGGCAGTGGCTGAGTTTGGCCTTGTTCTCAGGTTCTCAGCTTCCGGCTCCTTGTCCCAGGAGAGGGGACAGTGCCGCTGTGGTAGAGGAAGGGCCACTCCTTGGGCACTGGGCACTTCTGTTCCTCAAGGGCTCAGCTCTTCCATGAGCAGAGCCCACAGGGCCTTTGAGTTTATCAATGATGAGTTGTCAGTAGCTAAACTCAGGGCAATGTCTGCTGGAGTGAGCAAGAGGTTCCTACCGTCTTGGACAGATTTTCCCCCAATGGGGAAGCATGTGAGAAGTAATAATTCATTAACAAGTTCATCAGTTTCATAAAGATATCTTATCTGACATCAGAATCCCTTCTTTCTTCCATCAGAGATTTAGGCACTGAACCAGAAGAATGAACCAAAGATAGGGACGCACTAGGCCAAACGGGCCATCATGGCAGAAGAGTTTGTTTGTCTGACCTACCGTCCTCCTCTTGTTTGTGTGTTGACTGACCAAGCCAGGAGGAAGTTTCCTGAGTGGAAAGCGCCAATGTGCAAACCCTGAGATAAAAAGTCATAAATAGACCTAGAGCCTGACCCAGAGCCAGGCTCAGTGTCCTTGGGATGGTAGGACGTGCAGGCCAGGTCCCAGTCTGGGGAGGGTGGTTGGGGTTGAGCAGCTGCTTTGGAAATTTCCATGAGCTGCGCACCAGTTCTTGGGAAGCTCTGGTACTCCCCATACTTGAGGAAGACGGGCGTTATGAAAGAGACACAAGACACGGCCCCAGGTCATAAGGAGCTAAGTCCCTGGAGAAAGGACTCAGAAACACTTGCCAAGAAAGCAAGGGAACAAACAGGTTGCAAAATCGTACACCAAAGGTCAAAGCATGGAACTAATCCGGAAAGGTCAGTGTTATCATCCCATTATTCAAATCCTATTTCACCGCCTAAGAAAAAATGTTCAAAATATAAACTTCACATTAAGGTAAAAATTGATTTTATTTCTTTAATACTAATAAGGGGGACACAAACAATATATTAATTTTTAAAAGAAAAGAACTGTAGTGTAAGACTTCAGGGAGAAATTACAAAATCATATTTAACACAGAAGTCAATGAAAAAAATGTTCAAAAGAAGGCTGGGGTATAGCTCGGTGGTGGTGTTGGCAAAGCATGCATAAGACCTTGGGGCTCGATCCCCAGTACTTCAAAAAATAAATACAATGATTATCAAAGGACAACGATTCCATGTCTTGATAATTTTTACCAAAAGTTCTGAAGTGTCCAACTTTGTAAAATCAAGTGTTGCAACTCTCCCAGGAATTGGAGGTAAGTTTTTCCCCTACAGTGAACCCTTGACTTATGAACTCAATTCATTCCTGAGGGCTGGTTGTAACTCAAGATGGTCAATTGAAGGCTCAGGCTCCTCTACACAGCCTTCAAAGTCTCTCCCCTGTACACAGGCAGATCTCAGTGTCCTTAAAGAGACACTGGCCCAGGATTTCTCAACCCCGTACAGGAAAGGCTGTTATAATGTTCTTTCCAGAACTCTTTAAGGGTTACATCTGTATCTGAGACCATCTGGAAACACAAGCAGCTGGCATTTGGGTGGTAACTCAAGACTTTGTAAGTTAAAATTAAAATTCCGGTCATAACCCATGTTCGTATGTCAGGCCAGTCATGTAACTTGAGGGTCCACTGTAATAAGATTCAGGTCTTGTGAATGTGTGCGCACACACACTCACACTTATGCAGTGTGTGAACCAACAGTGCTCACACGTTGTTGCATCCCTGCTGAGACTGGGACACGTCTTGAGGTGACCCCTGAGAATGTGTGTGCTGGGAGTTTGGTCCCTAGTGTGGCAGTGCTAAGATGTGGGAACATCATGAGTGGAGCCTATTGGGATGTCCTCTTGTCACTAGGGGAGCTGCCTGGGGAGGGATTAAGGGGTCTCTCCTGGGATCCCTGGGCTCTCCCAAGAGCGAGTTGTTCTGAGTGAGCCTGAGCCCTTACTCTTTGGTGTCCTCTTTCCATGTGGTCTCATCTCCCCACACGCTCTCTGGCCAACCCCCCCCAGGGGTGGAACCGAAGGAACCACCTCACCTTACTTTGGACTTTCAGCCTCCAAAACTGACTAATACAATTCCCAGCACACTGGTTAGGATGCCTTTGCTTAGGAGTAAGAGAAAATATGAAAAGGATTTATTGGTTGACATGGCTGAAGAGTTCAGTAGTAGGGGAGCCTAGTTACATGTTTTAATTAGAACCTCATCTCCACTCAGCTCTGCACTCCCTTGCGCAGGCTTTGTTTTAGCATTCGCATGTCTTTTTCACATTACACCTAATAGGGTGTTGAAGTTATTGTCAACTTGTTTTTTTTTTACATCTAATAAATTGTGGACTGCATGTCTTTATCAGACTGGCTGGCTTATTCATGACAAGACAGCTGTGAAAAGCATAAGGTACACCCAGTCTCCGGAAAGAGGAGCTATTGTTTCCTGTAGCCATTGCACAGAAATTCTGGGCTTCCTTCTGATTGGACCATCCAGGACTAATCACTGTGGTTACATGTGCTGACTGGCTCTTGGCAAGGGGCTGGACTTGGCTTGCACAATGGGGTCCATCCTTGGAGCTGCCACTCAAATTGATGGTGGCTACAAGATGCACCAATTGCTCATCACACCTTAACCTTGGGAGCAATTTCAATTTTTTTTCTAAGTTTAAGGAGCACTTTTGAGGTGTAAGGCACTGTGGGAGACATAAAGACATGTAACTGTACTGTAAACATAAGGGGGAGACAGATTGCTTCTGGCTGAGGTGGTCAGAGAGGTATTACGTAGCAAACAACATTGGAATAAGGTCTCAAAGAACGAGTGAGATTTTAATGATTGCAGGTGGCAAGGGAGGGGCTGGAGGCAGGGAGAAGTGAGAATAACAACCCACAGGCAGAAAGCCAAGGGGAAGTTGGAGGAAAGTAGCCCAGGTTAGTGGGAGCAGAATTTCTTGGTGTTTTTGTTAAGGCAAGAAATGTCACCACAGCACAAAGAAATCTCAGGGTTGTAGACCACACTCAAGCAGTTAGGATGAACCGAGTCAGGGTGCAAGGTGAAAACTGGCGCAAGCCCTCTCTTGCTTGATTAGCAGGAAGCTCAGAATCCACTTTGAGGGACCTCTCCACTCCTTGTTTCCATATACAAGTTGTACACAGTCCAAAGTAGAGAGTGGGCTCAGTGTGACTTTCACTTGCAGACAGAGGCCACTGTTCCTGATGGTCTAGGGTCTCTGGACTCCTTGGAGGGGACAATTCTAATCCCATCACTTTGGGGGGCGTTAAGAGTGTCCTTCACCAGTGGGCCAGGGCTCTGCCCTTCAGATAAATTCCCAGCTTCACCACCCACTAAGTCACTGGCCGTCCCAGGGACTCCGTAAAGTCACCTTAGGGCATTGTCACACATGCAGAACTCCTGTCCTCTGCCCTTTCCTGGGACCCACATCACCAAGGGGCAGGGAGATCCCCTTCCCTCACCAACAATCCACAGCAATCTGCCCTCCTTTCTATGGACTTGCCTCTGCTCCGTACTCAGCTGGCCCCACACACTCTCCTGGGTGTCTTGGCTCTGGGGCATCTATCTGAAATGCCTCACCTTGAACAAGGTGTGCTATCTCACACTTCCACCATTGGCACAAAGAAAGAAAAGAAATCACAAAGTTGAAGCACCAGAGACACATGCTGTTTACCAGACCTTGGGGATTCATGTCTCCGAGCCCAGGATCACCCACTCACCTGAGGAAGCTCAGCCCGTCTGTGCTCGTTTATTACAAGTTCACGGTGACTTTGTGTGCGTGTGTGTGTTTTGGTAGTGGGGATCGAACTCAGGACTTTGCGCTTGGGAGGCAGACGCGGTGCCACTGAGCTGAATCCCCAGCCTCACAGTGACTTTTAATCTCCTTGCTCCTGGCACATCTGTGTCTTTGGTCAGTCCTCACCTTTAGATTGAAATTCATTTTCTTGCAGCTGTTCGGACACTGCCTTGATTGCACTTCCTCCCCACAGACGGCTCTGCCCATGGTGTGCTGTTTTGGACACAGCGCCTCTTCTAAATTCTCCTGCCTCACTTCGCCCTCGACCCTGACTGTGTATCTCACAAAGAAGCAGGCAAGTTGGGGACACAGGATTAGGCTCACGCTGTGGTTTCCAATCTCTGGAGAGTTGGTTGTTCCTTTAGTTTGCAAACTTGGGACCTGAATCTGGAAATTACTCCAGAATTTATGTTAATTTAAAACAAATGAAACTTTTCAAAAAAGGACTCACTGGCAACATGAAGGAGAGCAAAGTGAAGTAATGTATACAGCAATTGAGATGGTTTTGCTCACACTCTAGAGAACTTAAGGATGTGAGAATGAGTCATAGGCTTTTTTCAATTCACTTGCCATTTCCTAATTCTTGTTGCATAATCAGGTATTTTCCCTGCATGAAATCAACTTAGAATCCGAACAGTTGCCTGGGGTAAGATGGTAGGTAGTGGGAGGGTTAGAAAGATGGACATAAAGGAACTTTTTGGAAGAATAAAAAATGTTTTCTTTGCAGTGCTGGAAATTGAACCAAGAGTCTTGTACATCCTAGGTGAGCTCTCTACCTCAGAGCTACACCCTGCCCCAATTTTTCTACATTTTATGAAGATGTTAGTTACCTGATATTTTCATTTGTAAGAATTTATGACTTGGTATTTAAGAATTTAGACTGGGTATCTCTGCATTTTGCTGTGTATAAATTATGTTTTAATTTAAACATAGAAGAATAAAGCCACTGATTGCGACACACCTGGCCAATGTGCACGTTACTGTCTGTTGAAATCAATCTCAAAGGGAAGAGTAATAGGCTCCCAAGAAGGCAGACATGCTCCAAGCATCTGCTGAGTAAATGGAGAGAAAAGCAGCACATCTAGTTAACGGGTCTAGCTGGGATGTTTGCAGTTATGGGGGCTGAGCCTCTTCTGAAATGTGCTTAATCGCTTCTAAATGCGCAGCCAGCTAATTACAATAATTAGCCTTCCCTTGGTTCAACAGGGTTGGGAATTCCTTAGCAGGACTGGGTTGGATTTTCCCCAGTCTGGCGACTTTCCCAGACCATGGCCTGAGATGGTGCATGCCTGGGCCGAGACATTTCTGGTTTGCCTTGTGTTTCACCACTGAGTGCTGGGGTGGTGTGTGACGAAGCTTGGCGCCAGTGAGTCATGCGTGCATCGCAGCAGACCCCTGGTCAAAGCAAAAGCACTTTGGGTTCAACTTTGGCACCTGTCTCCAAGCAGCAAACTAACCCTGCTTAGACCCAATTAATCACATTTGGAAATCAGGATTACTCACTGCAGCATTGTTTGTAATAGCAAAAGAACAGAGACATGTGTATGACAGGAGACTGGGTAAGTACATTATGGTTCATCCATGTAAGGTAACACTGACAAAGAACCAGGATGTTCTCTATATACTGATTTAGAAAGAGCTTACATTGTTAAATGAGAAAAGAAGAACAGCATGTGCATTACGGCTATGGGTATAAAATATGAGAATAGGTTTGCATCTGCTTGTCTACGTACAAAGACAGAGACCAGAGACAATAACAGTGATGGGTACTCGTAGGAGGTGTGGGGCACTGGGGCTGTGAAATGAGTGCGAAATGGAAGGAGCCGGGAGGGAACTTTCCATTGCAATCCTCTTCAAAGCGGATTTCAGAATAATCAAATGAATGTGTTACCTCGTGATAGATGGGAATCAATTAATTAAAATGTCCAAATGTTTTTTAAAACTAGGAAAAGGTTTTAGGGAAAAGACAGAGCCCTGTGATCACTTATATTAATCCTGCATTTTCCAAACAGTGGTGTGTGAAGGTGTATTGGGGAAAGCAATAATGGAATCCATTTTATTTTCTTCTGTGTTTTGCAGAACTGGGGATGGAATTGAAGGCCTTGTGCATGCTACGCAAGCACTGTACCACTGAGTTATACCCACAGCTGTGGGATCAGTTTTAATCCCTACTTTATTATAGTCAATGAATAGAAGAATTAATAATTTTTCCCGTAATGACAGAGCCCTTTGAGAGCTCCAGGAGTGTGGGGCAGGCACCCTGGGAGCCATGGAGAGCAGGAGTCCAGGCCATGACTATCACCCAAGCTTCTTCTTGCTTGGAAATTCTTCCCACACTGTTGGTTTTGACCACAATGCAGTTGTAACTTGTCTTTATTGATAATCTCATATTATTATCCCAAAGGACATAGGACCCAAAAGAATACTGATATAGTATACAACTAGGCAGTAGGGAACACAATAATTATGTTCCTTTTCTGGGTAAATTTTTATTTTTATTGGTGTGTGTTTGCAGTTCGTAATGATTACATTCTTCTTGGGGAGTTGGTGCATGTATATAACTCATCTTAATTTTCAAATATTCCCTTCTCCTCCCCTTCCTCCCCAAGAATTTTTATGAACGGGGCTCAGTACTTTTTCTCCATGTCTGAAAGTTATGATTGATCAACTTCTTCTATCAAAAATTAAGTGGCTCTACTTTAGAGTTCAATGTTTTTGGCACTGGGGATCAAACTTGGGTCCTTGCACTTGCAAGGCAGGCAGCGGCACCACTGAGCTAAATCCCTGGCCCCTTAGAGTTCAATGTTAAAGAGAAAATAGCACACATAGAGTGATTAGCTAAATATTATGCAGTAAGACTATACTTTGAGTTTACTCAAGTGGTAAAGGTCAAATAAAAGATGAAATTGATAAGCTAGTTGGTTTTTGTGTGCAAAATGTGAGAATCCTATATTCCTTGTATCCTTGAGGCAGAGGATTCATCAAGAAGATTCCGAAGCACCTGAAGTAAAATAGCTAATGAATTAGATGAAATTATAGAAAATCAGTCCTTTAAACTTAACTTTCAGTATCTGAGTTTTCTTGCATGACACATGGGGAAATATTTAATAATATATGGATATCAACATAATATTTTGCTGAATACATGATATGTATTTTTTCCAGAACTAAAAAAAAGGCTTTATTTATTGAGGGCAAGAGGATGCAAACAATTTAAAAGTCAAAAGCTTACCTAGCATTTAACTAACTTTCCTTTCTCTGCTTGTCCAATGAGAGTTGGATGTTACTTGTACATTTTCTAAGAGTCCTGATCTGCTCATGAAATCTTTATACAAGGGAAAACTGAGGGGCAGATTCCTTAAGTGGCCCTTGGGAGAACTCTCTCATCAGGGCAAGAGTGAAGGTTCAATTCTGTCTACTTCTTTCCCTTCTGCTTCATGTGTACTGCGAAATAATCATTGCACGCATTGGTGAGGCCTGCAATTAGTGACAAGAAGCTCTGGAAGCCCACTTTGCCATCTTGGCACTCACTGGTCCAGGTCCTTCATGATTTTGTCCATAGCCAGGGATCTTTCTGATTTTCCAAAAACCCAGGGAACTCCTTTTCCATGAGTACTCCCAGGTCCTCCTTTGTTAAGTAGCCTTTGTCCCTGGCAAATTTGTGACACATAAACATCATGGTTTCCATGGTGTGTTCCATTTGGGGTGGCATTTTTGGTGAAGTCTGTTGAAAGCAGGGTGCACAGGCTTGGGACAGCGGGTAGGTGGGCGGCCTACACGATATGTATTACCATGTTGGATTTATCATTCATTTAGTAGACAAAAATAACTAAGATTTTATAATATGTTGTATGTGACAAGCACCAGCTTAAGCATTTCTGCACATTATGAATTCATTTCATGCGGAACAACCCTACCCTATTAGACACAGATACTAGCATTATCACATTTACAGAGGAGGAAACTGAGGCACAGAAAGTTTAAGCAATCAGTCCAGGGTCACACAGTAATTAGTGGAGCTGGGATTCTAATTCAGACCATCGTCTCCATTGTTCATGTTCTTATTAAGTATTTACAGCTTGGCAGTGACTGTTCTAGGAGCTGGGGCTGTAGGGTGAACCAAAGAAACAATTTTTGCTCTATGAAACTTACATTCCAATTGGTAGAGATAGATGATTAAAAATAAATAATTAGATATAATATGTTAGGTGACAAAAAGTACTAGGAAGGAAATTAGAGCAGGGTAAGTGGTGGGGATTCCTCTTAGGATCAAATAAATGGAGAGGATGGGGCCTGTTTCGGTAGGGTAAGAAGTGACAGGCTTGTGAGAGACCCCCACAAAGCATGTGTGCGCTCCACGGGGCTGAGGGAAGAGTAAATGCATAGCGTCTGAGCAGGAACTGTTGTTATGCTAGACCACTAAGGATTTTTTTTCTTTTTTGGATTAATGTGAGAGAGAGCACAGTTGAAAGTAACACCAAAAGATAGCTGGGGGGTAAAGTCACGTTGGATGTCTAGGGAGCAGTATATGGACTTGGGATTTGATTCTGAGTGAGGTGAGAAGCCAGCAGCAGCAGGGCGTGAATTTAGAAGTGACACGACCTGTCTTTTGTTTTAAAACAAACAACAAAGGATCACTGTAGGGAGATGTGTGGAAACCCTGTTAGCGAGCTAGTGAAAGGATTTAGGTGACAGATGATGCGGGTTTAGCCTAGGGCAGAAATGATGTGGAGGTAAAATTTGCTGACTTGGGAGGTATTCTGAAGATGAAAGTGGAGGACTTTATTCATGGATCTGATGTGAGTTATGACAGAGGTCAAGAAGGATGCCAAGGCGCTCTCAGTCTGACCAATGGAAGAAATGACTTGCTTCTTAGAAGGAGAAGCAGGAAAATATATAATGTCCCACAGGCCAAGTCAAATAACTGTTTCAAGAAGGATGTGGGTCAAAATCATATTCATCTGAGCAAGATACCCTCTTTGCACAGACTAACTAGGCGGCATCTCTCTAGCAAACTAGACTGATGGTCCCTGAAGTTGGATTGGTTTGTGCTGGTTGGTTATGCTTGTCTTCACGTGCTTTAGGAAAGAAATTGGCCCTAGCATCGCTAGTAGAATGGAACCAACTTGGCAGCTCCCTGCCTACGTTTGGGGAAGCTGAGTGGGGAATCTTCTTCCTACTCAGGCAACAGAAGCAGGAGCTGTTGGAAATTACACTTTGATCCTACTGCATCAGATTCAGGAAGGCATGAGCCCTAGTGGCTCTTAGGCTGGGAGGGCTGGAGCACTCCAGGCAGAATAAGGGGCCGCTGTGGGCACCCCAGAAGTCTGGGTGGCCTACCCAAGTTGTTAGCTCTGGATTGTTTGGGGCAATTACTTGAAATTTCAGTCAAACTAATGTTTGGGTTTTTTTGGTACTGGGGATCGAACTCAGGACCTTGCACTTGCGAGGCAGGCGGCGGAACCACTGAGCTAAATCCCCAGCCCAGCCAAACTAACTTCTTAATTCTCCCTTAAAATTTATTTTCTATGTAGTGTGAAGATGGGGGAGGAAGAATCTGGACTGTGGGGAGGACGTTGTGAACATTTAGAGGGGAGCACCCACCAGGACTGAGGTACCCAGCCTGACAAAACGCCATCTCCGTCACCTTGGAAGCAAGGCCTCTAGCTCAGAAGGAAGGGGGCCCTACTGTTATGGCCGTGTTCGCCGGGAAACACACACACTGCAAGTTCTGTTATTCCCGGAGCACGGATGGATGGATAAACTCACGAAACTGAGCTCCAAGTGGCCAATGAGGAAGTAGGAACATAGGTTCACTTCTTACTTCATGTTAATAAACTACCACTCCCACCACCTTTACCTTTTTCCAAGTAAAAAACATTAAAATTACTTTCAAAAATTTAAATGTTAATGAACAAGAGGAAAAAATCCCACAATAAACAATAATCCTTTGGGTTGAATATTTTATGAAAAATTCACAAGCTGGGTGTGGCGGTGCAAGCTTGTAATCCCAGCACTATGGGAGGCTGAGGCAGGAGGATGGCAAGTTTGGGTCCAATCTGCCCATCTGAGCCACGTTGTGAGATCCTGGCTCAAAATAAAAGATAAAAAGGGCAGGAGCTACTGCTCAGTACTGAAGGGCCTGGGTTCAATCCCTAGTACTGCAAAACAAAACAAACAAAACCAAAGTCACTAAATTGTTCTTAGGCTTCTGTTTTCCACAAGAATTACTGCTGGACAGAACTCCAGGCCAGTTGTCCGGAGTCATCAGAGGGGAAATTGTGGGAGGAGGATGGGAAGGCTGAGCAGGTTGCAGGCAGTAAACGAAGTTAGCACGTGAGGGGGCAGCAGACACCTTTAGGAGGTCTGGAGGCTTTGTCTTTCCTCCTGTGTGGTAAAAAGGAGCCAAAGCATGGAGCTGGGCCTAAACCTACTGTATTTGCTCTGGTTCAAGAGCAGAGCGCCAGGCTATGGCGGCGTTTGCTCTTCTCCAGGTCCGGCTCCCTCTGCCGGCTGTCACCTCCAGCGGGACGACACTCGCGCACTAGCGCCCTAGGCCCAAGCTCCGCCGCCGCCGGGCGTGCCCAGCCTGCGCACGCGGGCGGCAGAGGCGGTTTTAGAGGTGGCATCCACAGAAACACACAGAGCAAACGCGACAGGCCCTGGGAGACAGCGGGATAAAATGGGAGCGTCCGGTGGGCTGGGGTGCGAGGGCGATCTGCCTCCGCGGCGCCACGCTTTCCCCTTCTCCGTGTGCTTTTGGTGCAAGAATAAATACATGAAAGAAAAGGAAAGAAAAAGGCGCCCTGGTCATCCTGCGCAGAGCTGCAGGCAGGCCTCGCCCAGTCCTCCAACCCCTCGGGATAACTCCACCCCGGCTCGGCCCCGCAGTGTCCTCTGCTCCCTCCTCGGGCTTCCACTCCCAGGCCCTCTGCAAGGCCGGGAAAGCGTCAGTAGAGAGAAGGCGCTCACGTGGCCGACCACTGCGGTCTCGCCTAACCGGACCGAGCACGCCGTGAACACCGCTTCCCTAACCACAAAAAAGGGAATCAGGCAAGTGAAAAAGGGAAAACGTCAAGGTCCCTACTTGCTAGAGCGGCCTTCCATTGGCACCTCTCTCTCCACCGTGGAACCTGATTGGCTGAAGGCTGAGCGCACAGGTTGAGCACGCTCTCCGTCCCTTGACGTTGGGCGGGCACCAGCCTCGTAGCCAATAGGAGGGCCAGTAGGGCGGGGCTAGAGCTCGAGGGGCCTCCCCCGTCGAGGGCGAGTTGGTAAACAGAGCGAGCGCGTGCAGGGCGCCAGCGAGGTAGTGAGGGCGCAGAGGCCGCGAGGAGGTGACCACGGATCCCAGCTTCCTGCGGCCTGGTAAGCCTGTCACCCGCCGGCTCACTGTCGCAGGGTCCCTTGTGAAGCCTCAAGTGACAGCACGGCTTTGCGTCGCGAGTTTCTCTTGCCGCGAGCCCTGAGGCGGGGCCCACCGCGTGCCCACCTCAGCCTGCGGGCTGGCCTGGGAGGGGACGAGGCCCCGCCCGCCGCGGGCTCCGGGAAGCGCCGTTCGGTCGCCAGTGCAGCGTTCCTGCCTCGTGCTCTCGTGACAGTGGATCTTAGCTCCTAGATGGCTGTGCAGTGTGTGGCTGGGGTCCGACTCCCAGGGCTGCAGCTGTGTGTCGGACCTTTGGCTTCCTTGGCCCGAGCCAGCTGTTGGGTTTCACAGGTGGGACTTCGGGGTGAACTTGGGAAAAAGGACCCTTCTTGGTCCTTCCCTCCTGTCGCCCTTACGTGGTCCTTCCTCCTTTTCTAGACACTGGTGGTCTTGTGAGTGGTTTGGGCCAAATCCCCTAAACAGGAGCTTGTCGCTAGCTCATTCTCAGTGCACAGTCCTCTGGCACACCCAGGGGAGCTGGCCCACGTAGGGGACAGAGAATGCTGCGGGGGCGGGTCTGGTGCTGGGACCCTCCATATGGGTGAGAGAGGTCTCCTTCCTGAAGGGCAAGAGGCTTGTGTGCAACCTTCCAACTTGGGTTGGGCTTGCAACCCGTTGGAAAGTTTGTCCACACCCATTTGGGCCTTAGGGCTGCAGGGTGGATGGGTCATCTTGGTAGGCTGTTGGGAGACTTTCTTTTGGAGGAAAGCAGAAGAGACCGGGGGGTAGAGGCTGGTGGTTCACAGAAGCAGCATCCTTAAGATTTAGGCAACAGTTTTAGGTGTTGCGGGCAGTGCATACAATGCAGAATTGTTACAGTTTTTGGCCTGATCACAGGGAACTCAAAAGAAAAGTGAACTAGGTAGTCTGGGCACCTCCCTCAGAGCCAGTGCAAACTTAAGGCAGGGCCTCACAACCTCCAGACTATTGATATTTTGGGTCCATGATTCTTTGTTGTGGGGAGGCCTGTCCCATGCATTGTAGGATATGTAGCAGGATCCTTCGCTTGTATCCACTTGACAGGTAGCCCCTCTTTCCCAGCAATTATTATCAAAATTGTCTCCAGACATTGCTAAATGTCCCTTTGAGGGCAAAATTGCCCTTGGTTTAGAGCCCCAGGTCAGACTTTAAAAAGGGTCATTTCATGCTGCCAGGGTCCTCTCAGACCTTCAGGTTTGGGGAGATGCCAGTGTATTATGCACAGTGGTAGAAGCCACAAAGAAAGGGCTTTAAAGGAGACCCTACCTGTGAACTGGGTGGCAGAGGTGACACCTGTTAACAGAGAATTAAAGTAGAGACTCATCGGCATTTACTGTGCCTACTGGATGTGGGGCAGTGATAGGCTGGGCCAGGAGGGCTGAGGGATGGGATACTGGTAGTTTCCATACCTGGAGATACTGCAGGACTGTGGGGTATGCACATGAAATAACTTCATGGTTTCTTAAGAGCGAGTGAACAAATAACAGCAACTTGAATGCTGGCAGAAGCCAACTCCAGTATCCACAAGTGGCTATTCCAAGGTGGTGCTTTACTGATCCTCAGGTTTTGCTCAGGCATTTCTGTCTTGTGATGTAGGAGAGGTTGGACCTGTGCCTGAGGGAAGTGAATGGCTGCGTTTCAAATGTACATGGGAGATATATATATATATATAATGTATATATTTGCACGTGTATATATATATATGTATTTTAGTACAGCATGGGCACAGAAATAATTTGTAGAGTTCTTTTACAGTTTGTCAAAGCTTCAGTGTCAAACAGTGAGCCGTTTCTTTTTGTTGACAGAAAGATGCTTAGGCCTCAATATTTTGCCTTCAGTGTAACCCGGAATTTACACCCTGAACTTTTAGGTTCTAATCTGATGGGCATGCAGAAAAACTGGAAAACTGTGCTTATTGTATGTGGAAAACATCCCAAGCTCCTACTGTGAATTTCTGTTTTATATTTTTAATCAATCCTTTGAGAATGTATCAGAATTTTCCTGTAACACTCCTTGGTCAACTAGGAGCTTTTGGGTGCCCTTTGTTGTTGACAGAAAAGGATCAGGAAGGGAGGTCACTTCTTTCTCAAAGAGAAGTTTAGAGAAGTCTATTATTGGGAAGCTCAGAACTTGGCAGGATAATTTTTCCATCAAGAGCCATGGACACTGAGTCATTATCTTTGTCAGTTGAAACAAGAGCTGTGTGCAAAATTAGACAGCAGTATTTAGATAGAGCATTTTCTTGAGTTAACAACTGGAAATAGTTCTAGCATTCCTGTTAAACAACGGTCGAGAACTGGGGAGAGCCAGTGGCAAGGAGAGCGGTGGGAGTGGAGAGCTCAGGTGTCCTGTTTCTTCTGGAATTGCACATGCAGGAAGTGTGGGGGCCAAGGAGGCAGCTTGTGAGAAGTGAGGGTGGCTTGAGTCCAGGTGACTGGGGACAGAGGAGGAGTCTGACCTGGGGCACAGACTCATGTATGTGCAGGGAGACAGCGCTGAGATTTCTAGCTGGAGAAAGAGCTGGGTGATGGTGGCATTAATGAAAAGAGCGGGTATGGGGGAAGGAGGAGCTGGTTTGGGAGAAGAGGTGATGTTAGCGTTAGACATGAGACGTATTTTTTCCATTCTTTTAAAAATTAAATACTTTCCATGTAAACTCACCCTTTGTAATGTGCAGTTCTGCACAGTTGGACAGACGCATATAGTCGTGTAATCACGACTACAGTCAAGGTGCAGAACAGTTCCATCACCCCCCAGTGTTCCTTATGTGTCCTGTAGTTGCCTACAGGAGTTTAGTGGGGCCTTGTGGTACACATGTATGTTACTTTATTCTTAAAATGGTTTAAGTGGATGAGAGGGCCTACCTGGCCTGAGAATGGGGAGGCAGTGGCTGGAGCAACCCCGGAGACAGTGCACGTAGCAGGGAGGCCAGAGGGCCCAGGGTGTGCCTGGATTGCACACTGTGGAGCAGGTGGGGGAAGAGGGGCAGGTGAAGCAAGCTGTGGAGAGGAGGCCAAGCAGGAGGGAGAGTTCTGGGAGGGGTAGGGCTGGCAGGAAACCCTGTGGAGAGTGGTGGAGGAGTTAGGCTGAGGACACCCACTGGCTTGAGCCGTCAGATGTCATACAGGGTGGCTGGGGGAACAGGAGAGACAAGTGCACCATTTTTAGGAGTCATTGGCCATGAAGGAGAAGCAGAGTCAACAGGAGGTTCTATTTGGTGCCAGAGAGCTGGAAGTGTGTTTGTGGGTGTGAGGGGAAAGGCCTTTGTGAAAAGATAGATGAAAGCAGAAGAAAAGTAGGAGAGGCAAGTTCCTCTCGGGCAAGGTTAGGGTGGGAGGAGAGGTGGGGGAGGGTCTAAGATATGCGGCCTGGAATTTGAGCCAAGTGTGCTCACCTCTGATTGTTTCTGTTTTGGGGCGAAACAAAGAGACTGCTACAGAGGGAGTGTGGGAGGGACAGAATAAGGGATGGTGATCCAAGAGAAAGCCAGGCCAGGATTCTGTCTTTAGTGCCCTCCAGGTCCTGCCCCAGCCATCCTTGGTGGAGTGTGTGTGTGTAGAATGGTGGCAAGGACATGTTTCCCCTCTTCCTACCTCTGCATCACCCACTTGATCTTCCTAGAGTCATGTTTCTTGAATGAGGCCACAGGATTTCCATCTTTCTACTTTTGTGAAGACAGTGTCCTGCTACCTGCCTGCCTTCCTTCCTTCCTTTTTTTACGGTACTGGAGATTGAACCCAGGGCCTTGGCACTGAGCTACATCCCTAGCCTCTTTCTTCCACTTTTTAATTTTGAGACAGGTTCTCACTGTTGCTCAGGGTGGGTTACAATTTGTGATCCTCCTGCCTCAGCCTCCAAGGGTGCTGGATTAAAGGTGTATGCCACCACGCTTGGGTTTTCCCTTCTCCTTTCATGTCTAGAAGGTTCTGTGCCTAATTTCTTTGGAGCATGGTTCTTTCTAGACCCCATTACATTTCAGTTTTCGAAGTAGCTCTGTGTGTCTCCTTGTCACCTTTTGTTTTCCAGGGGCAAATCCTCTGGCAACAAGAGACATTCTAGGTCAGCTGCCTCATCTTACACACAAGGACCTAGCACCTGCAGGCCTGGAGGGGAGAGCTGGTTGCCTGAGGTCTCACATCACTGGGGACGGAGCTGGGCCTGGAACCTGGCCCTCGCTGGTGGTCTTCCCTGTTGGCCCTCACCTGTGGTGTCCAGGGATAGAAAACCTGGTACCAGCTCTGCTGTCTGCTGGGCTGGATGAGGGGGTCCTGGGGACTCTTCACATGAAAAGAGGTGTCACGTTAGAGCCTGGAACTAGGGCTCACCTCCAGTGTGTGTGCTCTGCCTCATGCATTCTGTTTGGCATTGACCCTGGCTCAGAGGAAGGTGAAGGTAGGAATAGATCGCTTGGTAAGCCACCTGTAGTTACTGTTTGACAGGTGCTTAAACAAACATTTCAGATCTTTCTGAGATTGTAAAAACTGTGGTGGCTCTGGCTCTCTAAGGTGTTTACAGCCAGCATTTGGCCCAGCAAGGGGCGGGCCCTGCGCTGCAGCCAGGTCTGCTCTGTGCCCTGCACACCCCTGCTGGAGCGCATGGGTCAGGGGTGATGGGCTCTCCCAGGCTGCCCCACTGAGGCATGGCTGCCTGGTGGCTTTTCCTCCCCTCCCTTCCTCTCCTTTAACATCTGCTGGGACAGAAAAGAGGAAGGATGGGGCTGAAGTGTCTGATTCATTAAGATGCCCGGAGACTTGCCCTGCTTGGCTCCTAGAAAACTGCTTTTTTAACAGGGGACGCTGTTGATGCCGTGCCTGTTGCTTGCATGCTGAGGTGTGCAGGGTAGGGGACAGAAAGGACATTTCTCTGTGCTTGGCACCCTGGTTGTGAGGAGTCCTAGTGGGTATCTATGGCCTGCTTATTTCTAAGGGGCTCCAAACAGGCGGCCAGCGTACTGGACCGCCTGTCTCTGCTGAGTAATGCCTCATGCGACAGCCCTGAATAAAGCTCACAGGTCTCCAAGAGAGAGTGGCACTGTCCTCCCCAGCCCTACCAGCCTTCCTGACTCAGCTGGGATCCAGAGGCCATCAGGGAGAGCTGGGGTATAAAGTGATTAGCAGGCTGATCTCATTCGTGTTCCCTTTGATCTCATCATGTCTGCACCTCATTCCTGGGTGTTGTGTAATTGCAGTGATATTAATTGTATCAGATAATGGCCTTTTAGTACCTGCTTTGAGCCCTACATGCTGTAATGTGAAAGATCTAATCCACTCCTCAGGAACAGATGAAACCGAGGCTTAAACACACATGTACATGATTTAATTTAGGTCACACTTGGAAGTCAGTGGCAGAGTCAGGATTCAACTCAGAGGTCTTCAACCCTGTTACTAGTGTCACTTCCTGAATAAAATGTTTCTAAATGATTACACAGAAAACTTTAGTGAGATTTTAGTCAGAAAAGGATATTTTCATCAGGACTCATGCTTGGGTGGATGGCATGTAAAAGCCTTCCTCCTCTGTGATCCCTGTTGTGTTTGCCTAGCAGAGGGAGGGGAGGCCACGCCTGTGTGTGCCTCTGTGCCGAGCCTTGGCTCATGCAGGTTTCTGCACAGCTATACAGTAGTTATCAGCATACTGCCGTGCTGCTTCTACTTTGCATAAAATAAAAACATCTGGGGGAGTGGTTACATTTACTGGGGGACAGAGTCTGGGTGCTTGCCTCCCAAGCCCTCCTGTGTGTTAGCACATGAGTGTAGAATGTTTAAACACTTCCAAGACATCCCCGTGGTCTGGAAGCAGCTTTGAGGAACATGAAGTCCTTAGCCTGAAAGACAACTTGAGCCCCAGCAGCCCCTTTTCTGCCAGGCGGCACTCCATCTTGTGGGGTACACAGGGAACAGCCTGGAGCCCACTCAGCCTTGGAGCCACTGCCCCATGGTTGAGAGGGGCCCTGTGCAGGGCTTAGAGTGGAGGCAGCAGAATGTATCCCTGTGTGTCTGCTGTCTGCTTGTAGGTCTCCTCCAGTGAGACCCCGTATTTCATGCGTGTACCTGCGTCCAGTGCTTGACTAGCAAGGGCGCTTTTGTAGGGATTTCCTGAAAGTACAGAAATGAAGGAATGGTAAGGTAGTAGGACAGGTTTATATGAGCTCAAGTTCTGGACTGAATGGGTCTTTTCTCTTTAGGAGGAGGAAAGGGAATGCAGGCAGTAGCAGGTATGACTGGGAGCCCCTGGAAATGGCAGGAGGAAGGAGAGATGTACAGGAAGTTGGCATCTGACACCTTTCCCACTCCCCAGGGCTGACCTCTTCAGGGGCAGCACTTAGGGGCCACCAATAAAAGGTGGTTGGGAAAAGGTATTCTCCACCCAGAGCAGGGGGGTGGTCTGGCAATGGGCAGCTCTGTGTGTCCTGGAGTCAGCGCATTTCTCAGAGTCAGGAGCAGAGCATAAAATGGGGTCCTTGCCTCAGTACAAGCCTTATTGGGCTGTTCTGGTACAACTCTGGTGACCCTAGCTGGTTTCCTGAGACAACTGTGGTTATGGTCTACTCTACTGCCTGGGAATTAGAGGGGACAAACTTTGTCTCTAAAGGGCCAGATTGTAAATATTTTGGGCTTTCTGTGGATAGGTATCTTACAACTATTCAGCTCTTCTGCTGTAGCTAAAAACAAAACAAAATCCCATTAGCAGCCATAAACAGATACGTGAATTAATAAGTTGTAGGCAGTACAAAAATGAGTGTGTTGCTGTGGTCCAACAAAACTTTAATTACAATAATCGGCAGTAGGTCCAGCTTTGGCCCCAAGGTCCTGTTTTGCCCACCCCTGCCCTAAAGGACATTAGTCGTATTACATGACTCGATTTGTGGTCATGGCACTCATTACAGTGCATAATTCTAAACTAGGGTCCTGGCTTTTTTGAGGGGAGGTGGTGTAAGCACCTGTTAAGTACTTGTGTCTTTTAATGCTTGGCCAATGTGAGGGAAGGCCTGTGCCAAGTGATTTTTCTCACCACTCTTCTGAGAAGGGCAGCTGAGCCTCATTCCCAAAGTGAGATGACCATGTCCATCTGCCTGGCAGTCTGCTGCCGGGAGCTGTCTCCCCTAACCAAGGGCACGCAGAGGCATTATTTATAGCATTCTGATCTGTCCCCTAACCCTTTGGCCACTCCACCCTGAACAAGAACTAGAGGGATCTGGAGTAGTCTTTTAAAATTACAGTCTGTGAGTTTGCTTATTTTTACAATTAAGATTATGGTTATTATTGTTATTATTATTTTGGTTTTTTGAAACAGGGTCTCGCTATGTAGTTCAGGTTGGTCTTGAACACACTGTATAGCCCAGGCCACACAAACTTGCAGCAGTCCTCCTGCTTCGGCCTCCCAAGAGCTGGGATTCCAGGTGTGTGCCCCTACACCCCATGTAAGATTCTTATACATTTAATATTGTAAAATTTGAGCATGTTCTCTGTAGTAAACAAAGGAAATGAAGAATTTCCAAATGTACCATCCTGCCATTCAAAGAAAACAATATGCTTTCATTTTGCAGCTTGCTTTTTAAAAAATAAGACAGCATGTGATACCTTTTCTTCTTTTGTCAGTAAATACCTTTCCCGGTATCCTTTAAATGGCTCAGCATTCCATCCTGTGGCTGTACCACTGTTTACCTACGATCCCTTAGACAAGGCAGTGATTTACATTTTTGTAGCTGAATTATCACACATCCATTTTTCAGGAAATGCAGTTGGGTTTGAGCAGGATTCTTGGATAATCAGACAGGATGGACTAGGGAGGAGAAGGGAAACATGGACTCTTCCGGTTTGGGGCCTGAGAGACCTGGGGTGTGATTACCAGAGACCTGGCTACCTTGTGAAGCCTGGACTCTCCGGGCCTGGCTGGGGCTGACTGACAGGGGAAGGACAAAGGCCATTTTCCTCTTGTTCTCTCCCCCTAGGTTCTTTTTCTAGTATCAACTGCCTTGGAAGATTGAGAGCATGTTAGGCTATTTCTGAGCCTGCTGATAGAGACCCTGAGGCTGGACCTCACTAGGTACAAGCCTGGAGTCGGTCTTAAAGGCCTGGGCAAAAGGACAAATCATCAGAAATTCATGTACTTTGGTTCAGAAGTTTGTCTTTTCCAGAACACATTTATTCTTTGGGGTCCTTGGAGAAAACATTCTCAGTAAAAGAAAAAAGAAAAAATCTCAGAGACTTGAGGGAACTTTTTCCTTGCCCACACAAGGTAGAAATTGAGGTGTTTGTGGCCCAAGTTTAAAGATGGTTCTTGGCTGCGAAGGAGCAGAGGCCACTGCTAGCCTTTCATGGTGTCTCCCATTAAATAGTGCTGGCTGAAGAATGCTTGATGTGACAGTCTTGAGAGCCCTTGTTGGGCTGCTCTGTGGGTCATTATCTTTAAGTTCATTCATTTCTGGGTCTCTTTCAAGTGAGGGGAAAAGGGGGAAAGCGAGCAACTGAAGCTTTTGCTTAAGGGCAGGCCAAACTTGGGTAGGGAGGTAGCATCTGGAGACTTCCTGCCTGGTTGATCACCTCTGCTCCACTTTCTCTGCTTCCTCCAGGACTATGGTTCTCAAAGTAAGTTCCTGAGACCAGCAACATCATTAGCACCTGGGAACTTGCTAGAAATGCAGATTCCCAGCCTCTCCTAAACCTACTGAATCAGATGCTCTGGGGTGTGGCTTACTAGCTTGTGGCTTAACAGACCCTCCCAGTGATTCTGATGCAGACTAAAACTCCAAGACCCCAGCCTCCAAACTGCTCCTGTGGGTTCTTAGTTTTCCATATGTAGAGTCAAGTCTCTTCAGCAGTCGTGAGCCAGTCCTGCAGATGACATGAGATGCTGGGGTGGGTCCTGGAAGACTTCTCAGCTGAGCTGGCAGTGGAGCTGAGCCCTGGGAGGAGGGAAGTGCGCTGAGCATAGGCCTTGGGTTCCAGGAATGGTTTGGCATGGCTGGGAAAATCAGTGGAGGGAATGTGGCGAGTCTAGGGCTGGTGAGGCAGGAGCTCTGGAAGGTTCTTTCTGTCCTTTAGGAGTCTCAGAGAAGCCACAAACCCTGAGGGGAGTGGCTTGCCAGGATTTTCCTTTTTTTTTTTTGGTACCAGGGATTGAACTCGGGTCCTTGAGCTTGCAAGGCAGGTGGCAGAACCACTAAGCTAAAACTCCGGCCCCAGGATTTTCCTTTTAAAGAAATCAGTCTGGCCAGCAGTGTGGGAATGGGTAGAGCAGTGGCGCTGTAGGTAGTGGTTGTTGGATGGCCTAGGTGGGAGCATCCATGTGGGTAGGACGGTCGAGGAGGGCTGGGAAGCTGTGGGTGGTGCTGTCCCCTCTGGATGGCAAGCCCGGGACGGTGGGAGGGGCTGGCAAGGTCTGTTTTAGATATGCTAAGCTTCAGGTGTCCAAGAGACTTCGGGTGATATGCAGCCTGCTCCAGAGGAGGCTCCTCAGAGCAGACTCAGCCCTGCAGGAGCCAGACGCAGCCCTGCTGCTCGGTTCTCATACTGGCCATCCCAAGGCCTTGTGGCAGGTGAGGCTAGGAAGGGGCTGGGAGGTGGGCCCTAATCTTCAGAGGTGTGGATGCCAGTGCTTTGCTCTGAAGGAAGCTGGTTTTCGATGCTCCGTAGATACAAGGGGGATCAAGTTGCTCAGTAAATTGCACACACACGTGTGTGTGTGTGTGTGTGTGTGTGTGTGTGTGTATCATGCATGTGTGTGTCTCTGTGTCTGTGTTGCTGAGGGTCGAATTCTGGGCCTCATGCATGCCAGGCAAATGCTCTACCACCGAGCCACTGCCCCAGCCACAGCTTGGTAAATTCTTATTAAGACACCTTCCAGGGGACAGAAGAGGTGCCTCGACAGATGGTACGTGCTGACTGTGAAGGGGCCGAGGATGGGGAAGGTATGTGGGAACCTCCCTGCTTGAATAAAATTCCCTTCCCTGTGTGGGTGGACGGCTGTATGATGCTTTCTGTCTGTTAGAACTGCCCATTTTATTTATTTTGAAAAAGAATATAGCTCACTTTCTTGCTGACACAAGTTACTGTATCTGGCCAGGTGAGCATGCCCTGGGGTGTTTTGAGTTCTGGTGACTAGATTTGAAAGTCTTCGTGCCCCAGATAACTTCTGGCGGGAGCCTCCTTTCAGCATGCCTGAGGTGGCCTTTGCCAGCTCTCCAGGAAGGCCAGAGAGCGAAAGTGGCCAGGGGAGAGGTCCTCCTGGAGCTCGGGGACTCCTGTGCCTGCCAGGGCGCCTTGTGCTTCTTTCTCAATCTCTGTCCTTGGGGCTGGGAAGCTGCATTTATTCCAGTTCTTTCTTTCTCTAGGGAATATTCTTATTTACTTTCTTGATAGCAGTTCAGCACGTTAGGACCGGAGGAGGGGTGTGGTAGATCACCAGAGCCCTCCTAAGGAGGGACGGAAGAGGCCGAGTCACACGGCTGCTGGTGGTGGAACGTGAGCTGGGCCCGGGCTCTGAGGACAGGCTCTTCCTCTTGGGCAGGTGCTGCCTCTGAGCCCGGTTGTCAGCTCCAGTTGGCTTTGGCTGTCTCCCTGGTGCCTTCCCGTAATAGATGTGCCTCATGCCACTGTCCCTTGAGCGCCCCAGCCAGGCGCGTTGACCCTGGGCCTGCAGGGAGGAGGTGTTAGTGAAGGACAGAGTGACTTTTTCTTTTTCATACAGTGCCTCGTTAGTGGGCACGCCCAAAGGTGAGCGTCTACCCACCACCCCCAGTGGCTTCCTAAGTTTGCAGTCACTGCCACTTGATGCCCCTGAGCTACTCCTGGGCAAGGCCCCCAAACCTGTCCGGGGACCTGAGATGCGCTGGGTTGGGGGGATATTCTCAGTGTGGACTCTAATACTTGTGCATGAAATAGTAGCCCTGACAGCATTTTTCAGTACAAAATATGCTTTGGGGTTTTTGAATTTATTTAAAGTCATGTTGGAAACATTCCCCAGTGTGTACCTGGTTTTTGGGGCATTCCTGGAGGGGATTTGGCACAAAAATCACCATTGGATTATGGGTCATGTTGGGATTATGATGAATTAAAAGTAAGGTTTTTGTAACGTTTTGAAAAGCAGGTGAGAAAAGTTGTTGGAAGATAGTTCTTCTGGTGGTTGTCCCCTCTCTCTCCTTCTCTCTGCTCCTTTGAGGGCAGAGACTCCCTTGCAGAAAACTCCTGGAGTCAATAAGGCAGGGAGCGGTTGGTTCATTCTGTAGTTTGAGGGTGGTTTGGTCCAGCCCTGGACATAGGTAAACACATTTGCTGAAGGGGATGTGTATGAGCTGGCTGCAGAGGTTTTGATATCCACGTGTTAATCTGCTTACAAACTTCAGATTGTGTTTTTTACTAACATCTGTTGATTTGAGCAAAACAAGTTTTGCCTAACAAGACTCAGGAACACACAAGGACCTTCTCCCCACTCTGCACTCCTGAAATTTATGATAATAAACAGACGGAGCCCCAGAGACCAAATGTCTAGGACATTTGGGAAGAGAGTGTGTAATGGGAGCTCCAGCGGGCCTGGTGCCAGCTCCTCCCCCAACACTAGACGCTAGGAGGCTCCTGGTCGGTCCTGGGGTCTCCCGCTGTCCCTTACCTCCTGTGCAGCCTTCTCCAGCCTCCAGGATGTAACAGGGCTCATCTTAGCTGGCTCCGGGTCCAGTATCTAGGAGACCTGTTCAGCAAGAAGAATAGCATAATTAATTACTCTTAATGTGCACTTTTAAAAAGATGATTTATTTACATTTTGCAAGTAGGGTATGTGAACTTAAAAGGTTAGGAAAATAAAGGTAGGACAACACTGAAAGGGAAAGTTATTGTTCATAGTTCCCCACATGTAGGAATTTAAATTTTTTGGTTAATTTAGTATATTTTTTCTTATGAATAATTTGAGTTTTGTTTTGTTTTGTTTTAAGAAACATCATTGTAAAGTAGGTGTGATTTTAGCCTGCTGTGAAGTTATATTCAGCATCAACAAGTTAGCAACCGCAAGAGTTAGGACAGGATGCAGGCCCTGGAATGGCTTTTTAAAGGTTGAACTCCCATCAGCCCAGTGGGCCAGTTGGGCTAATTGGCCAAGAAATTAATTGCCGGCTTTCTCTAGTGAAACTTTAGCATGTGGTTACTTGGATGAAAAATTCAGGCAGATGTGTTTTACACCTGAAAACAAAGTCTGAATTAAATAGGCCTTGGGAAGGTGTTCTGAGGAAGCTTGGACATCAGGTAGTGGGTGAGACCGGGTTTGGAATTATCGGGGCTGTCTTTGGGAGACCCCTGTCCTGGTCATGTGGATTGTCTTAAAGGTGAGCGAGGGGAAGGCCTGGTTTTGGGAACCCCTGGAGCATGGGTATGGTGGATGGACCTGGGGCTACCCGCTGGGGTCCTTCTGCCTCCAACACCACATGTCGGTCCCTGATGTCTTTCAAGAACCTCCTCTGGGACTGAGAGGTAGCATAGTGGCACAGTGCTTGCCCTGGGTTTGATCCCTTGCACTGAAAAAATAAACAAATAAACAAAATCTCCTCCTTCCCTAGGGTGTAGAAGGCCCTGATGGGTGCTTGTACCTGCCCTGATCGCAAAGTGTCTCGTGTTGGGGGTGGGGGTGGGGGTGGGGGTGGGGGTGGGTGGGCCCGGTGGGCCCACTTGAGCTCCCATTACACACTTTCTAACATTTAGTCTGTGGAGCTCCATCTGTTTATCACCGTCCATTTCAGGAGCACAGAGTAGAGTCCAGGGTGTTACATGGGACCTAGGGAGGGGCTGGGCCAGTCCTCTCTGCCTCTGCCGTCTCTCAAGGTATGGTCTCCTCCAAACTGTGCTGCCTTGCACCAGAGTGTAAACGTAGGTGGCCTTTTGTGCCTTTGCAGAGCCCTGTCCTTGTGAGTCACTGGGCAGAGCATTTGGGGAGGCACAGGGCAGGCCAGGGCTAGGCGGGACCCCAGGGGCACTATTGAAGAGTTGCATGACTTTGGCCAGTTGGTTCACCTCTCTGGCTTTAATTTGCCCACTTGTAACTGGGGTGAATAATAACTGTGTCACCGATGGTTTATAAAGATTGGGAGATGTGTGGAAGGCACCTCACCCCAGTGTGCGGTAGCTGCTGACATTTGGAGCATGTTCTCCAAGAGCACATTGTGGTAGGTCATCTTAATGTTCCCAGCACCTGTGTGGAAGTGAGTTGCTCTGATTATCTCAGCGTTTCTCCTTTTAAACAAAAGTGGCTCTGTCCCATACTCAGGAGCAGAGCCAGTCCTGGCAGGAATGCCTGGAGCGGCTGCCTGACCCCATCACTGAAGGGCCTGTGAAGGATAGGCTGGAGGGGACTCTCTTTGGATGTCCGGGGAGTTCTGGTTAAGAACCCTTGTCTACTCAGTCTTCCTCCCCTAGCTTCTGTTGATTGTTGTGAGGAGAAGGTTGAATCCCAGGAGGTCCCTCCGGCTGTCTCTTCCCTCTTGCTGGCCAGCTGTCCAGGCCCTTCCCCACCTGTATGTGTTCACCCACACAGATCCCTGCCCAGAGTGCTGTCCACAGCCCTCTCTTCTTGGCTCTTGTATCTCTAGCATCCCAGCACCGGGCTAGGATGCTCCTGGTTGGTCATGGGGTCTCCCACAGTCCTTCCCACTTACGCATCTTTCTTCAGCCTCCAGCATGTATCAGGCTTATCTGAGGTCCAGCACTTGGCCCTGAGGATTAGTTAATGACAAGTCAGGCCAAGCCATACCCAGACTGCAGTTTCGTTCAGCTCTCGGATCCTGACCTACATTTGGAAAAACTTTACACTCTGGCCCAGTAGAGAGAAAAGGGACAGAGGAAGAGTTTCCCAGATGGGCCTCCCATGAGCTCTCATGCTCACTTCCCAGCTCTGGGTCGTGGGAGTGTCCATCCCTTAGGTCATTGCTCCCTGGGCCTGGGCTGCCATTTGGAAACACTGGCTTGGCAGCTACAAGCAGCTGCAGTGGGCTGGGTAAGGGAATCAGGTGTGGGGCTTGCGGGGCCCTGGTTGTCCCTCAATCTTTGGGCATCTATCAGAGGCTTCTTTGGGCAGAGTAAGAGGGATGGGAAGCGGCATCGCCGCTGCCATTGAGGGGACCTGTTGGGCTGTCAAGAGCAGTCCCCGATGGGGCCGGGGATTTAGCTCAGTGGTTTCACCGCCTGCTGCGCAAGCATAAGGACCTGAGTTCAATCCCCGGTACCAAAAAAAAAAAGAGCAGTCCCCGAGCCCCTTGCTGCAACACAGAGTTTTGCTCCTGAGGAAAGAGCACTAGATTAGGAGTCAGTACCTATCACGCCAGTCCCGGTTCTGTACAATCACTTGACTTCTCTGAGCCATGGGTGTTTGTGGGGTGGCTGTGAGGCCCTGGTGAGGCAACATGTGGCAAGTGGTGAGTGCACCACAGTGAAGACTCAGCAGTCTTTCATGCTGCTCGGTGCCTGGAGGAGCCAGGAGACACCAGAGCCTACTGTGACCTGAGCTCTTCCTTTTCTCTCAGTCAGCTTGGCCTGAAGGGCTGATCAGCAGACAAGCCAATTGGCCAGTTGCCTTCTGCCCAGAGTTTGTGGAGGTGGTGAGTGTTCGCGATGTGGAGCCTCTTTCCCTGACTTGGCCTCCTTTCTTCCAGTCCTGAAGCATGGCTGCCATGTTGGGGGATGCCATCATGCTGGCCAAAGGCCTTGCCAAACTGACCCAGGCGGCCGTGGAAACCCACCTGCAGCACTTGGGCCTCGGTGGGGAGCTCATCATGGCAGCCAGGGCCCTGCAGTCCACAGCTGTGGAGCAGATTGGCGAGGTCCTGGGGATGGTGCAGGTAAGCAGACCATCTCTGCAGCAGCCGGGTGCATGGCGGGTGCTGGTTGTGGGGGAAGTCAGACTTGGAGCTCTCGGGGAGACCAAGGGGTGTGAAGCAAGACACAGATATCAGGTGGCTGGAGAGCCCAGTGGCTAGCATGTCCTGCTGTCTAGGGCCCATAGGGAGGGTGTGGCTGCAGTAACAACATCTTAGACTTGGAGGCCTGGAAGTCCACGATCAAGGTGCTAGCAGATTAGGTGTGCATGAGGGCTGTTTCCTGATTGGTACATGGTTGTCATCTTGATGTGTCCTCACAGCAGAAGGAGGGAGACAGAGCTCGCTGGCATTTTTTAGAAGGGCAGTAACTCAAGTCACCTCCCAAAGACCCCTTCCTGTACCAGCGCAGTGCAGGTTAGGTTCAAGAGCTTCAGAGGGTGCAGAGCCACATTTATCAGCCTGCTCACCCTCCTGCTCCCTAGAGCCTCATGTTCTTTTTTCACTTGGCTGACATCCCTGGGGACCTGGCTCAGGCAGGGCTCTGTTCCGTCCCAGGGTGGCACTGGAACAGCCTGGGCAGGGGCAGTCCACCTCCAGTCTCTCTCGTCCTTCATGCTAAGGGAGAGGACAGCTTTGTGCCGGGGTCCAGGAAGCCTCCACATTTTCCATCGAAAGGGTGGCTTTAAACAATATTGGCTACACCAGAGCATTGCCTGCCATGGTCACCGCAGTTGCTGGCAGCATTGCAGGTAGTCCAGGGGACAAGTGAGAGCGTGTAGATGGGCACTGGCGTGCGCATGTGGACATTCATGTTGGGAGTTGTGTGCAGAGGCTGCCCTGCCCCCTCTTCCTTCCTCTGTCCTGCGGCCAGGTGACCTCTGGACAAAGTCACAGCCCCTCCCCCTCCTCTCTCCAAGCATCCAATGGCAACATAGTATCTCTGCCCTTGCAGAGATACTACTAATTTTTGGAAGTCTGTATATCTGTGATGTCCCCTCTCTTGTCCTGGGGTGGGGCAGGCCTGGATGCTTACCCGAATTTCTCAGATGTGGAAGCTGAGACTGAGCACTTTGCTGCTAGGTCATGACTAGTAAGTGGCAGGCCCGACCCCGTGTCCTCCCCCTCCTCCTGCTGAAGCAGGGCTGTGGCCCAGCAGTGTTGTCCAGTGCCCTGTCCTGTCAGCGCCCTGTGCCCAACTTCCTATTGGGGTTTGGCCTGTGGGCCCTCAGCAGTGAGCTTGCCCCGCCGCAGAAGTGAGACAGTGCGTTGGGCCTGGCAGCTTCTCCATGAGGGCAGGGACCCTCTTGCCCGGCTCCTCCTGCCCGCCACTCTACTCCAGCAGGCCTGGGCTGGTGTCTGAGAGAGCCAGGGCCGTCCCTGGCAGATACGGGGTTGGAGGCAGGAGGATCCACCGAGTGAGGAAGGCACCTGAGCAGGGGCCACTTGGCTTCCGTTCACTCCCTGGCACTTGAGTCTGGCGTCTCCCTTGTCCCAGAGGGCTGGGGTCTGAGGCACCAGAAGCTTCCTACCTCGAGCTCCCTAAGCATCTTTCGCATGATACTCAGTAGGTACTTCCTGAAGCTGTGTCCCCTTGCGGCACAGCTACGTCAGCTGGCAGCAGTTACCCAGGGCCAGGTAGCCATCGTGGGAGTTATGGGACCCTGGCCCAAACTCCTCACTCCAGGGCCCCCCTCGCTGTCTGGGAAAGAACCAGGGAGTCTAAATGTGATTTCTGCTTTGAGAAAGGTAGGTGACCTCAGGATGGCCAGCAGGGCAAGCCTAGGCTTTGAACCCTTGCTTTGCCATTTGTGAAACGAGGGTAACTGCCAGGGTGTCCCCTGGGGAGGGGAGGGCACGTGTGTCTCTCCAGGCTCTGGGGCATTTTAGGTGCAGAGAATAGAAGGGCCTGTGATCTCTTGCTACTTTTGCATAATCTGTGGGCAGCATGTAGGCCTGAACATCTGCTCCTTGGCACTTCAGCCAGGGATCTAGGCCCCTGGCCTGCCTTCAGGACTCGGTGCTATTTAATTCTAGCCTTGTCTGGCACTTTCCTTGGCCTTGGCTGAACCCCTCATCACTCTGATTTTGGGGAGCCCTATTTTCAGATGAGGAAGTAGCAGAGAAGGGTTAGGACCTCACTTAAGGTCACTCCAGGTTCAGAAGTAGAAAGAAGCTGGGCCTGAAGGTCAGGCCTGGGTGACTCTGTAAAGAAATTTCCTTGCACCCTCGTGCTTCCCCTGTGAGAACCTCTTTACTCCACAGGCTTGCTGCTTGGTAGAACCCACGTCTGCAGCGAGGCGCTGGCCTATGGTGGGTTGGGTGGGTTGGGTGGGTCCCCCAGCCCCTGGCTGGCCTTTGGTGGCCTTTATGTCTGAAGGCTTTCCCTGGCTTGTGTTTTGCCTGGTTTACCCTGCCCTGGCTGCCTGCCTGGAACCACCATGTGGCAGAAGCTGGTTAGAACCTGGGTCCTGGCTCCCGGGCTGGGCAGGGGCCTTGGGTCTTGGGGGTAGCATTGTGTTCCTCCAGAGGGTTGGGGAGATGGATGTGGCAGAGGTGGTGGGCACAGGGCAGTGCTCCAGTCTTGTTTCTCCCCTCTCATGCTGGTCTTTACTCCTTGCAGGGTCAAGATAAACATGAAGCATCTTATGCCACTGAGAGCTTCGACGACCTAGAAGCCGAGGTCCACTTCTCAGGGGCTGGGGCCTCCACTGGCTTCTCTGCAGCCTCCGTCACTGACCAGTCTCCATCTGTGCATCACACTCACAGTGAGGGCCCGGCTCCCACCTATGTTGCCAGTGGACCATTTAGGGAAGCTGGGCTCCCAGGCCAGGCCGCTGCCCCACTGGGCAGCGTCAACAGGAGGCTCTTTGCAGACTCCAGAGACTTTTTCTCTGCCCTTGGCTTCCAGCGAAGGTTCTTCCATCAGGACCAGTCCCCCATGGGGGGTCTCACAGCCGAGGACATTGAAAAGGCCCGGCAGGCCAAGGCCCGCCCCGAGAGCAAGCCACACAAGCAGATGGTGCGTAGGGAGGGAGGCCTCTTGGCATAGGGCAGGGCACTTCCCACCCCCTGGGATGCTGCCATTGGCTTCCTGTTTGGGGACCTTTTCTAGATGCTGTGGTCAGGGGTCTGTAGGAACGTGGGGGCTCTTCTGGATGAAGTGTGCTGCCTTTGGGGATGAGGAGGGAGTGTGAGGGGCAGCATGAACTGTTGAGGCTGGTCTTGTCCCCATTTGGTGATCGTACAAGTCTCTGTCTTTTCTCCCTCTAGCTCAGTGAGCGGGCTCGGGAGAGGAAGGTGCCAGTTACGCGGATTGGGCGGCTGGCCAACTTCGGAGGTAAGCAGGCCGCGTGCCCTGTGCTGCCTCACCTTCCCTGCCATGGCACTCCCAGCCGAGGGAAACTAGGGCCATCCTGGGGTCTGTGTGGAGGCAGAAGTGGGAGGAGAGCCAGTCACATTGCAAGGTGGAGGAGCAGGTAACAGTGGGTGCCCTTGCATTAGCTTTGGGGGCTGGTTGTTTTCCATGGGGGAACAGTCCACTTGCAGGGTTCCAGCTCTGCCCACTCGCCCCAGGGCTGGTATGTGACTGATGCTTCCTGCCTGTGAGTGCAGCTCGGGCTGCTTGATTGGCCTTGGTGGGGGTGGGCTCTGCAGCTTTTCCTCTGGCCCAGTGAGGATGGAGGCCTCAGCAGGAAGGAGGCCGGTGATGAGTGAGAGCTCCTCACTGGGGCTGTTACGCTCCTCAACAGGTTTTGCTCCTGAGACCCCACAGGCCTGTAGCTCATCAGTGGAGTGATAATGAGATGCTGTGGCCCTGAGCTCCTGTTGGTTAATATTATGTTAATGTGCTGTATGCAGTGTTGGGAGCTTTATTAATAATTTGCTTCAGGGGTTTGGATAACCACTGTGCCCATGTATGCTTGTCCCCAGTATACCTACCTTTTAATATCAGTTGAAGGATACTTTCAGAGTGCAGGTTTAGAGCAGTTGTATCTGCTTTTATTGAAAGTGCCACATCCCTGCAATGGTGTACTCTGAGATGGGGTTACCCCTAGTGCATCTCATTAATGAAGGCTCAACTGTCCTCAGTAGGCTCTCCAGGCAATATAGTTAATGAAAGAGCAGTTTTCGCAGCTCGATTCACATCCGGGCCTTGCCCAAGTGGTTACTTGCCAAGGAGTATATAAAGGGTCCCTTGGCTCATGTGACACTAGTGCTGAGTGAATCGTGAAGACCTGCAATCGTTCATTTACCTTTGCTGGTAATTCTCTCGCGTATACCATCCATCAGTTGTGCTGTTCTCGCCTGCTACCTCTTGTGTTTTGGAAACTTCATTGTGCTAGTCAGCATTCCATTGCTGGGTCAAAACACCTGAGCTAATCAACTTAAAAAGAGGAAAGGTTTATTTTCTCATCAATTCAAAGGTTTCAATCCACAGTCACTTGGGCTGTTGCTTTGGCCTGTGGCAGTGCAGTACATCATGGGAGGAGCACGTAGCAGGAGGAGCTCTTCAGTTCATGGTGGCCAGGAGGCAAAGGTGGAGGGACCAGGGACCCCATGTCTCCTTTGAAGGAACACCCTCAGTGACCTAACTTCCTCCTACTAGGCTCCCCCTCCTAAGGTTTCTACCACCTTCCTCTAGTGCCACAGCCTGAGGACAAAGACTTCAGCACACAGGCCTTTGGGGGACATTCAAATCCAGACTAGTGCATCCATCCTACTCATTCAAGACTGGGTATTGGCAGAGGTCCACATAACTGTTCTTTCTGTTAGCCTGGAGCTCCAGGAACTGGGTTGATATGTAGGTTCCAGCTGAATGAGTCTGGGTGTCTTTCCAGTGTACAAAGCAGACTGGGCTAATTGCATGGAATTCTGCAACTATAACATTTTCTTCCATAATTGTTACTATAAAATTTGTCATCTGCTGCTACTTAGCTGTTGGAGAACTTATTATCAAGTGACATCTGAATTATAAAACAAAATTATTGCTTCCTTTTTATGGGTTAGCAGTTCCTCATAGACTAGGATGACTTCCTGGGGTTCTAGTGCCAGGATGTTAAGTTTGACAGTCACTGACCTAGTGGCCCCTCATGGGCCTTGCCCCCTGGAAGACTTGGCATGTTTCCCTGCTTTGTACACTGACCAGCAGTTGGTCAAGAATTGTTATTTTTTACTGAAACGTTGCACAGAGCTTGAGGTCAGAACTACCCTATGTTGACTTCTGTAGTTTTTCTCAGCAGCTCCACTATGCCCCTCATTCCAGCCTGTGGTGAGCTTTCCCCAGAAGGCTGTATTTGCCATATTTTTGGCCAGGTGTCTCTGGACCAGGGGAGCCCACAGGTGGTGGTGGTAATAGAGGCTCTGTTTGGGAAAAGTGGTCAGAATGAAAGTCTTTTTTTTTTTTTTTTTATGAACGTCTTTTTTATAGTAGATAAGCTTTATTTATCTTTTCCTCTGAGATGATGTTATCAACAGTCACAGATTTGCATGTAATACAGTTCATATTGCTTATTTACAGTTTACAGTGGTATTTTTTTCCTCTGAAAAGTACAAGTACAAAAGGTAAGTAAACAATGAGGCACTGCCATTTGGGATTAATCTGATGTTGTAGCTTAAAAGGTCTTTACCAGATACTCAGCAAATCAGTGTGGGTAACAGTTAATTAAATGCTGTAATTTATCAGAAAAAAATCCATTAAGTTTCACCGCAAAATGTATTGCACAACTCTTTAAAAAAGAGAAAAATAATCACCCTAAAAATAAATAAACAGTTCTTTACAGAGAGGGAGGCACAAAAAGAATGGATGAAAGAACAAACTGAGCCCATAAATCAGGTTAAATTGTTCAGAATATCTTTTAAACAGTATAAAACTCTTCCCAACAGAAAACTGACGAAAAAAGGAAAAACTATCACCATTTTCCACTGATGAAATCTAGTTTAGAAGCAGCCTGTAATACACCTGTGAGCCAATGTCAGATTTTTCTTAGTCTCTGGTTACATGAAAGGCCCTAAGCGACAGCTTCACAGAATGGACATCGCAATCGTGAACTGGAATGTGGTGGACACCGTGTCGGGACAGGCTGAGGTCAGGCCCTTTGGGTAGCAGGTTGAGGAGGACAGACTGAAGTGGAAGAAGTTATCTAGGAAGACACATAGGAAACATGAGACCGCTTCAGGCCAACCTCAGTGTGGCACACGTGGGCAGCCAGAGGAGGCCTGGGTTGGGGTGAGGAGCCCCGGTCTGGTCAGGTGCTGTGCACGCAGAAACCTCTTGAGCTTTTGCCGACAGTGGCCAGTGTCTGGAGCCACCCTTGAGTGTCCGTGTGCTGCAGTTTGCCCACAGCTAGGACTCAGACCTGCCTGCCTCAAGGTCCATGCAATTGATGAGTGTTTCAGGCTCGGAGGTGGTAGGATGGGTGCAGAGGAGCCAGATCAGGAAAGAACATGCCCACAGGTGACTTCGGGGCCATCCATGGCATCCACAGGATTTCAGACTGTGAGTTATGACCCTTTAATGACTGCGAAGTCAACTGGGTGGGCCAGTATTAGCATTTAAAAACAAAGGAACCAAACACCCTCACTGGAGGAAAGATAGCCTCTTTAATAAATGGTGCTGGAAAAATTAGGTTTCAACTTGCTAAAGATTAAAACTAGACCTATATCTCTCACCATGCACTAAACTAAAATTGAAATGGATCAAAGATCTAAATATTAAAACAGAAACACTAAACCGCCTGGGAGGAAGGTTAGGTAGAACTCTTGAAGACATTGGGATAGGAAAAGACTTGATGAACAAATCCTCAGTTGCATGTGAACTACACAAAGAATCAACAAGTGGGATCTCATCTTATTAAAAAGCTTCTGCACAGCAAGAGAAACCAACAGTGTGAAGAGACAACCCACAATGTGGGCAAAAATTTTTACCAGGTGTTCCTCAGACAAATGTCTACTATATAGAATATATAAAGAACTTTCAAAAATCAGACTTCCCAGATTTAAAGACCCAATCCAAAAATGGGCATCTGAAATGAACAGACATTTCTCAGACAAAGTAGAAGTAGCAAATAAACATATGAAAAGATGTTCAACATCACTGGTCCTTGGAGAGATGCAAATGAAAACATCGCTGAGATTCCACCTCACCCCAGAAAGAATGGCTGCTATCGTGAAATCAACCAATAACAAATGCTGGCGGGGCTGTGGAAAAAAAGGAACCCTGCTTCACTGCTTGTGGGAGTGTAGACTGGTACAAACACTGGAAATCAAAATAAAGATTAACTCAAAAAGCAAGGATTAGAGGTCCCCTTTGACCCAGCTATTCCCCTGCTGAGTATCTTCCCAAAAGAATTAAAAGTATCATACCACAGTGATATATGTGCACCCATGTTTATAGTGGCACAGTTTGTAGTAGCTAAATCTTGGAAATAACCCAATTGCCCATCAACTGGAGACTGGATAAAGAAGATGTGTTTTTTTTAAAAAAATAAAATGGAGTACTACTCAGCCATAAAGAATGAGCAACTACAGACATTCCTAGCTAAATGGAAACACATTTTGGCCATACTCTTTAAGTGAAATAAATAGGGCAAACGTGTAAATACTGACTAGTTTCTCTGGTATGAGAAACTGAAAGTGTAAATGAGAATCAAAATGTATAATAGATAATGTGAAATAGGAAGAAAAGGTCCAAAGAGAAGGCTATAGGGAAATGGGAGGGATAGGGAAAAGAAGGGAAAGGGATAAATATGAGAAAAGGAAAAAATGGAAACAAAGTCTTCGTAAATAGGAAGGGCTAGAGTTGAAGGAGGGCAGGGGAATGGGGAAAAAAAATAAGAACCAAGATACATCGTGTAAAGGTACAAATTCCCAAAGGTGAATGTCATCATATTGTATACTTAAAATGTACCAATAAACTTAATGAATTTAAAAACAAAGCAAACAAAAAACACAAGTCATGGCTAGGGATGTAGCTTGATGGCAGGACATTTGCCTACCATGTACATGGCCTTGGGTTCAATACCTAGTACTGAAAAAAAAAGTCAGAATGGAATTGAATAGAGAAGATCATAATTAATATCATAGATCCTTAGAAAGAACTTCATACATAACAAAAATAGTTTTGTTTCCTAGTTGAGTATGTTCTTCATTCCAGTGCAAAGTACTTGGCTACCAGTATATCACTGCCCAAACAGTTTGAAGCAGCATTGCTCTAATTGTTGTCCTGAAAACATTTGTGGCCTTTCTTCCCTCCTTGGGGTAGGATGTTTTGGAGGTGTAGAATGACAGGTCGTAGGAAGTTTTTACAGTGGGATAGAAAAGAAAGGGATCACTGTACATCTCAGGGACATAGGATTGCTTTGGTGGTATGGCTTTTACTCATATTGATCACATTTTTAAATGAATGTTCTGCTTATTCTGTCAGGCATCAAAAGAGGCATTAAACAGTCTTGTGTTATGATTATGGACTTGCCTACTTTTAGTCTGATTTTTGTGTGTGTATGTGCTTTACATTTTTGAAACTCTGTTATTGATTGCCTGTAGATTTAAAATTCTTACATCCTACTGAGGATTGACCTCTCTATTATTTTGTCATGTTCAGGTTTTTTATAAGATAATTTAACAGGAAAGATAAAAAGGACAATTTCATCAAATTTATTCAATATAAGAATTGACTGGTTGAAATGACACCTGCCCCAGCAATGCTTGGAATCATCAGTATGTAAACAAGTGCACTGCCTGAGTAACTCTCGGGTGAGCTGTTATGTGGTTAATGCTCTTGCTGGTGTTTGGGGCTTACATCTGCTGCCTTAGTGTTTGTTTACTTGTGGATCCATTTGTTATATTCCCCTTTTTCTCTTTTGTCTTCTTTTAAGTTAATCACAACTGTTAAACAATTGTAGTTTTGGGCCGGGGATTTAGCTCAGTGGTTTTGCCACCTGCTGCTCAAGTGCAAGGACCCGAGTTCGATCCCTGGTACCAAAAAAAAAAAAATTGTAGTTTTCTCTTTGCTAGTTTTTGTGCTTCACATTTCTTTACTATTCTTTTCGTGATTGCTTTTGAGATATATTTGTTGACTTATTACAGTGTAATATGCAGGATTATTTTTGCTACTTCCCCAGGAATGCTGGTACCTTAAAGGTGTGATTTGCTTTGTATTTATCCTACTTCTAGGTTTCTTGAATCTGTGGTATGATGTCTGTCATTAGTTTTGGGATCTTCTGGTAATTTCTCCAAACATTGCTTCTGCCCTGTTTTTCTCTTTCTTTCAGGGCCTCCGGTTGCACATAAGTTAGATCTTTCCCTTCTGTCCCCAGGGTCTCCTGTGTTCATCCCTTTTGTTCCATCTGTGTTTCAGTCTTTTGGGTGTAGAGGCAATGTCTTCTGCTCCTATAAATGAGGGAGAACTGGATGATTATAAAAATGAGATCTTAGTGGATAAAGCAGGTACTAGACAAGACTTACAAAAGGTGTTGAGCCGCACTTTGCGCATAGCACTCTGGTGGTGACTGAGATCTTCACACAGGGACTTACACACCTCAGCATTAAGGGAAGGGAAGAGATGAGTAAGCAAAGGAAATAGGAAACAAAATGTGAAGCAGTAGGAAGCTGTGAAATTATTTAGGTTCTGCATAGAAAGGATTTTGAAATTTGATATATGAAAATAAAGATATATATCATATATGGGCTATATGATAGGTGAGGAAAGCACTTCAGTGGGCCAGGAATGTTAAAAAAAAAAAAAAAGTAAAAGGTTAAGGTTCTCTGATTCCCGGAATGGGCTTTGCTTCCAGAATTTGTCCATGAGATTCCCCTGTGTTCCCTTAAGGTGAGCTGACATTAGCTATTCTCTGTCAGGTCAGTAAGCAGGCCCTGCTTAGGTGGAAATGCCAAGTGTAAGGCTATTGTTGCTTAATTCCCCAAAGATTGGCACAGCTCGGGGTGCTGTTCATATACCAGCAGCAAAGCTGTCTATGGGGTCATTGTGTCATCCCTTACCCCTGAACTTATCTCAGTGGGAAAACTAAAAACAAACAAACATTGAGTGAATGGCCATAGGTGTTTGGTTTTCAAATTTTGCCAAGTGCATTTAAAACAGAACACTGTTATCACTTTTTATTGATTTTATTTTAATTATTTGATTTATTTTAGGTTTTTTTGTTTGTTTTGATACTGGGGATCAAACTCAGGCCCTTGAGCTTGTGAGACAGGCAGTGGCACCACTGAGCTAAATCCCCAGCCCTATTTATTTAGTTTTTTTGGAAACAGAATCTCACTGTGTAGTCCAGGCTGGCTTTGAACTCATGGCGATCCTCCTGTCTTAGCCTCCTGAGTGCTGGGATTACAGGTGTGTGCTACCATGCCTGGCTATTGATCTTCTTAAAAGGACATTTAAAAATTTTTATTTTTATTAGTACATATTTGTAGTAAATGATTATGTTCATCATGGGGAGCTGTGCAAGTATATAACACACCATTCTTTTTAATTCCTCTTTTGCTCCCCATAAAAAGATTTTAACAATGCAGAAATACAAAGGATATGCCCCTAAGATAAAGGATAATAAATTGAATAATTTGGTTTTGGGAAAGATGCTGTATTGTCTTAGTTACTGGTTAGGGCCTCGCTGTACCTGGCCAGGAACTTGCAGAGCCATTGCCCAGTGGCAGTGCCCTTGGGCCCTCGGCTGGGGTGGGGTCTGTAGGGTCAGGGGCTGTCCAGAACCCCGTGTGGTGCCATGTGCTCTGAACTGCCCTCATCAGACCCTCTGCTAACAGAGCTGCACCTGAGGCTGACCCTCCGGCCTCCCCTGGAGGAGCAGCCTGCAGTAGCTGGGGACACTCGAAGCTCCTGGGTGCAGAAGTCTGCAGCAGGGCAGGTGTGTGGGCGTCTCTCCATTTCCGGCTTTTCTGCATCCTGTGCTCCTGAGAGCTCTGCGCTGGAGACGAGGTGGTTGTTATTCTCTGTCCTTACAGATGAGGGAGCTGAGCCAGGATGCGGCCCATTGCCAGGAGCCTACACAGTTTGGCAGCCCAGGCCTCTGCCTGTGGGAAGGCTAAGCTGCCAGCCTGTAAGGAGCTCCCTCCCGCTGCAGCCAGTCAGGTCCAGTTCTAGGAACAGGGCCAGATCCCGAGAACTTGTGGGAACAAGCCCTGTGGAGCTTCCTCTTCCCTCCCTCTTCTGGGTCCTCCCATTCCCCTGACTGCACGCCCTGCCCAGACCCTGGGCTCTGTGGGCCAGGGCTGCTGGAGGATGCCAGGTGGTAGAGGTAGACTGAATTAGTGGGGGTTTAGGAACACTTGGAAGCAAAGGCCATTGTCCCTGTCCTTCAGTCTTCTTTCTGTGGACTTTTTTTTCCCCTCACAGCAGTGATTTTATTAAATTAGTTGCATTGTAAAACATTGCAGATGTCATAATTGTGAACATAACGATTTACCAAGTGCAGTTAACTGGTGCAGTTTGCTGAGCATGTTTTATAAAGGAAAGGAAATGGCAGAGCCCTGTTGTTTCAGTGCAGCCTAGAAGGACAGAAATTTGCTTCTTAGACACTTGAATCAGGCAGGTAAAATCAGGTAGAATTTCCCTCCCCATCCTGAAGGTCTCTGGGAGAAATAGTCTGATGGGTTAAAAAGCAGACAGCCTATGTACTCAGCAGGTTGGACACCTTGTACTGCAGTGATGGAGGGGTTTATCTTCTTCAGCCTTAAAGTTGGAGGGTTTTAGTCATTTAATTTTAAATAGCTTCACTCTGAGATAAGCAGTCTCCTTCACAGTGTGTTTTTATGTTATTATTTTATTTTTTTATTTGGTACCGGGGATTGAACTCAGAACCTTGTGCTTGTGAGGCAGGCATGGGGCCCCTGAGCCAAATCCCCGGCCCTGCCAGTGTATTTTTGGTATCACTGTACTCAGTGCTGAGACACAGCAATTTGAGCCCGAGATGCACGCCGCACACCCATGCTGCAGACTGCCTTTCCTGACAAGGAGGTGAGGTTAAGGCTGTGCTCCTGGATGGCGGTGGGAAACGCTACACAGGTTTTTGTCACGTTGCCATCTTTGTGCCCAATTTGGTGACTGCTGCTGTGGAACAATGACAGAATCATTGGATTTGTTTTTGAACTATGATTTAGTAGCCGTTGAGGTCTCTGATTTAACCCCTTGATGGCAAGATCCAAGATCCAAGTATGTCAGCAACCCGAGTGTCAGGGGCTAAATAACCAGCACAAAAGATACTGTACTTCTGATGGGAGCATGTGGCAGAACTGAAAGAACGGAAGCCGTGCTGCATGTTGCAGGGATTGTGGGAAACAGAAGACACCGGGATATGATAAAATGTCCCAAGAAGTCTTCATAGTCCTCTCCATATGCTCATCATAACTCCCAGTACCTACCGGATAGTCTTTCCTGGTGGCCTGGAATCCCCATCCAGCAATCATGCCTTTCTTTCTGGCTTGGCTTTGTTTCATGTTCACCCTGCAGAGCACAGTTAATGAATTGCTAGTTGTTTCCAAGTCATCAGTTTCCAGTGAAGTACACACAGCTAAGGCTTTTCAGAAAAACTGGTGTCACATACTGTAGTGACTTTTCATTTTATGTAATTTTATCTTTTCATAACTTTCCAAACCGTGAAGTCATCTCTTGAAGGTAGAATCAGAGCATTTATTCTGTAAGCAGTATTATTAGCACTAAGTTTCTTTTGGTAACTCAAAGTCTGACTCTTCTGTGATTTCTTCTTTTTTTTTTTTGGTACCGGGGATTGAACTTGGGTCCTTGTGCTTGTGAGGCAGGCGGCGGAATCACTGAGCTAAATCCCTGGCCCACTTCTGTGATTTCTATAGCTGCAGATTACTTGCTAATCATTCTTCTGGTGTTCGCACTTCAGGTTCTTCTGACTCTATAATTTCTTCTTGCCTTCTGTTCCTGAAATTGCCTATCTTCTCCGCTGTTTTTTTCTTTCCTCAAATTTTTATTTCTGCTTCCTCCTTTTTCTGTCATCGTTGTCATCCCAGTTATCCGGTGCTGCTGCCCCACCTTCTGTACCAGGTCTTTGGAGCACGCATCCTCATCCCAGGCCATCCCAGGCTGGTGGTGGTGGTGGGGCTGTGAAGAGTCAGTGAGTTCTGCGGAGCTTCCTGACTGATCACAAGGATCCTTAGGTGCCTGAGGCTTCGGGCTGGGGGTGTGCTCAGGGGTGAAGAGCTTGCCTAACGTGAGTGATGGCTGGGTTCCATCCCTAGTGCCACAAAAGCAATACAGCAAAACAGTTGTGGCCGGGGACAGTGCCTGGCACTAAGTGCCATCGTTGCCACCTCATCCCTAGATGTACACACGCTGCCGCAGGGACTTGCTTCAGCCTTGCTTTGTAAACGCACCTGGCCTTTCTTGACAGGTGAAACCGGAGACACCAGGAACATGCACTGTGTTCCCGCACCCTGCCTGCTCAGGACGGGCCCTGCGTGTTGGAAGTTTTCTGTGTCTGGGCAGATGCGGGACCACTGCTATGGCAGGGGGGCCATGTTTATCTCTGATGACCTGTAGAGGGACTTGAGGGAGGAGGAGCCTGGCTGGGAGGCCTGGGCAGCCAGAAGCCACACTGGGCAGACCTGGGCCATGGCCTGGGGTGCAGGCTCCATGCCCTCCCTGGGGAGACCATGCTCCCAGCCCTCTGACCCTCCTTGACTAGAGCACCTTTTCTTTGAGACGTGTCAGGAGCTTTCTTGGACTGTGTGGGTGCCTTTTCCCAGGCCAGGAGGGAGGCCAAACTGCTGACAGTGGCTTCAGGCCCATTTTTCTCCAGGACACCACTGGAGCCACGTGGCAAGCCTCTCAGAACGTGGTGGGGGCTCCAGGACACAGAGGTGGGCACCTCACGGAGGGGAGGGGACCATGGCTCTGGGGTCTCATGAGGACTGCGCATCCCAGCTGAGTTGTCTGTCCTCCTGAAATTTCCCAGGTGCCACCTGGTTGGGGTGAAGGCTGAGCGGGCTAGGGGCTCTGAGAATTGAATTGTGCCACTCTATTTTGGGTTCACCTGAGAACAGGAGATGGTGAGGCCAAGGTCATGGTTGCTGGCCGACCGGGCTTGTTTACACCACCGACGCTGCTTGCCGTGCAGAGCCTGTCTGCCCTGTGGCTGGCAGCACCTTGGCTTGGCTCTAGGCCTGTCCTGAGGGACGTGCGGGCCACAGAAGGAGCCTGAGGCCTCTGTGGAAGGTTCCTTTGGTGATTTGCGTAATAGCACGTTGTTGCCAAGCTCTGCCTGGGAGCCTCAAAGCAGCCCAAGAACAGTTTGGGCAGAGCATTTGGGGGCGTCCGGGTAGAACTGGAGAGTGTGGGGGACACAACTCTGCCTGTGAGGGGCTTGGCATGGCTGTGGCACCTGCTCCTTGTGGCAGGGCTTTGTGGCCTTGTCTTTAGGCTTGCCCTAGGCAGAGAAGAATCGAGACTCAGACATTGGCAAAGGTTGTCCCGGTGTGAAGGTCAACGTTTTCTGTTATCATTTATTTTGCTCAGTCAAATAGTGCGGTGGGTATGGTGAGGTGGGCGGGTGTTGGGGAGTTAATGTTTAGCCAGGGCCTTGGCCAGGCTCCCGCTTTGTTCCCGGTGCCCTCTGGTGCTGGCAGCGGAAGTGTCCCCCGGGCTCTGGTCCCTCTGTCCCCCCACAGCAGGATGCCCTTGCCGGGTGTGTTGTCACACCTGAGGGCATTCCCACAAGCTCACTGCTTCCTGAGGGGGCCAGTGCTTGGCTTCCTTGCGCCATGCTGTCAGTGCCCTGAGCCTTTTGGGGTGAGGCTGGCTGAAAATGAGAGGTGCTGTGTGTGTACCATACACAGAGTCTAAAGACTGACTGCACCTGCATAACCGACTTGAGCAGGCTTAGTGCTGATATTAAGTGCTTAGATACTAAGTGCTGATACTGTTGCTTAGAGCAGATACGTTCCCAGCAAGGACCTGTGCCTGGCCTTAGTGCAAGCACTTTCATTCCCGCGCTCAGTCGTCCTGACCTGGAGCCAGAGCTGTGCTTACAGCAGGCAGTTTGGGGCTGCACTGCCACCTATTGGCGGGTGACATGAATTGCAAAGACGTGTTTTAGAATTGAATTACCTTCTAATTTTAAAAATTTATTTTCCGTGAGGTAAATTTTTCAGTAAGTCAGTATTTTTCTTACAAGTAGTGTATAATCATTGTAGAAAATTTGGAAAGACACAGATAGAAATTTCCTTGCCCCTAAACGGAGTGTGCAGTGTTACTTCCTTCCCTTGGGTGTGGGGCTCCGGACCCTGGGGCGTGGGTATCTTCCTTCCTGCTGCGGTCGGCACGCACATCCCACTCCTCTTCAGCTTGCTAGAAGTGAGGTTAAAGGAAGACACTGGCCCTGTGCGAGGCTCCCTGGCTTTCTTGGTGGCTTAGTGGTACCTGCTGACCTCCCGGCGGGAGGCTTTACTAAACAGTTGGGATCCTCCAAGGGTTGGTTTTGGACAAAGGAGGTATTAGTGAATTTTGATTTACAAGGCCATGAATGGAGGTGGGGCCGCTTAAGGCTCAGTTCCTCAGACCACCCTCAGGGCTGGCAGCGTGGAGTGTGAGGCGGGGCTGCAGGCTCTGCTTGTGTGTCCCATGGGCTTGGATGGGCACGCCATGTTTTGCTTTTGCAAGTGTTCCTAACGAGTCCTGCATCCCTGGGGCTCTGTACGCAGACTTGAGGTGGGAGGTTGTGCTCCCTCGGGGGTGCCCTGTGTTGTCAGGGTGTCCTTGGCCCGCAGACCATGTTTGGTCCTTCTCCCCATGTGTGTTCCCCCGCCAGTGTGTCCCCAGCACAGGTGGCTCTGGGGGTCCGCTAGTGTGCCCGTGAGACTGCAGGTTGTCAAAGGTGATGCTGGAAGGGTGGGGATGCCGGGACTTTTCCGCCAGAAACCCTTGCTTGATGTTCTCCGAAACCACCGTTGTGTTGCTCCCATCTCCCGGCTCTTTGCAGCGCTGGGACGCCAGCAGAGGTCCCTGTGAGCTGCCCTGGGCCTGGCAGGGGCGGGGCGCCCGTGAGAGTGCCGAGTGCCCGTACACTTCTCCTTGCAGGTCTGGCTGTGGGTCTGGGCTTTGGGGCCCTGGCTGAGGTTGCCAAGAAGAGTCTGCGCCCTGAGAACTCCACAGGTGAGCTGGGCCCTGCTGAGAGGTTTGGGGGACCCTGGAGGGCTGGGCCTGCCAGCCCCGGGGTCACCTGTGCTTTAGGGCCTTGGGCCATCAGGGTCCCGCTCTGGGACTGTCAGCTCACTGCGGTGCCCCACCCTCTGACCTGTCCATGGGGACTTCCTGACCCCCACTGTCCCTGGTGCCACCTAAAGCCAAGCTCTCTTGGGGGCTGGGGGGTCTGCCCAAGCCCTAGACCATGGATGGCCCCTTGCCACCCACAGGGCTGTCCCTTCTGGGGACAGGACACGGGCCCCATCCCCGCAGGCTGTGAGTCCTGGGGACATGGAGCACCTGGCATGTCCTTGGGAGGGGCTGCAAGCCAAGACTTTAGAGAGGTTGTCTTAGTGTCAGAGCTGTGGCACTCGGCTGCTCGGGAGCGGGTGGTGGCCTGGTCAGCCCGGTGCCCCTCCCACCCGGGGCTGGCTGTTCTTCCCACCTTGTCCAAGCAGAGCAGAGGCCAGGCTGGATCCAGGCTATGGGTGGTGTCCTCAGCCTGGGCCAGCGATGACCTGAGGCTCGGGGTAAAGGGCTCCAGTCCCTAGTCCTGCAGGGTGGGGTGGCCCTGCGCAGGCCCAGCAGCCCTGGCCCGGAGGACTTGCCAGCCGGCTGAGCCCTGCCCTTGGAGAATGTCTCTGCCCTTGGAGAATGTCTCTGCCCTGGGGGCTTCTGCCTGGCCCAGGCCTGCCTCCTGCCTGTGGGGATTGCCAGCCCAGCCTGGCCAGGCTCCATCCTCACATCTCAGGGGCCCCCCCAGTCAGCCCGGCTTGCTCTGTATCCTCAGGAGGGAGACCGGACTCCTCCAGCCTGGCCAGGCTGCTCCTAGGTTCCCTCCCTCCTCTGCCTCTCCGAGGGTCCCAGGGCTGGGGAGGGAGAGGGGACACTCGAAGTACTGTTTCCCTCAGCTCTGGCGCTTTGCTGCTACCTGGGCCATCTGGGGCTCCTGGTTGATGCTACGGTGGGCTCAGCATTGTCCCCTGTGCGGGGCCCACCCAGCACCTTCCCAGTGCCGGCTCTGCCTCGAGGGGCCCAGCCATGAGCCTCCCTTTCCTGCACACCTGGTCCCACTGAGGCTCTACTGTATCCTGAGGCCTTCCAGCCTTACACCCCAAGGCAGCCTGCCACTCAGGCGCATGGTACATGGCAGTGGTAGGGCTGCTTCTCCCATTCTCTTGCTTGGGACTGGGCACAGCCCGTGCAGAGCACGTGTCCAGTACTTAGGCCTTGTGTCCCCAAGCGTTTCAGTCCTAACCTTAAGAATGATCTCGCCAGGTGCTCTGGCCATCCAGACCCTTGGTGATACGAGTGGATCAGGTGCCAGGCTCTGCGGAGTCCTTCACATTGAACTGGACTCAGGACACAGGGCAAGAGAGGCCTCAAATGTCACCAGGGCTGGATGCCCAGCCAGAGGGGTGCAGGGGACTCAGGGCAGAGGAACCCGGCACCCAGGCCCCTACTGGGCCTCTCCCCATCTCCGCACAGGGTGGATGCCATGTTTAGGCAGAGAGGGCCACGTCTCCTGGTCACACTGCTGGCTGGTGGCAGGGTTCACTTGACCTCTTGCAGCTCCTTGGAGACATCATGGCACCTTGCCACCTCCCAGTGTACCAGGCAAAGGTCCCCTGCAGCCTGGGTCACTGCATGGCTAGCTGGCTGCACTGAGCTTCTGGTCTCGGGGCAGAGGGCTGCGTTTGTCCTTGACCCTGAAGGACAGCGCAGAGGTGCAGAGGACAATTGTCCTGCACAGTTGGTGGCTGAAGACTGGCAGTCCTCACTGGGCACTGTTGGCTGGGCTCCTTCAGGTCATCCTCCCAGTGCTGCCCCTGCCTGCAGCTTCATGGGGACCTTGTGTCCCCGGGGCTGACACAGAGGAGAGACCTTGTGTGTGTGCGTGCGTGCGTGCGTGCGTGCGTGTGTGTGTGTGTGTGTGTGAAGCACGGCGGGCCTCACCCAGCACTGGGAGGTGGGCATGGGACGAGGATTTGGGACTGCACTGCCACTCTTGGGGATAGGCAGGAGTCCATAGATGGTGCGTGCCACTCCTGGAGCCCCATAGAGCATGTGTCACCCTCCTGCCCCCAGGGAAGAAAGCCATGCTGGACTCCAGCCCCTTCCTGTCGGAGGCGAATGCAGAGCGTATTGTGCGCACGCTGTGCAAGGTGCGCGGGGCAGCGCTGAAGCTGGGCCAGATGCTGAGCATCCAGGGTGAGTGGCTGCAGCCCGTGGGCAGAGGAGGCCCTGGGTCACAGCCAGCAGCTGACTGGCACTCTCTGATTCCTGGTATTTGGGAAGCCTGGGTTTGTTGCGTGTCTCAACAGGTGGCGGGAGTTCATGCAGCCCGTCGTCTGCTTGTTGGGCACAGGAGTTGGCGCTGGGGCTGGGGCTGTGACCGTGGGGAGGGAGAGCCAGGTGGCAGTGAGGCCCCAGAGTGAGTGGTGCTGGGGGCCTTGGGCCTGTGCATGGCGCTCAGCAGGGAAGAGTGCGGAGCTGGTACCGAGCACAGTGTGCAGACTGCACTACACCGGCCAAGGCGGGGGTCAGTCCTTGGGGTCACCACCCAGCCTTCCGTAGGGCGCTCACCCGCCTCGGACTGGGAGGCACACCTGGCATCCTGCCACTGCTAGCGGTGCTGCTCCCAGGCCCTTGGGAGAGCACAAACCACACGGCCAGGACCTCCCGGGAGAGGGCGGCCTGGGAAGCGCGAGCAGAATCTCCTGGAGCAGGGGTGGCGAACCTGTGGCATGGGAGTGCACAGGGCTGATGGTATCCTAGAAAGCTCTGCAGGTTCGCCATCACTGCCCTAGAGTATGACTCCAGGTTGGGAGGAGCCCAGAGCATAGATCAGAGGGGAAACTAGTTCTCTGGAGGTGGTCAGGTTACAGGGAATTTAATCTTTTACTGTATCTCCCAGATTTCTTTGCAGTTGTGAACTTCCCCTGTTGAGTTTAAAAACCTCGTCTCTCAGGTCCCTGGGCTGAGTTGAGGGCTCCCCGCATGCCAGGTGGCCGAGTGACTCTGAGGGCGTCCCTGGCCAGCGCTCCTGGCCCTGGCCTCCCAGTGGGGTTGCTGCCCTGGGGCGGGGTGTGTTTGTCTCTGGACTTGTGGGCAGGCGTCCTAGGAGCAGGGTGGCCCAGAGTCCCCTCTAGAGTGGCCATCCACAGCCTCAGTGTGCCCGTGGTATACGGTGTAGGCTGAGGCAGTGCCCGTGGAGTGGCATTGGGCAGGTCTTAGGCCCTCTGCTCCCAGGCTCAGGAGGCCTCGTGCCCAGCGGTGGCCTTGTTCTCATTCTTCCCTGACTTGCGTGTGCCTTGCAGATGACGCATTCATCAACCCTCACCTGGCCAAGATCTTCGAGCGCGTGCGGCAGAGCGCCGACTTCATGCCGCTGAAGCAGATGACGGTGAGGGCCTGTGGGGGGCTGCTGGCTCCCTCCCTCAGAGGGGCAGAGCGGGCACCTCACCAGAGCTTCTCCCTCCAGAAGACGCTCAACAACGACCTGGGCCCCAGCTGGAGGGACAAGCTGGAGTACTTTGAGGAGCGTCCCTTTGCGGCTGCCTCCATCGGGCAGGTGCACTTGGCCCGCATGAAGGGCGGCCGCGAGGTGGCCATGAAGATCCAGGTGGGTGTCTGTGTGTGCCAGGGCCCTGCTGTCCCCTAGGGCAGGGCTGTGTCTCCTTGTCTTCCTGCCCTCAGCACCTGCCTGGGCCTGGACGCTCAGGCTGTGCTTGCTAACGGGGTGACTCTGGGGAGTGGGCCAGTCTTCCAGCAAGTGTGGTTCAGGATGGCCAGGGACAGGGACGGTGACTGCCTTTTGGACAATGGAGGGAGGGGCCCGGGTGGTGCCACTCTGGAGGAGGGTCGAGCGGGAGGCAGAGCAGGGCTGAGTTGGGTCAGGGCCTGGCTGTCCAAGGTGCGGGGTCTGATCGTGACACGGCTGGGGTGCCGCCAGGTGCTTGGGGGCTGGAGAGGGCCCTGCTTGTCTGCCTGGTGACTTCTGTCCCCCACAGTACCCTGGTGTGGCGCAGAGCATCAACAGTGATGTCAACAACCTCATGGCCGTGCTGAACATGAGCAACATGCTCCCAGAAGGTCTGGGGCAGGAGGGATGGCAGGGGCACGGGCTGTGCTGTGCGGATCTCGGGCCGCGCCCTGCGCCTGACGCCCTGCCCCTTCCCCAGGCCTGTTCCCGGAGCACCTGATCGATGTGCTGAGGCGGGAGCTGGCCCTCGAGTGTGACTACGCGCGGGAGGCCGCCTGCGCCAGGAGGTTCCGGTGTGCTCCTGCTCCTCGCTGCCCTGAGCCTTTTAGGTGGCCCTGGGGGGAGGCCCTCCAGCTGTAAAGGGGGGCCCGGGGCCCATCCCACCCCAGCGAGGGGGCCTCCACCTGGCGGTGTCGCCGTGGGGCAGAGACGAGGTGTGGCCTCCGCCCCTCCCAGGGACCTGCTGAGGGACCACCCCTTCTTCTACGTGCCCGAGATTGTGGATGAGCTCTGCAGCCCCCATGTGCTCACCACGGAGCTAGTGTCCGGCTTCCCCCTGGACCAGGCTGAGGGGCTGAGCCAGGAGGTTCGGAACGAGGTGGGTCTGAGCCACTGTCCCTGCCATGCTGGCCGTTGGTTACCTAGCTGCTACCTGGCGGGGGTCAGGTGGAAGCTGGGATTTGGGGGCCTCCGCAGCCCACTTCTGGTCACCAGGCAGCTGGCACTGCCTGACATCCCCCCCTCCGCCACCATCACAGATCTGCTACAATATCCTGGTCCTTTGTCTGAGGGAGCTGTTCGAGTTCCACTTCATGCAGACAGACCCCAACTGGTCCAACTTCTTCTACGACCCCCAGCAGCACAAGGTGAGCCGCTGGGCGAGGGCCGGTGACCCAGCCTGTGTTGTACGTGGGAAGTTAGCAGTGGGCGTGGGCTCTAGGAAGGACCCTGCAGAGATTGTTTCAGCGCCTACTTCAGTGCTGCAGGGCCAATCTCCTGTGTCTCCCTCCCCAGGTGGCTCTTCTGGACTTTGGGGCCACGAGGGAATATGACAGGTCCTTCACTGATCTCTACATTCAGGTGAGGTTGGACGGGCCTGCTTGTGGCCCACGCTGTTTGAGGCTGGGACTGGATGCTGGGGAGGCAGAGAGACGGGGTGGGCACCCTCGGGTTTAGTGCCCTGCTAGGCCCGCAGCGCTGGTGTGGCTCCCGGCCAGGGCCTTGTGGCGGGCGAGGCGGGATGGGCAGGCGACCTTGGGAGCCTTGCTCTATGCCTCTTCCAGATCATCAGGGCTGCTGCAGACCGGGACCGAGAGGCCGTGCGCCAGAAGTCCATCGAGATGAAGTTCCTCACCGGCTATGAGGTCAAGGTGCGTGCCGGCCCCCGGGCTTTGGGGCTGCAACTGCTGCTCCCTCTCGTCTTCAAGGCAACTCGGTGTGCAGAGGGCTGGCACCTGGGACAGCCGCCTGGCTGGGGAGCCCCAGTGGGACCTCACAGATGGGCAGGAGGGTGGCCCGGGCCTGTAATAAGGGCCTGGGCTGGGCCCCTCACCCACAAGTCACACAGCGACCTTTTCCTTGGTGCTGGGGACGGGAAGAGTGGTTGGGCCAGTCCTGGGTCCCGGCCTGGTCAGACAGGACTTCAGACAAGTCGGCGTCATCATGCAGGCAGCAGCTCCCTTCCCCCTGCAGTGTGGCCTGTCCCCGCCCTGTCCCGGCTCTGCGTGCTACTCCTGCCCATGCGCCCTGTGCCTGTGCAGGACACAGTGTGGAGCCTGCACTGATCGCCACACCCAGCGCATGGCCAGGCCCTGTTCTCTTTGGCCAGAGAAGTGTTTTGTAAAACTCCGAATGTGGGTTCTTTGCTGCAGGCCCCATCACGCCCTTTCAGCTCGAACCAGGTCATTGTGGCTGGAGTTGTTGCCACCCCTCACCAGGGGTCCCCTCAGCTCCTCCTTTCCTTCCTCTCCCCCAGGCCATGGAAGACGCCCACTTGGATGCCATCCTCATCCTGGGCGAGGCCTTCGCCTCTGAGGAGCCTTTTGATTTTGGCACCCAGAGCACCACAGAGAAGATCCACAACCTGATCCCTATCATGCTGAAGCACCGCCTCATCCCGCCACCAGAGGAGACCTACTCCCTGCACCGCAAGATGGGCGGCTCCTTCCTCATCTGCTCCAAGCTCAAGGCCCGCTTTCCCTGCAAGGCCATGTTTGAGGAGGCCTATGGCAACTACTGCCAGATGCAGGCCCAGCGGCAGTAGCCACAGGCTGACCCCAGGTGGCCCGGGGAGGTGGCAGCGCTGATCTCCTCCCAGACTGCTGGCCCACAAGGATCCCTGCAGCGCTTTTCACGGTTTTCATGCCAAGTGGGCAGAGGGAGAGGGCAAATTTATCCTCCACCTCCTTTTTCCTGAGGTGAACATCAGCCAGAAAGGAAGGAGCGCCTCCTCCCGATCCCTGCTGCCGAACAGCTTCTGGATAGATAACCTGTACGTGAGGCTGGGGTTGGAGAGTGAGGCTTCTGTTTGTGCCTTGAGCACAGTGCCAGCGAGTGCCGCCAGCCATGCCGCCAGGCTCCCTGGCCACTGCCATCCTGTTTTGGGCAGCTTGACCCGCCAGGGCCTGCTGCTTCACAGGGAGGGCAGGTGGGAGCAGGCGGGAGGCGGCGCTGACAGCCCCGTGCACAGAGGTGCACAGGTGCTGTGAGCTTTCCTGCAAGTCTTGTAATTGTCAGATTTACTTGTTTCAGTTCAATTAAAAAAAGTGCCATGGAAAGTGCCGTGGGGCTGTTCCCCTTCCTGTGCTTTAAGGGTTCCAAGGCTTTCGAGGCGCAGCAGTGGCCTCCCTTTCTAGGCAGTGGCCCTTTCCTCGTGTAGCCTGCCTGCCCACCCCAGGGTGCTCCTGGCATGAGGCACTGAGGGCTGCCAAAGCCACAGTGCACGGCCACGCTGGCAGCCATGGGGACAGGTCCCTGCAGCAGGGCTGGTGTTGGGCTGAGTCACAGCAAAACCCACTGGAGAGCTAGCGTGGCTGAGGGACACACCTGGCAAGTAGCTTTCTCGGGAAGGATTGCTGGTTAACGGACATCTGGCTGTTTGGCAGGAACCTTTCCACACCCATGAGCACCGGGAAAGAGCAGGAGAGGTGACCTTGGGCCTCCAGAGTAGGCCACGCATGGGTATGAAGGGGATGGACAAGTCCCAGCCATGCTGGGCTCTGGGCAAAATGGGGAAGTCGGCTGGTCCCAGGGAGGCCTCCTGTGAGTACCGGGTACCGGCTTGGCCCTTAGGGATGTGGTCCTCACACGGATTGGCTGCAGGCTGCTTTGGCCCCGCGTGGCCCCTGCTCAGACCTAGAATAGCCACTGCAGAATCCACAGGTTCCCTTGCCAGGGTCCTTACAGCCCCTTCCAACAAATGAGGCTGCAATATGAAGAGGATGGGGACAGAGACAACAGCAAGAACCACTGACCTAGACTGCGGGAGAAGCTTTTGTGCACCCAAGTGTGAGACCAGCTGTGACCTGTGCTTTCCAGTTAAGAAGAGTGGAAAGCACCTGCTTTGTGAATAACAGAGCAGGAGCCAACTGTTGTGAACCTGGCCACACATATAGTGCTTTGTACCTATTGTGACTCTTATAGTATTAAGATATCCCATTCACACTGAAAGAAGGTGACTGTCCGGGACTTTGTCTTCATATCCCGAGCATCTAGTGACCAGATGCAGGTGTCACAACATGGACACAGTATCTCCCAGCTGGGCTCGGTGCCTGAGTGACAGCACAAGCAGACATTGCTCTTGGGACTGGCACAGTTGTGCCTCCTGGCACTCGGCAGCATGGAGAACACAGGCTCAGGTTCAGTGGTTGGCCAGATAGCAGTGAGTGGTGGACCAGGATGTGGGACAAGACAGGCTGGTCTTACTCCCTGCAGTCTACGCCAAGGCCTGGCAAGCTCCCGTCCAGGGCCAAACTGGGTCCACTGTGCTGAAGAAAGGTTTCATTGGAGCACAACCACCACTCCTGATCATAGTCTATTCTGCACCCTAGTGGCAGAGGTGAAGAGCTGCAACACCGAGCATGTTTACTGATGGGCCCTGCATGGAGTTTGCCAAGCCTTCCTCACCACCACACCGCTGTGGCCTGAGCACAGCAGTACCTGTCGTCGGTCACAGGGCAGGGGAGACAGGAGGTTTTTTGGAGTAACCACTGGCAGCCAGTTTGGGACTTCTCCTAGGATGGCTCTCAGCCTTGCCTGTATATCCCTGCTGTCTGATTCCAACTCGCCCAAAGGAGGACTCAGCCCACCCCAAGTGGCTGCTTACGCTGCCTGCCCATTCCCATGGTTTGGCGCCTCCTGAATCTTGTGGAGGCGGAGTGAGGCCTTGCAGACTGATGCGTAGCAATCAGAAGTTCAGACCAGACGGGAACCAAAAGCTTCAAGGGAGTTTAACATCATTGTCAGGGGAGCTATGAGGGCAACTTAGCCCCAGATCAAACCACAGAGGGCAACTAAGCCTGCAGCCTCAGGAGCGTGAGGGAGGCCTGGCTGGCGATGTGCCAAGTGAGACAGAGCTGGGCACCTTCCTCCACTCAGGCTCCTTACATGGGGAAGGAAAGAGACAAAATACTCAGTTCCAACAGCTCCCTGTTTTATTGCAGTACATCAAAGTCTGGTTAATATTAAGTGATAGCAACATAAAATAATTGGTGAGGAGTCTTGTTAACATTTTTGACTATCCCACCTTAAATATTTCTGTGCAAAAGAATCCACATCATTGTTTGGTAGCAGAGAATCTCTTAACAAAGTTCCCTAAGACATGGAGGGCATAAAACCAAATAAAATAAGTGATAAGAGGCCAAAGCATATCTTTTCCCCTTCCATACACACATACTGGTCAGCATTATATTCTAAACAAAAATGATTACACCCAGGCCATGCAAAACTGTACAATAATATTACAATGAGAAAAAAACCCTAAAAAATTTATAAAATAAATGATATACTATCAAATAAAAAGGCAGGTCATTTTGTTTTCATGAGACATCAAGGTTGATTGGTGGTGGTCAGTGTCCCCCATAACTGCAGTGCCCATGTGGTGCGATCATGGCCTCTGGGAAGGGAGACGTACCCAGCACTGCGGAAGTTGGGCCCTCCTTACCTGACAGCCTCCGCAGAGTTCTGGTCTTGAGGAACGAGTAAAGTCCTAACAAGGAAAGAGGTTCACAAGCAGGCACAACAAGACGTGGTGCAGCCCCTTCTCTACATGCCCATCTGCCTCCCTGCTGTGCCCAATGGCTCTGGGCTGCGGCTTAGTGATAACCTGAGATTCCACACAAACCAACTGGTCCTTCTCAGAAACAGATGTGCCCACTAAATAACAAAATAACAGTTCTATTATGGAAGGAGAGCAGAGGCTGAGCCAGCTGGGAAATGACAGATTGCTGCTGTAAACATGATAGGAATTTCAGATTCTCCCCTGAAACTTGGGTACAAGGACTGGCTGGGGAACCAAACAGATGGGCCCTCTTCAGTTGTATGTCACTACCAGAAAGCTGCATTCCCAGGAAAGAACGCAAGCTGCTAAGTGTCCAGGGCTGCCGTATGTATATAAAACTAAAGAAGTGAAATCTGATTTAGCAATCATTTGATGAGGAGGAAGCTTTTGTTTTGGCAAAAAGAAATATATGTGTGTGTGTGTCTAATTTTATACACCCAAAAAGCACATGAGAAGATTAGCCTGAATTTAAGAGTAGGTAACAAATTGGTTGGATATAGATAGCACCAAATATCAACACATAAGACTCTATGCCAGAAATGCATCTGAATGCATTTTCTTTGAGAAATTAATTCCTGTTGCCATACAGGTTTTTTTAAATGTCCTGCATTAAAAAAAAATTCTTCAGGCAGCAACAGGATACCCTGTGATCTTTGTTACTGACCTCTCTGAATGGTCCTTACATTTTCCTGTTCTTGGAATCTCTTTTCCATCTTTTAAGAAACTTCTGAAGTTAAATGGCCTCAGATTTAAGTGTGGAATAAGCCCAGCAGGATATTCATCACCTTGAGAAAATTATCTCCAAGAACTACTCCCTTGAAGGTTTCTCCCTTCAAATCCTGCATTCAGTCTGCTCAGGCTTGCAGTGGGAAATCAGAGTCCTGTGTGCCAGCCATGGGCTGTTCCTTTATCTGCCCTGGGAGGTGCAGGATTCACTGTGTTGGCGCCTACACTTTAGGTAGGTTTGTACTTTAATTCTAAAAGTATCCTCTGAAAAATAAGCACCTATAGGCAAAAAAACCTCACAATTAGTTGTTAAAACTGCAGACTGATGGTTTAGTGTAGAGAGCCCTGTCGTTCTTGGCCTGGGAAGAGAAGGGACAGAGGCAGAGGTGAAAGGAGAGGGCAGGGCAGCGTGAAGCTGGTGGCAGCGTGCGTGTGGCACCCGCCTGGCTGACCCCTTCACTCTCTGCCAAGTTTAAGCAGCTACCGGCGTCATATGGCAAAAACCAAACTCAAAGTCGGATCCCCCCCGATATTTGGGTGTATAAAAGTATTTTTCATGACACTTCCTTTCCAAAAGCAGAAAGATCTGGGAGATTAGAGCTACACTGTGAACTGTGACCACCCAGAATAAAATATGTTAAAACCTGAGCCAGCAGAGTCCAGAATGTTTGTGTCAAAGTGGCTAAGGCTCACGGCTAGGAGTGCTGGCCATGTAACCCCAAAGGACCCCTTCCTCCTTCGCTGAACCGAGTAGCATACACTTGAGGATGGCCAAGCCCTGCAGGTGCTGCCAGGCAAAGGGTGAGAGGTGCGAGACCAGCGATGAGACAGCGGGGCTGACACTGCACTCCAGTTAGCAGCTGCAGAGGATTTTCTTCATTTAAGCCACATTTTTTAGAGGAGAAAAGTCTGCTCCTACTTCCGTCAGAAACTTGGGTGAAAAGAGAGGCAGATTCTCTTCCATGAGCTATTTTTATCTTTCTCTGCTCATGTGCTTCAATGGTGAAATGACTGTAGCAGCAAATTCTTTTGGTTCTGCACCTCATGTCCTGATGGCAAGGAGAACAGGCGGAATCCAAATGGAAACACATCTAACAAGGCAATACTGCAACCAGGGGAAAAGCCGTCAAATCAGCCATGCGGGGTCACTTCCCGCCTGTGCCTGGGGATCATCCCATCCACTTCCCACTGCTGTGGGAAAGAGTACTTGGTTAAGGCTGTTCAAGTCCTTGCTTTTGAGGTTTCTTATTATTTGGTACTAAAAGCCTTTCCCCTCAGGCCCTTCTGAGGAATTCCGCACCCATCCTAAGGAAACAGGCTCTCCTTCAGAAGCCATCTCCAGCCCTGGGACAGACACTTCACTGTAACCTAGGTGAAAAAGCACTTTTATGAACCTTTTTATGAACTTTCAGAAGCCACAACACTCCCTTCAGATGGAAGGGATCAGACGGTGACAGCATTGCATCACCTGTAGAAGATATGAAATATAATAAAAGTGTAGTTTGAATTCTATCACTAGAAAAAAATGGGTAGAGGTGAGCGTGCCTTTGAAGCTGCTGCTCAAGTGGTTTCAAATGTTTCAACCCTGGTGGTCCAGGTTGTCATCAATGAAGCCAGTGTCTTGGATGTCCCCTAAGGGCCCCAGATGACCACGGCCTGCCAGCAGTGTGAGGACAGGCACCGCAGGGACCTCGGTTCCCCCCTCCCTCTACCAATGTCAGCATGAAGCCTTTCTACCCTGTACGTGGCTTAGCTGGGAAAAAGACAAGAAACAACACATCTCTTAAATTAAATGCTCTCTCTCATATATGCATCCATCTCATTGATTACAAGGTGCTTCTTTTGACTATATACATTCAGTATTTAACTTCTACATTTATGTATTTAAACTCTGTACTGTAGTAAAATATGCATCATTTTAATTTGTGAGGATTCGTGGGGATTTCCAGCAAGAATCAGCAGCAGCGCACAGCGGCCTCTGCAGTTGGGTCCCTCTGCTCACGCTGAGGGTACAGCGAGGTGCTACTGTGAAACAGACCTGTCTAGTCTCACTCGTAGTTACACTTGTGTAGTCTGCCTACCGAAGCTACCTTTGGGGCTGGGGGAGTAAATGTTACTGAAAGCAACTCTACGCAGGAATGAACTGCCGCCGACCTCAGCCGCAGGGGAAGTGGCCTCGTGGCTGCTGCTGGCCAGGGGCGTGGAGCTGCCAGGCAATGGCACTCCCTGGCCCGCCACTGCTGCTGGGTCCCGGCTGGCCGGGGTGGAGAAGGAGATGGAGGTGGGGGAGGGCAGCGGAGGGGCTCGGGCACTAGCACCCTGGGTTCACGGGTCCCAGCTCCCGCGCTCGGTGCTCTCCAGAGAGAGGCTCTTGGTCTTTCGGGGTGAAACTGGGCTTGGGGGGCTGCTCAGGTTGGAGCTGTTGGATGCTGTGGAATGCCTTGGAGAGTCGGAGTCCTGTAAAGCCAGAAGCAGAGCATCAATGAGAAGCAGGGCAGGGGGGTGCTCAGGTCCCCACAGGCCCCCACCTGCCACCCTGACCAAAGACCTGTGGGCCTGCTTTTGGTTTTTTTTCCTTTTGCAGTACTAGAGATTGAACCCAGGGCCTTTTCACATTGAGCTCTTGAAATATTATTTATTTTTGGGACAGGGTCTCGCTACATAGTCCAGACTGACCTTGAACTCACTGTGTAGCCCAGGCTGGTCTCAAACTTGTGGCAATCTTCCAGCCTCAGCCTCCCAAGTGCTGGGATTACAAGCATGCACCACCATGCCTGGCCAAAATATTTTTTGAGACAGTGTCTTGCTATGTTGCTAAGGTGACTCCCAGAGTGTGGGACTTCTTTATGGCCCTTTTGTGAGCTAAGAGGCACAAAACAAATGCTCTGTCCTTTCCGCAGTCTTTAAGGATGTAGGCATTTCAAAAGCCACTGGAAGTCTGGAGAGCTCCAGGAAAGCTCCAGTTTACAACTTCAGTGCCCTGGCTGAGAGGAAATGCAGTGAAGGGGCCGGGGTGAGCTGGATAAAAACTCTGCTCCTTTCTCAGGAGCCCCACTTACCTCTCCGTCATAGTCCCTGGCAGGGGCATCACTTCCCTGGTCCATGCCTCCGGATGACAAGGAGCCCTCTGACGGGGAAGGCATCGGCTGCCGCTTTGCACTGTAGCTTCCTCCAGAGAGCTCCCGCTTCAGTGCACTGCCATTCTGAGCGGATGACCCTGCAGGACCCCATTTAGGAAAACATCAGGTATGCAAAGAGGACAGTCCTACAGGAAGTAGCCAGCTGCAGAGATGAGAGTTCACCCTCCCCACAGCCCAGACCCCCTCCTCTGAGGAACAGTAGCCCAACTATGGTAGCCCAGGCCCCAGTTGCACCCTGAAGTCCAGCTACCTCAGATGGCTGCTCCTGTCACACTCCAGCTAAGGACACTTCTCATGGGCACACAGTGCTCTCCCCAGGACAATAATCACAGAATCTTTCCTGTCCCGGGGCTGCCTCCTGAGCCTTCCCGCCCCCTCATGGGTCCCCCGGGGCAGTCTCATTATAATCCAGTGCCTGGCCCTCTAAGAGATACGTCCTCTGCCTCTCCCGGCCTTGCCCAGAACATAGCTGAATGCAGAAGACAGAACATCCAGAGCCAAGGCTTGTGCCAATCAATGTGGGATTAGCACTTGACCACACACACACACACACACACACACACACACACACACAAACATAAAACACACATATTTTCAACCCACAGAACAAAAAGCCTGTGGTTTCAAAATGAGGTTGAGTTTCTTCAAAATCATACTGTTCCTGTTCTTAGAGTTAGGGTACAAAGGAGGACCAGAAGCATTCACAAAAGAAAAATCTTTGGAAATTTGGGGAGTACTGTTAGCATTTAAAGCCCTTAGAATTCCCTGCAATTTTTTAGGTTTTGCTTAAATAATGTTTTAATCTTGCTGAGCTTCAATATTAGGACCGCTCATCCCAAAGGACTATGTTGAAATTTTAGTACAACTTTAAGGTATAGGGAGTGATTCTGAGCTTCTTGCTGATTTAAAACTTTTATTGTAATCATTAAGAATTCAATGAAAATGTCAGCAGGTGACCTCTTACAGCATACGTATCTGATGACCAGCAGTGTGCTGAGTGCTCGCAAAGGCCGACAGGAGCCTGCTGACAGGCTGTGTCCTTGCTCACTCCCACTGCCACCTCCCCTACGTGGGCTCCTTAATAAAGCACTGGGCAGGTGGCATCAGAGAAAGGCCTGCATTTTCCTGACACCACAGCTGACTTCTCAGAGGTCACCAACGCTCCCAACGCTGGCTGTACATATCGTATTATTATGGTGCTTTAAAAATATCAACACCTGGGCCCTGGCCCGAAGCAACTAGAGCGGGCTCTCCCACTTGAGTTTTAAAAGCTTCCCTGACTTTAGTGCATCAGGACAGAGGGGCTGAGCGGCTGTCCCTCGCCTGCGCCATCCACCCTTTGGACTCGCTGCCCTCACCAAGCACTGCTCTTTGCTTGGTGCTGTTCTTTGGAAATGTACTCTTCACTTTTTTTGGTGTGGATCTTCTTCCTTAGAGTATAATCTATTTGAAGGCATCATCATTTGTGTTTGATTTTTCTTCTAATTTCTTGTCTGGTTCAGTGTTCAGTTTTTAAAAAAAGTTATAGAAGTTTTGTATTTTGTCCTTCTGAATAGAAAATACAAACTGCCAGAGATTTCTGTGGCTCTCCTTCCCCAGTGTGTGACCTCAGGCAAGTTGTGTCACCCTTCTGAATTTCAGTTTTCCTTACCTATAAGTAAAATAAATTCTACCTTATAGGACTTCTGTGGGAACAACAGATGCAGAATGAAATGCAGGACAGGAGGGTGAAGGGGCCTGCATCATGCTTTGGGCTTTCACTTGCCTCCTCCTTCCTAGTAATCATTTGTAGATAAGAGAACTGGAACTCACCTCAGTGCTTTAAAAAAAAAAAAAAAAATATATATATATATATATATATATATATATATGAATTTTACTTTTAAATTTTTAGACTCTTTTCAAAGAACGGTTACACTCACTCAAATCTTTAAAAAAAAGAAAAGAAAGACAATAGCTAGGCATGGTGGTGCAACACCTGTAATCTCAGCACTTGGGAGGCTGAGGCAAGAGGATCACCAAGAGTTTGAGGCCAGTCTGGGCTAATGAGTTCAAGGCCAGCATGAACTATGGAACAAGCAGTTCAAAAAGCCAAAAACAACAACGACAACAACAACAACATCAAAACCTAAGTTGAGCTGTCTTGGTATAATAACAAAAAGGCCGGAGGCAATCTGGAAAGTGTAGGCCTGGCTTACTTTGACCACCCTCAGCCCAGCCTCTGCAACCTGGCTGCACCTCACAAAGCCTGGCTGTGAAAGACCCTGTGGAGACTGACAGCAGAGTTCCCCTACTGCTTCCCATCCCTCTCTTGGCCAGCCACCTGGAAACATTTTATAGGAGCCTGGCTCCTCTTGAAGCCAGTAGGAGTCACTCTAACAGCAGAAGCCCCCTGGATTCCAGAGATGCCATTTCCTGGTATCTCCCCAAAAGGCTTCTAACAGCCATGAAGGGCCTGATGGCTCGAGTGGCTCGCTCTCGCCTGCACTGTCCATGTTACCAGTAGTGATCTGCAATCCTCATTCACCCCCTCTAAGGAGAGCTCTGTGTAGCAGGTCTTATCTTTTATCAACAGTTCCACAAATCCCAAAACACCAAAAGCTTTTTTTTTCATTTGATCCTAACCCACGTGATAGCACAACCTCATCTGAACGGACTGGAGGATGATTACAGGCTTTATTTATAAAGACTATACATTATCTTTTATCATGTGGGTAGTCAGCATTTTGCTCTATAAATATTAACGTTCTTATTGGCACTATCCCAGATCTTCCCAGGAATATAACACAACACACGGCGTACTCCTTTCTAGAATACATTAAAAAAGAAATCTGGATTCTGGACGGAGGGAGAAGAGGATCTGGCTCCATCACGTAACTATTAATGTTGAGGTACTTGCCATGCATTTCAAGTCTAGTTATAGTTTAACTTCACCACAAGTACAAAGGCAATTTGTGGTGCAATATTCCAATCACATTTTTCAATGCAGTAAGCTATAAACTGGTTCCAGATGACTTAGGGAAATAATGGCAAGAAAGGTGGATCTCGAACACTGGAATTTCTGTGTGTCAGGTGAAGACTCCTTCAAAGCCCACTCCTGAACTCCTGCCCAGTCTCCCACTTGGTCACCTTCTCTTGACCGTCACACATTTACGCAGTCCCCTCCCTCAAAGAAGCAGCACAGCCATGTGTCATAAAATAGCATTTGAGTCAACGAGGGACCAAGTGCACGTCCAATGGCCATCTTAGTTTGTGTAGGGACGATCTGTGATGCCTGCCCAACCAGGAGATCATCCCAAGTCACGTTTCTCAGAGTGTCTCCCTGTCATTAGTGATACTGTCATGCCTGAGACAGGGCTGTAAAGCTGCTGCTCCTGCCTGTCCCTCAGATCACTTGCTCTGGGGGAAGCCAGGCAGCGTCACAAGGACTCTCAGGAACTGGAGAGAAAGGGCCTGTAGGCTGCCCCAGGCCATGTGAGTAAGCAGGCAGTGGATTCTCCAGGCACTGGGTTGAGGGCTGACAGTGTGAGTGCAACCTCATGACAGGCCCTGAGCCAGAACCATCCTGACCCTCAGAAACCATGTGAGATAATAAATGTTTGCTGCTTAAACTTCTAAGCTGTGGGGTAATTTGTTATGCATCAGGAACAGCAGTATCATCTTTATATCACCAAAACCTGAAAGGAATATCTGAGCACAGAGCAGATGCTAAAATCAATGGCTGCTGAATGAACAACAAATGCATCAGGATACCTGGACTCAAGTGTCTAACATGCAAGAATGCAGGGCAGTACATAAATCTGGGATAGTGTAATTAGTTTTTCTCAGAGATCGACTTTTCAGAAGCACAGAAAGATTTCACTGGTTACACTGGACACGCCCGGGGACTGCATTTCTGTGGGCACTGGGAGCTGTGCTCCCTTGGGTCTCTCAGCAATGCCATGGTACTGGGAAAGCACACACCCAAGAAAGTTACAGGAAAGAGGCCCTTTGGCTAAGAACAATCTTCCCCAGCCAGAAGCTACAGGATCATTTCACAATCCCCACTCTCACTGCTGACATCCACGATCTACAAAAGATCACAGTGAACCAGAGATGTGTGACTCCTCCCTCTGAGGGAGGCAACTGTTACAACCACTGTGCACTTTTATTCAGTAGACAGCATCTTGCCTAGGCTTCCTTCTTCCCCCACCAAGAAGTTGCTCCTGAGCATAGCCAAACATAAGCACTCCATGGAGCACATATTCTCTATATTGTCCCTTAGTTCAGGGTTCTGTACAAAGGCATAGAAAAGAGGTGCTACAGTTCAGAGTAGAGTGGGAAAAAAGGAGAGGCTAAAAATAAAGATTGTGAAGCATTTGAAAGCCGGTTACAGGCAGCTGGTGTCTTCTGGGCCTCAAAGATTTTACTCAATGAATGGCATTATCTTGCTTTTATGGTAAAAGAGTATTCTTGTATCTGCCCCTGCTCCTTTCCAGTTAATCAGTTAATGTGTTGATTGTGTCCTACCTTGGACCTTTGTGTGTTCCCAGAATGCCTGCCCCAGCCCTGGCCTGAACCTCAGCAGATGGGAGTCAATGGTAACACCTATGGCCATCTTTACTCTTCCTTTTTCCTTTCTCATAACAGATTCATCAAGCCTTATTGGTTCCACCTCTGAAAACATCTGGAGAATCCACTGCCTTCTGCCTGTGCTCTTCTCCTTCCTGCCCTGCTGTACTCCAAACCTCCTGGGCTTTCCCCTGGGCCAGTCCCAGAGCCTGCTATCTGGATGCTGGCGTCCACTCCTGCCTGCCTTCAACCCACTCTCCACTTGGCAGCCAGAGGAATCATCACAAATGTAAACTGTGTAAGGCTCTTCCCTACTTACAATTCTCCAAAGGCTTCTTGCTGCATTTTGATTACAATTAAACATTCCTGCCTTAGTCTCCAGGTCCCTGTCGATGTGGCGCTTGCCCACCTCTCCTGCTCTTACTTTTTGTCACTCTCTTTCCACTACCATGCAGCCACATGGCCTTCTCAGCTGGCTGACATGACTCAAATATGATGCCACCTGAAGTGAGTACGAGTTTATCCCTAAAAGCTATCCCTTCTATCCTCTATTACATTACCCTGGTTATTCCACAGAGCATTTACCACCACGATTTGCAGCTGTATCTGTCTCCCAGACGGCCTGCACACTAGACTAAGGACTCTAGAGCTGTTTTCTTAACAACTGCACCTGTGACCAGCAGGGTCTAAGACATTGCTGAAGGTGACAGACACTGTTGCCATGAATGTAGAATGAGAAAGCACTGAGCATGTGTAAGTGAGAGCATGTCAGTTGAGGGACTTGCAGGGCAGGAGGTGGCCAGGATCCCTAGCTTAGAGGCATCTCCCACAGCCTGGGCCACTTACTTGCTGACAGGCCACTGCTGGCACTCATGGAGCGGCCTGGCTCCGGGCGGGACTTGGTGATGGATGGAATACTGACCGAGCCACTGAATACTGTCCGGCTTTCCTGAGGACGAGGGTTCTAAATCACAAAAGAAAGGTACATTCTTCATCCAGAAAGAAACTTTTTTGGCAGAGATGTCTACTTTTCACAATAACTATTAAGAAATAAAACAATCTTGACCAGAAGGATACTGAGTAAGAAAAAGTAGATCCCACAATCCCTTCCACACATAAAAGTAAAACTCTAAAATGAAATAAATTTCACCCAGTAAGAATTAAGTAATTATTTTATTGAAATACTCATCAATAAATAATGTCTTGGTTGTGAAGACGGTAAGTAACGTTATTGTGGTTAGATGTTACAGTGAGGTGTAAAATTACATGGACATTTGCAGCAAATAAAAATAAAGCTCTCACTATGTATGAGATTTTTACTTGCTTAGGATAAATCACAATAATTAGTAAGTCCATTTGGAAGAATTACATTCTTGCCAAGACAACGGTTTACTTTGTCAGAAACATGACGTTGCAGCAATCAACTTGGGTGACATTCCGTAACTAGTGATTATTAGTTTGACGATTTCTCTTTTGGTCCCAATTTTTTCTGACTAAAAAGGAGATGTCAGGCCTGACAAAATCCAGAAGAGGGAAAAATATTACAATATTCTTTATAAATCCTAGAGTAGGCAAACTACATATACCGTATTATTAATATCTCTTATCTTTCACAATGATTTCTCTACTTGTGGACATAGTTCCAAATTTCTGATGCAAAGGGTCTGGACTGCTTAAAATTTATGAATTCATGGAATATATATATATATACACACACACATACAGTGGTAACTCAGTCCATCAATGCTTTGTTTGTGAACAGTTTGGTTTGCAAACAGAAGTGCTCAGCAAAATTTTGCTTTTGTTTGCAAACTGCATTGGGAGACAAATACAGCTGTGGCCATCTTTTCCGCAAACATGAACATGGCCATCCTTTCCAGAACTGTGGAATGCATTAAGTTCATGAACTGAGGTACATGTCTCCCTATATCTATATACACTACACATATAATATATATACTATAGTAGATCTATATCTACAGCTATCTATCTTTATACACAGAACATTTCTAACTCCTTATTAGTTTTTCCCTAATAATTACAACAAGAATAACAGTGATTTTACTAGCCCACAGCACCTGTTTTCCGACAGCCTGCCCTCTCATCACTGAGAAAGGAAAACAGCCAGTACTTGGTAAGCGAGGTGGAGAAGGAAGCGCACTCACATCTGTGGTGCAGACTACTGCTGGCAGGCCCTGGGCTGATACAACTCTAAGCCTTGGTTTCCTCGACTGTTTCTGGGCATGAAACCTGCTGTGTGGAGCTTTTCTGAGAATCACACTGGTTACACCAGTGAAAGGAGAGCACCCAATGCAGCTCACCTATGTGCAGCTCCTCCACTTGCTCTACTAAGGGGCTCATGTGCCATCTGCAGCATCACTTCACTCCTCCTGACAGTTTCATTAAAACAGCAATTTTGCTGGGAGGGACAGTCACAAATTTTACATGCAGCAAGAACATAACTATAATACAAACAAGTACATTAAAAAGTAGCCAAAAATTTAAGTTCTGTTACTTTTCCAAAGGATCAAGCTATTAAGAAAAGCCGATTATTTTAATGGGATCAGAGTATACATGCTACTTTCTTTTGAGAGGAGATGGCCTCCCTTTATTGTTTCTACACTTTAAAAAAAAAATCACAAAACAGTCACAGCCACCATGATTAATGAAAAGTGACTGTAAAGTATATTTATGAACTAGTAGTTTTCCAAGTACTTACATCATTAGAAGTGTTTACTTTTTCCTGATTGTAAAGGTAATATTCATGGATTGTGGACCGTATGTACAATAATGAAATAATAAAAGAAATAAAAAATGTCTCCTGTGAATTCACCAGCTACTATCAATTTGGTGTGACTCCTATCTTTTCTTCCAATGTAAATTTTTAAGAGCTGGCCACACTATATCCCGGTTTTTTTCTAATGCAACAAAACACAAAGCTAATTATTTTAGAATGTTATAATTGTCTGCCTCATTTTACTGTCTCAAAAGCAATAAATCTTCTCTAATCAATTGGGGCTTAGAAAATACTGTTTTTTCTTCTGATAGCTTAAAGAAGAGGATCGATCAAAGAAATCTGTCCATATACCTGGCCAACATTGATATTTACATTGTTCATGATATATATGACTTAGATTTTTCATGACTTATGCTATTCAATGTTAATTCAATATAATTTAATGTTAATAATCTTACCTGAATGCTTCATACATTTCAGCAAGAGAAAAGGCCTATATGCTTAAGTTACATTTATGTATTTCCTTAAATATCTTTATACCTTCCCTTTAAACACAGAAAAATAGCACACTGTGAGTCACACAGACTCACCTGCTTAAGGACCTTGGCTGGTTCAGGTGAGACCAGTTTGCCCTGGCTGTTTAGGAAGTGTGCAGCTCATTTCTGTTCTTAGCCTCATTCCTTTAGTCATCTTATTGTTTCTTATAGTGACTGCAATTATAACCATACTAACCTCTAGCATGTAAAATAGTTTGCTGGAAAATATTTGCTGAATAAGGATTATATCTGCGATCCTAATTTCCTACTTTAAGTATTAGAATTAACTATATTGCTAATATAGTTCATGAATTTCAAATTATGATCCTTCCTGTAGAACACGTAGTTAATGTTGGCTTGATGTAACAAGTGAATTTGGGTGTGGGTATTTATGAGTTTTAAAGATGCCAAAGTCCATTTTACTTTCATTGTTTGGACAGAATAACATTTTCTGGGCATCAGTGAATGAAATGGTGGAAATTCTTCAAATAACCTGATTTATACACAGAATATTATAAAATGAGCACAAATACTTAAGACTTTAGAGGTTATTTGGAAGAAATAATAAATGTAGTAGTGTAGCTAAAAAACATTTGTGATTATAATAAAAGTCTACAACTAAAACCTTAGTTCTCAGTCACCTCGTAACCATGAGAGCCCAAGGAAAGGCCATGGGTCTAGTGATTTTGTCGCACTGAGTGTTCCTACACATATCTGAAACACTGAGAAGATTACGGCAAAACCACCAGGGCAGAGACGAAGCTAGTGATCAGGAAAACAAGCATTAATACAGTACCACTTAAAAAACTCCAAACCCTATATTTTGAAAAGGCACATACACTGAAAGTTGGCCAGCCAACTGGCCCCAAATTCAACCACTTCCTTTGGTTCATATACCAAATTTGCAAAGTCCATGTAATTCTCAGTGTGGTATTTACTCAAAGCAAATGTTTTACTTTTTTCCCTTCTAAGAAAATAAAAAATTCAGAACTGAAACAGTCAAGGCTATTGAGATTTCACATGTACTCGAGCAACCCTGTTAGACACAAGCATTGTACGCAATGCAGCCAAAGAAAGTGCAGAAGAGATGGGAGGATCAGGTTCAAACTGCACATTTTGGTATTGATTTTTCTATAAACCTTACAATGGACTAGTGTTGTCCTTTTCTATAAAACATCCACCTTAAGTAAATGGCAAAGATTAAGCTGAAACTATGAAATAGTTTCTTAGTAACATTGTTCAATAAAATTATACATGGAAAAAAATGTTAAAAAAGCTTATTAAATTAAAATAAAACTTCATTAGAAAGTGACAAGAAATTAAATTTTTGATCTTTCTAGTTACAAATATGCTCAAGATTAGGGTAAAATTTGTTGATGGTACAGTGATTTACTCAAAGACAACTAACCTAATACTTGTATCATGTTTTATATGAAAAACTTAGTTGATTTATATAGCATTCCACTAGAATCTACTGCCTGCAATCTGTTACCAAGCAAATTAAGGCTTATTTTTATCATAGTTAATTTTGTCAAGCAAGATGCTGAAGTGTTATTATAATTTAATGTCAATGACATTTAAAATATAGTTGAAATTTTTTATATTATAAACAAAAGTCATCCTATAATTTTCTTATTGAAAAATTATTTAACTATCAAACAAATAAAAAAATTGATGCTACTATTTTTCTAAGCCAGGGGGGATATAATGGGAATGAGTCTCTGTGACACAATCCAAATATTTTATTATCTGTAAAACTAACTTCCCTTGAAGTTAGCACAAGCACTATTTTTACTCGATAAGCACATGGATACTCAGTGTAATAGCCACTCTCCACCTCACTGCAAAGCTACTAATAAAGACAGAGGGCTAAATGGAAGGAAATGGATGGGATGGATAATAGATGCCATGGTCCTTCATGCTTCCTGTATGCTTTGCTTTTTTTTTTTTTTTTTCTATTCAGCTTTCTTGGACCCTAGTTGGAATTAAATGCATATCAGTAACTAAATGATCTGTAAAACTGTGCATTGGTGGAATTTTTTCTGTTTTGAATGTATTCTGGAATACATTATGTTACTTTGAATACAATACAATACTTTGAATGCAATATAATACTTTGGAAATTTTTAAAGTTTTCAAAAGAAGGTTTACTGTAGCTACGACAGGTACATCCCTAGACTTCAAACTCATCAAATATAAAAAATATATCTGAATTGAACTGGTTATAGGTAATGAGCTATAAAAAACTCAGAAATTCAGACAGCCTTTTTCTGTTTGCTTTAACCAAATAAAGAGCCACTCAAGGGTTATTTTTTATGATGGTATGTGTAATGGGAAATATGATAATGGGAAATTTTCTTACCAAATACAGATGAATCACAATACTATTACAAAAATAAAACATTGAAATCCTCCTTATTTCTCCATTTTTTTTTCTCAAAAGAAATGAAACGGAATGGGTAGAGGAGGAAGAGGAAGATAAACAGAGGAAGAAGAAAAACAGTAAGAGAAGTATGGCAGAAGAGAAACAGGTCAAAAGAAAATGTTCATAAAATGGTAGCATTTTGGTGGCGTTATTTATTAGGCCAGGCAACAGGAAATCTCCACATGGTTAGTAAAAGTTAACACCTGACTCAGCAGTTCATACCCTCAGAGTCATAAAGCTTGGTGTACCAGGGACAGAGCGTAGAGACGGGGAATATTCAGGGTTTATGGAATCAGGAGAGAGAAATTTTTCAGCAGAATTAACAGTCATGTGATAGATGTGCTCAAAGTTGATCGGAGAGGAGATCAGACCGGAGTGATGATGAGGGGATGGATAAGGGAAACCTGGCTATCAAAAACAACAGAAAAGAAGAAAAAAAGTGATAAGGTGATGATGGAGTCAATAAAACGTGTGACATTTCTGACAACATGCACACAGAAAAGAACAAAGTAGTTTCTTATATAAGTACCAAATCCTTAATGAAATACTTTTAGGACTTAGAAAGTTAAATTTTGTAATCTTCTTGCCAGTCACTTAAACAGCTGATTTGTAAACAATCCTTCTTCTTATAAAATCATTCTTTTACTACTATAGTTAAGTGAGTAGAAACTGGACTTTTAAAGATGCAAGAATACTTTCAGAATTTAGCTTAGGATTTTCAGTTCTTTTTTTAAAAAATTAATTTTATTGGTCCATTTTAGGTATACAATATGACATTCATCATTGGAAATTTGCACCTTTTTTACATAATCTCTCTTGGTTCTTATTTTTTCCCCATTCCCAGTTTAGGATTTTCTTATGTGATACAGTCAAAACATGACAAAAATCTACCAAAATCATTAAATATAGAAAAATCAAAAAACAATTAAAGAATCTACAGTGGCTTCTAACTAGAGGTGTTATGGAATTTTCTTTAGAATCTAAAACAATTAAAAACATTTCCTAGTACTATATTTATAGGCTTGTGATATGTGCTGGCTTTTATTGTTCTTCTCTATAAGAAAAATAGTATCTATGGGTACTAATTGGTTTACTTTTAAGCACACACTGATTTTCATATAGACAACTAAAAGAACAAATTTGTATCAGGGAAAAGTCTTCCTTTTAATGTTCAGGTTTGTTTTTAAAAAATGAAATAATGTAATACCAGAGATACAGAAAAAAAGCCTTTGAAGTCAAGATAAGGTAACTACTGCTGATTATTTAGGGAGTACCAATCAGTAGCCAACCACTTTTTCATAATGGGGAGTTTTGAGGTTCAGTTCGTGAAGAATAATTGTTTCTGAAAACAGGGGCCTTTCATTAAAGGCAAAGGGTGAACAATGTCCTGGAGAAAGTTCTGACTGAATCCAGCACAGCATTTATGTTCTACTAGTTGAGATGAGCTTGCTTTGTAAAAATATCTCAGCAATTATCAAAGCTGAAAAGAAAGGCTTCCATACAAGATATTGTTTTTACTTCAGAAATATGAGTAAATCACTACAGTACTTTCTAAGGTTTTTTCCAACAAAAAGGGGGAAAAAAGACATGTAACTTTGATTTTAAGGAAACAAAATTACTTGGGGAGGTTTTAGGGATGGAGCCCAGGGTTTTGTACATACTACGCAAGTATTTTATCACTGAGGTATGCTCTACTCCAAGAAGAAAAATTACTTCTGGAAGCCCTAAGAGGACACTGCACTAGATTTTATTAACGATATGAGGAGTGGATAAGATGTACTGTGCTTGAAGTACAGAAGTAAAATGTTATTTTTGCATCAATTAGAGAAAAAAAATCTGTCCTCTATCACTAGATCTTATAGAATGAGATAAATGATAAAAAAAATTTCAAGAAAACTAACTCAGTATATTTTTGTAAGACATACACACAAGCCTTAAATCGCTTATATTCTTTGGCTTACTAAGATACAAATAAACGGTTCACCTCTGATATAGGAAATAAGAAAATACAATGATTCCTTTAGCTTATTGCCCCTTCTACATTTAAGAAACAACAAGAGTACTATTTCTGGATCATTTCATATAAAAGAAATGGAATTAACTTTTAAAAACATTTAATAAACTTTCTATGCTTGTAAGTATTTCACAGAAAAACAATACTGATTTGAGTAAGCCGAAACATAAAAATGGGGCACATGTTCTTTGCACAGATGATAATACATGGCTTTGGTGCTTGAAAACTCTTACACATTAACAGATGAATTTAACTCATCTTTATGTTTTTGGAAACTGTTCACAATTCCTTTTCAGTGGAAAGAACGTATCAAAATCTGAAAATACATACAAGATCATAAACTTTTCCATAAAGGTATGTACACAAAGACATGCATACTATTATTATTATATTCAAACATGCATATTATTGTATTCTTTACCAGTATCTATCCTCAGATAGGCATGAGCCCGGGCAGATAGTAAGTGCTCAAGAAACATGTGTTAGGTAATTAAGCGGGTATCTATAAAAACCCCAGTTCATATATCCTTTGGCAGTGAAATGAGAAAAATCATGTTAAAATAACATGGCTGTGAATAACAGTAATTCTGACACATAAAATCTTTGATGCATACTACATGTCCAGGGGAAGAAGTAAGTTTCAAAAATTTACACCAACTTCTTAACCTGGAAATACAAAGGTGCTTACATGATAAGAAAACACGACAGGGGTGGGAAGCACATTAAAATCTGAATTGAACTGCTAGAGTTAAAAAAAAAAAATCAGTGTTAATGCCTAAAAGAACCAATTAGGTGAGCATGGGTTTAAAAAAAAAAATCCGGTGACAGCAAATACTAAAAAAATTAAGAGGTCTACTTAGAATCAGCAACCAGCACAGAAGGTCACATGCTATGGAGCCAGGTGGGGGATGAATCTTTGGAAAATTTTAATCTAAATTTGTTTAGTAATAAAAATATTTTAGGGCTGGGGATTTAGCTCAGTGGTTCTAGCGCCTGCCTCACAAGCTCAAGGTCCTGAGTTCGATCCCCGGTACCAAAAAAAAAAAAAAATTAAAATTAAAAATACAGATTCCTTTTTAGTGGTAGTAAAGTGAGGGGAGAAAAGTAAAGTTAAGGAGGGATACTTTCACAAACTTTCTTACAATGTTTGAAATCTGATATTTTAGTGTTAGGGTGCCTATTCTTATTGTGTATGAAGGTCTAAAACAACTTTGGAACCTTAGTAAATTGATTTTCTACCCAATAGCAGCAGAACACCAAGCAGAGTAACATTTTATTAAATACTGTACTGAAACTATTCCATCCAAAGAAAAATACTGCTAATATGTGAGATTAAAAAAAACCTCTATTCCAAAAAGAAAAGTGGCTATTGTGAATGATCTGAACTCCATAAAGGAAGGAATATTACTATTACCACATAATAATAATCTCTTGATGATAAAAAATAAATATAAAAAAGCAGGGCCAGCTCATTAACTGGGATATTTCCAGCAAAGTACTCAGGCTCAAAAAAATGCAGACTTAATTCTTTTCTTCCCATAAAATAAAAGCAAAATGCCTTTTAAAAGTTAGTTTTTATGTTAAAAATCTGACTGCATATCAAACTATATTACTTAGGGCTGGGGATTTAGCTCAGTGGTTCTGCCGCCTGCCTCGCAAGATCCCAAGTTCAATCCCCAGTACCAAAAAAAAAAAAAAACCCAAAAAACAAAAAACAAACAAAAAAAACTGTATTACTTATTTTTTCTTGCAGCTCTTCTATCACAGTAGTGTTGATAATATGGTTAATTTAAAGCAGATTTCCTTAGAGATATGGGTTAAGATCTATAATTCATCTCCAAATTGGCATTAAATAAAAATTATGCTTAAAATTCTATATAAAGTTTAACGACTATATTGTTCGGAAAGGTCATACTAAAGTTTTAATAGTCTGTAGTACTGAAATGTTAAGAATAAGCAGAACCTAGATAATTAGCTAATTCCACTAATAGTCTTAAGCTCAACATAATGGGTCTGACAACACAATCTATACTGTTAAAACATAACAGCTTTCCTTTGTTGTACTTTTTATGTACAATTTACTAGGCAACATACTTGTAACTGGGCAAAGTAAAAAGATTTAACTTCAGCTAGCTGAGCGGCATGACTATTAATGACCATGCTAACATGGATCTCTTGGGAGAAAAAAGGCCAAATACTTCTGAACTTAGTGAAATTTTAGTGACTTAGTATACAATCTCTCTTAATATGGCACTTTCTTCCATTAACAATAATAAATTTAGGAATGAGAGAAATTTCTAGGGTATGGAAGAATTTGATTTGTTTGATTTCTGACATGTCTAAATTTTATGTTTTGCTGATCAAATATGTCTTTATGCATCTTAAATATATTGTGACAGACTCAGAGAAACATTTTATTATATTAATATAGTCTGTGAAGTCTATATATGTTTTCAAGACTATCCTCTCTCCTTTCTTCTTACCATGGGCAGGTCTTTCAGGATCTGTATTCCATCTCCAGGACCCATGTGTGCTATGTGGTTAAAATTAGTTGGGTTAGAGATTAATTTATTTCTCATTTCTGGATCTCGTAGCATCTCCCTGTAAGACAAACACCTGTTTAGATACTTTTTTCATGGTCAAGGTAGGTAACTTAGGAAAAAAAATTAATTATACTTTATTTTTAGTTTTTAAAAATAAAAATAGAAGTTAAATTGTGTTAATTAGGATATAATTAGAATAATAAACTCAGTTAATTCATTTTCTTAGAATGTTTTGTTTTTCAATTTTAAATACAATATCATGATTTTGGGTGGGAAATGAGAGTGGACCCTTCCATTTTTTAATTTTCTAGAGCTAGGGATCAAACCCAGGGCCTTGCACACACTAGACAAGTGCTCTACCATTGGAACTACATTCCCAGTCCAAAACAGTCTTTTTATAATACTTATATATCAAGGAACTAATATTTGCTTTATTTTACAGATAATTCTGAACATTTTATGTATATATTTTAAAAAATTAGAAATATTTTTGCATGTAATTGAGATGTGCTCATAAAGAGTTATCTGGAATTCTTAAACATATACAGGTTTACTATATAAACAAATATTATTTATGTTTATTTTGTAAAAAGGTAAACATTTCTAAAATTCTAACTATTCTACATAATACAGAAGTGAATCAAAATATAGTATTTAGGTCCAGTGTATTCTCAAAATTTTGAGAATAATATTTAAATGACATTGACAGGTTGCATTCATCGTTGCAGATTTTTTGTGATGTTAGGAACTGAACCTACATAGTAGGCAAAGATGCTACCACTGAGTTACCCTGATAGCCCTGCAGTTTTCAGTCACAGATGAATGACAGATTTTCAAAATTTCCTTCCAAATCAAATGCAGTATTCCCACCAGATAGTTCTTTAGATGCAGGAAGCACGGACAGATGGTAAGTACAAATTAAACATCTACCTCCTCTGTTGCATCCTTTCCTCCTCTGGGACTCTGAAGGAATAACGTCGCTTGTTGTTGATATTTCTAACCATTTGTTTCCGACTATTATCTGATGTTTCAGGAACTACCAGTTCATCCCCTTCTGTTAAAAGAAAGATAACAAGGAATAATGGTGATGTTTAAATTGCTAAAATACTTTTTAATCCATTAATTTCTATGACAGTAGAATCAATTGAACAAATATATGCAATTCTGATTTTTAAAAGTTATACATTGATTGTCACAGTAAATAAGCAATAATTTTCAATTCAACTGTAAACAGATATAGGCTTATATTAGACAAAGCTTAAAATACATTTTCATTTTTATTTTGATTATAAACATAAGATGAAACAATTTTGCTAGAAGAAAACTATAGTTGGTGTCCTTTCACTTTGGTCACTTCACTTCTCATGCCTACCCTTTCTTCTTTCCCACACTACACACTAGTTTCAGTGGCTTAGTATGTTCAAAAGCTGCCATTGCAGGTTTTCTTTTTCTTTGTGTTGGGGATGGAACCCAGGGCCTTCAGTGTGTTAGGTAAATGCTCTGCCATTAGCTACACACCTCTCGTCCCTCAAAGCTGCTGTTAATAGGCACAATAATCAGACAGACATGCCAAACTATTTATATGAATAATTAAAATTATCTTTACATAATAAAGAATTCCTTGCAAAATTTCATCTATGACATGTGGAATAAGGAATTCTATTTTCACTATCTTCCTTTATTAAGGTCAAGAATCTTTGCTATTTCCACTCTCCTGACCTTGACGGAGTAGATCCAATCTTATGCAAATATTTGGAGTTCATCTATGAAATAGCATACAAAATTAAGTATAGGGTCTTAGAAGTTTAACCTTAAGTTTCATTAGCTACATGATAAATCCATCCAGGTAGGAATTATTCCTAAAATCTGAATGTGCTTTCTCAAGTCATACTGGGATAGCCTTTCAGCAGACTTTTAAATCTCCAGTTCTGGGGATGGATAAAAACACTGAATCAGAAGCCAAACAATTTGTTTATTTTACTACTTGAAATAAAAACAAACAAAAAAAAGACAATAAAAATAAACTTTTGATGGATTTTTGTAAATAAACTAAAGTTTACTGGAGGAATATGGGAGGGAGTATTAAGATAATCCCACTACCTATAAATAATTGATATAAACATTTTAATATTTTTCTTATGGCAATATTTTCACTTATATTTAATTCAATTCAAATGTTATTTTAAATACAAAGTACACTATAAGTGCATCTTCATTAAACATATTCACTACAAAAGATCAGAAATTTATGAATACGTTGGTTAGGCAGAAATTTGTTGCTATGGAGTAAGAATGACTTTATTATATAGAAAAGGGCACAATATTCATTAAGAGATATTTTAACTGCTCAGGCCCACAGTGATGACATTTACTTCCATGTGGTCAATTTCCCTGGCATTTTGTACACGGTAGCTAATATCTGGTGTGATAGCCTTACTTTACTACTTTGTGACTGGCCACATGCCTTTCTCTTGTCAGTAACCATTAGGGTTCCCCTTCCCTTCCTGATTCTGGGCACTCTTCTGATTTTCCTCTTCCTTCTGTTTCTTTCAATGTTATCATCAGCACTTGAGAAGTGCTCAACCCTCTGCTGGAGGCACCCCTGGCTGGAGGTGGATTCCTGGAGCCCCAAGTGGAACTCTGGGTGAGTATCTACAATTTCATGCTGCTAATTTTGGTTAAGTTACCATATTAAAAGTACAGAAGACACATTCAAATATACCTTCTCTACTTACCTAGGAACTCCTGAGAAAAATAACAAGGTAGGTCAAAATCAGATATTCTGCTTATACAGCTATGTGACATTTAAACACAGTTACTTTTGTTCAACACTTTATCTTAATATATTAACAGTCTGACAGTCACCAAGATCACACACTCTAGAGTGAGATACACCTGAGTTTAAATCTGTACTTGGCACTTATTACTCATGTGACCTTGGGAAATCAGCCAAGAGATAATATTTCCACTGAAGCTATCCAGTTAATATAAGTATTTTCTTACCTGCCATCTTATTTTTGAAATATATTAATCTAATGGTCTCCAACCCTAAAAGGTTTAATGAGCCGTCAATGTTTAAAGGTCGAGCCTAAAATAGTAAAAAATAAAATCAGTATTTCAATAAAACCTTTAAGACTTAAATGACAAACTTTTGACCTATTTATTAAGTACAACTGTTAAGACCTTTCATTTATCTACTTTTTTTGGGGGGGGTTACCGGGGATCGAACTCAGGACCTTGTACTTGCAAGGCAGGTGGCGGAACTACTGAGCTAAATCCCTGGCCCTTTCATTTATCTACTTTATTGTTTGTTTGTTTTTTTGGTACCGGGGATCAAACTCAATCCTTGCGCTTGCGCAGCAGGCGGCGCTAAATCCCCGGCCATCATTTATCTACTTTAAATTAAGAGTCCTCTTGGGAACAAAATCAACAAGAAACGATAATTCTGACTGGGAAGGCACAGTAACTAATTTGAACAAATTTATAATAATACTTTGAAAAAAGATTATCCTGGGCAAATAAATAAAATTATGTCAAAATACACTTAAACCTTAAATTTGACTTTGTAAAGCCATTAGTGAGCAAATAATTATATTCAGGCAATAGCAACATAGCTGGTATATGAATTCATATCACCAAATAATAAATGCCCACAAATGATGGAAAAGAAAGTACAGATGACTGTATAAAAAGAAAGGTCCACTGGTAAACGGTGATGGAACTGGTTATATGGAACCAATAAAATTGAATTCCTGCTTTGAGTTATATATATAAAAGAAAAAAGAAAAACCAATTCTAAATGAATTAAAGACAGATATGGAACAAGCAAAACTTTAGAACATTTCGAGAAAATGATCATGAAATAGAAAAGCTTCCTAAAGAAGAGAAAAAAGACAAATCTAAAGGACAAGGAAAAATACGATTAAAGTAAAATTAATAACTTCTGTTCAGTAAAATACACCATAAACAGAAATGCTATAGATAGGTCACAAACAGGGTCCATTTCTAACCCCAGGACCACATTATATAATGATATACAAAAATTCAAGAAGAATAATATGAAAAATCCAAGGGGAAATAATAAGAAAAATATATACCAGGCATTTCATGGAACAGGAAATATGAACGATGAATAAAAGATTCCCAATCACACAGTAATCAGGGACATGTAAATTAATAATTCAATGAGATGCCAACTTCATATCTATTTACACAACTATGAATTCTGACAATAGCAAGTCTTAGAGAGGATGTGGGTTAAAAACTCTAATATGTTGTTGATGGGAATATCACTTGGTATTTTCATATTAGAAAATAAGATAACACTCTCTCACAAAGCTGAACAATTGCATTCCTTGTGTCCCATCAGTTCTACTTCTACACACAGGACTTAAAGAAACTCCTGAATGCCTACACAAACAGACATATACAGTCTCATTCACATCTGTAAAAATCTAGGAAATAAATCAAATGTCTGTCAATCACAGAATAAACAGTGACATAGTCAACAGACTACTGTAGTGAAAAAGCAATGAAGTGTAGTACATGTAGCAATGTGTGTGAATCTTTTTTTTGGTACCGGGGATCAAACTTGGGACCTTGTGCTTGCGAGGCAGGTGGTAGCACCACTGAGCTAAATCCCCAGCCCGATGTGTGTGAATCTTATATACACACTGAGCGAAGAAAGCAGGGCAAAACCCAAAACAAAACAGTAACAACAACAAAAAAAACTCAAACCAAACACAGACTGTAGAGAGTCCAAATTTATAAAGCAGGGGGTACTTTTGTTGCATTAGGTATACTTGAAATAGGGTGAATATTTAAATTTTTAAAAATGATTACAGTAAAAGACATCTTGTCCTTAATCCCCCTCAAAATCCTATCCCTCACTTCCAACACACTTAGCCCATTGTTTTTGCCACTTTTGGAAGCAGTTCTAGAAGTCCTCTTTTGTGTCTTTAATTGCACGGTTATAGCTACCTCAATGTCCTGAATTGATTCAAAACATCTACCCTTACGGTCATTTTAACTTTGGGGAAGAGTCAGAATTCACACAGTGCCAGATCTGGTGAATAAGGTGGACAAGGACACACTGAAATGTTTTCACAAGCCTCTCTTCCAATTGGCACTGGGCTGCAGCATTCATTGTATTTTTCTTAATCACACTTCGAAAGACAGGAAGAGGACTTCCAGAACTGCTTCAGAAAGTGGCAAGAATCATGGGATAAGTGTGTTCAAAATGAGGGGGAGCATCCTGAGGGGAATTAATGGCAATGTGTCTTTTACTATAATTAAACATTCACCATATATTTTGACTCTACCTCATATGTGACAAAATACACAAGAGCATTTTCACTACTGAAGTAGTTTTAAATTGGGGCACATTTTAAAATATAATCTTGGCTACTTTCTTTCACCTAGTCTTCTAAATTGCCCCTCAACTAATGATTCACATGCTACAAGTACTATATACAGTCAAATGAAAGTATTACTCTTGATTTTTGCACTTATATAAATTTGCTTTACCTTATGGAAACAGAAAAATGTTAGTGGAAAATATATTTTACTAGGAATATGTGAAATCTCTATTTTTAAATCATGAGACACCTAAACACACTTTGGTTCTAAGTTTAATCATTTTTCTCCTGGGTAAAATCTATCCTCACAAGATTAAACACCATATAACATTATGTGAAAAAGTAATAATTAATAACAATCAAACACTCCCTCAGAAATCTTTAATCCAAAAGCAGAAGATAACAGCAACACTTTATAGATTGTAGGATATACTATAGTTTTTCTTTTTTTGGTATTGGGGATCGAACTCAGGACCTTACGCTTACGAAGCAGGTGGCAGAACCACTAAGCTAAATTCCCAGTTTGGATATACTTTAGTTTTTCATCATGATACCAATCATACCTAATTGATTTGATTGATTGCCTACTGGAGATTGAATGCCTTTGGACTGAGATACATCCCCAGAGCTATTTACTTTTTATTTTTAGACAGGGTCTTGCTAAGAAGTTACTGGGATCAAACTTGGGATCCTCCTGTCTCAGCCACCCAAGAGTGCTGGGATTACAGGCTTGTGCCACCATGCCCAGCTCAATATAGAAAAACTAAAAATGTAATACAAATAATATGGTATTGAGCTATCTTCATAAAATTCATCAGTTGTATTTAATGTGAAATTACCTTTTTGAGAGGAAGAGTCTGAATCCATTCCATGGAGTTCACATCAAATATATCAACTGCATTTTCACTGTATACTGAGAGATAAGGTGCATTGTAACCTGGAAGAAAGGAAAAAGGTAACAGCTTTGCTGCTTATTTTGAAGTATTAAGCCCCAAACATTTGAAAGGTCTATCCTAAGTAACTGCACAGTGGAAACTTCCAAATCCTATTGTTATCATGTAAGAGCCACATTAAAACATTTTTGAAATAAGCACAGCATAAATTGTAAAGGAAGAATTGGCATACCCATCATCCTGATTATATAGCACTTCTAATACAGAAGACTTATGCTAACATTAGCCCAATAAAGAGGTTACATTTTAAAGTATCTGACTCTTAAAGTAGTTATTAAGAGTGAAACAAACTTACAAAGTAGAGAAATCTTCAGGTTAAGTGTTCTAGACCCAGTTAAAAATGTGTAATAAAGTACCTGAACACAGTTACCTGAATATGGTAGATGCTCAATATCTATTGGTTGAAAAACTGAACATTAATAGTGACACAAATAGATTAAAATTATTTAGCTAAACTAAGGTTATAGATTAATTACTGACAAAGCTATTAAAAATTAAATCAGTCTAACTCGTACTCTACATTAGAATACTTTGAATTTTTATGAGTTACAAACAGCACTCATTCTACATACTGTACTACAAGTAAGAGTATGTATTTCAGAAGAAATAAAACATTAAAAATAGTTAAATCTGGGTGGGTTGAGATTAGACTTTTTTCATTCTTTTAATATAGATTTCCTGATTTTTCTGTAATAAGTATTTCTTGTCCTCCTAAACATTCTTCCTCTGCACTTTACAATTAATGGGCCCCAACTCCATCATTCCTTCTCTGTCCTGTTAAGATGGAAGAGGTTTCACATCTCCTTCCTCAAATAATTTTTCTGTGTTATAAACTCCATCCTCTTTGGCCCTCTTGGGGATCTTACTGTATTTTCTGTATTTCCGAGATAAGACAATCTTTCCCTAGGGGTTCTTTCCTATCAGTATTTAAGCATACCCATGTATCTTCCTTTACAAAGAAAACAATTTGGATTAGCTACTCCTTCTACATCCTCATCTGAATGGTGAATCTGCATGGATTTCCTTCTCTATTCATGGAGTATCACAGAAATCATGACAGAGAGTGGTTCACTGGATATAGTGGATAATATTATATAGTGGATATTCATCCACTGGATATTATATAGGACTTCCTCAAGTTTTCTGAAAAAGCTCTCTACCTCTCCTATGGTATCTTAGATCTGCTATCATGGCACTTGTCTTCTACTACTGTAACTTTTGTTTTTACCATGAATCTCTTTTACTGCACCCTATGCTCTGTGAAGGTACAGTGTGTCTATTTTGCTCATTGAGACATCTCATATAGTAAAATCACATGTATTCAATAACAATTGAATTATTATTTAACAATAACAGTATTCAATTATTTGTTAATGTCTTAATATTTCTTCAGAGTGAAATAAGCAATTTTGTTTATCTAGATTAAAATATAAAACTGAGTAACATTGCTTCTAGATGCTACATCATGCCTTTTATAGAACTGATTAAACAATTTACTTCGCCAGAAAAAGTCTTGTGAGCTACTGATACAGCACTGTATTTTTGGGGACAATGAAGAGATTCAGAGCTATTTTTTTTTTTTTTTTTGGTACCGGGGATCGAACTCGGGTCCTTGTGCTTGCGAGGCAGGCAGCGGAACCACTGAGCTAAATCCCTGGCTCATTTAGAGTTATTTTGATAAATACCATAGGATAAAAAAAAATCCATTTCAGAAAAACATCTGTATTAAGTATGCAATGTGAACGTCAATCTTGTTTGCTTAGGCTTAACTATATATGATTACTTTGGAAAAACAACAAAGTATGTAGGAAACGTCTTAACAATGACTTTTTTAAAAACCTGTTATTAACAATGACTACACTTAGACGAAGTGGAAGAGAAAAGAAAGCAAGAAGGCATAATAAGACAGCCATAAGAAAGTGAGTCTTACAACAAGAGGAAGGATTTGCTGGCCACATCAATTCCTGTTGTCTAGATCTTCGGCCCTGGCAGTCAGTGTATATTCCAATGCTGTTAAAACACAGCAGATATTCTTTACTGGAGATCTCAACTGCGCAGATAGCATCCATTGGTTGATGTGTAATAAATGACAGTGTGTGATCATTTGAATGGAGCATACTGCATGGACTTCCTTCTCCATTCAAGGGGTATCTTAGAAATCCTGACTGAAATCCCACACAGAGTTGTTCACTGAAGACTGCCATCCACTGGACATTATATGGGACTTGAATTTCCTTAAATTTTCTGTGACGGGTCTTGCTCTGAAATAGTTCATAACAGAGGACCTGCCTTTTCATTGCCACACACAGGCATGTTAGAGCTCCATGGCGTACTTTTCCAGAAGTTATAGTTTGACACCCTTTAGTTTCTGCCAACTTGTAAAAATCTGTCTCTCGCCCGTCCAAAGCTGACATAGGAAAAAGTCGTACATGACGATTTCGTCCTGAGATCACTGCAACAAGCTGATCACTTGGAATGAGTTCAATCTGATGAATCTTCTTATTGTCACCAACTCTAATAATTTCTACACACAGAAATAATAAATTAAATGCAAAATAGTTTTATTAATTATACTCCCATTATTCTCAAAAAGATATGTCGATTTATAAAAAGGATACAGATACACATACAGAAGAATAAGTCAGAAATCATAGAAAAAAAGGAAGATAATTAAACCCATTATAAGACCATTTAACTCACCTATTATAGGCATTAAATTTAGCACTGAGAACTCTGGTATCCAGGACAGCCAAAGCAAAGAATTCTTGTGTAAAAGCATGCCAAGACTTCAAGAAAAACCTTTTTACTGGTACTATATTCTAAAGACCTTCACCTGTTTTAAAAACTGAGTAACTAGTAATTCTTATTTCTATGAAGGTGTTTCTATGGATAACAATGAAGTTTAAATAAATAGATAATTTGACACCAAGATAGACTTATAATACTATAATTATGAATACGAAATTCAATTGATTTCTCTTTGTTTCAACTTGCACTTAATTTTGTCCTAGGAAAAAAACCTATTATATGAAACTATGGGAATAAAACTGAAACAAAAATATTTTAATGGCTGTTACTTCTTATAGGACTAATAAAGCACGGGAAAAGCAGGTTGTAGCTTTTTACCATTTACCATCTTTAGAAATAAGATCTGAGTTCATACAGGAGTACTACTAAACAAAATGACACAGAGATACTATGTGCTTGAAGTTTTAGAATCTAAGGGGATTACAGAAATTTAATCCTTTGACTTAGAAATATTTTCAAATTTTGCCTAGAAATTTCAGTTTTGGAATAATAAGAGCAAACTTTTCTCATTTTAGAATTTAGACTCCAGAATTTTCTAACATATGATTTAAAATTACTCAAAAAATAATTTGATTTTCTCTTACCATCTTTGGTGACATGCACAACAAATAATCCTTCTTCATTTCCCAAAGCTATCCTTTCATGATCTATATAAGACACATATATAAAATATTTTTATTAGGCAGAGAACCACATAAAACAGAATAAATCAGATAATAAAATTTGGTGCAAAAATGGAAGTAATGAAAATATAACAATTAACACTATGCAATCTTTCAGATTACAGTGGTAAATACCTCATATAACATTTAAATACCTTATATAATATTAAATACCTCAAATAACATTTAAAAATCTGTATCAATACCTATGAAAACAAGCAAACGTTTATCTAATAAATGATTAAAAAGAGAAAAATCTAGTTTTTTAGTGGCTTAGGTCTAGTTCCATGTGTTGTTTTGAGAGGAAAGGACTGTGGAAAGTATTTGAACCCTGCTATAAAACTTCTCAGTAGTTACTTGAAAGTAACAAAAAGTTAAGTGTGTAAGTAATTGTGTAAGAATATGGCAAAAATTTAAACTATCAGATATTAAACTTGCCATTTACTGAGGGCATTTTAACTGCGGGGTACTCTGCCTTACGTATTCCATGTTTTTTAAACTTCTCAATAACCTTAGAAAGGTAATTACTGTCTATGTATTGTATGTGAAACTTAAGCTCCAAGAAATTAACTTTTCTAATTCACCCAAGTGGAAAATAGACGAATAGGTTAATCTTTAGTACTGTTGGCTTTTTTTTTTTTTTTTTAGAGAAACACTTTATTTTTTAAATTTTGTTTTGGTACTGGGGATTGAACTTGGGACCTTGCACTTGGAAAGCAGGCGGTGGAACCACTGAGCTAAATCCCTGGCCCCTAGCAGTGTTGGTTTTTCAGAAGAAAATACATGTCTATTATAAAGTATAACAGCTGAAAAACAAATAATATAGGTCTCACTTGTTTCAATAAACATTTACTGAACATCTGTGATAGAAGGGATATTATGTTGGCCACTGGGGATTTCTAGACAAAAGCCAATTCCAGCTCACAAGGTAGATCAGTAAACAATTATGAAAATATAATAAATAATATAAATTCATACCTATGATTGCAGCAGCCTGGGTTGTTTTAATAAGAGGCAGAGCGCTGTCATAAGCCTCTTTGGGAACATAGACTGAGCGGTCTCTGAATTTGTTTTTCTTCAAGATCTTGTGCAATTCACTGAGCACTCCTACCCACTTACTCTTCTCATTCTCACTGTCGGCCAGCATCAGGATTGAACATTTGTTATTAGGCGCTGAGAGTTGTGAAGCTGTGACCTGGGAAAATTTAATTAATATTCATGATATAATGGTGCTGATTTCATGGTATGCTGGTTTGTTTGGCATTCACCAATAGTATGAGCATTCATTAAATGACACCTTTAGCAGCGTTCAGCTGTTCCTAATCAGAAGAACTAGTTCTAACACTAGAATTCATGACAAGATAAGGTAGGAGACACCATTCAAGGTGTTAAGTGTCACTTTTATTTTCCTTGCTACAAAAGTACCAAAACAGCAGCACAAAAAAATGCATTACACAGTCCTATAACAACTGACATTTATAATCACCGAACATCAGATGGGTCTAAGCACTTTACAAGTATTAAACATTTAACCTTCTTAACAACTCCATGAGACAGAAACTGTTATTCAATCTTCATTTTACATATAAAAACTGTGATAAAAAGAAATTTAATTTGTTCAGGGGCACAAAGTAGAGGTCTAGGATCCTATATTCATGCTCTTATGGACTATAGTATACTGTTTAAAAAAGTCATGAATGCTCAGAAATACATTCTCTGGTATTTCATAAAAATAATTTATATTATTAAAGAAGATCACCCAATGAGAAATGTAATTGTGTTGTATACCTAAAATGTACCAATAAAAGAATTTAACAACAACAACAAAAAAAGATCAGATCACTTGAGTTGGTATTTAAACAAAAGTTTATCATTCTAAAACTCAATCAGAATAGTTTTAAATTTTATATATGCAGAATCACCTCTCTCATATATAAAATGCTTTGTTCTAAATATGTATCCTTCTTAGGCATCAGTGACAATAAAAATCACTCTGCCAATCAGCTGTAGCTAAGTGGGTATCTACAGGCTCCCGGGTGGCCGAGGAGAGAACAAATAATTGACAGTGTGGAAACTGAGGGACTAAGTACTACCTCTGATCTTCAGACAATCAGGAGACATGTACCAAGCAGATGGGTCTAACAACAGGGTTGGAAAAAAATTTCTATCTTAATTTACCCTTTCAAGATCATAGGGTAAATAGCCTCCAACTGTCAACAATTCCTCCTATGGATTTCAACCTTTTGAAATCAAGAAGCAGAGTCCATTTCCCTTCCCCTTAAATGGGAGACTCACAATTTTGACCAACAGAATGCTGAAGAGTTATCAGGCCTGTTTTGGGCCTATTCCTTACAAGGCCTGGCAGCTTCTTTTGCTTTCTTGGAAGCCAGCCATCAAGGATGGGAGACTGAGATCACTCAGCTAACAGTGACAAGGCCACAGATGAAAGGCTGTTTTGGATATTCCAGGCCCAGATAGTGCAGTCAGGTGAGTGTCCTTAGCCAACACCCTAGAAGTGTCCAGCTAATTCATAAAAAGGTGAAAAATCGCTGTTGTGTAAGCTATTAAATTTTTAAATAGTTGTTATAAAAAAGTAAGTAACTAAGGGCCAGGGATTTAGCTCAGTGGCGCCGCACTTGCCTCAAAAGTGCAAGGTCCTGAGTTCAATTCCCAGTACCAAAAAAAAAGGTAAGTAACTGAAACACAATTTTAAAAACAATAAAAAGAGAAAATTCTATTTTTTAAAAATTCAAGAAAACTCATATTTATCCAATTTTCCATGTGATAGTATTTATTTAAAAAGTCAATCAGGATTCAACAATATTATCTAACAGGAAAAATATTTTTAGAAGCCATTTTACATGCATCAATTTTCTAAATATTCAAGTATGAGATGATATGAAATATATCAAAAATGTAAAATTTAGTTGTACTCATAAGTTTATGATTTATATGGAGGTACAAAGCATACTGATTAAAAATAAATGAGTGATCAAATTATAGCACACACTTACTCTAAATATACAAGGTATATCTTTACGACTTGCATGAATAACATCAGAAGCCAAGACAGAACTCACAGAAAATTCTTCATCTCTGAAAGAACAGTGAAACATTTAAAGTTAATACACAGAACGATGTGTGTATGGTTTTGGTTGTATAATCAAATAACATACATGAAGAGATCCTCAAAGTTGAACTGCACAGAATAGTGCATTGAATAAAATGATTTTTCCCCATTGTAACTGATAATACCCAAAGTATTTGTTAACAGTAACTTAACAGTGGTACATTATACAAGAGCCAGAAATAACTGTTGGCTTATCCAAAGATACAGGCCAGAAAGTATATATGAAGAACTGGGATTTGGATCTTACAGTGGGTCTTCAGAGGTCACAGAGGACCTTCTTGCCTCCCATAGTAAGTCTCGTGTGTACTCAACCCAGTTCACCTGACATTTTATTTTTCCTTCAACATCTAAAACAGATTTCCTACATAACAATTCATTCCTTGTGATTTCCTCAATTTTGTTATTGGTACTGTATTTCTTTTGGCCATAAGTCTTGACACCTTAGTCTTTGATTTTTATTTTTAGACACAAGGTCTTGCTATGTTGCCCAAGATGACCTCAAACTTCTGGGCTCAGCTGATCCCCCTGCCTCAGCCTCTTGAGTAACTAGGACTACAGGTGCATACAACTGCACCTAGCCCTCCCTCCCTATCTTTCTACATTCAGTCTCTTAGCAAGTTTTGCCAGATACTGCTTATATTTCTTGCACTGGTCCCTTCATATTCCATATTTGTGGAGAAAATAATACATTTGAGTTACAGATTTTAAATGCTTGTGTGAGGCACAGCTAGAAATGTGGGTTTTGCGTGATGGATGGCTATTTCTGAGCTGGAGATGTGTCTGGGAGTCATCAAAGCAGAAGTTATGGCTGAAGGTATGGGAGAAGATACGATTCCTTAGGGACACTACTTGGAGTTATAAGAAGAGGTAAAAGAGAGTACTCCAAGAATCTGAAAAATAAGATCAGAAATGTCCAATAGATGTCTAATTTAAATGATCCCTCATTCACCATGTTTTCCAAGACCTTGTCTGATCTGAGATTTTATTCCTTTCTTCACAATGGGTTATACTCTGTGCCTTTAGGTGATGATATAAACACTACATCTTAGGCTTCAGATAACCCACAACCTTTAAACCGGTCTTCTAGCCCCAGACACCAGCTTCTATTCCTTGGCTCCTAGCCCCACACACTCAACCTACATGTCAATCTGTTTTATAATTACAACTTACTTCATATATTTAATGATGCTACTATAGCAATATGAGCAAATTAGAAAATCAACATGAAATCAGATCATTTAAGTAAAACCATGGCAATTTTAAAGAAAAACCAGTCTTTTTTATTCCTATGCTGCAATGATATAAACATCTTTCTTTACCCCAAAGGCTTACCTCATGTCAATAACTTGACTAATGACAACACTGGGCTGAGATGCTTTTCCTTCAGTGATATCATACAGAAAGAGTTTGAAGTCACAAACCACAGCCAGGGCCCTCTGCCATCCTTTCTTTACTCCAGCTGGCTTAGGGATCTTAGTTTTGTTTCAGACAGGCACAAACACAATTCAAATGAAAATGTCAGCAACAGCCTCTTTAATTCTTTATGTAAACACAGAATAAAAACTTAAAGATAATATGCACATGGGCTGGGGATTTAGCCCAGTGGTTTCGCCGCCTGCTGCGCAAGCGCAAGGACCCAAGTTTGATCCCCGGTACCAAAAAAAAAAAAAAAAAGATAATATGCACAAATTCAAAATTTGCCACTTTGGTTGGTAAAGTAGCAGATGGGATATGCATGTCATTAATAACATAAGAGAAAAACAGTAAATGACTTTTGCCTTTTACCAAAAGAGTTTCAAATGGCACCATTTTAACTTTTAGAAGTAATTCCATTAATGCAGCACTCATGCTTCTTTACAGCATAGAAGTCAAATCTGGTAATAAGATGAAATTCAGCTTATGTACTGCAAGTATTACTACAAAGACAGCAAGATTACATCTTGAAAATATCTCACAATTCATAAGCATACTCTGCACCTCTCTGGCAAGACTGGAGGTCAAAAACTCCTTTATGGAGATCTCAATATATGTTCATCATAACAGGAGTAACACAGAAAAGTTTGTGACATTTTAGAATTTATTTCCAAATAAAAGCTAAATTTTTGCTTTCAAATCATTACTCTGAATAAAAAAATTAGATGAATTGTATTTAATTTTGTCAAGTACTATGTGAAGTGACTATTTTAATTTGTTGATAAATCTTAAAGGATTGATCTAAACCTGAATTAATGATACTCACTCTAACATGACCTTCATACGCCGTTCCTATTCCTTTCTGTGGGTCTATACCCAGGGGACCTTTTGTCTGCTCAGGAGGAACTGGACATGCAGTTGGAGCTTTGTTTACACAAGTTATATGGCATGAGAATCCACACACTTTGAGAGAGAAAGAACCCAAAACATTAATAAAAATCCACTTAACAACAACAACCACAACAAAATTCACTGAGCACTAACTGCATACAATGTGGTATGATGAATGCTTATATTTTATTTTAAATAAACTTATCATTTGGGAAACTAATTTATCTACCAATCAATAGGAATTTCAATGAGAAACAGTAAATTTTTAATTATTTGTAATATATTGTTCTCTGTTAACATTATAATTCCTACAAAAGTGGTTTCTGGAGTTCTTTCTATTCTAGCTCTTCATCCTACAATGACATGGTATTTGTCCTGAAATTTCTCCTGCAATTGTCACTTATGAACATTAAGCTATCTGACATCTCTGCTACATCTGGCAAGTTTTACTAATCTTGAAAATAAAAATTTTCAATAATTAAAGAGTTATGAACTAAGGGTAAATTTTTGGTATTAATATTCTACATACTTAAACTACAGCTAGGGTAATAATAATTAACACTTTATTTCCTGTGACAATATGACAGGTACAGTTATTATGCCAATGTCATATGTGACTTGCTCAGAGTCACTGAATTCAGAAGTGGCAATGCTGCAATTCAAACCCAGGTAGTCTGGCTCAGAGCCTGCATATTTAGCTATTAATAGTATTGCAATAATCCTTTTATTTGATATTCACATGGTGAATTTGAGATTCTAAAACAAGATGATAAATAAAAACAAACTCATAGGTTTCAATGAAACTGGGTTGGGTGAAAATTAAAGGTTAAAATATTTAAAACAAACTTGTTCGCAGGAGTTATATTTTAACATTACAATTTCTACTCCTAAAAATAATCTTAGAGGATTCTGGAGGAATACTAAGAAAGAAACTGAAGCAATATATTACTGTGAGAATACATACACCTAGGAGAAATGGATTACACATCAGTGACAGGCATTATGAAACTAATAAAGAGGGAAGATAAAGATACTTTCAAAGATAAAGGTACTGTCAAAAACTATCCTAACTTCTCAATTCATGTAAGTGGAATTTCTAACAAGTTACAATTTGTTTTACTAACAAGGAAAAAAAAAATCTCACCTTCAAAGGGTAGTGAAAGCAACAAAGTAAGCATCTATACTGGATCTAATCCAGGGATAAATAAAAATGGCAGGAGTCTTTAGAGCTTGTACCAATTATCATAACATTTACAAAAACCTGTCGGACAAAAGGTGGGGATAGTCCTATGTCCCCATGGCTTTATAAGGTAGGCTTTAAGGATTTGAAGAAAAGACAGGCATAATTTCACAGCACACGATGCCAGAACGTAAGAGAGCCCATACAGATCTCCAAAAGTCCTTATTACAAATACTTTTGATGAATAAAAAATGGTCAAGGATTTAAAAAGCCAGGTATCTGCCCAGGATGCTTTCTGATAAATGAACTGTAAAGTAACAGACAAGAACTGGCTATGGTCCAAAATGAGACAAAGATAGCAATCTGTATAAGTTTCTCCATTGGCTTCAGTCACATGATCCATGGTACAGGCTATTTCTTCTCAGACTACTTGGTTATCTTGTGCTTTTCTTCCCCTTAACTGTGTCTCCCAAGGCCCTGTCCTTGTTCTTTCAATCTATGTGCACATCGTGGATAATGTCAGTCATATCCATGACTTAATACACTCATAACTCTCAAATCTTTACTCTGTAGCCATGACTCTTTTCTTCTGAACCCATGTTATCTAAAGGATAATGCAATCTAGATCTTCCACTTCAGTCCTGAGAACTGACCAAATGTAGAATGCACTGCCTTAGTATGCTGTTAATTTCCCCTTTCCTCAAAGTAGTTAAATACAGGCTAATTGCAGGTGAAGAGAAGACATGCATATGATGGGGAGTGACTACACTTTTAAAGTCCTCCTAAAGGACTTCTAGAGGCCTTTCCAATACTAATAGCAAAAGAGCTAAGAAACAGAAACTAGTATTAGAATTTGAGTTATCAACTTTTTTTGGTCATTTTAATAAGATATGCCAGAAAATTGTATGAGGTAGTTTTGTAGTAGCAAAATGTCATTTGATTAAAAAAAACTATATTTCTAAAATTTAAATAATTTTTATTTTGGAGGCCTTGGAAAACATAAAGTAGTATCTAAACAAATATACTTTGTTTTCTGCTTCAAGGCCTCTGATCCTCTCTCTCTTATCTCTTGGAATGTGAGCTGGCTCCACAAGGGTATGATCTTTTTCGCATTCACTACTTCATCTCCAGTGCCTAGCAGCACAGAGGAAGCATATAATAAACACACAACAGAAAAATCAATGAATAGGTAGGAGAAACCTCTGTTATTAATACTAGGAATAACTATCATTTGAGGCATTGTGGCAGACATTCAGTATTTCTGAAAAGGCACAGGGTTGTCTACTTCTCAATGATTTCTCTAATAAATAATGTTGTAATTAAACAATAGATCCAAGGACAATTTTTGTGTCTTCTGTCACATAAGTCACCAACATTCAACAGATTTTATTTATTTTGGGGGGCCAGGGGTACCAGGGATGGAACTCAGGACCTTGCGCTTGCGAAGCAGGCAGCGGCACCACTGAGCTAAATCCCCACCCCTCAACAGACTTTAGCAAGGTGCTCAGTTTATTATTTACATTCTTGTTATCTAGAGAAAAACACATAATTAAGTGAAATAAACATGGTATTTCTTTTAAAGAGAATAAAGTTATTTGATTACAATTTAAGAAGTAAATATTAGGACAAATAAAGTGGTGCCTATACAAGTCCTATTTTATTTCCATTTTGTTCTTACCTTCACATGAACAGCCTTGTCTGATTAAACCCACCATCAGAGAGGTACACTGATGACATTTGGTGGGAGAAGTGAAAGATTTTACAAAAAACTGATGAGTCTTGCGCTATAAAACAAGTTGATAAAAATATACATTATTTAAGGATTTCCTTAATGTTAGTTAGTCTCTATGCATATATTATCTCCTAGAATGTTTTCTACATACAATAAATTCTTTCCATTTTTTACATCTTAGTTTAATGCTATTTAAATGTTTTATTAGAAATCACTGAGTTAGAATAAGCTAAAATAACACCGTATAAGATAATGATTAAATGATAATTTATTGTTTTGGTTTTACTCATAAATCTTGGTTTCAGGATTTCTTTAAATTCTTCAAATTATTCTTTACCAAGAAGTGAAATTTTGTACATTTATACCTATATAAATACAGTTTAATATGCGTTATACCTTAGGAAGAAGAAAGTATATAACTTTCTTTTTTTTTTTTTGTACTGGGGATCAAACTCAGGACCTTGGGCTTGCAAGGCAGGTGCCAGAACCACTGAGCTAAATCGCTGGCCCTAATAACATTCTTATTTCTACTGTCTATCATGAATTTAATTTTCTAAGAGCAAGAACAAATAATATGCTTCATAAATCTCTTTTTCTTCCACAGACAGAGGCAGTATGATACTTGAGCAGATAAAAATACACTCATATTATTCCTGAGACAGATGGCAGCTTACAATTTCTTATTGAAAAGCCAGTACCTAAAGATTTCTAAGTCTTGGCTGATTTACTGGTGGTAAGCCAAAGATATTTCATCTCTTTGGAATACTCTTGTCCTCTCCAATCACCTCTTAGCATGTTTTAATTGCACATGAATTATAGGAAATGTCCTCTTTTTTTTTTGATACTGGGGATCGAACTTGGGTCCTTGCGCTTGTGGGGCAGGTGGCAGAACCACTGAGCTAAATCCCCAGCTGCACACGAATAGCCCTTTCTCTGCTCCACTGTGTGAACTTAGGAGCAAGTTACACTTGAGTCCTTTGCGTCTCACTTTCTTCATCTATAAAATAGGGTCCATAATAGTATCTAATTCAGAGGATAGTTAAGTTTAAGTGTTATAATAGAAACCTTTCAAACAATGACTGGCACATATAGGCATCAAAAAAACCCATTTACTTCTCTATGAAAACAAATTTGGCCAATCATTTCTCTTTTATACATGTGATTTAATTTAAACCAGTAAGAACTCTCTGTATTCCAATATATGTTAATTCTGATAAAAAATTCTTATGAAGTAATTCTTATTTCAGCTGAGATTAACATCGTATTAACAAAATTACCTAGTAGGGTGTAGGGGTCCTTGCCAGTAATCCCTACACTCTGGGAGGCTAAAGAAGGTGGATCTCAAGTTTGAGCCCAGCCTGGGCAACTTAGTGACAAGTGAAATGAAACAAAGGGCAAGGGAAGTAGCTCAGAGCAAAGGCTTTGGGTTTAATCCCCAGTACTGAAAAAAAAAAAGAGGGGCTGGGGATTTAGCTCAGTAGTTTCACCACTTGCCTCGAAAGCACAAGGACCCAAGTTCTATGCTCGGTACCAAAAAAAAAAAGAAGAAGAAAAGAAGGTTTTTTTGTTTTGTTTTGTTTTTTAAAAACAGAATGATCTGACTACCATTACTAGCCAGGGAATAGGGTGAAACCTTGGAACTTCAAGTAGTCATGAGCTCTGGTCCAACCTCAAACCATTCTATTCTTACTGCTTTGAAGAAAAGTTATCTTAATTATCTTTAAATCACAGCATGCTGCAGACTGTTTGAATCACCTTTGGTGACCAAACTGATATCAGTGACACAGTTAAAGCTTTAAAAAGTTACCAGTTTAAAAAAAAGAAAAAGGAAAAAAACCCATATATTCTTCCTACTATTAGCAGCGGTGATTATTTTCACTCATACAGAATATATTTTCTTTCCAAGCTTTTTTTTTTTTGTAACTTTGAAGAAATCAGTATCAAAATCACAGGAAATACACAAAACAGAAGAAATCTATTCTCATTGTTTTGGGGAACATGCTATACTTATAACAGATTGAATACCTTAGTTGGAAGGCCAGTTGAACCCGGGCATCCCTTTTTCCTTAAGGTCGGTGTGTGCCCTGGAAGTGGAGCTGAGTCTGCAATCTGAAGCCGGAAGGCAAAAAGGAAATAAACATCATAAAAACTCCATTTATTTCAAACACAACTAGTGAGAAACCAAAGTAAATAAAAATAAAATGTCAGTAAGTAAAAAAAGTTTTCCTAATTAATCTCAAATTAAAGCTCTCATAGTAGTGATAACTTAAACTTTAGCTTACAATATCTACAAACGAAAAACTTTTTCAATTAGTAAATATTATTCCAATCTGGAAATTTAAAAATAAGTAATTTGAAAAAGAAAATCCATAGGAAAACACAAAAATTATAGCTGGTAGCCCACATCAAAATGAGGGTATTTTTCACATTCATATGAATTTGCCATATTGCTCTTTCAAAAAGTATCTGATTTTAACAAGTTATAATAAAAATATTTAGAAGATTATTTTTAAACACCTGACTTCCATATTTAGAAGACATATTAACATACATAGAATTTAACTCTGGTTTTGAATACACAGATAGAAATTAGTGAAATTTTTGTGCAGAAATTAATTTTTCAAATAAAGGAGTTATCTATTATTAGAATTCTGAATTTCATACAAGTTTAGCTATAAACCATATCTTTATTAGCAAGTAAAAAAGTCTTATTTTATGGGAAATTTCTTTGAATGAAAAGAATCTGTGATTTATTGGATATTATTGTGGAGAAAAGGACATTGTTTAATTAATAAAGCATAAATAAATAAGGAACTAACTTTTAGGATGTTAAGCAAGTAATCATGAAAAAAATAGCTAATCCTTACATAAAGTTACAAAATATTTAAAAATATTAAAAGATAAATGGATGATCCTTCTTTTCCTGTTACTATACAACCTCCAAAAATAGACTATTTTACATATACTATAATGTTAAGATGGAATTCAGTTGAGTTTCTCAATTTTCTTTGAATTGTAAGTTTAGTTGTACTTTAAATTTTACTTTTGAACAGTTAAAAAAAATTTTGAACCCAACATATAAACTTAATATTTGAGAAGTATAGAAATTCAATAAGAACACTGACAAGCTACATAAGAATTAATGAAAAAGAATTAACAAGGAACAACATTATTACTAGTATTCTATAGAAAGTTGAAGAGAAATTATTAAAGAAGTAAGGGTGCAAGCTGTAAGAACAACAGAGTTTATAAAGACCAGCAAAGCATAATAAAAGTAAGTATTTAAAAAGGATCTCATGCACCATAGCAACAAAAAATTTATCTAGGAACAAATCTAATAAGCAGTATGGAATATAATAGAAGTAATGAAACTTTATTGAAAGATGTAAAAGGATTCCTAATTACTATGTACACTGTGTTTGTTCATAGATGGAAATGCCTAATATCATGAAGATGTTGATTCTCCTCAAATAAATCTATAAATTGAATGCAATTCCAATCAAATGTTCCACATGGAACTTGACAAGCTAATTCTAAAAGTAATATGGAAAACTAAAGGGTCAAGAAGAAAAAGAATAAATTGGGTGGGGGTGGATCACCATACCAGGTGTCAAGAATTATTTCAGGGTTGCAGTAATTAAGAAACTACGTCAGTGCAGGAATAATCAAAAGAACAGTGGAAAAGAACAGGGAAGCCCCCACCAGACCCATGCAAAAAAGCAAAGGTAGTATTATAAATCAAAGGAGGTGAAATAAAGGAGAGCTAGTTGTTTATGGGGCAAAAAGAGATTAGATCCCTATTTCCCATTATTCATAACAATAAATTTCAGTTTCATTAAGGTCCTAAACACATAAGAGCAAAAATTTTAAACTTTTAAAAAGAAAATATGGAAGAAAATCTTTATAATCTCTGCATGAGGACGAACTGTTTTAAAAAGACACAAAAAGCAGAAGTCATAAAGGAAATAAGAGATAAAACTGACTATTTTAAAATGAAAAGACGTACAAGACAAAAAGATATCACAAAGTTGGGCCAGGGATTTAGCTCAGTGGTTTCACTGCCTGCTGTGCAAGAGCAAGGACCTGAGTTCGATTCCTGGTACCAAAAAAAAAAAAAAAAAGATATCACAAAGTTAAAAAATAAGCCATGGACTGGGAGAAAATATTTCCAAAGCATATAGCTGGCAAAGAGGTAGTATTCAAAATATATATAGAACATGTCATAAAACAACTGAAAAAAATCAAGAAAAATAATTGTAGAACAATGGGCAAAGGATATGAACAAGCAAATCAACAACCAAGAAACAAAAAGATGCTGAAGAACATTAAGAAATAGAAAAAACGCAAATTAAAAACAAAAATGCCACTTTATACACTTATCAAACCAGCAAAAGTTAATGTCTGACAGTACCAAGGGTTGGTAAGAATGTGGAGAAATGGGGAACTCTCATATACTGGTGGTGGAAGTGAAAATGGGTCCAACCACTATGGAAAACAATTTGTCAAGATCTAGTGAAAGTTGAAAATCTACATACCACACAACCCAATAATTCCACTTATATATACTAAACAAGCTGCAAAACTTCCAAAGCAGATAGATACTAGGATGTTCACATCAACATTGATTGTAGTAATTAAAAAATTGGAAGCTACCTAAATATCCAACAATAGAAGAATAGATAAATGGTTGTGGCATATTCATATAATAAATGAACTAAATGGACATGTGTCTATATAAATAAACCTAAAAAGCACAATGAAAAGAAGCTGCAGAAGGATACAAGTGACATTTGTGTAAATTTTAAATATATGACAAACATTACCACATAGGGATTATGAATACAAATAAAATAAACATGTAAAACCAAGGAAGGTAGAATGCACACCAGCTATATTTAGGTATGTCTGGGAAAGAAGAGAGGGGAATGGTACAGGGGTGGATGTTTGAACTGTTTTTGGAATATTTTCTCTCTTTGAAAAAACAGGACAAAATGTTCGTATCTGTTAAATCTGTGGGTAACAGTTACAAGGGTGTTTATTATATTATTCTGTATATGCCTGAGATATTTAATCATTAAAGTAAAAGTACATTAACTCCCATTATTAAAACAATTGTGACTAGAAAATCAGAGGGTCTCAATCAACTTAAACCAATCTGAGGGCTCTGACACAGGGAGACAAGTCAGAGCGAGCTGTAGCTCACACTTAACTGCAGACAGCTCCTCAAGACTGGGTGTTTACTTCAGTGGGAAGTAAGACCCAGCTCTGGAGATTACAGGCAGAGAAGGTGAGGAGCTGTGCATGAACTGTGGTGCTCCAAGAAGAACCAGGACTTGACTGTGAGGCAGGACAGATGAACTGAGGCAGGGCGTACTCTTCTGACTTGTGTAGGAAATGGTTCAGATGCTATAACTGGCCAAGTGGCCATTTAAAGCCATTGTCTAACATGAAGTGTAAACACAACATAGTTTTTTGTGTAGTGTTAAAAGGGATGATTTAGTTGAGTGAGTGTCTGGCCGATTTAGCAGTGAGAATAAACTATTAAGTGGCCATTAGTGGCAGTTTCAGTTTTAAGTTGTGCTTATGATGTAGCAGATGAGTTATATCATGGCTTATTAAATTAGAAGAATTAAAATATGAGAATGGCATCTCATGGCCATATGCCTACAGAGTTTATGATAATTCCAACATTTACATAAATCTATTCTCTGTTCTACACATTTCTCTAAGTAAAAAGACTACATAGTTAATAAACTTTTGCCTATTTCAAGTGAATATTTGGGGACAAATTTATACTTTATTTTCCATTTCTGTATAATTATCAGTTAAATGTAATGATCTCCAATAAACTAACTTATGACACACTGTATTTGATTAGACAGAATTCACTTTTTTTTCAATTCCCTCTTTCCTGACACAAGTGTAAAGTTGGGGAGCAAGGCTGCTCCAATGAGGCACCTTAACTGGCTCAGCTTCACTAGAAGTGGAAGGAGATGTGGACCTTGACTGGTTGTAAAACTTGATGCTCGGGTTCCATACATAAGTGTTCCCAACAGGATCAGTCTAGGAAAATAAGTCAGGAAGAAAAAACCCAAAAAATCACTTTTAAACAAATGTGCAGCTCTTAGCAAATGTCTGTAAGGCACAATCATGACAACATTTCTTGAGAAACAAGGATAACAAACTTTAGTTTGAATATTCACATTAGGGATGTGTCATTATCCAAAAACACTATCTTTAATGTAAACAACCTGATAAAGACAAGAACTTGCTGAAGTCTGACAGCAGGCTTGCTCCTTGTACCATGTGATTATGTGTAGATGGAAGCTGAGCATACCACTTTATACTGCCTGGTACTGAAATTAACATATGCTGCTCTAAGTCATTTTGCTAGTTGGTGATGCAACACCACATCAGCAAGCCTCACCTCTCCACTCAATCCAAAGCGGACAGTTAAAAGCATTTATCAGCACCTTTTAAGGCCCTCTGAAAATGTGACATTATGACGGCGGGATATTGGAGAAAGAAAAATCCACTATCCATTTCATCTGTAATTACACAAATTACTGACTTATAAGGCTTTTAACACATTTCTTCAGCTCTTCTGAAGAATTGCTGTCATTTGTTAAGTCTTTTCCTTCTAACTTGATTTTTCTCTTCAACAAAAATGAAAGAAAACAATATAAATGAGGATAATTTTAAAATAATTTTCTTAGCTGGATGAGGAAAACCTGGTTATATTCAGAAGAAGAAAATATTTAAAATAAAATTATAAACCAATTCTAATAATGAAAGTTATCATATTTTTATAGCTGCATGTTTTAAGGTAAAGTCAATTTCAGATTAAATAAAGTTAATTTTTAAAAATTAAAATATATTACAGTAATATTTTGAAGGTGACACTAATTTAGCATATTTAAAAAACTGAACTATGCCATTTACAATGATGCTTTTTTAAAAAATCCACCATCCATATATAACTGAAAAATTATCACTTTACTTTCAAAAGTATGTTTCTCATAAAGATAAAGAACACTTGATAAAGATGATTAAACTCACGGCAAGAAAAAGTTTGAATATCAAACTTTAAAAAAATTTCTAAGTCTCCTAAAAAGATTCTACTAGAAGTAGACAGCTAATGCTATTAATAAATTTTAATATTTCATTTCTTTTCTGGATTGCTGCCTGTATAAATAGCATCTCAACTGTGTTTAACTATACAAACAAGAAAAATACAGTTTTACATAGTCATCAAAGTTTTAATTATTACAAACAGAAATGTGGTATTCAAGATGTTACTAGTTTTAACTATAAATGCTTACCATGCATTTGTAATCAGTGGCTTATTCTAACCATTAAAAAGCAATTAAGTCAATTAAACCTTCAGAATATTCAACTATTACAGGCTAAAATTAAAAAGTCTGAAATTAATTTTAATAATTAATTTGTAATGATTCAGATATAGTATAGCACTAAAGAAACTGATTAATAACATTAGTTATTTTTATACAATGATTTTAAATCCTTAAAAACAAATATAATCATTATTATATTTAAACCATGGAAGGTAAAAAAATCCTTGATGCATGAAAAATATGAATTAATAATGCAGCAAAAGTTACTATATATCAAAAGGGGATGTTAATTTAATAATGGGATTTATGGTTATAAAAAGAATGATAAAAAGAGAAAACGGTAAAAAGCAATAAACAGCTAATATTTACTGGACAGTATATTTTGATATTGTCCAAAGAAAAATGTTGGAAATAAATTTCAACAGAGCACACCAATTTATTCAATATTTGTAAGCTACAATCTGCCCAGAAAAAGTAAATATGGAATATTCTTATATAGGGACCCTTTTCCAGGATTAAGCAATTGTCTTTTGCCTAAGTAAGCATAAGTTTTTCTGATGAAGAGGCATTGGAGACATCCACTGTATCTAGTGTCACTTTTACTTACTGTTCTACTATGCAAAAAAAGAAAAGCTGAATATTTGCCATATTGTCTACAATGCATAATGTCATCCCTTAATCTATCAGGATTTTTCTTGTAAAAGATCTGCACAATGTTTTTCTAGAATACAGTAAGTCCAGACTTACAAACATTTCAGTTGTGAACTTTCACAGCTGTACTGTGTAAGACTCATTTTGTCGGCTTAGGAACGAATCCGACTTAGGAACAATTCTCCCAGAATGTAAATGTAAGTCAGGGACTTACTGTAGTATAATAAAATAGAAAACTTTTTTTCCTGGCCACGATCACATAGCTGTCTGATTTTTAGGTGAGATACTTATTAAGAATTCCTCAAAATATAAAAAGAACTAAATCTATTTCTCGTGAATATGTATCTAGAAGCCTTGCCTATACCCCAAATAATACAGATTTGTACAGTTACACTCTAAAAAGAAACTTGGTTTTAAAATAAAAGTCCTCAAAACTTGATATGGATTATAAATGGCCAATCTAGTAAAAAAACAGCTTGGATCTAGTATGTTGTTTGTATTGCTAAAAACTGTATAAAACTAAGTTCAGAAAAAAATATTTTTATCAATTTTTTTCTATGTCATTTAGTTAGAAGTATTTTGGAAGCAAAAGACAAGTAATTTAATAATTTTGAATTGAGAACACAACCTTAGAACATTTAGTGAAATATTCATTTCTGTTAATTGAATTTATGACAAAACAGTATTATAGTAATATTGTATTTGGAAAATACTAAATATATCATCCTAAAATAAATTACAATAACAAATTACTGAAAGTTATGAGTAATAAGTGTAATAATAACGTAACTTGGATTTCTATAAGGAAATTTCTCCTCATTACTTCAGTTTGAACAGACAGATCTGAATATCTGCTCTAGAGAATTATAACTGTTCTAAGAAAATATAACAGAAGGTTAGACTACACGTTGGCTTTTTATAATCTCTGCTCCAAACTCTAAAGGAACAATCTAAAATGAGACATTCAGTACTTTTCACTATAAATGGAAGCACTACAGAGCTCTATCCATTTGTATTCAGACATTTAAAATACTATTCCTAATAAAACTTTTTAATACTATGCTTAATTAACACCACTTGAAAAGAACATAAATATTCAAAGTATAAATGAGGTGAAATAGCATATTAAAATAAGGATATGGCAAACATTATTTAATGTTACCTCATGATTTCTATGACATCTCACAGTGAAAGAACTTAACTTCATATAAGTACTGTATACTTACTTACCTAAAAACATGGTATATAACATGAAGTCATATGCCACTTTTAGATTCAAGGCCACTGTTAAGAATGGTAAGTATTTGTATCCTACTGAAGAAATATGCTCATGGTCCATGGACTACTAATGCTTCTCACTATGCCACTGAGATATTTCTATTTAATTAATGAATAATTCATAATTCTTCAACTATCTCCACACACATTACTACTTTTTATTGGTTTACTTTTTATTTATCAGATACTTAGCTCAGGAAAAACTGAAAGAAGCTAAGAAAGCAGATAATCAAATCTACCGCCTCTGCATGAAAAAAGAATCATATGTAACTTTATGTACATAGGTTTTAATTTTTGCCTTTTCATATCCTATAGATAAAAGACACAGAATTAAAAGTAGGAACCTTTATAACAGCCATTTCCCCCAAACGCTGCAGGTGGCCAATGCTCAAAGTCTGCATGGCATGTGAGATGTAAATAATCCATAATAAAATTAACCAGAAAACAAAATCTTTTTGAATGACAATCTCTACAAAAACAAGCAGTTACAAATTAACTCAATTTGCAGGCTGGTGATGTGAATCTAATACAATTGGGCATATAGTACTTTAGTCTTCGCCTCTAGAGGGTATATGAAATAGTTAACATATACTCAGATTTGATAAATCCAAGTATCTAACAGTTTTAACTCTTTACAAATCAAAGCAATCAAGAAATCTTTTGAATCAGCAATCACAGATCTCAATAATATCAACTGATCCTATAATTTTCCTGGACATAACAGTGATAGCCAAACTGCTTATTATTAAACAGTAGTCTGAAAATGCATGTGATACAAGTATTATGTATGTTTATTTGACAACCAACCCTCCATCACATCGGAAAATGCACAGGAAGCAATGAGCCATCCTACTACCTCCCACTCCTTCCACAAACCAGGTCATTACCTGGTCTGGAACTTTTCACACCCAAGAACTCTGGATTTAAGGTCTTGATCAATCCCAATTATCATGAAGCTGATAGGTAAAAGTTTTTAACTTTTGACTTTCTTTCTTACAGTTACTGTTTTATGTAGTACATGAAAATATAAGTGCCAGCAAGCCTATTGCTTCTTTGCTGGGGAGCATGTATGTGGGTGTAGCTGCTGTTAGGATAGAGGCTGATGTAGAAAGAGTTGAGACATTTCCACATAGAGATTCCTCACTCTGGACTATGAGAAGCTTATAGGATGGGGTAGAAGCTGAAACATTTCAGGCTGAGAAACATGGAGCTAGCATCAGTAGAAAGTACTTTATGGTTTGTTAATAATAGGTATATGAAGAATGCTATGGATATTTTTTAAATCTTGGAATTACTTTAGAATAAATAGAATTTATTGTTAACAAGATTTTCTCAAGTCTGCAAGATATTTAGGAGGATTCCTTTGAACCATATTTAAAACAAATGAAAAAATTCTCAAGGTTTCTTTTTTTTTTGCTACCAGGGATGGAACTCAGGACCCCGTGCTTGCGAGGTAGGTGGCAGAACCACTGAGCTAAATGCCCGGCCCTCAAGATTTCTTATTTACTTAAACTTACTTAAATAAAACCATAGTCAATAAGGTCTATAATTGGTCCCGAATCTTTTTTGAGTTTTGTACAATACAAATTATCAAATTATCTTTCTAAAATGAACTGTCTAAAAATCTACATATTTGCTTATATTCTTATTTAGAAATTCATTTACTTTGTATTCAATTTAGAAAGCATACTTTAGGATCACTTTTTTGTCCCCAATCAAAACAAAAAATATCTTATTATTTTAGTAGTTTGGTTACAGAAATTTATATGAACATTCCTAAAGCTTTGCGGCCAAAGCCAAAACAAAACAAAACAAAATCATAAAAGGGCAAAAACACGGGAAAGCAGATAGCAATAGCAGAAGCAGCAGCACAAAGCATGCAGCCAGGATAATAATACATCACACAAATGTTCACATGTTCTGCAATCACAGGCAAAGGCTAAGAGGCAGAGGGCATCAGGATGAGTACACACAGTGCAATAGTCTCTTACACGTCTGCCTTTGTTAGCTGGAGTACAGGATGGAGAGCGCTTCAACAGAGAAAGGAGAACACTGCGTTACAAAGATTTACACAGAGAAGACTCGCTGTGCCTACAATATTAGCAACATAAATCTATAAACACACATATGAAGCCACTTTTTTTGGATAGGCTGACAGCACATGTATTTTCAGGAAAAACTAGAGGATAAGACAGTTAAGAAACACTTGCTTAGACCAGGTTTAACGATGATGATCAATTGGCCCATGCACAAACAGTGACTCACAAAAAAACACTCCATCAAACGAGGGACAATTTCTTTTCCAGAAATGTTGGTAGCAGTAAACTAAAACATTTGACAACAACAACAAAAATCTAAATAATTCTTAGTGCTAGCAGGCATTTTATTAACTAGCCTTGTTTTATCCATTTACCTGCCAAATTCTTCTTTTCAAAATTGGTTCTTTAAATTTTAACAGCCAAATTAGGAACTCAGTATTGATAACAGATTAGAAAAAACAGTTACTTCAGCAATACTGTCCATCCTCACTAGACTTTAGCTTTAATCAAGAGTGACCTTCACCTTTCAGACACTGAAGAATTAAGCAATCAAGTGTTGGGGGTATAACTCAGCAGTAGAGAGCTCACATTTTTGAGGCCCTAGGTACAATCCCTAGCAGATGGGTAAATGGGAACTCTTTTATCTTTCCTATAGGAAAGTTGAATGGCCACGTGTCCCAAAGAGTTAATTGCAAACCAAGATGAAAAGACTCATACATTTCTAAACAAGTTTTTGTTTCTTGGTCTGGTCAGTTAGAGGCTAAAATCTCAGGATCAAACCAGCTTAATTACCCTGTTTGTTTATTTCCAGTACAGGGGATCGAACTCAGGACCTTGTATTTTTGAGGCAGGCATGGCGCCACTAAGCTAAATCCCTGACCCTATCCTGTTATTAATAGGAAGGCAGAACCTCTCTCTTCCCCTCTCATCTACAAAGCCAACCAACCAACCAACCAAACAAACAAACAATCAGTTCCCAATTCTTCCTCTATCAATCTCTTTCCCTAATAATCATAATACTTAACATTTGTCACATGTAGCATATATAAAGATACTTTCCAAAAATGCCTTCCATATATAACTCTTCTCATAGAAACCCTAATAAGGTAAGTATTATGATCCTTATGTTAAAGATGAAGAAAACAGATGAACTTGGCCAAGGTTTTAAAACTGGTTAAGTGGTGGTGCTAGAATTCAAACCTTCTCAGTCAGATTTAAACTTTCCTTAGAACAGAAGACAATCACTGCCTTCACTTTCTAATCTTCCAATTTACTTCTCAATCCAATTGGGCTTTTTTCTGCTTCATTCTGTTTAATGTGATACTGAGACCCTGAGCCCGATGATCTGACCAGCCACCTCTGGTTCTGAACAGTACCTCTTTAAAATCCCTCCAGTCCCTTAGTTCTGTGACAGGATGCTTTTTCCAATCATTGCTTCTCCTCCTCTTCTGTGGAGGCCTGTCCTCCTCCCTCTTCAATGCTGGAGATCTCAAGTGTCTGTTATGGGCTCACTGTTCTTCTCATGCTACTATATTCTCCTGAGCAGACAGCATCCACTCTCAACTATGCTGATCATTCCCATATCTCTACTGCCAGTTTGCTGTTCTTCTTCAAGCTTCTCACTCACATATCTGTCTGTTGGACATTTCCACATGGATGTTGTTTTCCAACTTACCTTGCCCAAAATGAAACTGTCACCTCACTTTTTTCCTGTTAAATCCTTCAGTGATTATTACACAGGGAGAGGTTAAATCTAAATTTCATAATACAGACTATAAACTCAATTGATTTTGGTCCCTGCTTAAATCTTCAAACTCGTTTCTCATCAATCCCTGAATATCATCCTTTTTGCTTTCACCAAACTGAAAACCTCCCTCTGTCCTCCCTACTCAGCCCTCCTCCCATACTCTGCCTGCCCACAATTCTGATCTGTAAAGATTCAACTCAGGCATTATTTCTTTTGGAAAGTTTTTCTGGATCCTTCCGGTCTAGTTAGACGTAATTCTCCTTTGTCCTCTCATATTTATTATTATTATTACCTGGATGGTGTGATAATAGTCTGTTTATATATTTATGTTTTCCACCAGGTTGTCAGATTCTTTGGGGTAGAAATGCCCTAATATGTTTGGACGAGAGCCTGTCAATTTCAAAACTTTCAGTAATGAAGAAACTGTTCATAACTTCCATAATAGTGACCCTAGGTGTTTCGCATGCCATTTATTGCTTTCTACATTGCATAGTTCCCAGCTATGTCATATTTTTTAACAATAAACATTTTGAGGTCTAGTTCTGCACCTAATTTATCTTTACAGCCACCACTGTGTATAATCTACACATGTAAAAAGTGTTAAAAGTTCAATATAGAGCAACCTTTAGGTTTTGATTCTTGACTAGTCTGGAGTGTGCTAAAACTATGAAAAAGATGATATCTCAAAGTAAATATATTATCACTATACTAAAAACAGTCCAAATATCTCTCAAAATTATCTTTGCCTAGGAAGTACAACATTTTCTAAGCTGGAATGACATAAAGCTAATAACATTAAATTATCTTATTAACACAGCAATAGTTTCTTACCAATGTGTTTAACAGAAAAGGGTTAATTATACTTTTCCTGAAATATGCTGAGGAAAACATTTGTCACCGCCTTCAAACATATACACACGCTACAGTTTTCTATAAATAATAAAACTGTACTTATAGCAAATAAGTTGACCCGTACCTTGTCTTAACAGTGAATCATGTACCACCTTAAAACATGTGTTTTATATGTATATGAACTGCCACCAGAACTTTAAGACTGAGTATAGAGGTAAGCAAGAAAACAGAAACCAACAAGTAATGAATCTTAAGGGCACATAATTTCGTTAAAAGTTTTTAAGGTTCAGTTAATAAATTCCAGCAGTCTTATTTAATAAAATACCAAATAAGGAAGAGATAGTCAATGCAGATATAGTTTCTTCCCTCTATATAATCTGAATATATTATATCATATAAAGTATATAATAAAAATATATACAAATATATGCACAATAATATACAGGTTGAACATCCTTCATGTGAAAATCTGAAATCTGACAGCTGAAAGTTTTTGGGTATCAGAGGATTTTGGATTGAACAAATAGTCCTAAATCCAGAAAATGCCAACATCAAATACTCCTGGTTCCAAGTATTTTAAGTAGATAATCTGTTTCGCCTCAAATGGGGAAGTACTATATATGTGATAATTTTCTGAAATATGAGATCTTCAAGTTGGATTGTGCTGAATACGTGGATGGAAATTTTATTCTGTTCCATTCTTTTGTTTCGTTTTGCTTTTTGGATGGAAAGCTTAAAAACAAGCAGCAGAGGAGGACATTTCAGGAATGCCATAATTTCTCAGAAGGAGCTAGTCCTGATTTTGGTCATAGGAGTAAAGAAATCTTTACAACAGAGGTTTTACAATAGTCTACTGATTCTCATGATTATTACCCTTCCCAGAAACAGCTAGAACTCTGCTCTTAAATCTCAGATCATCATGATTGGTTATAAGAAATGTAAAAGAGGCTAGGAAAGAACAATGGTAAAATCAAGAAATGAAAGAAGGAGGGAGACGCCATGACTGAGATTAAATATTCTGGGACATATTAGTAAGATTATATATGAAAATAAAACCAAGTTGAGAACTCTGCCTGCTCAGCTTTCTTATATGCTTGAAAAGGAGAAAGGGCAGCAATATGAGGTAGACCAAGATACAATCTTTCTTCCATGTCTGACCTTTACAAACCAAGTTTTAATTCCTTGATTTATTCTTTGCTTGGTATACTACAGTAAGAAAACTTACAGAAAGCAAGTCAGAGTACATTTTCATTTGCCAACGAACCAAGCAATTTCCATTTTTGTGAACTGAAACCAAACTGACAAAATGTAAACTTATAATTTAATAGAACTCAAAACTTACCTAGCAAATATATGTGACAATATGTTTATCAAATATAAAGAATACATAGGTCGGAGTCGCACAGAACACGCCAAATCAGCCCGCTGCATACAGGCAGGTCTGTGCATGCCCTACTGAGGTCCTGAGTCCCACAGAACATGCCCAATCAGCCCGCTACAGACAGGCAGGTCTGCCCATGCCCTACCGAGGTCCTGAGTCTCACAGAACACGCCGAATCAGCCTGCTGCAGACAGGCAGGTCTGCCCATGCCCTACTGAGGTCCCCAGTCTCCTGGAATATGCCGAATTAGCCCGCTGCACACAGGAAGGTCTGTGCACACCCTACCGAGGTCCTGAGGCACACGGAAGACACCGAATCACCCCGCTGCAGACAGGCAGGCACCTGGTTCCACACTACAAAGACGCAGAGGTCACCAGACCACCAGACCAAGGTACTGAGTCCCGCTGCTCCCGGCCCAGAGGTAGGGGCTTCTGAGCCACCATCCCACTGCTCCTGGTCCAGAGGAAGGGGCTTCCTGGCCACCATCCCTCCGGCTGCTCCCAGCCCACAGGAAAGGGCTTTTGGGTCACCATCCCTACCGCTGCTCCCGGCCCCTGTCCCACCTCTCCCAGCTCAGAGGAGGTAATCTGTGCAGGCGCTAACAGCCCCCCGGCCCAGTTGAAATAAGAAAATACGTAAATAAGTCTCAAAACCAGACTTCCAGATCACCTACCGCAACCCCAAAGGGAAATGAGATGGAACACTCTGATACTCAACCACCTGGACCCACTGAACTGGCAACAAAAGGGGATCTGGAAAAAATGAAATCAGAAATAATTTCTCAGATAACAGGAGAAATTGTGCCCCTAGTGCAAGACATGATTAATAAATCTAGAGAAGAGCTGAGGAACATGATGGAATCCCAACATAAGAAACAAATGGAATCCATAAAACAGATGCAAATAGATTTCCAGGACATGAAAAACTCCATTGAAAGTCTACACAGCAGAATGAGCCAATGTGAGGACAGAATTTCAGATAGAGAAGATAAGATTGCAATTAGTGACCAGGAAAAGAAAAATTGCTTCCAAATTATAAGGGAACATGAGAAATCAATCCAACAGCTGCTAGATGATGCAAAGAAGAATAACATAAGACTGATTGGGCTCAATGAAGAAACAGGAGAGAGTGGAGATGACATAAAAAAACCTCTTCACAGAAATAATGGCAGAAAAGTTCCCAAGCAGGGGAAAAGAGCTTGACATACAGATAAGTGAGGCATATAGGACTCCAAATAGCCTTGATCAAAAAAAAATCTACACATAGGCATATAATTGTTAAGATTCCAGAAACACAACAGAAGAACAAAGTTCTCCAAGCAGTCAGAGAAAAGAAACAAATCACATACAAAGGAAAGCCCATCAGAATCACAGCAGACTTCTCAACACAAACCATCAAGGCAAGAAGAGCTTGGAGTGACATATTCCAAGCCCTAAAAGAAAACAGCCTCCAACCCAGATTGATGTACCCTGCAAAACTATCTTTCAAAATTGATGATAGAGAAATAAGATACTTTCATGACAAAGAGCACCTTAGGAACTTCGTGAATACCAAACCAGCACTCCAAAAAATTTTACACAATATCCTAGAAACAGACATTGAGGATCACAATCCCAGGAAGCAAAGCAGAATGAACCCATCTGGCATGACAAGAAATTAAATGTAAAGGGGGAGAACCCAACAAAAAGAAAAAGTCATGATAATGACAAGGCAATAGGTTTCAGTTATAACCATCAATGTTAATGGTCTCAATTCACCAATCAAAAGAAATAGCCTGGCAGAATGGGTCAAGAAGCAAAATCCAACAATATGCTGCATACAAGAAACACACTTCATTCAAAAGGAAACTCATAGACTGAAAGTTAAAGGGTAGAAAACAATACTCCATGAGACAGGAAACAAAAAAAAGCAGGAGTAGCTATCCTCTTTGCAGATCAAGTAGATTTCAAACCAACACTGATTAAGAGAGACGAAGAAGGACACTACATCCTTGTAAAGGGAACCATCCAAGAGGAAGAGATGACAATCATAAATATCTATGCACCAAACACTAGTGCACCCAACTATATAAAACAAATACTAACAGACAGGAAAAGTCATATATGCACTAATACAACTGTAGTGGGGGACCTCAACACCCCACTGTCACAAATAGATAGATCAACTAGACTAAAAATAAGTAATGAAATACTAGAACTCAATCAAACTCTTGAACAAATGAACTTAACAAATGTTTACAGAGTCTTCCACCCCACAAAATCAGAATACACATTCTTCTCAGCTGCACATGGGTCATTCTCCGAAACAGACCACATACTCACACACAGAACATGTTTAAGTAAGTGCAAAGGAACTGAAGTTATACCCTGTATATTATCAGACCATAGTGCAATGAAATTGGAGACCCATAGCAAAAGAAACTCAAAAAATTTCATAAACATGTGGAAATTGAACAACACACTTCTGAATAACCAATGGGTCACAGAGGAAATTAAAGAAGAAATCAGACAGTTCCTTCAATTAAATGACAATGACAAAACAACACATTGGAATCTATGGGACACAATGAAAGCAGTCTTACAAGGGAAATTCATAGCAGTGAATACACATATTAGGAAAACAGAACGAGCCCAATTAAACAACCTGATGCTGAACCTCAAGCTTCTAGAAAAAGAAGAGCAGGACAAACCCAAAGCTCATACAAGGGAGGAAATTAGAAAGATCAGAGGAGAAATTAATGCAATGGAGACTAAGAGAACGATACAAAAAAAAATCAATGAAGCCAAGAGTTGGTTCTTCGAAAGAATCAACAAAATTGACAAACCTTTAGCCAACCTTGTCAGAAAAAGGAAAGAAAAGGCCCAAATCCATGCAATTAGGAATGAAAAGGGTGAAATTACAACAGACCCAGCAGATCCAGAGGATCATCAATACCTACTTCCAGAACCTATACGCCAATAAGATGGACAACACAGAAGAAATAGACAGATTCCTAGATACATATGAATTACCAAAGTTGAACCAAGAAGACCTAAAAATTCTGAACAACCCAATATCAACCAATGAAACTGAAAATGTAATTAAAAACTTATCAACTAAGAAAAGCCCGGGCCCTGATGGCTTCACTGCTGAATTCTACAAGACATTTAGAGAGGAACTGCTGCCACTACTGTTTAAACTCTTCAATGAAATTGAAAGGGAAGCAATACTCCCAAATTCATTCCTGGAAGCAAGCATCACCTTGATCCCAAAAGCAGAGAAAGACCCAACTGAAAAAGAGAACTATAGGCCAATCTCACTAATGAATACAGATGCAAAAATCCTTAATAAGATACTGGCAAACAGAATGCAGAAGATCATCAAGAAGATCATACACCCTGATCAAGTGGGATTCATCCCAGGGATGCAGGGATGGTTCAATATACGAAAATCAGTCGATGTAATACACTATATGAATAGAGCCAAGGACAAAAACCATATGATTATCTCCATAGACGCAGAAAAAGCATTTGACAAAATCCAACATGCATTTATGATAAAACACTACAAAAAATTGGAATAGATGGTCTCTACCTCAAACTGATAGAAGCCATCTATGAAAAACCAACAGCCAATATCATACTAAATGGTCAAAAACTGAAATCCTTCACTGTTGGGAGCAATGCTACATAATTCTAAGGAAAAATCATTTGAGTAGGCCTAGTTCTCCTGCCTACAGGCCAGCTATAACACTCCAAGACATAATTCCATTTTGGCCTCAGGTCACAAGGGAGATCTCAATGATCCCATGATGTACTAAATAAAAGGTGCTGCAAGCCAGAGCTTCTTGTCTTTGCCACCCAGAGCAGCACTGATCAGACTCAAAGTTCAGCATCTTCTCAGTCTCATTTGTCTACCTTTCCAGTAATTCGCCTTGTGCTGCCGTGGCTCGCAGGGGACTAGGACTTACTGCAGAGGTTCTGGTAACGTCCCCTTCCCCTGTTCCCTACACTTCACACTAAAATCAGGAACAAGACAAGTATGTCCACTATCACCACTCTTGTTCAATATAGTTCTGGAAACATTAGCCACGGCAATTAGACAAGAGAAAGAAATAAAAGGAATAAAGATAGGAAATGAAGAAGTCAAACTGTCATTATTTGCAGATGACATGATACTCTATATAGAAGACCCCAAGAACTCCACCAGAAGTCTTCTAGACTTAATAACCAAATTCAGTCAAGTAGCCTGTTACAAGGTCAACACACAAAAATCAATAGCTTTCCTCTACACCAATGACAGACTCACTGAGAGAGAAATAGGGCAAATAATTCCTTTCGCAATAGCATCCAAAAAACTGAAATACCTAGGAATCCACCTAACGAAAGAAATCAAAGACCTCTTCTCTGAAAACTATGGCACTCTGAAAAGCGAGATTGAAGATGATATCAGAAAATGGACAGACATCCCCTGCTCCTGGGTAGGAAGGATTAATAGAGTGAAAATGGCCATACTTCCAAAACTGCTCTACAGATTTAATGCAATTCCAATTGAGATCCCAGCAGCATAGTTCATAGACCTCAAGAAAACAATCCAAAAATTCATTTGGAACAAGAAGAGACCCAGAATAGCAAAAGCAATTCTAGGTAACAAGAGACATGGCAGGGGGTATCACAATCCCCAACCTGCAACTATACTACAAAGCTACTGTGATAAAAACAGCATGGTACTGGCAAAGAAACAGACTTGAGGACCAGTGGAACAGAATAGAAGATGTAGAAACAACGCCAGACACACTCAGCCATCTCATCTTCGACAAAGGAGCCAAACACCCTCACTGGAGGAAAGATAGCCTCTTTAATAAATGGTGCTTGAAAAATTGGGCTTCAACTTGCCAAAGATTAAAACTAGACCTGTATCTCTCACCATGCACTAAACTAAAATCAAAATGGATTAAAGATCTAAATATTAAAATAGAAACTCTGAACCAGTTGGAACACAGGTTAGGTAGAACCCTTGAAGACATCGGTGTAGGAAAAGATTTTATGAACAAAACCTCAGTTGCCCGTGAACTAGTACAAACAATCAACAGGTGGGATCTCTTCTTATTAAAAGGCTTCTGCACAGCAAGAGAAACCACCAGCAGTGTGAAGAGACAACTCACAATGTGGGAAAAAATCTTCACCTGCTCTTCCTCAGACAAAGGTCTACTATCTCAAATCTATAAAGAACTTAAAAAGATCAGACCTCCCAAATTTAAAGACCCAATCCAAAAATGGGCATCTAAAATGAACAGACATTTCTCAGACAAAGAAGTAGAAATAGCAAATAAATACATGAAAAAATGTTCAACATCACTGGTCATTCGAGAGATGCAAATGAAAACAATGCTGAGATTCCACTTCACTCCAGAAAGAATGGCTGCTGTCATGAAATCCACCAATAACAAATGCTGGCGGGGCTGTGGGGAAAGAGGAACCCTGCTCCACTGCTGGTGGGAGTGTAGACTGGTGCAACCACTGTGAAAATCAGTATGGAGATACCTCAAAGAACTAGGACTGGAAGTCCCATTTGACCCGCTATTCCACTGCTGGGGATCTTCCCCAAAGAATTAAAAGAATCATACCACAGTGATATATGTGCACCCATGTTCATAGCAATTCAGTTTGTAATAGCTAAAACTTGGAAACAGCCCAAATGCCCATCAACTGGAGACTGGATAAAGAAAATGTGGGTTTTTAATAAAATGGAGTACTACTCAGCCATAAAAAATGAGAAACTAGAGACATTTATAGCTAAGTGGATGCACATTGAGGCGATACTCTTAAGTGAAATAAATAGGACACACATGTATAAATACTGAATAGTTTCTCTGGTGTGAGGAACTGAAAGTGTAAATAAGGACTAAATGTATAATAGGTAATGTGAAATAGGAAGAAAAGGGGCAAAGAGGAAGGAAGTGGGAGGGCTAGGGTAAAGGATAGAAGGGAATGGGATTAATATGAGAAAATGGAAAAATAGGAACAAAATCTTTGTAAATAGGGAGGAATGGAGGGGTTGAAGGGAGGGCTGGGCAAGGGTGAAAAATAAGAACCAAGAGAGACTATGTAAAGGTGCAAATTTCCAATGATGAATGTCATTATATTGTATACCTAAAATGTACCAATGATTAGGATGAATAATTGATAATGTAAAATAGGAAGAAAAGGTCCAAAGGGGTAGGGGTAGTGGGAGGGGCAGGGGAAAGGAAAGAAGGGAAAGGAAAAATGATGAGAAATGGAAAAAATGGAAATAAAGTCTTTGTAAATAGGGAAGGGTGGAGGGCGTGAAGGGAGGGCTAGGAATGGGGAAAAAATAAGAACCAAGATGCATTATGTAAAGGTACAATTCCCAATGAGAAATGTAATTGTGTTGTATAGCTACAATGTACCAATAAAAGAATTTAATACAAGAAAAAAAAGAATTGTATTTGGGTTGCATTTCCATTTTTTAAATTTTCTCATAATTTTTCCTTCTTTCCAATAAAAGAATTAAAAAAAAAAAGAATACACAGGTCACTTATACGACTATAATTAGTATTACCTTTAATACAGTTAATCCAAGTGTTACTTTGATTCAGCTGAAAAGAAGAAAATGAACTGAATAGAGTAGGAAGCTCGGTCTGATGAACCCTGAATCTGTAACTATTGAGATGAAGGGAAAAGATGGGAAAATGGGAAAGAGAAATAAGAAAATCCACACCACTGAGTTCCATGTGTGTTCTCACCCTGTTGCTAATGGAGAGAATGAGACTGGGTCTAATAGGGACGAGGCACAGGCAATCTAGGATTGGGCATGTACAACTGAGGAAAAAGATGAGGGTAGAAGAGACATTAATTTCCAAAGCAGAAAGGCTCTCGGAATCACTTCCACTGCTTTCCTAATATGGGAATGCTAAGGGACCATTCATCAAAGTGATCTTGATTTCTTTTAAAGTTAACTCAAACTTCCCTGTGTCCAAACAAATGGCTTGAAAAGCCCTTTACATACCCTTCCTTTCCCTTCCAAAGACTAAGAACCTAAAATGTCATTCTTACTACTGTTCTTACTATGGGAAGGTACAAATAATAATGGTAAAAACAACTACACTAAATTTCTTTTCAGGTTCTTTCTACCATTAAAAGCCTAAGACTCTAGAGCTGGGTGTGGTGGTGCACACCTGTAATCCCAGCACTATGGAAGGCTCAGGCAGGAGGACTGCAAATTTGAGCCTAGTCTAGGCAATTTAGTGACCAAGTACAGCCCTTTCTCAAAATAAAGAAATAAGAAAAGAACTGGGGAGACAGTTCAGTGCAAAGGCCACAAGTTCAATTCCCCATACCACAAGAAAAAAAAAAGTTTATGGCTCTACATTTAGGAAAAGTCCAAATATCTACATCCTCCTGAAGTACAGAAGCCAAGTGCTGAGAACACATTCTACTTTGTCTGATTGTTGTTCTCATTTTCTCAGGGGGAAGGAAGTGACAGGTATTTACATATACCCTTCCCTTCTGTCAAGGCCACTCTTGCCCTAGAAGAAGCTGACTACACAATGTCACTTAAAAGGAAAGCATGTTGTTCTGAACACCCTCCCATATGGCCAAAAATTCCAATATTCATTTGAATTTTGAGTTAGCAGGTAAAACATGCTGAGGAAAAATTAAGGAAAGAAATAACGGTTTTAATTGGCCTGCATACGAGGATAAAGGTAGAAGGACAAAAACAGAAGGTAATTTTGGAGGAGAAGATTTACTGGTGGTAAAACTGAAAAACCAGAGGGCAGCATGAGGACAATGAGCTCTTGGGCACAGAGGAAGACAGGCTATGTGTAGACACGAAAGGAAAGTTGATTTCTAAAATTTTGCTTAATACAAACCTTACTCTCTTCTATATCTACAAGTTCCAGCTTCAAATTTTAGGTCTTTGGCATTATCTTTTCTATAGCAATGAGAGAGAAAACAGAAAAGAATGACCAGAAAGATGGTGTTACGGATCAGATATTGGAAACTACTTACTATAGGGGGAAGTCACATATTATCAGAATTATGCACAATATAACCAGACACCAGATCTGGCACAAAGAACAATCAAGATTTGATTTGTTCCTTAAAAATTCAAATGCCTAAGAGAGAGAGAGAGAGCTACAGAACTTTTTATACCTTGGATGCTAAAAGCAAGCATGCCAAAGATTGAATACTGCTGTTCAAAACATCATTCTACTATGACTTTGAGGATAAAGTAAGTGAGTGGGGTAACTCTGGGAAGGGTGGTCATAATTATGAACAAGAAACAAAAGCAAGAGGTTTGTGCCATAAAATATAAATGAAGAACAGAAAAATAGAAAAGAAAAAAATTTTAAGTGAGCACTTACTGCAAGCCTTTACTCTGATAAAAATCATTCCCAATGGTATTGGTTTTGACAATTCAAAAGGAAATGTGATTCATAGTGGTGGTAGCAGGCTGACTGACAAAGAGCTAAGAAAGCATTTATGTGAAAGAGAACTGACAAAAAAGGAAACTAAAGAGAATCCAGGAAGGATGAGAAACCAGCCTATTAAAAGTAAAGAAAAAAATACCAATATTATTAAAGACATTATATAGTTTCCTTAAATCTTTAAACCAATTCATGAGATTAAATACTATTACCATTCTTATTGCTAGATGAACAAACCGTGGCATGGAAAGGTTAACTGACTTTGTCCAAACTATATAACTAGAAAGTGAAATTAGAACTGGGATATGTGTTTCACCAATGCAATAGGAAAATGTATCTTCAAAATCATACCTTTTATGACCTGGAATAAGAATCAAAGATTGGGCAGCGTCTATGAACTCAATTCCTTTCTACTTTATATTGGCATTCCTTTGCACTATTACAGAATTTAATGTATGTCTGAATAGAGCTTGTACTATGTAACAGTGAGTGAAAGATAAGAAAGGATATTCCTGGAGAAAAAGTAACAGTAGGAAAACAGCTGTGACTTGAACACCCATTACATCTGGAGAGTGGTGGTGGCAATGTGTGCAAGAGAATGAAAATAAGCCAGGGACCAGACAGAGGTGGGCATTCCTAAAGGATCTTCCGTGGAGAAGAGCTTGTTTATTTGCCAAAATGTATAGTACTTCTGTTTTACCATCAGAGATTTTTTATGGCAAGATGTCAAAGGCAAGAATTTTTAGAAAAAAGGTATAAATGCCTCTTTAGGGAAAAGAGTGAAATACATTACTCAAAATCTCTTCTCATTCTAAGCTGAATGATATCTGTATAGAAATAACATAGTGGGTATTTCAATATACTGAACAGCAGACAACATGCAGTATCATTTATTTATCTGTACAGTTACTTGATTACATTATAGAATTTCAGTAATTCTTTGTATCAGAAAGAACAAAAGTTTCCATGTGTAGTGGAAGTTTATTTGGTATAAATATTTCAAAAATATGAAAATCACATTGGTTCATTAATTTGAAAAAATTTAAAACAAGAAGTTACTTTAGTGGAAAATTATGCTAAATTTTCTTGTGAATGTTATATTTTACTTAATAAAACATAAGGAATAAAACATTGAAAGAATACCTCCTGGGTATGAAAACAGTTCTAAGTAAAATATTTGCATTTGAACTCATTTTATTTCCTCATTTCTGGAAAGTCAGAATGTTCAACAAAATAACAAAATGTTACACAACAAGGATTTTGTGCCACTGAATGTGGAATACATAAAAGGTACATAACAGGTAATACTGTAAAGATAATATACTATACACACTTAATAGAAGTTTCAATTATTAAATCTATAGAATTAGGGATAGAAAATGATAATGCAGTCAATTTATAGGCAAATGGTGCATATTCTAACTAAAATCACTTTCCACAATAGAAGAGAACTAGAAATTGATTGGTACACTTATTATGTTATGATAAGTTTTATTGGAAGATTTAATTTTTAAAATGTCACTTTCTGATTATACCAGCAGAGGTTTATTTTTATCCAACTCAGATATTAAACAGTAAAGCGCTGAAAAGAAAAAGGGAAAGTAAAATAGAAATCATCATGAAAAATAAAAAGGAGCAATTATTTGTATACATAGCGACAATAATTTAAACAGGCACTCTAGACTCTGGAATTCTTGCAAAGCATGGGAATACAGAGATTCTCTGATAGCCAAAGCAGTTCTCAAAGTTTATTTTTTTACTTTATTATATTTAAGATAATGAGGAAGCATATTACCAGACCAAGATAAATTTCCAAGTGTGATATTTCAAAAACTGACTGCATTAATAAGCAAATTCTTCAAATCAATTCACTGATCTCTTTTAGGGAAGGATGCATTGGTTTGAAAAGCAAAGACTTACGTCATCCAAAAAATCAATCAGTGAGGATGAGGAAGAAGAAAAGGAATCCTATTTAACGAATACAGCAATAAAAAAATAGAAAATATGGATGAAGCAATTCAATAAGAACAAATGATAAATCAAAATTTTATGAAACAATTGAAAGACAAATGACATTAATTCAAATAAATAAATAAATAAATGAAAAAGCAGTCACTGTCATTGTTTCCAAGAAACTTAAGAGATTAACTACATTTTAAAGAGCCATTCTTTTCCCTTTCCTAAGGGAATGGAATACAATTCATATACTATGCCCCAAACATACAGTAACAAAGTGAAGCTCATGCCAATTCACTAATAATCAAATTAAATGTAAGCACTTACAAAAATAATTACTAAAAGTAAACAGAATCTCTGCTTCTAATTCTTGTCATTGGAATGTAAACTCTTTGAAGAGAGACTGTTTTGGTCACTCCTTATCTCTAGAACAGTGCCTTGCAACATAGCTACCTGATTTTCATTTGTTGAATAAAGATATAATCACTGACTTAATTTTCAGAGACAAAATTATACTGTATATCATGACTTTTTTTCCAGCAAAAAATTTAACTAATAAGGTAAGTAATGACAAAGTGTTATACAATCAGTATTTCTTTACAGTGGAATCCATCCAACACACTATATGTAATACTTTTAACAGAAACAGTGCTTACTGTATATTTTTTTAAAATGAATTGATTTGAAACAACAACAAGCAATATGCCATTATGAGCTTCTACATTCCCCCTGCAACCCCTCCCTACACTTTTATTGTTTCTTACAGGAGCTGAAATTGCTTTTAAATCTAATAATGAATTTCATGTTTAGACCTTTCTTAGATGTTTGTTAAATACATGTGTGACTGTACTTTCCATAAGCATGCAGAACATCTTCCTTCCCTACTATGTTTTGCTTATATAAGATTCCAGGTTCTCTTATGTGAGATGCAATAAAACACGTTTATTCCAAGTGAATTTTAAATGACAAAATGAACTTTAAACTGACCATAGAAAATATCTGAAAAGTGTAATACTTACTTCAAATTGATCCAGAGCATCGGTAGGCGTATTCAAAAATGCCAAGAAAGAATGCTGTGAGTCTTGGTGCTCTATACCTAGAAGACAGCAGCAACTATTTTTAAACTAGAACAATTAAAATTCAGTTTCATGGACAACCTTTCCTATCTCAAGCTATTCAAGGGGTTCACAAACTACTGTATTTTAAACCTGATCAATATTATCAACTCTTCATATTTAAAAAGTCAAAATACATTAGAGTTCTCTAGACTACCACTCAATACTTAATATCAATTTCCATAAAATACTTGTATTTTGAGTTTCTTGTGATTAAACTTTTTTCCATCTCGTATAGCATAAAAAACACACTAAATATTTAGCAGACTTCAGAGAACTTAAAAAAAGAGGCTTATTTATATCTTATTTTTCTAAGTTTATCACCAAACATGTTTCTGTTTTGAAATACTTCAATCACATAATAAATACGGATATAATCTTTCATAAGAAAATAATGCAGTGACAAAACAAATGCACTTAGTTATGAAAAAAACTTTTGGCAATTTTGATTCTTTTACTGAAAGAATCAAGTACCCAAACCCCAGTTTTTATCAGATGACGTTTTAAAAATTCATACATTATTTCTTGGCTATGATATTAACTTTAAATACACACTTTCAAAAATAATTATTTTTTTTTTTGGGGGGGTAATGGGATCGAACTCGGGACCTTGAGCTTGTGAGGTAGGCAGTGGCACCACTGAGCTAAAACCCCGGACCCTCAAAAATAATTCTTCAAATATACAAATGTTGATAAATACTAGAGAAGATAAAGCAGAAAACAATCACACAATTTTGACTTCCAGACCCTTAAGAAACCAATGATTTATGTGCTTTTCATATTGCTGTATAATAATGTATCATAGTTATCAATACATTCAGAAATTCATTCAGTCAACAAACATCTGCCTATTATGTATGAAACAATGTTCTACCTACTGAGGGATATAGTAGTAAACAATGCACAAAAAAATCCTTGTCCTCATTTTGAAATATCACATATTATTTAAGTAGCAGAGCACATTAAAACATACAGTGAAATTTTTTTCTGCAATATTCAAAATGCAAACCAAAAATTTCTGGTTAATAAGCCTTCATAAAACAATGCAATAAGTTGAAGTCTTTTTTGTTTTTCAAGCTTAAGTGTAATTTAAAATGACACAGTCAATGTCATCTGATATGTAAGTCTCACTCTATATTGGTCTCTTACCGTTAGGGCCACAGGTCAGCTATGTCTTTATGTAGTCTTTTTTTCCTCTTCACTAATTATTGTACCTTCCTTATACTCTTCATGAATTAAAACCTAGCTTGGTTCTCATATTAGCATGATGGTTTATGTTTCTAAACGGAGTTCCTATTCACTCTTTTTAAGCTCTTTACCTTTCTTATTAAGAAATTCAACCAACAAAATTTTATTGATCATGTATTTAAACAGTTTTACCTTCTTTATCTGATTACAGAATGTCCTCCACAATTTTATAAGCAGGTGCAGTGCTCAGCTTTACGTTACTGTGTGTCAAAGGACTGAGAAATGATAGAGGCCCTTTGACCTAATAAAAAGCCTAGTATTAACTAGTTCATTTTTTCAGTGACGGCCTTTGTCAAGAAAATTTTGAATAACTGCATATAAAATATTTCCAAAATAGCAATCTTAATGTTCACACATTATGGAAATAAAGTTTAAGAAGTTCATGTAATAGGGCTGGGGATGCAGCTCAGTGGTGCCCGCACCTGCCTGGCAAGCGCAAGGTCCTGAGTTCGATCCCTGGTTCCGCAAAAAAAAAAAAAAAAAAAAAAAAAGTTCATGTAATACAGCTATCAAGTACTCTGAGTTAACTTCCATATTAAAGGAAAAATATAAAAGAGAAGTTATCAAGAAAATAGTAATAAATCCTGGAAAATCCGAAAGGGCAAGCAATATAAGAACAAAACTGTAAAAAGACAATGAAATGCACAAATAATTCATTACTGAATTACCTTATTAATACTGAACTTAGATTCACCTTTGGCTGTTTCATACATTGTTTTCTCAATTGCCCTGGGAGTGAAAATAGCTGCTCCAAAATTTTGTACATCCTAAGCACATAAAATGTGCTAATACTTGTTCAAGAATTCTTACCAAGTTCTAAATGTTAAGACACACTGCCACTACTGGAATGATTACTTCACATAATAACCATTTGCCAATATTATGGCATAAAGTACATTAATAATTTTTTTCTAATTACAAAAACTGTATTCAAGAAATAGTTCATGACAGTGAAAGAATAAATTTATAGCAAGGCAAGTTTCTGTTACCATAAATTCTTAAAACAACAATATCAAGTAAAACAAAACAACTCAGAGACCAGTCTAGCAAATATGTATGTATATGCATGATATACACATATACTCATGAGTCAGAATTGCATATGTAAACCATTCTCCCATGTATATAATAAGCTAACTTTTATGCAATATGTTATATTCATAACAAAACAATAAGTCCTGATTGAGGCAAGCACACATTCTCATACCCTTTTCAGATCTCAGCTCTTCGGTATCCTTTAGCAGCTGTTCAATTTCTGTTAGTAGTTCCAAATTCTTCTTCTCAGAATCTTTTAGTTTACTTTAATAAGGGAAAAAAGGGAACAAATGTCAGTAACTTAATGTTAATAATTTTTATTGCTGCTGAGTATTTTGTGTGTAGCTGGGCTTGATTTAAATGTCAGTCAAGTTAAATCAAGGCAGGTGGGATAAATACTGCCTACCACAGGGTATTATATAAAAATAAGCTTTACTATAGCACAGCAAAGATTTTTCATTTCAATATATACCACAGATGTTGCACTGTAATAGCTGAGTTGAGAACTTATGAAGGAGGCTGTATGGTCCTTAAAGCTTAAAATATCTACTATCTGACCCTTTACAGAAATATCTGCTGATTGTGGAGCTAAATCACTAAATTAGAAAGTTATAAAATCAAAGGTTACTTTTAGTTCTGTTAGAATTCAATAGACAACCACAAAAGTGGTGCACATCTTCAGATTTATAATTTTAAGTTTCACTTATATCCTTTGCTTTATGCACAAAGGTGTAAATGCCAATGTCCTTGGTATAGAAAGAGAAGATCACACTATTCCAACTTACAACACAGTGAATGACATTCAGTAGCTATAGGTTGGGTTTAATTTTTTCCAGAAAACTTTTTCTCTTTTTAACGTCACACATTTAGGCATATGTCATACAAGTCATACAAGCACATGTTGAGCACATTAACATACTTAATTTATGTCTGTGCTATTTAGAACAAAAAGTTTATAGTTTGGCAGGGTTTATAGTTTTACATCTGACCTTTGATTTGGCTCAAATCATTATGACTGAAGTTTAAGGACTAAGGCTTCAGGCCATTAAAAACTGAATTTATAACCCTATATGTTTTTGGAACTTCTAATAGTCTGAGCACCCAATGGTCTTTAACATCTATACTTTAATTTGTAATGTAAACTTTCTATTTTACTCTATTTTCTATATCAACTATTTTGATTTATTTTTGTAATGTTTATATTCAATACAAATATGATTTTTCATTTTGTCATTTATGTGCATTCAGAGTATGATCTGCTCTATTTTTGTGACAAGAATTGAAGAAATGTTCATTAATACCTGGGTGAGTGAGAGTTTGCTTTTTTTTTCACAAAGGAACATGAAAAATAATTATAATTTAAAAATATTTTGCTATTATGGAATCTACTATCGACAGAACATTCATTTGTAAAAGACATATGGTAGAGGTACAATTTTCACATGACTGTGTTTTGTTCTGATCATACATTACATTTTTATACAAAATGACATTCTTAAATGTGAGAAAATTTTAGATTTAATAGACTAAAATTTAATAGTCAACTCAACTTTACAAATAAGAGGAAAATAAATATGGAATATTATCTACCATTATTAATTCAACTTTATGGACATGCCAGAGGAAAGACTGAATGAAAATCTCATCACTCCCCCTACAAGGCTTGAAAGTATCTATTACTTTTCAAATCTTCATAACTTTTCCTGGTCATTCCTACCCACCTTCTTAAAAAAAAAAAAGCAAGAAGTAGGAAATTAAACATGTAGCTCCTCTCCAAATAATTTTTAGCAAACTTAAAAATTATTCTAGTAGGACTAAATTATTTAATCTCACCATTCCGTTATGATGTTAGATGCTTTAACTTTATTCAGCTCTTCTTGGATGGCCTGTTTGGCTCTTATTTCTGCATCCAGAGCCGATTGCAACTCTAGTCTAGCTGACATGTCCAGTTTTGCAAAACGACGCATTTTCCATGGCATATCCTACAAAAGAGTATTGCTGTGTTTTTAGTTCTTTCCTATTTTATTTTTAACATTTAAATTTAGTATTCCAAGTGAAGTTAGAATCTACTTACAAGCATTACCATGCTCTAATGATAGAACAAAAAACATTACTTTCAGAAATTTATTTTCATTAAGCTCAGAAATAATTATAAATATTCATATATGAATGAATTTTTTAAAAAGTTATTTCCAATAATTGTTATCTATGCAGAATATGGCTAAGTTGGGCCGGGAATTTAGCTCAGTGGAGCTGCTGCTTGCTTCACGAGTGCAAGGTCCCAAGTGTGATCCTCAGTACCAAAAAAAAAAAAAAAAAAAAGAATATGGCTAAGTAGCTATGTGCTATGTTCTCCTAAACTGGAAAAGATCTAAACTGATTCTTCATGAAAATTTTTGCAACAGCTTAAGTCTATAAAATAATAAATAATCAGATTTATTATAGTGTTTTTTTGAGCCTTCTTTTTTTCCTAATAAGCTTCCACACAAAATGGCAGAGCTTACTGTTGCTCGTGTACCCAAGCTGGAATTTCTCAGTGCTTCCAATTCTTCAGTCATTTTAGAAGCTAAGGCCTGAAGATATCCTCGTGCATCCTTTTCATCACTGACCCTAGAATACACACAAATAAAGACAAAATACTAAAGCAAAATGAACAGAAACATTTCAGTGAGAAATATATAAAAGATTCATAAAAATAGAACTGATAGAAATATTAAGATGTTCTTAAGTGATTTCTTTTAAAAGGTCTACCTTACTACCACTACCTGTCAACAAGTGGGAAAATGTATGCTGAACTGTTCATTTAGAAAAGTTAGGAGATATTCTTATCTGATAAATTAACAAATCTGCACCCTTGAGCCAAAGAATCAGAATGCTTTAAAATTCAACATTTACTACACATGTGCACAAGTGAGATTCTCTAAAGAATACTATGGTTCTCATACACCCACACCCTTCTTAAAACTGAAGTATTCTAAATTTAGAACATTTAAAGTAGGATACTCTGTAAAAATTAGGTGTATTATAATAAAGTTATTTGGTTTCCTTAAAAAATCAACATGATAATCAAAGAGAAACTCAGTTTCTACTTACTATTTGAAGGCTATCCTACCCTCTTTTAAGGCTAACTAGTTGACAACATTATTAAGATTTTAGATAGAAAAGTTGTCAAATTATTTTGAATAAAACAAATTCCACACTTTAGAGTTAAATTCTTGATAAATAAGGCCATTGAAGTTGTTGAGTTCTTTTTAATAAGACATGAAATTTGGGAAATGGTGAAGGCTGCATAATAAAAGGTAGAGAAAAGATCTGTATAGGAAAATCAAGAGAATGTTTTAATAATCAGCAAAGGGTTTCAATAATAAAATATTTATTTCCTTTTATTTAAATTCACTCACATTACCTGAAACATTCCTCATTTAATTATCTTAATTTGTATTTGATGAAAGGTGTAGTGACTGTTTTGGGGCATCATATAAAAACTTTCACCTTTATCCTTCCTAATAAGCTTTTCTAGAGAATCCACATTTAAAGCTTCCTTCCTTTACCAGAATTCTGTCCACTTTGGCTGAACACATTTTGCCAGTTCCTGGCAAAAAGCAGTAGTCTAGGATCCCACGTTTGAACACACTAGCTTGCAGGATAACAGCTTATAAAGTAAGTTTTAGCTCCACCGTCACTACAAATTTGATTATGTAATAATGGAATAACAAATGATAACTCAAAATTTTTGATATTATGAACCTGGCTCAAGATGAAAATGATTTTGCTTCAGAAACATAGATGTAATGATGTAGATGTAAATTAAACATTAACAAACTATACCATTTGGAACACAACCAAATTTCCACAATCTGGGCATTTTCCTTTATACACAGTGAACAGGTACATTCATAAGCCAAACATTAGTTATCCAAAGAGGTCTACAGTTAAGCCAATATCAAACTATTGGAGCAATTTGAGTTAAATTGCTTAGCAATATAGCATTTATTCACTTTTGATTTTATTTAAAGAAACTATTGATCTAACAAGAAAAATGGAAAAATGCTTGAATCAAAATATGAGCACAAAAAACTAAAATTCCCAACAAAAAACTGATGTATAGATTTTTGAAGAAACTAGTTGTTTTGATATGAAGTAAGCATTTATCATGTCCCAAAATGGGTGAAAATGCCAAATAAATACCAAAAGTTAAGCTAATTATTTTTACTATGAAATAAAGTCTTCTTTATATTTTACTTTTTCCATGTATTATAAAATATACAAATATGTACAAGCATCACAATGATCATTTAATTCAAAAAATAGAAAGGTTATTAGGCTAAATAAACAAAATGAAGTCCTGAGAGCTTAAGGAATAAATGATAAAAGTAAATTATAATCACTTACTTTTTAAAAAATGCCATGTATAAATTCATATTATATTGAATGCTCATAGCATCTTCTGCTTCTAAATTTTTCTCAAGATTTCTGATCCTTAATCATAAATATAGCAGTTTTGATCTCAGACAGAAACACTGGTAGCTAGTGGATAAATTTCTTGAGTTCTTTAAGGACCAACTCTGAAGTAGGAAGGGATGACATTTTCTATTCTTAAAAAAAAATAATAAGCTGGGCATGGTGGTGGAGGGAGTGTGTAATTCCTGCACTATGGAAGGTTGAGGCAGGATGATCCTAAGTTCAAGCTCATCCTACAGAACTTGGTGACTTACTGATACCCTATGTCAAAAGTAAAATAACTAAATGAATGAATGAATGAATGAACAAATGGCTGACTGGGGGCTGTAGCTCAATGCTCAGTGAAGGCCTTGGGTTCCTCAAAAAAGAACAAAAGCAAGCAAGCTAATAAGAAAGAACAGATTTCAACAAAGCTGAGTAAAAACTAGTGTGGAATATTTGTGGGAATTAGGGAACAAAGAAACAAAAGAAAACATAGCAGAACATGTCCATTTTAAAATAACTTACTGTCCACAGCAAACAAACGAGATAAAGAGTATGTTAACAGCCTCTTAAAATTTTCACCAACTTGGCCTTAAGTCTACAACTGTCCACAAAAGAACACATTTAAAAGAGTACTCACCACTGAATTATTTCTGTGATTTGGGCTTCCCAATGTGCAACAGATTCTTTCTTATCAGCTAGATCTTTTATCTCTTCTTCTAACTGCTGGTTGTGCATACTTAAGTTTTCATACAAAGTGGTAAGCTGAAAGACATGATAACATTTAGGATCAGGACCTCAAATTGTTCAGATGCATAACTCACAATCTTCCACTCAAACTCTTACCTTTTTATTATAATACACCCTTCTGGCCACTTACCTTTGGTAATTACAAGTACCCCGCATTCTCCTTCTTTTGGTTTTCCCCACACCCTACACTGCATGGGTTCTAATTGTGAACATTCTCCATTTTCCCAAAGAATTGTCCAATTCTGCTGGTGGCGCCACCCCCACCCTGCTTTTCTGCCAATATCTTTATGCCATCTTCTATTTATTTATTCATTTATTTATTTATTATTTATTTATGGTACCAGGGATCTAACTCAGGACCTTGCACTTGCGAGGCAAGCGGCGGAACCACTGAGCTAAATCCCCAGCCCTGTCATCTCCTTTTTAAAAAAAATTTAGTGATAATTTCAAAAACATACAAAAATAGACAGTTTAAGTGAATTCCACTACCCACTACTCAACTTCACCAATTACTGCCACTACAATCTCATTTGTACTCTGATCCTCATATACTTCTTCTAGTATTATTCTGAAAAAAAAAACAGAAATGTTTTATCCATACATATTTCTATGTACAGTATGTCTCTAAAAATTGAGGCTCTTTCTTTTTAAATATAAATACATTACTTAAATTTCACAAAGTCATCACATAGGCATTAACTGTTCAAATTTCAATCAACATGGTTTAAAAAAACCTTAATTTTGTTAAACTGAATCATGATATCAATATGTAAATGTAATTAATAGTTTGGTATATCTTTTAAGTCTATTTTTAGGTTTCTCTATTATATATTTATTTTCTTACAATGTATGTATTAATAAAAGTAAGTTGTCCTCTAGAGCTTTCCACGTTCTTATTTTTGCCTTCATTTTTGAACTATATTTTTGCTTTACTTAACATTCTAAATGCCAATTTTTAAAATTTCAATGTTTGAAAGATGCCATTCCTTTTTTCTTCTGAATTCCTTTTTTCTTTGCTCTACTGACAATACAGCTTTTAGTCTATTTTGTACTCTTTGAATATAATGTGTTTTTCTTATCTGGCTGCTTTCAGGATTTTATGTTGGTTGCTGCTTTTTGGCAATTCTTCTATAATCCAAGTGATGTCTGATTTCTATTTTCCACCTTTAGGGTTTGTGGCTTTTCTTGAATTTGTGTCAAAATATTTCTTATGGGATTTGGAAAACTCAAATATCTGTTATGGGCACTAACTTTTCAAACACTGCTTCTGCTTCAGCCTGTACTCTCCTTCTGGTAAATCAGATATTCTTATCACTTCCTCTACACTGCCTACCCTCTTTTCTGTATTTTCTATCTTTTTTTGACACCTGTGCATAATTTAGTGTGAATCCCCCTCTCTTTCTTCTGCCTCAACAGTCCTTTCTTTGGCTCTTCCCAATGTGCTGTTAAACTTTCTACTCGGTATTTTGGTTGTTTTTCACTTAATAAGTTATATTGAACACATACAGTTATTTCATAAGTCTATTTACAAAAATTCCGTGCTGGGAATACTATGGCTCTCTTTGTACTTACTACTTGGTTTTCTCTTTCATTTTTCAATTTTTTTCTGTTACAACCTCCCCTCAACCCCCATTTTCAATGATTTGTTTGTATTTGCTAGTGTGCCTGGTATGTTTTATTGCATGTCCCATAGTACTTGCATTTTATTTTTAATCTATTTCATGACTACTTTTCCTAGTAAATGTTCTCCATTTGCCATGAGGTATTACTGTTCCCTTCTTCCTTATCAGCATATTTTTAGAAGTACAAGGTAGTTTCTTTATGATTACTCAACTCTGAAAGAGGTGAGGTTTTTTGAGCAGAGTTTTTTAGGGATGAGATAGCCATGTGTCATCTTGACTGGGCCACAAGGTGTCCAGATATTTGGTCAAACATTATTCTGGATATATGTGAGGATATCTGTGGATAAAATCAACATTTGAATCAGTAAACTAAGAAGAATGTCCTTTCCGATATGAGTGGGCCTCATTCAGTCAACTGAAAGTATGAATAGAACAAAAAAGGTTAACTGCACTATAGTTGAGAGAATTTCTGCCAAACTGCTTTCAAGCTGACATTAGTTTTTTCTGCCTCAGACTTGAAGCAAAAAACAACAGCAGTTCTTCTTGGGTCTTGAGCCTGCCAACTTCTGGACTGGAACTACACCACTGGCTTTCCTAGGTCTCTAGCTTGGGACTTGATAGCCTCCAAAATCACTTGAGTCAATTTCTAATCAATCATCAATCAATTAATCAATCTCTCTCTCTCTCCACATACACATACACACAGACACACTCTCACAGAGACAGAGTTCTGTTTTATGGAGAATCTTAACCAATACAGTCCTAAACTATGTTCTAAATAAAAATATCTGCAAAGTTTTCCAGTTAAGAACTAGACAGTAAATATTTTCACCAGTAAGGGCCACATAGTCTTTAATGAATTAAAAACGCAACGATCACTGTTAGTTTGTGGATCATACAAAATCAGTCTGGGGCCAGATTTGGCCGTAGTTTGTGAAGTCCCCTTTCTATTTTACCAGGAATTCTAATGATTCATGTTTTTTTGTGTGTTTGTCTTTAACCTATACTTCTGTGTAGAAAGACAGACAGTTAGGGCATATGTCACAAGGCAGTTTTATTTCTTCCCCTCTGCCAAAGGGACAAATAGCATATAGTTTGTTTATAATTCTCTATTTAATTCTACCTCCAATCTCTTTGTCTTCTCTAAAGGAAATGGGTCTATAGCAACTACGATTGCCAGCACAAACCCTGATGTGGCTATTATAAACAACAATTCTAAATACTGTACCTCAGGATGTGCCTTTTAGCTCTGAAAATGTAACTTACCAGCTATTCCTTCACAGTTTTACTGAGATATAATTTACCTAAGATAAAATTCACCTATTATAAGGGGACATTTCAATGATTTTGGCAAATATAAATAGTTGTGCAACTGCTACATTCCAGTTTTGAAATACTTCCAATATTTGAGAAATTTTGCCTATCCTTATTGTAGTTGTTCCTGATTCCCCACCATGTAGATGTCTTTTCATTTTCTTAATGTTGTTTTCAAGGTTTTGGATCTTTTATTACAGAACTGACCTTTAAGCTAAGCTACATCTCAGTCTTTTCTAATTTTAATTTTTAATTTTGAGACAGTCAATAAATTGTTCAGGCTGGTCTTGAACTTTTGATCTCACAATGCTGTTTTCAAGTTTTGATGAAATTCAATGTATCATTATCTCTTCTCATATACTCTTTTTAAGTTTGGATGAAATTCACAATGCTGTTTTCAACTTTTCATGAAATTCAATGTATCATTATTTCCTCTCATACACTGTAATTTTAATGGTATCCTTTAACCCAAATCAGAGATTTTTCTCCTATTTATATCCTTTATTTTAGTTTATGATCTATTTTGAGTTAATTTTTATATAATAAGTTCATGTTTTTGCAGACACAGATATCCAAATGTTCCAATAACATGTGAAAAGACTATTTCCCATTGAATTGAGAGTTTTAATAAGCTTTCCACAAAAGTGAGGGCTTATTTTTGGACTCTTTCCTGTTCCATTATGCCAATACTACTTTTGTTATTATTATATAGTATATTTATACTAAGTATTAAAATTACATAGTACAAATCTCCCAACTAATAGGTTTTTCTCAAAAAATATTTTGCCTATTGTAGGTCTTTCGTATTCCAATATACATTTAAGGGTAAGTTAATCAATTATAATAAAAAACCATACCAGATTTTGAAGGGGATGGCCCTGAACCTACAGGTCATTTTGAGGAGAACTGCTATCTATTAAATTACAACACAGTTTTAACTGACAAACTTTTTAAAAACTGCTCTCTAAACAGGTATTTTTGGTACACTCAGTTGAACTTTATGGCTAGTAATAAAACTAAACAAAATATTTTTTAGGTTGATATACATTCACTTCAATTATTTTTCAATAAAAAATTCTTTAAACTGTAATAATATCTTTTACTATGCAACTGCTTAATAATTCTACATGAAAGTTCCTTCTACAGTTTAATTATATATATAAATAACACATATATATAGTAAATATACATTTTTTTCCCTTAAGCTGACTCTTGTTTTTTTTTTTGGTACCAGGGATCGAACTCGGGAGCTTGCACTTGCGCAGCAGGTGGCAAAACCACTAAGCTAAATCCCCGACCCCAAGCTGACTCTTAAGGAAATCTTTAAATTAGACTTATAGATAGAAATGATATTAAACTATGGAATTATATTAGTCAAGTATATTAATTAACAACTATGTGACTTATTTAGATAAAATCAGATACTATTTAAGAATTATACAATAAAGTTCACACACTAAATTTTAAAAACTTTATGCTATTTACTATTCAGCCTCTGTTTACGTACATTAGCTTTCTATGACAACAAAATGAGTGGTATTGTTTTACAAGTAATTTTCAACAAAACAAGCAAAATCATTTAAAAATGCTTATAAAGTAAAGAAGGTTATTTTTAAATGCTGTAAATGCTTACTTAGTATTTTTATTTACTAAAAAAATTTTTGAGACACAGGTCTCATTATGCAGTCTCCACTGACCATGAACAATGAGGCCCAGGCTGGCTTCAAACTTGTGATTTTTTTCTGCCTTGGCCTCCCAAATGTTGGGTCTGCAGGCATGCACCATCATGCCTGTCTATATAACATTTTTTGTTTGTTTGTTTTATTTTTTGGTGCCAGGGATTGAACTCGGGTCCTTGCGCTTGCGCAGCAGGCAGGGAAACCACTGAGCTAAATCCCCAGCCCTACACAACATTTTTGAATGCTAAACTGTTATGGAGAATGTACTGAAAGAAAGAGAGCTATGTGAAAATAATAGAAAATTGAGAAAGAATGGAAAGTCTATTTTATTACTATTTAATAATGGCCGTTCAATCTGTTATCAGAATAACTAATAAAACTAATAACTGAACATAATACTACTTTTACTGAAGCAAAATCCAGAAATCATTATAAAATGTAATTAACCAGGCATCCTGATTTAAATATAAATAGAACTGTTCAAACTTCTGGTTAATATTAGGACTTTTACAATTATTTGTTGAGAACTGGTACAAGAAATATAGAATGGTAGCCATTTGAGAAATCTGAGATACTAAACAGAAGATAATTCCTTTAAGCATATGAAATTTGTTCATAAATATGGCTACTTCTAAGTTTAATACATGGTTCTGATCTTCAAACCTAGGCAGGGTTGCTTTCTTGGGATTATCACTTATCTACCTTTGGTACCATTTCCAGCTATTATCAGTTGTCTATTGTAAATATGAAATCAAGTTGTTTTAATTTTTCCAGGTTTGAGCTAACTGTCCCCATTCTCACCAAAGATCAGCCTACATTCAGCCTGAACTTAGCTGGCCATCAACTTAGCCAGCAATGATAGGGAAAGTGAAGAATATGAGAAAAGGGTAAGAGAGAAAACAGATCAAAAGTAAAATAAAGAATAAAGAATAAAGCTCAAAACTCAAAACTAAATGGGACAAAGAATAAAATAAGCAAAACTTACTCCCCAGAAGACTACTGTCACAGATGTGTATAACAAGTTTCTTGTATCATACAAGCACTCATAGCTTATATTAGAGGACTTTTATTTTTTTTTATTTATTTTTTAGTTCTTTTATTGGTACATTTTAGGTATATAATTCGTTTACATTTATCAATGAGTGTTTGTACCTGTACATGATATATCTTGGTTCTTATTTTTTCCCCCCATTACCTGTGCACCGTTCACCCCCTCTGCCCTTCCCTATTTACATAGATTTCATTTTCTTTTTTTTTTTCTTTTCTCATAGTTTTTCCTTTCCCTCTTTTCCTTTCCCCTTCCCCTCCCGCCACCCCCTCCACCTTTGGACCTTTTCCTGTTTCAAATTATCAATTATTCATTTTAATCATTTTAACCCTTGTTTACACTATCAGTTTCTCACACTAGTGAAACTATTCGGTATTTACACATGTGTCCTATTTATTTCACTTAAGAGTATGGCCTCGATATGCATCCATTTAGCTATAAATGACTCTAAGTTTTTCGTTCTTTATGGCTGAGTAGTACTCCATTTTATAAAAGAACCACATTTTCTTTATCCAGTTTCCAGTGGATGGGCAATTGGGCTGCTTCCAAGCTTTCGCTATTACGAACTGTGCCGCTATGAACATGGGTGCACATATATCACTGTGGTATGATTCTTTTCTTTGGGGAAGATACCCAGCAGGGGAATAGTTGGGTCAAATGGGACCTCTAGACCTAGTTCTTTGAGGTATCACCATACTGACTTCCACAGTGGTTGCACCAGTCTGCACTCCCACCAGCAATGGAGAAGGGTTCCTTTCTCCCCACAACCCCACCATATATACAGGACTTTTAAACCAAAAATGTACAAAACATACAAGATCATATCCACAATTTCCACCAGTGTGTTGAACATCCAGTGTGTGCTCAATTAGTACAAGTGAGACTAAATCACTCACCTTATCAAGTTCACTTGTCAACTTCTTATTTTCTTCAGTTAATAACACTTTTTCTCGCTCATATTGTTGTTTGAACTCATTTTCAAATTCTTCCCTTTCACTTTGACTAACACAATTCAAAACATGAAAGGAAAAAAAAAGGGATTTCAACTGAAAACTTAATTTTTTGTAATAGTTATATAATAAATACATCAATATCAGTTTGTACAGAAAAATTGTTCACATAGAACTCAACATGATTGTATGCAATGATAAGCCTGATAAAAGTACTCTTGAAGAATCTTTAGTACAATAATACTGACTCTTTCATTCATTTAACAAGGATTTATAGAGTACCTACAGGGTGCCAAGGAATTTTTGTGGCTTGACAGATTGGCCCTGCTCTTTCAGAGCTTATATTCTAGCAAGGGTATGATAGGCAATGAAAAGTGAACAATGAACTAATTTCAGATAAGTTCTATAAAGAAAAATAAAATATGGTAATGCTGTAAATGCTATCTGGGATGAGTGTCCAATTCAGATTGTAAATCAGGGAAAGTTTCATGAAGGTTAATGAAATAAGCTAAATAAAATGAAACCAGTAATTGCCAACTGCTTCATATTCATTAAGTTTAATCCAAAGACAAAACTTTTCTGAGACACATTAGACAGTTTTCTTTATGCATATATACCACAACAATCTTAGAAAATACAAAGTCTTGAGTCCTTAAGATTGAGCTAGTCATGTCTTAATTTTACTGATTTCATTCAGAATAGTATTCCACATTTTTTAATATTTAGAAATTAATTTATAACTTTATAGAAAAAGTTACAACAATGGTATAAAGAATTCTGGCATCCTCTTCACCCAGATTCCCCAATTGTTAACATTTTACTTCATGTGCTCCATTATTCTTCAGAACTGAGAGGCAGTTGCAGATATTATACCTCTTACCTCTAAATACTGTTATTTCCCAAAGTCAAGAATACTCTGACATAATCACTAAGCAACCTTCCAAATCCACAAAACCAATCAAGTTTTCCCAACCAATATTGTCCAATATTGTCTCCTTTTCTACTGCTAGACTAGATCCTGGAAGCTTGGACCCAACAACAGTCTACAATCAAAGAGCTTCAGATTGCTACTTCCCCACTATAGAGTCTACTGGCTAAGAGTTGGTGAAAATGTTAGAGGGATCTATTATGTGCAATCTGCTCTGTCAGCCCTGAGGCCAATCTTGACAACACCCAGAGAACTCTGCCTTCACCAAGGCATTAATTAATAAATACATTAGAAAGGGGAAGACTAGCATTCTGAAAAAGCACTGTGGTGGTGTCCTCTGTGTCCGCAGGTGATACCAGAAAATGCCATAGTGGAAGCAAGTTTATTGAAAATAACTGTATTCCAAATTGGCTATCATATCGACTACTTTATTTACATATATCTTAAGAGTTCCATGTGATTTTAGCCAATAGACTTGTCTGCTTTACAACATCCACTTATTTTTCATTTGAACATCTAAGGAAAAAGTTCCTGTGACTACAGACAACCTGACTATGGTCACCTTTTCTGATTATGCATATATTAAGTATGGGAAAAGGAGGAGTTGGGCCAGGAGGAGAAGGTACCACAATATGATTCCTTGCTCTCAGCTCATAGAAAATTCACAGTGAAATTCCCAACAGTTCCCTCAATTCTCTCAGTCCTTCTCCTTATTAGACACAAACACACAAAACAAATTTAGTATTATAAAATTTATAAACACGATAGCTCTGGGGACAAAACTGATTCAACGCTATGTTTAGAAGTGAACACAGTTCTAAGACTTTTAAAAGCCACCTCAATCAGTTTTGAAGAGTGCGTTGTCACACAGACAAACAGGTTTATGGCTATGGCAGTTTAATGGAGAATGTTAGCAACAAATAAAATTCAATGTGGATCAATCTAGGTAATTTTATGATTGTTGCCAAGTGAATAAAGAGCATAAGTAAGGGGTGATCTTAAAAATGCCTCATATAAACAAATTACTGAACATACATTATAATTTAAATTATAAATTCAAGGACAAGAAATCATCCTGTCTCCAGGCAAACACGTCACTTAAATGTTAAATTCAGTTATGTTTAGGAATCTTTCCCTACCTAACAGAAATAACTTCAAAACAACAACGAAATTGCAAATAAGTTTTTCAGAAAAATATGTACATGAATAAACTCAATAAAATTTTGGTATAAAATCATTCTTGCTTTCTCCTAATAGCATTAAATAAGTTTAAGTTTGTCTCCTCATAATTTAAAAAAAAACCTCTCCCATATACCATGTCACACTTCATTTCCCACTTGCCTTATCATCTTGCTCACAGGTAAATATCTTGAAATACTTTGCTATACTCTCTCTTTCATCATATAACTGCTGTCCACATCAATATCTGTTATCTGCTTCCACCGTCCACCAAACCTGCTCTTAATGAGACTCACCACTGACTTTATTGTTACCCACCCGATCTATCTTGGAAAGTGTGGTCCATTCTCCCTGTCATGAGCTGCTGTCTTTTCTCAGCTTTGGTGAAACCACACTACAGATTGCAGCCACAATCTCTGGTTTCTCAGCTGTCTTTGTGGACTCCTCTCATTCCGTCTTTCCTGTAGGAACAGTGGTCCTTGGAACTCAGCCCAGTGCCGTCTCTTCTCTTTTCCTCTAGGTGGCTAGAGAGCACCCGGTTTCAATCACGATCTGTAGTGACCTCTGATCTCCAATCTGCATCTGACACTTTCCTGAGCTGGAAACCAACTGACCAAGCACCTCACATTCAACATGCCCAACTCAATGAAAACCCAATACATAAACAAGATCCTTCCCGCCTATTTACCTCTATCTATGGCCATATACTCTAATTCCTCTTCTATTACTACAGGTAAAAAACAAAATCTTTAAATTTAATTCTCCCTCTTAATACTATGCCATTTCCTGCTTAATTTTCATTCTTAGCATTTATCATTATTTAATATGTTCTATAATTTACTGTCTTTATTGTCTTTCAACCATACTATACGAAACCTCCATAAGGACAGGAATTTTTGGGTCTGTTTGTTCACTGCTATATTTTTACAACAGTGCTTAGCACACAGTAGGTTCTAAAATAATTTTGTTGAGTGAATGAATGCACCAAACTGAATAAATTGAGGTTTCCGATATTAAGTTGAAAATGACAGTAACATATACTTAGTTGCCTAAAATCTAGGTACTTAAGTAGGATTAATAATTTTTCCTGCTCCTTCATTCTTCATAGCTGATTATTATGTCCTGCAGGTTCTGTCTTCTCAGGAGACCTTCTGAATCCATGCCACTCTCTCCAACTTTGCCATTACCACCTAAGGACCTCCAGCTTATCTCTCGCAGATGGATTCCTACCTTCTGTCTGCTCCTCTTAAACAATTAGCCACAGAGTAGCAAGAGTGATTATTCAGAAATGTAAATATAATCATGTCACTTTCTTCACTGGCCTTAGAATAAAGTGCAAATGCCTTGCATTAATTCATGATCTTGTCTCTATTTTCCTTTCTAGTCTTGTTTTTCTCAACTTTCACTTATTTACACTTCCATCACAGTTTCATTTTCTGAATGTACTATTTCCCTTTTCTGTAAATCTCAGCATTTTCTGCTACCTTTTACCTAGACACTCTTTTTCCTTTCTTTTTAGGTCTCAGCTTAGACACTGTTTTGTCCAAAAAGCCTGGATGTACCAGGTCCTTTCTGTGCTTCTATGTGTACTCACACACTCACCACATTTGCTTTTCTGTCACACTGTGTATGGTACATACTATGACTTCCTATCTAAGACTTTGACTTTAGACTCCCTGAGAACTGAGATGTTTACTACGTATCTCCAGAACTTGACACATAACAGATACTAAATATTTATTTGATGAGTAAAATAACTTGATTCTTACCTTTCTCTCCTCGTTTTTTCCAATTTGTCTTTTAAAACCATAATTTCTTTGTTGAGAGCCAGCTGCTGGCCTTCTGAATCATGCAGTTCTTTCTTCAGATTTTTAATCTCATTTGCATGTATTCCCTCTCTTTTAGATAATTCTTCTTCATAAAAGATACTTTTCTTTTCCAAATCAGTCTTCAGTTTGGTTATCTCTTGCTGGTGTTCTATGCTGCATATGCCTGGTGAATAACTAATTTGTTTTTGCTACAGAAATAATAACACAAGATTGGTTCACCTATAAGAATAATAATCCCTTTCTATACAGGACTATACATAGAACTGCACATCATTTTATATATTCTCACACAAAAAACAATACTATATTTATTTAAGACAATTACTTCTCTGAAATGTGTTGTAAATATCTTCCTCAGTTTATAATCCTTTATGGGTTGTGTCTTTTTATTTTTAAGTCTTTACACCAAGATCACATATTTTATCTCATTTTTTTTTGGAGACAAGGTCTTGCTAAGTTGCTCAGGCTGGCCTTGAACTTATGATCCTCTTGCCTCAGTATTCAAAGTGAATGCTGGGATTACAGGATGTACCACCATTTATCTGAACAATCTTATTTTTATTTATCTGAACAACCTTCTGCTGGCACTTACATAATTTCTTATTTTACATTTAAATTTCAACTTAGAATTACTATTGGTGTACGGATTAGGAAAAACTAAACTATCTTATATCCCATTAAGAACTGTCAGAAAGCTTTTAAAGCACATTTCTGTTTTTAAAAGATTAAAATGGGGGATAAAAGAAACAAAAAGAAAAGAAAGGGGTTTTTGCAACAGTCCAGGAAAATGACAAATGTCTATAGTAACATTTTCATATCTATACCATAAAAATATATATGGTAGGTTGGCCGGGGATTGAGCTCAGTGGTTCAGCTGCCTGCCTTGCAAACACAAGAGATCCTGAGTTCAATCCCTGGTACCAAAAACAAAAAACCAACAAGGTAGGTCTCTTGGCTTTTAGGTAGGACAAGAAAAAGGAGGAGAAATTTGTTTGAAATCCACCCTTTCAGGAAATAGGTAAAAATGGCCTTTCAGTAATAGAAAAGAAATGCAAAGCCCCTAGCTACTGCCGCAAAGGTAAACCGAAACACACAGACCAGAGATGATGACCGAGACTTCTTGAGCTTAGTAACTTACAAAGGTCATTTAATTGGTTCTAACCTGTTTGTCCAAGTGAACAACAATAAAGCTTTTGACACTAAAATGCCTAATCGCTTCTCGGCCTTTTGGCTAAGATCAAGTGTAAAAATGCCTATAGGTTTAGGTTTATTGACAACAAGTAGCTAAGAGCTGGAGCATACCATGTCCTTTCTGAAGCTAGTCATAAGGGCAGAAAAACTGGCAAGGTAGTTGATTTAAAGTTGAAAGAAAAATGTCCTGGCTCTTTACATGTGAGGTATATAATTTAAAACGAGTAAAGGAACTGATGTGGGCCAGCAAAAAATGCCCTGGGTGGGGAGGGTGTGAGGGTGTGGGCACCCTCTGTAATATTCAACCATTTATTAAGAAAAGACTTGTCAGGCTTGGTGGCACATGCCTATACTCCCTGACTCAGAGGCTCAGGCAGGAGGATCACAAGTTTAAGCTCAGCCCGAGCAAATTATCGAAACCTTGTCTCAATATATATAGATAGATAGATGTATAGACAGAGAGCTGAGGATGCAGCTCAGTGCAAAGGCCCTAGGGTCAATCCCCAGTATCATAAAATAAAATAAAGAAAAAAAAAGACAAGACAAGACGTATGTGCTAGGTCCAGATTCCTCAGTGGTTTCTTTCTTTCTTTTTTTTTGGTACCAGGGATCGAACTCCAGACCTTGTGCTTGTGAGGCAGGTGGTGGCACCACTGAGCTAAATCCCCAGCCCACTCCTCAGTGGTTTCTGAAGTGGCCTGGGATGCAAAACTGCTTCAACTAAGAGCCAGAACAAGTCAGATTCTTGCTCCTATGCATCTCTGTGAAAGTGATGCCTAAATTGATATTTGCAGCACCGACTCTTTCAGTTTTCTAATCACCTGAGAAACATTTTAACTTTGCTGTTCTGTGTGGTTGGCTGTTAGGTTAGCAAGAGAATGTATAAGATATTTCAAAGAAAAATTCTCCTGAAAAAAAAAAACCTAATAAAGATGCCACCAGTTAAAGTTAGAGTTGTATATCACTTATTAATAATAAAGTAAAAAAGCAAAATAAAATACTAAAAAATGAAACTATATAAAAGAACTACCACAAAATAATAGCTTTTACTGTAGGTAAAGAAGGTAATTTAATATTAGTAAACTTCCTAATAAATGCATTAATTTGATAGATTAAATTTTAAAATCCAAATGCTTTAGTCGTTATCCTTATCTGAAAGTACCTGATAAACTTTCATAATAATTGCAAATACTATTCCACATCTCACAATAAAACCATTTATAAAGGAGTTCAGTAAGTCTAATTAAAAAAACAGTATCCATTTTGAATCAGGCAAAATACTGGTGAAACATCAAAAGTACATCCAATAAATTCAGAAATGTCAACAGAAGGATGTCTTCCATCATCATTCTTGTATAATATTAATTTTAGATATCCTATCTGACCAATAAGTGAAGCTGCAAACAGAAATTGGTATTGTAAAAAGAAGTATTGTAATAAAATAATTTCCATTTACCCAGACATAAATGAATATAATGAAGGGTAGAACAAAGTTCAATCAAACAATATTATAAGTAAACACTAGTCAGCAATACTTCTAAATATTAAAATAAGCATTAAGAGAATATAATAAAATTTCATTAACAGTAGAGTCAAATAAAAAACACCAAATGTAGGGGCCAGGGATTTTGCTCAGTGGTTCTGCCACCTGCCTTGCAAGCGCAAGGTCCTGAGTTTGATCCCTGGTATCAAAAAACCCCCCCAAAACAAAAAAACACCAAATGCTAATATACACACACATATGGAACTATGGAAATTTCTGACATATTAAAAAACTATTGAGTCTTTATGAAAGACACAGCAGATTGAAACAAAATAGAAAAATACCAAGTATTTGAAAGAGAAGATCAAATATAACATGTATTCAATATTTTTCAAATTTTCTTCTATGTAATTCTAATAAAAAGTTCTTTTTTGGGGGCCGGGGACTTAGCTCAGTGGTGTTGTGCCTGCACCGCAAGTGAAAGGTCCTGCGTTTGATCCCTGTATGGGGGTGGGGGTGTTCTTTTTAAATATGGAAGAAATGCTGGGGAATAGCAGAGGATGGCAACAAATGTTTCTGGTTGGTAGACAAGAATAAATTATTAAAAATATCAAAGAAAATCTTAAAAAGGAAAAGGGATATTCATCTCAGAAATAAAAATCTATAAGCCATTAACAAAGTATCACAGTAATAGATCACCCCAAAATAATTTAATATATGTACAAAACATTTTAGTTACTTAGGAAGGTATCGATTAATAAATGGAACTAAAATCACCAGCTAACTATAAAAGAACAAAACATCTCATTTCCTACGATTTAGCAAAACAAATTCTAAATAGATCAAAGTGTTAAAGTACTTACAGATCCCCTGGAACAACATCCAAAGGAAAGTAAAATTAAATATTTTTAAAAACTCTAGAAAGAGAAGGATAAACTAAGCTTTGAAGCATTACTAGAAATGCTGAGGACAATATAAGAAAATGTAAAATTTTTACTGTGTAACAAGTTTATAAGAATTGATAAGGAAAAACATTAGGACTACAAAATTAAATGGGCCAAAAAACTTAACTGAAAAATTCACAAAGAAAAGACATGACTAATAATCCATAAGAAACAAAGAAACGGAGAAAAAAAAAATCACAACTTTTTTGGCCTCTCATATTTACAAAGATTTGTTGTATTTATGAAATGTCTAAAAATGATCTGTTAAATTCTGTTAATTTTTCTGTTCATTTTCAGGTATCACTTTTAAGAAGATAATACAGAAAAGCAGTAGATAAAGGTGTTCATGGCAATTATGCTACAAAAGAAAAAAGTTAAAAATATAATTATAAAGAACTGGCTATGTGGGTATTCCTGTTGACTATTTGTAATAATTGAAAGTATGTTTGTGATAATTTTGAATAAAAAAAATGCTTACTACATTGTTGGGTGAAAAATACAAATGTTGTATATTGAACTGTCTTCCCAAAATTCGTATGTTGAAGGCCTAACTACTAGTATCTCAAAATGTGACTTCATTTAAAAATAGTCTTTCAGAGAAGAAAGTTGAAATGAAATCCAACATAAATGTGTCCTTATAAAAAGGAGTGATTTGGGCATCAAGACACACACATAGGGACAACTCCATGTGAACATGAAGGCAGATGTGGTTGATGGATCTCTAAGTCAAGCAACACCAAAGTTTACCAGTAATTATCAGAAGCTAATTCTGCCAACAAGTTAATGCTGAAATTCTAGCCTTCTTGAACTGAGATAATGCATTTTTTATTTTTAAGATAGTTTGTGTTATTTTTTAATAGCAGTCCTAGAAAACTAACACAATGGGGGGATAAAAACTAGCAACATATGGTAATAAATATAAAATATTCTTTTAAAAATTATTTTCACACGATAATTCACACACCATATAATTTACCCAATGTAAAGTTCAATTGTCTTGGTTATTGGCATATTACATTAATTTTTTAAGTAGTAAATATATTTAACACAATTTTCCATTGTAATCATTTTAAGCATACAATTCAGTGGCATTAATTACATTTGCAATATTTTGCCTCGTCAATATATCTTTCCAAAACTTTATCATCCTAAAGAAAAATTTTGTAACAATGAAGAATTAACTCTACTTTCCCCTCTACCAGACCCTGGTAACCTCTATTCTACTTTCTACTTTAAGAATTTGATAATTCCAGGGGCTGGGGATTTAGCTCAGTGGTTCCGCTGCCTGCCTCCCAAACACAAGGTCCCGAGTTGGATCCCCGGTACCAAAAAAAAATGAATTTGATAATTTTAGACAACTGAATACTGCATACATTATTTGTCCTTTTCTCTCGCATGTTTCACTTAATGTTTTCAAGAATCAGCCATGCTGTATCATATATTAGAACATCATTCACTTGTATAGCTGACTGATATGACACTCCATGTATGTACCATGCAATGTTTATTCAAATGTTGTTAAAAGACACTTGGGTTGCTTCTACCTTTTTGCTACTGCAATAATACTTAAATGAATACTGGTGTAAAGTATATTTTAGAGCCTTTTTTTTCCCAAATCTTTTCAGTATATACCTAGAAGTCAAATTGCTATGTCATGTGATAGTTATTTGTCTTTTTGCAGAACCAACAACTTGTTTACAAAAGAGGCTATATAATTTTATATTCCAATAGCCGGGGATTTAGCTCAGTGGTTCTGCCACCTGCCTCGCAAGCGCAAGGACCCGAGTTCGATCCCTGATACCAAAAAATAAATAAATAAATTTTATATTCCAATAAGCTCTGTCCAAGGATTTCAATTTCTCTACATCCTTCCCATCAATTTTTTACTTTTTCTTTCTCTCTCCTTTTCTTCCTTCCTTCTTTTCTTCTAATTTAGCCATACTAGAAGGTAAAATATCTCATTTTGGTTTTAATTTGCATTTCCCTAATGATTAATGATGTTAAGAATTTTTCTTTGGAAAATTTTTCTTTTCTTTGTGTATTTCCTTTGGAAATATCTGTTCAAGTCCTTCGACCATTTTTGATTGAGTTGTTCATCTTTTTGTTGAGTTGTAAAAGTTCTTTATATAATCTGAATATTAATACATTACTTGATAAATAACAGTATCAACATGGGATGTCTTCCCATTTATTTAGGTCTTAATTCTTTTCTGCAATGTATTGTGATTTTCAGTTTTTAACTCCCTTGGTTAAATTCATTTAGAGATATTTTAGGTTTTTATATGCTATTTAATATAGAACTGCTTTCTTAATTTCCTTTGCAGATTGTTGCTGGCTTGCAGAAACAATTGATTTTTGTTATTGATCTTATACTTTGCAACTTTGGGAATTTGTCTATAAGCTGTAATATCTTTCTTGTTTAGTCTTTGGGATTCTCTAAACATAGGATCAGGTCATCTATGATGGGAGATAGTTTAAGTTCTTCCTTTTCAATTTGGATGCTTTCCATTTCTTTTTCTTGTATAACTCTTCTGGCTAGAATCTCCAATAAAGAGCAATAAACAGCAACAGTGAAAATGGGCATTCTAGCCTAATTTCTGATCTTATAGGGAAGGCTTTCAGTCTTTCTCCACAGTATAATGTTACCAGTGAGTTTATAAAAATGTCTTTTATCATATTGAGTATGTCCTCTTTTATCTCATTTTCTGAGAATGTTGATCATAAAAGAATGTTGAATTCTGTAAAATTACTTTCATGCACCAATTAAAATGATCATGTGATTTTTGGGGGGGGGTCCATTAATGTGATACATTACATTGATTGGTTTTCTTCTGTTAGAAACCTTTGCATTTCTGGGCCATACCCTACTTAATCATGGTGTATCATTCTTGAAATTCGCTTTTGGATTCAATATGCTAGTACTCTGTTAAGAATTTGTATATCAATATTCAAAAGGAATGTTGGTCTATAATTTTCTTGTGATGTTTTTATCTGGCTTTGGTATTCAGGATAATGTTGACCTCACAGAATGAATTGGGAACTGTTTACTCCTCTTCTGCAGTTGCAAGATTTCAAGATGGACTGGTGTTAACTCTTTCATCTTGACTCATTTTAGGTTATCGTGTCCTAGGTATTTGTCCCTTTTATATAGGTTATTGACTTTGTGAGCATATAGTCATTCATAGTAACATCATAATTCTTTTACTTTCTGTTGACAGGTAATAAAGTATCCACTTTCGTTTCTGACATTAATTATTTCCATTCCCTTTCTTCCTCTCTTAACTAAAGGTTTGTCAACTCTGTTGATGTTCTCAAAGAACTTTTTGGTTTCACTGATTCTTTTATGTTTCTATTCTCTATTTTATGTTTGGTCTAATTTTTACTATTTATTTCCTTCTCCTGTCTTTGGGTTTAGTTCTTCTCTTCCTAGTTCCTTAAGGTACAAAATTAGGTTACTGGTTTCTTTTTTCTTTTTTAATATAGGCATTTACAGCTATAAATTACCCTTGCAGTACTGCCTTCTCTATACCCTACAAGTTCTGGTATATTGTGTTTTCACTTTTACTCTTCTCTAAGTATTTTCTAATTTTTCTTGTACTACTGATTGCCTATTCCATTCCATTGTGGTTGGAAAAGATAGTCTGTATAGCTTCAATCTTTTTACATATACTGAGACTCATTTTGTGGCCTAACATATGGTCAATACTGGAGAGTCTGCAATATGTACTTGTAAAGTGTAATTTTGCTGTTTTGCAGTGGAAGCCACTACATTGGCTAAATCTAGTTGATTATAGTGTGGTTCAAAACCTGAATATACTATTGACTTTCTGTCTACATGTTCTATCCATTACTAGAATTGGGATATTGACATCTCTAATTCTTATTGTAGAATTACTTACTTCTTCCTTTGAGTCTGCTGAAAATTACTCTTCACGTAGTAAAAACTCCTATCATTTTTAAAAGAGCCACAATATCTTTAAAAATTATATTTGTGTTATTTCTTGTCCAAGAAACTCCACTTTTAGAAATATCCTAAGGAAATTACAGTATGGTCATAATCATAGCAAATACTTATTGAACTTTAATGTGTGTCAGGCTCTGTTCTAAACTCTTTAAATGCATTATTTACTTGGTAACTCTATTATTACCTCAAATTTATGAGTGTTTGGACAAGTAGGAAAATATATGTGATTCAGAGTTTATGGTGCAGCAGTATTTATCACAGACAATAAACCTCCAGCAAACTACTAGATAAAACATGGCATTCAAAGTTGAAAACCTTGGGCTTAGAACAATTTCTTAAATACAAACAATGCCCAAGATTTCCTCCAGTGTGTATTTTATAGGTCTTTTTTCTTTTTCTTTTTTATTATTCAAAGCACCTAGAACAGTCCTGGAAACAAAGCAGACCCTGAGTGAAAAACATCTGTGACAGTAATTACTTCTGTATGCTAATCCTGCTCCACAGGGCTAGGTGACATGGAGTGATCAAAAAATAAGATAAAATGTATTTATTATGTATCATAAAAATATACTAATATAAAAGGGGATGATGTTTAAATTTTTAAAATTTATTATAGTAAAAACACTTTGCCATTGCCTCCCCTCAAAATACTTCCCCTCACTTTGAGAACATTTACCCAATCATTCTGGATTTTCTGAGACAAGGTTTTGCTATGTAGTTCAGTCTGACCTTGAACTCACTATATAGCCCAGGCTGGCCTTGAACATGTGACCATCCTCCTGCCTCAGCCTCCTATGTGCTGGGATTACAGGTGTGTGTCACCACCCCCAGATCATCCAATCATTCTGGGAATTCTCTTTTGTGACTGTCTTAATGAAGTATGATAAAAAATGTAGTGAAGGCTGCTGCCAAGTGCCATCCAATGAAAACGCAGGCTCGTAAAAATGTTACAGTATGTCCTCATCAACCTTATTCACAAGATCTGGTACTGTGCAACTTCTGGCTAATTCTCAAAGTCAAAGTAACCATTCTTTCAAGGTAAACATTTTAAATTGATTGAGGATGTTGAGGGAGCCACAACAATGCAACTAAAAATGCTCACAAAAGATTTCCAAAAGTGCTTCAGAAGGTGGCAAGAATAATGGGAAAAGTGTGTTCAAAGCTGGAGGGAGTATCTTGATGGAGATTAATGGCAATGTGTACTTTACTGGAATAAATTTTTAAAATTTATATAAATACCATATTTTTCAATCACACCTTATGTATAGATTACATTTTTAATTTGTAAAGCTAACCAGGGCTCTGAGTTCATGAACCAAAATAAATAAATCTCTAAAACAAAAATAAGAAATCAAATCTAGAGTTTACATTTCTATTTGTAGCAGACGAAGAACATTACTTGTAGACACATACACAATTGTCAGAGGAACAGTAAGTTGTTTCTAACTCTCTCACATGATTCATTTATTGATTTAACACACGTATTGAACAAGTAATAAACATCTGGCCCAGAACCAGGTTAATAATATAACTATCTGTGTTTTCCATAAGCAATGTCACAGTTTAGGTGGGGAGATAGTGTGAATAAGACATTAATAAGAGTTATGCTACAATTATTAACAGAATTCGAAGGCAGCACATGAGCACCTGGACTTCGTGAAATATTATTCAAGTTGATTCTGAAACTTTCTTTGACATATGTAATACTATTACTATACTAATGATTACTGTGGACTTGTGTGTGTATGTACTCCTGACATGAAATAGGATTTTATGAATGAGAAAATTAGAGGATAAAGAGGGTAGGTGTTTGTTTCAATGTTACACAGCTAGTAACTGGTGAAACTAGAAGTTAAAACTAAGCAGTCTGACTTGAGAAAGGACTTGAGAATTTTCCTTGCAAAGCAACTTCTGCTGAAATGTGTTAGCTTGTGCCTACTATCATCTCATCCCAACTAAGACAAGTGTCTGCAAAGCTGTCTGAGCCTCTCCTAAGTCATTTACAAGGCAGATGGGGAGGGGATAATACATCTTATCACAATTCTTGTGGAGATTACCAATACATGTTATTCAGCCAGTAGATTCCTACTCCTCACTAAACATAGTATTCTCTTTTATCAGCATGACAAGAAAATCTATACCAGCTTCCTACCAGTGAATGAGAAGCATCTAAGGTTTGAAGGATAGCTTCTTTTCACTCTACATCAAAGAGTACATAACACACCTATCAAATCTAAAAAGAAGAAAATTAAGAGTAATAAATATGAAATAAAAATGTACCTTCAGTCCTTCCAATTCATTTTCCAGTTGCTTAGAATAATACTCGCTCTGCTCACGTAGTTTCCTGTCTTTAGATGACTCAGCAACTAGAGCTTCAGTATGAACTTCCAACTTTAAAATGAAAAAAACAAAAAGATTTCACATTTATAATTTTTCAAACAACATATTTTCCCCATGGGAATTTACATTTTAATAGGAAAATAATTCAAATGTTGAAATTCATGTAAATATTTAAAAACTGTAAAAATAATTGTTTTAAAAAATTAAAGACTAAAATATGTATTATTTCACTAGTCTCAAAAAGCAACTTTAATCACTACCGAATGAGCACTACAAAATTTGCCTGACTACTAACCTCTTTTTTGGCTCTTTCTGTTCTGCGCAGTTCTTGCCTTAAGCTTTCAACTTTTTGCATCACCAGGTCCACCTCTTCTTCCTTATCTCGGACATGGCGAGCAAGTTTCTGTTTTTGGGTGTGCAATTCTGTTAGTCGCTCATTGATCTCCATGAATTCCTGCATGGCCAGTTTCCTCTGACAGTGTGCGTCTTTCAGCTCTTTGGATTGGTTTTTTAATCGCTCACTAGCCTGGACTAGTTCCTACAGTTTTGTAAAAAGAATATAAGTTACCAAGTCTGCAACCTAAAGACCAAATTTGGCCATCAAAGTACCTATTTTTAAGTCAAGAAGTGCCAAAATTATTCACCTCAGGACAAAATTAAAGGAAATAAACTACTTGTAAACAGATAATAAGGGCATGGTGCCCTAATTATATTCTCAATGTCTATGCTAACATAAATTCAAGAGAGGAGCTAAATTAACTAGGTTTCCACAACTGGGTAGAGAGTACAGGAATACAAGATATAATGGTCAAAATAAAGATTTTTGTGAAATTTAATAAAAACTTTTGAAATTTTTTAAAAAATAAACTAAATAATTCCAAATAATAATAATGTGGAGACTAAGTAGCAAGGAGGTGAAAAGTAAGCCTGAGACTCCTTGATTCAGAGGGGCCACAAAAGACTAGGATCAGTGCAACTGCCTGCTTCCTTACCAAAAAAACCCAACCCAACCAAACCAAACCAAACTGATCTTTTTTTGGGGGAAAAACCTTAACAAAAATTTTTTTTTTCACACACTAACAGCAAACAAATATGAGCTCACAGAAACCGATCCCCAAATGCCTAGAGAACAAACCACCATAATCAAATGGAAACAATAAACAAAACAACTAGCAAAGGTATCTGGATATTAGAATGATCCCATACCAACTTAAAGATGGCTATGTATGAAATATCTGAAGTAATAAAACAAGAAACTATAAAAATGGAAAAATAACAAAAGATTAAAATGATCAAGCAGATTTATAAATGAATTCTATAGAATATTTAGAAATGAAAAAAGTGTTCAAAAACATGAATCTACCAATATAGAAAGCTCTGTATTTATGAAGAAAAAGAAACTCAAAGGCAGAAATGTTCAAAAAATAAAACCAGATAATGCCAGAGAAATGAAATACCCTAAAGAAATTAGAGAGGGAAAAAGGGGCAACTTTTCTACTTAAAAAAAAAAAAAGATTCAACTCAAAACAAGCATAAATAATAGAAACTGTGGAAAAATACTTTCAAAGAGATTAACAAACTGAACATGAAGAAAAATTACTTTCCAATGACAGAGTGTACTACAATCACATCTGCACTAGAGACTTCTACAGCTTTGTATCCAGGAAGGGCACTGTTTTATAAGAAAGGTCTAATGCAAGGCTGAAAGGGTGAGAAACTGGTAAACATGAATGTGAACATGAAGAAATGTATATATATGACCATTAGAAAAATGTCTGATTTGTACAGTAAAAGCACATAACTATTAAAATATGTGTCAAAAAACAGCACAAAAACTGGGAAGAGGTAATAGAATTAAAACCTTTTAATTGTTTGGGGGGGAATAGTTTAAGATATTAAATTTAGAAATAATTACCAAAAAGCTAGAAAGAAAAATCTGAACAAGGAAACAACAACTTATGTGATTTTGTAAAATAAAAAGAATTGTGGAGATTGGCTGTACAACAATATGCACTTAACATTACTAAACTGTGCATTTTAAAATGATCAAGATGGAAAATATTATATGAATTTACTACAATTAAAACTTTTTTAAAAAGGATGCAGAAAAATGATGCATTAATAAAGTATGAAAAACCAAAAGCAAAAAGTAAAGAGGCAAAAATATATCTATATATATTAGTTACCAAAAGAAATAGAAAAGGTCTAAACTCACCAGTTAAAGGCAATTTGTTATACCAGATTAAGATACAAAATCTAGACCTTAGTAGAAAAAGCATTATTAGGGATAGGGAACATCACCACACAATAATAAAATACAATATACTAGGAAGAAATAGCATTTTTAACTTTAGTGCATTCTGTAAGAGTCTCGAAATATATTAAAAAGAAATTAGTAGAGCTTCAGTGAAAATGGTAAATACATCACAATGATAAGAAAGTTCGATTTCTTAATCATTAATATGTAAACTGAGTAAATGGTGTAAAGATGTGAAAACTTCTATCAACAAGATTCATATGTATAGAAGCTGGTACCCTGTATTGGAAACATACACTCTTCAAAAACCCACTCAGAAAATTTTAATAAAACAATCTAGAACATAAAGCAAGTCTCATTAGCTTTCAAAGAAGAGATATATAAATCAAATTCTTTAATAATATTGCTATTAAATTGTAAATCATCAATACAACATATAACTCCAAAAACTGAAATTTTAAAACACTTATAAATAACTCACTGATAGATTGTAAAAAATCACAAAGGATATTAAAATATTTAAAATTAAGAAAAATTAAAAATTGCAAAAATGTTTACTACACAATAAATCCTGGTGATACAATAAAGCCACATTTAGGAGTAAACACATAGCCTGAAACAACAACACAATTATCTTCTCTCCTAATATGAGAAAGAATAAAGCAATGAAATAGAAATAAAGAACAAGGATCAACAACACCAAAACTTGATTCTTTTGAGAAAAATAATAAAATAGACATCTGTTGAAATCAATCAAGGGAACAAGCATAAAAAGCACAAGGAAATAATACTGAGAAAAAAAAAAGAGACTGTAAGTACAAATTTAGAAGGCATAAAAAGATAAGAGGAAGATGAAAAACTCTGTGCCAAGAAATTTAGCATATAAATGAACAATTTCCAGAAAAAATACAATTTATCAAAATCATTTTCAGAAACAGAATACCTAAAGAGCCCTATAACAAAGTAACAGAACCAAAAGTTAACAAAATTTTCCCAACCTCCCAGTGGTGGAGCAGAACTTCCAGGTCAGATGACTAAAGCGGTGACTCCAGTAGGATAATCTTAAACAACTTCTTCAAGAGAATAAAAACAAAAGAGGCAATGCTACCTCACTCACTCTATAAATCCAGAATAATCTTTTATTTTTTGGTACTGGGGATCGAATTCAGGACCTTGCACTTGCAAGGCAGGCCGCGGAACCACTGAGCTAAATCCCCAGCCCTAGAATAATCTTAATATTAAAAATTTCAAGAAAGGCCAAGTGAAAAAATTTTAAATCAGTCTCATTCATAAAGGAGAGGTGAAAATCTTTTAAAATGAGCAAATCCATTCTACTGATGTATAAAAGTTGAGATGCACAAATTCTGGAGCTAGAATCCTTCTGTAGAAATTCTACCTGCACCACTTTCTCTCTACTGACCTTGAGCAAATTACCTTCTTAGTGCTCAATCTCACCATTATTAAGATGAGATTAATAGAAGTAAAATAACATTATCCTGCCTTAATCTTGTACTACCTATTTGACCTAGCTCAATTTCTGTCCCATCCTAATCCGGCTAGCCAGAAATTCCTCCTCAGGGGTGTTACCTGAAACTGACTGGGTCTATGGTGGCTCAGAGAGTGAAGGCCAGACAACCTCTAATTCACTATAATCTACTTGCATGGTAAATAACTCATTCCCCATCACCATGAGAATGGCGACTGTCATGACATGATCACCAAAAGCCAAACAGCAGCAGAAAGAGGTGGCACCCAAATCCTCAGAAAAGACAGGATGGTTCCTCCCTTAACCTATCTATCCCTCTCATTTCTTTTACCTTTCTTGAGAAGTGAGACATTGATTTCTATTTCCCATTTCTCCTATTCTTAGCCAAGAATAAAAGCTTCCTTTGCTGCTCAATAGGTGTTTAGTATTGTTATTGGTTCCATAATTTCCAAAGGGAAAAACGACTCAATTTGGGGTAAAAATAATAACTAACTCACAGGGTTGTGATGATGATTAAATCATCTAATAAATGTTAAGCACTTTATATTACGGTAGGAAAGTGCTATTAGAACAGATAATCGGCAACATAAATGTTGCCTATACTATCATTACTATTTAGAAAATAATACATTGCAATTTAGGCTTAACACAGAAATGTAACAATGGTTTAATATTAGAAAAACTCTATAAATGTAGTTCAACACCTCAATTTATTAAAGGAGAATCATAAAGTACAGAAATGCAATTTAGTTACTCATTCTTAATAAAAAAGATTACTAAAATAGAAATAGAGAGTAACTCCTTTAATCTATTAAAAGCAGCAAACATTAGTGGTGAAGTATCAGAGGCATTTTTTAAAAAAAATCAGGGACAAGGATGCTGGCTACTGCTACTTCTATTCAGTATTGTACTGAAATCTTAGTTAATGAAGCAAGTCTAGTAAAGATACAAGTTGTAAAAATCCAAAAAGAAGAAACAAATTTGTCATTATTTACAGAAAATTTCGAAGAACCTAAAATATAGCTCATTAAGAGTTTAGGAATATGGTTAGAACAAAATCAATACAGAAAAATCGAAAGGGAAACAAATTTTAAAATTAAAATGCGAAAAAAAATAGAATAATAAATTTAAGGAAAGGCAAAGAAGACCTGTATGAAATTTTATAGAAGAACATTTTAAATGACTTTAAATATATGGAAACATATCATGTTTATGGATTAAAATGCTGTGGAGCTGCAAAGAAACTATCGTTATGTGTTTGCATAATTAGCCCTTCTGAACAAATTTTCCTGACACTTGAGACCTGGTAAATGCAAGTCATTAGTTACTGACTAATTTTGATAGTGAGAAAACTCTAGAGATTTATCTTCTGGAGGTAATAGTTTCAAGATGAAGCAAGAAGTAGCTTGTACCAAGGAGACTTTCTCTTTGTGAAGCTGTTTACATCAGGTTTATCTGTCCTCTGGAATGATTAATTAACATTCCAAAGGCTTAGAGTAAGAACCCAAGATCTATCTTTTCAGACTTCCAAGAAAGACTCTCAAAATGGCTGAGAGGGGTAGGAAGTATGTGTCTTTTTCCTCTATATTAACTCCTGGATACATGTTTTTGAGGTTCCTCCTTCCAATACAGACTCCTTCCTCATGGGTAGAGTTTTATCCAGCCATGTCTCAGGCCATTGCCTTGGAGGTCAAAACTGGCACACAGGGGAGCGACGTGGTTATTAAGGTAAGAAGAAATAAAGATAGGAAGGAGACAAGGAAAATCATAATATTTAAAACTGTACTTTTGAGAAGACTGCAACTTCTGGGACACAAAGTTACCCAAGGTTAATTTATGCTTCTTTCCTTTCATCCATTACTCTCAAAATTCCTTAAGGATACTGTGTAAGTTCATAATTTAGTTTAGAGAAAGTAAAAATGGAGAACCTGATCTTAAGATAAAGGAACAAGTTGAGAGACTTCAAAGAATGCTTACATTAACTGTCTTAAAAAAAAAAAGGGTTCCCACCTTTTACTTATAAAGTGGGCCATTATCATTCTGGGGAATGGGCTGTCTTTTCTGAAGTTTCCACCCACTCAAGAGAAACATAAATGTTTCCAGTTCCAAAAGACAGTGCACGTCTCTCTTGAGGGCCCACACTACTTCTGTGAGTGTGTATTTCTAAAATTCTTCCTAATATATCCCTTTACATCTCTTACTGACACATCTTGAAAATTCTTCTCTGCAATGGAAGTCAGTGAACCTGCCACTTACTCTACAGGTAGGGAGGGTTTAGCTTTCTAATCTCTGCTTTGGGAACCCCCTCAGACCCTAACAGTTATTATTTGCTGTATGTAAATAATAAAAATCTGCTCTGCTTTTGAAATTTGTGTGCCTTCAGAATACTAATATGTATTAGAAAGAATCTGATTCAATATCGCATTGATGTCAATTCTCCTAAAAATTGATCTTTAGATTCAATGCAATTTTAATCAAAATTCTCGTAGTTTTCAAGGAACTGAGATACAGACCCATGCATATATGGAATATGATATATGATAGAAGTGACACTCCACAACACTGGGGAAAGGACAGCCTATTTAGTAAATGAACAACTGGTAAGCCATATGGAAAAAAGTAAAACTGAATCCTTATCTCACATTGAGGCAGTTGAGACCTTAAATAGTTTCCTAAAAGGGCTCTGACTCTTCACTTGGACCTACAGATGCAACATGAGTAACTGAAAGTGGATAAAGCCTTAATTTTGTATTTGTCTCCTTTAATACCTTGAACTTTGTGTGAGACTTCTGCTCAGCTCTGCACATAGGCATATTAGTCATTCAAGAAATGTCTATCTAGTTTGATCCCCGGTACCACACACACACACAAAGTCTAAAAACTGGTTTATTAACCCTATATTTACCTACAGTTATTTCCCCCCAAAGCCTCATCCACTCACAGGTGGGGTTTTCGGGAAGTGACTGGATTATGGGTGTAATACTGGATTGATCCACTGATGGATTTATAGCTGGAAGTGATGCTGGGAGGTGAAGCCTGGTGGGAAGAGGTAGATCACTGTGGGTGTGATCTGGTAAATCCTTCCTATTCCTTTGATGCCACTCTGCTTTCTGCCTGCCATGCCATGAACTGTTTCTCCTTTGCCACACCACCCTGCCTTAGAGCCAGCTGACTATGGACTGAAACTTCTACAAACTCTCAGCCAAAATAAACCTCTCCTCCTTTAACCTGGGGTGTCGGGTATTCTGTACAAGCAATGAGAAAGTAACTAAGACACTTACCCTACCCCATCCCGTTCAACATCGAGGACACCAAGGAAGAGTAAGTACCTAAGGTCTTTTCAAGATCTGCAAGAACATTCAACTGTCAATTTTTACAGCACTGTTTGCAGGCCCCCTAGACTGGAACATAGAAGTCTCCAGTCATTATTCTAAACCTGCGGTCACCTTGATTACAAGGGAATCTGTGCAGACAGATCACCACATGATGAGATCACCTCTACAAACAGAACAACCTGCCAAGTGGGAACAAATGGAGCTGAAGCTGGCCCCATAAATAGGATCAATTGTCTCAAAAGAACCAAACTGCCCTCTTAAGCAATAAGAACTTCTCTGGCCATGCACAAGCCTGTAACACCAGTTCTGCAGGAGGCCTAAGCAGAAGGATCACAAGTTCCTGGCCTTCTCTTAGGGAGAACCTATCTCAAAATAAAGAAGTATAAAGATGTAGCTCAGCATTCCCTAGGTTCAATCCACAGTTCTACCCCAAAAAAGACATAAATATGAAAAACCAAACAAAAAATTAAAGAGAAAATTTTAGAGAAAAAAATTTTTTGCCTCATTTCTTATACTGTATGAATCAGAAAATGTACTAATCATAAAAATACTGACAGATTTAGCTACATTAAATCCACAAGCTTTTGTTAATCAAAAATAAAAGAAAACAGACAAGCCACTGATAAGGATCTTTATATAACTGACCAAAGATTAGTATGACCAGAAACTGTCAAGAATAACTACAAAGACAACTGCAGAAAAAAATTTACAAAGGATATTAAAAGGCACTTTGCAAAAGAAGAAATGTAAATAAATGATGGACAGACATTTGTAGATACCTGACCACAGTAGTAATCAGAAAAATGAAAATTAAGGCCACTATGAAACATCATTTTAAATCTAAAAATCTCAATTTAGACTAGACTGGCCAAAAGTAATGAAGGAAGGCACAGTCACTGGCCTCGCTAGCCTTCTGGTTCCTCAAGCGATGGTGGCTATCTCTAAGCATCACAGAATCAGTCCAGAGATAATGATCAACCAGCCCTCAACTTGATGAAGACTGCCTACTTGGCTAAATATGCAAACCCCCAACCCCTGCCTTTGTTTCCTTTCTCTACAAAACTCTGAAGTTCCTATTGGCCCCTTGAAGACAGATCTTGAACATCTTTATATTTATTCTCCGGGAGCCCGCGCTGATTAAAAACTCCTTTCTTGCCACTGCTTCTCTTGATTGGCATACGGGAATGAGTGACCGAGCCTGGTCTGTTGGGACCTCCAGAGACAGGGCTTCTGCCTTAAAATTCTGGGAACAGAAATAGGTAAATCTGGTAATATGAAAAGCTGTTGGACACAGAATGGACACTGTTCCCAGGAAGACATAAAACTAACTGCTTAATGGGTATGTGGAAAGGCGTTCAACATCACTAATCAGAAATCAAAATCAAAATCACAATAAAATACCATTTCACAACAGTTAGAATAGCTATTATCAGATAAAAGATTAAAAATATTGATAAAGAAATATTGCTAAGGATATGGACAAAATGAAATTCCTTTTTAATACTTAAAATTCTTTTTAAAAAAATTTTAAATTAATTTTATTGGTACATTTTATTGGTACATTTTAAGTATACAATTCGTTTACATTTATCATTGGGTGTTTGTACCTGTACATGATGTATCTTGGTTATTTTTTTTTTCCCCCATTACCTATGCACCCTTCACCCCCTCCACCCTTTCCTATTTACATAGATTTCATTTCTTTTTTTTTTTTTTTCTTTTCTCATAGTTTTTCCTTTCCCTCTTTTCCTTTCCCCTTCCCCTCCCTTCACTCCTTCGTCTTTGGACCTTTTTTCCTATTTCAAATTATCAATTATTCATTTTAATCATTTTAACCCTTGTTTACACTATCAGTTTCTCACACTAGTGAAACTATTCAGTATTTGTTTACATGTGTGTCCTATTTATTTTACTTAACCTCGATATGCATCCATTTAGCTATAAATGACTCTAGTTTTTCATTCTTTATGGCTGAGTAGTACTCCATTTTACTAAAAAACCACATCTTCTTTATCCAGTTTCCAGTTGATGGGCAATTGGGCTGATTCCAAGCTCTAGCTATTACAAACTGTGCTGCTATGAACATGGGTGCACATATATCATTGTGGTATGATTCTTTTAATTCTTTGGGGAAGATACCCAGCAGGGGAATAGCTGGGTCAAATGGGACCTCTAGACCTAGTTCTTTGAGGTATCTCCATACTGACTTCCACAGTGGTTGCACCAGTCTGCACTCCCACCAACAATGGAGAAGGGTTCCTTTCTCTCCACAACCCCAGCAGCAACTGTTGTTGATTTCTTGATAACAGCCATTCTTTCTGGGGTGAGGTGGAATCTCAGGGTTGCTTTCATCTGCATCTCTCGAATGACCAGTGATGCTAAACATTTTTTCATATATTTGTTTGCTGCTTTTACTTCTTTGTCTGAGAAAGTCTGTTCATTTCAGATGCCCATTTTTGAATTGGGTCTTTGAATTTGGGGGGTCTGATTTTTTTGAATTCTTTATATATTCTAGATAGTAGTCCTTTGTCTGAGGTACAGCTGCTAAAATTTTTTTCCCATATTGTAGGTTGTCTGTTAGCTCTATTGGTGGTTTCTTTTGCAGTGCAGAAGCTTTTTAATAAGATGAGATCCCGGGCCAGGGATTTAGCTCAGTGGTTTCATCGCCTGCTATGCAAGCACAGGGACCCAAGTTTGATCCCTGGTACCAAAAAAAAAAAAAATGCATTTAATAAGATGAGATCTCAGTTGTTGATTCTTTCTGCTAGTTCCCATGCTACTGAGGTTCTGTTCATGAAGTCTTTTCCTGTGCCAATTTCTTCAAGAGTTCTACCTAACTTATCTTCCAGCAAGTTTAGTGTTTCTGTCTTAATATTTAAATCTTTAATCCACTTTGGTCTTAGTTTAGTGCATGGTGATAGGTATGGGTCTAGTTTTAATCTTTGACAGGCTGAAATCCAGTTTTTCCAACACCATTTATTAAATAGGCTATCTTTCCTCCAATGATGGTGGTTGGCTCCATTGTCAAAGATGAGGTGGCTGCGCATGTCTGGAGTTGTTTCTGCATCTTCTAATCTATTCTACTGATCCTCAGGTCGGTTCCTTTGACAGTGCCATGCTGTTTTTATCACAGTAGCTTTGTAGTATAGTTTCAAGTTGGAGATTGTGATACCCCCAGCCATGTCTCTGTTGCTTAGAATTGCTTTAGCTATTCTAGGTCTCTTATGGTTCCAAGTGAATTTTTGGATTGTTTTCGCTAGTTCTGTGAAGTATATTGTTGGAATTTCAATTGGCATTGCACTGAATCTATATAGTAGTTTTGGAAGTATGGCTATTTTCACTATATTGGTTCTTCCTACTCAGGAGCAAGGGATGTCTTTCCATTTTCTTATATCCTCTTCGATCTCTTTCTTCAGAGTGCTATAGTGCTCAGTGTAGAGGTCTTTTGCTTCCTTTGTTAGACTGATTCCTAGATATTTCATTTTTTTGGATGCTACTGTAAAAGGAATTGTTTCCTTAATTTCTCTCTCAGTGAGTCTGTTGTGTCCAAGAAGGCTATTGTTTTTTGACTGTTGATCTTGTATCCAGCTACTCTACTGAATCTGTCAATTAAGTCTAGAAGTCTTCTGGTGGACTTTTTTGGGTCTTCTATGTAAAGTATCATATCGTCAGTAAATAATGACAGTTTAACTTCTTCTTTTCCTATCTTTATTACTTTTATTCCTTTCTCTTTTCTAATTGTTGTGGCTAATGTTTCCAGAACTATATTGAACAGGAGTTGTGATAGTGGGCATCCTTGTCTTGTTCTTGATTTTAGCGTGAAAGTTTTCAGTTTTTGACCATTTAGTATGATGTTGGCTGTTGGTTTTTCATAGATAGCCTTACTCAGGTTAAGATAAAGACCTTCTATTCCAATTTTCTATAGGGTTTTTATCATGAATGGATGCTGGATTTTGTTGAATGCTTTTTCTGCATCGAGATGATCATACGGTTTTTGTCCTTGACTCTGTTAATATGGTGTATTACATTTATTGATTAATGAATGTTGAACCATCCTTGCATCCCAGACATAAATCCGACTTGGTAAGGGTATATGATCTTCTTGATAACCCTCTGTATTCTGTTTGCCAGTATCTTGTTGAGGATTTTTGCATCTATGTTCATTAGGGAGATTGGCCTGTAGTTCTCTTTTGGGGTTGGGTCCTACTTAAAATTCTTTATTGGTGTAATGTTTCTTTTCAGTACCACCCTCTTCTCAAATTATACTAAAAGGATTTTTAGTATTAAAATTTATTAAGAATTGGCAAAATACATGTTACTACAAATTTAAAATCAGATTTTTACCCTATGTTAATTAAATTTGACTGAGTATATCCTACAAATAGATACAAGTTAGTAAACCACTAATATTATTAAATTATTATTAAAGCAAATAGAACATGTATTATATATGCTTTATATTATTAAATTGGTCATGAGTTTAGATGGATCTATACAAATCATTTCTTGGAAATGCAGTGGGAATAAAGTTAAAATGTATTTATCTGACTCAATTTAATCTTTAATAACTTTCTCTATTAGTCCTTTTGATTTATTTTATTCATTTGCTTGTTTGATTGCAGTACTAGGGATTGAACCTAGGGCCTTCACTCTGAATTGTATTCCCAGGCCTTTTTAATTTTAAATTTTGAGACAAAGTCTTGCCAAGTCACTAAACTGCTCACGTTGGGTTCAAACTTGCAATCATGTCTCAGGCTCACAGAGTGCTGGAATCATAGGTGTGTGCTACCACTATTGGTCAGCTCTTTATTTTTAATTCCCTCTATTTCCTTAATGGTAGCAAGACTTACAAATTTTCCCCAAAAGGACTTCATTCTCTGTTAATCATGGCATTATATCTTACATCATTGAATGCAATTCACACTATGTCACAAACTACTAATCTCTTGTTTACATTGGCTAGAATTAGTGAAAGCCATAGTACTTAACAACAGGTAGTTTAAGTATTTTCTCTACTGCTTTAACATTATTTACTCTACTGGGCTGTGTTACAGAGTCTTAGCTATCAATTTTGTTTATGTTTCTAGCACTATTTAAAATACTGTTTAAGTGTTATACAAAGCTCTTGTTAAAATGACTTCAGTTTGTTTATCCATGGTGCTTCAGAAAGGAAAACTGACATTTAAAGAATTAAATCACTGAAGTAATTTTAAACTATAGTCTTTTAAAAATGTTTTTAGTAAGCTATACTGAAAATTATGCCTGCATTTTTATTTTTTTCTGGAGACACTAAATATTCTATCAATTTCTTCAAATTGCCTTTTTCAGTAACACTCACTTTTAAGTAAGATTTCTGATTAAATTTAAAAATGAGGGGCCAGGGATTTAGCTCAGTGGAACCATGCTCGAAAGCACAATGTCGTGAGTTTGATTCCTGGTACCCCCCCTTCCAAAAAAATAAATTTCCAAATGAACAAATAATTTTGAATTTTAAAGCCTCAAGCATATAAAAGTTTCATTATTACCTAATAATCACATTATATACACCAAAACAATTCTTGAATTTTTAAGCCAACTTAAAAAAAATAAAAATACTACATTGTTATCATTAGTTATGAAGGCTGTCATTATTCAAATCATGCAAGATGAAGAACATAGGAAGACTTTAATAATCAATTCATATATTTTCACCTTATTTAGTTCTTCTCTTTCTTGTTGTAAAGTTTTGATTTGTTTTTCATAAGCCTTGGTTTGTCTAATAGCATCCTCTAGTTCTCGTCTCACAGAATTGGCTTCTTCAAGTTGCTGTTCCAAATGACTTGATTCTAAAAACAAAAGAAAATGTTTGTTTTACCTTTATATAAAAGCAAATGCTTGAATATGGTATAAAACAACTAAAACAATTTCCTTTCAAGAAACACTATGAATTTGGCATTAGGTCCACTGACACCAAATACCAGTAGGATTCATGACAAATTAACATACTATACATTCACTGTAAAGATGGTGAATGGCATATGCTAGTAAATACATATGCAAACTTTATGTTCAGAAATGCTTTGTGTATTTATTAGGAAAAAAACCCATGACTTCCAAAAAGAACAGCTTCAGAGCAATTAAACACTTAAAACTTAAAAACACAACAAAGCCAACCAACCAAAAAAAAAAATTTGCATCCACTATTGTTAAGGGTCATAATGCTGATGTTACTCCAATTATTGTAAAATTGCTTTGCTTCTAATAGTGTGGCTCTAGATTACCTAGCTTAATTTCACCACTGGCTATGTGAAAAATAAACTCTAACTTCTAAAACTAAATACTGAAAACCTTTGATCTCAATCAGTTCTTCCAGTTTTCCAGATAAAGTAACTCAGAAAGTTGAATAACTTGCTTCAGGTAAAAAAGGATTTGTTTTGGGGGGGTTTTTTTGGTACCAGGGATCAAACTCGGGTCCTTGCACTTGTGCAGCAGGCGGTGAAACTACTGAGCTAAATCCCCAGCCCCTGGGGTTTATTTTTTTTAAAGACAGGGCCTCACTCTGTAGAACAGACTAATCTGTATGTAGCCTAGGCTGGCCTTGAACTAGACATCCTCCTGGCCTGGCCTCCCAGGTCCTGGGATTACAGGCATGTACCATCACACCTGGATTAATAAGTTTTGAAGATATATGCAAAGATGTATTTAACTAGTTTTTAATTTATAGTAATAGTATCATTTAATGAAAGTCTTTGAAGAAAAAACTATAGGCCATAAGGTGTTTAATCCTAAAGATCACAGGGTATTCAGTCTTATGTCCAGAACAGTTTATAATTTTCTCAAATATTGGCATTTTGTAAGGAAATTTTCCTATTTAGATTAATTTCTTTCAAACACATTTAAATGACATTTTCTGTTATTTAACACCTAACATTAGGCGATTTCTAAGGTAGCCATCAATTTAGTTTGCTGTATCCAATAATGAGGAGTCAAAATTTAATATATGAAACAGTTGACATGTTATTTCCTGGTTCATTTTAATTACATGGTTAAAGAAAAATCAATCCTAATATTACTGAATAATCCTTTCTGAGCTTACTTTCTTCTGCTTTTAAGGGTTCTACTATAATATAGTTAAAATGTTTTGCAAATTATTATTGACTCTTTTCAACTGTTCTTTGTAAGAAACCAAAGAATTTAGTATTTCATGAAATTTATGCATCATATAAAGTTTATAACAAATTGTATTAGAATAGCTTCTACTGCCTATAAGGATAATTTTTTGTATTATTTCAGCACAGGTTTAACTTTAGGTTCACAACAGCATTTTATTTTGGCTGCTTTATAATGGACTTAAGTAGAGAAATATATATTATGTTTCACATTTTAGACACTTTGTAAATGCTTAAAAAGTTCAAATAATTCATTTAAACAACCTGTGAATTATGACAAGCATAAAAGGAAACATACTGAATTAAGAAATGTTAGTAAAGAGAAACTCATTGGATTTAAAAAAAATTAAATTCTCTATTGTGGAGGAAAGAATAGTGCCTTTAATTTGAAAAAGAGAATTCTGAATTCTGAAAAGACAAACTCCAAATCAAGAAAATCCAGAATGCCTCAAACTTTAGTCAACTATTGGGTAAAATGGGTTAGGCAGAGGAGCCTTTACTTTGACTATAACAAATAGTAGCATTTGATTAAAACTTTGAAAGTAATCATTAGCAAAGACTATTAAAAATATCTTAGGCAAAACAATTGGCCATAACAATTAGTTAAATTACTAAAAACCAGTTTTACTGAACAGAAAAAGCAGTACTAAAGAAAGTATATTAGCTTATACCAACTAAATATTCTTAGTTTATGGCTGCTATTAGAATTCTGAAATTCAAGGGCTGGGGATGTAGCTCAGTGGCGCCGCGACTGCCTGGCAAGTGCAAGGTCCTGAGTTCGATCCCCAGTAACACCAAAAAACCCCCCCAAAACCTCCGAAATTCCACCTGTTAGTAATGAGGAGTTAAAGAAGGCAAAATATACATGGAATACTTTTCTTTGCATGGTGAGGCATATCAGACATATAAAGTATGATCTCTGTCCTGAAGGACATAACCAAGTTAGGAAGACAAGAGTAATACTCTTACCATCATAAATAAATAAGAAAGTCAAATACAGACTGTGTGGTAGGTTATTTGTGCTAATAGGATCTGAGAGAAGGGCAAAAGTGAGAGATATTAAGAGAGCACTCCAAGTGCAACACTAGAGCCAAGCACAGTGCTCATGCCAGTAGTCCTGGCTACTCAGGAGGTTGAGGCAGGAAGATCCTTTGAGTCTAGGAGTTAGTGAGCTGTCTGGGAAACTAGTTAGACCTTTTAATTAAAAAAATAAATAAAATAGGGCCAGGGATTTAGCTCAGTGGTTTCACTGCCTGCTGCGTAATCACAAGGACCTGAGTTCGATCCCCGGTGCCAAAAAAAATTTTAAAAATTAAAAATAAATAAATAAATAAATAAATAAAGTAGAACACTACTAAATTGAAAAGGGGGTCAGAACTGGAGTCACAGGGAAGTCTGCAGAATAGTCAAACATCTTGATCCACAAGCAGCAATTCCATAGCTATTCCATTGTATTCTTTTCATAAAATAATTTATAGAGTCAGGCACAGTGGCACACATCTTTAATCCCAGTACTCTGTGAAGCTGAGGTGGGAGGATCACAAGTTTGTGTCCCACCTGGGCAACTTAGCAAGACCCTGTCTCAAATTAAAAACTGGCTGGGCCTGGGGATGGCCTAGGTTCAATTCCCAGTCCACCCCCAATTATTACTCTTCTGAGACATGAAGATATTTTACTCCTAATTATAATGGTGGTGACTGAAATAGAGATTGAAAGACAAATATTAGTTTAGGGTTAAGAGACAAAGGCAATATAAGGAAGCACAAATACCTAACCTCAAGGCAATACAGAAGTTTAAAAGGCATACTGTATACTGTAATACATGGTTCACTTAGAAAACAAAAATATCCCCTTATTTCTCACATGAAATATTAAATGAGGGTATAAATTTTTATTTTGTCCTCAAACATTCAGTAAATATTTATATACTAGTTTGTTATATGGTACCAGACATTGAAACGGGCACCAAGAATACAGTAGGAAAACTAATTTTGTCCCTACCCACATGAACTCAGAATATCGTAAGAAAAGTAAATATTAGGGCCAGGGATTTAGCTTAGTTGCACCATGCCTGCCTCCCAAGTGCAAGGTCCTGAGTTCAATCGCCGGTACCAAAAAAGAAGAGGAAGAGGAAGAAGAAGAAGAAGAAGAAGAAGAAGAAGAAGAAGAGGAGGAGGGGGAAAGGGGGAAGGAGGAGGAGGAAGAGGAGGAGGAAGAGGAGGAAGAGGAGGAGGAGGAGGAGGAGGAGGAGGAGGAGGAGGAGGAGGAGGAAGAGAAGAAGAAAAGCAAATATTAAAAAGAAATTGCATGGGCCAGGGATTTAGCCCGAGTTCGATCCCCGGTACTCAAAAAAAAGAAATTCCAAATCATTATAAACTTCTTACACTTTTAAAAATATTGGAAACTGCTGCTATAGAGAAATGCAAAACATGAAGTCACTAATGGGTGGGTACTTTGCTCAGGAAGTATTTGGAGGAATATTAGATTGAGAGTGCCTTGGACACTTTTCCCTCCAGAGCTGAGGTCTCATCACATCGGTGTGTACAGGAGTTTGTGTTTTTATCTCCACCTTTGATATAAAAATACCTAAGGCAAAAGAGCCTTTACTTTCATTATAACAAACAGTATTTGATTCAAACCTACGATGGCTTGTGTCTAACAGTGAATGAAGCACAGCCCTTACCTTCAACTTCATCAGCATGCCTCTAGTACGTAGTATAACTCCTAGGACATGGTAACAAGTGAATTATTTATGAACTGAAAAAAGAACAAATGAATGTTGCTAGTGGAAATGAAAATGGTATAGCTCTTGTGGAAAATAGTGCTGTGCTTTCTCCAAAAATTAAGTCTCCCTAAAATTTAACAGAATTAAGGGTGGTGGCATAGATAACTGCCAAAACACCTAACTAGCACTCAGGAGGCCCTGGGTTCAATCTCTAATACCACACAAAATTTAAAAACAGAATCACTATATAATCCACAATTCACTTTTGGGCATATACCCAAAAGAAATGAAAGTGGTATCTTAGATCTCTGTGCATTTATGTTCATAGCAGCATTATTTGCAATGTCCAAAAGGTAGACTAAAGGTATGTATTCAGTTGACAGAAATGGGTATGCAAAATGTTATTTTAATACAATGGAATATTACTTAGCCTTAAAAAGGAAGAAAATTCTAACACATGCTATAACATGGATAAACCTTAGGACATTATGTTAAGTGAAATAAGCTATATACAAAAAGATAAAATTGTAAGTTTCCACTTACATAAGATTCCTAAAACAGTCAAATTCATAGAGACAGAAAGTAGAATAGTGGCTGCCAGTGACTGGCAAGGGGACAAAAGAATGGATAATTATTTAATAGATACAGAATTTCAGTTCAAGGTGATAAAAAAAGTTCTAGAGATAGATGGCGGTGATGGTTGCATAATAATGTGAATGTACTTTATAACCTGAACTACAAACTTAAGAATGGTTAAAATGGTAATTACAGTGGTATCTGAGTTCATGAACTTAGTTCTTCCCATGACTCTGGTAGAAAACTGAATTGGGTGAAAACCAAATCAAATTTCCCAATAAGGTCAACACTGAATAGTGTGTGTGTGTGTGTGTGTGTCTGTGTGTGTTCTGGTACATATACCCCAGAGTTAGAGCTGAAGAAGATGGCAACCCAGAAAAGCCAATAAATATAGAGAAAAAGCCTGAATAAAAGCTTGTTCTTCCTATTCAAAGGACAAGGAAAGGGCCATGTACTATTTGTCTATTGTCAAGAGAGAAAACTCAGAAAATGGTGGAAAAGGCTGTGCTTCCATGCTCACTCATGTCCACAAAGGAGAAATGAGTTTCCAATCTCGTAAGGCTATAATGAAATGTCCAAACTCAGCCACAAGTGAGGTGACAGAGAAAGACTGGTAGATAGTTAGGAGGCTCATCTCACTAGCTGGTAACAAGCACACGCCTCCCCCTGACAAAGCATCAGTGGACACCATGTGGGGAACCCAGACTTCTACCTCTAACAGGGCAGCAAAGGTGCTCCCCTCTCTTCCCTCTGGGGTGAAGTGAGAGGATCTTAAGAACTTTCAACATTATCCAGTGGCAATAAAGCCATCCTCACCAAAGAATCAGCAGAAATCATGTTGGTGGCTAAAACTAACAATGCTCAGCAGTAACAACACCGTGGAGTTTCAAGAATGGCCAAGAAGGGAAATTAGACTTCTACTTCACCTTGGCACTAATAAGGCATAAATCCCCTTTCTACTGCTAGAGTATTGCCAACAAAAGCCAAATGAAATGGTTTAGATAGGCTCTAGAGTATAACAGAAAATCACACATCTTACTAAGAATCAGGAAAATCTCAACTTGAATGAAAAAGACAATTATCAGATATAAACCAGCTAGATAACAGAGACACTACAGTTATATGACAAACACATTAAAGCAGCCATGATAAAAATGCCTATATGAGCAATTCTGAACATACTTCAAACAAGCAAACAGAAGATCTGAGCAAGGACATAGAAAGGATATAGAAAGAAACAAATAATATAAAGAAAAAATGGAAATTTTATAAGTGAACAAGGCTATAGAAATACAAAGCTCAGCATGTGGGCTTAACAGTACAAAGAAGTCAGAGTGAACCTGAAGATAGAAAAACAGAAATTAACCGGTATGAACAAGAGAGAAAAAACAGAATGGAAAACAAACAGGCTTCAGGGACTCTTTAGATGACAACAAAAATCTAACATTCATGTCATGGGAGTTCTAGTAGGAGACAGAAAATTAGGCAGGTCTGAAAAAAGCACTTAAATAAAGCCTTAAAAGTTCCCAATTCTGGCAAAAGGCAAAAATTTTCAGATTCAAGATGAAAAAAAAATCTCAAACAGAATAAATTCAGAAATCCATATCAATACACATCATTATAACTAAACAACAGAAAATTAAAAATTCTTGGAAGCAGTCAGAGAAAATAACATCTCACACATAGAGCAAAAATACTAAGAACAAGGCTGGGGATTTAGCTCAGTGGCACCATGCCTGCCTCGCAAGCACAAGGTCTTGAGTTCTATCCCTGGTACAAAATATATATATACATATATATATATACATGTAGATATATATGTATATATATGTTAAGAACAGTGAACTTCTCATCAGAAACCATGTAATCCTAAAGGAAGTATATATCAATGCACATCACTATAACTAAACAACAGAAAATTAAAGAAAAACTCTTGAAACCAATCAGGAAATAAAATCTCACATATAGGGCAAAAATACTAAGAATACTAAATTTCTCATCAGAAACCAAGTAATCCTAAAGGAAGCAGCACAATATCCCCCCCCACCCCCACTCTCTCCCACTCTTTTCTTTCAGCACAATATTTTCTAAGTGCTTAAAAAACAAAATCTGTGGACCCCGTTTCCTATTCCCAGCAACAATATCCTTTGGGAATGAAAAAAAAATCAAGATAGTCTCAGATTAAAAAAGAAGAAGAAGAATTTGTTGATAGCAGGGTTACCCTAAAAGAATGGCTAAAGGAAGTTCTGTAAACAAAAAGGAAACAACAAAAGAAGGAACTCTGGAATATATGGGAGAAAGAAAGAGCACAGTACAGTACACAAAAATATGAGTAAATACAAAAGATTTCTCTTCTTGAGTTTTTTGAATAATCATTCATGGCTGAAGGAAACATTAAAACCTTATCTGTGTGATCCTAAAATGTATGTGCAGGGAAAACATAAAACAATTACACAGTGAGTACACAGATATAAAGGGAGATAACAATATTACACTTCACTCAAATTAGCAAAATGAGCAGCCACTAAAAAAGTTTCTGTAAGAGATATATTCAAAAATATAGGTTAACAAAAATGGAATTCTAAAAAACTCTTCAAAGTAATTTAAAGGAAGAGGAGGAAAAAAGAAATGAAAAATGACAAAACAAAAAATAAATGGCAGACATAAGCCCTAATATAAATTACAATAATTATATATATCACATATCAACAATTATATTAAATATAAGTGATATAAAAATGTGATATAAATACACAAACTAAAAGGAAGAGATTGATAAAGTGGATTAAAAATACAATTCAATCAATCCCCAGTACCAAAAAAAAAAATACAATTCAACCGGGCTGGGGATTTAGCTCAGTGGTTCTGCTGCCTGCCTTGCAGGCGCAAGGTCCTAAGTTTGATCGCCAGTACCAAAAAAAATGCCCCCAAAACCCCCACAATTTAACCAAATGGTCAAATAGCATATTGTGAGTCATGAGGGAAATGCAAATAAAAAGCACAATGAAGCACCATTTCACATTTACCAAGACAGCTAAAATAAAAAGGAATGGAGGGCCAGGGATTTAGCTCAGTGGTTCCGACACCTGCTTGGAAAGCCCAAGGTCCCGAGTTTGATCCCCGGTACCAAGAAAGAAAGAGAAAAAAAAAGGAATGGAGTATTAATACATGCTACAGCATGGAAAAGCTCTCAAAATATGATGCTATGTAAAAGAAGTCTGACACAAAAAATCACACATACACTAGACAATTTATAAGAAATATACTGAATAGGTAATGTCATAGAAAGACAAAGCAGATTAATGGTTGTCAGGGTTAATGAGACGTTAAAATAAGCAGAATGACAGCTGGGGATTTAGCTCAGTGGTTCCAGTGCCTGCCTTGCAAGCACAAGGTCCTGAGTTTGATTCCCAGGACCAAAAAAAAGCAGAATGCTTATGTGTATGATTCTGTTTTATAGCTAAACAGAAGCAATGGGTATACAATACTGTCAGTATACAAATTGCTTCTAAACTGTACCCTTTAAACTAGTTTTAGTCAGCCATAATGGCATGTGCCTGTAATCCTTGCACTCTGGGAGGATGAGTTAGGAGGATCACAAGTTCTGGGCAGCTTAGCAACCAAGATCCTGTCTCAAAATAAAAAGTAACTTTTTGTGTGTTTTGTAAATGTCCTGGGTTCAACCTCAGTACCATAAATAAAAAGATTAGTTTCATGTTACAGGAATTTAACCTAAATAAAAATACTGTTTATATGATTTAGTCTAAGACAAAACATATCTTAAACTTCAGCTAGTTTCAAAGAACTGAAATCATTTGGAAGGTATTCAATTACGGCAAAATTAAACTAGAAACTGATAATAGAAAAATAACTGGAAACTCTTCAAACAGTTAAAAACTAAACAACATACTTCTAAATAATCCATGAGTCAGAGGCGATACAACATTTAACCAAATGAAAATATAATATATTGAAATTTGTAAAAACAGTACTGAGAGAAAAATGTATAGCAGTAACTGCATGCAAAAGTCTTAAATCAGTTCATCTAAGTGGCTCCCCAAAGCAGAAGAAAGAGAAGAAAGCAGGAAATAATAAAGAGGAGAACTCAATGAAATGGAAACAGAAAAGCAGAGACAAATCAAGAAGCAAAAGTCTGATTCTCTGAAAAGGTCAATAAAATTGACAGAGGAAGAAGGAAAGAAAGAGGAAGTGGTAAGGAGATGGAGGGAAAGAGGCAAGGGAGAATGGAGGACAGAAAAAGAGAGAGAGATCATCAATATCAGGCAGTAAATGGAGCTCTCTCTACAGACACTGAAGGCATCAAAATGACAGTCGAGAACCATGAATAAAAATGGAATAATATGAACGCATCAACACATAAAAGTTTGACAAGCTAGGCCAGATTAATTTCCCTCAAATCACAAACTACCACAACTCATCCACCTAGCTTTACAACTATTAAGAAAACTGAATTCATAATTTGAAAATTATGACAAAAGATATCTCAAAGCCTAGATCCAATGGAGAGTTCTATAAAAATAGACACCTATTGTGCACAATCTCTTGTAGAAAGGGGAACAGGAAGGAACACTTCCAAATTCATTTTATTTAGGTGCTATTTCCTTGATGAGCAGGGAGGAAGGGGGAGGGGCAAGAAAAGGGTCAAGAAAATTAAAGACCAGTATTCCTCATGTATGTAAGAAAAAAGGAGGAACACAGATGAGAACGCAACAGAACAGGTTTATTAGCAATAAACCTGAGAGGGGACTGCTGGTGTGAGAACCAAGTGAGTTACAGACTCCGGCTTTTTATAGGGTTGAAAGAGGAGGTTGGGAGAGGGCTAAGAAAGGGAGTTGGGACTAGTTTGGTATGGCTTCGTTCAAGTGGGCAGCCTATGTACTGATGGTACGGGGAATCTGGGGAAGTGTAACTGACCTTCAGGCAAGCAGCCCGTGTTAGTGTCCATAGGGGAGGTTGGGGAGCTGATCCATAGGCAGGCAGCTTGTGAGTTCCAGCAAATTGAAACTTTAGAACTATGAGAACTAAGGGGTATTGTGAATGCTGCCTCGGTCTCCAGGTCAATGTATATAAATGAAAAAAAAAAAACCACCGAAAATATTAGGAATACGATTCAACAATATGTAAAGATAATTACAGACCATAACCAATTTTCTTATTATTCCAGGATATAAGACTGGCTCAACAGCAGAAAATCAACCAACGTAATCCACCATGTCAACAGATTGAAGAAAAAAAATCATATGTGCACAACTGATTGAGAAAAAGCATTTGACAAAATTTAACACCCATTTATTATTTTTATTTATTTATTTTGGTACTGGGGATCGAACTCAGGTCCTTGGGCTTATGGGGCAGGTGGCAGAACCACTGAGCTAAATCCCAGGCCCCATTTATTATTTTTAAAAACCTAAGAAATATAAAAATAGAGGAAAACTTTTAACTTGGGGTAGATATTGAATCCACTGCCTTCACACTGAGCTATGTCCCTATCTCTTTCTTTTCTTTCCCTTCTTTCCCTTCCTCCCTATCTTTCCTTATTTAATTTTTATTTTGAGGCAAGGTCTTGCTAAGTTGCCCAGGCTGGCTTAGATTTGTGATCCTTCTGCTTCAGCCTCCCAGAGTGCTGGGATTATAAGTATACACCCCCACACCTGACTAAAACTTTTAACTTGATAAAGAATATCTATAAAAACCTACAATTCACTGCCTACCTCGCAAGCACAAGGACCCAAGTTCGATCCCTGGTACCAACCCCCCCCCAAAAAAACAAACCTACAACTAATATTACACTTACAGGTGGAAAACTAAATGCTATCCCCCTAACAATGAAGCACTGGCATGCCCTTCTTTGAGCTTTTCTTCAATGCAGTGCAATAAATTCTAGCCAATGCAATGAGTCAAGAAAAATTTTAAAAGCATACAGATCAGAATGAGAGAAATAAAAAAATCGTTTCTATTTGTAGGTGACATAATTGTTAGCATACAGCATCTCAAGGAATCTTTAAAAAAAAAAAGACCAATTCTCCTAGAGCTAAATTCAGCAGTATCACAGAATTTAAAACAAACATACAAAAATCAGTTGGATTTCTGTATATTGATAATGACTATATGAACACCTAAATTAGAAAGAAAATACCATTTGCAGTATCTCTAAAATGGGATTATTTACTGTTATTCTATATATAATAGTTTAGATGCCAAACAGATTCCCTTTGGATACTGGCAAAATGGTAATGTAAGTGAGAGCACAATGCTTTAGAATTTTAAAATTACATTGAGCCAACAAAGAAACTCACCACTATTTTGATAAAGCAGTCAACTACTAGATTGTTGAATGTTTTAGATCTATTTTACTGCAGTTTTTAATTTCAAAATAGGATTTCAAAAACTACTACTATGCAAAATCATGGTCTATTGCAAGGAAATATAAATCTGATATAGATTCATGAGAAAATTTTCCAGTTCCACCGATTATCCTAGCTGGTCTTGTGTTCCACTGCCTTTTAGTGTTGTACGACCCTAAAATATGACAATCAGTACCATTCTTAATGTTTTATCATTGGGACTAAAGTAAATTATTCCACTTACCATATTCCAGATACAACCTATTTTTAGACATATAAAGTTACAGAATTGTGGAGGGGGGAGTTAATGGGGACTGCACTCAGGGCCCTGGACATGCTAGGCAAGAACTCTACCAGTGAGCCACATCTACAACCCCAAATTACAGAAATCTGATAGAGATATTTCTGAGGAAGCAAGCCACTTTTATAAATTATGCTCAGATTTAAGATCTCCACATGTATTTAGTATAAACACAGTTTTGGTTTTTTGAGATAGGATCTCAATTAGGTAGCCCAGGCTGGCCTCAAACTCTTGATCCTCCTGCCTCAGCCTCCTCAGTGTAGAGATTACAGACATGCTCCACTATGCCCAACTCTTCTTTCGGCTATTTTTGTCTCAAATTGAAACAACTAAAAATGTCTGGAGATGCCTGATGATTCTAGCTAATACAGTGCCCTGCTCTGTATCTCTACTTCCTTAGATCACGCGATACCTCTAAATTCTGAAAACAGGTTTTATTCACTCAGAATAAAAAGCAAAGACTTTATAATAACCACCAAGATGCTACTGATAAGGCAACAAACCCCTTCTATCCCTTTACATCTCCAACTTCAGGTCCTTCCATTCTCCCTGCCTATTCGTTCTGTTCCGGCCATCCTGTGCTCTGTTTATACATGACCCACATTCTGATTTGGGGGCTTTGTACTGGCTGGTCTTTCTCCCTGGAACATGGATCCCCTAAATTACTTGTATGGTTAAGCCCCCTATCTTCTCCAGAATTTTACAACCATATCACATTCTCATTCACATTCTCAAGTCTACAGCAGGACCTACCTACTTACAATGATAAAACTTCTCTTCTCAAATATTTAAACTCATTCTCTTTATTCTATTCTAATTTTAGGACTCATCATCTTCTAACATATTATATCATTTACATACTTACATATTTATTGTTTTTCATCTCTTGAACTCTCAACCCAAGCAAGGGCAAAGACTTTTGCTTAGTACTACATTTCAAAAGCCTGAAACAGGGGCCAGGGATTTAGCTCAGTGGTTCCGGTGTCTGCCTCACAAGCGCAAGGACCAAAGTTTGATCCCCGGTACCAAAAAAAAAAACAGCCTGAAACAACACCTGATAGGTAGTAGGTGCTCATAAAGATTTACTAACTGGAATAAACAATAAATGAATAAAATGGGCCTATAAACATCTGGCAATTTTAATTTTAATTAGTCTCAGCAATGCATTGAAAAATGAGCTTTGTTACAAAGAAAATCAATTTTCACAAAGCTCAATGCCTACATATGTACAGTTCCCTCGTCTACAGTGTCCCTCCTTTTCTCACTCCTAATATCTTTTTTTCAAATGATTTGCCAGACAAATTCCAATTCAATTTCCAAAAGTAAAAATAGGTCTTCCAAAAAGTCATCCTTATTCTCTTTAAATCTGGGTTAGATGCTCCTCTCCATGTACCTGTATTTATTTTCCCCCATCCTCTTCTCAAATATATTCCAGTGACTATTCGTATAACTGCTTCCGAGAGAAAAACAGAGCTCATTAACAGTAGAACCCATTTATTTTTTGTCTTTCTTTCACTGACATAGAACTCACAACATGTATCACAGACCGGGAAGCAACTACGTACAAATACATTATTTTAAAAAATCTACCAAACTCAATTAATGATAGATCACAGAAATTTACCCGCTACTTGCTTCCTTAGTTTTTCAATTTCTTCGTTTAAGTTCTTTATTTCTAAATCTTTGCTTGCTGTGAGTGGACCATCAACAGTTGAATGCTGTAGAGCTTGGACAGTCTGTGTTGATTCTTTAAAAAAAAAGAGTAAGAGAAAGAATGAAAAAATATTGACATACCTGAAAAATTTGAAATATGTACTAATATATTTCTTTGTAGAAAAACCTTTATATAGTTCAATAGACCAGAACATCTATCCTCTGACAAAGAGCATGTGAACACATTTTAAATTGTCATAAAAATTCCATTGCATGACTTTAAAATTTATTATAACTATAAAAAAGCAATATACAAATGAATCTACCTTCTAATAGATGAGATTTTTGGTGTTAAGTACTGTTGTAATACTCGGCTACTGAATCAACTACTCTGTCCCACTTGTCCTAGCAAGGAGCATCATCATGTGATAATTCAAAAAAACTGCATACAAGGAATTAAGTCTGATGTACGAAGGAGGCTTAGACATGCCATTATGTAATAGATAGAAGTCCTAGCCTTACAAGTGGAGGCCTGTCTATAGGTGGCATTGGCTCCTCAATTTAACTAAAGTAGTTAAAATAGATATATTAATTATTTATCTTACAGTGGGTTTTTGGTTTGTTTTGTTTTGGGTGGTATCAGGGATTGAACCCAAGGAGCACTGAGCTACATCCCCAGCCCTGTTTTTAATTTTTTAAGACAGGGTCTCAGTAAGTTGTCCAGGCTAGCCTCGCATTCAACAATCCTTTCTTCAGCCTTCCAAGTAGCTGGAATTACAGGCTTTGCCTGTAGTTATAATGAGAAGATCCAAGATATTAAAGAAACACTAACTATATATTGAGGCTTATTCTCAGGTATCACCAAAAGATATGGAAAAAAGAAAACTTCAAAACCATTTTATAAGGGGGCCGGGGATTTAGCTCAGTAGTTCCCCTGCCTGCCTTGCAAGTGCAAGGACTAGAGTTAGATCTCCTATACCAAAACAAAACAAAACATTTTATATCAGAAATGAAACCACCTTTCGTCCTAAAATAGGTTCCCTACTATTTATAGAAGGGTTCCCAAGTAAGAAGTCTCCCCCTTACTGCAATGATTCTGAGGCAGCACAAATCATTACTGGCCTTGAACTTGTGACCCCCCGCCTCGGCTGCCCAGAGGCTGGGATTACAGATGTTCCCACCTTGCCCAGCTTCACCTTCTCTTTTCTTGTCAAATCTAGATATTGTACTTTATTCATTATCTATCTCCTCAGAGTAGAATGCAAGCATTGCAAGAGCAGAAATTTGTGTCCCTGTCTATTCATTTTTATCCCTGGTCATATGCAGAACAGTTTCTGGCTCATTAGTGCTTAGTAAATGATGAATCAGCTTAAATGTTAACTTATGCCTTAGCTATTAATCATGTGTTAATATCAAAAGGTAATGACCTTACATTTTCACTGAATTTGCTTTGCATGAATGATATAAATCACGGGTAAGAATAAAAAGAATTCAAACGTTAAAACAAACCCCTGGGACATAGGAATTTCTCATTTGTCATGTAATAGGATCGCTTCTCAGCTTTCTGCCTAAGATCAAGTGTAGCACCTATAATGTAACAGGAATCAACGTCTCATTCATTGCTATATTGCTTCCGTATATATACTATTTATTTAATGAAATATAAAAATACATGTTGAAAAAATCTTATTTTCAAAAACAGCATGGAGCTGGGAAAGCAAACATGACAAAAGCAAAATTAACTAGAGAGGAGTGAGCTCTGCTGAGGTGAGAGGGCTGTCAGAAATGCTTCTAACTTGGGAGCTTTGTCCATTTCTGTGAGTGAATTTAGGTTCAAGCTTGACCTAGGCTGAGGACAGCATGCTGAAAGAAAACCCTTCAAAGTTTCTGGAGTACGTGGGGCTGGTTCAATATTTGGAAAGCTCAGGATCCCTGCACACATGGTGCCCTTGTCCCTGTAGCAGTTAGGATAGTATAGAGTTTACTTTGGGATGGAAGAGTACTAAGTGGGAAAGAACGTCATGAGGAGAACACTATGCTGGAAATATTCTATATGTTGATATAGATGGAGGATACAGGAGTGCACACATATATAAACATTTACTTTTCATGCACATAAAATAGTGCTTGCACACATTACTATATGTCTATCACCATATTAAAAAGACAAAGAAGCCAGGAATGTTAGCACATGCCTTTAATCTCAGCACTCTGGGAGGCTGAGGCAGGAAGAGCAAAAGCTCAAGCTGAGCCTGGGCAATTTAGCAACTTAGTAAGACCCTGTCTCCAAAAAAAATGGCAGGGCAAAGGTGTGGGTTCATTCACTAGTGCTGTAATCAGCCAGTCAATCAATCAATCAATCAATCAACCAGTCAAGCCTGAAGTAATTCACATCCAAATATTTTAGCAATTTACTGAAGAACAGAAAATAGTCTGTTCTATTGATGACAATAGTGTCTTTCTCTACTGGCCCTCAAAAAGTATGATTGCAGGGCCAGGGATTTAGCTCAGTGGTTCACCGCCTGCTGCGCAAGTGCAAGGACCCAAGTTCGATCCCTGGTACCAAAAAAAAAAAAAAAGTATGATTATAACATTTTATGATTGTAAAACTTAGATTCTTTCTCTCTTAGGAGTTACACGTTCTTGATTATTTGTTAATACATACATTCCTTCATTCACAAAATATATAAACTAGATTGTATGTTATATCCTTCATTTTGGAGAAAATGAAGCAAAGAGGAATCTTGAGTGCTGGGGATGAACTTGAGTTTGAATTACAAATAGGATGATCAGGAAAGGCCTCACTGAAAGCCTTCTTGAAATAAATACCTGCTTCAAGTAAAGAGGTAAAGGGATAAGTCCTGTGAATATCAAAGAGAGAACATTTAAGGTAGAGCAATGGCTAATGCAAAGGAGGTGGTGTTGGCATCTGCTTGGCTGGTAGAAAGAACAGCAAGGAGCCCTGGGTGGCCTGAATAGAGAAAACAAGGAAGGAAGTAGTAGGAAATGAAGTATGTAAGAAGTCTTATCATTAAAAAAAGTCTCATCATACATGACCTTAGGCCACTGAAATTAATTTGGTTATTAATGTGAGGTTGGAAGCCTTTGGGAGTAGGGATAAGACAGTGAAATAAAATAATCTAAATTAGATTTTCATATGATTAGCTGTTTGGAAAACAAACTGGAAAAGTAGTGAAGGGGACAGGAAAAGGTACAGCAGAGGAAATCAGTTAATAAGTTGTTGTAATAATATGGAGAACTGATGGTGATTTGACACAGGATCAGAGCCCTATGGTGAGTGACAATCAGATCATGGATCTATTACAATGTACAGAGCTAACCTGATTTGCTGATGTGGGATGAGAAGAAAAAAGAAGGCTTAGGGATGGCCATAAGGTTTTTCTTCTGACAATAAGGAAAGCCTGCAATATTCTAGGGCACTCTAACAATCAAAGGTCAAAGAGATAAGAAAAAAATCAGCAAAGGAAACTCTAAAATGGCTGTTTTATGAGGAATAAGAAAAACCAGGAGAGTAAAATGCCCCAAAAGCCAAAAAACGAAAGTGTTACCTCGAGGAAAAGTGCTTAATTGGGTCAAATAATGATGGTAGGTAAAAAGATATGGACTCAGAAATGATCACTGGATTTTACAACACGGGCTAAATAAATGGGCTGGGGGAGAAACATAAGCATTCTGGATGGCACTTAGGGCTGAACAGAGATTGGTGTTCATGAATTTGAAACAACAAGAGGCAACATGTTGTGTGTACTGAATATGCTATCTTAAGCTGCACAGGTGCATATATATAAAGTTGCATTTAAATGCAGTATGACAAAAAGAAAGTGGAATTACAGATCTGATGATATATGTGGAAGTATGATTATCACTGACTACAGAATGAGGAATGAGAGTATGTTCTATGGTTTGGACCTTAAATGTCTCCCAAATGCTCACACTTTGAAGGACTGATCACCAGCATGTGGCACCACTGGGAAGTGGTGGAAGCATCAGGGGACAGGGCCTAGATGCAGGAAGTGAGTTACTCTGAGGGTAACCTTGAAGGGGATCTTGACATCCCTTCCCCACCCTGTTTCCTAGCTACCACAAAGTTAACAACATATGCCATCACTATGATATACTGCTTCACCACGGGTCCAAAGGCAACTGGGCCAACCATAGACTAAAATCTGAGAAACCATGAGCCAAGGTAAATCTTTCCTCTGTTTAATTTGTATATTTTGTCGCAGTGAAGGAAATCTGGTAACACAGTGTAAGAAGAACAGTGAAATGGTAACGATAGGGTGATACAGAATTGGAGATGATGGTGGAATTGAAGGAATACTGGAATTAAGACACTAGAGAGCCCATCTTGTAAAACAGTGAGTGCAAAAGCTAAAAGGCCAGATACTAAGGATAAAAAAAATGGAAGCCAAGAAAGCTGGTGCACTGGCATAGTTGAAGACAGTAACCCTAAGGCAGTATGGAGAATCTTTTAGAGCTTTCAATGGTAACAAATAACGCACTGCAGCAAGCATGCCACAGGCTCACCACCACTATCCGGAGGCTAAAAAGCCCAAGAAGGGGAACCCTCCTATAGATGAACCCCTGTTCTGGTTAGAGGAATTGGCAGATATCCCCAATCTGCCATCCATATATTCCAGAGATGCCATATATGAGAGAAAGTACTCAGCTGGCTATATCCAAGATTGAAAAGAAAAAAGAGAAAAAGTTCTTGCTACTGTTGCAAAACCAGCTGGTGGTTAACAAGAATGGTAGAACTAGGGTGTTTTAAGCTTTGCAAAATGCTTTGATACTATGCTACCAAGTACATACCTCAAAAGCTATAGAGCAACACAACAAAACCCTCAGTCAACATATGAGAAAATTCAAGCTAGTAGCACTCCTAGGAGTATCTTTAACACTTTCATTGGGTGCCACACAGGGAAGAGTGTGGTTTTCCTGAAGCAGGTAAGCAGCAGCTTCCTACTGTGACTGTGACTGGACCTCTGCCTCTCAATGGAGTTCCTCTGCACAAAACACACCAGAAATCTGTCACCACCTCTACAAAACTTGGTATCAACTACATGGAAATCTCAGAACGCCTCACTAATGCTTACTCCGTGATGCAGTAGCTGCAGAAGCCCAGACACCAGGAAGATGAAATCTTTAACACAGAGAATGAAATACAAGATTACAGAGCAGTGCAAGGTTGATCAGAAAGCTACAGATTCACAAATGTTTTGAAAAATCAAAGCTATTCTTCAGCTCCAGGGCTACAATGCAATTTGACAAATGGAATTTATTTTCACAATTTGGTGTTCTAAATTTCTTACCAAGAATCTAATTAAATAACAGAGACAAATAGACAGACCTGAAAGATCCCTGGAAAATTATAACCAGGAGATTATGAAAGGTTTGCCTGAAATTGAGATTTAAAAGTTTAAATATTATAAACTTGAGATTTATCTTGCTGCCATCAGAAGGATGAAGCAGGGGGAGATTAAGATTTTTGCCAGTGGGGCCAGGGATTTAGCTCAGTGGTGCTGCCGCCTCCCTCGCAAGTGCAAGGTCCCGAATTCAATCCCTGGTAGCAAAAAAAAAAAAAAAAAAGATTTTTGCCTATGAAGAACTAATAAACTAGGTCAAAGCTTGTAAAAGGTTCACCTTTGTGGATTTTATTTTATTTTATTTTTTGGTACCAGGGATCGAACTCTGGACCTTGCACTTGTGAGGCAGGCAGCAGAACCACTGAGCCCCTGGCCCCCACCTTTGTGCATTTTTAAATCACCAGACACTTTGACAGGAACAATGCTACACAGTGACAGTGGGGTAGGAGCAATAATTATTTTTATTTTTATTTTTTTTTCGTACCAGGGATCAAACTCAGGTCCTTGTGCTTGCAAGGCAGGCAGTGGAACCACTGAGCTAAATCCCCGGCCCCAGGAGCAATAATTCTTAATGATTGAGAAAATATGATATGAAAGTCAGTAAAGTACTATACTAGAGTGAGAAGGATCCTTGTTGTCCTCATAGTCTCCTTTTCCTTTCTCCATATGTATTTATTTCCACACATTTATATATGTATACACACACACACACACACACACACACACACACACACACAACCAGATGGGAAACAAATACTTTGTGCTGTTTACTATTAATTGTATGATTTTACATAAATGGCATTCTATTATGTCCTGTATAAATTTTTACAACTTGACTCTTCACCACTTATAAAAGACTTGCTTTTAAGATAAAAACAACTACTTGGAATACAGTTCATAACATGATGTTACCAATTCAAAAGAAAAATATCCTTAAATATATTTACCTTGAAGCTTTCTACTAAGTTCAAGTTTCTCTTGTTCAAGGCGCTTAATTCTTCTTTCATAAGCTTCAGTTGCTAAGTTGTTATCTAGAGTCCTCTGAACACTAACATCAAGATCTACTGAGGTGAGACCAGCTGTAACTCTTAAACAGCTCCGATCAGAAAGAACACTAAAGAAAAAAAAAATGCAGGTTCACACTGCAATAAAAGTGTGAAGAAATTGTTCATTTTGAAATTGTTCATTTAAAACATACATTTGAGTAGCTACACTTAGCTAGAACGGTATAGAAATATTTTTTGAATAATTACCATAAACCACTTTTATAAGTATTTTTAAAAGGAAAATTTAAATCCCTCAAATTATCTTTAACCTTAAAAAAAAACACACATGAAGTCTGTAGAAGGGTTATTAGTAATTTAAAATAATTTGACCACCTGAGTGAAATAGTTAAACAAATCAACCATGGTACTCTTAACCAGAATTTGAAATTCAAAATTCAAATCTGAGGTTCTTTCTTTAATTTGAGCTATTAAAAAAATGTAAGAAGTGTTGGACATTCAGCAGTAAACAAAAATCCTTGCCAATATAGGGCTTAAATTCCAGTGACAGGGACAGTAATAAGATAATTAAGTAAAATCTTCAGTGCATTAGAAAGTGTTAAATGCTAAGAAGAAAACACAAAGAAGGAAAATAGAGAAATGAAGCCCTGAGGAAGAGGAGATAAAAATTAAAAGTGGTCAGGAAAGCCATCTATGAAAGTAACTGTTAGGAAAGGCAAGCATAAAGGGACCAACCAAAGAAATATCAGGAAGAGGAGCAGTCTAGGCAGATGGAACCCAATTGCAAGATTCCAGAAACAAGGCTGTTGGACCAGAAAGGCAGCCTGTGTAGACGGAGTTGAGTAGAAAAAGATGAAGAGCAGTAGGAAATAAAATTAGAAAGATAAACGTGAATCAGCTGAGTAGGGCCTTGTAAGAACTTTGGTTTGGAGTTATGATATAAAGTCACTAGAGTTGGGGAGTGAAGAGGACTGGTACTGCACAGGAAGTGACATACTTCTGACATCTTTTAGCAAGATAACTTTGCATAGATTCAGAGAAATATAAAGAAGTTATTATGTAGATGGTTAAGATAGATTTCAAATACAAAAGAAAAGGTCTCAGCTGCAGATACACACTTAGGAGTCATCAGCAAATATCTGGGAGAACACAGGAAGGGTAGATGGAAAAAAGTCCAAAGACTAAGCCCTAGAACACTGAAAATACTGATATTCAGAGATCAGGAAGATTAGGAAAACTCAGGTATGGAAAATGAAGAGTGGCCAGCAAGACTAAAAAGAAAATCTGGAAAGTGCTCTAGAAGTAAGAGGAAAAGCATGTTATAGAGGTGTGGAGCTGTGGCAAAGATGAGACTAGGCCAATGAGTAAGACTAGGACCGAAAAGTAATCATTAGATTTAGTAGAATGAAGATTCATGGTGACTGTAACAAAGGAAGTCTGCATGAAGTGACAGTGACAAGAGTATAGTCCTGACTGGAATGGATTCAAGGAAGAGCAGCGTGAAAAAAACACAATATAGTCAACAGAAGTAAATTTGCCATACTACAGATCAGATAACTGGTTAGTAACAGGTGAAAGAGAGGGACCCAGAGACGTTTCATATTTTAAGATGGAAGAAAGAACTGCATAGTTTTAAGCTGAAGGAAATGATCTGATGATGAAAATGACACAAAAAGGGTAAAATGTATGGCATTAAAGTGAGCAATATACTATGCTGGGCAGAAGAGGATGGACAGGGTTGGCCTTAGCTAGAAGCTTTCATGAACCATCCATGGTAAGAAGACCACATATAAGTCCAGAGTTGTGCAGGTGGAAAATGTGATCAGAGCTTGTAGAAGTTGTCTGATGCTGGCTTCAGTCCTCTTGGTGAAAGAGGAAGCAAGAGCACTAGCTTAGAGTGAGATTTGGGAAGACTGAATATACTAGAGTAATATAGTACATCTGCCAAGTAATAAGCTGAGGTTGGTAAACATGAACTTAAAGTACGACTTAAGAATGGTCAGTTCTCTGTAGTCACTTTGAATTGCACAGGTTCAGCAGAGAATTGAATTATAAATGTTGACATAACAAAGAAAGTGTAACAGACTGAGACAGTGAGGGAACTGAGGTGACACACAAGGGGTGATGATAATCATTCACAGTGGAATTTAAACTGGTTACGGAGGAACAAGAGCATCTAAGTGGAATGAAGTGTGAATGGAAGGATGATACAACCAATGTGTTGAAAATTCCCACGCTTAAAATCTACAGAATATTTTATTTATTCAATAGCATGAGACTCTTCTAATTCTTACCCCACTGCTGAGCGTTAGATTTTGAGCTTCCTGTTGGTCCTATTCTTTCCCTTCCTAAAAGAGGTAAGATTGTGTGTTCTATTCATGTTGTAATATCTAATTCATCCTGTTTTTACATTCTTTAATTTGTAAGGCTCTTATATATCATATTTTTAAAACTTCAATTCACTTTAATTTGCTACATATTATCCAAATGTTGAAACTTACCAGCTACTAGTATATGTAAAACCAACAAATGGCAGATGGTGGCCAGAAAATGCAGTATGTGTTGGTGGGGGCATTGTTTCCTACAGGAAAAGAAAACATCTAGTAAGAAACAGGGAGCTATGATTAATAGGTCAGACTATAAATACTGGCAAAAAAAAAAAAATACTGGCAACAGGAAATATGTGACTGTTCACATTGGGAATACTAATTATTTGGCACAGATGTACAATGATATAAAATTTAGACCATAAACAATGATACTGTAAAATCCTACTAAATTAAAATGAAGACTGAAAGTCTGAGAGTATATTCACTATTAATATATTCTGTATTTGTGAGTTTACATTAGAAACTAAAATTTATTTATTTATTTTTTGGTACCGGGGATTGAACTCAGGATCTCGAGCTTTCCAGGCAGGTGCTGCACCACTGAGTTACATCTCCACTAAAATTTATTTTTAAATACCAAATCAATACCTAATGTTTTTGAGATCATTCAAGACATGAAAAACAAAACAAAGATTTGAGTTAACCTTTATGCATATTCCTAGCTGAGGATAAAAAGGAAACATTTTGTTTTCTCATTTAAGCTCTCACACTATAACCAAATGTCCTTTATAAGGTCTATTTGGGTCTATGTTTTTCATATTTTTGTGCCTTTTGCAGATAATTTTACTTTTTAAAATGTCCCCTAATCATAGCAATAAAGTGCTACCTAGAATTTTAAGTGAGAAAGCTATAATGTGCCTTTACAGAGAAAATAACATGTGTCAGATAAGCTTCCTTCAGTTATGAGTTATAGTGCTGTTAGACATGAGTTCAATGATAATGAACCAACAATTTATATTACATAAACCAGGTGTGGTATTGCATGCCTGTAATCTTAGCACTCAGAAGGCTGAGACAGGAGTATCGCTGAGAGTTCAAGGCCAGGCTGGGCTATACAGTGAGTTCAAGGCCAACCTGAGCTACACAGCAAGACTCCATCAAAAAATAAATATATATAATATATTACATACTATAGTATATTATATATATTTATGTTAAAAGTACCACATAAGGTGCCTTTAAATAGAAGCTCAGATAAACAGTTATGTATCCCTTGACCAGAGGCTCTCAGACACCTACCTTTGTATGCATTACACAAAGCTAAAGGTCAATGTTAGTGTTTACGGTAACTATTACTGTGAATAATTAGATTTATCTGTACCACGCAATTAATTTGGTTTCTTTTTTTTGTTTTTGTTTTTGTTTTTTTCTTTTGTGGTCCCAGGGATCAAACTAGGACCTTGCGCTTGCGAGGCAGGCAGCAGAACCACTGAGCTAAATCCCTGGCCCCCGTGCGTTTAATTTGAAAGGCTAACAGTAAATACAATTCTAGTAAAAAATTGGTAAGGAAGTCCATCTATTTCTTTCTTGTAATTTTTTTTAAAAAGGAAAGTATAAGAGAAGTTCTTATCTCCCTTGAATATAGTATCAAACAATAAAAAGTGGTATTAATATTAAAAATGTTCATAAAGAATTAAAACCATAGGCAATGAAATAACTGAATAAAAATGCAAGCTCAACCAGGCCCAGTAACACATGCCTTTCCGTCCAGCTGCTTGGGACACTGAGGCAGGAGCATCACTCGAGACCAGAAGTTCAAGGCCAGTCTGGGCAACACAAAAAGACCCCATTTCAAAAAAAAACACTAAGTAAATAAAAGCTCAAGAGGGAAAAATAATAAAGTTTTATGTTCTTATTTTCTAAATTTTATTTTTAATATAACTTAATGACTCAGAACAGAGGCAACACATCATCTGGAGCTCAATGGGTATGGCCCACAAGCTAAGAATGAATGACTACTTAAATGGACCGCTTGTATACCTTTACCTCAAGCAACAGCCATACTTCAGTCTAGTAAGGGCATGGACTTGCTTTCCCCATTCATTTTATACCAAGTTTGCTTTTTTCAGCATCAATACCACTGGTGCAGGTATTTGGCCCTGCAAATCAAGTTTGCCCACTCTAGCAGAAAAATTGCTAGTTTTTACAGCCAGCTTCCAAGAACTACCACAACTGTCACAACCAAGTAGGTGATGAAGGTGAAGGGATGTGGTATATGTGATTTTAACCAAAGTTCAGGAGTTTTTCATAAATCAATCTTTCTCCATTTATTTCCATTTGGTTAATACATTAAGCTCTAAATTGACTGCTTTCGGGAATTTTGTTCAGTTTCATGGCTGGTTTGGGGAGAGATCTGCCAACCCTTTTACTTTGCTATCATGAAATCCACTGAAGCATCTAATTTGTCTTCATTAGGAAACCTACTGGCATAACTTATCTGAGAAGTAAATCTTTGAATTTTTCTCTTAGTTATAAATAATTATGTTGACCTCAGTTAACTTTCTTAATTTCTAGATTTATGATAAAGAAGCCCTGGAAGCCATGTTGTTTGACTGTTAAGTGATAAGGTGGTGCTAGCATAATACTCAAGAGACCAAAAGATTACTTTATAGTCATATTCAAAAGAAAAAGCAGGACAGAAGTACTTCTTGTTATACTTACAGAATTTTTTAAACAATCATCATCCACATCAAAATTTGATGTATCTGTTGGGCTACTAACTTCTGGAATATAAGGTGCTTCACAGTTTCTAATATTATCCCAATCAATGCCACTAAAAAATGGGTGTTTCTTGAAGTCTTCTATTCCATTTTGACCAAGTCGATGTTCTCTGCTACAAATGAGTCTTCGAATAAGATCCTTAGCGTTTTCAGAAACATCAGTCACTTGGGCTGGAAACTGAAACCTCTCCTATACAGAGAATAATAGAAGTAAAATATAAATCAGTTTCTAGTTTACCATATAGAATAGCTGACTTATTTATTTTCTCAAAAATACACTCCTTTTTAAAAGTATCTAATAAGTATATGCTGGTACATAGAACTGACACTAAAAGAGATCAGAGAGGAATTTTCCTGAAAGAATTTTAATTCCATATGTGACATAGCCAAGATTACTATAGATAGTATTAAACAGTATTAGTACAGATATGCTAAACTAAATATAAAAATTTAAACTGCTATTAAAATGAAGAATTTATTAATAATGGCATTTGACTTAATATTTCAATACAACATAGACGATCAATAATGTTCATATACAATACAAAGTAGTAATCACCTGATAATACTAAACATTTTTAAAGAATTTAATACCTATCTGACACTAATCAACATGATTTATTTATTTAATTCATTTACTCCTCACAACAATCATCTTAGGTGAGTACTACTATTCTTACAGAAGAAGAAACCAAGACACAATGGTTCAAGTCATTTTCTCAATGTCACACTACTAGTAAATGACAGAAATAAATCTTGAACTGAAGCTGTCTCACTTGAGAACCTGTGCTATTAAGTGCATGTTACGCTACAATGATTTCTTGCAGCTATTTTCAGTTTTTCATCTCTTCATAACTATTTAGAGCACCATCTTTGCAGCATAAACTCTATAAAGTTTATAGAACTAATTATTAAACAACTAATCATAACAGCATCCCCAGAACACATTAAAAAAATAGATTATCATTCCCTTTGGGAATATTCATATTCATATTCAAGGTTCCTGAAATTGTTCAGTGTCTTATGAAACATATAATCAAAACCTTTTCTCTTCTTACTATATACAATCTATTCTATTTCCCTTAGTGTTATGCTAAATGGATTCAAGCTTTACAAATTTTTCCTGCTGTGCATTTGGATTGTTGCTAATGTTTTGTGATCATAAATAATATTGGAATAGACAGTCTATATACATGTTTGCTCTAATGAACATTTACATCAGGTGGATTGTTAACTGAGGTTACTCAATTCAAAGGTCTAATCATTTTGTTTCTCTCAGTAGTGGGGACTAAATCCAGTGCCTTCATACCAAACTATATCCTTAGCCTTAAAATTTTTTTTTTTTAATTTTGAGAAAGGATTTCACTAAGTTGACAGGTTGCCTGAGCTGGGTTCAAACTGGTGATTCTCCTGTCTCAACCTTCCACAGTGCTGAGATTACAGGTGTGTGGCACCATGCCTAGCTCCATTTTTTAACATTTGTAACTTTGATGGAAAGGTTACACCAACTTATATTCCCCTTAAGAATGTCCCTGAATGCCCACCTCATTGCATTATTTATGTATTCTATGTACATACTATTTTTCTTTTTATTTTTGCCAATTTGACAGAAATAAAATATCACCAGGTGTAGTGGCATACACCTATAATTCCAGCACTCAGAAGGCTAAGGTAGGAGGATTGACATGAGTTCCAGGCCAGCCTGGGCTACAAAGTGAGACCCTGACTCAAAACAAAACAAAACAGTGGAGAAAGGTTCCTTTTTCCCCACAGCCCCACCAGCACTTTTATTGGTTCATTTCTTGATAGCAGCCATTCTTTCTGGGTTGAGGTAGAATCTCAGCATTGTTTTCACTTGCATCTCTGGAATGACCAGTGACGTTGAACATTTTTTCATATGTTTACTTGCTATTTCTACTTCTTTGTCTGAAAAACATCTGTTCATTTCAGATGCCCATTTTTGGATTGGGTCTTTAAATCTGGGAGGTCTGACTTTTTTAAGTTCTTTATATATTCTAGATAGTAACAGCCCAATTGCCCATCAACTGGAGACCAGATAAAGAAAATGTGTTTTTTTTTTTATAAAATGGAGTATTACTCAGCCATAAAGAATGAGAAATTAGAGGCATTTATAGCTAAATGGATGCACACTGAGGACACACTCTTAAGTGAAATAAACAGGACACACATGTAAATACCAAATAGTTTCTTTGGTGTGAGAAACTGAAAGTGCAAATAAGGATCAAAATGTATAACAGATAATGTAAAATAGGAAGAAAAGGGGCAAAGGGGAAGTGGGAGGGGTAGGGGAAAAGAAAGAAGGGAATGGAATTAACATGAGAAAATGAAAAAATGGAAACAAAGTATTTGTAAATAAGGAGGGGTGGAGGGGTTGAAGGGGGGGCAGGGGAATGGGAAAAAAATAAGAATCAAGATATATTATGTAAAGGTACAAATCTCCAATGATAAATGTCATTATGTTGTATACCTAAAATGTACCAATAAAATTAATTTTAATTTTTTTTAAAAAAGTAAGGTGTCAGCAGTGGCATTAAAAAAAGAAATAAAATATTTCATTCTTAATTTTGTTTATATTACATTGTTACTAGTAAGATTGAGGATATGTTTACATGCCTTCTAATCATAATTGCATGTATAGTAAGTAATGACTTCAATTGTCTATGACCTTTCAACTGGAGAGTTCAATTTTCCACTTTAAATAAAATACAAAATAAAGTTAGAACTAAGAATTTTATGTATAACTTATGGATTCTGATTATTCATATTTGTTGTTTCCCTTACTACCAAAGAAATGTGATTTTTCACTGTTTTTAGAAAAATATTTTCTCTTTAATATCACATTATTATGTTTTATTGACCATAGTAATTTTAAAAAAGTAGAATACACTAACTTTGTGGTTCATGATTTTTCCGTATGTTTCCACCAGAGATTCTGCATAGAATGGTGTTTCTCCATAAAGCATTTCATACATACAGACCCCCAAAGACCACCAGTCACACTCAGGTCCATATCTGCCTTTTCCATCTTCCATGGCTTGAAGGATCTCAGGAGAAATATAATCTGGGGTTCCAACTGCCACTGAGGACTGGACCTGAAGAAGTTCACATTTTTATTAATCTACTGTAATATTTTAGAAACAGACTAATTTTATACTAAAAATAGTTAACATTTACATAAGATATGCAATAGACAATATTATCTGATAACAAGTACATTTTGTTATTATCTGAGTTTAGTTTCCTGGTACATAGGTCAAGATTTTGGTTTTCTTTTTTTGGGGTACTGGGGATTGAACTCAGGACCTTGTGGTTGTGAGGCAGGCATGGTGCCACTGAGCTAAATCCCCAGCCCAGGTCAAGATTTTATGTCACCTCCACTGTAATGGTTTTCCAGTTTCATAACACTGTAGAAACTTTATTATAGTTAGTTGACTACATTCAGAAGAACAATATGCTGAATCATCATAGCCATTAAAAACAAACTGAATATTTGGCTTATAATATTATTATTATTACTGGTATTTATTTCTGATATATATATATATATATATAAATGGAACTGAAGATTTTATTATCAGATGGGAGACCTAATAATGCAAGAAATGCAGGCCAACACTAGAGATTATATTTAAACTCCTTAATGGAAACCTAAGAAAAAGAGAGGCCAACAATGTATTATATAGCAAAATACTTACTAACCACTACAATATGTTATAAAAGCAGGGAAAGTATCCTTTGAAAAATAGTCTCAGCCAGGTGTGGTGGTGCACATCCATAAATTCCAGCACTATGGAAGCCTGAGGCAGGAGGGTCACAAGTTTGAGCCCAGCCTGGGTAACTTAGCAAGAGCCTCCCTCAAACGAAAAAAGAAAATAGGCCAGGAATGTAGCTCATTGCAAAGGCCCTGAGCTTAATTCCCAGTGCTGCAAAATAAACAATAAAATAATATCCCAATAGAAAAAAAGTTGAGGAAATAATTATAGCAGGTTAAACGTAAATTAGAAAATAGGTAACTAAAAAAACAAAAACAAACAAAAAAACCCTGGGTACATGTAGTCTAAGACAACTTGAAGTTAAAGGGGGAGGCCACTCTGTATTTTTTAAAAAGAACATTCTGAAGGTTCTGAACATTCTGAATACTGCTTACTATTCTTTTTTTCTAGACTAAATTACCCTTCTTAATCAGGATAGGCTTCTAATTTGGGAATACAGAGATTAATAACTTAAAAACTCTTCTTTTACAAATTCTTTAAAATGTAACAGTAACTTTTATAAACATAAAAACTCATAAAAAATTCTGAGGGACCAACACTCTTTTAAGAAATGGTTGACTACTAGAATGATAAGCATTAGAGCTGTGACAGGATTGGAGAATTGTTGCTTTTCACATTTTAAAATACACAGGAGAACAAAAAGACCTCAAACTTTCAGGAGGTAGGGAGTTTGAAGAGAGACTGCCCTATATAAACCCGCCCCCAAAATAGTTAAATAAAATGGTGAATTACAAAATCTGCCCAACAGCTAAGAAGGACAAGACATCTAATTTATTTTGACTTGCAAAAGATGTGTGAAAAAAATTTCTATAGAAATTCAATAACTAGGTCACATAAGTTCCAGCATTTGGGATTCTAATTCACATTCCTTCTGTGCTCCATATGTTCTCAGGCTGAGGAAGTGGCATAAATATTGGCCCCAGAATGGTCAGTTTGTTTGCTTCTAGGAAACAAAACAAATCCAAATCTACTCTGGAGAACATATGCTCAAATTTGATCAGATATAATTCTCACATGCAAAAATATCATTGAAAATGAGCTCATAATCCAATAATATAAATCAAATGAGGAAATTGTCCGGTATGATGAACAGTCACAAATCCCAACAAGCAATACAATGAGATCCCTAGCAACTACGTGACCCTACTCTTTCAAGTAAGTACATTTAAAATTGCTAAATACATAAAAGAATAAAACTCAAACAAAAGAGAGAGAAAAACAGATGTCCTAAAAAAGAAAATGGGCACTGAAATTTTTTAAATGTTCTGAATAGGTAAATAGATTAGATACTCTGAAGAAAAAAAATAAACCTGAAGAGCTGAAGAAATTAATCAGCATCCACTATTCAGAGATGAAAAGATGGAAAATACAGAAGGCCAAGAGATACAGACACTAGAAAGAGCAGTTAAACATAGTGTAATACAAAAGAATGAAAGAAAGGAGAGGATAGTAGAAAGCAATGTTCAAAGGTTTACAGTTAATATTTCTTAAGAATAATGTAAGGCTTGAATTCTTGGATGGAGAAAAGTGCAATATTAAATCCTGAGAAAATAAAACCAGCTTCACCTCTACACATATTGTATTTAAATTATGAAACATCAAAGATGTTTTAAGAATGAATTAATACTAACAACAGTAGTCAAAAGAAAATGGAACCATACCTTGAAAGTGATGATAAAATAACTGTCAATATAATATTCCCTGTCTATCTAAATTATGATAAATGAATGGACATTTTAAAGACATTTTCTTACAAAAACTGAGAACTATAATTTATAGACTTTCAGGGACAATATTAGTGGCTGTACTTCAGAAAACAAAATTTAACTCAGATGAAAGAATGTGATACTAGAAACAATCATAAACAAGATATTAATAAAGTTGAACATATATCTACATTGTTGTTAACTGCATAACATAATTTTAAAAAGCGAAGGAGGGGCTGGGGATTTAGCTCAGTGGTTTTGCCGCCTGCTGCACAAGCACAAGGACCCAAGTTCGATTCCTGGTACCAAAAAAAAAAAAAAAGAGAGAGAGAAGAAGGAAGAACAGGAGAAAAAGAAAAGGTGCACAACTACTGTAGGGTTGAAAAATAAGTTGGTATTTCAGGAGGTAGGCGGCGGCACCAGCCCCTCCCCGCACCCCTTTTTGGAGACAGGCTTTAAGTCACTAAGTTCCTCAGGCTGGGCTCAAACTTGCAATCTTCTTATGTTAGGCTCCCAAATTGGCAGGGTTACATGCATCTACCATCATGCAAAATTTAAACTCTGTTCTCATTAAACAATAATTTCCTTTCTCTTTCCTTGGTGCTTGGCAACCTTTCAGTCTCCTTGAATTTGCTCGAGGTACCTTATATAAATGGAATTATATAATATTTATTCTTTTTTTTTAAGTCTCCCTGCAGTGCTTTATTAAGACAAACACTGGGATGGGATGGCTCACTTGCCCCAGGGAGCCCGGGCCCAGGTTCTGCAGCCACTGGCCCGTTCACTGCACTGCAGGGCGGGCAAGTACTGGACGAGGGAGGTCAGGCAGGGTCCGTGATGCTTTCCTCACACAGCGTATAATATTTATTCTTTTTGGGGACTAGTTTATTTCACTTAGGATAATGTCCTCAAGGTTCACCTATGTTATAAAATGTGTCAGGTTCCGTCATTTTTAACATGCTCCCACTGGCTTGAACTACATGGTACATGCATGACTGTTCCATCAGGTGGCTGATGCCACTGATGGTACAAACGGTACAATCATGCATGTCTCTCTGCCGGTTCAAGTCACCTAGCAGGAAGACATACAAATTATAGCCCCATCGTGAATGTGTTAAAGGCTGATTACTTCTATTGTGTCTATACACTACATTTTGTTTATTCATTTTTCTGTTGATAGATCTGTGAATTGCTTCTACCTTTTGGCCCTGTGAATAATGCACATGAACAAGGGCTTACAAATATCTGTTCAAATCTCTGTTTTCATTTCTTTTGGGTATATACACAAAAGACAAATTGCTAAATCACATGGTAACTATTTTTAATTCCTCAAAGCATACATATTCTTTCCTGTTATGCCCAAAAAAATCACTGCCAAATCCAGTATTGTAAAGCTTTCCCCTTATGCTTTCTTCTAGCAGTTTTGTATTTTTCATTTTTGTATTTAGGTCTTTAAACTAAAGGAGTTAATTTTTGAATATCATGTAAAATAAACTAAGAATGTAGCAGAAAAACTGACTCTACATTTAAGTAAAGAAAAATGTTAAAAAATTTAAAGATAAACATTAAAATAGACTGCGTAACCTCCAAAAGAGAGGAAAAAATAAAGCTAAACTTTCAACAGAAGGCAGGAAGGAAAAGGAAGAAAAACAAAAGCACACAGGTAAACAAACAAGAAAAACCTACAGTAAAACAGCACAAGATCAAATACTAGAAATAAATACATACTGATAATTACAAAATTCATAACTGGATTAAATTTACCTATTTTTCCAGAGGTGTTACACTGGAAAAAAACCAAAATGAACAAATGTAAGGAAAAATCAGCAATAATCTGTTTAAAATATATCAGCCCAAAAATTTGGGAAGTAGAGGAAAAGAGGCTGGAGGTTTGGCTCAGCAGGAGAGTACTTGCCTAGGATGTCCATGGCTCTCAGGGTCCTGTGCATGTGGCACACAAACCCTTCAGAAAAGAAAGTAAAGGGACAGAAAAGACACACTGTATATATACTGAACAAAAGGAAGTTAGGTAGTTATAGTAATATTAGTCAAAATAGATCCCACGGCCAAAATCATTAAGATTTTTAAAAAATTCATCAACATAATTGTCAAAAATGGGCAGGGGATGTAATCAAATGAGAAGGCCGTGAGTTCAGATCTCTAGTACTGCAAAACAAACAGAATTAAGTTTGTAATGTGAGGTTTATGATACATGATAGAATGTGTGTTAATTACATTCGGAAGATACAGAGCAGGTATGCTGGCTGGGGAAGAGAGAATTAAGAAACCTGAATCTCCATGGTAGACGTTAAAAAGAATCTAAAACTGGGCCGAGGATGTCTCTCAGCAGCACCATGCCCGCCTGGCAAGCTCAAGGTCCTGAGTTCAGGGGGGGAATCTAAAACTAAATAATCAAGAGACAACAGCACAAATAGAATAATATGGAATATGCAAGCAAATGAAATGCCAGAAGCTCTGTCTCTAAGAAAAGAAGTGTAGGTGGGCAAAATTAGGGTAAAAAATGGTTTTTATTATTTATCTTCCTAAAATATGTAGATATCACTCTGTGTGTGTGTGTGTGTGTATATAGTAAAACAAGTGTAAAGAATGTTACATTTGGTTATAATTTTTTACATAGAGATCCAACATACATGGCAAGCCCAAGAAAACTATTTTGAGTTCACCATTAAATGTGCTAGGAACAAAATTTTAAACATTATCCTACTATCAAACAAAATAAGAATGAATGATTGGGTATGTGCAGTCAGTGCGTACTGCAAACACATCAATGTGTAGTCACTGTGTACTGCAAATGTATACCAATAAAATTTTTTAAAATAAAAAAAGAATGAGGCCAGGTGTGGGGGCAGACACCTGTAATGTAATCCCAGCACTAAGGAGGCTGAAGTAGGAGGATCACTGCAAGTTCAGGCCAGCCTGAACTACTTAGGCCTTGTCTCAAAAAACAAAAAAACCCCAACAAAACAAACACCCAATGAATGACTGAGAAGGAATAAATCTGATTGGAGGAAACTCAAAGACAGGAAGAGCACTAATTGCATTCTAGAAGGTATAGGGATTTAGAAGGGTAGGGATCGGGCTCTTCGAGAGGAGGCCTGGCTTTGAGTCCAAGGAGACTTGTAACACACAGAAGTGGGGAATCACTACCACTTACGTGAAATTTTTTAGTGTAGCTCCCCTGTTTCTGGAATTGTGGGCTATAACTTCTAAATGCCAAAGACTCCCTGATTTCATTTTGAATCTTCTCAATTGAGCAAGACCACCATGCTATTCCCCTCATGTCATGCCTGGCAATACTGCTTCCAACTTTGTGCTTCACACAGTTATCCTAGAGCAGTCTAATTCCACATACTCCTCTTTCATTGTTTGTGTGACTACCACCATATCATTACTTCTACGTATATCATAAACCTCACATTACAATCTTAATTGTTTCTGTTTGTTTGTTTTACAGTACTACAGAGATCTGAACTCTGGGCCTTTCCACTGGTTTACATCCCCTGACCTTTAAAAAATTTTATTTTGAAACAGTTTTGCTAAGTTACTAAATTGCCCAGGCTGGGCTCAAACTTGCAATCCTCCTGCCTCAGTCTCCCAAGGGTGCTAACATTACAGGTATGCATCACCATGCCTGGCACAATCTTAATATTTTTGCATTTAACAACCAGATGCCTTTTATATGAAGCTTTTTAAAAGTTATACTCCTTTTTAATTTAGCAACTTATTTATCATATTGGATGTTCTTTACACCTAAGCACACAAATGGTATCATTTCCTTCAGTTAAGATTCTTTAGCACCCAGGCCTGCTATAAATTAACTCTCTTATCTTTTTGTTTATTGGAAAATGCCTTGCGAGGCATCATGGTGCACGCCTGTGATGCCAGCACTTGGGAGGCTGAGGCAGGAGGACTGCCGAGTTTGAGGCCAGCTTGGGCTGCATACTGAGTTCAAGGCCAGCCTGAACTACATAGTGAGACGGTGTCTCAAATAAATAAAACAAAACAAATAAAAACAACACACCAAACTCTTAGATCTTATCAGGGTCTGGATTTAAGGTGTAAAGTTTAGAGTAGGTCTTAAGTATTATAAAGGTGTTAACTGGCTGTCTAGGGCAAAAACCACAAGGTCTCCTAGCACTTTACCCTCCATTACTGCTTGGTCTCTGTGGTAGAATTCCCGTTTTACATGGATGTCTCTATTTGGAAAAATTCACATGATCTTGCAGTATATATGTACTGCTCAGCTTTATGAGGCAACCCCATGTGAATACTTCAGACTGTGTCTCTGCATATTTCCTACCTCTCCAATGCCAAGCCCTGCATGTTCCCACTAATCAAACTTTGGTCTCTTCAAAGCTCTGAAGAAATGCTTTTTCTGCTATAACTCTAGCCATCTGCAGGAGCATCAGTAACTGTCCCAATTCTGGGCAATTATGAGGTACACCTCAAGAGTTCATTCCTGTCAGCAATACCACTTATGCTGCTTGTTGTTCATTGCTTGAAAAAAGATGTCTCAAATGTTGTGCCCCAGATTTAGATTTGTTCATGTATAGTATGAGGGCTAAGTTAGTTCAATTATTCTTTTCATCATGACTGACGGCAGAGGTCAGTAATCCTTTTCTTGAAAGGTTAACTCTCAGAAGTTAAGCAAAAAGGGGCATAAAACTAATATAATCTACAGGGCTTTCTGAAAAAAAGATCATTTATTGAACAATGTCGCTCTGGATTACATAATTTGGAAAGAAAAAGGAAATAAAAGTGAGGATGCAGTTGCATTTTCATTTTCCACATGAGACTTATTTTCCTTCCCTTTCTGAAAATAGAAATATCTCAAGTCCAACAACAAATAGTTACCAACTACAGGAGGAGCAAATAAGGTTCTCAAAACATTAATCTCCAGATTAATTTAAGCAGATGAAATAGCTTATAGCTTCATAGGCAGGCCTTATTAGGAGTAAGTATGCTCAAATGCCTTTGTATAGGAAGTGGAACATGGATAAACAAATGGATGGCTGGACAGACAGTATAAACAGAGAGTTTCTAAAATAAAGCAAGAAGACACACCAAGGGAAATATCTGTGGGTCAAATAATTTTGGATTTATCTTTATTTACCGTTCCATCTTCCATCAGCTTCAGACAAGATCCAAAATCTGCTAACCGAATATGTCCATTCATATCCATCAATATATTGTCAGGTTTAATGTCTCTGAAAAAAAAATTTAATTATTAGTCAGCAAAATAAACACTTGCTTGCTAAGATAAACTTTTGTTTTCTGAAAATCTCATCTTCTTTTAAAAGTAATACTCTAAGAAACTCTATTGAACTACTTTATGAGTTCAATTCCTGGCTGTGATTCTTACTGAAACTTTCTTAAACATATTAAATTTCAGTATTCTACAGATAAAAAGGACTGTGGATTCTGGTTAAATCAATCTTAGCGTGTTTCTTTCCGGTTTTACACAGGTTTGAATGTGGCTATGACAGACCTACTTTCTGCATCTAGAGAAGAGTCATAATTTACCTGATACCCACAAAAAACAGTATTATTTAGCTTCTGATATTGGACAGGAGAAAATATATTTCCTAGATGCCAATCATAACTGCGGACACATAAATTCATCATAACACAAAAGAGCTGCTTCACATAAAGCTGATTTTGCAACTGCTGAAACAAATGTGTAATAGATTATTCCATTTAAAGCTTTAACCATTTCCAGATGTTAAGTCAATGGTTTGCAAAATATCCAAATCTAAATAATAAATTACACCACACCAGTTTTTTATATTTGTTTTCACACCTGAATATGAATTTTGGTAAAATATCATACATAAAATGATCTGCAAAGAAGATTCTCAGGGCTGGGAATGGTGGCACAACTGTAATCCCAACACTCTGGAAGGCTGAGGCAGGAGGATGGCAAATTCAAGACCAACCTGAGCAACTCAGCAAGACTGTGTCTCAAAAATATAAAAAAGGGCTGGGGATACAGCACAAGGCAAAGACGTTGGGTTCAATCCCCAGTAACACAAGAGGGGGGAAGGAGTGGAGATTCTCAGAGATCCAGCAATGTTCATATGAGCTGAGTGTGGTGATGTACACATATAATCCTAGTACGCAGCAGACCAAGGCAGGAGGGCTATTAGTTCAAGGCATTTCCAATGAACTGTACTTCTAAAATAGGAAAAAGAATTTTTTATAAACAGTATACTAAATATCATTTTAAAGTCTCTGCCTCAGTTTTCCAACCTATAACAGGAGTATAATATTGGTACTATTTTGATCACTGAAGCAATTTCTGTGAATGTACTGAAAACCACAGATTGGCAAATCATGGCCAATGGCCCAATACAGCCTGTTGCCTGGATTGGCACAAGAACACTTTCTGGGCTGATGAAAACATTCTTGACTGGGATAGTGGTTCTATAGACGTATACAATACACTGTCAAAACCCATCAGTGTATATTTAACACCTGATATATATTACATCATATATAGTTCAATTTTTAAAATAAGGGGAGGAAAAGGTAAACTCTTCCTTTGAAATATGATATTGGAGTCTTGAAATTTTCATTAGATTTCATTCCTTAAAATATGCTTAGTTTACTCAGATAATTTCTATTTTTCCTACAGTAAGTTAAAGTGGCTTATATTTTTCTAAAAAAATACATGTTGGTATTCATTTTTTAAAGTTTTAAAAAATTTATTAGAATACAGTTTTTCATAGTATTATGGTTTTGAAAATCCATATTTGTAGTTCCTTTTCCCCCCCCAGTACTGGCGATTGAACCCAAGGTCTCTCGAAGGCTGGGCAAGCACAGCACTGTATCACTGAGCTACATCCCTAGTTCTTTTTATTTTGTACTCTGAGATAGGGTCTTGCCCAGGCTGGGATGGAACTTGCTTTGTAGCCAGGCTGGCCTCTGGGTATATGATGGGCAGAAATGTGCTGCCTTCTCTTTCAAGGAAGGGCTTTGCCCTAGATGTCAGCAGAGTACTCCCAAATGTCAGCCACTTCAGAGTTGCAGTGAACCTCTTCCCAGGAGCACCTGCCTTTCATGGAGCAGCCGACATGCCATGAATGACTGATGTGGAAAGGCAAAGATCAGGTTATATTAACCAACAACCAAAACTTCAGATGGCCCATAAACTCTCCAGAACTCCTACTGGGGAGCGCTGAGGCTTTGGCTGGGGATATAGTTCAAGGCCATGGGTTCAGACCTCAATGCAGAAAAAAACACAAAGGAAGGACGGGAGGGAGGGAGGGAGGGAGAGGGAAAAGAGGCAGGGAAGGAAGGAAGGAAAAGCTGAAGGAAATAGGCATCCTAACAAATGAACGCTGTTTCCCCCCTGTATCTGTGAGGCAGAACAGGGACTCTCATGAGGACAAGAGGCAGGTTTTCTCAGGCTTTAATCCATGACCTGTTACCCTAAGAAGGCGAAAGAAGTCTTAGTCTTTTTTCCTATCCTCTCTTACCAATAATGTATGGAATGTGCCCTTCCCCTAACTCCTCACTCTTATCACAAAGACCCAGGGCACTGCAATAGCGGGGAAGCTCCACAAAGTCTCCAAGGACAAAAACAGTCTTGAACTCATGTAATACACAAGGAAGTAACCCCTTCAAACACAAGGAAGAGGTTTCTAAAAAATTCTATACTCATGACTCAATGGAAAATTACCAAACCCTAGCCTACCCCAGTAAAGAAAACATGATAATTAAGGATAGAACATGGTCATCAGTTGTAGTTTCACAAAAATCAAGGTCAAGGGGCCCAGGATTTAGCTCAGTCGTTTCCGTCACCTGCTGCACAAGAGCAAGGACCCGAGTTCCATCCCCCGGTACCAAAAAAAAAAAAAAAAAAAAAAAAAAATCAAGGTCAACATTATTCTTAGCATTTCAGAAAATATACAAAAGTAAATTCCAGATATATCTGACAATTTCCAAAAGTTCTACATAAAGATATTCAAGACTATTTAAAAAAAGGTTCTAAAAGAGATAGTATCAGCTGTTAGAGAGGTTTGGTGTTCATTTACTTGGGGTTCTTGAATGTCAATGTGAGACAGAGACCTGATTATCAGGAAATACAATCCATGGACATTAGATGAAATAACGACTTATGTAACCCTTTTTGAAGCTTATACACAATTCATGGTCTAAATACCAAATGTGACAAGTGTTCCTAAAATAAGATTTGACAATGGAAGTGTGATGTGGGAGTTACATCCAGTAAGAAACTCTTGAAACAACAAGGTTTTCAGTCTAGATGAAGAAACCCTCCAGAAACACCTATTAAACTACACTTACTGATTACAATAGAGGGAAAAGTCACCCAACTATATAAAACAAATATTAATGTACATGAAAAATCAAATAAGCACTAATACAATTGTAATGGGGGACCTTAATTCACTATCACAAATAGATCAACTAGACAAAAACTCAACAAAGAAAATATCAAAACTGAACCAAACCTGTGAACAAATGGACTTCGTGGATGTCTACAGAGTATTCCAGCCCACCACTTCAGAATTAGCTGCACATGGGATGTTCTCCAAAACGTGCCCATAGCACGTGATTAAGTAAATGCAAAGGAACTGAAATTATCCCATGCATATTATCTAAAAAGAGTGCAAAAAAATTGGAAATCAACAGCAACCCCCCCCCACACAAAAACTCCTTAAACATATGGAAATTAACAGCCTCCTGAACAACCAATGAAATTAAAGAAGAAATTAAACAGTATATACAATTAAATGATAATGGCAATAGAACAAACTGGAACTTACAGGACACAATGAAAGCAGTTGTAAGAGGGAAATTTATAGCGGGAAAGTCTAGCATCAGGAAATCAGAATGTGCTCAAATAAACAACCTAATGTAGGGGCCGGAAATTTAGCTCAGTGTTTCCACCACCTGCCTCTCAAGCACAAGATCCTGAGTTCGATCCCCAGTACAAAAAAAAAAAAACCTAATGTTGAACCTCAAATGCCTAGAAAAAAGAAGAATAAGTCAAGCCCAAAGCTTGAATGAGGGAGAACGTCATACAAAGATCTGAGCACAAATTAATGCAACTGAGAGTAAGAAAATAATACAAAGAATCAATGAATCAAAGAGTTCTTTGAAAGAGTAAATAAAATTGACAAACTCTCTTAGCCAATCTTATCAAAAAAAAAAAAAAAAAAGGAGGGCTGGGGATTTAGCTCAGTGGTTTCGCCTCCTGCTGCACAAGCACAAGGACCTGAGTTCGATCCCCGGTACCAAAAAAAAAAAGGAAAGAAAAGACACAAATCCATGCAATTAAGAATGAAAAAGGTGAAATCACAATGAATCCCGCAGAAGTCCAGAAGATCATAAATATCTACTTTGAGAACCTGTACTCTAATAAGATAGAAAACAGAAAAAATGGAGATTCCTAGATACCAAAACTGAATTATAAACTATAAATTACCAAAACTGAATCAAGATATAAAGATTCTAAATAACCCAATTTCAGTCAATGAAATCAAAGATGTAATTAAAAACCTACCAACAAAGAAAAGCCCAGGTCCTGACAGTGTCATTGATGAATTCTACAAGAAATTTAGAGAAGATCTAATGCCATTACTCTTCAAACTCTTCAATGAAACTGAAAGGGAAGCAATATTCCCAAAATCACTCTAGAAGCAAATATTACCCTAATAGGAAAACCAGAGAAAGACCCAACCAAAAAAAGGGACCTACAGGCCCATCTCCCTAATGAACATAGACACAAAAATCCTCAATAAGATACTGGCAAACAGAATGTAGCAAATCAACATGACCAAGTAGGACTCATCCCAGGGATTCAGGAATGGTTCAATATATGAAAATCAATAAATGTAATACACTACATCAACCAAAAGACAACCAAAATCAAACAAAGACAAAAATCACATTATTATCTCAATAGATGCAGAAAAATCATTTGACAAACTCCTATACCCATTCATGATAAAAGCTATAGAAAAATTGGAAAAGATGGATTTTACCTCAATCTGATAAAAGCCATCTATGACAAACCAACAGAAACATCATACTAAATGGACAAAAACTGAAAGCTTTTACTCTAAAATCAGGAACAAGACAAAGATGCCCACTATCACCACTCCTATTCAATATAGTTCTGGAAAAATTAGCCACAGCAATTAGACAAGAGAAAAAAATGAAAGGAATAAAGATAAGAAAGACAGAAGTTAAATTATCATTATTTGCGAATGACATGATATTCCACATAAAAGACCCCAAAACCTCCACCAAGACTTCTAGATTTAATAACCAATTTAGCAGCATAGCTGGATACAAAGTTAACACTCAAAAATCAATAGCATTCCTGTACACAAATAACAAACTCAGCCAGAGAGAGACATTAGGGAAACAACACCTTTCACAATAGCATAGAAAAAAATCAGATACTTAGGGATTAGTTTCACAAAGGAAGGAAAAGATCTTTACATTGAAAACTACAATACTCTGAAAAACGAGATCCAGGAGGATATCAGAAAATGGAAAGACATCCCCCTTCCCTGTGGTGAGGAAGAACCAACATAGAGAAAACAGACATATACCCAAGATTGTTACACAGATTTAATGCAATCCTGATCAAAATACCATGAGTATACCTCACAGAACTACAGAAATCATTCCTAAAATTCATTTGGAATCAGAAGCAACCTAAAATAGCAAAAACAATTCTAGGTAACAAAGACAAGCAGGGGCATCATAATCCCTAACTTGAAATTATACTACTGAGCTACAGTGAGAAAAACAGCATGGTACTGGCAGGAAAAAAAGAAAAACAGACCCAAGGATCAGTGGGACAGATTAGAAGATGCAGAAACAACCCCCAAACATACTCAGCCACCTTATCTTTGAGAAAGGGGCCAAACACATTCACTGGAAGAAAGACAGCCTCCTTAATTAATGGTGTTGGAAAAACTGGCTCTCTACATGCTAAAGCCTAAAACTAGACCCATGTCTCTATCATGCATGGAACTAAAATCAAAATGGATCAAAGATCTAAATATTAAATCAAACACTAAATCTGGCGGAAGAGAGAATAGGTAGAATGCTTGAGGACATAGGTGTAGAGAAAAATTTCATGAACAAAACCCAGACCGAATGGGAAATACTACAAAGAATCAACAACTGGGATCTCATCTTATTAAAAAGCTTTTGTACAGCAAAAGAAATCACCAACAGAGTGAAAAGACAACCTCAGAGTGCTTTTTGGCACAACATGATTTACCAGGTTAGTCTTGTACATTTCTTATGTAGATCTGGAATTAGCTATTTTTCCAAGAAGCTTGTTCCCACCCCCACCCCTGGAGGAGGTAGTATTTAAGAATCACAATCTGTCAACAGGGATGATGCTATGATGTGGTCACTGTCTCCAGTCACTGCTATGATGTTGGTCACTGTCTCCAGTCCTTTTCACGGCACAGAGTGTGTGCATGTGTATCTGGGAGTATGTGAAGATAAAATGTCAGAAATTCATACTGATACTACCAATTCAAATTCATGGGGTTTTTAGTTAACCACTTCTATACTGTATCAGCAACTCTTTTCTTCTACACCAAGAATCCGGATTCCTAAGGACAGATGTGATGACAATTAGGATATTCCATAATCAATAATTTCTTTTATTTTGCATTATATACACAACAATCTCAGAACGACAATAATTTCACTGTATTACTAATTTGATGACTTAAAAGTTTGAGAAAAATTTCCATAAATTCTCCAGTTATCACCAACCACTTACACATGTCTCCTATGTTCATGGTCAGAGCATATATCCTTTAACACTCTGCTCATTTATTTTAACTTGTTTTTCTGCTCTAGTTCCTTAAGTGACTATTTAATGGGTAATAACACCCCACACACCAATGTGGTTCAGGCCATTTTAATTATCTGATTTTCAAGTAGACCAACAGGTTCCACAGGAAGAATTCATGGAAACAGCCTCTAAGTTCCTGTAATTTGATAATATTTGTGTTTATCCTTTACAACTGAAAGTCAGTTCTGTTTCCATTTTCTTTTCTGGGTTATCATAAATATTTAATACATTTTTTTTTGCGTTGCAAAGTCTAACGATAAAAGTAATTTTTCTTTCCCATATAAGCAACTCATTTTTGTCCCCATAGAATTTTTCCTTCTTTTATTTAAAGGTCGACAGTTATACTAGAAATCTGTTTATGACCTACTATTGTCTATTTTGTTATACACACTATATATGCATTTGAGTACCCAATCAACTTTTGTTTTAAGCAGCCATGTATTTTAAGAGGGGAAAATTTAGTGTTTAAATTAAGATTTTTACCATTCAATATTGTTTTTATTTCCTAAAAATCTAGATATTCTTCATCTATGATTTCCCTATATTCCAAAGTACGCCGTTAAACAATTCTTGTAAGGAAAACTTGAAGTGATGAATTCTTTTGGATATCCTATGTTTGAAAATATCTTCTTTTTTCTACTTCATTACAGATGGAAACTGCCAGTGGATACAGAATTCTGGGTCGACAGCTTGTTTTTGTTTGCTCTTTTTTTAAAAAATAATCTTAAAGATATTATGCCATTGTCTTTTAGCCTCTGGTCTTATAACAATCATTTTTCCCCAAAAGTGAAATGATATTCTCCTCTAGCTGCTTCTGTTTTGTTGCTATGTAGTTCACACTGGCCTTGAACTCACTATGTAGCCCAAGCTGGCCTTGAACTTGAGGCGATCCTCCTGCCTCAGTATCCCAAGTGCTGGATTACAGGCATGTGCCATCACGCCCAGCCTCTAGCTGCTTTCAAGATTTCTTTACTCTTTGTATTCCAGGCTTTAATTATGATCCCCTAGGTGTGATTTCCTAGAATGTATACTGTTTGGAGTTTGCTATAGTTTTTTATATTATAAATTCATCTTACTTCTTTAAAAATGAGAACTTTGGGGCTTTTATTTATTCATGGGAAAACTTCTACTGATCTGTATTAAAATTAATTGATTTATTCCTATGTAATCTCCTACCTGCTCTATTTTTCAGTTCGAAATTTTCCTTTGGTTCTTTCATAGTTTCTATTTCACTTCTGAGCTTTTCTATCACTTCACTCATTTTAAATGTTTTCTTTACCTCATGGAGCATATCTGTAATAAGTGCTATTGTAAGTCTTTACCCAAAAAATTCTCTATCTGGTTCATCCTAGGATTTCCATCCTCCTGAGACTGGATTATAATTTCCTGACAGGTTATTATTATTATTTTTTTTTTGGTACCGGGGATCGAACTCAGGTCCTTGAGCTTGAGAGGCAGGCGCCAGAACCACTGAGCTAAATCCTCGGCCCGACAGGTTAATTTTTTATTACATATTCACTGGGAATGTTATATCATGTATACTTTGGGTTCTGTCATGAAACTTGAAAATATTACATTAAGTAAAAGATATCAGCCATGTTACATGTTACTTTGTTTATATAAGATGTCCAGAATATTCAAATTTATAGAGCAGAAAGTAGACTACTGGTTGCTCAGGGCTGGGGATGGGAGAACAGACTGATAGGAAGTTCAGAGTAGAGGGTTTTTTTCTGTGCATTACTTTTGGGTTTTTTTTGGTATCGGGGATTGAACTTGGGACCTTGCGCTTGAGACAGGCGGCAGAACCACTGGGCTAAATTATCCCCGGCCCGAGGGTTTCTTTCTGAAGGCAATGTTTTAAAGCAGACTGTAGCAATGATTATATGTATCTGTGGGTATACTAAAAAGCTGTGTATAGTTTGAATGGATGAAGTGTATAATATATTAATTATATCAAGTTATATACAATTTAATCACAACAATTTTTTTTGGTACCGGGGATCAAACTTGGGACCTTGCATCTGCAAGGCAGGCAGCAGAACCACTCAGCTAAATCCCTGGCCCATCACAACAATTTTTAATGAAGATAAATTAAACACCATTGATAGGTTATACAATAAGGTGGAGATCTTTCCTAAGTGAAAAAAGTTTAGAAAAAAATAAGCAGTAAAATATAAATGACTATTAAAGATAATAATAACATTAATATTAACTGGGGAAAGGACAGAAGGGAATGGAATTAATATGAGAAAAGAAAAAATGGAAACATTCTTTGTAAATAGGAGCAGTGGAGGGGTTGAAGAGAGTGCAGGGGAATGGGGAAAATATAAAAACCAAGATATATTACGTAAAGTTACAAATCTCCAATGATAAATGTCATTATATGGTACACCTAAAATGCACCAATAAAATAAATTTTTTTAAAAAATTAACTGTTAAGGATAATTAAAAGCTAGTAAAGAGAACATCACAAATTTTTAGATTTTTCTTTTCTTTTCTTTTTCTCCCCACCTCTCCCACCCACTTTGGCAGTACTAGGGAATAAACCTAGGGCCTTTACACTGAGCAACATCCTAGCCCTTTTTGTTTTTTAAATTTTGAGACAAGGTATTGCTAAGTCACTAAGTTACCCAGGCTAAACCAGAACTTGGAATCGTTCTGCTTCAGCCTCCCAGAGTACTGGTTACAGGCATGCAAACACCATGCCCAGCTTTACATCACTTTTGTAAAACTGCCTTTGACAGGTTGTTTGCAGTAATGGGATTGAATCCAAGGCTCAGGACTGCAGACCCACCAAATCTACCATCTTAAAGCATTAGAGTCATTATAATATCATCATTCTCTGTGACAGAACAATCTATCAACCAGCAATGACTCTTCTCAACCAAAGTGATTTCTTCCTAGTGTTGTCTTGTTTTTGAGGTACTAGACAGTGAATCCAGGACTGCACATGTTAGGAAAGTGCTCTGCCACTAAGCCATATCCCCAGATGTTCTGGTAATATTATACAAGTACATCTTTTCCTATGCTTTTAAAGAAAATGGCTTGGAATTACTACATTTTAAATTGAAGATAAAATGTACAGCATTGTTTAAATGGTGATACTGTAAGAAACTACATAAGAAACATATCAAGACCTTAGTCACTGAAGCACACACAATTATCAGCTGGTAACAATCTGGGTTCAGAATGAGCATTATGATCATCTACATGGTGTTGGAAACACCACAAATGTCCTAACTTTTCCCTTTTTGTCATCCCAAACTAAAGTACATAACCAAATGCAACACTTTAACCAGATCAAACTTATTTTTCTTTGTTGTTCTAATAGGATTCTATGTCTTGATTGCTAGCATTTCTAAAGTTGTAAATAACAATCTGAACATCAAATCTATTACTGAATTTAGTTAACATGGTTAACATGTTTAACAGAAACTTGGATCAAACTAAGTTAGATAAACCATAGGATGTTAAGTCATTAAAAATAACCTCTATCCCAAATTCCATATTTCAGCAAATAAATGATTGAAGAGAAAAGGTACACCCTTAAAATATAAACTGCCTATTCAATAAATCAAAAATAAAAATGCTGGCATTCAAACTTAAAGTTGAAAGATTAAAGTGTATCTATGACAAAGTCTAAAGCCTGAGTTGGCAGATGATTGAAAAAATATTTATGATTGTAGAAATAGTATTTTAATAAATACAGGGGTGGTGATGGTAGTAAGCTATTTTATTTAAAAGCATAGGAAAATATGTACATACTTGCATAACATTAGTATTTCATTATATTGTATTTTCTATGTATACTATTCAAATGACATATTTAACATTCACATGATGATAAAATATAATTTCTGAGCCTTAATTTTCCTTCCCTGTGCATCTTATTTCCTTTGGCTGTCCTTTCTTAGCTAAGCTCTTTCAGTCTGCTAAAATATCTCTTTCCCATCAAGGACAAGGCTTTTTCCAAGAGATCTTTCTGACTCACTTGTTCATCTACTGTTTTCTTTTTAGCATTACTAAAATACTAAATCTGCTTTGGAATTCTACAATGTTTAGGTACATAGTTTTTATAATCTTTCTTTAAAACCTGCTTCAAATGTCATTTAATATACCTCTACTATTACAGTTAAATCTTGAAGTAACTCCTCAGAAAGGAAGACTAATTTCTCCATTTCAATCATGTCCTTTACTCAAAATAATAGCTAGAATAGTGGGAAAACTGCAGAGGCTGAACAGAACTTTCATAATAAATAAACAAGTTCATAAAATTAAAAATGAGAAATATTTGACCAACTTGGGACAACCATGAAGTGGAAGTTATTTTCCTAAACTACACTTTTTTTTTTTTTTGGTACTGGGAATTAAAATCAGTACCTTGCGCTTGCCAGGCAGGCGAGGTACCACTGAGCTACATTCCTGGTCCAAACTATAATATAGTCTTTTTGCAACAGATACTAAAGTGAAGACAAAGAGTATACTGCTTACTATAGCTGGTGCTACAACAACTTCCAACAATTAAAACACCACTATGCATAAGAAAAACGGTAATAGATTATTAAAATGGCATCAGCTAGAGGAGGTGAGCCAATCACAGCGCCCAGGAGGAGGCTCCCCTGCCGCCATTCCACCACTCCAAGGGCAAAGGAGGTGAGCCAATCCCAGCACCCAGGAGGAGGCTCCCTTGCCGCCATTCCACCACTCCAAGGGCACAGGTGGTAAGCCAATCCCAGCACCCAGGAGGAGGCTCCCCGCCGCCATTCCACCACTCCAAGGGCACAGGAGAGGAGACAATCCCAGCGCCCAGGAGGAGGAGGCTCCCCACCACCATTCCACCACTCCTAGAGCAGAGGAGGTGAGCTGCACGGGCGCCAGCAGCACCCCCACCTTCCGTGGAAATGAGAAGACAGGTAAACAAGCCTCAAAAACAGACTTCCAGATCATCTACAGCAACCCCAAAAGGAAACGAGATGGAACAATCTGATACTCAACCACCTGGACTCCCTGGACTGGCAACAAAAGAGGATCTGGAAAAACTGAAATCAGAAATAATTTCTCAGATAACAGCAAAGATTGTGCCTATAATGCAAGACATGATTAATAAATCTAGAGAGGACACAGATAAAAAAATAGAGGATCTCAGGAACATGATGGAATCCCAACATAGGAAACAAATCCAATCCATAAACCAGATGCAAACAGATTTCCAGGAGATTAAAAACTCCACTGAAAGTCTATGCAGCAGAATGAACCAATGTGAGGACAGAATTTCAGATAGAGAAGATAAGATTGCAATTAGTGACCAGGAAAAGAAAAATTGCTTTAAAATTGTAAGGCACCAGGAGAAAGCAATCCAGCAGCTGCTAGATGATGCAAAGAAGAATAACAGAAGACTGATTGGAGTCAATGAAGAAACAGGAGACAGTGCAGATGACATAAAAAAACTGTTCACAGAAGTGATGGCAGAAAACTTCTCAAGCAGGAGAAAAGAACTTGAAATACAGATAAGTGAGGCATATAGGACTCCAACTAGCCTTGATCAAAACAAAATCTACACATAGACATATAATAGTTAGGATTCCAGAAATCCAACAGAAGAACAAAATTCTACAAGCAACGAGAGAAAAGAAACAAATCACATACAAAGGAAAGCCCATCAGAATCATAGCAGACTTCTCAATGCAAACACTCAAGGCAAAAAGAGCTTGGAGTGATATATTTCAAGCCCTAAAGGAAAACAGCCTCCAACCCAGATTGATGTACCCTGCAAAACTATCTTTCAAAATTGATGGAGAAATATTTTCATGATAAAGAGCACCTCAGGAACTTCATGAATAGCAAACCAACACTCCAAAAAATTTCAGACAATATCCTAGGAAAAGATAATGAGGATCACAACCCCAGGAAGCCCAGCAGAATGAATCCATTGGGTGTGACAAATTAAACGCCAAGGGGGAGAATCCAACAAAAAGAAAAAGTCATGACACAGCTTTTAAAACTTTTAACTTCATCTCCCTAATGAGTGTATAATTCAATCTTGTTATTGTACTGATTAGTATCTTTCTGATTCTAGTGTTGCACACCTTTCCTTGTACTGTACTGGCTATCATCTTCTTGTGTCTACTTTTTAACTGGGTCATCTATTAATGAGCTGTAAGAGTTCTTTATATATTCTGGTCATAGGTTATATGCATTGTAAATATGGTCTGTTTAAGGACTACTTTTCATTTTAATGATGTCATTTAAAGTTCTAAATTTTGATGGAATCTCATTTATCAACTTTTTTCTTTTATACATCATGTTTTTTGTATCCTAGGAAGTTCTTGCCTACACTAAATTCATAAACATTTTCCCTTGTAATTTCATACTTTTAGTCTTTCATATTTAGGTTCATAGATCCTTTCAAGTTATTTTTATGTATGGAAATAAAGGGTTGAGCTTAATTTTTTATATATGGATACCAGGTGTCCTAGTGCCATTTGCTGAAAACACTATCTTTAATTGAGTTTACATTCTATAAAATGTTAATGTTGAACTGAGTTTATATTTTATAAAATCTTAATGCTAAATAATCTTTCAAAACTCAGTGGACCATATATGTTTGGTTCTATTTCTAGATTCTCTGTTTTACTCCAATGATCTATATGTCTTTCCTTACACCAACACTGCCTTGATTATTGCAGCTTTAGAGGAAGGCTTAAAATTAGGTACTGAATGTCTTCCAACACTGATTTTTTTTTCTTTTTCTTTTTCTTTTTCTAGGTCCTTTGTACTCATACATAACTTTTATATTTCAATACCCAATTCTTCATTTATAGCAACTATACATAGACCTGAATTTTTATATATACCTTGTGTTTTCTAATCGTGCTAAATTCAAATACTAGTTGTAGGGGCTCCTAGAGATTTCTTAGTATTTTCACTGTAGATGATCATTTCATCTACATATAAAGATTTTGCTTCTACCTTGCCAATCCTATCCTAATTGTGTCATTTTATTGTCAGACTATTTTGGTTTAGGCCTATGTTGCAAAGTTTAATAGACAGATGAAGAGCCCTTGTTTCCCACCTTAGGGAGAAAGCATTGTATCTTCTCCATTCATATAAGGTGGTTTTGTTGCAAGTATGAAGTACATGTTTTTAATCTGTTGAGAAGGTTCTGTTCTACTTCTAGGCTCCTGATAGCTTTTACCATGAACAGCTATAGAATTTAGTTCGATACTTTTTCTCCAACTAGTAACAGGATCATATGGCTTTTTCCTTTACTCTGTTAAAATGATGACTTTTGGGGGTGGATCTTCCAATGGTGAACCAACACTGCCATCCCTATAATAAAACCACTTTCTACCTCCTGCCAGATCTGACTTCTAATAGTTTGTTTTGTCAAACAAATTTCTATGTTAATACTTTTTTCTTCTATTATCTTCATCCAGTTTTAGGATTAGCACAATGTTGAGTTCCTAAAATGAGGGGAGAAGTGTTCCTTTTTTTTCTGCTTTAAATGCCTGATATAATTTATCAGTTAAAATGTATACAAGCCTGTTTTTGTCACATAGGCACGTTTTCAAGCTAGGAATATACTTTCTTTAATAGGTGAATTCAAATTTTATATTTCCTCCAGCGTTAGTTTCATTAATTTGTCTTCCAAGGTACTTCTTAGAAGTTGTCAAATTTATTTCAAAAAAGATTTTTGTAATATGCTTTCTATATCCTTTTAAATTCTGTAAAATCTGTAGTAATGTCTGCTAGATCTTGATATTGTAATTTTAAAAATGTATAATTGATATTGTGTAATAGGAAGTAAAAGTCTAAAGGAGCAGGGGAAGTGGGAGGGGTGGAGGAAAGGAAAGAAGGGAAAAGAAAAAATATGAGAAAAGGAAAAAAATGGAAACAAAGTCCTTGCAAATAGGGAACAGTAGAGGGGGTGAAGGGAGGGCAGGGGAAGGGGATAAAAATAAGAACCAAGATACTCATGTAATGGTACAAGATCCCAATGATGTATGTAACTGTATTTTATACCTAAAATCTACCAATAAACTTAATGGGGAAAAAAATGGCATCAGCTAAGATATTAATGTAATTAAGTAAAAAGGGGGAAATGTCTGACCTTCATTTTCCAAAAGACACCTCTGCTACGTGCTCATGAGTTTCCTCCTCACCTTTGGTAGCTGCTTCTGAGGTTTCTCTGCTCGCTCCTCTCACTTTACTCAGTCTAAATACTGGAGGTTCCTTAAGGGCTCATCCTGGATCCTTATTACCTACTCTAAGTTTAACTGAGTGGATTCAGTTCATCTCATGATTAACATGCTATCTACATGCTAATGATACCCAAGTATATGGATTACAGATACAAGCCTGATAGTAAGAAAATCACTTCCTGGCAGGTCATGGTCCTGAAGCAATTTTGGCCATCTTGAGGAATTCACCAAAATATATATGAACAGCAGGTGAAATACAGCACAGTGGAGGGAATTGCTTAAGCTTGGTTTCTGCACTACAGAAGACCAAGTAAGAGAGGTGCTTCTTTTTCTTTATGTTTGTTTTATTTTGAAATGAACCCTGGATCAGAGGATATTATAAAAGTGGTATAATGAATCTCATGTACCCTTCTATCAGAAAAACATATAACTCGGCCTGGAATGTAGCTCACTGGTGCAGCACCTGCCTGGCAAGAGTGAGGCCCTGAGTTTGATTCCTGGTACAAAAGAAAAAACAAAAAACAAAAACATAATTAGTGTAAGCACAATATCAAAGCCAAGGAAGTTGACACTGATACACTATTGTTAGAAAATAGGCTCTAATCAATTTTTGCCCCTTTAAAATCTGCATTTGTGTGAGAAATATAAACATGATACACAACTGTTCCATCACCACAAAAGAACTTCCTTGGGCCACCTCTCTGTACTTCTACTCACTACACATACTCTGGCCGTCCCTCTCCCCTGAAACTATTAAACTATTCTTTATAGTTTTGTCATTTTAAGAATAGTATATAAATAGAATCATTCAGTATGAAATATTCAGTAATTTAATTCTTTTCACATATCAGTAGTTCATTCCTTTTTATTGCTCAGTAGTGCCATATCACATGGATATATCAGCTCCTATTCAATCATTCACCAGAAGGATACCTGGACTGTTTGCAGTATTTTGCTATTACATATAAAGCTGCTATGAATAATGATGCAGAGGTTTTTCTGTACAGATGAATTTCGTAATAAATGCCCAAGAATGTAATTGCTGGGTCATATGGGAAATGCATGTTTAATATTTTTAAATTTGTCAAACCATTTTCCAGAGTAGTTATGACATTTTACATTTCTACCAATGTATAAAATATCTACTTTCTCTGACAGCTACCCTTTCCAACATTTATTATCACTATTTTTTAACTATTCTAATATATGAGTAGTGACATTGTATAGTTTTAATTGGCATTTTTCCTAAGGGCTAATAATAGTGAACATTTTTCACGTGTTTATCTGCCATCTCCTTTGTCTCCTCTACTTGGATGAAATGTCTGTTGTCTTTTCCTCCATTTTAAAACTGGACTGCTTCAACATTTTAAAATTAGACTATTTTTAAATTATGTTTTTAAAGTTTCTAAAAATATATTCAGATATATAGCCTGTGAGGATTAACCTTGGTTTCCAACTTTACTAGGTTCAGAAATGCCCAGGTAACTGGTAAAGCACGCTCTGGCTGTGTCCATGGTGGTATATCCAGAGACAGCTGGTATGAGAATCAGCATGAATGTGGCCAGCACCATCCAGTAAGCTGAGGGCCTAGATGGCACAAAAGAGGAGAAGGGGCAAGCTCATGTAAATGAAAGTTTCTTGAGCAGTTGCTGTTTGTTTTGCTGCTGCCCTCACCTGTGGACATCAAAATCTAGATTCATCAGCCTTTGAATGTGAACTCACACCAATGATGCTCCAGGGAGCCTCCACCCCTCCAGCCTCAGAAAGGCACTGTATCATTGGTCCCTCCTCTGCTGAGGCTTCTAGCATCTTGGATTGAGCAACTACTGGTGTCCCAGCTTTCCAGCCTATAGACAATCATTGCGGGACTACCTACTCTTTAATTGTGTCAGCCAGTCTGTAAATCTTCTCTAATAATTGTTTATACATTCTATTGCTTCTATTCCTCCAGAGGACCCTAATAAAGGCCTTTGTCAAATAAATGAACAAATATTTTCTCCCAATCTGTAGCTTGTCTTTTCAACCTATTACCAAGAGTTTTCAGAGAACTTATTTTTAATTTTGATAAAGTAAAATGTATTCATTTTTTGGGTACTGGGGATCGAACTTGAGTCCTTGTGCTTGCAAGGCAGGCAGTGGAAACATTGAGCTAAATCCGCAGCCTTTCATTTTTTTTTTTGGTGGTCATATTTTGATTTTCAGACCTAACATCTCCTTACCAAGCCCTAGAGCACTGGTAGTGAACTTAAGAGCTGCAGGAGGCTGTTTGCTATCATTGAAAGCTCCAAAAGGTTCACCATCACTGCCCTAGAGCCCTATGTTCTCTGATGTCTTCCTCCAAAAGCTTCATAGTTTTCATACTACACATTTAAATCCATGATCTATATTCAATAAATTTTTGTATCTGTGTGAGATTTAAATCCCCCCGCAACCATAGTGCTGGGGATCAAATCAAGGCCCCAAGCATAAGCACAACAGATAGGCAAGAGTGCTACTACCGAGCTGCAACCCCTCCACACACATACCACTTTCATTCTAGCACCATTTGTTGAAGATTGTATCTCTCTTCCATTTAGCTGATTTTTATTCTTGTCAAAAATCATCTGGGAAACTGGGTATGGTGGCATACACCTATAATCTCATTACTAAGGGGGGTTGAGGCAAGAGGACTGCAAACTGCAGCTCAGCCCAGGCAACTCAGCCACTTTGCCAGTCCCCATCTAGAAATACAAACTAAAAAAGGGCTGGGACAATGCTCAGTGCAAAGGCCTTGAGTTCAATTCCTAGTACTGTGAAAAATAAAATAAAATTTAAAAATAAAAATAATAAATCTGGGAAGCTGGATATGGTGCCACATGCCTATAGTTCCAGCTACTTGGGAGGCTTAGGCAGGAGGAACACTTGCGCCCAGAAATTGAGACCAGACTGGGCAACATAACAAGACTTCATGTCTGAGTTCTCTATTCTCTTTTAGTGAAATGTATTTACTACTTCACAATGATCATATTGTTTTGCTGTAATTTGTTTTTGTAAACCTTCCTATAGTAAGGCTTTATATCAGGTAGATGAGTTCCTTCTATTTTATTCATCTTTTTCTTTGAACTTTTTATTAGTATATGTTTGTAATACATAATGAGTATATCTATCATGGGGAGTGGGTACACGTGTATAATACATCTTAATTCTTTTTACATCATCTTCCCTTCCCCCTCCACCTCTTGAAATACTCCACTATTCTATATTTTTTTTCCTTTCTTTTTTGGTACCAGGAACTGAACTTAGAACCTTGCATTTGCCAGGCAGGTATGGCACCACTGAGCTAAATCCCAGGCCCTAAATCCTCCATTATTCTAATTTCATTGCCTTTCCATATAAATTTTAGGATAAGTTTTTCTTTATTAAAAAAGGTTCATTAGGATGTTGATAGGGATTCATTTAAACCTAGAGATCAATTTGGGGGAACTGACATCTTTAATGACTAAGGTATTTCAGATCTATTAGCCACTCATTTTTTCTAATTCTTAAAAAAAATTCACCAGCATTCACTGCTTTATTAATACATATTTCTTCTCCCCTCAATCCCACTGTATTCTTCTCCTGCCTTCTTGAAAGGGTTGAAAATAGTAGAAAATAATAATTTTCCCTTGTGAGCATTTATACTACCACAACATCCTTTGGGTTTGCAATAAAATAACAGAAAAATGGTCTGCATTTTTAGCAGCTAGTCAATTAACACTTTAGTAAGTACTTTTGGGACTCTTTTCATCTTTACAAAAAAGCTGGGGTTTTCTGCTTTTTGCTTTTTAACAAAGTCCCAAATTGTTATTCAATGATAAAACATATTGTTTTCAAATTTGCATTTTAAAAAACTATGGGGGAGGGCCGGGGATTTAGCTCAGTGGTTTCACAGGCTGCTACACAAGCACAAGGACCGGAGTTCGATCCCCAGTACCAAAACAAAAAAAAACTATGGGGGAGACTTCCAGTTTCCAGTCCAGCAAATAAGGTACTCAGAAGTCAGTACTATGTCCTAGCAACAAACTGAACAAACTGGAGAATTCAACAATTCTTCTTAATGTAAAAGAGGAAAAGTCAAAGGGCACAGTGATGCCCCCAAAAACTGGATAGACAAGCGGATACAGCAATTTAGCAGAGCAAAAACCCACAAGCAGAAACCTTGCCTAGACCTACTGCCTAACTTACAGGTTAGGAAAACCTAACCTATAATTGACAAATTGCTGAAGGCTTGCAGTAGAAAGGCCAAGAGATTAAAAAACTTCAGGGAGGCCCAATTATAAGGAAGCTTCACAGTTTTGTGAGACTCACCACCAGGAGCTCAACCAGATGCTCACAATGAATATCAGAGAAAATACTCTCATCCTTTAGCAGGGGTAGGGGAAAGGAGCTGTTCTGAATTATACCAAAGCATTCTCTTTTTAGGAAGGCATGTCCCAGGAGAAACTATTTTACCAGAGCCTAACGTGCTGGGGTTTTATCAAACGATAATCCACATGGAAGACAGGAAAATACTCAACTCCAGCCAACTCTAGCTACCCTATCGCAAGTGGGATGGGTGGGGTGGAGGGAATATTGAGAAATTGGTGTTCACAGCCAAGTGGCACAGCCTTGCTAAAAGATAGACTTAACCACAGGACTATGGAGCATTCTTTCCCTATCCCCAATGCACACAAACATACACCCTACCAGCTACCAGCACACCACCAAAGGACAATATACTGCAATTCCTTTTATCCAGTATATCACATCCACCTTTCAATTTAAAAAAAATTACAAGGCATAAGAAAAGACTGAATAAGCATCAAAACCAGAGTCAGACATGGCAGAAATGTTAGAGTATCAGATGAGAAATTTTAAAAACTATTATTATATTAAGACTGTAATGGAAAAAGCAGACAACATGCAAGAACAGATAGATAATGTAATCAGAGAGATGGAAATCCTAAGAATACGAAATGCCAGAGATTAAAAACATTAGACAGAAATGAAGAATACCTTTATGAGCTCATTAGTACACTTAGACATCAAAGAAGAAAGAATCTCTGAGCTTGAGAACAAGAAAACAGAAACTTCCAAACAGACAAGCAAAGAGAAGACTTGAAAAAAATGACAGGACAGAATATTCAAGAACTATGGGACAACTACAAAAAGGTACAGTATTCATGTAATGGAAATACCAGAAGGAAAAGACAGAAAGAAAAAGAAGACATATTTAAAACCATTACAACTGAGAATTTCCCAAAATTAATGTGAGTCAGTGACTCACAGATCCAGGAAGCTCAGAAAATTTCAAGTAGGGTAAATGCAAAAAGAAGAAAAACAGGCCAGGGATTTAGCTCAGTGGTTTTGCCGCCTGCTGCAAAAGCGCAAGAACCCGAGTTTGATCCCCGGTACCAAAGAAAAATAAAAAGAAGAAAAACAACAAAAAGAACCTACATCTAGGCATACCATTTTTCCAACACCAGACAATCAGAACAAAAGAAAAAACCCTGTAAGGAGTAAGGGTAGGGGTTCTTGTAGAAGAATAAAAAATCACATTTGACTACTCCTTAGAAACCATGCAAGCAAATAAGCAAGTAGAGTGAAATACTTGTTGTTTTTTTAAAAATCAACCTAGAATTATGGATCCTGCAAAATTATCCTTCAAAAGTGAAGGAGAAATAAAAAACTTCCTCAAACAAACAAAAACTGAAGAGATTCATTACCAGTAGAAATTTGTTTTTTTAATAAAAAAAAATGAATTTTTTTTTAAGAAATTTGTTCTTTTACAAGAAATATTTACCAAAAAAGTTCTTCAAAGAAAGGAAAATTATGTAGGTCAAAAGCTCTGGTCTACATAAAGAAAGGCAGAACAAAGGAAGATGAATTAATGAAAGTGAAAGAAATTTTGTTTTTCTTATGAGGAGTGGGCACAGTACTGGGGATTGAACCCAGGGCTTTGGTACTGAGCTACATCCACAGTACCCCTCCCTTTTTCTTTTTCTGTTTTTGAGACAAGATCTCACTAAGTGGCCAAACTGCCCAGACTGGGCTCCAACTTGAGATCTTCCTGCCTCAGCCTCCTGAGATTACAGGCATGAGCCACCACATCCAGTCTACTTTTCTTATTTTTACTGATCTACTATAACAGTTTGTTCAAAATAATAATAGCAACTGTGTACTTGAACATAAACTCTTATGTATGCATGAAATGAATGACAGTAATGATACAAGGGAGGAATTAGAATTCTGTTACAATAAATAACTTGTACCACATGTGAAAGAATAGTTATTTAAAAGAACTGGACTAGTCATAAATGTAAATTGCAAACTCCTGTATAACTACTAAGTATAAATTATATGCTATATAAGATGAAATAGAATCACATAAAATCAGTTTTATTCAAAATTGTTTATGAATCAGTTTTATTCATAATTCAAAACTTAGAAGCAATAAAAATGTCCTTCAGTAGATGAATATATATGCAAACTGTGGTCTATCCAGACAAAGGAATATTATTCACTAAAAAGACATAAGCTTTCTGTCGCCCACCTTGCAAGTGCAAGAACCCAAGTTCGATCCCCGGTACCAAAAAACAAACAAAAAAGACATAATCTGTCAAGCCCCAACACGGCACGACAAAATCATAAATACATTATCACTAAATGAGAAAAGCCAATCTAAAGAGGCTACATACTATGTGACTCCAACCATGACACTCTGGAAACAACAAAGCTACACGGCACTAACAAGATCAGCAATGCTCAGGATTTGAAGGGAGAGAACAATGAACTGCAGAAGCACAAACGATTTTTAGTGCAGTGAAACTATCCTCTGTGATACTGTAACAGTGGACACATTATTCTATATTTGTCAAAACCCATAGAAGGTACAACATCAAGAGTGAATACTAATAGAAACTATAGGCTGAGGGTGATTAGGATGTGTCAGTGCAGGTTCACCAACTGTAACAAATATGTCACTCTAGTGAAGGATGTCCATAATGAAAGAGGGTGTACACATGGCAGGGTAGGGAAGTTTCATACGAACTCCACACTTTCTACTTGGCTTTGCTATTTCCCATTGCTCATCTGTATCTTGATAAACCTTTGAGTAAAATTTTATATATTAAAAGTTTTCTGCTATTAGAAGATCAATAATGTATTTCTGTTAAGGTTGGGAATAAGTTTATTTAAAAAGAACACATGAAAAAGAAGAGAATTACCTTCCTTAAACAAATCCAGTCTCCGTTATTCCCTTTTTTGTACTAATTCCCTATACTTGAAGTTTGTAAAATCATACAGCCATTTCATAAAACTCTATGATATGCAATTTACCAAAAACAACACACTAAATACTTCATTGCCTAAAATTAATGATAAATCATTATCTAAAAAAATATAAGGTCTATAGTATGATATTCAGGAGTTTCATAAGGATTATTATCATGCTGCCACCCCCACTCCAACACTGCCAAAAAAGAAAAGTGTCACCTGTTGGGAGGGTGATTACATCATGGCAGCACTATATAGCTAGATGTTCTTTTGGGAGGTGTACCTGGGAGGAAAAGATAGGTCACTGGGGCCTGAACTGGAAGGGTTTATCTAACTCCACAGTTACTCCCTTCTCTCTCTGCTTCCTGGCCACCATGATAGTGAGCAGTTTTCCTCCACCAGAGCCTTCCACCATGCTCTTCCTGCCTTAGAGCTGAACAATTATGAACTGAATCCTTTAAAAACCATGAGCCAAAATAAACCTCTTCAATTTGTGTCAGGTATTATGTCTCAGCAACGAGGAAAGTAACTGAAATAAAGACTAAAATCTGTCTTCTTTTTTTTTTGGTAAAAAATATTTGTTTTTTATTTTTTAATTTATATATTAATTGGTACATTTTAGGTATACATTTATATTTATCACTGGGTGTTTGTACCTGAACATGATGTATTTTAGTTATTTTTTTCCCCATTACCTATGCGCCCTTCACCCCAGCACCCTTCCCTATTTACACAGATTTCATTCCACTTTTTTTTTTCTTTCTCATAATTTTTCCTTTCCTTTCTTCCCTTTCCCCTTCCCCCCCAGCCACCCCTACACCTTTGGACCTTTTCCTATTTCACATTATCAATTATTCATTTTAATCATTTTCATCCTTATTTACACTTTCAGTTTCTAACACTAGAGAAACTATTTGGTATTTACACATGTGTGTCCTATTTATTTCACTTAAGAGTATGGCCTCAATATGCAGCCATTTAGCTATAAATGACTCTAGTTTCTCGTTCTTTATGGCTGAGTAGTTCTCCATTTTATAAAAAAACCCACATCTTCTTTATCCAGTTTCCAGTTGATGGGCACTTGGGCTGTTTCCAATCCTTAGCTATTACAAATTGTGCCGCTATAAACATAGGTACACATATATCACTGTGGTATGATTCTTTTAATTCTTTGGGGAAGATACCCAGCAGGGGAATAGCGGGGTCAAATGGGACCTCTAGTCCTAGTTCTTTGAGGTATCTCCATACGGATTTCCACAGTGGTTGCACCAGTCTGCACTCCCACCAACAATGGAGAAGGGTTCCTTTCTCTCCACAGCCCCACCAGCATTTGTTATTGGTTGATTTCTTAATAGTAGCCATTCTTTGTGGGGTGAGGTGGAATCTCAGTGTTGTTTTCATCTGCATCTCTCGAATGACCAGTGATGTTGAACATTTTTTCATATATTTGTTTGCTGTTTTTACTTCTTTGTCTGAGAAATGTCTGTTCATTTCAGATGCCCATTTGTGAATTGGGTCTTTGAATTTGGGGGGTCTGATTTTTTTCAATTCTTTATATATTCTAGATAGTAGCCCTTTGTCTGAGGTACAGCTGCTAAAAATGTCTTCCCATATTGTAGGTTGACTCTTAGCTCTGTTGGTAGTTTCTCTTGCAGTGCAGAAGCTTTTTAATAAGATGAAGTCCCAGTTGTTGATTCTTTGTGCTAGTTCCTGTGCTACTGAAGTTTTGTTCATAAAGTCTTTTCCTATGCCAATGTCATTGAGAGTTCTACCTAACTTATCTTCCAGTAAGTTTACTGTTTCTGTCTTGAACTAAAATCTGTCTTTACAAATGAGTCTCCTAATAAACTCAACATGAACTCTCTTCAATAGCTAGTCTATCCTCCAAGCTGCCATTTCCTTGCCTATGTGCATTTCTCCTACCATTTTCTTGAGAATGCCTTCCTGTTGATCTATATTCAGCCTTCCCATCTTTCAAAACACCTCCATTAACTTCTTCTCTTTAGATAAACGTTATGCAAAGAGCACAAATTACGGGGACAGGCTGACTTACATTTAATCTAGGCTACACTACTTACTGACTCATATCTCTGAGGTTGGATTTCCTCATGCATAAAATGGAATCCATTTTTAGATGATATCTAATGCACAGAATTATTATTAGAATATAGTTGAAGTTGGTGGCTCAAAGAGTTAAATGACCATTAAGATCAAATGTTTTACTCATTTCCCTAAACTCCCTACAATTTCCTTATATAACTTATTTAGCAATTCACAGTCTTCACTCATTTCATCTCTTATACTTTTGCCCTAAATGATTATTTATTTTAATTTTTATTTCTATGTTTTGTGTCTCCAAACAGACCAGAAGCTTCTTAAAAGTCAGGACTAGCTGGACCTGGTGGCCGACCTGTAATACCAGCATTCAGGAGGCTGAGGCAGGAGGAGCATTTTAAGTTCAAGGCCTGGGCTACACAGCAAGTTCAAGGCCAGCAGAGACTACTTAGTGAGATCTTGTCTCAAAAGAGAGAGGGAGGGGAGAAGGGAAAAGAAAAACAAACAAACAAAAAGAAAAATCAGGACCATGTTATACCTACTTACAATTCCACATTGTTTAGCACAATGCTACTCAAAAAATAGGACTCAAACACTTCCTCAGTAAAGCATTTACTGGGAAATAATCTGTTTAGAAAATGGTAATAACATTTTAAGAAGGTTAAATGTGCATTGACACACTGGAACATCCACTGAACGGTAAAGGAAGAAGCAGGAGGGAGGAAGAGGTGTAGGAGGGGGCAGAGAGTGTGAAATAAAGAGAAAATAAATGCGCAAATTCTGTTGACAGAGAAATTATAGATGTTTACATGTTTAACCTAATAAGGCACAACTTCAGAAAGTATAATTGCTAAGTAAAGACAAATAACATAAAATTCTATAATGTTAGAGTCACTCAACAATAGAATAAATAGGATTCTTTTTACCAGGTAAGTAACTTTTAAAATTACAGGTATATAAGTAGATCTCAGGGTTAAAATAGTTTTCAACCCACATGACAACATCAGAAAAACGGGTGCCACCTAGAATGCCATTCTGAGAAAAATTGTAAGAGTGCAGATAAAGCCAGGAGGAAAGGTGCTGTGGTTAGCTAAGAATCTGTCATAAGCATAGTAGAATGTAGGGTACCACAAATACCTCATATTAGTATCCCCAATCTAGCAGATAATTTTCAGAAATAATCATTCCTTGTCAAGAATCTAGATCTAAACTGGGTAGTCTTTCCAATTTCCTGGAGACTAAGATTCTATGTTTAGTAAGCAACACCTTTAAATCTTCCAATCTAATGGTATTTTCATATTTATAAACGACAGTCTTCAGCTAGGAAACTGAGGTTCTGTTTGAGCAACAAGAAAGCACCATAGTTTCTCATCCAATAATTTACTCATGACCTCACAATATTATCTTAAAAACTTCATGTACTTTATAATTCTCACAGAATTTTATGTCTTTATTTCCAATAAAATTTGGAACTATAACAGAAATGCATCTGAACAGGCAAAAGCCAAAATAAGATCTGATAAAATTTTGGTGTTTGGTCCTGAGGATTAAACCCAGGGCTTTAATCATGCATGGTGCACCCACCTGGCCACTGAGCTATACCCAAGCCCAAATACAATTTTTTTAAAAATATTCTTCCTTTAATGCCTCAGAACATTATTACCAACAAAATCAATCAGTATTTTAAAAATCACAACTTAAAAAAATAAACCCTAAAACAAAAACTTTCTCTTATTTCCACGTTCATATTCTTTTTATTAGTACATATGATCACATGACTACATAATGATTAGTACATAATGATTACATTTATCATGGGGAGCTGGTAAATATATACATAATATCATAATATTTCTTCTTTTTTTCTGTCCCTACCCTCATATTCTTCTTAAGAGATTTTTTTTGGGGGGGAGGGTACTGGGGATTGAACTGAGGACCTTGCACTTATGAGGCAGGCAGCGGCACTACTGAGCTAAATCTCCAGCTTAGAGAATTTAGGATAAATAGTCACTGCTGTCTCAGAACTGTAGTTCTCAAAATGTGGTCATTAGACCAGCATCACCATCACCACCAGGCAACTGTTTCACAGATACAAATCCCTGGGGCCCAGCCAACCTACCAAACTGGAAATTCTAGAGTTGACCCAACAATCTTGGTTTTAACAAGCACTCCATATGATTCTGATGAATGCTAATATTTGAAACTAAGTCTTATAAAATGGTGACTTACTTTCTAATACAAGAGTAACCACTGATGTACTTGTTAGCATCTTTCTCACACTTCATATAATCTCCCAAATTTTTCTCATTTGAATGATTAATTCACCAATAATTTTGTCATGCTTTCCTTCTAACACTTTAAACCATCAAATGTATTTTAAGCTAAGTGTGAAGTAATTCTAGCTACTTGGGAGGCTGAATAAAAGAACTGAGATTTTTGGGCCAGACTGGGCAAGACAGTAAGACTCAAAAAATAAAAAGGGTTGCTCAGTGCAAAATCTGAATCCCTAGATTCAGTCCCCAATACAGCCCCCCATGCCCCCACAAAGAAAGGTTTTAAATTTTGTTATTACACATAAACTATGAGCTCCTTATGTAAAGAGAGATATCTAACTTATGTCAATAGGCATAAAAACAATCCTATATAAAAAATGTGTAAATAGGCCTACTTTTCTCTTATCGATCCTAAAATGTATAAAAATAACACAAATTTGTAGAGAAATTTTAAATAAATATCTATCAAATTTTATAATGAAATATTTCCTTGAACATCTAAATTCCACCTTTGCTACAAAAACTCAACTTTACTACAAAAAAACTGATACTTATACAAGTTTTGAAAGTATTTTCTTAGGAAACATAAAATACATAATGTAGGTCTTATTTAGCAAATTAACCTATGGTTTATGGCCTAGAATTCCAGCTAATAACAATATAAGAATCAACTGCCAGGTGCTGTGGCACATGCCTGTAATTTCAGCTACTTGGGAAGCTAATGCAAAAAGATTGCAAGCTCAAGGCCACACTGGACAACTCAGTGAAACCCTGCTTCAAAATAAAAAATAAAAGGGTTGCCTGGGAATGTAGCTCAATGGTATATAGTCCCTGGGTTCAATCTCCAGCTGTGGTGGCAGGGCAGAGGAGTTCAACAAGTAACTCTAAGGAAACTGGCCAAAGTATACTTTTTCTGAAAAAAAAAGCATATAGAAATTTAACTAAGAGTGCTTTTCAGAAGTGCTCTATAGGAATACTGGCTGGAAGTAGGCATTTTTAGATACCATACATGTACATGTATATAGAAGCAGGTACATCATTTTGGTAATACAGATAAATAATGACAACAGCAAAGCAAAATAACCCATACCATCATAAAAGTTTTTTACTTGATGAGAAATGTGCCTAACACCAGTTAATAAATCTGGTAGAAAAGGACCCCTGCTTCTAGATATTACATGGTAATTCATAGCTAGATGTAATGAAGGACTGACTCACCTGTGTACATAATGTAGTTGATGAACTGAGTCGATTGCTATCACCATCTCAGCCAAGTAAAATCGAGCCATATCTTCAGGCAATCTATCTTCAAATTTGCTGAGCAGAGTAAGCAAATCCCCACCAACATAATAATCCATAACCAGGTACTGTGAATGAAAAAATAATTACTCAATAAATAATAAGGGTAAAATTAATATATTTTAATGTTTCCCAAGAAGTAAGATCATTATAAGACTTTTAAATTTCATATAGTAAAATTTTTAAACTTAGGATAGAAAACAATATTAGATTCTATTTTTGTTGTGGCTGTATTTTACAAAGTAGTATCATCTTTACCAACAATGGGCCATCACTTTATCAACATTTCACAAAACACTGAACATTATAATTCTCCAAAGTGTAAAAGAGAAAGAATACACTCACAATATAGTAATTATGTTGATTAAAATCATATTTATCTGCATCGTTACATTTTCTTTATTTCACCTTGGATCATCAAGGTTATTAAAACTGACACCAGTCTATGGATCAGCATTTGGAAACTACTATTTTATAAGCAACTAATTTCCACCTTATATTTCTCTTCCTATTTCTGATAAGAGTACAAATAAGAAAATGGATTTTTCTCATGTATATGTAAACAGAAGCCATCACAGATATGGACCTTTATGTATGTGCCACACATGTACATGTACGTGTATGTGAGTGTACACACCAAAAAAGAAAAAGAAAAAGAAAAAGGATATGACTGAGTTGACACTATGATTTAAAGTCTTGAGAAAATTTAAATTAAAATTTTTTTTTTACTATACATGAAAATAACAAGGATAGAAAATGTATGTTAAAGCAAAAAACCTAATTAACCTAATTTCATATATTTAAAGCCTTGAAAATTATGGAAACTATATATAAAATCTTGGTCAATGGCCTACTTGCTATGTTTAACAAACTCTACCCTATGATTAGAATAAGCTAATGAAATGTAAAAAAATTATATTAACAAAAATGTTTCAGGAAATGGAAATGGATGTAAAGAAATCCACACCTCTTACTTTAAAAAGAAATACTTTGCAAATAGTAGCAAGAGCCTTTTAAAGTAAAAACTTAAAAAAACAAATTTACTATTAAAATGGAATGTAATGTTTATGTATAGAGTCATAAAACATAATTAATTCCTTTGATAAACATTTACTGAGTGCCAATCAGGATACTTTTTGTAAGAAAGAGAGGAAATACCCAGGGAATACAGAGAAGAAAGATCCCTACATCAAAGGCTTTTTTCTCTTGAAAGGGTACTGTATTTTTACCACACCAGAATCTTGAGAGATCTGAGTACACCATTCACCACTAAAAAATAATTATCTCAACATTTTTGCTACCCACGATCACCATTCAAATCTTAGGCTTCTTGAGTCACTGCATGTTCTACTTTTGCCAACATATCCTCTTTCTTCTTTCTCTTATAAACGCTAAACTCCATGGATCTCTTCCTTTCTAAACTTTCAATGTGCCATAGTGAAACTCTTCTATGGTAAATGTCCCTAAAATAGAACTAAAAATGATGAATATAAAAGTATCTTGGTTTTCCTTGCCTGTTAAACTGGGTTCTAGCTTTTGCCAACTCATATTCTTCTCCCACTGTTCCCTCAAAAATAAATTAGTTGTTATTAAAACAGAATTCAGTAAGTTAGGGAAAAAAGCAAACAAAATTCTCAAGAAAAAAATGGCTGAAAATGCAATTTTTGGTGTTGAGAGACACAAGATGCATCAAGAGGGGCAGAGAATACATAAGCTCACATATAAACAATATTCCTTTATCATCGTAACATATCTCTGTGAATGTAACCAAGATCTAGGAGTCATTCTTTTATGTTTCCTCCTTTATTTGCCACACTCAATGCAATTATCAAGGTCTTGTTACCTACTCAACTGCTATGGATTCCATCTACTTCTATTCCTACTCACTATACAATAATCCTAATGCAGACTCCTACGTTTTCTGAACTATTTATTGCTACAGGTTTAGAGGCAAAGTGGGTAGTTGTCCATAACATATTTTATTGTGTAAATAATTTTTTGGCAATAGAAAATAGAATACAGAACAACAAAGGAACAAGTTTGCTCACTAATTCAACAGATATTTATAAAGGTACCTACAGTACTGTGTAGTGACATCACACTTATGTAATGGGAGCAAAACCATAAAAAAGATGTACTGCCTGCCTTCAGGGAATTTATAATCTAACAAAGAAGAAAACACAAAAGTAGGCAATTTCAATGTACCAGAAATACTCTGACAAAAATAAACACAGGAGGTTGTTATTTGCTCTTCAATGTCTGAATTGTATTCATTTGTCCAAAATTTACTGTTGGTCAAGGTGTAAAGGTTATTTTCCTAGGTACACAGTGCTTATTAACTAAAATAATTTAAAAATCCATTGTTTAGTCCAATTCAATTGAGATATCACCTCATCATACTGTAAGATCTCAAATACACTCATATCTGTTCTTGTGCACTGTTTTGCTATGGTTGCCTACTTCTGTATCAATATCATATTGTCTGGGCTGAATAATTCCATAGAAAAAGTTAACATCTGGTAGGACAGGTTCTCACTCACAAACTAGCTTTAAAATGTCACCTAATCTGGCTAAAATGTCTTTGAACAAGTTTTTAAAAACCACATACTCTAAGAAGTAATATTCCAAAAATATATCAAGGAAATAATAATCCTAAAATAGAGCTCCTACTAATTGTTTAGAGGAGGATACACAATCCAGTAAAACTAGGCTAAAAATATTAAAACAAAATTTACATACCAGGAAACATTATTATCCAATTAACACATGCTGAACATTAACAGCAGTGAAGGAAATAAAAACTAAAGCAGCAACTGAGATACTGTTTCTCATCACTCAGATCAGCAAGCACACAGTTTTGAGGAAAGTAACAAGAGAATAACACTGCTTTTGTAGGATAATAGAGCTTTCAGGAAAGTAATTTCATAGTTTCATTTAAATTTGAATGCCCTTTGCTCTAACACTCTTAGAAATGTAGTCAATTAAAACAAAAGCCCCAACCTGGGCTCAGTATTGTATTCCTGTAATCCCAGCATTTGGAAGGCTAAGGCAAGAGTATCACAAGTTTGAGGCTAGCATGGGCTACAAAGTGAGTCTGAGGCCAGCCTGGGCTACACAGTGAAACCTTGTCTTAAGGGGGAAAAAAGCACTCCAATACACAAGCAATATGGGCAAGTAAATTTACTGCACAGAATTGTGGATAACTTCAAAAAATCAGAAAAAAATACGAAAATGAAAAAACAAACAGTTAAATTAATTATGGTATATCCATTCTGTGAAATATTATACAGCTGCCAAAAGAATAATTAAATATATGTATGCCCACAAGATAATTAAGGAACAAAAAGCAACCTGCAGAAAGCAAACTGTGCAGTAACATATATTTTATTATTCTATTTTTATATAAAGAAAATATGCATACATACATAGACACGCAATTATACAAAGCATAAAAAAAATCAAAGGACACACAACAAACTTCACAGTTACCTCAGAAGAATGAATGAAAAAATGAAGGTAAGGATTTTTAACTTTTTTGTATATCCCTATATGGTAAAGGGAGAAAGTTAAACTGTAGGAGGTGATGAAGTCAATAACCTTAAATAGAAAGATACATCTCATCTACACACAAAAAGGACAAGTTCAAATACGGATGAATTTGCATAAAGAGAAGGATGAGAGAGTGGAACTTCAAGAAAGTTTATGTGTGAGTAAAAAAATGTCTTATGGGATGGCTTTCATTTTCTCCATGAAGTGGGAATCCTGGAATCCAAGTGTCAGGATATTTATGTATTTACGTAACGTCCTTATGTTAAAGGTTGGGATCATAACTGTTAATTCCTGCTTTGTAGTTACAGGACCACAGGCAAAAGAATCAAACAATTTGCCAAACATTAGAGAAAGGAAGAACCAGAATTTTGGGTTATTAATCTTTAGATTAGTGCCTAAAAGAGAGTGTTCAAGGACTATGTTCATGATATAAAGGGTATGAGCTAAGAAACTGAGTATTTAAAATGAGTCTTTAGCAAATGTATATACATAAAATTTTCAACTCCAACTCCAAATTTCTAAATCTCCTTTAAATTCATTTTTTTTTGGCGGGGGGGGGGACGATGGTGATCACTGGAGATGCACCCAGGGGTGTTCTACCACTGAGCTACTCCCATAGTCTTTTTTTTCTTTTTCTTTCTCTTTTCTTTTCCTTTCTTCTCATTTGTTTTTTTCTTTTCTCATTCCTTCCTTTCCAAATTTTGAGACAGGATCTCACTTAGTTGCCCAGACTGGCCTCGGACCTACAATCCTACTGCTTCAATCTTCCAAGTAGCTGGGATTACAGGCTTGCATCACCATGTACAACTAAGTTTGTACTTTTTTATAAGCTATATTTCAAGGAAGCAATGCTAAAACATCCAAAAACATACAATAAGGAAGTTAGGTGGCCAAGAAAAGATTTCATAGGACAGATGCAATTTTAGAGCCTTCTGAGAGCTAAAAGAAAACTCATCTTGTAGTCAAAGAGATTAACAGTCAATCCTTAAGAGTCCTACCTGATATTTATTTATCATAAAAATAATCATTTGTTTCAATACACTGAATCTAGATGATAAATAATCTAGAGTTCATATATGTTACTACAATTTAATATTCAAATATCTTTCGCCTTTTAAATAATTTATAATCGTTAAAAAGTAAAATTTTTGCTTTTAATATTTTCCTTTTTTCTCAAGCATAAAGTAACTAGATAGAAAACTATGGATTTAAAATGTTAAGAAAAGAGAAATTCACTGATGCATAATATTCTAAGGGATAGTAACTCTACCTACGTTGATACAACTTAGTGTATAACAAGATTGTTGTTTGTTTTTCGAGACAGCCTCCCACTAAATTGCTAAGGCTGGATTTGAACTCAAACTCCCTGCCTCAGCCTCCTGAGTGCTGGGATTGTAGGCATGCACCACCTACATGCCCAGCTTACTTTGTAATATTTTTCAAATGTTCAAAAAACAACCATGATGATGATCAAGACTTCTGATTTGGGGGTCAGAGGGGATAGTACTGAGGATCTACACCACTGAGCTACATCCCTAGCCCCTACTATTTTTATTTTGAGACAGAATCTTGCTATGCTAAGTTGCCAGGAATAGCCTCCAATTTGTGATCTTACTACCTCAATCTCCCAGATAACAAAAAACTTTACTTCAGACTTACAGATGACAAAGTTTCCCCTAAACTGAAGAAAACTGGGCAGATTACACAAGATTTGACTACTGGAGTATTTTAGGGCACCTCCAGATATTGTGTAACTTTTATTCTAATATATTAATTTATAATTTATAATAAGATTATAAAACAACTCTAATATAATACAATAATAGTCTATATATGGACTATTTCTTTGGGAGAAATGTCTCTGAAAAACAAATGTTAAGCCAAATGTCAAATGCAAAGAGAGTGCAGATCAGACTAAAGTCAGAAGACAGAATTATAAATCACAATTTGGTCTTTTTCTTCAAAGCTCTGGCAAAATTGTGCCATATAAAATTTGGTATTTGGGTACTTTATTTCTACATCTACAAGTTTTTATAGTTATTTCTATACTTACAACAAAATGTAGATTTAAAGAATCCATAAATCTATTATGTATTACACTGCAATGGGGGACAGACGTTAGTCTTCATTTATCTGAAAACTTGAAAATCATCATAAATACTATAATTTTACCAAGCAAATACTTGCTGTATATTTAATTTACTCATGAATTTTGCTGATAAATCTATGCAGATTATATCTGCATGCGATAGTCATCCCTTACATTTCAAGTTCGATTTAAGAACTCAGCTACTATACATACAAAGTTCTATTGCTTTTAAACAATTCAAACTATAATTCACAATAATACATATAGTTTATATGATGATTCAGTGCACTGTAAATGTGACAAGAGTAAAAAAAATTTACTCTTATTAATTGCCATGAACACTGTCATTTTCTTACCTGTTTAATTTTTTGAAATGCTGTTTGTAACCCACTAACTTGATTTTATAACCCACTAATGGGTCACATTATCTGGAATAAATTGTAATACTCTATAAGCAGGTAGAGGATATAAAGTAAAGATAGCAACAATATTTCTCAAATACCTGGATCTGGCCTATAATTAGACAAATCTCATTTAACTATTTATGTGTGAGTGTCTGTGTGTGTGTGTGTGTGTGTGGTTGTGTAAATTTGGGGCTTTTGAGTAGTGCTGGGGATGGAATCCAGGGTCTCATTCATACTAGGCAAGTGCTCTACCACTAATCACAACTCCAGCCCCTTTCCCACAACTATTACAGAGTTATATAAACCTTAAATTTTATTTTAGCTAAAGACAGTAAGACTCATCATTTATTTAATTCTTTCTACAGTTCTACCACAGATTTGGAGATATTTTATATACATACATATTGTAGTCGTGCAACAGCAATACAGATACTTCTGTAAAAGCTAGACACAGTGGCACAAGCCTATATTCCAAGTACTGTGGGAGGCAAGTCCAAGCCTTGCCTGGGCAATTTAGTGATTTAGCGAGACCCTGTCTCAAAACCAAAAAGTTTTAAAAAGAAATGGAGATGTAGCTCATTGCAAAAGCCCTGTGTTCAAGCCCCAGTATCATCATCCCCAAAAGAAGAAGAGGACTAAAATGAGATAAGATAGTTTAATTCCAACTGGAAATTCTGGAAATGAATATTTTAAGATGGAGAATTTGAGCACAATTTTAAAATGTTAGCTGGACTTCAACAAAAGTAAAAGAAGAGGAATAGCTGAGGTATTAAAGGCAAACTGTAGAGGAGTACAAAGAATGTTCAAGGAATGGAGGATATTCCACTGAGGCTGAAATGTAACATTTGTGGGAAAGCAAAATATTTTTGGTATTTTTAAAAATTAACCAAATACTATATTTAACATTACTGACCATTTCCTCTATGTTTGTGTGTTTGTGTATGTGGTGGTGACAATTACACCCAGGGCCTCGTGCATGCTAGGCAAGTGCCCTCTACCCCTTTCTCCTTTCTTTAGTTTCCATGATGCAGTATTTTGATCCTCTTTGTTGCTTTGATTGTATCTATTAGTTACTTCTTGGGTTCCTCATCTCCCTCTTCTGTAGGCATACTTTTTCTTAACATTTCACAAGCACTACTAAGTTACACAGGTTCACTCTTTCTTTTCTTTTCTTTTTTTTTTATGGTACCAGGGATCGAACCTGGGTCCTTGCACTTGCGAGGCAGGCAGTGGAACCACTGAGCTAAATCCCCGGCCCTACTTTTCTCTCTTATTACTTTTTTTTTTGGTACCAGGGATTGAACTCAGGACCTTGCGCTTACAAGGCAGGTGCCAGAACCACTGAGCTAAATCCCTGGCCCCACAGGTTCACTCTTTGTCTTCACTGTTACCCACAACAGGAGCTGACTACTTTTACTATAAAAGACCAGAGAGTAAATATTATATAGCCCTGGCAGGGCAAAATGCAAAATCAAGGATATTATGTAGGTACTTATATTAAAAAAAGAGAAAATAAACTTCATTTCTCCTACTTTTAAAACTGAACCAATGTTGATCCCCACGTCCTCAATCCTTTGAACAACAGTTTGGCACAAATGGGTGAGTCTTAAGACATATTTATTTTCCCTGAACACATGTTTTCCACTGCTACAATCAAGGATGATTTAAATAACAATGGTAAATGGCTTTCCTCGCGCAGGTAACATATTAGCTATTCAGAAACACTGCAGACTCATTCACGTTTTTTACTCTTAAAAAGAAATTATGCTGTGATAAGAAATTCTGTTTTAAATTTTCTTATTTTTCTGATCACTTCTTTCCGATGAAATGAGAATGTGGTGATGTTTGCCTATTCGTGCCATGTAAATATATATAGTACTATATTCTATCAGTATAACTGCAATCTGGTTGCATAAAAAACTCAATGCTTTGCCGCTTACTTCATTTTAAAAATCCATTTTCCTATGCATTAAAGAATATCTGAAGACAACTCCTTTCCTTATTTTATCATGAGTATCTGCTATTAATAAAAATAATAAAATGTCACAGTACAGCAATAGGTACAGTGATCAAAATACCGCCAAGTAATAACTGTGTCACTGCAGTTTATAGAAAATATATATATATCAGTAAGTTATGTTCCAATATGGAGACTGAAGTTTAAAGTTTAATATTCATGAATCACAAAATATTACTTTTGATTTTAACTATTTAAAAATGTAATGCTTGCAAACTGTACACAAATAGGAAGTGGAACAGATTAGAACTAAGAACTCCAGAACTTGTTGTGTTATGTACTCTCTAAAAGCACCAAAATTATATATTCAACCAAGTGAGTGGATCACATGACAATTCAAACCTAACATATTCCAAATTAAATTAATCATGTTCTCATATACTCTAAATTTTCTCTTCTTTCTACATTCTTCAATTCGTCACCAATTAACTAATGAATCCCATAAGCCAGACCCTGACAAAAAGGAATAATTGTGAATAGTCTCTCGTCCAGTGACATTCACTCAAAAGTTCTAACTGCCAAAATGTTACTCAGAGTATAAGTCACAGACAAAAAAAGATTCTTTCTTACAAAGAAACTTCTTTTTCAATGAACAAAAGAAACTAGTACTATAAATGAAACAAATGAGTAACATTTTGGCCATTTTTTTAAGATTATGATACACAGTATGTTAATCAGTGGTATTCTCTAATTATTTTGTGTGAAATTTTGTTTTAGTTTTTTACAGAAGAATATTTTTATATCTTCTTTATTAATATCTACTTATATTACATTAAAATTAAAAAGTTCTAATTATTAATTCCTGAACTGTGCCTAAAACCATATTCTCTTCTTCATCTCTACTTGGATAGGATCACCTTTATTTAAATCCTTATCATCTATCACCTGAATATTGTAAGTCTTTTAGTCTCCTTGCCTCTATTTTCCCCCTTGAAATCCATATAGTAAACTGCACCCTGCATGTCCTGTGTAAAACAAAAAACTATCTCACTCTCCTTGAAATGAGATTAAAATCTGTGTCCTTAGCATGGCTTATACTCTATAACAGTAATGATTTACACTCATTGTGTAACTCTCTTGCCCTATTTGCTATACTATAACCACGCTAGCCTGCCTCTCATGCCTCAAGACCAAATTCCTTTCCTCCCACAAACCCTTCTACAGTACTAACAGAACAGTTTTCAAATTTTGTTTGATAAGGGACCCCTGAATAACACTGAAGGAAAGCAGAAGAAGAAAAAAGAGATGAGTAAGGGCAGTTTCATTACTATATGCTTTACTGTCTAGGCTTTTAGAAATGTCATTTAAAACCACATACACTAGAGTCCCATGACCAAAAAGAAAAAATACTTAAATTTAAAACATGGATTTGAAAGTCTTATTTGCTTAGCAAAACATATAAGGGACTACACGGCAAGACTCTTTCATCCCTCCACCCTCATCCATCAACCTCTTAATCCATTTTCCATCAATATGAATGGAATAAGCTATTTCCAATCTTTATGCTTTTGCTTGCTAAGTCCTCTCTGCTGCTTTTCCTTTCCCAATTTAGCTAATTTATATTTGCCTTAGAAGAATCTTCATTTATTTCATGCCCTTGAATAAAGGCACTATTTTCATCATCTGAAATATGAAAATATTGTTTATTTGACTTTAGAATTATCATATGGTTCCTTTCATGTGAATCTAAGAACAATGAAAGGTCCTTCACCTGTCTTACTGTTATGTCTCCAGAATGAAGAGAACAGTACCCAACACTCAGCACATATTCAAATAAATATTTGTGAAAATATGTCCTAGTAGATTTTTCATACCAAATTTTATCAACGTATATATGCTAAATAAACTCTCTCTTTCCCTCTCAGGGTGTTATTTGGGATTCAACTTAGGGCCTTGGTCATGGTAGGCAGGTGCTCTACCACTGAGTTATATCCCCAGCCCTTTTTACTTTGAAACAGAGTATTGCTAAGTCGCCCTTGAACTTGCGTTCCTCCTGCTTCAGTCTCCTGAGTAGCTGGGATTATAAGTGTGCACTACCTCAAGAGGCTCTTGCAATTGGTAGAGTGTCTAATACTTTTATTTTCCTTCAAGATCTTTGCCAATTTTTGTGAAAAGGTTCATGATATCAATACGAATGTGGCTCTATTTAATGTAGCACATGACCTCTATGAAAAATATGTAAAAATCTAAAAAGGGACAGAACATTATGAGGAAAATACACTGAGAAAATTATGAAAAGGAAAAATTCTGAATACTTTCTTATAAAATATAAATGTTAGAAATTAAATTAGTTTGGATTGAGTTTTGACTTGCCTATTAAAAAGGATAAACAATTTCAATGCAAAGGAACTGATCACCAAGAGTAAAAAATTTTTGTGTCAAGTGTTTAACTTACACTCTACAAAATACAGTTTTCTATTTAGAATCATTTAAGTAATGTTTAAAAAGAAAATAATGCCAAATTCTGCCATCTAAAATAATTAGGATATAAAAACATATAAAAATGATTCTTACTAAGTTATTGTCATCCTGGAAAGCATAGTGCAAAGTTGTAATCCACTTACTGTCTCCATTCACCAACACATCTCTTTCTTCACGAAAACATGCTGTCTGAAAAGGAAAGGAAAAACTTTTTAGAGAACACTGTACATGAAGGTAGGAAAGAAGCAAACAGTTGCTTAATATGTTTATTATACTACTTCTACTCTGGAAAAGAAATACATTCAATATTGTATGACTTTTTAACAACTCAAGTTTCAAAGCAGAAACTGAACTCCTGAAATAGTACACTTAGGAAAATATTTTATATGAAAAAATACTGTTATATGGTTCAAAATAATCAGAAGAATGCAAAGAATAATTTAACTAACATGGACCAAACTACCACCCAGATAATACAAATATTCACAGTTTTCAGACTTCCTTCTGATCTTTTTATTTTTGAAGTTGTAAGCCTTTCTACTACCCATTTTTCTCCTATCCTTCCCTGGTGTAATAAATGAGTTTACCAGAACTTATTGATGTAATCCCTAATCATGGAAAGGTAACTTATTTCCAGTTCGTGTTATTACAAAGAAAATATTTGTAAATGTGTACAAGAGCTTCTCTACGGTATATACTTAAAAGTAGAAATTCCAGATACAAGCAAATTTCAACTTTACCAATGACAGCAATTTTCTCTTCCTGTCACTTCCCCCCCTGTATACAAAGCTCCCCTTTTCCCCAGATTTTAACTGCATTTGGCATTATTAGACTTTTAAGTGGCATATAACCGATGTAAAATTGTATCTTCTTTTTTTTAATTAACATATTCCAAATTACAACTGCAGATGAATAGATTCATATATAATTATTGGACACATGAGCTTCCTGTATGAATGTTCACTTCCTTTGCCCATTTTCTCTAATAAATTGTTTTTATTCTTACTAATTTGTTAAAGTTTTAAGTTATTTGAAGAATATATCTGCACTATTAAAAAAGTACATCCTGGAGAATCATAGAAATAATAAATAATTTTCTATGACACATTATAATTCTATAATATATAATCTTTAATTTTAATTAAAAGTGAAAAATCTATACCAGAAACTTAAGAACTGAATGGAAATACAGAAAGTCTCCCTAAGCCATACCCCCACAATTTCACTGTCCAACTGTTGTGTTCAAAAGTTATCACCTTTAACTCTTATGTTCAGTGTACTCTCAGGAAATTCCAGAGTATACATAAACATATATATTTATCTATTATATCCACATGGCATTCTACCGCTCTTATTTTTTTTCTTTCCACAAATGAGATTGTAGCACTCTATAAGTAGTTTCTTTGTTTTCCCAAGTAACAATATATTGGAACATCTTTCCATCTTAGTACAAAAAGTCCTATCCATCTTAATACACGGAGCGCTACCCAATGTTTCTAGTTATACCATATTATCACACAGTATTCTATATATAACACAAGGTAAATTAAATAGTCACGATACACAAAACAACAGTGTTATACAATTACCCTTAACAATTCCCATGTACATCTATAAACTTTATTTGGGCACACAGAATTTCCAAAACCAGACATTAAATGGCAACATCAGAGAAAACACTAAAATAAAGCTTAATTAAACCAATTTAAATGGGCGATTTTACCTGCTTCAGTTCATTTCGGGAGAAAACAAAATCATGTGACTTACCACTAAAGTCCAATTTTATAATTGAACTGACCTGAAGTTATGGTTAACTGCTAACATTTTTAGAAAGATTGTGGAGGCTCTCAAAGCCTAAGAATCTCCCTTCTCCAGGCTTTATCTTACAATTAACACCTATCTGAAATTCTATAGACAATCTAGACTCCAGTAAACAATTATCATTTCATTGGATTGATGACCTCAAACTAAATGAAACTCCAAAGACTCTAGTCAAAAGAAAAGACTGAACTGTGAGTTTTGATCTATGCTAAACTGTTCAATATAAAAGTTTATAAAATAAAAAATACACAATGAACTATAATACAAAATTTCAAATAGACATATACAAAAGTAGACTAATGTAACAACTCTCTCAAAGTACCATCAATCAATTTCAATTATTTTATTGGTCAATCTCATTTCATTACAATTCCAACCACTTACCACCAGCCCTCAGCTCCATAAGTGCATATATACACACACATACTATTTTTTTTCACACATACTATTTAAAGCAACTCCTATACATATGATTTCATTCATAAATATTTAGCTATTAAGCTATTCTTATTAGTACATCAGATACTAAGTCTAGATGTAAAGCACAGAATGCCATAAACAGTCTACCTATTTTGCATCGTCACACTGTCCTCAGTTGGTTATAATTGGAGAGGGGTCTACTGGTGTCTAGTGAGGAGAGGCCAGAGATCCTACTACAATGCTTAGAACAGCATCTACATCAAGTAAATACCCAGCCAAAAGTCAACAGTGCCCTACCAAGAAGCTGTGTTCTAGATCAGTATTAACCAAATCATGATACAGGTATACCCTGGGGTTTAAAAAGTGTTTGGGGGATTCAAATGGCTAAAGGCTATAATAATGTCTACTTCAACTACATTTTTTTAAAAGATGCTTTAAAATTCTTTAAAAGCAGTACATTTGAATGTAAGAATGCAACAAACATGTAGGAGAAGTTACTGGAAATCACAGTGCTTCTTCAGATTTAATCACTCACTTTCTCAAACAAATGTTTAACCAAACACTCTGCTTACCATAGCGATGTGGCTGTTATACACTTTATACTTTTTATTATTTGATCATACATTTTTTAAAATTTCATCTTTAATAGACTACTGGGATAAAGAGCAAAAGGAATATTTACATTACAATATAAAATAAGGACATATGAAAATGATAGTAATTTTGCAATGCTGTCACATGATTCTGTTCAATACACTCATAAAGTGCCTTCAGCAAATTAATGAACTTATAGAGCACAACAAAACTACATACATACTTGGAAATCATGTGTCACAATGGGAAAATCTACAGATGGCTATATCCACTTTGGCTTCTTATCTACTAGGAATAAAGACTCTCTCCTCTCTCCTTCAGTAAAGTATTATCACAGAGAAATACTTTCAAATAATAACTGAGTATTTCTCTCTGATATAATATTTGATGAGGGCAAAGTTAAAATTTTTCATGGTTAAAAAATAAACGAATGGAGTTTTACAATGAAAAATTCAAGAATTCCAAAAATTAGGTCTTAATACAGCATATCATCATTTTACCTTTAAGTTTCCATTTTATATATTTGGTGGCGAAACGAAACATGAGAAATGCCAATTTTTAAACTTGTCAACAAAAGTATTTTTGATATAAAGAGAAAGCATTTGATAACATCCATAATTTGCAAATGTGTGAAAACACGCACACTTTGAGTCTAAAGACATACTGGTCCAAACTTTTATAGAAGACAATTTATTGTGAACCAATAACTATCAGAGTTTAAAGGAACCGTATTCTCCAGCTCTAGCCCAAGAGTTTCAATAGCAAGGACACTAAATTTGAGAAATGGCTAAGTACTATACTAGAGTCAGCACAACATGAAAATTCCCTTAATAAAAAAATTACCCTTAAAATCATTTCAACATCAGTATACACAAACTGGCTACCTCAGTGTGGCCTACAGCAGTATCTTTAAGAGTACTTCATAGCCCTCCTCCTTTCAAAATTTATACTGGATACATTTCTTGGGTGGCAAGACTTTTAATGTATTATTTTCTCTCATAAAATACAGACATACTTAGATTTGGTGAAACAAAATTATTAACAGTTTGATTTTATCTTCTAAGAACTGACATGGCTAAATTCACAAAAAGTGCTCCAATATACATGTATATTTTTTCCTGTAGTAAAAATACAGAAACAACCTAAATCCCCATCAGTGTTTTTAAAATATATAAGACTCTTACCTCAGCTCTTTTCAGCATTTCCCATTTATTCAAAATTTTCATGGCAAATACCTTATCTGCATTTTTTAGTTTTACTACAGCAACCTAGAAAAGATAAAGGAAATATAACTTTTTAAAAATACAACATAATACTTCTTTCAGTCATCCATTTTCCTTTTTCTCTCTGTAAAAAAATAAATGCCAATTGTCAATGATTTCAATGCAGCTCAAATTCTAAGGTCCTAAATTAAATAATGCCAGGTTAAAAAAAGTTACATTAGTGAACATATGCCAAATCATAACTATATTTGTGAACACTATCAGTTGCTTATTTTACATCGTATCCAAGTTTTCTGCTCTGGAATTTGAACTCAATATCTACTATTAATAAGAAATTGGCCAAAATGTACAACATAAAGGAAGTAGATCGTAGGAAACAATACATTCCAAATTCCAACATAATGTTACAGGGAATGTCAGCTGCCAAAACAAATATGCCCTGCGGGGACCAAAGGATATGAAATAAGCAGAAAATGTTCCTACTGTTCATTCTTCATACTCTACATACTATACCATGACCCTCAATCCTCTAAAACAAACTTCAAAGAGCAATTAAAGTCAACAATTTTACAAACTGCAGACTTTACACATCCCTCCCAACAACAATAACAAAAAAGGCACAGGTATTTCTGCATTTTACATTTCAGTTATGGATCACGAAAGTACCAAATACAATACATAAAACTCCACTGTCACTTTCAACAAACTGATTTCATTTCTAGTTCTCTGATTCAGTTCAACTAGGTAAGTCCTAAGGGCCTTTCTAGCTTGGATTTGCTACAGAGCTGAGACTACACAACAGAAGCGTAAGACAAATAGTGACAATATTTCTTTTCAGTTATTAAGAGGCTGGGATGGGAAAGACAAATACTATTTGCTATAATTTGGATCTTAAATGTCCCCCACAGGTACACATGGTAAACCACTGATCCCCATTGTGGCGCCCTTGGGAGGTGGGGAACCTTTTAAGAGGGGGTCCCTTGAAGATCTTTTGCTTGCTGGTGAGTGACTTTGAAAAAGTCTGTGAGACTCCAGTCTCTGTTTTTCTCTTTTCACGTCCTGGCCTCTAGGTGAATGGCTTTACATCACTAAGTACCCCCACCAGATGCTACCTAACAGGCCCAAAAGCAATAAGGCTAATTGCTCATAGACTAAAACCTCCAAAACTGTGAGCCAAAATAACTCCTAATTTGATTTTTCTCAAGTATAATTTTACAATACAATACAATTGTAAAAATTTTACAATGGGAAACTAACATTGTACACTAATAAGCAGAAGGACAGAACAAAGTATATACAAATATTTAAACAATTCAATGAGATATTTCCAATGATATAGAGTAGGTTTAAATTCAAGTATAAGACTTTAAAAAATTAATCTCAACAGCAAATGTACATATAAAGTGCATTTAATAAATTTATCAGACTACAATAAAAGTAATATGTCCATATAATTAAATTCAGTGTATAGTACTAAAAATTTCTAATTATCAAATACTGTAGTTATAATGGCTGTGATTACAGTTTTTCATCAATTAAAATGATGGGTAGAAAGAAGTACAGTACTTCAAATTCAATCACTGCACAGACTTTAATCTTATTGGTCATATCTGAAGAAATGATGTTTGAGGGGACTATAAAACAAGCAAGGAAAATCTTTTTTTTGTAGAGTAATTAGCTTTATTTAATCACTCCACATTGTAGAATAGTATCACATTGTACCCCATAAGTATATACAATTATAATTAGTCAATTAACAACTTAAAATTTATAAAAGGGAATAGACATTTTTTAATTCCTCTATTCATACTGTCAGTTTGTTTTTCTGAAAGGTGATACTTAATTGTTCCACCCCATACTCTTATCAGAATTTTGCTAATTTTTTTTTAAAAAATGTATTTAGTACATGTTTGCAGTACATAATGATTACATTCATTGTTAGGAGTTGGTACATGTACATAACACATCTTAGTTCTTTTTACTTCCCGTTTCCTTCCCTTCCCTCCATTTCTTGGATCTCTTCCCATTTGCAAAAGATCTATCTCCTTTATTATTATTTATTTTTTAATTTGCTCTATAAATTTATTTATAGTTTGGGTTTCTCATATAAGAGAAACTATGTGATATTTAAGCTTGTATGTCTGACTTATTTCACTTAACATTATTGTCTCAAGTCACATCCATCTTCCTACAAATGACTCAAATTTCTTTCTCGTTAATTTAAATTTTTATTGCTACATTTAGCCCTTGGCTTAAACAAGCCAAAAAAAAACCCTTAGAAAAAGTAACTTACTACATCATAGTATCAATCAAATCATTAACAACAAATTGCAATATCTGGCTCTTCTCAGGTTCCTTTTGTGTTGCTAAGACATTAGATAAGTCTGACTGACAAGCAATAGTTCGCAGGAAAAAGTAGTGCTCCATTCTATATAAATACCACATTTTCTTTATTCATTCATCTGTTGATGAATACAGGCTGCTTCAAATATTTAGTTATTATGAGCTGTGCTGCTATAAACATGGGTATGTACATATCACTGTAATATAGTATCTATAACTCTTTGGTGAACATACCTAGAAGGAGAATAGCTGGGTTAAATGGAATTTCTATTTTTAGTTCTGAGAAATCTCCATACTGATTTCCATAGTGATTGTATTAGTTTACATTCCCACCAACAGTATAGGAGAGTTCCTTTTCCTCCATATTTTGCCAGCAATTGTTATTATTTGATTTCTTGATGATAGCTACTCTTTCTGGGGTAAAATGAAATCTCAACGTTGTTTTAATTTGCATTTCTCTAATGGCCAGAGATGCTGAACATTTTTTAATGTATTTATTGGCCATCTGTACTTCTGCTTCTGAGAGGTGTCCATTAATTTCAATTTTCCATTTTTTATTTTGGGGAGGTCTAATTTTTTTGCGTCCTTTATATAGTCTCGATATCAGTCCTCTGTCCAAGAAGTGGCTGGCAAAAGTTTTTTCCTATTCTGTAGGTTTTCTCTTCACTCTGTTGGTTATTACCTTTGCTGTACAGAGGTTAATTTGATATAATCCCATTTGTTGATTTTTGATGTTATTTCATATGCAACTGGGATTCTTTTCAAAAGCCCTTGCCTATGTCTATGTCTTCAAGAGTTTTAGATTATCTTCCAGACTGTGTTGTTTTAGTATTTAGATCTTTGATCCTTTTATTTTAGTACATGGTGAGAGATACAGATCTATATTCAATCTTCTGCATGTATATAGCCAGTTTTCCCAGAACCACTTGCAAAAGAGGTTATCTTTCCTCCAGTGTATGTTTTTGGCCTCTTTGATTAGATGGCTGAATGGGAGCAGGAAAATCTGGAACATTATTTTACTAAGATCTGTGGAAGGGTGAAAACACAAGATGAACAACTCTATCAACTCTGCATAACTGGGACTACATATGGACAGAAGGACAGGAGCATTAAACTAGATAAGCTTATATTTGGAACAGAGAAGAGACATGGAAGGCTATCACATACAATCCTCCATTATTCTGATGTAGAGAAGAAAGATCAAAAGACAACAAAACTTAGGTACCTTCCCCTCCTCAGATCATGATGTGAGAAAGTCCAACCCTATGATTCACTAATTTTCTATATGTATGAATATGTAAGTACCTGAAAACAATCAATAATAGTAGTATTGTTAGTGGTAGTATCCACCAACTTACACTAAGTGCTTCAAATGCCAGGCATTACACTAATAATTTTACATAGATCTACAAGCCCTTAACCACAATTCTAAAAAGCAAAAAGATACTCATAACTTTGGAGTATATGCTGGCATTAGGGTATATTTTTTTTAATCTCATGCAAAGGCAAGCATTATTTCATGGCAGACACATGAATGCATTTGGTAATGGGGTGCAGCCCCAAACCCTAATAGGATGTTAAATAAAATATATGCATTATCTTTCATTTTCGAACTTTGTAATTTTTACCTATTACACATACATAAACATAGAAATACAGGTAGAAATTCCCTAAATTGAAAATATCTATGTACATATAGAAACTAGGCCATACTATTCAACACATTATAGTTTTCAATTGAAAACATTGGAACTTAAATATAAATATACACACACACACACGAGAGAGAGAGAGAGAGAGAGAGAGAGAGAGAGAGAGAGAGAGAGAGAGAGAGAAGGGTCTTGCTATGTAGTTCAAGCTGGCCTTGAACTCATTATGTAGCCCAGACTGGCCTAGAACTCACAGTGATCCCCTCCTGCTTCAGCCTCCCGAGTGCCAGGATCATAGGCATGCACCACCACACCCATCTTGGAATTTAAATATTCTAAAAGTTAAAACTAAATATCATAGAAGATGGAGAATTATTCATATGCTTGAAGAAACTGTTTAAGAATATTATGTGACAGGGAAATGTTCACAATATAATGTTAAATGTAACAAAAAGCTTTATTCAAACTTTATTTTTCTCTATATACATATAAAATATACTCAATTTCTATGCCATATGTACAGTATACTGAGGATAAGCACCAAAATATCAAAAGATGAGGAATTTCTAGGAGATATGATTCCTATTTGCTTTTCTACATTTTCTATACGAAACATATAAAATGCAAAGCATGGAATGGGATAGTGTATAATACACTATGGAGTTACTGTAAGTTACTGATAAGGACCAAGATGAAACCCACTCTACACATCTGTGTGGTAATCAGGAAAGCCATGCTGCTGCAGAGTGAAAAACAGTCTCAAAACTATTTCATAATGGTTTCATAAGCTGCCTAAAACCTTTTTAAAATGAGGTGAGTTGTGGAGAAATAAGTCAATTTAAAAAATATTATTGAGTTATTAAGTCAATAACATGATAAGAAAAGATTATGAAGCTTACAAGGTGAAAAATAAAATGGATCTCTTTTTTTTCTCCTTTAACTCTAAACTTATACTCATTTGTTTTGGTAAAAATAAAACCAAGGAGGGCCGGGGATTTAACTCAATGGTTCCAGCGCCTGCCTCGAAAGCGCAAGGTCCCAAGTTCGATCCCCAGTACCAAAAAAAACCAAAAAAAAAATAAAATAAAATAAAACCAAGGAAAAGAGGAATCTCTTAGTACTCTAAATTCAGGTCCCAACTGCCATACATGGCATGATTAAAAGATATGGTGAATATATAATTTTAAAAAATTTATTACAGTAAAAGACACAATGCCATTAATCTTCCTCAAAATATTTCCCCTCACTTCAAACATACTCATCCCACTGTTCTTGCCTCTTTCTGAAGTAGTTCTGGAAGTCCTCTTTTGTAAGTGACTTTAGTTGCACTGATCTGATTATCCTGATGTCCTGAGTCAATTCAAAACATTTATCTTTCATGGCCATTTAGAGTCTAGGAAAGAGTCAGGAGCCACAGGGTGCCTGATCTGATGAATAAGATAGATGATACACCATGTTTTATGAGCTGCTTTTCCATTGGATGGCAGGCAGCAGGATTCACCACATTTTTTATCAAACCTCATAAAGACACCCACAAAACAGGACTTCCAGAACTGCCTCAGAAAGATGCAAAAACGATGGAATAAGTATGTTCCAAATGAGAGGGAGTACTCTGAGGGGGATTAATGGCAATGTTCCTTTCACCGTAATAATTATTTTTAAATTTAAATATTCACTGTATACTCTGATCACATCATGTATAAGAGGGTAGACTGTTAAAATATCCTTTCTTGGGCCAAAGAAATAGCTCAGTGGTAGCACCCTTGCCTAGTGTACACAGAGCCCTGGGTTCAATCCCTACCACTGTCAAAAAAAAGAAAAGAAAAAAGTCCTTTCTTGTTTAATTTGATCAAAATGAAAAGTAAATTTAGTATGGAATAAAATATAACAAAGCTAATACAAAATGAAAACATTTTTAAAAACATTAAATACAGAGATGCCTTTGAACACTCCATAGTAAAAGCATTCTGGCCAGGGATTTAGCTCAGTGGTTTTGCCGCCTGCTGCGCAAGCACAAGGACCCGAGTTTGATCCCCGGTACCAAAAAAAAAAAAGCATTCTGATGTTAGAAACACTGCACACACCACAGAAATAATCAGTGTATGACAAATGTATATAAATCAGTTCTTTAAAAAAATTTAGATATCCTTTGTAGCTACAACCTGTAACTTGAAAATGATCACATTATACTAAATAGGAATTCCATATCCAAAAAATGGTCGCCATAGAGTTCTACACACCTAGTCTATCTTCTTATATCTAGAATTCATCCTACCTCATTGCTCTGCCCCATCATACTTCCAACCTCCAATTATATCTTGCCTAGATTGGCCTACTCGACCTCCCTGCTTTTGCTCTAACCTCTTACAATCTATTTTCAATACTGCAATCAGACTGATCCTGTTGAAATGTAGCTGAGATCATGACTACTCCAAAACTTCCAGTGGTTTCCTATCTCCCTCTCTAAGTAAAAGTCAAAGTCCTTAAGACTTATAAGGCCAAGATGATCTGGCCTTCAAGCTCACTGACCCCCTTGCTCACTCTGCTAGAGTCATAATGTTCCAGTCACATTCCTCAATCCCACCTCAAAGTTTTTGCATTTGCTTTTCTCCCTAGACCTGAAATACTCTACCTCCACAGAGACATACACCTTGCTCTCTCACTGAAATGTCAATCTGCCCCTTGACATTTTCTATCCCATTTCTTTGCCTCCTTTTTCTCTCACGTTTTCCTTATTATTTCATAACTATATATTCCATTTTAAACTCTACAATAGCAGGGATTTTATCTAATTTGTTCACTAGTACATGTGTAGTGCTTGAGAATCAAGATACTCAACAAACATTTTCTTAATAAATGATATGTAATCCATATGGGTATATATACACAGAAAGTTATAAGACATTAATATTCTCAGCTGCAAGTAAATACTACTGCAGTGATACTGAAACTCAAAACTAGAGCAGTAAGAAAAAAAGATGTATCTTTGTACTTTATGACTTAGTAAGTGTATATCTGCTTATTCCAGCTCATGCTGTTCTCTTTAACAGATTTTCAAGCCTCAGCTTCACAACTTAGCCTTTATTATCTTTTGTCTGCTACTGCTACTTACTCTTTTATATCTTTGTCTCCTTTTAATCTCTACTGTATACATCTACCATCATCTTATTAATAATAATAAAATAACACAAATGACTTTCATTTTTATTTTGTTTTGGGGTGTTTTTTTTTTGGTACCGGGGATTGAACTTGGGACCTTGTGCTTGTGAGGCGGGCACCGGAACCACTGAGCTAAGTCCCCAGCTCAACTTTCATTTTTAAAAACTTACTCTGTGCACGGCACTGGACCAAGCATATTATACATGTTACCTCATTTAATCCTGATACCAATCTAAAGTAGATTCTACAATCCTCACTTAAGAAATTAATAAACTAATGTCTGGAGGACTCTACTCACTTATGGTCACAACACAATTAGTAATAGGACCAGGGTATGAACCCTGGTCATCTGATTACAGCGCTGACATTCTTAACTACCATACGTCCAGAACAGTTTTTCCCATTCAAGCCTATAATTCTGATACCTAATGACATGTATACAGGGATTGCAGTATTTGTAGAAATCATTTTGTATTTTTCTAAACTGTCTGTGAGTGATCAATTTGTGTTTAAAATATTTACTAAAAATGAAAAAATTACACCTCTATAACAAGTAAACAGAAACACTACAGAGTTTCCTAAATAGCCAGAGCTATCCTCTTTATGGAGACACAACTTATACATTGAGGAACAATACTCAAAATACTTAAAAATTGGTACAGCATGGGCATCAACCAATCAAAACAGATACTGACTATAAAAACATGATATCCCCCCACACATAGCCCCCTAAGGACTTAAGGCCAGCACCATCAAAGATGAATCATGCACTATTCAAACTTTTATGACTTTCCTGTGATTCCCAGGAAAGCCAAAGTAAAAGTTTTTATTTATTTATTTTTGGTACCAGGGATCGAACTTGGGTCCTTGCGCTTGCGAGGCAGGCAGCAGAACCACTGAGCTAAATCCCTGGCCCCAAAGTAAAAGTTTTTAAAGAACAAATGTCTAAAGGTAATTCTCCTTTCAGACCCCTAAAACTAGACTGTGGAGACACACCAGGGCCTAGTTGTAGTAATTAGAGGAAGCAAGCTAATTAAAAGCTTTTGACACCTGAAGCAGGGGTAGCAGGCCAAAGCAGCAAGCTTTCACAACAAGCTCTGAAGCCCAGAAGCCTTGAAGCTGCCGGAGCAAGGCTGGAGCAGGCAGAAGCGGTGAGCCACCAGGAAACTGTGGACAGGTAACACCCAGGGCGTAAGTTAAAGGTTTTCCTGAAAGCAAAAAGGAAAACCCAGCGTTAAGTTAAGCAGTAACTGACAACTGAGTTGTAGAGAGAAGGTTTTTAACTCATTGAGCTGCTGAATTTCAATTATATCTTGCTCCTTATTGTTTCCCATGATTTATGCATTTCTTGTAGGAGTTCCATAAATTATGCTTTTATTTTTATGGTTTAAGAAAAAGCATAATTGATAGAAATGTTCCTATCAAATACCCATGGCAAAGATAAGCCTATCCAATGGGCTTATATACTATTTACAAATTCCTGGTAGAAAACAAAATACCTTGGAGGAAATCATCTGTTTAGGGGCTTTGCATTTCTAAACCTATTAGTTGACAAACACCAGAGGGTATGGCAAGCCCAGCAGAGCTATTTTCATCAGGAATGAATATGCAATAAAGTTTATACTTTAGTCAACACTACTTTTATATACAAAATTGTCTTAAAATAACAGGAAATGATCAGCATCTTTTATTTTACATAGTTTAATCAACATTATAGAGCAAGAACAAAGCAAGAAGAAAAGATACTTCCTCACACTAAACCTCAAACATTATCAATCATTTATTAAATACTCTTCACTTGATTCTGGGGTGTCTAAAGGGCACTGTTCTTTGGTCAGCCAGGACGTTCTCCTAGTCAGCTGACTGCTGAACTGTCTGCTGCTACCAACTCCCCAGCTCTGCAACCCATTCTTACTTTGGTTTTTTGGCGGTACAGGGGACTGAACTCAGGGTCTCACATGTGCTAGGCCAGCACTCCACCCCTGAGCAACATCCCCAGCCCTTTGTACCCCATTCTTCAGTTCTTCCAAGCATCAAGAATGTAGAGCAAATGTGGTTGAGCTTAACTATTTTCCTCATTTATCCTAGTTATTATCCAATGTCCCGTCCTTTCTTCAGTCCATTCTATGATATGTACATACATATTCTTTACATGTTTTTTATTATTACAGTACTTCCTTTTTTCCAAGGTCAATCTCAGCTGAGCCCTCAAATCTACCTGAATTCCCACCATTAACTGTTAACTCTCAACAAACCTACACCAATCTAAAATGCCCTAGGCCACCCTGAAACCACACCTATCTTCACTCTTCACCTCACAATTAATGACCAAGTGGTCCATTTCATAGCTTATAGATGCTTCATATCCCCTTGTGCCATTTTTAAATGTTTCTATATTCCCACTTATCCATACCTCTTTTCCTTTTGCACAAGAAGACTTGTCCCTACCACCTTCAAGGCTAATATTATCACTTAAGAGCTTCTTAGACCAGTGATGGTGAACTTTTTAGAGCTTTCAATGGTAACAAATAGCCTGTGGCAGCACATTTTACCATAGGTTCACCACCACTGTCCTAGACCTTCCCCTTTCTTCCTTTTTTGTTCTTGTTCCATCAAAAACTTCTTTTCTACCTTCAATCCCCCTTTCTTCTGGTTCCCAAATATTAAATGAAAAACTTCCAGGACCCTCCTCCATCCAACAACAGCAACATAAAACTATTACTGTTCTACCTTCCCCTGGAGAAATGATATCTCATCCTTTTTCCATAAGGTATGGCCATAGGGCTGGGGGTTTAGCTCAGTGGTTCCGGCGCCTGCCTTGAAAGCTCAAGGTCCTGAGTTTGATTCCCGATACCAAAAAAAAAAAAAGGTTCAATCATAAGGTATGGCCATGAAGCATACTTTTGTTTTTCTTTTGCAGTACTGGGGTTTGAACCTAGGGATGATTTACCATTGAGCTACATCTCTAGCCATCTTTATTTTGAGACAAGGTCTCATTAAGTTGCCCAAACTGGCCTCAAACTTGCAGTTCTCCTGCCTCGGCCTCCAGAGTAGCAGGTGCGCACCACTGCACCTGGCTCCTAAAGCAATTTTTAAAGAGCAGTGGATATTGGCTTCTTCCACTTGCTCATCATTTTCTTAATCTCTTTCAATTGTTTCTTTCAATCTACTTAGTTTCTACTTCACCTTACTTGGTTTATTCTGACTTGAATTAATTCTTTCCAAATATTAATAACAACCCTATAATTTCCAAATAAAAGATAGTATTCTCGATTCTCATCTGCTTCAACCGCTCTTAACTACTGGACACTGCTCAGTCAAAATACTTCCTTAGTTTTTCTTTTTCTGTAGCGTGTTAAATACTGTTCTCCAAGGATCCCTGCTCCACTTTTTTTTACATTGCCTCTTTGTGCTGACTTGTTCTATTCCAAAAGCCTCAGTAAGTACCTATATGCTGCTGGCTCCTAAATTCTTATCCATAGTCCTACATTTCTAGTTAGCTATTAGTAATCTCTCTAAAATATTCAGCAAATTCTTAGATTTAACAAGCCAAAAACCTATATACTGAACTCATTCACTCAAGCTACACATCTCTATCATTTATGACTTCTATCTTTAACTCACCCCAGAAATACAATTAAGGAAGAGAGGAAGAAATTCAAGAACTACTTTAGGATATAGACGTTGGTAAATGGTTAGATAATGGGTGCTACAGACTTACCTGCTTTTGTTTTCTTCTCTGTCCAATCTTCCTCAACACTATCACCAGTTTTCTTTTTCTTTTTTTAATTAATTTTATTGGTACATTTTAGGTATACAATATAATGACATTCATCATTAGAAATTTGCACCTTTACATACTCTCTTTGTTCTTACTTTTTCCCCATTCCCCTGCCCTCCCTTCAACCTCTCCATCCCTCCCTATTTACAAAGACTTTGTTTCCAGTCTTTATTTTCTCATATTAATCCCATTCCCTTCTTTCCTTTCCCCTACCCCTCCCACTTCCCCTTTGCCCCTTTTCTTCCTATTTCACCTTATCTATTATACCTTTTAGTCCCTATTTATACTTTCAGTTTCTCACACTAGAGAAACTATTTACACATGTGTGTCCTATTTATTTCACTTAAGAGTATCGCCTCAATGTGCATCCATTTAGCTATACATGTCTCTAATTTCTCATTTTTTATGGCTGGGTAGTACTCCATTTTATTAAAAAACCACATTCACCAGTTTTATTTTTCTAAAAGTTCTAATTATATCACTTCTCTGCTTATTAACATCTGATAGGACTTCAACTCCTATAGCATAAAGTTCCTTAGCGTGGCATAACAAGTCATTCACTGCTCTGCTCAAGTGACCTTTTAATCCTTGTCTTTCACCAACAACAAAAATCTTATTTAAAGTCACAAGATCACTCTCTGCCCCCTGAACAAAAAGAAATGCACTTAGTAAGAAAAAAACCCCTCTTAATTCAAATAAGATATAGAAAATTTACAAAAATTAAAGTATAAAGAAAAGTAGCCACAGATAATACTACTTCAAACTGGAAGACTAATTTGAAATCATAAACCTTTTCCATTGCCTTTCAACTAGCATATCTTCTGCTGGAAATTTATTGTTAGAAAATCATTTGAAATACAGTAAACGCATTACGAATTAAAAAACTTTGGAGATCATTTATAATATTAAAAAAAGAGCAACTTAATATTTTGTTCATTTTACAAACATATTGAACACCTACTATGTACTAGACATCGTTGTAGGTGCAGGGAAACTGCAGTGTGCTAACAGAGAAAAAACAATCCTTACATTCATAGAGCATATAATCTTATTTAATGATAAGGAAATGGTTAAGTAAATTATGGAGCACCCACATAATGGACTTTTATAGAGCTATGAGAAATCATGTTTACAAAGAAATATTTCAGTACATGGGAAAAAGACAAAATAGCTGGTAAGAAAACTTCATTACATATGTTTTCAAATCTATCCTAATTTGACTACTTATGAACTGAAAAAAAAATTGGAAAACAATGCTCCAAAATTATAAAAATGAATACAAATGCTACATATCTATTTTGCTGACTAATCTGTGACCCTAATCAAAAAAAACTATGGAACAGGATTGGATTACAGTAGATGATTATTATTTTCATTACCCAGAAGATAGTATGAAGAAAAATAACTTGATTTTCCAATCTTTTTCACCTCTCGTAAGAAAAGGCACTGTGCTACGTGCTGAATATAAAGTTACTTAGAGATATTTGCTCTCCAAGAGCTTACAGTATACAGTGAAGGAAAACAAACACATAAACAAGGAATTTAACAGTTACAAGTATAAATACCAGAAGAAGATGTTCAGGTATTCTCATCTTCCCTAATAGAAAAATAAATATCTTAACTCTCATTTTTATAAATTATTCCTCCTGGATTTAATTCTTTTAGTATTCAGTTTTTTCAATGATTCACTGATTTCTTTCTGCCATCAATTCTTTCACTGATTTCCAAATCTGGAATGATTTTAAAGCAACATATAATGACAAATACATTTTGTCAAGAAGGGAAATAGTCTGTTTTCCCTGAAAACACAATGGCTTTTAATACTGGTCTTCAATAGAATACATTAGTCATTTCAGAGTATCTGAACAAACTATATCAAAAGAGATAAGTATTTGAGCAAAGTTACACTGCTCTACTTCCTTTTTCTTTAACATTTACGCTGCCACCATTTTCTACCTAGAGTTCAAGTAAGTGAAAAAACTGTCTCAAAATCAAGAAAGGCTCCATCTACTCTCTTAGATTCAAGAGGCAAGTGTTAAAAAAAGTGAGGAGGTCCATTTCATTTCTGTTCATAATAAACATACAGACAAGATTTGTCTTCTCTAGCAATTGGCCTGAAAGGCCTGTATTTCAACATCACTCTTTTTCACTAGCAGTTGAGTGTGTAAAGCTGGCTGAAACCTCAATTCTGCCATTTGGAAACATACACTCTGAGTCTACTTAAAGATCCCAAGTTGGGATCCAAGGTTTGCACTTTAGAAAAAGTAACTTTAAGTCTCCAGTGTGGTTCCAAATTCAAGTCTTAATCTCTTTTATCAGAGTATCCTGATACTGTAACTCTGAACTTGATCTGGCTCCAACATACTATAATAAAACCCAGTGACAAAGGGAATAGATTTGATTCTTATCTCCTCACATAGCTCAAACATTCTGTAATCCAAAATATCAAAAATACCCAAGATCTAGGATACAAGGTCTGAAGACATTCTTGATATGTACATACTCAAAACCAGGACTTGAGGTTCTGAAAGGATGGGAACAAATAGTAAGAGGAACTTCAGCTGTGAAGGCCACCCGAGGAATATTCAATTACTGAACAGTAAGAGCCAGAAACAGTGACTTTTGTTGATTGTTTTTCTTTTAGTATTTAAAGATAGTTCTGAGATAGTAAATTAGGAACATTCATTTACTTTCTTCTCTCCCTCCATCTCTTGTGAAATGACAGAAAATAAAGGCTGTTTAAAGGAAGAAATCGTAATAGCAATGGAAAATATGAAAACATCAGCTGGTGAGATACATTTTAAAGAGTTCCTGAAATCTAGGATGAATAAAATATGATTAGATAGTGATAAAAGAATGGAGAAATCACCTTACAAATTACACTGCAAAATAAAACTAATGCACAGGTAAGTGCCATTACCTAGAATTAAAGCTCAAAAACAATAAACTCAGTAAGTAAACAGAGCTCAGAGTGTATAGATTGCAAATTTTATCGCTTTTGGGAGGAGATATAATTGTACACCAAAAAAGTATAAAATAATGAAAAGGAAACAATCAAAAGCAAGGTAATACACCATAAACTGTTGCAGACTAGTTACCCCACATGTTATAGAACACTAGAACTAATGCCTGCTATCAAACTTTTAGTACCCATTATTTAATCTAACCTCTCCCTCCCAATCTCTAGTGACCACTATTTTACTCTCTACCTCTGAGATCAAAGAAGCTTTTAGCTTCTACAAATGAGAAAGAACAAGTGACATATGTTTATCTTATTTCACTTAACATGATGTCTTCCATGACATTGCCATAATGACAGGATTTCATTTTTATGGTTTATTAATATTCTAGTGAGTCAGAGAGAGGGAAGAAGGGAGGAAAGGAGGAAGACCCTTTTCTATCCATTCACCCATCCATTTTCACCTCAATTCCATATCTTGCGTATTGTGAAACTGCTGCAATGAACATCAGAGTAAAGGTATCTCTTTCATATACTAATGTCATTTCTTTTAGATGTATATCCAGAAGTGGGAACGCTGAATCATATGGTATTCTATTTTTAGTTCTTTGAAGAACCTTCATATTGTTTTTCATGAGGGCTATACTAAAATACATCCCCTCCAACAGCACACAAAGGTTCTCCTTTCTTTACAGCCTTATGAGCATTTGAAATTTTTTGACATTTTGAAAACAGCTGGGGGTAAGATGATTATCTCATTGTGGGTTTTTTTGTTGTTGTTGTTGTTATTTTTGCATTCCCTTGATGATCAATGATACTAAACATTCTTCCATTATAATTTATTGACCACTGAGAAGACTTTTTTTTTTACCTCTTTGAATGGTTGGGCACCATTGTCAAAATCATTCATACATGTATGGATTTGCTTCTGGACTTTTATTTCCATTTTACTGACCTATGTGTGATCCTTCTGCCAGTACCACACAACCTTGAATACTGTTGTTTTGTAGTAAGTTTTTTTTTTTTTGTACCGGGGATCGAACTTGGGTCCTTGTGCTTGCACAGCAGGCGGCAAAACCACTGAGCTAAATCCCCAGCCATGTAGTAAGTTTTGAAACCAGAAAGTGTAAGTCTTCAAATTTTGTTCTTTTTCAAGATTATTTTGACTACTTCAAGTCTCTCAAATGTCCACATAAATCTTGGAAATCAGCTTACCAATGTCCACTGAAAAGGTATCTTCAATTTTGACAGAGATTATACCGACTGGTACATAGGTCAACCAGAGAGATAGTGCCATCTTAATACTGTGTCTTCCAGTCCATTAACATACAATGTTTTTCCATTTGTCTAGGTCTTCTATAATTTCTTTCAAAAATATCTTACTGTTTTTTCCTTCATTTACAAATATTTCAGCTGGAGATAGAATCTTGATAGGTTTTATTCTTTCAAGTTTTTTGGGGGAAGGGTTGTTTGTACACGGGATTGAACCCAAAGTTCTCGTGCATAATGATAACCACATACTCTACCACTGAGCTACACACCCAGCCCCCCTTGCAGCAGTTTCAAGATGCCATTTTCCAGTATCTTCAACTTCCATCATCTCTGTTGAGAAGTAAACTGTCTTCTTATTGCTTTTGAGAAGTTACATATTTTTCCCCCCTGGCTATTACTAAAATTTTCTCTATCTTGGATTTTCAGAACTTTTGCTATCCATGTGCCTGAATATAGTTTTCATATTTATCCTGTTATAGAGCCACAGAACTTTATAAATCTATGTATGAATTTATCTAATTATCTTTGAAAAATTCTCAGCCGTTACCTCTTCAAATACTATTCCTATCACATTCTCCCTTCTGGAACTATAAATATTTCTATGTTAATTTTTCATTTTGCCTAATGTTAGTGAATTTATTTAATTTTTCCCTTTTTTTCACCCATCCAGGGTTTTAGCCTAGATATTTTCTATTAACCTATTTTCCAGTCCACTAATCCTCTCTCTGGTTTACTATAATTAAGAAAGCTATCAAATTTTAATTTAAATCACTGTAATTAATCCAATCTGGAATTCATCTGATTAGAACTGAGTTTTAGTCTTGTGAGGACTGGCCCATTTCCATTTGTCGTTACCCATAAAGAACAAAAATAGCCCTGCAAGAGTCCCAAATGAATACCTCAGATATTTAACAAAGCCTTTCTCTTTTCTGAATCCTGAATTCTAATTTTTGTTTTTCCTGCCTATAAAACCTTCTGAACATTCTCTTTAGATTCTCTTTCACTGCCTAGGTAATGGCAAATGCCTCCAAGAGAAAGGGAGAGCTGAACATTGGAGGGTTCATCTCTCAACAGACTTAATTCTGCAACTCTTAGCTCTTTGAGTCTTCAGTGATTTCATAGCTCTTATGCCTCTGAACAGATGAATTTATATTTTAATCAACCTTTTCTAGTTGTGGTAGAAGAGCTAATGTGATATAAGCAAGCATGTTAGAAGTTCCATGAAAATTATCCAGTGTTTGCATTTCAGAAAATCCAGGATCCAGGTCCCAGGGGTTGCCCTGGACATCATTTCTGCTGATGTGCTGACTAGCACTCCAACCAGACCCTATCTGCACTGTTGAAGATAAACTGTTCAGCCTCTATAACACCAACATAAGCTATGTAAATGGGCTGTCTGAAACTTTGCCGGATAGACCCAAACTGTCTCAGAGAGGTATTTGCCTAAAAGACAACACTGGTATCTCGAGAACAGAGGCCAAAATATCTTAACCATTAACAAGATATCATCAGTGAAGTTCCTGTGGCTCTTCCTGGGCATTTTGGGGCCATGAAAACCATAACTGAATAGATCTGTATTTACCAATGGGAATATTAACATAGAGATGTCTTATGGAAAACCTACTTACCTACTGTATAGTGTGGAGATGGCTTTCCCTCTGGACCTTAAAATTTCTGGACAAAGAAAGGCCCATAATTTGGTGGCCTCTATGATTTCTATTTGGCTGCAGAGCCTATTCTAACTCACACAGGTATGGCTTGTACATGGTTCAAGTGTGTCCTCCAAGGGTCCATGTAATGGATCACTGATCCCCAGTACAGAGATCTTAAGCAGTGAAACCTTTAAAATAAAGGGCCTAGTTGGAAGGGATTAATGCTAGTCTCAACAGTGCTTGTCAGTTCTCTCAAGTGTGGGGCTGACCATAAAACAAATTTTGAAATTACTGAAAAATTAGTGTTAACTGACCATAAAAAAAAGAAAAACACAAACAGCCCCAAACTTAAAAAAAAAGGAAATCACAAACCTAATAAATAATGAATCAGAAAATTAAAAGGGTTTTTTGTTTGTCTTGCAGTACTGGACATCAAATCCAGGACTTTATGCATGACAGGCAAGTACTCTATCACTGAGCTACAACTCCAGCCTTTTTAACTACTGAGATAAGGAAGGGATGGATTCATTGCTCAGACTGTCCTCAAACTTGTAACCCCCTTGCCTCAGCCTCTTGAAAAGCTAGGATTACAAGCATGTGTCACTGATGCCTCAGCTGTGGAAATTAAGCAGTATTGTGACTCGATAACAAAAACACCACAGAGCAAAATTTGGGGGATGTTCTAAACACTGCTCAAAGGGAAATTTATAGCCTTCATGCTTACAATCAAATAGAAATGAATCAAAGATCTAAGTTCCTACCCTAAACAACTAAAAAACAAATGAGCAAATTAAATCCAAATAAAATAAAAGGAAAGAAAGATACAAACTGAAATTGAAGAAGATAAAAACTGAAAAAGTTTTTAAAAAGAGACAAAAATACATAAACCAAAAGTAGCTTTGTTTGATAATAATACTGAAAAATTTCCAACTTGATTTCCAATAAGAGGAATAAAGCACACACTATGAATAACAGCAACAACACCTGTTCAAATTCTATAGATATCAAAAGAATATAAAAGCATATCATGAACAACTTTACCACTTATAAATTCATAATTAAATGTAACAAATTCCATGAAAAAGAAATAACAGAAAATCTGAATAGCTCTATAACCATTAAAAGATCAAATTATGAAGATTAAATAAAACATATTCAAGTTCAGATAGTTTCACTGCTAATTTCTATCAAACATTTAAGAGAAAAAAATATCAGTATCATACAAAATCTTTTCAAAAATTTGGGAAAAAAGCAAACACTCCCTAATTCATTACTTAAGTGCATCACAGCCCTAATATCACAACCTGACAAAGATATGATATAAACAGATTTATAGGCCAACATTCCCATGAATACAGATATAAAAATGATTAACAATATCAATAAATTGAATGGAACAAAAGGTTGGAAGGATGGTGAATCACAATCAGAGTTTTGTCCCAGAAACTGATTTAAAATTTGAAAAATCAGTAAAACAGCACCACCAGAAGCACAATCTATGAAAGAAGTAATTAATAAGATGGACTTCATTCAAATTAAAAACCTCTACTCTGTGAAGGCCACTTTTCAGATGAGACACAAATGTACAGATTAGAGAAAATGTTTGCAAAATAACTATCTGACAAAGGTCTGTTTGTTGTATAAGATGTACAAAGAACTACTAAAGCTCAACAAGAAAACTAAAAACCTGATTTTTAAATGAGGAAAAAATTTGGACAGACTCCTCACCAAAGACATACAGATAACAAGTAAGTATATGAAACAATCCTCTAAATCATAATTAGGGAATTGCAAATTAAAATAACAAGGTATCTCTACTCACCTATTTGAATAGCCAAAATCCAAAACATTGACAAGATCAATGTTGCTGAAATTCAAGAAATGGTACAGCCACTTTGGCATTTTCTTATAAAACTTAAATAGACAATCTAGCAATCATGCTCCTTGTATTTATTCAAATACACTGAAAATTTATGTCTGCACAGAAACCTGCACATGGATGCTGATAGAAGCCATTCTTAACTGTCAAATTCTGAGAAACAAGACGTTCTTCAATAAACAAAGTATATCCAGACAATGGAATATCATTCTCTAAAAAGAAATAATCTATCACATAAAAAGACATGGGGGAATCTTAAATGTATATGACTAACTGAAAGAGGCCAGTCTAAAAAGGGCTGTACCTTATGATTACAATTAGACATTCTGGAAAAGGGAAAACTACAGAGACAGTAAAAAGGTCAGTGGTGGTTAGGGGGACAGGGGGAGAGGAATGAACAGGAGAAGCACAGAGGATTTTTAGGGCAGCAAAATTCTAAGGTATCATACAGCAGTGGATGCCTTGTCATTCTACATTTGTCAAAACCCACAGAATCAAAAGTAAGCCTAAGTAAACTACATGCTTTGAGTAATAATGGTATGTCAATGTAGTTTCACAGATAACAAATATACCACTCTGGTGCAGGGTACTGAAGAGGGTGTAAGGGATAGGGAATATGTGGGAATGGGGGTATATGGGAAATCTACACCTTCTGTTCAATTTTGCTGTAAGCCTGAAACTGCTCTAAAATACAAAAATACCACAGTAATCCATCATGTTAAATGAATAAGGGAGAAAAACTATATGGTTATTTCAGTAGATGCAGAAAAATCATGACAAAATTTAGCAATAATGATTAAATTTTAAAATTCTCAACGAACTAGCAATAGAACACAATTTCTTCAATCAGATAAAGGACATCTACCAAAATATCTCTAACTACTGTCATGCTTGACAGTGAAATTCTGAGTTTCCATCAGCTCAGGAGTAAAGTGACATATCCACCCTTCTAAGAGAACAAGCTAGTGTGTCAAATCAAGACCAAAAACATTGAAGGTATGAAGTCAGTTATCTTTTCTCAAATAATATAAATGTTTACACAGAAAAAGCAAGTGGCAACCAAAACTATTTCAAAATAATTAAAAATAATAAACTCATAAGGACCTCAGAAAACAAAATCTGATGTAAAAATCAATTGTATCCACATATTGGCAATAAATTATTTGAATATTAAAAAATGTTTGGGGGCCAGGGATTTAGCTCAGTGGTTCTACCGCCTGCCTCACAAGCACAAGGTCCCGAGTTCAATCCCCAGTACCAAAAAAAAAAAGTTTAACGTCATTTACCACCATGTCAAAAATTTACATACTTAGAAATAAATTTAACAAAATATGAACAAAACCTATACACTGAAACTAAAAGACATCCTTGAGTAAAATTAAATGAGACTTTAAAAAAAAAGGAGAAATACCTTGTTCAAGGATATCTAGTAGAAAACATTATTCCCAAATTTTATCTATAAGCTCAATGTAAACTCAATTATGGTATAATACCAAGAGGCTCTTACAGAAACTAACACTGATTCTAAAAAGCAAAAGCCGTAAAATAAACCTCGCAAGCACAAGGTCCTGAGTTTGATTCCCAGTATCAAGAAAAAAAAAAGCAATAATTCAATAAAGGAAAAATATCCTTTCCAAAAAAGGGTGCTGAAACAACTGGACGTATGGAAAAAAGGATACCACAAAAGAAGATGGAGCTTCTCCTCCCTCCCTAGAGAACCTCAGGCCCTGCCTTTGTGTTCAACACTCTGGAAGTTCTTCAACCTCTCTCCCCTTGGTCTTTCCAGTAAACTGCATTAGGTAGGCATGACTGAATAAACCACTGGCCATTGGTGATCAACTTACCCTTCAGACCGTCTCACTTCCTTTGAGCTTGAGAGGTAAGAGTGAAATTTCCAGCCCTCTAAACCTGTCCTGGTCTGTCTAGTTACTAACACCTTCCAGAAAGTACCTTTAGTGGTTGTCAGCCATCAATCAGTTTTTAGCATACAAATGCCTTACTGGGTATGGAACTCAGGGCCTTGTGACCACTAGGCCAGCACTCTACCACTAAGGTACATCACCAGCTCTAAAGAGAGCTTTTTAGTAAAAAGAAAAATGATCCCAAAGTAAAGTATATGAATGTAAAAGAGTACGTGAATGTGAAGAGCAAGAGGAAATACACAGATACACCTAAATGACCAGATGCAGTATAATGATATCTTCGGGGGCTTAAAACATATGTTGAACTGAAAGCACATCACAACAATGATCTAAACAAAATGTAGAAATTAAATAAACAGGAATGGCAATATACAAATTTACGAAGAATACATGTAGCAATCTCTAGTGACCAATGCAAAAACAAAGTAAAACTAAGAAATCGGGGGGGGGGGCATTTAAAATAGTCTATGAATGCAAGAAATAAGAGAAAAATAATATAGACTGGACAAGAGAAATGTTAACTGACTAAATATATGTCAATTAAAAGATAACAGATCTTCAAAATGGATTGAAAATCAAAACCTAACTATATTCTATTTAATGAGAATCATACCATACAGTTATCAAAAGCTTAAACAAAAGCAATGGAGTAAGATATTCAGTGCCAATATTAATAAGTGAGAATAGCTCTACTATCACATTAAGGAAATTTAAGTCAAAGTATTACAGAGAATGCATTCCATAATAATAAAAGTTAATCATCAGGAAGATAAACAGTTTAGTTAATGTATCACCAAAACTGAAAAAATAAAAAGAAACAAACCCTCTCTCAGGAAATGTTAAATGAAGAAAACATAAAGAAAGTGAAAAGACTAAAGATTAATGAACTTGGCCTAATTGCTATTTATACTCATAGCAAATTTCAAAGGACTACAATAACCCAGTGTATGTCCTCTGACCACTTTGACATTATAAATCAATGACAGAAGTATAAGGAAATCCTCCAACTGTTTACAATCTCAGCTACTGGGGACAGAGGCAGAAAGATTCCAAGTTTGATGGCAGCTTAGGTAACTTAGCAAGAGCCTATCTCAAAATAAAATAAAAAAGAGCCGAAGATACTCTCATACCAGAGGGAAAAATAAAAAGAGAAACTTCTAAACTCATAAACCCAAAACAAAGCACAGTGAAAATATAAAGCCACATTAGAAATCACATTACATTTTGAGCAAAACAGTAATGAAAATATGACACATCAAAATGTGCCAGCTGAAACCAAAGCTCCTTAAAGGAAAACATAAAACTTAAGAGCGTTAAATTAACTTTTTTTTTTTTTGGCGTTACTGTGGGTTGAACCAGGGCCTTTGAACTGAGCTGCATCCCCAGCTATCTATCTATCTATCTATCTATCCATCCATCTACATATGTGTATATATATGTACATATATATATATTTTTGGTACCGGGGATCGAACTTGGGACCTTACATTTGTGAGACAGGCGGCAGAACCAATGAGCTAAATCCCCAGTCCCTCTACCTATATTTTGATAAAATCTTGCTAATTTGCCCAAGCTGGGCTAGAACTTGCAATCCTCCTGCCTCAGCCTCTCAGAATGCTGGGATTGCAGCCCTGTACTACTATGCACAGCTTTTAATGCATTTTTTAGAAGAAAAGCATTTTTAGAAGAAATTTTAAAAGAATAGCAAATTAAAACCCAAAAGAAAAGAAAGGAAATATTTAAAAGTAGAAATTAATGGGGCCAAAGATTTAGCTCAGTGGTTTCGCTGCCTGCTGCGCAAGTGCAAGGACCCAAGTTCGATCCCCAGTACAAAAAAAAAAAAAAGTAGAAATTAATGAAAGAGAAAACTAGTCTACAATAGCAAAACCCAAAAGTTAATTCACTGAAATAAAAATAAAACTGATAAACCCCCTGCAAGATAAATGAAAAAATGAGACATTAATGAATGGTCACTTGAATCAACAATCAATATAGTAATAAGTCTTAAAAATTAGATATGAACAAACTTAACAAAACTAACACATAGAAAATCAAAGTGATCTTATTTTCATTAAATATATATATTTTAATTATATACTTACCATATATTTTATATTTCCATCATACATACATATTTTTTTTAAGACTTTCTCACTAGAACTCTCCAGGCCAAGAAAGCTTCACCAGTGAAATGTTATCAGCATAAAAGGAAAAAGCAATAACAATCTTCACAACTTCTAGAAACACTAAAAGAGGGAACACTCCCCTCTTCTTATGAAACCAGCATAACTAAGATACCAAAACCTGATCCTACTTCTGTAGAAAGTTACAAGCCAATTTCTCTCAAGAAATAGATACAAAGATCCTTTTAAAAACAACATAAAAAAATAGCACACCAAATCTATAAATGCATAAAAAAGGAGACTACATAATAACCGCACTGGGATTATTTTAGGAATGCAAAGTTAAACATTTGAAAACAAATCAGTATAATCAACACATTAACCAAGTGTCTTAAAAGATGCAGATAAAGCAATTTATTAAAATTCAACACAGTTCATAATTTTAAAACTATAAGTAACATAATCACTAAGTATGAAGTCAATAAGTATAATTCAATTAATTATAATTATGTTTTCAATAATTAGAAAAGAAAATTTAACAAACCATTCTAATAATAACATCAAGAATATCAAATATACCTAGAAACAAACCTGAAAGATATGAAAATTCTCATATTGAATGAAAACTATAAAACATTAAGAGAAATTTATAGAGCCTTTAAAAGTGGAAGAATAAACCAAATCCATAGATTAGTTGCCCCAATATTAAGATTTCAATCATCTGCAAAGTGATCTTTAATTTCAATACAATCTTAATCCAAATTTTAGGAAAGGGGAGAAAGGGAGAGAGGAGAGGGGAGGGGGGGTAGGGGAGACAGGGAGGGAGAGAGAGAGAGACAGACAGACAGACAGACAGACAGACTGAGACTGTTTAGAAACAGAAAGACTGACTCTAAAACACGATGGGAGAAGTCAGGAGCGGAAAGGAATCACAGTTTATACACTACCAAACATCAAGACTTCTTACTAACTAGAGTAATTTAAGATAGTATGATACACAGACCAAAGGAATAAAAGAAAGTCCTGAAAATTATTCACATTTATAATAACATATGAAGTACACATGAAAACATGCAACATTTTAGAAAACCATTCCATATAGAGAAGCTTTCATTCAAAACTTTAGGGTATTTTCTGATCAACCATATCAATTAGAACCACAACTAAATACTTTGGTTAAATTTTCTCACAATTATTATTATATAAAACACCTTCTAAAACAGTTAGCAGACATCCTATAAAATCTTAATCTCTTACCTCCCCAAAAGCTCCTCGACCAATCACCTTTAATATTTCAAAGTCTTCTCTATGTAATCGCATTTGTTTCACTTTAGAAGTAAATGGTTTAGCTGAAACAAAAAAGCAACATCAATTACTTTCTTAATAAAATGTGATACCAGTTAGAAATGCAACAGATATGGAATATTATTAATTGTAATTTGAATTTTTATTAAGAACTAAGCTGAAGTATTTTAAAATCTCATCAACCTACATGAGAATAAACTGATTTAAATTCCCTAAAAAATATATATATATATATTTTTTTTCTTTATTTCTTATATATGAATTACATTTTTGGTTAAAAACATATTTTCAAACACCAGATAAAACAGGAAATAACACAAAGCAGCAAGTACTATATGTAGAAATGATACCAGTTTAATTTCATGTTAAACATTCTACGTATTCTAACTATCAATCTAGACATATATTTTAACAAAAAGGTCCAAGAAGTTAAAAAGCCAATTTCATGGCACCAGAGAGATCTTCAGCAATACCTGCCAGGTAAATTAATATTTCTTTCATGCTCATTCATTAAATTTATTTATCTATTAACAGGCTTATGCAAGAGTGTGCACTATACAAAGCATGATGGCAATGACTAAATTAAAAAAAAAAAAGATGACTACAACATGGTACCTCCCTTCAAGCTCTGTCTTAAAGTAAGACAGACAAGTAGGTATGAGCACTCACAGACACAATCAAACAATTTGATAAGATTTCTAACAGAGGTAATATAAAGTGCTGCAGTACAAGGTGAAAGGGACATTATGTGAACACTCCTTAGAAAAAAGATTAATGGATGAACATTACCTTGACGACTAAGTAGAATTTTGCACTGCTGTCTGGGTTTGACATTATAGACATTCTAGGCAGAGGGAATAACATAAGTAAATGGAGAGAGGCAAAGAAGTGAATTTGATATGATGATGGCAAATACTCCATTGTTATGGAATTTCAAGAAAAAAATTAGAGATGGAAACATACAAAAGGTCTTAAATGTCATGCAAGAAACTCAGTTGCAATCCTACTATTTTAAAATTTATATTTTAATGACTAAATCAACTGTATATTCTGCTCTGCTGCCTATAAAAGAAGTTTAGAACTGTCTCCTTTCCTCTGCTCATGTCCTATATTCTGAACAAAAAGGAGCTGATATAATTAAAAGGTTATTGGGCCGGGGATTTAGCTCAGTGGTTTCGCCGCCTGCTGCCCAAGCACAAGGACCCGAGTTCGATCCATGGTACCAAAAAAAAAAAAAGTTATTACACATGAGGAAACCTCTCCTTTCTTTCTTCATGAAGTGAATGTGACATGCATCGAGCATTAGGGGAGTGAAATAGACATAGCAGGCCTTAAGTTTGTTTCGGTATGAAGATATTTAGCCTAACTAGCTTAGAAAACAGGTATTCTACACTTTTTAGCCCAATCTACTAGAGGTTTCTGAATCTGTGTTTTATATTGTAAAGAAAGGAAAGAGACTGAATCTCTATCTAGAATTCATATACTAGAGAAAAGGAAGATCAAAGAGATTAAATTTGAGTGAAGGTAAGAAGGATCTCAAACTGTGAAAAAGAGGTATATGAAGCAGCCAGGAGGTGAGCACTTTGAATAAAATGACCAAGGATTTGTTTTGGTTAATTTGTTGATAGCAGTCATTCTTCCTGGAGTGAGGTAGAATCTCAGCGTTGTTTTCATTTTCATCTCTCAGATGACCAGTGATCTTGAACATTTTTTTCATATGTTTATTTGCTATTTCTACTTCTTTGACTGAGAAATGTCTGTAGATTTCAAATGCCCATTTTTTGACTGGGTCTTTAAATTTGGGAGTCTGATTTTTGTAAGTTCTTTATATATTCTAGATAGCAGACCACTGTCCGAGAAACAGCTGGTAAAAATTTTTTCCCACATTGTGGGTTGTCTCCTCACTCTGTTGGTAGTTTCTCTTGCTGTGCAGAAGCTGTTTGTTTGTTTAGTGTTTTTTGGTATTGGGGATCAAACTCAAGACCTTGCACTTGGGAGGCAGGCGCAGTGCCACTGAGCTAAATCCCCCACCCAGAAGCTTTTTAATAAGATGAGATACCAGTTGTTGATTCTTTGTGTTAGTTTATGTGCATCTGAGGTTTTGTTCTTGAAGTCTTTTCCTACACCAATGTCTTGAAGAGTTCTACCTCTCTTCCAGCCAGTTTAGTGTTTCTGTTTTAATAAACAGATCTTTGATGAATTTTGATTTTAGTTTAGTGCATGGTGAGAGATACAGGTCTAGTATTAATCTTTGGCAAGTTGAAACTCAATTTTTCCAGCACCATTTATTAAAGAGGCTACTTTTCCTCTAGTGAAGGTGTTTGGCTCTTTTATCAAAGATGAGGTGGCTGAGTATAGAGTTGTTTCTGCATCTTCTAATCTGTTCCACTGATCCTCGGGTGTGTTTCTTTGCCAGTACCATGCTGTTTTTATCATAGTAGCTTTGTAGTATAGTTTCAAGTTGGGGATTGTGAGACACAGCTATTCCCCTGCTGGGTATCTTCCCAAAAGAATTAAAAGAATCATACCAAGGTGATATATGCACACCCATGTTTATAGCGGCACAGTTTGTAATATCTAAAATTTAGAAACAGCCCCATTGCCCATCAACTGGAGACTGGATAAAGATATGGGATGTTTTTAACAAAATGAAGTACTACTCAGCCATAAAGAATGAGAAACTAAGAGAAACACAGCTAAATGGATGCACAATGAGGCCATACTCTTAAGTGAAATAAATAGGACACACATGTGGAAATACTGAATAGTTTCTCTGGTGTTAGAAACTGAAAGTGTAAATGAGGATCAAAATGTATAATAGATAATGTGAAACAGGAAGAAAAAGTCCAAAGGGTAGGGGAAGGGGAAGTGGGAGGGTTAGGAGAAAGGAAAGAAGGGAAAGGAATAAATATGAGAAAAGGAAAAAATGGAAACAAAGTCTTTGTAAATAGGGAGGAGTGGAGGGGTTGGAGGGAGGGCAGGGGAATGGGGAAAAAAAATAAGAACCAAGAGATATCATGTAAAGGTACAAATTCCCAATGATGAATGTCATCACATTGTAACCTTAAATGTACCAATAAACTTAATGAATTTAATTAATTCCTGGACCACAAACTGAAATAAATAAATAAATAAATAAATAAATAAATAATAAAATGACCAAGGCATCATAATTGTAAACAAATTGAACTAAAAAACTTGTAAGAATGTGGCTACTGTGTATTAGTCAGGATCTCAAGAGAAACAAATTACACTAGTTTAAGAAAAGTTTTTAGTGAGGCAGGAGAATCACTGTGAGATTGAGGACAGCCTAGGCTACATACTGAGTTCAAGACCAGCCTGAACTGCATAGTGAAAAGAAAAGTTTATAGAAGAGTAGGTAAGATATAAGAGAACATACAAGGTATAGTACAATAATCTGGGACTACTGTCCCTCCATTACCCAGATTCTACACCAGCATATCAGAAACACTATATAATGACCCTAAACTAGTTATTTATAATCTAGTTCAGTTCTTAAAGGACAATTCTAAGGTATACCTTCATCTGGGTAACATCCTAGTTAATCTGTAAGGTCAGAAATCTAGATATTTCAATCCTCTAAAACACCACTGCAAAACAGCAAAGAAACTTTTTTTGACCAGAGTAACTGAAATTTGATTTATATTATTATTTGATATACTGTACATCATCTTTCCACACAGCTGCATATACCCCAAAAACATAAGCAAATGAGAACTATAAAATCACTTGTAATTAGGATTAAACAGTTTGCCAGTTATGCAATTTTATGGGAACTTGCATTAATAAAAAAAAATAATAGCCCTATTTTTTCCCCCGGAACCTGTTAGAATAAAAATTACAATTCCTTTTATTAAAAATTCTGGTCCTTTGACTTGGTAAACTGTTTTACTTTCAGATATTCAAAAATGAGTTCTTTACATCATTAATTTCTTCAGAAGTTTCACAGTTCATGAATCATTTGGTCAATTAGCTAAAGAAATATCTTTTAATATCCTCTGAATGCCAAGCATTTTACAAGATGATGGAGGTAGGAAGATGAATAAAACAGGTCTTGTCTCTGAGTAAACAAATGACACTTGATACTCCATTTAAAACTTCCATTGTAGTTGAATGTAAATTACTGGTAAACAGACAACATTGCTCACCATTATAAGATGTCAGAGAAATGCACATTAACTTAACAAGAGTATTTTATTACTTACCAACCAAATGTGCCAAAAATTTAAAAATCTGAAGCCATCAAACATTGGCAAGAACATAACAGATATTGTGATGTATAGCTGGTTAAGTATTAACTTAACTGTAATCACTATAGAGAATTGGTTTTTCATTCTCTTAATATGGAATATTACTTTAGTCATTAGAAGTTGAACTTTTTATATTCTGGGACAAACTTTATTTGGTAGTAATGAGTTTTTGTTGTTGTTGTTTAATACACAGGTGAAACTCTTCTGCTTTGGTTTTTGTTGTCCTCTCAGTTTTTCCCCTTCTCCTCCTCCACTCCTTTTTTGAATGCACAGCCTTATACATGCTAGGCAAGTGCTCTACCACTGAATTATAATTGCAGCCCCTTTTAATTTAATTTTAAAGTTCTCATCTCTAACTTGTGATCCTCCTGTCTCAGCCTTCCATATAGTGGCAAGCCTATATAGTCTTAGATACTGGGGAGGATGAGGTGGAAGATCACTTGAGCACAGGAGTACAAGAGCAGCCTGAGAAACACAGTGAGGTTCCATCATACACATACACACACACACACACACACACACACACACACACCCCATAATACACATATTGAAGGCTCTGAACCAATAACAGACATATATCTCTAGCAGTAATGAGAAGATTATATAGCATCTAGATATTGGTTTCTAGTCACCATTCTTAAAAAAAACACCAAGGTTCCTGGGAGAAATGGCTAACATGATGAGCACATCACAGTAATGAACAAAATAACAGTATATGCTTCCAGGTATGATATGCTGAGAATGAACAAACCATCACTATGACTGCTCGCCTGCCAAAGATCCAAAGATGAATAAACTGAATCCAACTGAGGAACAGTATAACCCCCCCAAAAAAGGCCTGTCATGGAAAGTTTCAAGATACATGAGTAACCCAGATAATAAGGCCTGCAGTTCTTGATTAAAAGAAACTAATAGTATTACAGATAAATGCAGTACACAATTACAGACTAAACTGTATAAAAAAAATAAAAATTGCTGTGAAGGATATTATTGGGACACTGGTTAAATTTTAGTTACGATAACTGTACTGTGGAGATAGCTGAGACAATGTTTTTATTCTTAGGAAGCATATGTACAGTTAAAAAAAAGGTTATGATATCTACAATTTATCCTTACATGGTTCAGCAAAAATAGTATGTGTACATGTGTGTTCACAGAAAGAAAAAAAGAGCAACACAAATGTGGCAAAATGTTAATAATAGGCAAATCTAGAAACATATGAAAGCTCATTTCACCTTCAATGAGGAAAGTTTTTCTCCAAACACCAAAAACAAGATAAGGATGCCCACTTTAGTCGCTTCTTTTTTTTTTTCCTATTGGGAATTTGACCCAGGGCTTTTGCCCTTAGGTATATCCTTTTTTATTTTTAGACAGGATCTTCCTAAATTGCCTAGGCTGGCCTCAAACTTGAGATCCTCCTACCTCAGACTGCCAGAGTGTAAGATTACAGGCATATGCTACCATGCCTGGCCCCACTTTAGCCATTTCTACTCAACATGATTGATACTAGAAGGTCTAGCCAAAGCTACTCGGGGGGGGGGGGGGCCTCCAAGTTTAAAAAGCAAAATAAAATTATTTCTGTTTGCATACAACATGATTTTTTATGAAAAATGAAAATAATTCATAAATAATAATTGTAAATGTAGAAATTCCTAAACAATATACAAAACATTTCAGATTAAGTGAATAAATTCAGCAAAACTGCAAGATATAAATCATCACATAAAAATCAGCTGTATTTTATATTTTCCTAAATGATCTCAAATAGGCAAGTCTATAGAGACAGAAAACAGGTTACTTCTTGCCCGGGAGTAAAGGAGAGGGGTAATGTGGTATGACTACTAATGGGTATGGAATTTCCTTGAAGTTATGATAAAAATGTTCTAAAATTGAGTTGTGGTGATGGTGGCATAACTGTGAATATGCTGAAAACATTAAATTGTACACTTTAAATGGGTAAATTACATGGTTGCACATTACATTTCAGTAAAGCAGCTTTTAAAATTATTTCTACGTATTTCAAATGAACACTCACAAAAGATAGTTTTTAAATATTCCATCTGCAATAGCATCCAAAACAATGAAGTACTTAGGAATATATTTATCAAGGAGATAAAAGACTTGCATATTGAAAAAAACAAAATATTGCTTTAAAAATTAAAGAAGATCTAAATAAAGGAAAGACATCTCATATTCTGGGCAGAAAGATTTAATATTGTTAAGATGACAGTTGTACCCAAAGCAACCTACAGATTCAACAAAATCATTGCAATGGCATTTTTAACAGAAATAGAAAAACTCAGCTAAAATTCATATAGGATCTCCACTCCGAAACAATCTTGAAAAAGAAGAAAAGTTGGAGGTCTCATATTCATAATTTTACAACTTACTACAAAGCTACAGAAATCAAAACAGCATGTTACTAGCAAAAGAAATGTACACCAATGGAATAAGAGAATCCAGAAATACACCCTCATACATTACATCAATTGGTTTCAAAAAGAGTGCTGGAAACAATAAGGAAAGGATAATCAACAGATAATTCTGGGAAAACTAGATATCTACAAGTGTAAGAATGAATTTGGATCCTCAATTTATACCACATACAAATATTCATTTGAAATGGGTCAAAGACCTAAACTTAAAACTCTTAGAAGAAAATATGGGGAAAAATCTGTATGACAATGGATATGACAATGACTTCTTGGATATGACATAAGAAGAACGAACCATAAAAATAAATGACCATGAAAAAAGAAGAATCAAGACATATTATGTATAGGTACAAATTCCCTATGATGAACATGATCATTATGTGTATCAAGAGTACCAATAAAATTAATTTTAAAAATAAAATAACTGGACTTCATAACAATTAAAACTTTTATTCATCAAGATATAAAGGTAAGGGACAGGGATTTAGCTCGGCAACACTGCACCTGCCTGGCAAATGCAAGGTCCTGTGTTTGATTCCCAGTACCAGGGAGAAAAAAAAAGACACAGGAAAAACTCACAGGAATGGGAAAAATATTTGCAAATCTTATACTGAATAAGGGATTAATATTAGAACACATAAAGAATACCTACAACTCAACAACAAATACACCCAATTCAAAAGTGGGCAAAGGTTTGAATAAATAGTTCTTCAACACACATATACCAATGGTCAATAAGTCAATGAAAAGTTGCTCAACATCACTAATTAGTGAAATACAAATCAAAACCACAAGGAAATAACACACCCTCTAAGATTGCTATATTTTTTAATTTAATAAAAGAAAATAAAAACAAAACTTAACAAGTGTTGGCAAGGATGTGGAGAAGTTGGAACACTTGTACATCGTTGGTGTGAATGAAAAATGATACAGCTGCTTTGCAAAATGGTTTGGCAGGTTCTCAAAAAGCTAAACACAAATTTACTATATGACCTAGCAAATCCATTCCTGTATACTCAAAAAAATTAAAAGGATTCAAACAAATAGATGTTCATCAATACTCATTACAGTATTCATTACTATAATACTGATTACATTAACGATTACTGTAATACTGATCACTGTAGTGAGTATTCATTACCGTGTTCAAACAACCCAAATGTCCATCAACAGATGAATGGATAAACAAAATGTGGAATACACATACAATATATATTATGAACCTTCAAATGAAATGAAAATCTGATACATCCTATCATATGAAATAATGAAAATATGCTAAGGTAAGCTAGACATAAAAGCTCAAATACTATATGATTTAATGTACATGAGATATCTAGGATAGAGAGAGAAAGGAGGTTAGAGATTACCAGGATTTGAGAGGCAGAAGAAATAAGAAATTACTTCTGAATAGTTACAGAATTTCTCTTTGCTATTATGACAAAGCTTAGGAAATAGTGATAGTGATTGTACAATATCACAAAGTAATTTAATGCCAATGAATTCTACACTTACAATACTTAAAATGACAAAAATCCCCTATGAAGAATGTGATTGTTATGTATATCTAAAATGTACCAATAAACTTAATTAAAACAATTCATAAGATATCAATGGAATTGAACATTTCAAACGGTGAACTGTTTATTATGCAAACTAAATGTTAATAAAGCTTCTTTGAAAGAAAATAGGAACAAGAATTTGGAAAAATTACACACCACTCTGACAAAGTGAGCTGATAAACACAGGCTATTAGCTCTGAAAATGGGAGCCTAACTATAACTCAAAATTTTAAATTCAATCTCTTAAACTTAAAATGAGATTTAATATCACAGGATCACAAAACAAAGGTATTATTAACCCATAATTTAGTTTCTGCCCAGGCTAAATCAGAGGTCCAAATAAAAAAGTGAAGAATGGACAAATTGTATCTACTGATTATTCTAATTTGTGACAAAAATGAAGAGCTACTGTCTATAGAAGGGTACATAGTTACTTTGTCATATTATGCTACTATAAACAGCATAAAGAAAATTAACCAAAACAAAGTTAAGAGTTATAAAATTACCTAGCACTCTTTTTATGCCTAAGACAATTTAAAAGTATTATACTTCAGAAGTTCAGTGACAGAAGCAGAAGATCCACATATCAATGATTTGAATATTTCCTATTTTGCCACTGCATTTGAAAAAACTGATTATATATCCAACTCATCTCCAAAAGTTCATTAGCAACATTTAACAAAAATGCTTTCTATGAAATTTTGTTTTTAAAAATTAATAATTCAATCCAGCAAAAGTCCATTTAAGGCACTCTGTGGGATTAGAATAATTTTGAATACTAAAGACAAATTTTTTTAAAGACTCATTATATTCATTACAACAACTAAAACAGATTTAATACTCATTTCACTACTGCCTTTGACAAAAATCAAGGCTGTGTAGACAGCCAGCTGGGTCTGCTGCGCTTTTAGATAAAGGACATGTTATTCCAAATAGGTGCCATTTTTAGTGATGTCTCACTACGCCACCTAATGGTAATACTTTGAGTTTCTTCAGTGCTGTACAGTTAGGTACCTTTACTTGTGACACACACTCTTCTGAGGTCCGTGACACTTCCCACTTGTGCTTCTGAAAATCTCTCCCTCAATTCTCAGGAATGATTCAAAAAGTAATTATTTGATTCCTCCCCCCAAAGCCATACGTAAGGTTCTCGGTTTGTTATGGGGGAGCTTCAAATCAGCAATTCTATTACAATTTTTAGAAGCAGTGACCTAGTACATAACTACATTCATTCAGTTTCCCAAGAACTTTCTTCCAAGATATTACAAGGAAGCCAGCTCATCTGCCTAGAGTCATATTCTGTCATAGCAAGACAGAAAGGAAGGTTCTATGAATGCAGGTTTATGAAGACTCAAACCCTCACAATGTGAGTAGTACAGGCCACCACCATGTATTTGATGTAAGCAAATGTATATACTCTTCAGTGGTGTAGCCAGCATTCCAGTTTGTTTTGCCAAATGATGAGTACCAAACAGATTGTTTTGGCTGGAAAGGGTATTGAGTCATGAGGCCATAGACACAAAAGGTGTTTGCACCTTAGGTAGAGTACTAAGCAAACAAAAAGTACCAGGTCAAAATTTTCCCTTCAACATGTGTCAAGTATCAAATTCCACAAGTTTCAAAGCAGTCAAGTACCAAGGCATAAGAGTATTAGACTTTTTTCTTTTCCTTTTCTTTTCCCTTCCCTTCTATTCCCCTCTCTTTCCTCCCTTCTCCTTTCTCCCTGTATTTCAATTTTTGGTGGACACACTTTACCACTCAGCTATGGCCCCAGCCTAATTTGTTTTCTTGATATTAATATACTTCACTATCTTAACCGTTTGCACTGTCAAGCACTGTGCAAATTAAATTCTGGGAGGGAGGAAATAGGGGCATGGAAGGTGACATAAAAAGAATTAAGATGTACTGTGTACCAACTTCCCATGTTGAATGTAATCACTATGTAATGCAAACACATACTAATAAAAATAAAAATTTGAAAGAAAGGAAGCCAGGCATGGTGGCACATGACTTTTAATTCCAGTGCTCAGGAGGCTCAGGCAGGAAGACTGCCCCAAGTTTGACAGCAGACTGGGTTACATAGTAAGTTCAAGGCCAGCCTGAACTGCATAGGAAGACTTTGTCTCAAATAAAAAAATTTTTAAAACCCTGAAAGAAAAGATAACTGCTTACCTATACGACTACATTCAGGAAAGCCATCCTTCAAAATTGAAGGAGAAATAAAGACCTCCCGTGGAAAGCATAAACTAGAAAAGTTCATGAAGTTCATGACTACTAAACCATTATTGCAGTAGCTCTTTAAAGGAATTCTAGAGATACAAGAAGAACAGATAATCTATTGAGAATTAGGAGATGATTAAATATTAGGAAAAGAACAAGATGATAGGAATTAACACATACCTTTTAATAGTAATTCTGAATATAAATGATCTTCATTCTCCAATTAACACTTTCCTACTGGGTTGGTACATGCATGATTGTCCCATCAGGTGTCCTGAACCACCAGTGGTTAGCTATTAACAATGGATGATGGAATGAATTACAGCCCCACCATGAACACACTAAAAGACAGAATGGTAGATTTGATTTTAAAACTACACCTAACATTGCTGCTTGCACGAAACACACCTCACCAGCAAACATATACAGACTGAAAGTAAAAGGATGGAAAACAATATTCCATGCAAATGAAAGCTGAAGGCAGGCAGGAGTATCTATATTTATATCTGACAAAGGAGACTAAAAAACAAAAATCAGACAAAACCAAGAAAGACACTACAAATTAGTAAATGAAACAATCCACGAAGAAGATATGACAACTGTAAATATATATGCATTGAACATCACTGTACCCAATTTCATAAAGCAAAGCCTACTTGATATAAAAGGCCACATAAATCCCAATACAAAAATAATAAATGTTTTCCAATACTCCACTCTCACCAACAGATCATCTAGACAAAAAAAAAAAAAATCAACAAAGAAACATCAAACTATACCATATGTCAAATGGAATTAGATGTCTATAGAACACTCCATCTAACGATCATAGAAAATACATTGTTCTCAGTACCTCATGAGACATTCTCAAAAACATCATATTTTAGGCCATCAAGCAATCCTTAACAAATATAAAAAGACTGAAACAATTTCTTGCATCTTAGTAAGTCATAATGGGATGAACCTAGAAATCAACAGCACAAGAAACCATATAAATACATGCAGTAAGTAGATCATTGAAGAAATTGGGGATTTAAAAATTCCTAGAATCAAGTGAAATGAAAATACAACAATCCAGAATCTCTGGGATACAACAAAGACAGTTCTAAGAGGGAAATTTATACCATGAGTACCTGCTGTATATAAAAAAATCACAGAGTGAACTCTCAAATAACCTAAGCATGTACTTCAAGGTCTTAGAAAAACAAGAACAAACCAAAACCAACAGAAGAAAAGAAATAATAAAGAGCAGAGATGAAATTAATAATAGAAACTAAAATAATAATGTATAGGATCAATGAAACGGAGTTGGTTCTTTGAAAAGATAAACATGATTCGTAAACCCTTAGCCAAAGGAACCAAAAAAAAAAAAGTGCAATAACCCAAATCAGTACAATTAGAGAAAAAAAGGGAGGGATGTTACAACAGAAATCATTGAAATTCAGAGCATTAGCAGGGACTACTTTGAAAACCTATATTCTAACAAATTGGAGAAATGGAAAAAATGGCTAATTTTCTAAACACATATTACTTACCAAAACTGAACCAAAAAGACCATATATGTGTGTGTGTATATGTATGCACATATATGTGTGCACACATGTATACCCTAAGCAGAGCAATAACATGCAATGAAACTGAAGTGGTAGTCAAACATCTCCAAACAAAAAAGAAAACCCAAGACCACATGGGTTCACTGCTGAATTTTACCAGACCTTTAAAGAACTGACATCAGTGCTCCTCAAAATACGAAAGAAATGCTTCCAAACTCGTTCTATGAGGCCAACATCACCCTGATACCAAAACTGGACAAGGACATAACAACAACAAATATATATACATATGTTATAGAAATATTATATATAATATATATTTATATATTAATATATATAACATTGATAAACACAGATACAAAAATCATTGTGAAATACTCACAAACTGACTTCAACAGCACATTAAAAAGATCATACACCATAATCAATTTGGTTTCATTCTACGGATGCAATCATAGTTCAACATTTGCAAATCAATGAACAATTCACCACATAAATAGAGTCAAGGATAAAATTGCATGATCATTTCAATTGATACAGAAAAAGCTTTCTACAAACTTCAACATCCCTTCATGATAAAAACCCCCGAAGAAATTAAGTATCAAAGGATCAATTCTGTTCATAATAGCTTCAAAAAAATAAAATGCCTAGAGAATAAAATTGAAGAAAACACCAAGACATGGAAAGACCTCTCACATTCATGGATCAGCAGAATTAATAGTTAAAATGGCCACATTACCAAAAGCAATCTACAGATTCAATGCAATCCCCACCAAAATACCAATGACATTCTTCATAAAACTAGAAAAAATAATGCTAAAATTTGGAAACACAAAAGCCCCCAAATAGCCAAAGAATTACTAAGTAAAAAGGGCAAGACTGGAGGCCACACAACACTCAATTTCAAGCTGCACTACAAATTCATACCCCAAAAAACCCAAAAACAAACAAACACACACACACACAACAGCAAAAACATGGTAGCGCCACACAGATTACTGGAACAGTACAGAGGACATAAAAACAACCTCATGTAGCTACAGCTATTTGATCATGAACAAAGGAGTCAAAACTATACTTTGGAGAAAAGACAGCCTTTTTAACAAATGGTGCAGAGAAAACTGGATATTCACTTTGTAGAAGAATAAAACTAGATCCTTATCTCTCAGCCTGTACAAAAGTCAATTCAAAATGAATCAAAGACCTAGGTATAAACCCGAAACTTTGAAAGGGCTAAAAGAAAACATAGAGGAAACATTTGAAACCATCACCCCTGGCAAAGAGTTCCTAAATAGGACTCCAATAGTACAAGAAGTAATACCAAGAATCATCACATGGTCCCACATCAAGTTTAAAAATTTCTGCACAGCAAAGGAAACAACTACAAGACAAGTAAGGAGAGAGCCTACAGAATGGGAAGAAAATCTTTGCCAACTACTCTTAGAGGATTAATGTCTAGAATATATAGAGGGAAATGCAACTTAAAACTACATTGAGATTCCATCTCACCCCAGTCAGAATGGCTATAATCAAAAATATAAAACAAGGGCCAGGGATTTAGCTCAGTGGCACTGCACCTGCCTTGCAAATGCAAGGTCCTGAGTTTGATCCCTGGTACCAAAAAAAAAAGAATATAAAACAAAACAAAACAAAACAAAAACAAACACTAAACGCTGGCAAGGATGTAGGGAAAAAGGAACTCTACTCCTGGTGATAATGTGAATTAGTAGAGACACTATGGAAATCAGTATGAAGATGCCTCAAAAAACTAACAATAGAACTACCATTTGATCCAACTTCAAGGTCCCAAGTTCGATCCCCAGTACCAAAAATAAAAATAAAATAAAATAAAATAAAATAAAACAGAATAAAAAATAAAGTTGGTATACTATAGGGTATACTTGTATACCCATGTTTATTGTGGCAGAATTCACAAGAGCTAAGACATGGAACCAATCTAGGTGTTCATCAATAGATGGGTAAAAAAACTGTGGTATATGTACACAAAGGATTGTTATTCAGCTATAAAGAGGAAAGAAATTTTGCCATTTGCAGGAAAATGAATGGATCTGGTAATCATGTTGAATGAAATAAGGGAGACTCAGAAAGAAAATATCACATGTTCTCCCTAATATATGAAATCTAAAAAACATGACAAGAAAGTAGAAGAAGACTATTATTACACAAGAGGAATGGAATAAGGGGGAAGAGTGTAAGGAAGGGTAATGAGATGGATACAACCAAAGTATATGTACTAAAATCCAGTATTCTGTAAAACTAATAGCATTCGTAATAAAAGAAAAAACATCTAAAAATGTAGTACAGTATTCTAGGTGTAATTCTGAAACAAAACAAATTAGGTGGGAAATGAAAAAAATGCAAATAAACTATGGACTTTAGTTAATGGTAATGTATCAATATTGGCTCATTAACTATACCAAATGTACCACACTAAGATGTTAATAAAAATAAGGGAAACTGAAAGCAGGGAATATGGAGACTCTGTACTAGTTTCCCAATAACACTGTAAATCTAGAACTGTTCTAAAATAACAAATGCATAAACAATAAAATGAGCTCACAAGCAAAAATTTAACACAATGAGAAGGGAATCCACCATAATAGAAAGTAAGCAATCAAAATAAACAGGAAGATTTGTACCCCCCAGAATGCAAAAGAAAGCATAATTTAGAAAATACCATAAATAAGTGTGTAATAATGATTAAAGAGATATTTTTAAATGACTAATACTGTATGAAAGAAGGTATTACTGTACTATACTTTAGTGGTAGAACACATTGTTAGCATGTTTTAAAGGTCCTACCCAGAATGAAACACACACAAATAGGGGGAGGGCATATAACTTCAAAGAATGAAAAATACTGTCACTGAAATTTAATGATATACTAACATACTTGTGAAATAATGACTTAAGTCACTAATTTGCTTCTCTGTATTACTTTTGAGGACCTTATTTTATAAAGTTAACTCTCAAATAATAATTTAAAACAGAGAGGAAAGAAAGATCATGGACCCCTTTAAGAGTATGGCATAAGACTATGAACCCCTCTCAAGGAAAAGCATATTTACCTCCAAATTTTATATATCATGTAAAGATTATGAGATACTTCACCAACTTAGACTAAGAAATCATGTTCTAGGGCTGAAGGTATATAGTTCATAGTAGAACACTTGCACACATGAGGCCCTCTCTATTATGGTCTGAATAAAAAAGGGCCCCCAAAAGACACATGTTCAGAGGTGAGACAAAACTGTGTAAGTAATACCCAACAGAAATGACATCTCTTAAAAAAAAATCTTCATGAAATTAGAGGATTGACCTATTTTCTTCACTACCTTAAATACTGTTACTATGTAAGTATTTTTACCTAAATGAATATGTTGTATTATGTGCCAGAAAGGCTAGTTATCTTCCCAACAATTATCTTCCCTTCTTCCTCATTAACAGACCCCAGATTTGGGGGTAAGGGGTGGAAATTTCTTTTGTCCATACTAGTCATGGAAATCTCTCTCTTTTCCACTATTTAGCCAGGCATATGTGTGAATTTTGCTTTGTCTCATTTTGAAAAATATGATACAAAGGCGCTGAGGGGTCCTAGGAAGAATTTTTGCCCTAATGAATAAGAAGAATAAGGAGAAAGCCCTTTCCCAAACTCTCCTTTTCTTTCCACTCAAGATATTACTATGATGTGCTCTTTTATAAGTCAGGTTATTTGCAACCATACAGGGAGAAATGAGATCTAACAGACCTTACAAGCCAACACTTTAGCAATGTTGAACCACAGAACCAGCCATGAGATTGGTCCCCTTAAGATTTCTTATGTAGAGTGCCAAGGAGCAGAGCCAGCCCCAGCGCACAGGAGGTGAACTTTCCCGGCCGCTGAAGCACTGCCCCCATAGCCAAGGAGATGAGCCACACGGGCACAAGCAGCATGCAACCCCCCGACACCCCACTGAAATGAGAAGACACATAAACAAGTCTCTAAACCAGACTTCGAGATCACCTAAAGCAACCCCAAAGGGAAATAAGATGGAACACTCTGATACTCAACCACCTGGAATCCCTGAACTGGCAACAAAAGAGGATCTGGAAAAAATGAAATCAGAAATAATTTCTCGGATAACAGCAGAGATTGTGCTCATAGTGCAAGACATGATTAATAAATCTAGAGAGGACACAGATAAAAAAACAGAGAAGCTGAGGAACATGATAGAATCCCAACATAGGAAACAAATGGAATCCATAAAACAGATGCAAACAGATTTCCAGGAGATTAAAAACTCCACTGAAAGTTTAAGCAGCAGAATGAGCCTATGTGAGGACAGAATTTCAGATATACAAGATAAGATTGCAATTACTGACCAGGAAAAGAAAAATTTCTTCTAGTATGAGTCAGTATGGAGATACCTCAAAGAACTAGGACCAAAAGTCCCATTTGACCCAGCTATTCCCCTGCTAGGTATCTTCCCCAAAGAATTAAAAGAATCATACTACAGTGATATATGTGCACCCATGTTCATAGCAGCACAATTTGTAATAGCTAAAACAACTTGGAAGCAGCCCAACTGCCCATTAACTGCAGACTGGAAAAAGAGAATGTGGTTTTTTAATAAAATGGAGTACTACTCAGCCATAAAAAATGAGAAATTTAGAGACATTTATAGCTAAATGGATGAATATTGAGGTGATACTCTTAAGTGAAATCAATAGGACACACATGTAAATACCAAATAGTTTCTCTAGTGTGAGAAACTGAAAGTGTAAATAAGGACTAAAATGTATAATAGATAATGTGAAATAGTAAGAAAAGAGAGGGGCAAAGGGGAAGGGGAAGTGGGAGGGGTAGGGGAAAGGAAAGAAGGGAATGGAAGTAGTATGAAAAAATGAAAAAATGGAAACAAAGTCTTTGTAAATAGGGAGGGATGGAGGGGTTGAAGGGAGGGCAGGGGAATGGGGAAAAAATAAGAACCAAGAGAGTTTATGTAAAGGTACAAATTTCCAATGATGAATGTCATCATATTGTATACCTAAAATGTACCAATACAATTAATTTTTAAAAAAAGATTTCTCATTTAATAATCAATATCCTTGTGTTTGAAGGCACTATTAGTTGGATTCTGTGTAATCATAACAAAGCACATCCCATTACAAATCTTAAGCACAAACTCAAAATACAATTCTACTCTGTGACGATCTTCTCTGGAAATTTTGCCAAGTTTTTTAGCCAATAATTTATTTCTACATTTATAAACTGAAACTATACAGAGTTGTCTAGCTTTTCCTTAATTGGGACATCAGATTAGGACTTTTCATTTTCAAATTCATCAAGAGATTTCATTTAATAAAACTTAGTATTTTATATTTTTCCTTTTTCTTTCCTGTGTATATAAAGAAAAAAGTAAAGGTATAATCCCTACTGTATCCATACCTCTAAAGGACCTTAGAAAGACAGGACTATAATATATAAAATAATGTTTAATAATTAGAATAATAATTTTTAAACCAGCACAAATTCATAATTGTAGTAATAATAACTAGTTACTGAAAGCTTAGTAAGTTCCAAGTTCTGAGTGTTTTGCCTATTCCAACTGGACCAAGTCTTATAATAATGAATAAGGGCCATTATTACCTTCATTTTAGATGAGAAAACAAAGAAAGCACTTAGTTATATGACTTAGTCAATTTTTTACTTTTTAAAAAAATATTTTGTTGACCCTTAAACACCAAAATGAAGGTAGTAGGATTCACACACAGACCATCTAGAACACTGCTTTTGGTAGGAGACTAGAATGAATAGAAAAATAGTAGTTTGGAGCTATCGAGAAGACGTAATAAATGAAGTCCAACAGATCTGAAAAATATTATAAAATTAGAAAAGTCAGTCAATCTACTATATCAGATAAAGTTTATTCCCACTAAGAAAATAATTTTTGCATTTTCATAACAAAAATTTTTACATAGCCTCTATAGCTAAAAATTCACATTTAGTGTTGAACAACACAAATAATTCATGAATGATATCCCTACTGATACCCAAATCAGTTCCTGTTACTCATCCAGATAGAACAGAATATCCAATTCTAGAAAATGAAGTCACTTTGAGCTCTAATGGTCTCTCATAACTTAGATGAGATAATCTATTATAAGGCCTGTGGAGAAAAAAAATGGGATATTACTAAGATATTTTAATGTCTTAAGATGTTTGCTGACCCTTTAATTATTTTAGAAAGGTAAAGCCTAATCTATATTATCCAGTATATGTGTAATTCAACAAGATGAAATCAAAGGAAACAGACACCTATTAATGAATTTCTATACCCAGCTGATAGGCAGTTCTCCAGGCAAGACACAACATAAAGTATCTAGGACCATTCGTACAAATAATATTTACGGAACACGTAAACTGTGCCAAGCACTGTGGCTAACACTGAATACCTAAGTATTTTTAAATTGCAACATCATAGATAAAATCTAGTAAAAATTTCTGAAAAAGTCACATTTTAAAAAAAATTTGCCTTCAAAGAAACTACAGAGATATCAGAAGTTAACAACTCTCTCTGAAGTTCGAGTACAAGAGAATATGCAAATAGATTTTTTGCCCCTTCTGATCAAGTAAAAACTTTCATTGACAGATCACAATTTTATAAATTTATGGGGTACAAAGAAATGTTTCAATACATATACACATTGTATAATGATCAAAGATGGGTAATTAGTATATATTCATCCCTTCAGACACCTACTTCATCTAAAAGTCTGAAGTACACAATACATTATTACCAACTGTGGTCAGCTTGCTGTGCATCAGAATTCTAACATTTATTCTTCCCTTCTAACTGTAACTTTGTGCCTACTGACCAACATCTCCCCAACCTTCCTTTCCCTATCCTCTCCAGCCTATAGCTACTTGCCTTACTGTTCTACATAATAGTAGAAATTATTCCTCTTAACTGTATTTGACACCTTTATCCAATCTCTATCTATCCTCTTTACCCCTTACCCTTCCTCTCAGAATCACTATTCTACTCTTCTTCTATGAGGTCAACATTTTTAGTTTCACTTATAAGAATATGCAGTATTTGTCTTTCTATGTCTGGGTTATTTCACTTAATATACTGTCCTCAACTTCCACCCATTTTGCCACAAGTGACATGTTCTCATTTTTTATGGATGGATAATATGCCAACATGTATATATATGACATGTTCTGTATCCATTCATCCATCAACAGACACTGATTCCATATCTTGAATATTGAAAATAATGCTGTACACTGGAGTGCACATGTCTCTCTTCAACATACTGATCTCAATTCCTTTGAATATATACTCAGTAGTGGGACTGCTGGATTATATGGCAATCTTATTTTTACTTTTCTGAAGAACTGGTATACTAGTTTCCATAATGGCTATAGAAATTTGCATTTCTACCAACAATATAAAAGTTCTTCTTTCTCTTCATCTTTGCCATCATTTAGAATTGTTTGTCTTTTTAATAATAGCCACTGTAAGTGGTATAAGATAATATCCCTGTATCAGTCAGTATTTAGTAGAGAAACAGATATACCACAAGATGTATAAAAATATGTAAGAATTTACAAGATTGGCTTACAACAGACACCCACAGAGTCAGATAAGGAAGAATCTAGAGGGTCTTTCTGCACACTGGAGACCGAAGGATTTAGACGAAGGTCTGGAGCTCACTGCAGCGTCATAGGGGTCCACATCAGGAGGCCGATGGGTCTGTGATGGAAGGCTGAAGGATCTGCACCAAAAGCCAGAGTCTGTGCTGGAAGGCAGGAGCTGACGTTCAAGGTGAAGACAGGTGCTCCTCCAAAGGAACAGAAGAACTTCGTCCTTCCTCATTTCCCCTTTATAACATCCAAGCAAGGAGCGGCCCTAGGGTAGACCTCCCAACCCTAGGGCGTGGAATTGCTGAGCTGATTTAGCCAAGCTTCTAGTAACCAAACTTCTCAAATTGACACAATCACTCAAGCATCACAATCTACCCCTTGCTAACTTGGCAATCAGACACATTTCTTTAAACCAGTCTTCAGATACAAAGATGAGCTCATAATTACACCTAACATATTATACCTATCCTGCAAACAAATGGAAACACACTAATTTCCTCCCCAGAGTAGAAGTCAAGTTTTCTTTGGGCAATGGTTACTCTTAACATTTCATCACTTGTACATTATAACATAGGTTTAACAATCCTTAAGAACCAATATTAGAAGAGAAATAGTATTACCTTCTTCTACTACCCATTCTGTATTCCCTTGGCCTTCAGCAAGCACCTCAGCAGGTCTTGGTTCTTTCTGTGGTAGAGTGATCTATACCTTCATTTCTGAAGGGTCTGGACCATTTGTCATTCTTCCTGAATTAAGTTGTTGTAGTTTTCCATTGACTTTAATAACAGGGCATGGTAATACTAAGAGGTGCCCTAAGGGATCTTCTGGACTCCAAGTATATTCTTCCTTTCCTCTACTGTGGAATAATAGTCTAATTTCCCCTTGATAGTCTGTGTCAATCACCCCTGTCAACTATGTGTGTTGGGAGCAATGCTACATAATTCTAGGGAAAAATCATTTGAGTAGGCCTAATTCTCCTGCCTACAGGCCAGCAATAACACTCCAAGACATACTTCCATTTTGGCCTCAGGTCACAAGGGAGATCTCAATGATCCCATGATGCTGTAATCCTCCAGGACAAGACCACACCTGTGGGAGACGCCCTGGGAGGAACCAAATCTTCATCTGTGTAGTTCCTCATTGTTCTTAGATTACCACCGCCCCCACCCAGTCTTTTGTTACACCTTGTTCATCCCAATATGATACTGAAATCTACATTATTCATCTGTTACATTTGTTTCTTTGGATGTACTAAATAAAAGGTGCTGCAAGCTAGGGGTCTTTGTCTTTGCTGCCCAGAGCAGCAGTGATCAGACCCAAAGCTCAGCTTCTTCTCAGTCTCATTCGTCTACCTTTCCTGTAATTCGCCATGTGCTGCCATGGCTCGCAGGAGACTAGGACTTACTGCAGAGGTTCTGGTAACGTCCCCTTCCCCTGTTCCCTACATTTGTGACTCCCTTTTTAGCTTGTTTCCTCAGAGGCACATGAAGACCAAAATGACCAGGGGGAAGTCTTAGCTTCCAGTTCAATGGTATCATTGTTGTGCTTCCTGGAATAAGCCTTCACTCTTCTGGAACTAAGACTTCTAAGCCAGAAGAAGGTCACAGGAACAGGAAGCAAAAATTTTGCTAGTGGATCACTGAGGGTAATGGTAAGTGGTACCACTCCCATTTCCATCCCTTGATTCCTTGGACCCATGAATTCTGGCTATTGGAGATACAGTACTATATAGTGGACACTAATTCAAAGTGTATACAGCCTTTGAAGAACCTTGTCTCAGCCTTGCAAGCTACTGCCACCTGGCTGGTGCTGTAACTGTATCTTCAAAAGACTATCCCACCTTTCTATTAATCTAGCCACTTCTGGATGATGGGGACCAGTGGATTCCATGAGCATGAGCCCATTGCCTCACTTCTTTGGCCATAAAATGTGTTCCTTGGTCAGAGGCAATGCTGTGTGGAATTCCTTGACAGTGGATAAGGCATTCTGTGAGTCCACAGGTGATAGTTTTGGCAGAAGCATTATGTGTAGGGAAGGCAAATCCATATCCAAAATACATGTCTATGCCAGTGATGACAAAGTGCAATCCCTTCCATGATGGAAGTGGCTCAACCTGCCACCAGGTCAAAGATTGATCAACCAGAGGAAAGCTACTATCTCGGGGACTCAGGGTTGGTCTCTGCTGCTGGCATATCATTCACCAGCAGCTGTAGCCAGATCAGCCTTGGTTAGTTGGAGTCTATGTTGGTGAGCCCATGCATAACCTCCATCTCTGCCACCATGCACACTCTGTTCATGGGCTCATTGGACAATGACAAGAGTGGCTGAAGGAGGTTGGCCACTATCTGCAGAACAGGTCATCTTATCCACTTGACTCTTAAAATCTTCTTCTGCTGAGGTCACTTTTTGGTGAGCATTCACCTGGGAAACACTTTTACATCCTCTGCCCATATGGAGAGGTCTATCCACATGCCTCTACTCCAAATATTCTTGTCACCAATTTTCCAATTATGTTCCTCCCAAGTTCCTGACGACTAGGTACAGCCCATAAATCAGTATATAGTCACACATCTGGCCATTTCTCCTTTCCTGTTACTTCTCAACAACCATGTTCTCCTCTGTTTCATCCTTGCAATCCACAGCTCCACTGGAGCCTCTCCTTTGGCCAAATGCTTCAAATCATGCTGCTGGTTCTCCACTCTTAATTTCCAACATGTATCTGGCCAAAACCCTCCAACTGTAACCATGCCACCATCCCAACACATACTGCATTGAAATTTTTCTGCCACCCAGGCAATGTCTCTAAACACAACCAAAATGCAAACCAACTTCCTACCAAAGCACAACATACACTGCCTGGGATCCAGAACTCAATGCAGTCCTCAACAGAAGTCTCTTGAGCCTCATTCAGCATTTCCATGGTACTCTGATTTTCCAGGCTCTGACCAGAGTCTCCCATACAGTTTAGAGCATACCAGGGTTGCCTCTTTGGTTGGTCTCTCAAAACCTTTCCAAATTGATTCCCAAGGCTTTTATACTTTTAATATTTTTATACTTAAGCTTTTATACATGGCCAGGCAACATCACAGCAATGACTCCACTCCCGGTACCAATTTTGTTGTAGTCAGGGTTTGCAAGGGAATAGATTTAATACAGGACACATAATTTATAGGATTATTTTATAATATTCACCCAAAAAGTCTAATGTAAAGGAGTGCAAGAGATTAGCCACAAACTAGAGACCCAAAGAATTTAGCCAAGGGCCTGGATCCCTTGCAAATCCTGACTACAATAATCCTATTGTGATTTTTATTTCATTTCCTTGATGATTAGTGACACATTTTTTCATGCAAGAGACCACTTAAATATCTTCTTTCAAGAAATGTCTTTTCAGATCATTCATCCAATTATTAATCAGATTTGAGGATGTTTTTCCTGTTTGAGTTGCTAGCATACCTTGAAAATTAATTTATTTTCAGATGAATACTTCCCAAACATTTTCTCCAAAGCTGCTAACTACTTAGTTGACTATTCCTCTCAATGTGGAGAAGCTTCTTAGTTTGATATAATCCCATTTGTCTATGATTACTTTTGTTGTCTATGCCTTTGAGATCTTATAAAAAACCTTTTCCCATACCAATTCTTGAAGGTTTTGCTTTATGTTTTCTTCTCACAGTTTCACAATCTCAGGTCTTAAAATATTAGGTTTCTCATCCATTTTGAGTTGATTTTTGTACACTATAATAGACAGGAGTCTAATTTCACTCTTTCATACACGGGCATCCAGTTTTCCCAGCACCATCTATTAAAAAGAATGTCCTCACATGTGTAAATACTGAATAGTTTCTCTAGTGTGAGAAACTGAAAGTATAAATAAGGACTACAAGGTATAATAGATAACGTGAAATAGGAAGCAAAGGGACAAAGGGAAAGGGGAGGTGGGAGGGATAGGGGAAAGGAAAAAAGGGAATGGAATTAATATGAGAAAATGAAAAAACAGAAACAAAGTCTTTGTAAATAGGGAGGGATGGATGGGTTGAAGGGAGGGCAGGGAATGGGGAAAAAATAAGAACCAAGAGTGATTATGTCAAAGTGCAAATTTCCAATGATGAATGTCATTATATTGTATACCTAAAATGAACCAATAAAATTAATTTAAAAAAAGGAGAAGAAGAGTGTCCTTTCTCCAGCATACATTCTTTTTCTTTTTTGGTACCGGAGATCGAACTCGGGTCTTTGAGCTTGCATAGCACGCGGCGAAATCACTGAGCTAAATCCCCGGCCCTCCAGCATTCATTCTTGATCCCTTGGTTAAAATTCAATTGGCCAGGGGCCAGAGATTTAGCTCAGTGGTTTCGCCACCTGCTGTGCAGGCACAAGGCCCTGAGTTCAATCCCCGACACCAAAAAAAAAAAAAAACCTCAATTGGCCACTTCAGGGAAGATGGTGGAGTGGTGAACAACAGAGAAACAGCCTCTTCAAGATTTGGTATCCAGACGCTAGAATACAGCAACATGAGGAAGAAGGAAATGGGTCTCTAGGACCAGCAAGGATCTGAAGCGAGAACTGAAGCCCACAGCTTCAGCCCACAGTGAAGAGAGACTTTAACGCAGAAGGAGGAGGTGGCAAGCATTGGCTTTCTCCCTGAGCCCTGAATTGCTGTATGGGAGAGGCGGACCGAATCTGCAAATCCACAGTGACTACTAGTGACTCCAGAACCCTCCGCGGAGAAACACACCTGTAGAATGGAGCAGTGGATGTAGCAGACTACAGTGGCTGGTGGATTATCTGGGTTCAGACATGGCCCAGAGGAGGGCAATTGGCTGATGACCACCTTGGAGAGGGGGCCAACTGAGCTTGGAACTCAGAGCAACTGTGAGCTGGCTCCATCTAGTGGCTCCCAGTGTCAGGGTAAACCAGAACCAAGTTGAAGTTAACAGGAGGTCAAGAAGCCAAGTTCAAGCTGGCAGGAGGAACAGAGTGTTGCAGGTTGAATAAATTGGGTTCCAGCCTCACAGCCAGAAACCAGCCTGAACTTCAGTGGAACTAAAGATACAAGTTTGCTGGGATTATCTACTACCCTGCCATAAATCTATGGCTCATTTGGTGGGATTAATCAACACAGATCTGGGTTCTGTCTGCCCACTCTGTCTACCAGGGACACCAGAGACATGCCCTGAAGTGGATATTTTTTTCTTTTTCTGTTTTCCTTTTTTTTTCTTGATGGTTTGGCTCGTGTTTTTATATGAAAGTGAACATTGTTTCTAGTTTTTTGTTATTGTTCTGTTCTTGCTTTTATTTCTTCCTTCTCTCTTTACTTCCTGTCTTCACCAGTTTCCCAAACTTTGTGTAATCTTCCTCTGTCTGAAAGACAAGCCTTACTTCTAGTCTCTTTCGCTTCTTCTATTTCTCTATTTTCCCAACCCCTTTTAAATTTTCTCTCCTGAAGGTAAAATTGCCATATTGAGGGCATATATACTATACACAATTTTCTGGTTTGTTTTAGATTTTGTTATATAACCACAAATCTACTTCATCCAGTTAGAGTGGCAAATTAATAGTTACCAGAGTTTGTCATTTTCTAGGCTGTTTAATATCACTATTTTACTGATTGTACTACTTTAGTCAAGGTGACATAATTGTTCTAAACAGTTGTTCTTCCTGGTATACCAAGACAGAGATTGCCTAAGGGTCATAAACAATACTATGAGCCAGTGCCAAAGAATGAGGCGCTAGGCCAGATAGGTAGAAACTTCTCATCCCTAATAAACTGAAGAGGTAGGATCTTGCAAGAGGCTCAAAACCCAAAAGCCAGATAAACCTAGAAGATACCTCTGAGAAGTAGTTATTTCTTAAGGGTTTTCAATACTAGGAATAAGGTTAGTGAGCAACAAAGCCATGAGAAATTTACAAGCATCAACCCAAGAATTAAACTTATAAAAAAAAAATGAGAAGACACAGAAGCAAAATGCAACCCAAGACTTCCAGCTTGCCAAAGGCAAACCCAGACGGCAATGAGGTAGAACAATTCAAAAGACACCCACCTGGACTATCTGGAGTAACAGCAAAAGTAACAAAGCAGATAATGAGGCTCTAGAAAAAAATCAAATCAGAAATAATTTCTTAGGTAACTACAGAGATGGCGACCATAACAAAAGACATGGTTAGTGATTCTAGAGCAGATTTAAAAAAAAAAAAAAATAGGAGAGCTTAGGAAAATTATAGAAATGATGAACATCCAACACAGGAAAAAATGGAATCTATGAAACACATTCAATCAGATGTCCAGGAGATTAAAAATTCCATTCAAAGTATATACAAAAGAATGAGCCAATGAGAGGACAAAATATCAGATACAGAAGACAGCACTGAGTTTAGCAATTATGAAAAGAAAGATTTCTTAAAAACAGCAAGGGGCCACAAAAAATCAATCCAATAGCTGCTAGGTGATGCAAAGAAGAATAATATAATACTGATGACAGTCAATGAAAAAGCAGGAGATAGTGCAAACAACATTTAAACAACTGTTCATAGAAATAACAGCAGAAAACTTCCCAATCATGGAGAAACAATTTGACATACAGATAAGACATGATCAAAAGAATCTACACAGGCCGGGGATTTAGCTCAGTGGTTCCGCCGCCTGCCTTGCAAGCAGAAGGATCCGAGTTCAATCCCTGGTACCAAAAAAAAAGAATCTACACAAAGGCACATAATAGTCAAGATTCCAGAAATTCAACACAAGAACAGAATATTAAAAGCTGTTAGAGAAAAGAAACAAATCACCTATAAAGGAAAGCTCATGAGAAGGACACCAGACTTCTCGACACAAACCCTCAACTCAAGGAGAGCTTGGCGTGAAGTATTGCAAGCCCTAAGAAAAACACCTTCAACCCAGACTGACATACCCCGCAAAACTATTTTTCAAAACTGATAGAAAAATAAGATACTTCCATGACAAAGAACATCTGAAGAAATTCATAACTACCAAACCAGCACTTCAAAATATTCTGAAGGACATTCTAGAAAGAGATAACAAGGACTACAACTCCATGAACCACAATAATGAATCTACCAAGGAAGGCAAGTAATTGAACAGGGTGGGGGGGCTAACAACAGGAAAATAACATGAAAAGGGTAAGTCAATATATATCAATTATAACCATCAATGTAAATAATGGTCTCAATTCACCAATCAAAAGAAACAGACGAGGATAATAGATCAAGAAGGAAGACCCAACAATACATTGCAAACAAAAAACACAGTTAATTCAAAAAGAAATTCAGACTAAAAGTCAAAGGATGGAAAACAATACTCCATGTGACAGAAACCTGGAAAAAGGGTAGCTTTTCCATTTGCAGGCAAAGTGGATTTTAAGCCAAGACTGATTAAGAGAGACAAAGAAGGTTACTACATTTGTAAAGGGAAAAATCTAAGAGGAAGAGATAACAATATTAAATATATATGCACCAAATAACAGTGCTCCCAACTATATAAAATAAATATTAAAAAATCAAATAAGCATTAAAACAAAAGCAATGGTGAAACTCAATACCCCACTATCACAAACAGACAGATCGGGCCGGAGATTTAGCTCATGGTTCTGGCACCTGCCTTGCAAGCTCAAGGTCCAGAGTTCAATCCTCAGTAGAAAAAAAAAAAACCCAGACACAAATAGATCAACTAGACAAAAAATCAGCAAAGAAATATCAGAACTGAACCAAAATTCTAAACAAATATATTTAGTAGATGTCTACAGTGTTCCACCCAACAACATCAGAATACACATTTTTCTCAGCTGCACATGGGACATTGTTCAAAACAGACCACATACTAGCCCACAGAACATGCTTAAGTAAATGCAAAGGAATTGAAATTATCCCATGTATATTATCAAACCACAGTGCAATCAATGGCAAAAGAAATCACAAAACTCCTTAAACACATAGAAATTAAATAACATCCTCCTGAACAACCAATGGGTAACAGATGAAATTAAACAAGAAATTAAACAGTATATACAATTAAATGATAATGCCTATGCAACACACTGGAACTTATGGGACTCAATGAAAGCAGTCCTAAGAGGGAAATTTATAGCAGTAAATTCTCACATCCGGAAAACAGAACAAGCTCAAATAAACAACCTAATGTTGAATCTCAAATGTCTAGAAAAAGAAGAACAACTCAAACCCAAAACTCATATGAGGGAGGAAGTTATATAAAGATTAGAGCACAAATTAATGCAATTGAGAATAAGAAAACAATACAAAGAATCAATGAATCAGAGTTGGTTCTTGAAAAGAGTAAATAAAACTGACAAACCCATAGACAACCTTATCAAAAAAACAGAAGCAAAAGTCTCAAATCCATTCATTTGGGAATGAAAAGGGTAAAATCACAACAGATCCTGTAGAAATCCAGAAGAGCATCAATATCTACTTTGAGAATCTGTACTCTAATAAGATGGAAAAACACAAAAGAAATGGACAAATTCATGGATATATACGAATTACCAAAGCTGAACCAAAGATATAAAAATTCTAAATAACCCAACATCAATCAATGAAATTGAAAATATAATTTTAAAATTACCAACAAAGAAAAGCCTAGGTGCTGACAGTTTCACTGCTGACTACTACAAGAAATTTAGAGAAGACCAAATGCTGCTACTTCTCAAACTCTTGAATGAAATTGAAAGGGAAACAAAATTACCAAATTCATTCCTGGAAACAAGTATTACCCTGACAGCAAAACCAGAAAAGGATCCAACCAATAAAGAGAACCACAGGCCCATCTCCCTAATGAACACTCATGCAAAAATCTTCAATAAGATACTGGCAAGCTGCAGCAAACCATAAAGAAGATTATACACCATGACCAAGTAGGATTCATCCCACAAATGCAGGGATGGTTCAACATATGCAAATCAATTAATGTAATATACCATATTAACAGAGCCAAATATAAAAAATCATACGATCATCTCAATAGATGCACAAATGGCATTTGACAAAGTCCAACACCCATTCATAATAATAACCCTACAGAAAACTGGACTAGATGGTCTTCACCTCAACCTGATAAAAGCCATCTATGACAAACCAACAGATAACATCATAATAAATGAACAAAAACTGAAAGCTCTCACTCTAAAATCAAGAACAAAATAAGAATGTCCACTGTCATCACTCTTATTCAATATAGTTCTGACAGCCAGAGCAATTAGACAAGAGGAAGAAATAAATGGAATAGTGATAGAAAAGGAAGAAGTTAAATTATCATTATTTGTGGATGACATGATTTTTACATAGAAGACCCCAAAAACTCCACCAAAAGACTTCTAGATTTAATAACCAAATTCAGTATCGTAGCTGGATACAAAGTCAACACTCAAAAATCAATAGCATTTCTGTACACAAATAACAAACTCACTGTGAGAGGAAATTAGAGAAAAACACCTTTCATAACAGCATCAAAAAAAATGATATACCTAGGAATCAATCTCACAAAGAAAGTAAAAGACCTTTACATTGAAAACTACAGTACTCTGGGGGGAAAAAAAGACTGAGAAGGAAATCAGAAAATGGAAATATATCCTTTGTTCTTTTGTAGGAAGAATCGATATTGTGAAAGTGGCCATACTTTCAAAATTGTTATACAGATTTAATGCAATCCTGATCAAAATATAAATAGCATATCTCACAGAATTAGAGAAAACAATTCTAAAATTCATTTGGAATCAGAAGAGACCTAGAATAGCAAAAGCCATTCTGGGCAACAGAGGCAAGGTAGGGGGCATTACAATCCCTGACTTGAAATTATACTACAGAGCTACAGTGATAAAAACAGCATGATGGGAGCAAAACAACCGATCTGAGGATTAGTGGAACAGATTAGAAGATGGAGAAAACTCCAAATACACTTAGCCACCTTATCTTTGACAAAGGGACCAAACACATTCACTGGAAGAAAGAAAGACAGCCTCCTTAATTAATGGTGTTGGAAAAACAGGCTCTCTACATGCTGAAGACTAAAACTAGACCTTTATCTTTCACCATGCACTAAACAAAAATTAAAATGAATCAAAGATCTAAATATTAAAACAGAAACACTAAGTCTGCTGGAAGATAGACTAGGTAGAACTCTTGAGGACACTGGTGTAGGCAAAGACTTTATAAACAAAACCCCAATTGCATAGAAAATATGACAAAGAATCAACAACTGGAATCTCATCTTATTAAAAAGCTTTTGTGCAGCAAAAGAAACCACCAACAGAATGAAGAGACAACCCACAAAGTGGGAAAAAAATTTTGCCAGCTGTTCCTCAAAGGACTAATATCTAGAATATACAAAAAACTTAAAAAAAAATCAAGACACCTCAAATTTAAAGACCTGTCCAAAAATGGCCATCTGAAATAGACACTTTTCCGATGAAGAAGTACAAATGGCAAATAATATATGAAAAAATGTTCCCCATCGCTGATCATTCAAGAGATGCAAATTAAAACAATACTGAGATTCCATCTCACTCCAGAAAGAAATCAACCAATAACAAATGCTGGCAGGGCTGTGGGGAAAAAGAAATCCTTTCCACTGTTGGTGGGAGTGTAGACTGGTGCAACCACTGTGGAAATCAGTGTGGAGATTCCTCAAACAACTAAAACTAGAGGTTCTATTTGACCTAGCTATTCCCCTTCTGGATATATTCCCAAAAGAATTAAAAGCATCATACAACACCGATATATGCACACTCACATTTACAGCAGCACAGTTTGTAATAGCTAAATCTTGGAAACAGCCCAAATGTCCATCAACTGACAAATGGATAAAGATGTGAGTTTTTTAATACAATGGAGTATTACTCTGCCATAAAGAAGGATAAGCTTGAGACAGCTCTAGCTAAATGGATGTACCTTGAGGCCATATTCTTTGGGGGGGGGTGTATTGGGGATCAAACTCAGGACCTTGGACTTGCAAGGCAGGTGGCAGAACCACTGAGCTAAATCCCCAGCCCCCTTGAGACCATATTCTTCAGTGAAATAAATCAGACACACATGTCTAAATACTGCATGCTTTTTCTGGTGTAAGAAACCAAGAGTGTAAGGAAGGACCAAAATGTGTTAAATAGATAATGGGAAAGGCGAAGAAAATATTCAAATGGGAAGGGGAACAAGGGAGGGAGGAGGGGGAAAGGAAGGAAAGGACAAGTAAGAAAGAGAGAACAGCAGGAAAAAATGGAAGCAAAGCTTTTGCAAATGAGGGGAAGAGGGGTTAAAGAGAGGGGAATGGGAAAAAAGAAGCAAGATATAGCATGTACAGTTACAAATTTATGATGCATGTTATCATTATGTATATCTAAAATGTACCAATAAAATTTTTTAAACCAAAAAAATTAAATTGTAAAAATCAACTGGCTATAAATATGTGGATTTATTTCTGGGTTTTCTGTTGTGTTTCACTGGTCTATGTGTCTGTTTTTATGACAGAATAATGCTATTTTGGTTACTAAACTTTGTAGTCTGTTTTAAAGTCAGGTATTGCAATGCCTCCAGCTTTGCTCTCTTTGCTCAGGATTACCTCAGCTATTCAAAGTCTTTTGTACTGTCATATGAACTTCAGAATTGATTTTTCTCTGTGAAGAATGTCATTTGATGGGAATCAAACTGAATCTGTAGGCTGCTTTGGATAGTATGGCTACTTTAAAATATTAATTCTTCATATCTATGAGCATATGATGCCTTTCCATATGTGTGTTCTTTAATTTCTTTCAACAGTTTTTTATAATTTTTATTGTAGACAACTTTCACTTCCTTTGATAAATTTTACTCAGATACTATGTTGTATTACATAATGTTATTTTTTGCAGCTATTGTATTTATTCATTACTGGTATATAAAAATACTAATTTTTGTATGTTTATTTTGTATACTGCAACTTTGCTAAATTCACTGATAAGTTCTAACAGTTTTTTGTGGAATCTAAGTTTTTCTACATATAAAATCATCTCATCTGCAAACAAGGATAATTTGAATTCTTCCTTTCCATTCTGGATTCCTTTTATTTCTTTTGTTTGTCTGATTACTTTGGCTAAGACTTCCAGTGCTGTTGAATATGAGTGGTAAAAGTGGACATCCTTTTTCCAAGTATTACAAGAAATACTTTCAACTTTTTCCCATTCATTAAGATGCCACTGGTAAGCTTGTCATACATAGCTTTTATTCTGTTAAGACATATTCTAATTTGTTTAGAGTTGATATCATGAGGGGATTCTGAATTTTATCAAATGCCTTATCTATGTTCAGATGATCGTATACAGTTTTTGTCCATTCTGTTGATGAGACGTATTATGTTAAATGATTTTTCAAGTGTTGAGCCATATCTTTGATACCTGGGATAAATTCAGCTTGATCACAGTGTATAAACTTTCATACTGTTGGATTTTGTTTACTAGAATTTTGCTGAGAATTTTTGCATCTATGTCCATCGGGGATGCTGATCTGATGGTGGTGGTGGTGCTGGTGCTGGTGCTGGTGCTGGTGCTGGTGGTGGTACTGACTTTGTCTCATTTTTAGAGTAATGCTGACCTCCCAGAATGAGTCTGGAAAGATTTCTTCTCTTTCAACTTTTTGGAATAGTTTAAGAGTTGGTGTCAATTGTTCTTAAAATTTTTAGAAAATTCAACAGTGAAGCCATTGAGTCCTGGGCCTTTGTTGGGAGACTTTTTTAGTAATGATTCAATTTCATTACTCATTGGCCTGTTCAGAGAATCTATTTCTTATAATTTGGGGAGCGGGGGCAGGGTGGTACCGGGGATCAAACTCAGGACCTTGTGCTTGCGAGGCAGGTGCCGGAACCACTGAGCTAAATCCCCGGCCCAGAGAATCTATTTCTTCATGGTTCAATTTTTGGTAGGCTATGTTGTGTCAAAAAATTAAATGAGTTCTTCTAAACTTTCCAGTTTGTTGCTTATAGCTGTTGATAATAGTCTCTAAATGACCCTTTATATTTCTCTAGTGTCAGTTGTAATGTCTCTATTTCATTTATAATTTATCTGAATCTTCTCTACTTTTTCAATAGACTAAAGTTTGGTGATTTTGTTATTTTTCAAAATCTAACTCTGTATTACATAGATTTTTTTTTTTATCTCTATCTCATTTATTTCTGCTCAGATTTTTTTCCCCCTTCTATTAATTTTGGGTATAGTTTCTTCTGCTTTCTACTCGAGTTGCACTGTTGGGGTGTTTGCTTGAAATCTACTTCTTGATGTTGCTGTTTACTGCTATAAATTTCCCTCTTAATACTGCTTTTGCTGTACCCCATAGGTTTTCCTATATTCACTTCCATTTTCATTTGTTTTGAGAAATTTTAAATTTTTCTTCTGTTTTCTTAATAACTCATTGTTCACTCAGAAGTGTACTGTTTAACTGCCATGTGTTTGCACAATTTCCAAAGTTCCTCTTGTTTATTTCTAAGCCATGGAACATTATATCTATATCTATATCATGAAACACATACTGCAAATATACAGAATTAATTGAACCTATATGAATTAACATGGAAAATTTCTAAGATATTGTTAAGTGAAAAAAAAGTCACAGAATGTAGAAAATTATCCCATTTATGTCAAGAAAAATTGTCCACATTTTGTGTGTTTACATACACTTCAGTGAAGGCATATGAAAAGGGTTCAAAAGGATGCATAACCTAAGAATCAGAGGTAACTTCTGTGAAAAAGAATGAAAATAGGGGGCCGGGGATTTAGCTCAGTGGTTTTGCCTCCTGCCTTGCAAGTGCAAGGACCCGAATTCGATCCCCAGTACCAAAAAAAAAAAAAAAAGAATGAAAATAGGGAATAGGAAACGAAGGAATTCCACTTTTATTACTGAAAGCACAGAATCACATAGTTTGAAATGTGGAATCTGGGATCAAAGAGACATAGGTTCAAATCTAGTCTATCATTTGCTACTTACATGAACTCATACTAGCTACTTATCTCTTCTAAACCTCACTTGCAAAATGGCAATAATAATAATATAACCTAAATCAATGAGTTGTTTGGGGTTTTAAAAATATATTTTGTGGTAAAGATAAATGACAAAATATGTCATTATTAACCATTTTTAACTGCAGATCAGCAGCATTAAGTACATTTGTAGTGCTACACTAATACTACCATATCTAAAACTTCATCATCCTAAATAGAAACTCCATTAAGCAATAACCCCCCAATTTACACCCTAGTAAATTCACCAAGAAAATGTCTTCATTATTCATTAATTCTGCATTTACTTAACTCTTTGTACTTACTCAGTATCAGCCACTGTACTAGAAATGGGAGACATTCTGGGAAGTTACTTATTCAACTTTCCAACAATAGCAATTTAATTTCATCACGTGCTTCTTCTAAATATCTTCAGTTATTATCAGTATTAACAATGTTTAAATTAACAACAGGTTCATAAAGAATTTTATATAATATGTAGTTTCATGGGAAATAAATCTCAAAAAAAGAGGAAATACAGATACTATCCACATTTATTTCCACCCATATGGTAAGAATATGTTCTTGGGAAAGGGAAGGACTTCTCTAACAAGAATGCCAAAAGGCAAAAACCCTACAGAAAAAGATTTAATTAGATAAAAGCTAAAGTTTTATTTAATATCATAATCCCCAAATACTCTAAACTTAAAAGAAATAAATTACAGCAAAAATATCTGTAATTTATGCTGTTCACAAGGTTTTTACCTCTAAAATTTAAAGAACTTTTACAATACTTTGAGAGAAAAAGAGCACTCTAGTAGGAAATGGGGCAAATATGTAATTTTTTAAATAAATATGAACTGATTTTGAAACATTATTTAAAAGTCATCAATCAGGTATACCAAGTAATTAAGAGATCTAGCTTCATAGTCAGGAAAACTTGAGTCAAAAACCTGCTTCTGTCACTGAACAGACTGTGTGTACTGCATAGGCTCTGTGTAATTTTGGATGTTACTTAACCTCTCTTATTCTGTTTCTTTATGGAGACTGAACTACTTAGTAACTCAAAGTATTTTACAAGCAGATAGGAGTAAAAAATTGAAAGAGACAAGACCTGGCTGTAAGAACAGTTGTAAAAATAAGGAGGAATGCAACTAACAGTGAAAAGAATAATGACGAGTAGACTTCAGAAGAAGTTAGCCTGCTAAAATGTTTTGAGTGTAAAGCGGAGACAGGTAGTGTGCCTGTACCTGTCCATGGTACTGAACCACCGTTAAATGTGGGATAATGATGACATATTTTCAACATTTCCTAGAAATTCTCAAATAAGCAAGCACTAATGAAAAGCAAGAAATATGGGGGTTGGGGTGGGACACAAATCACTTAACACTTTCCCAGGTTTGCCACTAGACATAGCCAGTTTGGGGGTAGGGTGTAGGGTTAGCTAGGAGTAGGAAGAGGAAGACAAGACAGACAGAGGAAAGAGGACGATCTCTCCCATTCTGCAAACTTGTGAGAAGTCTTATTGAAAGACTACAGAATTAGATCTATTTGGGTTTACAGCAATTCTGTAGTATGGATTTCCTGAAATGGCTGATTAGGGTCAATATACAGGGTGGGGATGGAGAAGGAGAATATAAGAAATAAGAAAGAGGAAACCCCCAGTGGCTATAACTCTACTAAAATTCTCCTCTTTCCCACACCTTACAATAGCTATGATCTAAAAGTAGACACTTGACCCAAGCTATACAATCAGATTCTTTCTCCCAATTAAAAGACAGAGACTAAGAGTCATCAAAGAGGATCCTCAGTAAGAAGACAAAACATAGAGATTAATCTTATTTTGATAACAAGCATGTAGAAGTTTCAATTAACAGGCATGTAAAGGAAGACAAAATGAAGTATATATCTTCCAAACAAATACAGAAGAAAATTGAATCTGGAAAATACATAAAATTAATCAAAAAAATAGGAAGAACACATGGACAAATTAATATATGTTTTTAAATGGTAGAAATGCAGCCAAGGGTTGGGGATTTAGCTCAGTGGTTCCACCACCTTCCTTACAAGAAATGCACCCAAATAAACCCAAATTGACAATAAATATAAATAGCCTACATATACCAGTTAAAATACAAAGATTTCACAATGAAAAACCAAAATCTATTTATACACTGTTTCCAAAAGCCATCCAAACTCAAGAAAACAGAAAGAATGAAAATTAAATAGTGGAAAAGAACAAACCAGGTAAACAATAACCAAATAAAAAGTACATTTCTAGGGCCAGGGATTTAGCTCAGTGGTGCCACTGCTTGCCTTGCAAGCACAAGGTCCCGAGTTCAATCATCAATACCAAAAATTTTTTTAATTTAAAAATTTTAAAAAACACTACCTATATTACAATGAGGAAAAAAAGAGGAACTTTAAGTCCAAAAAGCCCCACTTCAGATGACTTGTCATTAGATAAAAGCACAATTCATCAGGAAAACACAGTAAGTCTAAACTTTATGCACCTAATTAATCTAGCGTCAAACTCTATAATGGGTAGAAACTGTCAAGAATTACATAGAAAATTAGCAAATCTCCCATTAAGGTACATAACAAACATTTTTTAGTAATCGGTAGGTAAAGCAAACAAAAATTTGAACAACCTATGTAGGATCTAGTGGGATCTACGTAGGATCTAAGCTAGATCTAGTGGGCACAGATGCAGTATAACAACTATAGAAGAAGTATAATTTTGAAAACCATATAAATATTTATAAATATGAATGTAGGGTATGATGCAAATAAGTCAGAAAATTTTAAACTACATAAATACTTTTTTAAAAGCTCCATAAAACACACCTCTGAACAACTCACAGGTCAAATTAGAAAGTTTTTTAAACGGAACAATAATGAAAAGACATTTAAAAACAAACAGCCAGGTATGGTGATGCATGTTTGTAATCCCAGCACTCTGGAGGCTGAGGGAGAAGGATTGCAAGTTTAAGGCCAGCCTAGGCTACACAGTGAGTTCAAGACCAGCCTGAATTACATAGGAAAACCCCTGTCTCAAAAAACCAAATACATACATACATAGGGATACGACTGAGGTGGTAGTTAAAATATAAGGCCTTAAAACATAATAGAAACTTTGGTGTAATTCCAGCACTTGGGAGACTGAGGCATGAGGATCACTGCTGAGTTTGAGGCCAATCTGAGCCAGCGTGAACTACACAGTGTGGAGTTTGAGGCCAGCTTGAGCTACATAGTGAGTTCAAGGCCAGCCTGAAGTATAGCAAGACCCTCTCTCAAAAAACAAAAACTACTTAATATAAGAAAAAAATGTAAAAAGTTAATGAGCTAATCACAAAACTCTGAAAGATCAAAATGAATAAAGGTAAATGAAGTAACAGGTGAGAGCAGACATTAACAACGTAGAAAGCAAGTACTGAAGAAAAATCATATTAAAAAAATAGCTTTCACCAGACTGACAAACCTTTAAAAATGGTGATTTAAAAAAGAAGAAGACAATATTACAAACTGTGAAAGGTACACAATTACTAATGGTAGATATTAAACAAAAAAACTATTTTTGCAACCAAACTTATGAAAATAAATTTTAACATTAAAAATGGGCAAATTCCTAAAACTTTCAACTTGTCAAATGACCAAAAATTAATAGAAAACTTGAATAACCATATATCAAATGAAGAAATTGAATTTATAATCTAAAGTCATGATAAAGCATATTTGTCACTGAATTCTTCTGAACTTCTCAATATTTAAATTAGAAATGACACTAACATTACTTAAGAGAATGCATCCCTTTATGAGAAAAGAATAACCTTAATACTCAAACCCTAAGACAATATAAGAAAAGTACAAACTAATCTTTGTTGTAAACATAATGCAAAAGGAAAAATTCTAATCAAAGCATTCATAAATCCAGAAATGTTATACATTGCAACAAAATAGGTTTAATCAAAAAATGCAAGGTTAGATATGCAAACTTCAATGTTAATCACATTAATGGAATAAAAATAGATAAAAATCATATGATCATCTCAATAAATACCCAAAAAATTGATGAAATTCAAAACCAGTTTATATTTAAAAACTAGTTTTTAGAAAACTCAGAGTAGCTATTCTACCTTTTTTTTTTTCTTCTAGTGCTGGGAATGGAACCCAGGGTCTCCCACATGCTAGGTAGGAACTCCATCATTAACTTCTAAGATCAATATTGTCCGAGATAAGATTCAGAGCTGGGCCGCTGAGATGGGCTCTAAAACCCACGTTTTCCATCACTCTTGAAATGATCATGAAATAGTTTTTTTCACAAGCTGTCTCTACAAAGGCGCTGAACAGCTTCCTTGAACTCATTTAAATTATAACTCACGTATTGTATTTTTAGGTTTAATAGTTGTACGTAATTTCCAACCTAATTCATATTTTATATGTGCTTATATAGAATTCTATCAATAACTGGAATTAATAAATATTTGTGAAGAGTATTCACCATATAATCTAATTGGCAAAACTAGTTCTCTGTCAAACCAATGGCAAAAATAAGGCATTCCTCTTAGAATAAGTCTGACTTTCATTTTTAATTCCAATGAATGTGTTATTACTGTACATAGCCCAACATCAAATGACTCCAGAGTTCTCAGAGAAGATGGTTGGGAGACAGAGGTTTGCCACTAGTCTGGTTTGCTAGTGAAATAAAATACCTACTTCAATAATCTTTGCAGAACCTATTTTTGTTTTGCCTTTCCTGGGAAGCTATTCATTCTCAAACAGTCCCTTTTGTTTTACACCTAAATTTTCCCAACCCAAGGCAATATTTGAGATTGGTGAGAAATATGCTTTATTTTATAAACTAGGAGATGGGCAAATGTTTAATGTAATAAAAAAAAAAAACCAACAGACTTTAAAGTATCCTCAAAGTGAAAAGAGTACTTAAGGAAGTGGAGAGTCTAGAAGTTGGTTTTTAAAAACTCTGTAACCACAAACCTTGGCAAGTCTTCATGCACCATAGGTACAGATATTCCACTCTGAAGACTACTGTACTACATTATCTCCTGATCTTTATACCTTTTAAAAATGAAATCATCAACTTATATTTTAACCTGATTTTAATTGATTCAGATACAAATGAATGATAATAGCTTAAAAGTGGACTCCATTCTGGAACCTTTGCATTTTAACAGGGATCATCTATAGTATATGAGGAGTAATCTTTCAGCTGGAGGATTGTTTTGGCCTGCCCTTCTTGTCCTTGCTCTGAGTTAAACCTGCCAACCAAAGGTCCCCACACAGCAGCTCAGGAGGTCAGAACTGCCTCTCAGGGACTGTGCTTCTACAGTTTCCTGGGATGGACTTGATAGACTAGTGTCTATGACTCCATCAGCAGCTGTCTAGTTCCCGTTCCACAGGCCACATGCTGTGCCAGGTCTGCTGCCTCTCTCATCATTCTCCCAAATTCAGTTCTGTTTCTGCTAACAGCATGACCTGTGTAAGTCTGAAGAATGCTGAGCCATATGAGAATCTAGGCCAAACCAAATTATAAAAGTCAGTTTGGTCCACTGTCAAAACCCCTCTAATGGTACCATTTAAAAAAAAAAAAAGTGCCTTTTAATCATCAGAACTCTTTTGTCTGATTGGCTGTTGTTTTCCAGAACAGGTAGAGGTGGTTAGGTTCTATGCCCTGTCTTCAGCCTCCCTTTCCAACCCCAATCTCATCCCAGCCATGAGAGAGAATCCAAGGCCCCTCAGAACACAGCTCTTCAGAGGGCTCCTTCAGGGTCTCTTCAGAGGACTGCTAGGACAGAGGCAGTCAGCCAGCCAAAAGTATCAGCCTCGCTCCAATTCCTGTGATTCCAAGAAGGGGCTCTTCCCTTGGATCCTGCAATGAGTTAGTCCCCAGCCCTTTTTATTTTCTTTTGTTTTGAGACAAGGTCTTGCTAAGTTTCCCGGGCTGAATTCAAACTTTCATTCTCCTGCCTCAGCCTCTCAGTTCTGGAATTAAAGGCATGCGTCACACACCCAGCTACCCATAGAGCTAATACTTTTTCACATGCTCAGATAACTGAGTTTGAGGTCAAAGCCTGAGGGAGGGCAGAGAAGTGGGACAAGCAATGCCCAGGAACTCGGGAGACCCAAAGTTCCTGCACTGGCTCTGCAGGGAAGTCATAAATAACCCTAGGCAGTGCATGTTTCTTTCAAAAGGAGAGAAAGGGGAGAATTCACTTGGCTCTGGCTAAAAACAGACCAGTTAGGGAAAAGAGCTCTAAAATTTAAAAAGACTTGAGTAAATAAGTAAATATTGCCCAGGAAATATCATTAGAGAATAGAGGTTATCTGAAAATTATTATTTTATGACTCCCATTCAACATTATTAAAATGCAATTTCACCAATTCCCAGAAGCTTAAACTAAAATTAATTAAGCAGTTGTTTACATAACACTCTAAAACTTCTGTACAGCAAACAGGATCACTTCCAGTGTTTATTATTATACATGTACAATGTGAGAATTTTGATGGCAGCTAAGTGAAAAGACCTATAGAGCTTCTCTAGCACATGCTGCAGCCTTAATCTGTTTTTTATTACTATAACAAAATATCTGAGGTAGGCTACTTTATAAATAAAACAGGTTTATTTGGCTCACAGCCCTGGAGGTACAAGGTCTAAGTGCCTCATATGTTGATGGCCTTTTTGTTGGCAGTATCTCAAGGTAGTACAGAGCATCAGACAACAAGAGATATGGAGCACATATGTGTACGCCTGTATCTGGTCTCTCTCTCTCTCTCTTCTCTCTCTCTCTCTTACAATTAAGGCCCCAGGATTCAGTCACAGGAGCCCCAAGCTCCACCCTAACCGTTTTGTCTAATCCAAATTACTTTCCACTGTAAGACCACACCTCTAAACAACACAATCCATAAACTTCCACTGTTTTACTTCCTTCAAATGGGATTCACTTTAAACCATACCAAGAAGCAACAATAGGCTCTCTGGCATTAGCTGCAATTACCTGAGATCTTTCTTACTGTATCACAGTTACTTTTAAAATGCAGATAGCAAATGGTTTTAAAAAGTATTTAAATTAGTAATATTGTTTGCTTGGAAGTAAAATACAAACAGCAGAATGTTACAGTTCCACCTCACTTTTTGTTGGCAGTCAGTCAAAAATAAAATACTATGTGATCCCACTCATATGAGAGATACGTAAGAGTAGTCAAATTCATAAATAGAATGGTGGCTCTCAAGGGGTAAGAGGTGAGTAATGGAGAATTATTTTTAATAAGTACAAAGTGTCAACTCTGCAAAATGAAAAAGTTCTTCAGGTGAATTTAGAGGATGATAGTACAACAAAGTGAATGTACCTGATGTCATGAAACTATACAATTAAAAATGGTTAAAATTACAAATGCATTATGTCTGTTTTACCATAATAAAATTAAAAATTCAGGGTACGAAGGACTTTGAGAAAATTCTACCCATTTACTTAATCTTTCCTACAAATTAAAGATTTCTACTATTCTGTTTGTGGAAGATTAGTGCTCTAAGGAGCATAGTTTAAAATATTCATATTGATAGACTAACATGTTCTTGAAATGATGCATATAAAGCCACACAATTATTTTTGTGAGCAAACATTTACTTATATCAAATATCAGAAACTCTGAAATATATGCATATATATCTGAAAAGTATCCCACCATAAAAATGACAGGTTTAATATGTCACTGTAAAAATACTTTACTACAATAATACCCACTAGAAGCTTAAATCAACTTTGTCTTACTCATTTACCAATGTCTATATTTTTTAAAAAAGAAAATGTTTCTAAGACTTTATTTGTGATTAAAAGGCTTATGCTACAAATATATTTACTTTCAAAATGCTTATCTAGGTCCAGGGATTTACCTCAGTGGTTTCGCCGCCCACTGTGCAAGCGCAAGGACCCGAATTCTATCCCCAGTACCAAAAAAAAAAACAATGTACATTCTCTATTTCCTCTGTGCACAAAGCAGGGTCACAATAAAAAGAAACACAATTAACAAAATGCTTATCTAGACTGTTGTAAGTAGTCACTGACTAGTCCATAAACTATCTCTTCCATAACTGGAAATATATGGTAATTAATGCTTTGTCTTAACATACCAGAAATCATGAACAAGTGATCTGATAAGTATTTAATAATATACCTTAATATTTTGTAAATTTAAAATGTTACAAGAATTTTTACTTCCTAAAAAATTTAATGACTTATTCATTTTTCTGTATTTTATTCTCCTTAAAATGAAAAGCTTACAAACTTGTCATAAGCCAGAAATTTATTTGCAAATAATTAATTTGTAATTTAGAATACAATATGGCATAGAAAATGTTATAAATGTTCATTAGTTTTCCAGCAAACCACAAATAAGTCTCAAAGCCATAAGGCTGAGGTCCAGGAGGTAGTTATCAAGTACAGTATTCTAACTCACCAATTTCTCAGCAGAGTACCTGGACTTTATATTAACAGCACTGGAAATTAACATACCAATTTTTTTAAGCTTAAGATTCCTAAATTCATACTAAATTGTCCTCTAAACCTAGACTTCAGACCAACATTTCATTGAGTTTCTCTCTTGTTAGAAGTCCACGTTCCCCCAACTGTTCGAAATCCACTTAGTTCCAGATCAAGCCAACCAAAAGATTCTCTGACATATGCCTCTAGGTGAAGAAACGTGGTGCAAACATGTTCTCCAGTCTACCTAGCCAGACACATGCCCAATCTGACAAAATCTTTCTGGTTTCTTGGGTAAAAACAAGGAGCAAAACCAACTGTCTACACAGTTTTATTAACAGAAAGTCCCAAACATAAATATTAAACTCTGATTCTTAACTAGAAGCAAATATTACAATCCACAGGGAAGTATTTTCAAAAATTCACATACTCTGTCCTTGTGTTGAGTGAATGAATCTCTTGAAGACTTCTATATTTTTATAGACATATATATTTTGAAAAGACAATGAAAGTTATTTGGATGCATCTACTTGTATCTGCTGTACCTACTTCTTTTGAAGAGCTACTTCTTTTGAAGACTACCTCATAAGCAATTTTGTAACGACCACATATGCCTACAAAAAGCAAACAGAAATCTACATTCTGTAGTGCCATCCACATATCCCTGAAATAACAGATCCAAATTCTATCCATCTTGCTCCAAAATAACTAGCCCAAAACCAAAGCAAGTAACGGCACCCCACAAAAAGTCACAATGAAAGGTTACTACAATCTGATGTTCTGCTCATCTTGGGGAAAGCCAGGTTATTCCATATAAATGTTATACTCTGTGACTCCCAGAAGCTTGTGTCACTTCAGAGAGGATAATCTAGGATTTACCAGGATATTATCAACTGAAAATAAAATCCAAGAAATTTCCACCTATGTCCCTGGTTCAGGCAAGTATGAAAAAGAGGGTAGCCCCATTTTGCACAAGTCAAATTATTTTGGCAAACCCTAGTTAAAATTGCATCTCTGCCTGTTTCTGAGCAGCTGGAGGTAGCTACAGGAAATACATTCGTACATACACACATACATATATAAATTCATAACCACACAATTCACATGAATACAACACTCCTGAAAAAACACTGTCCTAGGACAGTCACTCTCCCACTCTCCAAAGTTACTACTTCATCTTAAACAAATAAAGTTAACAATATTACCAGGCATGGTGGCACACTCCTGTATTTCCCAGCACTCTGGGAGGCTGAGGCAAAGGATCACAAATTCAAGCCCAGGCTAAGCAACCTAGCAAGACCCTGTCTCAAAAAAATAAATAAATAAAAGCAGATTAGGGATGTAGCTCAGAGCAAAGGCCCCCTAAGTTTAATCTCCATTATTAAAAAAAAAAAAATAGCAGCATTGGTCCTTGGCTAGCATTTGAGAACCTGGATTTTGAGAGTAATACCATAGTCCTAACTAACTGGTAAGAATGGTTCAATGAGCCCAAACTGCATGTGCAAATAATATGGTCTATCTATGCTGAACTCTTCCTTCTAGGAGTCTCAAATTTCAATAGGGGCTAAGCAGAGGGTGCCTACGTGACAACACAGTAAAAACCTTGGGCCTTGAGTTTCTAGTGAGCTTCCCTGATAAGCAATACTTCATGTGTTGTGACTGCTGAAGGATTAAGCACTTCCAACAAGAAAGAACTCTTCTAAGGATGCGCTTGGTTTCCTCTGGACTTCACTCCATAAGCCCTTTTCTCTTTGATGATTTTGCTCTGTAGCTTTGGGGATTTAGCTCAGTGGTTTCACCATCTGCTGCGCAAGCCCAAGGACCCAAGTTTGATCTCCGGTACCAAAAAAAAAAAAAAAATACTAATGTTAAGTAGGACAATATGCTGTGTCCTGCCAGTTCTCCTATAAATCTCCCAACCTAAGTTTGGTTTGGAGAACCTCTGACATGTCCATCTTCTCTTCCTCTCATTAAGTTTCTAATAATCATATTACTTCTCATCACTCTCAGGTGATTACTTTATTTCAAACTTCAACAACATAATAGAAACAATAAGAAATGAATGCCTTTATCTTATCACTATCAAATATACTCAAATATTTTTAAAAAGTGCTCCAATCAAAGCCCAATCCCTACATTTGTTTCCTCTTTTCTACATCAGATTCTTTCTCATTAGATCATTCTCATCCCCAATGTTTAATAAGTTTCCCTAACTCTATAGCGTTTCCAACTACCAAAAAATTTCTTTCCTGCTCATTACAGTAAAACCTCTTTAAAGAATCATCTATACTTATGATTTTTACTTTGCTCCCATTGTTGCTTCATCTGACGCCATTTGGGATTTTGCCTTCCTCTGAGCCTTATTTCAAAATGTCGTATTCCTTTCTCCTGAAACTTTGCTTTTGGCTTCCTTGACTACACACTCTGTTTTTCCTGTCTCACTTGCCACTCTCTTTATCTGCTCCTCCTCAACTTTTCAAGTTCTAAATTTTACATGCCTCAACAATCAGTCCTTGGTCTTTTTCTCTCTCCTATGACACATTTTCTCTCAGAAATCTCACCCAGTACCATAGCTTTACCTATAAGCTATTGGGTCCAAAATTTCCACTTGTAGTCCAGACCTCTCCAATAATTAACGTATTTCCAAACTAATACAACTCTCTACTACCTCAAACTTAATATGGACAAATCAGAAAGTACTCTTGATTCTCAACCCACCCCACAGTCCTTCCCATCACAGTAATCCTCTCCCTAATGGCAGTATAATTGAATGCCTGTTACTAAGAGTATGTTCTGTAGGATCAGATTAAATGATATGGATCTTAACACCACCCTTTATTAACTATGAGACCACAGACTTGTGCCTCAGTCTCCTCATCTATAAAATAGGAATAATGCTGCTTTCTTCATGAGGTTATAATGATTAAATAAGATATCCTTTTAAATTGTTTAAACAGTGCTTGGCAAACAATAAACAGCGCCTGTTGTTATTCATCTGGCTGTTCAGGCCAAAAATGTGTACTCTATCCTTGATTCCATCCTTTCCTTCAATGCAAACATCTGATCCATATGTAACTCTGTTGTGAATTCTCTTATAAAACATATCTCAAATCTCCCACTGCCCAATTCTTCCCCAATTAAAGGCACCATTAACTCTCACTTGAAATAGTCTAAAACTTCTAAATGGCATGATCCTATTTAGGTGGGAACTGCCATCATCCTTTTAAAAGGTAAATCCAAAAGAGGTTGAAGGGGAAATCAAAAAAACCCTGTTCCTGGATAGGCAGAACCAATATACTCAAAATGGCCATATTTCCCAAAGTGATATACAGATTTAATACAATCCCAATCAAAATACCAACAACATTACTCACAGATCTAGAGAAAACAATCCAAACATTCAAACAAAACCAGAAGAGACCCAGAATAGCAAAAGCAAAGCTGGGTAAGCAGAAGGCACCATAATCCTGAATTTGAAATTATATTACAAAGCTACAGTGATTAAAAACAGCACGGCACTGGCACAAAAACAGAGATGTGGATCAATGGAACAGAACAGAGAATCCAGAAACAACACCAGGTACATTCAGCTATTTGATCTTTTACAAAGGGACCAAAAATATATGGTGGAAGAAAAATAACTTCTTTAATAAATGGTGCAAGAAAAACTGGCTATCCACATACAGAAGATTGAATCTAGATCCCTATATCTCACCATGTACTAAACTAAAAATCAAAATGAGTCAAAGATCTAAATGTTAAAACAGAAACAATCTACTGGAAGATAAAACAGGTACAACTCCTGAAGGTGTAGGCAAACAAGAAATACAGTGGCACCTCAGTTCACAAATTCAATTCTCTCCACAATTCTGGTTGCAAACCAACCTGGACAAGAACCAAATCAAATTTCCCCATAAAGCCAACACTGAACCTTAACCACTGAATTTGATTCAGTTCACATCCAACTCAGTTTGGACCAGAATCGTAGAAAGAATCAAGTTCATAAACCAAGGTACGACTTGGTACCAAGAATCAACAAATGAGAGCATAGCAAATTAAAAAGCTTCTACATAGCAAAGATAACAACCAACAGAGTGAAGAGACAAGTTACAGAATGGGAAAAAATGTGCCAGGTATTAGAGGACTAATATCTAGAATACATTAGTCACAAAACATTACATTATAGCTTCATTCTAGGACTGAAGTGTTACCCTACTAATGTGACTGGGAAAAAGACAGCCAGGAGAAATAGGATGGGAGAGAGTGAGGGGTAGACAAGATCAAGCTCAGGCAAGGAAGGACACAGGACCTGCATTCTACGGTGGAAGGCCAGATTCTGTAGGTCTGGCTTTACAGGGGTGGCTGGATGAGGTGATCTCAGTCCTCTGCTCATGGCATAACTGGCAAAAAAATTTTCCCATTCTGTAACTTGTCTCTTCATTGTGTCAGCTGTTTCCTTTGCTGTACAGAAACTTTTTTATTTGATATGATCCCATTTGCTGATTCTCGGTATTATGTTTTGTCACATTAGAGCTCTGTTAAAGTCATTTGCCTACATCTACCTCTTCAAGAGTTTTACCTATTTTGTCTTCCAGGAAATTGTTTCTATTTTAACATTTAGATTTTTAATCCATTTTGATTTTAGAGATACAGTAGTACCTCAGCTCACAAATTTAATTCTTTCCACAATTCTGGTCACAAATTGAATTGAACAAGAATGGAATCAAATTCAATGGTTAGGTTCAATGTTGACCTTATGGGGAAATTTGATTTGATTCTCATCCAGTTCAGTTTCAACCAGGATCATGGAACGAATTAAGTTCATGAACCGAGTGTTCATGAACCACTCTATATGGGTCTAGACTCGGTCCTTTGCATGTGGATATCCAATTTCCCCAGCACCATTTATTAAAGAGGCTATCTCTTCTCCAGTGTATGTAGAATTTGGTTCTGAATCCATCAGGTCCCGGGCTTTTCTTAGTTGATAGTTTTTTTATTATTATTACTACTGTTTCAATTTCATTACTTGTTATTGGATTGTTTCAAGATTTTCAAATGATCTTGGTTCAGTTCTTGCAATTTCTATGTTATCTAAGAATGTCACCATTTCTTCTGACTTCTCCAGTTGTTCGATACATATGTTTGTGAAGTAATGGCTAATAATTTTCTGGACTTTGGCAGTGTCTGTTGTTATTTCACCTTTTTCATTTCTAATCCATTAATTCGTGTCTTTTCTTTCCTTTTTTTTGTAAGACTGGCTAAGGGTTTGTCTATTTTATTTATCCATTCAAAAAACTAGCTCTTCAATTAATTGATTCTTTGTATTGTTTTTTTAGTCTCCATTTCATTAATTTATCCTCTGATTTTTATAGTTTCTTTCCTTGTACAAGTTCTGAGTTTGGATTGTTCATGTTTTTCTAAGACCTTGAGATGCATCGTTAGGTTATGTATTTGGGCTCAATTTTTCTGATGTGGTTATTTACCACTATAAACTTCCCTCACAGGACTGCTTTCATTATATCCCATAAGCTCAGGTATGTTGTAGTGACATTATCATTTAATTCTAGGAAGTCTTATTTCTTCCTTAATTTCTTCAGTGACCCATTTATTATGCAAGAGTGTGTTGTTTAATTTCCATGTTTGCAATTTCTGTGGGTTCTTTTGCTACTGATTTCTAGTTTCACTGAACTGTGATCTGATAATATGCATGGTAAAATGTCATTTCTTTTGCATTTGCTTAGGTATGCTATTTCTTTTTTTTTTTTTCTTTTCTTTTGGTATTGGGGATTGAACTCAGGTCCTTCTGCTTGTGAGGCAGGCGGCAGAACCACTGAGCTAAATCCCCAGCCCTAGGCATGCTTTTTCACTAGTATGTGATCTATTTTGGAGAAAGTACCAAAAATCATGCTTATTCTGTTGTTGCTGGGTGGGACACTCTCTATATATCAAGTCCATTTGTTCAAAAGTTTGGTTCAACTCTGATATTTGTTGATTTTTCCTTTAGTTGATCCATTTTGTGATAGATATTGAGATCACCTACTATAACTGCACTGACATTTATTTGATCTTCTATGTCTAATAGCATCAGCTCTATGAAGTTAAGTACAGCATGGTTTGTTGCATACATGTTTGCAACTGTTAACTCCTCCTGTTAAACAGATACATCAATCAATATGTAATGTTCTTCTCCACCTTATCTGATCAGCCCTTGCTTGAAATCCACTCAATCTGAAAATAGAATAGCTACTCCTATTTTTTTCTGGCTCCCACTGCATGGAATATTGTCTTCCATCCTTTGACCTTTAGTGTGAATTTCTTTTCATACCAAATGTGTTTCTTTTATACAGTACAATGTTAGATCTTGCCTCCTGATTCACTGTATGTCTTTTGATTGGCAAGCTAAGTCCATCCACACTGTTAGTTATGTTGATAGGTACTGACTTATTCCAGTGATTGCATCTATTTCCTATCGCTGTTCTGCCCTCCTTCTCCTCAATTGCTAGTCCTATCCAATGCATTCATTTCACTGGGCCTTTTGGCATTCTTAGCCTTACTGTCTCCCTCTAGGACATTCTCAGGAATCCACTGGAGTGTTGATTTGGTGGTCATGATCTTCTTCAAGCTTTCTTCATCATGGAAATATCTCATTTCTCCATAAACCTTGAAAGATAATTTTGCAGTATGTGACAGTCTGGGTTGGAAGCTGTCTTCTTCAAGAGCTTAAAACACCTCAATTCTATGCTCTCCCTGCCTTCAAGGTTTGTGCTGAGAAATGTTACAATTCTAATAGGTCCTCCTTAATAGGTTATTCACTGCTTTTCCCCAGCAGCCCCTAAGATTCTATTCCTGTGCTGTAATCCTGGCATCTTAATTATTATGTGGCATGGAGTGGTTTCCCTCCAATCATGGCCACTTGAGGTTCCACACACTCCACCCATCTACATGTTAAATTCTTTTTCCATGTCTGAAAAGTTTTCTGCTATTACTTGTGTTAAAAGGTTTTGTATCCCCTTTGTGCCATCTTCTGATTTTTCGCTAATTCCAATTACTCTAATAGTCCTCTTTGAGTCATCTAGGAGTGGATGGATCCATTTTTCATGTTGCTTTGTTGTTTTTAAAATATCTTTCATTAACTGATCATAGACCACAGTCCTGTCCTCTAGGTCTGATGCTCCTGTCTTCAAACTGGTTGCTTTTGCCACCCATACCTTCATCACATATTTAATCTTCTGGATTTCTGTTTGGAACCTTCTTATGGACTCCCATTCTTTTTCTATGTTGGGCATTCATGATTTGCATCTCTTTAACTCCACAAGCTGTTTATTAGTGTCTTCTCTAGACTCACTGATCATCTGTTTCATTATGGTCATTATGTGATTAGTTGTATTTTCTTTAAATTCACCTAGCACCAAATTGAATTGATTTACCTCCATTGATACCATTTCAGACCTATCTACTGTGCAGCTTATGATTTCCTTCTCCTCAGTGCCCCCTGAACCAATTTCAAAGAAGCTGGTAATTTTTGGAGGCATTCTGTTGCCTTGTCTTTTCACATTTATGTTGGTTTTTGTTCTGGGGCCAATTCTTTGGCCCACTGCCTCATTCTTCAGGAGGAGACATAGTATTGTTTATAACCTACCAACCAATACATATTGGTATAGAGAGAAAACCAATTGCTGGCCACTACTATGTTATCTTAACTATGGTAGTAAATTCAGCAACAACAATGGCAGCATATGTCAACTGGATATTGACAAACCCTAGGAACGACTCATGAATGGTTCTTTATCAAAACAAAGAGGACCCTGATTTCAGTGAAAACTATTAGGCTCAGCCTTATAATGACCTATACTAATTTAGAGCACAGATTTCTGCTGGATGCTGGCGGCAGTCCCAAAGTTCAACCATATCACTAGACTACATGGCTTCTTCTTCAGGACTGCCCCCACACATGCAGACACACACACACACACACACACACACACACACACACACGATTACTCCTGCTGGACCTACCCTCCCACAAGAGAATACGGGCCCCATGATCTTCCTGGTCTGTGCACAGGCCTCCCAGGGGATCCCAGGAGATCCCTACTTAGCTCTGACCCTCTCCACACCTGTCTCCCAAGACTATCTCTCACCTAATCTCTGTGAAAGAGTATCACTTCAGTCCTGAAGCAAAACTCTCCACCTGGGCATTGATCTCCTCTTCCATCAGATCGGTCTGTTGGTTGTCAACTCTGTTCACCTCTGTGCTGTGAAGAACCCGGGGACTGGAGGCAGGGTGCAAGGTTCCCAGGTCCTGGCACTGGAGTGGGAGGTGGTGGTGGCTGGGGCGGAGGACACACTTTCCAGATTCTCCTGGGTCCCACGTTGGGCTTCACTGGGCAGCAGCAGCAGCTAGGGGGCAGGCCACACACTTTGCAGGTGCCCCTGGGTCCAGCACAGAGCTCCAGCCCCAACCTATGATTCTAACTTGACTTCCCAGTATGCCTCCCTTCATCCCTCCTAAGTTCCATGCTCCAAGCAAATGCCTTTGAACTTTCCCGCCTCTCCACATTTCTTCTGTTCTCTTCCATCTAAAACACTCATTCCAGCTCTATTTCACAGAACATTATCTTCATAAGGGTCAGCTCAAATGTCATCTCCACATCTGCCCCTTTTCTACTCCCCACCCTCCAAAAATAATAAATATTTATTAAATTGACTTTAAAAAGTACTCTTTACCACATCTTCTGAAGATAAGGGCAACACTAAAGATACCCTGGAATTTATTTGTGCTAGAGATATGAGGTGATCCTGGCATGACATATATTAAAAAATCCAAGATTCATACTGATGGCCTAATGTGCATTATAAACAACTTTTACAGGTATTCAGAGGCAGGACAAGCCAACAAAGAATGGAAAGGGTGATAAAGGTACCATTTTAATAACCATATGCTATTTTAAAATTAAAATTTAATCATAATATATCTATAATGCATCATTTTCTCTCTTCCACATAGTAACACTGGCCCAGAATCCCTAAATCAAAAGTATAAGCAAAAGTATAAGCAAAAGTATCACTTTGAGGAGGTCAGGAGAAGGCCAAAAAACAACATAAATCTCTGCTGTGGCACAAATAATTTCTAATAAAAATGCTATAAATAAACTAGAAAACCACAGATAACTGTACTGAAACGACTTGCAATCTATCCCGTACACTCTCCTTCTAAAAACAATCATAATTTTGTCAAGATAACAATGCTTCTCTCACACAGCCTTTGTATCTCAACATCACCACCAATGTAATGACTGGTTCAGGAACAGACATGGGATCTAATTCTGGCCATCTGAGATCCAAGGGGAAAGATTTTCTGGGTGTTTCTGTGAGAAATCTTGTTCCTCCTGAGAGGACTGTGGAAAGCACTTCTCTCTCTCCCTTCCCACCTGAGTAAGGAAGCACGTTGCTCAAGTGGGATCCTGCAACTTTAGGGGAAACAGTGTTAAAAATCTACACTAGTGACACTCAAAGAACTTGAACATGTGGTAACACTGCTGAGCCACAAAACTAAGAAGCTCTTGGTAGGTTACCTAACAGAATTTTCCTATTTTTAAACCAATTTTCACTGTATTTTCAGTTACTTTCAAACACACCCTATCAACACTCCATTTATAAAGTGTGATCAACAACTCTTCTAAATTACTGCAATATATCATTTTTAATGTTTTTTTAAATTCTAGCCTCTGAAGTCAACACTTGTACTGTCAGAAATGTTACCTGCTTCTGTTGCAGAAACATAAATTCAAGAAATATAGTACAGCGCTGGCAGGGTGGCACATGCCTGTAATGCCAGCACTCAGGAGGCTAAGGCAGGAGGATTGCTGCAAGTTCAAGGCCACCCTGGGCTACACAGTGAGTTGAAGGCCAGCCTAAACTACATAGTGAAACCTTGTCTCAAAAAAAAAAAAAAAAAAAAAAAAAAATATATATATATATATATATATATATACTACAAATATTCACAAAATTCCTTTCGAGCTCATTTTAAAGAAAAGACAATTTAAACATAACAAATAACCCTGATATTTAAAACAGACCTATTATGTATAATTTTTAAAGTATGATTATTTAAAAGAAGAAATATTAAGGCTAAGATGATTTGTTTAAATTTCAAATGAAAACTCAATTTCTCAAAATGTTTACCTCTATTTAGAGATACAAGCTTCCAAATTGGTGAACAATCACGGTATGGGGGTGGGGGGGCCCCAGAGGGCATGGAAGCTCCACAAACGCCCCTCCTGCCATGCCTTCCCCATACAGAACAGTACTTCTCTTCCGTTTGGCTATTCCTGATTCCTACATTGTCTCCTTCAAAATAAAGCGGTAATAATGGACCCAAACCTTTACAACAAAAATTTTCTTCTTTTTATAAAGAAATATTTGAAACTACATAACAAAAATGGTTGCTGCTTTCTGTCTAATGAAAGCCAAGGACCATCTAAAGCACACAGAGGATCCACAGATAAAGAAGCAATTCAGTTAATGTATCAAATTCTGTCTCTAATATGCTAGAGTAGATTCATATTCAACTGTTCACATTCCAGAGGCTGATAAATGGTCAACCTTAGAGTAGGATAAACAAAAATGGAGAGAGAAACTATTAAGCAGAGTGAAAGCCCTTCTGTGCAAAGAAAGCAAACCTAAAATTTTGTTCTTTCTTTCCAACATTTTCTGGATTTTTCAAAATAAAAACTTGAGACTCAAACACAGTTTGAGCCATATGCAGAGAATTTTAGAAAGAAAATAAAACCTACCAGGTGTGGTGGCACGTGCCTATAATCCCAGCACTTGGGAGGCTGAGGCAGGAAGACTGCAGGGAGTTCAAGGCCAGCCTAGGCTACAACAGTGAGTTCAAGGCCATCCTGAACTACATAGTGAGGCTGTCTTAAAAAAAAGTTAAAATTTTTTAAAATTTAAAAATAAAAAACCTGACTTTTTAAATTATTTTAAAAATTAATATAACTTTACCAGAAAATTCTTAGTGAGCACTACAGTTTTTTAAAAAATTTAAGTGATTCAAATCATCTGTGAAAAAAATAATATTCTCTCACAAAAATCATCCGTATATGTGAGAACTGAAATGTAACTTAGAAACCCTGCTGTAAAGGAAATACTATTAACGCTGGGGCAAAAATTCCTTTGTCATTTCCAAGTACGAGTTATATTATATCATTTCCTTTTAACTCCATTTTTTTTAAATAGGATGAGGTTGTATTTTTTGGCATCGTACACTACTATAAATATTTCTTCCTAATTCTAAGTAACTATTTTAAACAATAGGTACACATTTGCTAGGCACTCTGGTTAGTATCTGCTTTTAAGTTATTTTGATTCTTAGTAAAAGCATTAAATCTTAAAATTCAAATGATTACTCATTTATGATGTAAGTATTTTAGGGCTGGGGATGTAGCACAGTGGTAGAGTGTTTGCCAGCATGCACTAAGGTCTGGCACAGCAGGGTAAAGAGAAATAAAGAAATGTTAGGACGACCTAAGTACATTATTTATGGCTTCACATCTTAAATGTGCAAACTAAACATAAATTTCAAAGTATGCAATAACCAACAAAATATTCAGTGATCACAACAATCTGGAAAGTAGAATACTAACCTTGAGCAACAGGATTGTCAACTAATTAAGTGACTTCTGGTGTAAGGAAACAAAGTATTGCATTGTGATTTTCATTACACATCTCAGTGTAAATAGTCTTGATGTTCAAATTAAATGGTTATCCACTGAAAACCTGATTCAAGAATAGTTAGAAAGCTAATTTTGCCATTCAGTTCTATAGCTCAGCAATTCCTTGAAAATAGCTTCTCTTTACTCTAAGCAAAAATGAGGGGGATAGTTGGTTCATCAGATTTCAAAGCTTTCTCTATGAAAAGTTAAAATTTATTATAAGAGGGCCGGGGATTTAGCTCGGCGGTTCTGCCGCTTGCCTCACAAGCACAAGGACCTAAGTTCGATCCCTGGTACCAAAAAAAACCCAACTAAAATTTATTATAAGAATTCTCTTTAATACTAAGGAATTTTTTTGCATTTACAAGGCAAAGATCAACTTGGATTTCAGTTTGAGCAATTGAGTGCTGCTAATATAGAGCTACCTTTGTTGTTGCTACTATTGTATTTGTGGTACTTAGGACTGAATTCAGGACTTTTGCACTAAGCAACATCCCCAGATCTAAACTGCCCAGGCTGGGGTGGAAGTTGCAATCCTAGCCTACCAAAGTACTGGGATTACAGGTGTGCACCACACCTGGCCTTTGCAGTTGTATATATTCATTCATCTCAGGTTAAAGAAGTCTCTCCCAAATCCTCTGAGCTTGATGCAAAGCTGTCATTCTGGTTTCTTCCTTCACCATTACCCTAGGAAATCCTTTCTTCTCTTTCCTATATTGAATCTCCTGCTTCCCTCCTATATCCTATACAGTACTTCTTCATCTTAACTTACTCCTTTTGACATGTAGCAGGAAGCAGGACAATCAATTCATCCCAGTCTGACTGCTTTTAGCACCAAAAGTTCCATACCTCAGGAAAACTCCTTAGTCACAGGTAAACCAAGCTGACTGGTTAACCCTATTTGGAGAGGTTGCAGAACATAATTTTTTCTGGAAGACCTGCATGTCTAAAAATATCCTTTTCCACTTTCATACTTGATTGAGAATTTGATTAGGTATAGAATTTGGGTTTGAAAATCATTTTCCTTCAATACACTGTTTTAGCTTCTTTCTAGTATTGTTGCTGAGAAAAACAGGCTTTCTGGTTCCTGACCCTTTGTTTTGTTTTGTTTCATTTTGTTTTGTTTTGTCGGTGTCTTCCTTATCCCCCAAAGTTCTGAGAATTCTGCAAAGTACTAATTGTGAATTTTAATGTGAATCAACTATCATCCATTATGCTAGGTATCTAGTATGCACCCCTTTCATTTAAAAACTTGCGTCCTTCAGTTTCTGAATGTTTTTCTACTATTATTTTATTGACAATTTCTTCCCCTCTGTTCTCTCTACTGGAATTCTGCTTAGACTTTCTACTATTCTGATTATTCAAATGTATCCTCTAGTTTAATTGCCCTCTAGTTTTATCCTTCCAAATTTATCCTCTAGTTTTATCTCTTTTCTACCTCTGCATTTTTTGTCTATGAAATTTTTTTCACCTTTCTCTTCAAATTCTTGTATGAAGGTTTTCATTTTACCAATCAAATTCTTAATTTCAAAGAACTTTTTTCATTCTCTTTCATCCCTTTTTATGGCATCTTGATTTTATTCACAGTTGTAGTATTTTACCTCTAAAACTATGAAGAGTAGTATTATGTTTTTGGGTTTTTTAAGTTATGCCTTCCCAGCACTCTATTTCATACAAGTTACTTTTTTTCTGCTTTTTTTGGGGGGGGGGTGCTTAAACATTATAGGCTTTCCTCAGATGTCTGGCACTTCTTGGTTTTCTATTCACATTTAATTATGAAAAAATGAAAAGATCTGAAGCTCTGAATCCTTGGGTGAAGCCCACCGATAATGAATTTCACAGTGTGACTGGCTTAGTCCTTTACTGAGGAACCCTTGATAATGGCATCTTCAGGTCTTTCTTTCTGAGTTGGTCAGATTCTTCAGAAGACTCTTGTAAGAAATCTCTCTTTGTAAGAAAGACCTAGTTGCCAGCATGCCGGGAGCCAAACAGAAGTAAATAAACATTTCTCTATTCTCCTAATTTCCAGTATGAAATGTCTAACCCTACCCTATTATGTCTGATGTCATTCAACCCAGAACACTATTATTTTACCAAGACTAAACATACAATCTTTGAGAAGAACAAAGTAGTCTGGTGACACAGACAAAGGGAGGGCTCTAAGTTCTTACTGCTTCTAGAACAGTTACAATTAATTCTCCATATTTTAGCTCTGCCTGGATCTCAACTTCCAGAGGTTCCTCAAGACACCAATTTCTAAAACTTCTGAGGATTCTGCCAAGTAAACTGGATAGGTCCTCAACTTTCACCATTGCTAACTTAGGATTTGAATTTCTCAGATCTCCTAAGTCATTATCATTAATTTGCTTTTCAGCTTCCAAAATATCAGTGCTGTCTCTTCTCTTGTCCTTCTTATCCTTGAATGTTTATGACTTTTTCAAAAATTTCTTTACCATAGACTTAGTGGGGCTGCAGAGGGAATAAAATTATATTCATATGATCGATTCATCACCAAACTCTAAAGTTTATGCTGGACACTGTGCAACTGAGGTCAAACACAGAAAATGTAAGAAAATTATAACTTTAAAAATTAGAAGTTTGCATTTTACCTTAGTCCTTACCCTCTTCCTCACCTCACTCCAGTAAGTACTAACAAGGGAGACTGTAAACATCACTGAAGAAACAACTTTGAATTCTTATTTGTCAATTAGAAAGTTAATTTTTTAAAAGGAAAAAATCACTTTTGAAACAAAACAAGGTAAATCAAAAAGGAAACAAGTCCCCAGCATAAAAAAACTGAGTTTCAAGCAATGCTCCATGATCAGTTACATTGCTTCTAGCCTTGGGTATAACAAGTATAGTATAATGGTATTAATTCATTCAACCAACATTACTATGTATCTGCTATGTACCATGCACTTACCAGGACAAGCACAGGAGTAGGGCAAATGAAAGAGGGTTTCCAAAAAAAATTAACCAATATATAGAGTCATGGGATAGTCAGATATGCCTTAATTAGTAATAGTATCAATATTTCATTTCTAGCTGGAGTAAAACCTGAATGTAATGCAAAAGGGCAGCAAAAGAGAATTTGGGGGATAAAGCAACTGCTGAGCACCTTAGCTATAACAGTAGTCACATGACTCTGCACTTGCTAAAACTCATAGTTGTGTGCCAAAAAGAATATATTTTATTATATTTAATTTTTGGAATAATTTTTTTAAAGTTTAAAGGTTGGTGGAAATATAAATAAAATTACACACATGGAGATATACATATATATACATACATAAGTATACGGTCGCGCATCACTTAATGACATTTCAGCCAACAACAAACCACATACACAATGGTGGTCCCATGAGATTATATTGCCTAGGAACATCCTTGGCATCTTAGTTTTATAGGACCACTCCATGATGCTCACACAACAAAATCGCCTAACAACTCATTTCTCAGACCATGTCCCATCATTAAGTGAGGTGCGTATGAATTAGACAAATAGCCATTGCCTTTCCCTTCCTGAAAAATTCTGCCCTAAAATCATTAGGAGTAGCAGATCAAAGTACACAAGAGGAGAAACAAGTGATGCTGGCCCAGAGCTGGAAGCTGAGCTGGATGAAAGGCCTGTGTGTATTGCCACCAAGAATGTCAAGCCTGAGAAGCATGAAAAGAACATTCATGGAACAGTTCAGCAGAAGCCTAGTGGTGATAGAGATTGAACACGTTGAGGAGCACATCTCTAGTGGGAAAGGAACAGTGACCTGGCATACAGAGTGAACACTCAAGTGGGGTGAAGTACCAGCTAGACAGATAAGGGTAAACAGGTTGTCTGAATGAGGGAGAGGGTAGCCACATTGACAAGAGGTCAATTTTACACTGAGGGACTGATCATGTAAGTAAATATATTAAGGATAATGGGAGCATGCTTCTCACTGCTGGGAAGGAGAATTATAATATAGAAAAGAAAAAACTCTAGAATTAACCCTGTAGTGTTGGATTGGAATTAGAGGTATTAGTGCAAATTAATTGTCTTTCATATATAATAAGTACAGAAACAAATATCTGTAGAAGTAACACAGTTATAAAATGTAGATATGCATACATGTAAGTGGACAGATGAACAGATAATATAGCTTGATGGATAGGTGAATGGGTGAAGACAGCTATCTCTGTTCACCAGTATAGCTTATGAGCAACAACACTGAATAGGAATGAATACACATTTATCCTAGCCCTTAGTTTCTTTAGAACAACTTCCTTTACTAAAGGAACCAAGAATTCTTCGAAAATTGCTGATTCCAAGGCTGGGACAGGGAAGGTACAAAACAAACCTGAACCATCTTATTATACCAGAAAGTGAGAAAATGCTCAAGGGGTCATAGGGATATGTCAAAGCACACAGAAATCTATTTGAAGGGGCTCCTAATGGCCTCAAAATAAATGGTAATGAAGGATCAGAACCCAATTATTAACAAAGAAAACCATATTTAATGAGGACATTATAGTTATATAACTTCAAAATATCTCCCCACGAAATAACTATTAATTATAAAAAGGAAAAAAAGTACTTTTACAAGGGAGAAGTCTAGCAGGAAGCAACTTACTAAGTAACAGGGCAATATGCAATCATGTACCATTTGATAAGATGCAATGAAAAGAACACAGCATCACTTCTGTGATATTCTTGCCAAAGACGTAATATGGAATCTAATCATAAAGAAACAAATCCAAATTGGGGGTTACTGTAAAAGCCACAAAATAACTGACCTTCAAAGCTGTGAAAGTCAAGAAAAACCTAAAAACCTGGCCCAGAATAAATGACACTAGAAAACATGACATCCAGATACTACATAATGCCCAAATGAATCCTTTTGCTAGAAGGATATTACTAGGAAAACTGATGCAACTCAAATGAAACTACATGATTCTAAGGATTTCCATCTCTCATCAATGTTAATTTCTTGATTTTAATAGTTGCCTTGTGGTTCTATAGAAGACAGACAATACATACAAACATACAGGGCGGTTGATGGTTATCAGGTAGGCAACTTAGTTCCAAATGATTCAGGAGAAAAAAAGAACTGTACTGTATTTGCAATTTTTCTGTAAGTTTGAAACTGTTTCAAATCTTTTAAGTTATTTTTTTAAATGGAAGAAGTGATTAGGGAAGTAAACAAGCAGCACACAAAAATTGTGTATATTATGCTAAAGAGTTTAAGAGTCATCCTGAAAGCTTTTAGTAGTCATTGAAAGGTGCTACCACAACTAAAAGATCATGTTATATGTTTCTCATTTTGTATTTGTTTTTGAATTCCTTCTACTAAACAAAGGTCCTAGATGTATAGGATTTACAATATTTTCTGGTTAAAGACAAAAGTAATAATGAAGTTACTTAGCATTTGATGGAAAAGCAAAAGCATGATTAATAAGGACAATAAAATCCAAGAGTGTTAAAATTCATTTATACACATTTAAGATCCAGGAATGTATAAATCCATTTATACATGCTTAATACAGACAAGTAAATGAGCCATACTCATAGATGTAGCATAAAACTAGGATAGCTACAAGGTGCTCCACTTACTGATACTACAAGCAGGTAGGCAAAAGAATACAGTATGAGCATCATCACAACCTCAAGCAATGTGACACAGCAATGGACTCCTGGAAGAAACTGTCACCCTTTATATGCATCAAAAAAGACAGAAATAGAAATTATACTACATTTTCATATATTATTGAGGTTTTAACCATAATCTCTAGGAAAATCTTTGTAAGTATAGAGTATGGAGAAACTCTATGATTTCATATCAGGGGCCGGGGATGTAGCTCAGTGGCACTGCGCCTGCCTCATATCAGTATGTCAGCTTTACCACATACCTGAACTTTTAGTCTGTTTTTAAATATTTCTTAGTTATGATTTTCGGTCAAGGTAAGGTCATAGGTAATTACCAATATAATCTCACAATGGGGCTTTAGTCTCTTCTCCAACCAATTTTTCAAACAATTATTTTTTAAATCTCAGCACAGAATACTTTCTTTTCAGTTTTTTAAGACAGGGTCTCCCTACATATCCCAGGCTGGCTTTGAACTCACTGTGTAGTTCAGGATGTCCTCAAAATTGCCACGATCTTCCTGTCTCAGCCTCTCAAGTGCTGGGATTACTAGTACTTACCACTAAGACTGACTAGCACAGAATACTTTAACAGCATCTGAAGTCAACCTGGGATATTAGTTACCCCTAGTAAAAACACTGATATTAAGGAAAAGACCCTTGCTGTAACAGGACTATACTGCTTTTACAAAACTCACATAAAATCTAATTAGTTCTGTTCTATTTCACAGCTATGACAGTCTCTATCTATACCAATGGTTAGAGAGGCAAGTTGATTAGAAAATAATCAAGCTTTACTGGGAAAAAAAAAAAATCAACAGGTTACAAGGAGCACCTTTGTAAACCAGGAACTGCACATATGTACTCCTAAAAGACACAGATCAAGTCTTACTGGTGTATGTGTGTGTGTGGCCAATTCTGAACTTCACACAACTTAAGAAATATTGTAAGATTGGCTTCTAGGTAATGCAAACAACAGTGCTAAAAATGTTAAATATGAAAAGGAAAAAGGACAGTCATTCAAACCTTCACCTTTGTTTGGACTTCCATGTAAATTGCAACTATATTCAAAAAGCAATGTGGCATCCCAACACTCTGGGAGGCTGAGGCAGAAGGATCATAAATTCCAACCCAGCCTGGGTAACTTAGTGCCTTAGCAAGATCCTGTCTTAAATTGTAAAAAGGACTGGGGATATAGCTCAACATGAAGGCCCTGTACCAGACAATCCCCAGTACCAGAGACACACAGAGAAAAAAGGAAGAGAGACTGAGATAAAGAAACACAAGAGACAGAGACAAAGAAAAGAGAGAAAATCTGATAGAAGAATTGGAGAAAGGCTTTCTATCACATAAGTGGTTTATAGGTTCTGGCACCACCTACAGTTTCCTAGGGTAAGCCTTCATTTCTCAAAGTGGGTCAGCTGTTCCTCATAAAAAGTTTCAAAGCTAAAATGTCTTAGGCAAACTATGTAAAAGAACGTCAAAAAAGGTTTGTGTCTCAGAACTCTTTGAAACTTTTTCTATGATAATGTGCTTTGTAATACCCAAAGAAGTATTCAACAACACTATTTTCCAATCTTACATATACACTGAATCCTTAATTTTCATAGCATTCATTTATATCTCTTGAAATATAATTTAGGAGGGCCAGGGATTTAGCTCAGTGGTGCCACCACTGGCCTTGCAAGCACAAGGTCCTGAGTTCAGTTCCCAGTACCAAGAAAAAAAAAAGAAAGAAAGAAAAAAAAATACAGTTTAGGAAATACTAGTGGACACTGTTAATTTTCTTCATACTTACTGTAAGATTACAACATGCTTCTGTGGATGGTGCATAATTTTTATTCCACAAAAGGACCTAAATGAATAACACATCAATAATGATTTTTAACCTTCTAAGCTGAGGTCTAGCACTCTAGGTTTATAGATTGCAGCTTTATAAATACAAAAATAAGCCAGGTGTGGTGGTACACACTGTAATCCCAGCACTTGAGAGATGGAGGCAGGTGGATCACAGTGAGTTCAAGGCCAACCTGAACTACATACTGAGACCTTGTCTCAAAACAAAAACAAAAACAAAGAAAATGCAACTTCATTGCATAATATTTGTTATTGGTGGTAAAAAGAATAGGCATTAACTTAATATTACCCAAAAATAGCCAGTTAATATCAACAAAATATTCCAATGCAAAATACCTTATCCTAAAAGACTAAATACTGCTTGCATAGTGCAATATAATTTAATAAAATATTGTCAGTAAGACAAGAATATGTTTGTTAACAGAAAAAAAGAACTTCTTTATATTCTTGTAAAAGTACAGCTATACATTTTAATTATACTGTACCCCCAAAAATGCCATTTTAGGGCCCGGGATTTAGCTCAGTGGTGCCACTGCCTGCCTTGCAAGCACAAAGTCCTGAGTTTGATCCCCAGTACCAAAAACAACTGGCATTTTAGTTCTTCATTTATCATATGGGTAGGCAAAAGAGAAAGGACAACAAAATACAACTATAAATCACCAGAAAAGGAAAATTCCTAAACTGGCTTTCACTTTCAGCAAAATAAGGGTTTCTGATGATGACCATTTTTCATAGATGATAAAACAAACTCAATGAGGTTAAGCAACTTCCTAGATCATCCTCCCAATAATAGAATAGTCAAAATCTAAAGTCTCTGCTTCTTCTACTTGTCTTTAAACAATCAAACTGAACTGTTCTCTAATATTATCTGCCACTCTATTAGGGTCACCCCAAACAAAAGTTAATAGTAATCATAGAATTCTAATTGTTCAAATGGTACTGAAATAGCACCAATTATATATGGTTTTGTCCTTAATAAAAATATTTTTCTTGTTTCCTTTAGAGTACATATAAACAGGAGCTGGCACATGAAGCATGTACCTTCACCAATACAATGTTATACACAATAGTGAAGTTCCTATACTAGTCACAAAGTCTTAAACCAACTGCTTAGCTAAAGCATTATTAACTTGGGAGGGGAGGTAGAGCTAGAGGAATAGTACTTAATACTAATAGATTCTAAAATTGCATGAATCCATGAACTTTTTCTCTTTAAACATCAAAAAGTAATGAATGAAATCTTTTCAGAGAGAGAGACTATTGTTTTGCAACATGTTATAATTACAATAACTGAAGCTACAAAAGATAGTGACAATTTCTACATTTAATGTGAATGCCTATACATGAGAAACACATTTAATTAAACAAGAAAATGTCATACATAGACACTTCTCAGTAATTCCAAGGGCTTTAGGAGTTGACAGTGCAGGTTCATTATTCTATTTCATTTTACTTTGTAGAGTATGCTTCTTAGGTGTAATTCTATCAACACTACTTTTATGTTACTTTACCACGATTAAGTTTATCTTCTAGGTCACATGACTTTCACACAGAAAACGAAAGTTTACAACCACTAAGTAAAACATAACTTATTCAAATTTAGGTTCTCTCTCCAAACCACACAGTATCCCAAAGTTTCTCTCAAAATTTCTTTTTGGGCTGGGGATTTAGCTCAGTGGTTCCAAGGCCTGCCTCACAAGCGCAAGGTCCCAAGTTCAATCCCTGGTACCACAAAAAAAATTTCTTTCTAACTCTGATATTCTGGGATTTATAAGGAAAACCATGATCTAATATAGAATGAACATTTCCTAAAGAATATTCTGTGAAACACTCATCCATCCTCCAGATACTCTGCAAAAAGATGATTCTATGATTAGATAAACTTTATAAAGTCTAAAAGAACTGCAATGTTTTTAAAGTTAGAATTTGCGTCGAATAGTTTCCCAAACTTACCTACCTACATAAACCACATACAGACGCGCGCACACACACACACACACACACACACACGCGCGCGCACACACGGAGAGACAGAAAAAGGGAGAGAGGGAAAGAGAAATACCTGAACATTCCATGGATTTACAGAAAACTGGGGAGAACGCTAGATGAAGAAACCCTAGTCCCAAAACAGAAGGACACGGTTGAGGAGGAAGCACTGAGGGCCAAATGGTGGGTCTTTGTGGTCCTGTTGCCATGAAAGCCAAAGCACTGCTTTCCAACAGTGTCAGATAAAGGAACCCTAGATGAGGGAGAAGGGACACCCAATCAAGGGCTAGTCATTCCCTCCCTACTAGTGGAAATTGTGAAGAGAAAGTGTGGAGAAGTTAGCTAAGAGCAACCCTGAAGCTCTCATCGACATCAATGGGGAAGAAAAGGCAATTGCCTGAATCTGAAAAGTGACACCAAATGACAGCCATTCATCCTTATGTCTGGGATAATACACACACAGTGTGGACCATTCGAAAAAATCATTACAGAAAAAACTTCTTGACTCATCAAGACGTAGCTGAGCAATTCATGGTCTTTGATTCTTGAAGTCACAGGCAATTCTGTGAATAAAGAAGACTAAAAAAAAACCTACAGAACTAAAAAATCCTCACCTACATCTATCCTAGAGTTACTATGGAGTGATGGGAAAATATACCAAGAAACTACAATGATTATTTATAGGTCATATGGTTATCTCTCCAAGCTCAATAAGCTTATACACCTCTGACAATTAAAGTTAAAACTCATTAGCCCAAAATCAGAAAAGGAAAGTAGCAAAGAGGAAATGAACCATCAAAGAAAATACAAAGGAGTGAATTCTTCTATTGAGTAAATTCTTCTAAATTAAAAATACCCAATCATTCACAAGTCAGACAAGTAACAACTGAGGAACATAGTAAATTCAAATGGTAAATTCATTCTCTCCATTCACTTTCATTCTGTTCCTCTCCCATTCCACCTCCCCCTATACCCTCTCATCCCCTTTTCCAAGTATCTTGTTCCTCCCTACACTCCTTCCCTTCATTAAATTCTTTATCTATTCCTAATCTCTCATGTATCTTTTTTGAAAGATGTACATCTCTATTTTCACTGTTAAGTAGCTAATATATTATAACTTCACCTACACTAACATATTTCAAACTCTTTTACTTTCTTAATTTTTTTTTTGAGACAGTGTTTCCCTATGTTCATGCTGACCTTGAACTCACTACGTAGCCCAGGCTGGCCTCAAACTCCTGGCAGTCCTCATGCCTCAGCCTTCAAGTGCTAGGATTACAGGTGTGCACCACCACACCCAGCCTCAAACTCTTTTAATTTCAGAGTACAAGAAATATTAGTAAGAAATACTAGAAAACACAAATGTTTTGCATAATGATACTTATTCTTTCTATATATGAGCTCAATATTTTATATTATGATCTATGTAATTCTTTAAATGCTAGTTAAACGAAAACTGATTTAAAAACTTACCACAATCACCAGGATGGAAAACAATGAGCTTAATACACAACATACTGACAATAAGTACCATATGGGAAAAAGTTTTGGAAAAGACTGTTTGACTGCCATGGAATAGTACGATATTTATTATGCCAATTTCAGTTCTTTTACCATAAAACAGCCTGGGCTCACTGTGTAATGGTAATCAAGTCCTAAGATTTACAGGATATTTCATAAAATTTCTAAAATATTATGGTATTTTTACACTGCTGTGGTAAAGTATGTCTTAAATTTCCATACAAAATAATTATATTTTTAAAATTCTTTAAGTGTTAATCCTAACATCCTTTTCACACTCATACAGCAATGGGAGGGATACTGGGGACTGAAACCAAGGACTTTGCACTGAGTTACATCCCCAACTCTTTTTTTTTTAATTTTCTGAGGCAGGTTCTTGCTAAATCACTTAAGTCACCCAGGCTGGACTCTACTTGCAATCCCACTGCCTCAGCCACCATGACTGGCTATAAACCAATATATTTTTTTTAACTGTTGTTCTTCAAAACAATTACTAATCAATCTCTGTAGCTTTTGCAATAACCGGTACCATTTGGCAACAACCTCTAAGTATAACCTGAGAGAAATGGAAGAGAAAGAAATGAAATAATAATAATCACTTTTGAACATGCTCCTACCATGTGCTAGCACTGTTAGATAAAATAACTATTTAACAGAATACCAAGTTACTAGTCAAAAGAAATTAAATGCCCAACCTATATTTCTAAAGACATTTATGGTGATCCTAATTGAGAGCTTACATGAAAATATATGTAATCATCTGTATTCAATGAACATTTTGATAAATTAGTATGATTAATAAATCCTACTCAGGCAAAGCTAACAGTAAGGAGCAACAGATGAAAAAAACAAAGTTTCCTAAAAAAATACTCAGATCAACCATCATCACCTTAATTAACCCACCCATGAAAAAAATGTGAATAAGCTTTAAAAAACTACTCTAATAAAAGGAAAAGTTTATATCACAGTATCTGCCGATGTTTCCTAAAAACAGCTTTATTAATCATACTATTCTCTGGGTATAACATGCATAAAATTTGAGTAAGCTATAAAATTCATTAATTTAACTTACTAAGTATTACAAAGTCAAGTTCAGAAAGCATCAAAAAAGTTATCCACAGATACACAGCCTTGCAAATTTCTTTCATACTGAGCAATATTACAGATTTTTTTTAAAGTAAATTGGCAAAGAATTCCCTAAAATTCCAACTTCTCAATTCAAAGGAACAGCCAATTCAGTCAATATTTAACCCACCAGCAAGTTAGTTCATAATGTAAAAGCTGTTTTTACTTCTACAACTGTAACATATTCTAAAATTATGCTAACAGTAAAACTACTACTTATAAACAAACATACACCATAATCATTTTAACAATTTTAAAAACAAAGAAGACAAAAACATAGTCTTTCAAATCTTACTGGCTATAATTGGAAAACAATACATATTATTAAATTTAAATGTGTTCAATGATATTAAGGTGTATTTCCCCCTTGGGCTAGTGCTCCCTGGCTTAATTCCCACCTCTTACCTCTCTCCTTCTTTATTTATTTCCTCCCTCAAACCATCAGCACAAAAGCAAGGAATGAGTCAAAGAAAAATAACATATTTGACTTTGATCAGTTTTCTTACTGTCATGATAATGTCATGAACAAAATACTAACAATACCAATATAAAAGTGAAACATCATAACAAGGAATAAAATGAATTTGATGGAAATGAAGCAATACAGACAGAATCTCAGTTGACTCCATTTTTAAGAGAAACCTATCAACAGCATAAAAATGAGTATCTAGATGACACTTTCATAATTATAAATATAAAAACAAATATTACATATATAGTGTAATAAACTTAACTATCCTGCTCTCCTGTTGCAATTACTGGGTCTTTTAAATGCTTAAAGACTCAATATTTCGTGAATAATAAAACCAAACTAAAAATGGTATCTGTTAAGGCAAATCTAAATTATCAAATTAAACCTAACAATAATTCTGGTAAATTTCTATCACAGGACACTCCCCCCGCCCCAAAAGTTTTAAAAAATTAAACTGAGGTCAATTCACAACTCAGAAACTTCTTTAACCTAAATTGTCTTTTATATAACATTAGGCAATGAGAATAAAATAGAACATTTCTCCAAAATGCAGTAGTCAATTCACACATGAAGAACAGAAAATCTATTTCAATACTTAAATGAAAAGATAATTATTCTTAACCTAAATTCCTCCAGAGATAGTAAGCATTACTACTTATGATACATCTTAGCTTTTTCATTCTTAACTTTCTTTTCTTATGCTTTACTCAAACTTCTGTGATTGATAAACCCCATATTCAAGACCTCATACTCCATCTTAAAAACACCTGAAGGACGGACAGATGCGGGGGGGGGGGGGGGGGGGCCTGTTTGCATAGATCAGCAGTACAGCACTGCCTAACATGTGCAAGGCCCTGGGTTCCATTTCCAGTACTGCCAAAAAGGAAGAAAAGAAAAACTTGAGCCTTAACAAACCCCTCCCCAGACCTAAAGTATACAAATTAATTCCTTAAAAATTCCATTCTCTTGTTCTCCAAACACTGAAAAACAGTTTGTCGTGCCACATACAGTATCAGACTTCTAAAAACACAAAATGTGAAGGGTACCACTAAAAACTTTACTCCTCAACTGTGACAAATCCCTGGTCTTTTGTTTTGTTTTATGTTTTTCTGAGAAAAACAGGGTCTTGCTATGTAGTCCAGGCTGGCCTTGAACTTACCATGTAGCCCTGGCTGGCATCAAACTTGGAGCCGCTCCTCCTGCCTCAGCCTCCCAAGTGCTGGGATTACAAGCATGGGCCACCACACCAGGATCCGGTCTTAAATTATTTAGAAATATATATATATCTGTATCTCTATCTCAATTATCAGTATTGAGAAATATTTATCTGTATTGCTCTACAACTGAACTATATCCTCTGCCCTTTTTTATTTTTTATTTTGAGACAGAGTTTCACTAAATTGCCCAGGTGGAACTTGAACTTGCAATCCTCCTGCCTCAGCCTCTGTAGGTGCTGGGATTACAGGCTGTACCACTGCACCCAGCTATTAAATTATTTTAAATATATTAACATACTAATATATTAATAAAAATATAATGTACTTGGCCAAGTAATTTTTTGCCTTTCTGGCTTAAGTAAACATATATGTGAACAAAGTGTTTTTATACAGATAGAAGAAACAACATTCTGGAAAATACACTTAATGGAAAAACAAATTATTCTAACAATACAGCAAAATATAGCATAAATTACATAAACTCAACCACAAGTCAATGAAGGATATGGATTTGTATTTTATCATAAATTACTTAAAATTATATTTACCAGTGGTACATTTAAAAAAAGGTCTCTTAGTATTTTGCAAGTAAGAAAGGATATTAAAAGACAATCAGACTATGAAACCATAATCAAAAAATTCAAACCTCAATTCTAAAAGTACCAAACCCTCTTTAATCGTCAAAGAAAACACTACAGAGCTTCTAAATTCATGAAACATAGAATGTAAAACTACATATGCTTTATAAAATATTTTACACATTAAAAAAACATTCCAACAAAGCCAGTAACAAAGTCAAAACTGTCTTGGGAGAGAAATTTCCTGAAAAATGGCTCAGATTTCTTACATTCCCAGTACAACTGTAATAGTCTGTTTTTTAAAAATCATTCCATTCACATTTACATATCTCTTAAAACGTCATGACATCATGTTTCTAGAAACCTACTACTTGCAACTAGGATAAATAAAACTATTATGTATATTTTTGCATCAGTGATTGACCTGAGAAACTAATTCGAAATAAACTTCAAATTTAAAAAAAAAAGAAAAATATATGTATCAGCACTTCATTTTTCACTGCAGAAAACCTTTACCTAGGAACAAAGATAAAGGCTACAAACTTTACAACAAATTAAAATTACTGGTATTCTAGAGTTACAACATACTACATGCAATTGGCCAAAATCCTTCAGAAGTCAATGTTCACTATAGGTCTGGGAGATAAAGTGAGCCCCTGGACGTCATGCTGAGCCTGTGGACAACATCAGGGACTGAAGAACTTCAACCAAGCCTTCAAGCTTGAAAGTCACGAAGAGCTTTTGCTCTTATCACTGATCTTTCCACTACCATAGGTCTTCTTAATCACATCTACATTTAGAAGACTGAACCAAAAATCTACCCAGTTTAGACTGAAATTCGATTTAAAAGAAAACCTGACGTTTAGGCAGGAGCTTCTCCTAAACATTCCCGATCAACTACTGTCAGAGTATTTTTATTTATGTCATTTCATTTTAGGAACGTAACAATTTTTGAAAGGTCCATTTTTTAGCAATTTCCTTTGTCCTATACAGAGATGAAATAAAACCCACTGATCACTGCCTTCAAGATCCTGCTGCCCAAGATAAACACAGATATTTCAGGATCTCCTCCCATTTCAAGACTGATTTCCCAAGTCTAGGAAAGAATGTTTCCACCAACAAACACCTTTCATTGAATGGCTGTCATATTGCTACGGATTAGACAACTGTGAGCAATGATCCATTTAACCTATCCCAGAATTTACTTTAAATCTCTTACTGCTGACCTAAAAACAAGTTCTTTATCAAAAATTGCACAATAGCTAGGCCTTCACATAAAGGCAACAACTGAGTAGTGTGATTTTACTCCTGGGAAAGTATGTATCAAAAACTATGGGGGGGGGGTCTTAAAATAGTTGATGTCCTTTTATTTAAATACATATTTTTTTATTAGAGTCTGCTCATAAGTCTGTAACTACTAAATCATAACGTCCAGCTAAAGATTACGAGTTAAAAAAAATACAAACTTACCCCATTCTAGGTATTCAAGAATGTTCTTCTCTCTTCTCAATGGAGAATTATTGCATTCATCATAAAGACAGATGAGTATATCCAGTAAGGTCTCCACACTGAAGCACTGCCCATTGGTCTGAGCCGGCCCATCCAAAATAAACTGCTCCAACTGCCTCAAACGCACTTCTCCGGACATGTTTGCTTCGATTTCTGCTGGCTTTCTTTTAAACTATTACAACTTTTACTGTAACTATCTGAACCTAAATTTTAAAAGATGTGGTTTTAAAAATAAACCACTTGTTATTCCAACAACTGTCATGCAATACCGGTGCTGAATTAAACATCCAAAACACCAGTAACCTCACTTAAATGAAGCGTCTTCAATTTCACCCATATACATATATCTTGAGGGCAAGTTACCATAAAATATATATATATTTAATACATCTTAAAATAATACAATTGTATATTTAAATAAAATAATTAAAAGTATAACGAACTCAATCTTCTTAAAAAAAAAAAAAAACTCTTCTCCTTCATTCAAAATTCAACTCGTGCAACAAAATCCTGAAACGAATCCGGTTGCATCATTAATGAGTAAAGTCCCCTTTGCATCCGCAATTCACTTCCCGGGAAGAAGGAAAATAGAAAAGAGAGGAAAAAAACAGCATGAATAGGAGGGGGAGGGAAAACCAAAAATTCTGCTGCAAATCCTCCCAACCACCACTTGGATAATGCATCAACGGCAATTTCTCCAGCGGGAAAGGGAGGGGGCGAGGTCCTTGAAGCAGCTTCTCCTTAGCTCAGAGCACGCCAAGTCTTGCCCGGAGGAGGCTTTTCCTTCTGCTCCCGAGGTCTTTCTTTTCAAGGCTTTGCAGTGAGTCCTATTTCCAATGGATTCCGATGGAAACTCTTCATTTTCCTCCCGGCTTCTCCCAGGGGCCTGACCGGCAGCGCGGTCGAGGGTGGGAAGGTGGCTGCGGGAGGCGCGGCACCCGGGCTCCGGGAGCAGCGGCTACTGGGCCGCCCGAGCGCGCTCCATGGCGGTGGTCACTCGTGGGCCGCGCCGCGCCGGGCGGAGAGCGCGGTCTCCCCACACCCGTACCGCGGCCGCCGCACCCGAGGCTCCCGACGCCCGCTGTCGAGGGGGGGGGTGTGCTCTGGTGGATTCAAAGGACACGGTCCTCAGCAGCTGCGGCGGCGGCACGGGCAGCTACTTCTCCCCCTTCTTCACACCCCTGGGTTAAGGGCATCTTTCCCTGGACAGGAGGGAGGCGGCTGAGGTGCAAGAGGAGGGGTCCGTGCCGCCGGTGTGGAGACCAGAGGCTGCCGCAGCCGGCTCCAACCACTCCCTTCCTCTCCCTCCCAGCCTCCCCCGCCTCCCCGCGCCTCTCGCGCTCGCGCCTTGGACTCTGCGAGGCCGCTCAAATCGGCGCCGCACGCAGGCGGAGGCTCGCGGGCGCTACGGATCCAATATGGCGGCCCCGTGGCGCGCCCCCCCGCCACCCGCCCGCGCGCTCACGCCCCCTCTCCCACCCCCGCCTGCCCGCCCGCCCAGCTCGCGCAGAAGCCAGGGGCGCGCCGGGCGGTGTCCCGCTGCCTAGCCGAGCCGAGCGAGGCCCCCGAGTGGGTGGGAGCTGCGGCCCGGGCCTGAGGGGAGGGGTGGAGTGCGGGCAGACTCCAGTCGCGGCGCTGCGGCTGGCGCAGCGCGGAATGCAGGGATACGGGAGGACTGGAGAGGCCAGGGTGGCGAGCGCGTGGAGGCGGGTGAGCCGGCCGGGCCGGGAGCTGCGGCAGAGCGCGAGCGCGAGCGCGGGCGCGGGCAGGTACTGCGCCACTGCTGCCTTGCGCGGTCCGCGGGTGCTCGTGGTTTTTCGGACGTACAGAGGCAAAGCGAGTTTTCTTCCTCGGCCTCAGAGACGCCACCTGTCTGGCACGTTTGCTAAGGGGGGGCCAAAGCTTCCAGTGGGACGGTGCCTCTCGCCGCTCCCAACCTGCCCCCAGATTCGGTCCTGGCACACTCGAGTCATGAATTCTTGGGTGTCTGATTACAGCACTTCTGGTTGTCATTTCCCAGGACAACAACCATAACAGACCTGTCTGCACTAACATCCAAGTCGTGTGCGTGTGCGCGCAAAGGAGAATTCCTCATCTCTATTCCCAAAAGTTTCCCAGTGAGGAACCTGGTGTTTTCTCCTCCAGAAATATTCAAGATGCTGCCTGTTTAGCCTCAGCCAAGGTCACAGCCTACCGGGGATTCAGCTGATGGAAAGAGTCAAGACAGTTTACCACTGTCATCAAACCTACACCTCCTTGTTTGCACACAAGCACACTTGTAACCAATGGCACAATGCAGGAGTCTGGGCAGCAGGGCCTTCCCCAGGTTTTCTGAGCTTGATCTTCGGGAAACTCTACAAAATTCTCATGGAAGATCCCACACTTAATACTATGAAAATGGGTCATTGCATTTCTGTTGTTTCCCCTCAAAATAGCCATCTCCCCTACGGTCTTTCTTGAAATGAAAGCTAACAGAAGTTGGGTTGCTGTGATTCACAAAATATTGTGACCCTTTCGTAAAATCTACACTTGCCAAGTATACACTTGCCTGGCTTAAAAAAGTACACTGTTATTTTCAGTGTGTTCTTGACACATGAGTAACATTTTCAGGCAAAAGGTCAATCATTTCCAGCCATGATATCTTTATATATGTGTGTGTCTAATTGTAAAAGTAGTAAAAAGGAAAAAAAATAAGTAGTAAACACTAGGAGGAACAAAAAAAAGCAAAGAGAAAAATGTTCATCCTAAACTAGCTAATATTTTGGTGATTAAAATTCATTTTTATGCATTTTAACAAAAATATTTCATTAAAAAGGACAGTTTCATAGCCTCCTGTATGCAATTACCAATGTATTATAAATGTCTTTTCAGGCCAACAGATATTCTTCAACAACATAGTTTTTCATAGTGAAGTCAACACACTTCAACAATTTAACTATGAGATGATCAAATGAGTAAGAAAGAAGGAACCAATTCCTTCTGCACTTTCAAGTGCATACACTAACAAACTGGCTCTAAGATAATTACTTACCTAATTTATAAATAACTATCAAGAAATTTAAAAGGGAACCTGAAATATGTTAGGTCTTTTCAATAAATTCTATTTAATAATGGAAGTTTATGAAATGCAGAATGTTTTTGTTTTGTTTTGTTTTTGCAGTACAGGGGACTGAACCTCACTCCTAGCCCAAGATATATTTTTAACAAAAGAGTCAAGCTGCCAGCGCTCTCTACCTATTATATTAGCATTGGGGTACCGCCCACAGTATAGGGTACTGAAGGGTTTTTTTGGGGGGGAGGGTTCCTTAAATTCTTTTATTGGTACATTTTAGGAAAACAATACATTTATATTTATCATTTGGTACTTGTACCTGTACATGATGTATCTTGGTTCTTATTTTTTTCTAGGGTATTGAAGTTGACTAAATAACCCTTTCCACATTATTTAGAAAGTAGAAGGGATAATTTTTTACTTTTTTTCTTTTAAAGGCACAAAGAGAAGGAAGAAGGTTGAACCCAATCAATTTTGCTTGAATAATTCAAGCTCAGGGACTTAATAATTAACTAGACACTAAACACATTGTGTGGGTGTTATTTTAAACGTTCCAGTTGGAGTGTGAACATGCTTGTTAATGAAGCCAGTCTAAAGCCAGAGAAAGGCTCAGCCCCAGCAGACAGAGTGCATGCTGTGCTTGTGCAAAACAGGGTGCCACGGGCTGCCTGGCGGGGTGTTGGGGAAGAGTCTGGAGGAGGTCTTATTCGTGAAATTCTGCTTGGGCATCCAGAGATTAAATATATACTACTGCTAACACCTAATTTGTTTGAAATAGTCAGAGAAAGTTTTATGAAGATGTTGAGAACTGATCTGTCAGAAAAGAAAGCAGACAGGAGGAGACAAGAAGATAGAGTGGTAGAATAAAGCAGGACAGATACCAGTAAGCCTAGACCCCCACTAGCTCTTGGAAACTAATTCTCCAAAGCAGGGCTAAGAACAGGACAATCTACCCACCAAATAATATTAATAACAACCAGCCCCACTCTTTTCTTGATATATCTTAATCCAGAATAAATATAGGTTCAGCAATGGACAATAGGCCTAAAAGTAAGGTCAGTGCCATAGCAGGACAAGGCATGTTCAGCCCTCTGTACCTGGGAGTCCACATACAAAAATTCAACCAACCAAAGACTGAAGTTATTTAAAAAGAGATTGTATCTGTTCTGAATGTGCAAAGATTTTTATCTTATTTTTATCCCCTAAACAATACAATATAACAACTATTTACATAGTGCTTGTACTAGATATTATAAATAATCTGGAGATGATTTAAAGTACACAGGAAGATGTACATAGGTTATATACAAATACTGTACCATTTTATATATGGGGTTTGAGCATCCTCAGATTGTGGTATGGGGAAGGGAAAGGGGAACCTGGAACCAATCTCCAGCAGATATCAAGGAACAATGATATAGTAGCATATACTGAGGTACAGCAGCATTTGAACATTTTACCACATTTGCTTTGGGCCCAAGGAGCACATTTTGCCCCTTCAAATGAACAACTCTGTTAAGTACCTTCTGAGGATAAAACATTAGCAAATGCTAGTGCACACATCTTTTCGGTCTCCTGACATCACTAATACCAACCACAAAGACTGATATTATGAAAAAGAGAGTTTCTAATTAATAATTGCTTCCCTTACAGAATACAATACGTAAACAATGCCCTGGCTAGTTTGAGCATATTATTTTATTCAGTCATCAAAACCATACAAAGTAAGCAAGTTATCATCTCTGTATCAGATGATAAAGGAAACTGAAGCTTAGAGAGGTCAGAAAACTTGGGAAAGATCACAAAGTTAGTGAATAAATAACACAGGAGCTGAGAGTCAACACCAGCCTGTCTGGTGCCAGTGTCCAAGGCTTTAACCACTAGGCAAGTGAGATCTGAAAGATCTATGGAATTCTATACATCCAACCCTTCCTTCGTGTCATACATAACAAGGAAGAAGTGGAATAGAGTTGATAATTCCCCTGCTTGAACATTAGAAATTGACATTAGAGCAAAAGAAGAAAAACACATGATGTCAGGGTTCAATAGGAGAAGCAGAAATCAACTATGTATTTAACCTTAATTCTAGCACATGTTGACACAGAAGATGGAGATGTTGAGGAAACACATGGGAACTCTGGCAGCAGCAGGAAGCTACCACCCCTAGGCTGATGGAAATTAAATCCAGGGCTGGTAGAAGCTGGAACTACAACAGAGATACAAGGGCAACTGGGGAGGCTGCCCTATGCAGAGAGTTCAGAGGAGAAGCCTCTTACCTCCAATCGTACCCCCATTTACAGCTAACACAGCCTCTGAAGAGTTGCATGAGTTGTTCTCCGTTCCAAGATACAAAACAGAACAAGTAATAGGTGAGGAATGCCTATACGGGGAAATGGGCTAGGATTTACACACCTATAATTAACACAGTTCCAATTTTACAAGTATTTTTTAAGCTAATAAGGATTTGGGAGGTATGGTACAATGGTAGTATCTGTGCTTGGCATCTCTCAATCCCTAACACCAAAAAAAACCCAAAACAAACAACAAAACAGCTAAAACATGTTTCATCTCTAAACAACCATTGCATGGATTTTGAAATGGCATGGTTTGAACATAGGAACAGTTTTTATCCCTTTTCATACTTATCTTGCTTGGGGGTCGGGGGGAGCCCTTAAGTTAAAACAAAACAGGAAGAAGAAAAGGGGAAAGAAGGTAAAAGGGGAAAGGAAATGATTAAAGTATGTTACATATATGTACAAATATGCAAAAATGAAACCTGCTAATCTAATATACATTTATAATTTTTTAAAGTAAAACTTTAAAAATAAAAAGTGAAAAATCTATAACGCAACCCTCTTCATTTCATAGTTTTACTTAGGTACACAAAATAATGTTTCATACTTTCTTGCCAGTGGGTTTTGCTCATCTTGCCCTATCTTTAAATCTCTTATTCAGGCTCTGTATAGGGGCTTGGGTGTGTAGCTCAGTGGTAGAAAACTTGCCTGTCATTCACAAGGCCCTGAGTTTGATTCCTAGCACCAAGAGAAAAAAAATAAAACTCTTCAAAACAAGCTCTAGCACCAATGGACCTTTCAAACCTGTGTTTAGAGTTAAACATTATAATACAGATATTATCTGCTGTTGGAGCTATTTAGTAAGTTTGAGCATTAAGAAGACAAGAGGCATTCTTTTATAAATTCCATCAGCAGGTAAAAGACTTTATGGCCATGGAGGGTGACAAAACCAAGCCAATTAAGCCTGCATATTCTTCTCAGCCCTGAAGTGGGAGTGGAGGTGACAAGTGCTGGCAGCAAAAGTAGGGAGACCTGGAAGAATCCATTTACCACACTCTGGAAATCTCTCTGGCCAAGGTTACCAGTGGCTTCCACATTACCAAAACTAATAGTCAATCTTTAGTCCACATTTCCTATTCAACCTTATAACTGTATGTGATGGCGCCAATCACTCCTCTTAATTGACACATTTTCTTCATTTGGCTTCTGCACTCTCCTGATTTTCTCCAACCTCACTGGCCACTCTTTCTTGGTCTTTTTTACGGGATGCTCCTCGCCTTTCTCATCATCAAACATTGGAGTGTCCCAGGACTCAGTCTTTGAACCTTTTCCTCTACCTATACCCATTCCCTAGGTCAGTGATGGTGAACCTTTTAGAGCTTTCAATGATACAAACAGACCACTGTGGCATGCGTACCATAGGTTCACCACCACTGCCCTAGACGATCTCAGTTAGTTTTAAGGCTTTGGGGCCAGGGATTTAGCTCAATGTTTCCACCGCCTGCCTCACAAGCACAAGGACCCGAGTTCGATCCCCGGTACCAAAAAAAAAAAAAAAAAAGTAGTTTTAAGGCTTTGAACACTTTGAAAAGGGTAACAAATTCTTCAACACTCCTTCCATTGAGAGGTGGAACAAAAGCCCCTCACCATGACTCTAGGCCAATCTTGGTGACTCACTTATAACAAATAGGATTCAACAGCAGAAGTAATTATTTAACATCCCAGGCTAGACCATAAAAGGCCATGCAGCCTCAGCTGGTCCACTGGAACTGGGACCCTCACTGCTGTGTAAGACATTCAGTTTTTGTAAAAAGTTCAACTATCCCAAGGTTGCTTTGCTAGCTGGGAGTACAAGCCACGTGTAGCCGCTCATTCATTTGCTCTAGGCAGCATCAAATGCTAAGCATGTGACTGAAGATGCCTCAGGATGATTTCAGCCCCCAGCTGTCAGGATACATTGGCCAAGATGCTAAATTATCCCAGCTGAGGTCCCAGTCATTGTGGACCAGAGATAAACTCTCATCACTATGCATCTTCCAAACTGTGGATGCATGGCATCTGTGACGTTAATGAAAAGATTGTGTTAAACTGCACAAGTCTGAAGTAATTTGTTATGCAACAATAGTAACCACAAATAAATTATATGTTGATAACTCCTGAAAATAATCCAATCCTTTGAAATCCTAATTTCTTTCTAACTACCCACTTAGAATCTTGTTTCAAGGTAATATTATCAAAAGAGAAGTCTCTAACCTGCCCCTCCAAAAACAAAGCAAAAATAATCCAAGATACTTCTCCAGAGTTCCTCAGCGTTAATTCAGACTATCAACAGATTCTGTCTACTCTATCTTGAAAGCAGGTGAAAATTCAAAGTATTTAATAGCCAGAGCTCCAACAAATCAGAACAGATGCTGATCTGGTTGTCAAAGCAGATGTGACCCAGCACATACCTTAGTCTCACATAATCAGGAAGCTGAGGCAGGAAGATCACAAGTTCAAGGATAGTCTGGCACATTACAAGAACTTGCCTGAAAACACAAAAAGGGTCAAGGTTTTTTCCACCCTAGGGGATATTATTGCTGTGACTACTCCAGGAACTTGCTGATGAGTATTGAGCCAGGGGCCACCATGGAACTGGTCTCTAGAATCCTGTCATCCAAACATTACAGAGTCCTGCAAATTCCTAAAGCATAAAAGGACAAACACATTTTTCTTCTAGAAAGCTAGAGGGTTTGTCTGAAAAATGCAAATATTAGGGAAAGAGAAAAAATGTTTTTTCAGTGCTAGGATTGAACCAAGGCATGTGCTCTGCCACTGAGTTATACCTTAGCCCTAGATGGTTTTTTTTTAAGATTAGTAAAACCAGGTGCACTGGCAGTGTCCTTTGATACACAATGGCCATCAAACAGCAATAGCAACAGCTAACACATACTGAGCATTTTTCTGGGTCAAGCAACTAAGGCTTTACACTCATTGAATCCTCTTTAAAATTCTATAGGGTACAAAGTATTATTATTTCCACTGAGGAAACCTGATGAGTAGAAAGGTTAAATAACTTTCTCAAGGTTAAAAAGCTGTTAGGTAGTAAGGTCAGGATTTCAGCTCAAGTGGGATTTAGTCTAAAGTTTGTGTGCTTATCCATGAACTGACGAATGCATGGATAAAGAAAATGTGGTACAAGTACACAATAAAATTCTATTCAACCATTTAAAAAGACCTGTCATATGAACCACCAAAAATGGAACTGGAGATCATTATATTAGGTGAAATAAGCCAGGCACAGAAAGACAAGTACTACATGATCTCACTCACATAGAATTTAAACAGTTGGTCTCAGTGTTGCAAGCAGAATGGTGGTTATTAGAGGCTGGGAAGAATAGGAGGAAGAGAGGGATATGGAAAGATTGATCAGTGGGTGGGTACTAAGCTTTAGTTAAATAGAAACAAGAAGTGTTGGTGTACTATTTTATCAGTAGGGGACTATAGATAACAGTTATGTACTATATATTTTAAAAGGCTAAAAGAAAAGAGTCTGAATATTTTTACCATAAAGAAATTATACATGGTTGAAGGAATATATATATATATATATTTAAACTCATTTAAACATTGCATAATTTATACTTATATTGAGGCATCACATGGTACATATTAATATGTACAATATTATGTTTTGTCTCAATTAAAAAATAATAAAAATAAAGTTTGTGTGCTGAAATACGTTCCTATCCTACCTCATAACAAGGTAAGAAAAACTAATACTAGTTATTTGATTTTTTACCGCTGCTCTCCCTTCAACCCCTCCATCCCTCTCTATTTACAAAGACTTTGTTTCCATTTTTTCATTTTCTCGTAATAATTACATTCCCTTCTTTCTTTACCCCTACCCCTCCCACTTCCCCTTCCCCTTTGCCCCTTTTCTTCCTATTTCACATTATCTATTATACCTTTCAGTACTTATTTACACTTTCAGATTCTCACACTGCAGAAACTATTTGCTATTTACACATGTGCATCCTATTTATTTCACTTAAGAGTATCACCTCAATATGTATTCATTTAGCTGAAAATGTCTCTACTTTCTCATTCTTTATGGCTAAGTACTACTCCATTTTATAAAGAAAAAAAATCCACATTTTCTTTATTCAGTCTCCAGTTGATGGGCAATTGGGCTGCTTCCAAGATTCAGCTATTACAAACTGTGCTGTTATGAACATGGCTGCACATATATCACTGTGGTATGATTCTTTTAATTCTTTGGGGAAGATACCCAGCAGGGGAATAGCTGGGTCAAATGGGACTTCCAGTCCTAGTTCTTTGAGGTATCTCCATACTGATTTCCACAGTGGTTGCACCAGTTGACTCTCACATCAGCAGTGGAGCAGTGTTCCTCTTTCCTCACAGCCTCGCCAGCATTTATTACTGGTTGATTTCATGATAGCAGCCATTCTTTCTGGGATGAGGTGGAATCTCAATGTTGTTTGCATTTGCATCTCTCAAATGACCAGTAATGTGAAACATTTTTTCATGTGTTTATTTGCTATTTTTACTTCTTTGAGAAATGTCTGTTGATTTCAGATGCCCATTTTTGGACTGGGTCTTTAAATTTGGGAGGTCTGATTTTTTTTTAAGTTCTTTATAGATTCTACATAGTAAGTAGACCTCTGTCTGAGGAACAGCAGGTAAAACATTTTTTCCAAATTGTGGGTTGTCTCTTCACACTGTTGGTGATTTCTCTTGCTGTGCAGAAGCTTTTTAATAGGAGATCCCACTTGTTGATTGTTTGTGCTAGTTCACGGGCAACTGAGGTTTTGTTCATAAAATCTTTTCCTACACTGTCTTCAAGAGTTCTACCTAACCTCTGTTCCAGCCAGTTCAGTGTTTCTGTTTTAATATTTAGATCTTTGATCCATTTTGATTTCAGTTTAGTGCATGGTGAGAGATATAGATGTAGTTTTAATCTTTGGCAAGTTGAACCCCAATTTTTCCAGCACCATTTATTAAAGACGCTATCCTTCTTCCAGTGAGGGTATTTCACTCCTTTGTTGAAGACAAGGTGGCTGAGTGTGTCTGCAGTTGTTTCTGCATCTTCTAATCTGTTCCACTGGTCCTCAGGTCTGTTTCTTTGCCAGTACCATGCTGTTTTTTTTTTTTATCACAATGGCTTTGTAGTATAGTTTCAAGTTGGGGGTAGTGATTCCCCTGCCATGTCTCTGTTGCCTAGGATTGTTTTTGCTATTCTAGGTCTCTTCTTGTTCCAAATGAATTTTTGGATTGTTTTCTCAAGGTCCATGAAGTATGCTGCTGGGATTTCAATTGGGATTGCATTGAATCTATATAGCAGTTTTGAAAGTATGGCCATTTTCACTATGTTGATTCTTCCTCCCCAGGAGCAAGGGATGTCTTTCCATTTTCTGATATCATCTTCAATCTCTCTTTTCAGAGTGCTATAGTTTCTGAGAACAGGTCTTTGATTTCTTTTGTTAGGTTGATTCCTAGGTATTTCAGTTTTTTGGATGCTTTGTAAAAGGAATTGTTTGTCCTATTTCTCTCTCAGTGAGTCTGTTGTTCATGTGGAGGAAAGCTATTGATTTTTGTGTGTTGACCTTGAATCCAGCTACTCTACTGAATTTGGCTATTAAGTCTAGAAGACTTTTGGTGAAGTTCTTGGGGTCTTCTATATAGAGTATCATGTCATCTGCAAATAATGACAATGTGACTTCTTCATTTCCTATCTTTATTCCTTTTATTTCTTTTTCTTGTCTAATTGCTGTGGCTCATGTTTCCAAAACTGTATTGAACAGGAGTGGTGATAGTGGACATCCTTGTCTTGTTCCTGATTTTAGTGCGAAAGATTTCAGTTTTTGACCGTTTAGTATGATATTGACTGTTGGTTTTTCACAGATGGCTTTTATCAGATTGAGGTAGAGACCATCTATTTCAATTGTTTGTAGGGTTTTTATCATAAATGCATGTTGGACTTTGTCGAATGATTTTTCTGCATCTATTGAGATGATCATATGGTTTTTGTCCTTGGCTCTATTGTTATAGTGTATTACATTGATTGATTTGCATATGTTAAACCATCCCTGCATCCCTGGGATGAATCCCACTTGGTCAGGGTGTATGAGCTTCTCGATGATCTTCTGGATGATATTTGCCAGTATCTTATTATGGATTTTTGCATCTATATTCATTAGTGAGATTGGCCTATAGTTCTCTTTTGTGGTTGGGTCTTTATCTTGGGGATCAAGGTGATGCTTACTTCCAGGAATGAATTTGGGAGTACTGCTTCCCTTTTAATTTCATTGAAGAATTTAAACAGTAATGGCAGTAGTTCCTCTCTAAATGTCTTCTAGAATTCTGCAGCAAAGCCATCAGGACCTGGGCTTTTCTTAGTGAGTAATTTTTAAATTACATTTTCAATTTCATTGACTGATATTGGGTTCTTTAGAATTTTTACGTCTTCTGCATTCAACTTTGGTAATTCACATGTATCTAGGAATCTGTCCATTTCTTCTGTATTTTCCATCTTATTTGTGTATAGGTTTCCTTTTTAAAATTAATTTTATTGGTACATTTTAGGTATACAATATAACATTCATCATTGGAAATTTGTATCTTCACATAGTCTCTCTTGGTTCTTATTTTTTTGTCATTCCCCTGCCCTCCCTTGAACCCTTCCATCACTCCCTATTTACAAAGACTTTGTTTCCATTTTTTCATTTTCTCATATTAATTCCATTGCCTTCTTTCCTTTTCCCCAACCCTCCCACTTCCCCTTCCCCTTTGCCCCTTTTCTTCCTATTTCACATTATCTATTATACCTTTTAGCCCTTATTTATACTGTCAGTTTCTCACATTAGAGAAACTATTTGGTATTTACACATGTGGGTCCTATTTATCTCACTTAAGAGTATTGGCGTATAGGTTCTCAAAATAAATACTGATGATCCTCTGGATTTCTGCTGAGTCCGTTGTAATTTCATCCTTTTCATTCCTAAGTTCATGGATTTGGACCTTTTCTTTCCTTCTTCTGATAAGGTTGGCTAAGGGTTTTTCAATTTGGTTTATTCTTTCAAATAACCAACTCTTGGCGTCATTGATTTTTTGGTATCATTCTCTTAGTCTCCATTGCATTGATTTCTGCTCTGATCTTTCCAATTTCCTCCCTTGTATGAGTTTTGGGTCTGTCCTGCTCTTGTTTTTCTAGAAGCTTGAAGTTCAGCATCAGGTTGTTTAATTGGGCTCTCTCTGTTTTCCTCATGTGAGTATTCACTGCTATGAATTTCCCTCATAAGACTGCTTTCACTGTGTCCCATAGATTCCGATATGTTGTATTGTCATTGTCATTTAATTGTAGGAACTGTCTGATTTCTTCTTTACTTTCCTCTGTGACGCATTGGTTATTCAGAAGTGTGTTGTTCAATTTCCATGTGTTTATGAAATTCTTGCGATTTCTTGCGCTATCAATCTCCAATTTCATCACATTATGGTCTGATAATATACAGGGGATAACTTCATTGCACTTACTTAAATATGTTCTATGAGTGAGTATGTGGTCTATTTTGGAGAACGACCTTTGTGCAGCTGAAAAGAATGTGTATTCTGATTTTATGGGGTGGAACACTCTGTAAACATCTGTTAAGTTCATTTGTTCAAGAGTTTGATTGAGTTCTAGTATTTCTTTGCTTATTTTTTGTCTAGTTGATCTACCTACTTGTGACAGTGGGGGATTGAGGTCCCCCACTACTGTTGTATTAGTGCTTATTTGATTTTTTCAAATTTGTTTTATATAGCTTATATATGTTTTATACAGTTGGGTGCACTAGTGTTTGGCGCATATATGTTCATGATTGTCATCTCTTCCTGTTGGATTGTTCCCTTTACAAGGATGTAGTGTCCTTCTTTGTCTCTCTTAATCAGTGTTGGTTTGAAATCCACTTGATCTGCAAAGAGGATGGCTACTCCTGCTTTTTTTCAGGTTCCTGTCACATGGAGTATTGTTTCCCACCCTTCAACTTTCAGTCTGTGAGTTTCTTTTTGAATTAAATGTGTTCCTTGTATTGTTGGATCTTGCTTCTTGACCCATTCTGCCAGTCTATTTCTCTTGATTGGTGAATTGAGACCATTAACATTGATGGTACGTATTGAGTTATCATTGTCATAACTTTTTCTTCTTGTTGGATTCTCCCTCTTTCTGTTTAATTTCTTGTCGTGCCTGATGGATTCATTCTGCTGGGCTTCCTGGGGTTGTGATCCTCATTGTCTTTTCCTAGGATATTGTCTAAAAATTTTTGGAGTGCTGGTTTGGTATTCATGAAGTTCCTGAGGTGCTCTCTGTCATGAAAGTATCTTATTTCTCCATCAATTTTGAAAGATAGTTTTGCAGGGCACATTAATCTGGGTTGGAGGCCGTTTTCCTTTAGGGCTTGACATACATCACTCCAAGCTCTTCTTGCCTTGAGGGTGTGCATTGAGAAGTCTGCTGTGATTCTGATGGGCTTTCCTTTGTATGTGATTTGTTTCTTTTCTCTCACTACTTGTAGAATTTTGTTCTTCTGTTGGATTTCTGGAATCTTAACTATTATATGCCTATGTGCAGTTTTTTTGATCAAGGCTAGTTGGAATCCTATATGCCTCATTTATCTGTATGTGAAGTTCTTTTCCCCTGCTTGGGAAGTTTTCAGCTATCACTTCTGTGAACAATTTTTTATGTCATGTGCACTCTCTCCTGTTTCTTCATTGACTTTGATCAGTCTTATGTTATTCTTTGTATTGTCTAGCAGCTGCTGGATTGATTTCTCATGGTCCCTTACTATTTAAAAGAAATTTTTCTTTTCCTGGTCACTAACTGCAATCTTATCTTCTATATCTGAAGTTCTGTCTTCACATTGGCTCATTCTGCTGCGTAAACTTTCAATGGAGTTTTTAATCTCCTAGAAATCTGTTTGCATCTGTTTTATGATTCCATTTGTTTCTTATGTTGTGATTCCTTCATGGTCCACATCTCCTCTATTTTTTATCTCTGTCCTCTCTAGATTTATTAATCATGTCTTGCACTCTCGGCACAACTCTGCCATTATCTGAGAAATTATTTCTGATTTCATTTTTTCCAGATCCTCTTCTGTTGCCAGTTCTGAGAGTTGAGGTGACTGAGTATGAGATTGTTCCAACTCATTTCCCTTTGCGGTTGCTTTAAGTGATCTGAAAGTCTGGTTTTGAGACTTGTTTACCTGTCTTCTCATTTCAAGGGGGCGGGGGGGTGGGGAGGTGTGTGCTGCTGGCACCCACGAGGCTCTCCTCCTTGGCACTGGGGTCGTCTCTGTTCCTCGGTGCTGGAGGTGGTGGTATGGTGGCCCAGAAGGCTCCTGCTCAGCGCTGGGGGCAGCTCTGATCCTTGGCGCTAGGGGCAGCTCTGTTTGTCCTAGTTATTTGATTATTAATTAGACCATACCTTATTGTCTAACCAAAAGAAGTGAAAACCCATATGACTTAACTATACACTTGAAAGAGAACATTTTCTGCAAAGGTTTTGGTCAATTATTTTCCTTTATTAAAGATGCCACAGAGAACAGTTTCAATTTTAAAAAGAACTTATGTAGAAAAAAAAAGAAACTCATTACCAGAATAGTAAACTCCAAAATCAAACAAAGAGAGACTGTGGAATTGTAATCTCTGAGGGCCTTACAAATGATCATGTGGATTCAATTCCAACTGCCATGTCTCTTGAGTGGTTCAGAAGCCACCTGACACAAGGTAAAGGGACCAGAACAGATGCACTCTCCAGGCCACATTCAACAGAAAGATTCAGTCCTCCCATGTCAGTATGGGGGACTAATTAAAATCACAGACATATGGTGGAGCTAGCGATTATGTTTTAGAACAGACTATGACCTCTGTCTGACCCAGAGGATAGCAGCATCAGCATTTATAAGCCAAATGAAATGAACCACTGTTAGCAATGTTCCTTACAATGGAGAAATCTAGCACTAATAATAATAATAATAACCAAGACATAAACCCAAGAATAGGAAATGAAATTTCAAGAAAATTCTGAGATTTGGAGGGGCTTTCCTCAAATAATAAAGGTCCCCAACATAATATAATACAAGGAAAAATCCATGTAGAGGACAAGAAACAATGTAAAAAAGATGATGTAAGTACTAAATTGTGGGACCTCAGCCCAACTACTTCTTCAGATAGTACTATGACTTCTTCAGATACATTACTAAAATGCTACAGAACAATATCAAGCAATGACATTTTAAGAGAAAAATATTTTCCTTTAGTGTAAAAATGAATGTTAGTCAGTTTCTATTACTATAACCAATACCTGAGATAATTAATCAACTGTAATGAAAGAGGTTTATTTTAGTTCCGTTTTAGAAGTTTCAGTCCATGGTTGGTAGCCCTGTTCATTTGAACCTGTGGCATCACATCATGGTGAGAATGTGTAGCAGAGCAAAACTGCTCATCTGGTGGCAAGGAAGTGAAAGAGAGGAAGAGGAAGGGTTTGGGGTCCCACTGTCCTCTTCAAGGACACACTCCCCATGGACAAAAGACCTACCACTTTGCCCCACCTCTTAAAGTTTCCATCATTTGCCAATAGCTCCTCTCTGGGTTGCAAACCTTTACCTTTGGGGGATACTTAAGATACAAACTACAGTTAATTAGGTTTTCCTGAACTTTGAAACCTTGTTTCTCATAATTAAAATGCTTTATACTATACAAACAATTGTTTATTAATGGAGTATTCTCTGAGCAATAAACATGAGTTTTCTCCAAACCATTCATACCCTTTTGTTCATCTTGCCTTATGAGAAAGACATTGTTTATTTAATGACTATTCTCAGTGTAAGATATCACATATGACTAGGGAGTAAAGACTTTTTCTACATACAAATAAATTGTCTAGGCAATGATGAAATTACTACCTTATCTTCATCAGTATCTCACACTAAAAAAGGAATTACTCATTCTATGGAATTATTAACAAATACTAACAAAATTCTTTTTAAAAAATATTATTAAGATGTTCTAGTTCATTCATTTACTCACAGACACTTATCAAGCTCCCAATTTATATAGGTGTAGAGTGCAACATATATATGGATAATATCCAAACTTCATCATAGATATTTCCAAGATAAATTTACAAATTGTAAGCAAAATATCATAATATTATTAATATTCTTTAGTTAGAAAGGGAAGTTGGTTGGTAGAAAGTAATGGAGCAGAGAAATTTCCCTGAGAAGCTGAATGAGGACACAGTATATTGGTTATTTTGGTAACCTATGGGTTACTCTTAGAATACAGCATACAACAGAGAGGATTTTTCCAACAGAAAGAAAAGAATGAGCCACCTTCTGTGCTATGGAAAACAAGCTGTGAGAGAAGAATCAGCTCTCTCTAGAAAAGGGCAGAGGTATAGATAACGAAATTAAGGCATGGCTAAATAAAATCTATGTGGGTGATGTAATATTCAAGTGGCCCAATTCTATGAGGAGAGGCCTACATGGAGTCATTTCTGAGAAGAGGTAGTTATAGTCATTAGATGGGTGCTAGGATTATAGATGTTGCTGGCCCTCCTAGATGATAGTGGAATTGGTTACTGAAAGAGATGGGAAGAGGACATACAGCAGGAACTCAGGAGAAGGTCCAGATCTCATCAAAGAAGTGACAGATGTCACTCTTGTCAGGGAATTGGAACAGAAACCAAAAACGAAGGTGTAAGCCAGACATACAGGCTAACCAGATAAAACAACAATCAGCTGAAGCTCTCTGAAGTGTCTGGGGGCTAAATATCACTGGACCCAAGGTGGGGAGGCAAGGGTCTTTTCCAAGATCTTGCTACCTATTGGTCAGAGTTTTTAGTGTTCACCATAAGGCCGGGTTATTCCTAATCCAGATCCTATACATACACAGTGGAGCCTGAAGGTTGTCACTGCTGGTATCTAGTTAGGATCAGAATAGCCAGACTGATGCTACCTGCCTAAAACTCTCTTCCTTATATTCTACCATGATGACTAACATCTTTGACAGTCTGACCATTCCTTTGAGTGAAGGTCAATTCTGAGAACATCTTTCATAGGCTGGATGTGATCATAAACTTCAGTCAAACTGCCCACTAGAGTACAGATACTTACTGCTTTAAGCACTGGAGCTAAAATGCAAGTAGTACTGCAATGATCTCTCCCTTAATTGGCTGCCATGATGATACTATTCAGAGTAGAACCTCTGAAGGTTAAATAATAAAGAACCACTGTGGAGCTATGAACTATGGTTTAAAAACAAATTAGCCTTTTAAAGGAAAATCATTAGGAGAGATAGCTAAGGCATAATAATGCACTCTGCAATGAACAATAAGATGGTAATAGTATGCCAAGATAACATTACCACAGCTATGGACTGTCACTTTCACACATTCTTCTAACCCAGCAAGTACACATATACCAAGCACTCTCCTACTATATACCAGTGTGCTAGAGAATACAAACACTTCTCCCTTTCTTATACTGTATCTTCTTCAGCTTTCTCTCACTCTTTCTCTCTGACTCTACCTTTGCTTTGCTTCAGTCCATGGACATAGCAGTTTCTCATTATCTACTTCTTCCCCCTCTATTTGCCTTTCTTCTTTTCTAAATTTTTTCTATTTTCCTCTTTTTTATTTTCTCACATTTCTGTTACCCTGTCTCCCCTTAATATCTCATAAGGCTGAATAAAACTGATTTTAAAATATTTATTACACAACCAGTCGATGGAAAAAATCCTCTCAAGGAAGCTCCCATTAGGTACACTTGGGACAAATAACATAAAGTTAGCACTTATCAATGCATTCAAATAGATTTGGATGAATTACCTTCCCTATACAGGATGGCACTGAAAGAAGACAAAGCCGTGTGTGCGTGTGTGTGTGTGTGTGTGTGTGTGTGTGTGTGTGTGTTCTGAGTTGTTGGGGGATGAAGGAAGGATTTATGCATGGGACATTCTTGAGGAATGCCTCATCAGAGCAAAGATTTAGTGGGGAGTCTGTCCTGGGCATTTTCTCTTTTCATATTTCTAATTCTCACAACACCCCTATGAGGTAGACAGACTTTTTAACTCTAATTTGAGAAGGTAGGTGTAGAAAGTAAGTGACAGAGTGGGAACTAGGGTTCAGTCTGTGTGATACCAAAGCCTTTGGTGACAGAACAAAGAGAAACATCACCAGCTTAACAGCTCTGTCTGCTAGAACAAAGCCAAGTTGTAAAAGGGAACCACCCGTGTGAGATGTTCAGAGGGCTCATGATCTCAGTGCATTTCTCTCATTCAACTTTGTACATGAGGTCCCTACCAGTGTGCTGGCACAGACTTGGAGCGCCATAAAGGATTACTGAATGCATGAACAGGATTCAAAACAGCAAGCACTAGAAATTTCTGAACTGGAAAAATCATGATTTTTTTGGAGTGCTGGTTTGGTATTCACGAAGTTCCTAAGGTGCTTTTTGTCATGAAAGTATCTTATTTCTCCACCCATTTTGAAAGATATTTTTGCAGGGTACATCAATCTGGGTTGGAGGCTGTTTTCTTTTAGCGCTTGGAATATGTCACTCCAAGCTCTTCTTCCCTTGATGGTTTGTGTTGAGAAGTCTGCTGTGATTCTGATGGGCTTTTCTTTGTATGTGATTTGTTTCTTTTCTCTGACTGCTTGGAGAACTTTGTTCTTCTGTTGGATTTCTGGAATCTTAACAATTATATGCCTATGTGTAGATTTTTTTGATCAAGGCTATTTGGAGTCCTATATGCCTCACTTATCTGTATGTCAAGCTCTTTTCCCCTGCTTGGGAAGTTTTCTGCCATTATTTCTGTGAAGAGGATTTTTATGTCATCTCCTCTCTCTCCTGTTTCTTCATTGAGCCCAATCAGTCTTATGTTATTCTTCTTTGCATCATCTAGCAGCTGCTGGATTGATTTCTCATGTTCCCTTATAATTTGGAAGCAATTTTTCTTTTCCTGGTCACTAATTGCAATCTTATCTTCTATATCTGAAATTCTGTCCTCACATTGGCTTATTCTGCTGTGTAGACTTTCAGTGGAGTTTTTCATGTCCTGGAAATCTATTTGGATCCGTTTTATGGATTCCATTTGTTTCCTATGTTGGGATTCCATCATGTTCCTCAGCTCCTCTCTAGATTTATTAATCATATCCTGCACTAGGTGCACAATTTCTCCTGTTATCTGAGAAATTATTTCTGATTTCATTTTTTCCAGATCCCCTTTTGTTGCCAGTTCAGTGGGTCCAGGTGGTTGAGTATCAGAGTGTTCCATCTCATTTCCCTTTGGGGTTGCGGTAGGGGATCTGGAAGTCTGGTTTTGAGACTTATTTACATGTTTTCTCATTTCGACTGGGGCGGGGGTCTGTTAGCGCCTGCAGGGATTACCTCCTCTGAGCTGGGTGAGGTGGGACAGGGGCCGGGAGCAGCGGTAGGGATGGTGACCCAAAAGCCCTTTCCTGTGGGCTGGGAGCAGCCAGAGGGATGGTGGCTGGGAAACCCCTTCCTCTGGACCAGGAGCAGTGGGATGGTGGCTCAGAAGCCCCTTCCTCTGGGCCAGGAGCAGCGGGACAGAAGGTGGCCCAAAAGCCCTTTCCTCTGGGCTGGGAGCAGCGGGAGGGATGGTGACCGGGAAGCCCCTTCCTCTGGACCAGGAGCAGTGGGACGACGGCTCAGAAGCCCCTACCTCTGGGCCAGGAACAGTGGGACTCAGTACCTTGGTCTGGTGGTCTGTTGTCCTCTGCGTCTTTGTATTGTGGAATCAGGTGGCTGCCTGTCTGCAGCAGGGTGATTGGGTGTCTTCTGTGGGATTCAGGACCTCAGTAGGGCGAGCACAGACCTGCCTGTCTGCAGCGGGCTGATTCGGAGTGTGTTCGGTGCAACTGGGGACATCGGTAGGGTGTGGGCAGACCTGCCTGTCTGCAGCGAGGTGATTCGGCGTCTTCCGTGCGACTCAGGACCTATTGTGACTATTTTATTGATCATGAGATTAAAACTAAATGTGTACGAAGAAATGATAAGGAAATGAAAATGCTAATTACTTCGATTTTATCATTACAAGCTGTATACATATGTTGAAATATCACACTGTGCCCCATAAATATTCATAGTTATTATATGTGTGTCAAAATTTGTTTTAAAAATTTAAGTATTGGGCCGGGGATTTAGCTCAGTGGTTCTAGCGCCTGCCTCACAAGCGCAAGGATCCTAGTTCGATCCCTGGTACAAAAAAAAAAAAAAAATTTAAGTATAAAAAATACACCTGAGGTCTACCAGCATCAGTGGGAAGATACTAAAGAATGAGGATGGCTTTGAAGACAAAGATTGTGTTTCAGAATCTGTCACTTCTATTATATTCTCACAATATATCCACTTGGCCTTTTGAGTGCAAGAAGCTCAGTGGATTCTTTTTTAACATGGTCCTATATTTTGGGGGTTTTTGTTTTGTTTTGGTTTTGGTTTTGAGGCAGGATCTTGCTATGTAGTTTAGACTGGCATTGAACTCACTATGTAGCCTAGGCTGGCCTCAAACTCATGATGATCCTCCTGCCTCAGCCTCCCGAGTGCTGGGATTACAGGTATGCACCACCATGTGGGAGACATGGGCATATTTTAATACTAATGTACAGAAGTTTTATTTATGGGAAGATGAGAATGACAAGTTTTTAATGTATTTTTCTGTATTTGGATTGATAGAAGAACAAAAACTGTCATATTACTGAAGTTTGGAGTTGTGGAATTTAAAATACTCCCCAGAATCATATCACAGGCTCAATATGGGAATCACAAAGCCTCTGCTTAGAGACCCCACTGATAAGGATCTTATTGCTTTTCTAGGTTGCCTTTATTGCTACATAAGTCTAATTTTTATTATGAATCATAATATGCCAGCTAGCTATTGCTATTGTTGCATAAAAATCACTTCAAAATTTAGTAGTTTAACTATTCATAGTCATGCATTGCTTAATCATGAGGATACATTCTGATAAACACATCACTGGGCAATCTAATCATTATGCAAACATTGTAGAGTTCAGTGCACTTCTACAAAGATGCCTACAGTGTCACTAGGAAATATAATCTTATGGGTCTACTGTCAACCTCACAGTCTGTCACTGACAAAAACACCATCATGTGTCACATGACTGTATATACTATAACTCATGCTACTAGAGTTAGCAATTTACACTTTGCTCCGCTGGGCAGTTCTTCTACAAGTTTCCTTCGTGGATCTGTGATCAGCTACAGATCAGTTTTGCCAGTCGTGCACTCACACATCTGAAACCTCAGATGACACAACTGAGCTGACTCAGCTCTAGTCCATGTGGTGTCTCTCATTCTCTAGCAGGATAACATAGACCAGTGGTGACGAACCTGTGGCACACATGCTGCAGCACCTGTTTGTTATCATTGAAAGATCTAAAAGGTTCACCATCACTGGCCTACACTTATTCATATGACAAAGATAAGGTCCCAATGCCACAAGTGGAAATGTACAAAACCTCTAAAAGTCTAAGGTTGGAAATGGCACACCATCCCTTCTGCCATATTATACTGACCAAAGTCTAGAATCAAGATTGAGGAAATGGACTTCACCTCTGAATGAAAGAACGGGTTTAGATGTGGGAAGTTCTGAACAATTGTGACTATTTTTGCAACCTCCCACAAATAGCACAAAATTGCATTTTGTGAGAATGTTGAGAATGATATTAAGATCATAAGAAAAAAAAGATCATAAGAGATGATATTCAAAATGCCAAAAGGACAAGCAATAGGACATGGACACTAACCAATCACAATGGATGACAGTTGTAAACAATAGATATGGCCAAATTGATGTGCATCAAATGACCTGAAAGGTGCAGCATTAAGGATGGTATGTGGCTAGGATAGAATACCGAAATTCTAACCTTATGTGTGAGGTATCCAAGAGAAATATATACCCAAAGGCACAGGAAAGTACTCTATCATTTACTGGAGCTTTGGCCCAACTTCCAGCAAAGAACCTAAGTTCAATATGAATAGCCTCAAACCAGAGTAAATCAAAAAGTCTGCTTTGTGATTTTCTTCTGGAACCCTGAATTTGAGTGTCATATCTTTTTATTCCACTGCATAGACAGGTCACATCCTTCAGATGTAAGGGTAAACATCCAAAGGGAGTGATAACAAAATAAATGATTTGTCCCCAAAGCTAAATCTTTCTATTTAGGTCTTCTCAGATCAGGACATAAGCACTTCTCAGTTTAGTCACCAAATGAAGGGGGCAGATAAACGCATCCAAAGAGAGGAAGATGGGTAAGGTTTATCATACCAGCTGCTTGACTCTTTAATAAAGGGAAAAAAAGAGCCTCTATTCTAATGGAGGAGACTGAAGCCTTATCGCACTTCTCTAGCTTTCTATGGTTTCTTTCTTCTCTTTCCCTTTTTTTTTTTTTTGGAGTGTGGGGTGGGGTGGGCATGTGCTCTATCACTCAGTTTTACTCTCAACCCTTCTTCCCTTCTTCAGTTTGCTAGAGAGAAAGGTCCAGAAGGGAAACCATCCTTGCATACCAAACACTTTAGCTCAGTACACTGATTCCATGCACTGGTGTGGAATTGTCCTGAAATATGAATGTCTATCCCATTTAGTTTAGAGTAATGGATTAAGTAGCAATGAGGAACACAGAAAAATTAGAGGCCAATATTATACACTTATTTTACAAAGTACTTTCATAAATTTTTTATACACAACCTCTTTTAACACTACCTGCAATGTCTAGGAATCTTTGTGAATTTTACTTTGATGGTCAAGTTTGCATAAAGTATTTCTATTTACTGAATTCATGATTATCAGTTGGGATTCTGTGGTTGCAAGCAACAGAATCAGGCTTTACTAGAAGCTCATAAAATAACATAAAATAAATTTAAAAAGGCAGAAGTACTAGGGCATATAGTTCATAGGCAGTGAGAACTAATGTTCTTTTCTCCCAATTGCCAATGACAGGATAAATTAACTCCAACATTTCTGGCCCTTTTCTCTTATGACAGAAGAACCACATTTCATGGTAACTGTCTAGGTGGCCTAAGTTGATGGCATGCCCATCCACCATACAGAGAAAGGCATGAAACATAACTAAGGACTCATTTGGAGGTAGGGAAGACTAACTTCTCATTTTCTAGAAGAATAGGAAAAGTTAGTTGGCCATTTCAAACAGTCCATTGTGATGTCATAGCCACAGCATCATGAAAGCACAAAGTGAAGAATGCAGGAAGGACAAGGTAGCCTGGTACTGCAGTGTGTAGAATAAGCTCATGAGCATCCTCAGAAAATATGTTCACTTGGAGCAGTCTATATGAGTAACTTAGAAATGCAAGAAATTTTTTGTAACACTATTGTTCTCAATATATACCCAGAACTTATTTTGAGTTGTATAGTAAGACACAGACACATGAAAGTGCCACAAAAGAAGTTTTTGTTTTATTTTTAAATCATACGGTCTCCAGAAACAAGAGGCATGGAACACCACACAGAGCCACACTGGGAAGCACTGAATCAAGATGACAGGTGGGGGGCTGGAATGGAACTGTGGATGGGACATTTTATTGCAGTTTATGCAGGAAGAAATTGGCAAAGCAAAGTAAGGAAGCAGTATAAGCTTATGATCAGAATAATTTCTGTGGGATCTGGGCTATTATGGTGATCCTTAGGTATTCGGTAGCTGGCCTTATAACAATCAGAGCAGGAGATAGTGTTACAAATTGTAGATGGCTAATAAAATGGGACAAGTGGGGATTACAAGCTGAACTGGTTGGTTTGTACATCAAAGGCATGCTCCTAGGTGAGTTCCCTATCTGTAAGAATTAGTTATCTCTGGAAGAGGTGGTTCCTAGGGTCCACAAGGCACCAAATGACAGACCATCAAGAATATAGAAAGTAAGAAAATATGGTTAATACAACTAGAGTATATTCCTTGAGCAAAGAGCTATGAAGATATAAAAGTGGTATATAGTATAGAATGCAGTCTACAGAACCCCATTCTAAGTTCTATTTTACCGACCACCCAATATGCTACAAGAGCAATCTGTTGAATTCAGGTCCTCTTCCTTGGCTCTAACTTTACTCATTATGCCAAATAAACTCTATGGTTTATTGAAAGAGTTGCTATAATCACAGTGTATGAATCTATTTTTAAATAACACGAAATGGTATATTCCCTTGGTGTTTCCATATACCAAGATTTTTAAGATATTTAAAAGATATTTAAGATATTTTTTTAAAACTCTTGGTTATACTAAATATTAATGGATTGTATGATCTTCAAAGTTGATGTCACCATGCAATAAATTTCCAGTCACTGAAAATATTTAGTGTGCAAAACTTGTCATTTGTGTGTTGGTTTATTTTGTTTTTTCAGTGCTAAGAGTGGAACCAAGGCCTTACACACGATAGGCAAGCACTCTACCACTGAGCTATGTACTCATTCCATTTTTTTTTCACTTTCCTATTCCTCTGTCTTCACATTTGTTTCAATTCCTCTACTATAATCCTATTCGGATTTATTTTCTCTCTTGTGCATTCTTGGGATATTTCTGCCCGGGAAGGATGCAATATTGAGCTTTACTATTTTATTAAATATATCAAACAGAAGATTCTCTGGATGGTGAGCCAAAAGTTACCGAAGGTTATATTTCTTTTGTCTGCTGTGAATTATACTAGCAGGCTCAATGGAGTGGTAAAGACTATTTTACATTATTAGCCGAATATGAGAACTGACTTGTGCAAAGATCTGATTTTCTTGTAGCTTTGCACCATCAAGAGAAACTTAAGCATTTTCTGTCTTTCTACAGATAAACCACATGTGTTTCTTTTGGCGTTTTTAAAGTTGAAGGAAACCCAGACTTAATATATGTGCACTCTCTTTTGTATAAAATCTTCAATATCCTGCATTTACTGACCCTCAGTCTGTCTGTCCTTCCATCCTCTCCCCATGGTAAAAGTATTGAATCTAGAGAATGCTGAGCTACATCTCCAGCTTTTAAAATATATACATTATTTTCTAAAATTTTGAGACAAGTATTCACTAAATTGCCTAAACTGGCCTCAAACTTGTGATTATCCTGCCTTAGCCTCCTGGTTAGCAAGGATTATAGGTGTGTGCCACCACGCCCAGCCCCATCTGTCGTTTTGTTGTTGTTTTGTTTTGTTTTGTTTTGTTTTTTGGCACTAAGGATCGAACTCAGGACCTTGCGCTGCCAAGGCAGGCGCCGGAACCACTGAGCTAAATCCCCAGCCCCCATCTGTCATTTTAAGTGTGCACACAAACTGTGCTGACTTATATTTAACCACACCAAATTTTATTTGTGTTTCTGACTGGTTTTTAAAAAATTTTTGACAGCAGTTTAAAGTCTGTTCACATGATCTCTTTTATAAATAATGATGATGCAATATTCCCCCACAATCATTATCTTTAAAGTTATTTAGTCTACATATTGATAGAAAAGGAAACTGCTGACATTGACTTTCTACACTTTCAATGAATTCTGTGGTATCTTTGTATGGCTGTAAGTCTCTTCCTAAAACTTTTAAATATAATTTTTGTATTTATTGCATAAAGCTAGACAATTACTTTTTTCTTTTATTTTCATTTCTCTGTATATAAAACAGTTAATAGTGTATCTACCTCAGAGTACATTGTGAAATTCACTGAGAAATCATAGAGATATGCTGCTTTGGAAGATAGTAGAATCTCCATAAATAATATTTTGTACCAATTCTCCTCCAAACACTTCTTTGACAAACCTACAATTCTGACACAGGTTTCTGCAGTGTTCTGGCTCTTTAATCATGTAACCACTCCTCCTGAAGTTTAGTCATATCCTGTTCTTTTTCTCAGTATCTCTTTCCTAAATAAAGACATGGAATGGCTACAATTTTTGAATTCTAGAAACCACAGTAAGCTGAGATATGTTTAAAGAAAACTTAATGAATCAGTATGCTTCCCCACACCCATAAGACTGCAGAATGTTAGCTTTGAAGTATAGGGAACATTCAGTCCAGTCTTTGCATTTATAAATGAGAAAACTGAGCTTTTTGGAGCTTGAGGGATCTTGAGATTTGACCAAAGTAGTAAGATTAGTAAGTGGTAGACCTACATATATATTTATTTATAATTCCAAAAACATGTGGTAGTCATATTTATTTCATTTTCATTAGTTTCTCTCTCTTTTTTTAAATTTAATTTAATTTAATTTTTTTTGGTACCGGGGATCGAACTTGGGTCCTTGCACTTGCGCAGCAGGCGCTGAAACCACTAAGCTAAATCCCCAGCCCTCTCCCTTTTTTTTTTAAAGTCTCTTCAGACCAATGTACATGGTTAAACTTCTAAAATCTCAAAGGACAACATAAATGACCTGGTATGTCTCATTTTGTTACAAACATGTTACTACTGAGGCTGGTGCCCTTAAAGAATGCGCTCCAGGGCTCAGTATAAAGCTCAGTGGTAGAGTACAATTTTAGGATGCCCAGCACCCTCGGCTTAGTCCCCAGTACTCACCCAGAATGATTTCTAAGAAATGATATATTCAGAGGTTATTTTAACATTTTTTTCCAGTACTGGGGATTAAACCCAGGCCCTTCACACTGAGCTATGCCCCTAGCCCTTACTTTAAAATTTTGAGAGGATCTTGCTAAGTTTCCCAGGCTGGCTTCAAACTTAAAATCTTTCTGCTTCAGCCTCCTGAACAGCTGGGATTACAGGCATGCAGCACTGAGTGCCTGGCATAGGTTTTGTTTCATTTTGCTTGTGGAGTTCTTTTTAATGTTGTTGTTATTAATATTAATTTGGTTTTTGTTTTTTGGGGTTTTTTTTAGTGCTGGCTATCAAACCCAGGGCCTCATGCATCTAAAGCATGCTAGGCAAGTACTCTATCACTGAGCTATATCCTTAGCCCTGGCACTATTTATTTTTGAGAAACATCCCCAAGATCAGGTGCAGCTGATAAAACAAGGGCACAAAAGCTCTGGGTACAAAAGTTCTTAGCACAAAATGGAATGTCGTAGTTTATGAGACTCAGGATGACAGGGTAGCTCATACTGGTAGGATCAAAGGGATTGATCAGGTTCTACAAGTCTTGGGCATGCAGGACTGGAAAGAAGAACTGAGTCCCTTTCTTTTGGTGTTACTCATGAGTGTTCATGCTGGCTCCATCGCCCACCTGCCCATGAGCCCATGTGTCATTCGTTTTTCTCTGTTTCTGCTTATCTGTGTTGTCCTCCACTGCAGAAATCTTCTGATCATGGTGGAGAAGCCAACTCCTCAACCCACACACATACATTCCTGTCCCTCTAGGCCTGACCTCAGAGGCAAAACTGTTCCTCCCCAGGCTCCAAATCAAGAAATCTTAAGGAAGAACAACTAGGGCAGGAAATGTTAATCAAAGAAAGGCACTGGGAAATCTTGCTGGAAAGACAAATAACAATAGATACTGTAGTCTATTACATAAACTGTAGTCTATATTAACTTGAGAAAAGGAAGTCTAGAAAGATCAGTTACCTTAACCAAATCACTCAACTCAGTGAAAATTGAAACCAAAAAAATATTATTTAAATGTAGTACTATTTAAAACTATACTATAATCATTCATTTACTGAAGACCTTCCTAGAAAATTTTAGTTTGGGTCTTAAGTCAACATACTTGTTTTGAACTTTCTCCCTCATGGAAAAAAATAATTTTATAAAAATAGTTTCATGAGTCTGCAGTAAAAGAACAGTGAAAGAAATATAATTTTCCTATTGCAGACAGTTGAGATTTTTTTGCATTTATGTCATTCAAAAATGATTGTTATAAATTTCAAACTTGGCAGGAATGTACTCCCAGTAGAGGAAGGGAGAAAAAAAATCAAGCCAATCTAAAGCCATGAAGATTTAGATAACATATTTAAGAACAAGCACAAAATAGAACATTTTATGAGTTTTTATAAGAACTTTGACTCAAGCCTTCCTGATTCAAATTTTTTCATTTAAGGATTCTACTTTAACAAATTACTATTTTTTAAGGTGCCTTCTACCTAAGCTCAAGAAGAAAATATATTAATGAAGCATACAAATTAGAAACATATGTGATCAAAGCATAAAGAATTCTAAAGATTTTTATAGTAATATTCACTTACTCTCTTCAGCCATAAACTGATCTTCCCATTTGCCCTTTGAACAATGTCATAGTGCATTATGGTTTATATTTTTAGGGCATCGTATAAACCATATTAAATGTGCTATATAGCTGAATCAACATTAAGAACTGTAGGACCGGGGATTTAGCCCAGTGGTTCCTTGCCTGCCTTACAAGCATGAGGTCCCAAATTCAATCCTCAGGACCAAAAAAAAAAAAAAACCGTTAAGAACTGTTACTCTGGAATTTCCTGATTCTTGAGTGTCTGAATTCATAACATTGCTGTGTTATACCATCTGTGGAAAGCTTTATTAAACTAAGCATTTAGTTTGCTTAGTTGGCTTTTGTCTTTTCACCTTTGCATTGCCTGTCAGCAACTGACTCATCATGGCCCTCCAAAACAGCCTGCGCCCGGGGCTTATATCAGGCAAAAGCAGAGTTGAGCTAATGTGGCACTACGTGAATTCTGAAATTGGTGCTCTTGTCAATATTTGAGGGACATTCTATAAGAAGTATGTTTTTTAATTTTTAGAATCATTATTGCCTCTCCTCCAAATTTCTGTCAAACAATCAAGCAGGGCAGAAGCCTGTTACAAAAGCAAAGAAACATTCGTGGCTCTTATATAAAGGTCAAATCTTGGTAAAACTTGAGCTCTCTGGTTTTTTTTATGACCTTTTGTAATAAATGTTAAATCTGAACCTGTAGAATAGAGGGATTAAATTTGGTTACCCTTTACTTACAGTTACATTTTAGTGGACAACTAGCAAAACCATAATCAGAAAAGCCTCATTCTGGTCTCCATTTGGACACTAAATAAATCCACCCCCCATTTAGTCACAAGCAAATTATTTTTGAAATGCTAAAATCCAAATCTTGGTATGGATATCTCCAGAGCCATCTGTACCTACTCTCAATTGTTGCTTTCATCTGGGACTCAAAACTAATGACATCCTATAGCCAGTTCCTTTTGTTTTTGAGATAGGGTCCCCCCAAAAAAGGACAGAATAGTATTTTAGTACAGCAGGTATTGATGTTAGTGCTTTGGTCCCAAATTTGCACAGGTGTTGAGTGACCTGCCTCAACCCTGTTTTGTCTGTAAATCCTCTTACTTTTAGTGTGCAGGTTTGAAAAAGAAGTGATTTGTTGTTGCTACATGTATTGCAGAAACGCCTGTCATTTTTTCAGGTAATTTTCTTCAGTTCTTGCCATTATTTATGGCATAGGTATTTTTCCCATTAGCTGATGAGAGAGGACCAAAGTGAGAACACAGGCAGTAGAGTTATGGTGAGGTTGGAGCAGTGGTCTGCCCTGCCATTCTCTAAGAGCGACAGCACTTACTTTTCATTTACCATGGAAGCTATCCCAGAACATTTTTTTTATTGTTCTAGAAAAATGCCCATAAAGATAAATTAAATATGTAGAAGTAAATAAATAAATAAATAAATAGAGATGTAGGAAGGTATCACTAACGTCACACAAAGGAGGCTGCGGAGTTCTGCAGGGGGAAGAAGGCCAAGCTGTGCCTGACCTGGCCTCGGCTTCATGGTAGAGCGGAAGAGCACATTCTGGGGTGTGATATAATGAAGAGTCAAATAAAAAATAATCCCGGAAAATATTTTCTGTGACCTATTCAGTTCCTTTTAAAAACTGAATGCTTTTTTTAAAAGACAGGGTCTCATTCTGTAATTCAGGCTGGCCTCAAACTCATGGCGATCCTCTTGCCTCAGCCTCCCAAGTGCTAGGATCACAGGCATGGGCCACTACCCTTGGCTCGAAAATTCAATGCTTTAAGGGAAGCACTATTGTTCTCACAGATTTAAAATAGTGCATTTTTAGAGAAATTGTCTTATACAGCATGATCCTATTTTTTATCAAAATAGAATATAAACAAAATCTTTGGAGAGTAAACATAAAAATTAATGGTATTTATTAATGTCTAAATGGTAGCATTTATAGGCTTTTTTTCTTTTTGCTAATTTGTGTTTTCAAAATGTCTAAAATGAACAATTTTCTAACTAAAAGTGATGGAAGTTGTTTTGAAAACAAATTTTAGGAGAATTATGTGATTTTCTTTTCTGTAAACAACTGATTTTGTGTTTGGGAAAGGCATTAATTTTTTTTTTCAGTACAGGGCATTGAAGCCAAGGAACACTAAGCTATATCCTTAGCCCCTTTTTCTGTTTGTTTGTTTGTTTGTAGTTTGTTTTGAGATGGGATCTCATTAAATTACCCAGGCTGGCCTCAGACTTGCAATCCTCCTGCAACAGCCTCTGAAGTAGCTCAGATTATGCCACTGCACCCGGCTTGTGTTGGCCTTTTAAAGATTAATGTCATTCTTCCTTACTGACCTCCCTATAACATGTTAAACTCACTGAATTTTTTCCTACCTTTTCACTTCAGCTTTTCCAGCACTCTGCTTTTCCCTCTCTCATGCTTTAGTTTGCTTCTTTCTGTTTTTGTCACGAAGGGAATCAAACCCAGGGCCTCCTACCTGCTAAGCAATCAATGTGCCATTGATCTGTACCCACAGACCCTCTATGCCTTTGATCCACATCACTGCTCTTGGTCCATTCTGCACTGCCTTACTTATATGGCTATTTCTCCCTATTTCTCCTCTCTCAGTTGTCACTATGACTACTTCCTGTCCCCAAATTAACAACAACAAATCCCTATTTCTAAGGTTCCTTCTGTTGCCTTTCACCCATTTATTGCTTGGTTGCAATAGCAATATACTCATACCGCTAAAAAAAAAAACCAGAAGACACCCAGTAACCACACAAAAAGTTTTGGTAAACTCCCCTTTCAGAACCTCTGCCTTTTCATTGTCTACTATGGGTCAGTTACCATAATATCTGGACCTAACCTCACAAGCAGCCTCATAACTTCTGTGGAGGATGGCTGTAAGTCCTCAGAGATTGTCAGCAGTCTTATCCACTTCCACCCATGAATTCTTCTTGTGATGTTTATTCTCTCCAATTCTTGCTACCTGAGTCAAAATGAAGCTAATGTCATTAATACAGAAAGTAAGCATGATGTACGGCATCCACATAGGATGGAGACGGTAAAGGTCCTGGGGCTACATAGATACAGAAAGAAGGGTGAATATAGCTCTGTTGTGAGACAGCGACTGTCCCCTCTTGCCTTGTAAAAGGAGCCTGGCTTTTTACTCTCTTTTCTGATGGAGATTAGAAAGATCGTGTTAGCCATATCAGTGGTTACACCTCAAGTGCTAGTAATCTGTTCCAGTAAACATGCAACAACTGGTACAACAGCTGCCTCTGGTAGCCCCACTCACTGCCAATCTTGATCCATCTGATTTTTGCAAGGGCTATACAGGTGATCCGAATGGGGATATGATGGAGGTCACCATCCTTCCATTTACTTTGCTTATCTTGACAGTTCTTCTTGGGATACAGTACTGCTTGTGTTGACTATCTTGCATGGGTTGGGGCAAGTTCAAGGATCTCCACTTGGCCCTACATTCCATAATAGCTCTTACTCTGTAGATCAGGTGTCCAATGTAAGATTCTGCCTGCTACTAAGTATATGAATCCCAGTTATGCAACAAGGGGTTGGGGTAATAAAGATAGGATGGGGCTGTAGACTTACTGGAAAGAACTCTATTGATCACCTGGCTTCCATAAGTTTCTGCTATAAGTGGAGGATCATGATGGTGCTTTTGATTTCCTATATCTAATAGCCCTCAAAAGACCTAAGCATTCCCTTTTTCTCTCTATTCCCTTATTCTGGTAAATGACAACAGGCTCCTTAGGGAAAGAGTGGGAGAAATAACAGCTGGTTCTTCCTATAGTGGGATTGTAGCATCTTTTCTCAAGGGGAACCAGCCTTTCCTTCAATTGATGGCCTCTGGAATAACAGGCTGAGACCTGGAAACTGAGTGAGAGTCATGATATTCCACATCTGAAGTTGATATAAGCTTTTCTGTGCTCACCAAATTCTCAAGTGTTTCTGGTTATGTAAGTAAAGTAACTTCTCAGTTAGCTGCCTATCTATTTTGTTTCCTCCAGTCACTATAGTCTATTTATTAGCCACTGCCACAAAGCTGGCAAGAGAAGATATCCTGGTTGAGATTCCAACCTGGCCAATTTTTGTTTCATCCACTTTGTCCTTGTCTGTTGAGTGCTACCACCTGGATCCTGCTATTCCAGAATTCTCCCACAATCACTGATACAACTAAAGCTCAGTTCAATGACTGTAGAATGTCCTAGAGGTACTATGCTCCATGGCGGGTGGCCCTAACTGGACTTCTTGAAGGTACTTTTGCCCTCCTGGTACATCCTTACTGTTTAAATGGAAGAGATGTGCCTTAGACCACATGTTCACAGAACAGGGTCTCTGTATCATCTAATAAATGCAGTCTTATATGTCTATCTCCCTAAGGCTTCTACTCAAAACTCTGCAGGACAGTTGGACCATCTCTACATCATTTATTGGAGGTCATCATCATGCTCAATTTTTAGGGAACAATCTCAGCACAGATGAGGACTTGCTCAGATGTCCTTGGCAAGGATACAAAGCTCCCAGTCAGAGGAGACTGCTCTCATATCTGTGAATTCTTAGCTCCACAGACTTAGAACGTGCTCTTCCTAGGCCAACTCCCTCCAGATCCACCTTTCTATACACCTTCCCATTTCCTGCCAGTACATATTAGCCAGTTCTTGAGGCAATGAAGGGAGGCAGAACAGACCCTGAGGAGCACACTGAACATCTTGTGAAGCAATTGCCTCCACTGAGGTCTTTGAAGGGTCTCTAGGAGTAAGATTTCTGGCTTCTTTCCTCCAACATAGGATAGTGAACTACTACTATGCTCAAATTCAAGAGGGCCTGGGCACTCAACAATCTCTGGCACATCCACCCAAATGTCCCCTTTCCATGTCCCAGTGTTTCACAAATTCCCTACCGGGACTTTGACTTTGGCAGAAGAGCTATACATTCATTATCTTGCTGTAGCTTTGTTGTCTTCACATTAAATCCCAGGACTAGGTTGTGGAAGACAAAAGCCTTGTTACCTTGCACCAGGAAGGCCTTCTGACTTTCACTGCATGTCTGAAGTTGATGGCTGACAAACCTGACCCTGTTATTTCTCTCTCAAGTCTTATAGTGCTGTTAATAACATGCAGCCAACTCCAAATCTGCTATGGTTTGAATATACAATTATTTGTCCTCAACAAACTCATGCAGGAGTTTAATCCCCAAACTCCTATATTAATGGTGTTAAGAGAGTGGAAACTTAATCCAGCTCTGGTATTTAGAAGTGGGACCTTTGGGAAGTGATTAATTAGATTAGATCAGATCATTAGGGTGGAGCCCCATGATTGAATCCCTGTGGCTTTATGAGGAAGAGAGACCAGGCAGACTCAGAGATACACACATGCTACTGCTATGATGTGATGTAGCCCTTGCTGGAACCTGCAGCATGCTCTTTAGACCTTGTACCTCTAGACTGTACCTCTAGCCAAAAGAAAATTTCTTTCTTTATACAGCAGCCTGCCTCAATATTTCATTAAAGTAAGAAAAAGTCCAGACAACATTCATGTGATACATTGTTCTCATTGTATCATTCAAGTGCCACTATGATATAAGATGATGCTTCAAGCAGATACAGTGAGGCAGTTCTGTAATCCTGGCACTTGAGAGGCTAAGGTAGAATGATCACTTGATCTCAGTTCAGAACCAGCCTGGGCAACATAGTAAGACCTTGTAAGAAGGAGGAGGAGGAGGAGGAAGAGGAGAAGAAGGATGGGGAGGTGGAAGGGAAGGGGAGGAAAGGGGGTAGAAGAGGGAGATGGAGAGGGAGAGGGAAAAGAGGAGGAAAGAAAAGACTGCAACATCGCTTCAGTATTCACCTGCATCTAACTCTAGTTCACCTCTGGAGAAAATAGTAGGGATCATGATGCCACTGTAAGCCAGTTAGTCATTACCACCCCACAAGCGGATGGTAAGGATGGGAGAAAAATCAAGACTCCTTTCTGGAGGCTTCCTTTTAAGGTCATTTCTGGTACAACTGTCTTAGCCTGAATTTCTTTAATAAGTAAAATGTAAGTTAAGCATTTGCATGCAGGTAATTTATTTTGGCAGTAATTTCAAGGAATGAGAATGGGGCCTAGAAAGAATAAAATAGAGAAGGAGGAAAGCCCATCCAAAAGTGTGTTATTAGGTCAGTCATTACTGTGGCAAGTGTGGCTCTATCCCGCCAGGAACTCTCTGATGGTCCACGAACATTGTGAACAGCCCACATTGGTGCAGGATTGCCCCAGGAAGAGAAACTTCCTGCCAGATTTGCACAGTCATTGTGTCAGAATGACTAAATGGTTTCTACAGGCAGTACAGAGGGCAGGAGTGAGAGAGCTTGAGAGAGAAATGTGATATGGCAGAGGTAAGGTGCTTTCGGGTTACATTTACACATTACTGGAGAAACATTTAGTGTTTAGGATATTGCTGTAAGCTAACCTCATTTAACTCCACCAGCAGCAGTCACATCAATGATCAGAATAAAAAGATGGGCCAAGAGCACGTAGGGCATGTACAAGATATGTCCGATATGTTGCCTCTCAAAGAACACTGCCTCAGGTCATTCTTTTTGCTTAAAATTTCTGGTCCATTTATCTGTCTCTCTGATTCTCTACTGGATACAATCTCAACAAGGAGTCTTTCTTCATCTGTAAAGATTACCCAACAATATTCTTATCTCATATCACTGTCTATCCAACACCCCCCCCCAGGCTACTGGGAATTAAACCCAGGGCCTTCGCATTGAGCTACATCTCCAGCCCTTTAAAAAATTGAAACTTATTATGAAAATGGTGATGATGAGACAGGGTCCCACTAAGTTGCCCAAGTTGGGCTCAACTTTAGCATCCTCCTGCCCCATCCTCCCAAAGCGCTGGAATTATAAGCATGTACCAACACATCTGGCTTCATCCAGTTCCTTGTAGCTTCCTTCGTGAATTATCAGCTGGTGACTCACTTATTTCTCAGGCTGTTTCTCACAGTTCTTAACTCTTCTTAGTTGTAAATTATACACTGACGAAAAAGGGTTTTTAGCTCAGGTCCCTGCGGCACAGATTCCGCAACAGATGTTTGTGTGCAGGAAGTTTTTTAGGGAATGTCTTCGGGATGAATATCTACAGTGGGAAAGGAAGGAACTAGTACTGGCTAGAGGGAGGAGCGGAACTGGCATGCAGATGTAAAAAAAGCAAGGCAGCAGCCTAAAAGGAGTTGAGATAGCCTGTCTTGTCCCACCTTGACACAAAGGGGCTGAATCTTTACAGTCTGCATCCATTAGTCAATGGCTGGAACTGGTCCCAAGGAGGGTAGGTATGTCCTTGGGTGCGTGACTGAGAGCATGTCCAGGAGAATGACTCAACCTACAGTCCTCCATGTCCAACACTCCCAACAGCTGGGGAAATGGTATTTCAGTTCTGGAGGGAAGATCTGGGCAGTACTTCTCAGTATTAACTGCAGTCCACCCTTTTTTGCTGCTTGGATTATTTTCTTTGTAAATTAGGTTCTGCAAACAGCTCCTCCGGGATTCTGATAGGTTCTTTTTCTGGGAAACTTAACAGAAAGGTTGGCAAGAAAAACCATAGCAAAAGGAAGAAAGAAAGAAAGAAAGAAAGAGAGAGAGAGAAAGAAAGAGAGAAAGAGAGAGTGGAAAGAAGAAAGAAAGAAAGAGAGAGTGAAAGGAAGAAAGAAAGAAAGAAAGAAAGAAAGAAAGAAAGATAAAGAAAGAGAAAAGAAAAACCATAGCATCTGTCACTGCAGCAATGGATCCTGAGGCCTTTACTGATTTTTTCTCTCTTCCATACTCATTCTAGATTCCCCTCACCCTTGCCTAGTATTTCTGCTGGACTCAGGGGTTTACCTGATGGGATGATCTAGACCCTCATCTCCAATGGGTCTGAGACCCTCATCTCCAATGGGTCTGAGACCCTGGTTGCCATATCCTTCTCAGGGAAAGAAACTACAAGGAAACTCCCCTGGCGATGAGCTGGATGTGAAACATTTTTTTTGTGTGGTGTTATTTTATATCAGCAATCCCATCTCTTCCTAGTGATCCAAGTCATTTACCCCTGCTGAGTCCAATATGATACAAACCCAGAACAATGACTCCTTTTCTTCCCTTGTCTCTTGCAACAAGAAGCCTGAAGCAATTGTGTACCAACTATAGTTTTAAAGTTTGATGGGATGAGCACTGTGTTCCCCAATGGGAGTTGTTTCCCTTTAGGATATAAGACCTCTGATCCCACAGAGTCCAGAGTTGCAAGGACAGAAAGCAGAAGTTCCTGATAGTCACTGACTGTGATGATTAGCACAGTCATCTCTACTTCTACATTGCTTCCTAGATGTCCCCAAGTACTCTTCGTACTGGGGACACAGTACCACATAACCATATCTAACCTAGGCTGTGTCCTGCAACATGGAGGATGATGTTCCATTAACTCACACTATCATTGCCAAGCCTGAGCCGCAGCAGACCCTTCAAAGGCCATTCCATCCTGTTAGGAGGCTGGCAGGGCTGTGTAGTATTTGATAGAATCAGTTCATATCATAGTCATGTGTCCACTTTCACTCTCCTTTGTTGTAATGGATACACAGGGCTGGTTTATTTTGATGACAAGTTAGGCATTTGGCAGTTGCAGTAGATAAATCAGCTTTGCTAACCGGGAGTCCACGCGGTTAGCCCATGTACAGCTATGTGTCCTGTCACCATAGCTACTCTGCTCATATGCCCATTGTGCCAACACTAGGGTGGCTCACACAGGGGTTGGCTGTTAGCTACCGGTGAAGCCACTGTGTCTACTTTGCTCTTCCACGCCTCCTGTATGGTAGATATTCTCTGACTAGCATTAGCAAAGAAATTTAAAAATCCACACTTTGGGACATGGCCATCAATATCCTCTTCTCCAAATGTCTTTGCTTCTAATCTTTCTGACCAGCCCAGCTGATCTCCAACAGTATTGGATCATGTGCACTGTTCAAAAATCTGCCGATTGGTAGGATTTTCTTTGCAACCTGTCTTCTAAGGTCTCCCACTACTGCTGCTGAAGTCAATTTTCTTCTTGCAACCACACATACACTGCAAACCTAACATGGCCATTTTCTTCTTCTGTCAGCTGGTTAGAGGCATCCTCTATGGTCCACAGGTATGAAGTGAGGAATAGGAACAAGAACAATAGAGGTAGTTAGCATTAATTCAATCTTCTGTAGTTCTCCTCTCATAATTAAGTCCTAGGTCTGATTCTCAGCACTTTTTGTGTTTCAGCTATACGATAGTTTCTTGTTGGGCATGGTAGAGCACTCCTATAATTGCAGCACTCTGGGAGACAGAACCAGGAGAATCACAAATTCAAGCCCAATCAGGGCAATTTATCCATTTAAGGAGTATCTTACTTGCTTTCCTTGTCACTGAGACACAATACCAGCCCTTGCAACTTAAAGAAGAAGAGGTTTGCTTTGGCTCATGCTTCAGTCCATAGTTGGCTGGCTGCAACCCATGATGGCATGGTAGAGGAGAGCTGCTCACAGCATGGCAGACAGAAAGCAGAGAGAGTCAAAGAAGGAGCCAGAAATGAAGCTACAATTCAATCACTTTCCAAAGGTCCCACCTATGATTGCATAAGGCTTTAGGGGGATATCTAGATACAAATCATAACTTCCCATGCTGGCCCCGAAAGACTCATGAACATCTCTGGGTAAATTGCACTTAGTCCATCTCTAAGAGTTGCCAGAGTCCTAACAGTTTCGGCATTGCTGAAAAGTCCAAGTCTAAAATCTCTGAGATTTAAGGCAAACTCTTAGCTGTGAGTTCCTCTAAAAATCAAAAGAAAGTTAACCATGCTGACATATAAATACAAGGTAAACATTCCCATTTCAAAAGTGAGGAATGGGGGATAGAAAGCAATGGGGCAAAAGCAAGACTAAAATCCACCGGGGTAAGCATTAAATCCTGACTAGGATCTGGGGCAAGGAATAGGGACATGTGAACTCCAAATGGCCTGGGCAGCCCTATCCCTATGGCACTGCCAGTGGTTGCAGCTCTCATGAGCTTTCATACTAGCTCTAGTCACACCTTGTGGCTTTCTTCAGATGTTCCACATTCTGGACTTCTCCAACTTCTTGGAGTCTCCACTGCATTTTTGGCTTCATTCTTACAACTTCATGCAATACCATAGATTCCCAGGTTTTCTTCTGAAATCTAGGTAGAAGTCTCCCTTACCCCCACAACTCTTGTATTCTGCATGCCTGTAAAACCAGCACGACGTGGATGACTAATCTTTTCAGCAGCCAAGCTCTCCCCTGCTCCAACTGAATAGGCCCACGACTTTACAGGAGCTTCCTTTCTGGTGAAACTCAAGACTTTTTAAATCACTCAACTGTGCTGTTTGCTCTTGATTCTCAATGTAGAGTTGGAAAAAAAGCCCCCCAATGTATCCATGCCACTGTCTGAATATTTGGCTGCCTTGAATTTTCCTCCACCACATTAATTAGTCCACTGCCCTTAATCTTACTATTCTAAAAATATCAGGACATGAGCAAAATGTAGGAAAACTTTCTGCCAGAACCTAACATGTTGTCTTGAGTCAAAGTGGCAATGTCCTTATTCCCAAGTAACACCCTCTGGCCCTGATCTTTACCATCTGCACTTCTATTGGCATTCTGATCTTCTGAGCTCCAACCAGAATCTTCCATCATGCTTGGCTTACAGTATTCTAGAGCTGCTTCAGTCAGCATTTCCAAACCTTTCCAAACTGCTCCCTCAAACCAGTTCCAAAGATTTCTGAACCACACAGTCAAGTAGCATCAGAGCAATGACCCCAACTTCTCTGGTACCAAAATCTGTCTTAGTCTCTTTTCCTATCACCAAGACACAATACCCAACGCCCACAAGTTAAAGGAGAAAAGGTTTATTTATGTCAGTCCATAGCTGCCTGGCTCCAAGGCAGGAGACCATGGCAAGGAGCATGATGGTGGAGAGCTGCTCATAGTGTGGTGAACAGAAAGCAGAGTCAAGGAAAGGGCTGAGAAGAGAGATATAACCATCCAGCTCACAAACATAGTAGACAGCCTTTTCCAACAAAGCCCTACCTCCTAACAGCAAGTCAGCTGTGATGCCCCTATATTCCAATCACCTTTCAAAGGTCCCACCTATGTTCATATGAGGCTTTATGAGGACATCTAGATATAAACAATAATAGCCAGACCCTATTTCAAAATAAGGAATCAAAATAAATAAAGGGCTAGGTATGCAGCTTAGTAGAAAGGCTCTGGGTCCAATCCTCAGCACAACCAAAAGCAAATTTCCTTTTATGATGCCAAGATCTTCCAAATTTCTGATCATTGATTGATCACCCTCAGCCATTCATTATCTCTCTCCAATACATCAAATGTTCATAGCAGCAGCCATTGATTTCCATAGTTCTTTATAATTACCACTTCCCTCTGAACTTAACAAATGTGCCTTTATTACTTTCCACCAATAGCCTATCTCAGTTAACAACCAGTCAAAGTTTGAACAGTCACATGGCTACAACTTGCTGAGCACTGTCCACGTTTATCTACCACCAGTGGTGTCGTCATTGCCTGTTTCATGTGGGTAATCCTGGTGTGAAACCCATTTTAGAGTTAGCTCCCTCAGACTATTCCTAGAACCAACTATCTTAGGTTAGATTCCCCCAGAAGCAACCTCTGAGATGAAGACTGCACACAGTGAATATCTGACAAGGGGTGAGAGGTCATCAGAGCAATATCAACAGGAGAGGACAGAAGGAGGACTGAGCAGAGTGACTGAAATCACAGCAAAAGCCTCAGTTGATCCACATAGAGTTCTGGGCGTAAGATGTGGCCACTTCAAGGAGACAGTGTGATGTGGGCAAAGAGTTTCTGTTTGCTTAATGGCAAGTCAGAGAAAATAATTCAAAGGAGACAGCAGCTACCACCACTCCCACTGGCTGAGTGAATTAAAGTCTCAGGCTTGAAAGAGCCTATGGGCACCAGGCCATACCATCCACCACATAAGGCAAATTCTTCTTTCTCAGATAAAAAGAACTAATAAGCATAAAAGTTCCTCCATTATAAGGATAATTTCCAGATAAATTAGGCCTAAAAATATCAGTGGTATTAATAACCCTATAATTGTGAATGACTTCATATAATCCTGTGGTTGAAAAGGAAAAAATATATTTTCCCTCACCAAAGGATGTTCTTTTTATATTTTGTGTATCTTTTCCTGTAATAATGGCATAATGGAGAAACAGAATCCTATCTTCTAAACTTCCTGTGAACTTTTATTACCACCCATCTATAAAGACAAGACTTAAAATCTGTCCAAGTTTTGATTCAGGCCCTTTTCAAATGTGTTCTCCAGCAAAGTAATTATGGCAAAGTTGAGGACTGGCTCACCTTTCCATGTAACTCTTCTCTGAATGAGGGATGCTGCTTTTACACCCGTATGCTTTTGCAATTCAGTCTTTCTGCCAGAATGTCCTTTCTTACCCTCTTTCTTCCTGCAGAATTCTATTTATTCTTCAGAAACCTCATCCAGTATTGATTCATTCATAGGATTGCCAGATTTAGTAAATAAAAATAAGGATACTCAGTTAACTTTGAATTTCAAATAAACAATGAATAAATGTTTAGCATAAGTATTCCAAGTTGTCCATGGGAATATTTATTCCTATATATTTTATTTAGCAAATCTATTCATTCTTCAAATATTTGTTGTACATCTACCACATACCAGACACTCCTGAGTATTGGGAACCATTGAAGGGAATGAAATAACTCCAAATTCCTGCTCTTGCTGAATTTACATTCCAGTGAATTGAGTCAGGGCATCAACAAATGGTCAAATACATATTCAATAATATTGTTAAAGCTTAAATAAATGCCATGAAGAAGAATAAAACAAGGACAGGAAGAGAGAAACTATTGAGGCGGAAAGTAGCCAGTGATGTGTTATAAAGCGGTCAGTGATAGGAAGTGAGAGAGCAAGCCTATGAAGATTTGGAGGAGTACATATTCCAGACAGAGTAAACTCCAGGTACAAAGTCCCTAAGGTGGAGGCATATTTGACATATTTGAGAGATAGCAAGGAGGACAGTGTGGCTGGAAAACAGTGATCAAGAGGAATTAGCTAGAAAATGAGGTCAAAGAAGTGGCCAGTATGAAGGCTTCTATATTCACTCTGGAGAGAGAGAGCAGACGGACGATCAGATTTCACAATTCAGACAGAGCACATATACACTTAATAAACATTTGTTAAACAAATGACGTCTGTGTTGAAAACTGACTCTTATTGTGGGGACAGGGAAGCAGGGGACAAGGAGACCATCATGAGGACAATACAGTAACCCAGGAAAGAGATGCTAGTTAGGACAATGGGTATAGTGGTAGAGATGGCACATGGGTGGATCCTGAGCCTACTGTGAAGGTATGGCTGATAGGATTTGCTAATGGACCGCATATGGACTGTGCTACAGTTTTAGATATGGATTGTTCCCCCAAGGACTATGTGTTCAAGGCTTAGTCCCTAGTTTGGCACTATCAGGATGTGGTGGAAAGGTTAAGAGATGGGGCCTAGTGGAAGCTCTTTAGGTGACTGGAAGTCTGCCCTTGAAGGTTGTATTAGAACTCCAGCCCCTTCTTCTTCCTCCTCCCTCCCCTGTTCTTTTCAGTCATGAAGTGAATGGGCTTCCTCTGCCATACACTGGTGCCACAAGCCCAAAAACAACAGAGCCAACTGACCATGCACTGAAACCTCCCAAACTCTGAGTCAAAATAAATCTTTCCTCCATTTAAGTTTATTGTCTCAAGTATTTTGCTACCATAACAGAAAGCTGACTAATAAGGTATAAGTAAAAGAGCCTCTGAGAGATGGAATTGCCATTTGCTGAGTTTGAGAAACCTGCAGGAAAACGATTTGGATGGTATGGAACAAGGGTAGATGTGAAAATTAGATTCAGATTCAGAATTGTGTGAATTTTGATCTGCCTACTAGAAGTCTGAGTGCAAATGTTGAGGTAGCAACTAGATGTTAAAGTCTGGAGTTTAAAACAGAGATGAGGACTGGCTAGAGATATAAATTTAGGAGCCATCAGCATGTGGATATAATTAGCATACTAAAGCTGTGGGTCTGGATGCAGTCCACAGGGAGTGGGTGTAGATAGAGAAGAGAGAGGCCCAAGAATGACCACTGGGGTCTCTAAGTGTTTAGAGGCTTGGTGAGATAAGTGGAAGCAGAATGAATCATCAGATGGGTAAGAGGAAAGCTAAGAAAGAACATCCCAGATGCCAAAGTGAAAAAAGTGTTTCAAGAAAGAAGGTATGGTCGTCCCATCAATTGTTTCTGACAGGTGTGATTAGATGGAGCCCAAACATTGGGTTTAACACCTGGAATTACTGACTCCTCAGTGACAACTACCTCAGCAAGACAGTGTGAAAGTTTGGAGTAAGTTCTGTAGAGAATGGGTCAAGCCAGGTATGGCGCTGTGTGCCTGTGGTTCTAGCTACTCAGGAGGCTGAGGCAAGAGGATTACTTGAGCCCAGAAGCTCAAGACCAGCCTGGGCAATGCAATGAGACCCTGTCTCAGAGAGAGAGAGACAGAGAGAGAGAGACAGAGAGAGAGAGACAGAGAGAGAGAGGCAGAGAGGCAGAGGCAGAGGGACAGAAAGAGAGGGAATACAGAGATAGCAAGCATAGACAGCACTTTCAAGGACTATAGCATGGAAATGATCCTAAAAAATGAAGGGGAAAATAATGACATTAGAGAGGAGGGGTATAATACCAGGAGCAAAATCCTTGAGCAGATGATAGAGAAGGAGAAGTCACACAGAAGTGGAGACAATGGCCCAAGAGAGGAGCACAGAAACAGTCACCCTCAGGGCCACAGGAGGAAAATGAAATACTGGGTAGAGATGCTGGAAGGTGGGCAGAGACTGTGGGAGGATGGGTCATGTGGGAGTCCTTATGATCAGTCCCATTTCCTTAGGAAGACAGAATCAAGGTGGGTGTGAAGAAGAGGGAGGATGTTCTGTTAGTTTGGAGAGAGGGCAAAGTGTGAACTGGACTCAGGAGAGTGGAGGAGTGCACTGTGGAAGGACAGAAGGACAGCCAACCAGCTCCTTGGGACCAGTGGTTGTGAATTCAAATGGTGATCAAAATCATGGTTGTGTGTTTTTCTTCACATTCAGCTGTCCAAGTGCAGGCAAAGAGTAGGCTGAAAACTGGAGAGAAGGAGTGGAAATTTGGATAGCAAACATGTCAAAGTGAGAGAGAAGCCAGAGAGTCTAGTGTGTGGGCAAGGAATGTTTACAATGACTGCCTAAGAAATCTAAATTGGGCTCAGAGGGAAATGAGGACATCGGGGGTGAGAGCAACAAACAGGTGGTAGGATTAGGGGGCTGGAGAATCCAGAGGGATTGCTGAGGTACTAGAATCAGGATGTAGGAGGGAGGAAGGGAGAGGGAGAGAGAGAGAATCAGAATGGGGCCCTTGAGAATAAGTTTATGGAGGGTTTGCAATATTGGTAATATTAACTCTAGGCTTTGACCAAGAGAGTGAGTCACTAAAGTTGGGTAGAGATCCCTGGAAGAAACAAAATCAAGGAACTGGGAGCCTCAGAACTGAATGGTCCTCTATCAATATAGATAAATCCCCAAGAATTACAGGTTGCAGAGAATGACAATGAACCAGTGCATTAGATTCCTGTTGTTAACTCTAACAAATTGCCACAAACCCAACAGTTTAACACAATACAAGTGCATTCTCTTGTAGTCATAGAGGTCGGGGTCCAAAATTGGGCTCATACAATGTATAGTAGAGGAGTCAGTGAGCTTATTCCCTCTGGAGGTTCAAGGCAGAATCCATTCCTATGCTTTTGTCCAGCCTCCAGAGGTGTCCATGTTCTTCTATTTGTGGAGCTTTCCACACAATGCCATCATGCTAGTCTTTGTTTCTGTCTCACATCTCCTTCTGACTCTGACCTGCCTGCCTCCTCTCAAAAAGGCCCTTGTAATTACATTAGTCCTGCTTGGATAATCCTTCCTCAACACCTTTAACTTAATCACATTTGAAAAGTCTCTTTTGCTACCAATATAGTTAGTTTCTGGGGATTAGGGTATGGACATCTTGGGTTGGGGGGGAGGTCATTCTTCACCAACCACAACCATCAATGAATTTCTTCCTCTGTGGAGATTTCCTCATTCTCATTGTTTCACCCCACCCCAAGCAGAGCTGAAAAACATTCTTTTGTGATCACCTTCTAAGAATATTCCTGTGTGAGAGGTTAAGCCTTCTTTATTTGAGCATTTATTGTGTTAGGTTCTGGGCTAATCACTGTTAATAGAAAATAGAAATCAATGTTTTAAATGTTCTCACCCTAATTGTGAATGTTTATCTGTGTGTGTATCTTTTTCTTCAGGTAGACTTCAGATTTCACTAGGAGAGGACTTACTTGAATTTCCAGGCCCTAAGTCCCTACCATGGCATCTGACATGTAATATATACTCAGTAGAAATTTCTAGATGAATAAATAAAATATGGTTGCATTTAGTAGCAGAGGCACTATTTGTGATTTCATACACACAATGAAATATTGTCATAAGCCTAATTCTCCAATTTATTGAAAGCAATAAGTATGCTTTAATGCACATGTTTATCATTTCACTAAATGGCATGCCTAATCCTCGTATGTCTCGAGCCAATGGCCAGGCCTCTGCAAATTACTTGCTTTAAAATATCTACCAACTAACATATTAATTTAGGAACAGCCTCCAGAGCCGAGAAGCAGAGCCGCCCCCAGTGCAGAGGAGGTGAACCTTCTAGGCCGCATACCACCTCCTCCAGCGCCGAGGAGCAGAGCTGTCTCCAGCACCAAGGAGGTGAGGCCTGCAGGCACCAGCAACACACACCCTACGCCCCCTTAAAATGAGAGCACACATAAACAGGTCTCAACACCAGACTTTCAGATCACCTAAAGCAACCCCAAAGGGAAAAGAGATGGAACAATCTCATACTCAACCATCTGGACTCCCTGAACTGACAACAGAAGAGGATCTGGAAAAAATGAAATCAGAAATAATTTCTCAGATAATGGCAGAGTTGTGCCGAGAGTGCAAGACATGATTAATAAATCTAGAGAGGACAGAGATAAAAAATAGAGGAGATGTGGACCATGAAGGAATCACAACATAAGAAACAAATGGAATCATAAACAGATGCAAACAGATTTCTAGGAGATTAAAAACTCCATTGAAAGTTTACGCAGCAGAATGAACCAATGTGAAGACAGAATTTCAGATATAGAAGATAAGATTGCAGTTAGTGACCAGGAAAAGAAAAATTTCTTTTAAATAGTAAGGGACCATGAGAAATCAATCCAGCAGCTGCTAGACAATACAAAGAATAACATAAGACTGATCAAAGTCAATGAAGAAACAGGAGAGAGTGCACATGACATAAAAAATTGTTCACAGAAGTGATAGCTGAAAACTTCCCAAGGAGGGGAAAAGAACTTCACATACAAATAAATGAGGCATATAGGACTCCAACTAGCCTTGATTAAAAAAACCTGCACATAGGCATATAATAGTTAAGATTCCAGAAATCCAACAGAAGAACAAAATTCTACAAGCAGTGAGAGAAAAGAAACAAATCACATACAAGGGAAAGCCCATCAGAATCACAGCAGATTTCTCAATGCAAACCCTCAAGGCAAGAAGAGCTTGGAGTGATGTGTGTCAAGCCCTAAAGGAAAACGGCCTCCAACCCAGACTGATGTACCCTGCAAAACTATCTTTCAAAATTGATGGAGAAATAAGATACTTTCATCACAAAGAGCACCTCAGGAACTTCATGAATACTAAACCAGGACTCCAAAAAATTTTAGACAATATCCTAGGAAAAGACAACGAAGATCACAACCCCAGGAAGCCCAGCAGAATGAATCCATTGCGCACGACAAGAAATTAAGCACAAAGGGGGAGAATCCAACAAAAAGAAAAAGTCATGACAATGATAAATCAATATGTATCAGTTATAACCATCAATGTTAGTGGTGCCAATTCACCAATCAAGAGAAATAGACTGGCAGAATGGGTCAAAAAGCAAGATCCAACAATATAAGAAACACACTTAACTCAAAAAGAAACTCATAAACTACAATTTGAAGGGTAGAAAACAATACTCCATGCCACAGGAACCCCCCAAAATGCAGGAGTAGCTATTCTCTTTGTAGATCAAGTGGATTTCAAACCAACACTGATTAAGAGAGACAAAGAAGGACACTATATCCTTGTAAAGGGAACAATCCAACAGGAAGAGATGACAATCATAAATATATATACACCAAACATTAGTGTGCCCAACTATATAAAACAAATACTAACGGACATGAAAAATCTAATAAGCACTAATACAATAGTAGCGGGGGACCTCAATCCCCCACTGTCACAAATACATAGATCAACTAGACAAAAAATAAGCAACGGAATACTACAACTCAGTCAAACTCTTGAACAAATGAACTTGACAGATATTTACACAGTGTTCCACTCCACAAAATCAGAATACACATTTTTTTCAGCTCATGGCTCATTCTCAAAAGTAGAGCGCATACTCGCTCATAGAACATATTTAAGTAAGTGCAAAGGAATTGAAGTTATTTCCTGTATATTATCAGAGCACAGTGTGATGAAATTGGAGATCAATAGCAAAAGAAACTAAAAATTTCATAAACACATGGAAATTGAGCAACACACTTCTGAATAACCAATGGTCACAGAGGAAAGTAAAGAAGAAATCAGGCAGTTTCTACAATTAAATGACAATGACAATACAACATATCAGAATCTATGACACACAATGAAAGCATTTTTATGAGGGAAATTCATAGCAGTGAATACTCATATGAGGAAAATAGAGGGAGCCCAATTAAACAATCTGATGCTGAACCTCAAGCTTCTAGAAAAATAAGAGCAGGACAAACCCAAAGCTCATACAAGGGAGGAAAAGATCAGAGCAGAAATCAATGCAATAGAGACTACGAGAATGTTATCAAAAAATCAATGAAGCCAAGACTTGGTTCTTTGAAAGAATAAAACAAATTGAAAAACCCTTAGCCAACCTTAACAGAAGAAGGAAAGAAAAGGTCCAAATCCATGCAATTAGGAATGAAAAGGATGAAATTACAACAGACCCAGCAGAAATCCAGAAGATCATCAATACCTACTTCCAGAACCTATATGCCTATAAGATGGAAAATATAGAAGAAATGGACAGATTCCTATACAAGTATGAATTACCAAAGTTGAATGAAGAAGACCTAAAAATTCTAAACAACCCAATATCATTCAATGAAATTGAAAATGTAATTAAAACTTACCAACTGAGAAAATCCCAAGTCCTGATAGCTTCACTGCTGAATTCTACAAGACATTTAGAGAGGAACTATTGCCACTACTGTTTAAACTCTTCAATGAAATTGAAAGGGAAGCAATACTCCCAAATTCATTCCTGGAAGCAAGCATCACCTTGATCCCCAAAGCAGAGAAAGACCCAACCTAAAAAGAGAACTATAGGCCAATCTCACTAATGAACATAGATGCAAAAATCCTTAATAAGATACTGGCAAATAGAATGCAGAAGATTATCAAGAATATCATACACCCTGATCAAATGGGATTCATCCCAGGGATGCAGGGATGGTTCAACATATGCAAATCAATCAATGTAATACACTATATCAATAGATCCAAGGACAAAAACCATATGATCATCTCAATAGATGCAGAAACAGCATTCGACAAAATCCAACATGCATTTATGATAAAAACCCTACAAAAAATTGGAATAGACTGTCTCTACCTCAATCTGATAAAAGCCGTCTATGAAAAACCAACAGCCAAAATCATACTAAATGGTCAAAAACTGAAATCCTTCACACTAAAATCAGGAAGAAGACAAGGATGTCCACTATCAACACTCCTGTTCAATATAGTTTTGGAAACATTAGCCATGGCAATTAGACAAGAAAAAGAAATAAAAGGAATAAAGATAGGAAATGAAGAAGTCAAATTGTCATTATTTGCAGATGACATGATACTCTATACAGAAGACCCTAAGAACTCCACCAAAAGTCTTCCAGGCTTAATAGCCAAATTCAGTAGAGTAGCTGGTTACAAGGTCAACACACAAAAATCAATAGCTTTTCTGTACACGAACAACAGACTCACTGAGAGAGAAATAGGGCAAACAATTCCTTTCACAACAGCATCCAAAAAACTGAAATACCTAGGAATCAACCTAACAAAAGAAATCAAACACCTCTTCTCTGAAAACTGTACCACTCTGAAAAGAGAGATTGAAGATGATATCAGAAAATGGAAAGACATCCCTTGCTCCTGGGGAGGAAGAATCAACATAGTGAAAATGGCCATACCTTCAAAACTGCTATATAGATTCAATGCAATCCCAATTGAAATCTCAGCAGTATACTTCACAGTCCTGGAGAAAACAACCCAAAAATTCATTTGGAACAAGAAGAGACCTAGAATAGCAAAAACAATCCTAGGCAACAGAGACATGGCAGGGGAAATCACTACCCGCATTGCATAAAAAAAAAAACATGGTACTGGCAAAGAAACAGACCTGAGGACCAGTGGAACAGATTAGAAGATGCAGAAACAACTGCAAACACACTCAGCCACCTCATCTTCCACAAAGGGGCCAAACACCCTCATTGCAAGAAAGATAGCCTCTTTAATAAATGGTGCTGGAAAAATTGGGTTTCAACTTGACAAAGATTAAAATTAGACCTATATCTTTCACGACACACTAAACTAAAATCAAAATGGATTAAAGATCTAAATATTAAAACAGAAACGTTGAACCAGCTGGAACAGAGGTTAGGTAGAACTCTTGAAGACATTGGTGTAGGAAAAGATTTTATGAACAAAACCTCAGTTGCACGTGAACTTTCAGAAACAATCAACAGGTGGGATTTCTTCTTATTAAAAAGCTTCTGCAAAGCAAGAGAAACCACCAACAGTGTGAAGAGACAACCCACAATTTGGAAAAAATTTTTACCTGCTGTTCCTCAGACAAAGGTCTACTTACTATCTAGAATCTATAAAGAACTGTAAAAAAATCAGACCTCCCACATTTAAAGACCCAGTCCAAAAATGGGCATCTGAAATGAACAGGCATTTCTCAGACAAAGAAGTAGATAAATGTAGCAAAAGAAGCAAATAAATGTATGAAAAAATGTTGAACACCACTGGTCATTTGAGAGATCCAAATGAAAACAACACTGAGATTCCACCTCACCCCAGAAAGAATGGCTGCTATCATGAAATCAACCAATAACAAATGCTGGCAGAACCGTGGGGAAAGAGGAACTCTGCTTCACTGCTGGTGGGAGTGTAGACTGGTGCAACCACTGTGGAAATCAGTATAGAGATACCTCAAAGAACTAGGACTGGAAGTCCCATTTGACCCAGCTATTCCTCTGCTGGGGATCTTCCCCAAAGAATTAAAAGAATCATACCACAGTGATATATGTGCACCCATGTTCATAGCAGCACAGTTTGTAATAGATAAAACTTGGAAGCAGCCCAATTGCCCATCAACTGGAGACTGAATAAAGAAAATGTGAGTTTTGTTTTTATAAAATGGAGTACTACTCAGCCATAAAAGTGATAAATTAGAGACGTTTATAGCTAAATGGATGCACATTGAGGCAATACTCAAGTGAAATAAATAGGACACACATGTGGAAATACTGAATAGTTTCTCTAGTGTGAGAAACTGAAAGTGTAAATAAGGACTAAAAGGTATAATAGATAATGTGAAATAGGAAGAAAAGGGGCAAAGGGGAAGGGAAATGGGAGGGGTATGGGAAAGGAAAGAAGGGAATGGAATTAATATGAGAAAATGAAAAATTGGAAACAAAGTCTTTGTAAACAGGGAAAGATGGAGGGGTTGAAGGGAGTGCAGGGGAATGGGGAAAAAATAGAACCAAGAGAGACTATGTAAAGATACAAATTTCCAAAGATGAATGTCATTATGTTTTATACCTAAAATGTACCAATAACATTATTTTTAAAAAAATTTAGGAGCACTCGGTTATCAAAGTTTGTAATGGTTCTACCAAGGCTAAATTTAGGGAATTTAGATTGATTCATATCTTCAGGGAATTTACCTGAATTAAAAAGAAAGTATCATCCATTTCTTGTTCAATCAACAATGAGAGAATGACAAAATATATTCATATATAAGCAATCATACAAAAAACTGAATTCCTCAAAAGCAGCCTGGCAAACTAATAAATAATACCATATACAAAAATCATGTGCAGATACTTTATAAACTTCATAGCCTTGCATAATTATTACCTCAAAGAAGTAGATGATAACAGATTCCTAATGAGATTTTGATATCTACAGTTATAGATTATAATGAAATTAGATTCTGGCACACTGAGTCCACTATGAATCTTTGGTAAATTGAATTGTCAAAGCACAAATAATTTTCTTGACCAGAGAAGGTGCTTCCTTGAGCTTTGGGCATGTCCTTTGTAGATTACAGAGACCTGCATCAAAAGTCCATTGTAATAGCTGATCAGCTACCTAATTGAAAAAGTGCAGATTTCTGTCATCAAAATTATCTAGACTGCATAGTAGCCAAATCAAGATACATAATTAATACTAGGGATATTTTTCCATAGGATGCAGACAAATATTTGTCCACTTACATTTTAAGAAACTACTTCTCAAGTTTTAAACTAAAACACTTGAATATTCCTTCAAAACTCCCAGCCTAGGTCTTTTCAACAAATTATAGGGCCGTATTTTCTAAATTTAGATCCTATGAAAGGAACAAACATATTTCAGCCATCAGAGAAACACCAATTACAGGTATTTTGTTTTAGCTCTTAAAGAAAACCATGCCAAACAATTTAAGGTTATTAGAAACATTTATCAATCATTCATCAGTATTTTATTCCAAAGACAAAAGCCATCCAAAGACTAAGTCATACTGTTCCAATATAGGTTCAAGGCACTAACACTACTTCTATGGAATATCATGCTGTCATTAAAACCAGAACAAGTGGAGGCATCTATTCAACAGAAATTCATGCACATGTGAATAAAGGGACATTTGCAAATGTGTTCATTGGAGTGTTGTTGGTAACAGCAAAAGCGAAGGAGGTCAGATTCCACTTACCTTTGAGAAAAAATAGAGCCTGGGTTGGGTACAAGAAGGGCTCCTGGGGTAGTAGCAGTGTTTCAGTTTTTTATTTTGGGGCTGCTTATCCACATACGCTGATTTTGGAAAAACACTGAGATGTGACCATTTGTGCATATTTCTGTATATATGTTATACTTTCATAATAAGTTTAGAAAAAAAATAAAAGACCAAGAGATTTTTTGTTTAGCTCTCAGGGAGTTGACTTTGCCATTCAGTCAAGTGCAAGTCCATTGGACTCGCAGCATTGACTTCTAGTTCAATGACTCTAGAAGTATCTAATTGCAAGAAATATTGGCAGAAAAATCTCAGGTGGCTGCCTCCCTTATTTATGGTTTAGCATTTTAGCCAAGAGCAGTAATTGGTCAGAATCAATACAAAAGAAGTTTGAATTTCAGGCCAGAGCGTGCTGGTGTGATTCTGAACTTGTCTGAAAAGATAAATGTTCTCTACAGATAGGGACAAAGAAAACTAGGACAAGCCCAAGGAGAACCTGATAAAGGAGTGCTTTGCAAATAATTAATGGCTAATTTTAGCCTGTCAGCTTACCTATTTTTTCATTATTCAGTGAAACTGAGTTCTGAAGTTGTAAAATATGACCCTGCCAGAAGAACCCTCAAATAATATTTAAGACCCAGTGATGCTACTTCATGTAACAGACACTGAAAGCAGGGTGGCATCCCAAGTATGAAGCTACTATTTTCCTCTTTCTTCTATTTGTCATTCTTATCATCACTATTTTTGTGATTCTCTAGAATATTTGCTCTTTTTAAAGTTGGGATCATAAAGAATTAACTCTAAGTATTAGTGATTCTAAACATCATAGGCCTATGATTTCACATCTTTCAATGCTGTACTTTCTTTAATATAGCCTTAAGCCACAATAAATTGTTTTCATTATAATGCTACATTACTAATTCATTTAGCTTGTGGCTCACTCTGTTATAGGTGCACTTTCTCCTGCAGTTACGGCTTTTCAGCCTAATGCCACTTAGAGTCTACATTTCTGATTCCTAAAGCTTTTAATGTATCTTGGTCTCTCCTGAATTTAAAAGCAAATTTCATTATTAATGGACACATTTTCTAATATTTGAAAGTCATATTGCATTTCATTGCTAACATTTAAATAGACTGCATTCTCTGACTTCAAATGAGTGCCATCTCCAAAGTCACTAAGAGCAAGCCTTTTCGGTATCTTTACTTAAATTACTGATAAAGAATAATTCTTAAGGATGTACTCGGGTTGATAAGGAGCCACTGATAATCATTCTAGGAATTTTCAACAGACCAATTATTACCAGTGTCTCAGCTTCTGGCTTTTAATATGATGTGACATAAATCACATTCACATTGGTTACTTACATTCTCATTTGTTACTTAATTACATTCACATTGGTTACTGCCCTCCCCCCTCCACTGCCTACCACCAGATATCCTGCCCCTTTAGCACAAAAGGAAATAACATTGGTCTGGCATAATCCTCTTTTTACCAAGCCATGCCTTGGCATTATACATGTAAGGAAATAAAACCATTTTCTCTGTGTCCTGGCCAAAGCACTCTGCAGCAAAGCCAGTGTGGTTTCTGAGCAGCATTCAGTAAGTGGAACAGAGAACAGGCTGGGTCACCCGATGCCCGGAAACACGCACAGGGTAAGATATTTTTTAGTAAAAGTGGCAAGAATGAGTCAAAATCTGAGGTCACTAGAGGCTGAGAACAGCAGATCAGAGGGACAGGCAGCCACACTGCATAAAATCTGACCTTTTTTCCACAATCCCACTCAGCAGTTTACAGGCTCACAATGGATTACAGCGGCAGCTGAGGGAAGCTCCCATTTTTTTTAAATCTAAAAAAAAAATGTAGATAATCATCAAGAAAAGACAACTACATGTTCTGTAACAAGAAAACATACATTTCTCTGTGTTAAATTATACCTTAACCATGCTCAGGCAGGCCCCATAGACACTTGATAATTTTTCTTCTCTGCTTTAACTTGTCTTGATAATTTACTTTTTGGATAAAATCCCTGCCATTTTCATGGGGTTCCCTAGGGAACTATTTTCACTCCCCTGAAACATGTCCTGTTCAAGAAACAAGCTTCATTTTTCCTTCTCCAGTTCTGATTTCATCATAACATACACAATGTTTATTCAGGGTCTGATATCTATTCTTTGTGTATTGGGTTCCTTTTCAGCATCAGAATCATTGTTTCAAATGTAAGCAGCTAGAGATCAAGCAGAGAGAGAGAGAGTTAGATTCATTTCTTAATATAAGTATTCCTCATCCTACAGCAAAAAGAAAATTTATGCCAAAATGCAGCACTAGAAATTAAAGAGAATTGCCTCTCTAATAGTTGCCTAAAGATTCTCAATTTCAGGATTTAGAATTCCTTTTTCATTAAATTCAGTGGATTGAAAATTGCTGTGTTAGATGCTGCAGGTGACAGGAGGTACCAGCGTTCCTTCTGGTTGAGAGAGCTGAAAAATGTCAGGATCCCTAATGCACCACCTTGTCACAACTGTGACAGTCAGACTTCTTGCTTCAGTCAGCCACCACCGGCATCAGTGCAAGTGCTTGTAGACTAGCTCCATTCCTTGTTCCCTCACTTCTGTTCCAATGACTTGACAAACACCTGGGAACAAATGTCCCTAATCCAGAAGGATCCCCCAAACCAGACCCTTCTCCCATCTTTCTTATGGCCCCACATTGCTTCTCCAAGCCTCAACCCCACTGGCTCAAAACCCTAATGTTAACCCTGATCCCACTGACTCCCCTCTACTTAACTCTATGGCCTGAACTAGCCTCCGCTGACTTTCTTTTCATCTTCCCCAAACAGAAATCACAACATAGAATCTCACTTTATAACCAATTTGGCTGGTATATACCTGTTTTTCTTTTTTTTTTTATTTTTTTTTTGGTACCAGGGATTGAACTCAGGTCCTTGCGCTTGCAAGGCAAGCGACGGAACCACTGAGCTATATCCCCGGCCCTATACCTGTTTTTCATATTGACCCCCAGGTACAATATGGGATCTAAATCAGTTCAAACACCTAGAGCTGATAATTGCTTGTCCTGGTGGAGGGGAATTTTTTACACCACCCAAGAAAACCCCAATGGACTCCAGTATGTCTGCTAATGTATTTATCTGTGCAGGAATATACTTTCATACATGTTTATCTATCTGTCTACCTGTCTATATATCTGTACATCTCAGTGTATTGGATGACTTATTAAGAAGCATTTGTTAAATGTTGAATTGTTAAAGGATATCTACCATTTGCCAAGCAAGGAAGATATGAAATAATATTCCTGCCCAGAGAAGCTCACAACCCAGGAATAGAATCACATAAAAGAATTATGCTTAGAAAACAATGAGAAAAGAGTGGTAAATACAAAGTGTATTTTGGGAGCTCTGAAAAGAGGTATTTTACCTAGCTCAGAGGGTTAGAAAAGACTTCTGGATGAGACTTATTACTTGGCATGATGTAAATTGAAAATTAAGATAGGAAGGGAAACCAAATTATATCCCAGAAAATCAACTTATAGGCTCATAAAGGTTCATCCAACATATGGAAAAGATTTATATCACGTCCTTGACCAAATATATCTAATCTTCAGTAGGGAGCTTCTTGCTGTGAGCACAATTAGATGGTATAAAAATGTTGGTTTGTGGTAGTGGCTATGTCCTTGGGAGATGTTTTGAGGATTCCAGGTCTACTTTCTTTGCCCTGACTCACTAGCTATTTTCATAACAGATCTTCGGAGGAACCAATATGCCAGAGGCTCAGCTGTTGCTAGGAGATGACCTCCAAAGTCAGAAAAGTTGAACACAAACTAAGGGAAGGTTTGCACTTTATTCTGCTGGCTGAGTTACATTCAGAATGTTTCATATCTAAATAACTCTTACAAGGAAACTATCCATATCTGTGTGTACATAAGCTACAGTCCTGATCTACTTGGGTCTTCTGCTTCCTACAAATAGAAAGAAAAGGAAAAAACAACTTCCAGTCAAAACAAGATCAACTCACCTGACCCACACAAAAAAAAATCCAATTAATTTACAATGGCTTATCTATCCCTTGGCTCCCCTTTGCCGCTAAGGAAATTCCCTCAAATAAGCTAGCTCGGTCTTTTAACTACCCCTGGGTAAAACTTGGAGGCAGAGTTGATTTTAGATGGCAATCCAAATATTTACATGCTTATTTGGATTTAGGTTTCTTTTGTCTGAAGGATCCCTAGTATTTTCTTAGGGAAAGATGCTTGCACTTTCCTAATTTTTACCATTGCCAAGTACCCAAAGGGTAGGAAGGTGTCTTTTTCTTTGTATCCTCCATGAGTAATTCTTAGAAAATAGAAGAAATCAAATGTGTTTACTGAACAAATTTTCAAATCCTAAATTTGGAGTCAGAGTGAATAGATAGGGAGGAAATAATCCAATCTCTGTTTGCACAACGCAGTGAATCATGTACCCTTGGCCTGGTTCCAACCAACTTAACCCAGAACATAAGAACAAGTACTAATCCCTGTTCAGAATGTCAATATTTAAAATCGTGTTTATTTTCTGGGTAGGGTCTTTGTTTGTTTATGTTTCTCTAATGCTGTGTAGATATGTTTGTCTGCCCTTCAATTTGTTTTTCTACCCTGATGGAAAGCTTAGACGGAGTGGAAATGATGCCTATTTTAATGGCATCATGACACTCAAGTGGGTACTTAAAGCCACTATTTTGAATGGAGCCTTTGGGAGACCCTAATGAGTGACACCATTCTAAATGAACTGAAATACCGAAAGAAAGCCTCTCTCTTTGGAAGAAGAATACTGAATGACATCAGTGTTTTTTCCAAAGCACAGCACCATCATTTAGAAAACATTCCTCATTACTTCGGAAGCTTCTCCCTCCATGCCTCAGTGCCCACTTCCTGTAAGGGACATGTCTGGGGTTAGGCATAGGAAGGAAGGCAGAAATAGAGAACTGTATTGTTGCTTTTGCTAAGGTCATGGCATTGCTATACATTTCCAGCACAAATATGGCCATCCTTACACATACTTCAATAAACCTCTCAGCAGTGAGACACAGGCTGATGAATCTGGGGAGTCTTCCATTGGATCAGGCCTCTGCCTTGCAGTAAACCAGCATCAAATAAAAAAGGAACCACGAGCTCCCCTGCCACCATCCCATGCTCCTAGGGCAGAGAAGGTGAGCCGGTCCCAGTACCCAGAAGGAAGCTCCCCCGCTGCCATCCCACGCTCCTAGGGCAGAAAAGGTGAGCTGCACGGGCTCCAGAAGCACCAGCCCCCCCACCATGGAAATGAGAAGACATGTAAACAAGCTTCAAAAACAGACTTCTGGATCACCTACAACAACCCCAAAGGGAAACGAGATGGAAAAATCTGACACTCAACCATCTTGGCTCTTTGAACTGGCAACAAAAAAGGATCTGGGAAAAATGAAATCACAAATAATTACTCAGATAACAGCAAAGATTGTGCTCATGGTGCAAGACATGATTAATAAATCTAGAGAGAACACAGATAAAAAAATAGAGGATCTGAGGAACATGATGGAATCCCAACATAGGAAACAAACAGAATCCATAAAACAGATGCAAGCAGATTTCTAGGAGATTAAAAACTCCATAGAAAGTCTGCACAGCAGAATGAACCAATGTGAGGATACAATTTCAGATATAGAAGATAAGATTGCAATTAGTGATCAGGAAAAGAAAAATTGCTTTAAAATTGTAAGGGAACATGAGAAATCAATCCAGCAGCTGCTAGATGATGCAAAGAAGAATAACATAAGACTGATTGGAGTCAATGATGAAACAGGAGAGAGTGCAGATGACACAAAAAATCTGTTCACAGAAGTGATGGCAGAAAACTTCCCAAGGAGGGGAAAAGAACTTGACATACAGATAAGTGAGGCATATAGGACTCCAACTAGCCTTGATCAAAAAAAATCTACACACAAGCATATAACAGTTAAGATTCCAGAAATCCAACAGAAGAACAAAATTCTACAAGCAGTGAGAGAAAAGAAACAAATTACGTACAAAGGAAAGCCCATCAGAATCACAGCAGACTTCTCAATGCAAACCCTCAAGGCAAGAAGAGCTTGGAGTGATGTATTTCAAACCCTAAAGGAAAACAGCCTCCAACCCAGATTGATGTACCCTGCAAAACTATCTTTCAAAATTGATGGAGAAATAAGATACTTTCATGATAAAAAGCACCTCAGGAACTTCATGAATAGCAAACCAGCACTCCAAAAAATTTTAGACAATACCCTAGGGAAAGACAATGAGGATCACAACCTCAGGAAACCCAGCAGAATGAATCCATTGTGTGTGACAAATTAAACGCCAAGGGGGAGAATCCAACAAAAAGAAAAAGTCATGACAAGGCTTTTAAAACTTTTGACTTCATCTCCCTAATGAGTGTATAATTCAATCTTGTTATTCTACTGATTAGTATTTTTCTGATTCTAGAATTGCACACCTTTCCTTGTGCTATACTGGCTATTTATCATCTTCTTATGTCTACTTTTTAATTGGGTTGTCTATTAATGAGCTCTAAGAATTCTTTACATATTCTGGTCACAGTTTATATGCATTGCAAATATGGTCTGTTTAAGGACTACTTTTCATTTTAATGATGTCACTTAAAGTTCTAAATTTTGATGGAATCTCATTTATCACTTTTTTTTTCTTTCATACATCATGTTTTTTGTATCCTAGGAAGTTCTTGCCTACCCTAAATTCATAAACATTTTCCCTTATAATTTCTTCTTAAAGTTTTATACTTTTATGCTTTCATATTTAGGTTCATAGATCCCTTCAAGTTATTTTCATGTATGGAAATAAAGGGTTGAGGTTAATTTTTTATATACAGATACCAGGTGTTCTAGTGCCATTTGCTGCAAACACTATCTCTTCCTCAGCTCTTGAGTTGAGTTTATATTCTATAAAATGCTAATGTTAAATAATCTTTCAAAACTCAGTGGACCATATATGTGTGGTTCTATTTCTAGATTCTCTGCTTTATTCAAATTATCTATATATTTCCTTACACCAACACTGCCTTGATTACTGTAGCTTTAGAAGTCGTAAAATTAGGTACTAAATGTCTTCCAACACTGTTTTTTGTCTTTTTTTTTTTTTAACTTTTCTAGGTCCTTTGTACTCCTACATAACTTTTAAATTTCAATATCCAATTCTTCATTTATAGCAAGTATACACAGACCTGAATTTTTATATATACCTTGTGTTTTCTAATCCTGCTAAATTCAAATACAAGTTCTAGGGGCTCCTAGAGATTTCTTAGTATTTTCTCTGTAGATGATCATTTCATCTATATATAAAGATTTTACTTCTACATTGCCAATCCTATCCTAGTTGTGTCATTTTATTGCCAGACTATTTTTGTTGGGCCTAGGTTTCAAAGTTTAATGGACAGATAAAGAGTAAGCATATCCACCCTTGTTCCCCACCTTAAGGAAGAAGCATTGTATCTTCTCCATTCATATAAGGCATTCTCACTGGAAATATGGAGTACATGTCTTTAATCTGTTGAGAAGGTTCTGTTCTACTTCTAGTCCCCTGATAGCTTTTACCATGAACAGCTGTAGAATTTAGTCCAATACTTTTTCTCTAACTAGTGACAGGATCATATGGCTTTTTCCTTTCCTCTGTTAAAATGATGACTTTTGGGGGTGGATCTTCCAATGCTGAACCAACACTGCTATCCCTATAACAAAACCACTTTCTACATACTGCCAGATCTGACTTCTAATAGTTTATTTTGTCAAACAAATTTCTATGTTCGTATTTTTTTCTTCTGTTATCTTTATCCAGTTTTAGGATTAGCACAATATTGATTTCCTAAAATGAGGGGAGAAGTGTTCCTTTTTTGTTCTGCTTTAAATGTCTGATATAATTTATCAGTTAAAATGTATATGAGCCTGCTGTTGTCATATAAGTAGGTTTTCAAGCTAGGAATATCCTTTTTTTAATAGGTGCTATTCAAACTTTATATTTCCTCCAGAGTTAGTTTCATTAATTTGTCTTCCAAGGTACTTCTTAGAAGTTGTCAAATTTATTTCAAAAAAGATTTTTGTAATATGCTTTCTATATCCTTTTAAATTCTTTAAAATCTGTGGTAATGTCTCCTAGATCCTGGTATTACAATTTTAAAGATATATAATTGATATTGTGTAATAGGAAGAAAAGGTCTAAAGGAGCACGGGAAGTGGGAGGGGTAGGGGAAAGGAAAAAGGGAAAAGAAAAAATATGAGAAAAGGAAAAAAATGGAAACAAATTCTTTGCAAATAGGGAAGGGTGGAAGGGGTGAAGGGAGGGCAGGGGAATGGGGAAAAAAATAAGAACCAAGATACTCATATAATGGTACAAAATCCCAATGATGAATGTAACTGTATTTTATACCTAAAATGTACCAATAAACTTAATCGGGGGGGGGGGAGGAACCATGAGAGGCCGGGCATTTAGCTCAGTGGTTCCAGTGCATGCCCTGCAAGCACAAGGACCTGAGTTCAATCCCCAGTACCAAAAAAAAAAAAAAAAGGAACCATGGGGTGGGTTGCATTTTACAGAGCGTTTGTTTCTGGAATCTCAACAATTATATGCCTATGTGTAGATTTTTTTTTATCAAGGCTAGTTGGAGTCCTATATGCCTCACTCATCTGTATGTCAAGCTCTTTTCCCCTGCTTGGGAACTTTTCTGCCATTATTTCTGTAAAGAGATTTTTTATGTCATCTCCTCTCTCTCCTGTTTCTTCATTGAGCCCAATCAGTCTTATGTTATTCTTCTTTGCATCATCTAGCAGCTGCTGGATTGATTTCTCATGTTCCCTTATAATTTGGAAGCAATTTTTCTTTTCCTGGTCACTAATTGCAATCTTATCTTCTCTATCTGAAATTCTGTCCTCACATTGGTTCATTCTGCTGTGTAGACTTTCAATGGAGTTTTTCATGTCCTGGAAATCTATTTGCATCTGTTTTATGGATTCCATTTGTTTCTTATGTTGGGATTCCATCATGTTCCTCAGCTCCTCTCTAGATTTATTAATCATGTCTTGCACTAGGGGCACAATTTCTCCTGTTATCTGAGAAATTATTTCTGATTTCATTTTTTCCAGATCCCCTTTTGTTGCCAGTTCAGTGGGTCCAGGTGGTTGAGTATCAGAGTGTTCCATCTCATTTCCCTTTGGGGTTGCTGTAGGTGACCTGAAAGTCTGGTTTTGAGACTTATTTATGTGTTTTCTCATTTTGACTGGTGCAGGGGGCTGTTAGCACCTGCACGGATTACCTCCTCTGAGCTGGGTGAGGTGGGACAGGGGCTGGGAGCAGCGGTGGGGATGGTGACCCAAAAGCCCTTTCCTGTGGGCTGGGAGCAGCCGGAGGGATGGTGGCCCAGAAGCCCCTTCCTCTGGGCCAGGAGCAGCGGGACAGAAGGTGGCCCAAAAGCCCTTTCCTCTGGGCTGGGAACAGCGGGAGGGATGGTGACGGGAAGCCCCTTCCTCTGGACCAGGAGCAGTGGGACGACGGCTCAGAAGTCCCTACCTCTGGGCCGGGAACAGTGGGACTCAGTACCTTGGTCTAGTGGTCTGTTGTCCTCTGCGTCTTTGTAGTGTGGAATCAGGTGGCTGCCTGTCTGCAGCGGGCTGATTCGGCAAGCGTTCCATGCGACTGGGGACCTCGGTAGGGTGTGGACAGACCTGCCTGTCTGCAGCAGGGTCTACAGAGCATTTGTTAAACACACAACTTTTGAGGGTTGTTCCCCAGAGACTCCAATCCAGGGTGTCTGGCATAAGGTCTGGAATTCAAGAACTCCAGGAGATGCTTGTCATTAGATAAGTTTTAGTCACTGGTTCTAACCATTTAATTTTATAGATGATGAGATTGAGGCTTGGAAGATTCAATGACTTGGCCAAGGTAACATAGCAATTCTATGTTCGAGACTAGACTAGACTAGACTACTAGGAGCTACTTTAAAATTTTTTTCCCTCAGGATGTATATTAATAACTGAATTGATGAATATCCTGGAAATGAGGCTTTTTACATAAGGAAGCTGGTCACATTGGTCTTCAGAATGTACGTGAAACAGGGCTTGGGATTTAGCTCAGTGGTGCCACATCTGCCACACAAACTCAAGGTCCTGAGTTTGATGGCCAGTACTGAAAAAAAAAAAAAGTATGTGAAGCAGTGTTGCCATGGTCATCTCATGCAGTTTATTCCCAGAGCTGCATAAGACAAACATGTTTCCATGGGTAGCATCTATTTCCACGTAGTGCCCAATTAAAGGTAATAAAGACCAATCCACCACATTGTGGAGAGATTTGCAGAAAGAAAGACAGTAAAAAAAAAAAAAAGAGTCAAGAAATACGTTCTCTCCTCACTGAGCCTGATCCTGCAACATTGACAGTTACTATCTGTGTTAGACAGGTTTCATCACTATAAAAAATACCTGTAACAATCAATTTTAAAAGCACAAAGGTTTATTTTGGCTCACAGTTTGGGATGCTTCAGTCCATAATCAGTTGGCTCTATTGCTCTGTGGCCTGCGGTGAGTCAGGACAGCATAGTGAGAGCATGTAGTGAAGCAACATGCCAACCTTATAATAGCTGGGAAGGGAAAGAGAAAGAGAAAGGGCCACGGTCTCAATATCTGCTTCAAGGGGATGCCCCCAATGACCCAACTTCCTCCCACTAGCCCAGTGATAGCAAACCCTCTGGAGCTTTCAGTGATAACAAATTGCTCACTGTGGCACACATGCCATAGGTTCACCACCACTGCACTAGGCTCTATTTCTTAAAGATTCCACGACCTCCTAGTAGTGCCAAGCTGAAGACCAAGCCTTTAAAACACTGGGCTTTGGGAGACGTTTCAGATCCAAACTATATACAGTAACTTTCTTTTGAGAACCTGCTTATTCTTTCACCTGGCTTCCCTTTGCCTCTAAGGTAAAGTTAGAATTTCTTAATGTGGTATATTAGTCCCTTCTCTGTTACTATAATGAAATAAATGAAGGTGGGTCATGTGAAAAAAGAGATTTATGCAGATCATGGTTTTGGAGGCTGAAAGTCCAAACAGTAGCTCAAATATAGGTCCTCCCACCCCACAAGCATCACCTATAGCAAATGGCGTCATAATAGGAGCATGTGTGAGTGGAAGAGATCACATGGCAAGACAGGAAGTCAGAGCACGGGGAGGGGCCAGATTAACTCTTATAAAAGCTCCATCTCATAAGAACTAGCTTGGGGTCCTATAATGTTATAGTTTATAATTAGATGTCCCCTCAAAGCCTCATGCACTCATAGGTGGGGCTTTGGGAGGTGACTGGATCATGAGGGCATGATACTCATCAGTGGATTAGCTAAATGTGAGATCTAGTTTACATCTAAATGTGATCTAGGAGGTGAAGGCTGGCTGGAGGAGGTGAAGCTTGGAGTGCAGCATGGAAGGGTGTATCTCCCTCCTCCCTTGACCTCTCTCTGCTTTGCCACCGTGCCATAAACAAGCCTACTTTGCTATGCTCCTCTGCTTTGTCGTCCTGCCTTGGAACCTCCTGACTATGGACTGAAACCTCTACAAACCCTGAGCCAAAATAAACCTTTCCTCCTTACAGCTGTGAGTGTTGGGTATTCTGTTTCAGGAATGAGAAAGTAACTAAGACACATCAGAACTAGTTTAATCCCTTCTGACAGCACTGTCCCAAAGTATTTTTATCATCAGATTGCCCATCCTGAACATTTCTTATAAATGGAATCATATAATATGTAGTCTTTTGTGACTGGATTCTTTCTCTTAGAATAACACTTTAAAGACTCATACATGTTGTAGCGTGTCAATATTTCATTTTTTACAACCAAAAAAATTCCATTGCATGAATATATCACATTTTGTTTATCCATTCATCAGTTGAAGACCATTTGGGTTGTTTCTATTCTTTGGCCACTATGAATAATGTTGGGTTGAACATTCATGCACAAATTTTTTTTTTTAAACCAGGGATCAAACTTGGGACCTCGCGCTTGTGAGACAGGCTCCGGAACCACTGAGCTAAATCCCCAGCCCTCATGCACAAATTTTTATATAGGCATTTGTTTTCTTCTGGATAGAATCCTAGGTGTAAAATTGCTAGGTCATATATGTTATGGCTTGTATCTAGATGTCCTCCCAAAGCCTCATGTGATCATAGGTGGGGGTTTTCGGCGGTGGCTGGATCTAGGGTATGTGATGCTGGGATTAAGTGTGTGATGCTGAGATTAAAGATGTGATGCTGAGAATAAGGGTGCCCCACCCTGGGTATGAGTGCTAACCAGCCTAAGGGCAGGTAGCCTGGCTGAAATATGAGGGACAGAAAAGGCGTTGCTGCCGTCACTTACTACTTCATCGCTGCTTGCTGCTGCCACTTGCTGCTTATTGCTTACTGCTTGCTACTTCACTGCTGGCTGCCTTCTGCCTGCCCTGCATTGCCATGGACTGTTTCTCCTCTGTGATGCCCCTCTGCCATGCCACCCTGCCTTGGAGCCAGCCAGGTGACTATGGGCTAAAACCTCTACAAATTATGAGAAGAAATAAAACTTTTCTCCTTTGGGTGTTGGGTAATTTTGTCTCAGCAAAGTAACTAAGACAATATGATAACTCTTTAACCTTTAGGAACTGTCAGACTGTTTTCCAAAGCAACTGTACATTTTACATTCCCACCAGCAATATATTATGGTTCTAATTCCTCTACATACTCACTGACATTTGTTATTGTCTACCTTTTTGATCATAGTTATCCGGGAGGGTATGAAGTAATATCTTGTGCTTTTGATTTGCATCTGCCTAATGACTAATGATTTTGAGCATATGTTCATGTGCTTATTGGCCCTTTTTTTCCCCCAATACTAGGGATTGATCTCAGGTCCTTGCACATTCTAGGCAAGTGCTCCACCACCAGGCTACATCCTAGTCACACCCCCTTTATTAAGACGGGTCTAGCTAAGTTTCCCAGGCTGGCCTAGAACTTGTGATCCTCCTACTTCAGCCTCCTGAGTAGCTGGAATTGCAAGTTTGTGCCTCTGTGCCCAGTTTATAAATTTTCTTTGGAGAAATATTCATTCAGATCTTTTGCCCATTTCAAATTGGGTTATTTTTATTGTTAAGTTTTAAGAGTTCCTTATATATTTTGGACAGAAGTTTCTTTTCAGCCATATGGTTTGCAAAACATTTATTGAATTCTACAGGTTTTTTTTTTTATGTTTGTGATGTTCTTCTTTGAAGCACAAATTTTAAGTTCAGTTTGTCTTTCATTTTCCTGATATTTATGCTTTGGTATCATATCCAAGAAACCATTGCCTAACCTAAGATCATAAAGATTTGCTACTAAGTCTTCTAAGAGTTCTTTACTGCTAGCTTTTATACTTAAGCCTATGATGAGGTTTTGAGTTAATTTCTGTGAATGGTTTGAGGTAGGGATCCAACTTCATTCCTTTGCCTGTAAATATCTAGTTGTCTCAGAATCATTTGTTGGAAAGATTCTTTCTCCTTTGAATTGGCCCTTTAAACATGAGCTGACTATAAATGTAGAGTGTGTGTATTTTTCTGTTGAGCCACATCCCTGTTTTTCTACCACTATTAATTGAAAACTTGTACCTTTAATTATGGATTGAAAGACTGTCCATGCAAATAAAGTTGGAGGCAATGAAATTTGAAGTTCAAAAAGTCCCTAAAATTACAGTAAGCTCAAGGTCTTGAGGGAAACTCTAGCCTCGAGGACATAAAGCCATGGGTCTATGCCCTCTGACTGTCTATGCTGAGGGTCTATTCTTTGATGTTGCTTAGATGAGGGGAACATAGAACGGCCTTTTTTTTGCAATGGGCTGTGCCCTGCTCAGCAGGCTTCCCCTCTGTAGGGATTTCCACTGAAATCTTCCTTTCTTCTCTTGCTTCCAAACAAAGCTCACCCACAAAAATCTTACTCTCTCCCTTATATTAATATTTTGAGTTTCAGATATGGGATTCATATTTTGAGTTTACCAAAATATTAAGTGTAGTTTTCAGTAGGGTGTGATTAGTTTTTTTTTTTTAAATCATATACTTATTGAGCATCTGCTCTGTGCCAATTGTTGGCTCAGGGAATACAGTAGTATGCAAAACAGAAAATGCCCTCAAAGAATGTATATTTTAGGGTCACAAAAAAGCAAAAAATCAAGTAAACCAATATATAAATAAAGTAATTCCAGATAGTGATAAATACTATGGAAAAATAAATGAAGGGAAACAGGACGGGGTCAAAAAGTTGCCAGGGGAAAAGGGGGTCTGAGAGGATGGAATTAAGTGTGTTCTACAAAGCAAGAAGGGAGCCAAGTGAAGATCTCAGAGGGGAATGAGTCAGGCAGAGGGAACAGCAAGTACAGGGCTCTAGTGAGGCTAAGCGGAAGAGCAAGAAAACCAGTGGGCTGGAGGAGAGTGAATGGGGGAGAAAGGGGTAGGAGGAGGAGACCAAAAAGAAGCCTAAGGCAAGATTGTGCAGCCCTTTGTAACCAGGATGAGCAGTTTAGATTTTATTCTGGATGTGAGAGAAAGCCCTTGGAGAGTTTAAGCGAGAGAGTGAGGCAGTGTGATTTACACTTTAAAGAGTACTCTGACAGAAGAAAACAGATGAAACTATAACCTTGAGTTAGGCAAAAAATTCTTCCGTATGACATACAAAAGCTTGATCCACAAAAGGAAAAAAATTGAACAATTGGATTTCATAAAAATTAAGCATTTATGCTCTCTGACAAGGATTAAAAGATGAGGCAATAGCCAATCTGGCATTTAAGAAGCCTAATAGTCACCACTCCAGCCAAAGTACAAGTAAAAAGTGGAACAAACTGGAAAATGTACAATTCTTTTCAGACCCATAACAGAAATGAGGTCACAGGTCAAACCACCACCTCTTAAACTAGAGGCGGGGAATGAGGGGGATGTGGATACAAAAATCACAATATACTGCAGCAGCAAGCAGAAATCTATGGGGGAACCGGTACAGGGTAGGAAAACTTGAACAGTAACCAACAAGTTGCCATGGAGAAGGAGGGAACTATACTTCTGAGGGTTTTGCCTCCTAGAGTTTGACCAGGTTGTCCCAGTGAACATTGGAGAAAAAGTCTCTCATTCTTCTAGCAAGGGTAGGAGAAAGAACTATTTTGAAATACAGTCATGTATTGCTTAACAATGAGGATGTTATGATAAATGCATTGCAGGGCATTTTGTGTTGTAGGAATGTTACAGAGTGTACTTTCACAAACCATCAAGGTCAGTCAATCACTAGATGTGTTCTCTTGATGTAATCAAAAGATGAGGTATGGGTTATGGGTGTTGCTCAGTGGCAGAGTGTGTGCTTAGAATATATGAGGCCTGGAGTTCAAACCTCAGCACGGAGAAAAAAGGAGAAAGAGAGAGAGGCAGGCATAGTGGCACCTGTGACCGCAGCACTCTGGGCTGAAGCAGGATTGCAGAGCTCAGCCTGTGCAACTTAGTAACTTAGCTACACTCTGTCTCAAAGTAAAAAAATTTAAAAAGCGCTGCAGATGTAGTTCAGTACAAAGGCTCTGGATTCAATACCCAGTACCGAAGAGAAGTGGGGAGGCAGAGATAAGATAAACACAAGATATATGAGGCTGCTGTCAGCATAATATGCCATACTATTTTATGTTGAACTTTTGGGGGGGTCACACTGAGAATTAAACCCAACCTGTTGTACATATTAGACAAGTGTTCTAACTCCGAGCTACACCCTCAGCCTTACAGCAATATTTTATTTAACATAGATAGAGAATACTCTAAAATAATGATAAAAGCATAGCATAAAAAATACATAAATCAGTAACAGTCATTTATCATTATCAAGTGTTATTTATTGTGCGTAATTGCATGTGCTGTACTTTGATAGGATGGGCAGTGCAGTGGGCTTGTTTACACTAGCATCACACAAATGAGTAATGCATTGCAATATGACAGTATGATGGCTAAAATATCACTAGGTGATTAGAAATGTTTAGCTCCATTATAATCCTGTGAGGCCACCATCATTGTATGTGGTGTGCACTTGACCAAAATGTTATGTGGCACATGACTGTACACCAAAGCATTCTGTTATTCTTAGCAAGGTCTGGCCTCAGGAAAAATGATTTAATGAAATTGATATAACTTGGTGGTTTGGGTTTTAATTATAACCTAATTGAGGGCCGAGGATTTAGCTCAGTGGTTCCACCACCTGCCTCGCAAGCGCAAGGACTCGAGTTCAATCCCCAGTACCAAAAAAAAAGAAAAAAAATCATATCATAACCTAATTGATTTGAGGAAAAGGAATACCCATTCTAGTCATTCTATCCAAACTACAGGTTGAGGGGGGAAAAAAGAAACACTATGAAGTTCAAAGTCCACAGGCATAGGTTTACCAAACATTGAGACCTAATCATTGGACTATAGTAAGTAGTCTCCTACTCTGTACAAGAATATTTCCTGGGCTGAGGATTTAGCTCAGTGATGCCGCACCTGCCTCACAAGCACAAGATCCTGAGTTCAGTTCCCAGCATTGGGCAAAAAAATTTCCTTCCCTCTACATCTTACTACTGACTCACTAAAGGTCTATTTACTACAGTTGCTTTTGCATAGTACATCGTGTCTGGCAATCACGACAAAATTACAAGGCATACTGAAAATCAAAAAGAGCAGAGAAAGCAGCAGAAATGTATTTAGATATAACAGGGATGTTGGAATTATTATACTTGGAATTTAAAACTTCTATGATAAATAGGTTAAGAACTCTAATGGATAAAATAGACCTCATGCAAAGACAGGTGGGAAATATAAGCAGAGAGATGGACGTTCTAAGACAGAATCAAAAATATATGCTAGAGATCAAAAATACTGCAACAGAAATGAAGACTGCCTTTGATGGGCTTATTGGTAGCCTGGACATGGCTGTGAGAAGAATCTCTGTGCTTAAGCACAACTCAATAAAAACATGTGAAAATTGAAAAGTCAAGAGAAAAAAAAAGAAACCAGAAAGAATGTCCAAGAATTGCTGGACAACTACAAAAAATACATATGCTATAGAAATTTCCAGAAAAAAAAGAGAGAAAAGAACTGAAGAAATACGTGAAGTAAGGCTTAAAAATTCTCCCTACTAAATATCAGACACCAAAGCACAGATCCAGGAATCTCAGAGGACACTAAACAGGAAAAACACAAAAATAAAACAAATCACCCATGTACATCATATTGAAACTTCAGAAAATCAAAGGTACAGAAAAAAAATTTTAAAAGAAGCCATTTGTGTAGGGGAGCAAAGAAAGGATTATATCAGACGTCACCTCAGAAATCATATGTATTAGTCAGCTTTCTGTCACTGTAATGGAATACTTGAGATAATTGACTTGTAAAGAGAAAAAGGTTGTTTTTGACTCAGTTTTTGGAGTTCCCAGTTCATAATCAGCCTGATTGCTTTGGGCCTGTGGAAAAACAGCACCTTGTGACAGGTGTGTGTGGTGGAACAAAACCACTTATCCCACTAGCCATGAAGAAAAGAGAAAGAGGGACAGACCATGGTCCTACCAGGCATCTTGAGAGCATGTCCCCAGTGACATGGACCCCACCTCCCAAAGGCTTCCCAGAGAACAGCCTTTAACATATGGGTCTTGAGGGGTACATTCAAGATCCAAAACATATCACCATGGAAGACAGAAAAGAGTGAAACATTTCAACTGTTGAGAAAAGGAAAACACAAACCTAGAATTCTGTCCCCAGTGAAATTAGCCTTCAAAAGTGAGGAAAGAATAATTTTTTTTGGTATCAGGGATCAAACTCAGGACCTTGAACTTGTGAGGCAGGCGACAGCACCACTGAGCTAAATCCCTGACCCTGGAAGAAATAATTTTTATACAAACAAAAGTTTAAGAGAATTTGCTGCCAGTAGACTTGCTTTATGAAAATGTTAAAAAAAAAATAACAAAGTTCTCCAGTAAAAGGGTTTTTTTGGGGGGGCTGGTTTTTTGAGACAGAGTTTCACTATGTATTTCAGGCTGTTGAACTCACTATGTAGTCCAGGCTGGCATCAAACTTGTGGTGATCCTCCTGCCTCAGCCTCCCAAGTGCTGGGATTACAGGTGTGCACCATTGCACCCAGCTAAGGGAAAACTAGGTAAGTCTGAAACTCATATCTACAGAAAGAAAAGAAAAGAATATGTGACTATGTGGAATATGTGAAAGAAATATGTGAAAGTAAAACAAAAACTTTTCTTATTCTTAATTGATTTAACAGCTAATAGTGTAAAAATAGGAAAAATGTATTCAGTTATGAGTGTGTGTGTGGGTGTGTGTGTGTACGTCTGTTTGTGTACTTATATATAAGAGAAATGAAGTGCTGCAATGATACAGGGACAAGAGGGAAGCATTACTATTATTTTGTTACTATAAAGCATACCACCCATGAAACTGTATAGTTCTATCGCAAAGTGGATTTAGATTAGTTGTAATGTACATTGCAAAGTCTAGGGCAATCACTAAAAAAAGAATTGAAGAGTATAACTGATATGCTAAGAAAGGAGAAAGAATGAAATCATGCTTAGTTAAAATCACAAAAACAAAAATAGTAGCAAAGAAAAGGGAAACAGAAAACAGTAACAAATGTGGTGGGTATTAATCTAATTATATCAATAATCACTTTGAAAATAAACCAAGTATGCCAATTAAAGGATAGAGATTATCGGAATGCATCAAAACAAAATCAACTATATATTATCTAAAAGAAACCTATTTTAAATATATACAGACACATATAAATTCAAAGTAAGTGGAAGACCAACCAATTAAGGAATAAATTATACCAATTCTTTACAATCTTTTTCAGAAAATAGAACCAGAGAGAATATTTCCTAACTCATATTATGAGGCCAGTATCATCTTAATACCAAAACTACAAAACACATTATAATAAAAATAAACTATGGACCAATATCCACTATGAACACACACACTATAGCAAGTCAAATACAACAATGTATAAAAAGAATTATACACCACAGCCAGGTGAGATTTATCTTAGGTATACAAGGTTGGTTCAACATTCAATAATCAATTAATGAAGCTGGGTAGGGTGGCATACACTTGTAATCTCAGCTCCTTGGGAGTCTGAGGCAGGAGGATGATTTGAGCTCAAGAGTTTGAGTCCAGCCTAAGGAGCATAGAGACACTCTTCAAAACAAAACAAAACAATAAAATAAATTAATTAATGCAATGCATTACAACAATAGGTTAAAGAAGAAAAATCAGGGCCGGGGATTTAGCTCAGTGGTTCTGGTGCCTGCCTCCCAAGTGCAAGGTTCCAAGTTTGATCCCCAGTACCAAAAAAAAAGAAGAAAAATCACATAATCATATCAATAGATATAGAAAAGTCATTTGACAAAGTCCAACACTCAGTCATGATTTTTAAAAACACTATTAATAAACTAGGAATACAGAGAAACTAGATAAGAAATATCTGCCAATACCCACCCTCCCCCCAAAACACTATTTAATGAGAAACTAGAAGCTTTTCCACTACAATCAGGAATAAGGCAAGGATGTTCTCTCATTTTCAACACTGTACTGTAAATCCTACCTCATGTGATAAGACAAGAAAAAGTAATAAAAGGTAGAGTTATTGGGAGAGAAGAAATAAGCTCTCTTTGTTCACAGATAACATGATTATCCACGTAGAAAATCTGAACGAATTAGAAAAACCCTTCTGGAATTCATAATCAAAGTTAAAAGAAATAAGATTAATACACAAAAGGTTATATCTTTCCTATATACTAGGAATGAGCAAATGGAATTTTAAATTAAAAATATGATAAATTTATGTTAGCACACTGTCAAATGAAACACTTAGATATAAATCAAAGTCAAAGAACTAAATAAATTTAGAGATATCCCATGTTCTTGCATTGCGGGTATGTCAATTTTCCCCAACTTGACCATAGATGCAATACAATCCTACCACTTTTAACAAAGGAACAGAGGCAATACAATGGAAAAAGACAATCTTTCCAACAAACAGTGCTGGAACAACTGGACATCTTCATGCCAAAACATGAATCTAGATACAGACTTTACACCCTTCACAAAAATGAGTTCAAAAGGCTCACAGGCCTAAATGTAAAACACTAATCTATAAAGTTCCCAGAAGATAACGCAGGAGAAAAATAACCCCTAGTTGATCTCGTATTTTGCTATGGTTTCTAGTCTGGTAGGAGATGTTGATAGTGGGAGAGGACATGCACTTACGACGGCAGGCGGTAAGTGAGAAATCTCTGTAACTTCCACTAAATTTTGCTTGAACCTGATGTGTTCTAAAAAAGCAATGTTTGGGTTTTTTTTTTCAAGACAAGACACAGGCTGGGAGAAAATATTGGCAAATCACATATCTAACAAAGAACATATATCTAGATTTTTAAAAGCTCATCTGAATTCAAAAGTGAGAAAACAAACAATCTAATTAGAAAATAGATAAAGTCTTGGACACTGTACTCAAGAGTGTGTACGGATCTCAAATAAGCACCCAAGAAGATGTTTAACATCATTATCTATTACAAAAATGCAAATTAAAAGCATGATTAGATTACCTATCTAGTAGAACAACTAAAATGTTTTAAAGGTGACAATATAAATTCTGGTGAGATTATGGAGAAACTGGATTTCTCATACATTGATGGTGGGAATGTAAAATGGTACTATTCTGGAAACCTCGTAATAGCTTATAAAGTTAAACATATAATTATCTAACAACTTAGTGATACCCCTCTGAGTATTTACCCTAAAAGAAATGAAAATGTATGTTTACTCAAAAACCTGCCTATGAATATTTATAGCAGCTTTATTGATAACCACTTCCAACTGGAGAACTTAAATGTCCTTCAGCGAATAGCTGGATGTACAAGCTGTGACACACCCACACCACGGAACACTACTCAGTAATAAAAAGAAACGGCCCAGAGAAACACTCTGGCATGAAAGAATCTCCATGCATTATGACATGTGAATGAGCCAGGAAGACTGCATACTGTGACTCTGTCATTATAACTTTCTGGGAAAGGCAACACTATAGGGACAGAAAGAGATCAGTGTTTGCCTGGGACTGGAGGAAGGAGAACAGGACCTATAAAGGAGTACAGGGGAATATTTCAGAGTGATAGAGCTCTTCTGTATCTTAACTGTGGTGGTGTTTACAAGACTATACACATTTGGGCCCGGGGATTTAGCTCAGTGGTTTCGCCACCTGCTGCACAAGTGCAAGGACCCGAGTTCGATCCCCAGTACCAAAAAGAAAAGAAAAAAAAAAGACTATACACATTTGTCAAAACTTGCAGATGACTAAGTAGATGAATGACGATGCTAGTTCCTAAAATGGGGCTAATGGGGGAAGACCGAGTGTCAAGAGTGTTGGATTAATAGTTCTTTTTCATATGTGCTAAGTTTGAGAAGCCCATTAGACACCTCAGTGGAAATGGCATGTATGATTCTGGAGCTGAGGAGAGAAGTCAGAAATGGGAGTATAAATTGTAAGTCATCAGCATTTTGGTAGTTTTTTTTTTGATACCGGGAATCAAACTCAGGTCCTTGCGCTTGTGAGGCAGGTAGCAGAACCACCGGGCTAAATCCCCAGCCCTGGTGGTATTTTTGTATCATAACCACACCACCAACGATCACCAGATTAATGTTACCTATGCTATTTCTATTCTGGGCAGTGTCTACAGACTGCAAAGTACATTTTCTTCATTAGTGTTAATATAAATGAGGATGACACAGAAGTTATTTTCTCAGTTTTACTCATTTAGTGTAGATATACCCAGTCAAAGGCAAGTGCATATAAACAGAACATTTACCTTTGACCTACCTACTTTGTGAGCATCAAGTTGCAATTCAAAACAGGGGTAAATGCCTTGAAAATTTGAACTACTGCACACTACAAAAGAATGCCAGATTTGATTGGTCCTATAAATGTGATTTATTGTCTATGTGGATATGTACATATAACTCATAAGCATTTTCAGAGAGAAATTGAAAACACATTTTAAATGTATAGAAATTAGCAGAAATAAAAAGGAACGATAGAAAGGGAAGTAACATACTAGATTTTATGGCTTTATGGAAGTAGAAAAGGAAAGAAAAAATGCTTAAACAAATACGTCCTATGTAAATAAAAAGTTAAAAAGAACAATCAGCTCTCATGTTTGCACTTTTACAGTCAAACTTTACAGCTCATTTTTTGTTTTGTCTTGGAATTGATTCCCTTATAAAACAGATGTTAAAATAGCTTAGAAAATGTGATTAACTATTGCCAGCTGAAGTTCTTGTCCCATAAGGACAACCCTTTCTGGCTCCTTTATCTTCATATGTGGGCATTGTCAGCTGTGGTTGGAGCACAGGCAGGTAGGGGGATTCCAGGGTTGGGCCTGCTTACTTTGCAGCTCTCATTAATTTACTAAGTCCTGAGCTGCTGTGGTCTCACACAGGGTGTGGTCAGCAGGAATTTTGCCACAGCCTCAGTTCCTAGAGGAACCTAGTCTTGCTAAAGTATAATTTGGGTGGTAAAGGAAGATGGAAAGGTGAACCAAAGTACTTTCATAGACTTAGAACAACACTAACATCTACTTTTGTTATCTCATCAGTGGAAGAAGGATTGCATTATATACATTCAAAAGACTATTTTAACTGGGCATAGTGGTGGCATGCCTATAATCCCATTTACTCAGGAGGCTGAGGCAGGAAAACTGCAAGTTTGAAACCAGCCTGGACAACTTAGTGAATCTGTCCCAAAATAAAATAAAAAGGGATGGAATGTACCTCAGAGGTACAGCATGTGCTCAGCATATTTCTGGACTTAATCCCCAGCACCTAAAAACAACAACAGCAAGCACAACATACCATCTAAACAATTTATCTATACTGAGGTCAACAAAGGTTGTAGTAGCTGAGAAAAGCTTTATGAGTCTCATCTTTCTCTTGGGGAGGGGAGCAGACAGTGGAAATCTAGAGCTTGGACAACGGTGATATTTTTCACTTAGCAGGCAATTTAGAATTGCATAATCATGTTCAAGGAAAGAAACAGATTTATCAAAATAAGATGCCAGCACAGACTAGAACTGTGCTAGTCAATACGGTAGCTACTAGTCATGCATGGCCATTTAAATATAAATTCATTTAAATTACATTAAAATAATAATAAATAATTCTTCACTTTCATACAATAGTCATATGTGGCTGGTGATACTATGTTGGAAAATACAAGTATAAAACATTTCTATCATTTCAGAAAGTTGTGTTGGAAAGTGGAGTTCTAGAATCATGACGATGTGGAAGAATTCCCCAAGCCAGTTAGTATGCTTGGTTGTAGCTGAGTTCTGTATGCTTTCCATGAGGCCACAAAGCGGGTATCCAGAATCCAGAAGGCATTTATATAATTAATTTAATAAATATACATTGGGTATGTATTATTACAAGGCTAGGTGATATAAGGGACACAAAACTGAGTAAAGCAGTTTCCAGCTTTAAGGAGCTTAACACCAAAAAGAGAAATAAGATCTGCTGTGTTAGTTTTTGATTACTACATAAATATTTGAGATACTCAACTTATAAAGAGAAAAGGCTTATATTAGCTCACGGTTTTGGAGGTTTCAGTTCATGATCGATTGGTGCCATAGCTTTGGACCCGTGGCAAGGCAGTATGTACATCATGGTGGGAGTGAGTGGCAGAGCAGAACCACTCATCTCACGATGAGCCAGGGTGCAGAAAGGAAAAGGAAGAGATGAGAGTCTCATACCTTCTTTGAAGGCATGGTCCCCAAACGACCTAAAGACCTCCAACAAAGGCTCAAACACTTCCTAATAACACCATCCTAGTGAACAAGCCTTTAACACATGGGCCTCGGGGGACATTCTAGATCCAAACTATAGCACCAGTGTACAAATGATTGTTGTACAAAATAAAAAGTAATAAACATCCAAAGAGAGGTATAAATAAAGCACACAGAAGTTCAAAGAATGGACAGACCACTTTTGTTTGAAGGCTTCAAGAAAACTTCTTAGATAGACATTTGAGATGAACCTGGAAGAAGGCAGTTGGGTGTGGTGGAGAATCCCTGAAGACTGCAATTCAGAGACCAAATCTAGTTCAATTATGTCCTCACTCACTGTGTGATCTTGGGTAACTGAGGCTGCAGCCCTCAGTTTCTTTATCAACTGAGTAAGAGAAAGAAAGGAGGAATGAATTTTCACATGGAGACCAGTAAAAACAAAGGTGGAGTGCTAGATAGATGTGTGCAGGAAAAATCAAATAGCCTAATATATACTGAAGTGTAACCACACCACGATTCTCTTATGACTTGCACCTGGGCATTACATAATTCTAGGACAACCCACAGAATTGTGTATACAAAAATGAAAAGCCACTGTCACAAGAACAAAAGCTAGATTTTGGCAGTGTCTTGATACTTTAGGTCAAATATGAAAAGCAAAGCAGAAAGAATGTGAGTAATTGTATTTGCATTTAAATATGCTTTTTAAGTGGAGCTGAAGAATAACTCTACTAATTTGCTCCCCTTTGGGAAAAGGCTGTCATTTGTAGAAAATAGTGACCAAGAACCACACTTCACGAAACATTGAACAAAATTACAAGACATTTCTGAGGGGGAAGAAAGGCAAGTCAGAGTCTGAAGCTGAGAAATCACTATGAACAGACTGTTAAAAAGTAAAGCTGACATGAAAAGGATCAAGCCAAGAACATGGTTGTTAAAATAAAATGTCGATCATATGTGGAATGCATAACCTCTTGTTAAGAAGCAGACTGAAAATAGTGCATAAGTGAAATACCAGCTCAGCGGGTTTGTAGATCTGTATCTCTTAAGTGAATATGAATGGATATCGAGAAATATTTGTGTTTTGCAGCTGTACCAAAGCATCTGTCAGTAGTTCCATTATCATTTTCTCATATATATATTTTTATATCCACACAGAAATGTTGAAGCAAGTAAAACTATATGCCTTGTGTGTTCAAATATTCTCAAGTATTTACTTAATGGCTAGAATTAAAAGTTTCTAGAAATTATTTTTCTAACCTCAAAGCTCCCCACTGGCTAAGGGCACATTTCTCAGTCTCTTTTAAAATCCTGAAAATAACGTCCAATATAAGCCAAGGGAAGCGACATAACTATTATAAATAGAGATATTATGTGATCAACTACCCATCCAAGTTTTTAAAAATAGACCAAAGTGCTACTCCCTCCAAGATTCATAGAATTGGCTTTAAAAATAAATATGAATTGTATACTAAATATATGTCTGAACAACATGCCCTTATTTGTACAAGATCTCTTAAATCCAACTTATGTCATTTTTCTGAGTTGATTCACTTGTACAGGTGACTATCATTACTATATCAAATTAACACAGCAAGGTTAATTGTTAGGATCAGAATCAAGTAGAACTAGCTTTTGTTTTACAAAATCCCCAATTCAGTTTTATGGGCTTTTTTCTTTTGCTTTATTTTCTTTTTCTAAAACTTGAACTCCAGAAGATAGAGGTTAACATCTAGTCAGGATCAATTCAAACTGAAATACTGCTATGAGAACTCACAGGTTGAGGTGGAGGGTGGAGCTCAGTAGTAGAGCCCTTGACTGTTATGTGGAAGGGCCTAGCACCACAGAAAAAGAAAAGAAAAAGCTCACATGTTAAATGGAGCTGTTGATTCATATTTTAATCCATGTCATCTAAGTTTTCAAGTTGGTTGGCCTAAAGGTAATAGTATTATTTTTCATAGTACAGTGATTTGTGATTTTATAAACGTGTTGTTTTTATAGTAGTTTCATCTTTATGATTCTGAATCTTTTTTATTTGTGCCCTTTAGTTTCTTGATCAGCCTTGTTAAAATGTATATTCATTTTTTTTTCTAAGAACTGACTTCTTTATATTTATTTACTCTTTTATGACTTTGTTTTCTATTTCAGCCTATTTTGCTCTTATTTTCATTGATGCCTTCTGTTATGGGTCAAATTGCACCCTCTCCCAAAAGGTATGTTTCAGTCTTTACTCCCAGAACCTCAGAATGTAGCCTTATTTGGAAAGAGACTCACTACAGGTGCAATTAGTTAAACTGAGATGTAGTCAAACTGAAGTAGGGAGGGCCCTTAACCCTACAAGTCTTTCTTCTTATAAGAAGAGTGAGGGGGTAGGGATGTAGCTCAGTGGTAGAACAGTATTGCAAAAGAAAAGGTGTAATTTGAACACCAAGGGAAGACAATGCAAAGATAGGATTGGAATACTGTAGCTCTAAGCCAAGGAACACCTGAGGCAACCAGAAACTGAGAGACCGAATAATTTCTTCCCTAGCACCTAGAGAGGGTGCATGGCCCTGTCTCCAGAACCATGAGACAATAAATTTCTGTTGTTTTAAGCCACCCAGTTTGTGGTTCTTTGTTATTGCAACCCTGATATGCTTTTCTTGTCTACACTCATTACTCTATTGTTTTTCTATGTTATATGTTGAAAGTTTAACTTGTTTATTCTCAACCTTTCTTTAAAAATGCAATTAAGGCTACACATTTACCTTTAGACACTGCTTTATGTACATCCCTAATTTCTAAACATTTTTGTAATCTTTATTGTGATTTCTTTTTAAATTCTGAGTTACCTGGGAGTATTTTAGAGGTGCAGGATATGCTGTAATCAAGCCCAGGGCCTCATGTGTGCAAGGCAAGTACTCTACTGATGAGCCACACCCCAGTCCAGGAATAAATAATGAATACATTTCTATGTATTCAAAAATACATAGAAATTTAAATTATATCCTTAGTGTTGATTTCTAATTGAATTATAGTCCATATGGCACTGATTTAAAAAGAATTGTTGAGAATACTTTCTAACTGACATATGTTTTGGAAAAGTTCCACAGATACTTGAAAAGAATGCACTGTATTTTCTTTCTTTTCATATTTCACAGGGCTACATGTAGCAGCAATATAAGAATTAGATCACATTTTATGTTCAAATCTTCTGGGTAGTCATTAATTTTTTTTAATTGTGCCTGACCTATCAAAGGTGTGTGCAAATCCTTTACTATGATAGTGGATTGGTAAATTTCTCTATAATTTTTTCAATTTGTTCTTTATATATTTCAAGGTCCCACAGCTTTATGGTTGCTATAAACAACATATATGTTAATATGTGGAGTTCTTATTGCTATTAATTTTATGTATAAATTCTATTGCATCTGATATTAAGATTTTGACATCAGCTGTCATTTTATTAATATCTTTATTATGAACTATTTTTTATTCCTTTATTTTTATTTTTCCTTATGACTGCTTTAGCTGTGTCTTATATGCAGTATGTAGCTGATATGGGTTTTTAAAAAAACTTTTTGATAATCTTTTTAAAGTTGGTCTTTTAATTAACATACTTATAGCTTCTGAGTTTCATTATAGTATTTCAACACTTTTTAACTCATATATTTTCATTTTATGTTTATCATCCTTTGTTTATTTCTTTTTTCATTCTTAACTTCTCTTTTTTCTTTTGCTGTTGGCTTAGGAGCTAGACATGGCTCCTTATTTATTTTGGTAGTTATTTTTACATTGTTAATTCACATACTTAACTATTCCATTACCTAAGACCCTTACTTAAGACCCTTACTACTTAAGACCCTTACCTAAGACCCTAAACTTTTTTAATATTTCTATTCGTTTTCCTGACATAATAATCTTAGCATATATTAACTTCCCACTATTTTTCAGCTCTTTTGTTTATCTTTTATTCTTCCTATCATTTAAGTTATTGTCTAAAGTTTTAGTTCATCTTTTTAATAATTGCTAAATGGTGGGATTTTGTAAGAAAACCAAGTTAAATTTGGTTTGTCAATTTCTGTATTCATCATTTTTATCAACCTCTGCTCCTATTTCTTTTCGCTGAGATGCATTTGTTAGTTATTTTCCTGAAGGTATATAAGTGTAAATACTTTAACCATGGTATTTTTGAAAATGTCTGAAATTGGTCACTGTTGAATAATAATTTTAAAAGGTGTATCATTTTAGGTTCTCTGTTATTTTTGCTTAGCTCTATAAAGATGTTACTTCATTGTCTTTTGCCATCAAAATCTGCCAATGAGAAGACGGCTATCCTCAAATGTATCCTATGAAGGTGATACATTGTTTTTCTCTCAAAAAGCAGTTTTCTCTTTATCTTGGATATTGTACCCTTTCACTAAAATATATAGATTTATGTGTGGCATGCTTAGAACTCTATATGACCTTTTTTTGGTACCAGGGATTGAACTTGGGACCTTGCACTTGGGAGGCAGGTACTCAAACCACTGAGATAAATCCCTGGCCCAATATGACCTTCAAATCTCAGCTCTCATAACTTTTTCAAGCTGTAGAAAATTCTTAACTATCATCTTTTGAAAGACAGCTTCTCCACCATTCCTTTCCTTCTCATCTTCTGAAACTCCTAGTTGACATATGTCAAAGCTTAACAAGTGATCCTCCAGTCTCTTAACTAATCTTTCATGTATTTTAAACTCTTTGCCTCTCTGTTCTATTTCTGTCGTGAAATCTCAGCATCATCTTTACTAATTTTCTCTTTAACTATTTCCAGTCCACAGTTTATCTCATCTGTTGCATTTTTATTTTAATGACTATATTTTTCATTTCCAAGATCTCTAGTTGTTCTTTTCACTATCTATGCATTCTGATTTCATTTATATTTATCTTTTTTTTCACAATGTCTTGCTTGGTTTAATGGAAGTTATTTCTTCATATATCTCTTTGTATATTTTTAAAATATTTAGCCATTTTCTCAGATTGTTCCATAAAATTAATTTCAAGAGGAGTTAAAAAAAACAAAAAGAGGAGTAAATTCATGCTCTTCTTCTATTGGCTTTCTTAGCATTGGATTCTGGGTAAGGAACTCGTTTTGAGACCAGGTTTGCATTCTCTGTTTCTCTAATTCCGTCTACTCCCGTTGTACTTTCCCCTCCCTGTCTAGTGGTTTGTGACTGGCTTCATTCTGCCCTTGGCTCCCTCAGGCCCAAGTTCAGACCCAAATCAACCAGTGGTGCCTCCAAAATCCAGCCCACAGTGCTATCGAGTACAGTACAGATCCAGGCACCTAGCCAGGGAGTGGCCTGCTTCCCTTCCTAGTTACAAGGTTGTATCTGTGTCTTCCCTCTCCCAAGTGCACAGTTTGCTAAAAGCTGCAGCCCCAGGCAGGAATAGCTTCTATTTCAGCTTCCTTTCATGAGTAGGAGGCGCCTGCCCTGCCTTTGGCTTCAAGCAGTGAGTCTGGCTTCAGTCTCCCATCTCGGCATGAACTCTTTTATTTTCATTTACTCTGGAAGAGCCAAACTCTAGCTAATATCGCCTGCTTCCAGACCCAGAGCCCCCAAAAGCTTGTGGCTTCCTTTCAACTCACAGCTTTGTAATTCTGAGCCACAGAAGTGTTTATTTAATTTTTAAGCTTGATAAACATTATTTATCATTGCTACATGTTTGGAGTAAAGATGCGTCAAAGAACAAACTTCCAAAGCTGTCAGGACTAGGTTTGCTGCTGACTTCAATACACTGAACACCCTGCAGAGCATTTCAATCTTTACCTCACCATTAGATGAGAGCTGGACTTAGAATATTCTTTAATAAATAAACTATCATTTAACAAATAAGTGATTGTTCTTAAATAAAAAATAATAGTTCTTGGGTTGGGAGTATATTTCAGGGCTAGAGCATTTGCCTAGCATGTGTGAGGTCCTGGGTTCGATTCCCAGCATGCCAAAAAAAAATCCTTTAAATAATTTACTCTTAACATCTATTTATCTAACAATTAGCTTATCAAATGGTCTAGTTCAGTCATCATGATACTGAAAATATCAAACTTTTAAACCCCAATTATTTTCTTATCTACATTTTCATAGAATAGCAAGCTTTTATTCTTTAAATAAAAAAGAAAGATTGGGAAAATGTCAGCTCTTAGTCTCTGAATTCTGGAATTCTCTAATGATTATTTTTACCAAGCAAATAAGCCCAGGAGTAAATGAAACATGGTTTACTGCTTGTGCTTCCTGGAATTTCTTGCAGCCAATGCAGAATTATAGCATCTCAGAATTGGAAGACATTCTTCATATGACCACACTGGATTTTTTCCCTGTTGGCCTGGATTAAATTTGTGATGAAAAGGCTAGGACTTTAGAGTGTCTGTGGCAAAGGTAAAAACCCACTTCAAAGGGAGTTCAGACACTCCACTGGCTGCTTTGAAGAGAATTCACTGCCATTAAAAATGTTCTGAAAACTTTCTGATGAAATGAGACAGAGCAGATAGGGCCAGTTTCCCCTCCTCTTTTGACAAATGGAGTTGCATTGCCAGCTAGTGCAATAATAACTAACTCTGAGAGAAAAAGAGGGGGAGAGAGAGAGAGAGAGAGAGAGAGAGAGAGAGAGAGAGAGAGAGAGAGAGAGAGAGAGAGAGAAGGAAGGAAAGAGAGCCCTTATAGAAGTTTTTGCCAACTTCCATGGTGTAAATATTCCTGCCAGGGCCAATTTCAAGCTATCAACGTGTCATCACTACACATCAGTAGAATTGGGAAGAGACGCCCACAAGTGATTGTCTGGGCCAGTAGGAGTCAGCTTCAGCACCTGACTCCAATGATACCAAATCCAACAGATACTTTCCAGACCTGAACTCACCCTCTCAGAAGGCTTCTCCATGATCACTTGCACCCTTATTGAAACATAATCCCCTCAGTCTTTGTGTCCCCAGGCTGCACTCTTCTTTCTTAAATGCTCAGCCTAATCCAAGTCCTACTGCCAGGCTCTTCTGTCCCCTGCCTCTTTGCATTCGAGACACTCAGCACTTCCTCTGGAGCCTATTTCTCTTTTCCCTCGGGTGATCACATGGCTTTAAATATCATCAAAGTGCTGTTAATGCCTATATATTTATCTCCACTCCAGACCCTTTCTCTGAGCTCCAGGCTTGTGTAGCCAACTGCCTACTCAGATAGGTCAGCACAACTCAAAATTAACTTGTTCAAAACTTATGCTTCCCCCTCATCTTCCTTAAATGGAACTACTGTCTATTCCTTTGCTATGGCCACAAGCTGACAAGTCATCTGTACAAGCTCCCTCTCCTGTAACAGCCAACCATTACCAAACACTACTGACTCCACTTTTAAAATACTTTTTAAATCTGATATATCTCTCCATCTGCATGCCCATCCTCTCTCCAATGACTACTACAACCCCTGAGCATCATCCTGTCTCTGCTGTTGAGCTCTTCTCTTGTGCTCCCCACAGTGACCAGAGATCTTTGAAACATGCTTTAAGCCTTCATTGGTTCCCTGTTGTGTGTATTATTTATATTTTTTGTGGTGCTGGAGTAGAGAACCCAGGCCTTTTCCACACTAGGAAAACACTCCACCACCAAGCTATTTCCCCCGCTTCGACTGCGTTTAATTGAAAATGGAACATCTTCCCACAGTATAGAAGTGCCTGCATGATCAGATTTCAGTTTAATTGTCTCACATTATCACCTGCTTTCCTCATTTACTAAGTTCTTGACCGTAAACATCTTTGTCTCACATCTTTCAAATTTGCACTGAAATGCTGCCTTCCCCACCCACCAAACTTCCACCTAAAATTTACCTTTCTGACCCTTAGTCATCTTTCTGGTCTTGGCTCATCACTGTATCAGAAAGGCCTTCCTTCATCTCCCAGTCCAAACAAATCCAGTCCCCTCATACTCTCCCATGGTATTCCATTCATTTTTTTCCTAGTGCTTAACATGGCTTATAATTCTTTTTCTTGGAGATAAACTTGAGTTAATTATAGGAACATGGATGCTCCTTGAAACCATAATGTTAAGTGAAATAAATCAGACACACAGGCTTAAACTATAATATGATTTCTCTCATGTGAGGAACCAAAATATAAATAAAGGACAAAATAAAAGATAGATAACAGGAAATAGGGAGATAGATCCTTGTCAAAAGGGAAGGAGACCATGAAATGAAGGGAGGGGGAGGGAGAAGAGAAGAGGATGGGAAAAGAATTAAAATGTGTTATGTACAGGTACCAACTCCCCACGAAGAATGTAAGCACTGTATACTACAAACATGCACTAATAAAAATTGAAAAAATGTCTTTTTCTTATGAGGGTGTTGAGTACTGGGAATTGTACCCTTCACACTAAGCTACAGTATATCCCCAGCCCTTTTTATTTTTTATTTTGAAACAGGATCTCCATAAGTCACTGAATTTCCCAGACTGGGCTTGAAATGGCAATCCTCTTGCCACTCGAGAGTGCTGGTATTACTGGTGTGTGCTGCGACTCCTGGCTAAGCAGACTTGTAATTCCAAGTACTGAACCTTTTGCTTATTTCATGTCTGTTTTCTTGCTATTGACTACCACCTTCATCCAGTGCAAGGACCACATCTATTATGCTCATTGTAAACCAAACTGGTAGTAAGCACTCAGTGAATATTTGCTGAATGATATAGTAAATGAATGAGTAAATGAATGAATGAATGAATGAATGAAACATCAGATTTTCAGATAAGTATTTTTAGGTGACATATTTTGGACAAATACACATAAAGGGGAGATTGGAGTGGCCTTTGGCATTGAAGATTTTAGGTTTCTATGATTGAAAAAAAATTTCACAATTCCTTTCATGACAGGACTGTTACAGCAACATAAAGTTGAATTAATTTGTTCCTAGAAAATAAATCAAGGGAAAAGATGAACTTCCCTAATATAATTAAAATTCAAAACAAATGACCAAGTAATACTGCCACCAACTAGATTTTATGAAGAAAAATGCTAAAGGAGAAGTCTAGCGTGGAGGTTTAACCACATGTTTTGGAGTCAGAGTTGATCTGCCATTTAACTAGCTAAGGGAACATGGACAAATTTCTTAAGCCTTTCCTCTTCCTCTTCAAGCAGGGACACAAATATCATCTACTTCTTAGAGTTTTTCTGAGATGCATCAAAAACACATTCTAGCACCACAAATTCCCTCTACCCTTAATTTAATTAATTTCCCTGAGGCCCAGAACTTTCATTTGTAAAACAAATGGAAATTGACTATTTTTCTTTCTTGAAAACTTGACTTCCTTTAAGACCCTTCTGGTGCAAAAATTCTGTTTTGTTCTATATATAGTTCTATAGTCATCCCTCAGTATCTGGGAGGGGGTGTCGGACCCTTAGACATATCCAAATCTTTTCAGATGCTCAAGACCCTTATTTAATATTTGGATGTACCCCTATACCCATCCTCCTGTATACTTTTAATAAATTGTTTCTAGTTTACTTATACCGCCTAAGGCAATGTAAATGCTATGTAAATAATTATTCTATGTTGTTTGGAAGATAAATAACAAGAATGTTCAGTACAGGGTCCAAGTGTTTCCATTCTGCTTCCAACCCACTGATATGAAGAGCAGAACATAGATCTTCTGCCCTCAGGCCAGCCCTGCCTGTGGTCAAGTGAAGGGTGGATGTCGGCCCTGTATGGGGAGGACCTCTGTGTGCTGCTGGGTGGTACAGCTGTGTTGGGCACTGTTTTGTCAGGGGGCCGCCTCCTGTCCAGTTTGTCCTCATGCGGTGGACTGACCCTTAGAATCAACTCTTTACATTTTGTGAGAATATTATGGATGTTTTTCTTTTGAAGAATAATATATGCTAGAAAGTACACTCCATGGCAGCAGGGGCTGTAGCCATCTCTTTATTTACTTATTATAGATTTTACTTCTTTCAGCAGTTTTAGGTTCACAGCAAAATTGAGTGGAAGGTACAGAGATTTCTCCGTCTAACTCCTGGCATCCCCTTGCATAGCTCCCTGCCTTACCAACATTTCCCCAGAGGTTTTTGTATTTCAGGTTTTGTTTTTGAGATTGAACTCAGGGCTTTTGTACTGAGCTACATCACCAGCCTTTTTTTATTTTTTGTTTTGAGATAGGATTTTGCTAAGTCACTCAGTTACCCAGACTTGGCGATCCTCCTGCCTCAGTCTTCCAAAAGCTAGGATTATATGCATATGCCACCACACCTGGCTTGCCACCTCAAATTTTATTACCTCTAAAAGGAAACCTACATCTATTAGCATGCTCCTATCTCCCTTCCCTTAGTCCTAGGCAACCATTAATTTGCTTCCTGTTTATATTAATTTGCCTAATCTGGGCACTTCATATAAATGGCATTCTACAATATATGGTCTTTTATTGCTGCCTTCTTTCACTTAGCATGTTTTCAAGGTTTACCCATAATGTAGCAACTATGAGAACTTCATTTCTTGTCATTAATGAATGGTACTCTATTGTGTGGATACAACACATTATTTTATTCATTCATTTGTCTAAGTACTTTTTAAATAGAATTTCACCCAATCTGCTGATTTTAGCTCATGTTCATATCTCATTTCATGAAGAAACTCCGGTTACTGATTTCTAAGACCCTGGGGGTTCAGTGTAAATTGGTTTGCTTCTCAGCTTCCCAACCTCTCCATAAAATTTGGCATTCAAACTCACTTGTCACTTGGTGCAGTGCTGTCTACCATCCAAAGTTTGTTTTTATTTTCTTCTTGCCTATTCTCCTTGTCCCTGTGATTTATAATTTTTTCTAAAATCCTTTTAATTACACTTTAGAAATTTTGGAAGAAAATAAAGGCTAACACATTCAATTGCCATCTCTTCCCAAAATTCCAAACAGCAACCTTTAATAGTGCAACAAAAGTTTTAATCTGATTTTACAAAACCAATAGAAATAGTATAATATCAGTGTACCAAAACAATAAAAAAGTTATGAACGGTTAATGTAGGTAAATGTATGCATAGAAGAAGCTATAAATATCCACAGTGTGGCTCTGCTTTTGCTTTAGATGAGTGTGACAATTTCTCTGCCCTGGTTCTTCCTGGTCCTTCCATTGCCCATGGTAGACTGTCTTTACTGATTCTTAGTTGTGTCGCACACTGTCCTATATCCCACATCTCTTCTATCAATGAGTCCTCTTCTTGGTTTCAGGAAGAATTCTATTGCAGAGAATTATGTTTCTCAATCTACCATGGCTCCTTGAAAGAGATGCATTCTCCGATTCTAGCTATGTTCCTTCCCAGTGTCCTCCAGAATGGCTCTACGTACTGCTGAAGCATAAAGAGATCTGCTTAACTACAAGATTCCATGAAAATGATTTCCATATTTGTCCTTTTCCTGGGAACAGCTTCTTCCATTGCAGCTACTGCTGGTAAGATGGTAACTTACACTGACTACCTGGCTTTGTTAAGCAGAATGACTTCCAGGTTTGGTGTTTGCTTCCTGAAAACACAGTTCCCCATGGTGTAATAATCACTGATTCTGTTATTTTCTGATTCTTGCTGTTAAATATGTGATGTATGATATATGACATGTATTTTACATTTGTTGTTTCCTTAGCATCCAGGGAATTAGGAGTTTTACCCTGTCTGAATTATAATATGCTATAAATTACAATAATCCATGGAAGACAATTTCAAGTTATAACTCTGCCCCAGCAGGTGATAATTATTTTATTAAAGTGTTTCATAGCTAGTCTCTCTGCCTAGAGCTGATTCCTAGTTTGAAGTCAAATCTCATACCTGTGGATCAGCATGCATCTTGAGGCCTCTATGTCTTAAAAAAAACTTTGCTTGTGGACCAGTTTTGCACTCCTGGGGGTGACATGAAAATTGTAAGCTTCTAATCCAGAATCTTCTTCCAACTTGCTGTGTGGTCTTCCACGAGTCATTACATACTCACTCAGTCATTTCTTCATTTCAGCATGGAAAGAAAGAGTGCCTGTTTGCTTCTCAAGGGCCTCGTGAGAGGGGAGGGTGGTCATCCAAAGAAAATGAGCTGAAAATATCAAGACCCTCTCAATAGTTCTGATCTGTAGCAAGAAAAAAACCAGAGCAGTATTGAAAAACTTAGCATGTTAATAGCCAAAACCAAAGCTTGTTTTGTTGTAAAGAAGAAGGAACGAGGTCTGATTTTATCATTCACACATTTCAAGCCATGGTCTTCCAAGCTTTTCTCCCGAAGCCAAGTGTGATGGCAGAAGCCAGGTCTAGAAAGAAAGGTTCCAGAGAGCAGATTTTGGCAAAGTTTGTCTTTAAACCTGCAGAGAATACAGTTGAGGGCCTTTTTTTTAACCTTTAATTTTATTATTTTTCATTTTGAAGAATGTTTTCATGCCTTTTTACCACAGAATTCCATGGAATCTGTTTATTTTTCCTTTTTAGATCATAATATATGGATTTTTCACAGTCAGATGTAGGAACAGACCCATTTCTTGAGGGTTTTTTTTTCTTTCCTTAAAAAATCATTTCAACTTGTAAGTGGAGCCAAAGCCCAAGATTATATTTTAAGAGAACCCGCTCTTCTGATGTGATCATTAAATTACCCCAGAGAAGGAATGAGGGACAAAAGCCCACCTTCTGACTGCTTGGAGAGGAGGTTAACACATGCCAAGTGAAAAGTATTGATTTTAATTAAAATCTTGGACAAATGGCCTATGTGGCCTGGTGTCCTGGCACCCAGAGATAGCAGTAGGCCCTGGGTCTGGTTGGGATAGTTTTGTAAACCAAAAAACAACCACTGCAAGTGCACTGGTTTCACAGGAATGTCCAAGAAAATTGCTCTCCTTCTCCTCACAACATGTCATTACAGAAAAATAGAAGCCCCATGCATTCCAGTCTGGTTTCCATGTAACTCTGCAAGCCTGTGACTTCTGCCATGAGGTAAGGGGCTGATTCACAGCTGCAGAGTCCTCTTGGTGCCACATACACTATTTTAAAATGGATATTCCTTTGGGTTCCTCAGTGTTATTCTGCTAGGGTCACAGAATAAATGGGGCTCTGTCTGACTGAGAACTCCTAGTCCTGGTAAACAAGAACTGGATGCCTGGTGGCCAAAGTAGCTGCCTTGTGTTTTAAAGGTTAGGAGTTCAAGTCTTGTGGGTTTGCTCTTGGGTTTAAGTATGCACGTATCTTGGTTGAAGAAGCAGTAACATTGTGCAATGATATTTGGTCTACCCACAACCAAGTTCTGCCTACAATTAACTAAACAAATACTATACAACACTTTACCTTGAAAATCTTAGACAAAGGGGATGCATTTCAGAAGGCACAGGAAATTTTTATTCTCCACATTTCCTGCTCCCAACCATGTATATAAACTTGAATTCCTCCACAGTCCGTACTTGCCACATTTTTTACATTTTCAAATACTTGTAGCCCTAGGCTTCATTTGTCCTCTTCATTTTCTTTTCTTCTGATTTTCTGGGGAGATAGATAATTTACAGGTCTAAAGGCAAGTTCCTTGCACTGATAACCCTTTGGAAATAGCCCCCACTGCAAGAAAATAGAACCTGAAGTTGAACATGTAACTTAGGTGGTCTAATCTTCATAATACTTTTTGCTTATAAAACAACATTATAAATGTATGAACTCCTTTTGTTATCATAGTCTGGGTAAGGAAATATTGGGCCCATTTTACAGACAACAGATAAGGGAAAGGTCAATGGGTATTAAATTGCAGTCAGATAGGAGAAATAAATTCTGTTGTCCTATTGCACAGCTGGATGATTGCAGATAATGATAATTACTGTGTACTTTTTAAAAAGCTAGAAGAAAAGATATTGAGCCAGGCGTGGTGATTCACACACCTATAATCCCAGCACTCAGGAGGCTGAGGCAGGAGGATTTCTGGGAGTTCAAAGCCAGCCTGGGGTACATAGTGAGTTCAAGACCAGCCTAAACTACACAGCGAGACCCTGTCTCAAAAAAAAAAAAGATATTGAATGTTTTCATCACAAAGAAATGCTAAATGTTTCAGCAGATAGGTAACACCCTGAGTTGACTGTTACACAATGTTATGTGCACTGAAACATCACATGGTATCCTAGAAAACTGAAACCCAGAGAGATTAAAAAACTTTCTCAAATAAATGGGCACAGTGGTAGAGACTTTGCCTCACATGCTCAAGGCCATGAACTCAGTTCCAAACACTTCAGAAAGAAAGAAAGAAAGAAGGAAGGAAGGAAGGAAGGAAGGAAGGAAGAAAGAAAGAAAGAAAGAAAGAAAGAAAGAAAGAAAGAAAGAAAGAAAAAGAAAGAAAGAAAGAAAGAAGGAAACCTTTTTTTTTTTTTTTTGTACCGGGGATCAAACTCAGGACCTTGTGCTTGCGAGGCAGGTGGTGGCACCACTGAGCTAAATCCCCGGTCCTAGAAACATATTTTAAAACCACACAGCCAGTTAGTGACAGAGATGGAACTTGAACTCAGACTCTTACAACTCCACAAGTTTCTATCACTGTTGTAGAATTACTTACAATAGCATAAAATATTGCTAAGAAATCACACTGACGTTCTAGACTTTGTACCTGATCCTACTTAATTGAGGTATGCTTGGTAATGCCACTGCCATGTTAGAGAAAAAATATACACTGAGGGTCTCCATAGATGCTGCAGGGACAACAGCTGCAGTGACTGGATTATCTGCTATCCCACTCTTCTGTACACCCACACATACAGGGAAATAACTAACCCTTAGCACTCTCTTGCTCCAACGATACCTGAAATTAGAACCATCCCAGTGTTGTGACCCGAAGTTGCCTCCACAGGAAGTTCTGCTTTTTAAATTAAGACTCCAGCCATCTTCCTTCCAGTTGTTCTTATTTCCAATGGAGTTTTGGACAAATAATTCCCAGGAAAGCTCACCATATATGCACGAGGTGAAAGCAGTAATGATGCCTGCTCCCTAGCCACCTGACAAAGTGTTGGGGAAAGCAGTAAGATAATGTCTATCATGTGTTGAATGCCTACAAACAAGGGTGTAATTATATTGAGTCACCAATGATATCATCGTCTGTAGTTTACATATGCGGTTGCTGCCTAAGATACTGCTGAATATAATTTGGCTATCATGTTTGATGTTTTAAGGAGATGATGATGTTACAATAAATTAGCACAAGAGCCTAAGTTGGGAAAAGAAGGTATCCTTTTCTTTTAAAAATTCTTGTATGACCAAAATTTATTTTAGACTTTCTCCTCCAGCTGGTCTTGCAGTTAGGACCACCCCCAAGGTTCACAAAGCACTCCTTCCATTTCTTCATCAGTCAGGTGATTCCCCTTGTAGTTGGGTCAGGATGCTGTGATGGGAGGTGATGTGCAGAGGAGAGAAAATGTGTCCAATGCTACCATGGGACCACCAACATTTGGAAGCCCAAATTTGGAGGGTTTCATGATCATGCTTCCAGAAAAACCCAAGCTTGTCGGGCCTGACCCTTACAGCAACGCTCTGTCTCATGCCTCACTGGGCCAGACCAAACCGGATGACCTCCCAAATGCTGTTGAATTTGTTTAAAAGAATAATTCTAAGCTGGGTGTAGTGGCACACTCTGGGAGACTGAGGCAGGAGGAACTGCAAATTAATTTTTAAAAGGAATTCTAAAAACTACAGCCATAGTTCGTAATCTCTTCAAGCACATTTTCCTGTGTCAGACACCACACAAGATACTGAGGATACAAAAGTCAAAACACTATTATTTCTCAGAGAAATGGCTGTTCAGCGGGGAGAGAGGCAAGCACTCGAATAGGACCAGCACGCAGCCCGGTGGCTGAGACACAGTAGGACTGAAAGCACACTTGGTAAATGAGCAGGCAACAGTGTGCTGCAAGGTGAGGAGGAACGGAAGATGAAAAGCGCAAGGCACCATGGGAAGAGGGAAGAGGGCATTTGGCCAAGAGCCTCAGGACAAGAAAGGAGACTGAAAGGCCATGTGCAATGACTGCACACGGAAGGTAGAGGAAAGTGTGTGGTCCTGTTGACAACAGTATAGTGTCACCTTTGTGTTCTATTTGGTTCATTTTTAAAAATATGCTGGAGTGGTAGTGCACGCCTGCAATCTCGGCACTTAGGAGGCTAAGGCAAGAGTATAATAATTTCCAGGCCAATTTGGGCTATATAGTCAGTTCGAGGCCTCCCTAAACCACATGGCAAGACCCTGTCTCAAAAAAAAAAAAATCAAAAACCAAACTCCCCAAACAAACAAACAAAAAATGCAGGTCATAGTCTACTAAAGGTTTCAATCCACAGTGTGAAAATTCTATATTGTTAAAAAGGAGTTTTGGTTTCTCTTATATGAGAAACCCAAAATATAAGTAAAGAACAAAATAAAGGATGGATAATAGGAAGTAGGGAGATTTTTTTCAAATAGGAAGGGGAACAAGAAATGGAAGAGGGAGGGAAAGAAGGGAAGAAGGATAAAAGAGAAAGAATCAAAGAAAAATGGAAATAGAGTTTTTTTCAAATGGGAAGAGGATTAAGAATTGGAGGGAGCAGGGAGGGATGGGAGTGGAAGGGGATGAAAAAAGAATTAAGATGTGTTATATACAAGTACAAACTCATCATGATAAATGTAATCATTATGTACTGCAAACATGGACTAATTAAAAATACATTAATTCGGCCAGGGATTTAGCCCAGTGGTGCCACCGCCTGCCTCAAAAGCACAAGGTCCTGAGTTCGACACACCCCCCCGACATGTACAAAAATAATAATAATAATAATAAGTGGTCAAAAGGAAAAAATAAAAAGGAGTTTCTCAGCTGGCACATGTCTGTAGTGCCAGCAATCTGGAGGGTGAAGCAGGAGGATTGAGAATTTTAGCCTAGTCTGGGCAATTTAGTGACTTAGTAAGACTCTAACTCAAAATTGAAATAAAAAAAAAATTAAGGCTGTGGATGTAGCTTAGTGCTAAGGCTCTTAGTTTGTTAGTTCAAACCCTTCTTCTATATATTTGTTGCCCTTGCAGTGAAAGACTAAACAATAGAATTAAATATGTGCTCAGGAGCGCTTAACCTTGTGTCATTGGACACAATCTGTTTCCATTCCATCTCAATATTATTCTTAACAGTCAGGATCCACCTTCTATCTAAGACTGCTGTAACAAATGACCATGAACTTGATGGCCTCAAATAAGTTTTTTCTCTCAAGGTTCTGCAGGCCCGAAGTCTGACATCAGTTTCACTGGCTGAAATCAAAGTACCGTCATGACAACATTCTTCCCGAGAGTCCAGGGGAGAATCCATTCCTCTTCTCTCTTTCCAGCCTCCAGTGGCACTGGAAATCTTTGATTTGCGACTACATCACTGCAATCTTTATTTGTCTGGTCATGTTGTCTTCTCTTCTGTCTGTCGAAATCTTTTCTCTTATAAGGATAAAAATATGATTGTGTTTAGGGCCCACTTTGATGATGACAGATAACGTCCCCTCTTAAGGGCCTTAATCTCATCTGCAAAATCCTTTTTTATAAGGTAACAGTCATAGGTTCCACTGGTATCTTTGGGAAGGGAGAGCCATTATTCAGCCTACTCCATCCCTGAATCTCCACGACATGCCTGGTGAATACTGTCTTAGTTTTTGTGTTGCTATAAGACATCACCATAGACTGGATCATTTTGTTTTAAAAGAAAGCAAGAAGCGAGAGAGAGGGAGAGAGAGAGAGAGAGAGAGAGGAAAATTTGGCTCACAGTCCTGGAGATCAAGGGACTGCATCTTTCAAGAACCTTCTTTGTGTCATTCCATGGTAGAAGGTAGAAAAAGGACCACTGGGCCTAAGTAACATATGAAAAAGAAGTGGCTGAAAACCAGCCCACTCTGGAGATATCTAACCCAATCCTATGATAATGTATGTCACTAATCCCTTCAAGAGGGCAGAATTAATCATCTTACTAGGCTTCACCTTTTAACACTGTTGGATTGAGAATTAAGTTTCCAATTCATCAGCTTTGGGGGACACATTCAAAACAGCAAGTATCTCAGCTGAGGTCCTCTTTTCTTCAAAAAGGCAGAATAGCTCCTTTCTTCTTTCCAGGGGGAGAAGAAAAGCAGACAAAAGAGTAGGAAATAACTGGTATTGATCCTTTAATATGTATTAAATGATTTATATCCATCTTCATAACACGACTGTGGGGTGGCTATTGTCACCATTTGCAGATGACAAAAGTGAGGCTCAGAAAGACCAAATAATTGTCCAGGATCTCCCAGCAAGTAAGTAGTGGAAGCAGTTTGAACGTGGATCTGTCTGAAGTCCAAGCCCTTGTCCTTTCTACTACATCACCAGTAATATGTCAACACCATGTAAGAAAAAAATAATAAAATGTTCCACAGACCCCAGTTTGAGAAACAACTGAGTTAGGGAACTAAGTTTTATTGCATAAAAACATAAACTAAAATGGCCATGTTATCTCCCAGTCCTGGTGGCTGACAGACCTCAGCATGAGAAACGCTACAGGACACCTTGCTGCTCCTCATTCCTGAGAGCCCCATTTCTTAGGGTCTTAATATGAAGGTCCAAGGTAGCTGTATCTCAACCAGGCTGCTCTGCTGCTTAGGACAGGCTTCAGTGAAGCAAAGCATTTGCCACTAAGATTTAACACAAGCGATCTGTTAATATTACAGCGGTAAGTTAACTATTTCTACAGAGATGCCTGATGAACTTCAGTCAGATTAAAGTAAAAGGCTGCGACATTTTCTGAACTTAGTCTGAATGAAAGCTTGCCTGGTGTTCCACACGAGCTGTGTATAAGGAGAATGTTACCCTTACTGTTGCACATGCCAACCACATATGGTATTGTTGAAGACTGATGTTTATCAATTACCTGATTGCAGTTACTATGTGCCGCCACTGTTCACGACTTAGTGTATTAAATACTCATAAAAACCCATATGAGACACATCATATTCTTTCTTCTGTTTTCTTTTCTTTTTAAGCGATGGCTCTCACTATGTTGCCCAGGCTGCCCCTCAATTCCTGAGCTCAAGCAATCCTCTTGCCTCAGACTGAATAGCCAGGACCACCATACCCACCTGATAAGTCATATTCTCTTTTTTTTTTTGGTACTGGTGATCGAACTCGGGTCCTTGCGCTTGTGCAGCAGGTGGCAAAACCACTGAGCTAAATCCCCGGCCCATAAGTCATATTCTTAATGTCCTTTTACAAATGATCAGACTGGGGCATAGAAAAGTTAGGGTTATTCTTTGGAGCTAAAATGTCCCCCCAAGACCCGTGCATGTGCTAGGGCTTGGTTGTCAGCCTGTGGCACTACTGGGAGATGGTGGAACCTTGAAAAGGTGGAGCCTAGATGAAGGAAGTTAGGTCATAGAGGGTGTAGACTTACAGAGGATATCAGCACTGAAGCCCTGCCCTCTGCTTCTCTTTGCTTCCCAGCTGTCATGAGGTGAGCAGCCTGCTCAGCCACACATTCCTGCCATGATGCCCTGCCTCAACACAGGAACAAAAGCAAACACCATGGACTGAAACCTCTGAAATTGTGAGTCAAAATTAACTTTTCCTCCTTACATGTTGTTTAAGGTATTTTGGGCTCAGGTATTTTGTCATAGTGACAGAAAGCTGACTAACACAGGTAATTTCTTCAAAGTCATACAGACAGGAAGAAGTGTAAAGCTAACCTAGTGGAGTTGTAGTTGGAGAAACACTTGAACCTGGTACTCAAAGTCAACCTAGGCAACACAGTGAGATTCTTCTTTAAAAGAAAAAAACTGAAAACAAAAACAATTATAGGTATACTACCATCATAGAGACTTTGTAGATTACAGGAAATACCACTGAATGATCTCCTTGTTGCACTGCTCAGTAAAAAACAAGTTTCAGAAAAGTTAAAAAATTAAAAAGCAGGGCCGGGGATTTAGCTCAGTGGTTTCACCGCCTGCTGCGCAAGCGCAAAGACCCGAGTTTGATCCTCGGAACCAAAAAAAAAAGTTAAAAAGCAGACAGTAGGATTAAATCCAAATTGTCTGGTTATAAACATCATCTTTTAACACAACTAGCAACAAAATGTTCATTCTGCACTCAAACTCTTACCCCAGGACCTAGACCTGAGCTCTGAAGTGCCACACAGAGGACCATCCCTGTCCCTGCCTCTACCCTCCCCAGCCTATAGCAGTTTTTCTACATCAGGCTCTTGAGAATTTATGTTCCATGTTTATTGTCCAGTCATGCAGGGACATTGCCAAAGATGAAAGGATACCATCCCTCTGCTAGTTACCAGAAATTCCAGTCTACTTTACCTATCAGCTATACCCAACAACCTCTAAGGAAAGAGAAAAGTAGAACATCCTCTGGACCACTCCACACTGCCTACCCTATTGTGACCTTTGTCCTTCAAAGATTTCCTTGGAGAGATGCTGAGGTGAGAGGAGAAGGACCACGTGGCCTATCTCAACCTCCTTAGGAACAGCTAGGCCTCCAAGTCCAAGAGATTCCTGAGCCCTGAATCATTTCTTCAGTGTTCATGACTTTGATGTTCCTCCATACTGATCATTAAACCTGGTCTAGCTGAGTGAGAGTCAGTTCTAGTGGGCATTCAGTTCCGTGTGACCGACCCCCTGCACAGAGCCACACTGTCTCAGGTTCTCAAGTTCTGATCTCAACTAGCATGGGCTCCTAGGAAGAACAAGATCCCAGGGTCAAGCACGCAAGAATGCATCCTACTCAAAGAAAAGAAATGTTTGTTGTTTGGTTTGCAATTCCAGGAGGCATATTCTTTGTCCCTGTCTGACTGAAAAACCTAATTACCCGAGCGCATAAACTCCTTCTGTATGAATACATTGGCAGTTCTCGAGGCCCCAGACAACCAGGAAAGCTATGCAAAAATACTGAAAATCATGAAGCAATTCATTGTAAAAAAAAAAAAAAAATTATCATAATATAGCAATTACATAAGACTAATGTCTTAAAGCTCTTAGATTACATGTCACTTATTCTGAAGTGAGTGTATCCATATCTGTTCCAGAAAGGGGGATTTTTTTCTCCTGTCTTAATCATTGATTTCCAGTTCCACTCCTAAGCCTCCAAACTCTCGAGTGGTCAACCCCACCCACCAGTTTCTCCTGCAGAGTCCAGAGTTGGGTCTGTGCCTGGCACCCAAGAATCCAACAACAGCCACAGTAACACCAGCTCTGTCCTCAAACTTCATCTTTGGGTCTCTGGACTCAACCTCATTGTTTGGACATTTACAAGCAGAAAGATATGTTCCCGAATAAGGAAGCCAATAAAAGACCCATGCTTACATTTTCCACTCCTTTCCCATTCCCTGCACTTACAGGGCCTTTCTCGGCGGTAATATCAGTCCATTTAATCAACTTCCCTAAGCTGAAATTTCTTCAGAGAAAAAAATCTTTCAAGTGCTTTGCTGTGCCCCACTTTCTTTGATTAGTGACCTACAGAAATCTGTGGGGCTGACAGACAGTGAGCAACAGACTCTAGCCACACAGCCAAATAGAGATTCTTCATCTACCTCCTGGTCCCTCTGGAAAAATGTTGATTTGTATTTTAATAGTTAGTGTGGTTTTTATGAAGAGATATTGGTCCTGCTGAGGAGTAGATTTTCAACCAAATGAAAATAGTACTTTCCCATCTCAGGAATCCAGGTTGCAAGAGAACCGCAACGTATGACTCACTTCGGCACATGGTTGGTCTGTTTTTTCCCTACCGCTCTGACATTCTGGCAGCCCCTTTCCGGAATACAGCAGTCCCCCCTTATCTGCAGGGGCTATGTTCCTGGATTGCCATGGGGGCCTGAAACCAGATAGCACCAAATCGGGTATATGCTGTTTTGTTCTATACATGTATACCTGGGATAAAGTCTACTTTATAAATTAGTCACAGTAAAAGATTAATAACAATAGCTAATACCAAAATAAAATGGTTATAACAATATACTATAATAACTGTTACCTTTAAATGTATGAATTATTTATGAATTTTTTGAGATATTGGGGGTTGAACTGAGGGCCTTTGCACTGAGCTACATTCAGTCTTCTTTTTTAAATTTTGAGACCAAGCCTCACTAAGTTGCTAAACTGCTCAACCTAGGATCGAACTCAGGATCTCCCTGCCTCAGCTTCTGAGAGTGCTGGGATTACAGGCTTGTAACACTAAGCCCAGCTTTATTGCCAGAACTTTTCCTTCAGTATTTTTGAAGTGTGGTTGGCTACAAGTAACTGAGACTGTGGATAAAGGGGAGGAGGGGGCCACTGTATATAAATGTTAAACATACTGGTTTGTGCTGGCTGCTGAGACTTTAAACACCTTTTCCCTTTGGGGAACCTCAAGAAGAGGGGCTTCACTTTAGAGCCAAGGAGGACTGTTTCCTTCTTTGCCCAGCAGCCAGGAAATCAGCACATCACCTGGGCTCAGCGGCTCACAGGTCCAGGGCCACTTGAAACCTTGGGGAAGCAGAAGTTATCTGCAGTGGCTGTGCTGGAGTTGAGGGGCCTGCAGCATGGCAAGGAGTGCTCAGAGACCCAAGGCCCAGTAGCATGATGACAAATGCCCAGCAGTAACAGCACCATTGGCCAGTTCTAAGAACACAGTCCTGTGGCTGGATCATGACTGTACCTCACCTCGCCTGCTTTTTATTCATTTCCATCACCCAATTCTCTTGCCTTTCCACTGATTCTGTCAGCTGCACTATTCTGTTCCCATAAATCTATTTTCCACACTATATTTCCATTGGTTGCCACCAAGAATCCCAACTAGTATACCAGGATTTCCTTTGTGAACACATGATCCAGGAACAACATGATATGCTGGACTTGATCAGGCTATTTCTTTCTCTCAAACTGACTCTCCTGCCACAACATACTCGCTTTACTTTGTCTTAAATCTGAAGAAGCTGTATCCAGTCTGGGGAAAGCTACAGAGCACCTTTAAAAAAGTACCATAGAAACCCAGGTAAGCCAGGATAAATGACTAGGGTAAATGAGAGGAGAGCCCCAAAGACTTCTCAACACAGAAGTGGATATGTTCACTTTAAAATAAATGAGAGGGTTTAGGAGTGCAGCACAGTGGTAGAGCACTTGCCTAGCATGCTTGAAGCCCTGGAGTCCACCCCCCCATCATGTACTATTTCTCTTACAAATAAAGTTTATTTTGCATTACACTCCAAATATGGAAATAATTCATGTGTATTGTGGAAGACTTTAGGGAAGCAAAAATAGAAAGCAGGAAAAAAAAAAAATCACTTGTCATTCTACTCACCACTAACAGCCTGAACTGAATTTTTGGCGTGTTCCTAGTATTCTTTCTATGAAAATCTTTTCATGGTTATGATCATTCTAGTGTACTGCCAGCTAAAATTCTGAGAAGGGCAGAAATATTACATATAGGTATATAATATATAGATATATCAATAGATTATCTCCACAGTGTCTAATATAAGTACAGTGAGCTCTATCTTTTGGTTGAAAAGCGCCATTTTTCAAAGTATCCTTTGGAATACTTATTTCTCCATTTGTCAACAGCTACTATAGGTGTAATACAAAAAGAGATTTTCTTGGTCAGATAAGTTTGGAAAATACTAAGTTAAAGTTAAACATGTTTCTTTATTGCATGAATTTTCAATTTTCAGTACTTTTTCCTTTTTTGCAGTGCTGGACAATCAAACCCAGGGGCCTTGTGCATGCTAGGCCAGTACTTTACCGCTGAGTAAAACCCCCAATCCCAAGCTTTTAACAAATTAGTCTGTAGTGTTACTCTCAAAGATAGGTCCAACCCAAAACTCCATTATAATGCGTGTTTCCCAGGACTGATGTTCTAAGACATGCAGCCTGACCCAGAAAGCTTAGAACTTACTATTGTATTTCTTCCTCTTTCTCCCACTTCATTATTGAAGAACTCAATTCTGAGTTGAGAGGAGGAAAAGAAGAAATGTATTTTAGATGCATAAATGCAAGGTTTGAAAAAAGAACAGAATGAGATCTTGGAAGTAATTTTCCTTTGCTGATATACTTACCCATAAGAACATGTTTGAGGGTCTTAGGGTCACAGACAAATATCACAAATTCACATCCAACAAAACTGCCTAACCAAAATTGCTGAATTAAGGGAGCAATCTTGTCTTGGGAAATATTGCTATATAATGGATTTACCCTCACTTAGGGAGAAAATCCAATTAATTTACTAGAACACTGAATTGCCAAACCAAAGGTGATTAGCTTAATGTTACTCAATATCATTTTAGTAATCTCCTCTCCTCCAAAAGATAGTTTCATATGACAAAATTTTTTAATTGGTATAAGCAAGGACATAAGAAATGTCAGAACAGAGGTCTCCCCACGCCCTACCGAGGTCCTGAGTCCCACGGAACACGCCGAATCAGCCTGCTGCAGACAGGCAGGTCTGCCCGTGCCCTACCGAGGTCCCCAGTCACGCGGAACACGCCGAATCACCCCGCTGCAGACAGGCAGCGGGTTCCACACTACAAAGACGCAGAGGACACCAGACCACCAGACCAAGGTACTGAGTCCCGCTGCTCCCGGCCCAGAGGTAGGGGCTTCTGAGCCGCCGTCCCACTGCTCCTGGTCCAGAGGAAGGGGCTTCCCGGCCACCATCCCTCCCACTGCTCCCAGCCCACAGGAAAGGGCTTTTGGGTCACCATCCCTACCGCTGCTCCCGGCCCCTGTCCCACCTCTCCCAGCTCAGAGGAGGTAATCCGTGCAGGTGCTAACAGCCCCCGTCCCAGTCGAAATGAGAAAACATGTAAATAAGTCTCAAAACCAGATTTCCAGATCACCTACAGCAACCCCAAAGGGAAATGAGATGGAACACTCTGATACTCAACCACCTGGACCCACTGAACTGGCAACAAAAGGGGATCTGGAAAAAATGAAATCAGAAATAATTTCTCAGATAACAGGAGAAATTGTGCCCCTAGTGCAAGACATGATTAATAAATCTAGAGAGGAGCTGAGGAACATGATGGAATCCCAACACAAGAAACAAATGGAATCCATAAAACAGATCCAAATAGATTTCCAGGACATGAAAAACTCCACTGAAAGTCTACACAGCAGAATGAGCCAATGTGAGGACAGAATTTCAGATAGAGAAGATAAGATTGCAATTAGTGACCAGGAAAAGAAAAATTGCTTCCAAATTATAAGGGAACATGAGAAATCAATCCAGCAGCTGCTAGATGATGCAAAGAAGAATAACATAAGACTGATTGGGCTCAATGAAGAAACAGGAGAGAGTGGAGATGACATAAAAAATCTCTTCACAGAAATAATGGCAGAAAAGTTCCCAAGCAGGGGAAAAGAGCTTGACATACAGATAAGTGAGGCATATAGGACTCCAAATAGCCTTGATCAAAAAAAATCTACACATAGGCATATAATTGTTAAGATTCCAGAAACACAACAGAAGAACAAAGTTCTCCAAGCAGTCAAAGAAAAGAAACAAATCACATACAAAGGAAAGCCCATCAGAATCACAGCAGACTTCTCAACACAAACCATCAAGGCAAGAAGAGCTTGGAGTGACATATTCCAAGCCCTAAAAGAAAACAGCCTCCAATCCAGATTGATGTACCCTGCAAAATTATCTTTCAAAATGGATGGAGAAATAAGATACTTTCATGACAAAGAGCACCTTAGGAACTACATGAATACCAAACCAGCACTCCAAAGAATTTTACACAATATCCTAGGACCAGACATTGAGGATCACAGCCCCAGGAAGCACAGCAGAATGAACCCATCTGGCATGACAAGAAATTAAATGTAAAGGGGGAGAACCCAACAAAAAGAAAAAGTCATGACAATGACAAGTCAATAGGTTTCAGTTATAACGATCAATGTTAATGGTCTCAATTCACCAATCAAAAGAAATAGCCTGGCAGAATGGGTCAAGAAGCAAAATCCAACAATATACTGCATACAAGAAACACACTTAATTCAAAAGGAAACTCACAGACTGAAAGTTAAAGGGTAGAAAACAATACTCCATGAGACAGGAAACAAAAAAAGCAGGAGTAGCTATCCTCTTTGCAGATCAAGTAGATTTCAAACCAACACTGATTAAGAGAGATGAAGAAGGACACTACATCCTTGTAAAGGGAACCATCCAAGAGGAAGAGATGACAATCATAAATATCTATGCACCAAACACTAGTGCACCCAACTATATAAAACAAATACTAACGGACAGGAAAAGTCATATATGCACTAATACAATTGTAGTGGGGGACCTCAACACCCCACTGTCACAAATAGATAGATCAACTAGACTAAAAATAAGTAATGAAATACTAGAACTCAATTGAACTCTTGAACAAATGAACTTAACAGATGTTTACAGAGTCTTCCACCCCACAAAATCAGAATACACATTCTTCTCAGCTGCACATGGGTCATTCTCCAAAATAAGACCACATACTCACACAAAGAACATGTTTAAGTAAGTGCAAAGGAACTGAAGTTATCCCCTGTATATTATCAGACCATAATGCAATGAAATTGGAGATCCATAGCAAAACAAACTCAAAAAATTTCATAAACACATGGAAATTGAATAACACACTTCTGAATAACCAATGGGTCACAGAGGAAATTAAAGAAGAAATCACACAGTTCCTTCAAGTAAATGACAATGACAAAACAACATATTGGAATCTATGGGACACAATGAAAGCAGTCTTACAAGGGAAATTCATAGCAGTGAATACACATATTAGGAAAACAGAACGAGCCCAATTAAACAACCTGATGCTGAACCTCAAGCTTCTAGAAAAAGAAGAGCAGGACAACCCCAGAGCTCATACAAGGGAGTGAATTAGAAAGATCAGAGGAGAAATCAATGCAATGGAGACTCAGAGAATGATACAAAAAAATCAATGAAGCCAAGAGTTGGTTCTTCGAAAGGATCAACAAAATTGACAAACCTTTAGCCAACCTTGTCAGAAAAAGGAAAGAAAAGGCCCAAACTCATGCAATTAGGAATGAAAAGGGTGAAATTACAACAGACTCAGCAGAAATCCAGAGGATCATCAATACCTACTTCCAGAACATATATGCCAATAAGATGGACAACACAGAAGAAATAGACAGATTCCTAGATACATATGAATTACCAAAGTTGAACGAAGAAGACCTAAAAATTCTGAACAACCCAATATCAACCAATGAAATTGAAAATTAAAAACTTATCAACTAAGAAAAGCCCAGGCCCTGATGGCTTCACTGCTGAATTCTACAAGACATTTAGAGAGGAACTGCTGCCACTACTGTTTAAACTCTTCAATGAAATAGAAAGGGAAGCAGTACTCCCAAATTCATTCCTGGAAGCAAGCATCACCTTGATCCCCAAAGCAGAGAAACACCCAACTGAAAAAGAGAACTATAGGCCAATCTCACTAATGAACATAGATGCAAAAATCCTTAATAAGATAATGACAAACAGGATGCAGAAGATCATCAAGAAGATCATACACCCTGATCAAGTGGGATTCATCCCAGGGATGCAGGGATGGTTCGATATACAAAAATCAATCAATGTAATACACTATATCAATAGAGCCAAGGACAAAAACCATATGATTATCTCCATAGACACAGAAAAAGCATTTGACAAAATCCAATGTGTATTTATGATAAAAACCCTACAAAAAATTGGAATAGATGGTCTCTACCTCAAACTGATAGAAGCCATCTATGAAAAACCAACAGCCAATATCATACTAAATGGTCAAAAACCGAAATCCTTCACACTAAAATCAGGAACAAGACAAGGATGTCCACTATCACCACTCTTGTTCAATATAGTTCTGGAAACATTAGCCACGGCAATTAGACAAGAGAAAGAAATAAAAGGAATAAAGATAGGTAATGAAGAAGTCAAATTGTCATTATTTGCAGATGACATGATACTCTATATAGAAGACCCCAAGAGCTCCACCAAAAGTCTTCTAGATTTAATAACCAAATTCAGTCAAGTAGCTGGTTACAAGGTCAACACACAAAAATCAATAGCTTTCCTCTACACCAATGACAGACTCACTGAGAGAGAAATAGGGCAAATAATTCCTTTCACAATAGCATCCAAAAAACTGAAATACCTAGGAATCCACCTAACGAAAGAAATCAAAGACCTCTTCTCTGAAAACTATGGCACTCTGAAAAGAGAGATTGAAGATGATATCAGAAAATGGACAGACATCCCCTGCTCCTGGGTAGGAAGGATTAATATAGTGAAAATGGCCATACTTCCAAAACTGCTCTACAGATTTAATGCAATTCCAATTGAGATCCCAGCAGCATACTTTATGGACCTTGAGAAAACAATCCAAAAATTCATTTGGAACAAGAAGAGACCCAGAATAGCAAAAGCAATTCTAGGTAACAGAGACATGGCAGGGGGTATCACAATCCCCAACCTGCAACTCTACTACAAAGCTACTGTGATAAAAACAGTATGGTACTGGCAAAGAAACAGACTTGAGGACCAGTGGAACAGATTAGAAGATGCAGAAACAATGCCAGACACACTCAGCCATCTCATCTTCGATAAAGGAGCCAAACACCCTCACTGGAGGAAAGATAGCCTCTTTAATAAATGATGCTGGAAAAATTGGGCTTCAACTTGCCAAAGATTAAAACTAGACCTGTATCTCTCACCATGCACTAAACTAAAATCAAAATGGATTAAAGATTTAAATTTTAAAATAGAAACTCTGAACCAGTTGGAACAGAGGTTAGGTAGAACTCTTGAAGACATCGGTGTAGGAAAAGATTTTATGAACAAAACCTCAGTTGCCCGTGAACTAGCACAAACAATCAACAAGTGGGATCTCTTCTTATTAAAAGGCTTCTGCACAGCAAGAGAAACCACCAGCAGTGTGAAGAGACAACCCACAATGTGGGAAAAAATCTTCACCTGCTCTTCCTCAGACAAAGGTCTACTATCTCAAATCTATAAAGAACTTAAAAAGATCAGACTTCCCAAATTTAAAGACCCAATCCAAAAATGGGTATCTGAAATGAACAGACATTTCTCAGACAAAGAAGTAGAAATAACAAATAAATACATGAAAAAATGTTCAACATCACTGGTCATTCGAGAGATGCAAATGAAAACAATGCTGAGATTCCACTTCACTCCAGAAAGAATGGCTGCTATCATGAAATCGACCAATAACAAATGCTGGTGGGGCTGTGGGGAAAGAGGAACCCTGCTCCACTGCTGGTGGGAGTGTAGACTGGTGCAACCACTGTGGAAATCAGTATGGAGATACCTCAAAAAACTAGGACTGGAAGTCCCAGTTGACCCCGCTATTCCACTGCTGGGGATCTTCCCCAAAGAATTAAAAGAATCATACCACAGTGATATATGTGCACCCATGTTCACAGCAGCAGTTTGTGATAGCTAAAACTTGGAAACAGCCCAAATGCCCATCAACTGGAGACTGGATAAAGAAAGTGTGGGGTTTTTATAAAATGGAGTACTACTCAGCCATAAAAATGAGAAATTAGAGACATTTATAGCTAAGTGGATGCACATTGAGGTGATATTCTTAAGTGAAATAAATAGGACACACATGAATAAATACTGAATAGTTTCTCTGGTGTGAGAAACTGAAAGTGTAAATAAGGACTAAATGTATAATAGGTAATATGAAATAGGAAGAAAAGGGGCAAAGGGGAAGGAAGTGGGTGGGCTAGGGGAAAGGATAGAAGGGAATGGGATTAATATGAGAAAATGGAAAAATAGGAACAAAATCTTCGTAAATAGGGAGGACTGGAGGGGTTGAAGGGAGGGCTGGGCAAGGGTGAAAAATAAGAACCAAGAGAGACTATGTAAAGGTGCAAATTTCCAATGATGAATGTCATTATATTGTATACCTAAAATGCACCAATGATTAGAATGAATAACTGATAATGTAAAATAGGAAGAAAAGGTCCAAAGGGGTAGGGATAGTGGGAGGGGCAGGGGAAAAGAAAGAAGGGAAAAGAAAAATGATGAGAAATGGAAAAAATGGAAATAAAGTCTTTGTAAATAGGGAAGGGTGGAGGACATGAAGGGATGGCAGAGGAATGGGGAAAAAATAAGAACCAAGATGCATTATGTAAAGGTACGAGTCCCAATGAGAAATGTAATTGTGTTGTATACCTACGATGTACCAATAAAAGAATTTAAAAAAAAAAGAAATGTCAGAACACAAGAAATATCATTGAAAACAATGAGAATTTTCTCACTGCAACAAAGCACTCCCAGAGAAATTTTGTTCTTGCTTGTGTTAGCTTTGTGTTATTATAATAAATACCTGATATAAATATATTTAAGAAGAAAAAAGGTTGATTTTTGACTCATGGTTTCAGTCCATGCTCAGTTGGCTGTATTGCTTTTGGGCCTGTGGCAAATGCAGAATATCTAGGAGGGGACAAGTGGCTGAGGAAAGTGTTCACCTCATGGCATCCAGGAAGTAAAAGAAAGAAAGAGAAAAAGCCCTGAGTCCAATATCCCCTTCAAGGGCACGCTTCCAATGACTCTCTTCCTTCCACTAGGCCTCGTTTCCTAAAGATTCCCCGTATTGCCACAGGTTGAGGAACAAGACTTTACTGCCTTTGGAAGACATTCAAGATCCAAACTATAACATTGCTCCATTGCTTTCCCATGTGAGCTGATGTCTGGTCAATCTCCAAGTGAAGTCTGCCTCAGAATTTGTGAATTCAGTCACAGAATAAGTATGAAAACATGGTTCTTCTGTTAAACCAACAAGTTTGGAAGCCAAACTCAGTTTGAACATATGCAGAAACTGAAACAGGAAGTTTGAAAATCCGAATGGGTGATGTCTCCTCATAAACATCTTTTTCACCATTTGGGGGTGGCTCTGTAAACTTGCTTTGTGTCAGAACCCAGCCACAACGCTCCACAATACTCCTGAGCCTGGTGGCTGTCATTTGTGGAACATGCTAAATGTTTAGGAAAGTCTGGGAAATACCAGAGGGCAAAAGTACCTTCTTTCTGTGAAGGAGCCTAAAAGACATTCTAGGGCAACTTCCTAATGTTTCAGTTGCAACTTTCTTCGTGTTTCTGTTTGGTGAACTGCTCAGCGCCTTCCATTACTGAGCTGCACAGTGGCTCTTGAGAGGGAAATAGAACCTGAGAATGTCAAAGCTGAAGGGGACCTGAATGGTCATCTCCTCAAGCCCAACCCCCTCTGTTTACACATCTGAATACAGGGAGCTGGCAACCCACCCAGGATCCTGAGAGTGAATGTGCGTCCCTCCCTTCTTCTATTTTTGTGCAGTTTTCCCATGGCATCCGGCCAGAGCATCTACACCAGTAATGTCTAGAGGATTTATGAGGCCAAATGATCCTTTGGATTTCTGCACAGACCTAAACAGGAAATCCACACAAGGAAATGGCCTTTCAGTTTGCGGGCCGAATTCCCAGGATGTTTTCACCAGAGTGCCCTGCCTGGAACAAAACAAAATCCTGGTATAAAAAATGCCCTTAGATCCGAAGGCAGAGGTACCCTCTCAGAGCCTCTTTTCCCATCCCCCAGTTCAGGAGGCCCTCGGATAATTTAACGAGGATGATTTTTTTTTTCTCAGACCTCAGTTTAACAATGATGCTCCACTGCATCAGACGCTGGATGGGGGTCAGTTATCCCAGCCCCATCTCGTGGCGCTCTACGTAGGTGTCAGGGTTTTACTTCTCCTCTGTGCAAAGTCAGTTAAAGGAAAGCCTTCTGGCTTTAGGCACCTCACTCTCACCTCTCCTATTCATTCTCCACATTGCATTTAGCCCCCAGAGGATGCCTTCAGGCTGAATAAAGATGGGTGGGCGATGGACCTCAGTGGTAGAGCACTTACCTAGGGCAAGTGAGGCCTTGGGTTTGATTGACAACACTTCAAAAAGAGTGCATTTCTCAACCAAGGCGCAACCAGATAACACTGCATCTTTCTGTGACACCATTGCCTTCTGTGACACCACTCAGTCGGACCCTGCTGCTCCAACTTAGCCTCACCCTCAGTACCCAGTGATTTGCCAAACCTCTTCTCCCCACTGAATCAATGTATCTACCATGGCATCCAGCCAGTGCAGCCCATGTGGGCATTTTAAAATCTTTTCTGCTTTCTGTGGAAGATTTGCAACATAAGAAAGATACTGTTGCTCAGGGCTGGACAGGAAGGAAGCTTGAGCTCCTGGCTCAAGAAGCAGAACTGCATTGTGGGTGACCCTTCACCCCCTCCTCAAGGCATTCCCGTGGACTGACATGGAAAATAGATTCTATTCTCCTTGGTTTGTCCCCACCTCCCTGGGGAAGAAGACACAGACTTCTTCGCCAAAGGTATTATCGGGCTTGACTGTCTTTCAGGAATCACCAGATGTTGGGGAGAGGATCATGTGTCATTTCCTTCAACAAACAGTCTGGGCATCTATGCATTTCCTTTTGAGCCAACTCTTTAGAATGTGATACAGTAACAGTGAGGGAAAAATCACCTTAGCTTCTGTTCTTATGGGAATTGGGGACCTTTTGGGGGGTGTTGGACCCTGAGTATTAAGCAAAGTATGAACTCTAATATTGAGTTGTACCCTGAGCCCCAAGAATATATTTCTGTCCTCTGTATGTATGAATGGCACTGTAAGAAGACAGAATAGGTAGCATTTAAAAGTGAGGATTTTGAAGCAAGATAAGACAATAAGGGAAAAGGACAAGTAGCCAAGGAACACTGGGAGAGGGCTTGGAGTAACCAAGTTCAACCATTTCTCCCTATCCGGGATTCTTAGCAGCGAACCAACATAGAGAACATTAGCTGGGCACTTGTAACACCACCCCAGCCCTACCAAATCTGAAACTGAGAATGAGGCTCAGTCATCTCTTTTTTTTTTTTTTTTGGTACCAAGAATCGAACTCGGGACCTTGTGCTTGCAAGGCAGGCAGCAGAAACACTGAGCTAAATCCCCGGCCCTCAGCCATCTCTTTTGACAAGCCTGAAAGGGAATTTTGATGCACATTCAAATTTGAGAACCACTGGCCCACACAGATGCCCTGTAGAGGTTTCTAGGAGGCCAAGGAAGCAGGAGTGGTATGGGCCAGTCACCTGAAGTAGCTTTAGCTGTCTTGCAGAGGTGAGAGGATAGGATAGGGCCTGGGAGTGAGGCTATCCTGACAAAAAGAAGCTCCTAGAAATAGAAGGACAGCAAATAAAAGGACACAAGGTACAGTTGGCATAGTGGCATTTGTTTGCTCATACTGCGCTAACCTATAGCACTTCTAGAATATAACAAATATATAAGTGTATATTCACGGCATATTTCCCAGCTCAAATAAAATGTGCAATGTCCGCTCAGTTATGTGGAATGTATGTGCAATCAATTGATACATAGAAAAAAAATCAGAAGATTATAAATCAAAATGTTAATAGTGATCATCTCTCAGTGATGGATTATAGACTTTTTTTTCCTTTTGGGTGCTGAGGATTGAAGAAAGGGTCTCATGAATGCTAACCATGCACTCTACCACTGAGCTATACTAGCAGCCCCTGGGTTATAGATTATTTATTATGAGACAAGGTCTTGCTATGTTGGCCAGGCTGGTCCTGAACTCCTGGTCTAAAATGATCATCCTTCCTTAGCTTCTCAAGTAGCTAGATAATTTTTACTTCATCTTTTATGCTTTTCTGTTTATTTTCCCCAATTTTACATGATAGTTATTTTTAATAACTAAAACAATTTCTAAAAATAAAGTAACAAGTTTGTTGGGTCAAAATTATCATCTAAACAAATTTGTGTAGACTTCAGCAGAGGCTACTTCTCTAAAAATTAATGTCATCCAGATGATTAGTACCACCTGTTACACTGCTGCTTAAACGGGCATGGAGAATTTTGGATTCAGAATGTTTAAAGAGGTTGTTAAATTCATCAGCTCCAGTTGAAACTGGCGCAGCAGGAAAAGCTGCAGAAAAATATGATCTGGAGCCCAACCCAACTCACACCCAAGCCGGGCGGCGCCCCCAGCCTTGAATCTGGGTTGCTGGGTGTTCTCAGCAACTAGCAGGGACCCGCTGTCCCTCTGGACAGCTTAGTTCAGGAGCTGCAGCTGCCTCTTGGTTTTCATACCCTGCTTTCCTAACAAGGGTAGGCCCCAGGCAGAAACAAAACAAAACAGAAACACGGAATGAGAGCTCCAATGCCTAGAAAGGAAGAAAGGACAATGGAACGTGATGTAAGGGTCACTGAACAGCCAGTGACTCAGCGCTTCTTCACCATCAACACCAGCTGCAGCCTGCAGAGGTGGTGACTGTGGCTGCGCACAGAACAACAGAACGGCCAGACACACACACACACACACACACACACACACACACACTGCAAACATCGCACTGTCTGGAGAGCGGTAAGTGGCAAACATTCTGACTCATGGAAGAGACTACAGTCAAAACACAGAATCAGAGCTCTGTGGAGCTGCAAGGAACTTGGCAGAATATATAAAGATGTAGAACCTTTAATTCAGTTTTCCATTCATATCTTTTATCAAGATCCCTAAGGAGTTGGGCACTTGTCACTAGGGTCAAGTTCTTCAAACTGGAACGCATAGGTGGCTGTAAGCACAGTTCTAATCTCATTCTAACTGCTTTGGAAAATCACAGGATGAACTATGGTTGGTATGGTCCATTTCAGTGTGGGGTTCTCAAGGAGGTTTTGGGGAGAAATCCCCACCCTTCGTGAGTCATGGAAGTGGCTGGGAGACCTTACCCTGATAATGGGAGTAGGGATCTGTCCTACGGGCAACAACTCTACCTGCAAATGTGTCATCTTATCAAAAGCTGCATTTGCAAATTCAGTCTTGACTTCAATCCGGGAGTCAGTTGAAGCATTCCTTACCAGGGAGTCTGTGAGGTGCCCCTGCTCCTCCCAGATGCCTCTGTTCCTTCTGGGCCCGAGGCAAAGAACACTGGCCCCAGATGTGGTTAATGCTGCCACCATTAACCACTAAATCTCCTCACTGGACCATCACTGTTCATGGGATGTGACCAAAATGAAAATTAATTTTGTCACATTTTTGCTCCTTCAAAATTTATTCCATGAGGAAAGCTCTTAACTGCTATTAGATAAGAACTCCAAGGACTCCAGCATATTTTGGTTCACTCTGAAATATTAGATCATTGTATGAGTATCTCATTTTATATTTTATGTTATTTTCACAGTGCTGAGGACTGAAACTGGAGTCTTGCACGTGCCAGGAAAGTGCCTTACCACTGAACTACATCTTCATCCATGTATGGGTATTTTAAATCATGAAATATGCCCTCTTTTCAGAAATTAGATCTTATATCTAAGTATCCAGAATATTAACATCGTCATATTCATTCTAAGGTTTCCCAGCACTTTCTATGCTGGGCCTATAGGAAGGAGCAGAGCTGGGGAAACAGCACAGTTTTTACCTGGCCTCTGTCTGTTACAACTCTCTCACCCATCTCAATTCCCATCCTTGTCTTGGATCCAACTGAAAATATTTCCCAGTCCACTCTGTGCCAAGAGGCTACATTTGTGGTCCCTGCTCTCTGTAGAAGTGCAACTCTTTCCTAAATGTAGCCCTGTTTCCTCTTCCTCCATAACCCTCTCTGCAAAGGCTGCTGTAGCTTCCTCAGGAGTTCCCCAACTGCAAGTTGCAGAGCACTAACACCATGGAAATAAACAAAGACTACAAGCTTTTTTCTCCCCCTTCTCCACCCAAAGCTGGTTACTAACATTTACTAGTGAACCACTGCATGCATTTATACAAAAAATACATCTTGAAGTCATACATGTCTGTATCTGGTGTCTTCGTATGACATTTCTGGAAGATAAGGTTCTGAGTTAGAGCCTGATGAAGAAGAAGGCAGAAGAGTGAAGACTTCATTTCACTTAGGAAACAAAGGAAGACCCTTGGAGTGGCCAGACAGAGTGGTGAAGGGAAGTGGAACAGATATCTCATAGCCTGAGGAAGCACCTGCTCTCTCAGCAAAGTAATTTCCTAACAACTGGGGGAGGGGGAGAGGGTGTGTGTTCCTTGGAGTGGGACACTGGCTGGGCAGCTAACGTGGCCTACCAAAGCAAGCTGTCTCCGTGTTGGGCCTAGAGAAGTCTCGGCCTGCCCAGAAGCCCGGGAAGGTGCCCTTCTGCTGAGCAGCACGGTGCTCCAGCCTCACAAGCAGTGTGACTTTCAGGACCCCAAGGCTGTGTTCAGCCCTCTGGTGACTAAAGGTAGATGACTCTGTGATGATGAAGGCCACTCCACAAGAGGGAAGTGGAGGGGGCTTCCTTAACCCCCTGCAGTGCACTCTAGGTTTTGGCTCACACTTACCTTCCCACGGTAAATGTGCCAGAATAGAGGGTGAGGTGAGGCATGGTGCGGGCCTCAGACTTAGGGTGTAAAGGGCCAGTTCCTGAATAGGACAATATGAGGTCCCTGAAGAGAGTAGGGTAACAGAATGAACCCTGCGATTAAATAGCAAAACACTCTGTGACAATGGCCCAATGAATGAGTGGTTGGCATTACCAGGCCCCTAAAGGAACAGTGACTGCTGGAGGTGAGGCTGGAGCTCTGTATAGGTGCCACGAACGGCCTACCAAGTCTATGGCTCATAAGGCCCAGTGGAGAATCTGCCCAACACCTTGATTCCTAAGTCAGGAAAGCTTTTATAAATCAAATCCACTGTTTTCTTCATTTCTCCAGGTTTTTTTTCTTGTACTCATTATCTTTACTGAAACTAGGTCTAATTAGATTTGTTTCTATTTCTATCAGCCATGTTTAGCCCCATTAGCTTTCCAATACTGTTAGTCTTTCAATTAGGTTAGAAATTAAGCTAAACATGCCATTCTTAAAAATGTCTAAATACCTATGCAAGTTGCCTTGACCTGATTTTCTTGTGTCCTCGTGGGGTACAGGAGTCACTGCAGAGGACAAGAAGACACTAATGTCAAAGGCCAGCTGCCTCTGGAAACTGAGGGACAAGACATAAAGAGAGAGACTTTTTTTTTCTTTCCTATATCACAAATTATGTTTTGTTTTTGTTTTTTGGTACCAGGGATTGAACTTGGGACCTTGTGCTTGTGAGGCAGGTGGCAGAACCACTGAGCTAAATCCCCAGCCCTACATCACAAATTATGGGGAAGAAAAGTTACCAAACACTAGTCTTGCTTGTTTTTTAAGTGTCAGTTTTGGAAAGGATAGACATGAGGAAGGGATAATTAAATACTAATTGAAAGACATGCATAAATGTTAGATAAACAGTAGCTCTGTTAGGAGGTAGCAATAAATTATAATGTTTTAACATCCAAATTTAGAAAAGTAGGGCAGTCAAAAGCTATGCTAAGAAGTCTTAGAACAATACCCCCCCACCCCATCCAAGCATTCTTAGGCTTAAATGATAATTATCCCATATCTGAGGTAACAGGGTTCTGAGGCTGGGGTACAACTCAGTGCTGGAGCACTTGCTCAGCATGCATGAGGCCTGGGTTCTATTCCCAGCTCTGCCAAAGGGCAAAAAGAAAAAGAAAAAAAGAAAAGTATTACATAGCAGTCACCCTGTCTGACTAGCCATGGAGTCTTAGGCCCATATCTACCTTATTAGGGCTGACAAGAACCCAGTAGTTGTACTAGACTGATTTAGATCTCCCTGAGCTTTAAAATGAGTGAAGCAACTGTGTCTCTGCCTTCAAGTCATCACGTCTATTCCTATACCACCATCTAATGGAGAGGCGCATTAAAACACAATGTAACCTACCAGGGACCACTGACTACCTTTAAATTTGTTTTTTTATGGCAATTACTTACATACATGGACCCTAAGTTTCAATTTTTCAAAATTATTATGATGCAAAAAATAATATGCATTGAGTAGAAACTTTGGATTTTGATCTTTTCCTAAGCCAGCAATGTGAGTTATGATATGGCTTCATTGTGCCAGGAATTAGAGAGACGGCTCCTGTGATCAGGAGCGTGAACAACTGAAACCCTACAGTGCACTGTCTTGCTAAGCTGGGGTGTTCGATAGGTCAGATATAGGAAATGTATTTTCCATTTATGATATTTTCAACTTTTCATGGGTTTACCAGGAAATTACCCCATCATAAGTCAAGGAGCATTTGTGATGTATCTATCTTTCCAGATTTGTATTTCTCTAATCATAGTTCATAAAAATGGTCCCAGATGTAGGGAGAAAGTAATAAAGACTTTAATTGGACTATCTGAACAAAAATTATGTAACATTACGGCGGGGGGGGGGACAGAAAGATTTCTAAAACACTCTCAAAGTGAACAGTGTAAGGAAAAACTATCACTTTAAGGTAGATATTGTATTAAACTTTACCATTTATGAGAATTTAATAGCAACAAAGGTTACTACAATACAGTATATGCTCAAGATATTCACATCTTACAGAAAGGATAAAAAATTAACCTGTAACCCTATGCAGAGACTATCCAGTGCTCTAAAATTAAAGTCCCATGGCAAAAATAAAGTCTTATTGCTTTATGAGAAAAAAGATAGTAGATGACCAACCTTTTGTTCTCTGCTCCAACTGGTTAAAATTTCAGATTATTGTAATTTATTTGGGGATTTTCCTCCCAGTGCTAAATGTTGAAAGGAGGGATCATTTGGGGAGATTTACTGGGCAATGAAAACAAAAAAATGCTCCTCCCTGCCCCCAAACTCCTCCTTTTCTCCAAACACAGAGGGTACAGATAGCAGGGATTTTCCATTTTCTGAGTGGTTCATGTCACCAAAAACTCCAACTCTAAATCACATCAAAAGACAGCCAGAACCCCAAGAACTCCTGGGCACAGGTAGGTGGTCCACGGTGTGTTGAGCCTTGCTTCAGACCTCTGAAGTGGTCCTCTATGGGCTAAGAAGGTGGCACAGATAGATGACAATGACATATTCAGCCAATTTGGAAGAGAGGCACTATGGGAGGGGTGGGTAGGTAAAATGAGGATACCCTGAAATATGACTTTGAGCATCAGTTATGCTATGCAATTTTGAGACACATATTTGTAATCTTAGAAGCAACCTAAGCCAGAAGTAGTAGCACAGGCTTGTAATCCCAGCACTTCAGTTCAAGTCCAGCCAGGACTACTTGGCAAGTTCAAAACCAGCTTCAGCTATGTAGAGATTCTGTTTCAAAACACAAAACAAACAAAAACAATGTACACTAACAGGGCATGGTGGCACGTGCCTATAGTCCCAGCTACTCAGGAGGCTGAGACAAGAGGATCACTTGAATCCAGGAGTTTGGGGCTAGTCTGTGCAACACAGTGAGAAAAAAATCTAGAAGTGTAAATTTCAAGCTGATGGAGTTCAATCAAGGGTGTAGCGGGGTTCAACATAAGACCAGAGAATATACCATCTGTGTGAGGATATACATTTCTCAAACAGCAGCCCCCAACTATTGGAGCACAGTGGAAGTCAGACGCTACTCCATTATAAGTATATGTAAAGCCCAGAACTGTACAAAACTACCAGTCTCTTCCTGTCCTGACCTTTATTTTCATCACAGCACACAGATAAGATGCAACCACCAATCATATCTTCTTAATCAGTGGTTCTTAAAGTGTTGGTCCCAATCAGCAACATCAGCATCATCTAGGAACTTTTTGGAAATGCAGAGTCTCAGGTCCTATCTCAATCCTACTGAATGAGAAGCTCTGGAGGGGGACAGCACAAATCTGTGTTTTAAAAAATTCTCTGGGTGACTCAGATACACACACAGACTTGAGAACCACTGTTCTAAATGAAGACACCAAAGGAGCACACAAGAATGTGGTTTTTTGGTTAACAGATGGAAAATGGAGGTGGGACCAAGTCCACTAAAACTTGAAGCTCTGGAATCAATACTTTCAGCTCCACGTCCTCAGCTCCCGCAAGGGTCAAGCGGTGTATCATCCTGGTCCAGACCACCCCAGTGGTCTGTCCACCTCAAAAGTATAGTTATTCCCTCTGGGGACTGGAATGGAGCCACTGGGCCACAGCTATAACCCACGGTGGAGTTAAGTAGGGAGGTCTCTGGGGACGCTGTATCTCCTTATTTTGTTTTCTAATCTTTAGGATCAGTGGTTCACTTCCTAGTCCAGCAAGAATGGTTGGCAAGCGTCTGTAGTTAGGTGGGAGAAATAGTGCCCTGGAACACTGAGATCTGGTTGTGTACAAAGGAAGCAGTGAGGTCCTGCTAACAGCTTGGGACCTGAGATAGCGCAAAGCCACCAGCATAACCCCAAGAAAGGAGGCGAAAAGCAATTCATTTTAGGGTTGTTCTTTTCCGATAAATATAAAAGTTGCAGAAAAGTCTACATAATACTCTGACTGAAACCCATGTTCCCACCACCTAGAGTTAATAACTGTTAACACGATGTCAAATTAAAAAAGCAGTTTTTCCAAGCTGTGAAAAGACAGCATCTGGCAGTGCTCAGGGGAGTGGGTAAGAGAACAAAAACGAGTCATTAGAATAGGGAGAAAGAAGGAAAATATTTCTGAAATATTCTTTAACAAAGAATGTCCTCCTTCTTTTATCAGAAAACATTTCGAATATGAAGTTTCCACATAGTTACTAATAATAGCTTGTAAATTTGCCTGGCTAGAGGCTGGAAAGTTGGAATTTACAAATAGTAAAGAGCAGAAAAATAGCTGGAGATGAAGCTAGTTCTTTTCATTGGTAATAAATACAACATGTTTTGGGACAACCCTCTCTCCTCCTGGAGAGCAGGAAAGAAATTAGGCTGGCTCAGGAGAAACCAGTCTATAGATCCTGAAAAGGTAAAGCTTTCCCATTACTGTTTATAGGGTTGGAGCCAAAGACGGGGTGTTAAAGAGGGAACCACCACCAGGGGCCTCTCCCCACTGGCTGTGAAATTGGAACATGTGCTCCAGTAAGGGTAGGGAAACAGGTGTTGAGCCTGGAGGGCTGGCTCCCAAAGAGTGCAAGGCCATATGGTGCCCAGCCAGCTGAGCAGCAGGCGAGAGAGGCTGCCATCTTTGCTCTGATCCAGTTGGTTTTGCAGCCACCAGGGAACCCTCTGGCAATATCCAGAGTGTCTGAAATGATACGATGTACAACACAGAGGATGCATCTTCTGTTCTTTGATAAACTCATTCCTGCTCTAAAGGGAAAAAATGATTGAAACACTCATGTTTCCCTCTTAGTCCTATCTGAGAACCTCCTCCTTGCTTACATGAACCCACTTCCTTTGGAGGCAGGACAGCGATGGAGGGGGTATTCCTTTTACTGTGCAAGGGAACCTAGGCTCCCACTAGATAGCTCTCTCTTGTTACTTAGGGTAAGTCTAATGTACTCATTGGAGAATTTAATGAAATCAGAGGTCCAGCTTAGCTGGGCAGCCTCAACTAACTTTCCTGTACCCCTCTCCCTGCCCAGGTACATAGCTGTGTTGGAGGAACACATCAGATCTCTATTAATTATCCCCCTTCAGAGAAATGCCCCATGGCATCACAGTCCCAGGCTCTATGAGTACAATCAAGGAGCCCATGGCAGCTGAACTCCTTCCCTGATCCTTTCAGAACCTCAGCTAATGCACTGGAATCCTGCCTGCTGGAGCACACAGCCAAGGATGCCTGAAGAAGCACTCAGAAACATTAAAAACCAACAACCAGAAATGGATTTTTCACCTGGCTTCCTACGAAAAAAGATACTGAGGGAACAGAAAAGAGTACATGTACTCATGGCTGCCTGTGCATTGCTCTCATCTCAGTTAGAGATTCATTCAGCCAATTAACATTTCAGCACCTACTATGGGAAAAGCTCTGTGCTAATTTCTGTTTACTAACGTGAGTGAGAGACATAGTTCCTGACTTCCAAGAGCTCACAATCTAGGGGAGAAAAACCACATATCAGAACTAAAAAATCATGTTATAAGTTCTATAATAAAGGCTTATTCTTCTATTCCATCTTTATTGTCCACGATGTGCCAGCCTCAAGTGTGAACAAATAATTTTGAGAACACAGAGGCCAAATATAAGGGCCATACCCCTTTCCAACACGAAGACGAGGGTGGGGATGAAGCTTAGTGGAAGAGTGGGTATGTCTACTCAGTGTCTTCAGAATAAAATCCAGTCTTTAGAACGAAAAATTATTTAGCCTGGCCCTACTCATGGTTCACGCCTTCTCTCTTGTCACTTCCCATTTTGTATTTTGAGTTCATACTGAACAACTCACAGTTGCCTGTACAATTACATTTCTTCTGTCCCAGAAATCTCTACCTGAACATCCTTTCCCTCTTTATTCCCTCCATTTGGGCTGAGGTGTCTCCTCCTCTGGTCTTCCTTCCAGCTCCATCTGGCTCTGTGTCCCCATAGCACCCTGTGCTCCTCCTAGTACTCACCACACCTCCACTGTGACCACTTGTAGGCTCTGGATTGTGACTTTCTTATCTTTGCATCTCCAGTGTCTAGCACAAAGTATGACACACACTAATCCATAGGGGCAATCAGGCAAGTCTTCCTGGAGGTGATGATAAATAATCTGTCAAGAGCTTCTCCTCCCATCCTCAAATGAGTTTATTGACCACATAAGAAGGCACTGCAGAATTACGTTTTATGTATAGTTTGGAAAATGTCCCCAAAGGCCCATGTGTTAAAGACTTGGTTGCCAGCCTGTGGTGCTATTGATGGAATCTTTAAGAGGTGGGGCCTGGTGGAAGAAAGTGAGGACAGTGAGGGTGTGCCCTTGATTGGGACTGTGGGACCACAGACCTTTCTTCGTCTTTGTTTCCCAGCTGCCATGAGGTAAGCAGGCTTCCTCTGTCATGTATTCCTGCCATGATGTACTGTGCCACCACAGGCCCATAGCAACAGAGCCAGGGAACCATGGGCTACAACCTCTGAAACCATGAGCTAAAATAGACCTTTCCTCTTTAACTTATCTCAGGTATTTTCTTACAGTTGCACACAGCTGACTAACAAAGCTATTCTCTGTGGGTACTCATCTTATGCTTGTCAAATTGAACATTAATACATGTTTTGTTTCTGTTTCTGTGTGTGTGTGTTTGTGTGTGTGTGTGTGTACTTGGTACCTGGGAATGAGCCTGGTACATTTACATGAAGCTACCCCTCCAGCCCTCTTCCTTTTTTATTTATTATTATTATTATTATTATTATTATTTTGGTACTGGGGATTGAACTTGGGACCTTGCGCTTTCGAGGCAGATGGCAGAACCACTGAGCTAAATCCCCAGCTCAACCTTTTCATTTTTGAGACAGGGTCTCACTAACTTACTAAGTTACCCAGGCTGGTTCAAATTTGTGATTCTCCTGCCTCATACTCCCAGAGTACTGGGATTACAGACTACACAACCAGGCCCAGTTATAATATTTATAATATTAATAAAATAGTGGGCTGGGAATTTAGCTAAGTGGTACTGTGCCCACCTTGCAAGTGCAAGGTCCTGAGTTTGATCCCTGGTACTGGAAAAAAAAAACACAAACAAATAAATAAATAAATAAAAATAAAATAAATAATAAAAGTTTGTAATGCATAATTCACAATAATGAGATTTTAATAAAGCTATGACATGAAATTATGGGACTTCAGGTATCAGGCAGAGATTGAGGACGTAGGTGGTCAATGTACTGAGGTTCCTGAAATTGGGAACCACTAGTTCTTTCTACTCACCAAGGACCAAGAGGCCAGAAAGTGTTAGGGGTGGAAACAAGAAGGATGAGGAGGAAAAGAAAAGAGGTCAAAGCTGTCAGTATTTAGCAGAGAATGCTAGTGGGCCTGGGGGTTCTTGTATTGTGTCTCATAGAGCAAAACAGGTCATAAAGGGAGACAAAGAAGTCCCGGATGTGCTGCCACATCAAGGCCAAGAAACCCGGCCCCCACCCGAGGTAGGATGGTCCCAGGTTCTGATTTTTGTTCCTCTTGGCAGTGTGCCCCCTCAAGTGACCTTCAGCTTACCATGTCCCCTCCTAGGTCTTTGCTCTTCACCGTTCTCTTCTGCGGCCTATCCTTCCTGACTCTCCCCTCGGCCCTTCTCTTTCTCTTTCCTTACCCAGAGTTATGTTTGCTCAACAAATCGCGGTCTAATAATTACACCCCTTTGAGTCTGTTGCCGTTGGCCTTTCAGGGCCCACCTTCCCTCTTTGGTGCAACCCATCTCTCTACCGGACTCTAACTCCCTTCCTGGGTCTATACCCACCTTTTGGCCTTGGGTGCAGCATTTCCTGGGCCACCCCACGTCCCTGACCCACCTAGAAGCCCCTCCCCCACCCTGGCTGGCTCTTGGATGCTCAGGCTGCAGCAGTTGGAGAAAGAGACTCCAGCCACAAAATGACTGAATCAACCCAGGCCTGGGCCCCCATGAAAAGTTCCCTGGTTAAGGCACACAAAAAATAGAGGCAGTTGAGAAAAACTGGGAAAGGGTTCTTTTTCTGGAACTTGGAATGTGGGAAAAACTCCCAAAGGGAGTCAAAATCAGCCGCAGAAAGCCGGGTTCAAACGGGGGAAAAGTGTCCGGCTGGTTTTCATGTGCTGCCACCTCCCGGACAATCTAGGAACTGCACAGCTGCCAGAGGCGGAAGAGAGCATTATTCTCCCAGATGCACTGAGGTGGGAGAAGTTTAAAGGGAGGTCTGTGACCTTAGTTCCAGTCTGGGTGAAGGTGACAGATCATTTGGTGCAAACCCAAAAGAGATAAGTGTGCAAACCAGAAGCCGGAAATCCCCCGCCTCTAATCCATTATCAAGTCCAAATCCATAATACCTTAGATTTTGCCCACTTCCTCCATTTCCACATCCCTTTCTCCTGATCGAACTTTTCTCCTCCTCCCTCCTCCCTCCTCCTCCGTCTCTCTCTCTCAGTCTGTGCTTCACACAGCGGCCTGCTTAAAACCATTTAGTGTCTTATGGCTGCTCTTGGGATTAGGACCAAGCTCCCCACCACAGCGCTGGGCCCCAGCATCTATTTAGGCAGCGGCTCTCCTCCCTCTCTCCCTCCCCAAGACTTCCCATTCTCAGAGTCTACAAGCCCTTCCCCTACTTCAGGACATTGGTTCTTCCTGGTTCCTTCTGCCTAGCATACTCTTCATTGTCTCCTCCTACATCCTTCCACCTCATCCCATTCACCCTCCAGATAGCAGCTCAGCCATCGCTTTGTCAAGAACCTTCCCTCACCTGGAGAAGACAGATCCTTCTACTCTCTACTGTAACATTTCTTGTGCTTTTCCCTCTTAGCAGGCATCACAGTTTAACGATATATGTGTGCATTCATTTGATTACTGTCTGCTTCCTTTCAAGCTGTAGGTCTAATATCTCCAGTATCTAGCATGGAAGCTGGCATACACTAAATGCTAATTATTTTTGGAATGAACTTGAGCAGACCCTGTGGATTTCTTGCACACAAGAAAGAAATGATCTACAAAATGTATAACTGATAATGTGAAATAGGAAGAAAAGGTCTAAAAGAGTAGGGGAAGTGGGAGGATAGGGGAAAGGAAAGAAGGGAAAAGAAAAAATATGAGAAAAGGAAAAAATGGAAACAAAGTCTTTGTAAATAGGGAAAGGTAGAGGAGGTGAAGGGAGGGCAGAGGAATGGGGAAGAAATAAGAACCAAGATACATTAAGGTACAAGATCCCAATGATGAATGGAACTGTACTGTATACATAAAATGAACCAATAAACTTAATAGGGAAAAAAGAACGGAGTGATCTAGTTTGTGTTATGATCATAGAAGTACATTCACCTGTGGTGGTAGGACAGACCAGGGTTCCCCAGTCCCTGGGTGGGATACTTTAACCTCTGGCCTTTCTGGACTGTCACTGGAAGTCCAACATCCTGGGTCTTCAGCATGGGTCCCTGGTAGGGGAAAGAGAAGCTAATATTCCAGCCGGTCGAATGGAACAGAGTTGGGAATGGCAGTGGAGAGAGACCAAAAAAGTCAAAAGGCTACCAGACTGATGATTTCTAAAGTCTCACTGGAGCTGGGAATATAGCTCAGTGACATTGATAGCCCTTGCCTAGCATGCACAAGGCCCTGGGTTGCAGCCCCAGCACTGAAAACAGAAATGAGAAAAATAGATAAAATAAAACCTTGAAATCCTCAGGTACTTTCTCCAGGTTTCAGATGGGTGGTGCTGCTCATATTATGCAGAGAGACACCTGCTGGAGTGGCTCAGGCTGGTGAGATATTGAGTTCTTGTTCTACAAGAGGTTATACTTGCCGTTAGTCCTCACCGAGCACTCTGGAGACTTGTGGGCAACTTGTCATGGAATCAGTACCAAGCAGCTTCCAGGTGTATTGGAACCAGCTGCTAGAGCAGCTAGGGTCAAAGCCCTATTATTTTATTTTGGAGCAGGCTGGGCAGGGGAGTATGGGAGATCTTCACTTCGTGTGCCCTGTAGTGGTGAGCTGGGCTGATAGAATATACAGCAACACAGACACTTGCAGTTGCTATTGCTTTTTTTTTATTACCAAGCATCCATTTCTCCTTTATTGGAAATAGCATTCCAATTTTTGGCTTTGGAATTAACCCTTTCTCATTGTACACTTTTGATGGGACAGTAAATTAAGGGACTTTTCTCTATAGCCAACAGGTAGGCAAATAACCAAGGCTGGGACATTGAGACTCACCCTGAGTTTGAATAATCTTCTTCCTTTTCTACTCATCTTCCCCTTCTTTCCTTCTCCCCCTCTTTCCACCTCCCCCTTTCCTCCTCCTGCTCCTGCTCCTCCTCCTCCTCCTCCTCCTCCTCTTCCTTCTTTTACTTCTTCTTTGTGGGTCTGGGGATCCATCCTAAGATTTCTCACATCCTAGGCAACCACTACCGCCAAACAACAGACTGAATGTTGGACTGCAATGCACTGTCAGAAATTGACACTTAGAGTACACCTATCCCCTCAGTAACACTCAAATTAAAAATTTGCCTAGTTTCCACTGGTTCCTGTCCCATTTCAGTACTGAATCTCCAGACTCTTGTCAACTCTATGAGCTACTTACTGGGCCTTCAAGAAATTCTCCTTTTGTTTGATTTGCTAAAGCTGGCTTTTGTTGCTTGCAACCACGAAATTATGATGAATTACCATCTGGTTCATAACTTCCATTTGGCCAACTACAGGTAATGGACAATGATACAAAGACTTGGATAGTAGCAGCTGAAAGAGGAATGATCTGAAAGCATCTGAAATTTAGTCCATAATAATCCTGGGGACTAAACAGGTGGCGCTAGTTAGTGAGGAAGGCAGATGGCTGGTAGAATTAAGTACACTGTCTGGCTGAAATTGTCTCTTATCAGTAGGAATGAGCCAGGACTATATGAGCAAGGAAGGTCAGAGATAAAGCCTAGAACATTTGTTTTCCAGGGACATCTCGGGTTGGAGACTTGCAAAGATCTTCAGATGTCCTCAGGCACTTACATCCTAGATGTGCCAAAATACAGGATCTCATTAGGCAGTTGACTGAGAAAAATGCCTCTTTCTAGAACAGACTGGCCTTTATTGCTGTCTGGGTTAGAGAGCAATAGGTGAAAGGGAGGCCCCCTGCTCTGCTGGACAAGTCTACAGTATTATCCTGGGTTGTGTCAAGGTAAGCCTGGACCACAGCTGGAACTTGGTAGTTCTGGTGACCTAAGTCTTAACCATGGTAAGTATGTGAGTCTTTGGGGGAGATGGTGCCCCTTGATAGAGAGCTGAGACAGTGGGTGATAACATGAAGCTCTTGACATGCTTCTCATAGCACTGGATGGGAAAGAGGCAACGCCCTTGGACATACGCGTTGTTTGTGTCTCTCTCCACCAGGCCATGTTGGAAGCCTGCTCTGACAGACCAAGGCTTGCGCCACAACTTTCCTATGTCCTGAGTCCATAAATACTGTGATCTTAGGTCAGAACCGAATCTTGTTCCTTAGCTGCCCTCCTGCTTCCACCAGCCTGTGGACCCCCTGGGGGTCAGGAACTAGGCATTTGAAATCAGGCCCGAGCTATCATCCATAGGCAGTGGTGGGGAGGTTTTGCAGCAGGAACTCTGCGAGGTGTGCCTTGGGGATTGGGGTGTAAGCAACAGACACCAATTCTAGCAATTTAGAGTAGAAAACAATTAAACTGATAAGATACTGGGCAGCACATGGAATTACTAGAAAGACAAAAACATCAGACTTGAAGGAAACACAAACAGAAACAAAGTCTCACCAGTCCACTGTAGGAGGGCTCAGTAAGGACACCTCTGCTTGCTTGCTTGCTTGCTTGCAGACACTGCCCATGCTGAACAGTGGATACCATGCTGGCCCTTGCTGTACTGCTGTCTCTACCAGACAGGAGCCCCTTGCATCTGTCTCCTATCCTAGTTTTGCCTCTGAGTCTGACTGCTGAGTCCGAAAAGAGAAACGTCCAGTAGAACCCTATCACCACCTTCATTTAATTCTTTTTTTTTTTTTTTTTTTTTTTTTTTAGTACCGGGGATCAAACTCAGGACCTCGAGGCAGGCATGCTGCCACTGAGCTAAATCCCTGGTCCAACCTTCATTTAATTCTTTATCATCAGAATTCCATATATGTTTGTTTTTAAAGATAAATCTTTGTTACGCTGACCAGGCTGACCTCAAGCAATCCATCTCAGCCTCCCAATTAGCTGAGACTACAGGTGCATCCCACCACACCCAGCATATATATATATATATATATATATATATACACACACACACTACATAATTGAAAATTACAGTGAATATTTAAATGTTTTAAAATATTTATTACAGTAAAAGATATTTTGCCTTTACTTCCCCTCAAAAAGTTCCCTTTTGCTTCAAACACGTTTACCCCATTGTTCTTATAGCTTTCTGAAGCAACTCTGGAAGTGCTGTTATGTGTGAATGTCTTGCACTGTTGTGGCTCCCTCATTGTCCTCAATTGGTTGAAAACATTTATCTTTCATAATCCTTTTGACTTCGGGGAAGAAGAAGTCACATGGTGCCAGATCAGGTAAAAGAGGCTGATGAGGATGCACCATCAGGTTTTTATGAGTCTGGTTTTCTGTTGCGTTACACCTTGCAGCAGCCTTCACCATATTTTTTATTTCACCTTGTAAGGACACTCACGCAAGAGGACTTCCAGAACTGCTTCAGAAAATGGGAAGAATGCTGGGATATTTGAAGCAAGGGGGAGAATTTTGAAGAGGATTAACAGCAATGTGTCTTTTCCTACGATCAAAATGTATTTCTCCCCAGTGCTGGCCATCTAACTCAGGACCTTGTGCATGCTAGGCAAGTACTCTACCACTGAGCAACACTGCCAGCTCTAGCTTGACATTTTCAAGAAATCGGTCTGTATCCCAAAACAAAAGGAAGCACTGCAACTTCATGATAGAGGGGTAAATCTGACATAATTAGTTTGCCTGCTGAAAGGCTTTTCTGCCTGCATGTGGAGGACAGATTTGAAATGGGTCCTTGGGCTGAGCCAGTGAGAAGGCTATTGCAAAATCTAGGGAAAAGAAGAGAGACCTTAGCTGGGATGCGGAGAGAGGTGGGGCAGACTGAGTAACACTGATAGACTTGGTGATGGATTTTTATGGGGTACAGAAACAGGGAGATGGTCGTCAGGGCAACATCTCAGTTTCTAGTTCTCGTAACTCAGGGATTGCCAGAAATGCTGAGAGACTAGGGCAGTCTGTGGCAGAGATCTCTGGATTCCCTTGGGACCAGGACTGTCTCCCATTCCTGTCCACTCCACTATAATGTTATCTGCACATTATCACTCAGCAAGTGGGAAGTTGAAGGGGAACTGCCTAAAGGGGAAAAACGCTGGATTTATGCTAATAAAGTTTGCATCACTTACCTCTCACTTGTCTTGAGTGGCCAGTGGTGTCCCTTCATGCCTGGTTTGCACCGGGGTGAGGTGCTGGTGTATGAGGAGGAAAGGAGGAGGTGGAGCTGCAGGAAGAGGAGCGTGGGGTGGAGAGGAAGCAGTGGACTCTCAGGGGGGCGGGCAGCAGTGTCACTCTTGTGTTTGGAACACATTTTACATCTTCTGGTCCTGGTGATTCTCTTCTTGCTCCCATCTAGCTTACATAAAAATTCTGAATCTTGGCTCTAAAATATTCAAGCCAAGTGAGGTGGCACATACCTGGAGGCCCAGATTATCATGAAGCTGATACAGGAGGACCACTTTTGGGCCAAGGAGTTTGAGGCCAGCCTGGGTAACACAGCAAGACCCAGGCTCCAAATAAGTAAGTTAATAATTAATTCATTCATTAATTAAAAGCCCTTTAAAAGTAAAAGAAGCTACCCTGGTTAGACCATCACTAGAAATCACTCATCCACAAGAAGTAAACAGAGGACTGCTTTACCAACTTGAATAAACTACGTCACTTTTTAAAATGAGTTTCCCAAGTCCCAACTTGATCTTATTAGCGTAAATCCAGGGGTTTCTTCTTTGGCCCCTTCCTATCTAGATTTTCTAAGAACCCTTTACCCAGCTATTCTACCATATAATCCATTCTTTGAGAGAAGCAAGGGAATCTGATCAAATCATACTCTTATTTAGGACTTTTCAGAGCACCCATTGTTCTTAGAACACAAAGCAAACCCCTAAAGGGCCTTCGAGATTAGTGGGAGATGGCCCCACCCATTTTTCCAATCTATGCCCTCCTCCTTCTCCATCTGTGTTTGATCAACTGAGCTTCTTTCATTCCCTCAACCACACTAAAACTTTGTAATGCCTCAGGGCCTTTGTACTTGCCGCTTTCTTGCCTTTGTATTCTTCTTCCTGTTCTTTGCCTCAACATTTCTTTTCTTTCCTTTTTTTTTCTTTTCTTTTCTTTTGAGACAGTGTCTCACTATGTAGTTCAGGGTGTCCTTGAATTCACTATGTATCCCAGGCTGGCTTGTGGTGATTCTCCTGCCTCAGCCTCTCAAGTGCTGGGGTCATGGGCATGCACCACCATGCTTGGCACATCATCATTTCTGAAGTGATTGATCTATCTAAAATTTGTCTGCCTTTGCCTCCATACCATCACTTCTATCACCTTTATTATCCCCAGTGCCCAGTCTACCCAGGGGAACAGGGGACCCATTGCATTTTCTAGTTCTCTCTCTGTCCACATTTGCAATCAGGTCAAATGGTTGAACTCCTTCACTGAGGATGGATTCCTTTCTGAGGTCTTTAGCATTCTTAAAATGCCACTTACCCTCAACTGGAACCATCACATTGATCAGAGAATTCAAAATAAAAATGTGAGCGGCATAGTGGCCCATACCTGTGATCCCAGCACTCAGGAGGCTGAGGCAGGAAGTTCACTGCAAGTACAAGGCCAGCCTGGTCTCCTTGGACAGTCGCCTTGTCTCAAAAAACAAAAAGAAAATGTGGCTGGGGTCTCTATTCCTTTCCTCTCTATCATGGGTTTTGGGTTTGTTTTGTTTTTAGCAGTGTGGAAGGAAACCCAGGGCCTCCCTAAGCTGGGCTGCCACTAAGCCACACCCCAGCCCATCCCCTCCTCACTGAGGGATTTTGTGCCTCTTTCATGGCAGCTGCAAAGCCCAGTACCTCAAATACAGACTCCTTTCGAATCCATGCACAGCACTCCTTATTTTTCTATACCTATTTTTTTCTTTCCTGGATTTCTAGTTATCTCTCTTACCTGAAGCAACGAGTAAAAACATACTTAAGTGTTTGGTGAATTTGCAAGTGACTAAGTGGGGTGGATGAACATTTGGCAGTAGTTTGAGCGGGAGAGAATGATGGTGATTTTTACAGTCTCTTACCAACTTTCTTAAAAACATTCTCTCCGTGAAAAATTCTGTGCTCTCTTGTATTCTTATGTATCTTATCAGTGGTTCTTGCATTTGTGTCAATGGAATTTGTTTAATTTTAATCCCGGTTTGTAACTGTAAAGCTGCCTGCATTTTGTTGTTGTTGAGACAGGATGTTGCTATGTAGTTCAGGCTGACCTGAAACTCACTATGTATCCCAGATTAGCCTAAAACTTACTGCAGTCCTCCTGCCTCTGCCTTCTAAGTGCTAGGATTATAAGTGTGCACCACAATGCCTGGTGCTACCTACATTTCTGTAGACTTTTAGACAAAAATATTTAAAGATCCATCTCCAAACTGAGTGTGGTAGCACATACCTATAATCCTAGCACTCTGGTAGGCTGAAGCAGGAGGCTTACAAGTTTGGGCCCACCCTGGGCAATTTAGCAGTTTAGGGGGACACTGTTTCAAAAAATAAAAAGGGCTGGAGCTTAGCTCAGTGTGAAGGCCCTAGGTGCAATCTCCAGCATTGAAAAAATAAAGTTATGTATTAATTGCTTTCCCATTACTGGAACAAAATACATGACACGCACATCTTAAAGGAGGAGAGTTTACTTGGATTCAGAGTTTCAGTGGATTCAGTCTGTGGTTGGCTGGCTCCAATGCAGAAACAGTATGACAAAATAGTATGGTGGAGGAAAGCTGTTCACCACAGGGCAACCAGGAAGCAGAGAGAAGGGAGAAATCAGGAATAAGAATACATCCTTCCAAGTCACACCCTTAGTGTGAAGTTGAAATAATTCAGCTTTGCTGTTTGCCCATAGTTTTCACTATAGATCTGGCTAAAAGCAGCCATTGGTACCCACACCACAGCCTAAATGTTGGGTGCCTTGAAATTTCCTCCACCTGATTAATTATTCCACCATTCTTACTCTTAGTCTCCCATCAGTCACATGACATGGGCAAAATGAAGACAAATTATTTGCCAAGGTGTGACACACATGGCATTTAGTCCAACTACTAATGGAGTCCTTACTCCCAGCTGAAAAGTCCTAAGCCTACCCTCCACTGTCTACATTTCTATCAGCATTCTGGTTTTCTTGGCTTTGACCAGAGTCTCCCAGCAATCTTTTCTTACTCTGCTTACAGCATTTTAAGGCTTATCAAGCCTGCTTTCCCAAACATTTTCAAACTCCTCCCACAAACAAGTTCCAAAGGCTTCTGAACCACATGGTCAGGTACAGTCACAGCAATGGCCCCACTCTCAGTATCAATTTCCTGCATTAGTCATTTTTCCTGACACCCAGAACTCAAAGGAAGAGAGACTGATTTTGGTTCACAATTTCAGTGGATTCAATTCATAGTTGACTGGCTCCAAAGTAGAAATGGCATGGCAGAATGGCGTGGTGGAGGAAAGTTGTTCACTACGTGGTGGCCAGGAAGGGGGGGGGGGAGCCAGAAACAAGGATACACCCTTCCAAGTCACACCCCCAGGTGCCCTTCACTTCTAACGAGGCCCCACCTCCACATGTGAGACTCTTGGGGGATATTTTAGATCTAAACCATAATAAGATATATCTCTTATAAGCATTTTGTCCAAGTTCTTCATGTTCTTTCTTTCAGAACTGAACATGTACAAATGTTCTGGCTTACAGCCAGTAAGAATTTTTTTTGAAGACAAAGATTAGCTATTTTCAGCATGTATAATAATTTCCATCCTTACTTAATTGATTTTCTACCAAAACTTGACTTTAAATTTTGTATACTCATTTAAAAATAATAAATATAATCAATACAAAATACTCCCCCTAGTTTTTTTATTTTGTTTTTATTTCTTTTTTTTTTGTCCCCTTCTCCCCCATTGAGACAAGGTCTTACTATGTTGCTCAAGCTGGCCTAGAATTTGTAACCACAAGCCTCCTGCTTCATGAGCCTCCTGCCTCAGCCTCTCAAGTAGCTTGCACTACAAGCAAATAATACCACACCATGCCAAAATTTTTAAAAGTTACAAAAACTATCCCAATGCTTCCTTGACTTAGGGACTTTTTTTGCTAGGTAAAAATCAAATGTCTTCAGGACAATTAATACTGTAAGCTGTCACTATCACAACTTGGTGTTTACTCAAATCCAGTTTTGAAAATTAACCTCTGTGGATGGAATTGGAAAAATTAAAAGTGCCAGTCCCTTGAGAAAGAGTAGGGGGTAGATGGCACTGAAAGAAGACTGGAAAGCTGAGGACCCAGAACATCACAGCTTCCCCAGTGACGAGCTGCTGGCCTCTTTCTCCTAGTCACCAAGAACAGGGCTGTGTGGTCAGGTGCCCTCCCTATCGCACAAGGTCGTGCAGACCCTGGATGAGTGCATGTCATAAGAAAGTGCACTCCTTCCCCCCTGCAGCTCTTTCCCTTCCCAGTGGAAACTGCACATTCATTTTTTCAACATTTATTGAGCACTAACTATGTGCCAGAAAACATGCTAAGTGCAAGCAAAGATACTAAAACATGGAAGTTACATTACAGTGGGGAGACAGATGATAAGCAAGGAAATGAAAAAATGAGATATTTGCCTGCCTTATTAAGTGCTGTAACCAAACAAGTGGTGAGATGGCGAAGGTGAACCAGAGTGCTTTAGAAGGAGCCCTGAAGGGGTATGGAAGTGTAGCCTCGTGAAGAGAGCTTGCCTGGCACTCTTGAGGCCCTAGGTTCAATCCCTAGCATCGGTGGAGGGGGGCGGGGGAGGAAGAGTCATTAGGGAAGTTGGCTCTGAGTGATATTTGAGCATTACTACTGATGAAGAATGAGATTATGGCTGAAAAAGGGCCAGCCTCAATAATTCCCAGATGAAGGCATCCTAGGGAGAGGAAAATACCTAATGCTCAGGAGATAGGAAAAGTCTTTCTAAGAGCAAAAATTAAGGTGGTATAGCTGAAGAACAGTGATTGAAGAAGGGAGTTGAATGAGATTAGATGAATAATTAAGTGCAGCTAGATCATGAAGGCACTTGTATTGATTGGGGTCTAAGTGAGAGAAAGAGGCTGGGAATTAACCGCTCAGTGGCAAAGTGCTTGCCTAGCATGCACAAGCCCCTAGGTTCCAGCTCCAGTAAAGGGAAAAGAGAGAGAGAGAGAGAGAGAGAGAGATAATAGGACAGATAAATCATTCTAGTTATTTAAACAGAGAGAATTTAAGTAGAAAATTTTTAACTTGGCAGCCAAAGAGGCAAAAATCCATACAGTAAGGTACGAAGGTATCAACTTTAGGAAGCATTTAACATTCCTATGACAGAGAAGAAAAAGAAGAGGTTGGCAGGCTGGTGGTGTAGACCACTTGCTTAGCATTCTTCAGGCCCTCTATTCAATTTGCAGCACCAAAAAAAGAGAAATTGGTATTATTAAAACTTAAAAGCTTGAAGAAGGGACCCCAGAGAGCTAAACTCAGACCTCTGAGAAGGGATTGCTGATGAGGTGGCATTGTCTCTAAAAGGCAGCTCCGGTGCTTTGTTCCTTTATTTATTTGACCTCACTGTTTTCTGGATGTAGACCTGCATAGCTGTAAACTTCCCTTTTAGGACCACTTTCAATATGTCTAATATATGACATTAGCATTGTCATTTGATTCTAATAACAGCCATGTTTCTTCTTTGATTTCTTCTGTGACCCACTATTGTTTAATCTCCATGTGTTTGTGGTTTCATTTGCCATTAATTTCTAGTTTCATTGCAGTATGACCTGATAATATGCATAGGATAATTTTGATGCTTTTGTATTTATTTAAGCCTGCTTTATGAGTTGACATGTGGTCTGTTTTGGTGAAATTCCTGTGTGCTATTGAGAAGAATGTGTATTCTGTTGTTGTTGGGTGGAACACACTGTGGATACTTATTAAATCCAACTATTTAAAGGTGTGGTTCACTCCCGGGCCAGCCCCAGCGCCGAGCAGAACTGCTCCCAGCCCAGAGGAGGTGAACCTTCCAGGCCAATGTCCCACCACCCCCAGCGCTGAGGAGGTGATCCTCAAGAGCACCAGCAGCACACATCCCCCCAAACCCTCTTGAAATAAGAAGGCACTTAAACAAGTCTCAAAAACCAGACTCCCAGATAACCAAAGCAACCCCAAAGGGAAACAAGATGGAACAATCTCATACTCAACCACCTGGACTTCCTGAACTGGCAACAGAAGAGGATCTGGGAAAAATGAAATCAGAAATAATTTCTCAGATGACAGCAGAGATTGTGCCCATAGTGCAAGACACGATTAATATGTCTAGAAAGGATACAGATAAAAATATAGAGGAGCTGAGGAACATGATGGAATCCAAACTTAGGAAACAAATGGAATCCATAAAACAGATGCAAATAGATTTCTAGGAGATCAAAAACTCGAATGAAAATTTACACAGCAGAATGAGCCAATGTGAGGACAGAATTTCAGATAGAGAAGATAAGATTGCAATTAATGACCAGGAAAAGAAAAACTGCTTCAAAATTATAAGGGAACATGAGAAATCAATCCAGCAGCTGCTAGATGATGCAAAGAAGAATAACATAAGACTGATCTGAGTCAATGAAGAAACATGAGAGGGTGCAGACAACATAAAAAAAACTGTTCACAGAAGTGATGGCAGAAAACTTCCCAAGCAGGGGAAAAGAACTTAACATATACATAAGTGAGGCATATAGGACTCCAGCTAGTCTTGATCAAAAATATCTACACATAGGCATATAATTGTTAAGATTCCAGAAACCCAACAGAAGAACAAAATTCTACAAGTAGTTAGAGAAAAGAAACAAATCACATACAAAGGAAAGCCCATCAGAATCACAGCAGACTTCTCAACACAAACCATCAAGGCAAGAAGAGCTTGAAGTGACATATTCCAAGCCCTAAAAGAAAACAGCCTCCAACCCAGATTGATGTACCCTGCAAAACTATCTTTCAAAATTGATGGAAAAACAAGATACTTTCATGATAAAGAACACCTGAGGAACTTCATGAATACCAAACCAGCACTCCAATAAATTTTAGACAATACTGTAGGGAAAGACAATGAAGATCACAACCCCAGGAAGCCCAGGAGAATAAATCCATTGAGAATCCTGACTTCTTGCAGGTTTGGGTGTGGGGATGCTGTCTGAATCTCTTGGTGGCGTCGGGGTACACACAGGTCCCTGCTCCAGCACAGCACCGGAGGCCTCTAGGACTGGTTGGACCCTAATACGGAAGCCACGTGCCTCTGGAAAGGCAGGACTGGCGGGCAGATGGGTGGCTTCCAGAGGCCTCAGGTGGTCCCAGCACCTTCCCGTGTCAGAGGAACAACCAGAGCCCTCTCCCTCTCTCCCCAGGCAGGGCTTTCTGCACCCTACTTTCTGTGCCTCCAATGGGGCCTGGGCTCTACCTCTGGTCACCTTCAGCACAGTGGCTCTGGAGCCACTGCTGCGGCTCAGTGACCTTGTCGCTTCTCGTCCCTGGGGAGGATTAGTGTCTAGGTTACCCCAGGTTGCCGCCACCACCAGGTGGCCCTGCCGCCCCCACAGCCCACAGGTGTAAAGCTAGGAAGATGGTAGGTAGGGACAGCATCAAGAATGGAGATGCTCCAGGGGCTGCTGCTGGGACTGCTGCTGAGTGTGAGTGGGGTGTGGGCCTCCAGGGGCCTGCTGCGGCCCCTCTGCCGATCCATCAATGCCACCTTGGCCACCGAGAACGAGGCCTGCCCAGTGTGTGTCACCTTCACCACCAGCATCTGTGCCGGCTACTGCCCCAGCATGATGCGGGTGCTGCTGACAGCCCTGCCACCTGAGCCTCAGCCAGTGTGCACCTACCACGAGCTGCGCTTCGCCTCCATCCAGCTCCCCAGCTGTCCGCCCAGTGTAGACCCTGTGGTCTCCTTCCCTGTGGCACTCAGCTGCCACTGTGGGCCCTGTTGCCTCAGCAGCTCTGACTGTGGGGGGCCCAGGGCCCAGCCCTTGGCCTGTGACCTCCCCCACCTCCCAGGTGTCCTCTTCCTCTAAGGACCCGTGCAGCCTCCCCAATAAAGACATCTCAACCCGCAAAAATAAAAAAAGAAGAAATCCATTGGGCACGACAAGAAATTAAATGCAAAGGGGGAGAATCCAACAACAAGAAAAAGTCATGACAAGGGTAAGTCAATATGTATCAGTTATACCATCAATGTTAATGGTCTCAATTCAGCAATCAAACAAAAAAGACTGGCAGAATGGGTCAAGAAGCAAGATCCAACAATATGCCGCATACAAGAAACACACTTAATTCAAAAAGAAACTCATAGACTGAAAGTTAAAGGGTGGAAAACAATACTCCATGGAACAGGAATCTGAAAAAAAGCAAGAGTAGCCATCTTTGCAGATCAGTGGATTTCAAACCAACACTGATTAAGAGAGACAAAGAAGGACACTACATCCTTGTAAAGGGAACAATCCAACAGGAAGAGAAGGCAAACATTAACATATATGCACCAAACACTAGTGTAGTGTACCCAACTATATAAAACAAATACTAATGGACATGAAAAATCAAATAATCACTAATACAATAGTAGTGGGGGACCTCAATACCTCACTGTCACAAATAGATAGATCAACTAGACTAAAAATAAGCAAAGAAATACTGGAACTCAATCAAACTCTTCAACAAATGAACTTAACAGATGTTTACAGAGTGTTCCACCCCACAAAATCAGAATACACATTCTTTTCGGCTGCACACGGGTCGTTCTCCAAAATAGACCACATACTCGCTCATAGAACATATTTAGCTAAGTGCAAAGGAATTGAAATTATCCCCTGTATATTATCAGACCATAGTGCAATGAAATTGGAGATCAATAGCAAAAGAAACTGCAAATATTTCATAAAGACATGGAAATTGAACAACACACTTCTGAATAACCAATGGGTCACAGAGGAAATTAAAGAAAAAATCAGACAGTTCCTACAATTAAATGACAATGACAATACAACATATTGGAAGCTATGGGATACAAAGAAAGCCAACTTACAAGGAAAATTCATAGAAGTGAATACTCATATTAGGAAAACACAGTGAGCCAAATTAAACAACCTGATGCTGAACCTCAAGCTTCTAGAAAAAGAAGAGCAAGATAACCCCAAAGCTCATACAAGGGAAGAAATTATAAAGATCAGAGGAGAAATCAATGCAATGGAGACTAAGAGAATGATACAAAAAAATCAATGAAGCCAAGAGTTGGTTCTTCGAAAGAACCAACAAAATTGACAAACCTTTACCCAACCTTGTCAGAAAAAGGAAAGAAAAGGCCCAAATCCATGCAATTAGGAATGAAAAGGGTGAAACTACAACAGATCCAGCAGAAATCCAGAGGATCATCAATATCTACTTCCAGAACCTATACGCCAATAAGATGGACAACACAGAAGAAATGGACAGATTCCTAGATACTTATGAATTACCAAAGTTGAATGAAGAAGACCTAAAAGTTCTAAACAACCCAATATCTATCAATGAAATTGAAACTGTAATTAAAAACTTATCAACTAAGAAAAGCCCGGGCCCTGATGGCTTCACTGCTGAATTCTATAAGACATTTAGAGACGAACTACTGCCACTACTGTTTAAACTCTTCAATGAAATTGAAAGGGAAGCAATACTCCTGAATTCATTCCTGGAAGCAAGCATCACCTTGATCCCCAAAGCAAAGAATGACCCAACTGAAAAAGAGTACTACAGGACAATCTCACTTATGAACACAGATGCAAAAATCCTTAATAAGATACTGGCAAATAGAATACAGAAGATCATCAAGAAGATCATACATGCTGACCAAGTGGGATTCAACCCAGGGATGTAGGGATGATTCAACATATGCAAATCAATCAATGTAATACACTATATCAATAGAGCCAAGGACAAAAACCTTATGATCATCTCAATTGATGCAGAAAAAGCGTTTGACAAAATCCAACATGCATTTATGATAAAAAACTCTAAAAATAATTGGAATAGACAATCTCTACCTCAATCTGATAATATCATACTAATAATGATAATATCATACTATCAGCCAATATCATACTAAATGGTCAAAAACTGAAAACCTTCACACTAAAATCAGGAACAAGACAAGGATGTCCACTATCACCACTCCTGTTCAATATAATCTTGGAAACATTAGCCACAGCAATTAGACAAGAAAAATAAATAACAGGAATCAAGATAGGAAATGAAGATGTGAAATTGTCATTATTTGCAGATGACATGATACTCTATATAGAAGACTCCAAGAACTCCATCAAAAGTCTTCTAGACTCAATAACCAAATTCAGTAAAGTAGCTGGATACAAGGTCAACACACAAAAATCAATAGCTTTCCTGTACATGAACAAGAGATTCACTGAGAGAGAAATAGGACAAACAATTCCTTTCACAACAGCAACCAAAAAACTGAAATACCTAGGAATCAACCTAACAAAAGAAATCAAAGGCCTCTTCTCTGAAAACTGTAGCACTCTGAAGATTGAGACTGAAGATGATATCAGAAAATGAACAGACATCCCTTGCTCCTGGGAAGAAGAATCAACACAGTAAAAATGGCCATACTTCCAAAACAGCTATATAGATTCAACACAATCCCAACTGAAATCCCAGCAGCATACTTCACGGACCTTGAGAAAACGATCCAAAAATTCATTTGGAACAAGGGACCCAGAATAGCAAAAGCAATTCTAGGTAACAGAGACATGGCAGGGGGGTATTACAACCCCAACTTGAAACTATACTACAAAGCTACTGTGATAAAAACAGCATGGTACTGGCAAAGATACAACTCCAGACACACTCAGCCACCTCATCTTTGACAAAGCCAAACACCCTCACTGTGGAGGACAGATATCCTCTTTAATAAATGGTGCTGGAATAATTGGGGTTCAACTTGCCAAAGATTAAAACTAGACCTATATCTCTCACCATGCACTCAACTAAAATTGAAATGGATTAAAGATCTAAATATTAAAACAGAAACACTGAACTGGTTGGAACAGAGGTCAGGTAGAACTCTTGAAGATATTGGTGTGGGAAAATATTTTATGGACAAAACCTCAGTTGCCCGTGAACTAGCACAAACGATCAACAAGTGGGATCTCTTCTTATTAAAAAGCTTCTGCACAGCAAGAGAAACCACCAACAGTTTGAAGAGACAACCCACAATGTGGGAAAAAATTTTCACCCACTTTTCCTCAGACAAAGGTCTACTATCTCGAATCTATAAAGAACTTTTTAAAAATCAGACCTCCCAAATTTAAAGACCTAGTCTAAAAACGGGCATCTGAAATCAACAGACATTTCTCAGACAAAGAAGTAAAAGCAGCAAATAAACATGAAAAAATGTTCACCATCACTGGTCATTCTAGAGATGCAAATGAAAACCATGCTGAGATTCCACCTTAAACCCAGAAAGAACGGCTGCTATCATGAAAATACAAGAACAAATGCTGGTGGGGCTATGGGGAAAGAGGAACCCTGCTCCACTGCTGGTGGGAGTGTAGACTGGTGCAACCACTGTGGAAATCAGTATGGAGATACCTCAAAGAACTAGGACTGGAAGTCCCATTTGACCCAGCTATTCCCCTGCTGTGTATCTTCCCCAAAGAATTTAAAGTATCATACTACAGTGTTATATGTGCACCTATGTTCATAGAAACACAGTTTGTAATAGCTAAAACTTGGAAGCAGCCCAAGTGCCCATCAACTGGAGACTGGATAAAGAAAATGTGGTTTTTTAATAAAATGGAATAGTACTCAGCCATGAAAAATGAGAAATTAGAGACATTTATAGCTAAATGGATGCATATTGAGGCGATACTCTTAAGTGAAATAAATAGGACACACGTATGAAAATACTGAATAGTTTCTCTAGTGTGAGAAACTGAAAGTGTAAATCAGGACTAAAAGGTATAATAGATAACGTGAAATAGAAAGCAAAGGGGCAAAGGGAAAGGGGAGGTGGGAGGGTTAGGGGAAAGGAAAGAAGGGAATGGAATATGAGAAAATGAAAAGATGGAAACAAAGTCTTTGTAAATAGGGAGGGATGGAGGGGTTGAAGGGAGGGCAGGGGAATGGGAAAAAATAAGAACCAAGAGAGATGATGTAAAGTGCAAATTTCCAATGATGAGTGTCATTATATTGTATACCTAAAATGCACCAATAAAATTAATTTTTTTAAAAAGGTGTGGTTCAACTCTGATATTTCCTTATTGATTTTTCATCTAGTTGACTTGACTTTTTGTGATCATGGGGAATTGAGGGTTCGCATTATAATTGTGTTGATGTTTATCTGATCTTTTATGTCCAATAGTGGTTTTTTATGAAGCTGGGTATACCAACATTCAGTGCATTATATTTGTTGTCTCTTCATGTTGAATCATTCCCTTAACCAACATGTTAGGAATTTCTTTGCCTCTTCCAATCAGTTTTGCTTGGAGTCCAGTTTATCTGAACATAGGATAGCTAGTCCTGCTTGTTTTTTGGGTTCCTGTTGCATGGAATATTGTTTTACATTCTTGGATTTTTAGTCTATGAATTTCTTTTTGGGTTAAATGTGTTTCCTCTGTACAGTGTACTATTGGATTTTGTTTCTTGATCCTGTCCCTCAATGTGTCTTTTGATTGGAGAATTGAGACCATTCATATTGAGAGGTTTACTGAAAAGTAGCAACTGATTCTTGTCATTGAATTCTTTTTCTGTTGCTTATTCACTTTCACTTACTTCTACTTAACTGCTCACCCTACCTGGTGTACTGATTCTATCAGATCTTTTGGTAGTTCACTATCTCCTTCTATGGTATCCTTTGAAAATTTTTTGGAGTGCTAGTTTGGTGCCTATGAATTTCTTTAGGTGCTCTTTATCGTGGAAATACTTTATTTTGCCACCAATTTTGAAGGATTTTTTTGCGGGATATATCAAGCTGGTTACAAGTTGGCTTTTGGGGGAGGGGGGCTTGAAATAATTCAACTCTCCTAGTTTTAAAGGTTTGTGTCCAGAGGTAAGTTATACTTCCAATGGGTTTTCCTTTATAAGTGATTTGTTGGCTTTTCTCTTAACAGTTTTTAAGATTCTCTTCTTGTGTTGGACTTCTGAGATTTTGACTATCATGGGTCATGAAAAGGTTCTTTTCTGATTGTGGCTATTTGGAGTTCCATATTCCTCACTTATCTGTATGTTAATATTTTTTGACATTTGAAGTCTTCTGCTATTATTTCTATGCACGGTTTTTTGTGCCATTTGTACTCTTTTGATTTTTCACCAATTTCAATTAATCTTAGATTAGTCTTCTTTGCATCATTCAGCAGCTGTTGGATCAATTTTTCATGTTCTCTTGTTTTTAAGGTATTTCTCAATAGTTGGTTACTATTAACAGCACTGTATTCTAGTTCTGATACTCTGTCCTCACACTGGTGGTTTCTGCTGCCCATAGTTTCAGTAGAAGTTTTAATCTTCTGAATTTTTATTTGGTACTTTTTCATGAACTCTAATTCTTTTCTATACTGCAAATTCATGTTTTGTATCATTTTGTTTAGCTTGGCTAGCTTTTTATTAGTGTTTTCTGCGAACTCACTGATCATTTGGTTTAATAGGTCTATTGTTTAGTTATATCTTCTTCGAACTCACCAACCACCTTGTTAATCTGGGGTTTTTTAAATCTCCTCTATTATCCTTTTGAATAATTCAGTTGTGTAGCTTTTGATATCCTCCCGCTCAATGCCAATGCCCTGTGGATCAGCTTTGAGGGTGTTGGGAGTTTTGGGAGGCATTTTGTTACCTTGACTTCTCATGTTTCTATTTGTTTGTTTTTTGTGCTGAGATTGTGTGCTGATCACAATAGAAGACTTTGTTATTAATATGAAGACCTCCTTAGTTAGTGTTTGCTTTTCAGTGAAGTACTCTTGGCAAGACTAACTGTAGGCCTTTGCCTCTGTCCTAGAATCTCACCATCTCCATTTACTTGGGAGGGAGGCTGCCTTTTTGCCTCTTCAGATCAGCTTTGGTTAGAAGTCTACTTTGTCTGAAAACAAGATAACTACTTTGCCTGTTTTCAAGGTCCTGTTGCTTGGAATATTCTTTTCCATCATTTGATTTTTAATCCATTAATTTCTTTTTTGGATAAAATGTGGTTTTAAAAAATTCACTATAATGTTGTTTTATTTTTTGATCCAGTCTGCTGGATATTTTTGATCCAGTCCAATCTGTGTCTTTTGACTGGGGAGTGGAGACCATTCAATTAAGAGTTACTATTAAAAGGTGTTGACTTGTTCCTGCCATTACATTATCTTCCTATTGCTGATTCATTTTCCCCCCTTCTGCTTAACTGCTTACCCTATAAATATTATTTTAGCAGTTAAACTTTTGACATGTAGCTTGAAGTTTATAATTCCCAAGTAGTATCTGGAAGTGTGTGGCACTTAGTAGTCATTCAATAAATATGTTTTGAATGATGAGAGTTATTTTATCCTGCTGATTAAGAATGTAGTGCATGCTTTAATTAGAGGTAGCACAATACACAATGAATAGACAAGAAAATGGTCACAAGCAAAGCATACATTATCTTAGCACATATTATTTTAGAAAATAGTATTCCAGCTCAGGCTGAGTGAGTGATTAAAGCTCAAATGTCTATGCTGTGAAGCACAGGTTTTTTAAACATGAGTATTAACAAATGCCCAAGCAACCATTATGAAGTCTCAATAAAGTAGCCCTAGAATGTCTAATGCCAAGAAAACCAATTGACTATGCATGACTGGGTAAATTTCTAGACTCTGTTCTGTTTCATTAATTTAACTATCTTATAAACAATACCATGTTGTCTTAATATAGATTTGTATTAAAGCTTTCAAGTTTTGGTCAGTCTAAGACTTTAAATTTTCTTATAAATTTTAGAACCAATCTGTCTGTTGGGATTCTGACAATGGATTAGGATTCCATTGTATCTGTAGAGTAATTTATGGAAAATGTACATCTTAGTATTGATTCTTCCAATTCACAACTTAGATCTCTGTTTCTTTAGGTCTCCTTTAATTTCTCTCAGAAATGCTTTGTTTTAGAGGTCAGCTCATATTTATTTACCTGGTGATGTGCTGTTGAATCACTTCTTGAAGAGGAGATATCAGAAAGTTTTAATTTGCACTGCTCATCAATTACTACGATATCAATACTTACACCTCGGTCAATTTCAAGCTATCAATGATGTCACTAAAAGAGTTCAGAAAAAGTGACAGAATCTGCTGTTGGTGAGCCAGTTCCACTGCACAGTGGATATATTCTTAAATAGTTCATGAATTTTGGTGCTATTTTAAATTCCTGGCATTGTAAATACTATGCTGTTGAGTAACTGAACTTTATCATCTTCCTTCAAAGATGCTAAAGTTTGTTTTGTTGGGTATGTAAGTTACTTGCAAATCAGCTTGATCCTCTTGGGTGTTTGCAAAGCTTTGTTTTGTTTTTTATTCTTGGGATTGAGTCCAGGGTCTCATGCATACCAAACATATGTTCTACCACTAAACTTTGTTTTAAGCCATTACTTTGGGGTTAATTTAGCTCTTCCACAAAGGCATGACCCTCCTGAGGTCTTTACTTAGAACCCCAAGTGTTCAACAAGGGCTCTCCACTCTGCATAGTAAGAACTCACATCTTCCAACTCTGTGTCAGCTTTGGATTCACATAAGTTGCACTTTGCCAGGCTTGGAGAGTTTCTCCCAACACAGGCCAGATTAGTATTCATGCAAAATCCCAAAGGGACTCATGCAGATTTCAAGAGCTCTTTCTTTTTATAAAGCTTCTTCCACGCAAATGAAAACAACGCTGAGATTCCACTTCACTCCAGAAAGAATGGCTGCTATCGTGAAATCAACCAGTAACAAATGCTGGCAGGGCTGTGGGGAAAGAGGAACCCTGCTCCACTGCTGGTGGGAGTGTAGACTGGTGCAACCACTGTGGAAATCAGTATGGAGATACCTCAAAGAACTAGGACTGGAAGTCCCAGTTGACCCCGCTATTCCACTGCTGGGGATCTTCCCCAAAGAATTAAAAGAATCATACCACAGTGATATATGTGCACCCATGTTCACAGCAGCACAGTTTGTGATAGCTAAAACTTGGAAACAGCCCAAATGCCCATCAACTGGAGACTGGATAAAGAAAATGTGGGCTTTTTATAAAATGGAGTACTACTCAGCCATAAAAAATGAGAAATTAGAGACATTTATAGCTAAGTGGATGCACATTGAGGCGATACTCTTAAGTGAAATAAATAGGACACACGTGAATAAATACCGAATAGTTTGTCTGGTGTGAGAAACTGAAAGTGTAAATAAGGACTAAAGGTATAATAAGTAATGTGAAATAGGAAGAAAAGGGGCAAAGGGGAAGGAAGTGGGTGGGCTAGGGGAAAGGATAGAAGGGAATGGGATTAATATGAGAAAATGGAAAAATAGGAACAAAATCTTTGTAAATAGGGAGGAATGGAGGGGTTCAAGGGAGGGCTGGGCAAGGGTGCAAAATAAGAACCAGGAGAGACTATGTAAAGGTGCAAATTTCCAATGATGAATGTCATTATATTGTATACCTAAAATGTACCAATGATTAGAATGAATAACCGATAATGTAAAATAGGAAGAAAAGGTCCAAAGGGGTAGGGGTAGTGGGAGGGGCAGGGGAAAGGAAAGAAGGGAAAGGAAAAATGATGAGAAAGGAAAAAATGGAAATAAAGTCTTTGTAAATAGGGAAGGGTAGAAGGCATGAAGGGAGGGCTAGCAATGGGGAAAAAGTAAGAACCAAGATGCATTATGTAAAGGTACAATTCCCAATGAGAAATGTAATTGTGTTGTATACCTACAATGTACCAATAAAAGAATTTAATAAATAAAAAAATAAAAAATAAATAAAGCTTCTTCCTTTTCAATACTCTGCCCCATAAATTGCAAATTTCCTTAAATATCTCTGATCTCTTCAACTCAGCAAGATCTCTTGGATTTTCTCCAGGTTCCTGTGCCTTGTACAGCAATTCAAAACTTGCCTTCAGGCAAACAGCTGCTGTTGTAGGACTTACCTCATTTGTGTCTCTCATATTAAAGATCACATTTGACACTAGCTCTAGGAGCAATATCTGAATATAGTTATTTCATATATTTGTCTAGTTTTCTAGTTATTTGTACCTGGAGGGCAAGCTCCTTCTCAGTTACTTGCTTGCAGCTAGAACAGAAGTCACTGGCTTGTTTTTCAGTCAGAGTCAACACATGCTTTATCAAAAACAACAGTGTTAAAAAGATCTACTTCCTGGGAGCTGGTTACAGAACACTTGCCTAGCCTGTGAAAAGGCCTAGATTCCAAACTCAGTCACACACACACACACACACACACACTCACACACACACACACACAATTTTACATAACTAAGGGCTTTGATAGCAATAGAAAGAAAGTTTTAGGATAATCAAAGAGCATATTCTAGGTGAAGCTAGAGAACTGTGAAGACTTTTCAAAGGAGATACCCAAGTTGAGCCTTCAAGTCTCTCTGATGTTATAAGGCCAAGCTGGAACTCCTGATGGTCCCCCAAAACCCACCCCTGCAAGTCTTTCCCCATCTCAGTCAATGGGAGTTCCATCTTTAGCATTGCTCAGACCAAAAACCTTGCAGTTTTCCTTCTCACCTGTTTTTTATTGTCCATCTGGTCAGACCTACCTTTAAGCTATAGCCACAATTTAATCATATTTTACCACCCTGCTCTGAGCCACCAGCATTTCTTGCTGGATGCTTGCAGTAGTCTCTCAAAAGTTCTCTTTGCTTAAAAGTTCTCTTTGCTTTTACTCCCGTCTGCCCATAATCTATTACCCGTCTAGCAGCCACAGTGATCCTTTTAATATATAACTCCCCTGCTCAAAACCTCCTATAGCTCCTCATCTCATTTAAAGTCTTACGATGGTTTACAAGGCCTTCTCTTCCCTTTCTCACTTTGACACCTGCTATTCTCTCCCTTGCTCACTCTCAAGCCACTCTGCTTCCTTCCAGTTCCTCATTTGAGCTGTGCCCCTGTCTCAAGGTCTTTGCCCTTACTCTTCATTTTTCCCTTGACATTTTCCCCATATATTTGTACGGCGTGCTCCTTCACTCCCTTCTAGTCATTCCTCAAATGTCCCTTCTCAGTGAGGTTTCCCTTGACCACCTGTGAGACTGTGATTTATAATAAGATGCATATATTTTGGTCTTCATCCCTGGTTCCTGGCACAAAGCTCTCCAAACCCTTGTAAATTCCTGAGCAAAAATTCCTAGAGGATTCTTTTGTTCTAGTACTTGGTCTTTAAGGAAAATAGTGTCAGAATTGAGCAAAACTGTACAACACCCTACTGGTATTAAATAACTGATGTGTTGGCTTTCTGTTAGGGTAACAAAATACCTAAGATAATCAACTTAAAAAAGAAAAGGTTTATTTTGGTTCACAGTTTCAGCAGTTTCAGTCCATGGTCAATTGGCCTCATCTCTTTGGGCCTGTGGCAAGACAGTACTTCAATGGGGTAGGACATAATAGAGGAAATTGCTGACCTTGTAATGGCCAGGAAGTAAAACAGCAAGAAAGAGAAGGGGTCAGGGTCTGAATATCCCTTTGACCAGGAGACTTCCAACTAAGCCTCACTTTTTTTTTTTTTTTGGCAGTACCAGGGATTGAACTCTGGACCTTGCAGTTTTTGAGGCAAGCATGGTGCTGCTGAGCTAAATCCCCGGTGAGCCTCACTTCTTAAACATTCTACCATCTTTCAGTTAGACCAAGCTTTTAACATGTGGGCCTTGAAGAACACTTATCGAAACCATAGGAACTGGATAGTATGGGGAAAATCCCACACACTTTTTGGTAACCAGAAATGAAGTATTCTGTGTTGAGTGTGAATATAAAAAGAAAAAAAAATACGTTTTTCCATAATACTATGCACCAATCCCTTTAAAATTGTAATAACTATTACACCTGCTCTGGGTCTCCCATCCTTCTTCCTTAATTTTTTTCCATAGCACATATCTTTTCTAGTCTTGTAAATAACTTGCTTATTTATTGTCTTTATTATCTGTTCCCTCCCACCACCACCAAGACCACGACTAGAACAGAAGTTCTACAAGTCAGGAAATTTTGTTTTTGTATTCGTTGATACCCAGTGAGCACTAGGAAACATTTTATGAATAAATGAAGACTGGAGTAGTGGTAGGAGAGAGATAATTAGTGAAGCATGGCCATTTCAGGACGAAGGAATAGCCTGAAAAAGCAGTGAAGGGAGAAAGAATATGATATAGTCAGGAAATGGAAATAAAATGAGAATAGCTAGAATGAAGGGCATGTAGGAATGTGGCCAAGAGGCAAGGACTGGTATGCCATGTTAAGGTGTTTGAACATTAGCCCAAAGGCAAAGGAGTATCTCTTAAAGGTTTTAAACTGCAAGGAAATGGGTAGCATAGTAGTTTAGAAAGCTCATACTGGCAGAAGACATTGATTTAGAGGTGATGAGGATTGATAGATGAAAACTAGTTGGTTCTAATTTGAATAGTGCTGATGACCAATAATGAGGACCTGAATTAGGTCAGTGTCCAGAGGCCTAGAGAAGAAAGGAGATGTATTTAAGAGGCATTTAGGAGGTGAAATATTCAGGAATTGGTAACAAAATTGGTCGTGAGTCATGAGACAGAGCAGGAGTGCAGGGTGACAGCCAAACTTCTGGCTTGGGTGATTTGAGAGATGTCAGTGCCATTAACTGGACACAGATGTAATGCTGTCATGTAGCCTCACCAGTCATCTTCTTGTTACTAGGCTTCAAGTCCCGGTGATAATGAGGCACAAAGCTCAAGTCACCACATTGGAAACCCAGCTGGTAGCAGGAAGTCTGACCTGAGCAACATTAGTCAGCAGCCTCCTTTTATTATGAAAGGCCAAGCCTATAATAGATGGATTGTTCTAACTTTTTAAATAAGCCTTTATGGCTTCTTGCCTCACCTGACTACCCTTTGAAGCAACCAGAGAAGGAAATTATGCATAGGTTTCCCTAAAGAGAAGTTCATATTTATCTTAAGTTTATAAAGATGCAGGCAGCAGGGACCATCAATGACCACAAATATTTATGAAAAGCAGAATACTAGGCACTAAACTAAGCTTATATACCCTTGGAGTGCTACTCTATGCCTGTCTTGTCAAGAAGCTCTTTTCCTTTAACTGATTGATGAGGGGAATGCTGAAGAGGACACTTTGGTCATTGGCCTGGTTAACCTTGGAATCAATAATCAAAGTAATCAGATAACTTTTCCACTAAGTCCAAGCTGTCTGCAGGTCCTTTCCAGCCTGGGAGAAAGTGGAGCAATTGGGAAAACTGCAGGATGAAGATCAATGGGACAGAAGCCAAGAAGAGAGTGGGAATATCTCTCACTTATCAGAAGGTGCAGGCTGATAGATGACAACTGGGTCCAAAGCAAAAAGACTATAGGCAGAGGTAGCAAAAGGGAGCAAGTGGACTTAGTAAGGTGGATGGGAAACATCTTGGAAAGATTTCCTGTGAGTATGAAGACAACTGTTAAAATAACTCAAACATAAGCAGCTTATATAGCAATGGTCCTAAATTTTATGGAGTGGATGGAGGTAGTAGGAAGTGGTAGCAATTGGGGTTAGGATTTAAAAGCATACACTTTAAGAAAGTAGAATATTTACATTTATTCATTTAAAAAACTTTTATTAAATACTTACATATTCATGAAATAATAGGTAGCAATACAAGACTGTCACAGAATAAACAGATCATTATAGCCTGGTGTGGCTTCTCATGACTTTATAACTTCTAATGAAGTGTAATGCCTAATTAGAGGAGTGACGTGTATACTTTTTATTCATGATACTAACGATAGCAACTTTGAGTTAAGCAAATATGATTTTAAGAGTTACATCCCATGGCTTTGGAATAACTAACTTTATTAACCATTGTTTGACCCTACTATGAGTTTCAATGACTGAATCGAGTCAAGGGGCCCACCTTTATGTTGAATATGTTTAAAATGATAATTGACATAGAAACACTTTGAGCTCAGATGATCTTCCAAAGTCCTTTACTTTTGCAGCAATTTGTATTGGTCTTTGAAACTATTGAAAGCTGACCTGAATGAGCAGACAGAAATGAAGAAAAGAACTAGTCCCACATGGCCAATTAGATCTTGTACAGTAACCTTGGCATTCTATGAGAAAATAAATTGTTCTCTGGAAGATATATATATATTTTTTTATTTACATATTTCATAGCAGTGTGGAATACTACTCATGTTTCTTATGTGAGACATGTATAGATATATGCCTATATATGGGAGATATGTAGATATAAATAGGGAACATAAATAGTATTTCATGCTACTGCACTGTCAATTACCTTTTTGTTACTGTGACAAACTACCTGAGATAATCAATTTATAAAGAGGAAATGTTTATTTTGGCTCCCTATCAGAGGCTTCAGTCCATAGTCACCTGGCTCTGTTGCTTTAGGCCCATGGTAACACAGTATATCATAGCAGGAAAACATAGCTGAGGAAGCTCCTTCATCTCTTGGCAGCTGGGAAACAAAGAAACAGGAAGAGCCAAGGTCTCACTATCCCTTTTGAGGGATGCCCTCAGCGACCTAACTTCTCCAACTACCTCCCAATAGCACAAAAGGCTGAAGACAAAGCCTTTAACTCACATGCCTTTGGGGGACATTCAAGATCCAAACTGTAGCATGCACGGTACCAACTTGTCTTTACTTTCACATGTATAACAACTAGAATCGGAGAAAGCAGCCAACCACTGTAAAAAGTATTATACACACACACACACACACACACACACACACACACCCCCCACATATATTTTCCAATACCACTATCATAGCACCCTGCTTGAATGTAGCAAAATGCATCCAGGTTCCTGGGAAATCTTAGGGCGGCAGTGTTGTTTATTTACTCTCTGAATATATTAATGTTTCAGATACAGCTTTGGTTCCCTTTTTTGCTGATATGTTTATAATTTCTTTGAACAGAAAAGAGGAAGCATTACAATAAGACTACATTTCCTTAAATAAAGATGACACGGTGAAATATGTGAACTCTGACAGGAAAAGCCAACAATTCTAAGTAAATTCTTCATGAAACTTCTTGAGCCTTTGATCTGATGGAGGAAAGACTAGGACTGTTCAGAACTGGGCTTTGCATATCAGTTTGGCTGGTTTCAAAGATTACATTGTGAAATATATAGTCTGACCTATTTACAAGGATAGAGGTGAGGTGAAATGGATTGTGTAATGAAGAAAACCTACCGAAGTACCTAAGCGTGGCTATGAAGATTGATATAGCTGCCACAAAGCTCATGGATCAGAAACACTGTAGTGTTTCTGCTGCAAGGAAAGGTACTCCACTTACATGACCTATCTTCAGAATTTCCCTGTGGGGGAGAGAACTAAGAACATTTAACTACGTACTATCTTTCTGTGTCATTAGCAGAGAGATGTGGTGCAGCATAGGCAGCAGGGACAAGCTTAACAGTCCAAGTTCTAAAAAATGCCCTTTGGGGCTCTTTGCAGTAACCAGACGTGTGTTTTCAACATGTAAATGCTTCTTTCTGAATAGAGCCTGTATCTGGTTAGCTGATGGCTATGGAGTTTAATGATCATTTACAATGCATTTCACTTCTTCTCCCCCATGAATGACACTCAATATCCAACGTTAACAACAAGTACATTTTCTACCTCAGTGGAGTTGACTGTCCCTATGTGTTACTATGGTTGGATAACAAACTAACCCAAAATGTGTTGACTTGAAGTTCAGTATCATGCATTATATAATGTATTGTTTCTCACTGATTCCTCGGTCAGAAACTCAGGGTAAGAATAGAATAGATGGATGGTTTCTGACACACATCGGCAGGGGCATCAAGTGGAAGACACAAGGCTCTGTAATCGTGTGGAGGATCAAGCATTCACTTGAAATGAAAGTAGTTGGTGCTTGGTCCTGGCTAGGGGACAGCTGGGGCTGTCAGCCCAGATATCCTCAGTAGACCTTCTGTGTGACCTAGGTTTCCACACAATGTGGTGACAGAGTTCTAAGCATCTCAAGAGAGTGTGAGAAAGAGGTGGAGACTGCATCTTTGTTATGACCTAACCTTCGAAGTCATGTATTTTGTGATTTCCTTTTAATTGTCAGTATTTGGGGCTATCACAAATCCCTGCCCAGATTCAAAGGGAAGGAACACAAATCCTATCTCTCTGGCAAAAGTGTCAGTCTCACTGTAAGAAAAGCATGTAGGATGGAAGAAATACATACAGTGGAGCAGCCATCTTTGGGAAATACAACCTACCTCAGTGGGTGTCTAGAAAGGTGTTGAAGAGTTACTCACAGTCGCTGTATGATTTTAAATTTTAATATATTTCACTAGAAATTTATCTGCACAAGTAGAAAATTTATAAAAAGATAAAAGAGTAGTCTGATCTACTCCAACTGCTGAAATTTTACCATAATTAAAGAAGATTAAAGCTATCATATAGTCACGAAACATTTTCCACTGTGGTTTCTTCCGTTGCCTGTTCGCCCTCATCTTTTATGAAAATTTTAAAAGGGCAGTCAGAACATTTATCTCTATATAGGCTCAGGAATTATTAACATTTTTGCAGTATTTGCTTTCTGTCATTTTTCTTATTGACCCAACAGAAAGTTAAGTTTAGAAATCATAACCACCTCCAAATACTGCAATAACAACATGTATCTCCTAAGAATAAGGATATTACCTGAAATAATCACATTATCATCTAAAAATGGCTTTATGATATTATTAAATACCTCTTTTTTATTAAATTCTTTTATTGGTACATTGTAGGTATACAACACAATTACACTTCTCATTGCATCTTGGTTCTTATTTTTTCCCCATTCCTAGCCCTCCCTTCACCCCCTCCACCCTTCCCTATTTACAAAGACTTTATTTCCATTTTTTCTACTTCTCATTATTTCTCCTTTCCCTTCTTTCCTTTCCCCTGGCCCTCTTAAATACCTCTTTTGTACTGAAATTTCCCCAATTGTCTCATGACCATTGTCTTGTAGACGTTTTTGAAAATCAAGATCCCATCCAGTCAGAACCAATGGTATGTGCCTGCACTCCTAGCTACTGGGGACCTTGACAGGAGGATCACTGGAACCCAGGAGTCTGAGGCTAGCTCAGGCGACATAGCAAGGCTGTGTATGCACCACACACATGCACGTGCACACACAGAAGGATTTGCATTAAAATTAAATTATTTCTGTTCTGTATAGATATTTGACAAGCTTAATGAAGAGATCAGCACTACTGAGCAGAACAACTTCTGGTTGGTTTGTTTTCTTTCTTTCTTTCTCCTTCCTTCCTTCCTTTTCTTTCTTTCATGCTAGGATTGAACTCAGGACCCTGTGGCTGTTAAGCATGCACTATACCACTGCCCTTCAGCCCTAGCCCCAAAAGATAACTTTAAAATATATCAAAACACAGTGTAAAGATTGTCTTCTGCTTCTAACTTGATAACATTATGTATATGTAGTTTGTCACATAACATTTGCTAATTTTGGCTCTCTCCATTATAATTTCACCCCAAAATCAAGTTAGAATACAGAGATGGTGAGGCAGAGTTTAAACTGGAAGGTGCCTTAGAGTTCATCGGATCCAGGTTTCGCACTTTTATAGATGACTTTACTAGTGATCATTTTAGGGAATATGCATGAAACTTAATCCTCTAGGCACATGGAGTTTCCATATGTAGAAGCCTAATTTTAAAACCCTGCATATTAGATAAGACGGTCAGAACTTCACATTACCCTGATCTTTATTCTTCATCTTCCAGTTTTGTAGATTTCCTTGATTGTCCTGTGAAAGCTAAGTAATAATGTAACCTTGGGGAGTGGTGATTGCCAGGCTGGAAATCAGTCTTACACTACCAGAAGAGAGGAGGATCTTCTGCAGCAATATGGACTGAACTTAAGCAAAGCTGAAAGGAAGGTCAGTTTGGGCCCTTTCCCCGGAGCAGCTGGAAAGCATTGCTTGTTTCTGTCCTTGGCATTAAACTCCTGGGCAGTGTAGCTGGGGAGAGCATGCCAAAATTGGGGTTTTATTCTCCTAGTTTTAAGAGTTCTTAGTGTTGTTGGCTTTCCGGGAAATTCAGGACAAGCACCTCTTGTTACTTTAGGGCTGGCCTGATTGACAAGGAGATCTGTCCAGCCCAAGGACAAACTGAAATCACTTGATTCATGTGCATGTGCGGGTGGTCCTGTACTCCGGAACAGAACAGTTGTTTTAAATGGCAAAATGGGGAACTTCAAGATTTAGGATAATACTAAATGGTTATCTTCTTAGGACTCCTTAGAGACTTAGCAGAGTCCTATATAAGTTACACATACCCTGACTTTCAGGTTTCATTTTCTTTTCTTTTTGCTTTTCTGAAGAGATCCTCCATTTAGGTCCAAATTTATAATTCTTGATAAATAGTAGTAGAAGTGCTTGTTTAGTTGCACAAGGCCCTGAGTTTGATCTCCAGCACCTTAAAAATAAAAATACAGAAATAAAACCAAACCAACCAAACACTTACTAGGAATATCTTATTGACTATTTAAACGTATTGGAGGTGTGAGGGGTAAAGCTCAGTGGTTGAGTGCCTCCTAGTGCTACATTCCGTGAGTTAATCCCCAGTACCATAAGATGATAGATAGATAGATAGATAGATAGATAGATAGATAGAATTGCTGATCTCTCCTTAAGCTCTCTCTAGAGAAGGCCTGAGGTTGAGCATATGATAAATAAATACTACAGTAAAGAAAATCTAGTATTGAACCAAGATCCCAGGAACATGAGACAACCTGGTTATTGGGAACCCTTTGGTGGTGGAAACATACTCTTTTAAAGTATGGTCCTTACATGGTTAAATCCTTTTTCTAAATTTTCTTCAGCATGGCTGAGACAAGCAATAAAAGAAGTTACTGTGTTCCATTTAGGGGAAAAAGACTAACTAAACATGGAGAATAAAAGAAAAATAACATTACTTGTTCAATCATTTGTTCAACAAGTGTTGAGTATCTAGTATGTGGTAGAGACACAAACGGTGGACAAATTTTTAAAATTTATTTATTTTTATTGGTATATGTTTGCAGTACACACAGTTTACAGTCATCTTGGAGAGCGAGTACATGTACATAATACAGTCCGAACCTTTTTTTAAAACTTCTTTTCCCTTCCCTCCCACCTCCTTCCCTTCTCCTCCAAATCTCCTTTCCTCATTTTCATTCTTGTTGATATTGTTAATCTTATCTCACATTTATGATATAATATTGACATTCATTGAGGTTATTAGGTCACTGGACATGGCCTATACTTGTTCTATTTTATTTCTCCTTCTCCTCCCCCCTCTCCTCTCACTTACATTCTCTTTTATCTCTTCCCATTACAAGAGATATATCCCCTTGTCTCCTTCTATCCATCCTTTACTGTGCTGTTTGTTTGTACTTTGCCTTACTCAAATAAGACAGACTATACTATATTTAAGCTTGTACGTCTGATTTATTTCACTCAAAATCATATTTTGCAGGTGCAACCATTTTCTTACAGATGTCTCAAATTCGTCTTTCTTTATAGCTGAGTACAGATATCAAATTTTTTATCCAGCTGTGTGTTGATGGGTATACAGGCTGCTTCCAGGATTTAGCTATTAAGAATTGTGCTAAAAAACTGAAAGCATTCCCTCTAAAATCAGGAACAAGACAAGGATGCCCATTATCACTACTTCTATGCAACATAGTACTTGAAAAATAAGCCAGAGCAATCGGGCAAGAGAAATAAATAAAAGAGATATATATAGGAAAGGAAGAACTCAAATTATCATTATCTGCAGATGACATGATACTCTGCATAAAAGACTCAAAGAATTCCACCAAAAAACTCTGAGAATTAATAACCAACTTCAGCAATGTAGCACGATACAAAATCAACATAAAAATCAATAGCATTTGTGTACAGCAATAGTGAACTAAACAAGAAGGAAATTATAAAAACAATACCATTCATGGTACCATCAAGAAAAATAAAATGCATAGATATTAACCTAACAAGGAAGTGAAAGACCTCCATAAAGAAAACTATAGTATTCTGAAAAAAGAAATTAAAGAGAACATCAGAAAATGGAAAGGTGTGCCCTGCTGGATAGGCAGAATCGACCTTGTCAAAATGGCTGTACTCCCAAAACTGTTACACAGATTCAGTGCAGTCCCAGTCAAAATACCAACAGCATACATCTCAGGCTTGGAGAAAAGAATCCTAAAAGTCATATGGAACCTGAAGAGACACAGAATAGCAAAAACACTCTTAGACAACAAGAGCAAAGCAGGAGGCCTCACATCACCTGACCTCAAGCTATACTACAAAGCAATAAAGTAATAAAAACAACATGGTACTGGAACAAAAACAAACATGTGGAGGGCCAGGGACTTAGCTCAGTGGTTCCAGCACCTGCCTTGCAAGCGCAAGGTCCTGAGTTCAATCCCCGGTACCAAAAACAAACAAACAAAACAAACCAGACATGTGGATCAGTGGAAAATGTGGATCAGTGGAAAATGTGGATCAGTGGAAAAAAAATAAGATACAGAAACATTCCCAGACATATTCAGCTATTTGATCTGTGAACAAAATTTTAGAGAACACCTACAGGGTTTGCTTTGACTGTTTGTTTTGTTCTATTATGTTGAGAATGGAACACAGGACTTCATCATGCATGCTAGGCAAGCACTCTATCATTGACTTACACCTCCAAACCCCTAATAATTCTTGAGTACTTGCTAGGTGCCAAGTACTTTAATTTGACAAATGTTAACTCAATTTTCACAATAATAAAACTATTGTCTTTTTGCATTTTTCAAAAGAGAAAACTGAATCATGGAGACACTTGCCCAAAGCTGCACTAGGAAATCACAGACCCAGGAAAGCAACAAAATCCTAATAACCTTTACACAGTCCTTTAATTTTCACATTCTGTATTGAGTAAAGGATAGTGTATTGGACACTTTCCTGTCATTGGGACAAAATACACACCCCCATAACTTAGAGGAGAGGTTTATTTTGACTCACAGTTTCAGAGGTTTGGTTCATAGTTGGTTGGCTCCACGGCAGAAATGGCATGGTAGAAAGGCATAGTTGAGTAATGCTGCTCACCTCCTGGCAGCCAGGAAACTGAGAAAAGGTGAGCATGGACAAGAATACATCCTTCCAGGTAACAGCTTCAGTACTCACCTCTAACCACGCCCAACCTCCTAACAGCTCATGAACTCATGAATGGATTAATCCACTGACAAGTAAACACCCCCATAATCTGATCTACTTCCAAAAGCCCCTTGCTCTGAACACAGGAGACTTTTGGGGCACATTTTAGATTTAAACCATAAAAGATAGGAATTCTGAAAATCTTCAGTTATTATTTTTAAATCACTCAAAAGCCTGTCCTAGCTATATATTCCAACTTGTCTTTGGTAATAAGCACACACCAAGTTAATCTTTCTCTTAAAAGATCGCTGTCATTGTTTAGATCTAAAATGTCTCTTGAAGTGTTGTATGTTCAGAGTTGGGACCTTGTCAGAATAGGCAAGTCACTGGGGACATGACCTAGAATGATGTATTCTTGTCCCTGCATCTTCCCTTCTCTCTCTCTGCCTCCTGGGTGCCATGGGGTGAGCAGCTTTCCTCAGACATTTCTTTCCTCTATTCCTTTTTTGCCTTGGAGCCAAACAATCATGCTCTGAACCTTTTGAAATCATGAGCCAAAATAAACCTCTCCTCCTTTCAGGTGTGAATGTTGAGTATTTTCTCCCAGCAATAAGAGAATAACTAATACAATCATAAATAATAAAATTACACAAAAGCAAGAGTTGACCAGATAACAGTGGGAAATAATAATATTTGTTTAATGCAAAAAACCTTTTATGAGCTCATTTACTCAATGAGCTTTCATTAACTAAAACCTACTGCATAATTCATATATTAAAATTTTATTTTGTGACAGAGAAGGAGGCTTCCGGGCTGCCTTAGCACTGCTCCCGGCACAGAGGTGAGCTGCGTGGGAGCCAGAAGCACATCCCCTTCCACCATCCTGTTTGCAGATTGAGTGGATTTCAAATCAACACTGATTAAGAGAGTCAAAGAAAGACACTACATCCTTGTAAAGGGAACAATCCAACAGGAAGAGATGACAATCATAAACATATATGCACCAAACACTAGCGTGGCCAACTATATAAAACAAATACTAACGGACATGAAAAATCAAATAAGCACTAATACAATAGTAGTGGGGGACCTCAATCCCCCACTGTCACAAATACATAGATCAAATACACAAAAAATAAGCAAAGAAATACTAGAACTCAATCAAACTCTTGAACAAATGAACTTAACAGATGTTTACAGAGTGTTCCACCCCACAAAATCAGAATATACATTCTTTGCAGCTGCACACAGGTCGTTCTCAAAAATAGACCACATACTCAGTCAAAGAACACGGTTAGGTAAGTGCAAAGGAACTGAAGTTATACCCTGTATATTATCAGACCATAGTGCAATGAAATTGGAGATCAATAGCAAAAGAAACCACAAGAATTTCATAAACACGTGGAAATTGAACAACACACTTCTGAATAACCAATGGGCCACAGAGGAAATTACACTTGATCTTAGCCAAAAGGCTGAGAAGTGATCACAGAGGAAATTAAAGAAGAAATCACACAGTTCCTTCAATTAAATGACAATGACAATACAACATATCAGAATCTATGGGACACAATGAAAGCAGTCTTACAAGGGAAATTCATAGCAGTGAATACTCATATTAGGAAAGCAGAGCGAGCCCAATTAAACAACCTGATTCTGAACCTCAAGTTTCTAGAAAAAGAAGAGCAGGACAAACCCAAAGCTCATACAAGGGATGAAATTAGAAAGATCAGAGCAGAAATTAATGCAATGGAGACTAAGAGAATGATACAAAAAGTCAATGAAGCCAAGAGTTGGTTCTTCAAAAGAATAAACCAAATTGAAAAACCCTTAGGCAACCTTAACAGAAGAAGGAAAGAAAAGGTCCAAATCCACACAATTAGGATTGAAAAGGATGAAATTACAATGGACCCTGCAGAAATCCAGAGGATCATCAATACCTATTTAGAGAATCTATATGCCTATATGGAAAACATAGAAGAAATAGATTCCTAGATACTTATGAATTACCAAAGTTGAAAGAAGATGATCTAAAAATTCTGAACAACCCAGTATCAATCAATGAAATTGAAAACATAATTAAAAACTTACCAACTAAGAAAAGCCTGGGTCCTCATGGCTTCACTGCTGAATTCATCAAGACATTTAGAGAGGAACTACTGCCACTACTGTTTAAACTCTTCAATGAAATTGAAAGGGAAGCAATATTGAAGCAATTGAAAGAGAATTCATTCCTTGTAGCAAGCATCACCTTGATCCCCAAAGCAGAGAAAGAACCAACCGAAAAAGAGAACTATAGGCCAATCTCTCTAAGGAACATAGATGCAAAAATCCGTAATAAGATACTAGCAAATGGAATGCAGAAGATCATCAAGAAGCTCATACACCCTGATCAAGCAGGATTCATCCCAGGGATCCAGGGATGGTTCAACATACGCAAATCAATCAATGTAATACACTGTATCAATAGAGCCAAGGACAAATACTATATGATTATCTCCATAGATGCAGAAAAAGCATTTGACAAAATCCAACATGCATTTATGATAAAAATCCCACAAAAAAATAGAATAGATGGTCTCTACCTCAAACTGATAAAAGTCATCTATGAAAAACCAACAGCCAATATCATACTAAATGGTCAAAAACTGAAATCCTTCACACTAAAATCAGGAACAAGACAAGGATGTCCACTATCACCACTCCTGTTCAATATAATTTTGGAAACATTAGCCACGGCGATCAGACAAGAGAAAGAAATAAAAGGAATAAAGATAGGAAATGAAGATGTCAAACTGTCATTATTTGCAGATGACATGATGCTCTATGTAGAAGACCCCAAGAACTCCACCAAGTCTGCTAGACTTAGTAACCAAATTCAGTCGAGTAGCTGGATACAAGGTCAACACAAAAAAAATCAATAGCTTTCCTCTACATGAACAACAGACACACTGAGAGAGAAATAGGGCAAATAATTCCTTTCACAATAGCATGCAGAAAACTGAAATACCTAGGAATAAACTAACAAAAGAAATCAAAGACCTCTTCTCTGAAACCTATAGCACTCTGAAAAGAGAGATTTAAGAGGATATCAGAAAATGGAAAGACATCCCCTGCTCCTGGTTAAGAAGGATCAACATAATGAAAATGGCCATACTTCCAAAACTGCTATATAGATTCAATGCAATCCCAATTGAAAACCCAGCAGCATACTTCACGGACCTCGAGAAAATGATCCAAAAATTCATTTGGAACAAGAAGTGACCCAGAATAGCAAAAGCAATTTTAGGTAACGGAGACATGGCAGGGGGTATTACAAACTCCAACTTGAAACTATACTACAAAGCTACTATGGTAAAAACAGCATGATACTGATAAAGAAACAGACTTGAGGACTAGTGGGAACAGATTAGAAGATGCAGATACAACTCCAGACCCACTCAGCCACCTCATCTTTGACAAAGCCAACCATCCTCACTGGAGGAAAGATTGCCTCTTTAATAAATAGTGCTGGAATAACTGGGTTTCAACTTGCCAAAGATTAAAACTAGACCCAAATCTCTCACCATGCACTAAACTAAAATCAAAATGGATTAAAGATCTAAATATTAAAATAGAAACACTAAACCGGCTGGAAGAGAGGTTAGGTAGAACTCTTGAAGACATTGGTGTAGGAAAATATTTTATGAACAAAACATCAGTTGCCCATGAACTAGCACAAACAATCAACAAGTGGGATCTCTTCTTATTAAAAAGCTTCTGCACAGCAAGAGAAACCACCAGCAGTGTGAAGAGACAACCCACAATGTGGGAAAAAATTTTCACCTGCTTTTCCTCAGACAAAGGTCTACTATCTCGAATCTATAAAGAACTTTAAAAAATCAGACCTTCCAAATTTAAAGACCCAGTCCAAAAATGGGCATCTGAAATGAACAGACATTTCTCAGACAAAGAAGTAGAAATGGTAAATAAACATGAAAAAATGTTCACCATCACTGGTCATCCTAGAGATGCAAATGAAAACCATGCTGAGATTTCACCTCAAACCCAGAAAGAATGGCCAAGTGAAAAATATAGTTGGGCCTCCACAACCCTGGGTTCTTCATGTGTGTATTCAACAAGCCAAGGATCAAAAATATTTTGGAAAAAAATTGCACCAGTATTAAACATGTAAAAAAAATTTTCTGTCTTATTCTTCTCTATATGATACAGTGTAACAACTCTTCATATAGCATTTACATTATATTAGGTATTATAATTAATCTAGAAATGAAGTAAAGTATATAAGAAAGGCTTGGGTGTAGCTCAGTGGTAGAGGGCTTACTTCATGTGCACAAGGCCCTAGGTTGGAACTGCAGAACCTGGGGCTTGAAAAAAGTATACAAGAGGGGAGGTTGTGCGTAAATTATATTAAAATAAAACACCGTATTGTATAAATGATTTGAACATCTTCACATTTTGGTACTCAAAATCCTAGAACCAGTCCCCCATGCCTAGTAAGAGACAACGACCAGTGTATATCAAAAACTCACATTGGGGACGGGGTGTAGCTCAGCAGTGCAGCACTTGGTTAGCACGCTCCAGGCCCTGGGTTAATCCCCAGTGCCACAAACACAAACAAAAAACCTCACACTGACCACAAATTCAATAATAAGAAAGCATGGGGAAGTGAGGGACCTTTAAGAAGATGGGAAGGCCCAGTCACTTTGGGGAGCCAATATTCTTATGGAGCACTCAGTTCAATCAGGATGTAAAGCCCAGGGTTGAAGACACAGAGCTCTTTAGGAGACCCAAATCTCACTAGATCCAACATGACTGGATTAAGTGAGGTCTCAAACTACCTGCTTTTCACAGAATTCACTTAAAGAAAATATTATAACTTGGCATTCTTATTTTCATTTTTACCAACAGTGTCCTTGTTCTTTGTTAGTTCTACCTTTAATTATTTTCTAGAGTTCTGAGTTACTGTTACCATTAGAAAACTTTTGTATATACAGTACTGTACTTGCCATTTCCCTATTATGCAAATATACATTTTTCTCTTCTTCGGTGTTAGGGATCAAACCTTGGGCCTTGCCCATGCTAAGCACATGCTCCACTACTGAACTATACTCCTACTCCTTATGCAAATACTCTTGAAAGAATTCTCAAACCCACTGAAAGTGAAGGAAGGAAAGTAGTATTTATTGAACACCTGCTGTGTGTGTGGCACTGTTCCAGGCATCTTACATAGGATGTCTAATTTAGGTCTCATATCATCAGCTCTATGAGGTGGGCACTATTATTATTCTGTAATTTACAGATGACAAATTAGGTGCTTAACAAGGCAAGCTTTACAGTCTTATAGGAAAGACGTAAATGGCAGGTTGAAAACCCTCAACCTTTTGCCTCTCCTGCCATCTCTGAGGCCCTTGCTAGACTTTTGTCTTCTGGAAAAGTTTGCTTTTAGTGCTAAATTGTGCATTCAAGTAGCCAAAAGCCAACAATAAACAACTATTTATTATACACCTAGCATACCAGGCACTTTACATGTATCAGCATTTTTTTTGGTTTGTTTTTGTTTCATAGATTGAAACTAGGCCTGTGGTTTGCCACTGAGCTCCATATTATCCCTATAATAACAGCCCTATGAAGTTGGTTTTATGTCCCATTTTAATGTTAAGGAGCCTGGGCCAGTATGTAAATCAATGCACTACTTCCTTCATTGAGAAAGTTTTACTCTGGAAAAAAAAAGCTGAATTAAACAGTGTGTTTAGTGACATAAATGATTTTATATTCTGGTACAAGCTTCTTGTCTCATTGCAGACCCATGCAGTTTGCAGACTCCATCCAGAGCACTGGCTTAGAAAAGGTACAGTAGTACATCACTAGGCACCTCACAGATGAGTAGTAGAGACAGAATTCCAACCCAGGTCATACTGCACTCTTTCCCACCACTACACTATCTTCCCAGGACCCAAGGGATGAAGTGATGACCTTAACAAACAACTCTGCAAAGTCTTCTCCCTCCACAGTGCTTCCTCTCTCATATTCTTTGCCATAATTTCATAGTATAATGTTATATTAAAAAAGAATGGCTATCGTAAGTATTCCATTAGACTTATAGAAGAGTATACTTAGAGGTACTGGTAATTCGTCAAAATGAGAGTGAGAAATTTATAAAGGGGAAGTAAGACTGGCCTCTTAAACTTAAACAAGTGAAATGGGCATACATCACAGATAGATTTGACCATCAGCGGGTATGAATTAAGAGACTGCATGAATAAACTGTGATCGAGAAGTATGGTCATTCCTAGTACACCACTCACAGTGCCCTGCAAATAATCCCAGGTCACAAGCATGACTGTAAATTCAAGTTATGGTTTAGATCTAAAATGTCCCCCAAAAATCTTGAGCTCAGAGGTGGCGTCTTTGGAGGGGACTGGATCATGGGGTGCTACATTCACCAGTGGATTAGTCACTGGGAGCATGACTTGGAAGAGTCAAGGTCTCACCGTATAGTTCAGTGTGGCCTTAAATTCCCTAGTCAGCCCAGGCTGGCCTCGAACTTGGGGCGGTCCTCCTGCCTCAGCCTCTTGAGTGCTGGGACTCCCAGCACTACAGGGGTGCTGCACCACCTTGGTGGAAGGGAGTATGCTTGTCCCCAATTCCTCCCTTATCTTCTGCTTCTTGGCTGCTGTGCAGGGAACAGCTTCCCTTTGCCATGCTGTTCTGTCTGGGAGCCAGCCAACCATGGACTGAAGCTACTGAAACTGTGAGTGGAAATAAACCTTTCCTCCCTTAAGTTACAGGTGTTGGATATTTTGTCCCAGCGGCTGGAAAGTGACTAATACAGTTCAGCAGCAAAAGCCCATCTTTAGTCCTGTGCACTGATTGACCTTGTGCTCAGAAGGGCAGGGGCAAACCTCATCTGGGAAAGGAACTCGGAGACTCAGAGTTGGGTGTGTTTACCCAGCACACACTGTTCTCCCTTAAGAGGCAACTGTGAGTCATCAGGCTCTCCAGATCTGGACGGAATATCTCTCTAAACTAACCCCCCCCACACACACACACGCTTTGATTTCTTGTTCTCCTAGCAATCTTTGATTACTCAGATTCCCACACCCTTCACTATCCAGAAAGGGGGTTCCCTGGGGGTGAGCATATAGGAATCCCAGTCAAGTCAAAGAAACACTCATGATTGTAAATTTAAAATTTTAATTTGTGTTATATATAAATTTCCTAGGAACATGGTTCCTACAAGTCAATCTCCTTGAGACAAGAGCTGTAGGAATCCTGACATAACCACACTTCCTCCAAGGCCAAGACTATAGCCAAGCCAAGCATGCTGGTCCACACCTGTAATCTCAGCACTAGGGAGGCTGAGGCAGGAGGATCGCAGTGAGCTGGAGCCCAGCCTGAACTATGTAGTGAGACTTTGTCTCAAAACAGAAAAAAATAAAGAAAAGAAAAAAGCCTATAGCCAGGTTTATGTTGCTGTCAGCCCACGATGGCCAGCCAAATGCCATCTCTCTCACCACCTATCCTTTCAGCCTTCACAAATCAAGTGTAAGTGTTGGCTGCGTAAAATGGCAGGAAAACCAAGTAGAAGTCCTAGAGAGTAAGAAAACTTTTCAGAATGCTAAAATGAGATTGAATCAGATAGCATAAGAATTCAGAAAATAATAAGGATGACAGAGTTCAGAAAAAAGCAAGAACAAGCAAAGGTTTTGGAAGAAAATGAAAGAGAGAACACATTGTAAGGAGACAAGAGCAAATTTTCATGGTGTAGATGGGACACTCTATCACAGAGTAATAGGTGGGCCCAAGAAAATCAAGAAGTAATCAATAGGAAAATAAACTTATGGTGGGGAGAAAGGATTTGGGAAGGTCAAAAGACTAAAATGCAATGACTTGAGGATGTTGACTTCATGGGTTCTTCTCATTTCGACTGGGGCGGGGGGCTGTTAGCGCCTGCACGGATTACCTCCTCTGAACTGGGTGAGGTGGGACAGAGGCCGGGAGCAGCGGTAGGGACGGTGACCCAAAAGCCCTTTCCTGTGGGCTGGGAGCAGCCGGAGGGATGGTGGCCGGGAAACCCCTTCCTCTGGACCAGGAGCAGTGGGATGGTGGCTCAGAAGCCCCTCCCTCTGGGCCAGGAGCAGTGGGACGACGGCTGAGAAGCCCCTACCTCTGGGCCGGGAACAGTGGGACTCAGTACCTTGGTCTGGTGGTCTGGTGTCCTCTGCGCTTTGGTAATGTGGAATCAGGTGGCTGCCTGTCTGCAGTGGGGTGATTCGGTATCTTCCGCGTGACTCAGGACCTCGGTAGGGCGTGCACAGACCTGCCTGTCTGCAGCGGTCTGATTCGGCGTCTTCCGCGTGACTCAGGACCTCGGTAGGGTGTGCACAGACCTGCCTCGACTTCATGGTTTCTTACAGGTTTAGCATTTTTATTACTCACTGGAAGAGAAAGATAATGACTCCCCCCCCCCCCACAAGGCAGAGACCTCCCACATCTGTGGAACGGAACTATTGTGTAACTTTAGGTTACTGCCATCTTTTCGCCATCTAAAACTTCCCAGAGTACACATAATTTGAAATAGCAGTCTACAGGAACGGGTCTCTAATTTAAATAAGTTGCAATTGGAAACCTTAACATCTTAGCACCAACCGTATAGTATCAAATTAGTTGGCGAGAACTTTGAGTAGCTTTGGAAAGAATCTGGCAAAGGATTTTTCCTGAATATAGTCCCCGAATTTCATGTTTGACAAGGTTTGGCATTTCATGTTTGGCATCCAACTGGGAGAGTTGTAAACTGAAACGCAGTTTCAGGTTGAGGGTATAGCTCAGGGGTAGGGTGCTTGTCTAGCAGCTGGAGCTTTTTTTTGTAGCTTTTGTATTTGACCCCCAGCACCTCAAAAAAGCCAAACCAAACCCATAGCACTTGCACATTCTATTGCTAATGGATTCCCGATGTTTTCATTAGCAGACACCTCTTTATCTTTTTTCTTCTGTCTTGTTCTTCTAACTCCGTGAGTAGAAGAGAAGGTGCATTCATTGAGACGAAAACAAAAAATTGAGTGAATGCTAGGTACTGCAGAGGACCATAATACTGTTTATGCCCAAAGCAGGCTGTGAGGAGTTAACCCCACAGTTGGCTTGTTTGGAGAAGGGAGTCTGGCTGAAGCCTATGTGCAGAGGTCAAAGTAACTCGCACCCAAATTCTGTTCCCAAACTAAAACCTTCATACTAAAAGGACAGTGTTCTAGTTATAATCATGTATTTCGTCTATTCTGTTCTTAATTCGAGAATGCTTTGTCTTGTCCTTTCTGTGCCTTGTTTACATTAATTTCCATAGAAACCACACATCACCTTTACCCCAAATGATAGCCAATAAAAGTCAGTGCCTGGGACTGTCCAGAGCCTTTGTCAGTTGCACCAGCACTGGTCATCCTGGCATCCCGCTCTCTCTCTCCTAGTTTTGTCTCTTAGTGTATTCTTTTTCTCAGGCTTGCATCACACACTGGGCAAGTGGGTACTGGAACCTGACTACAGGGGTCTCCACCAAGGTACTTTGCTGGGGGAAAAAAAGATGACGAAGACATTATTTCTGCTTTAACAAAGCTCACAGTGTAGTCAGAAAGATAATTTACAAGAAATAATTAGAATACAGTGTGATAGATACCATAATGGATCATTGTCCCCCATTCACTTCAAGGCAGCAGGCAGATTCTGCACTTCGTGCAAATATCAACATTGGTCATTAACTTCCTTTGTCTGGAGCATCCCATCTATGAACTTGGTGCCAACGCATTCAATAATAACAGCAATTATACAGTAATATACGGTTATTTTTTTGGTTCATTAAGTTAGAAATATTTGTTTGCTTCTCTTTCACAACTACAACAATGTTTGTTTTCTAATTATCTTTGTTAGTATTGTAAAGTGGGCAGGAGAATAGATTTTATTTAGTTCGCTTGCAGTTGTGTCATAAGGGGAATTTATTTTCTTCCAGAGACGAAAATGACAGACAGGGACTTGGGAATTCTGTTGTCTGCCTAAATTTGCCCAAAAATGAGATATGATTTTGAACAAAAATCTTTTCACTGAAACAAGTTAGATTAGGTAATTTCTAAGAACCCTTCTGACTTTTGACAATCTGTGATTTACATGTGAAATTATATACTAGGTGGACTACCATTCAAAATCAACAATCAGCAGCTTTAAAAAACATTATAATACAATGATGAAATGTAGCCTGAAGTCTATTATAGAACAATTCATCTAAATCAATAGAGAAATATATTCTATACTATCCCATATAGCTTACTGTATTTGTTTGTTTGTTTACTTATTTGCAGTTCTAGGGATGGAACCCAGAGCCTTGTGTAGCTAGGCAAGTACTCTACCACTGAACTACAGCCCCAGCTCCCTACTTGTATTTATTCAGTTTACTTTTTTTTCCCCCGGTACCGGGGATCGAATTCAGGACCTCGTGGTTGCAAGGCGGGCACCACGAGCTAAATCCACGGCCTTATTCAGTTTAAATTAATCATCTGATAACCAATATTTGGTAGCAGGTCAAAATTTACTATCTATTTTCACACATAATTCACATAACAGATGAGGAAATTGAGGCTTGGATAGTTGAATGGGCCTATCCATGCTAGATGAACATCTAGCAAAGGGTAGTATCAGAGGTTGGAGTTCAGATTTACATCTTTTCCTCCCCAAATTCAGTGCTTTTCATCTTTCAATATGTTGCCTCCCAAAGTCTTTCATACATTGAAGGGCTGTCACAAGTCATGTGCAAGAGGGGTGACCCTTCAGTCTAGAACAGGACATGGTTCACTCTGGTTTGTCCTGGCCTGTGAGTCCCTGGTGGTCTGGGACGGGGGGGGGGGGGGGGGGGGGGGGGGGGGGGGCTGGCTTGAAGTTAATGTAAAGTAAGGAGATACAATTTCAAATTTCCTCCTCTCCAGGAGGTAGACAATGTGTGGATTTGAAGTGTGCCCTCAAAATACCAAAGGAAAGACATGATTCTAATTAAATAAGTCACTTGGTTCTTAAGGTCTCTGCCTGCAACTGTCATTGAATGGTTTACTGAGATTTATTCTATGTAACACATGGTTTCCAAATCAGCTGGAATTATACTGGAGTCTGCGAAAGTTGCTTTCACACATCATTTTGTCCTTTAATGTTTCTGCAGCATGACTCCATTTAAGTCTTACAGTTAGTGGGGTTATATTTTATTCTTTGAAAACTTTTTCATCTTCAAACTGAAAGGCTCTTGATCTTTCCTAATCCTTCAACACTGTAACTCAGAGAGACAATAATTCTTATACTGGTGTGTTCTCCACCCTTCTGTTTCAGAGGTTGTTTCTCACTGTGCAATCTGTTGTACTATCTCCCCAACCTTATATACTAAAGATTTATCAAGTGGGTCTGGGGTGTGGCTCAGTGGGAGAAGACTTGCCTAATACGTGCAAGGCCATGGATTTGACCCCTAGCACTGCAAAAAAGTGATTGGGGATATATCAAATGTCTATGTTACAAAAACGGCTCCACCGAAGAGGCCACTTATGTGTGCCTGAAATATGATTAACAGATTGAATAATTGATTGTTATGTCAATTGTCTAGAGGATGTAAAAACCACCCAATGATACAGGGACAGAGTGCAGGGGCTGAGGGTGTAGCTCAGTGGTACAGTGTGTGCTTAGTATACAGGAGGCTCTGGGCTCAATCTCCATAGGTCTCGATCTGTGTGTGTGTGTGTGTGTGTGTGTGTGTGAGTATTATGGGAAAATGTGTAGGGTATATTTTGTTATTTACTCTTTCAACCAAAATAATATATTATATACATATTTAATACCTGGAATTTGCTAAGTGCATTAAACTTTTATGATAAACTGTTACAAAGATGAAGAAAATTAGTTCTCTGACCTTAAAATTTGTCCTTAAAATAAGAAAATTCAGAATCATATAAACAACAGAAATGTGAGAAATGATTATAAGGCTGTCATTTAAAAGCCCCTCATATATGAAGGCGGCAAGCCCTTAAAAGGATCTTTTGCCCAGATGGTGGGAAATGAGTCTGTGACCCAGCCAGTCCCAGGGAATAAATGACATTCACCAAAACCAAATGTGGAACTAAAACATTCCTATGACTGGAATGCTAAGTGTTCATTGTAATTATCAGTCGTAGCTCTTCTTGATTTAAAAGACTCCTTTACAAAGATGCTTCAAATAAAAGTAAATTTTTCCATTTAATTAAGTTGTCTTGATTGCATTGCTGAGGGACACAGAAGTTGGTCTCATTAAGCTTTGTATCCCCATGCCTTGAATTTTGCTTACCCCAGTGAGAGCACTCAATAAATATTTTGTGATGGGGATGTGGTTCAGTGGTAGAGGATGTGCTTACCATGCACAAGAACCTGACTTCAATGCCTAGCACCAAAATAAATAAATGAACAAACAAATGAATAATGATGAGAGCTGAAGCAAAATAAAATTATACTGAAATACCACCTGAGAATCATGATTTAGAATTTTAAGCACATAGAATTATGTGGTCTGCTAACAAATGTGACTCACTTCTAAACCCTAAATGTAGGGAACAGGGGAAGGGGACGTTACCAGAACCTCTGCAGTGAGTCCTGGTCTCCTGCGAGCCACGGCAGCACACGGTGAATTACAGGAAAGGTAGAAAAATGACACTGAGAAGAAGCTGAGCCTTGGCCTTGATCAGTGCTGCTCTGGGCAGCAAAGACAAAAGCCCCCAGCTTACCACACCTTTTATTCAGTACATCGGGAGAAACAAATGTAACAAATGACTTGCAGAGAGTTCAGTACATCCTGGGTAAATAAGATGTTAACAGTCCAAGAACAATGAATTGAGTAGATGTTTGTTCTCCCAGGATGTTTTCAGCTCCCAGGATGTTTCTTGTCCTGGAGAATCACAGCATCACTGGATCATTGAGGTCTCAGTTGTGACCGGAGGCCAAATTGGAGTTATTCTGTAGCTGGGCTGTAGGCAAGAGAACTAGGCTAACCAAATGATTTTACCCTAAAATTATGTAGCATTGCTCCCGACACCTAAAGATCTCTAATTAAACTTATTTTCAGAAGAGTGCAGTAGGATATACCAAACTTCATCCTATATAGTCTGTTATTGGCTCTCCACTTACGGCATCCTACTTAACATCTTGTTTTAACTTTCACAATTACCTGGTAAAAAAATTGCTCCCACATCACCTATACTTTCCTCTAATCAAATCGAACAAATCTAATTGAAGTTTATTTAAAAACCATACAGAAGACCCAAGAAGGAATAAGAAAAGACAAAAACAGAACCCTCACCCCATTTACTATTTAAACCACACCAAAAAAAATGTTGACCAATAATTTAAAATGCTTTTAAAACTTAAAGTACCATACAGACACCATAGTTAATATAGAATGTACGCACTCAATAGGATTAAAATTAAGCTCATGAGACAAAAAAGGCTGAGACTCCATCTTACAAAGTTGGCACACAGCAGTTGTTAAACTGGGTGACCTTTTCCTTCAGGTGGACACTGAATTGGTTGTTCTCATTTCTATCACTTCCTAACTCTCCAGAGTCGACTTTTCTTACCTAGATTTCCTGAGAGGCAGGAGCTCCCAGCAAGTGAAAGATTTGTGACTCATGAACAATACTTACAATACCATTGACTCAAAGAAGCACCGGATTGTTTTAGTTAAAATATACATATTTTAAAGAGTAACTTTGGGTGATGGTAAAAGGAAAGGACAGGTAGGAGGAGGAATAGTTTTAAAGAAGAGATTAATTATGATACTATGTTAATTACACGTATCAGCAATTGGAAAAAGAAATACAATCTAAGACTTTTTTGGGAGTATTATTCATCCAAACAATTTTTCAGATGTATAAAGATTATATTTTAATGACACAAAATATTTATTTTTCTTCTTTTAAAACTATAGACTTAAACTATAGACTTAAGGTAGGCATGAAGGCATGTGCCTGTAAGCCAGCTATGTGGGATGCTGAAGAGTAGGAGGATCACAAGTTTAAGGTCAGCCTCAGCAATTTAATGAGATCTTGTCTCAAAATAAAATTTCCAAAAGGACTCGGGATGTAGCTCAGTGGTGAAACACTCAATTCAATCTTTAGTACCACAAAACAAAACCAAAACATGACAGAAACAAAATAGAAATGAAACTATAGGTTCGATTTAATGTTGAAGGGTGGCAGAATATACCATCCACAAATATGCCTCTTTGGCATAAGGCTTATTGTGAGCTAAAGGCACTTACAAAACTGCAGGTACAAAAAGAGACACTCTATCCTCCCTGTAACAGAAGAAACCTTCTTGTCACCAGAGATGGGCAGTTGAAGCTGAGAAAAATTATACCAACAGACCTTCTTAAAATAACTTACATCTTCTTTTGGCTTCCCCATACATTTCAGTGACTTTTCTACCATCACCACTGTTCAATTTAATATATAATCATCTAGTTTCTGCCACTTTTTTTGGTCTTTATTTTCCAATGGGGATTCTCATGTATAAGGTATAATTGAAATAAATGGTGAAGGTTTAAATTTTTGAAATTTATTACAATAAAAGACACATAGCCATTAATCCCCCTCAAATACTCTCCTTCCCTTTGAACACACTTATCCCACCATTCTTGCCACTTTCTGAAGCAGTTCTGGAAGTCCTATTTCATGGGTGTCTTTATGAGATGTGATTGAAACTTCCATGAATACACCTGCTAAACCATCTGATGGAAAGGCAGGCTCATAAGATCATTATGCTGTGTCCTCATCCACCTTATTCACTGGATCCTGCATATGTGTGACTTTTGGCCCTTCCCCAAAGTCAAATGACCAAGAAAGCTAAACGTTTTGAATCAATTCAGAACATCAAGGCAATGAAGACAGCACAACTAAAGACACTCACAAAGGAGGACTTTCAGAGCTGCTTCAGAATAGGGCAAGAACAATGGGATGTGTTTGAAGAGAGGGGAGTATTTTGAGCAGGATTAGTAGCAGTGCATCTTTTAGTGTAATAAATTAGAAAAGCACTTTAAGCATTCATTGTACTTTTGATCACAACTCATTCACATACAAATGTGTATGCTTTTCTTTTGTTAATCTCTCTTATGTCAGTTTAATTCTCAGACTCAGCCAGGGACATAAGAGGTTAGAGGTAAAGTTCTGCCTTTCCTTTTATGTCTATTTTTAAAACAAAACAAAATCCATCCCAATATATTTGTGACAAATCATTTGAGAACTCACTTTTCCATCTATAGATAAGGTATTTGGCTTAGCATATTTCTTGGGTCCCTTTTAATAATCTAGCAATGTATATTTTGCTTTGAATTGTGAAGCTGACAAGTATTTATTCATTTACTTACTTATCTATCTATCTATCTATCTGTCTACCTGACAACTATCTATCTGTCCTGGAGATGGAACCCAGGGCCTGGTGCATGCTGAGGAAGGGCTCTATCACTGAACTACACCTCCACCTCATTAAACAATTCTCTTAGTACTTATTTATATGTCAGCTACTATGCTATTACTACTGAAACGTAGTAGGGAACAAAAAGAAAATATGAATCTTCATTCACTGAGTTTATTATCAATTGAAGAAATCAGGGGTAGAAACTGTTTGTTATGCTCAATAATCTCTACAAAAATGATGAAGAAATGTAGCCAGTAGGATGAAGACAATTACCTCTATTTGAGACAAACTCTTATTTTCTTTTTTGATAAAGAAAAATAATAACATTTTCCTTATTATTATTATTTTTGTGTGCAAAAACAGAGGTCTAATTTACAGCACTTCAATGAGGTCCAACTTCTCTGCAATTAGTCACTTGAAAGATGCTGGATTGGAATTGAAATATTGCCTCTTGAATAAAATACTCCAAATGAAATGATGAAGGTCTCTACTAGTTTTTATCATTTTCTTTTTTTTTTAAGTTTTTATCATTTTCTAGAACTTTTACCAATATATTGTAACTTATGACCATATAGGTGAGAAAGGAATGAGGTTCTGAGCTAGGCACTTCCTTTCTCTTAATCTTTGTGACAATTCTGCAAAGGAAGTACAGTAAGTAGCATTGCCTTTTCTTTCTAGTTGAGAAAATGGTCTCAGAGAGTGAAGTAATCAGATTAGCATCATGTTGCTGGCATAGAAATCCAAGTTTGTCTGGCTCCAAATGATCACATTCTTTTCACTGCTCTGTGCTTCTTCCAATAAGAAAGCTATGAAACTGTGTTTACTAAAAGCTATTCTGTGGAACAATAATGCAGCAAGACATTCCCCAAATATAAGTGGATGCCATGGTTGAGCAACTTTGGGGAAATGGCAACCATACTAAAGGCAGTGAAGTATTGCATGAAAGAAATGTTTAAGCTGGGTGAGGTGGTAAACACCTGCAATCTTAGCACTCTGGAAGGCCAAGACAGGAGGATCCCAAGTTTGAGTCCAGTCTGTGCAATTTAGCAACTTAGCAAGACAGTCTCAAAAAATAAATAAATAAATAAAAAAGGGCTGGAAAATAGCTAAGTGCAAAAGCCCTGGGCTCAACCTACTACCAAAATCAAACAAATACAAAACAAGTTTAATTTTATTAATTAGCTTTTCCCCAAACTCCTTGGACTATGAAACCCAGATTTTTTTTCACTTGATATTCATTAATATCTCTTGAAATTAATTAATATAATCTAGCATATGCTTAAATGACTGAAAAGGGCAAAAAGTTGAGAGATTTAAATTGAAAATTCAATCGACAAAGTAATTAAAATAAAAAAGTTGGGGCCAGGGATTTAGCTCAGTGGTTCCGCTGCTTGCCTCGAAAGCACCAGAACCCGAGTTCAATCCCTGGTACCAATAAATAAATAAATAAATAAATAAATAAAAAAGTAGCAGGTGCAAGGGAAGCATTCTCAAAAGATGCAGTCTGTGCTACCAGGGTAGCTGGGGTGGGAGTGGTTGGTGGATGGAGAGAGTTAGCAGCAAAAAGAGAAATGGCCATGAAATAACACAGCCAGCCTATTTTCAATTTAAGTTTTTAGTAATTCATGTGGGCTGAAGTTGAAGGGAAGAGTGGGGAGAGAAAAGAGGCTTGAGTTGGCCCTTGGCAGATGTTAAGATTTAGCTAGGAGGTGAAGAGGCTGAGAGACACTGAGAGGCGAAACATATTTGGAGTAGAGCAAAAGAAATGATTATCAGGAAGTATGCAAATGGTGCAGGTAGGGTTCGTTCAAGGTATAGAGAGTCATAGAGAAGTCTGTGGGTGATGATGGAAGGAAAAACTAAAATCTGAAAGACCATGTAGAAGGTCAGTTACTGTGGTGGAGTATGACAAGATAGAGTTTTGAATTTTACAACTGGAAAGGATCTTACAGCAAGGCTAATAAATGTCTGTCTAATGAATCAATCATCAAATCCAGTTTCCTCTGCTCTACAGATCTGATAATGGAAGCCCAGAAAGGTTGCTTGATTTTCATGTCACACAGCTCACTAGCAGTATAACTAGGTTGAAAGCTCAGGTTTTTATGAAAACATACAACACTCAGAAATTGAGGACCAAAGAGTTCCAAAGGATGAAAATAAAGAATGTGGAGCATGGCAAGGACATAAACCAGCACATTCATCAGAGGGATGGTTTCTGTTGGCAGAGGTCTATTTACTAGGGCTGAGGGTGTGGCTCAGTAGTAAGACTCCTGCTTAGCACATGTGAACTCCGGGTTAGATCCCCAGCAAACACCCCCCACCCCATTTAAGATAACTACAAAAGCAGTACAGTACTCCTTAGGTGTGGAGGCTGAATAGGCAGAAAACGAGTTAATCCAGTAAACTCAGCTGCTTGCCCCATCAGGTTTCTCTGAACCAGCACGTACTAAGTGACTGTCACATTCTACAGAGGCTTAACTACATGTAAAAGTAAATAAGGCGGCTTTGCCATGAAACATATTTCTTCCTAATGGCCTTTCTTCCCATTCTCGGAGATGATGCACACAGGTGTCCTTATTCTAAGCCTCGAGGGCCTTTTGTGAGAACCAAAATAGTGGACCATGTTAAATTGGCGCCTTTAATGTATAACTATTAACCTAATACGGTGCTCCTGTGAGATAAAGATTGCAGGCTGACCTAAAAGCCTCCTGATGCTTCTTTTGATCACTCTATATCCTTTTCATGTCCTCAAACCCTTATAACAATCTCAGCCTTTTACCTTGAGAGTGCGGTCCTTTCTTAGCCCCATCCACTGCTCTCCTGCAGATTATCAATAAACTCTTTAACTCTTCTAAATTCTTTGACTATTGGTTAATTCTTTTACCACCTGCAGCAGCAGCCTCTCACACACCAAACTCCTTCTCTGCGACAATTTAGCACAGTACTTTGCGGAGGTTGCTGTCAATAAAAGAACAAAAATTATGGCTCTCTCGCCACGCCCTGCAGTCGGTGAACCCCGCGAGGCCCCCGAGGAGTGTGATCGCGAGCGGTTTTGGAGGAGACTGTATGAGACGGACGTGACTGTGGCTTGGGAAGCCACGACCCTGACCATGGTCCCTCCACTGCCGCGGCTCTCTCCACAGGAAACCAACGGGATATGTGAGCAAGTCCATGCTGCCATCAAGGCAATTGCTGCAGTATACTACGCACTTCCCAAGGACCAAGGATCACCCCGAGAAAGCTTGTACGGGGCACCACTCTGGACATCGTGGACGGCATGGCTCAGCTCGTGGAAGTACTTATCGCTCCAGCTCAGAACCCTGAGAACAGACCTTATTTCCTGCAACAGTGTCTGGAATGTGTGCCAGCAGGTGCCTCAGATACCAAGAGATAACAAAGCTGCAGCTCTTTTAATAATGACAAAGAGTGGATTTTGTGAAAGATGCACATGAAGATATGGAGCAGGCTGTGGAAGAGTGTAACCCTTACTTGGGACTCCTGCATGACTCTGAGGAGGACAGCTCTGACAGCTGTGGTGGTGATGAGGAGGAGATGTTGGGCTTTCCAAGCAGTCGGGATGTGCACTGGTCTGAGGAGGACCAAGAGTTCATTGCCCCGTGCCTCGCGCTGGTGAGAGCATCCAAAGCTTGCCTGAAAAAGATCCGGATCCTAGTGGCAGAGAATGGCAAGAAGGACCAAGTGGCTCAGCTGGATGACATTGTAGACATTTCTGAGATCAGGCCCAGCATGGATGATTTGGCTCTAAGCATATATCCGCCTATGTGTCATCTGACTGTGCAAATCAATTCTGTGAAACTTGTATGTGTGTGTGTGTGTGTGTGTGTGTGTGTGTTTTGTACGGGAAATCAAACTCGGGACCTTGCGCTTGCGCAGCAGGCACCAGAACCACTGAACTAAATCCCAGGCCCACTTGTATCTGTTTTAAAACAGGCACTGGAGGTTACAAAAGCAAGTCACGTGACCCCACAGCCAGAAGATAGTTGGATCCCTTTACTCATTAATATTGTTGATCATTGTATGAACAGAATTAAGGAGCTCACGCAGAGTGAAATTGAATTGAGTTTTCGGATTCATTCATACTCTCCTGTCTTCCTCTCTCACTGTCACATCCAGGCTCTGATTCTGCTTTTAAAAATGGACCTAGCAGGACCCAGGATTTAGCTCAGTGGTTCCGACGCCTGCCTCGCAAGCGCAAGGTCCCAAATTTGATCCCTGGTACCAAAAATAAAAATTTTTTAAATTAAAAATAAAAATAGACCTAGCATACCTGCTAAGTGAAAAGAGAGTTCCTGTCTGTATTTAGCAAGAGATTCTACTTCAGAGACTGTTAGGCCAGATTGGCAACTATTTATAAACCATATGAGTATGATATATTTTTCTCTGCTAGATATAAAAGATCATTACATGAGATTCTGTTCCTGAACTGCCTCAGATTCGTAAGGAAGTTACCCTATTTCTTATTCTATTTCGTATATTGTTTCATTGTTAAAGATGTTGATGGTCTCAATAAAATGCTAACCAGCTCCTAGCAAAAAAAAGAACAAAAATTATGAAAAAAAGAAAGATAATTACATTTCTGAAAGGCTTTATCTCAAAAAGCACATGGGAGGATATAACAGAAACGAATATACCCTAGTGATAAGAGTGGCCTGCTAGTATCTTCACTCTGCTATGTCTGCTACAGAGTATTTCGGACACATTCCATATGTATTTGTTTAAAACGCGTGGGGGAGTGATTTCTAAGTAAGATAATAAAAAATGTTAACAGATTGTGGGTAATTTCTTTTTCCGTGTGCTGGGAATTAAACCCACAGTTTCGTGCATACCAAGTACACAGAGCTACAACCCCAAACCCAGGTAAAAAAAATTTCCAGGTAAATTGTTGACGAAAAAGATTAGGTTAGACGGGGATGGGGAATGGGTGAGTACATTTGACCACTACCGCATTAGCATATTTATGAAAATACATAGGAAGGGCAAAAAGAGTTTCCCAAGAAGTCTAGTGCCCCGCTGGGACCTGAAAGAGAGCATGGAAAGAAAAACACCGAGGCCAAGTGTAGCTGCCAATGGGGGAAAGATTATCATTGGGCGGCCCGCAGGAAGGGCCCGCGGTAACGCGGGGACACTCGGGACAATCCCAGCAGAGTCACCCTGCCCGCCGGGACCCGGCGACTCGGGGGCAAAGATCACCCCTCCCGACTACCGAGCAGCCCCACGCGCAGGGCACTGTGGGATTCGTAGTCTTTCCCCCGCGCAGCGCCCGTGGGCGGGGAGACCTTATTTTACGTAACTAAGCCGCTCTTCTCGACGTGGCCTCCCTTTCCCTGCCTCCTCCTCCTCCTCTCACAGGAAGTTTGAAATTCCCGCGGAGCCGGCGCCCCGGTCCGGAACGCTCGCGAGAACTCCGATCCCGGCAGCCGCGATCTCCTCCCGGGTCCCCTCCCTCTGGGGCCTCCCCGTCCCCTCCGCCCCCTCCCGCCCTGCCTGGGTGTGTGTGGGACTCGCTCCGTCCGCCCGGGGTCATGCGCTGATCGGCGCCCGCGCTGTCCGGGCCGAGGCAGCAGAGCCGCGAGGAGGAGGAGAAGGAGGAGGAGCGCTGGGCCCGCGACGGGGAAGGCGGCTGCGTATTCACAGCTGAGCGGTGTGCGGGCCCCAGGCCGGCGATCGAAGGAGCGCGCGCCCGGCCGCGTCTCCCAGGAGATGCTGTGACAGACCCGCGCCTCGCCTCGCGCCCCCGGACTAGGCGGCCGGGTCGCGCTCCCTCTCAGGTACGGCGGGTGGAGGGGCTGGGCCGCGCTGCGGGGCGGGTCGGTGTGGCCTCGGCTCGCGCGGCGCCACGGCCTCCCGCGCTGGGCCTAGGCCGGACGCTGCGCCGTGCGGGGACCCGCGGCCCCGAGGGACGCTTAGATCGGGCCGGAGGCGGCGCGCTTGGGCGGCGACCGGTACCGCAGGGTGGAGGGCCCGGACGCCGGTTATAGAAGGCGGTTCTAGCGGAGCTGCGGCACATGGCGGGGAGGCGTCACGGTGTTGGTTTTCCTTGCGGGCTGCCAGGTCGTCTCTCTCCCTCCCGGGCTGCTTCTCCCCCGGTGCTTGGTTTCTCCCCGGTGCTCGGAGCCGTGGCCAGGCGACCTTTCGGGGATGCTGCCCGTTCTCGCAGACTGTCTTGCGTTGGTGTGTGCTCCGCGTGTTCGGGGGCCTGGTTCGGGGCGGGGAACAAAGTTTAAGTTTGTCTCGTGATTCGAAAATGTGGGGCACGCTTGGGGTGAATTGATCCGATAGAGGATTTTTTTTTTCCCGGTACTAGAGAACTGAACCCAGGACTTTAGCAATGAGCTACATGCCCAGACCTTTTTTGTTTTCATTTTCGAGACTGTGCTAAGTGGGCCACGCCGGGCTCAAACTTGATGTTTCTGCCTCAGCCTCCCAGAGGGCTCCAGTGACCAGCAGGGATTTTTAAATTTAAAATTTGACATTAAACTCAGGACCTTAGCCTTGAGCTTCCCCGGCTTTTTTTATTTCTCGAGACGAGATCCTGGTCTTTTACAGGCAGGGCACGAAGTTGCCAACCTCTTGCCTCAAGATCCCAAGTGCTGGGATCGCGGGTGTGCACCACCCCCTCCGTGGAGTTATTGAAAATAACTTAACGTCCCCGGAGGGTTACACCTGGGAGGTTTAAGGATGATTGATTACTCTTGCCATTGGTTGACTTATTTTTTATTTTGGGGAGAATAGATGAATTTTGTTGTCAGAGTCAGCGAGGTTCATACTGGAGATGTTCAGTTATAGGAAATGAGCGTTATTAATTTTTGTTTAGTTTCGGTGGTGGGAATGGATCCTGGGGCTTCACAATCCTAATAAACATGTGATCTCCCCCTGAGTCACACCCCCTAACTGCTTTTTTAAAAAGTCAATTGGAGGAAGAATGTTGGGTTCTTGATAGGTCTTTTGGAAATTCTGAACTTCAGTTCGTTCTCAATATCCGAAAGAGGCTGTGGTATTTAAAAACTGAGTTTTTTGACCTCTCACTTAAAAGGTCTGTAGGGAGAGAACAGATTAGGGTAGGTGTACTTATTTCCAAGGGCTTGACCGTGGACAAGTGTTCTAAGTGCTGTGGAGAGCCTACATTCTCTTGGTACTGTGATTTTTTTTTTTAACTTTTTTTTTTTTTTTTTTTTGTACTGGGGATCGAACTCGGGTCCTTGCGCTTGCGCAGCAGGCGGTGAAACCACTGAGCTAAATCCCCGGCCCTTGGTACTGTAATTTTTGAAGTGTACAATTTTTTTTTTTTTTTGGTACCGGGGATCGAACCTCGGGACCTTGCGCTTGTGAGGCAGGTGCCGGAACCACTGAGTTAAATCCCCGGCCCAAGTACTGTAATTTTTTATTCTACTTTTTAAGTTCTGTTTTTTCAGTAGCATAGTACTAAAGTCACCAATTCACATAATTCTGTAAAAATTTGAAATTATTCAGCTACTTGGGGGACACACATCTTGTTCTAAGGAAATAAAATGAATAGACCCGGAACCATGGACATTTTCAGCGAATTATTTTTTCTCCCTAGAATGAAGTTTAATGTCCCTAAGCTATCTCAAGGGTTTCTATGAATATTCCACCTAGCCTCATCCTGGGTCCATTCTCTTGGAGAGATGCTTCAACTTCCATGTTTTCTTCACTAATCCTCTTCAGTTTGAAATGCCATCTTTTTTCAGATTTTTAAAATGTCAGATCTTTTCTTTGTTGAGATACTAAAAATGGTACCCAGGAATGCTGTACCACTGAAACCCCCCTTCCCTTTATGTTACAACAGGGGCTCTGTAAATTGACCAGGTAGAACGCATATTTGACATCCTCAGCCTCACGAGTGCTGGGATTACAGGCGTGCACCATCACACCCAGATAAAAACAATGTTTTAAATGTAGTTGATGATTAATAAATGTTTGAATTAAATTTGAAAGAACAGCTACTTAAAAGCTGGAAGTTTCTGGGTACATATATAAACCGTAATTCTTAGTCTTTTTATTAGTCAAAAATAAAAAGTTAAATTTCATACAAAGTGTTTGGTAGAGATGTTTGCTTAGTATATGTTGGAATATAATTTTTCTCTTTGTTTTTAGATAATTAGGTTCTGGGTTTTTTTTGGTACCAGGGATCGAACTTGGGTCCTTGCACTTGCACTTGCACTTGCACAGCAGGCCGTGAAACCACTGAACTAAATCCCCGGCCCAAGGTTCTGTTTTGTATGGTGGAATTCAATTACTTTGGGGATGTGCATCAGAAAACTGATTTATGGTATTGTTTTAATATCTTAGTATTCTTTGTTTGTTTGTTTGTTTGTTTGTTTGGGGTTTTTGGCACAAGGGGTCGAACTTGGGACCTTGCGCTTTCCAGGCAGGCGCTGGAACCACTGAGCTAAATCCCTGGCCCATATATCTTAGTATTCTTATTAATTTTGTTTTGTTCTTTAAGCTGAAACAATGTATATTTAAAAATAAGACAGCCCAATATTGAGTTTTTTAAATTTGATTTTATTGTTTAGCATATATCCCACTTCTCTGATTGTATATCCTGTTATTAATCTATCCTAATTTGCTAAATGTTTAGACCTGTTAGTTGTAAAGTATTGTGACTTGTGAAATGCCCAGTAATAAGAGTGGATGACCTTTTGCCTTTTAGGAATTCATAGTGCAGTAAAAAAAAGACAAACACAAGCTATGGCATTTTTTTTGGAAATGACATCTCACTACATTATGAAATCCAGAAGTCCTATTTAGGATTGACAATATAAAGGTAGAAAGAATGGAAGGAGATGAGATGAAATCACAGTCTGGAAAGTTAGTCCTTGAATGATGGGTATGATTTTAGCAGGTGGAGATGGAGGATGAACAGTGTAAATAAAATGAAAGTGCTAACCCATGGCACACTGTTGAATGAAGGGATTTGGGGAGCAAGGCAGTATATAGTCTAGGCCTGTTAGATTGTGGAGAGCCTTGATTGCCTGTGGCTGAGGTGTCAGTTTTTTCTATTTTTTAAGGAGTTACTGAAATTTTCTTGAGGAGGGGAGTGACATTATCAATTTGTGTTTTATTCAGAAGATGAACAGTTTTCATTGATAGTACAAAATGTTCCTGCTCTTCCCTATGGAAGGAGTTTAAACCTTGTAAATTACTTTTTAGGGGTTGCTGGTGGTGGCATAAAAGGCTGGGATTCTACTTAGGTTTGTACAATGCTGAATTTAGTGTCTTTGTCTTCTATGTCTCTATATGAGATTTTTTTCCCATATATTTCAGTTTTTAGAAGTTCTCTTCAGTGTGCTTAAATTTGAAAAGTTTTAAAACCAATTTTTGGCCTATGGATTGAAATGCTTAATTCCAAATTTGAAAAACTTTCACTCATGGCAGTTTCTTTTTAAAGTTCTTTTGTGCACCCCCCCATGATACATCTGGAGTCCTCTTTCCTAGAAGTTTAGTTGTGAAAAGACAATATAGAAGTATCAGATTACATATACTAGAACCTGGATTCACATTTCTATTCAGTTGGTGCTCTTTTTAATACCCTGGGTAGAACGTGTGATTATTGTATTACCTGTTATTTCTCAGACAGAAAGGGCTTTGAGGAAAAAATTTTCCCTTTGAAGTAGGCATTGATGTTCTTAGGAGGTTGAGAACCCAGTTCTAATCTCAGTGTCACTAAAGGGGAACTTTGTGTGTGTGTGTGTGTGTGTGTGCGCGCATGCTGTATAGAACCCAAATCTAATTAAATTACAATTGAATTAAAGTTGTTTTCCTAATCCTAAAGAACAGTTTTCTTAAAATTGAGATGAAGAGAGTGGAGCACTTGAGAGGGGCCATTGCCATTGCACTGAGGAAAGAGAAAGCTATGGATTCAGTGTTCACTCTAGCACTTTAGGATGTAATAAGCATTTAATGTTGGTTGAATAAACCCAAAATGATAAAGTAGTGTGTCTGTTGAATGTGGAAGATAGAAGGGATCACTAAGAAAGTTGAACAGCTTTAAGAATGCAAAGTTCTATGGTCTTTAATTAATTTCTACCTTTCTAAGGGTAGCGCTGGCTTAAATTATTTACGCATTATCGTTTAGGGAAATATCTTAGCCTTAGGCCAGAGTTAGAGGAGTGCTTTTGAACCTTTAACACTTGAGAACGTAAAAATTGCTTTAGCTTGTGTTCCATACAGATTTGGATCCATTTCTGATGGATTGATGTAATAAATACTTACTTTTTGGTTTTATTTCAGCGTAAGATACCAAAGAATATTATGATAAACCTACTCACTGGCAAATTCTAGTTTTTATTTTAGGGCAGTGATGGAGATTGTTTCTATCTATTTATCTATATATTGCGGGGGGGAGCGGTGTTCTGGGGATTGGGCCCAGGGCTCTGTGCATGCTAGGAAAAGTGCTTTACCACTAAGCTAGTCTCCCAGCAGTTTTTATAAATTTTTATTTTAAGATTGGGTCTCACTAAGTTGCCTGAGCTGGATTGGAACTTGAGTTCTGTCTGCCGCAGCCTCTTGATAGCTAGGATTACAAACCTGTACTACCTTGCATGGCTGAAATATTTGTCATAGGTAAAATAGTTCAGTTTCTTTTTTCTTTTTTTAGTTTTTTTTGAGACAAGGTCTCGCTATGTAGTTCAGATTGGCTTTGAACTCTGTGTAGCCCTAGCTGGCCTCAAACTTGAAGTGATCCTCCTGCCTCAGCCTCCCAAGTGCTGGGATTACAGGGGTGTGCCACCACACCTGGCAGTAGTTCAGTTTCTAATTTCTTGCTTTCATTGATCTTTTTCTGTCAGTACTGTATTTCTTTTTCAAAAAATCAGCTTTGGTTTCATTGATTCTTTTTTTTTTTTCTAGTGTCTGTTTCTTCTTTTGTGTTCACATTGGATTTAATTTGACCTAGTTTGTAAGGTGAAAACAGGTTATTGATATGAGGTCTTCTAGGTGTTTGATGTTACAAATTTCTAAGTACTTCTTTAATTCTATATGGTAAATTTTGCTTTGTTATTTTTATTTACCCAGGGCCTTTGCACTGAGCTACATCTCCAGCCCCTTTAAAAATTATTTTGAGACAGGATCTAGCTAAGTTGCCCAGGCTAGGCCAAAATTTGTGATCCTTCTGCCTTGGCTGCCCAGAGTGCTGAGATTACAGGTGTGCGTCCCCGCTCTGGCTTGGAGACAGGCTGTTTGAGCTTTTTTAGACAAGGAGAGAACAGCTTTTAACCCTTTAATTTTTCTCCCCACTGCTGAAGCACTCAATCCATTTCTGCACACTCTCTCTGTTCAGGCCTTGGGTATGATGAGATTTTCTCCTTTGGAGCTGTCCCTGACCATATGTTTGTCCATTGGCCTCTGATAGTTTTCTTACCTGCTTAGGTTGATAATGTGAAGGTTTGGGGAAATCCACCATGTATCTCTGGAGCTTTAGGTTTGGCTTCGTGGAAATCTCAACTCTTGTCTCCTTAATTCAGAGACCCTTGGTCTCTGTTTGGATTCCCCTGTGCTCTGTGTCCTGGACATTTTATGTAGTAAGTGGGACAGTCCTAGAAGTCCCCTTACTCACTTTCCCTTTCTCAGGGATTACAGTTCTTGAACACTTTGTTTCATATATTTCAGGTAGAAGGTCATATCTAGAATGGAAAATACAATTTTCTTTTAGAAAATTATTAAAGTTATCTTTCTTTAATAAGACTCATCCACCCAAGGAAATAGAACATTTAGTGTGTGTGTGTGTGTGTGTGTGTGTGTGTGTGTGTGTGTGTATTTTAGGTAATTTATGTTCATATTCCTTGTGGACAGTTGGTACATGATATACATAACACGTCTTGATTCATCTTTTCATCCTTTCCCCTTTCCTCCCTCCTTCCTCCCTCCACCTCTTAACCCCCACCCCCCCATCCCCCGCCTTTTGTTGTGCATGTTTGCAGTACGTGATGTCTACCTTCCTGGTGTGGAGTTGGTCCATGTGCAGAACACATCTTCATTTCTTTCTTCATAACCTCCCCCCCATCTCTTGATCCCCTTTTGCCTTTGAGAAAGAGCTATATTTTATTTTTTTAAATTGCTTAGTTCTTGTGGATTATTCTTTGAAGTAAACTTTCTAATTACCTTGTAAAAATCTTTAAAATTCTATGGCTATTTATTTATGTGGCAGTACTGGGGATTATACCCAGGGGTTGATTTTCATTGAATTGCAGTGATTATGGAACTTTATTGCTAAATGCCCATTCAATACCCCTTTGAGTATTTGGAGAAAGCTTCTACAAGAAATTCTCTAAGGTGTTCACTCTGGAGGAATGACTTTGGTTTTAAGTTTAATAGGAAAAAATGTTAACTTTAGTTTGCTATAAACTGTTTCTCATTGAGGTTGTATTATATAAGGTCATTAGAGGGAAAGCAACATAGTATCAGTGGATTCTGGCCTTTCCCATTCAAAATTTCTTAGGTACTGAGATAATTTAGAAGAAATAAATATTGTCAACTTGAGATCAACTTGTCAACAACTAAAGTTTGAACCTGGAAACCCCATGTAAATAGAAATTTTTCTATTAGAAGCTAATGGATATTACTTTTTGTTGACATTTTTTGCTTTGAATTTTGAAGATACCACAGACTTCTGATTTCTATTGTGGAAAGTCATTTTTTTTTCTTTGTGTGCTGCCTCAGATTCATTAGATTTCTTCATTTCAAGGAATCAGTGGGTCTCCTTAAATCTGGGAAATATGTCTTAGAATATTGCCTCTTCCTTATTAATATATTTCAGGGAAATTGTGACTAGACATGTTAGGTCTTTCTGTTGCCTGTAACTTTTAATTATCTGTTTGTCTCAGTGGTACATTTTTGAATAAGCTTTTAGGCTCTTTTTCTACTTTACTATTTAACCGATCCTCTGAACACGTTTGTGTTCTCTCTCTCTCTCTCTCTCTGTCTCTCTGTCTCTGTCTCTGTCTCTCTCTCTCTCTCTCTCTCTCTCTCTCATTAAGGTATAGTGCCACGCATGGTGATGCACATCTGTAATCTCAGCACTCAGGAGGCTAGGACAGGATCATTATGAGTTTGATGACGGCCTGAACTACGTATTGAGACCCTGTTTCAAACAAACTTAAAGAAAAAAAAGGTATAAAATATTTATATGGTGAATGGCTTTGAAAGGTTTTTGTTGTAAGATGTACAGTCTTTCTAGGGTTCCTAACTGTGACCTGTCACTTGAGGTCAGGTGTGGAATTTTCCATTTATGATGTCATGTCCTGCAAAGTGTTCTGAATTTTGGAGGATTTTAGATTTTCAGATTAGGGATGCTCAGCTGGCACTTACCAAGTTTTAGAGAAAGAACGCTGCCACTACCTTGGAGTCTTTGTCTGTTCCTCTCCTTCCTCTCAAAGGTAACGACTGTACTGTGGTAGATTTTCTGTTTATTTTTACTGTTTTATTAAAAAACGTTTTTGTCATGTTTGCATCCCTAGGCAATACATTGTTTAGTTTTGCATGTCTTTGTAATGCTTTATAAATGTAGACATTCTGCATGACCTTGTGCTTGTGAGGCAGGCATGTTGCAGCCCTCTGCTTTTATTTAATATTCTCACACTTATTCATATTGTTGTATGTAACTAATCCATTGTTATCCCTATATTGAGTTTTTTTCATTGAAGTTTAAAGTTTACTTTTTTTTTTTTTTTTTTTGAGATAGAGTCTCACTATGTAGTTCAGTTTGGCCTTGAACTCAACTTGGTAGCTCAGAGGAGCAGCTGCAAGCTCACAGAGATCCTCCTCCCTCAGTCTTTCAAATGCTGGGATTATAGTATTTCTAAGTTTTAGAGTTTTTAAAAAAATCTACTGGACCATTTTTCTTACAACTTTCAGTTTTTTTCTCATCAGGCTAAGCTTTGATCTCCATAAATACATTAGACATTTTCTATTTACTGATAATTTTAATATCTGAAGACTTTGGTAGTCTGATTCTTTTGGCTATTCATCATGTTATTTCGATTGTGAGCTTATTTTCTTTTGAACTTCATCCTTAAGAATTTCTTGCAATTCCAGAGGATATTTGGTTGTTTCTGTGGGTTGTTTGAAGTCTTACCAACTTGTGAGACTTTATTACTTCATAGTAAATTCTTCACCTGAGGATTTTCAGATAATAGCTTGGATCCTGGTCATGAACTTGTATGAAGGGAATTTTCTTTTTCTGAGTAGAGACTCAAAGCCGTGGTCAAAGTGGACAGTTGTATTATATTACTCCCCATCCTGGATTAATAAGTGTTTCTGTCATTCATGTGGAATTTAATGGGACTGAGGGAGGTTCTTAGTTTGCATTAGCTCTGTTGGTCCTAAACTTTAATCTTCTGCCCTGGTAGAATTCAAGAGTGCTCAAAGCAAGATCGAGGTAACCAGGATTAGATTTGTTAGCTAACCCTCAAGACCAAAGCAGCTTAAATGTCTCCCAAAATTCCTATCTTCTCTTCATTTTATGCTTTGCCAACTCACTCAAAAAGATGCTTAATGTATTTTGATTGTTTACAGTAGAGGCAGGTCATTTAGGGAATCTAGTTTTCATATTTTGGGAATGATATTTTATCTAGTAAAAGACATAAAACTCAATTTTTGAGATTTCTGTGGGTTTGGACATTTTTTCATGGGGTTTTTTCTTTTTATTGAAGAGGTAATTTTTCTAAAACATCAATTTTTCCCTCTGGTGTTTTCTGAAAGTAAGTTAGGCAATAAAATGAGTTGCATTGAACCAGTTTTCAAAGAATCTAGGGAATAAAGTATATTCTTAGGACATCTGGCTTAATCTTTATTTTACTAAGACTGAGAAATATTTTCTTAGGGAATAAATTTTCTTAGGGGAGAATACCTTGGACCTAGCTATACTTAAAAATGCATTTTATTACAGATTTTAGTTTTACTTACTTTTGGATGGTGGCTCACTTTCCTTCTTATGTTTCAGGATGGAAATAATCAAGTGTATGATACAGTAGTTCAAATGTAACATAATAATGTTATCTTTTAAAAATATTTACAGTGGAAGTATGCGAGACTTAATCGCTCAAGTGACTAGTGGTCTCCTGCATTTCCCACAAGTGACTACTCAAGCCCTTGGAGAAGATGAAATAACATTAGAATCAGTGCTTCGGGGAAAATTTGCTGCAGGTAAAATAATGTTGCTGAAAAATCACTAATTTGATTGATTTAGAAGATAAATATAAGTGTATAATATAGTTTCTTTAGTGAAAAGAACCTGTGTAGGGTGGCCTCATGACATACAACCACTTACATAACACCTGAATACACTGGAACACACCTGTGAATCTCTGGAGGATTTTTGTTAAATTTTCTTTATTATTAATACATGTATTTGTATACAAGTATCTTTTTAGTATTGAATATCTGCATTTGGAAAGTAGAAATAATACACCTCTGATTTTTTTATTATAATTAATAAACTTTATTGAGTGATGAATTTGGATTAGGGCCTTAACAATGTTTTTTTTCCCAGTACAGGGAATTGAACTCAGGACCTTGTGCTTGCCAGGCAGGAGTAGCATAGGGCCTTAACAATTTTATGAATAAAAAAATTTGATTTTAGGGCCAGGGTTTTAGCTCAGTGGCGCCCTACCTGCCTCGCAAGTGCAAGGTCCTGAGTTCTATACCCGGTATCAAAAATAATTATTTTAATTTTTAGGGCACTGGATAAAAAATACATATTTTCAGAAAGTCTTATTTCTAATTCCATTAATCTGAACATGATCTTAATTTATAGTTTTTAGATTGTGTAATACAACAGAACCATATGAAAGCAGCCATTGCAAATTTTAGTACAATGAAAAATATTGGAGAAAACCATAGAAAATGAATTTCATGCCATCCTTCCCATCAGGAAGGCACCAAAGTGTATACATCAGTTTTTTAGCCATTTGTGGTGCTTTTATCTTGGCTATTAAAACCAGTATTTTACTTACACACCGAGCATTGTCACAGCTTTTCATTGAGGTAGGTATAAAACTTCTTTAAGTAAGCACTGTTCTATGTAGCTGAGAATCAAGTGGGCTAAATAATTACATAGTGATCCTAATTACACAGGTAGGAAGTGGTAGAAAGAAACTTTGAACCATGGTATTCAGGGTCCCCGTGCTGCTTTTGTAAACTACAGTTTATAGCATCCCTCAACTAACTATAAACTAGTATATTCAACTATCTGGACATATGATGGATAGCTCAGCTTTTGTAAAATTAATGCCACTAATCTAGTTGCACAAGTGCAAATTCAAGATACAGTCTAGATTCTTGTGTGTCACTCACCTCTCCCTCTTTAATTCATCAGTGAACAAATACTGCTAATTCTGTGGTTAAGATGAATCTCCAGTGAATCCGCTCATCAGTATCCACAGACACCAGGGAGAATCATTATCTCCCTGCTTCTACTTTGTGCTTCTCTTTGTTCATTCTTTGCTTATGGTAACACTTAAAAATATATCAGATTGTTACTAAACTATTTTAAATGCTCTAGCGACTTTACATTATAATCAAAATAAAATTTGAATGTGATCAGTACGTCAAGAAGGAATTTCTATTTGTTTGGCTAGTTGTTTTGTTTTCTCAGAATGTAAACTCTTTAGGAATAAGATCCTGTTGTATTTTATAGCTCCTAGTGGTGTGTGTGTGTTTTACTAGGGATTGAACCCAGGGTTTTATACTAAGTTATATCCTCTGTCCTATTTAGTATTTTACTCTGTGACAGGATCTCACAAAGTTGCTAAGTTGCCTAGGCTGGGCTCAAACTTGTGATCCTCTTGCCTCAGCCTCCTAGAGTGCTGGAATTACAGGTGGGCGCCATCAAGGCTGGCTAGTCAATGTGTAATATAGTGGTTAAAGTATGAGATTTGGAATTAAGAAGGGCCGGGGATTTAGCTCAGTGGTGCCAGTGCCTGCCTCGCAAGCGCAAGTTCCTGAGTTTGATCCCCGGTACCAAAAAAAACACCCCAAAATCCACTGGGACCCACAGCTCAGGGAGCAGGCTTGGCCAGCCCGGTCAGCCCAGATAGACTTGAGGTCTACTTCAATGCTCTGTTACTTTGTAGCTGTGGCTTCGGAGAAGTATGATAAGGAGTAAATGAAATAATGTATTTAAGCACATAGTATGATACTTTTACTGAATGATTATTATTGTAGTTGTAGTTGCTCAGTTTTAATTTGAAGACCAAGCTGTTTAGCCATTTAGATTTCAAATTGGGGGGGGGTGATATGTAAAGTTCTGTGTTAATGAGCTATGTATTATATATTTACGTATGTGAAAAGGTTAACTGCTGTTTATTTCTTATGTACATAAATTATGTTTTTGCTTTTTTCCTCCTCCCCCTAGGGAAAAATGGACTTGCATGCTTGGCTTGTGGTCCACAGCTTGAGGTTGTGAACTCTGTAACAGGAGAGCGGTTGTCTGCATATCGATTCAGTGGATTAAATGAACAGCCTCCTATAGTCCTTGCTGTCAAAGAATTCTCTTGGCAGAAGAGAACTGGATTGTTAGTAGGATTGGAAGAAGCCGAAGGGAGTGTTCTCTGTCTTTATGACCTGGGTATATCAAGAGTGGTTAAAGCAGTTGTTCTTCCTGGAAGGGTAGGTAAAGTTTAAGATACTTGGATATTCTACTTATAAAAGAAAGTTTGCCAGGGGAGTATTTACTTGGAAAACTCATTGAACTTTGCAGTTAGTATTAATCTCCATTTATGTAAATGTGTTACTTTTCATAAAAATTTTTTAAGATGTTATCAAAAGAACTTAACGTTTAAGATATTTCTTGTTCTTGGCTAGAAAATGTCATAGAAAAATAGTAATGAATGATATCTGATGTTCCTCTGAGTCTTGTTCTTATCCCTTGTTTTATTCCATGAATATATTCAGGTTATAAAAAGTATATGTTACTATAAGATTTTAGAATGTTTTTTTCTTTTTGAGGCTGTAACCTTAAAACAATGTGAAAAAGACTTTTACTATTAAGATTTTAATTATTTATTTATTTATTTGGGTATGGGGATCCAACTCAGGACCTTGTGCTTACCAGGCAAGCCCTGTGCCGCTGAGCTACATCCCCAGCCCTTAATAATGTATTTAAATAATGGTTAATTTATATTCATCATTTAGTCTGTGTATGCCTTCCATATGTCTGACATCTTAACCAACAATAATTTTAAAGGCTAGATTGTTTCTTCAACAGATCTGTTGCTGCTTTTCTATGTATACTCGGTTAGAAAAAAAGTGAGTACTTACAAATAGAAGACATTCGGGTTCCGTGATGCATGCCTGTAATCCTAGCTACTTGGGAAGCTGAGGTAGGAGGATGATGAGTTTGAGGCCAGCCTAGACAATATACCTTAACCCCATCTAAAATCTCCCCGCAAAAAAGAACCCGAAACCAAGAGTGGAATTCATAAGAGTGGAATTCTCTTAATACATGGTATACCTTTACATGTATATGCACACATATAATGTATATATTATACGATATATTTGTTAATCGTGTATATTATATGTAGTATTTACATTATGTAATGTGTATGTATGTGATATAAACAGTCATATTAGAATAGAATTTCTAAAGTTAGAAGGGAGCTTAATGACTAATAGTGGAGAAACTGGGGCCCAGTGAGATGATGTAGGGGACCAAGGTAGTTTGTAGTCTGGTGTCTTACATGCCCCCTGAGAATGGTAATGAACACACTAGAGTAGAAAAGATTTTAGAGGCAGAATTACATTAGTTTATTGAGTGTTTACCGTAGTATAAATCAGGCTATGTACTAATTTTGGGGATAAGTTAATTGAAGTTGGTCCAGCTTTCAAAACACTGTAAAATTATGGTCTAGTTGAAGATTATAAAATACTTTGTTAAGTTGAAGCACTTGGAACATGAAGAACATCTAAATAATTTCTACTCAAAAGAATTGAATATTTCAAGCAAAGAAAAATGGAAAAAATAACAGTACCAGAAGCATTTGGGAAACTAGATTTAATTTAGAATGGTTGGGGGCGAAAGGGAGGAGGAAGTGGGAGCTAAAAATACTGAGTGTGAATGGCCTTGTTTTTAATTAGGGGCCTCCTCCTAAAGTCTATGATGATTTAAGTTTTTAGCAGAACTTTAAAGTAAAAAGCTTCTTGGATTGAGTCAGGAAGGGTGTTATAAAAAAAGAAAATGATAGTTGTAATTAAGGTAAATAATATGTATTGAACCAAGAAAATGACAGTATAAATGGAGAGGAAGAAACATTCAAAACATTCAGAAGGTAACTTCCCAACAGAACTCACTGATCATTTTAAACAAGAGAAATTAAGTTGAATATGGTGACACATGGCTATAATCTCAGCACTGTGGGAGGCAAAGGCAGGAGGAGCACAAGTTTGAGCCCAATTTGGGTGACTTAGTGAGACCCCCTATCTCGAAAGGTTGGTGGTTTGCTAGGATTAGCTCAGTGTGAAGACCTTTTCAATCCCCAGTACCACAAGGGGAAAAAGTAATTAAGGACAAACAAGAGTTAAAATTTCTAGTTGCTCAGTTGAATGGATGGGTGATAAAAGGAAGAGGAAATAGAAAAGACAGGTGTGTTCAGGATAGATACCATAAGAGGAAGTTCAACTAACTAGTTTTTGGCTACGGGCATAGTATATTCTCCTAAATACTTTACACTGCCTCTTCTAGAATTAAGGTAGTGTTAATAATCACTTCATATAGGGGCCAGGGATTTAGCTCAGTGGTTTTGCCGCCTGCTGCGCAAGCACAAGGACAAGGACCCAAGTTCAATCACCAGTACCAATAAATAAATAAAATTTGACTTATTGGATAAAAGGGAAAAATATAACTCCATAAATAGCTATGGTGTAATTTTCTTTAATTCTGATCCTCATTGCCAGCAACTCCGTCTCTGCCAAAGCTTTGTATGAAGTCCATTAGAATATAACCTGTTTAGAAGATAACCCCTAAGTATCTTGTGTAGGGAGGATTTCTTTGTTTTATTTTAAGGAGTAGACAGTAAATTTTTCTGGAATGATTTGTTTTTACTCTTAAGCTGTATAATCCTAGAGTGATTTGTGGTTTGGAGCTTAAAGTAAGAATAGTTTCTTTAAGTTTAATGTTTAAGTTTATGGTTTTTATAATTTGGCTAATGCTCCAAGCCTCAGGTTATTTCATCATGAAACGGATAATTACATAAAGTCCAATATCAGAGGAATATTGTGAAGGTTAAATGAGCCATTACCACAATGACTGGCACCTAATAACTCTTAATAAATATCAGTTATTCAACTGCTTTCTTAATATATGAAGTAATAGTATAATTCCTAATGAATCTGAGAATTTCATTGTTGCAACTGCTTTAATTTTTTTGCGTTGTTGGTTGTGTTTTCTCACTTCATAGGAGAGAAACCAATCATATATTCTGTTTTCTAGGTAACAGCTATTGAACCTATAATTAATCATGGCGGAGCCAGTGCAAGCACTCAGCATTTACACTCAAACCTGCGATGGCTTTTTGGTGTGGCAGCTGTGGTCACTGATATTGGACAAATCCTTCTGGTTGACCTGTGTTTGGATGACTTATCATGCAATCAAAATGAAATAGAAGCGTCAGGTAATTAGCCATTTTTTACTTGAAATCAAAATTGAGGATTTGAATGTTCTGACTCAATGGAATGTTTTTTAAAATGGCCCAAAATTTTTATACAGTATAGCAAATTGTTTATATATTTTTGTTTCTTTTGTTGTATGTTCCTAGGCACTGTGAAGATTCTTCTTGCATGGGTTACTCTATTTTGTGAAAGTGTTCATATGCTAAAGTAGGCCTTAAAAATGTAGAGATGTTAATCTCTTTATATATATATATATATATATATATATGTATATACACATATTTGAATAAGCTCTGTTCTTAAGTAAATCTTAGAATAAGGGCTAAAAATATAAAATCTTGATCCTCATCAGCCAGTATAAAATTCTTCAGCCATGCCTGCATCTAAGAGTGTTTCTGGCATATTGTTTATGTTCTTATGGTAAGGCCAAGGGAGAATAAAGTAATTTAATAGGAAAAACAGTAATTAAAAGTTTCCTAACAAAATAACATCCTAAACTAACACTATTTAAATACAAATAAAGTAAGTAGAAATTTCCTCCTTTAAAAGCCTTTATTTATACAGCTACTCTTTTCAAGTGCCTTCAATTTTTTTAAATTGTGAGACTCTTACTGATTGGTTCATGTAAAGAGGAGAGTTTACTAAAAATATGTTTTACTTACAAGGTTTCAGGTAAGGTTTTTTTTGTTTTGTTTGATGGTGCTGGTGATTGAATTTGGGGCTTTATGCATGCTAAACAAGTGCTGTAACTCTAAGCTACGTCTCCAGGTCTTTTCTACAATTTTATTTTGAAATGGGATCTTGTTGTATTGCCCAGCTGACCTTGAACTTGTTTGTCCTTCTGTCTCAGCCTCCTGAGTAGCTGGGATTTCAGGTGTGTGCTCCCATACTTTGGCTAGGAAAGGATCATTTAACCCTGAAAAGGTTTTGACTTTGAGGATTTTAATTTTTAAAGAAATAAAAATAGATACTATCTGTATTTTATTTAGCTTATAGCAAGTGTAGCTTATAAAAATTGTTGAGGTAAAATAAAACTGATAGATTCAAACTACAAATGGTAAAAGTATCTGGGCAGAAATTGACCGAAGAACCAAATCTGTCACTGACTGACTTAAGAAGTTCTTTATCTGGTAGAATGCCTCACATTTTGTAATTAACTGTGTAAGGCTGGGGCATGGCTCAATGCTAGGTAGAGCACTTGGCTGGCATGGATAGGACCCCTGGGTTTGATGTTCAGGACCACAAAACAATAATACAAGACTATAACTGCATTTTGATGTGTGTCCATTTATATTTTCTGCAAATGTAAGTTAGCTTTGAGTAAAGATTAATATTTTACATTTTGCTGAAGATACTTTGGCAGTGCTAAAGTATTTATACTGTATCATATCGGAAGGTACATGATGTACAATTGCTTCTCAGTAATCAGTGGGTTTATATTGATAATGTGATCTTTTTTTTTTTTTTTTTAACTTTCCCATAAGTTTTAAAATGGTGTTCAACCAGGTATCGGTTTTGTCCTTTAAGAGATATTTGGCAGTGGTGCTTCTGGCTACCCGTAGTTAAAAGACTAGGGAGAGCTGAGCAGGGATGAGAGAGGCGGCCAGGGCCCAGGGCCGGAGCAGCGCGGGGCCGTGGGACCAGGGCGGCTGAGACCCCCCTGCTGCCCCCTCCCCTTCCCTGCCCCACGGTCCCCTCCTCCCACGCTCCCCTCCTCCCACGCTCCCGCTCGAGGAGGGGGTTTATTTAAATTTTATTTAAATTCCTAGCTTCCGAGGGTCTTGCGCTGGGGGAGGGGGAGGGCAGTGGCGCGCACTGGCTGGGGGGCGGGGCAGAGCGGCTTCCTTCGCCCCCTCCGCTCGCCCTGTCGCCGTAGAGCAGGGGGCGCAGTCCAGGGGCGGGCCCAGGGGAGGGGGGACAGGTTACAGCGAACCCCCCTTCCCCGGGAACAGGCGGGGGGCAGGCCTTGAACCCCGGAAACGGCGGGGGGGGTGCAGGCCAGTCCCTGGACCCCTGGGTAGTGGGAACCGGGAAGGGGCCAGTTAAAGGGCCGGGGGCTCCTGGAGAGGCCGGACGGGGCGGGAGTAGGGGAGCTGGGATTCGGACCCGGGACTGAGCGGGGCGGGCAGAAGCTGAGCACCCTGCGTCCCGGGGAGCCCCCGTTGGTCGGGGGGGGGGGCTGAGGGACTGAGCCCCCCAGAGGAGGACCTCCCCCTGGAACGGCAGCGCCACAGCCCGTGGGAGGGCCTCGACCCTGGCGCCCCCCATTTCCCCTCACCGCTGTCCCGGCCTCACCCTCCCCCCATCCCCCGCTACCGCCGACCCTCCGGGAGCTGCTGAGAAGGGAGAGATAGCTCCCGGGACACGTGTGAGCCCTCGGCGTTGCTGACGCCCCCAGTGTTGTCGATCGGCCCCGGCCGACGCCGAACCCCCGCTGCCGTCGCTGCCGGGCCTGTTTTCGAACTGAGTGCGGGGACTGCCGCTTCTGCCGAGACATGAAGAAGTTCGAGACATGAAGAAGTTCGGGGGGCCCAGGTGCATGAAGCAGTCGTGCCTGCTCCGGCAGTGCACTGCCCCCGTGCTCCCACACACAGCTGTGTGCCTCTTGTGTGGGGAGGCTGGGAAAGAGGACACAGTGGAGGGAGAAGAAGAGAAATTTGGTTTGAGCCTCATGGAGTGTACAATCTGCAACGAGATCGTCCACCCTGGCTGCCTGAAGATGGGGAAGGCTGAGGGTGTCATCAATGCGGCGATCCCCAACTGCTGGGAGTGCCCTCGCTGTACCCAGGAAGGCCGAACCAGCAAGGATTCAGGTGAGGGGCCAGGCCGCCGCAGGGCTGGCAACGGTGAGGAGGGTGCCAGCCTAGGGAGTGGATGGAAGCTGACGGAGGAGCTGCCACTTCCACCGCCTCCACCCAGGCGCAAGGGCCCTCTACCTGCTGGCCCCCCGCCTGAGGACGTTCCTGGGCTCCCCAAACGAAAGGAGAGGGAGGTAGGGAATGAGCCCCCCACCCCAAGAAAAAAGAAACCAAAGCCACTTTTGGCCTCTGCTGAGGGCCCGGTGGTACCATCCCCATCACCCCAGAGGGAGAAGCTAGAACGCTTCAAGCGAATGTGCCAGCTGCTGGAGCGGGTGCCTGACACTTCTTCCTCTTCGGACTCAGACTCCAGCTCAGACTCATCAGGCACATCGCTGAGTGAGGATGAGGCCCCTGGCGAGGCCTGGAATGGGTGATGACCAGCCCGGGGCAGCTCTGGCGAGAAGGAGAACCGTGAGGGGCGGCGGGCCGTGCGCACTGGCAGTTGGGGACCCCTGCTCAGCTGGCCCCTGGGCCCGGCTCCACCACCCCGGCCCCCACAGCTGGATCGGCATGTGGTACCCCCCCCCCACCCCCCGCCTCGGAGCCCTGCCTTTGGCTGCTGGATCCGACCACCCTCCGCCCCGGGCTGCCTGACTTGTGTCTTCCAGCACCTTGGGCCCCAAGAGCTGTATGTCTGCATGCGAGTCTGCCGGACTTGGATCCGCTGGTGCTACGACAAGCGTCTATGGCCTCGAATGGACCTGAGCCGGCGGAAGTCACTGACACCACCCATGCTCAGTGGGGTGGTTCGCCGCCAGCCCCGTGCCCTGGACCTCAGCTGGACAGGTGTCTCCAAGAAGCAGCTCATGTGGCTTCTGAACCGACTGCAAGGCCTCCAGGAGTTTGTGCTCTCCGTCAGCTCCTGGCTCTCTGTCTCTGCCCTGGGCTCAGCCCCACTGCCAGCCCTGCGGCTCCTGCACCTGCGCTGGATTGAGGATGTTAAGGACTCCCAGCTCCGAGAGCTGCTGTTGCCTCCACCGGACACAAATCAGGGCAAACGGAGAGCCTGGCGGGCCTGGAGCTGACAGACGCCTCCCTGCGGCTCCTGCTACGCCATGCACCCCAGCTGAGCGCCCTGGATCTGAGCCACTGTGCCCATGTTGGAGACCCCAGCGTCCACCTTCTCACAGCTCCCACTTCCCCGCTCCGAGAGACCCTGGTCCGCCTCAATCTTGCCGGTTGCCACCGCCTCACCAACCACTGCCTCCCGCTTTTCTGCCGCTGCCCACGTCTCCGCCGCCTAGACCTGCGCTCCTGCCGCCAGCTCTCACCGGAAGCTTGTGCCCGTGCCGGGCTGGCAGCCGCTGGGCCCCCTGGCCCCTTCCGCTGCCCAGAGGAGACACCGCTAGTTGGGTGCCCGCCCTCCCCCAGGACTCGTCCGGAGCCTGGACCCCGGGCCTTCGTGCACCCCGGCTGGGAGGCCAGGTCACCCCTCAGGACCGAGCGCCTCCCGCCTCTCCCCCTGCACTGATCTCCGGGGCCTCCCCTCCCCTCCCTCCCCCCCTTCCACCCACTTCTCTTCGGTCCCCTGGGGAACTGAGCCAATGGGATGGTGGCGGGGGGTGGGGGGTGGGGGGGGCGGGGGGGGGGTTACAGTGCAAGTCTGCAGGAGGGAGATGGGAGAGGGGTGCGGGCCGGGAGGTGGAGGGGGGTAGGAAGCAAAGACCAGATACTTGGGGGGTGGGCGGAGGGGAGGCAGGAGGAGCAGGGGGTCTGGCGTCCCTGGAGGGAGGGGGAGCAGGAGCCCAGCGGGGCCACCCCTCCTTCCCCACCCTGACTCCTTGGACGTCACTGAAAACGGCAGCTAGAGTCGGGTGCGGGCCTACCTGCTGTTGAGCTCCCAGCCCAGGGGAGTGCGAGGGGTACCCAGCCCCGCCTTCCTCTCTGCACAATACTTGAACATTCACCTGTACTGAAGTGTTACTTGAACCGGGGGACCTCGGACCTGGGGGAGCCGGAGTGGGATGAGGCGAGACCAGCGTGGACTGTCTGGACCGGTGGGCACCCAGTTTGGACCGTGCCACCCCGGCACTCTCTCTGGAGCAGTGCACCCCTCCTGACCTGAGTTGGGGATGGGGTGTGGCAGCCCAAGGATGGGGAAGATGGGACTCCTCCAGCTTGGCTCTTCCCACTTTTTCATTGTCATGGAAACATGTAACGCATTTGCCCAGGGACCTGCCACTGCTGGTTGCCATGGAAACAGCAGCCAATGAACACCTCCCTATGCCAGTGCTAAGGCTGGAAATGGCCCCTCAGTTGCCATGGGAACTTAGTAACAGACTCTTGGCTTTCCCACCCCTTACTCCATTGAGGGGGTGAGGGGGTCGGGGCCAGGTCCCGCCCCCCAGCCTGAGCTTGGGGGGAGCCGGGTTGTACCGTGGGGGCTCTATACACAAACCTCAGGTAACAGGGAGGCGCGAGGGTGGGGGGAGGGATTGGGTGGACCAAAGGCTGGAGGGGAGGGCCCCAGGGGACGGCGGAAGGTTTGAGGAGCCCACTTGTGGGAGGGGACGAGGCCGCCCGCTGAGGGCAAGGGGGACCCAGCAGGGTTGGGCCCCTGGGTCCCAGGTCTGTACAATATGGTTTGCTATAAAACACAAACTTCCAACCGGGGGAAAAAAAGAAAAGACTAGGGATGCTGCTTAATATCCTGTATTGTTCAGAATAGCCTTCCACAGCAAAGAATTTTATGGCCTCCAAATGATGATAGTGCCAATATTGAAAACTACTTTAAGCTATTTTAATTAATTGACATTTGTATTTCACCAGTGGCTGCAAGATGGTTTGGTTTGTTTTGGTTTGTGTTTTGTATGGTTCTGTTTTATTGTAAATTGATTTTAAAATTCTGTCAATATAAAGGGGAATTCTTTTCATTAACTTTTACTGTTTGCTACCTGAAAATGCAGATTGAACAGAAAGAGGAGAATAAGTGTTTAATATTTTTGAAATACTAATTATCAGAGTAAGAAGTTGGTCCTACTTCCATTGGTTCATTAAGATTGTTTGTAGATATGGGCAGCATGAGCTTTAGTCTTGACTATTTTATTTCCTTCGGAGTTTTTTTTCTTGGTACTGGGGATTGAACCCAAAGCCTTTGTCTTAAGCTACATCCTCAGTGCTTTTTATTTTTTATTTTGAGACAAGATCTCACTAAGATTCTAAGTTGATTTGGCCTGGGCTTGAATTTTCCATCTTCCTGCCTCAGCCTCTGAGAATGCTGGATTTGCAGGCATGCACCACCACGGCTGGCTCTTGCACTCCTTTTTGAGTATCATACTTAAACTCAAAACGTAGGAGGTTTTTAACATACTTGTGTTTCATTTATTTGTATTACTTTTGGTGCTCAGAATGCATTATCTTTGCTAACAAGAGCCCATTTATCATCTGACACATACTCTTTAGTAAAGATGTATAAGAATTATCTGTGTATTTCCTATTTGAGGCATGGAGTTAGCCATTCCTTCAAAGGAGGTTGTAGTTTTAAATTTGAATCAAGAAATAATCAGCCTTACGTGTGATTGGCTGGGAAATTAATACTTAAGAGAGTCTACCTCGAATAACATTGGATGTTTGCTGATTTTAAAACTATACAATTGTATTTTTTAATTATGCATTAAAATAAATGAAGATAAGATGGCTATTTTCTAGTTCACCATGCTTTATCATTAGTTTTATTTTAATTGACACATTTGACTTGATGATTTGAATAATTGATGACGTTTGCTTTTTTGCTATCTGTAGTTTCTTTTTGTCAGTTTTTTGTGTTCTATCCGTAGTTTTTAGTCTTACTTGTCTTACTACTTCTTGTTTTAGACCTTGAAGTTGTAACTGGTATCCCAGCTGAAGTACCACACATTAGAGAGGGTGCAATGAGAGCTGGGCGTCATCTGTGTTTCCAGTTACTAAGCCCATCTGGAACGGCTGTTTCTACTCTTAGTTACATTAACAGGACAAATCAGCTTGCTGTAGGTTTTTCTGATGGCTTCCTAGCACTGTGGAATATGAAAAGCATGAAGAGAGAGTAAGTATAACTTTTCTTCTTGCGTGGTTTCTTTTTGTTTGTTTTTGAGACAGGGTCTTTCCATGTTGTCCATGCCAGCCTTGAACTTGCCCTGCAGCACAGGCTGGCTTTGAACTCGCGATCCTCCTTCCTTTGCCTCCTGAGTGCTGGGATTGCAGGCAGGTACCACCACACCTGGCTTTTTATTTTAATATTAGTGCTTTCTTTTTTAATATATATGTTAAAGTATTTGAAAATTAGCAAGAGAAGAGTAATTGACCATAAATAACTTTTCATTGGATTCCATCATAATTTGATATAAGGAAGTGACCTAGAACATGAATTTAGCTTGGTTCTTTCAGTGTTTGGAAAGTATTGCACTAGTGGAATTATTCTATTTGCTAATTCTGTAGGCACGATCTGTGGCTAAACTATTTGTATAGTATGAATTCTTTCTGAAATATATTTTATCATACATTATATAAAATAGTTGAATAAAGTGTTCTATTTATTTATTTATTTTTGGTACTGGGGATCAAACTCCGGTCCATGCTCTTGCTCAGCAGGCGGCGAAACCACTGAGCTAAATCCCTGGCCCCATAAAGTGTTCTATATTGATGGAAAAAAAATTTTAAGAATCAAAGTTATAAAATACTTGTGTTTTAAATTTTATGCTGTCAAAACCTTCCCCAAAATATGATTAAATTGAAACTTTATCTTTGAAGTTAAATTCTCTATTATGGTGGCACACACATATAATCCCAGCACTCTAGGAGTTTGAGGTAGGAAGATTGCAAGTTTGAGCCCAGCCTGGGCAACATAGACCCTGTCTCAAAAATAGAAAGAGGGTGAGAATGCACCTCAGTGCTATTGACGCTGGGTTCAGTTGCCATTATCACCACCACATACACACACAAAAAAGCCTGGAATTAGTGAAGGAGGCAGCAGATAGGTTTTTTAGTTACATAGATTATTGTTGAGTTAGGTAGATGCCTGTTTGGCGCTTAGGATGTTAATTTACACCGCCCCCACCCCTAGGGCATATTGATGTATTTATCTCACTTCTGTTTTTATCCTTTTATTGGCTCTGGTTTTTTAATTGCTCCTAAAACAGTCCTGGAGAAACTGGCTTTTATAGCAGTGATTTCTTAGTATTATTACTGTTTGGCTAATTATGCTTTTCTTCCTTTTGTGGTACAGGGAATTGAACCTTAGGTCTGGCACTTGGCAGGCAAGAACTATACACTGAACTGTCTTTCCAGCCCTTGTTTATTTTGAGACCAGGTCTCACTAAGTTGATCTTACTATCCTTGAGCTTTGTAATTCTAGCCTCCAAAGTAGCTGGGATCACAGGCATGTGCCATCATAGCCAACTTGGCTAATTATGCTTTTTTAAGGGATTTATGGAAAGTCTAGTTTCTTGTTTATCTTCTCTTTTGGCACTGGGAAACTGTCTTTTAAACCAAAGTGGCCACATTCGGGTGGTGTGGCCATTCTTCATCTTTTTGTAGGATACTTACTAGAGAGTAGTAAGGTAATGTCATACATTGGTATGAATCTTAAGAACTAGATCACACATAATAAATGTATGCATGTGATTCAGTAATTAGCACCCGTTCGGGGTGGAGGTGATAGGTGGCATGGCCATAGTTTTGATGTCTTGTGCCTATGTATTTTTTAAGGTAGGATGAATTGGCTGTGTCCCTAAATCAGTTTTGGGGATCATGTAAACAGCGGTTTCTTTTTTTTTTTTTTTTTTTGGTACCAGGGATTGAACTTGGGTCCTTGCGCTTGTGCAGCAGGCAGCGAAACCACTGAGCTAAAACTGCAGCCCCATCAGCGGTTTCTTAACCCAGATTTTTTCCAAAAATGGTAACCTAAGAATATACTACCTTTTGCCTGTTTTAGGTATTACACACAATTGGAAGGTGGAAGGGTTCCTATATATGCCGTTACTTTTCAAGAACCTGAGAATGATCCTCGTAATTGCTGTTACTTGTGGGCTGTTCAATCTACTCAAGATAGGTTAGTGTGATGCATGCAATTTTAAAAATGTTTGTCAAAATGGAATAGTTAATTTCTTTTGGGAAGCTTTGTACTTTGTTTCTTTTAGCAAAACCAATGTAATTCTTTCTGTAAATTAAGAAGTAGTAGTTGAAGTTATTTAAATGATTGTTTTTACATGTTTGAGTAATTAAGATACCAGTAAGAAGAAATTGTGCTTGCTTAACTTGGTTCAAATGATTTTTCAAAGGGTAACCCAATCCAGATAAAGTACCCAGCTTCTTGTTACCTTCAGTGGTTTTTAAGGCCTAATTTATAATCTCATTTCCCCACTTCCATTGTCACGCCTGTCTTCTGTTATTTATTCTCACTCTGTTCTCTAGTCCTTGATTTACACAGTATGTTCCTATAGTTAATTTGGCTAATCTTTTTGCATCTATTATAAGCTCTAATTTTGTTACACCTTTAGTTTATGAAAAGTCTTTCAGTTCAATTTCTAGATGGTTAAACTTACTCATTTCCTGGCCTAGGAACAGTTCAGGTATTGACTTTTATTCATTTTGAAGGTTTAGTTCTTTCTTTAATGGTGGAACAGTTAAGTTTGTGGTATAAATGCTGTATCTTGGTAACTTACTATTCTTAGTAGTTTTTCTTTATAGATCCATCCTAAGATTCTAGATATCTTGAAGTACAGTCATTTCAGATTTTTGTGTTAGATTGCCAAATAAATGAATGAATAATTGGTTTGTCACTTTTGAAATTTATCAATCCTGTGGAAAACTGAATTGAAAATATATAAACTATCATTGAATCATATCATATTCCAATCTGTCTGATTGTAAATGTGCGTCAGTGACTTAAACTATGATTCTTGAAGGCCCCAAGTGATAGAGAATGAAGGAGGAGGACTTTCATTGAAACTTTTGTTTTCCATTTATTTTTCCCTCTGGTACTGTTCCTTGGGGTGATGATTTCTATAAACTTTTAAGTACACTAAAATATAAATTTAAATCAAGAAGAGAAGTAGTATGGTCCCTTTTCCACCCCATGAGAATAATCATTTGAACAAAATAAAGGAGCAAGAAAGGAAGAATTATTGTAGAATGAATATATATCACCATGTGATTACATGGGTGCAGATCTTAAATCGTTGCCATAGTATTCATTGATTATCATTAAAAACACATTTAGCTGTGTAATAAAAATGACTGGTATTCCCTTTAATGTTGATTGTAGGCACTCTATCCTGTTGACTATTTGGTTTTCTGAGGCCATTTGTTTTTGCTTTATGGTCATATGTTCAATCAACGTGGTTTTGGGCATCTACTGTGTGCCAGTAACTGCCCTAGGGAATATAGTTATACATAAGATCGATTAAATTTCCAGTGAGGAAAAGAGATAGCAAATAAGTAGATTAGTCTGTATATTTAATATAACTTCATATGATGATTTTAATGCTGAAAAATAAAGTCAGGAAAGGGAATATAGAATATGGTAGAATACAAGGAATTGCTGTTTTTAGGTAATCAGTCAGAGTTGGGGCAGGGAATGGTGGAGGTATGGGAAGATCTGGGAGGGAAAGAGAAGTATTTAGGAAAAGCAAAGTCAGACGGGTAGAGCACAGAGTAGTTATAGATAAGGGCAGAAAAATGTTTATTTGCATATACTTTGTATAAAGCTTGGGTAAGGAAAGTGAATTTTCTCTGACTACCTCAAGCCAATTAAATCAATTTTTGGTGACATGAGCTAAGAATTAGAGTTTTTTGCGAATCTCTTCTAGTGATTCTAGTAATAAATAACCAAGGTGGAAAACCACTGGCTTAGAATGAGTGAAAATGACTGGAAAAAAGAAGAGAGCTGCAAACTGTCTCGGGAACATACTTGGAGATTAAGAACAAGAGCCAAGGTAGCCAGCAAAGGACTGAGGAGTGGATAGTGTCATGTTGGAAGCCAAGTAAAAGTAATGTGTTAAGAAAGCTTAGCTACTAATAATAAGATTCAAAGTCAGATGATATAACTCTGCATAGCTGTACTTAACACTGTGCACTGTACTTCGCTAATGCATGGTTGTTCTGATACTTTTACTTTCCATCTTTGTAAGCCCTCATCTTCATGGTCCAGGGCAACATCTTCATTTTAAGTAGAAGTAAAACAAGATGGAGGAAGAGACCAGGAAGAAGAAGCAGCAAAGGACATGTTATCTCCTAGGAAGGATCTCTGTAGTAGCCATGGGATAATTGCTTACCTTTCATTGGCCAGAATACTTGCCCACAGAGATACAGTACCTGGAGCTGCTAATGAACCTGTGATAGTTCAGTTATTTTAAGTAGCCATATGTCTTAAGACATACCTATTGAAGGCAGAATATTTGAAAAAAAGAATAATGGGTAAAAAGTTATAGTTGTTGCCAGGTAGCTATTACTTAAAGTATGCCAATGTCAGCTTAATTTGAATTTTAAAAACAAAAGTAAGTTATTGTTTCAAAGGACTAAATTTTGTGAAAACAACCATATAAAGATAAGTTCTTCACAGAGACAGTTTCTAAATATGCATTCAGTGTTGTATGCAGAAAATTCAGATGTTAAATGATATTTAATGTTTTAATGTATTTAATGTGTCTCCTCAATTTGTTTCTTTCAGTGAAGGTGATGTTTTGAGTTTGCATCTGCTTCAGCTGGCCTTTGGTGATAGAAAATGTTTGACATCAGGACAGATCTTATATGAGGTAAATGATAATTACGTTATTAACATTTTCTTTTCTCAACTATTTTAAATATTTTGTCTTTCATTTGAAAGATTGAAAAGTTATATTCAAGTTAGTGTTGTATTCATAATATAGAAGTACTGGATTAGTGATCCTGAGATCTCCAGTTTATTTTACCTGTTTTACAAATATAGCACTCTTCTTCAGGTATCATTTTCTTCTAAAATGAGGGAAGTGGACTAGACTCAAGTTTGTGGCCTTTTTAGAAAAACAATCCCTTGTTGCTCTAACATATCAAGCAGTAAGTCCAGTGTCTATAAGAGGACACATACACCTAGATGCTCAGATAACTACCTGGTTTTTTGTTGTTGTTGTTGTTTGTTTTTTTTTTGGTACCGGGGATCGAACTCGGGTCCTTGCCCTTGCAAGGCAGACGACAGAACCACTGAGCTAAATCCCCAGCCCAATAACTACCTGTTTTTGACAGAATTTCTGAGAAAATAGAGGGGCGCTGCTGATAGTCATATTTTGCCAATCATCTAGAACAGGCTTTTTTAACCTAGTGCTTGAAGGTTATATGGATGAGTTTGAGGGACTCCACAGTTCTTGAGTGTTATGTATGACATTTTTATGATTATGCATTTTTTCCCCCGGGAAAGTCTAAACCTTTTGCTACATTCATAAGGAAATCATTGAGCAAAAAAATATTGAAGAACCTGTGGTATTTTAAGATAAGAATATCAAAATAAATTTGTTGGCCTAGGAGTATGGGTGTATAATTTAGTTTGGTTTGGTTTGGTTTGGTTTTTGAGGTGCTAGGGATTTGACCTAGGGCTTTATGCATGCTAAGTTTGCACTATATAGCTAAGCTACACCCTCAGCCCCTGCATATATAATTTTGGTATTTACTCCAGTTTATACTCCCAGCTAGTAGTACATGAAGGTTCACATGTTTGGTATAGCTTTAAAAGATTATTTGGTAATTATTTTTAAGAGTCAAAATCTGTCTTATTATTTGTGCTTTATAGTATCCAAAATTTTAGATGCTCTTTCAGTTTTATGTTTTCTTTGTATTGTGTGAAACATCTTTAAATTTGGAGAATGTTTAATTTTAGAATGCTCTTTTGCTCATAAGCTTGTTAAGGTTTGTGTTCATTTTATGTTAAAGGGACTAGAGTACTGTGAAGAAAGATACACACTGGACCTGACAGGTGGCATGTTTCCTTTGAGGGGACAGACTAGTAATACCAAATTGTTGGGATGCCAGAGTATAGAGAAATTTCGACCTCATGGTGACAGGGAAGAAGGCGTGAGTGAAGGTTGGTTAAAAGTATTTTATGTGAAGTCTTGATTGTAAGATTTATGAGAGGTATTGGTTTTTAGAGTTCATACTCCTGGCAGTTAAAAACTTTGTTAAAAGCTTTGAATACTAATCATGAATTTATTCCAGCCTGTATGAGATACTAGGTGTTTGTTACTTTCCAGATTGCTGTATAGAACTCAAAAATTGAGCAATTTAGGCCAGTGAAGTACCCTTGTATTTTAATCGACTTCTTAAAACCAAAAGTGGTCTGAAGTAACTGGTATAAATAGTCTGAGTGTTTCCTTTATATTTTTTGAGCCATATATTACAAATGTGCTGTGGTTGCTTTGAATTTTCTGTTTCCTTTAATGTTACCTCTTCCTGGTAAAATATAAATCCTGGCATAGATTTTTGAGTTACGCATTGATTCAGACTCCATCCCTGTCACTAATTGTGACCTTTACAAATTACTTAACATTTCTGAGCCATGTTGCCCCATCTATACGTGATATAATTCAGTTATATCTTTTGTAAAGGGTAGGTGTGAGGATTAATTGAAATGATGTTATAGACTCATTCAGTTCTGAAAATGTTCATCAGGGCTGGGTTGTATGTGTGTTCCTAACTTCATTCTCAGTGAGCTCAATCATCACAGATGCTCGTTGTCCTACTACCTATATTTATATTTGTCATCTGGTTTTCACATCCAATTAAACGTATCAGAAATAGAACTTACCATGCATTGTCTCTTCTTGTTCCCCACACGTCTTCCCATTAGTTTCAACTTCTTGTTGGTAGTATTTCAGGTTTTTACTTCTCCTGTTTGCCCCTTGCTTTAGTCATTCCATAGCCACTGTGGAGGTAGTTCTCTTTTTTTTCTCTTCACCAAATAGCTATATCAGACCTTCTTAACTAAGATTCTTTTAAAGAATTAAGGCTTAATGCTCAAAATTGCCTATTTTAGGTAATGAATTAACTTCTCTGTTTCTAGCTATGTACCATCCTTGGGGGAATATTTGTACTATTCCTTGGGAATAATTGCTAAAATAATTTTTCTACTTCCTACTTTGAATATCTCAAAGTTGCCAAAGTGTTAACTGGGAACAAGGCAGGATAGAATTTTTCTGATGAATATTTTTAAAATAATTTCTTAAAAATGTCAGTCTGAGGGCCGGGGATATAGCCCAGCAGTGCCACCCTGCCTGGCAGGTGGCAAGGTCCTGAGTTTGATCCCCATACCAGAAAAAAAAAAAAAAAGAGTATCAATCTAGTGAATAAATCTCTTACTATACACAATTGATGGAACTATATTTTGACAAATGTAATGAATTATGAATTAAACCTCAGTTTGTGAGATCTTGCTGATTCTATTGGGGTGATTTTACTTTGAGATTTGTTCTGTTTTTATTTTTGATCTTTTTTTCTTTTCAGCTCTATCTCCTGACACTAGTGTTTCAGTATTTACCTGGCAAGTGAATGTATATGGACAGGGAAAACCTGCTATATATTTGGGGCTTTTTGACATAAATCGTTGGTATCATGCACAAATGCCCGATTCATTAAGGTATGATTTTCTCTTGTGCACATGTGCTCGCGCTCACTCTCTCTCTCTCTCTCTCTCTCTCTCTCTCTCTCTCTCCCCCCTCTCCCCCTCTCCCCCTCTCCCCCTCTCCCCCTCTCCCCCTCTCCCCCTCTCCCCCTCTCCCCCTCTCCCCTTCTCTCCCTCTCTCCCTCTCTCCCTCCCTCTCTCCCTCTCTCTCTCTCTCTCTCTCTCTCCCTCCTCTCTCCTCTCTCATTGTTATGTGTAGCTGATTAATAACAGTAATCTTAAATTTTTTTTTAGATCAGGAGAATATCTACATAATTGCTCTTATTTTGCATTGTGGTCATTGGAGTCTGTTGTAAGTAGGACTTTTCCACATGCCATCTTGGATATATTAGTACATGAGAGAAGTTTAAGTCGAGTTATTCCTTCTTCCTATCCACCTCCAGAGCAGTTTTTTAACCCAAGTACTTTTAGTTTTGGTATGTATTTTTCTTTTATCTTTTGACAAAAGTAACATGCAAAGGTGTTATGTAGTTGGGTGTGTTTGTATGTAGTTCGTATGAAAGAATGTCATGTGTTATTTAACAGATAATGTCATTGATTGACTTAATATATTGTACTTGAGAAATTTAATAGTTATATGTGTATGAAGGTATTACTAATTTCTTGACAAAATACCTGAAAAAGTTTACTAAAAAATGTAGTCTGTGTTATAATTTGATTGCCTGAGGATCTGTTATTATGATAAATTTTGTTGCATTAGAACCATTTTAATATTTTAAGTAGAATTTTAAAATCTTTTTCAGATGCCACTTGTCTGTTAAACTCAGGAATTGTTCATATAACTTGTGCTGGATTTCAGAAGGAGGTAAATAACAATTACAAGCATGCAGTATTTCTGAATCGAAGTCAGATCTTAGAGTGCACATAATCATGGATTTAAACTTTAATGTTGATTATATAAACTATTATTTCATCTTAAATGGTCGCTTCTGTTAGATATTTTTGAGATTAGCAGCTAAGTAGAATCAATTACCAATGACAGCCTGCTAGAGGAGACATTGGGGTATTTGTAGCACCTTTATGTGGATTTTAGCTACTTGAACCATGGGGAAAAGAGTAAGTTAGTGCCTTACCACGTCCTCTTTTTTTTTTGGAATGGGGGTCTCGCCAATTCACTGTGTACCCCAAGCTGGCCTTGACCTCTTGGTGATACTCCTGCCTCAGCCTTCCAAGTGCTGGGATTGTAGGTGTTCACCACTACACCCAGCATTACCATATCTTCTTTAAAAAACCTTTGTTGGTTCTTGTCAGAAAGCTAAATAAGGAAATGAAGTAATGCAAAGAAGGCACCTAGCATAATGACACAGTGCTTGACACACAACCCCCCCAAAAAAATAGTATGTAGAAACATACTTTCCATGGGAAGCGTGATGTGGCAGGTCTTTTAATTGATAATTGGCCAAATGTGAATGAATGTCACATTCATACTTCTTATCAGACCTGTCACATTAGACACGGAGGTTTGTATGTGTCAAGTTTGTCAAGATCTGTTAGCTTTAGAGAATATAACAGGATTACATTTCATGAAAATATATAAACTGCTATCTAAGGTAACTTGTCGATGTACAACTAGTAACGATTGATTTTGAAAGAATCTATAAACCATTTCCCTTGCAGTATAATCATTCATAATGTCCATTAGGCATTTTTAAAGTGTAGTGTAATTAACTTAATTCATAAATTTGATTATTCGAATTGAGTGTTGATTGATATCTTATTCATCTATTGTAGACTTTGACTTTTTTAAAGAAATCTGGACCATCTCTAAGTGAAGTTATTCCTGATGGTTATAATCGATGCCTTGTAGCTGGCCTTCTCTCACCAAGACTCATAGATATTCAGCCTTCCAATTTAACTCAAGTGAGATGATTTTGACCTGTATCATTTCTTGCTGTTACTTTATATATTAATAGCGTTCTACTATAATAAAAATCTACTGGATAGTTTCTGCAGAAGTGGTAAAGTAGTGCCCACCCTGTGTGGTCAGTAGCTGTTGTCCTGATTTGGTTTAAAAATCATACTCATGAGACCCAATAGGCCATAAGTCACTGTGAGGTTCACTCATCTGTATAGATGGTTATGGGACAGGAAAAATATCTTGACAGCATCAGGTAGCATAGATAGGAGCACATAAATAAAACCCAACTTATTTTAGCTGAATCTCATGGTCTGCATAGCAACACACTTTGGTTGCTGGCATCATTGTCACCTGAGAACTTGTTAGAAATGCAAGTTCTTGGTCCTGTCTTTGAGCTATTGAATTAGAAACTCTGAGAGTGGAGCCTAACAGTTGGTTTTCACATGCCCTTTAAAAACCACTGCTCGGGCCAAGGATTTAGCTCAGTGGTTCCAGCGCCAGCCTCGCAAGCGCAGGGTCCCAAGTTCGATCCCCAGTACCAAAAAAACAAACCACTGCTCTGTGAAACCATTATTATCTTAATGGAAGCTTATAGCACTGATTCTCAGTTCCTGCAACAAAAGAAATGATCAGTTCTAAGAGTCAGACTCAGTTACAGAAGCCAAGATTTTTCTGTAGTCCTCTAACAGCTCTCCCAATACCTGGTCGCAATACCTTTGACCAGTCAGGAAACATCTTGCAATAAACAGTATCGCGTGGTGACACAGGAATAATTTATCTTAATTTGTTTATAAAATGTATTAGAAGAAACCAAATCCCCACATCATTTTTCAGGGAAGAAAACATGTTTTATTAACTCCTCTCAAATAGTATTTGTAACATAATGAATTGCTAGAAAAAGAGCCTTTTAAATATCAGACAAAATGTAAATGTTGTTTCTGATGGTTTAATGTTCACAGTTGGAATTTAATACTTAATTTCATGTAAATAAAGAAAATTTTCAGTACTATTAACATCAGGAGATATTTTTTCTCCCTCTTTAGTCGAGTATGTAGTAGTTTACATTAACTTTTTTTCTTCTGTAACTCTTGTTCTTTTTGACATTCACAGGTGGGTTTTAAATTTTTTCTAAGTTTGTCACTCATACAGTCTTAAGTTTTTCTTTTCATCTTGATTTTCTTTGTATGGATCTCCATTAGATAAATGTTGATTATTTCAAGTTGATTTAGTTCAAATGGATGTTTTTATTTTCCAACTATTTCTCTTGTCTGTGGCTCTTCCTTCTGGGAGATTTCTTCATCATTATCTTCCTTTCTTTCTGTTAAGTTTTTCTTTTTATTATTTTAGTCTGAATGCTAGTGGCTATCCTCAGCTGTTAAGCAGGATTGGGTTGTCTGTTTTTTGTGTGTGTGACTTCATCCACAGGTATCATTTAATATGATAGGTTGCATGTAGACCTTTAAGTAGAGGGGAAACCCATAATGCTCCCCTTAGGGCTGTAAGTGCATATGGCCATGCCCAGCATGATTGAGTTGTTTTGTTTGTTTGTTTGTTTGTTTTTTTGGTACCGGGGATCAAACTCGGGACCTTGCACTTGTGAGGCAGGCCGTGGAACCACTGAGCTAAATCCCTGGCCCGTAATTGACTTTTTTTAATCTTAAAATTTCCCATCCATTTTTCTGTTCAGAGTTTGTCTTACATATCTGAGGAGTCTTACATATTTCATCTTATGAGTTTGTTTTTATCTCTATATATTTATGGTTTAGCTCTTTATGAGTAGAAAATTAGTCCTGAATTCATTTCTAAATACTGTGAAGACATGAAAAGGCAGTTCATTTTTGTATATTTATTTGATATCTACTTGTCAGACTCTTGGAATTTCAAGCTATGTATCCATCTACACTTGATTTTATCATTGCATTTAGTAGATCTTCTAAAAACTATACAATAATAATTGTAGTAGCAGATAATCTTGTTTTTTCATCCCTGGTTTTCAGGTAAATGACTATAGTGAGTCTCCATTTAGAATCGTGCTTTCTTAGTAACAACTTCATTGAGATATACTTGATAAGGCAAATAGGGTATAGTGCAATGGTTTTAGTGTAATAAAGTATATAATTCAGTGGTTTTAAGTGCATATATGGAGTTGTGCAACTCTCACTACATTTGATTTTAGAAGATTTTCGTTACCACTAAAACTCCATACCCATTAACAATCATTTCCTTTCCTTTTCTTCTCTTCCTCTCACCACTGGCCATAGGTAACTTCTAATGTGCCTTCTTTTGTGGATTTGCCTATTCCAGATGTTTTATGTAAATGGAATCAAATAGTATATGATACTTTGTGACTGGGTTCTTTCAATTAGCCCCATTTTCAGGGTTCATCTGTGTTATAGCAAGAGCCATTATTCAATCCTATTTTATAGTTGTGTAATGTATAAATATACTGCCTTTTCTTTATTTTTGAGTTGATGGGCATTTGCATTTTCTGGTTTTTTGCCTGTTATAAATAGTGCTGTTGTGAACTTCTGGTGTGGATATGTACTGTCAGTTCTTTGAGTATTTACACACGGTAGGTATGGAAATACTGGCTCTGTGTTAACGTATTAAGGAATATCACACTGTTCTGCAAAGTATACCATTTTGTGCTCTTACCAGCAGTGTATGAAGACTCTTCGTTTTTCCACTTCCTTACTACTATTTGTTATTGTGTCTTTTGATATATAGCCATCGTAATAGGCCATAGTGATTTTTTAGCTTTTAGCTCCTTGTGATCTCCTATTGTCTTTAATCTTTCTTTCTTTCTTTCTTTCTTTCTTTCTTTCTTTCTTTCTTTCTTGCATGATTTAGGAAGAACAGTTTGAAGCCATATTGTCAGCAGCAATTCAGACAAGTTCTCTGGGACTTTTGATTGGTTGTGTCAGAAATTGGATAACACAAGGTAAGACTATTAAAACATGTTCTTTTGTATTGTTTAAGTTAGCAGATCATGTTTTCTTGTTTTTTTAAAAAATAGTTTATTGTGAGATAATTGTACATCATATACAGTTGTAAGACATAACATAGAGAAAACCTGCGGACTCTGTGTATCACATTTCTTCCCAAGTGATGCAGTCTGGCAAGCGTCTGGTATAGTTGTCCCCCAGGTTGCGTCCCCCGCCCACCACCACCTGCCTTCCCTTTGCCCTACCCCTAACCCTTGGCAACCACTAATCTCTGTTCCTACAATTTTGTCATTTCAAACATCTTCATAAGTGAAATCCAATAATATGTAAGGTTTTGGGATTGAGTTGTTTTCAGCATCTCTGGAGACTCATCCAGGTAGTTGTATGTATTGCTCAAACTCTTTACACACATACTATATTTTTGTCCTGAAGTGTTTGAGAATAAGGCATGCTTATTTATGCATATGTATTTTAGTATTGTTTCCTTCTATTTTTTAATTTCATTGGTACATTTTAGATATACATGATAATATTTATCATATGGAATTTGTACCTGTACATATGTTTGTTTATATATATATATATATATATATATATACACACATATACCTTCTTCTTTTCTCATTTCCCTCTGCTCCCTTCAACCCCTTCCCCCCCTTATTTATAAAAACTTTGTTTCCATTTATTCCTCCTATTCTTTTTTCCTTTTCCCTTCCTTCCTATTTCTCAGTATCTCTTACTACCCTTATTTACCCTTTCTAATTGAACATTTTCTTTCCATTTCCAATATCTAATATACATTTGGCCTTTATGTGCACTTTCAGTATCTCACACCACAGAAACCATGCGATATTTGAATGTGTTGTCTGATTTATTTCACTTAAGAGTAAGGTTTCAAGGTGCATCCATTTACCTAGTAATATCTCATATTTATCCTTCTTTATGGTAAAATAATACTCCATTGTATAAAAAAAAAAACTACATCGTCTTTATCCATTCATCAGTTGATGGACATTTGAGCCTGTTTCAAAGATTTACTATTACACAGGCTGGGGATTTAGCTCAGTAGTTCTGCCGCCTTCCTCGCAAGCTCAAGGTCCCAAGTTTGATCCCTGGTACCAAAGAAAAGAAAAAAAGATTTACTGTTACAAACTGTGCTGCTGCAAACCTGAGTATACATATATTATTATGGTATGATGCTTTTAATGTTTTCAGGAAATTACCAGGAAGTCTTTAGATGGAATTTGGGGTCTTCTATGTAGAATATCATGTCATCTGCAAATAATGATAATTTAACTTCTACCTTTCCTGTCCTTATTCCTTTTATTCTTTCTCTTGTTTAAATGCTGTGGCTAATGTTTCCAGAACTATAATGAATAAGAGTGGTGATAGTAGACATCCTTGTCTTGTTCCCGAATTTAGAGTAAAAGCTTTCAGCTTTAGACCATTTAATATGATGTTGGCTGTTGGTTTGTCATAGACAGCTTTTATCAGATTGAGATAAAGACATCTGTTCCAATTTTCTGTAGGGTTTTTATCATGAATAGGTGTTGGATGTTGTCAAATGCTTTTTCTCTGCAAAAGCTTTTTAGTAAGATGAGATCCCAGTTGTTGGTTCTTTGTAATATTTCCTATGCTTACTTATAAATCTTTAGCTGGGGCCAGGGATTTAGCTCAGTGGTTTCGCCACCTGCTGTGCAACTGCAAGGACCCGGGTTTGATCCCTGGTACCCTAAATAAATAAATAAATAAATAAATAAATCTTTACCTATACCTAAGTCTTCAAGAGTTTTACTCTTGTTTTATTTGTCTTCCAGCAGATCTAGTGTACTGATATTTATTTCTGTACTGATATTTAGACCTTTCATCTATCTCAGTTTTAGTTTAGTGCATGATGAGAGATAGTGGTCTAATTTTAGTCTTTGGCATGTGGAAGGCCAGTTTTTCCAGCACCATTTATAAGAGGCTATCTTTCTTCCAGTGAAGATGTTTTGCTTTTTCTGCATCTATTGAGATGATCATGTGGTTTTTGTCCTGGTTATGGTGTATTACATTTATTGATTTGCATATGTTGAACCATCCTTGCATCCCTGGGGTAAATCTGACTTGGTCAAGATGTATGATCTTGATGAACCTCTGTATTCTATTTGCCAGTATCTTATTGAGGATTTTTGCATATATGTTCATTAGGGAGATGGGCCTGTAGTTCTGTTTTTTGGTTGGGTCTTTCTCTGGTTTTGATACTAGGGTAATGCTTGCTTTCAAGAATGAATTTGGGAGTATTGTTTCCCTTTTAATTTCACTGAAGAGTTTGAAGAGTAGTGGCATTATATCTTCTCTAAATTTCTTGTAGAATTCAACAGTGTAATCGTCAGGTCCTGGGCTTTTCTTTCTTTTTAAGTTTTTAATTACATTTTCAATTTCATTGATATTGGGTTATTTAGAATTTTTATATCTTCTTGATTCAGTTTTGGTAATTCATATGTTTCTAGGAATCTGTCCATTTCTTCTGTGTTATCCATCTTATGGATAACATTTTCTCTAAGTAGGTATTGATGATTTCCATTTCTACAAGATCCATTGTGATTTCACCCTTTTCATTCCTAATTGCATGGCTTTGCATCACTGCGCCCAGCTGAAATTTGACTTCTTTAAGATCTTTCTCATGATAAGCTCAAGTTGCAAGTTTAAAGCTTTCCTATAGAAAATGATGTGCTCCCTGATGAGATGCACTTAGCAGGATACATTTTATTAGATTGTCTACATTAATGATGGTGCTTCTTTTGAGAACTTGGTTTAAGTGCTATCACTGGAAAGTTAATAGTTTTCTGTTTGTGATTAATAATATTCTTTATTTTTTATTTTCATTTTTCCAAATAAGAACAACCAAATTCTGCTGTTAATTTGCGCTTTGTTCTGGAGTGGACGTGGAATAAAGTGATTATCACAAAAGAGGAATTTGACAAACTATGTAAGTATTGTCTGGATTTAGGGCAAAATTTGTTAGTAAAATACTAATCTTCGATTATAAGTACATAATAATTTTTAATCATTTTGAAAATTGTAAGCGCTTAAAATTAAAGAAGTCCCAGAAGGAAACTATTTATTTTTACATTAAAATGAGGAGAATAATTTTTGTTCAGATTTTTCAGTGAATTTTTAAACTGGCAACATGCTATAATACCAAGGTTCAGAATTACTCATCTTTTGGTCCTAAGAGTTTAATTTACAAACAGTGCTGATGGATTAAGGGGGAATGTGCCAACTAACTTCAGGAACCCATCTCTACTCATTTTCTATTTAAAATGTTTATGGATATGAAGAAACTACATGGCAAAATAAAATTGATACCTCTACCAAGAATATATAGATGAGGTTATCATCATGCCAAGTCATTCTTTATAATCTTATTAATCTGTTGTATACTTTGACTCAATTTTGAGGTATCCAGTGAATATTAAAAACTCATCATGTCCAGTAAATGCAAAAATAACACAAAGTGCTAGTGATTAGAGTCCTTCTACACATCTGGCCCCCAGATGCTGGGTATCAACCTAGGGCATCACATATGCAAGTGCTGCTCTACCATTGAGCTATATTGCCAGCCCAGTACTTAGTAATTAGAGGTATATGACTGCACTATAAGTGAAAATAAATTATTTTCCCCTATTTTTGAGGCCCAAGCTGGCCTTAGACTTATAATCTTCCTGCCTTAGGCTCCTGAGTGCACCACCACATCTGGCTAAAACTTAACTTGATTTAGATGTGTATGTTTTGTTCATTATTTTTGTGTCGTGGTAAATGAAGATCAGAGCTTTTGAAGACATTTAACTACAAAAGTAACACAAATTATTCTCAGTAGAGGATTTTTAAGCCAGGAAAACGTGACAGGAACACATGGTTCTATAATATTTTTATGTCATAATTAGGAAACTACAAAGATAGAATTATTAATTTTAAATACTTTAGTAACCACTTAGCACAGCTGAAGTCTAGAAGAATGCTTGATAATTCAGATAAGGTGAAAATTATTTAAGAGGAAAATGTCAGCTGATTACATATGTTTTATAAAAGAAAAAAAATTAGTTCAAATCAATTTATAAATTGTATGACTCATGTTTTGAGCATAATGTGGTATAATGTAGAATTGGTAATTGAACTGTTGTTGAAGCCTTGAGCTTCTTTGCTGGTTGAGGTTTTGTTTTTGGGTTTTTTTTTAGATTGATAACCTCTAAGGATAATTAAAATGCAGAGCATAAGTGTTTTGGGTGTTTGTTTGTTTGTTTGTTACTGGGGATCCAACTCAGGACCTTGTGCTTGCAAGGCAGGCAGTGGAACCACTGAGCTAAATCCCCAGCCCCACATAAGTGTTTTTAATGTATTGGAAATAAAGTAAACTACCCATTGATTTCAAAGATTTTAGAGTTAAGATAATTATTGTGTAGACCAATCCCACACTAAATAGTAATGTGATTAAATTGGTTATTAGATATCTTATGATATGTAATGGTTATGAAGAAAAGCTCTAGATCTGTATTGTTTGAGTTCACATTCTCATTCTGATTCTTGCTGGATTTATGTTGAGGCATATTGTAGGTTCCTTGAGGACACTGGCTATTTCTAGCATGCCTTGCAAATCTCATAATATGTAAAGTAATTCTTTTGAGTATTAAGAATTTTAGAAAATCTGTGTTTGTGTTTCTAATTAACTCAGATTTACTGTGTGAAAACTAGTCTTGTATTTTATCCTTAAAAGGTACACCGTTATTTGATGGATCGTGTCGCTTCATTGATCCACAAACTATACAGTCTATGCAGCAGTGTCATTTGCTATTTAGCAATCTTACGACAGTCTTAAGCTGTTTTGTAACAGAAGCCCAAGAGATCACTGAGAGAGGTATGCTCTTTGTTTTTTATAAATGAGTGTTTTACTTCTTGACTTTGTGAAAGAATAAAGTTTCTATTTCCAAGGTGGATCATTGTATAAAGAGAATATTTTTTAAATACTAAAATATATTTTATGTAAAGCTACAGAATAAGCTTGGGAAATTCTGGAGTTGGAGTGAAAATTAATGACTATTAGGGTAGTGTACTTCCAGTTGAATTTTAAAATTTTAAATTACTCGTATACTTTTATTCAAAAAAATGACTTAAGTTTTTTCTCTGTTTTACCATTTCAACAAATCAAAAAAAGGCCAATTTTATTCAAAGGCATGATTTAAGCAATCTGTATTAATGATATTGTAATAGCTTGCAAAAAATGTCTGTAGTCAGTGACTTACTTGTAGTATTTTTGGAAATTTGCTTCACATAATTTTGGACCAAAATGAATTAGATACAAGCTACATTTGTTCAGAGTGTATACCTATTGTTAAGAATTACCAAGTAATTAATTTGTTTTGAAAACTGAGTATATTGAGTTTTTTGTTTCTTTGTGATTGATAAATTGAAAGTTAAACAACTAATGTTAACTCTTCTCTAATAGGATTTATGGAGCTAAGCAATAAGTACACGGTTACACAGCTCATCTGTCAATATGCACAAATGGTTCTGTGGTTCTCTCATTGTGGGCTTTTGCCAGAAGGCTTAGGTAAAATATTTATTTAACCTCTTAATACTAAAACATTATTAAATCTTCAAAATTTTGTTGTTCTGTTCTGATGCTTTGCTTCCTCTTTCACCTTACTTAGTTTTCTTCTTACATTCTTATTCTCTTTGTATCTTCAGTGCCTCACCCCTCTGTTATGCAGGTTCTATATGTGCTCATTGGATCAAGTAGCATACAAAAGGAAAGCAAATTTTGAGGAAACATGGCTTCTGAAATGAGTTCAATAGTATCACTATCTGTAATTTAGATGCATGGAATTGTGGTTTTTATTACCTAATTTGCTGATAGCTTTCTTGTTTAGTGTTCTGTTAACTGCCACTATTTGCCATCAATTGAATACTCTTATTGAAAATTCTTAGTATTGGCTTTTACTGTACAGTGTTTGTTTGAAACAAACCCTCCAACTTGCATTTCCAGGAAGCACATTACATTTTATTTAGAAGTGTCTCTGCCACTACACACACTTGTATAGTTGTTGTTGGTCTTATTCTTTTAAATTGTTTGATTTTGATTTGAACAAATAATATAGTTTGCTTGCAAATTATTGCTTGTACCAAGAGAGTAAAATTATTTAAAACACTTTCTAGTGTTTTAAGCCAGCCAGCATATTTGTTAAAACTTTCATGAGATAATTTTCTCACTTGTATGTCTATAAATAAAAGGATGTATACTATTCTTGCATTTAGCAACCCTGCAAGTTAAGCAGTATTATAAAATTACAGTAAAACATGAGTATGTATAATCGTAAATATTGTTGAGATACTTTGGTAACATTACTAAGTTTTGTTTTCTAACTCTCAGATGATGCTGTGCAGTTGTCAAGGTTATGCTACAACTACCCTGTAATTCAGAGCTACTACACCAGTCGCCGAGAGAAATGTGAGCGTTTATCAAGGTATAGTACCTCCAGACCTTCAAAACACCTTTGAGAAATTCTTCTGTAAAAAGTTAAATATTCTCAGAACCGAGTGCATCATGTTATATAAAATAATTAAGTAGGTAGAATTCTGAGTAAAATATCAGAATTTGTTATTGGTGTTGCTATTTTAATTTTGTTTGCCCTAACTTAATAATTACATTTTATTTTAAATTTTAGTGTTCTGTCATGTCCTGAATTAAACTATTTACTGTGAGTGACAGTTAGAGACTCTGTAACTTAATCCTGTTTTATATTGAGAATTCTTATTCAGAAAAAGAAGAATCTATTAAAAAGGCATATCACCAAAGTTATTTTATCAGTTACTTTTCAAAACTTCAGCTTTTTCTTTTGTTTTTATTTATTTTTCTCTTTTAAAATACATGAATAGACTACTTGGTTCCTTTGAAATAAAGTAATACAAAGGCCGGGGGATTTAGCTCAGTGGTTCTGCTGCCTGCCTCACAAGCTCAAGGTCCTGAGTTCCATCCCTGGTACCAAAAAATGAATGAATGAATGAATGAATGAATGAAATAAAGTAGTAGAAAAAGAAAGAAGTATATAGAGCCTGGGCCCTGTCTCTGAAATTAAGTACCCTTTTTCTTTTTTTTGTCTTTGTTTTGTTTTGTTTTGGTTTTTGTTTTTGGTACTGGGCATCAAACTCAGGACCTTGCACTTGTGCGGCAGGCGGCGGAACCACTGAGCTAAATCCCCGAGTACCCTTTTTCTTAGGATAGAGCAATAAGTAACATTTAAAGCAGTGATTCACAAACATTAATTCCAGTTTTCTTAGGTCAAAATCACGTGGGGTTCAGTATCTTAAAAGCTATGCCAGCTATAATTCTGATGCATGATACATTGTTAGAAACAATGCTTTAGGATAACCTAGGATTATGAAACGATAATGAACTTGGGAGACTGATTAGACATTTTAAAATTCTAGATTTGTTATTTCCTAAGAGTATGTCCTTGGGTAGGTTTGCTATACTTTCTGATGCTATTTGCTTATCACATTCTAAGAGCGCAATAGTACATTTTTGGATGAAGGAATCACTAAGGATAAAGATTGGCCCTAGTGATGAATACGAAGTATAGCTCTTTGAACTGCAGTTATTTTCTACACTGGGATGTGCTATGCTATGGTAATTTGATCAAAGTTGTGAAAAATAGAATAGTATTGGATATTTGACTACTTGTACTACGTTCTTTCCTAGGACTTGACCTTGACTGACTGGCTTGCTGAAGACTGACCTTGAGGCAGCTTCAGGGTTTATCTGACTAATGTTCCTTTATTTCTGTAGTTCTCATGATGATAACTGAAGTTAAATTCTCATCTCTCTCTTTTCTTTGGTAGTTGGATTGTTACTTTTTAAAGTTTATTACTTATTGTTTTGATGCCAATAATTATCACTAATATTAAACAGTCCGTAATTTTTTTCTCATATTGCAGAGGGAAGTGGAACCAGAATTGCTTGTTGATTGATGGATTGGTTTCTCAGTTAGGAGATCAAATTGAGCAGTTGTGGAAAAGAGATGAAGGAGGCACAGGAAAATACCCTCCTTCTAGCTTACACGTAGGTTTATAGTAACATGCTGTCACTTTTAAATGTCTGTGAAAGTTGGCAAGGGAAAAACAAGCTTGGCTATATTTTTCATACCTGGCACAACAGTCTATGGAAAACAAGGGGAATGGGCCGGGGATTGAGCTCAGTGGCTCTGCTGCCTGCCTCGCAAGCACAAGGACCTGAGTTCGATCCCCAGTACCAAAAGAAAAGAAAAGAAAAGAAAATGGGGAATGAATTACCATAAAATTCATTGAACTTTTTATCTTTTTTTATAGGCACTACTGGACATCTATTTATTAGACAACATTAGTGAGACAAACAAACATTGTATTGTATCCTTTATAAATTGTTATCAAATAATTTTTATATTGCCAAAATCATAAAATTTCAGGGTAGTATAATCTAATCTCAATGTCATGTTTGAATTTTTATTTAGCCCAGGATCTGTTTATTGGTATAGGATGGCCTATGATTAAACTAAAGCTATGCAAAACCTTGTTTTACGTTTGTTTATCTAGGGATATCATTGACTTCTATCAGATTCTCAGCTATTTCTAACACACTCAAGAACAGTTGCTCTAGGAACCAGGGTGGGGAATGGGATTAGCTCAGTGGTAGTTGCTTAGCATGTACCGGGCCCTGGTTTCAATCTCCAGTACCATAAAACAAAGGCTCCTGGAGCAGGAAGGTTGCAAGTTTGAATTTTACCTGGGCCACTTAAGCAAGACCGTATCTCAAATAAACAGAAAAGCTGGAGAATGTAGCTCAGTGGTGGAGAGCTCCAGTTGGCTCAGCCCCCAGGGTGGCCAAAATAACCTGGTGGCTCAACTGCCAGCTTTTGCCCCATAACTGGATTTGACCTACAGCTTTGCTTTCTGGAGCTGCTAGGCAAGTCTCTTAAATTTGTTGCTTTGTGAAGAAAGTGTGCTTTAGTAAAGCCTATCTCCTTTGAGATGGTAGTGAAAAAATATTGAGAAAAAAATGAAGTTGGCATGGGACTGGGTGTGCCTGCACGTAACAAAACTGTATTCCCGTAGCTGGATATCCATTAAGGCTTTGTGAACACAAAAAGGCTTTCAAGCCTAAATGATGCTACAATCCATTGCTACCTATTCTAAAAGTATTATTGCAGAAATTTTTCTTTGTTGTCCTTAATCCTCTTTTTAAAAGACCATTTATTTGCTACTTGATATTATGTATTCCTTTCCAAACAAAACAGATACTCCCATTGAATCTTTTCCAACTGCCTTTGCCATTTCCTGGGGTCAGGTTAAACTTATTCAAGGATTTTGGCTGATAGATCATAGTGACTATGAGGTAAGTCTGTAGTAGTTACTAGATTTTAAGAAAAGCATACATGGTTAGGTTAAATTTGATATTGAAGATGATGCAGTCTATTTCCTGAGGTAATTTAAGAAGGATTCAGTTTAATCAGTGCCTTCACCAAACACTACGTAAGGTAGCAAAAATACAGAATCTCAGGTTACCTACTGTTGAAAAAGGAAACAAACAAATTAACAGAATAGTGAAAATACTGTGATTATTAAAAGTACATTTGGGATGTTGGAAATTTGTGGTGTATAAGAAATACTCTTAAACAGTATTAAAAAGTCTTGAAAGTTTGAGGCTTTTGAGAAAACTTTAGGGCCGGGGATTTAGCTCAGTGGTTCCAGTGCCTGCCTCGCAAGCACAAGGTCCCAAGTTCAATCCCCGGTACCAAAAAAAACAAAAACAAAAACAAAACAATAAAATAAAATGTACCATAATGTAGCCCTTTTCCGTTTATATTTAAACTGATTTTATCTTGTTTTTTGTGCTTCTTTAATAAAGCTTGTCTTTTTAAACATCTTGTACAATGCAAAGCTCTGTTATATTTATATTTAGCACTTTTCACATCATGTTTTTGCAGAGTGGTTTAGATCTACTGTTTCACCCAGCTACTGTAAAACCTGAGTCATGGCAGCATTCAAAGATCATCCAAGCCTTCATGAGTCAGGGAGAGCACAGACAAGCACTCAGATATATACACACGATGAGGCCAGCTGTGTCCAGTGGTGGTGACATTATCCTTCACCTCACTGTTTTACTTTTCAATAGGTAAGTACATTTTTTGAAATAAGATGGAATTGATGGATTAATTCCATTACCTAATATTCTTATGTATCTTTGATCTTTCAATGTTGAGAAAAGGTATAGCATTTTATCTAGAATAAGATGAATAGGAAGTATCTTGAGTAAAAGGGGTGTCATTATATCTGTTGCTAATTCACAACACCGGTAGTCTCCTGCATGGTCAGTTGAGAGTTAAGTATGCCAAAAGAACCCATAGAGAGAGAATTAAGTTGTGTTGTATAGACTTGATAAATTATATTTTGGGGGAGTTTTTGCTCAGTAATAGAGCTCTGATTTTTTTAAAATATTTGTTTCTTAGGTATTACATTTCTTTGCATTTTAATTTTGTCATTGTATTTGCCATTGAATTCTCTAGAATGGAAATCTCAGACAGTTGTTTAAATGATTTAAGAAAGTTAAGTTTCATGTCTCAATAATTCAGTAAGATTTGAGCAAATGATATCTTTGTTTTTTCCTTTAGCAATATTGTAATGCTCTTTAAATCTATATGATGTACTTCATTTATATCTTTATACATATTGCTGCAATTATGTTTATAGTGTACATAATAATTGACAAATGACATGATTGGAAATATGGTGGCCTAGTTATTGGGTTTTCATGTTAAATTAGTTGGGGGCCAGTGATTTAGCTTAGTGGCACCATGCCTGCCTCACAAGCACAGGTCCTGAGTTCAGTCCTTGGTACCAAAAAAAAAAGGTGATGTTAAATTAGCTGGGGAAATTGCTCAGAGCTGAAATCTTTTACTAGATTGTAACTTTGTCTTATATAACTTATATTGGTTTTATTCAGTCCTATTGCTTGATCATTTTTATATATATATATAGATATTTTTATATCATTTTTATATATTTATATATTTATAAATTGGGCACTTATCCCAAATTACCATATATGCATCAAACATCCCTTTAATCTCAGTACCCTGAAAATTAAGTTTTCTTTTTTCTCTTTAGTTAAATACAATGTATTTCTAACTGTGAAGGTTTGGATCTCCAGATTTTAGACAGAAAAAGTTTTGAAGCTAGACATATAGAAACTTAACAATGACTTCAAAACTGATAAATTAAGGACTCAGTGAGATGATCTGCATTAGCAAAAGTGTGTGACTAGTTTAATAAATCTAAGAGGGTGTATTGAACCAAAATTGTTTTATGGCACACATCTGTGCACTCTTATGAGGTTAAGGCAGGAGGATTACAAATTTGAGCCAGGCCTGTTCAACTTAATGACTTAGACCCTGTCTGGGCTGTAATCCGCATAAAGGCCCCTGGATTCAATCCCCAGTACTGAAAATACAAAAGAATATATAGTTTCAGTAAGCTTTATTATAAGAACAAAAACTTTTAAAGAAGTAAATGTGATAATAATATGTATTAGAAGTTAAAGTTGTGTAGGCAACCAGTGTGTAAATTTTTTTCAGTTACATGAACTTCTCACTCTTCAGTGACATTGAGTCACTAATGCTTATATCAGAAGAGCAAATATTAGAACCTTGAAAAAGAAACACTTTTGAAGTGTTGCTGAGTTCTCCTTTTCTCCTTGTTTCTGTTATCTCTTAATTTGGACAAATTAAGAGCATTTCTCTGATTTGCTATATTCACTTCACATTTCTTCCTTAGATATATAGTGGACAAACCTAAATAATTTAATTTTTAAACTGTATTTCTCTTAAGAGAACTACTACTCCCCCCAAAATTAGTATATTCAGTAGAGATGCAAAAACAGGTAACTCCAAATGCCATTTGTGCAATCGCTTATATTTAGATTCAGTAAATGTTAAAAAATAATTACTAGAGTCTGAGAGTGTAACTTAGTGGTGGAAAACGTGCTTGGCATGAAGGAGGCCTTGGGTTCCATCCCAACAGGCTAACCCGCGCCCCCCCGCCCCCCAAACTATTTTTCTCCTAACTAGAGTGGTTTGAATGTTGCTAAAAAGAAGATTGGTAAGACAGTGGTGATGATTGTTTTGTTTTGTTTTTTGAGATGAGAGCCTGGGTGTTTTGCCTAGGCTGGTCTCCAAATTCTGAGCTCAGTTTATTCTTCCACCTCAGCCTAGCTGGGACTAACTACAGATGCCTGCCTAGGTGACGGTTTTTACTGAAAGTATGAAAACACTTTGTAAGAAAGCCTCTTTAGTTTTTGAATTGATAATTGCACTGGGAAGCCATATATTATTGTGTAGGAAATTGTACAACAGTGTGATCTGCACCCCAGTCTTATCAGAAAGAAGCAAAATTTTTTTTTTTAAGCTGATTCACAGGGACTTATTCAAGAAATCACAGTTCCAGGATATGTATTGTGACCAGTGCATAATTACCTGGTTTCCTCAAATACCTCCCTCTCTAATCCAACACAGTGATTAACTGATAAGACTTTTAAACATCATTAGAGGCGAAATTTGAGAAATTTGAACCAGAATAAGAGGTTAAGCTACATAGTGATCTTGCTGTCATACTTATCATATGCTGTGATTGCATAATATTATGATGGCTGAAAAAGTTCTAATATTTCAAGCACAGAAACACTAACCCTCTCCTCAGGACTCATCCTATGCTATGTAATTGTTACTGTGATTTCAAACTTTATAGTAGTGATATTGTCTATTAGTAAATCTAAAATCCTTGAAAGTAATTATATTGGAACAACCATTGATTGTAGCATAGATATTAAGAGATATGTTAAAGATGTAAGGAAATAGTCCCTGGGATCAAATAGATTCAATTTATACCTGCACTGTACCATTTTCTTAAAAATATGACCAAAAGCAGTTTATTTTTTCTGAGGTTTAGTTTCCTCATTTGAAATACAGGGTTAGTAAGGCCCACCTTGCAATAGTTTGAGAGTTAAATGAAGCAAGCACTATTACATGATTGCTTGCAAAGTAGTAAATCATTAGTAAATGGTGGTAATGGTTGATCAGCCATCTTTATTCTCTGTGAAACTTCTCAACTTGACTTCTGACTCTTGTTTGTGTGTGTGTGTGTGTGTGAGTGGTTTTTTGAGACAGGGACTCACTTTATAGTTCATTCAGGCTGGCCTTGAATTCACTATATAGCCCAGGGTGGCCTACGCCTCTGGAGTGCTGGGATTACAGACATCCGCCACCACACCTGGCAACTCTTCACTTTAAATTTAACTAGCTCTTCTTTATTAAGATATCTTTCTTCTTCCCTAAAACTTACAGTGGTTCCTTTTCAATATTAAAAGCTCTACTTATGGATATACTGTTGTTACTATGTATGGCTTAGCTGCTTTGCTTGCAGGTTAACTATGATGCATTGTGTAATGACAGAGTTGAGGTACAAAGCCTTTATCTGGCCAATTGTTAACATTGTTTATATTCAGTTTTAGTATCATTAAGGTACAGTAGAAAACTTGTATAGGTATAATCATTGTTATAAATTCATTCTTCTCTTCCCTCCTTTCTGTGATTTTATTCTGATTCTTTTAAATTGAAGTTGGTTATCTCTCACTTTTAGCTTTTTTCATCATTATTTTAAAATGTAAATCTGATTGTTCTACATATTACTTTTTATTCCCATTATGATTTTTTCTTTTCCCTGCTATTTAGTTTGATTTATAAGTAATGGGCTAGGGCCGGGGATTTAGCTCAGTGGTTTCGCCGCCTACTGCGCAAGTGCAGGGACCTGAGTTTGATCCCTGGTACCAAAAAAACAAAACAAAACAAAATAAATAAATAAATAATGGGCTTTTTAATTGTTGGGTTTCTAATTTAATTGCAAACTATAATTACATGATGTTATCCAGATAGACTCCTTACACCCATAGAACCATTTGCCCACTGGTAAGTAGTCAGTGTATTGTCCATTTATTAGGTGAAGTGTCATATGTTTACCTAAAAGATCAAGTTTCTTCATTGTGTACTTTTAACCTTTTTCCTTAATGGCTTTTTTTTTCTGTTCTCTTTAATAAATTACTAAGAGTATACTAAGTTGCCTACTGTGATACAGAATGTGTCAGTTCTTGCAATACTCAATTCTTTGACTGTTAACTACATAAGTTAAAATTTTTTATAACTAACTATAGCCTTTTGTTATTGTCTTTTGGCAATATTAGGGATAGAACCCAGGGCCTTGCATGTGCTCTTAACACCGAGCCACGAGCCACATCTGTAGTCCTGCCTTATATTGTTATGCAGTAACCTTCCTTATCATGAACAGTTGTTAATATAGCCATGTTAATGTTCGTTACTTATCCCCTGTATACCTTTCCCAGTCTTATTCCTTTTATTCTGGTCACTGGGGATCAGTAGTTACTTCTTGGCCAGTCTGGAATTTCTTTTTTTCATTTTAATTTTTGACATATTTTTTCTTTTTTGGTACGAGGGATCAAACTCAGGACCTTGCGCCTTGCCAGGCAAGCATGGCACCGCTGAGCTACATGCTCAACCCTTTGATGTGCATTTTAAAAGATCGTTTTGTATTCACTCTACTGTCTTAAGATAGTTTGTCAGAGGAAAGTTTTTCAGCAACCTTCTCTACTGTGTTGCCAAGAATTCCCTACACATTGATTACTAAAGTCACTTAGTCATCACAGTCCTGGAGATTGAGCCCAGGGAATGCTGAACTACATCCCAGCCGCCGCCCCCCCCCCCCCCGCCGCCTTTTTGAGACAAGACAAGGTGTCACTAAATTGCTCAAATTTATGATCCTCCTGCTTCAGCCTCCTAAGTAGCCAGAATTATGGAATGATTTCTTACATTTAACTGCCAGCATTCTAGTTTTTTATCAGTTGAAATCATTTTCTTACTATTCTTTATAGAATCATGACTTTCTAACAGGAGGCAGGATAATTATAGAATATAAGAACTTTCTTGTTTTAAAATTTATATTAGTTTTGGCAGTCTGGGGGTAACTATGTTTTTTCCTCCTGTTGGGAAGCTGACTGAGAAAGAACATGATTTGTCTTTTGTTTAGCAGTGCTCTCTGTACAGTTATAAGTTAATATAGGACCCAGTACTGCAAAAAATAAAATCATATTCTTGTTATTATATCTGCTAAATTAGAAGTGGGCATCACACTTTAAAGTGAAAATCTTTTTAAAATATATACGTGGGCTGGGGGAGGAAAGTCAGGCATATGGAGGTTTTTTGTTTGTTTGTTTTTGATTTTGTGGTTTGGTTTTTTTTTGGTACTGGGGATTGAACTCAGGACCTTGCAATTGCGAGGCAGGCACAGTGCCACTAAGCTAAATCCCTGGCTCAGTTTTTGTTTTTAATAAATCGAATACTTAGCCTGCTTCAACATTTAAAAAAAATATAAATGACCACACTGAATTTCCAGCTTTCTGAATTTCCCCCTTGGGACCTATTTATTATTAATCATTTTAAGTGTATGTTTCATGATGTCTTCTGGACAGATTTTAGCAAAGCTACAGCCACCTCCACATCACACCTTTTAACTAGCATCATGCCATCCCACCTGCGGTCTGCCTTTTTAAACTGAGTTTGGGGTTCATTTCATAATAGTACATAAAGAGCTTCCTTGTTTTTAAGTGATGTGTGGTTGTTCATTATGTGGTTGGATGTACCATTTATTTAATTAGTTCTTTAGTGAACATTCTAAACAATGCAAGATGACTAACCGCATATTGTGCACAGAGAGCTATTTTGTGCCTTGCCCATTTAAATCCTCTGCCTCTTTTTCTGTGTGTTGGGATTTTTCTTAGCCAATTTATTATTATACATTACGGACATGAACCTGATTGCGAGGTGATTTTTTCCTCTTTAGTCTGTCAGTTGTCCTTTTACAATACTTTGCTTATAATAGATTGTTTGAAATTTATTTTGCTATAAGCACTTTTAAAAGATTCCAGCATATATAAAAATAGTACAATTAAGTTTTAGTGTACCCATCCTAAATATGACAGATACCAGGTTTTTATTATACCTTTATTCCTGTATGTGACTTTAAAAATTACTAGTGTGCTGTTCATTTTAGTCGTTATTTTTCTTTCTACGAAAATATTCTCGTTTTTACATTTTTAGATTTTAGTTTAAGGAAAATGTTACATTTTATTTCTGTACACCTGCATATGTATACCTACCCTTCTGTACTCAAGATATAATTAACACACTGTTACACCTGTTTTGAAAAACGAGGTAAAGGACAATTTCACGTGTAAGCTTTTAGAAAATACCACTAAACGTTTTACTCACTTGGGTTGGTAGTGTTTACAAAATCTATAGAATATGTTAAAATATTCTAGTCCCAGAACAACAAAATTAACAGGTAGCCCTGACCCTCCAACAGTAGGTAGGTGCCATTTGCTTCTCTGTGTGACTTTGTACCCACAGAAGTCTCAGACAGTGCTGCCAAAATTTATTTCTGCCCTTACCTTCTGCCATGAAAGTTATCTGCTCTTCCAAAACTTTAACTGGTAGATTAATCAATCTTAGTGTATATCTTTTAGAACTTTTCTTATGTACTTAAGTAGGTGAACATTTACGTATTTTGCTTATTGGTTAGTTTTTGCATATTATACTTACTATATACCATATAGTATATTTGCTTCAAATAGGGCCACATAATAATTCATTATATCACTATATAGTCATACTCATAAATCTTTATGCTTTTGCTGATATTTTTGTAAATTATATTCCTTGAACTGAGATTGTTGCCTGGCTGCCCATGTATATATATTTTAATTTTTATAGATGTGGCCAAGTTAACCTCCAAGACAAGTTAATCAGTGAGGTCTGTGTTGAAAACTGACTTTTTTTTTTAAGCACACAGAATCCCTCTCAAATTCTAAGAGACGCCTAGGTAAGAAGCATTGTTGTTCATTTAAGTGATCTTATTGCTTTACAGAATAAACCATACATGCAGTTGTATCTGCACCTGTCAAATTTGACACATTCTCCAATCAGATCTTGCTGCAGATTTGCCACAGCATCTGCTATTAAGTTATACCCTTCACCTTCCCATAAATGCAGTTATGCTTATTTCTACCCATGGGGCTTCACTCACGTTTCTTTTTCATATCTCATGCTGAGTGTTAACTACCTTAAGAGCCTTGACTTTTCTCTGTCCAGCAACCAAAGATTCAGTTCTATCCATGTGACCTAAGTTTGCCTCTTTGTGAATGTTTACTTTGTTTCTCAGTTACTTTATACTTAATTAAATCTTTTGTTTGTTTGTTTTTGCAGTGCTAGGGATGCAACCTAGGGCCTCAAGTATGCTAGGCAAGCGCTCTGTTTTATTTATTTTTAAAAACGTCATTTTTTTTTGCATACTGCGGATTGAATTCAGGGCCACCTACATGCTAGACAAGCACTATCACAGAGCTAAATCCCCAGCCTGTTGTTGCTGTTGTTGTTGGTTTTGGGGGGGGTAGCGGGGATTGAACTCAGAATCTTGCATTTACGAGGCAGGTGCTGGAACCACTGAGCTAAATCCCTGGCCCTGCTGTTCTTGTTTTGAGACAGGGTCTACTAAGTTGCCCAGGCTTCCTGGCTCTTTTAACTTGCATATAAAAGTGTCTTTGAGATTCTGTAGGTAGATGACGTGAACATTTTAAATAGCTTTTCTAAAACTAATCTTTGATAAATATTGGTTTCAGGTGCATGGTTGAGGCCTGGAGTTTATTGCGACAACATTCTAATACAGTGAATGTAGAGGAATTACTAAAGCATGTGTATGAAGTATGTCAGGAAATGGGCTTAATGGAAGACTTACTGAAATTACCCTTTACAGACACTGAGCAGGTAATCACTTAGCAATGTACATTTATCAGAAGTCCAGGGTAAACTGATAGTTTTCAAGTCTGTTTGTTCTTTCCAGGAATGTTTAGTGAAGTTTTTGCAGTCCAGTGCCAGTGTTCAAAATCAAGAGTTCCTTTTAGTTCACCATTTGCAGCGTGCCAATTATATCCCTGCCCTGAAGCTGAACCAGACTCTGAGGATTAATCTCATGGTATGATTAAAGTTGTTTCATTGTGTGGGATAAGAAAATAAGAAAAACTGAAGACTTGGTTTGTTTGTTATGTAAGAGTTTGTAGTTTGATAACACTTTGACTTATATTGTCATCTACTAGGAGAATCTGCTCCCCATCTGTATAGCATTACTTTGAACTGAGTATTATTACTTAATTCTCTTATGCATTCCATTTATGTTCCGATGTTTTCCCATAATCTTCCCAGATTACGCACTTGACTTGTAAAATTAGAGGAAGAGGTAGAGGACAGCAGTAGGAGTTATATAGTGCAAAAACATTGGACTTCAGGGGTTGGTCTGATTCCTAATTTGCTCTGCGTGATTAGGACATACTCTGAACCTTAGTTTCCTCATCTATAAATGCTAATAATTTCCTTATGAGGTTGTTGTGAAGATTCACAGAAGTATACTTTATATTGACAAAGTAACGTGTTGGCCTGTCACATATGGATGCTTAAAAATTGATAACCAGTTTTTATGGTGAAGAATCCAGGCTTAGTAGTAGGGATTGGGAATTTGTTGATGGGTAAGGAATTGTTAAGTTTGTTTTTGAAGTCTTAATTTTGGAAAAATGTAGATAGGAGATAGATATTCCTAGATATTCTTAATTATTATTATTTTGTTTTGGTACCAGGGATCGAACTTGGGTCCTTGGGCTTGCACAGTAGGCAGTGAAACCATTGAGCTAAATCCCCGGCCCCCTTAATTCTGTTTTAAATGGTAAAAACATAACTGTAGGACTCAACATTTTGAAGATTAAATTTTTATCCCTTAATGTTGTATTCAATAGAACAATCGCGATCCTCGTGTACGGGAGAGATCAGTGGCTCGAAATGCTATGTTAGACCAATATGGGAAAATCCTTCCTAGAGTCCAGCGAAAATTAGCCATTGAGCGAGCTAAGCCTTATCATGTGTCAACATCATCAGTTTTTCGAGAGGGTAAGATTTCATTGAAGAATGTCATAAATTCTTAGGCTTGAAGAGACTTTGAACAGTTGCCTTTCTGAAATCATCATCTTAAATATAGCTCACTTTTACTAATACATACTCAATTTTTTGTTTTGTTTTGTTTTGGTACTGGAGATGGAACTAGGGACCTTGCACTTGCGAGGCAGTCGGTGGAACCACTGAGCTGAATCCCTGGCCCCATACTCAAATTTATATGTCATACTTTTTTATTGGCTGCTTTATCCCATGAAGGATAGAAATGTTTTGGAAGTTTTTAGAAGAAACTCACATTATTAAATTTCTGCCTAGCTGTAGCTAAACCAGTATAATTAACTATCATGTCTTCTGTGTTATTATTATTTCATGTTATATCTTGTATTAAAATCCTGTTTAGTAGAGATGTAATTAAATGCTGCATTATTTTACAGTTTCTAGACCAAAACCATTATCAACATTTCCAAAGAAAGCGGTCACTGGAACAGTGTTAACAAGATCTACTTTCATCAATAATGTGTTATCTAAAATTGGAGAAGTATGGGCAAGCAGTGAACCTAGAAATAGCATGTCACTGTACAATAGGTATATTTTTCCTATACCTCTTAAAATCATGTTACTTCTCATCTTTCCTAGCTATCAGTAACATTCATCAGCAGTATTTGGCCATGAAGTTCATTAATGTATATAAAAAGGAAAAGCTCTTTATGTTGGCTGCATTTCTTAGAATGATTTTTATCTTTAAACTTAAAAGTGATATATATTTATTATTGTTTATAAATAATGCAAAAATGTACAAAGTAAAAATGAAAGTCCTTCCCTATAATCATAAAAAACAGCATTTTTGATGTCTTTCATGACACATAATTAAAAGTTAATTTTTTCTTTTGTAGCCCTAAAATAGAAGAACCATCACCTATAGTACATTCTTTCCTACATTCAGAGCTTCCTGAGGCATTTGTTGGAACACCAATTTCAAAAGCATCACAGAAAATTTCTAGGTAAGTTTATTAAATTTTTGAAAATACAATGTTATTATAATAATTACAACTACCATTTGTATTTTTAAAATTTTACAGATCTTAAATTCTTAAAGCAAATTTGTAATGCTTTTTGCTTGTAATTTACATGGTAGTATGATAATTTTAGGAAATGTTCTATCAGGTGTTCATGTGCTTAAAATTTCTGCTTAGTGATTTCAGATAGCTGAATGAAAAGAACCAAACTTCTGTTATCTCTCCTTGTTAGTTGTGAATGAAAGTTGCTTTTATGATTAATGATTAATTAATCTTGGTTGGCTCATTGAAACTTTCTCCTTTGCAATAGACACTGCTATAATGACTCATGTAACTCTAGATGGAGTAGTACTTTCGTATCTTGCCTGTGGTATTAGAAAAAAGTTAAAGTTTCACGTCCAAGATGGAATTGTAAGTATGTACAGTGGTACCTAGGTTCGTGAATTTAATTCTTTCTACCATTCTGGTTGCACACTGAATTGGATGAGAACCAAATCAAATTTTCCCATGAGGTCCATTGAAGCTAACTATGGAATTTGATTCAGTTCTCATCCAAGTCAGTGTGCCACCAGAATGGGGGAAGAAATTAAGTTCATGAACCTAGGCACCACTGTACTTAAAAGTATGTTGGATAATGGAGGAGCAACATACTTTCCTGTCCCCCTTCTGTCTCTCTTAGAAGTTAACTTTTTCTCAATAAATTTTTGCTACTCTTTAAAAAAAAAACAATGTTGGATAATGGAAAATGACTTATAATCATGAGTAGCAGAGAACATTGATTCTTTGTCCTGAATACTAATGCCCATGAATTGCTTATTTGATTGTTTTATCAAGAAATAAATTTGCATTATTTTATAGAAATAAAGTTATCTCAACTTTTGATACTAAGAATAAGATACTTAGCATAAATTTATAACTTTAAAAAATTGAGGCAAAAAGTGTAGTGTGCATAAGCAACATTTTCAAACTTGAAAGAATTTTCCCTTTTTAGATTAAACATGACTGTTTCTCTTTAATTATATTCATGAGATGATATATTTTAAATGAAAGCTGCTTTTACTGACATTCTGTTTTTTCTACCAGTAGTTATAATTTTTTGTGTGTGTGCAAGACTAAATTATTTTCTTTTTTTTAAAATTAATTTTATTGGTACATTTTAGGTATACAGTATAATGACATTCATCATTGGAAATTTGCACCTTTACATAATTCATCTTGGTTCTTATTTTTTCCCCATTCCCCTGCCCTTCAACCCCTCCATTCCTCCCTATCTACAAAGACTTTCCATTTTTTTCTTTTTCGCACATTAATTCCATTCCCTTCTTTCTTTACCCCTACCCCTCTGCACTTCCCCTTCCCCTTTGCACCTTTTCTTCCTATTTCACATTATCTGTTATACCTTTTAGTCCTTATTTACACTTTCAGTTTCTCACACTAGAGAAACTATTGGGTATTTACACATGTGTGTCCAATTTATTTCACTTAAGAGTATCGCCTCAGTGTGCATCCATTTAGCTATAAATGTCTAGTTTCTCATTGTTTATGGCTGAGTAATACTCCATTTTATTAAAAAACCACATTTTCTTTATCCAGTCTCCAGTTGATGGGCAATTGGCTTGTTTCTGAGTCTTAACTATCACAAACTGTGCTGCTGTGAACGTGGGTGCACATATATCACTGTGGTATGATTCTTTTAATTCTTTGAGGAAGATCCCCAACAGTGGAATAGCTGGGTCAAATGGGACTTCCAATCCTAGTTCTTTGAGGTATCTCCATACTGATTTCCACAGTGGTTGCACCAGTCTACACTCCCACCAGCAGTGGAGCAGTGTTCCTCTTTCCCCACAGCCCCACCAGCATTTGTTATTGGTTGACTTTATGATAGCAGCCATTCTTTTTGGGGTGAGGAGGAATCTCAGCGTTGTTTTCATTTGTATCTCTCGAATAACCAGTGATGTTGAACATTTTTTCATATGTTTATTTGCTATTTTTACTTCTTTGTCTGAGAAATGTTTGTTCATTTCAGATGCCCATTTTTGGATTGGGTCTTTAAATTTGGGAGGTCTGATTTTTTTTTTAAGTTCTTTATAGATTCTAGATAGTAGACCTTTGTCTGAGGAACAGCAGGTGAAAATTTTTTCCCACATTGTGGGTTGTCTCTTCACATTGTTGGTAGTTCCTCTTGCTGTGCAGAAGCTTTTTAGTAAGAAGAGATCCCACTTGTTGATTCTTTGTGCTAGTTCATGAGCAACTGAGGTTTTGTTCATAAAATCTTTTTCTACACCAATGGCTTCAAGAGTTCTACCTAACCTCTCTTCCAGCTGGTTTAGTGTTTCTGTTTTAATATTTAGATCTTTAATCCATTTTGATTTTAGTTTAGTGCATGGTGAGAGATACAGGTCTAGTTTTAATCTTGGGCAAGTTGAAACCCAATTTTTTCAGCACCATTTATTAAAGAGGCTATCTTTCCTCCAGTGAGGGTATTTGGCTCCCTTGTCAAAGATGAGGTGTCTGAGTGTGTCTGGGGCTGTTTCTGCATCATCTAATCTGTTCCACTAGTCCTCAGGTCTGTTTCTTTGCCAGTTCCATGCTGTTTTTATCACAGTAGCTTTGTAGTATAGTTTGAAGTTGGGAATTGTGATACCCCCTACCTCAGTAGTTATAATTTTCTTTTCCATAAGTCACTTTCTTGATCCTTTTTTACTTTTAATAATAGACTAGGGTCTGACAGGGGGCAGTAGTAAGTTTTGAAGATTCTTCACTAATGATCTCAGGGCCTAAAAAAGAATTGAGAGAACCCTTTAAAGGCAGTATTAGCTCAGATGGAAGAGAGCTAATTAAGGTGTGAATATTTATCTTCTATGAAAATCATTCTACATTGGGTGCAATGGTGGTACATGCCTGAGAGGTGGGGGATATTGACTGTTTCGAGGCCATTCTCTGGGCAACTTCACAGTACTCCACCTCAAAATTTCTTTAAAAAAAATTTTTTTAAGTAGCTCAGTGGTAGTGCACTTTTCTAACACGCAGAAAGCCCTGGACTCAATCTCCATCAATAACACCATCACCAAAATACTCCATTTCCTGATTCTGTTTTTCATGCTTAGTGCTACTTTGAATGAAATAAAAGTAGAAAGTGGGCATTGCATGTATAGTAAGGGTTAAGTGCTATTTTACGTAATTTACGTTTTCTGTGTGTGATATAAAATACATTACTTTTGTTTTTTTGGGTTTTTTTGGTACCACGGATTGAACTCAGGTCCTTTTGCTTGCAAGGCAGGTGGTGAAACCACTGAGCTAAACCCCCAGCCCCTAAAATACATTTCTTAATTGATTCATGATCCAAAAAGTGGCTAAAGAAAGCCTAGAACCTAATATAATATTTAGCATTTCTTTTAGAAAATATTTTTTTCTTGATACGTTTTGAAAAGTATAATTTAAATATATGAATCTTATATAAGAAGAAATTTGTCATTTATGGCACAGGCCCTGTTTTTGAGAAAGTCATTAATAAATTAGCACCTTAGACTTAAATATTAACACAGTGTAGAGCATCGAACAGACATATATTTGGGGTAGTTCAGTATAAAAGTGAACAAACTGTTTACAAGTCTAGCATTTAAATACAAATTGATTAGAGAAAGAAATGCAATTTGAGGGATCCCTAGATAGTCTTGAATTGATGGAAATCTCAAAGCTGTGTTTACTATAGAATAACGACTAGGAATACCCTATATTAATAAAATACTTCTTGTATTTATATCCCCACTGGGTAACAGATTGAGTCATAAAACACCTGTAGTCTGTGTTCCCTTATCACCTCTAATAGTGAAAATCTCTTCAACCTGAAGAATAGAATGATAAGGAAGGCACAGCAACTGAGGGGGTTTTTTGGTCACTAGTACATGCTGCACTTTTTTTGTTACTCAGCTAAATCACACGGGCATTTGAGGGAAGTGAAGCTATTCTGTATTTGATCAGTAGAAAATACAGCAAGAAAATAGTCTTTATTGGAGAGTTAAGAAAAGTGTGTGTTTGCATATGATCCACCATAAATTGTTACCTGAAACTTTCACTTTCAATTTTAAATTATTTATTGGTAAATTACACTTTTAAGCTTATTTTGACCATGCTTAATACAAATTAGTAACAAGATCAGTTTATCGTTTGTTATGAACTTTATCCAGGAGATGGTAGAAAACATTGAGATTCTATTTTCTTAACAAAACTCAATTTTTAAAACTTAATTTTTTGGCAAAATGGTTTTCTCAGTCTAGTCTTTGTTGCAAACAGATCTGTAAAGATAAAACAAATCGCTATGTATTATGTATATCAGATGTAAGTGAATAGATTTTTAAATGTTGATAAAAATAAATTACAGCAAATAGATTGCTAGAAAACCTTATCCCATGTTCTTTAGTACTTTCAATTGGTACCAATTGGTCTTTATTTCAGAATAAATAGTTGACTCATAGAGAAGGCTCAGTAAATACTGGTAAAAGAAAGGAAAGACAGCTAGAATTACTTGTTTTCAAATTATTATGTACAACTCCTAATTATTTTTTTTGGTACCAGGGATCGAACTTGGGACCTTGCGCTTCCAAGGCAGGCGGGTGGAACTCCTAATTATTTTTAACTACTGAGATAATTTTCTGACCTTTTAAACTAATTCTTTGATTACATTAATGTGGTTGGCTTGATTTATGTTTACAATGATAATTTACTAGTGAATAAGCAAATCTGAATAATTAAATGAATACTAAATTCTTTTGTTTCTTAAAAAATAAATAAGTTCCCACCAACAATGGAGAAAGGTTCCTTTCTCCCCACAGCCCCACCAGCATTTGTTATTGGTTGATTTCTTTTTTGTTTTTTGGTTGGTTGGTTGATTTCTTGATAGCAGCCATTCTTTCTGGGGTGAGGTGGAATCTCAGTGTTGTTTTCATCTGTATCTCTCAAAATCAGACTGGTGCAACCACTGTGGAAATCAGTATGGAGATATCTCAAAGAACTAGGACTAGAGGTCCCATTTGACCCAGCTATTCCCCTGCTGGGTATCTTCCCAAAAGAAAAGAATCATACCACAGCCATATATGTGCACCCATATTTATAGTGGCACAGTTTGTAATAGCTAAGGATTGGAAACAGCCCACATGCCCATCAACTGGAAACTGGATAAAGACGTGGTTTTTTAATAAAATGGAGTACTACTCAGCCATAAAGAATGAGAAACTGGAGACTTAGCTAAATGGATGCATATTGAGGCCATACTCTTAAGTGAAATAAATAGGACACACATGTGTAAATACCAAATAGTTTCTCTAGTGTGAGAAACTGAAAGTGTAAATAAGGGTTAAAATGATTAAAACGAATAATTGATAATTTGAAATAGGAAAAAAAGGTTCAAAGGGGTAGGGGTGGTGGGAGGGAAAGGGGAAAGGAAAGAAGGGAAAGGAAAAATTATGAGAAAAGAAAAAAAAATGGAAACAAAGTCTGTGTAAATAGGGAAGGGTGGAAGGGGTGAAAGGTGCACAGGTATTGGGGAAAAAATAAGAACCAAGATGCATCATGTACAGGTACAAGCACCCAATGATAAATGTAAACGTATTGTATACCTAAAATGTACCAATAAAAGTATTAAAGGAAAAAATAAATAAGTTACCAAGATTTTTCTGTTGATACATGTATACTGTTTACAGATTGCTGGATTTAGTGGTTCATCCTGTTCCACAGTCTTCTCAGTCTTGGAAGTTTATTCAACAGAGTCCCACAAGATCTCCTTCATACCTACCCTCTAGTTCAAGTTCACAATTCAAACGATCACATCAGAAAACCTCCAGGACGTCAGAATTAAATTTGCTTGAAACTCCTCTTGTAGTTAAGGTTAGTATTACATATCCAGCATTGATAATAAAGCTAAGGAGTTCTTAGTTTTTTTACTCGCACAAAGAAAATAAGCTAATAATAACTGATATCTGTAGGTAGTCAACAACTTTAAGTACTTTTTTCTACTTAAATCTTTATGACATTCTTTCCAAAACTGTACTTTTACATTTTCTTAGAGTAACTTTCAAGTGTCAATCTTTACTGCTGATATTATGTTATTTCTTCTGACAACTAATTTTTAGTTTTTATGGGTATTTTTATTTTACTCTGACCCCTTTAATGAAACTAATAATGAAATAAAATAATTTCACTATTCTGTCAGCCTCTCTTTATATGGCTCTTTCTTCCATCCTCCCTGATAGTTGAGAAAACAACAAAATCAAACTTGTGATTACTGATACCAGTGTTCTTTTACCTTCCAGTGTTCTACATTAAATATCTTCCTCCTCTTTTGATTTGGTTTGGTAGTTTCCGGATTCCCTGTTCTGGAGATCCAGCATTTATAGCAAGGCTTCTTATATTTCAAGTTGAATAAATATACCTCAATAAATTAAGTTCCTGACATTTAATGTATAGTAAAGTATTTGTAACTTTTGTTAATTTGTGTAAAAAATGTTTTGTATTGTCTACACTGGGTTCAAATGAGATTAAGGGAATAATTTTGCATATCCTGCCAAAACAGTCTATTATTAAAAACTCATAATCTTGTAATTTGAGTAGCTGAATTCATTAATGTAATGGAATTCAATAATTACTAAGTCTTTAGTGGACAAGTGAAGGAATTATTTCTACAAAATTCATTTAAGTACTAATATTAAATTACTTTTATTCATTATACAAAATCTGTAGAGGATTCTAATATAGCTTATTACTGAATAGTTGTGAAATTTTTTTAAAACATACTAAAGTCAATCTCATTGTTAATTTAGATTGTCTTCTGCTAATTAACGTAGGTTCTGTGCATTATACACAATCAGGTCTTTCACCTAACTAAAACTTTGTGTTACATAAGTAATTGGCACTGTATTTTAGAAATAACCAGGACCTTTAGAAAGATAATAAATACAATTATATGTTTTATAGCCTCCACATAAAAAGCTCTGGGAGAATTTTGTATTTTCTTCCAAGCATTCTGAAATAAAAATTTCTACTTGAGAGTTTATTGGAGATGAGAAAGTAACTATTATTGGGATTTAAATGTCCCAATCTGTCCTTATAAATGCCTTTTATAAACATTAATGGTGACATTCTGTTTGTGTTTGTCATAGAAAGCTAAAACTTTGGCTATGTCAGTTACTTCTGGATTTGCTGAGTTGACTCCACAATCCATCCTAAGGTCTGGTTTTCGAACACCTTTAGCATCTCCCTCTGTGTCTCCTGGAAGGTCTCTTACTCCACCTTTACAACTTAAGGAAACAAGAATTTCATTCATGGAAGAAAGCATGAGCACAAAATGGACTCCTGGAGTAAGTTTCATAATAATAAGGGGTAAAGAGGTAAAGAATTGAGGATGAACATACCCTGGTGCAGTGGCACATGTAATCCCACATACTTGGGAGGCTGAGGCAAGTTTCAGGCTAGTCTGGGAAATTTAGTAAGACATTGTCTCAAAATAAAACTAAAAAGCGGGTGGGGAGGTTGCTTGATGTGAGAACATGGACCTGGGTTTGATCCTTTGTACTTTCTACAAAGAGGTTAGATTGCTGTACATTTTTATATACAATCTTGAAGATAATCTCAAAAACAGGAAATAGTTCTGAGAGAAATTTTAGGGGACTGAACAAGCCAAATCCATTATTTTATAGGTAAAGAAAATAGGGCTTAGAAAGCTGTAGAAAACTAGATGGCAGGGCCAGAGATTTAGCTCAGTGGATCCATGCCTGCCTTGCAAGCACAAGTTCCTGAGTTCGATCCCCGGTTCCACAAAAAAAGAAAATGAAAACTAGATGGCAGAAATAGGACTAGAACACAAACTTCTAATTCTTAGACCATGTTTTTTGCTTTTTACTTGTTTTTTACCCTGTATTGTTTTCCTTCCCTAAAATTCCTAATTAAGTTTTCTATTTAGGCAGGTGACTCTTCAGATTTCCATTGTAGGTTAATAGGAAACTATTTGGTAATTACTGATTATCTGATCTGTTCATTTTAATCTTTGGAAATAATAGTATACTACAAATTAGGGAAACATTAACAACCATTAACCTTAAGACTGTGTCTGAAGAAAATGAGTTTAAAACAAGTGAATTTTAATTAAGGGAGTTTGGTGAAATACTGAGCATGGAAACTTGGGTGTGATTCATATGCATCACTTAGCATTGGGTTGATATTTAGTGGTTCATTTTCTTTTCCTAATTTTAACAGGCTGCAGATGACAGTGAAACAAAAATACTTGTTACTGCACCTTTCCATAAAAGTGGAGTTCCAACTGAAACTGAATGGCTCAAGAACAAAGATAAAACCACATCTTTTTCCCTGAGTCTTCCTGAAAAAAATCAAGAAATGGATGCAAAGTCACAGGATACAGCCTCACAGAGTCTGGAGAAACTTGATGTGAGCAAAGAAAGCAGCATTGTTTCAACTAGATCGGACCAGACTACATTAGAGTATTATGATGCACCATCTCCGGGAGACTTTGAAGGTTTTGTTTTTAAGCCACCAAGCTCTTCCACTGAACTGATTACTAATTTAAATGAACAAACTAAGAAGGATGGTGATGAAGGTATGTTTGAGTCAGAAGCAATTCCTTCAGACATGGAGAAACAAATAGGTAGGAACTCATTTTCACATATTCAGAATTGCCATTGATATTCCTCATTAAAACTTGAAATAGGATTTTTCTATCATAAGAAAATCCAAGTTAAATAATTATTCTATACTCATAGGGCACTAGGTATTAGACAAAATGCTCAAATCTTGCTTCACTTTGTGAGAATGGCTTACACTGCTCCAGAAGTAGGTATGAGATTTGAAAGGAGAACTTATGTGTATTTTTTTTAATTCAGTCAAGAAATTTGTAAAAGAATAGTAATGTGTTAGAAAATTTAATTTGTGATAATCTGATATAAAAGGTCTTCAAGTGGGCCAGGGATTTAGCTCAGTGGTTCCATGACCTGACCTGTGAGCGAAAGGTCCAGAGTTCCATCCCTGGTACCAAAAGAAAAAAAAGCTCTTCTAGTAACTATGGGAACTAATTCTAATTTCAAAGACTGAGTCGTTAATGCATATGCTTTCAGAAAGCTCCTCCTGGTGTGTTTGCTTGGTGTTGAATGTCAAACAGTAAGTAAAGCAGGCAGGACACTTGCCCTTGTGTCATGCAGGGGATTGTGAACTGCTTTAACAAGCCATTATAATGCAAGGTTGGTTAGTACTATTTCTGTGAGGGCCAGGAGGATACTAGGAAAGGAGACTTGGCTTAGAATTGGTAGATCCAAAAACTAAGCCTATTTTTAGATTTCTTACCCCATGCACAGTTCTAAGAAGCTTATTTAAAGGTCACATTAAGTCTGTCAAAGCAAATGCATGTATAAAAATCTGTGTCTCAGGTATCTTTTGAGAAATACTTTTTGCCTAGGCTAAACTAATGTTTCTTCAGATGTGAGAGTTCAGTGAAGTTTGTATTGTGTTGTCTTCTTTACTACACAAAAGCATTATTAATTGGTTTAAAAATTTTAATATTCTGCTCAGAAATAGCATGTCTAGAAATTTACACTGCTTTTTTGAAGTGCTGTGGTCTAAAATATTTCAGTGGTAAATATTAGATAAGAATGTACATAGCAGGATCTCCATTGATTATTCCAACACTATTAGGCAGTGCAAATCTTTCTGATTAGGGGATCATATAATGGGAACTTTATAGTAAAACAGATTGAATTTATTCATCTACCTCTTCACATATTGAGGATTATGTTAATATATGTAGAACATTTGCAACAGAGCCTGTTAAACTAAGAGTCAAAAGTGAGACTTTAAGGGAAGTGGGGGAGCTCTTGAGCTAGCTTCAGAGAATTAGAAGGAACTCTGCTGGCAGTTATCACTAAGACAGTACATGTAAAAGAACAAAAAAAGCAGGCCCAATAACTTATTTTTAAAAAGTTCCAGGGCTGGGATGTAGTTCAGTGGTAGAGCTTGCCTAGCACATATGTGCCAGGCTGTGGGTCCGTCCTCAGGACCACACTTGGACACACATGCACAAAGGTACGAAACTATGAGTAACTGTTAAGACATTTAGCATGAATACTATTCTTATCTCTATGACTTATAGGCAATTTAGAAGTTTCACAGGAGAGACTTTCAGAATTAAATCACTTAAGCCCCCTTCAAGGAATCGAATCTTCTCGTGTGCCATCAGTCCATGAAGGGTAAGTTTATGAAGACAAATTAAAATATTTTTTAAAGATGCTTAGCAAAACTTGTGAGCCAACAGTAAAATATTCTATGCATATTAGAGCTTATTTAGATCTGCCACATCTCCACTTGATAATGTATGAAAAGTTAGCTGACTGTGGGCTGGGGATTTAGCTCAGTGGTGCCACACCTGGCTCACAAGTGCAAGGTCCTGAGTTCAATCCCCAGTGTGGCAAAAAAGAATAGGCACCCTCGTATACCAGGAGCAATAAAATAATATTCAAATTACTAAAAAAAAAGTTAGCTGACTTAATTGATATAATAACCTATTTACTTTCTGACAAAAGCTTCTTGTTTCATTGCAAAATTACTCAGACTGCATGTCAGCACTTTGAGTAACATTGTAGAGCATACACAAAAGTGACAACTTCACTTATCAAGAGAGATAGTAATATTATAGCAAAATTAACCCACATAAAATATGATCATTTAAGACATTAGGTACATTGCTTTGTAAGAAGCAAGTACTGGGAGTAACCTCATAAATTACCCACAAAATTCATACTTTGATAGTCACCTTATTATGAAGCACCATCACATAACTTCTGAGAAGTCTACCTGGATAGTTGAAATCTTTGCCAAGCCTTCATCAGAAAAGTAGCAGAAACCAATAAAAAGATTGTTTCATTTTGTTTGTTCTAATTTTTTTTTTAATTTTAATGAAAATAAATGTTACTTGTTGCAATGAGTTTGGCAGATAATTGGAATAGTTAAAAAGCAAGAAGCATTCATATCCAAAGAAACTGGTTCAGTGAGAACCTAGGTGAATATTTAGAATCTAGGTGAATGTTTAATGTCTTGTTAAGCAAGTAGTTCCTTTTTAAATATAAACTTACTTGATATTTTTCTGATTTATTGCTCTCAGCTATCCTTGCTATAAATTCTGTGGTTGAGACAAATCTTTTTAACAAACATCTGTTAATAAATGAATACAGTCATCCTTTGGTATTTGACTGCTTAAAACTTGTTGAATTTGGTATTCAGTGCATTTTGATGGAAAATTTCTACTCAGTGTGCAAGTTAGAACTTGTCAGCATCAATTACCGGACTCAATACCCTTTCCACTCAAAACTGTTTGCTTGTTGTCTAGAACCATTAACAATGTAACATTGTATTAAAATATTGAACCTAATCCTGAGAGCAGAGGAAATATTTTGTGATACTTAACAGGCTTATTTGAAGAATATGACCACTGATTATTAAAAATTATCTTCAGAGTAATTTATGCTGGCAAGCATTTAAAAATCGTATTTTACTTGTACTTTAAGGCCATATCATTGTTGTCAAAAAAAGTAAAATGGTAGGAAGATAAGAAATACGGCATTGATTTGTTTTTAAATTCACTTTATAAATTTTATAAAATATTGAAAATGAGCTTGAGGGCCGGGGATTTAGCTCACTGGTTACTGCGCCTGCCTTGCAAGCGCAAGGTGTCCCGAGTTCGATCCCCGGTACCAAAAAAAAAAAAGAAAAGAAAATGAGCTTGAATAGTGATTTCTTTGAACCCTGGTATGCATCAAAAAAACAAGTGGAGAGCCAATAGGTCTAAAGCTGGTTTGATAGAATCTTCTTACATAGTAAATTACGCATTTCTGTTTCTAAAGGAAAATCCTGACTCCGAAGTCCAAGGCACCAGTTTTGAATGAAGGACTAATGTGTGCTGAATCTTGCACGTCTGCAATTAGAGCAGACAACGATAAATGTATGTATGATTTGACTTTAGAGTTATTTCACTTCAGTGTTTAATTATCTCCTCCCAAACCCAGACTAGAGAGATGTGAGAAAGGTGTTTTTCTTAGAGTTCGAAGTTGGGTTTAAGGAAAGCAGGCATGTGGAATGTCTATTGCCAAAAGAATTTCACATGTATTAACTCATCCCTTCTTAGAACACTGCTATGATACAGTTGTCTATCTGATTCTAGAGCCTATGCCCTTAACTGTTAAACCTTTGTGCCTATCACATTATGAATAGGGCTTAGGGCAAATGTGAGCAGACCTGACGTTGCCCTCTGATTAAGTATATATGCAATTTTTTAAAAAAAGAATATATACATACTTATTGTACAATAAGTATGAGAATCGTCTTGAAATGTAAAGTAGAAAACATTGTTAACAATTTAAAGTGTCTTTTTGTTGAAAAATGATTTCTTTCTGTGAGGAGATAGTAAGGTGGCAAAAGGTTACAGGGGTTTGACCTAGATGGCTTGGGGTAATAACCCAGTTCTGTACTTTACTATAAGACTGTGGGCTATTCCTCTGTATTTTTTGTTTGTTAAATATAAATAGTATTCATTTTATGATGTTAGGATTAAGCCAATTGCATGTGAAGTGTTCAGAGTAGTACTTGGCACTTAAAAGCCAGGAAATGTTAACTGTTACTATAAATAATTATCATTCCATTAACAGTAAGTGCATTTATTTTTTAAAGAACAACTTTTCATTTAATAACAAGCCTTTTTTTTTTTTTTGGTACCAGGGATCAAACTCAGGTCCTTGCGCTTGCGAGACAGGCAGCATAACCACTGAGCTAAATCCCCAGTCCAACAAGCCATTTTTTCATGGCAAGAATATAGATTGATTCATCCTTTATGATGGTTCTAGTAGGATTCTGTACTATGGGTGTGTGTTCAGCTAATTGCTTATTGGTAAACATTTGGACTGATCATGATTTTCCCCCTTTTTTTTGTTTTACTGTTTCATTTCTGCAGTGAGTATTCTTGTGTGTATATATATATATATATATATATATATATATATATTTTCAAACATTCTGTCAGTATTTCAGTTGGACATACACTTACTGGGTCAAAGATTATGCTTAGATTTCTCATATGTTACCTTAGATTACTCACATATTATATGTTAGATGTCTCATATGTTATGTATATAGTGATGAGTGAAAAAAGTCTATTTTCCCATTCCTCTTTGCCAAACTGACAGGTAGAAAACAGTTTTCGTGTTGTTTTGCTATTATTTGCGTATCAGGGATAATCATCTCCCCCCTCCCTGCTTTGCTTTTTTTTTTTTTTTTTTTTTTGGAGACGAGATCTCACTATGTAGTCCAGGCCGGCTTTGAACTTTTGGCCATCCTACTGCCTCAGGGTCCTGAGTGCTGGGATTATAGGCATGCACCACACCCAGCCAATTTCTTAAAAGTATGAGAATATTTTTCCTAGTTCTTTCTTTAACTTTTTACCTTTCGTTGATTTCTGTTAAACTAAAACATTTTTAATTGAGTTAGAGATCCGTGAGGATATCTTATGTTTTGTGTCATTCACAAATGCTAAACCCAAATATGACCTATGATTGCTAACGACATACAACTTTGGCAAAGAGGAAGATGAAAGGAATTTTTCAACATTTTATAATGGCTCACCAAGAACAGCCAGTTGTCTAATAGTCACCCAGGTAATACAGTTTCCAAGTTAATAATGAACAAACATCTGAGTCTCCTTAAAACAGTTGCCATTGTATTAAGCTTTTGTAATAAGGGCAGGAATTATGTTTCAGCAGAAAAAAGTCATTTTTAAATGTGAAGTTTATCTTCTGTGTTTTATCTCTGTGAAAAGGATACACAAATTATATAAAAGTAATGATGGTGTACTGAAAAAAGTGGATTAACATATAGAGCCACACAGGCTTTCCCTTGTAGGATACTATAGCCTTTCTGCAGTGTGACAGTTAAGATAATATTCTCAGGTGCAGGGTGACCTTTTCCTTTCTGTTTGCTTTCTTAATTGTCCATAGATCATGTTTTGCAGTTAAAATTTAAAGAGTTAAATCATCTTTCTTTCAGCTCTGGCTGATGTGAGTGAGAGTGGAAGCTCTGGGCTTATTACCTCTGAAAGTCCTGTTGTGTCTGAACATAGGCTTGACCAGGAAATAGCACTGAACTTAAAAGAGCATGAAACAGAAGTTGATATGCTAAAACAAAGTGCTGACTTACCAGAAGAAAAGCATCCAATTTCTGACAGTCCTCCTGATACTCAAGAAATTCATGTAAAAAATTTTTTTATTTCTTTGTCTTTCAGTTTTGGTTTACAATTTAAGACATGACTGTTTAAACCTAATGTGTTTGTTTATTTGACTGCTATTATAAAATCTCTTTTAAAATCTGTTTTCAAAGAATAAGTATAAATATTTTGTGGAATATAAAAAAACACATCCTTGAAGAAACGATCTCATGAAAACCAAAAGGCTGTGTTAAGCCACAATTTGACAGTTTAATTTTTGCTTATCTACTTTAAATGAATGGTTTTTTAGCCATAAGAAAACATATAATGGCTACTCCAAAGACAAACATCTTAAGAGCATATATGTAAGAATAAAGTAAAACAGGATATTTTCCCCATGCATACTTATGGGAGAGTATTTACCCAGCTAATGTTCAACTTTCTCACCTCCAGAAAGGATTTTGGGGTGTGGTTTTTGGGGGGATTTTTATACCTAATGTGATTTTCTAAAATTATACCAATTCTCATATTAAGATGCAACTTTTATTTCTGAGAAACTAATTTCTGGTTACTTTCGGAAAGTAAAATTTGGGCAGTTTAATTAATAAAAATTTTGTAATTACCCCTATCCATTTTTATAAATAGTCTCACTGTAAAATAGATGGCTAAAGTCCCTATTCCTTCAATTGCAAAGCTAATAAAAATGTGGGCATGGTGTAAGTGGGAATCCTTGTTTATAGGTTACTTCAAATCTGTCAACTCACTGAATGTTTGGGGATGGGGAAATGTCATTTTCTAGGTGGGTGGTAATGTTCTACCTTCTTGGTCAGGAGATCTCTCTCTCTCTCTCTCTCTCTCTCTCTCTCTCTCTCTCTCTCTGTTACTTTCTACCTCCTCCTTTTTCTCCCCTTCCCTTACCAAAAGGTAAATGCAAGGACCATTCCTTCTTCCACCAAACCCTTGCAGGAGAGGTACTGAACTTGAAAGCCTTAGGAATTTCATGGTTTATGCAGCCCCAGCAAAGGGAAGAGGATTGAGTCTAGCCCAAGGGAGCTTATGTAGGTGAATTGTTCTTCAACCTTATGGGGATCATACTGTTTAGAAAGGTGTGGATAGTTAGCTAATGTGGGGATTATCATTAAAGTAGTTTGGGGGTTGTTTCTTTTCTCCAGTTACATTTTTTCTCAGATGAGACTAGAATAAGTCCTTAATTTTCTAACAACTGTTAGTATCATAGTGATTTTCAAGATTTTGTTGATACTGTCTTTTTAGCTAGGGAAATGTATTTCTGGTTTAATTCCAGTCATAATTTCAAATCCTTTTCTGTCTAGTTATTTTGACTGATTGCTTAAATGGTATCTTATAAAGTAAACCCATTAGTATATGCTATAGATCACATATAGTTTATGTTTTAAAGTGCACACACCAAATGTGAAATGGTCATTTGAAATCTTTGTGCTTTTGGTTAAAAATAATATTTTAAAATCCTTTAACCAGTCTCTTTGATTTATTTTAGGTGAATGTACATGAAAAGCTTGAAGTTCAAAAACCAGGAGAAGAGGCTAGGAATCTTTCATTTAATGAGTTGTATCCCTCTGGAACTCTTAAACTTAAATATAATTTTGATACTATTGAGCAACAGTTTTGTGACTTACCTGATAAAGACCCTGCTGAATGTGACATTGCTGAAGGCGATGGGGAACTTTTTGTCGCTCAGAGCAACTTTACCTTGATATTAGAAGGTGAAGAAGGAGAAGTTGAGACAGGTGATTCCACAACATCAAATGTGTTGCCAAAAGCAGCTAACACAGCAACTAAGGAAAAACTTGTGTATAATATGGAACATGATACTCATGGACATGTTGCAGATTTGTCATCAATCGTAACAAGTGACCAGGAATCTCGAAAAGTAGAGACTTTACCGTATGTGCCTGAACCAATTAAAGTAACAATTGCAGAAAATTTACTAGATGTAATTAAGGACACACGAAGTAAAGAAATTACTTCAGATACAGTGGAACAGTCCATGCAGGAAAACATGCCTTTAATAAGCCAAAATGTGATGTCTTCTACCAAATTAGTCAAACGTACAAGAAAGACTGTTCAGGAAGTAGAAACAGTGACTATAAATGTCAGCCAGAGTGATGATACGGTTTCTTCCAGAACTCGCACAAGACGGCAGCGTGTCCAAAACCTGAACATCACATCAGCACAACAGGAGTCAGCAGATGTTCATACTCCTAAGATGTTGGGGTCACCAGCTAGGAAGAAAACTAGAAAAACAAAAGAAATTTCTGAGCCTTCTGAAAGTGCCTATTCTGATGTTAAAGGAAGATCTCAGAAACAGCAAATACCTCAAAGTTCTCTTAGTTCTAGAAGAGGAAAGAATAAAAAAGAAATTAATCAAGACACATTAGAAAGTTTTGATTCTGTGGAACAAGAAACACAAGTTACTCCAGGTAGAGAACCAAAAAGGTCAAAATTATCTCAGCCATTGGAACCAGCAATTGAAGAAACTTTTGGAAAAGAAGTTAAGCTTTTGTCTGTTACAAAAGAAACTCCGAAAAGAATTAAAAAATCTGTAGAAAATGAAGAACATGATGAAATTATAAATGATCTAACAGTTAGTAATGTAGCAAGTCCTAGCAGGGCTGCCAAAAAATTGAGAAATGCTAATTTAGAAGCTTCTGAAAATACAGGGTATAAACAGGATGAGATATCCAATTACCAGCAACTCTCTGTTAAACGTAGTAGAAAGGTCAAAGAGAGAGAAGTTAGTGTGTCAGGTATTATACAAGAGTCTAAACTTGATTCATCCCAGTTAACTCTTCAGGCAGAATTTGATGTGTCTGCCACACCTAGGAAACGTGGTAGACCAAGGAAGATAAATCCATTGGAAGATGTTGGATCTAAGGCTGTAGAGGAAGAGAGAAGTCCCCAAAAGACAAAAGTTCTCAGTGTCCGAAGATCTGCAAGGAACACCCCAGCTAAAAATGAAAATAGCAATGTTGGAGGACCAGGTTTAGAAAAATCCACCATAGTGCCAAATGAGCAACTTGATATGGTAATGAGCTCTACAAAAAAGCTTATAAAGAAGACCGAAAATCAAAGCCAAAAACATACATTATGCTCAGTGTCAGAAGAACATGTAGATGAAGTGGCACATGAACCAAATGACCAAGAAGAGAGATTGCTTTCTACCACAGCTTTTATTAAATCTTCCCGTAGCATAAGGACTAGATCAAGCAAGGCCATCTTTTTGCAAGACCTTTCTGAACCAAAAAATGAGACTTTATTTTCTCCTACAGCAAAGATTTCAAAGAAAGTTAAAGGTACTTTTATTTTTATTTGTAGTTTTCATTCATTCAGAATCTTCAGCCTGGGCTGGGGATTTAGCTCAGTGGTCTGGCGCCTGCCTTGCAAGCGCAAGGTCCCAAGTTTGATCCCCAGTACCAAAAAAAACAAGAATCTTCAGCCTAAAATTTGGCTAAAGTACTGTTTGATTTAAAGCACTAACTAATCTTCAAAACAGTTTATTGTTAAAAGGGAGTTCACTCCAAACAAAAAAACCTCAAACAAATTATTTTTTAAAGATTTCATATTTCCAGGTTTGAGATGCAAGAATTCAGTGATACAGTATGTTTTTTAAATCTTAGGATTTATTTGATATAGGTATTATTTTCTGTAATATTGAGCTTCATTCTGTCCTTGTAGTGACTTAGTTTTGGTTTCTCTCCAAGTAGGATATGTTTTTAATCTACTAGCTTTGGCTCACATCACTGTTAATAGCTACAACCCCAGATTGTTTGTTTGTTTTCGCAGCACCAGGAATCGAACTCAGGACCTTGCACTTGTGAGGCAGGTGTGGTGCCACTGAGCTAAATCCCTGGGCCCAACCCCAGATTGTTTAGAGAGGAACCACTGGTAGTTTTTTACTGATCATGGTATAGAAATTAATGAAATCTATATTCTTATTGCCCATAAATTGGTATGCTGCATACCCAACCTCATTCATTTCATTGTTGAGCCAGTGATAGCTCAGACCTTCTCAATAAAGGTGGTATTTCTCTCAAAAGAGTAAAAGTATTTTACTGTTTCTATGTTTAAAGCACATATATGTATAACATGTATAACATGTATAGTGTATTGATATTGTTAACATTTCTTGGGGTAAAACAGTTCCATGGAGAAAGTGCTTTAATGTCTAAAAAGGTGATAATGGAAAAAGACTTAAGCTAGTATACTTGATACATGTCTAGAATAGCTCTTTGATAATGGTTAGGTACACAAAATACAGTTTGATTAAGTTATAGTTGGGAAAAGAATTACAGAATGTATCATTTTTTGTTAGTTATGGTAGTATATGCCTGTATTCCCACCTATTTGGGAGTCTGAGGCAAAAAGATTGCAAGTTGAGATAGATAAATCATTTCCATAGAAAGAGTATAGAAATATTTGTATTTTTAGCACCAGAATGGGGAAGTCTCCCATCAGTAGCCCTAGGCATTGCAACTTCTACCTACAGTAAGCTGGTAGTGGAGATGATCTTTATTCTTGGTGTGACCCCTGTTTTTTTTCTGTTGTTCAGAATCACATGCCTTAAATGCAGAATCTGACATCTGGTAGAATTCTGTCCTAGTAAGTTAAATAACTGAAATATAATTTGAGAGTTTCTGTCAAGGGTTTGTATATTTTTTAAAATAACAAAACATTCAAAATTCTACTTATAAACCATATACTATATGCCACATGATATTCTAATTTTTTAATCTCAGAATGCCTTTGATTTTTTTGTTGTGGTGGTATTTGGGTTACTTTGTTTTGTTTTTGAGACAAGATCTTGCCCTGTACTTTAGGCTTACCTTGAACTCAATATGTAGCCCAGGCTGGCCTTGAACTTGAGTGCTCTGCCTGCCTCAGCTGGGATTACAGGCATGTGCCACTCACTGTACCTGGCTTAATCCTCAGAATACCTTTGAGATAGGTGTTGCCATTAAGCTTGTTTTATAGAAACTGAGGCAGAGTTACCTTCTTAGCTTACTTTTTCCTTATATCATATGAACTTTTCTGTTGTTTCTCTTGACTAGAACAAGTAGCTCAGATTAAGTTGAAAAGAGGGTTTAAGTCTTTTCTATGTAAATGAAATTATTCTTACAAGTAAAAAAGTACGATGTAAATGAAAATCCTGTCTGAAAATTACAACACAGACTAGCTTGGATCATATATTCAATTAATGCTTTCTCCAGACATTTGGGGAGCAGTAAGTATTTTAACTAATGAATAGTATGGCTTTGTTCTTTCTTTACATTATAGCATTGTTTAGGTTTGATGCAAAATGATTACTAGGATCCCCCCACCACCACCACCACCATTCTTTCTCCCTAACATGAGTAAGTAAGATAGTTGTGGTTTCTAGGTTTGGAGATGTCTGGATATCTTTTTGATGTGCATCATTTGTATCAAGCTTTTTGTTGACATACACACGTATTAAAGCATATATTTTAAAGATATGGATGCAGTGTTGGTTTTTTTCCCCCAACTTTTCTTTAGCTGAAAGAATAGAGACTCCTACACAGCTGAAAGAATTAGTTTCAGATTTATCTTCTCAGTTTGTCTTCTCACCTCCTACTTTGAGGACCAAGCGAAAGAACATATCCAGCACATCCAGGCTTATAGATGAACTGGTAAGGAAAACATGCTTGTGTGTATTTGCTTAAACTTGCTCTTATTTTCTAAATAAATGTTTCCTAAATAAACTACTTTATGATATCAACCGTTTATGCTAAAAGCCCAAAACTCTTGTCTGTACTACTTTTGGAGATCCTGCTTTCAGACAACTTTGTAGTATGTTACTATGATATATTACCTACTGGCAGCCACAATTTGAGTTACCTATTAGGAGAAAGGTTTTTTTCAATTTTAGTGCCCTCCAGAATTAATCTGTTTATTTAAGATGTACATCCTAGAAGTCCTGTTGGGTCATTTGGAAAATTCCCTTGGAGAGACTGAGAGTTAATTCAGTGACCTACCCGTACATAACCCTAAAATGAAAATTCTTCAAGGTTTGAGTTCCTTGTATTTATGCATGCCAATTCGTAAGCATTTATTGAATTACCTGCAATTACCTTTACTATGCAAAGGCTTAACACAAAAATAATTCAGTTAATGGAAATGAAGTTGAAGAAACAAAATCACAAATAATTATTTCTCTACATAATAAGAATCTTGTACGCCCAAACACCCCTGGAGACAGAAAATAGAGGAAACGGGCATTTCTGACAGAGAAAATAGATAGGGAGACGCAGAAAATGGCAGTGGCTTGTTGGAGGGGAGTATTTGTGAACTAGTAAATAGCCATGTATTTTAAGTAGTTTTTTATGAAAGATTCTAAGGTGGGAAAAAAAATACAGTCTCTGTGGCCTTTCCCTGCAAGATGAAGGGCAGTGAACAATAGAAACATTCAAAATAAAATTGACAAGACTTGGAGAACAATTGAATTACAGGAATAAGCAATACAGAACATACCTAGTTGAGTAAGGTTTTGACTAAGATTTTTATTAGCAAATCAGAGTAATCCATTTGGGACTTGAGTTTATTAGAATTGTTTGACTATACTCCATAAGTCAGAATAAAACTTTTAAATTCCAATTTCAAATGTTTATGATTTACCTTTTAAAAATTTTAACTTGTAGGAAGATGATGCTAAAACAGTAGAAACTGTGGGAGAGCAAAAAGTGAAGAGAATCAGGACTGCAAAAACAAAACAGGCAAACAAGTAAGTATAATTTTCTGTTTTGTAACCCCTAACAATTTGTTTTTCCAAATTAGAGTTGAGGGGGCCAGGGATTTAGTTCAGTGGTTCCACCACCTGCCTCGCAAACACAAGGTCCTGAGTTTGATCCCCGGTACCAAAAAAACCCCCACCAAATTAGAATTGAGACAAGTGGTATTTAAAAAAAGAAATTAGGCTTATCAGAAAGGGGTAGTTCTTGAGGTCTTTTCTAGCACTGACTCCTTGACATTGTTACATTTTAATGCTGAAGGTAGGTTTCCCTGTCACATGAAAGCCCATTCATGCTTTTTTGAAGAAGGTTGGTGGACAGAGGTAGTTTAGTACCTTCAGGATATGAATGGGGGAGAAAAGTGGAATAGTTCACCTTTTCATTAGTAAAGACAAATACTAATAATATAAACTTTAAAATCATAAAATGATTTTAGCTCAGTGGTTCTGCCACCTGCCTCAAAAGCACAAGGTCCCGAGTTTGATCCCCGGTACCAAAAGAAACCAAAATCAAAAAAACACTACTGATAAATAGACTTGGTATATATTTGAAAAACTACTTCATGTTTGTGAAATGACACATGTATTTGCCAGTTGTTGGTGCTAAAGAACTGCCATTTTCTATAGCTCCATGGGCCTGGCCTGCTGGGCCCCCATAGACTAGTAGTATATGGCCCATCCTCGTAATTCATTAATATATATGCAACATTTAAAGGAAAATTTCACAACAATTATTTTTAAATATCCAAATCAGAAAACAAAAATCTTAAACAAAAACGTTGAAGTGAAATTTTAACTCTGCCTCTAATGAGCTTACGTGACTTAAAACTATATCATTCATCTTCACTTCTCTTGAAGCCATTATTTCACTTACAAAATGAAAGCACTCACCCTAAGGTTTCTTTCACAATATTGAGAAATCAGTTATATTTATAACATAATATGTTTATTCTTATTTGATTCTATCTTTCCTTTCAGAAACACAGAAAAAGAAAGTTCTTGGTCACCTCCTCCAGTAGAAATTAAGCTGATTTCTCCCTTGGCAAGCCCAATTGATGGCATAAAGAGTAAACCAGGAAAAACTGCCGAAGTAACAGGAAAAGCTGTTGGAAGGGGCAGGAAGAAACCATCTTCCTTTCCAAAGCAAGTTTTACGTAGGAAAATGCTGTAATTTTTTTCCAGGGTTTTAATGCACACGTATTTATAAAGTCATCAGAATTGTATGGATTAAAAATCATCTAATTTGGAAGAAAATAATTTATATAAATTATTGTAAATTTTTGTAAACAGGAGGTCTTCAGTAAGTAAAATAACTCCCTGTGGAGTGATTCTTTTAGTCCAGGCATTTTTTTCTATTTTATATTAAGACTTCATACATTTATATAATATGTAAATATGGCTTATTATTGGAATGTTAAATAAAGTATGTACTTCACAGTAGTTGGTGTCTGTTAGGTTTTTGAGAGGGGATTTCTGTTTTAATTTTATATGCTAGTAGTTTTTGTCCCATTTTCATTCTCTATAGTTAAAATATTAGACCAATCTTAAAATGAGACTGATTGAGCTATTGATTATTTTTTAAAGTTGCTATTTTATAATTTATGCACTTTGATTCTGTGATTAAGATTTCTAATCATAATATGTATTTTTGTTTGTTGCCTGTTACAATGTTGAAGCTGAAGTATGGGCATGTAATTTTGCTGCCTTTTTGTAGTTTCACAAACTTTGTGTAATCTACCTCAAATGAGTAATTTTCCAAGTAATGCATTGGTTAACTGTAATGTTGACATTTGCTCAGCAAGCTTAAAGACTATTTATCTTTAAAGTCTCTTAATTCAGAGACTAATTATCCAGGTTAGATTGACCGGTTCACTGCTTATTAGCAACCTCATGAAAGAATTTGAGATAAACCTGTTTTATGGATATTTGGTACACTTTGCATGTGCCTAATATTGATAAGTCTGAACAAATTTTTATAATATTCTTGCTGTGGAGCAGCTTGCTACTGAATCACAAAAATCCCTTATTCAGGTTTTTAAAACTGGCAAATTATCACAGGACCTCAGGCAAAGATTTGAGAATGGGAAGAGTGTGAGTCGGTGTGGAACAAGAAAGAACAAAAGCACCCTTTTCTCTGCAGTGTGACTGTGTGCAATTAAGTAATGATACTTGACGTAGGCTATAAAATTCATCAATAAATAAGTGTTGTAAAATAATTTATGACAGGTAACTGATCATGTGTAACGAATGGACTGTTAATAATTGATCATCTAGAAGCAGACTGCCTTTGTCAGCTAAGCTTTTAATGTTTTCTTGTGAAGTGCAGCAGTGTGCTTTCTACATTATTTTTCTACAAAACAAAGAGTGTGGATAACGAGAAAATGATGAAGATGCCTATGCCGAGTACTGACAGTGTGAAAGTAGCAGTGTGAGTGCGACCTTTTAGTCAGGTTAGTGGTAAATGTTATATTGCCTTGTTGGAAATTTAACTGACTTCGATTTTATTAATTTTTTTAAATGATAGTTATCAAACTTGTATTTAAGCTGCTTGTCATTTCTGGAATATTAAACTTATTTAAATGAATTTGTTAAATGAATAATTTAAAGATCTAAGCCTAATTCAATAAAGTTTCACTCCTTGGCACAAGTAGCACAATAAAAAAATTGACAAGAGAAGTATATTGTCAAGTTAATGATGTTTTTAAACCAATGCATCTAAGTGTGTGGTACCTATTTTCTGTAAGTTTTTTTTCCTCTATAAAAATAAGTCAGAGGCAAATTGTTACTTCATTTAGCATGAACGCCACATACTTTTGATGAATTTGTATAATAAAAACACTGTTAACAGTTTAGGATACCATGAAGTATACTCTAGGACCTTAAAACAACCATGTATGGATGCATTGGTTACATTTTAAAGTATTTCTGAACACCTGACCCATCCTGCAGACTTTTAAATACTGAGGACACAAAGGAAAATCCTTTGTTCTCCAGCAGCTAACAGTCTTACATAAATAAATATGCTAGATAATTTTGTGTGACCAAGGCACTCACCTTCATAGTAGTAAGGTAAATAACATACCCAGAGAAAGATCAGGTTAATTCTGCATAGACAGATATTTATGGCTTCCACGATTGTGATAAGGAAGCATTTGAAATGACTATAAAAGGTCAATAAAATTTGGGTAAGGATAGTACAAGGAACAACACAGGCTTTGAAAGTAACATACCTAAATGGGATCCCATGGCATGATGGTCTTGCATGAGATATTGCTCACTCTTACAACGTAACATTTTATCTCTTGTCCATTAAGATAGCCTTGCATGTTTTTTGTTGGTATCCCTTGTGTCCTGTGCCTTTTTATCTATATTGTGGAAAATATTTCAGTAGCCAAGCAGCCATATAATTAAAGAGACTCAGTTATGCATAGAACTAAGGTTAAGTGTAACAGCTATTTAAAGCTTCTAAAGTAGTGTGCTTTTAGACACTGATCAAAATAGGCCAAAGAATTAATGACTAATAAATTAAATGTTTGCCCCTCCCCCAAAAAACAAACTATTTTCTAATCTGATCTTCAGTAATGCTCAAGATCATTTTCCCACAGATCTTCCCCCCACACACTGGCCTCTAATATTGCTAGAGTAGTCAACTATGAGTTTTAAATAGCTAATGAAAAAGATTTGTGAGAATAGACAGTAAAATAATTATTTGTTTTGTTGTTGAGGTTGGGATTGGGATGCTGGGGATCAAACCCAGGGCCTGATGTTTGCTAGGCAAATGCTCTGCCACTGATCTGTTTTCCCAGTCTAGTAGTTACATATTTATAGAACCTTTAGGAACCATTTTTAAAATACTATATTTTATTCAAATTCACCACCAAAATTAATTAGCTTAGATTAGAATAGTAGGAAGAAAAGGAATGAACTCAAGATAATTTGGATAATCATCACTTCTGAACAACTATAATACCTCCTTGCTGTTCCCACTGTGTCCTTAGTTGTAAGAAAATCTTGTACTCAGGAGACAGGCAGGATCGAGTTGAGTTTGAGGCCAGCCTGGGCTACATAGTAAGTTCAAAGCCACCCTGAAGTGTACATAGTGAGACCCTGTCTCAAAAAAAAAAAAATTTTTAAGGTAGTACATAATTTTTTTTTTTTGGTACGGGGGATCGAACTCAGGACCTTGGGCTTGCCAGGCAGGCACAGTGCCACTGAGCTAAATCCCCGGCAAAAAACAAAAATCTTAAAATTAGTGTCTTATAACTCCATGCTCAAACCCTTCCAGTTGCTTAAAGGTAAAATGTTACAGTTTACAAGACCTAGTGACCTATACTTTGCCTAATTTTCAAACTCCATTTCCAGTCTTTTTCTTCATTGTGGGATCAGAGAACACCTTCATCAGAAGAGGCAGAGAACCAACTCTATGGTATCTTTTGTAAGAGGCAGGATGTCCTGAGCCTCAGTATCTTTTTCTGTAAGGTAGAAATATTGATGCCTCACAGTTATTCTACTAAGGAATACAAACAGTAGATGTAAATCAGTGAGCAGTGCCTGACAACTATTCTCTACACTTTTCAAGCAGCCTTGATACAGTTGACTCAGTAGCCATTCAGTCATTTTTTAATATAGTCACAAATACGTGTAATCATTACCACAACGTTAGGATATTTCATCCCCCCCGCCAAAAAAAATCTTGGTACCCTTTAGCTATCATCCTATTCCCCCAGCCCTAAGCAGCCACTGACGTATTCTTCATAGATTATCTCTGTTCTGGACATTTTCTATGAATGGAATGATGTATAGTCTTTTATGATGGATGTTTTCACCTAGCATATTTTCAAGGCCCCTTTGTGTAGCATGTAAGTTTTTTCTTTTAAGATAAGCTACAGGCACGTGCCATCATGCCTGACTCAATTTCATTCTCTATGACCGAATAATATTTAATATTTTATTGTACAGATATACCAAATTTCTACATCCATTCATCAGTTGATAGACATTTGGATTGTTTCTGGCTATTATAAATAATCCTCAGAGAATATTTCTCTATAAGTTTTTGTGTAAATGTTTTGATTTCTCTTGATTATATAGCTAGGCATAGAGTTGCTGAGCCATCTAATAACTGTTTAATTGATTTGAGAACCTGCTAGATTGTTTTCTAAAGCAGCTGTACCATTTTACTTTCCTGCCAGTAGCATATGAAGTTCCAATTATCTTAACGTTCTTGCCAATACATATCATCTGACTTTGTATTCAATTCATCCAAACTGGTGTGTTATTTTATGGTTTTCCATGATGACTAATTATGTTAAGTGTGTTTTCATGTGCTTACTGCTTGCTTATGTTTCTTGGAGAAATATCCAGAGCCTTTGCTCTATTTTAATTAGATCAGCTGTCTTTTTGAGATAGAAGCCCATGCTGTGTTGCCCAGGCTGGCCTTAAACTCCTGGACTTAAGAGATACTCCTGCCTCAGCATCCCAGATATCTGAGACAAGTGCACACCACCATATCCAGGTCTCTGTATTTATTATTGACCTGATCTTTATAGATTCTGGGTACAGTTCCATATGAGATGCACAGTTCGCAGAATGGTCTCATTCTGTGGGCTTTCTTTTTCCCATTTTTGGTGCCATCCTTTGAAGCAGGAACATTTTTAATTTTGACAAAATACTGTTTATTTTAATTGCTTTTGCTTTTGGAGTTACATCTAAATCCTTTACCCAATAATCCCAAGGCCAGAAAGATTTACTTCTGCATTTTTCCTTTAAGGTTTTATACTATTAGCTCTTATATTTTAGGTCTTTGGTCTACTTTAAGATCATTTTTATATATAGTTTGAGGTAAGGGTTCAAGTTCATTCTTTTGCACATGGACACAGTTCTCCTGGCAACATTCTTGGAAAGGCTGTTCTTTCTCAGTCGGATAATCAGTTAACCTTAGATGTCGGGTTTATTACTGAACTCGTGTTCCAGAAAAACCCATCCCAGTATATGAGGACCATCCACAGGGTGCTGTGAGACCCGAGAAAAAGGCAGAAACATCCGGGATTGCAGAGTGAAATTTATGGTCCTGAGCAGCAGCCAGACTAGTGAATGGATCCTTGTGATTTGCATCAGAGGAAGGGAACATACAAAGTAGTCTGGATGAATGTGACTTCGTCCAAGCTGGACTGTATCTGGTTTATCTCAAGGCATAACATTAAAGATGTGAGGTACGTGCCTAGTGTTAATGATGCCAGGGTCTGATCATAAAACACTACTATTAATGTTTCTGTTTGTTTGTTTAGAATGTGCTGGGAAACTAGGGAAAACCAACCAGGATGGCTCTGGGGCCATCTTAGTAGATACAGCTGCAGTTACATCAGGCTGAATCCCCACCTTTTACCCTCATCTCCAACACTCAGAATCTTATGTGCCACCCTCTTCTGCAGTGTGCCCTGAACCTGTAAGACGTTCAGCATTATGTATGCAGCATGCCATATGTCATTTGGTCAGCGGGTACACAGGTCCACAGCAGTGGTAGAGGAGTGTGCGGGAAGAGACAATAATTATGCAAATAGTTTTTTTCTACTAGGAGCCCCAGGAACCAAACCAGTAACCTATATGTCTCCCATAGAAGGACCAGAGTCACACAAGGCATTGATTTGGGTCGTCTTATGTGGTATGAGGTGTGTGATATGGGGGATATATACATATTTTGACTTGATAACCAAAACAGGTTTCAGGGAAAACTGAAAAGACCACAACTACAAGCTAAAATAAACATGCTTTTAGAGGAACTTGTAAACCTGCGCCATCTGGCAAGACATCACCATCCCTGTTAGATCATACTGATGGCAGCTGGAGCTGGTATGGTGGAGCATACTACACAGGATTACCAACATGATGGGGTCCACGAGTGATTTCTGAAACTCAAATCAAAATAGCACACCAAGCCAACTAGAGTGCCCAGAGAGATTTTCTTTAGCCCACTCTTCATAAGTCCAGAGTCCAGCAGGATCAATGGGATCGAGTTACCAAGGCCAGAGGCTCCTCACATTATGCAACAAACAGCTGACTCATCCAGAAGGAAAAAGCCACTTGCTCCCCCCACAGAACTGTCCCCAAATTCAGTGGTTGCAGTGTAAATTAGAAGTGCTTTCTGTCTGCATCAACTCTGGCTGGCAGGAAGGCACCTGGACGTAGACACAGATGGTCTGAGGCAGTGTCTGGAGCTCCTAGGTGCTGAGCATTAAGTGGTGGATGAAAGTAAAATGACACACCGTGTCTTCTGAGATGGGTTGCCCCAGACACTGCCACGTGGCATGGGGACCCATATAGCACAGGAAACTTCTAAAGACCTTTGACAGTGGCAGTCTTGTTGTTAGCTCTTGCTGGTCAAGGCTTTTGTAAGGCCAGTAGCTGTGTCTACACAGGTTAAGGCATATTTGTGTCCTCTGGCAAAGGAGACATGTAACAACCTGCCAGTCCCTCACAGGTTGGGCAGCGTTTTGTATCCCTTTGTGTGTTCAACAACAGGGGTAGGGGTCTAAGGACACCTGCCACGGGGTCGTGTCTGCCACCAGGTCACAGTTTTTAGGGGCAATTCTGTCCCTTAGCTATGTACTGTCCTTTAGCACTTTTATGTCTACTGTCACTACACACCCACCAGGCCTGTTAGGTCTGCTGCCGGGGGCTGCACCTTGGTCACAGCATCCACCTTCATATTTCCAGAAGTGGAGGTCTTAATATGAGGGGGTATATGACAGTCATTTGTGCCCCTGGTTCATGGAGCTGTTCCCACATTTGGTGCCACATGATGGCTCCCCTGAGAGGACTTCCCAGTACAGAATCATTCCCCTTATCCTTGTGCCATTCACAACACAGGACCTCAGTACACTGCCCAATAGTCGGTACAAACAGCCAGTGGCCATGACTTACAAGTAACTGCCAGCCATACCACCCGCAGCTCTGCCCAGCAGCTGCTCTGATTGTGTCCATCTAAGGTAGGCAGTGGCCAGGGGCAGTGGCAGTGCAGACATTGGGCTCTGCATACTGAGCGTTTTCAGGAATGGGGGCTACCCCTGCTTACACTTGTGTGATCATAGACTCAACCGCCATTTGGGATGGTGAGGTGGTTTTGTAATAACTGGGCCCAACACTGTCCACAGCTTGGGACTCACTACGCTTTTGGAGAGGACACTGTCATGAATATACATACATGCCATTTATTTAAAGAGTCTGTTCTATCGCAGATGGAGGCCCTTGTGATAGGCAGGGGCAGCTCACATTGTGACCAGGGAAGTATCCCACAGTGGCTGCACCTGCTTTAGGGCATCACACTCTGCTAGAAACTGCTGTTCTAAAAGGTGTGTTTAGTCTCAGCTCATTTCCAGAACTGTGATTAAGGAAAACCTAAAGGTAACTTTTGTCCTTGTTATTCTTGCCCAGAGACCCCAACTCATGTCATCTGCTGTACTGGTGACATCTAATTGCTTTGACCCACCTGGTAGAAGGGTACCCAGAGCCTGCACCTGAGCTGTAAGATATTTGCCTTTTTAAATGCTTCCTGCTAGGAAACCATCTCAGTCCATTATGGCTCCCTTCTTTTTTTAAATTTTTATTTTTATTAGTACACATTTACAGTACATAATGATTACATTTCTCATGGGGAATTGATACATGTACATAACATCTCAATTCTTCCCCTCCACTCCCTCCATTTTTTTATCCCTTTCCTATTTGAAAAAGATCTCCCTAATTCCTATTATCTATCTTCTGTTTTGCTCATTATTTGTATTTTTGGTTTCTCATATAAGAGAAACTGCGATATTTAAGCTTGTGTGTCTGATTTATTTCATTTAATATTAAGGTCTCAAGGTGCATCCATTTTCCTACAAATGTCTCAAATGTATCCTTTATGATACAGTAGTACTCCATTGTGCATAAATACATTTTGGGGTGAAGATTTAGCTCAGTGGTGCCGCTACCTGCTTCATAAGCACAAGGTCCTGAGTTTAATTCCCCAGTACCTAAATAAATAAATACATTTCTTTTATCAATTCATCTGGGGATGGACATATAGACTGCTTCCAAGATTTAGCTATTATGAGTTGTGCTGCTATAAACATTGATGTGAATGTATCACTGTAATATGATGTCTTTAACTCTTTCAGGAAGATACCTAGAGGAGAAATAGCTGGGTCAAATGGAATTTCTATTTTTAGGAATTTCTATTCTATTGAGGAATCTCCATACTGATTGCCATAGTGGTTGTACTAGTTTGTATTCCCACCAACCATATAGAAGGGCTCCTTTTCCCCCATGGCCTCACCAGCATTTGTTATTATTTGATTTCTTGATGATAGCTATTATTTCTGGAGGAAGATATGATCTCAGTGTAGTTTTAATTTGCCTTTTTCTAATGGCCAGAGGTGTTAAAAGTTTTTTCATGTATTTATTGGCCATTTGTACTTCTGTCTATTTATTTCAGTTGCCCATTTTTTAATTGGGTCTTTTAGTTGAGGGGTCTAATTTTTTTTAGTTCTTTATATATTCTAAATATGAGTCCTCTAAATATATATTCTAAATATCAAGATGTAGCTAGCAAAAGATGTGTGATTTTCTCCCAGTTTTCTTATTTAACTCCCTGTACTCAATAGGTATTCTTCAAGTCCTATCTGGTTGGGGGTTTTTGTTTGTTTTGTTTTGTTCTGTTTTGTTTTTTGGTACCAGAGATTGAACTCAGGACCTTGTGCTTGTGAGGCAGGTGGTGGAACCACTGAGCTAAATCACCCCACCCCACTTTTTTTCAATCAGCCAGATAGAACTATTGAAAGCATGGTGGGCAGCTCATGAGATTTCAACCTTCTCTAATTCTTTTACAATCTCTCCATTCTCGCCCTGTCTGCCAAGCCACACACATGGCTGATATTTACTACTCTCCCAGGAGTGAAAAGCTAATGGGCCCATTTTGCTTCCTCCCCTCAGCACTGCCTTTACTACTATTGCTTTAGTCACTTTCTTGTCCCTGAGACACAATATCTTACACCCACAACTTAAAGAAAGAAAGGTTTATTTGGGCAAAACTTCTACAGTTTGTAGAAGTTTTAGTCCATGGTCAGCCAGCTCCGAGGCAGAATGACATGGTTGAAGGATATGGTGGAGGGCACAGCAGAGGACAGCTGCTAACAGCATGGCATCCAGAAGCAGAGAGAGCCAAAGGAGGAGCTGGGAAGGAAGATACAACCTTCCAGAACATGCCCACGGCGACCCACCTCTTCCACCCAGGTCCTACCTCCTAACATCACATTTAGCCCCCATAATTCAATTATCTTCCAAACACATGAGGCTTTGAGGGTCATTTTAAATCTAAACCACAACTTTCTTCCCTGGGCTCCTAGAAACTCGTGTGCATCTCTTTACACAAAATGCATTTAGTCCATCTCTAAGAATTGCCAAAGTCCTATCAGTTCCAGCATTGCTGAAAAGTACAAGTCCAAAGTGTCCTCTGAGACTCAAAGCAAACTTACCTTTGAGTCTCTGTAAAAATTTTAAAACATTATCTGGGCAGAGTGGTGCATGCCTGTAATCCCAGCACTCGAGAGGCTGAGGCAGGAGGATCACAGCACGTTCAAGGCCAGCCTGGGTTACATAGTGAGTTCAAAGCCAGCTTGAAATAATAAGACCCTGTCTCAAACCACCATCCCTTAAAAAAAAAGCAAAAGAATTTTTAAACACTGCTGACATACAACATCACGGGTTAAACATACCTATTCCAAAAGGGAGGAACAGAGGGATAGAAAGCAGTGGATCAAATCAAGATTAAAAGCCAATAGGACAAACATTAAATGTGAACTCCAAAAGACTTGGACAGCCCCACCCCTACAGCATTGGTGGTGGTTGCAGCCTCATGGCGTCTCTCTTGGGCTGGCTTTGCTCACTTCTTGTGCCTTTCTTCAGATGTTCCACATTCCTAGATTCTCTAATTTCTTAGGGTCTCCGTTGTACTTTTGGCTTTATTCTCACAACTTCATGCACTGCCCTCTCAGGGGCATACTGCCTGACTTCCTAGGCCTTCTTCTGAAAGCTGGGTGGAAATCTTCCTGAACCCACAACTCTTACACTCTGCATGACTGTAAAACCGGCACCATTTAGGTGATGCCAAGGTCTGCTGCCAACTCAAATCAGTAGCCAGGACCTCTTGGGCCATAGCTGCAGAGGCCTCCAAATGCTTGGATGTCTGAGCATTGTGAACCAAATCCTGGGGGAACAAATTCCCTAGGCAGCCATTCTTGAGTAGGGTGCCCTGGGGCTCTTGTTTTAAAACAGTCTTTCACTTTTACGATTTTGAGTCCTCAAAGAGTGTGATCATGCTGATTCTTTACATGCCCTAAAGCCATTTTCCTTATGCTGATCCAGAATACCAGAGTTCTTTTTAATGCTAATCTTTTCAACAACCAAGCTCTTCTCTGCTCCAGCTTTATAGACTCCAGCTTTACAGGAGCTTCCTTACTGGTGAAACTCAAAACTTAAAATCACTCAGCTGTGCTGTTTGCTCTCGATTCTTAGGGTAGAGTTGACTAAAAGCCCTAACAGTACCCATGCCAGAGCCTGAATGTTGGTCTACCTTGAAATTTCCTCCACCAGATTAGTCCACAGACTTTAAATTCATTCTATCACAAAGCCTCAGGACATGAGGAAAATGTGAACAAATTTTCTGCCACAGTATAACACACATGGCCTGGAATCCAAATGCCAATGGAGTCCTTGTTCCCAACTGAAACCTCCTGTGCCTGGTCTTTACAATCTTTCTATCATCATTCTGGTCTTCTGAGTTCCAATCAGAATCTCCCATCAAGCTTGGCTCACAGCATTCTAGGGGTTCTCCAGTCTGGATCTCCAAACCTTTCCAAACTCCTTCCATGAACCAGTTCCAAAGGTTTCTGAACCACTTGGTCAAGTAACAGTCACAGCACTCCCAATTCTCTGGTACCAAAATCTTTTGTCATCACTTTCTCATTACTGAGAAATACACAAAACATAAAGGAGGAAAGGCTTATTTTGGCCATAGTTGGCCATCTCTGAGGCAAAACAACTTGATGGAAAGGCATGGTAAAAACAGATGGCAGAGGAGAGCCACTCACAGCAGGGCATCCAGAAGCAAAGAGGGTCAAGGGAGGAGGTGGAAAGGAAGATATAACTTTCCAAGTCATGCCCTCAGTGACCTGCCTCTTCCAAAAAGGACTCACCTCCTAACATTACATCTAGCTATAACCCGTAATCCAATCATCTTCCAAACACATGAGAATTTGGGGCCATTTTAACTACCTAGACTTTGGGTAGAAATTCTCCACAGAGGTCTATAATATATTTCTTAATAGAACAACATCTATTCTCAGAATGTTCTCAGGGATCAGGGAGAATGGTCCCAAATATGGAATGGACTGGGGGTAGGGGGATTACTTTCCCAGTTCTTTGATTCAACAGTATGTGTTCTACTCTGATGGTCTTATTCCTATATCCATCAATAACTGCCTAGGGTCCCAGACAACATCCTAGGGTACCATGGGTCAGTCTTCTACTTGTTCTCAGAGGATCAGTAAATAGTGAGTGCCACTTGAGGTCTCTGGTTACCCCCATAGCCCTGCCTCATTCTGAGATGACCTTGCTCCACCTCTATGACAAAGGGTGAGGGAATCTATCCCGAGTAAACAACAATGCTAGAGAGCAGGAAATCCTCATCCTCCTGTGTGGGGGAGCAGAGGCAAAATGTTGGAGTTATTGTTTGGGCTTAAGTTCTTTCCACAAGACTACCAAGATCTCATTAGGTTATCTGTCTTTTCTACAAGAGATGAAAGGACAGAGTAAATCACGCCACATCTACTTTCTAGTTATTAGTTCCTTTTTATTATTAGTTTTTCTCTTCCACTTTGTCCTTTTTTCTTGTCAGGTTGTGGGACAAGGCACACCATGTCCTAACCATGTTTAGTTCTGTTCTACAGTGAGGCTAAGGGATCAGATCCATTTCCAGACCAAGCTACCTCAAATGGTCATGGCGGCCCTCAGAATTCCAGTGTCACTGTGGAGGTTCTTGACAGGTTCTCGAGGCATGGAGCCGGTCTGTATCCAGACCTGAACCCAGCTTCAACCAGATGCTCTGTTCCAGCCACTCCCTCTGTCCCTCGCTGTAGGACTGCCATGCCATCAGCTCAGCTCCAGCACTGCAGAATCTGGTACCTCAGATATAAAGAAACCTACATTTATGGATAAAGAAGTCCAAAGCATCCTTATCAAGATGACAGGATTGAACTTGGAGAAAATTTTTAAGCCAGCTATACAAGAGCTGAAGCCTCCAACCTATAAGCTAATGACCCAGGCACAGTTGGAAGAGGCTACCAGAAAGGCAGTTGAAGCAGCTAAAGTACAATTAAAAATACCACTAGTTCTGGAAGAATGAGCACCCATAAATGATGTGTTAGCAGAAGATAAGATTTTGGAAGGGACAGAAACAGCCAAATATGTGTCTACTGATATATCTTATACCATACCACACCGGGAGCATTTTATTGTTGTAAGAGAACTAAGTGGCACACCACACAAAGCTTCTTGGGAAGAATGGGACCAAGATGATACAAATTTATTTCCCCAAATAAGGTCATAGGGTTTTACCACCAATAATTTTCAAGGGAGAAAACCTTAAGACCATGTACAGCCAGGACTGGCATGCTGATGTCCTTAATCTTTGTGTTGCCCAGTTTGAGCCAGATTCTGCTGAATACATTAAGATTCATCACCAGACCTATGAAGATATCTATAAATATGGAAAGTATGTTTGGTGGAATGGCTTGGTATTTTGTAAATAAGAAAAAGGTTGATGGTTTGCTGATTGACCAGATTCAAAGAGATTTATCTGATGGTGCCACATCAGATAAATCTTGGTCCAGCTGTATCACATGCTCCATCCAGGTGGCCCATCAGCTCAAGAGGCCAGAGAGCAGGCTGCCGAGGAAATAAATTTAATTAAGGTCTTTGCAAAAACAAAAGCACAGAGGGGCACATAGAATTAACACTTCAAACTTATCCAGAAGCATTCATTAGCCATTCTGTGGCTTCCCGAAAATACTTGGAAGTTATATATCATTTTATAAAAGCTGCCTGCTTGTCTCCTTAATATTAAGCTCCAGTAAGCTCTGAAAACAAAAGGAAGAGAGTGATGAAGTTACATAGTACTGTGTCAAAAGTTACCTGGTTCACCATCCAAAGTAAGAACCAAAATTTGCTTAATGGTCAAAGAGCATCTGCCCATTTCAGTGCCCCAACTAGCAAACTCTCCCACTGATTACATCACATAAACCGCAGAGGCCAGTATGGCCTGCATGTGTTCATTGGATGGGAGGGGAGGGGAGCAGTTGGAGGATGCTGAACTTACCTCTTCTTCTTCGTTGGCTGTTTGGGAAGCCACAATAACTGGAGTAGGGGAAGCAGGTTTCCCATCAAGTTCCTGCAACCACAAGTACAGATAGATATGAAGACAAAAGAATTTGTCTGGAAATTTAAATTTTTCCCCCTGAGGCAAGGAAGATCAGGATTGGGAAGTAGGGGACAGTACTTAAAAATCAACAATCTCAGCCAAATTATCACATGTGGCACCCTACTGACCTGCTGAGCTACAGATCTTGAAGGTCGAAAGCCTTTTGCCTCCTCCATAACATTTCTCTCTTCATTTGACTATCAAAGAATAAAAAAATGAAACAAAATACAATGAGGCTGAGGAGGGAGAGAGGAGCACTATGCCGTTCTCAAGTGCTAACAGTTTGCCTAACATAAAAACAGCTTCATCGGGGCCTTGGAACTCCTAGACATAAATGGTTTGTCACATGCCCAGTTCCCACAAATGCCCAGGGCTTCCTTAGTGCTTTTCCATGGAGTGTCTGTCAGAAGACCCCCTCACTTGGCCATGCCTCCATGCCTAAGGTCATACAATCTATAAGGGAATGATTGCCTTGGGACTGGCAGGCATTGTGGAGGCCAGGTGAAGGTAATATTACTCATTTTCTCAGCTTCTTTTCCCACTAATGCCATCCCTCCCATGTCCCCACCAATGCCATTCAGGCAGTCAGACTCAAACGGGGTGGTTGTCTAAGTTTTGGCAATATCTGCCCAGCTTGCTGCCATGAGTGGGAGGGGGTCCCTCTCCTGCAAATCTTGTGACTGCTTTGTATCGTTTTGTTGTTGTTGTTGTTCTTGCTTTTGGTACGAGGGATCAAACTCAGGACCTTGCGCTTGTGAGGCAGGCGGCGGAACCACTGAGCTAAATCCCTGGCCCCTGTATGGTTTTTAATGGTAGGGCAAGAAGGCAAGACTCGCAGCCTCACTCCCCTCTCCCAGGGACTCCAATATCTTGCATCCCATTCTGATTACAAGATGAGAGCTTCTCCCTGTCTCCTCTTAAAGTTCTTTGTCCCCCACCGCACCCCACACAATGTGTGAAGCTAGAGTTTCCAGCCTGGCCTCTTGCTCTTCCACTTTCTGAGCCAGGTACAAGTTAAGAGAGGTTGAGAGATACATAGCTCTTTCAAGTTATAAATCTTGCTTTTTTTTTTCTTTTACAGCCACCTGAGCATCAGGGGCCAATAAAACAGCCCACAGCAACAGCTATCCCACTGTGGTGGCAAGACACTACCTTCCTTTTTTTTTTTTTTTAAATTTTTTGAAACAGGGTCTCACTATATAGTTCAGGTTTGCCTTGACCTCACTCCTGCCTCAACCTCCTGAGTTCTGGGATTACAAGTGTGCACCACATGCCCAGCTTCCACCTTCCTTTTCATAGTATGATAAGTGGCATTCAGTAAACAGCTGTTCCAAAACCCAACAGCACTTTGGGGACCTGTGCATAATCACATGGCAGGCTGCAAGTGTCTCTCATACAGACACCCATCACTCACCCCAACATACACAGAGATAGATGGTCACCCTGGGATCTCCCCCACCAAAGCTTCCTTTCTCTTCCGTCTGTTCTTATTGTCCTGGCTGGCTTATTAGTTCTCCCAGAAGACCCAATCCTGACGCCTGAGAACCGGCCACCAGATGCTATGAGGCCAAAAGATGCAGACATCCAGGGTTGCACAGAGTGAAATTTATTGAGAACTTATGAACAGAAGCATTGTCCTGGGTGGCAGCAAGACCAGTGGAGGCCCACAGTTAAGATCCAAAGAAGAGGGCTTGTAGAGCAGTCAGGACAAAGGCATCCCATCATGCACTGGTAGGTACAAGTTAATATCAAAGATGTCAGAAACATTTCTGGTGCTGACAGCACCAGAGTCTGATCATAAAGCTCCATGTATTATTCTAATGGCTTTGTTTATTTATGGTGTGCTGGGAAACTAGCCAGGGAAAGCTAACCAGGGTTACTTAGAGGTCGCTGTGGTCATTACAACTCAAGATGGTGCCGTCATGTCAAGCTGACTCCTTGCAACGCCCAATTCAGTTTCATTAAACTACATGTCTGCCTTTATGCCAGAACCACACAGCCTTCATTACTGTTGATTTACAGTGAATTGTGAAATCAGGAAGTGCGAATTCTCTTTTCCTTCTTTTCAAGATTGCTGTGGCTATGCTGGGTGCTTTGCAATTGCATGTGAATTTTAGAATCAACCTGTCAACTTCTACAAAATTATCAGTTGGTATTCTGATAGAGATTGTAATGAACGTGTATATCAGTTTGGAGAATAGTGCCATCTTAAACAATGTTAAGACTTCTGACTTATGAAGATCTATGGTCTTTTTCTAGTTTTTAGATTGTCTTTAATTTTGTGGGTTTTTTTAAACTTTTAGTTATTTGGGTTGTTTGTTTGTTTGTTTGAGGTAGGATCTTGCTATCTATTCCAGGCTGGCCTTGAACTTACTATATCATCCAGACTGGCCTTGAACTCATGGCCTCAGCCTCTGAGGTACTGGGATTATAGGCATATGTGGAGAGCGGTGTTAGCCATAGAGGCTCCATGTTAAATCTTACCCTCCATTGTACAGAGCAAGGAGACTATGTTATGAGGAACCGCGTCCTTGCCAAATTAGATGTTTACCTTCAGAAATTGTCCTGGAACATGATGAACATTTTGTAAACCCGAGAAACAAGAAAGCCCATGAGGGTGGGGAATTTCCAAAGAACTAGAGAACAAGGAAGCAGGTGTCTTTGGATAAGGGTCATGATGAATACGCAAACTCACCTGTGATAAAAAGGGGAGGAGAATAAAAAAGCGCGGAGGCAGTCTCTCTGGGAGGCTTCCGACTCTATCTCTGTGTCTTTCTTTTTCTTCATCCTCACTCCCCCACTCAGGTGCTGTTCGACAAGTGACGGCTGGCTCCGTCACGGGTGGCGCCCGAGCAGGGACCTGAATACGGGGGACCATAGTGAAGGACACCGCGGATCGTGAGCTCGGATAAGTAAATTAAGGGCGGTGAATACACTCGGGAGTAACAAGCTGGGTATTGGTAATAGCCGAATGCTTTTTGAACATATGCTTAAAAATATGCTTCACGCTCGTGGAGCAAAGGTAGGGCATCAACAATTATGTAATTTTTTAGAATTTGTAGAGAAAGTTTGTCCTTGGTTCTCTGAAGAAGGCACAGTAGATTTAGAAGTATGGAATAAGGTGGGAAGGCGACTTCAGGACTATTACGATGGTCATGGACCCACTAAAATCCCTATAGATGCTTTTAGTTTATGGGCTTTAATTAGAGATAGTTTGGATCCTCGGCATGAGGGAGAGAGGGTTGAAGGACCCTCCTCAAGTCCTTCCTCGGAGGAGCCTGACAAGGCTGGTGTTCCCGAGGTTGTCCCTCCACCTCCTATAGAAAGTGAAGCTAAGCCAGCTGCTCCGCCAGTGTATGCTGATGCGGAGCCTGCACTAAGGAAGGGTTTTTTTCCGGATGAGGGACCCCTAAACCCGGGAGATGCTGATGATTTGGAAGAAGAGGCTGCTAGGTATAACAATGAGGACTGCCCCCCCTCTCTATCGTAGCCGCGGCCAGGAAAACCGAAAAATCCAGACAGCCGGCGAATGAGGACGTGACCGAAAGGATTACTAGATTGGAAAAGAGATTGGAGTCTCTTTGTCAGCAGTGGCAGACAGGCTTAACGGTGGAAGAGGAAGACCAGAAGACTCAGGGCGAGGGAGGAATAGTTCCTAGTATAATTGCTGGTCTTGATCCCCTGCCGGTTGCAGGTCCAAGATTAATGAAAAAAACTGACCCTCTTATAGCCATGATCAAACATCCCCCAGGACCCAGGCCTTTGTCTGTCAATTCTCGGTCTCTGTCGCCATTACAAGCTACCCTGCAACATGCGGTTGACAGAGGGGAAGATACCCAGGGCTTTCATTTAGCTTGTCCAGTATTTGAGGAAGCTGACGCTCAAGGGAATATGGTCAGAATCCATCGGCCGATATCTTTTAAGCAACTCAAAGAGTTAAAAATGGCATGTGCACAATATGGCCGTACCGCACCTTTTACTCAGGCTATGTTAGAATCGTTGAGCACGGAGGCGCTGCCTCCCAGAGATTGGAAACAGCTTGCTAAGGCATGCCTGTCTGGGGGAGATTACCTCCTTTGGAAAACAGAATTTTCCGAGCAGTGTCAAAGAACAGCTGAATTAAATCGGGCTAATAGAAATGATATTGATTATGACATGCTGGCAGGAGAAGGGCAATATGCAGACCTTGCCAATCAATTATTGTTTCCTGCAGGAGTATATGCACAGGTCAATACTGCTGCCAAGTGGGCATGGCAGAAGCTGCCTTCTACAGGTAGGCAGACAGAAGATTTATCCAAAATTAGGCAGGGACCTGATGAGCCTTTTCAAGACTTTGTAGCCAGGTTAATGCAGACTGCCAGTAGATTGCTGGGAGATTCCGATGCGAGATTGTTACTGGTCAAACAACTGGCTTATGAAAATCCCAATACTGCCTGTCAGGCAGCCCTAAGACCATTTAGAAAGAAAGGCACCATTTCAGACTATATTAGAATGTGTGCTGACATTGGGCCTGCTTATACTCAGGGCCTTGCCATGGCAGCAGCTTTGCAAGGAAAAACAGTTAAAGAAGTGTTGTTCCAACAACAAAAGAGAAATCCCAAAGGCAGGGTTCCAGTTCCGCCAGGGAGTTGTTTTAGATGTGGTCAAATAGGCCATCAGGTGCGGCAATGTCCCAATAAGACTCCTCCAGCCAATTCAAACAATGCAGGGAAAGAAAATGGGCCTAGATTGTGTCCCAGATGGAAAAGAGGCAATCATTGGGCTAATGAGTGTAAATCTAAAAAGGATGCCATGGGAAATATTCTCGCGCAGGGAAACGGGAGGAGGGGCCCTCCCCAGGCCCCACAACAATGTTATGGGGCACTTCAAACATTCATTCCCCAGCAAGGAAATTCGTTCAGGACCTTTTCAGAGCAACCGCAGGCAGCACAGGACTGAACCTCAGTCCCTCCGCCTTCACAGTATTAACCCCAGAAATGGGGATGCAGGCCCTACCTACTGGAGTTTATGGGTCCTTACCATCAGGGATGATGGGGTTGCTTTTAGGTCGAAGTAGTGCTACTATGAATGGTATTTTGGTTGTTCCTGGGGTCATAGATGGGGATTTCACTGGAGAAATTAAAATCATGACTCATTCACCTATTGGGATTTCTGTGATACAAGCGGAACAATGTATAGCACAGCTGCTGTTGCTCCCTCAAATACTAACAAATAAAGCAGCAAAAAGAGAAAAAAGAGATGTTGGATTCGACTCTTTAGATGTTTATTGGGTACGGTCTATAGGAGCCCAACGACCTGTGCTCACCCTGACCATTGATGGGAGAAATTTTCAGGGTCTACTGGACACTGGGGCTGATGTCTCAGTTCTAACTGCAGACCAGTGGCCTACGGCATGGCCTAAACAATCAACAATGACACAATTACAAGGAATAGGTCAAAGCCAAAGCACTGAACAGAGTAGTGATATGTTACTTTGGAAAGATGCCAAGGGTCATCAGGGTAGATTCCAGCTGTATATCGTGCCGGGGCTGCCGCTTAATTTGTGGGGCAGAGATGTTATGAAAGAGATGGGGGTGTATTTATATAGTCCTAGTGAACAGGTCACCCACCGAATGTTTGAACAAGGGCTTTTACCTAATCAGGGCTTGGGAACTAAAGGTCAGGGGATACAGGAGCCTTTAATGCCGATCCAACGACCTCCAAAAACAGGCTTAGGGTGTTTTTAAAGGAGGCCACTAATCAGCCTGTACTCCACGCGGATCCCATTACTTGGAAAAGTGGGGAACCTGTGTGGATCAGTGGCCTCTCACCGAGGAAAAAATTAAAGCTGCTGAGCAGTTAGTACAGGAACAGCTTGATAGCGGACATGTAGCTCCTTCTAATTCTCCTTGGAACTCTCCTATCTTTGTCATTAAGAAAAAATCGGGGAAATGGAGATCATTGCAAGATCTTAGAAAAGTCAATCAGACTATGGAAGTAATGGGAGCCTTGCAACCAGGATTGCCTATGCCATCAGCTTTGCCTAGAAATACTTATAAAATAATTGTAGGTTTAAAGGATTGTTTTTATACTATTCCACTTGCTCCTGAAGATTGTAAGCGATTTGCTTTTAGTGTACCCTCGACAAATTTTAAGGAGCCTATGAAGAGATATCATTGGAAAATATTGCCTCAGCCTATGGCTAATAGTCCTACTTTGTGTCAGAAATTTGTAGCTCAGGCAGTAAATAAAATTAGGCAAATATATCCCCAAATCTATATTGTTCATTATATGGATGATATACTTTTAGCTCATGGACAAGAAGGCCTCTTATTAACAGCCTATGCTCATTTACAACAAGCTTTGAGGGATCAAGGATTAGTGATTGCACCGGAAAAGGTTCAGACTGAACCACCATATTCCTATTTAGGACATAAGTTATATCCCAAATCTATATTACCCCAGAAGGTTCAAATTAGGAAAGACAATTTACACACTTTGAATGATTTTCAGAGATTGTTAGGAGATATTAATTGGCTTAGACCATATTTAAAAATCTCCACTGGAGAATTGAAACCTTTATTCGATATCCTCTGGGGAGATTCTGATCCTACATCTGTTAGAAAATTAACTGAAGAAGGTCAGATGGCCTTGTGTGAGGTAGAACAAGCTATAGAACGACAGCAAGTTCAATATATAGATTATGCTCGAGGATGGGCTGCCTATGTTCTGGCGACAGCACATGCTCCCACTGCCTTTTTATGGCAAAAGGGTCCCTTGCTTTGGTTGCATTTGCCTGTTTCTCCAGCCAGAGTGTTAACTCCCTATTATGAATCTGTGGCGTGCCTAGTTCATATGGCGCGGGAGGAATCTCAAAAATATTTTGGAGCAGAGCCTTCCTTAATTGGAGTCCCATTTACCAAACAACAGTTAGATTGGCTATTCCAAAATGTGGACATGTGGGCCATTGCTTTTGCACATTACTCTGGATGTATAGATAACCATATCCCCAAGGATAAATTATTGCAATTTGTTAATATTCATGCTTTGGTGTTTCCCAAGATTATGAAACAGGAACCCATAAAAAATGCTGAAGTGGTTTTCACTGATGGGTCTTCCAATGGTATTGCAGCATATGTTATTCAGGGAAAGCCACAGATTGTTCATACAGCCCCCGCCTCCGCTCAGATTGTTGAGCTTCGTGCCATCGCTGTGGTATATTTGAACTTCTGGCCCATTATTCTTTTAATTTGTATACAGATAGTCATTATGTTGTTAAAGCTTTACAGGTGCTTGAAGCAGTTGCTTATATTGATGCTGCCAATAATCAAATACAGGAGCTCTTTGCTCAGATACAACGGTGCATACATGCCCGGACCTGTCCCTGTTATGTGGGTCACATTAGGGCTCATTCTGGGCTTCCCGGACCCCTGGCAAAGGGAAATGATCTTGCGGATCAGGCTACATGGCTAGTAGCTTTCAGTCAATTGGAATTAGCTCAGCAGTCTCACGCTCTACATCATCAAAATAGCCACAGCTCAAGGAAGCAATTCCAGATAACTCGAGAAGCCACTCGACAAATAGTTAAGCAATGTTCTGCCTGTCCTATACATCATTCTGTCCCTCATTATGGGGTAAATCCCCGCGGCCTTAAACCCAATCAGTTATGGCAAATGGATGTTACCCATATTGCCAAATATGGAAAACAGAAATATATACATGTAAGTATTGATACCTTTTCGGGATTTATTATGGCCACCGCACAAACTGGAGAAGCTATGAAACATGTGATAGCCCATTGTTTAACATGCTTTGCCACACCTGGGGTCCCTATCATTCTTAAAACTGATAATGGCACGGGATATACTAGTAAAGCTTTGTAAACAGATGGGTATCGCCCATAAGACAGGTATTCCTTATAACCCACAAGGCCAAGGGACTGTGGAAAGAGCCCATGGTGCCCTAAAAAATCAATTGCAAAAAATAAAAAAGGGGGAGTTATACCCTTTATCCCCACAGAATTATTTACATCATGCTCTCTTCATCCTGAACTTTTTGATTGTGGATGCTTATGGATTGACTGCAGCAGAACGGCTGTGGCATCCTAAAACTAAATCATCATATGCTCAAGTGAGGTGGAAAGATCCCCTCACGGGTGTATGGAGTGGCCCCGACCCAGTATTAATATGGGGACGAGGGCATGTTTGTGTTTTCCCGCAGGACGCTGAAGGTGCCAGGTGGCTGCCTGAAAGATTGGTCCCTTTTGCGGGAAATTCTCCTGCCCATTAGGATGATCCCGACAACTGTCCTGCTGATAAATCTAATGATGATGCTTAATGAGAAGGTTTATTGGACTTATGTACCTGATCCACCTGTTGTACATCCAATGAGCTAAAAAATTGGAGAAGTAATGGTATGGGTGAACAATACCAGGCTGTTGGATGAGCCAGCGGCACCTGACAAGAACGAGGTCCAATTGTTCAACTGTACGGGATCAGAAACCGGAACCCCCAAATGTTTCTTCAAAATCAACAGAACTGATCGTATAAGACTGAGCGCTCGAACCCTGGCAGGAAGGCAGGTAGATCAATGCAAAGGCGGGATCACTGGAGTCCATCTACATCTACCTGTGGGTATAGAGACCACTGGTGTAGTGCCTCCAACTTTTAATGCTCCAATGGGACTGTTCCATAGAAGAGATGTGTGGCGGATGCCCCTGTGAGATATAATATTACTGGATTTGATACTTATGTCTTGGACTGGTCTGAAAATTCTTGTCATCCCAAAAGAAATGTCACTGCATATGTCATGCGCTCTTAGGTACTGCTTGTAGGAAATATTAGTGTTCAGAAAGATTATGATTATTATAATGTAATTTACTTCAATTGTCAAATAAGCAATTGTGTCACCCAAACAGAAAATCAGATAGTGGTTTTGTGAATGTGTTCTTAGATTTGGATATTATAGATCTCCAAAATTCAGAACCCCTAAAATTTGATGCAGCCCAGGCTGCGCAGGATTTTATCGAACAAATTAGAAAAGTTCTGCCATCTACATCTGCATTTACGCGGTAACTCATTTCCATAGTAATTATTGGAGGAGAGCTGCCTCTTAGATGCATGATCCTTCCGGCGCTACTACAGATGTTTATGCATTCTTTAATGAGGATGGCTGGAAGTATTCATGGTCTACAATTATATGCTACACCGCCTAAACCCATGGTGTAATCCCCTGCAGAGGCTGGTAGTCAATGACGGGTAAGAGGAATATAGGAAATCACCAACCTAAGACAGAGCAAGAGTACTGTGACGCTCTTGACTCCATGATGGGTAAGGGATTTCTTTATATTCCTCACCTAAGACGGGCACAGCCTATCTGCGTGATCAAGGGCTCTTGATCATAATATATAAAACAGGGGAGATGTGGAGAGCGGTGTTAGCCATAGAGGCTCCATGTTAAATCTTACCGTCCACTGTATAAAGCAAGGAGACTATGTTACGAGGAACCACGTACTTGCCAAATTAGATGTTTACCTTCAGAAATTGTCCTGGAACATGATGAACGTTTTGTAAACCCGATAAACAGGAAAGCCCATGAGGGTGGGGAATTTCCAAAGAACTAGAGAACAAGGAAGCAGGTGTCTTTGGATAAGGGTCATGATGAATACGCAAACTCACCTGTGATAAAAAGGAGAATAAAAAAGTGCGGAGGCAGTCTCTCTGGGGGGCTCCCGACTCTATCTCTGTGTCTTTCTTTTTCTTCATCCTCACTCCCCCATTCAGGTGCTGTTTGACAAGTGACGGCTGGCTCCGTCAAATTAGCAGTTTGCTTGAGTTACTTAAAAAATAATAAAACATGGGCTGGTGATTTAGGTCAGCAGCACTGTGGAGAGCGAAGGGTTGAAACAACCCTGAAAGACTCCTAAGCCCCTTGAGATTCTTGAGTCAGATAAGAACATAATGAGCCAGGATATGAAACTGGTACAAAAACAAGGATGTTGACTTTTAAAGAAAACAACGAATATAGAAAGGATTTGAATGTCTGCTGGACAAGAAAGTAACATTCCCGGAATTGTAAAGATATATTTGACCTTTTCTCTGTAAAAATAATTAGTCACGAGATCATGAGGGGAGGAAGGGAGGGAGGCTGTGGGTAATGAAGGAGGATATATAAAAGGCTCAATAAAGTGGGAAGAAGGCTCTCCCTCTCCTCTCCTTTTCTTTTCTCCCGAATTTGTGTTGTTTTTCTTAATCCTCACCCCTCTCCTCAGGTACTGTTCGTCTAGTGACGGCTGGCTCCGTCACAGCACCGCACCTGCCTTGCAAGCACAAGGTCCTGAGTTAGATCCCCAGTAATTGGAAAAAACAAAACAAAACACATCTGTAAAATTTTTTTAAATTAATTTTTAAAATTAGGCCTCCTGTTTCACTAGTTAAAACTGATTTTCCCTATCTTCTTGTTTTCCCATGTCCCTGTTTCTTAGTTCATTTATGAGGTTGTCCGGTATCTACAGAAATTTAATTTTTATTCATTCATCCAGTAAATATTGAACACTTACTATATTGTAGGGAGGGATAGAGCAGTAAAGTTTTCTTGAAATTTACATTGTTTCTTCTTTTCTACAGATAAGAGATTTGCTCTCTAGAACCAAAAGGCCCGGGGGACTAAAAGTCAGGGAAGGTCACCACCTGGGCTTTTATGTGGAAGGTCTGAAGTCTGTGCCTTGTGAGAACTATGCTCAAATTGAAAAGCTGATGGAACAAGGAACAAGAATCAGGACCACAACTTCAACCAACATGAATGCCAGCAGCAGCCGGTCCCACATGGTCACCACCATTCAGTTCAAGCAGGTGAGCCCAGTGCATGCCCTAGTCCTGGCTCCTCACAGGAGCCACCTTTGCCAGGGTTCCCGGTGGCATCTGTGATGGATGCTATGGAATCCTTCCAGATGTGACCTTGGGTTAAGGTGGCCACTTCTACACCATAAGGTCAGAAACAAGAAAAAGTGAGGTACTTGCTTTTTTCCTGCCCTTCCCCAACATCCAAGCCCTGTCCTGGCCTAAGTTAACCCATTACTAATAGTGGGGTGGTCATGCAATGACTAGACCCCAAAAGTGCCATAGTTGGCTGTTTCCCCTCAAGTAAATTGCTTGCTCTGAGGAAAGAATTTTGATCCCACATTGACCCAGGAGTAAACTGTGAAGATTTTAGAGTGACTCCCTGGTTTATCTTGGAGAATTATGTTAGGGACAGGTCCATGCATCACCAATATGAGGCCAAGCTTTCAGTTCCATGAGCCCTGGGCCCCTCAAGATACTGAAGGACCTTTTTGACTTCTGGAAGAACCAAGATTAATTCTTTAGAACCAAGTAATGCACTAAGTAAAGTCTTTGATAAACTAGAGTGAACTTTTCTCCTCCATATTCCTTGGTGGGTGTCAGGAATGATCTATACAATATCCTCTGTTTGAACTAGAAAGGGTTATTCACATATTCTGGGTGAATGCTGCAGTTAGCAATGATTGTACCACCTCTGTCCTCCAAATCACAGTGCCCGGAATAAATAAAATGGTAACAGTGAAAATTATCTTGCACTCACCAGGAGTAATAGTCAAACACTGGACTGAGTCTGACTCTTTCATTTACCAGTTCTAAGATTTTTGAGAAATAACTTAATCTCTCCGATTTCAGTTTCCTGTTCTGTAAAATGGGATGGGTAGTTCTGCCCCAAGGAAAGTTGGAAGGTTTGAGATATGGCATTTTAAAGAACTTTATAAACTTTTAAGTGCTATTCACTTGCCCTTACAACGTTAGTAAAACTCACAAACTTTACATATGAGGAAACTATATATGAAGACCAGGCTTATTAGCATATACCTCTAACCCCAGCTACTCAGGAGGTTGAGGCAGTAGGATAGCAATTTGGAGGCCACCCTAGGCAAACAAGTAAGACCCTGCTTTAAATTTTTTTTAGGAGGGGCTTTTTTTTTTTTTTCTTAAAGGGCCAGAAATGTTGCTCAGCTCTAGAGCACTTGCCTAGCTTGTGCAAGACCCTGGGTTCAACCCTCATACCAAAAAACAAACTAACAAAAAACTCCTGAACATATGATTTGCTATGCTACTTTTTAACTTCTTATTTTAGGGGCAAGGAAAGAAATCAGCTGAATATTTAGCACCATGCTGCCATACTCTTTAGTGGGGTCGGCATAACACCTCATACCATGTGCAGGGCATGTTAGATCCATTGCATCTATTATCTTGAACCCTGCCGCCAACATCTCAGTAATGTGGTGCTGGTATCATTCTACAACTGAAAGCTGACACACAGAAAAGTTCGTGTAGCCTGCAAGAGAACCCATAGAATTCTAAAATTTATGTTCATTTTACTACAGGACTATGCAATCCTGAATGATTACTTATTTTGCAGATTTCATATGGAGGTTTATATTTTTAAAGTTTATTGGTGATAGATATACTAGATTTATCAATGGTATCCAATGTTGTTTTCAAAAGAGCTTTGCAGACATGGGAAGGGGAAAGTGAGGCTGTTGGGCCTGGTACTACAGTACTGGAAAATGTCATTGTAAAGAGGATTTTAAATGGAAAACTTCTTTTTTTTTTTTTAGTCTAAATTACAGTTAGAAGAACTGCTTAAGTATGTGGACTAGGTTGACTTCCCATGCAGCATGCAGCACTCTAACAGACTGCTTGGGTGCATTTCTACAGGTTTTTCTAGACAGAGCCCTTACCAAACAATCCATCATCAATTTGGTGGATTTAGCAGGAAGTGAAAGACAGAAATCTTCAGGATCTGAAGGAGACAGACTGAAGGAAGGATCACGAGTTAACTTGAGTTTAACCAATTTAGGAAATGTTATCAGGTATGTAATCAGTGGACAGGCATCAATTACTTCTTGGTTGTGCACAGTGGTGCCCACCTGTAATCCCAGCTCAGGAAATCGAGGCAGGAAGATATCAAGTTCAAGGCCAGCCTGGGCAACCTAGTAAGACCCTGCTCAAAACAAAAAACAGAAAGGGTTAGGGATTGTGTTCATTACTTTCATGTTGTTGAGATAAAACACCCAACACCCCCAATTTAAAGGAGGAAAGGTATATTTTGGCTCATGTTTCAGCCCATATGTCACAGGCTTAAACAAGAAACAGTGTGATGGAAGGGCCTTGGCAGAGGAAAGCTGTTTACCTTATGGTGACCAAGAAGCTGAAAGAGAAGGGAGAAGCTAGGGAAGCAGATATACCTTTCCATGCCATGTCCCCAATCACTTGCCTCTTCTGACCAGTCCCACCTCCAGATTCCTAATAGCAAGTCAGCTGTAGGGTCTTCATAACCTATTCACTTTCCACAAGCCCCACCTCTGAGTCCATGAGGCTTTAGAATAACATTGCAGATCCAAACCACAATATACCATCCCTGGCTCCCAAAAATTTCAAGCACATCTCTTTATGCAAAATGCATTTAGTCCATCTCTAAGTGTCACCAAAGTTTTAACTGTTCCAGCATTGTTGAAAAGCCCAAGTCCAAAGTATCCTCTGAGACTCAAGGCAAACTCTTATCTGTGAACCCCTGTAAAAATCAAAGAAAGTTGAACACTGCCAACATACAAGAGCACAGGATAAACATTCTTATTCAAAACAGGAGGAATAGGGGGATAGAAAGGAATGGGACCAAAACAAGACCAAAACCCAGCAGGACAAACAGTAAATCCTATAATTCCATGTCCAGCACCAGGGGCAAAGATGTAAACTCCAAATGGCTTGGGTGGCCCTGACCCTACAGCATTGCTAGTTACAGCCCTCATGGCTTCTATCTTGAGGTGGCTTCACCCACTGCCTGTGGATTCCTCAGATGTTCCACATTCCTGGCTTCTCCAACTTCCTAAGGTCTCCACTGAACTCTTGGCTTTACTCTCTCAGGTTTACATGGTGCTCTCTCAGGAGTTCACTGCCTGGCCTCCCATGCCTTCTCATGAAATCTGGGTGGAAGCCTCCCACAACTCTTGCATTCTGCATGCCTGTAAAATCAGCACCTGTGGACAACACTAAATTCTGCCAGCAGCTTGAGCATTGGCCAGGCCCCCAGGGTCATGGCTGCAGAGGCTTCTGCATGCCTAGATGGCTGAGCATTGTGACCTGAATCCCAGGGAGCTAGTTTGAAGAGGTGCCATGGGGCTCTCATCTCAAAACAGTCTTTCATTTTTGCAACTTTAAACCTGTGCAGGATGGGATCTTATTGGTTCCCAGATGCCCTCAAGGCAACTTTCTTATTATCCTGATCCACAGTATTTGCCTTCTTTTTAATGCTAATATTTTTAGCAACCAAGCTCTCCTCTGCTCCAACTTTACAGGTGCTTACTTTCTGGGAAAACTGAAAGCTTTTTAAATGAGATTTTTGTTCTTGTTTCTCAGACTAAATATTGCTAAAAGATGCCAGCAATATCCATATGATAGCCTCAACATTGGACTGCCTTGAAATTTCCTCTGCCAGATTCATTACGTTGCTGCCTTTAATCTCAGTCTCTCACAGTCTCAGTACATGACATAATGAAGTCAAATTTTCTGCCAGAGCATAATAAATGATCTGGAATTCAATTGCCAATGAAGTCTCTGCTCCCAACTGAAACCTCATGAGCCTAATCTTTACTCTCTGCATTTTTGTCAGCATTCTGGTCTTCTGAGCTCTGATTAAAATCTCCCATCAAGCTCAGCTTACACCATTCTAAGGCTGCTTCTCCAGCCAGCATCTCCAAACCCTTCCAAATGCCTCCCATACACCAGTTCCAAAGGCTTCTAAACCACATGGTCAGATACTCTTTGCAATGACCCCACTCTTCAGATGCCAAAATCTGTCCCAGTCACTTTCATCACTGGGACACAATACCTGACACAATACCCACAGCTTAAAGGAAGAGAGGTTTATTTTGGCTCATGTTTTAGAAGTGTCAGTTCTTGCATGGTGGAGGGCATGGTGGGGGGGATCTGGGAAGAGGAAAGCTGTTCAGATTATGGTGATCAGGAAGCAGAGAGTGGAGGGAGGAATGAAGAGGGAGATTCACTCCACCAGGCCACAGCCCACCTCTTCCAACAAGGCTCCATCTCCTAACACCACATTTAGCAATAGCGCCCCATGAGTCAATCATCATTTAAAAGCCCCACCTATGAGCACATGGGGCTTTAGGAGGAATCTAGATATAATCTAGATATAAAACATAATAGGGATGTAGCTCAGTGATAGAGCACCCCTTGGATTTGATCTTCAGTATTGCAAAAAAGAAAGGAGATCTCACAAATACAAAAGGGGTGTGGCTCAGTGGTAGAGCATGTGCTTACCATGTGTGAAGCCCTGGCTTTTTAAAATAAGGAAAATTAAAAATTACATTAATTATAACCCTTGGTTCATGTCATCAGTTCATGCCTGACACTCCTATATATTTTATTTTAAACTAATTAATATTTAACAAAATAACCCTAAGAAAATCATCTCCCAACTCAAGAGCTATCTGGTTCAAGTTTCCTCTCCTTCCATACCCTTGGAGGTACCCACCATCTTGAACTTTAAGTTTCTCTCCCCTTGTCCTTTCTCCTTTCTTTTATCAATTTTGACTATTACTGCTTAGTGGTACTCTTTGAAAAAAAAATTTTTTGTGTGTGGTGCTGGAGGTGGAACCCCTACATACAAGGCATAATTTCTCTACCACTGAGCTACAGCCTCAGCCCAAGGTTTTCATTTTTTAGCTTTATAAAAAAGGTAAGCTATATTGTCTTCTGGGACTTAGATTTTTTTAAGACTTATTAGGGTATAAGTTTCAGTAAAGAATACAAATCTTAAATATTCATTTCAATTTTATATATATATATATATTCTCATCACTATCTCTATCACCTCTACCTCTATCTCTTTCTCTTCTCCCCCAGGTCAAAACACAAAACGTTTCCAAAACCCAAATTTCCCTTACACCCCCTTCCAGTTGGTACTCCTACCAAAAGAAATTGACCTTTGTTATCACCTTAGTTTTGCCGAATCATCTTGCTTGTTATGTAAATGAGATCATTTATTTGAGGTCCCTGGCATGTGTGTCTGACTTCTTTCACTAAAGACTGTGTCTGTGAGGTTGTTCAGTTGCTGCACGCAGCGATACTCATTCATTTTCATTGCTATTCTGTCTCCATGGTGTGAATGTATCACAATGTATGTATTTATTCTACTGAGGGGCATGTAGTTGTTCCCAGGTTTGAGCTATTAGGATAAAAGCTGCCATGAACTTTTTTTTTTAGTTTTTAGACAATTTAAGGTTTTTTAAAGTTTTATTTTTTATTTGTACTGTTCGTGGCACATAGTTTTTAATTCCATGTACATAGCACATCTCAATTCCTTTCTAGTCCCCTTCTCCTTGCCTTCCTCACTCCCCCCTCTGTCACTTGGTCCCTTTCCCATTTGCAAAGGATCTATCTCACTATGCCCTATTATCTGTCTTTTGTTTTAGTCTTTATTTGTATCCTGAGTTTCTCACATAGGAGAAACCATGTGGTATTTAAGCTTGTGTATCTGGTTTATCTCACTTAACATTATGGTCTCAAGGTGCATCCATTTTTCTATTAATGGACATGTAGTTGGTTTCCAGGTTTGAACTAATAGGATAATGCTGCTATTAACATTTGTTTTTAGTTTTTAGATAATTTGGTGTTTTTTTAAATTTTAATTTTTGTTTTATTACTCTTTTCTTAGGCATATGTATTATAAATATCTTCTCCCAGTGATAATTTTTTAATTTTCCTAAGATGTGTATTGATGCGCAGAAGTTATGGCTATGGTTTATGTTGTACTTTTTAAAAATTTTTTTGGTACTGGGGATCGAACTTGGGTCCTCGCGCTTGAGCAGCAAGTGGCGAAACCACTGAGCTAAATCCCCAGCTGTTGTACATTTTTAATATCTTGTTTAAAAGCGTTATGGTAAAAAAAAAAAAAAAAAACAAAAAACTACCTATATTACATCTAAGTTCCTATCCAACTGGACTTGATTTCTGGGCATGGTGTAAGGTAGGTATCATTTTTGTTATTTCTTTCTTACATATTGCCAATTTTTCCAAGTCAACTTGAATAGCCTCTCCTTCCCCAGTGGTCTTCAGAACACTTCAGTCATATATCAAAATTCAGTATATGCTTAACTCTTTCTTGACTCTAAAAATATCTTCTTTTTGTCAAAGCCTAAATATAATTGTAACATCAGCTGGGTGGTCTGTGAGGGGCCAGGAGTCTTCAAGACACACACACACACACACGCACACTGACACACCACACACACACACACCAGCATGCACCTCCGGGTTCCTCACCTTCACTCCCATGAAGAATGGAGAAGTGAGGCGAGACTGGGTCAGAGCCGAAGGCCCCAGCAGAGAATGAGGAACTCAGGTTCAAGGAAGAAAGAGGAAGTCAGAAGTGAATGTAATGGGAGGCAAAAGTTTATTTATAAGGTTGCACGAATGCAAGGAACAGCTGCCAAGCAACAGGGCCACGCTGTAAGGCAGGGGGAATTGGACTAAATTTCCCAGGGAGGGACCTGGAATCTGCTCATACTTATATAGGGGTAAACTGGTTCCTAAAAATAACTGTTTCACTGATTGGAATAATCTAAAGCTTTGTTTCTGGGTTGGAGAAAGGTCAGGGGAGCTAAAGGGGCACATAGAGAGTACATGTGATAATTCCACAAATGCTAGCTTCTTCAAGTACATGGCGTGCGATAAGCTTGTGGCAAACACACAACCCCCAGGTCACGTCCTGTATCATCCTACTACGGCTCCCTCGAACTGTCCCTACTTAATGTGGACTTCATCCTTCTCCCCGTAATAGAAGGATCTCTAGCCTACCTATGTAATTGTCATGATTTCCTTTCTACTCTTCTTTAATCTCAAAAGGCATTATTAGTATTTCACACAGTGGTAATACAAATTTACTCCCCCTACTTTCTCAATCATCTTTCTTGTATTTTAGAGCTGCTAGGATTAGTTTCCTTCTGGCGGAAGTAAATTCTTTAGAATTTCCCTTAGTGATGATCTATTGGCAGCATCCCCCCCCCCCACCTCCCGCTTCCTTTCTTTCTCTCTCTTTCTCTTCCTTCTTCCTTCCTTTCTTTTTCTTTTTCTCTTTTTCTTTTTCTTTCTTTTTCTTTTTCTTTCTTTCCAGTGCTGGAGTTAGAACCAAGGGCCTAACGTATGCTAGACAAATAGGCAAGTGCTATACCACTGAGCTACATTTCTAGCCTTCATCTCTTTCTTGAAAGATGTTTTCACTGTGTGTAGAATTTTAGATGGAGGCCAGGTGTGGTGGCACATACTTCTAATCCTAGCTTCTAGAAAGCTAAGGCAAGAGAGCCCCATGTTCAAGGCCAGCTTGAAAAGTACCCCAGACCTGACCGGGCATGTAGCTCAGCGGTTCAATCCTCAGTAATCAATCAATCAATCAATCAATATTTAAAAATCCTAGTGGGCAGAATTTTCTTTCAGCTCATTAAGGATACCATCCATTGATTATTTAATTGCTGTTCCCTTAAAACTAATCTGTCTTTTTTATCAGCTGCTTTGAAGCTCTTTATTTTGGGTGTTCTCTGATTTGGCTGAGTTGTATTTGAGTATAAATTTCTATTTGCCATCATTGAGCTTCCTGGGACTTCATAGCTCTGTGGATTAGTGATTTTCATCCTTTCTGGAAAATTCTCCACATCATCTCTCACATATTGCCTCTACCCATTTTCTTTCTTCTTTTCCCTTTTGGAAGTTCCCATAGACTATTGGGGCCTGCTCACTCCCTCCCCCATGTTCTTACACTTTCTGGGTTGTTTCCCATCGCTGTGGCCCTGGGCTGCAGTCTGGATAATTTCTTCTGAACTAATTCACTAATTCCAACTACCGCAGTGTCTAACCTACTGTTAATCTTATCCATGGTGTTTTCATTTTTGTTCTTCTTTTCCAAAAGATTAGTTTATTTGTTTTCCAATAAATTGTCTTAATTTTATGGATTTCTTTTTCCCTTCCTGTGATTATAACTTACAAATGAGATTTCCTCCTCCTTTTTCTTTATTCCCTTCAATGCCAGCAATGCCTTTTGTTTTGCTTTGCTTTGCTTTGTTTTGTTTGAGGTGGGGTCTTGCTATGTTGCCCAGGCTGACCCCAAACTCCTGGGCTCAAGTGATCCTCCTGCCTCACCCTATTAAGGAAGTACGAATGAAGACAAGGAAAGGACTTCCTGCCACTCCTGGATCCTGTCTTCACACCACCAGTCCTGTGCAGATTTACCATCACAGCCCCCTCAGGGTTCCATGTGGTAGTCTCTAGGTCCCGGCTTCCCTCTCTGATCCGAAGATCCGGATTTCTCCAGCCCTCCCTGCTCGCGTGCTTTGACGTCTCCGCAAGGAAGTGTCTCTGCCCTTCCTTGTTATCAGGTTTAGGGCTGTCAAGTGGGACAGGGAGCAGGTTTCTTCCTGGTGCCCTCTTCTAAGCTACTGTTTGTTTCCCTTTCATCCAGTGCTCTGGCTGATGCCGCGCTGGGGAAGAAAGTCCTGCACATTCCCTACCGAGACTCGGTCCTAACCAAACTGCTCCAGTCGGCTCTGGGCGGGAACAGCAGAACTACTTTGGTAAAATCACTTTCTTACCGCGTTTTAGACTGATTCAGTTATTATGGCTATTGACATTGTCATTGGGGTTAAAATTTTTCTCAGTGTGCCCTTAGTAGAGCTCTTTGCTATGAGAGCTGCGTACGTGCGTCCTTACCGGTTACCACATGAGCCCTGGGGCCTTTTCTACTACAGTGGTGAAATAAAGCTTTTCTATTACTAACTCTAATTTTTAAATTAGTCTCTTCTGTAATTTTCAGGAACATATATTACATTTTGTTTTGTTTTTCCAGTCCTGGGGATGGAACCCAGGGCATGGTAAGGGCTACATCCCAGCCTGGAACATATTACTTTTACAATCAGAAAAAAACCTAACAATTTAGAACATAGCACCGGCAAAGTCCTGCTATTTTCAATGGGCAGGCACTCCAGTGTGAGGCTGGAGATCAGTTCTTATAAGGCAGGCAAGCCATCGGCAGAGCCACCGATTCTGTCCTCGCGGCAAAGATTCGGGGTGTGGAGTGTGGAGTGCCTGCCAGGTGGGCGCAACCTGCGTGGACCGAGTTAAAATCAGGGCTGTCTGCTCACCAGCTGCAGAGGACAAACTCAGGCAAACGCTACCTCCCGCGGGGTCCTGTTAAAGAGAAAAGCGGCCCCTGCTGTCACTTGGGAGGCCTCTGCTACCCCCCCCCCCAACCAAATTCACAGTAAAGCACACTCTTATTTTATCTCTTAATCTTGCCTCTTTCTTTTTTCTTTTTGGTACCGGGGATCAAACTCGAGACCTTGCACTTCTGAGACAGGCGCCAGAATCACTGGGCTAAATCCCCAGCCCCAATCTTGCCTATTTTAAATACTTTGTTTGAAAGTTATTTGGTTGTCAGTTAACTATGGGCCTCCATGGGCCTCCCCCCAAGAACCTGTAATAAAATTGTGCACATATGGGCTAGGGTGTAGCTCGGTGGTAGAGCAGTTGCCTAGCATGTGTGGGGGCCCTGGGATCAGCGACAGCAGCAGCAGCAGCACAGTGCCCATAACACAGCCTCTGAGTGTTAGACTGAAGTCCAACAGGTCTAAGCAGGTGTATACAAAGTCACCTGAGACTGTGAGGCCAACAGGACAATGTCTAGGTATGCACATTGGCAAGATTACGCCTGCTAAGCCTAGACAGGACTGACTGAAAGCATTAATGTTTTTAATTATTGTTATTTTGTTTGGGCTTTTTAGTGCTGGGGATTGAAGCAAGGGCCTTGTATATACTAAGCATGTGCTGTACCACTGAGCTACATCCCAGCTGCCCTTACAGTGATTTAACAAAGAATGTTGGGGGAGGGGGTGAGAGGTGGTACTGGGGATCAAACTCAGGACCTTGTGCTTTCAAAGCAGGCAGCAGAGCCCCTGAGCTAAGTCCCTGCCCCTTAGCACAGATCTTAAAGCCCCATTTCCTAATAATGATGACCCCCTGAAAATACTGCTGTGATAAATGAGATGATGCAAATGAACACACTTTGAAACTATAAAGTAGCTGGGTATGGTGGCGCATGCCTGTAATCCCAGCTCCTCAGGAAGCTGAGCAGAAGGATCACAAATTGGAGGCCAGCCTAGGCAATTTAGCAAGATTCTGTCTCAGGATAAAAATTTTAAAGGGCTGGGGATGTAGCTCAAGGCTTCCTGGATTCAATCCCCATACAGAAAGCAGTGGGTAGCGGGGGTATAGACTTCTTTGCCAGGCTTTTAATGCTCTGGACCCTGAGTCTCCAGGTCCACAGCCATGTGCTACCATGACCACAGCTACGACGTTGCCCCCGGTCAACAATAGCGAGCCTGCCCACCCCCAAGATGTCAAAAAGGTTCTGATTTGAAGTTTGTTTTCTAAATTCTAGAAGCATGACTCCCAAAATCAATGCCTAGACTTGAAGCCATAGAAATGGCTGTCAAGGAATGAGCAATTCTCATTGATCTGTCCAGTGCTAACATTAAACAATCATTTGAATCCCTGAGAAAATCGCTGGGGACTCAACACTGAGAACAGTGTGGCTCTAAGGTCAGCGGTATGGGGAGTAGAGTCAGTCCATTGTGGGTTCGAACCCCAGTTCTGCCAGTCATTATCTGGGTGATTTGGAGGGTATTATTTTTCTCTAAGCCTATCTTTCTGAGTTGTAAGGTTTGAACAATCCTGTAAGTTATAAGATGCAAAACTGTTCTATGACTGTAAGCTGTTTTTACAACATCAATAGTAATAAACCCCTATGTAAATAACAAAACCTGCAAGGGATGTTTTTATAGATTGCAACCTTAAGTCCAGCTGACATCTGCTATGAGGAAACTTTATCAACATTAAGATACGCAGAAAGGTACGTTTATGAATATTTCTTTACTACAGTGGTTTTGAGTTCTAAATCAGGCAACCTTTTCCAGGGCTGTGGGGTGAGGGTCCAGAAGAAGGTGAAAAAAATGATTTGTAACAGAGAAATGAAAAGACATAAAACAAATAAGAAAAGAAGTGATTCTGTCCCTCAAGTCCTAGATAGGAGAGGAGTCATGGGCTCAGATGGGAGAGACACAGATGCCAGTCCTGATGTAATTCATTATATGTCTCCCTGTAGTTTCCTACCAAATACCATGGCTGTTCACATATTCCTCCTACACAGGGAGAGTTTAGAGCCAAGCAAGGAGTGTTTGTGCTAATAATAAATGAAGATGAGCTATGGAAGAGATGAGCTTCCAGTGACTCCCTGTGAATGTGTCAGGTCTGTACACTCTTTGGAGAAGGCCAGAAGGTCATAGGTGTCCCTTGACTAGGGGAGGCCATCTGTCATGGCCTTGTTCCTTTCCGTCTGCCTGGCCTGGGAAGCGCCCCACACACAGTTGGCTCTGGCGGGTGGCAGCACTGTAAGAAAGGCGAGTGTGACTCTGGGTGGAAACGTGTCCCCGCCAGGTCACTACTCCTTCCCACACCAAAGCAGAGACTGAGGAGGATCCACCGCTGCAGCTCCGAGTCCAGGCAGAGAGGAGCTGGGCATTCTCGGCCTGCATTCCAGGAGCTTGGAGTCACGTGGGAAATGAAGCTTATTGACCAGCCCTAGGTGTCACTTGTCAGGTCTAAGGGCTTGTGAGTCAGACAGAAAAGATGCTGAGCCTGTAACCCTCTTTTCCCTCACACCCGGAGGGGCTGAACCACTCACTCCTGGCAAAGTTCTGCCTGGCATGTGAGGGATGCTCAGAAACTAGAGTTAGGATTATGCCACCAAGTGATTACCCTTCCTTCTAGTCTTCCCTTCGCTGCCTTCTCAGTTTGTCGCTTGTGTCTGTGTGACGCTTGCATTCTCCCCTCATAGCACACAGCCTCAGTGTTTCAATCATTTGGTACTTTCTTCCAGCAATGAAAACTTGGGTCTTCAGGTTGAATTTCTGCTTCCTCAGTGTCTAGAATGTTCGTTTTCTCCTTGCCTATCAGATGCACGTGTGTTGCTAGCAGTTTTTGCATGCAAGGCAGTGCTGCAGAGGAGAGCAGCAGGTTTGCTGAGGACTGTGTGGCTCAGGGCCGGCCTTGCCAGTGACCGTGTTTCAGTCACTCCTGTGTAGAATGAAAGGAGCCAGGTTGCCAGACTTAGCAAATAAAAATATAAGACACCGGCTAGGGTTGTGGTTCAGGGACAGAGCACATGCTTTGCACGCACACTGTCCTGGGTTTGATCCCCAACACACAAATGCATGTACTTGCATGCATACACACACACTACAAGATGCTCAGTTAATTCGAATTTCCAATAAAGAACCAGTCATGTTTTAGTAAAGTATGCCCCGTGCAATATTTGAAGCCTTCCATGTGTTCTCTGGTGACACTGGGGAGGAATGAACCCGAAGACTCCCAAGTCCCTCCTGGCCCAGGGTACACAGCAGAACAAGGGCTCAGGGCTCTAGGGTTTCAGTTATTGCCGCAGCAACAAAGGCGATTGCACAGACTCTCCAATAACAAAGTGTGGTCAGGCCCTGGGGCACTTGGGCCCCCGCACACTCCAGCTGAGCCACACAGGTTTGTTTGAACCATGACAGTTACTGAAGTCACTTTTGGTCTTAATGGTTTAGTGATCTGGACCCGGAAGGGTGGAATCTCTGGTGACCAAGGGGGGACAGGCTCCCACTCTGATGGCCTCTGAGCACGCTTGCTGCTGCCCTGGGTCTGGTGATTCAGTTCCAGCCACCAAGGGACTGAGAGAGTGTTGTCTTTGCTGTTTGTCTTTGCACATGAAAGGGCTAAAAAGGTCTGGAACAAAGCTGTGGTCAACACCTGCTCACTGGCAAGAGGGTCAAGGGCAGAGAACAACAAACTACTGCTCGGATGTGGAAACTCTGGAATGGCAGGTAAACTGAGTCAGGAAGCAATGCTCAGTCTGTGGCTGGAGCAAGAAGGAGGGGTCTGAGCTGGCTAAGGCCTGGGAACTGGGATTCGAGGCCAGGCCCTGGCCCTGGAGCTGGGGAAGGACACAGGGTAGAACTGGAGGGGGAGCAGGTGGGAGGGGGCCCCTCTGGGGCTTTGTTCAAGATATTTTGGCTTCCCCTTAAAATAAAAAAACTTTAAGGACAATGAAGACTCACATACAATTATAAGAAATAATAGCCCTGCCTTTTAAAATAGTCATTTTAGTCTCTTTCTTTGTCATTTTATTTGAGGCCATCATTTCCACCAGGACTACCATGTTCCTTACCGTCTTTGGATGGGAGCGTATGACATTCAGGGCTTCATGCAGTTAAATGAGGTGGAAGCCCAGGACATGTCAGCAGCCCTCACCTCTACTAATTTAGTGCTCAGCCGAGTGACTGGGCCCTCCCAGACCAACTCACTCAGGACCTCAGGCTAGCACGGTGGAATCAGGCTGTGTGGGTCCAGAGAGCATGGGTCCTTGCTTCAGTAGTAACAGAAATTAAAACCAAAGCAACAGGAGGTATTTACAGGCAAAAGTTTTAATTGGAAAGAAAGAGAAAATATGCAAGGGACTGCAGTTTGGGAGCTGAAAGGGCCCCAGCTCTGAAGGAAGAAGCACAAGATGTTCTGGGGGGCTGAGGGGAGCCATGAGCTGCTTGATTGTTATCTCAGATCTGGTTTTGCAGCTCTGGAGATTCCTTATGACTGAGGGTCAATTCCATTCCCAAGAGACAATTGCTTTTTCTTGGGGGAGGGAGGCAGCCACAGTTTGCAGGGGCTCTGGTGAGTGCAGGGCTACTGCAGACTTTGGAACTGGCCAGAGACTTCTAGGTTCCCATTCCAGGGATTCTGGGGCAAAGGGTGACAGCAGATGTCCCTGCTAATCTCTTATCTTCATGTCCACAGATTGAAGGGGGATAAGGTAAGTTAGGTAAGGCAGGGCTAATCACCCTTACATTACCAGATTTTAGATGGGTGTTCCATAAGTGACTCACATGCCTACCTGCTGAGCTGAGCAGGGATCTGAGCCGAAGTTTTATGGTGATGGAAGAGACAGGTACAGAATGAAGGCAGAGATGCCAAGCTTTGTCCTATTTTTAGTTACCAGTTGGGCATCTGTGAGGTCAGTGGGTTTTTTTTTTGCAAAAGGCAGATTTAAATCCCCAACTGCCTTGAAAGGAAATACAAACCATGCTGTTAATGAGTAACAGGTTCGTTTGTCCTCTGTTCTACTTCAGTGATCACCAATGGTTTTATTTTCTGCTCTAGTTTATTCTTGGAGACACTGTGTTGGGGGCATCCTGGCTGTAATGATCCAGCTGGCTGTTGAGGGCTGGTAAAATGGGGAGGGAGAGGGAGTAGAGTACAGACCATACTTTTAATGAGCGATGGGCCTTGAGTTAAGGTCCCTGAGTGCATGTCTCTAACTCTGTCTCAAATCTTTGTTAAAGTGTGCAGGTGAATCTAATGCACAGTCATCAAGAATCACTGCTTTAAGTTAAGGCCTCAGTTTTCAGTTTGGCACCATGAAGATATACAAGATATACAAGGGGCATATGCAAGACAGAAGAGGGTAGTCACAATGTAGAGTGAATCTTTACATTTCAAAAATGATTACAGTAAATACACATTGCCAGTAATCCCCCTCAAAATATCCCCTCACTTTGAACACACTTATCCCATAATTCTTTTATTTTTAATTTTTATTAGAACATATTTGTAGTACATAAAGATCACATTCCTCATGGGGAGTTGGTACCTGTACATAACGCATCTTAATTCTTTTTATTTCCCTTTCCCCTACCTTCCCTCGCAGCTGCATTTTCTCACTAGCCTCCTTCCATCTCTTTTTTTTTCCTATTAACTATCTTTTATTTTTGTTCTCTTTTTTTTTTTGGTACCGCGGATCGAACTCGGGTCCTTGCGCTTGCGCAGCAGGTGGCGATTTTGTTCTTTATTTATATTTTGGGTTTCTCATATAAGAGAAACCATTTGATACTTAAGCTTGTGTGTCTCATTTATTTCACTTAACATTGTGGTCTCATTAATTTTCCTACAAATGATTCAAGTTTATCTTTCGTTATTCATTCTTCTGTTAGTGGACATATAGGCCATTTCCAACATTTAGCTATTATAAGCTGTGCTGCTATAAACATGGCTATGCATGTATCACTGTAATATGATGACTTTAACTCTTCCAAGAAGATACCTACAAGGAGAATAGCTGGGTTGAATAGGATTTATTTTAGTTTTTTGAGGAATCTCCATAATGATTTCCATAGTGATTGTACTAGTTTACATTCCCACCAACATCAAAGGGTTCTTTTTCCCCCTCAGCCTAACCAGCATTTTTTGTTATCTGATTTCTTGATGATAATCATTCTTTCTGGAGTAAGATGAAATCTCAGTGTTGCTTCAATTTACATTTCTCAACTAGAGAGGTTGAATATGTTTTCATATATTTATTGGCCATTTGTATTTCTCCTTTTGAGAAATGTCTATTCATTTCAGTTGCCCATTTTTTGATTGTGTCTTTTATTTGGGGGGGGCAGGCTAATTTTTTTTGAATTCTTTATATATTCTCAATATTTGTCCTCTGTCCAAGGAATAGCTGACAAAATCTTTCCTTTTTGTACATTGTCTCTTTACTCTGTTGGCTATTTCTTTTTTCTGTATTCTATTTCTTTTTCTGCTTCTTAATTTGATATGATCCCATTTGTTGATTCTTGGCACCGTTAGAGTTCTGTTCAGCAAGTCCTTGCCTATGTCTTCAAGAGTTTTACCTATTTTATCTTCTAGCAGATTGTTTCTATGTTAATACTTAGATCTTTGATTCATTTTGATTTTAATTTAATACATGGTAAGAGATACAGGACTAGCTCTAGATTCAGTCTTCCACATGTGGATAGCCAGTTCTCCCAGCACCACTTGTTGAAGAGGGTATCTTTCCTCCAGCATAAGTTTTTGGGCCTTTTGTCAAAGATTAGGTAGCCAAATGTGCTTGGAGTTATTTTTGCATCCTTCGTTCTGTTCCATTGATCCACATGTGTGTTTTTTCCCAGTACCATACTGCTTTTATCACTGTAGCCTTGTAGTATAAATTGAAGTCTGGAGCTGTCATTCTTTGCTCTTGTTGTCTGGGATTGCTTTTGCTACTTTGAGTGTCTTCTGGTTCCATATAAATTTTAGAATTGTTTTCTCTAGTTCTGTGAGGAATACTATTGGGATTGGGATTGGGATTGCTTTAAATCTGTATGTCAGTTTTGGAAGTATGGGCATTTTGACTATATTTGTTTTGCCTATCCGGGAAGAGGGAATGGCTTTCCATTTTCTGATGTCCTCTTGGATCTCCTTTTTCAGAGCACTGTAGTTTTCATTGTCAACTTCTTTTGCTAGGTTAATTCCTAGGTATGTACTTTCTCTTGATGCTATTGTGAAAGGTATTGTCTTCCTAATTTCTGGGTGAGTTCCTTATTGGTGTACAGGAATGTTACTGATTTTGTGTATTGACTTTATATCCTGCTACGTTGCTGAATTTGGTTATTAATTCTAGGGGCCTTTTGGTGGAATTTTTGGATCTTCGGTGTAGAAAATCATGTCATCTGTACATAATGATAATTTTACTTCTTCCTTTTCTATGCATATCCTTTTTATTTCTTTCTCTTGCCTGACTCCTCTGGCTCATGTTTTGGGAACTATATTGAACAGTAGTGGTGACAGTGGAGATCCTGTCTTGTTTCTGATTTTAGAGAGAAAGCTTTTAGCTTCTCTCCATTTAATATGATGATTGTTGCTGTTGTTTTGTCATAAATTATCCGTTACCACTGTCAGAAGCAGTTCTAAAAGTCCTTTACAAGTGTCTCCACAGGTATGATCAAAAATTGGTGAATGTTGTTGCCAACTGCCATCCAATGGAAAGGCAGCCTTGTACAGACATTACAATGTGTCCTCATCCACTTCATTGACCACGTCTAGCACCGTGTGATCTTTGGCTCTTCCCCCAAATCAAAATGACCACAAAAGATAAACATTTCAAATTGATTCAGGACACTGAGGCAGCCACAACAGTACAAATGAAGACACTCAGGAAAGAGGACTTCTAGAACTTCTCCAGAAAGTGGCCTGAAGGATGGGGTAAGTGTGTTCAAGGCCAGGGAGAGTATTTTGAGGGGATTGATGGCAATGTGTCTTTAATAAATCTTTTTAAAATTTAAAAATTCATCATATATTTTTATACCACATGTACATTTTATGCCCATTATGGTTTAAAATGGGATGGATGATAAAGGTAAACTAGAAAACTGTTAATGTGCAATTGGTAAGGTGTTCAGCATCAAGACAACAACATAGAAAAAGCCCAAAACATCTTTGTTTAGTGCTCTGTAGCAATCCTGCTCCTAGCCCGGGTTCCATGTCGCCTCCCCAGCTGAACCCTCTGGTGGCCCCCTCCCTCTCTCTTCATGGTCCCAGTCATCACAGGGTCAGACACGGTTTGGGCAGCCCTGCCAGGAACATCTCCAGGCTTCCACCTCAGCACAGCAACTTCCTGAGTTAGAGTTGGTGCACACAGCTGGTCCAGGCACGGAGCTGATTGCCACGTGTCTCTAACACTAAAACCGGGATGCGTTGGATGTTGACCTACACATGGCATCCAATTCTCATTGTTCATAAGCAAAGACACAAAATACATGAAAGACAATGTAAGATAAATCTGATTCTTCCTCAATCCCATGGCCTTGTGGGAATTCCCTACAATGATGGCATGAGACAAAACCCCCTCACAAGCTTACAGGAAAGAGGAAGAGAATATCTCCTCTCAGAAGGGCCTTCTTGCCCTAATGTCTTATGAGTTACACAGCAGTACTGCTCATCATAGGAATTAGCAAATGAGTTCTGCATACCTAAGTGCAGCTTGGTTTCCCCTCCTTGGGGGTCCCTTTACTTCACTGAGAACCCAGGTCAGAGTCCCGTAGTGACTCCATGCCTCACCTCTGACACCTCCGGCCTGGTGCTTACAATCCTCCCTCCCTCCCACAGTTTAAAATCCTCTGCTCTTTCCTGGCAGAACAGCAGCTGGGGACTCTCACTACCCAGGGGACTTGGGCACACCTGCTAGAGCAGGCATGGAAAGAGTGGGAGCAGCAGTACACGGCTTCGGCCCTGGTGAGTCTCCCTCCTCCCTGCCAAGGGCAGCCTCTGCCTCAGATGTGGAAGACCCCCAGGGGCAGTGAGGCTTTGTCAGTGAACATGTAAAATGGGACGCAGGATACAGGACTTCTTACTCCTGGTGGAGCTAAGGGGAGAGAGAGTAAGTGCCAGGGCACAAACGGAAGGGAGCCACAGAGCCTCTGTGTACACTGAGGCCGAGCATGGAATTCAAGGCTGTTGGTAATTTGAGTTTGGGGGGAATTTGAGGGTTATGAGTTGTCCCCTGGGACTGTACACAGTGACCTGAGCCATGGTGCCTCTCCTGGCACTCACTGCCAATATCTGATCACAATCCCCTGTGATGCAAATATAGATTTTTTTTTTCTAGTGCTGGGGTTGGAACCCAGGGCTTTGCAAAATCTAGGCAGGTGCTCTGCTATCGGAGGCTGATCAGTCCCCTGATCTGCCTAGAGAGGGGTAAGGTGAAAGATAAAGAAAGAAAGACAAATGGGCCAGGGATTTAGCTCAGTGGCACCACACCTGCCTCACAAGCACAAGGTCCTGAGTTCAATCCCAGGTACCAAAAAATCTTATAAGACAAAGAGACACACTTTCCACGCATATGGGGGGCTGGGAGGTCAATGCTAGAGTGGGCAAAGACAAAAACACTCCAGGCTAGCCACTATTTATTAGGTGCACACAATAATCGGAAGGAGTATCGGGTGATTCAGAGGGCAGCGGTGATCTTATGCTGATGAGGACACTGGGATGGGCAAAGGATTCTTACAATAGCAAGGGGGAAGAGATAGCAGGTTAATAAGGAGTTTGTCCTTTCCCCTAGACAAAACTCTTTTTTGCTATTGTCACTATTCGGTTTTCAAGGAACCAGGGTGTCTTCAGCTGATGTACTCTTGCCCTGGAACTTCACAGCATTACACTGGAGGCAGAACAGACTTAAGTTTGCTGGCTTGCATGGCCAGACACTAGGCCTCAGATGAGCCCTAATCACAATTTAATTACAAAATGACTCTTCCCCCAAAATTATGTAGAGTGGCTCTCGACACTGCAGCTGAGCTGCATCCCCAGCCCTGGCTGTGATGCCAATCTCATCCCCGGGTGAGGGAGAGGCCCTCTGTGCCTCCCCATGCCACTCCCACCCCACCACAACTTTACAGCCACAAGGCTCCAGGCACATCCCGAAATGATGGATCAGACCTTGAACAAGAACAGGCAGGAGAACCCATCCTGGATTCTGGGGGCTCAGGAGCCTAGAAATAGGCCAAAGCTGAAGGAGTGGAGTGTGCGGGGTCTGTGGCAGCAGGAGGCGGATGAAGTTAGAGGCTAAGGGTTCTAAAGGCAGGACAAATGGGGTGCAGCTGGAAGCTGTACTAAAGCAGCACCCTGGGGAAGGGGTGGCAGGCTCCGTGATTCTTGGGGCAAGTAGGACTCAGCACAGGTGTGCAGGACTTGTACTCTGCATGAATAATACCAGTTGGAAGGATTTTTATCCTCTTTGCTCTAGTCAGAACGGATTTTAAGAATTAAGCCAGGTGTGGTGGTGCATGCCAGTAAATCCAAAGTGCCATTTTTTGCCATCAGTGCCTGGTCACCAATTAGCCAGCAGCAGGGCTTTGGGAGGATGGAAGGATTAAAGGGGACGAAGCAGCGGGGCATCCAGAGACCCAGGAGCAGGGTGCCTGGGGACTCCAGGGGCCGAAGAGATTGGTAGGGTAGAGGGGGGCAGCACAAGGGCAGCTGGTTAGGGGAGGCAGGGACCACAGGCAGCTGTGCCTCGGAACGACCCTGTCCAGACGAATCCAGCTCACAGCTGACCCCAGCCCTGCTCAGCCTCCCCCCAGACACAGTCCAGTGCAGAAGTGGACAGGGAAGGCGTATGGGTGACAGGACTCTCTGCATCTCTCCTCCAGGAGCGGCAGCTGATGAGGACCCTCCCTCACCTTCTCAATGTCAATGAGGGCCTGCAGCTCACAGGGGTCCTCGAGTACTTCATCCATGCCGGTATTCACTGTGCACTGCCCTGGTCCTGCTCCCCTCTGGCCCAGAGACAGTTTCTTTCCTGCCCTCCCACCTCCTTTCCCTTCTTTTTTGATTTTTAACAATGGGCGTGGTAATCCCAGCACACCTGTAATCCCAGCACTCGGGAGGCTGAGGCAGGAGGATTGCTGGGAGTTTGAAGTCAGCCTGGGCTACATAGTTCAAGACCAGCCTGAGTTACATAGTGAGACCTTGTCTCAAAAACAAATCAAAACTCCCAACAACCTGTGGTATAATATATATAACAAAATGTACCACTTTAACCATTTTTAAGAGTCTAGATCAGAGGCATTCAGCACCTTCACACTCTTGTGTAACCATCACCAGCACCTGTCTCCAGAAGTTTCTGTCATCTCAAACTGAAGCTCTGAACCCACTAAACACTAACTCCCCACTCTCCCAGCCCCTGGAAACCACCGTTCTAGTTTCCGTGCCTGTGAATTTGACTATTCCAGTTAACTGACATATAAGCAGAATCATACAGTATTTGTCCTAGGTGGACTGATTTAAATTCATTCATGTTGTAGAACACATGAAAATTTCCTTTTTAAAGACTAAATAATATTCCATTGTATGCATATCTCATATTTTGTTTATCCTTTTGCCAGGTGTGGTTCTTTTTCCATTAAAATATTTTGTATTTTTTACATGAAAAAGTAAGATATACTTATTTTAATTAATGCAAAAATGTATATAACTAGTCACTGATATACTCCTTATTTCCTAAAAGATAGCCAAGATTAGCCTGGTGGGTAAGGTAGAATTTTCTCCGAAACAAACCTTGAGACAGTGTTTCAGGTGGAGATGATTTCTTAAAGGTTTGCTCCTGGGAGAATCCAGTGAGGGAGTGGGGAGCTGACATTGAAACAGGGAAGGAGCTGGGCAAGGATATGACGCAAGACCTCACTGGAAAGTAATCAGCCTTGAAAGCCAGAAATCAAAAATGCCAGCTCCAACTACCCTGTCCGTGCCTTACAGAGTAGCCTCTGAGCAAGAGAATAGTGGTGCAGGTAAGGCAGAGATAGGCTGATTGGGGCTGGCATTTTTGATCTCTAGTTTCCAAAACTGGTTATTTTCCAGTGAGGTTTTATTTTGAAGGAAAGAAGGTGCTTTCAAGGGAAGTCTCTCAGAAAGCTCTGGAGTATAAATCAGACTCGGGCATGTGTCTGCCTGGAGACAAAGGCTTTGTGTTCAGCCCAGCAGCAAAGATTGTGGGAGACATAAAATCACCAGGTGTTACAGCTCTGTCTTTCTTAAGAATGGGTGCACTCCATCCAGTGCCCGAAGCAATCTTCTAGTGTTGCAGGTGCATCTGGAGCAGGAAAGCCTGCTGAGGCCAGGACAGGCGCACAGAGCCAGGCATGGTTCTTACCAGGTCCTTGTTTCATGGTTTCGGAACCTGGAAATATCACTGACTTAAATGAATACTGAGTATGTTGGAATACAGCACCAGGGTTGCGGGACTCCTGGTCCCCTGGCTGTAAGACAGGTGTGGGTTCCAGGACGGTAGTAGAGGCCAGGAGGAGCTGGCCAGGGCTGCCCAAAAGCTGCAGGTGACACCCTGGCATGTCCCCCACGGCTGTCACCAGACAGAACCAGTCAGAGCTTCAAAGGGCCTTTCCTGTGGCAGGCTTCACAGTGTCTCCTAAGGCCCAGTGCCTTCTGTTTTCTTTCTCCAAAATGCCCAAGGTACAATTTTCAAAAGGCTAGGAATACCACACACAAAAAGGCAGAAGGTAAAAAAATCCATAAAGCAAAGTCATATCCAGGCACCATTATGATTGACAACCCCAGTGGGAAAATCCCCTCACATGATCCCACTGAAGAGAAAAGGTCACTTGTAAACATCAGATGTGTCGCCCCGTTAAGTCAAGTCCTGACCACTGAAGATGAGCTGTCCTAACTCTTTTCAGGTTCGTGGGACGCCGGCCAGGCTGCTTCCAATGCCATCACTCCTCAAGGCCTGGGTTAAGTTTCTGTGAATCACGTCCTTGTCCAGCATTAGAAAATTAGGAGCTCTTGATATAGAGGTGGTTCTTGAAGGTCATCTGGCCCTGGGCAGGCAGGCCACAGACCCTGCTGGATGAATGAGAGGTCCTCCCTCATGACCCGCTGTGTAACAAGGTTGGGAAGAGTTTCCTCCGCTCTGGTCTTGGGAGGTCGGGATGTCAGTGACAGAAGTCCATGTGGTGATTCTTCACAAACAGAAATAAGATCTGGCCAGGAAACAGAGAGTTGGAAGGGCAAGCCCATGGCGGTGGCCCATATCTTTCATGGTCTCATCTCCAAAGGCAACTGCATCTTCAGATCTCAGTGCCTGGAACCCTCACTGACTGGACTAGCAGGTGGAAAGCCTACATTTTGGGGTGACTCCTTCCCCTGAGGACTCCCTGAGGAGTCCCCACAGGAGTCTGTATGAAACCCTAGGTCAGGTCTGACACAATCAGAGTCCCCAAGCTCTGTGCCTTTCTGTTTGGGAGGCCAGTGCTCCAGGGTTCTCTCCCCTGCTCCCAGGACCACTGTGTCCCAACTGCCCACAGGTCTCTGGGCAGCAGGTGTGATTGGCTCTTCCAGAATGAGGCCTCGCTGGCAGCCCTCCCAGAGTGCCTCAGGCCTCCCAGGCAAAGCACAGGGGCCCTCATGGGAGATGTGCTGACCTAGGGGCCACTGGCATCCCCTCACCTGCCCCAACAGCCTCCTCTGGGCCTCTTCCTGAGGATTCTCCTCATCTCCTTTGCACACCACTCCCTTAGCCCAACACTCAGGTCTATAATTGGCCACATTCCCTTGATGAGCTAAGATCAAAACTTTCCCTCACAGGAACCCTGGGCCCCATACAAATAAGGGATGTGGATGGACATGCGTCTCAACATGCAGAACTCTCCATGACAGCCAATGAGTCCAGGAACATTCTAGAACAGTTAAGAAGCTGGTCATTTGGGGCACACAGATGTCATCAGGGAGCAGCCACACTGACACCTCTGGCATTCAGCCCCAAATCTTGTAACATGTAGTTTGGATTTATATAGCTAAAGACCCATAGATCTACATTTTTCCTACACTCTGTAACCTCTTTATGGAATCACCTTCGCAAGCATTTCTTCTGAAACATCTTTTTAAAAAATATATTTGTTGTGTTTTTTCCATTTTTGTTTTGATTAGTACATGTCTGCAGTACATAAATATCTCATTCTTTGTGGGGAGTTGGTACATGGACATAACACATCTTAATTCCTTCTTCATCCCTTTTCCCTCTTCTCCCTCCCCTCCTTCCACCTCTCGGTCCCCTTCCCATTTGCAAAAGATCTATCTCCTTGTTTCCTAGTATTTTCACTTTGCTCTTTATTTATATTTTGTGTTCCTTATATAAGAGAAACCATGTGATATCTATTTAAGCTTGTGTCTGGTTTATTTCACTTAACATTATGATCTCAAGGTATATCTATTTCCTACTAATGCTTCAACTTTATCCTTCTTTAGGGTAATGTAGTACTCCATTGTATATAAATATCACAATGGGGCCGGGGATTTAGTTCAGTGGTTCTGCTGCCTGCCTCCCAAGCACAAGGACCCAAGTTCAATCCCCGGTACCAAAAAAAGTGGCATTCTATAAATACCACATTTTCTTCATTCATTTGTTGATGACCATATAGGCCACTTCCAAGATTTAGCTATTATGAATTGTGCTGCTATAAACATGGGCATGCATGTATCAATGTAATGTGATGTCTAACTGTTCCATCTTTTTTTTTTTTTTTGGTACTGGGGATTGAACTCAGGAACTTGTGCTTGCTAGGCATGCAGCAGAACCACTGAGCTAAATCCCCAGCCCAGTGTCTAACTTTTTTAGGATACCTTAGAAAGGAATAGCTGGGTTGTCATAGTTACTTTTCTCATTACTGAGAAAAAATATATGACACCCAAAGTTAAAGGGGGAAAGGTTTATTTCAGCTCACAGCTTGTAGAGGTTTCAGTCCATAATCAGCTGGCTCCAAGACCGGGTTGCATGGCAGAAGGGCATTGTGGAGGAGAAACTGTTCATGGCAGGCAGAAGGCAGCAAAAGCAGCAAGCAACAACAGCAGCCCTCTTTCTGTTCTTTGTATTATATCCAGGCTACCCACCCTTAGGGTGGGTCACACATCCTACTATGAATCAATCCCAGCATCACATCCTTAATCCCAGCATCACACACTCTAGATCCAGCCACCTCTGAAAAGCCTCACCCATAACCACATGAGGCTTTGGGGGCACATCTAGATACAAGCCATAACATGGGTCAAATGGGATTTCATGTTTTAGTTTTTTGAGGAGTCTCCATACTGATTTCCATAGTGGTGTACTAGTTTACATTCCCACCAACAGTGTATAAGGGTCCCCCCCACCTACATCCTGCAACCTCACAAACACTTGTTATTTGATTTCTTGATGAATCTCAGAGTTGTTTTAATTTGCATTTCTCAAACCCAGAGATGTTGAACATTTTTTCTTGTATTTACTGGCCATTTGTACATCTTCTGAGAAGTGTCTATTCATTTCACTTGCCCATTTTTTGATTAGGTCTTTTATTTTGGGGAGGTCTGATTTTTTTTTATAAATTCTAGATAATAGTCCTCTGAGGAATAGCTGGAAAAAAAATTTTTTCTCACTCTGTAGTTTGACTTTTTATTGTTTGTTGTTTCCTTTGCTGCGGAGAGAGGTGTTAGCCATAGAGGCTCCATGTTAAATCTTACCCTCCATTGTATAGAGCAAGGAGACTATGTTACGAGGAACCGCGTCCTTGCCAAATTAGATGTTTACCTTCAGAAATTGTCCTGGAACATGATGAACATTTTGTAAACCCGAGAAACAGGAAAGCCCATGAGGGTGGGGAATTTCCAAAGAACTAGAGAACAAGGAAGCAGGTGTCTTTGGATAAGGGTCATGATGAATACGCAAACTCACCTGTGATAAAAAGGGGAGGAGAATAAAAAAGCACGGAGGCAGTCTCTCTGGGAGGCTTCCGACTCTATCTCTGCGTCTTTCTTTTTCTTCATCCTCACTCCCCCACTCAGGTGCTGTTCGACAAGTGACGGCTGGCTCCGTCACGGGTGGCGCCCGAGCAGGGACCTGAATACGGGGGACCATAGTGAAGGACACCGCGGATCGTGAGCTCGGATAAGTAAATTAAGGGCGGTGAATACACTCGGGAGTAACAAGCTGGGTATTGGTAATAGCCGAATGCTTTTTGAACATATGCTTAAAAATATGCTTCACGCTCGTGGAGCAAAGGTAGGGCATCAACAATTATGTAATTTTTTAGAATTTGTAGAGAAAGTTTGTCCTTGGTTCTCTGAAGAAGGCACAGTAGATTTAGAAGTATGGAATAAGGTGGGAAGGCGACTTCAGGACTATTACGATGGTCATGGACCCACTAAAATCCCTATAGATGCTTTTAGTTTATGGGCTTTAATTAGAGATAGTTTGGATCCTCGGCATGAGGGAGAGAGGGTTGAAGGACCCTCCTCAAGTCCTTCCTCGGAGGAGCCTGACAAGGCTGGTGTTCCCGAGGTTGTCCCTCCACCTCCTATAGAAAGTGAAGCTAAGCCAGCTGCTCAGCCAGTGTATGCTGATGCGGAGCCTGCACTAAGGAAGGGTTTTTTTCCGGATGAGGGACCCCTAAACCCGGGAGATGCTGATGATTTGGAAGAAGAGGCTGCTAGGTATAACAATGAGGACTGCCCCCCCTCCCTATCGTAGCCGCGGCCAGGAAAACCGAAAAATCCAGACAGCCGGCGAATGAGGACGTGACCGAAAGGATTACTAGATTGGAAAAGAGATTGGAGTCTCTTTGTCAGCAGTGGCAGACAGGCTTAACGGTGGAAGAGGAAGACCAGAAGACTCAGGGCGAGGGAGGAATAGTTCCTAGTATAATTGCTGGTCTTGAGCCCCTGCCGGTTGCAGGTCCAAGATTAATGAAAAAAACTGACCCTCTTATAGCCATGATCAAACATCCCCCAGGACCCAGGCCTTTGTCTGTCAATTCTCGGTCTCTGTCGCCATTACAAGCTACCCTGCAACATGCGGTTGACAGAGGGGAAGATACCCAGGGCTTTCATTTAGCTTGTCCAGTATTTGAGGAAGCTGACGCTCAAGGGAATATGGTCAGAATCCATCGGCCGATATCTTTTAAGCAACTCAAAGAGTTAAAAATGGCATGTGCACAATATGGCCGTACCGCACCTTTTACTCAGGCTATGTTAGAATCGTTGAGCACGGAGGCGCTGCCTCCCAGAGATTGGAAACAGCTTGCTAAGGCATGCCTGTCTGGGGGAGATTACCTCCTTTGGAAAACAGAATTTTCCGAGCAGTGTCAAAGAACAGTTGAATTAAATCGGGCTAATAGAAATGATATTGATTATGACCTCAAGTGGTTTTCACTGATGGGTCTTCCAATGGTATTGCGGCATATGTTATTCAGGGAAAGCCACAGATTGTTCATACAGCCCCTGCCTCCACTCAGATTGTTGAGCTTCGTGCCATCGCTGTGGTATATTTGAACTTCTGGCCCATTATTCTTTTAATTTGTATACAGATAGTCATTATATTGTTAAAGCTTTACAGGTGCTTGAAGCAGTTGCTTATACTGATGCTGCCAATAATCAAATACAGGAGCTCTTTGCTCAGATACAACGGTGCATACATGCCCGGACCTGTCCCTGTTATGTGGGTCACATTAGGGCTCATTCTGGGCTTCCCGGACCCCTGGCAAAGGGAAATGATCTTGCGGATCAGGCTACATGGCTAGTAGCTTTCAGTCAATTGGAATTAGCTCAGCAGTCTCACGCTCTACATCATCAAAATAGCCACAGCTTAAGGAAGCAATTCCAGATAACTCGAGAAGCCACTCGACAAATAGTTAAGCAATGTTCTGCCTGTCCTATACATCATTCTGTCCCTCATTATGGGGTAAATCCCCGCGGCCTTAAACCCAATCAGTTATGGCAAATGGATGTTACCCATATTGCCGAATATGGAAAACAGAAATATATACATGTAAGTATTGATACCTTTACGGGATTTATTATGGCCACTGCACAAACTGGAGAAGCTACAAAACATGTGATAGCCCATTGTTTAACATGCTTTGCCACAACTGGGGTCCCTATCATTCTTAAAACTGATAATGGCACGGGATATACTAGTAAAGCTTTTCAAATCTTTTGTAAACAGATGGGTATCGCCCATAAGACAGGTATTCCTTATAACCCACAAGGCCAAGGGACTGTGGAAAGAGCCCATGGTGCCCTAAAAAATCAATTGCAAAAAATAAAAAAGGGGGAGTTATACCCTTTATCCCCACAGAATTATTTACATCATGCTCTCTTCATCCTGAACTTTTTGATTGTGGATGCTTATGGATTGACTGCAGCAGAACGGCTGTGGCATCCTAAAACTAAATCATCATATGCTCAAGTGAGGTGGAAAGATCCCCTCACGGGTGTATGGAGTGGCCCCGACCCGGTATTAATATGGGGACGAGGGCATGTTTGTGTTTTCCCGCAGGACGCTGAAGGTGCCAGGTGGCTGCCTGAAAGATTGGTCCGTTTTGCGGGAAATTCTCCTGCCCCTTAGGATGATCCCGACAACTGTCCTGCTGATAAATCTAATGATGATGCTTAATGAGAAGGTTTATTGGACTTATGTACCTGATCCACCTGTTGTACATCCAATGAGCTGAAAAAATGGAGAAATAATGGTATGGGTGAACAATACCAGGCTGTTGGATGAGCCGGCAGCACCTGACAAGAACGAGGTCCGATTGTTCAACTGTACGGGATCAGAAACCGGAACCCCCCCCCATATGTTTCTTCAAAATCAACAGAACTGATCGTATAAGACTGAGCGCTCGAACCCTGGCAGGAAGGCAGGTAGATCAATGCAAAGGCGGGATCACTGGAGTCCATCTACATCTACCTGTGGGTATAGAGACCACTGGTGTAGTGCCTCCAACTTTTAATGCTCCAATGGGACTGTTCCATAGAAGAGATGTGTGGCGGATGCCCCTGTGAGATATAATATTACTGGATTTGATACTTATGTCTTGGACTGGTCTGAAAATTCTTGTCATCCCAAAAGAAATGTCACTGCATATGTCATGCGCTCTTAGGTACTGCTTGTAGGAAATATTAGTGTTCAGAAAGATTATGATTATTATAATGTAATTTACTTCAATTGTCAAATAAGCAATTGTGTCACCCAAACAGAAAATCAGATAGTGGTTTTGCGAATGGGTTCTTAGATTTGGATATTATAGATCTCCAAAATGCAGAACCCCTAAAATTTGATGCAGCCTAGGCTGCACAGGATTTTATCGAACAAATTAGAAAAGTTCTGCCATCTACATCTGCATTTATGCGGTAACTCATTTCCATAGTAATTATTGGAGGAGGGCTGCCTCTTAGATGCATGATCCTTCCGGCGCTACTACAGATGTTTATGCATTCTTTAATGAGGATGGCTGGAAGTATTCATGGTCTACAATTATATGCTACACCGCCTAAACCCATGGTGTAATCCCCTGCAGAGGCTGGTAGTCAATGACGGGTAAGAGGAATACAGGAAATCACCAACCTAAGACAGAGCAAGAGTACTGTGACACTCTTGACTCCATGATGGGTAAGGGATTTCTTTATATTCCTCATCTAAGACGGTCACAGCCTATCTGCATGATCAAGAGACCTTGATCATAATATATAAAACAGGGGGAGATGTGGAGAGCGGTGTTAGCCATAGAGGCTCCATGTTAAATCTTACCGTCCACTGTATAAAGCAAGGAGACTATGTTATGAGGAACCGCACCCTTGCCAAATTAGATGTTTACCTTCAGAAATTGTCCTGGAACATGATGGATGAATGTTTTGTAAACCCGAGAAACAAGAAAGCCCATGAGGGTGGGGAATTTCCAAAGAATTAGAGAACAAGGAAGCAGGTATCTTTGGATAAGGGTCATGATGAATAACCAAACTCACCTGTGATAAAAAGGGGAGGAGAATAAAAAAGCGGCGGCAGTCTCTCTGGGAGCCCTCCCGACTCTATCTCTGCATCTTTCTTTTTCTTCATCCTCACTCCCCCATTCAGGTGCTGTTCGACAAGTGACGGCTGGCTCTGTCACTTTGCTGTCCAGAAGGTTTTTAATGTGATGTGATCCCATTTGTTGATTCTTGATGTTATTTCACAGTTGGGGTTCTGTTCAAAGAGTCCTTGTCTATGTCTTTAAAAGTTTTATCTATTTCATCTCCCAACAGATTGTTTTTGTTTTAACAGTTAGGTCTTTGATCCATTTTGATTTTAGTTCAGTACATGGTGAGATATAAGGGTCTAGATTCAATATTCCAAATGTGGATAACCATTTTTTAAAAAAGGCTGTCTTTCCTCCCGTTTTTGGCCCCTTTGTCAAAGATCCAATAGCTGAGTATGCCTGAGGTTGTTTCTGCATCCTCTCTTCTATTCCACTGATCCACTGTCTGTTTTTGTGTAAGTACCATTTTGTGTGAGTACTATATTTATCACTGTAGCTTTGTAAGATAACTTGAAAGCTGAAATTATGATGCCTCTTGATTTGCTATTGTTCCCCAGGATTGCTTTTGGTATGTTGGGTCTCTTTTGGTTCCATATGAATTTTAGGATTCTTTTTTCTAGTCCTTTGAGGAATGCTGTTGATATTTTAATTGGAATTACATTAAATCTGTATATTAGTTTTGGAAATGTGGCCATTTTTACTGTATTTGTTCTGCTTATCCAGGAACAGGGGATATCTTTCTATTTTCTGATGTCTTCTTCAATCTCCTTTTCCATAGTACTGTCATTTTCATTGTAGGTCTTTTACTTCAGTTGTTAGGTTAATTTCTAAGTGTTTAATTTTTTCTTGATGTTATTGTGAATGATATTGTTTTCCTAATTTCTTTCTCAGTAAGTTCTTTATTTGTATACCCAACTGCTATTCATTTTTGTGTGTTGATTTTGTACCCTGCTACATTGCTGAATTTGATTATTCTAGGAGACTTTTGGTGGAATTTTTTGGGTCTTCTATGTAGAGGATCATGTCATCTGCAGATGATGATAATTTAACTTCTTCCTTTCCTATCTATATCCCTTTTATTTATTTTTCTGGCCTGATTGCTCTCTTTTGAGTACTGTATTGAACAGGCACAGTGATAGTAGACATCCTTGTTTTGTTCCTGATTTTAGATGGCAAGCTTTCAGTTTTTCTCCATTTAATCTGATGTTGCCAGTAGCCTTGTCATAAATGGCTTTTATCAAATTGAGATAAGTTCCTTCTATACCTATTTTCTTCAAGGTTTTTATCATGAATGGATGTTGAATTTTGTCAAAGGCCTTTTCTGCATCTATTGAGATTATCACGTGGTTTTTGTTCTTGCATCAGTTTATGTGACGTATTACATTTATTGATTTGCATGTGTTGAACTATCCTTGAATCCCTGAGATGAAGCCATTTTTGATCATGATGTATGATCTTTTGGATGACTTGTTATATTTTGTCTGCCAGGATCTTTTGAGGATTTTTGCATCTATGTTCATTAAAGATATTGGCCTATAGTTCTCTTTTTTGGTTGGATCTCTGTCTGGTTTTGGAATTAGGATTATGGTAGTTTCCAGGAATGACTTTAGGACTAATCCTCCCCTTTCAATTTCATTAAAGAATTTGAGGAATATTGGCATTAAATTTTCCCTGAAATTCTTATAGAATTTAACAGTAAATCCATTGAGATGAGCTTTTCTTCGTTGGTAAGTATTTTTATTACTGCCCCAATTTCATTGCCTGTTATTGGATTATTCAGGATTTTAAAATCTTGTTTCAGCTTTGGTAATTCTTATTTATCTAGGAATCTACCCATTTGTTCTGGATTTATTGGAGTACAAGTTTTCAAAGTAGTTGCTAATAATCTTCTGAATTTCAAAGGTGTCTGTTGTGATTTCACCTTTTCATTTCTAATTGTATTGATTGGGTCTTTTCTTTCCTTTTTTGGCAAGATTGGCTGAGGGTTTGTCTATTTTGTATATTCTTCCAAAGAACTATTCTGATTCATTGATTTTTTTTTAAAGTCTCTATTTCATTAATTTCTGCTCAGATCTTTATAATTTTCTTCCTTGTATCATCTTTGGATCTGGATTCTTGTTAGGTCCTCAAGATGCTTTATTTGGTTATTTATTTGGGCTTGCTCTGTTTTTTCTGATGTGGGCATTCACAGCTATAAACTTCTGTCTTAGGTCTGCTTTCATTGTGTCCTATAAGTTCTGGTATGTTGTACTGGCATTATGGTCTGATTCTAGTTTTTGTTTTGGACACAGCAGCTGTACACATTTATGTAACATTTCAGTACATGTATACAATGAGTAATGATCAGAGCAGGGTAATTTGCGTATCTGTCACCTTAGACATTTATCATTTCTCTGTATTGAGGACATTCAAAATCCTGTTAGCTATTTTGAAATATTCAATTGATTGTTGTAAACTTTAGTTTTCCTACTGTGCTATAGAACATTAGAAGCTGTTCCTCCCATTCCACCATACCCTTATATCCATTAACCGTCCTCTCTCCAGCCCTGCCTCCCCCACACCCCTCCCAGGATCTGCTAACAATGGTCGACTCTTTACTTCCTTGAGGTCAGGGTTTTAGTTCCATGCCAGTGAGAACATGCTGTACTTGTCTTCCTGTGCCTGACATATTCCCTTAACAGAATGTCCTCCACTTCCATCCATGTTGCTGAAAATAACTGGGTTTCATTCTTTGGTGGTGATTAAACAATATTCCCTGGTGAACATACACCACACGTTCCTGATCTGTTCATCTGCTGAAGGATACCCAGGTTGATCCCATATCTTAGCTGCTGACACATTTCTGTTTTTATTTTCCCTACCTTGGCCTGTGAGCTTTTGAAGAGTCACAGTGATCTTTGTGTCTGTTGGTTCCTTACAGCTCTAGACTCTTATCTGGGCTTTGTCCTATTAATAAAATGACTGCTTTGCTGTCTTCCACCTCCCTGTGCTCCTGAAGCAGGGTCTCCACATACTGTGAGCACAACACTCAGGAGGCCCCACCAAATCTTCCCACTGTTCTGCAGCAGCTGGAGATCTTACATATCGAGTAAATGAGAACCTGTCACTGAAATTCCCCAGGTGACTGGGACAAACTCTTGTCTTAGAATTTCAGATAAACACGCTTCCTTCATGAATTTGGATGGTAAAGTGATGGTCACTCCATACAGCAAATGTAAGGTTGTGGTCAATGGGGTGCCTATCACAACCAGGACAAAGCTGCATCATTTGGTAAGTTTCCTGCTGGGCCACAGAGGTACCTAAGTCCCCCCCCAAGAGCTAGGAGAGGAGGTTCGTGTGAAGAAACCCCAATTCATGCCAAGGGGACAGGGCATGGCTGGATGCTTCCCACCTTGAAGGCCTCTACTGTGGCCCATAGTAAGGTCATGAGCACAGCTGCTGGGGTGACAGGGCACTCCCAACCTGCTGTTGTCCTTAGGCGAGTCACTTCACTTCTCTGGCCCTCACCTACAAAACAATGGGGGCTGAACTAGGTCATCTCCTGCACACCTTCCAGCTCTCACACTTTTGACATGTGAGATTTTAAGAGCCTGTCCTTGGCAGGGACCGTGCCACCTCTCGCAAACATCAGAGCCTCTTCATCTCCACTCTCATCAAAGTCTCTACCTCCACAGCGACTCCTAGCTGCCCTCTGTGGCCCTCTCCTCTCCAATCTGTCCCCCACAACTGTACTCAGAGAATCTTTTAGATTGGCAAATGGGTTCTGTCGCTTTCCCTCTGGAAGCCCTTCATCGACCTCCTTTCGGGCCCCTGCCTGAGCTCCCCCTGCCTTCCACCTCCTTGAGCGCCCTGGGCACACTGACTTCCCCTTGGTTGTTCAGCAGTAGTTGTCCCTGCCCACCGAAGTGTCTCACACTTGAAATCTCTGCTTAATATTCCATCTTGCAGGAGGACTTCCTTCCCCAATGTAGTAGGCCTCTTGGACACTGCTGACTCCCTGTGCTTTTCTTCACAGGTTCTGATTTCACAGTTAGTCCTTCCATCCTCCAGGGGAGGGGCGTGTTTGGTCTCTGCAGATGCCTCAGTGCCTGGCAGGGAGGCAGCGCTGAGCGGGTGGAGTGAGAGCGGCACACAAAAGCAGGATGGTGTCCTTCCCTCCTCCTTCATGGCTCTCTTCCCTGTTTGGAGGATTTCCCAAGAAAAGCTATTTCTCAGAACCGTCTGGTGCAAGGCATGGGGCCTTGACTCCTCCTGAGGGGCTGACCCCACCTCTGTGTCTGTGTCTCCTCCCTAGGACCGCATTATTTTGGGATCCAACAGTGCCTATCTCTACATTGGGTTTCCTTCTGAGCGAGGCTGTGAAGACTTGAGCAGATTTGACTACGACTTTTTCCAGCTGGAGAGGGCAGCCCAGAAGGAGTGAGTGAGTGTGGCCAAGCTCGGTGAGCACCCCAGCCAGCTTCTCACCTCTTCCATGTGCCGATTTGAGAGCGGATGCTCTCACCGTGTGCCCTCTTGCTTCCCTTAAGAAAACCATTTTTACTGTTTCAGAATACAGTGTGCTCAAAGTTAAAATATGATTCCCGGGCCGGGGATTTAGCTCAGCGGTTCCGGCGCCTGGCTCGTAAGCGCAAGGAACCGAGTTCAATCCCCGGTACCAAAATAAATAAATACAATAAAATAAAATATGATTCCCATCTGAACATAGAGTGAGTCCACATCAAAGATTTATTTAACTCATTAAACTGTTTCCCTTAGGAATAAGGGTACAGACGGCTCAAAGGAGCATAGACGAGAGTGGTATATGCAGTGAGTGGAGGAAAGAATGTTGAAATAAGGCTTTGGGGTTAGATAAAGCCACCTAATGGGGTTCTGTCCCAGTCAGGGGCCTTCCACCCCCTGCAATAATCTAGGACTCCTCCTAGGTGAAGACATTCAGGAGCTCTGCCTTCTGCCTGTGTTCAGAAAGGGTGGGCCCCACTGAGGTGCCCGTGATGCCTTGGCTTCCCAGGTGAGGCACCTACACTTTGTTCACCTTAGGCCATGGGTGGAGAGCAGAAAGATACTACTGCATATATGCAGCGAGTTCCTCCTTTCTCCCTACACCGAAGAGGCTTTCTCAGAATTTTAGCAAAATAAACTGATATGAAATTCACCTCTTTGCTCTTCTTCTGCTAAAGTTCTTGATCAAAGCCAAACAAGTCTCGGTAGTACCAGACTGATACTCCACCTATTCACCCATTTATTCACAGCGGCTGACTGCACAGCTGGCTTCCAGCACAGGGCAGGGTTGAGCCAGCCTCAGACTCTAGGTTGAAGGTGCTCATGTGCAAGGGATGACTGTGTCTCCTCAACAAGGCAGCTTTGTGGGTGACCTGGGGAGTCAGGCTGCAGGGCCACCAGGCACTGTGAACCACAAGCAGGGACCTACAGAGCCAAGAGTTCCCTAAAGAGGTGGCATGAACCTATGTTGGGAGAGGATTGGGCCTCCCATAATCTCCATGAGCCCCTCCTTCAAGGCACCCAAATACACTAGAAGAAGGAACAGTTTGCTTTGCTGTGCTAGGTGAAGCTTCAGAATAAATCCTTAGCCAACTGGATTTCACCACCCACCACCACCTGGAAAATCTGGAGTCACTTTGGATCAAAGGCTTTTTGAGACCAAAAATGGGACCTGAAGGCACAGAGTCTGCTGTCAGGGTGCAGCCAACAGGGTTGAAAGGGACAACTATGTGAATGAATGAATGAATGAGCATATAAATGTATCCATAGCTAGAAAATATCACAGAACAAATGACAGGCTTTCATTTCCATTCACCAGGTGCTGTGAGCAGTGGAGATGGCCCAACAGACCCCAGTGTCCTGGCTGTATTCCAGGACTACATCAAACTCATGCCACTGATTGCAGAAGCAAATCAAATGAGTGAAGAGCTAAAGAAGGTAATTTATCTAGAGCTAGGAAAGAGTCACAGCATAGTGTCAGGTCCAGAAAGGACCTTGCTACCTAGAGAGATGTGGTTTTCCAGAGACCACACAGTGATAAAAACTAGACTAACACCCAAGCCTGCCCAGCCAGCCTGGGCCCCATTCCTGCTACTGCTGGTGTAGGCCCAGTGCCATAACCACCCCATCTGTTATTATTGTCCCAGTGGCTCTCTGGGTCTGGGAACCACAATGACTGCCATACCACTGAGAGGCCTGGGGCTGGAGTCAGCTGCTAGTGACACAAAATTCCAGCCAGAAGGAACCTTGTTAAGACAATTAATCATTTCAGTAAGTATGCAAGCACCTGTTCCAGGATATCATTGAGAAATTCTGGTGTTTTGCCATTCGTCTTGGTAAAATTCCAAGGACCAAAGAGTTGGACCATGTCCTTTCAGAAAGCCCGAGTGTAGCAAGACTACAAGGGAAGTGAATTGCAAAAGGCGATATGAGTTTAAAAATGGACTATTTAGTGAGAAGTATTTTTTTCACCAGGGACTTAAAATGGAATTGAAGGTGAAGAACTTAGCACATCAGACTCCAGGGCCTATGACCTGCAAAAAGAGCTCATGGTGAAGGTGACCAACCAAAGGACTCATGAGGTGAGTCTGTATCTGTGGGCAGGCACAAGCCTCCCCAGGGGGTTTTCTAGGGACACAGGTTATTTTCACAAAAATTTCAAGTATGTGCTGGGGTGCTGAGGCACTTTCCTCCATGTTCCCTCTTCTCGTCCCCCGCCGCCCCTGCATAGTGTCATATCATACCATATCCAACTGGTAATGGTGCCCATGTCCATGTGTGCGTGTGTGTGTGTGTGTGTGCACGTGCACGCATACGGAAGAGAGAGTTGCCATTTTAAAGCAATGGGAAAATCCACACTTTCACAAGACTGGAAAAAGCCATTTTACTGGCTCCAGAGGCAGATACATTCCAATGCTCTCCCCTCCAAGAAGGTCTTTTTTATGGACTTAAGCCCCAGAACCTCACAGGGCTATCTAGTAGTGGCCCTGTGTATGATGCTTTCTGAGCAGCCCCCAGGCAGTTAGCTCTGGTGAACTCTCAAGTTCCCATCCTACGAGGCCCAGCCACTAATTCTCTGGTGGAGATCAGCAGGCTGCTGCCTTCCAAACTCTTAAAGTAAACCCCGCGGTAGCAGGGGAGCCCCACATGGAGGCTACAGAGGAGGGCTGGCATCAGCCATTTGGGAGTCTGCTCTACTGAACATCTGAGACCTCGCTGGGATTCACTGCTCTGCTTGTTACCCTAAAGGTGCCAAAAGTTTCTGGGTCAAAAATCAACATTTTTTTCTTGGTGCTGGAGATTGAACCTCAGGGCCTTGCACATGCTAAGTACATGTTATGCACTGAGCTATAACCCCAGCCCTTAAGAACAGTATTTAAAACCTTTTTAAAATTGTGAAATATGACAAATGTAGAAAGACTATAAATGTATACATTCACATTATGTATATTGCAAACACCTGCCACCCAGTTCACTGGGTTTCATGTGCCAGTTGCTGACACTGCCAGGCCTGAATCCCGGGCTGTGAACTCCTGGCATCGCTCAGGCCTCCTCCACTCAGGGGGCGGGTTTGGTGCCCGCTATGCTTACATTCACTGTGCTCGGGTCTCCCTGTGGTTCGGGAGGGTCCCCAGTCAGTCTTGACATCTGTGCTGTGTCCCCTGGGGCCTGTGTCCCACTGTGACCCCTCAGTGTGTTTGTGCCTTTTGTGTGTTTCCCCAGCAAAAATAGCTTTGGTGTTGCCATTTCCCCAGGTCTCCCGAGGGCCACGCTTTCCCCTCCAGAATTTGGCTTGGCAGTTTCCTATTGTCTCGTCAGACCTGGGTTTAAGGAGATGTGTAATTTTTACATCTCTTATCCCTGTTATTCTGGGGGGGTTTTCTTTTGTGTCATTAAGGGTAATCTGAAGAAATATGTGTTAATGAAGCCTTTCTAGTTGCTAGCAGGATTACCTGAATTACATAGCCTGCCGTTACCAGAAGTAGGACACAGGGCAGTTTTCACATTTTTTAAGTGAGTGGCATAGGAGAGCTGAGGACTTGGGGACATTTAGAGATACTATTGTCCTTCAACCTAACATCACTGTCACAAGCACACACAGTTCAGGATTGCTCCTGCATAAGCCATGCTGGATTCTCTCAAAAAGAGTTTGGGCACTAATTTTGTGATAATTTTTTTTCTACTTTTTTAATGTAGAGATTCATGGAAATGATCTGTCATCTTTAAGGTTGTCCATTTGTTTAAAAAATATTTTAAAAAATAAGATCAGTACCAGTGACTTTTCCTAAAATGAAGTCCTGCTTTTCTTGGAGGTCTCCAGAATGCTTCTGTTTTCTTTTTTTTTCTTTTGGTACTGGGGATTGAACTCAGGTCCTTGCGCTTGCGCAGCAGGTGGCAAAACCACTGAGCTAAATCCCCAGCCCTCCAGAATGCTGATAGTGACTTCTGGTAGTTTTTTATGACACTGTGTGTGTGTGTGTGTTTATATGAATGTGTGTGTACTCATACATGCACGTGTGCTTCTGAAAGCTGAAAGACTAGACTGTAGGGAGCAGCCATGGGCCCTGGGTGTAGACCTGCATGACATGTTTTGGTGGTTGGTCTTGTAAATGTTCAACCCTGTAGTGAAAGGACTATGAATGCTCATCACTCTCGTGCAACTGTTAGTCACCCATCCAGGAAAAGTCTGGGGGCAAGCCAGAGCTTTGCAAGGACTAGGCAGGGTTTTCTAAACTGTGACCATTGCCAGTTTGCAGCTCCTTTACAGTGACACTTGCCAATAGCTGTTGGCTCAGGTGAGCAGCACATCTAGCAGGAAGTCTGAGCCAGGGTGGTGGGCCTACCTTGGGGCAGGGAGGGAGCCAACACCAGTATCCAGCCTGTCCCTGGGCTTCACTGACCTGGTTTCCTCCTCAGGCCAACCATGACGTCTAATTTCACCTCTCACCAGGCCTGAGGCCTGATAGCCACAGTTAATAAAGTAGTGGCCACACTTCATTACCCTGATTCCCATTATCTTAGTTCCCTAGCCTAAAAGTCTTTCAGAAAAACCAAACTGCTAGAATTCCTGTTGCAATCTGCTTCTGGTAGCATATGCCAACACCATGAGCTCATTAGATCTTACACAACACTGAGAGTACTGTGGTTCTTCACTTTGCTGGAGGCAGCAGTAAAGGAAGGAAATTTGTATTTCTATCACAATTATTTGTTTATTTTTGCAGTACCGGGGATTGGAGAGAAGGCTTTTGCACTGAGCTACATCCCTATCCCCAGCCCTTTTTTATTTTGAGACAGGATCTGTCTAAGTCTTTAAGTGGCCAGGCTGGGCTCGAACTTGTGATCCTCCTGCTCCAACCTGAAGGGTCCTGATAGTGAAGATACATAACACTCAGAGAAAGAATGCCTTATCTGTTAGGGTTTTTTATTCTGGTTGTCAAAAGAAAAATCTTTGGTAACTACTTCTGATACGACAGTTGTAGTCAAGAAATGTTCTAACTTGAGTTCCTCCTGCTGCAGTTTAAGATTTTGTCCCTTGCTCCACAGCAGGTGTTGATACAGAGGCTTTGCCCAGTGAGAGGCAGAGAGCAGCAGGGTCTTGCTCTGAATTTGCTGCTCACTGGGAGTGAAGCCCTGAACAAGGACTGGAACTTCTTTGGGTCTGCAAATTGGAGCTAAGCACATCTGCCACATTTGCCTGCCAACTGCGGACAATGTCTCCTCAACACATGGATGCGAAACTGCTCTGGAGCCAGTTCTCAGCTTGTCTCCAAACAATCTGCCTCTGTCTTCTATTAGTGTGTCACAAATTACCACAAACCATGAAATGACCTAGACTTGCTGCCTTTTAGTTCTGTGGGCCAGAAGCCCATGGGTCCCACCGGGCTAAAAGCAAGGTGTCAAGAGGACCACCTTGCTCTCTGGAGGCTCAATGGAAAATCTGTTTCCTTGCATTTTCCAGCTTCCAGAGGCATCAACATTCCTTGGCGCGGTCATCTTCCTCCATCTTCACAGTTACCCACAAGTCACCTCTCTGACCCTGGTTCTCTCGCATCTTTCTCTGGCCCTTCTGCCTCATTCCACATCAAAGGCCCTTGTGATTATACTGGGTCCACCTGGAAAATTCAGACTAAACTCATTTTAAGGGCAGCTGGTAAGTGAATTTAATTCCACCTGCAACCTTAATTCCCTTTGCCATGTAATGTAAGCATATTTAATGGTCCCAGGGATTAGGACTTTCGAGGACATTCTTCTTTGTGCCATAAACCCAAAACCTTCATTTCTCCTGGGAGTATCTGTTTCTAATTCCCTCATCATCTCCTCTGAGTCACCTCCTAGACTCAAACAACTCAATGCTGGAGCGACAACAGGTCCGGGATGAACGTGGTGTTCTTGAAGGGCTTCACCAAAGCTAAATTTGCTAAAAGTAGTATGTGGTCTTGGGCACACAAACCTCAGCCATTAGAGGGTTCATGCTGGGAAAAATCAATGAGATGAAGTTACAGCAGCAGATGAAATAAAATATTGGTGCCCTACCTCTATGTTTTCAGGTGTGGATTTGGTCAAAAGTCAAGTTTATCAATAGGAAATTCCTAATGGAGGAACTTTACCAGCATTTTCTAGATAGAGAAGACAGCCCTGTGGCTCAGGAGGATGACCCTTTCTGGGATCCTGTCGAGGTCATCCACTTGGGCTCAGCCCACATCTGGCTCCAGTCACTTGCCTACTGTATGCAGTTTGAGGACCAAGTGGAGTTTCTGAACTGTGACGGGCTGGAGGAGGCAGTGCTGCACATCCACATCACCCCTTGCTCCCCAGCAGGACAGTGGGTATCTCCTCTGCCCCTTCCCTAGTTCAGGGTCAGTCACACACAGCAAGCTTGAGTTCCCCTGACGGGGTGGGCATACCTGAAGTGGTCATTTGTGAGACACATGAACACATTCACTCATGAGTTGGCCTCACTGAATCTGACATTTGCCATACCCAAACCAGCTGACCTGGAATGCCCAGCAGCATTCAAGACAGCTCAGCACTGCCCTGGGGACCAAAGGAATGAAGGATCATCCCACAGAGGCAGGGAAGTAGGAGGTGTAGTAGAAGGAGACTTGGCCAAGAACCAAAAAACCCAAATTGGATCCAAGAAGTGGACCCTCAGAGAAGGAAGCCAGTGTGTTGTGGGACTTTCCCTCACAGCCTCTCCTGGCACTGAGGTCTCGTATCACACACAGGATGCTTGTCCATGCTGACGGTCCAACCTGCTGATGAGGCCCAGGACCCAGAAGCAGAAAGATGATTTTCCTACCTCACTCCTTCTCCTTGGCAGAGGCCTGACCACTTTCTTTTCTCCTCAAAGTAGGGATTGAGATCCCTGACCTCTTCCTGGGCTATCTGATCTTCTGTGGGTACAGGCTTTGTTTTAAGCTCTCAGTTCCATCCTAACTTCCCCTCAGGATGTCTGTTTTTTTCTCTTGGGCCACAGGAAGTTTATAAAAAGCTAAAGTCTTTTAGCAATACTAAACATAGATGCTGGCAGGGGCCTGGTTTGGATGCCAACATCTCATAGGCATGCAGTGCACCTTTTTGTCTTGCTGAAGAGGAAACTAGCTCAAGAAGGGTGTAAAGAAACTTAAGGTCCTGTAATCAAGAGACCAAGCCGACTTACTCAATGTCTCTGCTGGGACTCCAGCAACCTTCTGGTCATTTGGCTACCTTGCCCTCTAGGCTGCTTACTAGTTATACTACAAATTAATAAAGTGGTACTCTCATTTATGGGTCTCAGACTTTGTGAGCTTGGTTGATGTGAGAGGTCCTCTGTTGAAAAGCTTGTCCAAATTAGTATCTGAGCTTGCAGTCCTGAGATGAACTCTGAACTAAAAAGAATTCACCCAGGAAAATAATTTTGGAGGCTGTACCTGGGCATCCAGCTGGCTTTCCCTCCTTCCCTTGGGGACCTACCTAAATCTTCAGTGCAAGTTTAGCACCCACACCTGTGTGCATCTATTATATGGTGCTGTTTACAATCTGTTCTCCTCCAGGCTGTGAGCTCCTGAGATGCTCCATTATCACCTTGAAGCAGAAGGGTAGAGTGGGCTCCTATTAAGTCTCTTGAATGAACTCAACAACTGGTAATATTACCTACTCTTCCTCTGGTGAAATTGGCTATTCCTTAAGGATTCTCTTTCCTTCCCTTGACATCACAGTACTAACTTGCTTGCACCCAGCATAATCTGAAATCAATGTTCACCTCTTCTGTTTGTAGAGCACAGAGCGAGGAGGATGTGGTTACTGACCCCTTGGAGCTGCTGGGCAAGAGGATTGATTTCCAGATTCACACTGTCCATTGCCTTGGCATCAAGTGGCTAAAGGAAGATGCAAAGAGGGGCATTCAGATAAGGTACCAGCCTGCATCACAGAACTGCTGGCACAGACTTCGTACTGTGTGACTCCTGGAGGGAGGGAGTCTTCCTCAAGCTTAAAAGATGAGTTTATCATGAAATGTTAATCTTCCTGTTTGCCCAATTGCAAAATGACCCCCCCTCCCATTAGAAAAGCCGCATGTCCCTCTACATTACTGCACTGTGGTTAGGTGGTACTGAACCTTTATGTGATTGAAGCAGTAGAGTCTAATCTTACTAGAATGAGCATCCAGTGAAACTATATTAACTAAGTACAATGTTTTTGTTGGAAATAAAAGAACTGTACTACAACATGATAGATGCACTGTATATGGTTAAACTGATTAGGTTGCAAGCATACTGAAAGATGAAGCAATAAAGAAAAGGATACTTTGAAGAACAAAACTAAACCACCTTACATGGAAAATTAATAATTTTACAGTATCTAAATAGAAAAAATCCTTCTTCCCGTTAGACATTATTAGTCATGTAGTGATGACAGCAATGTTAAGACGTGGAGGCAGCAATCATGAGCATTGGTTCTTAGCCATCCTTTTCTCTAACTGCTGCATGGGTTGTAATTTTTTGGCTCATTGACCCCTCCCCCCACTTTTAAAATGCGTTCCGATTCTAAATTGTATTTTATGTTTCCTCAGTTACAGAATGTATGATCTCCCAATCACTTTATATACCAAACCTGTATGGAAAACTGTGAATCCCCAAATTGAAGAGACTGTCCAATTCACAGCCTTCAGTGCATCTCAGAAGTTTCTGAATTATTTACAGACAAATGCTCTCATAGCTGATTTGTGGGGCCTTCAAGGTACCGTGCTCACTTCTTTTGCATGGTACACTATTCAGTCAGAGGCAATGTCAGTACGCCTCGTGCTGCAGAAGAGGGAAGGAGGGAGGCTTGTTGATCTGGGCAAGACTCGTCTTTCCCCTGGGCCCCTGGCTTCTAGTGCAGCAGGTACTCAGGGTCTGTCATCTCCTCACCCCGCCTAGGCCAGACAACTGAGACTTCCTTTTCTCCATGGTGTCTCTTCCACGCTACAGAAGGCTGTGCTGAGCTGAGGTGCTCTCAGCTGGACCTCATAGTCACAGGTGAAGGCCACATCATGCTAGACACCAAGAAACTTTCCAGTGTGAAGGACACAGGCCTGGTGTGTACCTGTGACATAAAAACTGGCATCAGAGATGACTAGAAAATCTCAGATGGCAGGTGCTTGAGGATCATCAGTGTTTATTCCCTCAACAAGTTTTTGTGACAGATTCCTGATTAGCCTGAGGGGCTTAAGCCTTGCTCACCAGCGTCCCCATCCCAATCCCACCTGGTTTTCCTGAGACAGTAAAAACCGTCAGACTCAAAGGATACGCAGGCAATCCAGCAAAAAGCCGAAACGACATCTTTTGTAGCCTACATCAAATCAGACACTGGAACTTTATCTGAAGACGCTCAAGTTAGAGCAGGAGACGGAACTCCTCAGAAACATAAACAGAACCCTAAGAAGGGAAAATGTGTTTCTCAAGGAATCACTGAAGAAAACTGGTTCTGGTCAACAAGGTGAGACCGCTGCGGTCGTGGTTATTCCCAAGGCCCTGTATTCTTCTAAGGTATGAACTTCTTAATGAGTTAATGTATACAGTATCTTGTTTCATAAACAAAAAAATCCAAGATATTTTTTTTCTTCCCTGAGGTTTCTTGGGATGGGTCCAAACTGATACTATAAATGCAGATATACAAGAATGACACCAAAATATATAAGTATAGAGATAACTACACAGATGAATAAACAAAACTTTCTTTTCTACCCTAGCCCATCAGCTTTCCAATACCCTGAAGATAACTCAGACCACAGGACGACTGCCATCAGCCACTGAGATTAAGCAAATGTGCACTCAGCAAGCCGGCTGCAACAGAGACTTTGCCAAAGCTCTTAAGGCGTTCTACCAAAGCATGAACATGGCACGAGGGCGGTTTCTCAGACTGAGACAGTGTACACCCCCCGTAAGTAACCCAAATCCTGGAGCCTCCTTCCATTCAATTTAGACATTTTAAACTTAGGCATCCCCGATAACTGCCTTTTCTCTGCTTGGGGTGGAATGTGTGTGTTTAAGCAGATAGCAAGTTAAAGCCTTACAAGTGTGGGCCCTCTGCTTTCTCAGGCCTCTATCCATCTTTGTTCTGGCCTTCCTATTTTAGTGCATATTTGGCTAGTTCCACACAGCTATGGCCAGGATATTCATTCTCTTTACAATATATAGGGCCGGGGACTTAGCTCAGTGGTTCTACTGCCTGCCTCTCTGAGTTTGATCCCTGGTACCAAAAAACAAAAAAACAAATCAAAACAAAAAAATACAATATATAGAATATCCCAGAAATTCAAGCTTAGTTTATCATTATAAAACCAAATATAATTCATCACATTAAGAGATTATAAGAGAAAAACAATCTGATTATTTCAATATAAACAAGCAGCATGTAAAAAAATTGAGCATCCTACTGACAAACTAAAAATAAAATAGACATTCCTCAATGTGTAAGGACAATCTCAGGCAAAGAGCTAACATGTTGCTCATCAGTGAATGACCTAAAGCTTTCTTTTTCAGATTAGGGAGGAGTCAGGGATGCTGGCCCATTCATTTCTGTACTTGAGGTTCTAACCAGTACAGTGAGACAAGAAATACAAAGTGGAAGGATTTGGGAAGGGAAAAAGGACTTTCAATAATAGCATACATTTACATTACATTTAGTGACTCACAGCTCACAACCATCCTACGAGACAGGTCCTATTACTGACCTAGTTTACAGTCAGTGGATTAAAGGCACGAGTGAGGTTGGCAAACGTGTCTAAAGATACATGTTCTTAGCAAACTGCAAGGCTCAGATCCCACCTGGCCAGTGGTGCTCCACAGCATATTCTCCCCACTACACTGGGCAGGGTCCATTATTATTCCCAGTTAACATGCTCATATCAGTGGGAAATCCCACACAATTTATAAATAAATCAATAGAATTACAAAGTTCTGGATTAAAATCAATACTTAAAAATTAATTGTATTTGAATATAGCAGCAATAAACAAAATCATTTTAAATAAAAATATCCCAACTATAGTTGTATCAAATATATGAAATACTTAAGCCTACAACATAAAATATGCAGGACTTCTACGAGGAAAAATTTAAAACTTGTTTTAAATGTTAAAGAAGATGCCCTCACAATAGAGAAACATGCCATGTTTCCATAGCTTGGAAGATTTGCTATTGTAAATCTGTCACTTCTTCCCAAGATTCAGTGTATTCCCAAGCAAATGAAATGGAGCCCCACCTCATGATCTATAATTTACATGGAATTGCAAAGACCAGGAGGAAGAACATGGTAGGAAGACTTGCCCTACTTGGTATCAACTTATTTTAAGGTGCTGACCCAAATACAGGTGATGAGGAAAAAGAACAGAAGGTCAAAAAATAGATTCGTTCTAGACTAGAGACTTGATGGTAGACCAAGTGGAGCTGCAGATGAGTGTGGCAACATAGACACTTCCATAAACAGTGCCTGGAGAACAGGAATTCAGATGTTATAGTGTGGATTGGAAATGTGTCCTGAAGGCTCACGTGCTAAAGCCTGGTCCCTGGCTGGTAGGTAGCACTACTGGCAGGTGGTGGAATTTTCAGGTGTGATGGAAGTTGGTCACTGAGGGATGCTCCTGAGAGGGGACTGGGACCTTGGGACCTAGTGTCCACCACCACCCCCCGCCGCCACTTCCTGGTCACCATGAGGTGAACGGTCTTCCTCTGCCATGCACTCCTGCCACCATGATGTACTGTGCAGCCACAGGTCCAGGGCAACTAGACCACAATAAACCTTTCCTCCTTCTAAGTTGTTTATCTCAGGGATTTGTCACAGTGACACAAAGCTAACTAACACGGGGAAAGTGAAAGTGAATTCAATTCTAAAACTATACTTAGAAATCAATTTTAGATGAGAATTAAAGAACTAAAAGTGCGAAAGACACAACACCGTCATGTTTTTTTTTTTTAGGTACCAGGGATCAAACTCGGGTCCTTGCGATGTCATGTTTTTTTATTTTGAGACAGGGTCTTGCTATGTAGTTTAGGCTGGTCTTGCGCTATGTCCTATATGTAGTCCAGGCTCCTGAGTACTGGGATTACAGGCACCACCACACCTGGCACAACCCTGTCACTGTTAGAAGAGACCATCTTTCATGACCTCACCGTCGAAAAGGCTTCTTATGTATGACAAAACAAAGCCAAAAGAAAAATTGGCTTTCAAGAAAGCCACACACCTGGGCTGGGGATGTAGCTCAGTAGCACCCCGCCTGCCTTGCAAGTGCAAGGTCCTGAGTTCAATGCCCGGTACCAAAAAAAACAAAGCCACCTACACTAAAATTGTGAACTCTGACCCATCAAAAGATACCAAAATGAAAGCCAAAAGCGATGGAGAAAATTATCTGCAACACATTTACCATACAATGAACTAATATCCAAATAAAGAACTACAAAAAAAAACAGAGCTAGACAATCCAATAGAAAAAAAATGTTCAAGTGACATGAACAGGAACTTTACACAGGAGGAAATCAAAAAGGCAATGGATGTATGAAAACGTGCTTATGTTCATTAATAGCTTGGGAAATACAATGAGATACCATTATAAGCCATTCATACTAGCAAACATTAAAAAATAACATCAAGACTTGGAGAAGATACGAAACAACAGAAACTCTCATACATAGCTAGAGACATATTATCAGTACAGCCCCTTAAAAATTATTAGGCATTGCCGAGGATTTAGCTCAGTGGTTCCGCCGCCTGCCTCACAAGCAGAAGGTCCCAAGTTCGATCCCCAGTACCAAAAAAAAAAAAAAAATTATTAGGCATTTACCCACTATAGGTTGAAGATACCATACCCTAGAACCCTGCAATTCATCTCCTTTCTCCATTGGTTCTGTGGAAAATTAGGCTCCAGTACCCTTCAGTAGACATTCTCCAAGTGGCCCCTGACTAGCAGCAAATCTCCTCTCAGGATAAGCTATTTCCATGGGATAAGGGATACATCATAAGAGATAAGAGAACCTCCACCCACATGACTTCCTTGCAAACCTCAGAACTTCTACAGTATTGAAAGAATACATAACATTCCAATCTGAAATATTTGGATGATCTCACCGGTTTTGGGCATCCTGGCAGCCTCCAGAAACCAGGTTGCTCCTACGTAGCTTACTGACACTACCAGCCACTTTCAAATGCACTTTTCTACACCAAAGGGAAAACTTACAGCACACCCCATGTACATCCACAAAACATTTCTTACTCTAGTGATATGAAATCTACTATTATCATTTTTTTCTTTCACTTGTTTTTTAGGAAGATGATCAAATGCTCCAGCCGTTTGTATACCAACAGTCACAGATGCTAAAGGACTTTGGGGACCTGCTTGAATCCAGCCTGTGGAAACTGAAAAATGACATTGCTTTCATAGTGAAAAAGAGAGAATATTTACTGCACATCAAACAGTAAGGATGCACAGAGTGAACCCTGCAAACACTTGAGCTCCAAGTTGTAAAGCTCACTGTGGAGACAATGGGGCTTAATTCACCCACTTAACCTAGTTCTACCTTTTTTAATTGAAACAATTTTCCTTCAGTTTGATTTTAAATCATGAAAATGAAACCACATGCAGGATGAAGGTGGAATGAGAGACCAGAGGTAAATGGTTAGCAGACTGAGCTCTGGGATCAGAGCCCAGGGTTAAATCCTGGTTAAGTCCATCATTTATCAATTTGAAGATTTGGGGCAACTGACTTCCCCTCTCTAAGCCTGTCTTTTCTCATCATTATATGGATACATTATCAGTATTTACAGCAGATGGTTAATAAATATACAGCAGTGCCTCAGTTCACAAACACCAGTTTGTGAACAAAAGCGTCTGGCAAAATTTTGCTTCTGTTCTCAAACTCTGCATCGGGTGATGAACACGACCACAGCCATCTTCTCCACACAAACACAAATGTGGCCATCTTCTCCAGAATTGTGGAACAAATTAAGTTTGTGAACCAAGGTACCACTGTACACACTTGCACACAGAAGTGATCAGTAAGCATTTACCATTAAAATTTAGTTGTGGTGTTGTGGCTGCCTTGATGTCCTGAATTGATTCAAAATGTTTACCTTGCATGGTCATTTTGATGTTGAGGAAAAGCCAGAAGTCACATGGTAAATAAGGTGGATGAAGATACACCATAATGTTTTGGGTTTTTTGGGTACTGGGGATCGAACTCAGGTCCTTGCACAGCAGGTGGCAAAACCACTGAGCTAAATCCCCGGCCCCTACACCATAATGTTTTTACAAGCCTGTATTTCCTTACATGGTACTTGGCAGCAGCATTCACCATATTTTTTTTTTAATCATACTTTGTAAAGACAAGAAAGTGGCTTGTATAACTGTTTCAGAAAGTGCCCAGAATTATGAGATAAGTGTGTTTGAAGTGAGAGAAAGTATTTTGAGGAGGGTTAATAATAATGTCTCTTTTACTGTAATACACTTTTAAAAATTTAAACATTCACTACATATACACAACAGAATACTATCTAGCCTTAAAAAAAAACAACAGGATATTCTGTTATTCGTGAAAACATGGCTGAACCTAAAGGGCACTATTAAGTGAGATAAGCTAGGCACAGAGAGGCAAACACCATATGATCTTATATGTGGAATCTAAAAAAGGAGAACTGACAGAAGGACAGAGGAGAACAGTAGCTACCAGGGGATTAGGGGAGGGTGTAAATGGGGAAAAGGAGATGTTGGCCAAAGGGTACAAAGTTATAGTTAGGAGGAATAAGTTTGAGTGTTCTATCCCACAGCAAACTACGATAGTTAATAGTAATGTGTATTTCAGAATTGCTAATAGGATTTTAAATGTTCCCACCAAAAATATGACAAATATTTGAGATGATATTCCAATTACTCTGCTCACTCTATAATGTATACATGTAGTGAAATGTTATCTTGTACCCCCCATATACAATCACTTATTGATGAAAATAAAATTTAAAAAAGAATCTTCCCTCTTTAAGTTAGACACCCCCCCATCTTTAGTACTGACAGTACAGAAGAGTCTCCTAACATGAATAATATACTTCGATAGATCTCATGCTCCTCATTTAAGAGCAGAAATTCATAAAGGGCAGCTGTCTCTTTTACATAATAAACAACATGAACACTACGTATGTGTTTATGATTAATGTAATAGGAAAAGTCCTTCACCTTATTTTAAGGCTTTAATAAAAAACCTAGTTAAAACATAAAAAGTAAATTAGAGAAAAATTCTGCTTAAGCAGTGAAGATCAACAGAAACTTACAAGCTGTTTTCTTAAAACTAATTTTAGGTACAGAACTAGGGAAAGAAAAATATGACAAGCCCAATTACTGGCAGTAAACAGGTTCAAATCATGTCAAGAAGCACATGTCTACCACTACATAAACAGGACGGTCCAAATGAAAAAACCATCATTGACAACCCTTTATTATTCAACTTAGGTAACAGTCCAAAATTAGTCAGTGTAGACAGATGAAAAACCAGGCTAAAATAGAAAAAAGTGCAGTTTCATTTAGCAAAAGCTCACGCAATATGCAGAGAAACTCACCGGAGGGTGAGGATCCATTTGATCCCACAGCAAGTAAGGCAACGGGGACTGCCGAAGCTGGACTCGAGCCTGAGCACTCTCGCTGAAGAATGCCATTAGCAACAGGCAGGGACACCTGCTCCACCATCTGACCTACCAGCTCATTCGTAAAAATTCATCAGAAACACTTCAATGAAAAAGTAAGTCAAATATTAGTTTTCTCTGACAAGCAATAAAATCATAAAATCAGCTGGGATCTGAAGTTTAAGGTAAGCTAGTAATTTCCTGCTTTTAATGTATAGATATTTTAGATTTAACAATCTTTTCCATATATAGTCAGATAGGCTTATAGAAGAATTTAAAATATCAAATACAGAAGCTGTTAATTCATGCTTTTATGACTTCAGTTAATTCTTCAAATGTTTAGACTTCAGAGCTGCTAATGACACTAAATTCAATACCATGTTGGTTGAGTCTGTCAATCAATTTTGTTCTGGAGAAAGCTGCTCCAGGTGTGAAGACCCCGCCCCTGTAAAACAACAACAAAAGAAAAATAGCTCATACCTCTCCTCTCCAGGCCCTCCTGTGTTAGCAAGTCCATGCAGAATTCCTGAAAACCTGAGTCTTCATCTTATCATGGCTATTTTTGATTCTAGTCCTAAAGTCAGCCAAATGAACAAATGGCTTTTTTTTTCTTTTCGGTACCAGGGATCGAAGTCGGGACCTTGTGCTTGCGAGGCAGGTGGCAGCCCACAAATGGCTATTTTTCAAAAGGTGAAATTAGTGTCACAGCCACTCCTGCTGAGACTGGCTCGGTTCCTGGTGAGATTGTTCCCATGCTACTGGCTGCTCACCATCAACCTGAGTGCTGCTGTTTTTAAAGAGTCTTCAGACTAATGAATAAACAGGACTGAAATTGGATGAAAAAGAAGTTTCTTTAATAGCTAACATTTGCAAAACACCAAATATTTTCAAAGAGTATTTAAGTATCTGAATATTGTAGGTTTTAGTATACAAATTTTACTTTTATTGTTTTGGGTTATGCCTCATTTATTTCTCAGCTGCAAGCTTATGTTCATTTGTAAAACTGGGCTAGTTTTAAGGAATCAGCTAAATGTTCCAGTAAAAGTACATTTGATGGCTATCTAGCCAGGATTCCAGGACTCATTTCACACCTGATGTCAGTCACAGTTTCCCTGCCAGCTGGGGTTCACTCAGCGCTGATTAGAAGCTCCTGTTAATACTATTTAACAATAGCGACCTTTTCTGAGTGCTGGGCTCTGGACTTGAGCTATTTTTATAAGGAAAGTGAAGCCAAATTACATGGTTTCAGACTTCTCTATTTCTTCTGCTTTACCTCTACAGTTATTCACAAAGGCCAGTAACGAACTGACCTTCTCACTATTTTAATTAGCCTATACTTTTGAAACAAAGGAACTATAAATACTTCTGTGCAGAACTACAGCCTGAAAATCAAATAAAAATAACAAAATATAACACAGATAAAAAAGGTAACTTCTCACTAGAAGGAAAGCAAACTTACGCCTTAGGAAGATCAGAGGCATCATTTAGAAGAGTCAGGGCTGCCTGGACCATGGCTATGGGGGTGGCCACATAGGCAGCCTCTGTAGAAAACAGGTGATTAAAGAAAAGAAAGTGTTTATGAAGTCTGCATTCAACAACACTCAAAAATGAACTGCAGATTTTATATCTTATTCTAGGCATATAGAAATTTTTTTCGATAGATTGGTCACTTAACAAAAATAACATTTATTTAGTACAGGTTGAATATCCTTCACCTAAAAGGCCTGGAACTTAAATTTCAGATTTTTAAAAATCTGCATGTACATAACAAGGTATCTTGGGGACGGGGCCCAAATTCATATAGGAAACTCATTTGTTTCCAGACACTGCCTGAAGATCAATTTTGAACAAAATTTTTAGCATGCCTACATTTTGTCTATCAGGTCAGGTGTGGAATTTTCCATTTGTGGTGTCCTACTGATGCTCAAAATGTTTTGGATTTTGGAGCATTTCAAATTTCAGATGCTCAACCTGGATTTATTACATATATTAAGTTTTAGAAATTATATATATTAAATGCTTTAAATCTACTAAACTCAATTTTCACTTAATTTTACAGTGATTAGTATATTTTTATCCCCATCTTGCAGATGAGGAAGCTGAAGCATAGTCGTTTCACCTTGTCCAAACACAATGTAATGCAGTGGGTAAGCTAGAATCACACCCAGGCAGCTGACTCAAGGACCAGACTTTTACTCACGACAGTGCCTGCTTTTTAATATTTGAAGCCAATTACTCCAGTTTTTTTGTTTCCACATAAATACACTAAACTTATACCTATTAACTTTTTTTTTTGGTGGTGGTGGTAATAGGGATTGAAACCACAGCTTTGCACATGCCAGACAAGGACTGTACCACTGACCTATATCCCCACCCCTTCTTATTTTGAAACAGGGTCATGCTAAGAGGTCAGGGTGGCCTCAAACTTAAGATGTTCCTGTCTCAGCCTCCTGAGTAGCTAGGATGATGGATGTGCACCACCATGCCAGGTTCACATATTTAAACAACTCCCAATATCTGCAGGAAAAACAACTGACTATCCCAGTACTCTAGGAGGGTAAAGCAGGAGGATCACAAGTTCTAGTCCACCTGGGCAACTTAGCGAAACCCTATCTCGAAAAGAAAAGAAAAGAAAAGAGCTGAGAATCCAGCTAGGTGCAAAGACCCTGGGTTTAATACCTTCAGCCATCCCTCATGCTCCCACAAAAAAACCTGACTAAACCTGAGCAAACTTAAAAGGACATTTATAGGGCTGGGGATTTAGCTCAGTGGTTTCACTGCCTGCTGCACAAGCACAAGGACCTGAGTTCAATCCCCGGTACAAAAAAAAAAAAAAAAAAAATTTATAAACCCAGTGTGGTGGAACATGCCTATAATCCCAGCACTCGGGAGGCTGAGGCAGGATGATTGCTGTGAGTTTGAGGTCAGCCTGGGCCACGTAGTGAGTTGAAGGCCAGCCTGAACTACAGAGCGAGACTCTGTCTCAAAAAAAAAAAAAAGTCTATAAGCAAGATGAGATATATATCACTATTTTTACATTCCTGTCCAAAAATATGATGAGTATTTATTTTTTTGGTATTGGGGATCGAACTTGGGTCCCTGCGCTTGCAGAGCAGGCGGCAGAACCACTGAGCTAAATCCGCCAGCTTATGATGAGTATTTAAATTTTTAAAAAATTAAGAACACACTGTTCTTGATCTCCTCAAAAACCTTAACTTTTCATGGTCATTCTGACTTTGTAGAAGAGCCAGAAGTTGCAGTGCCAAGACTGGTGAATAAAGTGGATGAGGATAACAGCAACATCTTTATGAGCCTGCTTTCTGTTCAATAACACTTGGCAAAGCCGGGCGTGGTGTCCCACGCTTGTAATCTCAGCACTCGGAGGCTGAGGCAGGAGGATCGCTGAGAGTTCGAGGCCAGCCTGAACTACAAAGGGAGACCCTGACTCAAAAAACCAAAACCAAAAACAACAAAAACACTTGGCAGCAACATTCACCATATTTTTTAATCACACCTCTAAAGACACTCCCAGAAAGAGGACTTCCCAAACTGCTTCAGAAAGTGGCAAGAATGATGGGATGGGTGTGTTTGAGATGAGAGGGGGTATTTTAGGGGGGTTAATGGCAATGTGTCCTTTACTGTAATATCTATTTTTAAACATTTGCCATATATGTTCATCACCCCTGGTAGTCAACTTACTTTAAAAAACCAGGTGGGAATGTGAAAAGGAGGCAAGATGCAAGTACATCATTGCCACGTGCCTTGACTAAAACTCCCTGTGACCTATTAGGAACAATAATAATTAAACTTATACTATAACACATAAGTAGGTCTGTCTCCATATAGTTCTCTAAATTTTACAGCAAAAGTTCTTCAGGTTTTTTGTTATTGCTGTTACTGTTTGGCAAAAGATCCTTTTAACAAGCAGAACCATTATTGAAAAGTACACATATGCACACAGAGTTTTACAAACAATGACAGGGTGTTCAAAGTCTACAAATAAACCTCATGCAACAGATTTGATTAATTTATAATTATACTGCTTAACTATGAGACTAAAACAGGTAAAACAGCAACTAGCCCCCTTTCTTATTAATAATAATTAAAAATTGCCATTCTGAATTACTGAATAATGACAAAGATGACAAGAAGGAAGGATGCACTAATACAATTGGCTTATACTAAAAATTTCAACCTTTCAGTTGACAGAATTTTAAACTTAATAATTTATGCAAATGTGTTTCTACAATTAAACTTGAAAAAGAATATACTGTAATATCATACCACCTTATAGCTTAAGACAATCTAAAACTCCCAAGAATTCTTAAGTCATCTGCAAAATACCTGGTCCTTTCACCTGAGTACAAATTCTGATATTTGGTTTGTTCTTATCAGTACTAAGGCCTTGGGTATAGCCTTGACCAAAGAATGTCATCGTAAATGATGAGTCATCTATCTGTGAAAAAGAAAGCAAAGGGCTCATTTAAAAAATGTCATTTCCTCCTGGAACACAATAAAACCTAATATTTTACTTTATGAGACAATTTCAATACATAAAAATATCAACATTACATGCTACAATATCTTGATAGGCTTTAAACATGGACAAAAGCTAATTCTTTGAAGTTGTAAGTTTTAATGACTGGTGGGGGGAAAATGAAGACCAGAGATGAGATAAAGATAATTCTTAGACTGTGGCTTGAAGTATGACAGCACCATTAAAATCAGCAGTTTAAGAAGATAAACTAGAGGTAGTTTTAAAGGGGAGGTAGAACATGGATACCTGGTCTTAGATATCTGTTGTGACAAGATAAAAATAATAGCCAAGTCATAGAAATAGAGGTCTGAGACACAAACATAATTGTACCACTTAAAGATGTAAATATTCAATTTAAACCAATTCTAGAGGACTTATCCCATCATCTTTTACAATCACAAAATTTAGGAATAAGGTGAAAAGAATTCAGTCTTGATCAACAAATTTTTTTATTAAGTATCAACTAAGGACCAGATATTATGTTAGGCCCTGACATGTGAATAAAATTTGGTCCTTACCTTTACTGGAGCTTATGATACATTGAGATATATAAACAGATTTAATAACAATGTGAGGCATGAGTTAAAAGATGCAGGAAGATCTCAGAGAAGCGCCCTGCTAAATATCATGGGGCAGAGGGTAGGTTTTTGAAATGTACATGCACAAATATTTTAACAGAAGTCTATTACACAGAACAGTAGTGTGGATTTCAAGAAGGAGAAATCATTATTTAAAGGCAAGAAGAGATGCAGTAGCATGGTGTATCTAGAGTCTACAACTCCAGAGGTGCAGATAAGGTCAGACGCACGTGCCATAGTTGTCCTCTCCCCTGATGTGGCATTCACACTTAGTAATCATAACCCTCTTGCAGGCTAGGTACACATTTAGCTTTAGGGTTATTTTCAACATAGTCCATGAGTTGCTACTCCAATTAATCAGAGGTGGATGAAAATCTACCACCCAGATCTGGATCACAAAGAGCCTAGGGTGGCCTCACACCTCTGGAGATAGACTTCCCGCCAGTCATGTTCCAGATGTGGATCAGGGTTTGTGTATTTGAAAAAAAAAAAGTTTCCTAGGTGATTCTGATATATAGAATCCCAGTAAATAATTACTGCCAAGTTACTCACTAATCAGGGAAGTAGTTTTTGTTTTTTTGGTTTTTTTGGTACTGGGGATCAAACTTGGGTCCTTGCGCTTGCACAGCAGGTGATGAAACCACTCAGCTAAATCACTGGCCCGGGAAGTAGTTTTAAAGAAGGCAATAATAAGGTCAGATTTTCTGTCTTGGAAAGATCTCTTGGGGGCCAGGGATGTAGCTCAGTGGCACCGTGCCTGCCTGGCAAGTGCAAGGTCCTCAGTTTGATCCCTGGTACCGCCAAAAAAAAAAAAAAGATCTCTTGGATAGCAGTGGGAAGATGAATTAGAAAGAAACCATAGGAATATGATGAAAAGTTCAGTCCAGAAACATGGGCACACACTAACAGAAGAATAAAAAGGCAGCTCATAGGAGAAAATATTTGCAGGAATTGGGCTGCACTGCAGGTGAGCAGTGGGTGAGCAAGCAAAGCTTCATCTGTATTTACAGCCACTGCCCACTGCTAGCATCACTGCCTGAGCGCCACCTCTTGTCAGATCAGTGGCAGCATTAGATTCTCACAGGAGCATAAACCCTACTGTGAATTGTGCATGTGAGGGCTCTAGGTTGCACACTCCTTTGAATCACTGTGAAACCCCACCATCTCCAGTCTGTGGAACCTGGTGCCAAAAAGGTTGCAGTCCAGTACAGTAAGGAATTCACATCCAGAAAACAGAGAACTCCTGCAATTAAGCAACAACAAAATAATTCATCTAGTTAAAAGGGGGACTCAAGGGCCGGGGATTTAGTTCAGAGGTTCCACTGCCTGCCTCGAAAGCAAAAGGTCCTGAGTTCAATCCCCGGTACCAAAAAAAAGGGAAGGGGGCTTAAATAGACATTTCTCCAAAGAAGACATACAAAAAAGCCAATAAGCACATGAAAAGATGGTCAGTATCACTAATTATTAGGGAAATGCAAATCAAAGCCATCATAAAATACCTCACAACCATTATGATGATCCTAAAAAAAAAATACACACCCAAAAAATAAGTGTTTGTTAAGATATAGAAAAGTTGGAATCCTTGTACACTGCTGGTGGGAAGGTAAAATGGTGCATCTACTATGTTCCTCACAAAATTAAAAACAGAGTTAACATACAACCCAGCAATTTTACTTCTGGATACATACCTAAAAGAATTTAGAGAAAGATCTTAAAGAGATATTTGTACATCCTTGTTCACAGCAGCACAATTCACAACAGCCAAGAGCTGGGAGCAACCCAAATATCTAACTAGGAGGACGGATAGACAGAATGTGGCACATACCTAATTACTCAGTCATAAAGGAAGGAGATTCTGACAGATGCTTCAGCATGGATCAACCATGAACAAATTAGACTTAGGCAAAATAAGCCAGACACAAAAGGGCAAATACTTTATGACTCCATTTATATAAGACACCTGAAGTCATCAAATTTATAGCAATAGCAAGCAGAATAGCGGCTGTCAGGGTTTAGGGAAGGGAAAAATGGTAATTATTCAATAAGTACAAGAGTTCTGGGGGTGAATAATGGTAAGAGTTCCACAAAAATATCAATGTACTTAATGCTGCCGAATACTTAAAAATGGTTAAGATGGTGAAATTTATTTTGTGTATTTATCACAATTAGAAGAAAGTAAGAGATGAGGGCCAATGGTTTGGAAAAAAATCTAGCATGATGCATATGATTCTGGCTGGGCAGATGATGGTGCCACCAACTGAGATGGAAAATGAAGAAGGAAGAAGAGTTTGAGAAAAGTTCAGATTTTGGCACACTGAATTTAAAGTATCCATGAGTAACATGTCCTGTAAAATGATGGAAACATCAATCTGGATATAAAAATATGCCTTTTAAGGATCCTGATGCCCCAAGTGGGGCATACCTGAAACCCCAGCACTTGTGAGGGTGAGGCAGGAGAATGACAAGTTCAAGGTCAGCCTAGGCTACACAGTGAGTTCAAGGGTGGCCTGGATTATATAGTGAGACTCAGTCTCAAAAAAATAAAGAACCCCGTTGAGAGGGAGACAGAGATGGGGTCATGGGGATGACCAATGTTTGAGGAATAGAAAAGATATGAAGGGCTGGGGATTTAGCTCAGCGTTGCAGGGCCTGGCAAGCCCACGGCCCTGAGTTCGATTCCGGATACCAGAAAAGATATGGAGATAAAACCAACCAAAGGAGAAGAAAAGGTAAACTTAAAAGAGCAATTATCTCAGAAGCCAAAGGAAGCAAGTATTTCAAAGAATAATCATGTCAAAAACAATACACTAATACAGCAGTTACACAGTCAAAGACAACCTTAGCAAGGGTATAAATAGGGTGAAGAAAAGGCCCAAGGCTCACTCTTGGGTTGGACAAGACAGCCACATGTTTTCAGAATGAGGAGAAAGAACCTGTAAAGCAGCAGGACAGCAAATCCAGAGCACAGAAAAGGATCAATCAGCTGATGAAGCCAGGAGGGAAACACATCAAAAGAAGCAGTCACAGCTAAGACTTAGGCTAGTATGAATTTGGGATCCACCATATTCTAGCTATGTGAACCCAGCAAAGAACATCTTCTCCGTTTATTTCCTCAACTATAAAAAGTGGCTAAAAAAACCTTTACCTCAAGTGGTTGCTGGAGGACTGAGAGGTAAAGCACAAAGCTCAGTGCTACACGTAATAAATTCTTCTGCCGTTAAGAGCACTGCTGGGGGACGAGCCTCACACAGGAGAACCCTTCTTCCAGAAAGTAGGGCAGAATCTGAGGAGGAACACAACAGATGCTCTCGACTCACTCAGTGAAGTAGGGGTTAGGGTAATTTGCAGATAGAGAAGGGGTTTGGGGTGGATTTTTTAAAAAAGCCATTGAGGAAGATAGAAGAATGACTAATGAAAAGTGAAAGTTTCAGGAAGTGCTGCTAGAATTCCGCCCAGAAGGAAACAGTCTGGATGCTGCCATCTGCTGAACAGTGAGATTTCTCCCTGTAGTGCCTGGCATAAAGGAGATGACGGCTAGATGCCTAACTCAGGGTTGAAATTTATACAGCAAATGGTAGAAAATGAGGCGGTCATGAGAATACTCGACCCATGCTAATTCTGTCATGGGAATCCAGGGTATGTGGAAGAGGACATTTGGGGACAAGTATGCGATTTATTTTTTAAAAAGAGAGAGAGAAAAGAAAGAAAAAATGGACGAGTACAAATATTTCTCTATAAAGTAAAGAGAAAACAATTCCTGGACTCAGACAGCTGGGTTCTCCTATCAGCTAGCAATAGGACCATGGGCAAATTTCTTAGCCTCTCCGTGCCTTAGTTTCTTCATCTGTAAAATGGAAATAATAATAATACCTATTTCCAAGGGGATTTTAAAAAGTAATCTAACTTACGTAAAGCACTTAAAAGAATATCTGCAATATAATAAGTGCCTCCATCATCACTATCCTGAGGAAGAGTAAAAACAAAATAAAGAAAATTGCCACTTTGGATACAAAAGAAAAGATTACCTGTTTTTGTGTTGGACCTTGTTTTGAAAAATAACCAAAGGAGAAGAGCCATGGGAACTAAAGGAAAAAGAAAAAACAAACCCTCAGTGATGGTTTTAAACACTCATGAGAAATGAGACCTCTAAAGATCTAATTTCATAAAGTCTTACTTTTATGAGAAGTTGCCTTCCAATGCCAAGCTTCACAAAGAATAAAAAGAAAAGTCCTGCAAACAGCAACTTAATAACAGAGGTGATGCCTCCCACAGCTAAATAAGGAGCATACTGAACCTGGATTAAGAAAATAAAGTCAGAATATTACTCCCTACATTTTACACCAAATAATACATGAACGGGAGCTCTTTTCACAGTTACTATTTGGTCATAAATATGGAACACATTTATATTCCATATTTTTCACTTTATAAGTGCATTATATTCTGAAAGCCTGTTGAGAAATCAGAAATGGGAGCCTATTATTTTTAAGAAAAATCGTTATAAATGGTAATTAGCTTGCCCAACTTGTACACAACAGTCCACATAATCCATAATATATCAGAGTTTAGTGGGAGTATATTACAGAATGTAGACTTCACTCACAACTCCTCTTATGAGAAAATACCCTCCATCTGAGATACATTTTCCTCTTGAAGTGGGAACAATGACTTCTCCCACCAGAAGGAGTATAATGATGTTCCAGAAGTAATGAGGTGACAGTGTGTGTGCGTGAGGGGTGTGCCAGGCTTCTCCATAAGCTATTATGGAAGGAGGATTCTAGTAGCTGAAACACTAAGGTGTGACCAGTGGGTGTTTATGACATATGGGCTCCTGTACTGAATTTGCTGCTGTCATGTTATATTAAAAGGCATTTAGCACCCCAGCTCTGAATCATAAGGTAAGCCTATGACCAACCCCATAAAATAAAAATGTTCTGCCTCTGCTATTTTATATATTGCCAGAAGCTAAACATAGATTATTTAGCTCACTCTTTTTATTTTTATTTTTTTGCTTTTTTTGGTACCGGGGATCGAACTCAGGACCTTTGCACTTGCAAGGCAGGCGCCAGAACCACTGAGCTAAATCCCCAGCATATTTTTTTGCTTTATAAACAGAAATTACATTAAATAGGCAGGGAAACTGTAAGAAACACAGAATACAGTATTAATAAATAAGCTATATTTACTTACTGGTGATTCCTCTAACATTTCATGCAAGTATCGCTGAGTCCGCTTCACAACAGACCTATCAGCTCCCATGAAAGGAATGGAGTATGTGCTGAGTTCTCTACAATAAGACACTAGCCACCTGCAAGACAGACCCGTGAAAATTTCACAGTTCCTCTAATTACTGCAGCCAGTAAATTTCTGAATAAAAAATATCAGTAACTTTTCTTGGGGTCATTAGTAAGAATGAGAATGGCAGGTGTGCTTTTAATTGAAAATTATTTCAGGAGTTCTTTTCTTTGTTCATCACACCTACATCCAAACAAGTAACAAGTGTCATATTCTTCAGACCACAGGCACTTAAATGTAGTTTTATTACCCTATCAATTTCCCTAGATACTGATTTAAATAACACTCATTACAACAGCCCAATCCTAAACTCATATCTGCTAAAGTTCTCCCACAAAAGTACTATTAATGAGACTGATTAATTTACATTAAGATCATCACATTTCTTTTTTTGGTACCGGGGCTAGAACTCAAGACCTTGTGCTTGTGAGTCAGGCAGTGGAACCACTGAGCTAGATCCCCAGCCCAAGATCGTCACATTTTAAGATGGCAGTCTTACTGCATACATCTTAACTGACATTTAATTTTAATGTCAATAGTGAGATGTCATCAGAAACTTCACTTCTAAAAGTATTATTATATGTAAAGTACTTAAGCTTAGGATAATGTGCTAATTACATTTTATCTTTGAAAATAATCTTGAGCTCTACAAAAGGCTCCAAGCTTTTTTAGCAGCATACTTTAACAGACAACCTTACAAAAATTTACTTAGACTAGAAACATTAAAGAACAGATTTTGAAAGATTATACCTTTTTTTCAGTTTTGGACCAATGAAGAGGACAGGTTTCAGATTTGATGAATTTCGTACTTTTCTCAAACTACTCTGAGATGCAAAACCATAAATTGCTGACTTCCAGGTACCATCATGAATACACAGCCCCTAATGAAATATTTCAAGAGTTGAAGAGACATGTCTTAAGGGACAATTACTAAAAGATAAAACCAAGTAACTTATAATTGTTATAAGCAACATTTCACCTCTATTTATGCAAGGCATAATCCCTTATTTAATAATCTTGAGATGAATTTCATGACTAGCAAAGCAGTACTAACACTCATTAGTTAGATCATACTCAACCCATATGAGCCATTTCATCTTTCCTCCTAGCATTACTCATGCTCTTTATAACTAATAATTCAGTTTCATCGTCTCATTTTCACTCAACTAATAAACACTATTCCTTCAAAAGTAGCCACGCTAATCCTATTGCTGTCCTATGCTGATTACTCAAAAATTCAAGACACATTCATGTGCACAATATATACAACATACCGTCCATCTATCCGTCCCCCATTATACTGGGTCCCCCCCCCATTTCCAATACCTATTGTTCTAAGCCCAAGTTATATACTGTCTTACCATTTTGGTTTTCTTAAAATAATTTTTTAATTTAAAATTAACTCATGTAATTTATATTTTAATTTCTCTCCTCAATTCTTTGATTTTTGGTACTGCAGCCAGTACAGATTCCTTAGTATTTATTTGATCTTACTCAGATTCTCCTTCATCTACTTCATCTTTTTCATGAGACTCTTACTTCTGAGTGCCTTCCATTCTCAACACAATCACACCTTCTCCAACCCTTACCTCCGACTCCAGTGAGAAGCAAGTGTGACAAAGGGGAGCACAGGAGAGGATGCACATCCTGAATACACTGCCACAGTGCTGGCCCTTCTTTACCTAACTTCTAAGTGGGCCTTTTTGTTCTCGATTACATCAATATTAAACATCATTTATCATTTGATTGGACAAAACTGTATTATGACCTTCCATCTATGTTGTTTATCTTGTTGTTGTTGTTGTTGTTTTTGGTACCAGGGATTGGACTCAGGACCTTGTGCTTGCGAGGCAGGCGGCAGAACCACTGAGCCACATCCCCAGCCCTGTTTACCTTGTTTAAATGAACAAAGACACTTGATTTTAAAGGCCAGGGATGTAGTCCCGGTTTTGATGATGCTAAAAAGCAGAGACGTCAAACCTAATTTCCGTTTTGGTACAGACTGATGTCTTGTTTTATTAAAAGTAAAATAGAGCTACAAGACTTAAAGGTTTGATTTGCTAAACTATTCAATCTAGGCATGGCTAATTTGAACTACTTACAAATGTAAAGATTTCCAAACACTAGGAGAAAACAGCCTTTAAAAAAATCTAAAAATCTCTTCTTATATAAATCAGCCATCAAAAAAGCAAAAATAATATTAAGTTTAAAATTTTTAGCCTTATATTATTGAAAAATATAAATAAAAATATGTAACACATGATAATTTAGCAAAGCTATAAACCCAACATACATTTAACCATCCAGGTCATGAACTATAATACAGCCAGCATCAAAGAAGAACCTTTTTCTGTCACCTTTTAAAATAATCAAGAAAAAAAACTTTTTTGGTTAATTTTAGAGAGGGCCTCACTATGCAGTCCAGGCTGGCCTTGAACTCTTGATTCTCCTGCCTCAGCCTCCTGAGTGGTGGGATTATAGGCATGCAGCACCATGCCTGGCAATTCCTTCCTTTGTAGTGTTTTAGCACCTAAGTATTCATTCCTAAACAGTCTGCCAGTTTCTAAACTTTAAAGAAATGGAATCAAACAGAACACTGAACATTATGGAATTTGGCTTCCTCTGCTCAAAATTGTGATATTTGGAGTGTGTGTTGCAGATAATTCTTACTCTGCAGCTGGCCCTTCCACTTTCTCAATGATGTCTTTTAATAAAACTAACATTCTTAATTTTAAATGTATAGAATTTATCCTTTTTTATTATATTTCAGTGTCTCTGTCTCCTTTAAGAGAAGTCATTCCTGACTGTGAAACCATGAAATGTGTCATTGCTTGGAATGATGGGGGCAGGGATTTAAATACTAAAATCAGAAATGAAAGAGGGGACATGACTTCCAATCTTACAGAAATAAAACGAAGTATTGGGGAGTACAATGAATACTTGTATGTCAACAAATCAGAGAACCTAGAGGAAATGGACGAAGTCCTAGAAAGACACTGTTATGGGTTAAACTGTGCCTCTCTACCACCTAAGTTAGGACTTCATTACTGAGGTTCTAACTGCCAATACTTCAGAGTCTAACTATTTGGAAATGAGTTTTCCTAGCAATTTATGAAACTTTTAATTTAACATGACCTGTGGATTCATTTCAAAATCTTATCAACAGATGTAGAAAAAGCTTGTGTCAAAATCCAATACCCTTTCATGATAAAAACCCTGAAGAGAATAGGTATAGAAGGACCTTACCTGAATGTGAGAAAAGCCACTTAGGACAAACCTACTGCCAACATCATAATAAAAGGGGAAACTGAAAGCTTTCCCTCTAAAATCAGGACAGGACACAGATGCTCACCATCACTATCATTCACTATCAACACAGTACCTGTAATATCAGCCAGAGCAATCAGGCAAGAGAAAGCAATAAAAGGGACATGTACAGGAAAGGAAGGAGTCAAATTATCACTATTTGTAGATGACAAGATATTCTGATAAAAGCCTCCAAAACTTCCACTAAAAGACTCCTACAATTAATATAATTAATAACCAAATTTACCAACATGGCAGGATACAAAATCAACACACAAAAGTCTATAGTATTAGTGTAAACCAATAATGAACTCAGTAAGGAAGAAATTAAACAGCTTGGCATAGTGGTGCACAGCTATAGTCCCAGCACTCAGGAGGCTGAGGCAGGAGGATCACCATGAGTTCGAGGCCAGCCTGGGCTACTTAGTGAGTTCAAGGCCAGCCTGGACTACATAGCGAGAGTCTGTTTCCAAAAGAGAGAGAGACAGAGAGAGACGGGGAGGGGGGGGGGGCGACAATACCATTCACATTTGCATCAAAAATTAAATATGTAAGAAATAAACCTAAAAAAGTGAAAGATCTCTATAATGAAAACCACAGTACTATGAAAAAGGAGATTGAAGAGGACATGAAAAAATGGAAAGATGTCCCCTGGATTGGCAGAACCAATATAGATAAAATGGCTATATTCCCAAAACTGATACACAAATTTCACACAATCCCAATAAAAAATACCAACAGCACTCCTTAAAAAACTAGGAAAGAATCCTAAAATTCACATGGAACCAGAAGAGACCAAGAACAGCAAAAAGCAATTGTGGGCAACAAGAGCAAAGCAGGTGGCATCAATACTTGACTTCAAGTTATACCATAAAGCAACAGTGATAAAAATGGCATGATATGGACATAAAAACAGACATGTGGATCAATGGAATAGAACAGAGGATACAGAAACATCTCCAGAGATTTATTTATTTGATTTTCAACAAGGGATCAAAAACATATTTTGGAGGAAAGATAGACTATTTAACAAATGATGCTGGGAAAACTGGCTATCTATATGCAGAAGACTGAAGCTAGACCCATATATCTCATCATGTATTAAAGTAAAATAAAAATGGGTCAAAGATTTAAACATTAAAACAGAATCAGTAAACCTACTGGAAGATAAAATAGGTAAAATATTTGAAGTCACAGGTGTAGGCAAGGACTTTCTGAACAGAACTCCAATTGCACCAGAAGTAACAGCTAGAATCAACAAATGGGATATCAAATTAATCTATAATAATAAAAAGCATCTACACAGCAAAGGAAACAACCAACAGAGTGAAGAGATAACCTACAGAATGGGAAAAAAATTTTTGCCAGTTATTCCTCAGACAGGGGACTAATATCTAGAATATAAAAAGATCTCAAAAAAATTAGACCACCCAAAATAAAAGACCCAATCAAAAATGGGCAAGTAAAATAAATAGACATTTCTCAGAAGTACAAATGGCCAATAAACATGAAAAAATGTCCAACGTCTCTGGTCACTAGAGAAATAGAAAGTCAAAACTGATTTCATCTTACACTAGAAAGAATGGCAATCATCAAGAAATATAAAACAAATGCTGGTGTGGCTGTGCTGTAAAAGGAATCCTTCTACATTGCTGGTGGGAATATAAGCTAGTACAATCACTATGGAAATCAGTATGGAGATTCCTTAAAAAGCTAAAAATAGAAATTCCATTCAACCCAGCTATCTCCTTCCTAGGTATCTTTCAAAAAAAGTCAAAAGATATCATAATACAGTAATACATGTATACCAATGTTTATAGCAATACAATTCCCAATAGCTAAATCTTGGAAGCAGCCTATATATATGGCCAAGAGCAGAGGAATGGATTAAGAAAATGTGACACCTGTGATAATAGAATTCTAAAAGAGTAAAAATTTAAAAAACAATAGAATACTAAGAAGGAAAAATTCAAGACATTTGTAGGAAAATATGTTAAGTGAAATAAGTCTTACACACAAACTTAAATGCCATGTGGTATCTCTCATATGAACAAGGCACAGTGTAAATAAAGGATAAAATAAAGGATTTATAGAAGGAAGCTGGGAGGTAGCTCTTCTACAAGCAGGAAGGGGTCCAAGAGATGGAGGACACGGGGAGGGCATGAAGGGAAAGGGGAGGGAAAAGATTTAGGCGGGCTGGGATTTAGCTCAGTGGTTTCGCCACCTGCCTCGCAAGTGCAAGGTCCCGAGTTCGATCCCCAGTACCAAAAAAAAAATTCATGATTTGTCATGTACAGGTACCAAATACCCACAATAAATGTAAACATTATGTGTCATAAACATGAACTAAAAATAACAATAATAATGAAAACGGGGAAAGACAATCTAGAGATGGGGGAGAAGAAGCAGGGGAGGACAGTTAAAAAGAATCAGGGCTGGGCATGGTGGCTCACGCCTGTAATCCCAGCACTTGGGAGCGTGAGGCAGGAGAATGGCCCAAGTTCAAAGCCAGCCTGGGCTCTGCAGTGAGTTCAAGGCAAGCTTGGATTACACAGCAAGACCCTGTCTCAAAAACATAAAAAAAAAAAAGAATCAAGTGTGATATACACACATGTACCTACTTCCCTAAAATGAATGTAAACTTCATGTATTGTAAACATGTATTAGTAAAACTGAGAGAGAGAGAGAGAGAGAGAGAGAAAGAGAGGGAGGGAGAAAAGGATCTCTGTGCAGTAGACATGCTGGCATGCCTTACCAGCATGGTGGGAGGCTGAGGCAGGAGGACCACCAGAGCTCAGGCGCTGGAAGCCAGCCTGAGCAACAGAGGGACTCCGTTTCAAAAATAAACCACGGTGGCTATTGTATTAACAGAGAAATGAGGAATGGTAAGAATAGGGTGAGCCATAATCTGAGCTCTCAGGAGGCTGAGGCAGGAGGATCACTGTGAGTTCAAGGCCAGTCTGAACTAGATAATAAGACCCTGACTCACAAAAGTTAAAAAAAAAAAAAGAATAGGGTAGTAGCAAGACAAGTGGTAAAAAGTGGTCAGATTTTAAGGTAGATTCAATGGATTTCCTGATAGACATTAGATACAGGTTTGAGAGAGAGAGGAACTAGCAATAACTCCACCATCTGGCCTGAACACTTACAAATAAACTAATTGGAGCACATCAGGGAAGGAAAACCATTATGTACACACACGGTATGTGACATCTACCAATGTTAGATAATCAATTAGGCAACTAGATACTGTGCCTGGAGTTAAGGGAAAAGTGGGTTAACACCATAAATTGGAATTTATTTCTTAGCATCCAAATATGTAAAGGTTTTCTTATTGACTCTATTGATTTCTAGCATAGCTGCATTACAGCCTAAAACACACTCTAGAGCAGGGCTGGTAAACTGCTCCTGCAAAGGGTCAGACAATAAGTATTTTAGGTTTTGCAGGCCACATACAATCTCTGCTCAATACTTCTTTCCTTTTCATCAGTCCTTTAAAATGTAAAAACTATTTTCTCCTTGTACTCATATAAAAACAAGCATGAAGGGCCAGGGATTTAGCTCAGTGGTTTCGCCGCCTGCTGCGCAAGCGCAAGCGCAAGGTCCTGAGTTCGATCCCCAGTACCAAAAAAAAAAAAAAACCCAAGCACAAGCTCAAGGGTAGATCGAGGGCTGCACTATGTCGCACAGAAGCCACCATGGGAGCATTTCCCTCACGCAGGAAGATCTCACACACAGCACCACGCTGCAGCATGATTTCAATCTCCTGAAATTTGCTGAGTCTTGCTCTGTCTCAGCTTGCATCTATGATTCAAAATTTTTAAATGTAAAATTTTAAAAGTTTAAGCAGAAAGACAAGGAGTGGCTGGAAAACAATATCTAGTGCCAAGGGATGACAAATTCAAGGAAAAATTGTCCCTGTCCCATCCTTGTAAAATGAAGACTGTATTTTGCTTTAAAGAAATGAGAGGAGTTGCAACAATGCATTTGCTTCAATCTTCTGTCACTGAGTAAATACTAAGTGCCAAGTATTGCTCTAATTTGTACTCACTAACTGAATCCTCATAGCATATGAAGTAGACACTACCTTTTATACATGAAGGAAATGAAGCACATGAGCATAGACTCGCCCACGGTCATATTGCTGACAAGTAGCAAAGGCAAAATTCAAGCTCGGGAAATCCAGTTTTAAAAATCTGTATTTTTTTCTTTTTTTTCCAGTACTGGGGATTGAACCCAGGGCTTCTGCACTGAGTTATATCCCAACACCCCTCTCACCACCACCACCACCTTTTTATTTTGAGACAGTCACTAAGGTCCCCAGGATGGGCTCAAACTTTTTCATTTACTTTTTTGGTTTTGTTCTATTTTTTATTTTTCTTAGTACATGTTTGCAGTATGTAAGGGCTACATTCATGGTGGGGAGTTGGTATGTGTACATAACACATTTTAATTCATTTTACATTTCCCTCCTCTCCCCTCCCGCTCCATACCTAAATCTCTAGGTCCCCTTATGGAATCAAATTTGTGATCCTCCCGACTCAGTCTCCCAGAGTGCTGCGATTACAGACATGCACACCGAAGCTCACTCAGTAGCACTTCTTTTGTTTCAAGTAAACAGAAGAGACTATCTCTGGATTGACCTGGTCTTTCCAATGGCATCCTCTGCTGCCCTGTAAAGGAAGCCTCTTCTCTAGTTCTACCAATTTTATTGTCATTTCTAGGTAGTGGATATCTGCTTTTCATCAGTCCTGCACTAATTTCCTACAGCCTCTTACCTTATGTTTACACAACCCTGTCCTTCCTACGTGAAATCTGTCCCACACTGCTGAGCAGGGGCTGACCCCATGATGCTCCCTGCAGGGCAGCCTGACCTGGGCAATGTGATCACTCCATTACCCCAGGTTATGCTGAATGGCTTGACAATGACCACATAGCCCAATACCTGGCTAATCTTCCCTATTTAAACCCTCATAACTCCTCCTGGGAAACCATGAGCTTTAAGGACAATATATACTTGGGGCAAACACTTTCCTGCCCCCACTGAAAGCCTGCACACAAGGAAGCAGAAGAGAAAAAGGAGGAAAAAAAAGAATTCTGACAATCATGAACACCGAGATCTGGTCACACTATTCACGTGAAGACATGTATACAAATCAATAAACTCCTTTCTGTTGGTTTAAATGGAGTTGCCTTGGTTGAAAGCCTTTCTCATTCTTGTTTCTCAGCCTTTGTTCAGGTTGTAGGCTCTGACCTTCCAAAAGCCATTCACTTTTCAAGGCTAACATCACAGTGGCCTCTCCAAGGCATATGCAAATTAACCAGGCTCATTCTTTCTTCCTTTTATTCTTATATCCTAGTAGATAGTCTCTGTAAATATAAACTTCCTCATACTCTATGCAGCTCTTTGTGTTAGTTAATCCAGAAGTACAGAGTCCTTACTCTTAGACATCTCCATCCCATCCCATCTCTGTGCCCTTGTGATACTGCAGATTTCATATCCCTTATCTAAAATGCCTGGGAAGAGAAATGTTTCAGATTTTTGTTTTGTTTTTGTCTGATTTTGGAGTATTTGTACAGACTTACCAGTTGAGCATCCGAAATCTGAAATATACTATAATCTAAGTTTTTGAGCATCGCCTCAGGACTCAAATATTTCGGATTTTAGAGCATTTTGGAATTCACATTTCTAGATCAGGGAAATTTAGTCCATATCCCAGATTCTCCAAAAAGTTCTTGATCTCTGCCCTCCTAATCAGAAAGACTACATTCTCAGAAACCTACAGCATTTCAACAGTTCTTTTTAATACCTAATACTACCTCCTGCCAAAATTAAATTATTACCTCTTTTAAGGGCAGGGTTTGCATCTTACTTATGTGTCACTTTACCCTGCCCTTCTATATATATTTGTACTACCTACACAATTGAAGGAATGTATTTTAAAGAGAATAAATCTTATGAACCCTAACCTAGATCTGGATTAAGTGCTACAAGAAATGAAAGCACGACCATAAATTATGGTCCTCTCCCAGAAAGGCAACTGTCTTATGTTCCCAAACAGACTGTACATTCAGTAAGGTTAGATACACTGCATACATTTATGATCACAATAGTACCTAACTCCAACTCAGGCACTCAATAAAAATATGCTGACTTGCCAGGCATGGTAGCGTTAAGCCTCTAACCCCAACACTCTAGGAGGACCGCAAATTCAAGCCCAGCTTGGGTAACTTAAGTCTCAAAAATAAAAAAAGGACTAGAAGGGCCAGGCATGATGGCACATATCTATAATCCCAGCACTTGGGGGTCTGAGGCAGGAGGATGACCATGAGTTTGAGGCCAGCCTGGGGCTACATAGGGAATTCAAGGCCAGCCTGAACTATATAACAAGACCTTGTCTCCCTAAAAAAAAAAAAAAAAGAAAGAAAGAAAGTGGTGAGGGGCTGGGTATGTAGCTCAGTGTGAAGGCCCTGAGTTCAATCACCAGTGCCAAAAAAAATACACTGACTTGCATTAAAGTGTTAAGTTTTCTTGACTGACAACATTAATTACACAGTGACAGATGCTTTAGTGTGGGGATCGTGGTAATTCATTCTAATATAATGAATTGTACAGTTGTTTTAAAAATAGATTCTACTTTAACTCAAAATAATTTAGTATCTTTTTTTCAATTAAACAGTGATTTAGGGCTGGAGATTTAGTTCAGTGATGCCATGCCTGCCTTGTAAGTGCAAGATCCTGAATTCAATCCCCAGTACCAGGGGGGGAAGAAAAACAAAAAACAGTGATTTACACACTAAAAATTACAAATATATATAAATTTTAATTAATCTACATCTTTTTAAAGAGACACGCATCTTTTCCAAAATGTTTTCAGTACTGACTTGAAAACACACTTAAATGAAAAACTAACCTCAGGTCCTGAATGTAAAGTGAGGTAACTTTCCACAGCAGTCAAAGTACCTAAAAGAATAGAGCAGTAAAAGAAAAATCGACATTATTTAACCAGGTCAAGCAATAAACTATTCTTATTCACTTAGGGACCATTTTTACTAAGCCTGATAAGAGAAGAAAATCTGTACAGGTAACAGTTTTTTAATTATACAGACTTAAGAAGCAGGTAAGGCCAGGTAAACTGCTAGAAAGAGGACAGGTACACTGTTAGAAAGAAGAGTTTGCCATAAACTGTAACTCCTGACATTCACAAAATCTTTTCTAGTACTTAAGTTGACAATATAAAGAATCTCCCCGAATAAGGCAACAATTTACCTAATTTATTCTGGAAGGACCATCACGCAATTACCAAAATCAGATCCATCCATGGGAATTGGTCTGGTTTCAAATATAACAGCTTTCAAGGGCTTATTAGAAGTGGTTCACAACAAATGTTCAGAAAAACTACTAAAACACCTTTTGATGACTTATAAAATACTTAAAATAAGGCTGTTAAAGAAAAAATATAAGTATAAAATAAAAATTGAAAACCAAAGCCCCCCCAAAGAGGAGAAATCAACTGCAGAGACCATGAAAACTGATATATAGGTATAATGGTTAGATATTTAATAGTTGAGTTTCTCAAGAATTATAAGGAAAAGAAAAATAAAATAGACTGATTCTCAAAATTTGACAAAAAGAAATATATAAATTGCTTGGGAAATGTTGTTACTGGTTTTAATTCCAAAAGAAAATTAAAACATTAGGCCTCACAAAGTGGACAATGAGCAAGACAACAAATATTCATGTCATCACAGAGATGTTATAGGGCAACTATAGCCACATAAATAAATGTTGCCAGTCTGACCACTGCATAGAAAATACGTAGAACATTAAGATGCTTCTAAGAGAACGTGGCCCATGTATGTGAATCTGTGCTCTAATCTGATCCACAGAAAGAACATGGACCACCTAAGATGGTATATGGTAATAAAATGTGGACCACCTCTATTAAAACTCAGTAGAGGTACTTGTTAAAATTTTGACTTCTACGTTTCAGTATTTGAAAAAAAAATTTTAAACAACCTTAAAGTAACATTTCTCACAAAGAAAACCTATTCTAAATAAAAACTATTAAATATTTAGGAATAACCTCAATAAAAAATATATAGGATTACCATGAAAAAAACAAACTTCAGGCTCAAAAGATTTTTGTTTCAGTGCTGGGGATCAATCCAGAGCCTTGTACATGCCAAGCAAGTGCTCTACCAGTGCACTACATATCCAACCGAAAACCTTTTAACTCTATGTGTAAATTGTACTTTAAAGTATGTTAATTCCTGACCAAAAACTTTGAATTTATAATGGTTACCAAAATTTTTCTCAGAAATTTGAGAGCTCTAAAAAAAAAAAGACAAGAAATTTGAGACCTCTAACCATAACTAAGTTAAGACAATGGACAATTTCTCATTTTAAAATACTTATAGTAATATCTGTATCTCAAAAACAAGCCAATAATAGCATTTTATTAAAGGTGGGGCTATAGGAAAAACAAAGTACAGTATTGTTTCAATACTGCCCACTTATAGCTGTTGCTTTTTTCCAACTAGACTTTTTAGCTCATCACAATTAAAAACATGAAGCTCTTCTATTTTCAAATTCAAGTACAATTATTCAAGTACAAATCCAAGTACAATTACTGAACAATAATTACCATTCATTTTATTTCTGGTATATATCACTCCCAGATCTGCTGGAATGGTGTCAAAGCCACTGCTTCCAATGATGTAGACCCCCTTTTCAGCAGCTTTCTTATGATACTTCCAATACATTAGTTCCAGAAACTAAAAAAAATCCAGAAAAAGAACTGAATCAGCATTTATAGAAACATCTAGAACAATACTAAATGATTTATATATAAAGACAAGGGCCAGGGATTTAGCTCAGTGGTTCTACCACCTGCCTCGCAAGCACAAGGTCCTGAGTTCGATCCCTGGTACAAAAAAAAAAAAAAGTAAAAGCAGCAAATAAATGTATGAAAAAATATTCAACATCACTGGTCATTCGAGAGATGCAGATGAAAACAACACTGAGATTCCACCTCACCCCAGAAAGAATGGCTGCTATCAAGAAATCAAATGCTGGAGGGGGTGTGGGGAGAAAGGAACCCTTCTCCACTGCTGTTGGGAGTGCAGACTGGTGCAACCACTGTGGAAATCAGTATGGAGATACCTCAAAGAACCAGGCTTAGAGGTCCAATTCGACCCAGCTACTCCCCTGCTGGGTATCTTCCCCAAAGAATTAAAAGAATCATACCACAGTGATATATGTGCACCCATGTCCATAGCGGCACAGTTCGTAATAGTGTGAGCTTAGAAACAGCTCAAGTGCCCATCAACTGGAGACTGGATAAAGAAGATGTGGTTTTTTTAATAAAATGGAGTACTAGTCAGCCATAAAGAAAGAGAGGACGTTTATAGCTAAATGGATGCATACTGAGGCCATCCTCTTAAGTGAAATAAATAGGACATACACATGTAAATACCGAATAGTTTCTCTAGTGTGAGAGACTGAAACTGTAGTTAAGGATACACACAGATGAAATTGCCTAATAACGTATTTCTTGGATTGTGTTTCCATCGTGTATCATATGACTGCATCAAAATTTAAATTAGGGAGAAGTCTGGCCTATGCGGAGTCTGCTAGCTAACTGGAGTTTTTTTCCAGATCATTATTCATTCAATGTTGGTTTGGGGGATCTTTCTGAAACAAATCACATCCTCTGGTGTCTTGTTGGTGCTTGAGATGCTTTTTTTTTTTGGTACTGGGGGATCGAACTCGGGTCCTTGCGCTTGCACAGCAGGTGATGAAACCACTGAGCTAAATCCCTGGCCCTTGAGATGCTTTTTTAAGTTATATGGAAAAAGGTTTAAGTGCTTTTCAGTTTTGTTTTGGTTGAGTTCTACTGTATTTGAAAATTATTGCAGGTTTTTTCCCCTTGCATTGTTCTTCTTTGAATGGTTTTAATTTTTTGTATGTGTGTGTTTGATAATAAAGTTATTTTTTTAAAAAATGAACTAAAAATGCTAACCAAAATGGCTCTTCAGCAAAATATTAACTGTCAAATGTTTTTTTATTCAGCAATATCCATATGCCAATATGTATGCCACTAAGTGTAATGGCTCTGTTTTTGTATGACTTTTAAATGTAAAATTATAAGTAAAAAATTAAATATAGGAAAAAACAAGGAAAAACAAAACACTCTTTCTGGAGATGAAATCGCAGCATTGTTTTAATTTGCATCTCTTGAATGCCCAAGTGATGCTGAACATTTTTTCATATATTTTCCATTTTTACTTCTTCATCTGAGAAGTGTATATTCATTTCAGATGGGGGTATGATTTTTTTGAGATCTAAGTGAAATAAATCAGATACGGATAAATATTGCATTGTTTCTCTGGTGTGAGAAACTGAAAGTGTAAATAAGGACCACAATGTATAATAGATATTGTGAAATAGGAAGAAAATGTTCAAATGGGAAGCAGAACTAGGGAGAGGAGAGGGGGAAAGGAAGGAAGGGGAAAAGATGAGAAAAGAAGGAAAAAATGGAAACAAAGCTTTTTTTTTTTTGGTACTGGGTATCGAACTCTGGACCGTGCACTTGCGAGGCAGGCGGGGAACCACTGAGCTAAATCCCCGGCCTGGTAAAGCTTTTGTAAATAAGGAGGGGAAGAAAGGTTGAAGGGAGAGGGGAATGGGAGAAAAAGAAGACTCAAGATATATTCTGTAGAGGTACAAATTCCCTCTGATGAATGTGATCATTATGTACATCTAAAATGTACCAATAAACTTAATTTTAAACAAAACAATAAACACTTCACATTGCATTACCCAGATGAACATCATATCATATATCTACATACAGAGATAAGAGTGGCAGGCAAGACGATGATAAGAGACTCTGGGCTTTTGTTAGGAGTTTTTGGGCTGTACTTAGGTATGTTTTATTTTGCTTTACAATGCCGGGGACTGAACCCAGAGCTTCACGCACACTGGGCAAGCACTCTACCACTGAACTACACTCCTAGCCCTATTAGGTTTAGATATATTTTATGGTAGTTTGTGAGATAACTTAGAAGCTTTTCATCATTTTTATGCTCTGGGTTGTTTTGAATAATATAGAAAATTTTTGTTTAATTCATGTTTCCTACCTCTTGAGTCAATTTTGGTAATTTATACTTTTCCTAGTATTTTTACATATATATTACCAATTGATAGCTTGTAAGTACAGATTATATTGGCACAATAATGACAATAATCAGTACAGACTATAGAGACATGTGATGTTATCATTTGAAAGGTGGTAGTGCCACACAACTTCCTGTAGGTGGGCAAACCTCAAGTCCCAGTTGTATTCACTAGGTGTATGACTGAGCAAGGTATTTAACCTTGCTAAGCTTTAATTTCCTCATCTATAAAACAGAAAGGAAGATAATAACTACTTTATAGGTATGTTTTCAAAAAGTTTTAGCACAGTGTTGGCAAACATTTAATAAACGTGAACGCTCAATTTTGTGGAATGAACCCTGGACCTCACACGTGCTAAGCACAAGCTCTATCACTGAGCTACACTCCAGCCCCTCACATATTTTTTGAGCCAGGTGTGGTGGTACACACCTGTAATCCCAGCACTCTGGAAGGCTGAGGCAGGAACACTATAAATTTTGTTTTTGCAGTACTGGGGATCAAACTCAGGACCTTGTGCTTTCAAAGCAGGCACGGTCCCACTGAGCTAAATCCCCAGCCCAAGGAACACTGTAAATTTAAGCCCAGGTTGGGCAAGAGAAACTTAGCAAGATTGTGTTTCAAAAAATAAAAAGGACTGGGGATGTAGCTCAGTAAAAAGGTTCTGCATTCAATGCCCAGTACCACAAAACACACAAATAAATAAGACTGGGGGATTTTACATTTATTATTCTGTAATATCGTAAATGTGCCTGATTTTTAAAAGGAAATTCATAATGAAAAAATTACAAAAAGGAGATTCTAAAAATTACACATACTCTTTTTTTTGGCACTGGGGACAGAATCCAAGGCCATCCCACTCAGCTGTATCTCCAGCCCTTTATTTATTTTTTATTTATTTTTTCTTTTTTTTTTTCTAAGTTCTTTTTTTGGTACAATTTAGGTATACAGTACATTTACATTTATCATTGGGTACTTGTACCTGTACATGATGTATCTTGGTTCTTATTTTTTTCCCCATTACCTGTGCGCCCTTCACCTCCTCCGCCCTTCCCTATTTACGCAGACATCATTTTATTTATTTATTTTATTTATTTTTTGGTACCAGGGATCGAACTCAGGTCCTTGTGCTTGCGCAACACGCAGCAAAACCACTGAGCTAAATCCCCAGCCCCATTTTATTTATTTTTTGAGAGAGTCTCACTGAGTTCCCCAGGATGGGTTTAAACTTGTGATCCTCCTGCATCAGCCTCCCAGAGCGCTGGGATTACAGGTGGGCGCCACCATGCCTGGCTAGCACAGTATTTTCATTAATTCAGCTTAAAGCATTCAGTAAAAATCAGCACTTTCCATATACAAAGAGAATAACTTAGGTTTTGATAAAGAAAAAAACTCAAGAAAGCTGAAGCTAAGACCTTACCATCAGTATTATCAATGGAATACCACAGGAATACACCTCTAGATACTAAGTAGTAGCATCAATTTCAAAATGTGACTGCAAAATTGCACTAAAAATCTCCACTTCATTAAACAGAAAATGTGAGGTTAATTCTGCTCTTCACTTTCTATTTTCCATACCTCAGGTTCCCCACAGATGTCAATATAGCTCGTTCCATTTTCAATACATGCTTTTACCACAGGTTCTCCGTAAAATCGATACTAGGGGAATAAAGAAAACCAACAGGTTACTCTTGCATGGGAAACTTTATTCAATAAATCGTCATTTGTCCTGGAAATATAGTCTTTGTTATCACAAAATCAAATGCTAATAAAGTAGCCTAAAGATAAACTGAGAAAATAAGACACCTGTACTATTCCAGCTGTCACAGTGTAAATAAATTACAGAGAAATACATATTTACCTCTAACAGAAGACAAGATGAAAAGTTTTACAGAAGTAGTCATTTGCTTGAGTTGAATTCTGATGAATACGGATTTTCCAAGAAAAAGAAAAATTCAAATAAAGGAAAAAGTATATGTAAAGTTGTAAGAAAGAGGAGCAGTTCTTGCTACCTGACAGACAATGTGTTTGAGGAGAAAGTGGCAAGAAACGAGTCGGGAAGGAGGTAAAGTGCTAGCGCCTGTACCAGGCATAGCGCTGCACGCCTTGAATCCCAGCACTCTGGAGGTTGAGGCAGGAGGATTGCCTTGAGTTTGAGGCCAGCCTGGGCTACACAGTGAGTTCAAGGCCAGCCTGCCGAACTACACAGCAAGACCCTGTCTCAAAAAATAAAGTACTAGTGGGGCCGGGGATTTAGCTCAGTGGCACAGCGCCTGCCTGGCAAGCATGAGGTCCTGAGTTTGATCCCCGGTACCAAAAAAATAAAAATAAAAATAAAGTACTAGGACCCAATCGGGAAAGACAATGAGCACCTGCTAACAAGTTTGCACTTCATCTTTACTAGATGACTCACCTCTCCTGCAGCATTTTATTTATTACTATTGGTGTATGTTTGCAGTATATAATGACTATATTCCTCATGGTGAGTTGGTGCATGTACATAACACATCTTAATTCTTTTTCAATTTTTTTTCCTGGAGGATTTTAAACAGGACAGTGGTGTAAGATTTACAGCACAGACATATCACTCCAACTATGATACTGGAAAACAAACTGGAGGCAAGTGAGAAAGGGTGAAGGACTACACTGAAGGGGCAGGATATACTAAGGATGAGACATACTAAAAACCAAAAGTGATCAGATTTCCTGATTACTGGGGCTAGACATGGAGATTCAAAGCACTATTAGCAAAAAAAAATTTTTTTTAATTGGAGAAAATGGGGGCCGGGGACTTAGCTCAGTGGTTCCAGTGCCTGCCTCGCAAGTGCAAGGTCCAGAGTTCGATACCCAGTACCAAAAAAAAAAAACCTGGAGAAAGTCTGAAGAGGTAAGTTTAAAACTGGCTATGGTAGATATTCTGAATCTAGGATAGCAGACTGCTCAAGTTATTTTTTGCTCAACCTCAAGGAATTAAAATAAAAATGATAATAATAGTGTCATCAGGACTCAGGCCATCTTAAAAGGAGCATGACAAATCTTTCCCTTTGTGAAGGGAGGGTAAGAGGAAACACACACTCCTCTCTTTTTCTCATTCCTGGAAGCCAAAGATAGAACAAGGAGATCATTTTTTTCTACCCAGCCACTGAGATGCAAGTAAAGAGACACTTAAAAGACAGGACACTGACTTTCACAAGTGTGTAGATCTTTCCCTAGCTCCTCACCCTCATTTCCATGGCCTCTCTCTGATTAAGAATGGAAGGTAAGGGCTGAGGATTTAGCTCAGCGGCATGGCGCCTGCCTTGCAAGCTCAAGGTCCTGAGTTCGATCCCCGGTACCAAAAAGAAAGAATGGCAGGTCAGGATGTGAAGGCAATCTGGCTGCAACATCTGTCATGCCACTGACCAGCAGGGTTGATTCGGCTGATCTGGCTGGCTAGGCCGGTGTCCCCTTCCTCCCTCCCCGCTCTACCTACTTGCCTAACTTCAAAGATAATATGTGTATCCGCGACTCCCAACCTCTAACTCCAGAGCTGTCACTAATAAGGGTTCCTTATCTGTGGTTTCTGTTAGAAATACGAGGACCAGCTAGAACACAGGACATGTGCCATGACTCACACATAAAACTTACTTCATTTTGGCTACATTTTCCTCTTTGCCCTGATTATCTTAAAGACAAAAAAAACCCCTCTACCATATTGTGTTTCCTGCCTTAACAAGTACACCTCAGCTTCGATAAGTCTCAAACTGAATCCATCATCTTTCTCACTAAACTGGTTTCTCCTCCTTCCTACCACACAGGAGTACTATTGCCTGGGTCCCTCTCCTAACATGTTTTCTCATGTACTAAATGAGAAAAGACTCACAGACAAAGTTGTGCAAATGGCTGGCTTGAACTTGCAGCAATCCTCCTGCCTCAGCCTTCTGAGTGCTAGGATTACCGATGTGTGCCACCACACCCCATTATGTTGTATAAAGTCCATACTCCCCAGCATTCCAAAACTCTCAAGCAGGTGTCACACTACAGTCTCTTATGTCCCATGTCCCAGCAGTTCTAAATTTCCTGTAATTCCCTACCATGCTGCTGCTTCACACCCAGTATTTGTTTCTACATACATGGAATATCCACCCTCTCTTCCACACCTGCCTCATTAATTCCAAATACCTCCAGGCTCAGCCAATCTGTTTATCTACAAGTACTGGCAAGCTGCAGTAAAGCTTACTGAACTTTATAAAAATAGCAGTTGCTCATGGAAAGGGTACACATTTTTCTATTTGCCACAATCTACCCATTCCCTATACTGTATTTTGTTATATCTTACCCACTTCATTTTAGGCTGAAACTTCCTACTAATAAATTATCCCTATTCTATTTTATTATGCTTTTAGATTTTTCCTTACCCTATGCTTATATGAGATAAATGGAAAGAGTCAGAGTAACAAAGCAGGCAATTTGTCCTCATTTACACATGCACAGCAGGTGGGCTTCAGCTCTGAGACCTCAGGCTTTGGAGGGAGAAGGACAAAAAGATCCAACACAGGAGATAAAGATGGTAGACAGGAGGAAAACTAGAAGGTGAGAGAAAACCAAGTAAAGAAAAGAGGAAATCGTCAACTGGATCAAAGGCCGAGAGGTTAACAAGGAGGACTGAGAACTGATGACTGGATTTGACAGGACGGGACCTGGCAGAATGTTTCACTGAAGTAGGGACGATAAAAGGCTGACAAGCGCAGTTTACGAGCCAAGGCCAGTCAGCACAGTACGCGATCTTCTCCAGCCACAATGTGATACTTGCGTTGAGGCGAAGAATTAGTCAGAATAACTTGGGTTGGGTTTGTCTAGAGGACTGGCAGGAGGACAAAGGAGCACAGCGGACAGTGTATGTACCACAGGGACCACAGAGGGCCACACGGTGGATAGAGTCTAAGCTAGTGAAGGAGATAAATCTAAATAAACACTTAAACTGCATATTTGTTTAATAATACAAAATATTCCTGCGTTCCATTTGAAAAATTACTAATACTTTAGATGCTTTGTTTTTAAAAGTCTCCCCAATTTTGATGGCTTCTACAGATTGGTAAGTGTTCCCAACACTCACCTTCTTGCAGGCCAAGTCTGAAAATCTTCCTCGACACTTCTTACATCCAGTGCAAGGGCAAAAGCTACTCTCCTTTCAAAATATACTGAGTCCAACTTCTCCCTACCACTTCTACTACTCTACCCTAGTGCTTGCCTTGCTTGGACCATGCTACTGTCGGTCCTTATTATCCATTCTTCCTCTAAGCCAAAGAAACTCAAAATTAAATCAGGTCACACCTTGCTTTCAAACATTCAATGACTCCTGGTCATTCTTAGAAGAAAATCCAAGTCCTGATGGTGGCCTGTAAAACTGAGCTCCTGCACAACTCTCCAGTCTTCCCCCACCTCTCAGTCCTGCTCGCAGGCTCAGCCACACCATCTCCTCTCACATCCCACAGTCTTGGGTTTTTTTCTTGTTTTTGTTTTTGTTTTCCCCCAGTACAGGGAATCGAACACCTTGTGCTTAGGAGGCAGGCGCAGCACCACTGAGCTAAATCCCGAGTCGACATCCTAGTCTTGCCAAGCACACTCTCAGCTCAGAACCCATGTATTTGCTCTCCCTGGAACATTTTTCTCAAGTAATCATGGCTACTCTCTTCCTTCTTTCCTTCCTTCCTTCCTTCCCTCCTATCTCTGCTCAAATGTTGATTCCTCACTGAGAATTTCCCTGACCATCTATCTAAAGGAGACTCATGTGCCAATCTATTGTTGCTCTGCTTCATTTCTCCTCAAAGAATTTAGCAACTATAGTCTTATTCTTCTATCTGCCCATAAGAATGTGAGCTTCACAAGGGATTTTCTGTTTTGTCCTCCAGGGTGTCGCAGCTGCCTGGAATGCTGCAGTTTATAAAGTAAGGATTTTATATTTATGGAATGAATGCTTTTTTAGTTTCTATCTTTTTATATTTTAAGCATACATATTTGTAGAATAATATAGGAATGCAATAATAAATAGAGGATGCATACTTAAACTTTTTTTGAAAGGGCATACAGGAAAATGTCTGGACATCATAGCTGCAACCAATGGACAAACAGGCTCACATTTCCTGAGTGCGGTGGCACTGAGACCCTGTTTCAGGGGCCTGTGTTCACATCTAGTTGTTCCTCACTAGAAGAAAAACTCCCCATGAAAGTTAAGACTTTCAACCAATCCTTCTGTCCTCTGCCCTTATGTTCCTCTGGGACACAGTATGAATAGATTCTTTGTTGTGCTACAAAGAAGGGTTGATTACTTACAGGTCCTACGCAGTTGAGGACAACTGTTGCCTGTTTAGCCATTTCATCAAGTGAGGCTGGATTAGTGATATCACAAATTATTATCCCAACTTCAGATGATAATGTCGGTCTTCCTAAAATAAAAAAACAAATTATATAAAGCAGCCGGGGATTTAGCTCAGTGGTTCCGGCGCCTGCCTTGCAAGTACAAGGTCCTGAGTTCGATCCCCAGTACCAAAAAAACCAAACAAACAAATTATATAAAGCAAATCCTAGTAAAATATTAGAGATTCCACAACTACTTTTTATAGTAATCAGTGACCACAAATTTACTAAATATATGAACATACTGAAAGTTAATGCTCCCTTTCAAATTACAAATAAACATTTTTAATAGGTAACAAAAAAGGAAAAAGCTATGAGAAAAATGGAATCAACGCTAAAGGTTACTTTAAAAAAAAATCACTAACCTTTGAAGATTCTAAAGCACGCAATGTGTTACAATTCTGTGTAACATGACCATTTTAAAATGTTCTGATTGGGGTGGGGATTTAGCTCAGTGGTTCTGCTGCCCGCCTCACAAGTGCAAGGTCCCGAGTTTGATCCCCGGTACCAAAAAAAAAAAACCAAACAAAAAATAAAATCTTCTGATCAAGTTTAGACACTAAGTAGATGATTGTCCTGACTTCTCTACCAAGAAATTTCTATTATAAATTAAAAATAATTCTCATCAACTTCTAAACAATTACAATGATCCAATTATAGAGAGTGGAGGGAGACTGTCAACCTCAATACTATGAGAACAAAAAACGACTCTGAGGTGAGTCCACTTTTAAATCGTCCAATCTAGATAACATCACCTAGGCTCATATTAAGAAAATAGGCCCAATAGAAGAATGCAGGTTTTGACAGGACAAGATATATTCTCCACAATAACTTGATTTGAGCACTAGAAATGGTAGATATGTAGGCTATACCTTTACGGTCTTGCTGATCAGGAAAAAGAAATGGAATACTGTATTTTAATAGTGAAATTATCTCTTTTGGAAAAATAAAGCCCAAATCTCTTTGCTCAGAATTCTGTGTTGGTGGTAGTGGCACTAAGAGCTGTAGTCCAACCTACATGCTATCTATACATCTATATATAACCACAAAAGATTCTATATTCATTACACAGGGAAGTTATAAGATTAAACATAAAGAATCCAGTATATCGGGAACTCTATCGGGCAATATCTGTATGTATGAGGAGAATCTAGGGTGAAGATGATCCAATTTCAAGGCTATGGAGTCCTAAGTTAGTGTCTCCCCAGACGGCAAAGGCAGGGTCTGAGGGTGCCTCCTTCCTCTTCTGCACGTCTACCCACAGCACTTAGGACAGAGCCCGGTGTGGAAAAGACCACTCACTAAATACACACTGCGTGGGCTCTGAAAGAGTAAAAAAAAAATCCAAACCAGACATTTTTAAAAATGAAGAATAAGACTGCTGGAGGATTCTTGCAAGCAAAAATAAAAGACGCAAAAAATAAGGGTTTGGGGGTGTGGTTAAGTAGTAGAGCATGTGCTTTGCTTGCCCTAAGTTCAGTCCTCAGCATCAACATAAACAATCCTATTAGTAAAATTCCTCATCTTTCTCTCCTATCCTCAAAAAACTAAGACAAAGGGAAGAAGTAACTCAAAAACCCCCTTTCCCTGTCCAACCAAGTGTCAGGAAACCTCCAACCCACTGGGGAGCCCCACTGTAGAATGGGACAAAGCAGACAAAGGAACGATTCGAGTTCTTCACCATCGGGACAGTGGGGCTCCCCACGCTAAGGGCGACAATCAAACGCGGCGGGGCAAAGAAATCTTTAGTTTCAGTCTTTAATTTGGGGGTGGAACAAAGCCACGACCACACCTGAAACAGCCCTCTCCTCCCTGGGGCCCCGGGGAGAAGCGCGGAGAAGGAACTCGCGCCTCGCCTCGGGCCGCCCGCCCTTTACCCAGCTTCAGCGCCGCCCTCTCCAGCACTCGCAGCAGCTTCTCCCGGGAGCGGCCGGCCACGGCCCACGGCAGGCGGGAGCTCCTCTCGGGGGCCACCTGCTCCCGGGCCACCTCCTCGGTCACGAACTGGCCGGTGAAGCCGGAGGCACCGAACACCACCAGCTGGAAAGACCGCTGCTGGGTCGCCATGACGAGTCCACAGCCAGCTGAAACCCGGGTCGGGATAAGTCCACCGCGCCTGCGCCTCCGGACGCTAACGCGATACCGGGCGGAGTAACCGCCCCCGCCGGGGCGCGGCCCGTTTTTCCACGCCCGCGGCCTCGCGCCTCGGCGGGCGCCGCGGGTCCTCCTGCCCCGCGGACTCGGGCCGCGGCTGCGGAACGAGGTCAGCCTCGGGGCCGACAGCTCTGGACGGCAGCCTGTGGCCTGCTTGCGCCATCCGTCCGGCTCTGCTCTCGCCGCCAGAGACGTCGCGGTTTGTCGTCCTCCCGACTCGAGGATCCCGGGGCGGCGGCCGCCGGTTCAGCTGATTGTTCTGGGGCGTTGCGCAAAGAGCTGAGAAAACAGGATCGGGGACGCTGCCCTCGCCCAGGACTTCGCGGCTTCCACGGCCGAGGACCGAGGAGGTTACTGGAGGGGAACGCGGTTAACCAGAGGAAGCACTGCCCTGTGTCCTTTTCTCTACCTCCCTGTTAAAATATGCAGGAGCCCATGGACAGAATCCAGGTTCCCCTGCTGTGTCTGAGACCAACCTGGACCCGTTCCTGCTAAGGGAGGCTAACTCTGTTCTGTGCTCATAGCAGTTGCTGCAGGCCATCCTAGGCGGCCAGTTTAATAAACTGATTGATTAAGTTGTCCTTTGGCCTCATTTCTATTTTCTGTGCATACGTACTGCTTGACCATATTGCAGCTCTGGATCTCTTAGAACCAGTTCTGGTTCTGAGGGCTGTTGACTTGGCCAATCTTTTAAACCCCCCTCGTGCAGATAAGATCTAATAAATGTAAACTTGATTAAAGTTTTTTTTCTTTTTAAATTGTGTGCCCGCTTTCTGTCACTGTTAGTAAATAGCTGGGATAAAGAGAAATTTATTTTGGCTCACGGTTTTGGTGGCTGCAGTCCAGGATTGCATGGATCTATTGCTTTAGGCCTGTGGTGTGCGTCCTGGATGGCAATGGTGGAAGCTCCTGGGGGAGCAAACTGCTCACCTCATAGCCAGGAAACAGCGACAGGGAGAGAGGCAGGCAGCCTGCTAGGGTCCCACCATCCCCTTCGAGGCCACCCCAGTGACCTAAAACTCATCCATCAGGCACCACCACCTCCAGCCTTGGTTACCAAGCCTCTAAGACATGGGCCTCTCGGGGACATTCAACATCCAGGCTATAGCACACTTATTGTAAAACCATTCTAAAATTTAAACTTTATTTTAAAAATCACCTGTGTGCATTTGTATCAGGTACATGCAAATAAGTTATTTCATTTAATGCCATTCAGCAAGCGATTCCAGGGAGCCTGTATAGTATGTTAGGCTCTGAAATAGTTACTGGGTATGATGATTAATAAGACAAGGTCATTGCTCGTCTTAACTGGGGGAATAAATAATTTAACTGTAGTACATGTGGCAAAAGAGAAAAGGAACAAACTGGGGTAGAAAAAACAAAAGACATTTGTCCCAGATTATACCCTGTTGATTATATGACCCTTGAGTGTAGTAATTTGTATAGTTCACTGAAGAGGGAAATGTTTAGAGAGGATCTTAAAATTAGTAGGGCTTATATATAGAAGAATTGAGAGAGGGACAGGTATTCATCTTCTCAATAAACATGAGGTAGGGCTGGGGATTTAGCTCAGTGGTTTCACTGCCTGCTGCACAAGCGCAAGGACCCAAATTCGATCCCCGGTTCCAAAAAACAAAAGAAAAACATGAGATATGTCACATCTACTGTATCAAGTACAAAAACTAGGGCTACATTTTCAAATATTTCAATAAACACCAAGAGCCATTAGATAAAAGATAAACATTCATTCCTGATTTTTAAAACTCTTAATAACAACACATGGATACTTCTTAAAATTATGAAGTAGTAATATGAAAAAGTAAAGCCACACGGGGGATTTAGCTCAGTGGTTCTGGCAACTGCCTCACAAGCGCAAGGTCTCGAGTTCTATCCCCAGTACCAAAAAAAAAAGTAAAGCCAATAACAAATATGTACCCACCACAGAGCTTAAGAAAAACACTGCAGGGCCAGGGATTTAGCTCAGTGGTTTCACCGCCTGCTGTGTAAGCTCAAGGACCCAAGTTCGATCCCAGCACCAAAAAAAAAAGAAAAGAAAAACACTGCAGATAGGCACCCATCCTTGAACACATTTCCTTCAGTGTATCCAAGGCACCCTACTTGCCCTAATTTATCATTCCTGTTCCTTTCTATTCCTGCTATGTATGTATATATTTCTAAACATAGTAATATTGTTTTTAATATTTTATAAATGCTAATCATTCTTCAACATTCTTATTTAATCAAGACATCTTTAATGTATTCCCAAGTAGTTTAGAACAGAAAATAATGTGTGTAGTATGAGTGTGGAGAGAGATACTGACACAATGCTATGATGCATTGTACAATGTAATACAAGAAATACTTCAATAAAACTCATATATTTCTCCTTGAGTACATGTGCAAGACTATACTCACTATACAGAATCCACAGAAAAATCCCACACTGCAGGAAAAGAAAAACATCCATAAATATTTTAATACTAAATTTACTGAGACATCATGAGATTATTACAAGTTACCTCTGGCCTCTCCAATTACAAGAGGTGCTCAAAGTGGTGGCCATGAGCTTCCAGATATTTACTAGTACAGCGAACTGCTGCTTGGATAATCTGAGTCATTGAGATTGCTGCACGTGCATTTTCAATTTCTTCTCTAAGGGCCGGCAGTGTAGTGGGTTTTCTGTGATATATGACATCCTCTAGGGTCCCCCATACAAGGATAACACCATCTGTTGAAAAACATATTATTTTTCTTTTCTTGAAGTGCATATTTTTTGGCAGACTCTGTATATTAGGAATGAAAATAGTTGGTACTAGAGTGTGCACATTTATGATGATGTCAAACTTCTCCCCAACACAAATGTCTGAATTTACATTCTTAGCAATATATGAGAATTCTCTGTTGTTTTACATCCTTGCCAATAATTGTTGTTTTTGTTTTTATTTTCAGTATTGAGAATTAAACCCAGGGCCTTGGCACTGAGCCACATCCCCAGCTCTTTTTTATGTTAAAACACTGAGTTTTCCAAGCTGGGCTTGCATGTGCCCAAGCCAATCACACAGGTGGAGGAGGACTTAGGAGAGACTGGACCCACACCCAGCGTAGCTCCTCCTACCTGACTGGAAGGCAGGAGCCTGACTTGGCCAGGGCCTCCCTCCTATTCCAGAATTACCTTCTATTGTAAATGTAAGACTGAACAACAGTTACTCCATCTTTGTAATAGGGCTCCAACTTTCTGCTTCTGTTACGGATCACCAGGTAACATCAAGTTCCAGGGATGTGCTTGTTGTTGTGCCAGGAAGGTCTGTTGTGTGCGTAGCGTTCTGTCATGCTTGCCGAACTCCATATCTGAATATGTTATCTTAAGGGCAATCTGTAAAAGGTCTGTTTTATCTCTCTCCTCTGCTTTTGTATTTCTGCTTGCCAACTTCCCCTGAGACCCCCTATAAAAACAGCTTCGGACTCTGAGCCAGTTGCCTCTCTAAGCTACTTTGCTTTGGGAGTGCCGTCTGGCCAGACTAATAAAGGTCTGTTTTACTTTCCAACTTGTCTGGTGTGTTCCTTCCTGGGTGTTCTTCGCTGCAGTCAGCTCCTCGGAGCATTTGGTAAGGCCCTCGGTCTTACATAACGATAGAAGAAATCTGATTTTCCTGCAGATAAAGCCAATAAACTAACACAATTCTTATCCCATTACATTGTTTGAATGAACTCTGAGTGCTGTCAGGCTGTCTCACTTAAGGACTGGTTATTTTCTTTTTGTTTTTGTTTTTTGTTTTGGTACTGGGGATCGAACTTGGGTCTTTCCGCTTGCAGGGCAGGCAATGGAACCACTGAGCTAAATCCCTGGCCCTGGTTGTTTTCTTTTTATCTTGGGAGAGAAGGCGGCTCCTTGTTTATATAAAAAGGGCAAGATTTCCTCCTGTCTGCAATTTCTTAGCCCATGATGCACATGACCTGAGGGTTTAAGGCTTATTCAGCAATAAGAGTATTTTCTTTCTTGCCCAGTGTGATCATGCACACCTGTCATGCCAGCACTCTGGGAGGCTGATGCAGGAGGATCGAAAGTTTGGCCCCAGACTGGACAACTTAGATCCTATCTCAAAATAAAAAGGCCTGTGGATACAGCTCAGTGACGACCTTTGTGAAGATTTCTCAGTTGGGAGAGCAGCTCACGAGCTTGCACCTGCTCCAGGATAAAATGAGCCTCACACCCAGCTTTCTCTTCCTTCACACCAGAAGTGTGAGTATCGCGCTCTAACTTCCTAAAGTGCCAGCCCCAGTCGGCACCCAACTCCTCATCCTACAAGACCCTGTGGCTTTAAGAGCACCCTTCCTCCCTTGGGCCGGAAGCCCACTCCTGGCCAGCCTTTTACAGCCACTGGGCCACCTTTGTAGCCGGGTGCTGAAGGCCCAGAGCGCAGGGGGCGGGGTGTCTGCTAGCGGGAAGCATTGCTGGGGAGCAAGAGGGAAGCAGAGGCAAGACAGGGAGGACCCTAAAGAGAGCAAAGCCTCTCGGGACCGGGCAAGAGATGTTGCTGGCTAAGCAGCCGCTGTATGCCAGGCCCCGAAGGCCCGAGTCTGCTCCTCCTGGGCAGGCGCTGTCCTTCACATTGCACAGATCAGGATGTGAGAGTGGGTGTGGCAGAACAGGATTCGAACCCGGGCCAGTGAGGTTCCAACGCTTCGGTCACCTCTGCCCTGCACGGTCCTAGCTCTGTCTGAGCTTCCTTCCCCATGGTCCTGGGCACAGCAGCACCCCACACCTGGGCGCCTTCCCCCGGGGGCTGCCGGCCACGCTGCACTGGCTCTTCCTGCCTCTGCTCCTGCTGCTGCTGCCAGCGGTGGCCCCGCCCGGCCCCGGGGGACGGAGCTGGCCCTGCTCCCCAACGCCCAGCAGCCTGTGGCTCAAGGCCCTGGCAGCAGTGTAGACTGGAACAGCGCGGGGCCTGCCGCCTGCACCAACAGCAGGCCCTGGCTTGGTCTCTGCAGGGAGCCCGGGGTACCCGCCCGTGCCCTGGGGCAGCACAGGTGTGTTTCCTTGGGGTTAAATGAGAAAGCCTGCAGGTTTTCCAGAACCAGGTCCACCTCAGGCAAGGATCAGTTTCCTTTCCTGGCCCCGTCCCCCATCCCCTTGCCCCCTTAGACCTCTTTGGGGTTCCTTCAAGGGTCTCACAGTCTCACTTGAAACTGGGGAAACTGAGGCTTCCAAAGTTGTTTCAAGTATCTTGGGCCACAGACGTGAGCACCTTCTGGAACCCTCTCCCTCTGACCAAAGCCAGCCAGACCTAGGAGGAAGAAAGTGGGGGCAGGAGCAGCCCCCACCTCAAGCCAGTGGGCCCAGGAGGCCGTCCTGCAGGTGATGGGATCGCCGGAGCCCCGTCCACAGACTGCTCACACCAGACCCCATCCACTGGCCCCACCATCAGCCTCTCATCCGCCCAGGCCACCATGCTGGGTCTGGTAGGCCTCAGCAAGGCCCACCTGCTGTGCTAGCTCAGGGTGGCGTGGCCCACAGGAGGCCACATCCCGGTGGCCGTGAATGTTTGAGGGGAAGTCGCTGGTGAGTCCTTGCTCTCAGAGGCCTTGGGCCAGGTGGTGGCTGGGCGCCAAGCTGCTGGACCATTGCTGCGTGGAGAGCAGCTTTCTGGTTGAGCGCCCCTTGCTCATGCCTCCTGCCCTAGGGTTAGCTGCCCTGTGACACACACTCTCCCAACCAGAGGACCCCTGGATGGAGATGATTCAGCCTTCCTTTGGTCCCTCACCAAAGTCCCTCTGCAGATCTGGCTCACATCCTTCCTGCTGCAGTCTCCACCTGCTTTCTTCCCACCCTGCCTCATGTGTAGGCTGGGCCTCCAGGCTCCCTTCCATGTAACAACTGCCAACCAGAAGCTCTTTCCCCATGAACCTCAGAATGGGGCATAGCAAGATGGGTGTCTGGGAGACACATTTGTAATCCCAGCATTTGGGAGGCTGAGGCAGGAGCATTACTGTGAGTTCGAGGCCAGCCTGGGGTTTAAAATGATACTCTGTCTCAAAAACAAAAGAATGAGGAGCAGCAGAGGATTATCTCTAAAAAGCAGTGGGTGCCAAGTCTCTGCAGACTCCTCTGAGGGCTCCACTCCTCACTAGGAGGTGTTCCTGGGGCTGAGGGTTAGGGTTAGTGTTGGGTTAGGGTTAAGGTTAAGTCTATGGTTAAGGTTAGGGTTAGTGCTGGGTCTAGGTCTATGGTTAGGATTATGTTTATGCTTAGGATAGGACTAGGGTTGATGTTAGCATTAGTGTTAGGCTTAGGGTTAGGTTTAGGGTTGGGTTAGGGTTAGATTAGTTTTAGGGTTAGAGATAGGGAAAAGATTTAGGGTCAGGGTTAGGGTTGGGTTAGGGTTAGATTAGTTTTAGGGTTAGTGATAGGGAAAAGATTTAGGGTCAGGGTTAGGGTTAAGGCTAGGGCTAGGGCTATGGTTTGGTTAGGGTTAGGGATAGGGATAAGGTTAGATTGAGTTTCAGGGCTAGGCTTTAGAGTTGTGTTAGATTTAGGATTATAGTTAGTTTTAGGTTTGGGATAAGAGTTAGTTTTAGCATTAGGGTTATTTTAGAATTAGAGTTAGAGCTAAGGTTTGAGGTTGGTCTAGGGCTAAAGGTTAGGGCTAGAGTTAGAGTTAGTTAGGACTATGTCTTGGACTAGGCTTATGGCTAGGTCTAGTGGTACGGTCAGGGTTAGGTTGAGGTTCAGAGATAGGGCTCTGTTGGGGGTTAGATTCAGGTTAGAGTTAGGGCTCGGGTTAGGTTTTGGGTTAAGGCTAAGGCTAGTTTTAGGGTTGGGTTAAGGCATTTTAGGGTTAGGGTTAGGCATTTTAGGATTTAAGTTAGGGCTAGGGCTATGGCTTGGACTATACTAGGGTTAAGGTTAGGGATAAGGTTATTATTGGGTTAGTCTTGGCCTAGTTGTAGGGTTAGGTTTAGAGTTAGAGCTAGGTTTAATTTGGGTCAGGGTTAGGGTTAGGGTTAGATTTGGAGTTTAAATAAAATGAAGGGTTTCAGAGTCAGATTATCCTCTTCTACACATAGAAGTTTGATTGAAGAATATTGCCTAAAGTGCCGTTTGTAACTGCAAACAGCTACGGCTCTCAGTGTTTGGGTGTACACTTGATAGAGGGAATGGAATCTGACTAAGCTCCCTGGAATGTCTGCCTATCTGCAATAGTGATTTTTTCAGACTGCATGTGTATCAGGCCTCTGTAGTGAACAGCAGTTTGGCCTAAATATTGCTGTTCAGCTCTGCTGAAAAGCAAGAGGCAGCAGAATTCTGGATGGCTTCCTAGCATGTGCTCTAGGTTAGAATTCTAACTGATATCACAGACTTGTTTTGCTCTTTGAAATGAAGGTTGCAATTAGGATTAGAATTAAGGTTGTGGTTAGGTTTAGGTTTAGGGTAAGGGTTAGTAGTTAGTGTTAGGGCTAGGCCTAAGAGTTAGGGTTAGGGTTAGGGTTCTTTAGGGTTAGGGTTAGAGTAGGCGTACTGTTTGCATTAGGGCTAGAGCTAGGGTTAAGGTTAAGGTTAGGGTTAGGATTTTTAAAATAAACTTTGAAGACTTGGATATCCATTTCCATTACTCTCTACGCATAGAAGTGAATGGAAGAATAAGAATAATTCTTAAATTAGTTTTGTAAGTTTGTAGGGCCGGGGATTTAGCTCAGTGGTGCCATGCCTGCCTCAAAAGCACAAGGTCCTGAGTTCAATCCCTGGTGCCGCCAAAAAAAAAAAAAAAGTCCAGTTTGTAACTACAAACAGCTAGATCTTGCGCTCCTTGGGTCTAGCTAGATATGTGGAATGGAGTCTGGTTGTGCTCTATGGAACGTCTTCCTGTCTGCAGTACTGATTTTCAGACATATGTATATTAAGCTTTTATGGTGAATACCAGTTTGGCCTAAAAAGTTCTATTCAGCTCTGTTAATAAATAGGAGGCAGCAGAGTTCTGAATGTCTCACTAGCATGACATCTAGGTTAGAAGTGTAACCAATATGACAGATTTGTTTTGTTTTTTAAATGAAGTTTGCAGTTAGGTTTAGGGTTTCCATTAGGGTTAAAGGTACCCTGGCTATGTTAGGGTTAGGGTTAGGTTAGGGTTAGTGTTAGGGTTAGGGCTATGGATTAGGGTTAGGTTCAGGTTCAGGGTTACAGGGCTAGGGCTAGGTTAGAGCTAGGATTAGGGTTAGGATTAGGGTTAGGTGTAGGGTTAGGGTTAGCACTAGGTTTAGCCTTAGGGATGTGACTATGGTCAGGATTAGTTAGTGTTTATGTTAGTGGTTAGGGCTAGGTTAGGGTTTGGTATTTCGGCTAGGGTTAGGGTTATTGTTAGAGCTTTTTAAGGGTTGGTTTAGGGCTAGGGCTAGGGTTAGGGTTAGAGTTTAATATAACAAAGGTTGCACACTTGGATTTTCCCTGGCACTCCTCTAGCCATAGAAATGAATGGAAGAATAGTTCATTAAGTGCAATTTGTCTCTGCAAACAGCTAAAGCTCTCAGTGTTTGGGGGTACACTAGATGCAGTGAATGTAATCTGACTGTGTTCCCTGGAATGTCTGTCTGTTTGCAATACTGATTTTCAAAGTGCATGTATGTCCAGCCTCTATAGTGAATAGCAGTTTGGTCCAAAATGTGCTATTTAGCTCTTTGAAGGGGAGAAGGCAGCAGAGTTTCGAATGTCTCACTATCATGAACTCTAGGATAGAAGTCTAACTGATAACACAGATTTGTTCTGCCGTTTTAAATGAAGGTTTCAGTTAGGGTTAATTTTGTGTTTTGGGTTCAGGTTAGAGCTACCACTAGGGCTATGTTTAGGGTTAGGGTTATGGTCAGGGTTGGGTTAGGGTTAGTGATTATGTTTAGGGTCAGGTATAGGTCTAGTGCTAGGATTGTTTAGTGATAGAGATATGCTTAGCACTAGGGTTAGGGCTAGGATTCAGGTCAGGGAGAAGGTTAGGGTTTGGGCTAGGTCTAGTGCTAGCACTAGGGTTAGAATTTAGGTTATGGTTAAGGTTTTGTTACATTTATGATTAGCGTGAGGGCTAAGGCTAGTGCTAGGGTTAAGTTGTGTTTTTTTTTTGTACCAGGGATTGAACTCATGTCCTTGCATTAGTGAGGCAGGTGTCGGAACAACTGAGCTAAATCCCCAGCCAGGGTTAGGCTTAGGGTTGGATTACAGTTAGGTTTTGGGATAGGATTAGGGTTTAGGGTTAGGGTCATGGTCAGGGTTAGGGCTAATGCTAGGGCTAGGGTTATAGTTAATGCTGGTGCTAGGGTTAGGGTTAGGGCTAACTTTAAATTTAGGGATAGCACTAGGGGTTAAGATTAGCCTCAGGTTTTTTAGGGTTAACCTTAAGTTAGGACTAAGTTAGGACTAAGGTTTGGCCTAGCATTAGGCTTAGGGTTGAAAGAAATGAAGGTTTCAGGCTTGGATTTTCCTTAGCAGTCCTCTACCCATAGAAAGGAAGAGAAGAATAGTGCATAAAGTACAGTTTGTAACTGCAAACAGCTAGAGCTTTCAGTGTTTGGATATAGACTTGATACAGGGAATTGTGTCTGGTTATGCTGTTTGGAATGTCTTCCTAAGTAGGGCAAGGCAGGACAGGTCTTGTTAAGAGTGTATTGATTTCTACACATATCTGTGAGTTCCCTAAATTTCTTCATGTATATATGTATATATATACACATATACATGTACATATATATATACATATATATATATATACACATATATGGGGTGTGTGTGTGTGTGTGTGTGTTGAGACAGGACAGTCAGAGATTCCCCCATCTACTATCAAAGTCGATGACACACCCTCAAAGGCCACCAACTCCCAACCAGTTGCCCTTTTCGGAGTCACACTGATGATTTGAAACATTCTCCTACTAAGGTTACACATTCCCACCACATGATGGAAATAAAAACAGGACTTTATTTTGGCCCTGAAAAGGTAGCCTTAATTATATGTAACATAAAATGCCCAGTTTTGGGATTTTCCTACATCTTATACAATACTTTTTGTTCGCTATTGTTGTCGCTGTATCTGGATGTCCCCCTAAAGCCTCACACAGTCATAGGTGGGGCTTTTTCAGAGGTGGCTGGATCTAGGGTGTGTGATTGATTCATGGTGCAGTGGTAGGATTATGGGCACTGGGATTAAGGGTGGGTGATTACTAAATCAGTCCACTAATTGGTTTGACACCACCCTAAGTCTGGTAGCCAAGATAGAATATAAAAGGAGCAGAAAAAAAGCTGGTAAGTTCCCTTGCTTGCTTTTGTTGTCTTCTGCCTGCAATGAACTGTTTCTCCTCTGTGATGCCCATGTGCTATGTGCCTCCCTGCCTTGGGGCCAGCCAACTACAGACTGTAAACTCTATGAACTGTGAGCCAAATAAACCTTTCCTCCTTTAACTTTGGGTGACCAGTATCTTGTCTCAGCAAATGAGAAAAGTAACTAAGACAGCTATATTCTAATTTGCCTCACCACTAAAATATGTATCTCAAACATTTCAGTCTCAAATAAAAACAAATTTTCACAGTCTGGAAAATTATAAAAAGTACACTTGTATGCAACTGAGTGCCTACTGTGTACTAGGATCCATGTGAGTCCATTTTAGACCCTACTATTTCTGCTAGAAGATAGAAATTCAATTTTATGAAGCTGTGATGAAAGAAAGCTTTCCAATCATCTTTCAATCTGTGGTACAAAGATCAAATTTTGTAATACTTGACTATTATGAAACTTTAAACTACAAGAGGTTATCATCAAAATATATGGTGAATGTTTAACTTTTTAAGAGGTGTTACAGTAAAAGAGACATTGTCATTAATCTTCAAAATACTCTCCCTTGCTTTGAACATGTTTATCCATCAGTCTTGCCACTTTCTGAAGCAATTTTAAAAGTCTTTTTTTGGGTGAATATCTTTAGGAGGTTTGATCAAAATGCAATGAATGGTGCTGCCAAGTACCATCCTACAGAAAGGCAGGCTCATAAAAAACACTCTGGGGGGCCAGGTGTTTAGCTCATTGGTTCTGCCACCTGTCTCACAAGCACAAGATCCCAAGTTCAATCCCCGGTACCAAAAAAAACCCAAAACACTCTGGTATGCTCTCATCCACTGTGTTCACCAGATCTGAGAATGTGCATCTTCTGGCCCTTCCTCAAAGTCAAAACAATCATGAAAGGTAAACATTTTTAATTGATTCAGGAAAATCTGTGCCTGTCTCAATAAAACAAAACAAAAAAATTAGGTTTATTAGAGTAATTCCAGCCCTGAGTTTACTGAGTCAAACTCTTGATATGTATTGTATATGTGGATATGCATTGTATGTCTGCGTGTGTTTATCAAGGTTCCCATGTAGGTGTGGCTTGGCTTTGTCTGTACACGTATCTGTACATAAACCTAAACTGTTTTTTAAAGCCAGTACAAAAGATCTGCCAAAGAAAAATTTTAGTGGTTGTCATTTCTTGGCCTTTTGACTAAGATCAAGTGTAGTATCTGTTCTTATCAGTTTAGTATCTGATATGTTCTTTACCCAAAGACAATATATTAAAAAGAATTTTGGAGCTGGGAGATGGAATAGAAGCTTTCTCTATTCAGTCTGCCCATTGACCTGATATTGTAGTACTACAAGAATGGTGCACCCCTCAAGGAAATAAATGGTTGCAAAGATTTAAAAAAGAAAGAAAGGAAAAGAAAAATCTTGATGAGAGTGAGAGTACACATTTTTCAGAATTCCTAATCATAGTACATCTTGATAATGAGGGAGGGACAGAAGTATCTTCCTTTCCAGATCAGTTGTAGCAATAAGCACATAAGTTATCTAGCATTCTGAAACAGAAAATATATTTTGACTCATGTTTATGTGGCAGAAAGGATTTCTCATAAGATATTCAGGGTGTTGTGTGAAATTAGTCAACCCACTTGTGACATTCCCTCGGAAATGCCTTCCTGTAGAAAGGGCTAATTTTTTTTTTGGTACCGGGGATTGTGTGTGTTGCTGGAGATCAACCCCAGGTCTTGATCACTCTAAGCCTGTGCCTTACCATTCAGCTACACATCTAGCCCCAAAGAGCTATTTTTTTCATAAATCTTTAAGAGGAAAGGAAAATAATATTACCAGTAAGACATTTTAACCTCACTTTCTTCTTTCCCCCAGTGGTTTTTTTTTTGTATTTAATATTTGTTTATTGATGACTGAAATTGAGCTAGAAGAGAATACTCTTCTAGTTATGCCAAAGCATGAATTTCATATGGTTTTACACATTTTTTTAATTTTTAATTTTTTTATTAGTACATGTTTCCAATGTATAGGTACCCACTCCCTAAGATGATTGTAAACTGCATGTACCTCCAATGCTTTTTGATAATGTATTCAAGATACAGAAAGACTGAAGAAAAATACAGTAAATGTGTAAATATTCTTCTTGATTCACCAACTGTCAACATCTTCTCTATATCCATACAGTTTCTTGTGGAATCTTCGACAGTAAGTTGCAGGCAGAGTGACCTTCACCCCAAATGTCCTCACATTTATTTTTAGAGAACAAAGATTCTCTTATGTATCCATGACATCAGTCGGTAATTTTGCTGGGCAGAATCCTCAGATGGTCTTAAAATGACCTTTGCCCTTATCAATCTCCTCTCTGTGAGAGTGAGCAGAAGCTGTAGGCTTGATGAGCTAGTGTTCCTGCATTCATGTTATCACATATAGCAACAGGGTTTTTGCAGGTCCACCTAAGGTCCAAATCCATTGGCGTCAACCTGGGGGGATTTTTTGAGAAGGTCTGGACCTTTCAATCTAGATGTCTAGAAGAAAAACATGAGAGAAGCCAGAACCCTGCATCTTAAGAAGGATTCATGTGGCGCTGCTGGATTGAAGATAGAGGAACCCGCATGACCAGGAACACAGGCAGCATCTAGGAGCTGACAGCCATCAAGGAAGTGGGGAGACCTTATACCTGTAACCCCAGGGATCTGAATTCTGCCAACCAGAATGCTTTTTATAGTAAATTTTCCCCCAGAAACTTCAGATGGGAACTCAGCCTGAAGCATGTACTTTTTCTATTTGTTTGTGTGGTACAGGGGACTCAAGCCAGGGTTTAGCACAGACCTACATTCCCAGCTCCCTCCTTTCTTTCATTGAGACAGAGTCTTCCCAAGTTGCTCAGTCACCCAGGCTGAGCTCCAACTTGTGATCCTCCTGCCTCAGCCTCAATCAGTGCTGTGGTGCAGTGGTCCACAACTTGATTTCTGCCTTGTGCTATCCCGAGCAGAGCGCCAGGCATTCCATGCCACCTCTCCCAAATCTTTTTCTTTTTTTTTTTTTAGACAGGGTCTTACTATGTAGCTCAGACTGGCCTTGAACTCACTATGTAGCCTCGGCTGCCCTCAAATTCACAGCGATCCTCCTGCCTCAGCTTCCTGAGTACTGAGATCATAGGTATGTACCACCATGCCCAGCTGTGACAAATGTTTTACCTGAGAACTGTGAGCTAATAAATGGCTTTTGTTGTCAACTGCTAGATTAGTGGACATGTGTTATGCAGCAATAAAAAGCTAACATAATGACACTGTTTTTCTCTGTCATCCCAGCACACTGAAGGCGATGTACTGTCAGTTTATCTTATCACAGGTGATGTTTAATTACAATTTGGTTATGGAAAGCTTTTCCCTTTACAACACACAGATCATCCCTTATGTATAACCCAGTGGCTGAGTAAGGATCTTGTTCCCCAGTGGCCTTCTCTTTTTACTCAATAGTTACAAATACTAACGGACATGAAAAATCATATAAGCACTAATACAATAGTAGTGGGGGACCTCAATACCACACTGTCACAAATAGATAGATCAACTAGACTAAAAATAAGCAACGAAATACTAGAACTCAATAAAACTCTTCAACAAATGAAATTAACAGATGTTTACAGAGTCTTCCACCCCACAAAATCAGAATACATGTTCTTTTCAGCTGCACATGGGTCGTTCTCCAAAATAGACCACATACTCACACATAGAACATGTTTAAGTAAGTGCAAAGGAATTGAAGTTATCCCCTGTATATTATCAGACCATAGTGTGATGAAATTGGAGATCAATAGCAAAAGAACCTGCAAAATTTCATAAATATATGGAAATTGAACAACACACTTCTGAATAACCAATGGGTCACAGGGGAAATTAAAGGAGAAATCAGACCGTTCCTTCAATTAAATGACAATGACAATACAACATATCAGAATCTGTGGGACACAATGAAAGCAGTCTTATGAGGGAAATTCATAGCAGTGAATACTCATATTAGTAAAACAGAGCGAGCCCAATTGAAGAACCTGATGCTGAACCTAAGCTTCTACAAAAAGAAGAGCAGGACAAACCCAAAGCTCATACAAGGGAGGAAATTAGAAAGATCAGAGGAGAAATCAATGCAATGGAGACTAAGAGAACAATACAAAAAATCAATGAAGCCAAGAGTTGGTTCTTTCAAAGAATAAACAAAATTGACAAACCCTTAGCCAACCTTATCAGAAAAAGAAAAGAAAAGGCTTAAATCCATGCAATTAGGAATGAAAAGGGTGAAATTACAATGGACCCAGCAGAAATCCAGAGGATCATCAATACCTACTTCGAGAACCTATACGCCAATAAGATGGAAAACACAGAAGAAATGGACAGATTCCTAGATATGTATGAATTACCAAAGTTAAACGAAGAAGATCTAAAAGTTGTAAACAACCCAATATCTATCAATGAAATTGAAAACATAATTAAAAACTTATCAACTAAGGAAAGCCCGGGCCCTGATGGCTTCACTGCTGAATTCTACAAGACATTTAGAGAGGAACTACTGCCACTACTGTTTAAACTCTTCAATGAAATTGAAAGGGAAGCAATACTCCCAAATTCATTCCTGGAAGCAACCATCACCTTGATCCCCAAAGCAGAGAAAGACCTAACCGAGAAGGAGAACTATAGGCCAATCTCACTAATGAACACAGTTGCAAAAATCCTTAAAAAGATACTGGCAAACAGAATGCAGAAGATCATCAAGAAGATCATACACCCTGATCAAGTGGGATTCATCCCAGGGATGCAGGGATGGTTCAACATACGAAATTCAATCAATGTAATACACTATATCAATAGAGATAAGGACAAAAACCATATGATTATCTCCATAGATGCAGAAAAAGCATTTGACAAAATCCAACATGCATTTGTGATAAAAACCCTACAAAAAATTGGAATAGATGGTCTCTACCTCAAATTGATAAAAGCCATCTATGAAAAACCAACAGCCAATATCATACTAAATGGTCAAAAACTGAAATCCTTCACACTAAAATCAGGAACAAGACAAGGATGTCCACTATCACTACTCTTGTTCAATATAGTTCTGGAAACATTAGCCACCACAATTAGACAAGAGAAAGAAATAAAAGGAATAAAGATAGGAAATAAAGAAGTCAAACTGTCATTCTTTGCAGATGACATGATACTCTATATAGAAGACCCCAAGAACTCCACCAAAAGTCTTCTAGACTTAATAACCAAATTCAGTCAAGTAGCTGGTTACAAGGTCAACACACAAAAATCAATAGCTTTCCTCTACACAAATGAAAGACTCACTGAGAGAGAAATAGGGCAAATAATTCCTTTCACAATAGCATCCAAAAAACTGAAATACCTAGGAATCAACCTAACTAAAGAAATCAAAGACCTCTTCTCTGAAAACTATGGCACTTTGAAAAGAGAGATTGAAGATGATATCAGAAAATGGGCAGACATCCCCCACTCCTGGGTAGGAAGGATTAATATAGTGAAAATGGCCATACTTCCAAAACTGCTCTACAGATTTAATGCAATTCCAGTTGAGATCCCAGCAGCACACTTCATGGACCTTGAGAAAACAATCCAAAAATTCATTTGGAACAAGAAGAGACCCAGAATAGCAAAAGCAATTCTAGGTAACAGAGACATGGTAGGGGGTATCACAATCCCCAACCTGCAACTCTACTACAAAGCTACTGTGATAAAAACACCATGGTACTGGCAAAGAAACAGACCTGAGGACTAGTGGAACAGATTAGAAGATGCAGAAACAATGCCAGACACACTCAGCCATCTCTTCTTTGATAAAGGAGCCAAACACCCTCACTGGAGGAAAGATAGCCTCTTTAATAAATGATGCTGGAAAAATTGAGCTTCAACTTGCCAAAGATTAAAACTAGACCTATATCTCTCACCATGCATTAAACTAAAATCAAAATGGATTAAAGATCTAAATATTAAAATAGAAACTCTGAACCAGTTGGAACAGAAGTTAGGTAGAACTCTTGAAGACATCGGTGTAGGAAAAGATTTTATGAACATAACCTCAGTTGCCCATGAACTAGCACAAACAATCAACAAGTGGGATCTCTTCTTATTAAAAGGCGTCTGCACAGCAAGAGAAACCACCAGCAATGTGAAGAGACAACCCACAATGTGGGAAAAAATCTTCACCTGCTCTTCCTCAGACAAAGGTCTACTATCTCGAATCTATAAAGAACTTAAAAAGATCAGACTTCCCAAATTTAAAGACCCAATCCAAAAATGGGCATCTGAAATGAACAGACATTTCTCAAAGAAGTAGAAATAGCAAATAAATACATGAAAACATGTTTAACATCACTGGTCATTCGAGAGATCCAAATGAAAACAATGCTGAGATTCCACTTCACTCCAGAAAGAATGGCTGCTATCATGAAATCCACCAATAACAAATGCTGGCGGGGCTGTGGGGAAAGAGGAACCCTGCTCCACTGCTGGTGGGAGTGTAGACTGGTGCAACCACTGTGGAAATCAGTATGGAGATACCTCAAAGAACTAGGACTGGAAGTCCCATTTGACCCTGCTATTCCACCGCTGGGGATCTTCCAGAAAGAATTAAAAGAATCATACCACAGTGATATATGTGCACCCATGTTCATAGCAGCACAGTTTGTGATAGCTAAAACTTGGAAACAGCCCAAATGCCCATCAACTGAAGACTGGATAAAGAAAATGTGGTTTTTTAAATAAAATGGAGTACTACTCAGCCATAAAAAATGAGAAATTAGAGACATTTATAGCTAAGTGGATGCACATTGAGGCAATACTCTTAAGTGAAATAAATAGGACACACATGTGTAAATACCGAATAGTTTGTCTGGTGTAAGAAACTGAAAGTGTAAATAAGGACTAAATGTATAATAGGTCACGTGAAATAGGAAGAAAAGGGGCAAAAGGGAAGGAAGTGGGAGGGGTAGGGGCAAGGATAGAAGGGAATGGAATTAATATGAGAAAATGACAAACTGGAAGCAAAGTCTTTGTAAATAGGGAGGGATAGAGGGGTTGAAGGGAGGGCAAGGGAATGGGGAAAAAATAAGAACCAAGAGAGATTACGTAAAGGTGCAAATTTCCAATGATGAATGTCATTATATTGTATACCTAAAATGTACTTATAAAATAAAAATAAATAAATAAAAATTATACTTTGCAGCCAGCCAATTATGGACTGAAACTTCTACAAACTGTAAGCCAAATAAACCTCTTCCCCTCCAAAAAAAATTTAAAAATAAAAATTATGTAATGAATACCCAAACAAGATGTGGAATATTTCCCAGAACCTTCCCTATTGCCCTTCATTAGTCAATCCCCTACTCAGTATGGAACCCTAACACGACTTCTTTCACCTAAATTAATTTTGCTTGAGTTTCCAAGGTCATTTTATTGTGTCCCATTAGTCTCTGAGCATTTCCTTTTTTTCAGATACAAATGGGTATTTCAGGCTTCCTGTGTAGTTTCTCTCCTCTAGCCATGGAATTGGCTGTTTCTTCAAGGATCCCTTCCTGTTGGTGAGAAGTGGTATTTAGAACCCAAGATCTACCTGTCCTAATAATTGCTTCTAAGTGGACATGGTGAGACATGGGTGGGACATAGAATAGTTATAGAAAACTTAGAAATAAATTACAAAACCAACGGAAAATAAGTTGCTGACCTGATGTTACATGACTATGAATGTAATTTTAACGTTATGTGGTTCCTACAAACCAGAATGTTCTAGATAAAACTCCCCCCAATAAAACTATCAAAAATTGGGAAAGTGACACTGATACACAACTACCCTCTAATCCCTGTTTGGCCATTTTTGGTCACACAGAGCTACATCCCCAGCCCTCTTCTTCAGTTTTTTATTTTGAGACAAAGTCTTGCTAAGTCACTAAGTTGCCCAGGATGGGTTTGAACTTTCATTCTCTTGCATTAGCCTCTCAGAGTGCTGAGATTACAGGCCTACACCACCATGCTCAGCAAAATATATTTTCAATGCATAAAATTGTGGCATTTGATAAAAATGATAAGCAAATTAGAGAAATTTTAACACTGACTATTTGATGGTATTAAAGTATTAATGTTGCTTTTTTGGTGTGATAATCGCACTGTGGCTCAATTTTTTAAAATTTTTAGCTTTTGAGAGAGTGATTGTTTTATAGATTGAGGCAGGTCTGCGGACGCCGTACCAAGGTCACGAGTCGCGCAGAACACGCTGAAACAGCCCGCTGCAGACAGGCAGGTCTGTGGACGCCGTACCAAGGTCGGCAGCAATCCACTGGACAACACCGCCCCCCCTCAACTCCTCTGGCCTCTTCGCTGTACTGCCACCTGGGTCCACACTACAAAGACGCAGAGGACACCGGACCACCAGACCACTGTACTAGGTAAATTGGAGTCATCGTCACCTCCATCAGGACCGGGATTATCTTCAGGGGGAAGGGCAGCTGGAACTTGAAATACAACTCTGGAGAGTTCAGCCCCACGGGAGGACAGGGAGCTCAACTTGGGACGTGCAGCCAGAAATCTGCCTGAATCTCATGGGTCTGCGACTAGCTTGCTGAGACTCATTGACTTATATCTGCACACTGCAACCCACGTTGTCTATTGTAATAGCAGAGACATACCCTGAAAGAAGCCCTACATCTTCATGCTTATTTTTATTCCCAAAATTAGTATTATTAGTTTGGTATTTTTTCTTTTCTTTTGCTCCTCTTATCTTTAATTTTTTTCCCACTCTTTGCAAATATTTGGTTTTTGCTCCTTTTTTTCTTTTCTTTTCTTCTTTCTTTTCTCTTTCCTTTCTCTCTCTCTCTTACACTCACTCTCTTGCTCTCCCACATTGTTCATCTTCCCTTTTTGTCCCTGTTTGGGTCCTCATTCACGTTCTTCTTTATTTTCCCATTATTCTATTTTTCCTTCTCACCTGCATCCTCTGGCCACACTGCTAACCTTCCCCTATCCTTCTTCCCATCTGTCCCTCCCTCCCCCCGCAACCCCTTCTAACTCCCCATCCCAGAGGGTAAAGTTGTTATATTGAAGAGTTTATTTACTATATGTTGGGTTGGTCCTTGATCTTGATTTAATTCACACAGCTAAAGGTGATAGATTAATAACTACCACAAAATGCCATTTTCAAAGATGTACTTGATGCAATGGTATTGCTGATTGTATCACTTGGGCTAAGGTGTTGTTATTGATCTAGTCAATGAACCTTCCTAGTATAAGGAAAATGAGATAGCCTTAGAGTCATTAGACACTCAAAACTTAAAGACCAGCTATATCTGGAAGACACCTCTGAGAAGCAATCATTCCATAAGGGCTCTAATTACAAGCAACAAAGATACCTACAATAAGCAATTTCAAACTATCAACCCAGGAGTTAAACCATGGACAGTACCAAAAACAAAAATGAGAAGACATTTAAGCAAGGCACAAACTCAGACTTCCACCCCACCAAGGGTAAATCCTGGGGGAAATGAGATGGAAAAGTCTCATAACCAACCACCTGGATACCCTGAACTGTTAGCACAGGAAGTAACAAAACAGATGAATGAGGCTCTAGAAAAATTCAAAGCAGAAATAATCTCCCAGATATCTACAGAGATGGTGAGCAGAGTGAAAGACATGATTAGAGGATCTAGAACAGAAACAGATTAAAAAAAATAGATGAGCTCAGAAACATGCTGGAAGCCATGAATGCCCAGCATAATAAAGAAATGGAATCCATGAAACAGATTCAAATAGATATTCAGGAGATTAAAAACTCCATTGAAAGTATCCACAGCAGATTAAGGGAATCTGAAGATAGAATATCAGATTTAGAAGGCAGGATCATGGTTAGAGACCATGAAAATAGAGATTTCTCAAAAATAGTAAGGGACCATGAGAAATCAATCCACAACTGCTAGACCATGCAAAGAAGAATAACATAAGACTGATAGGAGTCCATGAAAAAATAGGAGAAAGCACAATTGACATAAAAAAACTGTTCACAGAAGTAATAGTGGAAAACTTCCCAGACAGAGGTAGAGAATTGGACATACAGATAAGTGAGGCATATAGAACTCCAACTAGCCATGATCAAAAAATATCTACATCTAGATTGTTTTATAGATTGTCTTAGTCTGTTTTCTGTGCCTATAACAAAATACAGTATCTGGGCTGTATTTATTTATAAGGAAAATTTTATTTAGCTCACAACTTCGGAGGCTGAAAGTGCAAATCAAGCAGCTCCATCCGTGGGCCTCTCTGGCACGTCACAGCATAGCAGGGAAGCAGAAAGCAAAGCAGCCACATGCAGAAAAGGGCCAAACACATGGGTGGTTTTGCTTTATTATGACACACTCTGGTGAGAATTTGCCAGGGTCCTTCATGAACTACATTAATCTCCTGCCACAGCAATGCCCCCAATAACCTAACTACCTCCCATTATGTTCCATTTCCTAATGTTCTACCAGCTCCCTTATTGCCACACTGAGGACTAAGCTCCCAACATAATGACCCTTGGGAAACACTCCAACATAACCAAACCATGGTTCAGATAGTGACAAGATGCCTGGGACTGCTTCAGAACAATCCAGGACAAGATGATTTAGCTCAGTGGTGCTGGCGCCTGCCTCACAAGCGTAAGGTCCTGAGTTTGATCCTTGGTACTAAAAAAAACAAAACCAAAAAATAGCAAATCCCTCAAAGAAAAGATAGAACAAAATAATCCAGGACACATACTAACATCAAAGCTAAAACATCTTTGTAACCCAAATATAATAGTTATTGTTTTAGAATTTGGATGATTTTTAAGTGAAAATTAAAATATTCCCAAGATGAATAAAGAGGATAAATGTGTTACATCTAATAATACATACTTATTTAATCATGTACTGACTCCAGCTAAATACACACCCACATCTAGCTGTCAGACACACTATTTCTGAGGTTGCCATCTGTTGCCTGCACAAGTTGCCCAATTCCATACATGATGTAACTCATAGTCATCAGGGAAGACTGTATTTTGGTTGTCTAATAATGGCTACCATCTCTGCCTTCTAAGAATATATAGAAACAGACCAGGAATCCAGCTTTGTTCTCACCCAAACCTAGTTTTGCTCTTACCCCATGGAATGTGACCTTCTTTTGTTGTTGTTGTTGTTGTTGTTGTTTTTCTTTTTGTTTTTCCTTTTTAGACAGGGTCTCACTATGTAGCCCAGGCTGGCCTCCAACTCATGGTGATCCTCCTGCCTCAGCCTCCTGAGTGCTGGGGTTACAGGCGTGTACCACCATGCCTGGCTACCTCACCTTCTTGAGTAGTCCAGTAAATGCTGGTTTGAGGTCTTCCTGTTTCTTTCCTTTCCTTTTTATTTTCACTTTTCTTTTCTTTCTTTCCTTCCTTCCATTAAAGTATTAATGTGGCTTTTTCTAGGTGTGATAATGGTACTGTGGCTAAATTTTTTAAATTCTTTTTTCTTTCTCTCCTCCTTCCTTCCTTGCTTCCTTCCTTGTGCTGGGGTTCAGACCCAGATCCTTGTGCATGCTAAACACATGCTCTACCACTGAGCTACACCCCCAGACCCCTCTGGCTTTGTCCCATTCCTTGTACCTTCAGTCTCTCGCTCTCTCTCTCTGGCACATACACAAATGTATACTTCATTTCCAAAACAGTTTTTATTTGGTTTTTTTTATTTTTTCTGAACCCAATATCATTGCTGCATTACAAAATCTTTCCTAAATTCCAGTAAGAAAAAAAACCACCATAAATTACTGCAAACTGAACTTACCAAATAATACATATCCTGTGACCACAAAGATGACACAACCTATAAAACAGAGTGACAAATATATCAGTATACAGTGTGTCATGTAATAAAGGATTACTTAGGTGCTACTTCTGTTTCATGAACATAAAACATTTCAAAAGGAAATATTTGGTTATCAAACAACCATCGGGGCAGGTACTCGCAGCCTATTTTACACATGTCTGACGCCCCATACACTGTCACTTGTTCCTTTGCATTTTATTTCCAAGGTCTGTTTCTCCTTCTCCTCCTCTGTGAAAGGTGGGTCTTGATTTCTCCTTGCTGAGTAGTACCCTCAGAAGAACTTGTGGGTATCACTAGGTGGAGCTCTTTGGCTCTGCCTGCCCAAAGGCTGTACATTTTGACTGGCTTGCGTACTCTCCAGACAAAAGCACCCTCAGTATTCTCCTAACAACTCTTCCTATTGTGTTGGCTATAAACAATGACTCTGCACCCCACAGCATCTTTAGCCTAAGCCCAGTCACAGCTCTGTTGGTCTTACTCAGGGGACAAACTGAGTCTATGTTTTGCTATCTTGCTGAGCTCATCCTCATAAACTACCTGTAAGTCATCTTTAGACCAGCAGAAACATTTACAAGTACAAGAGTCCTGCTAGCCTTTACCTTGCTTATGAGTGTGCCATCTTGTCAGGGATGTATGCGATATAGGAATACAAGGTAAGCACCAAGAGCCACAGCTGCCATCTTTCTTCTTGACCGCATGTCCATGATTTTTCTTGGACAGTGCAGGAGGCACACAGGCACCCTGTGGGAAGAGGGTCTTCCAGCATTGTAAAGCATGCATTCATATCTAGCGGTAAATGTTAATATGAGAGAAGTTCACTCTCCTGGTGTTCTGCTCCAAAGCCCCTGAGTGTCCAAGGCAAGCACAGGTATTGGTGGGAAGTAGCTACAATGCAGGAGGCAAGGGGAGGGGAATCTGAGGGGTAGAGAATGGGTAGGGGAGGAAGGGGGGTCTTCAAGGTGCCAAGCCATGGTGGTTTCTGCAGAGTAAAAAATTATCTAAAGGGGAAAAATAAAGAAATACTTGCACCATCATCTAGCCAAGTGTGTCCTTGGTTACTAATGGGCATTCTAGTCAGCTTTCTATCTCTGTGACAAAATACCTGAGAAATAAACTTACAGAGAGAAAGAGTTTAACTGTGTGGTGATGAGCACCTGTAATCCCAGCCACTCGGGAAGCTGTGGCAGGAGGAGCACAAGTTCAAGACCAATCTTAATGAGACTCTGTCTCAAAATGAAAAAGAAAGAAAGAGAGAGAAGAGGAAAAGCAAAGCCAGCCACGGGTATAACTCAGGGGTAAAGCACTTCCCTAGTGCGTGTCAGCCCCTGGGTTCAATTCCCTATATGCGGCAGAGGGAGGGAGAGAGAATGGAAGGAAGAAAGAAGGAAAAAATGTTTATTTTGGCTCACAGTTTTGGAGGTTCCAGGCCATGACCGGTGGGCCTTGAAGGTTTTGGGCCTGTGGTGAGGCAGTGCGTCATGATAGGAATATGCGGTGGAGCACAGCCACGGTTTCACAAGCCAGGGAACAAAGAAAAAGCAGTAGAAGAAGGGCGGCGCCGTCCCCTTCCAGGCCAGGCCCACCCCAGCGATCAAACTCTCACAGGTTCATTCCCAGTAGCACCGAGAGGTGGAGGGAGGCTGTAACACGTGTGCCTGGAGATGCAGTCCGGATCCAAACCACAGGACAGGACGGTGAGGGCGAGTTCCGGATGCGGGACTGCCTTCTCCTCGGCCCACACAGCTCTACCTGACCCGTCCCGCTTCCTGAAATGCTCTCCCCCCGCCCCCGCTCCGGTCAGAATCACGGATGCCTAAGAGAGCCACCCACCTGGAAACCTAAACTACTCAAATTAGACTGCCGGAGCTATTTGCACAGGACAATTAAATAAGGATAGGAATAATCATGTGATTGGACTCGACTGTGAATGACAATTTGATTAGGATTGGGCTGAGGGGCCTTGACCCAGAGGAAGAATAAAGGCCTAACGCTGGGCGCAGCTGTTCCTGTGAAGTTCCGAGCTTCGTGGTTCTCTCCGGGAAGGTGTCTTATCGCTGCTGGGCGGTGTCCTCACCTTGGATTGCAAGGCCGGTCCGCCTGCACCTCCTCTCTGGGGTAGGTGGAGCTGGTGGCCTGGGCAAGGTCCTGCGATTGTGATCATCATTGTGAAAGTGTTTACTCGTGTCTCAGATGGCAAGTGTGCCGGTTTTGTCTGTTCTTAGACAATCTGCTCGTGAAAAAGGGACCGGAGGATCTTACCCATTCTCTAGCGACCGTAAGACTTCCTGGTTGTATAATTTCCATTCCTTTGTGTGTGTGTGTGTGTGTGTGTGTGTGTGTGTGTGTGTGTGTGTCAGGGATCGGACTCATGACCTTGCGCTTGCGAGGCAGGTGGTGGATTTTTGACTCAATTCTCCACATTCACTGTGGAGGTAGAAAAATCCTTTTGGGTCACCTATCAGCATTATTTTCCTGCGCAAAGTTAAACTGCTCCCCACAAGGCTTGTTCACACCCCAGTCCCATTTAGTCTGTTCAATCCCTGATGGGTGTCCCTGAGCCTGACCTGGTGCATTTCCTGTAGAAGACCACAAGATGGCGCTACTGGACAAAAGGCCAGAGCAGATAGTCTGACTTCCTGCAGGTTATCAGAGTAATCCGCACATCTTTACCCTGGGTGGCTCTGGTTTACTCAAGGTCTTCATCTGTTCAACATTTACCAAATGCTACCTGGAGCCAGGAAATGGAAAATGATCACAATCAGCATTGGTGTAGTACCTACCTGACCCCTTGCCAGACTGTCCTAGCTGCAGGGTCCCCAGGGTGGTTCTGGACAGGTGGGAAAGACAGGTCCTAAGGAATGGGAGGGAGAGGCTTGCAGGTGAGGGGAGCTGAGCCCAGGCCAAAGGATGGTGGGGAGCCAGGAATGAGCTGCTCGGGGCCTCAGCATCTGCATCTGTAAAATGGGCTGGCTGTCCTTGGCTGGGAAGGGTCACTGTGGCTCAAGTACAGCCTGTCCCACCTTCTTCAGTAGCTTTAGTGCAACAGTCCGGGTGCCAACTTCTCATGAGCACACAAGCTTTTGCCCTCTGGCATCCAGGCCAGGCTGTGAGGAACAAAGAGGCTTGAGATGGACGCACCTGTGTTTCTATCCCAGCTTAACCTAAACTATTTCAGTGGCCTCGGACAAGTACTTAACCCTCTGGCTTCCTGTTTCCTCTTTGCAAGGCTGGGTCCATGATCCCTGCTTCTATTTGGGAGGATTAAGGGCCAGGGGGCCTGGGTTCAAGTTCTGGATGGGAAGTCACTGAATCTCAGAGTCCAAGTGTGAGCCCTCGTGTGGGGATATGCAACATCACAGAATTAATGAAAACTTAAATGAGGTGATGTTTTTAATCCAGGGCGTAGAACATAATAGGACTCAGTTATTGTTAATTTTCCCCACTTACCTCTCATACACTTGCTACTGGAAGTACAGTTGAGCAACATAGCCTGTCTTGTATTGCTTAGGCATGTTATATTTATTGGCCTTGTTTCCACAACAAGATTTTAAACTTCGTGACATCATGGATTGTGTTGCCTAGCACCATGCCCAGCACACAGTGAGCACAGAATAAACAAATCTCTATGCCAAACACAAAAGAATGAAATACCCAGACCTTTGCTCTTTCACCGATCCAGCCAAAATTTGAGGAGCTACTGTGTTCAGGCTTAGAAACTCTGGAATGTCTCAGGATTTAAACTTTCTGTATATTGCTGTATATATGAGATGCTGCTAGGAGTAGAGTGATCCTGTGACTACTTATAATAATAAGAGCTAAACTTTATTGGCAGTTTACTGTGTGCCAATATGCTTTATATGCATTACCTAATTTAATCATCATAACAACTTCATGAGGTGCTATATCCTTATTCCCACTTTACAGATAAGAAAACTGAGGCTCAGGAGATTAAGTAATGAGCAGAGGTTCACACAACTAGGCAGAGGAGAACTGGGATTTAAATCCAGGTCTTTCTGCTACTAGGGCTCTTGCCCATAGCCACTGCACTATTCTATCTTCCAAATAATGCCATACATCCAACCTCAGAGTGCTGGTCCATAAAACAGCTCTCTTCCTTAAGTCAAAAAGTGAGTCTAGGTGAAACAGGAATCTGCACAGGTGAATCAGGTGGTTATAAGACCTTATCCCTTCCCTTAGGTGTTACACTGCTCAGGACTGCATAGTTCTCATCTGCTCTAGAAATGCCTCAGACTCTTGGCAATTTTCTGGAAGAAGGCTTTGTCTAAGGCAAGATGTGAGAAAGATGCTGCACAAGCATGCGATGTTATCACTTTGAGGCTCAATGTTCCCGGGGAAGAATTTGGGAAGGCAAGGAGAATGCAGAAGTCTCCAGAGAATTTGGGAGCTAACTTGGCATTCCTGCCTCCGTGTCCTTGTCCCAGCCCTGACACCCCTAGCCTGTGGCCCCTATGTGCAGAAGGCAGTTCTCAGGCAGAGTCTGCTCTCTGGAATTGCTTCTTTAGGAAAAACACGACGTGAGCCTCTTTATGAAACAAGCACACAGGGCTATTTTAATCCACCATCCCCAAGAATGGTGACAGATCCACTTGAATAATCGGAACTAGGGCACCAAGTAATCTCCTCGGAGTCACAAGAAATACAGTTGAGAAGAACACCAAGCTAGGAAGGGAGAGAGGAGCCTTCACTTCGCCTCTTGCTAATCCACCCACATTACCAGGGAAAACTGAAAACACAAGATAGGTTAAGTGTGCTGTGCATCTTCTTTTCAAATTGCCTATAATCTGGCCACTAAAAAAAAGTAAAATTTCTGAGTCCTCTGGTTCTTGTTTTGACTGATGGTAGTTATGGAAACCAGCAGAGGTGTCAAATCCTAGCTCTTAGCTTATGTGTCAGATAAGGATCTGAAGTTATTCTGATCTGAGCTTTTTAAAAATAGAAACAGTCTTTAACCTGGATAAACTGGCTTCAAAGTTCTTCCTCAAGGCTGGGCATGGTGGCACACTCAGGAGGCAGAGGCAGGAGGATCACTGCAAGTTTAAGGCCAGTCTTGGCTACACAATGAGTTCAAAACCAGCCCGAACCCCGCCTCCCAAAAAAGTTCTTTCTCAAACTTTTTCATGGCTTGTAAATATTTCTATCTCTCTTTTCTCATTACACAAAATGCACTAAGAACCAGTTCTGGCCACGTCCTTAGTATGTTCCATTCAGTGTCTTTTTAGTTGCCAAGGCAGAGATATGAATTATGAAGATCCGGCAAGAGAAGTAAAAAACAAATGGGAGAGGTGTTCATTAGGTTATTAGCTTATGTCCGGATGGTGGGTTCTTCTCTCAGTCCAGAAAGAATTACACGGCAGAGAGTCGAAAGAGACATGAGCAAAAGCATTTACTTGGGCCCAGGGATTTAGCTCAGTGGTTCTGCCACCTGCCTCGCAAGCGCAAGGTCCAGAGAGTTCAATGCCCGGTACCAAAAAAAAGCATTTACCTACTGGACAGTGACAGCAGAAAGCACCTCAGTACCAGGAAGAGACCTGACTGGGTTGCCATGGGGACAAAAGGGGGGTTTATACACAAAAATGACCACATCTCAGACCACTCTGGGCCAAGTTGAAGTTAACCTATGGGGTCATAAGCCGGAAAGTTTGACTAGAAGGGAGCCTACAGGAACTTGGGGTATGTGGCAAGCATACGTTTGCAAGCACCATTAATTGTAATTGTAACTTTTCTAAAATTATCAGCACAAGCAGGACAAAGGCACTCTTCGGAGGGGTATGAGTAGAGGCTTGGTGGTACTGGCTGTCACCTTGTGTTTGTCACATTCCTGGACAGGAGGAGCCCACTAATTTTACTTGGGTCCCTTGTTTGTCGGGCCACTGGGGCCTGGCTTTTTGTTAGCCCTCAACCCCTGGCCTCATCTTATCTTGGCCTTCACTGGGTCATCCTGACTCCCTCTCTTGGCTTTTCTTTGGCTGCCTGTCCTGCCTGCTGAGCTCCCTCTGCGTAGAGCACATCCCTCCCCTCACGGGCCACCATCACTTCGGAAAGTCCTCATCTTCCCACAGGACCCTGCTCATCCTCATCAGTTCTAACACACACAATGTTTTATGGGAATTGACTTTTAAAATTACTGCTGTGTCCCTCTTTTCAGGGAAATGATACCTAAGCCTTAGGGAAACAAAACCTAAGCCGAATCGTGTTTGGAGGGCTCGCAGTTCATCTTCCCCAGGTCGTCCGCCATTTCCCTGTTTCTTACTCAAACCGCAGCAGTGACACAGGAAGAGCGCCTGCCCCGCTCTTTGTCCCAGATCGTGCAGCTGCTTGGACAGTGTGAGACCTTTCAAACCCTGTGGCTGCCAGTGAAGGCGCAGGGAGAGCTGAGACACTAAACACAAGCAGCTGGGAATTCCTCAGAGAAAACCTACACCACCTGCTCGGTGTTTGCAGACAACGTCCTTCCTCTTACTTCAGGTCCCCGGACAACCGCGAGCTACCGGCAAGGTCCCCAGACATCGCTCCCTGCCAAAGCAACAGCCAGAGCCCTAAAGGTTTCCATCTCCCTCAGAACATCGTTTTCCCCCTGCCAGACCTTTGGCCCCTTTGGTAGGGTGGCCTACATCCCAGTTTGCTTGGGCCACCCCTGTTTCTCCCTACTTTCAGGTGTAATTATAATAGAGTCCTAAAAAAAAATAAGATAAAATAAATAAAGATAAAGTGTTAATTAAAAAAAAAAAAAAAAAAAGACTCCTTATTGGCTCCAAAGTGTCTGGCTTTGTGTGATCAATTACGGGTCCTCTGACCTTTTAGTCACAGCCCACCCTCTAGTGGTAAGGATGACTCATTGCATGTATCCCACAGACAGCCCTGGACTGGGGACCCCAGGTTGCAGGGATAACATCTGAGATTACCTGTAGAGATGTGAGGGACAGGAGAAGGGAAGAGAGGAGGTGCTGACTTGGGAAATGGAGCTGGAGCTTGCTTCCCAGGAAAGGGCTCTCTCTGAGTCCCTCCGCCCCCAGGGGGACATCATGATGATTAATAAACACCTGCTGGAAAGGTAAGGAGCCTCAGACAAAGGCAAAACAGTCAGGCTCCCAGCCCTCCAGAAGGTCAAGGTCTCATTTAGTTGAGACATGGAAACATAGTGCAAGATAGTGCTCAGCACATGCTTATTGAACCATTAATTCATTCTTACATGTATTGAAATATCCCAGGCAGTGCTGGGGATGCACAGTCCCGAGCTATACACAGCAGGGATGGGAGGCACTGTACACCAGAGTAGTGGTGGCTTCCCAGATCAGTGGCAGTCAGCTTTCCACATCTACAATAAATACCTGAGGTAAATCAACTTAAAAAGAGTCAAGGCTTATTTTGGCTCACCTCAGAGGTTTCAATCCGTGACTAATGGGCCCTGTTGCTTTGGGCCTGTGGCAGCACAGCACATCATGGCAGGAGCATGTGGTGGAGGATACCAGTTCACCTCTGGGCAACTAGGAAGTAAAGAAAGAGGAAGAGGAGTGCTGGCTTCCTAATATCCCCTTCAAAGACCTGGCCCCAATGACACACAGACTTCCGGCTTGGTCCTCCACCTTCAAGCTTCCACCACCTTCCAATAGTGCCAACCTGGGAACCAAGCCTTTAACACGCGGGAGTTTGGAGGACACCCAAGATCCAAACTGTAACAGGATCTGTGTTACCTACTTTCCTCTTGTTGCTGAGACAAAATACCTGACACCCAAAGCTAAAGGGGAAAGGGTTTATTTAGCTCTCAGTTTGTAGAGATTCCAGTCCATAATCAGCTGGCTTCAAGGCAGAGTGCCACATGCCAAAGGGGCATCACCGAATAGAAACAGTTCATGGCTCCTACACAGTAACAAAAGCAAAAAGGGAACCTTGTTGCTAACAGTGTCTTTCTGCCCCTTTTATCTTATCTAGATTACTGGAATTGGGGCAGTACCAAACCAATCACTGTACTGGTTTAGTAATTACATGCCCTTAATCCCAGCATCATACACTCTAGATTCAGCACCTCTGAAAAAGCCCCACTACTACTGTGTGAGGCTATGGGGGGACATCTAGACGCAAACCATAACATTCTGCCCCTGGCCCCCTAAAGACTCATGTACATTCCTTTACACAAAAGGCATTTAGTCCATCTCTAAGAGTTGCCAAAGTCCTAATAGTTTCAGCATTGATGAAAAGTCCAAGCCCAAAGTCTCCGCTGAGATTTAAGGCAAACTCTTAGCTGCGAGCCCCTGTATAAACGAAAAGAAAGTTAAATACTTCCAACATTCATAGGCACAAGACAGACATTTCCATTCCAAAGGTCACAAACAGGGGGATAGCAATGAACAGGAACAAAGTAAGACCAAAATCCAGTAGGGCAAACATTAAATCCCACAGTCCTCTTCCAGCATCCCTGGCAATTTGTGGCAATATGTGAACTCCAAAGGGCTTGGGTGGTTCCACCCCTACAGCACTTCTGATGTTTGTAGTTCCCATGGCTTCTCTCTTGGGCTGGCTCTGGTCCCCCCTTGTAGTTTTCCTGATGATCCACATTCCTGGCTTCTCCAAACTTCTGAGGTATCCACTGCACCTTCAGCTGCATACTCACAGCTTCACACTCACAGCTTCACACACTACCCTCTCAGGGGCACACTGCCTGGCCTCCTAGGCCTTCTGAAATCTGGGTGGAAGCCTTCCCCACAACTCTTGCATTCTGCGTACACCTAAAACCGATCCCATGTGGATGATACCAAGCTTTATTGCCAGCTAAAGCAGTGGCCAGGGTTTCTTCTCTCTCACTGTTTTTTTTTTTTTTTTGTACTGGGATTGAACTCAGGACCTTGTGCTTGCAAGGCAGGTGGTGGAACCACTGAGTTAAATCCCCACTCCCCTTTTTCTCTTGGCTATAGGGCTCAAGTGCCTATGAACCAAATCCTGAGGAACGACTTCCCTAGGCCATCATTCTGGAACATGGTGCTCTGGTGCTCTCTTCTCAAAGCAAAGTCTTTCACTTTTGCCATTTTGAGTGTGCAGAGGGTGGAGTCCTGCTGGTTCTTGTGATGCCCTCAGGCCATCTTTTCCATTCTTCAGTTTCTTCTCAGCAATCAAGATCTCTGCTCTATCTTTGCAGGCCACAACTTTACTAGAGTTTCCTTTCTGGCCAAACTCAAAATGTTTTAAATCATTCTGCTGGGCTCTTTGCTTTTGATTCTCAACATAAAGCTGGCTAAAAGCCCCCTACAGTAGCCATGCCACCACTTCAACATTAGACTGCTTTGCAGTCTCTTCTGTCATATTAATTAGTCTGCTGCCCTTAATCTCAGTCCCTGGACTCAAGCAAAATGCAGACAAGGCATAACACACATTGGATGCAGTCCTTCTTCCCAGCAGAAACCTCGTGAGTCTGGCCTTTACTAGCTTTCTGGTCTTTTGAGCTCTGACCAGAATCTCCCATACAGTATAACCTAAGGTGTTCCAGCTCTATTTTTTCAGCTGGCATCTCGAATCTTTTCTAACTCTTCCCCTTCTCTCAAGCCAGTTCCAAAGCTTCTTGAGCCACATGGCCAGGTTATGTCACAGTAACAACCCCACTTCTCTGGTACAAATTCTGTGTTAGTTACTTTCCTTTCCTTGCTGAGACAAAATACCCGACACCCAAAGTTAAAGGGGAAAGAGTTTATTTAGCTCACAGTTTGTAGAGGTTTCAGTTCATAATCAGCTGGCTCGAGGCAGAGAGGCACATGACAGAGGCATTAAAAGCATCTTTCTCCCCCTTTTATCTTATCCAGACCACTGAGATTAGGGCAGTGCCAAACCAATCAGTGTACTGGTTTAGTAATCACATGGCCTTAATCCTAGCAGGATCTAATCCCAAAATTGCTCTGAAAAGCTCTTACAATGTCTCTTCCTTTATTTTCACACAAGAGTAGTACCTCCTCAGCTTTCTAACCAGGGGACTGGGGTAGGAAGAGTGCTTGCTGGTTTGCACTGGGACAGGTGGCTCTGGGAGACCTGTTGTGGGTGGAAGCAGAAGGGATAGTGCCAGAATAGGGAACTCCTGTCCACCAAGGAAGACCACCTTGTGACATGGAGGGACATCCCATCTTCTGGCTCCCTGGATGTCTAACATGCTGATGCATGGTAATAATAGTTGAGTGCATGAACAACTGAACGAATAGCCCCACAGTGCCAGAGTATTAACTAAATCCCAGCTGTGACATTTAGGGAAGGGTGGCAGGGAGGAGTTCCTGATGTAGCTTCTAACACATTCTGAGGTTTCTCCTGGACATTTGCTCCTCTAGGAGGATGACAACAGAGGACAGTGCTGAAAACTGGTGGTGCTGCCATTTATAAGCTGAAGCTGTGTTTCAGTTCCAAACCTGAACCCCTAACACTGGAAGTGGTCACAGTCTCCACACTGATCTAGACAGAGCGGAGTTCCTCCCTTGAGAGGCCCAGCTTGGGGAGAAAGAAGAACTTAGGGAGAGACGATGCCCCATGAATAAAAAGTTCCACTCTAAGTGGTTTAGATGGAATTACAAGGAGTCTTTGCACAACTTAAAATGTTGATTAATGAGATCCCTTGGCTGACCAGTAAGTGAGTAAAATTCAAAGACCAAAGCTACTCCCTAAAGGGTAATCTTTCTCCAGGGACAGACTTAGGGTATCAGTTTGCACAGCAGGGTCCACTGGCTATGTAGGAATTGCAGTCTCAGAGCTCCTTGGTGACCTTTCATCCACCCCCAATGTTCTGCCCACTGCTTTTCCCAGTCAGTGACCTGTGCTGCCTCCACCTGGTAGAGAAGATCCACAGCATTCAACAAGACCTCAGGCGCCTTCTAACTTCCTCTTGGTCCCCGGCCCTCATCTCTGAGGGAAGATCTCACTTCTCTGCAACATTACTGTCTACTCCTGGACCTTCAGTCTTTTCCTCTTCCTCCTTCTCTGGAACGGTCTCTGTCCATCACTTTCCCTACACTTCCTCTCATCCCCAACTCCAATTAACCCTGCTATTCCTACCAATTACTATCCCCTTTGTTTTATCAATCCCAAACTTCATTATTTTTCTATTTAAAGTATAACTTGTATATTGGAAGAATTTGAAAAACACAAAAAGATACAAAAAGGAAAAAAATCTATCATCCCACTATTGTGGCACAACCACTTTTAAGTTTTATTTATGGTTGTTTTAAGGCCTAAATTCTTGTGTTTGTGTGTGCATGTATAATATACATCTTCATAATATTGATGATTTGCTGCATATACAATTTTATAATATAATTTCCCATGTAATAGGTCACCTGATGTTTCTAAAATATATATTTTAATGAGCACATAGTGCCACCTCACAATGGCTGTACTTAATCTTAGACATTTACTGTTTTTCCTTTCTCTTTCCTTTCCTCCTATCCCAGCACTATCCCATGCTGGGCATGAAACCCAGGGCCTCCCGATGCCAGGCAAATAAATGGTCCACCACTGAGCTACATCCGCAGCCCAGTCTTTCTTGTATCATCATAAATATGAAAACTTTTTATTTCTTATTAGAATGGTTTGCATAATAAACATTTTTAAGGCTCTTGATATTTTATCAAATGATGGGCTGAGTCTTTGCACAAATGTATATTCCCCAGCTGTGTGTGCACATGTGTGCATCTGCACCTTTTCTGAGCATCCCTCAGGGTACCCTTATCCACAGTGGGCATTATCATTTTAAAAAATAGTTGCTAACCTAGTCTATCCTCATGTTCCTATTCCAATTTCTTTCTTTATCCCCTGTAATCTGACTTCTGATCTCAGCCCAAGAATCCTTTCCAGTCTTGATCTTACTGTTGTCTGATTGTTGTGTTCTGTTGACCTCTAGTCATCCACTGTCCATCCCACCTGGTCTGGAGCTCTAAGACGCTGGGGTTGGATGTCCAGCTATGGTCCCCAGAGCACTCCCACAAGGAGCCTGAGCAGCTGGGTTGCTAAGGCAAATTTTAATATTCCTCATACCTGAGTGGATGAGTGGACAATAAATCTGCATCTTCTTTTCTCTCTGTCTCTGGCTTTTCCTCCTCCCTCTGTTTCCCTGTTCTGACTACACCCACCACTCCCCTATTGCTCTCCTCTGCCACAGTTCAGCATCCAGCTCAGGCTGGCTCTCAAGTTCACACCTCTAGCCAAGGACTCAACCCTGAGATCTGGACTATTTCCATGGGTGCTGAATATTTCCTGCTGGCTGTGTGGCCACCTCATAAATTCCTATCAACATCTCTGGTGTCAAATTCAAGGTCTCCCTCTTCCTCTAAGCCCCTACATCTTATTTCTCTACTTCTATTTGTGGATGAAGCCCCTATGTCCCATTTCTCCTCCTTTGCTCCTTTCCGTCAATTGCCCACCAAGCCCTGTTGTGGAGCATCCCCCTGGTGGGTTTCTCCACCTCCATCTTTGTTGCCAGCCTCCGTGCCAGTGCCTTCACTCGGGGCCTGCTATCATTTGGATCTGGAATGTCTCCATCTGTTGAAAACTCAGTCCCAGTTGATGGCACTATTTGGATGTGGTAGAACTTTTAGGAGATGAGGCCTAGTAGGAGGAATTTAGGTCATTGGAGGCATGTTAGACCCTGACCCTCCCTCTTCCTCTCTCTTTGCTTCCCACCTGCCATGGGGTGAATGAGCTCCTGCTATGTACTATGTGCTCCTGCCATGATATACTGTGCTGCCACTGGCCCAAGAGCTACAGTGCCAAGTGACCATGGACATGAACCTCTGAAACTCTGAGGAAAAAGAAACTTTCTTCCTTTTAAGTTGTTTACTTCAGGTATTTTGTCATAGTGATGAATAGCTGACTAAGAGCCCCAACTCTCTCCTCTAGACAATAGTATCATTTTCCCCTACTGGTCTCTTCTCCTCCCCTCTCCCTGCCCTAATTCATCCCACACTACCAATGGAGTGAGTTCCTGAAGGCAGTTACCTGAGCCACCTCCTTGAAGCACTTCTCACAGTCTCACTGATGAGCTTAAAACTTTTCAGTAGCTCCTCACCACCTACAGATTACCAACTTCAACTTCTTCAGCCTGTCTCATGAGGAAGCTTTGAATTTTCGACTCGATCTCCCCTCCAGCCTTGACCCTCCCGTGGGACACTTACCTGGTCTGTGACCATGCTCTACTCTTCACCAGCCATATGGCTTTGTTTACATCATCCTTTCCACTTGTATTTGCCACATCATACCCACCCTTCAGGGACCAGATTACATTTTACATCTTACACAATCATTCCTCGCTCTTAAACACTTCTAAGTGGCTCTTCATCCCTCTGACATCTCTTAGATAGGTTAGTCTGGGACTGAAGGGAGTTCTTGGAATAGAAGGGGATGAGTAGGACCAGTTAATTACACTACTAGTATGGTAATTACTACAAAATGCCTTAATAATATCCAACATTCAATGGGAATTTAGAAGAAGGTGTACTGCATGTACTATCTTGTTTGAGAGGCTTAGTATGTGAGGCAGACAGGGAGCACAAAGGTTTCCATTATAGAAGGGGCTTCAGAGCTGCAATCTTATTGGAACAGGAGCTGTAAGTGCCAGGGAAACCCACTGATTTTCCTTAGGTTATGGAGGGAACTGATGGCACTCATGGGAGATGGGGGCAAAAGCTTCCCTAAGCTACTTCGTGGTGATGCCACCCAACAAGGTAAGTGTTGCTGTTATCTTCATCTCACAAACAAGGAAGTGGGAGCTTCTAGAGGTCGAGCAACTTGTCCTTGAGCCCCATCCTTGTGACAACAAAGCCCATGCTTTATGATAGCATCATTACTACAATTCATGTGTCTTACCAAATGCTTCTTTGTTGGAGGTCAGATTCTTTTTACTTTTACTAGATTATATTCTTCTCAAATCAATTAGCATAATGCTTTGCATGTAATTGGGAAGCCAGTGAATATCATTTGAATGGATGGATAAATGAACATTGAGCAAATGAAAGCCAGCACAGTAGCCTTTTTCTGTCAGGTAAAAGGGCCGAAGACCAAGACGAGACCAGGCCACAACAAGCCTTTATTAGGGGAATAGATCTGCCGGGCTGTCTCTGAACAAAGGAGAGACAAAAGCAATATGGCTGGGGCAGGGAGAGTCTTTTATAGAGACTGGGGTGGGGCTTGTAGGGGCTGAGGCGGGGTTGAGTGAGGTAGTGACTAGGGAATGGAGGAGCCGGTGATGTCACTAGGTGGTAGGAGGTGAGCGAGTATTAGGTTACTCTCTAGGTGGGAACAGGGGCATGCTGGGAAGAAGGGTTTGTTCTTTGGTGAGAGCAACCATCTTGGCATGATGTCACACAGGGGAGGGGGCAAGGCACCATAGGAAGAGGGCAGCTACTATACATAATAGCTGCTGAGGTGGTGGGAGACCTATCATTTTCTTTCTGTACTAAAATACTATCCCTGGAAAAATCCAGTTATCCTATTATCTCTAGAAACTCCCCTTGTCTCTTGGGCATATGCATACACATTATGTGTAAATATAGATTCCACTTCAGGCAGATCTGACTAATAGAAAGGAATGGAGATGGACTGAAATCTTTCCCCAAAGTCTGCAGGCAGCTCTGTGAGATGACTGCCAGAGACAGGCATGATTTCCTTGTGTGCTGGACTCCTGGGAAGCAGACTCGGAGAGGGAGTTTAGCAGGCAGGATGCTGGTAGGGTGAGTCCTTGAGATCAACACCTGTAGAGGACAGGGGACAGAAGCAGGACTGGGCAGAGGCAGAAGCTGTAGTGCAGGCCCAAGAGAGCCCAAACCATCCCAGAGAGATCCCCAGCTGTTCAGAGTTGTCCTGACTCGGGCGTTAGCTCACCACTGTACGTAGGCTGCCCCTGAGAAGGGTGAGGTCTTGGAATATAGCTCTCAGAAACTAAGGCAATGACTAAACCTGCAGCCAGTATGCAATGGCGCTAGCTTTCAAGCAAGGCCTAGTCTTTGGCGACTTACTCAGGGGAAAAACAATGTGAGCTTGTCCCTGAGCAAACTCAGAGCTCTCTTGAGTGACCATCTCTAGGAACTATTGTGGCCCAAATAGTGCGCCAGAACTAGGTCAGTCACCAGGTACTGTACTCTCACATGGTCACAATTCTGAGGGCTGACAGCACCTCAGCAGTCCAGGCAACCAGTCTTTCCTTGGAGGAAGGTCGGACAGTGGTCTCCATGCTTACCACATAAGCCTGGCTTTACACATTTTTAATTGATGGGGCCCAAGTTGCGTCGTTAGCACATGAAGTCACAAATTACTATTTGCATATGATGACTCTCCACGAAGCCTCTTACTTCTCTTTCACATATGCAGAAACTTTTCTTCAAGTTTCAGGAAGAAGGGGCTTGGACTTTGCCTGAACAGATGTCCTGACAAAGCAAGCTCTGAGACTGATGTTCTTAGGATACAAATTAGAATTTTCTTTGTTTGCAACTTGTATATGGTTCTGCTCTGGTCCTTGTCCATTTCCTCCAAAATCAAACTTCATTGGCACAAGATTAATATGAGACAATTTCTTGAACCCTTCAAATGGCAGGCTGCATTAGGTTAATTAATTAATTAATTTTTTCTGGTACTGGGGATCAAACAAGACCTTGCACTTTTAAGGCAGGTGAGGCCCCACTGAGCTAAATCCCTGGCCCAAGGGTTTTTGAGAGCCCCCTCCCAAAGGGAAATAAATTCCACTCACAGAATGAGATTAAGAGCAATTTTCTTTTACTTGCTATGTTGGGAATTCTGTGAAAACTTGAGTTAAAGAGAAATCATGTTTGCGATTTGTTTCTGTGATGTTTGAGACGTGAACTAGGTGTGAAAGGATGAGTTAGTTTCCTGATGGGCCTCCCATTGATCTGACTTTATGAGAGCAGAGGGGAATCTGAGAGGCAATGTCCCTGCAAAGTAGGGCTGGAGCCCAGCCAAACAGTCCCAAGCAGCATCAATCCCAGGAGCCAGAGGAGCAAACATCAGTAACAGGATCCACTGAGCATGTGGCCCAGAGTGCAGACCGTGCCCAGAAGCGAGGCCCGGAGAATACAGGCCTTTCTGAGACAGTGCTCGGAAAGCCACGTCTGCAGGAGGGGAGAGAGTCCCACCTGCCTCGGCTCTTCTGCCATGCACTTTGTTTTTGAGAACCACACAAGCATCTTTTTTGAAAAAAACCTCTATTAAACTTAAATTCTAAGGGCTTTGCTACCATGCCATGTCCTCCCCTCTCTTCTCCTGTTGTCTCCCCTTCCATTTCAAAACAACAGGAAAACAGCACCAAAGAACCAGAGACCCAGCTTTTCATGCAGATTGACCATCGAGCATAGGATGAGTGTGAATGAATGCAAGTTTTGATGACATGATCATTTAAAAAAATTTTTTTTGTCTACAGCCCTTATTGGTGGAGAGGGGAAGGGAGTCGGGCTCTGATCAGCAGGGAGTTTTCCTGGTGTAAAATAAGTTTATTTCTGCAGCTTAGTTGGAGGATTCTCAATGCTTATTCTAAGCCTCTTTAGCATGAGGTCCACCTTGTAAGCTTCTGAGTGCCAGTTCCTCCCCTACCTGGAGGGGTCCCACTGAGCCTTACCTGTGATGGGATCAGCCCTCCTCAGGCAAGGCACAAGGGGTGCAGGGTTTGTTAGTGCAAGGAAAGTTGGCTCCAGAACACTGGCCTTGCACTTTGTTCAAGGCCATGGGCCCAGCTGGCCCTGAGCCTTCAGCTGCAGCCTGCCCCAGGAAACTCAGTGAGCACAGGAAAGATGACATACATTATAAAGCAGCACCACTAATTCTGCTGACAACTTATTAGGGAATATGGAAAATAATGCTTGCTTCCTCATCACCATTAGTAAGTTGAAGGACTGTCGCTGAGGAAGACAACAGAGACTCTCCGATGCCTGGCTTCTGACTGGTTTAGCTGTCTTTTGAAAATGCAGAAGTAATTGTTGAAAACAGGCCCTGAGCTCTTTCTAGACCCAGCTCCCAGCCTCCCCTCCACTTCCAAAGTAGGCCCTGTGCCCTACCTGGGGAAGTACAGCTCAGCCTGGCACACCCACAAACAGTCCTTGTAATCATGCAAGCCAAGTCCTGGTCTCGGAAGAGCATCAGGTCCTGAAGACCCGGGTTCCTCTCTTGCTGAGAACTTCTGAGGCTGCTGACTTGCCTACTTGTCCTTATTGGGCTAAGAAAACAATTCTTTTCATTTTTGTCACAGAATTCCACAAAAGAACTGAAAAATGCTAATGAAAAAAGTAAATACCTTTAGCAATGGAACGCAGAATACTTAAGGCAAGAGCACCAGGCAGGGCATTTGTTTCCTTAGCAAGTGTAGAAACGGCAGTGGCCACCGGCTGTGCTGTCCCCTCCTGGGGCTGAGGAGGTCACAGAGGGCGGCTGTGGAGGTTCCCAGATCTGCCTCCGGTAGCAGGGAGAAAATGCAGGCCTCGGCAAGGTCTGCTGAGGAAGGGAGCTCCCCTCACCACTCAGGCCCTGCCCTCTCCCAGGTCTCCGCTTTGGAATTTTTGTTTTTATCATTTCAGCGTTTTCCATTTGTGTTATTATTTAAATTATTAATCCCTTAAGTGTTGATTCCCTGTCTGCCCACCATCAAAAAGAAAAAAATGTATATACACGTACTCATCAATGTGTGTGATTTCTAAAATTCTGTTATCTTGTGTCGTTTTCCCCTCTGGTCTTACTTGGTTTTTCCTCTGACAAATCCAGGATGCCCTGGGATGTACCAACAAATATGACGTAAGCTGTGCCCCATATTAAAATCTGCTCTTCCTTCCTGAAGTGGCCAAGGTGCCCTAGGGGAGGTCACTCACTTCCTAGGCAACATGAGAGCCTTGGGTCAGGTGCACAGTGGGTTGCGGTTGTAGGGATCACATTGGCTGCTCCTTCCCCTCCTGCCCTTTGCCAATTTATTGCTCCCTGCAGAAGGGAAGGGGGTGGTGGCTGGCTACAGCTAATACTAATGCACTGTTATATATGAGTAATGGTTTTAACACAAATAGGACTTGCCATCCTGAAAAGAAGGTCAGAGAAAATCAAAGCTCTCATGAAGATGAGCCTGTCTCACCCAGTAAAAACAAAAGGGCAGAGAGCCGCAGTTGTTTGTGAAAAGCAATGAGGACAGAAAGCTGTGCCTAGTAATATGCTGAAATAAAAAGCCACAATTTTTTACGGTGCGCAATTGGGTGTCAGCTAGGTAGATGCAGCCGGCAATCTCATATCTGGAATAAGGCCTGAATAAAAATAAGATGACCTAAGAGATATAACAAAATGGGTATTATAAACTCCATCTTAGAGTTGTGTTTTTAGCCAGTGATCTCTGAAAACCAGGAGCAAATTACAGAATTCTGTGAATTTGGCCTGGGGAGCATGACTGGGACTACAGAACGCTCAGAACACAGAACTACATTTGCAAGATTTTTATTTCAGGTAGAGTACTATTTTTTCTTTTTTTTTGCATTACATTCTAGGGTATGATTAAATTTTCACTATTGTGAAAGATTAAAAACAATTTAATTTCTACAGAGTTGTGAGATCCACAAATGCCAACAAATTCTGACCACTATCTGCCCGCTTCCAGAGTATTGTTCTCAGAGCTGTGCCAGTGACATCTGTTTGCAGACTCGAGACATGAGGTGCTTGGAGGACCCAAAAAGGAGAGCAGAAAGCTGCTCTCCAGAGCTCCGCGCGATGAATCCTTTCTGCATTTCCGGCACGAAGACCTTCTCTTCCCCGGACCTCACATCTGTACCACATTGTGGCACTGACAGGATTGCCAGACGTAGCAAACAAAATACAGACTGCCCGGTTACATTTGAATTTCAGATAATTTTAGATTTTTCAATTTCAGATTTTTTAGTGTAAGTGTCTCCCATGCCATAACTGGATATTCTGTATTTCACTGGACAACCCTAGGTACTAAGTACCAGGAAGCCCTCTGGCTTTCCAGAGATGCCCCCGAGGAGCTGTCACAAGTACAGGACCATTGCATACCCACTGCCCCTGGGCCTGCGGCTTGTAGGTGAGGGTTAACTACCTCTGCTGCCTCTTTCCATAGGTGAGACCAGAGTCACACTGCTCAAAAGTACAAAGTTCTAGATAACAAGAGAGGAGGAGGGTGCAGTGCCAGTCCCAGGAGAAACACTGTAGGTTGTTCTTTTCCTCCCTTCCTCCCTTTCATCCTTCCTTCCATTTTTGGTATCAGGGATAGAACCCAGGTCCCTGAGCAGAGTGGGCTAAATATAGATATTTTCAACTTCTCAGTTAGAAATGGAAAGATCTTTCATTTCTGTTGTCATTGATCTTAAGCCACTGAAACTCTGAGGTCACTTTGTGTAAGGAGCACTTGGAATAACAAATATCCTTCCAGCTCCCAGCTTTCTGGAACTGAATGTCGTCTGGGTGCTGTCTTGGTGACTGGAGTATAAGACTTTCTCTCTACATCAATGGCTATGCTGTCCCTGGACTCTTTGGCCTTATCCCTTTTCCCTGACACCTGCTAAAGTCCTACTGCCAGGGCTGGATGGAGATTATTTCCTCCAAATTAAATTATTTGAGAAATGGCCTGCTTGGGCAAATATTACAGAACTCCTGATTCTATGTTGTTGTGGAGATAAAAACTCTCCCGAGAACCTAGTCTCATCCATGTCACTGTCCTCACTTCTATTCAGGCTTTAAGGAGTGCATCAGGCTAAAACACCAATCCCTCAATCTAACCAGCTGTAGCCGGGGTCACAGGGTAGTGTCACCGAGACCCCAAACCTTATGGACAAGGAGCTGTCAGGCAGGCTTAGAAGAGGGCAGGCACCGTGAGTGCTTCGAAGTCTGGCTATGGATTCCACTCTTACCTCTGAGCACAGCGTCAGAGCTCCTACCCAACCTAACCCACTGTCACCAAATGCAGACATCCAAGTTGTCTTTTCTCACTGAAAGCAGAATACTTTGAGACAGTCAAAGAATTAAGAGGATTTACAAGTTTGAAGTTATCTTAGAAATTGTATGGATGAGGAAACTGAAGTCCGGAAGGGAGACTAAGCAGCTACTGTGATTTCATGTGTCATGAAGATTCCAAGCTCAGGCTTCCTTTCTTTGGCTCTTCTGTATCATCAAAATACCCCACATACTGAAGTCTCCTCTCTAGGGTTGACGGAACTACTATTCCTATCCCAATAATTCAGTTTTTCAATCAAGAGGAAAAAATGAAATAAGGAACAAAAGCAGATTATCTATATTTATAGTCATTTTTGGACCAAGTTCCTACCCAGATCAGAAGCTTAGGCAAAGATATTTTTTTCTTTTTTTAGTTTTTACAGATTTTGGTAATCATCAGTCTTGTACTTTGAAAATAAGAAGCAGCCACTTACAGGCTGTTGTCATCCACGAGTGCTGCAAGCTACTTTTTCTCCCTAAGTGCATATCTCCTTCCTGACCTTTGATCCAGGCCATTAAGAAAAGCAATACAATCATGAACACTCACTTTTGATCAATGCATTCCGGCCAAAGGGAAAGCGGGCTGTCCTTACATAATATCTATAATTAGATTGCATTTGGAATTTGGAGAGCTGGATTAAGTAGAAAAAATGTTTTAAATCACCAGCTCAATGTCTCAGGAGGAGGTAGAGGGATCTAAAAGTGGTAAACAGAATTAGGACCGAAATCAAGGTATTTATTTGGAACTAGTGAGTTTGTCAGAACAGTATTAGTAGCCAGTTGAGTAGTTAGGACTCACACAAATGAGGGGTGGACCTTGGAGGGCCCCCAAAGAAAATTTTCTAAGCCAGTTAAGTGACAACAGGGAAAGGGAGCAGGTATTCTGAAGGTCAGAAGGGATTCTCTGGCCCCTCATGGTTCCTTGAGATGCCACAAAGCTGTAAACTGAACAATCTTTTTTAAAAACAACTTTATTGAGGTATAATTTATGTACATAATGGCTTTCATTTAAAGTGTTTTGAAATATGCATAGATCTATGAAATTAACAGGACAATCAAGATGCATAATGTTTTCACCAATTCCAAAAGTTGTCGTGACCCCCTTGCAGTCCATCCCCGCTCCATTCTTTAACCCCCAGGGAACCACTGACTTGTTGCTGTCATTGTGGATAAGTTGGCATTTTCTAAAACATCAGATAGAAATAAGTGGTACGTACTCTTTTGTTTCTGTCTTCTTTCACCCAGAATAATTATTCTGAGATTCATCCATGTCACTTAAGTATTGTTTGTTCTTTTTTATGGTTGAATAGTATTCTTTTGTATTGGTGATGATCATGGGAGTGTTTCCATTCTTGACTATCATGGATAAAACTGTTTGTGTAAATATGCCAGGCGTAGTGGTGCACACCTATAACCCCAGCACTCAGATCACTGTGAGTTCCAGGCCAGCCTGGGCTGCATAGCGAGTTAAGGTCAGCCTGAACTGCCCAGTACGACCCTGTCTCAGAAAACAAAACAAAACAAATTTGGGTAATTGTTTTTGTGTGGACTCATTTTCATTTCTCTAAGGTAAGAACCTTGGTGTGGAACTGTTGAGTCAGGTGTTGGTATATTCATCTTCACAAGAAACTGCCTAAAGGTTGTACCATTTCATATTCTTACACTAGCTGTGGATGAGAATTTGATTTTTCCACATCCTCTTTAACACGTGGTGGTGTGTTAAAATACATATAATAAAAAGAAACTTTTTTTATAGTATTGGGGACTGAACCAAGGGCACCCTACTATTGTGCTATATACCCAGCCCCTTTTGTATTTTCTTTTGAGATAATATCTCACTAAATTTCCCAGGCAGGACTTGAACTTGCTATCCTCCTGCCTCAGCCTCTCAAAGTGGTGGGATTAGAGGTGTATGCCACCACACTCAGCTTAACCATCTTTAAGTGGCTTTAAGCTTATTCAATGTTGTGCAACCATCACCAATATACACTTCTAAACTTTTCACCACTCCAAACAAAAATATTGTAACCATTAAGCAATAACTTCTCACTTTACCCATACCCCATAACCTCATTTACTTTTTATCTCTGAATTTTCCTTAGATAGTTCATATAAATGGAACCATATATTTGTTCTTTTGTGTCTGATTTGTGACATTTAGCATGTTTTCAAGATTTATCCAATTCATTAATCTCAATGTGGTTTTGACTTATTTCCATATTGACCAATGTATGAACTTTTTATTATCCATTTGTATATCTTTTTGGAGAAATGTATATATCAGTGTTTTGTCTATTTTTAAATTGGGTTTTTTAAAATTGAGTTTTAGAAGTACTTTATGTATTCTAAATATTAAACCCTTAGCAGATATATGATGTGCACTTTCCCTATTCTTTAGATTCTTTTCTTCATAATGTTTTTTGATGTACAATTTTTTAAAATTTTCTGATCATCAATTTCTTTCATTGTTTGTCTTTTTAGTGCCATATGTTAAGAATCCACTGGCAAATTAAGTTATGGAGATTTAGCCCTATTTTTTTCTTTAGAGAGTTTTATGGATTTAACTCATCTAAGTTGTTGATTCATTTTGAATTTTTTGTGTGTGGTGTGAAGCAGGGGTCCAACTTCATATGCGTGTGAAAATTCTGTTGACTCAGCACCACCTGTTGAGGACAGTATTCTTTCCCCCATTGGACGGACTTGGCACCCTTGTCAAAAATACCCTGGGTAGGGCCGTGGATTTAGCTCAGTGGTTCCACCGCCTGCCTCAAAAGCGCAAGGTCCTGAGTTTGATCCCCAGTACCAAAAACAAAACAAAACAAAAATACCCTGGGCAGATTTTTTCTGCACTCTGAATTCTCTTGTCTGTCTGTCCTTATGGCAGTATCACACTGATGTGATTATTGTACTATGGTAATAAGGTTTAAAATTGGGAAGCATGGGCCTTCCAGCTTTGCTTTTCTTTTTCCAGGCTGTTTTGGCTACTTGGGTCCCCCTGAAATGCCATATAAACTAGATGACTCCTCAAAAAAACAAACAAAAACAAAAATGGTTGCAACTTTGGTGGAAACTGTGAAGATTATTTTGGATAGTTCTGACATCTTTCCCCAGCCTTAAAAAATTTTGAGAATTAATTTTCTAGAGGAAAGCATACACACACACTCAAATAATTTGAGACAAGATCTTGTTAAGTTGCTCAGGCTGGCTTTAAACTTGCAATCCTCCTGCATCAGCCTCCTGAATAGCTGGAATTACAGGCATATGCCACTCACTACATTCAGTCTTTCACCATTATTATATTAGTTGTGTGTTTTTCCTAAGTGCCCTTTGTCATGCTGAAGAAATACCCTTCTATTCCTAGTTTGTTTTTAGGTAAGTTTGAGTTTTTGTCATGTTAACGGTCTTTTCCACATCCATTAAGATAATCATGTGGGGTTTTTCCCCTTGTGCTACCAATGTTACACTGATTTTCTTATGCTGAACTACCTATGCATTACTGGGGAGTAGGGTCAATCTTTTTAGTCATTCTAGTGGGTGCACAGCAGTGGCTCATTAATTTCCATTTTCTTGGTGACTATTAATACTCAGCATCTTTTCATGTGCTCACTGGCCATTGACATATTCTATTTTATACGGAGTCTTCAGCACTTTAAAATTATTTGTCAAAATATTGAATTGTATGAGATCTCTACCTATTCTGGCTATAGGTCTTATCCATTTAAATGTGTTGTAAATATTTTCTCCCAATTATTAGTTTGTTTTTTCATTTTCCTAGCCATGTCCTTTGGAAAGCATGTTTTAAAAGTCTAGTTTATTGATCTTTTTCCTTTTATGTGCTAAGAAATATTTGTTGATTTAAAGGTTACAAGATTTTCTCCTACATTTTCTAGCTGTTTTTGTTTTATACTTTATGTTTCAAATTTTTGTTTGTCATGTGTGAGGTAGAAGTCTATCTTCATGTTTCTCAATTGGATATGCAGTTTTTTCCAGCATTATTATTATTATTTGTTTTGGTATGGGGATTGAACTCGGGTCCTTGTGCTTTCGAGGCAGGTGGTGGAACCACTGAGCTAAACCTCCAGCCCCTTCCCAGCATTATTTGCTGAAAGACTTCCCTTTCCCCCATTGAATTGCCTTGGCTCTTTTGTAGATCATTTGAATGTATACACGTAGTTTTATTTCTGAACTATCTTTTCACTATATTAGTTTGATTACTGTAGCATTATGTCTTCAAAACAGGAAATAGAAGTCTTCCAATTTTGTTTTTACAATTTCATTGGCTATCTTCTAGGTCACCTGCATCTCCCCATTTTAAAATTAAACAATATCTAAAAATTGCTGGGATTTTGGTTGGAATTGTGTCCAGACTGATTTGGAGAAAACTTGATATCTTAACAATACTGAATCTTCCACTTCATGAACAGAATATATTTTTTTCTTCATTGAGGTTATCTTTTCTCTCAGCAATGTCTTTATCAACTTCAATGTACAGGTTTTGCCATTTTGTTAAACTTGTTCATAAGTATTTCATATTTTTGTTCCTAAAACTGCTGCTTTAAATGAAAATTTTTCTTGTAAATTTTTTATTTTCCACTGGTTCATCAACAGTTTGTAGAACTGAATTTTTTTTTTTTTTGGTACCAGGGATCAAATGTGGTACCTTGCACTTGCAAGGTAGGTGGTGGAACCAAGATAAATCCCTGGTTGAAATTTTGTATATTGATCTTACATCCTGTAACCTTGGTAAACTCACTTATTCTAGTTGCATTTTGTAAATGTTTTGGGATTCTCTTCATGAACAATTTTGTCACGGGAAGTTTTCTAATTGGGATCTCTTTCTTTTTCTGCTACAATACCTCCACTATAATACTGAATAGAAACGGTCTTGCCAGGGCTGAGGATTTAGCTCAGTGGCACCGTGCCTGCCTTGCAAGTCCAAGGTCCTGAGTTCAATCCCTGGTAAGGGGGGGATGGTCCTTGCCATTTTCCTGATTTTAGGAAGAAAATCTCTTGGTCTTTCTCCACTAAATATTTACTATTAGCTCTAAGTGTCTCATTAATGCCTTTATCAAGTTGAGAAAGTTCACTTCTAGTTCCAGTTTGCTGAGTTTTTAATATGAAAGGAACATTAAATTACTGTATATTGATATGATCATAAGGATTTTTTAGTTTGTTAAAATAATTACACTGAATGAATTTAGAATATTAAACTCACTGTATTCCTGGGGTAAATCTCATTTAATCATGAGAGTATTATCTTTTTTACATATTTTTAGAACTGATGTACTATGTAAAGAATTATTGTCTAGTTTTTTTTTGGTATGGGGAATTGAACTCAGGACCTCGGATTTGTGAGGCAGGCGGAATGCCACTGAGCTAAACCCCCGGCCTATTGTCTAGTTTTGGTTTTTTTTGGTACCGGGGATCAAACTCCAGACCTTGCACTTGTAAGGCAGGCAGTGGAACCACTGAGCTAAATCCCTGGCCCCTATTGTCTAGTTTTAAAAAAATCTGTGTGTGCATGTTTGCGTGTGTGTGTGTGTATGTGTGTGTGTTTGGGGGGTGTTGGGCCATCAAATTGAGGACCTCATGCACCCTAGGCAACCATTCTACCACTGAGCTACATTCCCAGCTCCTAAGGAATTTTGTGTCTATGTTCAACAGATACTGATTTTCTTACTGTCTGCTTTGGTATCAGAGTAATTCCGGTCTCATGAAAAGAATGATAGTCTCTCTTGAGTACTTTGTAGGTAGGATGGGTATTATGCTTTACTTAAATGACTGACAGAACTTACTGGTGTAGCCATCTTGGACTGCCGTCTTTTTGGTGAGAAAATTTTCACTTCAGGGCAATTCAGACTTTCAATTTTGAAGAAGACTCTTGCAAAGATGATTTCCACTGCTGGAAAACCTGCCATCTATTAATGCTACAAGTGCTAACTAGAAATGAAAAGTACTAATTGCTAGGGCTTTGGCTGTGAGAAAAGATTCCTGTCAAGTTTCCTATCATGTTGCTGTGCAGGTGACCTAGATAGAACTTTACTTTTATTCCTAAAAGTGCATGACATGGTTGGAAAGAATGAACATGACTTTCCACTGCCATGAGTAATATGCTCTGCAGTTTCTTCTCTGTTTTTCCTCTTTGCAAATACATTTCCCTTCCCAGATGCTAACCCTTTAAGCTGGTACCATGCCTTGTCTGCAGCCTCAGTGTGAGGTACATGGTAGGCATTCTGATGTCTCTGAAAGTGCAGACAGTGACCAACACTGTTGCTCATGGTTCTGCACTGATCTCAGGGTGACAAGACACAAGGCTGTGTTCAGGAGTAACTCTTCTTTAATCAGGGCAAAGAGATGACTGGAATTGCTGTACCTTGTCTTTCAGTAGCCTAAACCCAAGGAGCTTAAGTAGTATTAGAATTCCACAAGGAATATCTTAATTTACTGTTGCTTTTCGGTCAGTATATGAGACTCAAATGCTCATCTTTGATGTTATTAAGACAGCAGATGACACTAGAATTTGTGTCACAAATCCTAGATTCATTCTATTCTTTTTTGGGGGGAATACATTGCTGTTTCTCTTTTTTTTGTTGTTACATTGCCCAAGTGCTTCTCAAATTTCTGGGCTCAGGTGATCCTCCTGCCTCAGCCTCATTCTTATTCTTTTTAAAGATGAAGGTAAAATGATAGGATAAAAAGATAATAGGTTTGGGAGTTATTAAGACTTGGATTTGAGGGATATAGCCTTACTTTGCTAGGCACTAAGTGAATAAATACTAAAACACTACAAACACTGCATAAAAGTATTATACAAATACGAGTTAATAATAATTGAGCCCAAAGAAATGAACAGAATTATACAGTTCATGTAATTAGAAAGTTAAAAATTCAGTTTCTCTTTGTGTTGGGAGGTCAGCAAAACAATTAAAAGCTAAAGGATTACTTTGCTCTTTTCCACCTTCTCTCTTTTTCTTCTTAACTCCTACCACTTCCTCTATGCTACGCTCGTTCTTTATCTTCCTGCCATTCCAGCAAGATTAAATTCATACCTGTCTTTAGAAATAAGGCCCACCTTCAAAATTTGAATTCTCTGCACATTTATTACGCAAATTCATAGCTTGAGAAAATAAACCTCCCAGAGGATTTTGATTTTCCAATCTAAAATAATGTATTTTTAGAGTGAATTCAGCTATGCCAGGCAGATGGGGGGTGGTATTTTAGGAGGGGAGCTCTTACTTAGGGACCTATTAGAGTTCCCCAAATGGAAGGCTGTCTACTTGGGGTAAGACGAACTCCTGAAATTATTTTTGCTTTAAAGCAATTTTTCTCAACACCTAGAAGTTCAAATAAACTCTCTAAGACACTTTGTTGGTACAGACTTTAAATTACAAGCTTGATTTGATACCCTCAAATACAGTTCTTAAGGAAGGTTAGTTACAAATAGCTGTCGTTACTTTCGAGAAGAAATTACATTTTGGTAAAACTGGAATATTTTTATGCGTGAGATAACAATCCTTTCATCATCAGGTAGAATTACTCTAATTCATGCAATAAATGACTATTACATTTTAAAAAGTTGCACTAAATTTTCTGGGTGAGACTTCATGCCTATTTTAAGTCAAGGCATCACTGTGCTCCTGAGCTCACACTGTCCCCAGACGTGGTGTGCTCACCCATGGCCTCGAGACACAGCTGGGCCCCTGATTAGCCAGGGAACCTCCATTCTTTCACTCCAATGTGAAGCTTCCCAGGAAATCTTGGGTTCCAGAAAAACTGGCTGGGTGGTATATATAGGAAAATACAACACCAGACATTATATACAACTGACAGTAAACAGGAGGGAAATTTTAACTTTTTGACATAAAGTAAACAGAAAAAAGGATCACCGAATTCTTGCAACTAGAAATTACGAGGGTAAAGGAGAAAAAGTTTGTCTATAACGAGGGGGCCCTTACAGTAGAACTTGTGAGGGTCTTTTATAGAACCACTTACGATAGTACCGTGGACATGTTACATATTTTACATACAGTTTGAGTATAAATTCTTAAAATTTATAATAGAACATTAAAATAATCTTCTAAGAAAATCAGCCTTAAGTATAAGGAATTTAAATTTCATTGTCTTGTACACTTCTAAATAAATATCTTTGATCTATAACCATTGAAAATATTACAGTTTGTGGTGACATGATAGAGACAAGTCAAACAGTATTATTATAAGTGAAAATGAGGGCCGTGATTTAGCTCAGTGGTTTCGCCGCCTGCTGTGCAAGTGCAAGGACCCGAGTTTGATCCTTGGTACCAAAAAGAAAAAAATCAAACAAATAAGTGAAAATGAAACATCAATTTAAAAATAAACAAGCCTAAAAACACACTGAACTGAAATTGTAGAAAATCAAAACACTAAGTACATAATAATTAAATATCTAGCACTGGGATAATAACCAAATACATGCTCAGCAACACACTTTCAACTTATATAAAAAGCCCTTTAAATTTTATGTCTAGATAAATAAGCAAAAGCACAAAAGGAGATACTGTACCAGCCAGTAACAACTAGAAATCAATGCCTGCCTTTTTCTTTCAAATGAACCTAACAGAGAAACAGGAAATAATGATCACTTGCTAAAAAATTATAATTTATGTTTTTTTTTTAATGCCATCTACAATATAAAAAAAGTCAAAGCAAGGCTTCCCAAATATTAGACCACTGTACCTTAAATAAGGAAAGGTCACCTAACTGACAGACTTAAACAAAAACTAGACATTTGCCTATTTAAGGTATGACTGAATTTCTGCTTAATGACCCCACTATGTGGTCCATATCACGCCCATGATATGAATGCACAACCAAAACATCTGAATGCATGATCTGCAAAGACTGATTTGCATGCCAAAGTACTGCTTTACTTTACATAAGACCAGAATTAAAGCATATATAGCAGGAATTATATCTTATTTATGTTCATATTCTGGTTTTTAGATTCTTAGACCTTGATAGGTGCTCAATAAGAGTTTGCTGAATTGAGTCCAGCATTCATCACTTCAGGAAGCACTGAATCCATTGTGAAACTGTGGTCTGAGACTCAGGGAGAGCTCTTTAATTTGCCTTCAGGCCTGTGATTAATTTCTCGATACCCAATCAAGTTAACTGCCACATATCTGTCACAGTTTTTCATTTCGGGGCCAACATTTCTATAGTTCATCTATTCCACAATTAAACTTTCTTCAAAGATTTGTGCCTGCACATCATAGTAAAGTTAAAAGAATAAAGATAATTTGTTATTCTATGTTGGATATTTGCTTCAGATAATTGCTTAAAGCACACGCACACACACAAATGAAGAACAGAATCTGGAAATAATGCAAGAAGCCTAAATTACACAGCTCTCAAAGTTAACTAAAAATAACACTGAAATCATAAATTAACCACTGTTGGTCATAAACAACTTATTGCGTGATGGCTGGAAGCAATGCCTAAGGACTGAGAGATGTAAAACAGAAGTGTCCTTTCACTTTTGGCTTGATAAAGTAGCTAAAAATAGTGCATTTCCAAGACTGCCCTGCATATTCCCCTCAGTGTACTCATTACACTAGGAAGCAGTGAGGGGGAAATGAACACACTCACTCCCCAAAGACCACTTCCACAGTCCACAATGCTTAGATCAATATTTGCCTTGTCATGTGGGTTATTCTGAGAAAGTTCCTCTGGTCGTCACTTAAAAAGTGGCTGTTTTTGATGTCCTTGGGTCCTTGCTGGAAGAAAAGGGGGGATGTTTCAGAACTCCTGAAATAAAAGCTGCTGAGCAAGTTTCACATCTTTCACTCTCACTGCCAACATGCTTGTCCTCTTGAATGGTGCTAGGAGAGGTAGACCCAGTGTTTAAGTTCTGCCATTCCCTGCAGGAGCTTTGTGTAATAGAAGTCCATGTTGTCTGCAAAGTCTGTACAAACAGGTGACTCCATGTCCCCCACAGTGCAATATAATGCAGTTCCTCCAACGCTAAGGAAAACTGTTGCTATGCATAGCAAGATCAATAAAATACAGGAGCCACCTCCGACTTCATCTGCAAACATGAGAACAGAGAGAGGTTGATTTTTATCAAAATGGAAATCCTAGTGCCTGCTGTCTTCTCGCTGATTAAGACAATGGTAATGTTAGTCCTCGAGATCAGGACACACAGCCAGAGAACATGTGCCGCCAAGGACTCAGCAAAGATCTGCAGATCAGCTACTACAAAGATTCACACCAGCAAAGCTTGTGAATGCCAAAATGAAAATCAGCTAATCTGTATAATGCATATCACTCCATGAGAAAGAAGAAAAATGGCAGCACTCCTCTCACATGCGCGTGGTCATTATTTTTACCACTACAGCCGCACTATACAGTATCTTGGGAGTTCACATCATGGGACTACCTTAAATAAGGTCAATTTTATATTCAAGAATAAAAATGCCCTCCATGGTGGATCTTATGTGCATCCTAGTGATAGTCACTATTTTTATTGAGTGCAGTAGTGAAGTTCTGGCTAGCATACTGATTTCTTTTAGTTCTAGTTAGCAACTCTGATAGGTTTGTGTTTTTTTGTTGTTGTTTTTTTTTTTGGTACCGGGGATTGAACTCGGGTCCTCGAGCTTGAGCAGCAGGCGGAGAAACCGCTGAGCTAAATCCCTGGCCCTGATACATTTGTCTTTATAAAAATATCCATCCATATCAGTCTTTCGATATTGAGGAAAATAACCATTCTTTGGTTGGAAATGTCAATGATCACTCATAATTTAAGAAAAATAAAAAAATACTTTAGAAAGGCTGAACAGTTTTATCATCTGCAGCACAAGAAGGATGTGTGGAAACCTTCAGGGAAAGTAACTTGGCAACATCTACCGAAGTTTAAAATGAATTATTCTCCAGACTGACACTTTAGAACATGAAATAGTGTTAATTGAATGCAACACTGAGACAAACAGATGCAAGCCAGGACTGTCTCAGGCCCACTGGGACGTGTGGTCTCAATGTTCAGCACACCAAGTCCACTTTTAGGAACTGTTCTACAGAATTCTGCCACACACAAAATCGTATCTATAAGCTTGGTCACCGCAGCAGAGTTTGTTATAACAAAAATCTGGGAACAACCCTGTTAGTCCAGTTAAAATGGAATAGTTTGATTATGGGACATTTATGTAATGGAACACTACAATTATTTAACAGAATGAAGTAATTTAATATGTTATCTCACAGAAAGATGTACATGATTCTTGATCAAAATTTTAAAATGTTATCTAATAGTATAAGGAACTCATTTGTATTTAAAAAAACAAGACATGCTTATGTGTCAGTGTGTGTACACATAGATATGCACACATATACACAGAACACATCTTAAGAGAATAAAAAACTTCACCCAGTGCTCAGGGAAGGAGAATGGAAGAGCTGTGGGACTTATACCTTTCATTTTACATTACTCTTTGAATTCTTTTGTGATTAGCATATATTATTTTTATGATAAGAAACATTTTATAAAACCTAATCTATACAAAGAGACCATACACCTTACTTGGAAGCTTTTTTTTTTTGGTACTGAGGATCGAACTCAAGACCTTACACTTGCCAGGTAGCAGCGGTACCACTGAGCTATACCCTTGGCCCGGCCAGGGATTTTGCTCAGTGGTACAATCACCTGCCTTGCAAGTGCAAGGTCCCGAGTTCAATCCCCGGTACCAAAAACAAAACAAAAGTGGCCTAAAGAGACCCTCGGCCCCTCAGAAGCTTTTACAGTAATACATGGAATAAAGTCTCCCTGTAAAAATTCAAGCACAAAAGTATCTAAGAATCTAATTCTCCCATTCCAGAGGTAAATACTGTTAAAGTTGGTGTGTATCCTTCCAGGTCAAACATAAATGATTTTAGGACTTTTAAACAAATGCAATTATATACTCATATGGCTCTGTGATTTACATTTAAAAATAGAGAAAGAAGAAATCACTGAAGAGGACATATTTGCAATTCATAAATATTCCACCATAAAGGAAGAATATTAGTTGGCCACTGAAAATAAAACAAAACTAGCAAACTCATTAAAAAACAAAAAAGAAGAGAACTACTGGATTAAGGAACAAATGAGCTCTCCACACTGAGGCTACCTATAGGACAGGGAGACCATGAACTGAATTTTGCAACTTGATCACTTATTTCAGGAAAAATGCTTCAAAATAATTTAAGATGATGGTTTGATTTTATGTTTCTTTCTGAGACAATAAAGCAACTAAATTCAAATGTTCTTTTACAAATCGTGTTAACAATCATATAGCCTCAGCCTTCCAGAGTACAAGAAATTCATTTGTTCAGCAAACTGAAGGCGCAGGGCTGAGCATTTTACCTTGATCCAAATTATCATCTATTTCTTGGAATCTTACTCTTCGCTTAGATGGTTTCTGGTGCATTTGGGCAGGATGATCTCCTACAGAATCATTCCTCTTCTTTAATATAGACACCAGTCCTTCAGCAGGAACAACCTGTCAAAAATTGTAAGAACCAGTTGTTGTATTAAGGTGGGATGTTCCAAAGATATTTTACATGTAACTGCAAAAAAGGCTAACAGAGAATTTGAATCTTATAAGTATACCCAATTCTTATTTTTTAAAAATCACAATTATCAAAATCTAACTTTCACTTCCATGCAGGTGACTGACAAATACAGAAGTTTAAACCCACAACTTCTTTTCTCGACCCCTGAACTGACTCAGGGACAGGTGGTGTGAACAGGGTGCAGCAGACTGGACATCAGAAGACTTCCTTTAACTACTTTGCTTTGTAGCTGAACCGTCCCAAAGTTGTTTGTAAAATGATAACTTATAGCCTGTCTTGCTTAATTATTAGTGCTGGGTTTATTTTTATAAATAAAATTTAATTGGTCACAAGTTAAGCCCTTCATCTACTTATCATGCAGGGCTGCTTTTGGCCTAGAGTGGTGGGAATGAATAATTGCAATAGACCATAAAGCCTAACATATTTATGATTTGACCCTTCATGGAAGAAGTTCGCTGTCAAACTCTTCTTCAGTTCCCCACCGCTAGTCCTCTCTATATCCTAGCTTCTAGGTTTCACTGGGCCATCTCTTTCCTCCTTGCCCTTCTTATCTAAAAGCAAAAAACCTTTGCCATTTAGGAGATAAAAGACTCCAAAGTGGGAAAGGAAACAGTCATTCAGAGGCGTTGACTTGTGAGTGGGCTGCTGACTTCAAGCTACAGGTGATGACATAGATGGGCATTGTGGGCCCAACACTGTGGGTGACAGTGACTTCCCTGAGTCAGATGACTCTACGCTGAGGACTGCCTGTTATGTCATTTATCTGATCAATGCATAAAATACTTAATGTGATTTTCAGTTACTGTCAGTAATCTCTGATAATGTGCTATGTATAAGTATTATAGATTCTATTAGTTCTTTTAATAACTCAGGGCTTTTAGGGCCAAATAATTGCAGATAGTCTGCTACTTAGCTTCTCTGAACATGGATCTAGAGAAATCATTTTCGGAAAAACAAAAAAATCAATAAGCCAGCAATTTATTCTTTTTATAGGAAATACGTATTTCAGGTGTCCTTGTTCTGAGAAAATGAAAGCACTTCAGTAACAGTAAAATGCCAAGTACAAATATGTAAAGAAATAGTCTTTTAAATCTCTCTTTAGAAAGCAACAATATCAAGAACTCCTTCATACAACAGGGAACAATGATTACAAGCACCCTGCTGAAACAGAGAAGGGAAGAAAACCTAGTAAGCTTCTAAAACTCAAGAGATGGAAAACAAAGTAATTTTAATGAGTACATAACTACTACTACTAAAGATGTATCATTGGTATTCTATTTTTATTAAATTGTAGAAGGGAGAAAGAGCTTATAGATTCAGTCAGTATTTCTCCATAAATTAAAGTCATCCATTTACTAACAATGAATTCACCTGCCATAGGAGTTTTTTTGTTTGACATGAGGTGTGACTATGTTGTCCATCTTGGTCCTAAATCCAAGACTCAAGCAATTCTTTTACCCCAGCCTCCACAGAGTAGCTGAGACTGTAGGCACAGGCCACTGGACCAGCCACCACAGAAGGGTTGTTTTCTGGGGTTTTTTCAGTGTTAAAGATTGACCCTAGGCCCTGTGCATGCCCAGGTAAGCTAAGGTGCTCGGTCTTTGTTTTTATAATACTGAGGATGAAGCTCAGGGGTGCTCTCCCACTGAGCTAAATCCTTGGCCTTTATTTTTTGAGACAGAGAATTGCTAAATTACCCAGGCTGGTCTTGAAATTGTGATCCTCCTGCTTCAGCCTTCTGAGTAACTGGGACTACAGGTGTATGTCACTGTGCCTAGCTTAAGGAGCTGTTTTAACTTAGAAAAAAAGTCCTATCAAGAGAAGTTCTAAGAATGAGCCCCAGAGTGGCAATACTACTAATCTTTGTGATATGAATTTTGAGTCTGTAAATTCAAGAAACAAATGCAAGTAATAAATCAAATGATATCGCAAGTACAAATAAGTGGGTGCTGACAGAAGCTCCTGAAGTCCTCTGGAAAGGCACAGAATGTGCCACTTGGGCTCTGTGTGGGTCCCTACCTTGGCTTCTGCTTGGCTTGAGCAGGGTGTTTGGCTCTGGAAGCCCACTGTTAAGGGACATGAGCCTTATCAGGTGACTCCATCTTATCTATGATGGTAGCAATGAGCTTGGACAATTTTTTGAAAGAGGACACAAAGAGACAGAATATGAGAAATTATAGTTGTGTGGATGGATCAACATTTTGTTTTGACCCCTCCTGCCCCTCTTGCCTTAATTCATGGATAAAATTCTATGTTCACTCTCCGTGCCTCATTCAAAATCTTTGTTTCAAGGAAGCCTGCCCCGGGGTCTGAAGTAAAGGATGATGCTCTTTTCCATTAGGCCCTCAGTCTTGCTTAGGGATCTTTTCTAGGTCTTTCTTTCTTTTGCAACTGCCTTCTGGTCTTCTGGCCCATGGATGGAGAATAAGAGACAATGCGACCAAACTGAGGAGCACAGGAGATGCCAGTCAAGGGGAAACTCTTAGGTCAGGAGGTGTGACACATAAGATTTGTCCTTTTTTGTTTCTGTAAGGGCTTAGAGCAGAGGTCCTGGACCTATGCCTAATACCAAAGTCCTACTTACTACATCAGGGCACTTGGATAAAACGAGCAAGAAATGATGGTTAGTGGGGTTTGCCTTCATTCCATGGTTGAAGAGCAAGTAGGCTAAAGCGAGGTCAGGGTCAGTCTCAGTAATTAAAGTATCACTAAAAGCTAGGGGTTTCTAAATAGATTGGGCAACTGATTTAGAACACATAGCAATGTGTCTTCTTCAAACTGTTCTTTGAAGGTCATGTCTGCCCTCATTGCCATAATGTCAGTATGAAATGATGAGTAATTTCACCTGATTGTGGGCACACACACCGGTAATCTTAGCACTCTCAGAGGCTGAGGCTGAAGGATCTCAAGTTTGAACTCAGCCCAGGCAACTTAGTGACTTAGTGAAACTGTGTTTCCAAATTAAAAATAAACAAAGGTCTGGGGATGTAGCTCAACGTGAAGGCCCTGAGTTCAATCTCCAGTAACAAAATATGATTAAGAATTTTTAATTAGGTAACTAAATTATTCTTTGGTGCTAGGGCCTGATGCCTGCTCGAAAAGATGAAGTGTTTTTTTTTTTAAATGAAGATTTTTTAAATTTAAAAAATACAGCTTTTCAACTACATTTAATTTCCCAATTCAATTAGCAAATTGCTCTCATGCCCAAAGAAAATATACCAAGTCCTTCTACTGAAAACAAAAAGAATGGCTGGGCTATAATTAAAATAATTGTTACTGGTGACACTCTATGAATAAATGGTGAGCTTAAAAAAACCCCATCTGGCCTAGACTTTATATTTGCAAATAAATAGCTTTTCTTATACTTCCCCTCAAACATCAACCATCTTAAACAGCATATTCAGAATGAACTGGTTATATAAACAAAATTATTTTGCAATTCTACTGGAACAGTAATTCCTAATATGGAAAATATTCAGAATACACTGCTATTAGAAGTGCCTCATGGCAGGATTAAAAGAGAAAACAGACACTAAATATTCTTTAATGATATTGGCTTCAATCAGTCTAGATCTTCAAGGGTGGTAAATTTTGAATAAGAACACATGCTTGAAAATTAACTTGGCTGGGTGTGGTGGTGGACACCTGTAATCCCAGCGCATGGGAGATGAGGCAGGAGGATCACTATGAGTTCAAGGCTGCATGATGAGTTTAAGGCCAGCCTGAACTACAGAGCGAGACCCTGCCTCAAAAAAAAAAAAAAAAAAAAAAGCGCTGGGGATGTAAGCTCAGTGGTACCCCGCCTGCCTCGAAAGCACAAGGTTCTGAGTTTAATCCCCAGTACCCAAAAAACAAAACCAAACAAAGCTTGAAAATGAACATTCATAAATCATATCAGCTTATAATAAACACCTTAAATACCAACGATTTCACTGTAGAAATACATGTCAGATTTATCCCTAGCACTCCTAGCGGAAAAAAAAACGAGGGATAAGCTAGGGATGTAGCTCTGGGGCAGAGCACTTACCTTGCTTGTACAAGGAAGGCCTTGCATTCCATCCCCAGGAATGTCAAAAAAAAAAAAAAATAAAGTAAAAACATGTGAAAGTGTGCTCAGTGAACTAGCTGTAGGTTCCATAAGAACTGTCGTTTACTGAACGTGCATACTCCATGTTTTTACATGCAGTCACATTCGATCTCTGCTACCTCTTTTGCCTGCACTATTAGCCCTACTTTACAAATGAAGAAGCAAAACTTAAAAGAGCTTGACCAACTTGATTAAGCTTGTGGTATCAGTAACTAGCAGAGTTTGAGCACAAACTAGAGATTAAACATCTTATTTCTCTCATGTGAAAAGGGCTTATTTTTAATGAGTATTAAAATTTTTTGTGTGTCATGTTTTTGTTACAACTAAAGTGAGATGAACAGAACTTTCCAATTAGACTAATAATATTTTTGTCTTTCCAAACTAACTTATGCATCTACCAAATATTCTAGCCTTACATATCTCTCCATTTAAGAGATACTTACATAAGAAAAAGAGAGCCAGGTCTTTTGCCAAAGGGAAGGGGACGAACAGAGGGAAGGAGAAGGGTGAGAAGGAGGAAGGCATGAAAAAGAGCATTAAGATGTGTTACGTACTTGTACCGTTCCCCATAAGGAATATAATCATCATGTATTACAAACATGTAATTACAAAAGAAAAGGATTAAACTTAAGAGCTGGCTGTGGTGCCTAATACCTACAATGCCTATAATCCCGGCTACTCTGGGGGCTGAGGCAAAAGGTCCACAAATCCAAGCCCAGCCTGGGCAATTTGGCAAGACTTTGTCTCAAAATAAAACTTTGAAAAAGAGCTAAAGATGTAGCTCAGTTATAAAGAGATTGTCTAGCATGCCCAGAGTTCAGGGAGATGCCAATTTAAACTATTAGCTAAATTTGTCAATCTAAAGACATGGGGGAGGTGATAATTGCATCAAAGATCTTTTGTGGAGGCAGATTAATGACATGGCTACTACTATAGCAAACTGAAAGGACAACTCACAGCTGGACCCAAGGTGACTGCTGTTCGAAGGAAAGCATCTGCCATAAAGAAACAGTGTTCATCTTGGACCCACAATGCTGAATCTTAGAACAATGCAGTAAGAAGAGAGTGCAAAATAGGAAAAAACAAATTATATCTAAGTACATCAATGTCAAATGTTTTTGTTAAAATAGGAGTTTTATAATGTATCTAAGTTTGTAGATTAGGCATTGTCTTATGTTTTTATAATTTGTTTTGCTTGCTGAAAGGGACAGTTTACTAAGTAAAAAATAGGGAAAGAAATGGTAAGAATGTCAGATACCATGACACTTTAATCTCCAGAAAATTGTTTAAATAGCTGCTAGTTCCTTTACTTTACCTCTCCCTCCCCCTCCTGAAATTACTTCACAGCCTTTACCAGTATTTCAAACTACACTGTTTATTTTATATGAACTTGTTTATTCTTGAAGGCAGGGACTTCATCTGTGTTCACCGCTGTCTCCCCAGTTTCTACCACACAGATGTTCGATAAGTACGACAAAGAGTAAATGAATATACAAAGAAAGAATTGACATACAGACAGGAACTAGCATATTCTTATTTGAAAAATGTAGCTTTGCCTGAAAATAATCAAAACCAAATCTGTTCTTAAAGGTTATTTATTTTTCTAAGTGAACTGGGGGGAGCCTTATTGAGTAGAATGGCTATTTACAATGGTCTACGTTGGTTTTGTACAAAGATATATTCAACAGGATCCCTACCCTTAAGGCATTTGTAATCTGGTGCTGAAAACAGTATGTGTAGGTCCTATAATTACAGAGAGAAAGTGTGGCTGGACAAAACTTTAGGGGGATGACACCCAGCTCCTCCCTTGCTGATGTTCTGAATAGCGGTTCCAAAGGAACAAGCACGGACTCCAGTCACCAAGAACATGGCAGCAGCTGGCACTCACTGAGTACTGACCATGAGCCAGCCACTGCACTTGGCACTTTACATGCTAAAAAGACGTGGCTTATATGTTAAGGATCAGGAAGAAACAGATGTGGGAAGAAGATTCATCACCCCAGAGCAGAACTAATGTAACACAGAAGGCAAAGAGCCGGGGTGACAATGTGCAAGGTGCATCTGGGAGGCTGCAGGGGACCAGTCTGACTGCAGTACAGGTACAGACTGAGAATAAAGGACAGCAGGACACGATGCTGGAAAGGTAGAGTGGGTGAGATAACGAGGAGTCCTAAATATGCAGCCAAGTCGTGCTGTACAGTAAGTACCCTGAGGTTACAGGGAGCCATGGGAAGGGACCGGCAATGTAAAGAGCATTTTAGAGCAGGCTGTGTGTTAGATGGAGACCTCAGGTGTATCTGACTTAGAATATTTTTAAACAATGAATACTTCTAGGCGAGGCATGGAAACCTCCCTATGACTCTACATCCAAGTCATTTCATTTATTTCCATTACTTACGTAGCCGGCTCTTTCAGATAGCAGATTGAGACTCCAGGTTTATACAGTGATTGTGTAAGATCATTTGACAGGGGGGAGATGAAACAAAGGATGGGGAAACTTATGAGGTGGCTCTTGGAAAAGTCCAGGATGAGGCAGTAAAGGTGAGTATTATATGGGCCGGGGATTTAGCTCAGTAGTTCCGGCGCCTGCCTCACAAGTGCCAAGGTCCCGAGTTCAATCCCCGGTACCAAAAAAAAAAAAAGATGAGTATTATAAAAGTGACTAAAAGGAAAGAGAAAGATAGCCACAAGAAACATGACAATCAAGAGACGCATTAACTAGAAAATGTAAAGGGTGTGATAAAAACAGAAAGCAAAGATAATGCCACCTGGCACAAATTAAAATAGGCAACCTTGGGTTTTCTCCCCACTAGACAGTGCAAGGTTATGCCTCCCCACCCTCCATTTCGTGTGACACAGGAGATCTGAAGACACCCAAGTTAACACTGCCAATCTAGATAGAGGAGGGGCATGAGCCACCCCTATCCAGATTAAAAAGTCCCAAGCATTACAGATGTGGCTTCTTCATCACCTTTTAGAAGTAACAAAATCTGAGAAAAATCACTTGGCTCTGAAGCACTTGGTTTGTTACATATACATTTATACAAATAGATTATTTGTATTAACACATACATGTTAATGAAGAAAAATGAATAATTTTCATATGACAAGTCATGTTAAACTCTGCTCACATGGGGATCTCTGAAATACTATAATTATTTTCAAATTCTTTTGGGGGGGGTCCTGGCTGGTTGATTTTGTAGTTATTGTTTGTTTTAGAGATGAGGTCTTGCTATGTTGCCCAGATTGGTTTCTACTCCCTGCCTCAGCCTTCTGAGTACCTGGGGCACAAGGATCACTCAAGCCCAGGAGTTCGAGACCAGCCTGTGGAACACAGAGAGATCCTATCACCTTTAAAAAAAGAAAAAGGTTAGTTTTTGTAAAATTTATCCACTATTCAACCTGCACATCACTTATTAACTTATTTAGAACACAAAAAAATCTCTCTTACTCCTATGAGCTGAGTGGGCTTTTATTACAAGCATGAGGTTGGGCCACATGTCACTTTGAATTTTGTAGCACATTTCTTTCATCAAATTTTGATGCTAGAAGTTCTAAGTCTTAGGCTACAGGACAGAACAGCTGCAGTTTAAAGTAAGAGTTCTACAACTCCTCTAGCTTCCAGAACCAACCAAATCAACGATTTGCTTGTACTACTAGGTCCCTGGGCAAAGGGAGTTAAGTTCCTGACAATGAAATAATCATGTTAGTATACCATGAATATTGCAATAAAATTTCATCTTTCACCAAGAACTGCAACACCCAAATTCAGCAAAAAGCCAAAACATCCGAAGTCAGATGGCTGTGAGATTGCAGGAGCTCTGTGTGATGTCCTTAGCTGTGTTTTCACTCACCGTATCTGTAATGTTACGGTGTAACAGAGACCCAAGGTCCTACTTTATCAGTGTGTCCTTTCCAGCTGCTCAAGCTACCCCTCCTTCCCTAGTCTCCCGTACTTTCTAACTCTGCCTGATAAATCTTCCTATGCCTCACACTGACATGTCCTGAAATTCTTTTTCCATGATGAGAGTTAATACACCTATTCCTCAGGGCACAGTAAGGTGCCCAACTCCTCTCTGGGGACTTCCTCAGACCCTGTGTGGTGACGATAACACTCACATAGAAGCCACTCATAAAAATTACTGAATAAGGCAATGAGTGACTCTAACTTGCTGACACTGCACAAGCGGTAAAGCACTTCCTTAAAAATCTATGATATGTGCCCGGCAATGGTGGTGTGCACCTGTAATCCTCAGGAAGCGGAGGCAGGAGGATTGCCATTGAGTTCAAGGCCAGCCCGGGCTACATAGTGAGTTTGAGGCCAGATTGAACTACATAGTGAGACACTGTGTCAAAAAAAACCCCATAACACAAAATCTACGAAATGAAGATAGATGTTTTGATACTTTTTTAAAACAGTAGAAACTATACTTTTGATAATGATATGTCAGTTCTTTTTTATATAAGAAAGAAGAGCAATGCTTCATACTAAGCTATAACTTAGCAAAGTTCTTCCTGGATCTGAAAAAGCTTACCAGCCCTAGACAAGTCTCATTTGTACATGTCTACGTTAACAAATATAACAGACATTTTAGTTCCTTATGAGGTTTCTGTGAAAATTATTTCATTGCATGTGATGAATCTAACTGTGTAAACTAACACAACAAAATGAGTGCTTTGACTGGACTGGGCAGGTTATCAAAACCAAGTTCCCCTAGAACCACAGCTGAGCAATGAAGAAGTGGCAAGAAAATGAAAGTAGAGATCACAAAATGGGAAAACCTGGCAAAGAAAGAACATCCCCAGGTGTTCTACCACAAACACAGTGGTAGAGAAAGCTCTAAGCAAAGCTCTAAGTATCTGTGGGTGCAGAAAGACAACCCAGGAGGACTAACGGACCACACAGCAGCGTCTGGAGGGGTGGAGGCCACGGGCTTGGGTGCCTTAGTGGTTCCCGAAGGCACGAAAAGTCCTAGTCAGACCTATTATCTAGTTACTAAGAAATTATACTCACAAAAGGAGGAAAGAATGAAACATATTTCAGAAACAATTCTATTAGCCAAGCGTGACAGCTGAGAGCCCTCAAAAGATCAAGAACTTCATCTGGTTGCTCAGTATATTCTTAGCACCAGACAGGGAAGACTCTTGATAAAATTTTACTAAAATCACAAAACACAAAAATGTTTGGATTAAAAAGATATATTTTTACTTAAATTTAAAAAAATTTTGTTAGAGTCTAATTTTAAAAAATCTAAAATTAGGGGTTGGGGATGTAGTACAGTGGTAGAGAACTCGCCTGGCATATACAAGGCCCTCAGTCTGAGTGCCAGTACCAAAAACTGGAAAAAAAAAATTACATGTTTTCACTTACAAGCAAACCCATTATTACTTGCATATTTTATTTAACCCAAAACCTCATTCTTAAGGTAATATATTAAGGAAGTAGTAAGCATTAGTGATTTTTAGTTCTGAAACTTTAAAAACTATTTTGCTGGGCTGGGATGTAGTTCCACAGTAGTATTTTCTTAGTATGTGTATGGCTCTGGGCTCAGTCCCCAGTGCCACAAAAAACAAAAGCTCTTTTGCTGCCAAAGTTAGGCAGATTTTATTAAATCTCAGAATAGAGGACGGGATAAATATGCAGAAAGTAGATGTTTAATAATCTATTAAGTATTATGATAGGAAAGTAAATTAGTTTTGTTATTCATGTGTAGCTTTGATGGTTCCTGAAACAGACAAACTTAAAAGACCAATAGACTTTGAGAATGGGAACCATTTAGGTATTAATTTCACAGAAAACTTTAAGCTTTAAATGCATATAATTTCACAGGTAACTGCTACTAGTAGGAAAACAGACAACTATATGAGTTTGAGGAAGGAATAGTCCATTTAGTTATAGACCACAGCATTAACAGTTTGATAACTTCCTGAGTCAGAGATCTTGTTAAAATAAGCAAGAAGATGAACACTGGCTCTAGCGCTTTTCTGTTAGCTCTAAATCTTTTAAGCTGGTTCTAAAACTGTTTTTAAAACTGTGATATGTACATATAGCTCGCCATTTTATAACTGGATTTTATAGCTTGGTGGTAGAGTGCTTCCCATTATGTATGTGAAGTCCTGGGTTCAATCCCCAGCACCAGGGGGAGCAGGATTTTTCTATATCCAAAATACTGTGCAACCATCACCACCATCTATTTCCAAACTCCATAATCATCCTAAACAGAAACTCAGTTCCCATTAAGCAACACTGAAAATTTTATTAAGAAGCAAAATCATAGTCTGTAAAGAAGCAGTTATAAATAAAAGTTGAGCAGTCTGATTAAATTAAACAGGAGAAAAAATACTGGGCCAAAGTGCTTCACTATCCTATCTAGCTGTGGTTAAAAAAACTTCATACTTGGGCCAGGGATTTAGCTCAGTGGTTCCGGCGCCTGCCTCAAAAGCGCAAGGTCCTGAGTTCAATCCCCGGTACCAAAAAAACAAAACAAAACAAAAAAAACTCATACTTTAAAGGAAGCTAGTAATATAAGAGTTAAAATTATCTCAGAGCTTTTCGCAGAGTTCATTTCTCATATATTTTGTTATCTGCTGTTGCATTTTCCCCAAATTTATTAGTTTTTTTAAATGATAATGCTGAGTTGGAATTCAATGATTAAAAATGGGATTTAAAAAGAAAAACAAAACAAAACAAAACAAACAAACAAGTGCAAAGGCAAAGAAAAAGAAAGGTAGCTAGTACCCTGTCAGAGAATGAGTCAGGGTTAGAGAAGTAAAAAGTAACTCCAGGAGACTAAGTGGTGGGATCAATACTGTAATTAAAGCAATCTGCTTCTGCTCTTCCCACCACACTGTGGTGAGGGGTACAGCCTGGGTATGGCCTTTATCACTTTCTTATTCTATTATCAGACAGAGGACATTTTTATATTTCTTATTTTACAACTTAACAGCTTAAAAATTCATCTAATGCATCCCTATCTAATTATATTTTAAAATAATTCCATTACAGTTAGATGATTTTAGAGAATTTTTTAAATATTCTAACAATAGGAAGATACAGTGAATACATACTGTATTTTATCTCATAGATGTATGAGAAGAAAAATAAGAAAAAGATGTATGAGATGTATAAGATGTATGAGAAGAAAAATAATTTATTAGAATGTGACTAATCTTGTCTTCATCATATTTCCTGGGAATATCAAATAAAAGTTTCAGGACTATTAAAAACATGATTTCATAATAACGCATACTATATCTAGAGGCATGTGATTATATCTTCTTGAAGTATAAACATAATGATTAAGTCATTTTACTCATACATGTAAATAAATAAAACTAGTAATGATTAAAAATTTATATTAACTAGAATTTTTACCTCATGTTTGAAGCCAGGGAAAATTCAGGAAAAAGGCAATATTTTGTAAATATAATAATTGTTAAAATTTCATTTTACTTTAAATTCTACTTTATCTCTAACTTACCTCTGCAATTTCTATCCTTTTGGCAAGATCATCAAGAGAAAGACAGCTATCATCAGAAGGCAGGCTCTCCTGTAGGCTATAGGATGCTTCTTCAGGAGAAAGACCTTGAAGGAGATCAGAATCATCGTCTTGATTATCTTCATAGGAAAGAGAATCTTCAGTATCTTTCAAGCATTCTTCCAAAAGGCTATTCAAATAGTCTTCTGTTTCCTTATTGATTTGATCTTCCTTATCTCCCTTTTCCTCTGGGGCCATATACACTTCTGGATGGAGTGCACTTAAGTCAGATATTTTATTATTTTCAAAAAGTACATCCTCAGAGCCAGTCTCTGAGTCAGTCTGACCCTGTGGCGATTTTCCATCACTGTCTGTTAGATCAGGCTGCTGCAGCACATTTAATTCATTGTTCTCAGGTTGGTCCGTGGGCAACGCCTCAAAAGCATCCTGAAGTGGCAAATGAAGTTCTTTCCTTTGAGTCTGTGAATACCGACCCTCAGAAATCAACACAGGAGGTATTCGGTCACAGCCTGGTAGGATCAATGGCTCTATCACTGACTCACTAGAGGGTACCACTTTAGGGTGGTCAGCAATGGCCTCTACTGTGGCCACATCTGGGCAGTCCTCTGTGGGAGCCTCCTGTAAGCGGCTAATGTCCTCACAAGCATTCTCAACAGAGTCTGGGCCTGACCTGCTCCCGGCTGACTCTGAGGACTGGTTGTGGAGCTCCAGTGTGGCTCTGGCGCTGCAGAGTGGCTCCTCCGTGTGGTCCTTCCCTGCAGTGACTGGGAGGCTCAGGAAATCTGCCTGCCTGTCCATTCGACTGCAGCCGGCACTGCTCTCCTGGGGCTCCTCTTTATGCTGGCTTTCTATACTTGGTTCCAGGCCAAGATAAGTTCCACTCTCTAAAGATGAAGAAAAATAAGCTGTTTTAAAATTCCAAACAATGCTTTGTAGAGAAGGGAAGAGAAGAAAGGTATGATATTGTAATATGTGCAACACAATATTCTAGCCCTGTAAATAGAAATTCTGTCTGTTGCATGTTAGCACTCTTAGGTATTCACTAGATACCTGAAATACTTAGTAAATAATCCTTTACATGTAAAAATTAACAGGTTATTGAAAAGGTTGTTATCATGAGTAAATAACTGAGTATTATATTTGAATGTAATTTTTCAAAGGTTTGAAAGGTGTTTGAACATTTTTTTTGTTTTTGTTTTAATTTTTTTTTTTTTGGTACTAGGGATCGAACTCTGGTCCTTGCGCTTGCGAGGCAGGCGCCGGAACCACTGAGCTAAATTCCCGGCCCCGTATTTGAACATTTTGGCCTTTTACATTTAAATTAATATATCTACTGGCCTTTTGATTTAAATTAAGTTGGAAAAGTTATTTTCATTATATTTAAGACATGGCATAGGCCAGGCCAGTGGTGCATGCCTGCAATCACAGCTACTCAGAAGAGGCAGGAGATCTCAAGTTTGAGGCTAGCTTGAGTAACTTAACAAGATCTTATCCCAAAATAAAAAAATAAAAAAGGGCCAGAAATAGAGAGCTCAATGTAAAGGTCCTGGGTTCAATCCCCAGTACTGAGAAAAAACAGCAGCAGCAGGAACAACAACAACAACAACAAAACACATGGCATAATAAGTAGATATTTCTACAGGAGTAATAAATTTACATTCAAAATGTAAGGAAATATGGGTCTGAGAGGCTGGGGATGAAGCTCAGTGGTAGAGTATTTCCTAGCATGTGTGGGGCCTGGAGTTCGATCCTTAGCACCACACATACACACACACACAATAGTAGTCTGGTCTACTAACACTAAAGGGACACTAGTCTGTTCTGTTCAAATTTGAAGATATGTGTTCACTTTGGCAGCAACAGCTACTACAACAGGAATGGCACAAGATTAGCATGTTCCCTGCACAAGGATGACATGCAAATTAATGAAATGTCCCACATTATACATGTACCAACTCCCCAGGAGGAATGTAATCATATGTACTACAAACATGCATAATAAAAAACAAAAACTGAGGGCCAGGGATGTAGCTCAGTGGCACTGTACCTGCCTCGCAAGCGCAAGGTCATGAGTTTGATCCCTGGTAACCCCAAAATAAAAAATTTAAAAAAAAACAGACCTGAAAAAGACTATAATCTCATCACTCGGGAGGCTGAGGCAGCAGGACTGCCATGAATTTGAGCCCAGCCTGGCCTCCATAGTGAGTTCAAAGCAAGCCTGGACTACATAGCAAGACCTTGTGTCCAAAAAACTAACAACCCCAAAACAAAACAGAAAACCTGCAAAACAAATTTGAACATAATACCCTTAATAAAAGTTTTCAAATTACTGGAAACATCTTAAAGCAAGGCAGCAAAGAATAGCAACAAAAAGAATAAGTTTTGGCAAGCCACAGAAATGGGTTTGGATTTTGATTTCAATTTAACTGAAATAAAATTAACTTACAATATTATTTTTTACTTTAAAACTACACAGTTAAAAATCTTCATACAAGCAGGGCATGGTGGCACATGCTTGTAACCCCAGCAATTGGGAGGCTGAGGCAGGAAGATCACTGTGAGTTCGAGGCCAGCCTGAACTACAATAGTCAGCTCAAGATCAGCCTGAACTGCCTAGTGAGACCCTGTCTAACAAAAACAAACAAACAATCTTCATGTAAATAATGAATGAAAATTGCAGTGATTGGCAGGTAACAGAGTATGCAGCTTGCTCATCCTCAGTTTAATGGTATATCTTATCTAGTTAGTTTTAACTTTTTAATGGGCATATTGTTTAATTTAGAAAAATGGGCCAGGCCAAGGATTTAGCTCAGTGGTTCTGCCCTTTGTCTTGCAAGCACAAGGACCTGAGTTTGATCCCCGATACCAAAAAAAAAAGTGCCAATGGTAAAGAAAAATACAATAATAATTTTATTCTATTTTTAATAATTGCTAACTGATAATTGTGGCCTCAATCATACCAAAGAAAAGGCATTTCTTAAAAACAATCTTCAGACTTCAAAGAATCAGGGACTGAGGCTGATACCTTCAACTCTGGAATACTGTTCAGTAGAGTTCACAGTATCTCCTCTCCACCTGACTCAAGCATCAAATGAGGATCAAGAGAAAGAAGAAGAGGCTGCCTTCTGGGAAAATTCTGCATCCCTTCTCTCCCCAACCAAAAGAATCATTCAAAGTTCAGGAGACTACAACAAAAAACACACAGACATTTCATTCCCCATAGGTTGTTTGCTTTGCCACTGAGCTTGCTGGCCTGCTCCTTAGATCGAGAGCTAGAGTAAGGAGGACCATGGAAAAGGGGCCAAGCCTCTGTTCAACAAGTTTCTAGTATCCAAAGTGTGCCAATTAACCTTCATTGACAACTTGACTCTTAGAGAGGTGACTGGGACAAAGGGCCATTATATTCCACTTATATTCCTAGCTGCAGATGCTGTTAGGACATGGAGCCATCAGGAGGAGCTGGGTCACTGGAGGTATGCTGTTGCTCCCCTGCTCTGCATCCCAGCCCCCATAAAGTAAGCAGTTTTGCTCCACCACGTCCTTCCACCACGATGTTCCTGCCTTGGAGCCAGCTGACCATGGACTGGAACCTCTGAAACCATAAGCCTAATAAATCTTTCCTCCTTTAAGTTGTATCTGTCAGGCATTTAGTTCCAGCAATGGGAAAGCTGACCAATACACAAAGATTCAGAAGATGGCTCTCAAAACACATCTGTAGAAATCAAGAGTTTAAATACGACTAAGAACCATATTCCCCAGGGACTGTTAAAGCTTAGGGCAGAAAGACCTTTACATCAGAGGAATGGGGTTTGCCAACTTCCAGCTGAGGACCATAAATACCATGCGAAAAAGTTTCTGGTTGGCTTGTCCAGTTGGAGCTGCCACACCTAGCCCACAGAACAACCTGGTTTCAGTTGTAAGCACTCATCTAGTGAGCTCAAACTGCAGCACATTATGTTCCCAGGCCCTGGCAGCTGGAAAGCAAAGAGCTTGGAATAAAATGAGATTTAGGTTTTCAAATGAAGTTTGGAGCTGAAGAGCACTAAGTCCTGAAGAATCAAAATAAGACTAATATCTAGCAGTGACTGAAAAGTTACAGAATCCCCTGGTACCAAAAAAAAAGAAAGTTACAGAATCACTCTGAGAAGCCATTATATGAATAGGAAGTGAAGTGATTGACTTTAGTGATCAGAAAAAATCCACCATTTTTGCAACAGTGGAACAAGCCTATAATCCCAGTTACCTGGGGGGTTGAAGCAGGAGGACTGAAAATTTGAGGTCACCCTGGGTAACCCAGCAAGATTCTGTCTCAAAACAAAAGTTTTTTTTTAAAAAGGTTAGGGATGTGGCTCGGAAGTAAAGTACTTGTCTAGCATGTGCAAGGCCCTGGGTTTAATCCCTAGCACAAAGAAGGAAGAAAAGGAGGGAGGGAGTGAAGGAGGGAAGGAGGGAAGGAGGGAGGGAGGGAGGGAGGCAGGGAGGGAGGCAGGGAGGCAGGGAGGCAGGGAGGGAGGCAGGGAGGCAGGGAGGCAGGCAGGCAGGCAGGCAGGCAGGCAGGCAGGCAGGCAGGCAGGCAGGCAGGCAGACAGACAGACTATCCATAGGCACAATGTATTTACAAACTAGCCTGAAAATGATTGTTTCATCTTATTATTTAGAAACAATTTTAAAAAAGAAACAATTTAAGAGGCAAACTACATTTGGAAAGTCATCCATACTTTTGACATTTCTCTTTAAAACATATTGTTTTATCAGGCTGGGGCAAGATACCTTTTTCCACAATTTGATCACACACCCGTATGAGATGGTTATTAGCAGGATGTTTGGACTGTTAAATCATTTGATAATCCCAACAACTTACTTAGCAAAAGCACACTGCACTCAATTAGAAACAAGAAGCCTGGAGTTCTAAGTGTAAATCAAAGCAATGGACTTTAAAATTGGTAACTTGGTTTCCCCATCCGTATCACATGTACCACAGCAAAGGCCAAGCTAGAGGTAGCACCAAGCGGAAGCCAGTGCTAAGTCTCAAATTCAAAGAGTGAGCCCGTAACAGCACTCTTCCCAACTTGTACAACATGGAGACACATCTGCACCCAAACAGCCCTGCTGGCTATTTGGGGGTTCCCCACCCCCTTTTAAGATTGTTGAGAAGCTTATTTTACTCTGATTTTTGACAATAAAAGTGTCTAGAAAAGAGACAGGAAGAACAGATTATAGTCAGGCTGACCCATGTCAATATCCCTAATTTGCCCTATAAGAGAAAAAGAGAAAAAAAAAATTATTTTTACAGAGGAAAGGGGCTACTTGATAACAGTGTCATCTTATACCTTCTGGGGCACTCACCTAAACCACCTGATACTTCCTCTTCAATATCAGGGCTCTCAGGCCCAGGAACATAAAGGTCAGCAACAGAAACTAGTAATAAAACCAAACATCAGGAAAGGAAATCACCCTAAAACATATTTATCTTTATTTTCTAGTTTTTACGATAAACACATGTATTTAGAAAACAGTTTCTAAAAATTTGTTGACAGAAGACACAAGGTGGTATAAAATACATTGTTAAGTGCTTTAAAATATATATATATATACACACAAATTAAAGTACATTCGATATTAGTCAACAAGAAAGGGTAGAAGGATAAGTTATTATAGATAAATTATCAAGACAACTTTTAATGATCTAGATTTACAGAACAGATTTCTGGTAAAGTCCATTCAATAATTGCTTTTTCAAACAGGAAAGGATGTCTAAGTACACCAAAAGCAATTCCATTTCAGAACATTTTTGTACAGTCTTTTTTATATTGGTTTTTTTTTTTTTTTTGGTACCGGAGATCAAACTCGGGGCCTTGTGCTTGCAAGGCAGGCGCCGGAACCACTGGGCTAAATCCCTGGCCCTTTATATTGTTAGATAAATATTGCTACCTACTGAAAATATGGAAATGATTTTATGTTTTATAATAATTTAGATTGTATAACTACTAGATATCCAAAATAGAATTATACAACATACAAAATTTTGCTTTGCTATTTTTCTAGGAGAGTATGTACAAAAATGTGAATACAAAAAGATTCCTCCACAGTAATTCAGATGTAACACTTACAAAATATCATAGGAAAACAATATCTTTTATATACCTCACTAACAATTTAAAACATACCCGGCTCTTTGGATGTAGCTCCTTTTGTCTTTGATTCTTCAGACACTCTTAACTGAGTAAAACATTTTCTTTCCACAGACTTTTCTATAGCTATCTGAAAAGTTAAAAACAAAAACTATTTTTTAAATTGTTTCATTATATTAGAAAGTTGAAGATAACTTGAGAAAGGTTTCTTCATTTTCTAAAACATTCCATACAACAAGCATATGACATTAATATTTTCCCTATAAATATTTTCAAAAGAAAATATCTCTTACCTTTTGTCTGGATAAAATAGGACTGTAGAAAAAAAGAGAGAAAGAAAAAATTTGTAAGAAGTACAGCATGCTTCCAAGCAAATGTCACTGAAATGGCTATGAAAAACTACAGCTTCTCTGGATTCTAATATTAGCACAGAACATTTCCATGGCTGAAACATTACTACTGGCTAACATAGTTCAAAGTGCAGCTATCATGTGTTAATCTCCTTAAAATCTAATTATAATTGAAAACACCCAAAGAAGCTACAAATACTAAAAGCCAGAAGTAAAAACAAAGAAGGTTAACCTTTTGCTAATAAGGTATTTAAAGACTATTTACACATTTTTTTTTTTAATTTCAGTCTAGGTGGTAGTATAAAACAGATTATGGCAGAAGATAATTTTGTTGAAATTATCCATTGAAACAGATTGCCAGAAAAGTACCCTTTTTTTTCTTTCTTTTTTATTTTTGGTTCGGGGGATGGAACTCGGGACCTTGTGCTTGAGGCAGGTGGCGGCACCACTGAGCTAAATCCCCGGCCCAGAAAAGTAACTTTTGAATATTAAATTTTAGGGGATACTCTACAGGATGAATATATTCAACAAAGGCATGAGGAAAAATATGTATATCCACTTTATTATTTAAAATATTGAAAGTCTAGGGACAACTCAAATGTCTATTAAAAACAGAATGGACAAATGAATTGCTGCAGTCACACAATAAGTCCGTATTGCAATAATGCACAGCAAACTTCCATTACACACAACAGCATGTAACACACATACACAAGAAGCTAATGCAACAATCAATGCTGTACATGAAATTACAGAACTGGAGAAGAGTAGCTAGGCAACCGAGAGCGGTGATCATGGTGGGCCAGGGGTGAGAGCCTTCTGAGCGGCTAGAATGTCCTGTGCCTTGGATCTTGTCAGTGACAGGCATATGGACACATACAGCTAGGGAAAAATTCCTCAAGCTTTTACACTGAACCATATTTATAACAAGAAAATATCTTTAAATATTAGAATTTTTTGTTTTGTTTTGTGGTACCAAGGATTGAACTCAGGGCCCTTGTGCTTGCCAGGCAGGTGCAGCGTCACTGAGCTACATTCCCAGCAATATTATAAAGTTTTATGAACAATAATTTGAGATAATTATCTAAAGCTACTATGATCATCTTATGTTCAATAAATATTAAATACTTAAAACATGCTAAGAAGTTATTAATTCCAGAGGAAAGGCAAGAAAAGTATCTATATTATTTTAAAAGTTTAATGATTCTATTTTAAAATGCTATGAAGTTGAAAGTTAATCTACTTAGCACGTTAAGGAATTAGGTTATAATTCAGAATCTCTGAAACTACTACTTTAAAAGTTCAAACTCACTAACACAAGAAAACTGTCATCAGGAGACTTGAATGAACATTCACCTGGGGACCTAGAATCTTTCTTCAAAGGCCATCTCCAAAACAATGAGATCCCCAAGAAAGTTCTCTATCTTCTGCATTAGCTAAATAACAATTATTTGTAACTGTTTCACTATTAACACATAATGCTTTAGTTTTCATGTTTGTGACAGAAAAAGAGAAAAAGCTATCAAAGACCAATCTTTTAGCTTCTGTATTGAGGAATAATTGTCTAAACCCCAGTAATCTGTACTAATTTAAATATTGTCACAACCCTCACATTAAGAAACATGGGTCTTCAAAGAAAGACTTTTTAAAAACACTAAGTGTGTTGTTACCACTATAATTCAGTTTTAAAAGTCCAATTCCTTGATACACGTGAAACGATTGAAATTTAACTGGTAAATGTAGCTTTCCTTCTGAAGTGTTCTGGTTAAATATGGTACTACATTTACTTCCCAGAATTAGATTACTCTTTAAAATGGTTTTTTTCTATAACATACAAATATTGGCAAGCTGGTAGAAAAAGTCTTAATACACAGTTTAACCCATCTGAATCACCTAGTTTCTTAACTAAAATGATACTGAAATTAGAAGTTGTATTTTAAAATCTCTAATCAGAAGGATCCCTTGAATTTATGTAAAGCTGAACTTTTACTGAATTCACTGTAGGAAAGAGAAAAGCTAAGAAAGGAACTCCATACTTCTTTATACCCATTTTAATTTCTCCAGCTGAAAATATCAAAAAACCAAAGAAATGGATCTTGTATTTCAATACTCAATATAATCCTTCAATATTCTACTCCAACTCACTGTAACTAAAATCTGACATACTTACTCTTGATGTGTTGAGCAAAATTTAGCAAGCTGTTCAAAATCTTCACCATTAAATCCTTTTTCTGAATTCCTTAGAGGCGTAACTGTATGAGGTTGTACAGTTTTCCATTTTGCTTCTAAATTTAAAATATTTGTTAGTCACTAGCTCTTACAAAGCACATTTAGAAAGGAAAAAACAGTTAACTGGTGACATTGATAAAAAGTAATATGCAAAGTTATCTTTTCAAACAACCCAAAAGTTAACACAATTAGAAATAGCTAAGCGATTACTTTGCAGTATAAGTAAATTTCATAGAGACTAAATTAGCCAGTAGGGCATGCAGTGTGAACAGAAGAAATGCAAATAACTGCAAGTGTTCGTTCTTGGCGCTGATAGGAGGAGCAAAATACAAAGAGAAAAGAATTTTCTCAGAGCAAAATAGACCTGTGACAAAAATGCTACATTCTTTGCAACACTTCCACCCCCACCCCTGTAATGCTGGGACTCAAACCCAGGGCCTCATGCATGACAGGTACATGCTCTACCCTGAACTACACATCCAGCCCCATACTTTGCCATGTTAATGTGATGGTGGAAACCTATTTTCTAACAAAACTGGGTCAAATATTTTAAATTTCTAGATAGCAATTTGTTAGATTACTGATAGTTCTATATTGTGTTAGTCTGTACTCACCCCACTGTTCTTGAATGGCAGAAAGATTTGCCAGCAACTGCTTATGATACAATCGTTCAAGCTGAATAAATTTCATTGCTTTCTCATCTGAATAGATAATTTGAGGAAAACAAAAGTCCAGACTCTGACATTAAATCCCATGTTCGAAAAGTAATGTCATATAGAAAGTGAGAAACATGCAACTGATCAAAAAATGAGGTGACTTGGGGCCAGGGATTTAGCTCAGTGGTTCTGCCACCTGCCTCGCAAGTAGGTCCCAAGTTTGAACCCCAGCACACCCACCACCAAAAATGAAGTGACTCTAAATTCTTTTAAACTTCAATATATCTAAAGTAATGTTTCTTGGTTTTGAAGTAGATAATCTTCATTGCAGCATGTTCTTGCAGCAGGTATTTGGGTTCTATGCCACCCAGCAAACACAAATTAAAAGGTTTTAATGTTCAAAGAATGCTTGTTTGCTAGTATAGTTCTAGCAGAGTCAACTAAAAGGCATTTAAATGGAAACAGGACTACAAGGAATCTTGGAGTCTATGTGTTATCCTTTTTTTATTTCTCTTCTTAAAAGATTTTCTGCCAAACAACTATGTGATTGTCTATGCAAGTGTTTGTTCCTGGTTTCAATACACCTCGATCCTTATTTCCCACTGAATGTTTTTTTCCCATAAGACCAAAGGATCACCTACCTGAACAATGACAAAGCAAAAGTTACATAGATCTTTTGAAAAAAGTTAATTAACTTGCCACAGTGACTTTTCTAATTATGTGACTCCACTTTGCTGCAGCTCTTCCTATGAAGTTTTGTCTTCCCATCTGAATCACACATATGTGCACCTTAGGTCAAAATACACTGTCCAACTGGCTACCTTCCTCTGGGCAATGTTCTAAATGTTGACCCAGAAAAAAAAGAGGAGAAAAACTCACAGGTTAGCTTTTTGTTTTTCCCACACTCAGAGGTCAGCTCTCCCTCTCATACTTGAAGTCTTACAGACATCTCTGGGATCATAAAATAGGTCCAGGAAAAGTAGGAACAATTCCTTTCTCCTCTGCCCACGACAAAAATACCAGTGTTTCTCAGGCTTTAGAGAACATACAAATTATCTGAAAAACTTGTGACAACAGATTCATGGATCTGCCCTCCTCTTCCCTGCAAGGTCTGATTCTGAGGCCTGTGAACTCGCATTTCTAAGATTCTGGTACTGCTGGTCTACACTGCACTCTATCAGATACAAATTGTTTTGTTAAGAAAAAGGGACAGTTCTTCCTTCAATTCCACCAGAATTAGATTTCCACAACTGCTGTTAGAAACAAACTACCACTGTCTGAAGTTGTACGCTTATTTCCTTGACAGGGTTCAGTATAGCAACTGCTTATCCTCCATCTGGTCAGAACTGTGGTGGAAGTTAACAAGGTTAGAAAGAAAAGTAAATTACTTTAATGGGGAAAAACAGATGCTGAGGACACCTTCCATCTACAGAATACAGTGGTACTTTAATACTTGACATGAATTGGTTCGGGGGTGCTCAAGAAGTACCCAAATAATGACTGTCAAAGAAATTGTTTTGGCTAGAAAGGGTAGCAAGTCACAAGGCAATCGACAATGACAAGTTCTAGCTTGGTGTCAAGTACCAGCACAAAATTTTCAAACCAAAATGGATCACATACCAAATTCCACGAGTTTCAAAGTGGTCAAGTATGACAGTATATACTGGGCTAATCCCCTAAAATAAAAGCAATTTTAAAAAGGAAAATTGAAAAAAGTGAGAAAACCATTCCCTATATGAAAGTTAATATGTGGCCTCATTCAAAAATATTTACTGTATTCAGTTTATTATTAATGAAGAATTAATCTTTCCCTTCTAGCTATATATAGTCACATGCCACATAATGACACGTGGTCAATGATGAAACATGTAGGACACTGCGCCCATGAGACTACATCACGTAAAGATGCAGTATCTGTCTTAGCATAATGTTTGTACAATGACAAAATGACCTAACAATGTATTTCTTAGACTATATCCTCATTCTTAAGCAATACTTTTATGTAGCTAGGATAAGATAGCCATAAAATTTACTGTGTAGTATATGTGACTTACTCTAAACTTGTGTGTCTGCTTAATTTAAGACAAAGATAATTGTATAGATTTATATATTTTATCTTTCAGCAACATTTGCTCCCCTCCACTCAGAAATATTTAATTTTGGTAAAATTAGGACTTATTTATGGAAGGTCAAATTTGGGTGGTTCCAGAAAAATTTCTGGAATAACAGATATTTCTTGCGTCTTGCTTTCTGGTGTAGTTATATGTGTACAAACAACTATTAAAACTCACTGAGCCCATATGGTCTGCATATTTTATTATATAAACCTTAATTTTAAACAATGGATTATTCTCTAAGAGTAGTATGAATTTCTTCCTACACTTAAGAAAAGGATACAGTCTTCTTCCTGGAAATATGATTCTGCTATCTGTAAGAAAACAAACAGAGGATATTAAATTACTATTTGGGTAAAATAACAAATTTTCAAGAAATCCAGATCTTAACTCTGAATCTTTCTGATATTAAAGTAAGAAAACACTTATTAACTAAACTCATCAGTTCAGAAGAACTTTGTGGGCACAGGATATGATTCTAAAGTCTTCCTCACTTCAAGCAAAGCAAGCATAGGCATTCTCTGGAATTGCACAACTTCGTTCTTTCTATTCCAACTTCAAGTCACAGCAAACTTTTCTCATTCATTAGAGTTTGGCATCAAGAACTCTAAAAGAATGAGAAAAATGCTACAGAGGATTACAAAGCTATAACATGAGTAAAAAGATTATTCTCCCTATTTTAAATCAAAACACAGAAACATGTCATGGCATTTAGGACCTTTACATCCCCTTCATTTCATTCCTTGTTCACAAGCTGCCAGCTGAAAACCTCATGGGACACTGTGCTTTTGGTTCTGTTTGATATTTTTAAAAATGATCAGGCCAAATGCTAACGGTTGAATAATGATGTTTGGAATATGCAGAGTGTTGCACATTATAAAGAACACCAGATAAAGAGTACAGACTCAAGGACCCCAGTGCCCAGGAGTAGAGCTGCCCCAGCACAGAGGAGGTGAAACTTCCAGGCTGCCATACCACCACCCCCAGCAGCGAGGAGGTGAGCCACGTGGGCACCAGCAGCATACATCCCCTCCCCGCCACTGAAATGAGAAGGCACGTAAACAAGTTTCAAAACCAGACTTCGAGATCACCTAGAGCAACCCCAAACGGAAACAAGATGGAACACTGATACTCAACCACCTGGACTCTCTGAACCGGCAACAAAAGAGGAAATGGAAAAAATGAAATCAGAAATAGTTTCTCAGGGCCAGGAATTTAGCTCAGTGGATTCGTCACCTGCTGCACAAGCCCAAGGACCAGAGTTAGATCCCTGGTACCAAAAAAAAAAAAAAAAAGAAATAATTTCTCAGATAACAGCAGAGATTGTGCCTATAGTCCAAGACATTTTTAATAAATCTACAGAAGACACAAATAAAAAATAAAGGAGCTGAGGAACATGACGGAATCCCAACATAGGAAACAAATGGAATCCATAAAACAGATGCAAACAGATTTCTAGGAGATTAAAAACTCCACTGAAAGTTTATGCAACAGAATGAGTGAGGACAGAATCTCAGATATAGAAGATAAGACTGCAATTAGTGACCAGGAAAAGAAAAATTTCTTTAAAATTGTAAGGGAAGAGGGAAGGTGGTGAGGCAAGATGGCGGCAACCAAGAGGAAGCAGCGTGTGGACTTGGCGATTTCAACGAAGCCAAAAAGAAACAAAAAAGATGCCAAGCCTCTAGCTAAGTCATTGGCTGTGCCAGAAGAGATAGAGGAAGCAGAGAAGGACTGTATCCCAGGGCCCGTTTGCAAGGGCAAGTGGAAAAACAGGAACAGATTCTCATCTTTTCTTCCAGAGGAATGAATTTCAGAACAAGACATTTAATGCAAGACTTGAGAACATTGATGCCTCATTCTAAAGCAGATACTAAAATGGATTGTAAAGATAAATTATTTGTGATTAATGAGGTCTGTGACATGAAAAACTGCAATAAATGCATTTATTTTGAAGATAAGAAAAAACAAGATCTTTATATTTGGCTTTCGAATTCACCTCGTGGGCCCTCTACCAAATTCCTTGTTCAAAATATTCATACCCTAGCACAACTGAAGATGACTGGAAACTGTTTGAAAGGTTCTCTGCTGATTTTGCCTTTTGACCCTGCTTTTGATGAAGTGCCACATTATGCTTTGTTAAAAGAACTCTTAATTCAGATTTTTAGTACGCCACAATATCATCCCAAAAGCCAGCCATTTGTGGACCATGTATTTACTTTCACCATTTTGGATGATAGGATATGGTTTTGGAACTTTCAGGTCATAGATGAAGATGCTCAACTGTTTTGGAGGACCAACTTTATATGAAAATCCTCACTACCAGTCACGAAACATGCATCAGCGTATCATAAGATCCATCACAGCTACAAAATACAAAGAAAAACAGCAAGTAAAAAATGTGCAGAAACTGAGAAAGAAAGCCAAAGACTGTTCTTCCACTCAATCCCACTGAAGATGTTTTTGTTACACCAGCTGAGGAAAAACCAATAGAAATACAGTGGGTAAAGCCAGAGCCAAAATTCGATTTGAAAGCAAGGAAAAAAAGGATTTACAAAAGGCAAAGAAAACTGAAACAGAAGAACAGTGGAAATGTAAAAGGAATCAATGGATAACTAAGTTTTCCAAATACTGTATATTTATTTTGTATTCAATGTGTAAATACATCTATTATCCTGGACTACTTTATGTTTAATTAGTGTGCCATTTGAAAGAAAAAAAAATCTTAAAATCAGTGGTGTTTTTCTTTTTCTAAGAAAAGCACTGTATCACAAAAAAAAAAAAAAAAAAAGTAAGGGAACATGAGAAATCAATCCAGCAGTTGCTACACAATGCAAAGAAGAATAACATAAGACTGATGGACTGATGAGAGTTAGTGAAGAAACAGGAGAGAGTGCAGACAACATAAAAAACTCTTCACAGAAGTGATGGCAGAAAACTTCCCAAGCATGCGAAAAGAACTTGACATACAGATAAGTGAGGCATATAGGACTCCAAATAGCCTTGATCAAAAAAAAAACTACACATAGGCATATAATTGTTAAGATTCCAGGAACCCAACAGAAGAAACAAAATTCTACAAGCAGTTAGACAAAAGCAACAAATCACATACAACAGAAAGCCTGTCAGAATCACAGTAGACTTCTCAAGGCAAGAAGAGCTTGGAGGGATGTATTTCAAGCCCTAAAGGAAAACAGCCTCAAACCCAGATTGTTGTGCCCTGCAAAACTATCTTTCAAAATTGATGGAGAAATAAGATACTTTCATGACAAAGAGCACCTGAGGAACTTCATGAATACCAAACCAGCACTCCAAAAAATGTTAGACAATATCCTAGGAAAAGACAACAAGGATCACAACCCCAGGAAGCCCAGCGGAATGAATCCTTGGGTACAATAGGAAATTAAATGCAAACGGGGAGAATCCAACAAAAAGAAAAAGTCATGCCAATGATAAGTTAATACATATCAGTTATAACCATCAATGTTAATGGTCTCAATTCACCAATCAAAAGAAATAGACTGGCAGAATGGGTCAAGAAGCAAGATCCAACAATGTGCTGCATACAAGAAACACACTTAATTCAAAAATAAACTCATAGATTGAAAGTTAAAGTGTAGAAAACAATACTTCATGTGATAGGAACCTGAAAAAAAGTAGCTATCCTCGTTGCAGATCAAGTGGACTTCAAACCAACACTGATTAAGAGAGACAAAGGAGGACACTACATCCTTGTAAAGGGAAAAATCCAAGAGGAAGAGATGACAATCATAAATATCTATGCATCAAACACTTGTGTACCCAACTATATAAACAAATACTAATGGACATGAAAAATCAAATAGTCACTAATACAATAGTAGTAGGGGACCTCAATACTCCACTGTCACAAATAGATCAACTAGACAAAAAATAAACAACGAAATACTAGAAGTCAATCAAAGTCTTGAACAAATGAACTTAATGGATGTTTAGAGTGTTCCACCCCACAAAACCAAAATACACATTCTTTTCAGCTGCACATGAGTCGTTCTCCAAAACAGACCACATACTCACTCATAGAACATATTTAAGTAAGTGCAAAGGAATTGAAGTTATACCCTGTATATTATCAGACCATGCAATGAAATTGGAGATCAATAGCAAAAGAAATCGCAAAAATTTCATAAACATAAAGTGAACAACACACTTCTGAATAACCAATGGGTCACAGAGGAAATTAAAGAAGAAATCAGACAGTTCCTTCAATTAAATGACAATGACAATACAACATATCGGAATCTACGGGACAGTGAAAGCAGTCTTACGAGGGAAATTCATAAAAGTGAATACTCATACCAGTAAAACAGAGTGAGCCCAATTAAACAACTTGATGTTGAATCTCAAGCTTCTAGAAAAAGAAGAGCAGGACAAAATTGAAGCTCATACAAGGGAGGAAATTAGAAAGATCAGAGCAGAAATCAATGCAACGGAGACTAAAAGGATACAAAAAAAAAAAAATCAATGAAGCCAAGAGTTGTTTCTTTGAAAGAATAAACCAGATTGACAAACCCTTAGCCAACCTGATCAGGAAAGGGAAAGAAAAGACCCAAATCCATGCAATTAGGAATGAAAAGGGTGAAATTACAACAGACCCAGCAGAAATACAGAGGATCATCAATACCTACTTCAAGAAGCTATATGTCTATAAGATGGAAAACAAGAAGAAATGGACAGATTCCTAGATATATATGAATTACCAAAGTTGAACAAAGAAGACCTAAAAATTCTAAACTACCCAATATCAATCAATGAAATTGAAAACGTAATAAAAAACTTACCAACTAAGAAAAGCCCGGGTCCTGACGGTTTCACCACTAAATTCCACAAGACATTTAGAGAGGAACTACTGCCACTACTGTTTAAACTCTTCAATGAAATTGAAAGGGAAGCAATACTCCTGAATTCATTCCTGGAAGCAAGCATCACCTTGATCCCCAAAGCAGAGAAACACCCAACCGAAAAAGAGAACTATAGGACAATCTCACTAATAACATAAATGGCAAATAGAATGCAAAAGATCATACACCCTGACCAAGTGGGATTCATCTCAAGCATGCAGGGATGGTTCAACATATGCAAATCAATCAATGTAATACACTATATCAACAGAGCCAAGGACAAAAACCATATGATCATCTCAATAGATGCAGAAAAAGCATTTGACAAAATCCAACATGCATTTATAATAAAAACCCTACAAAAAATTGGAATAGATGGTCTCTAGCTCAATCTGATAAAAGCCATCTATGAAAAACCAATAGCCAATATCATACTGAATGGTCAAAAACTGAAATCCTTCACACTCAAATCAGGAACAAGACAAGGATGTCCACCATCACCACTCCTGTTCAATATAGCCTTGGAAACATTAGCCACAGGAATTACACAAGAGAAAGAAATAAAAGGAATAAAGCTAGGAAATGAAGACATCAAATTGTCATTATTTGCAGATGACATGATACTCTGTATAGAAGACCTCAAGAACTCCACCAAAAGTCTTCTAGACTTAATAACCAAATTCAGTAAAGTAGCTGGTTACAAGGTCAACACACAAAAATCAACAGCTTTCCTCTACATGATCAACAGACTCACTGAGACAGAAACGGGGCAAACAATACTTTTCACAATAGTATCCAAAATACTGAAATACCTACGAATCAACCTAACAAAAGAAATCAAAAACCTCTTCTCTGAAAACTATGGCACTCTGAAAAGAGAGATTGACAAGGATATCAGAAAATGAAAATACATCCCTTGCTCCTGGGTAGGAAGAATCAACAGAGTGAAAATGGCCATACTTCCAAAATTGCTATATAGATTCAATGCAATCCCAATTGAAATCCCAGCAGCATACTTCATGGACCTTGAGAAAACAATCCAAAAATTCATTTGGAACAAGAAGAGACCCAGAATAGCAAAAGCAATTCAAGGCAATAAAAATAAGGTAGGGGGTATCACAATTCCCCAACTCGAAACTATGCTATAAAGCTACTGTAATAAAAACAGCATGGTACTAGGAAAGAAACAGACCTGAGGACCAGTGGAACAGATCAGAAGATGCAAAAAGAACTCCAGACACACTCAGCCACCTCATCTTTGACAAAGGAGCCAAACACCCTCACTGGACGAAAGACAGTCTCTTTAATAAATGGTGTTGGAAAAACTGGGTTTCAACTTACCAAAGATTAAAACTAGACCTATATCTCTCACCATGCATTCAACTAAAATCGAAATGGATGAAAGATCTAAATATTAAAACAGAAATGCTGAACCGGCTGGAACAGAGGTTAGGTAGAACTCTTGAAGACATTGGTGTAGGAAAAGATTTTATGAACAAAACCTCAGTTGCCTGTGAACTAGCACAAACAATCAACTAGTGGGATCTCTTCTTATTAAAAAGTTTCTGGGGCCCAGGATTTAGCTCAGTGGTTCTGCAGCCTGCCTTGTAAGCGCAAGGACCCGAGTTTGATCCCCGGCACCCCCCCCCCAAAAAAGGAAAAAAGTTTCTGCACAGCAAGAGAAATCATCAACAGTGTGAAAAGACAACCCACAATGTGGGAAAAAAATTTCACCAGCTGTTCCGCAGACAAAGGTCTACTATCTAGAATCTATAAAGAACTTAAAAAATTCAGACCTCCCAAATTTAAAGACCCAATCCGAAAATGGGCATCTGAAATGAACAGACATTTCTCAGACAAAGAAGTAGAAATGGCAAATAAACATATGAAAAAATGTTCAACATCATTGGTCATTAGAGAGATGCAGATAAAAACAATGCTGAGATTCCATCTCACCCCAAAAAGAATGGCTGCTATCATTATATCAACCAATAACATGGTGGTGGGGCTGTGGGGAAAGAGGAACCCTGCTCCACTGCTGGTGGGAGTGTAGACTGAGGCAACCACTGTGGAAATCAGTATGAAGACAGCTCAAAGAACTAGGACTGGAAGTCTTATTTGACCCCACTATTCCCCTGTTGGGTATCTTCCCCAAAGAATTAAAAGAATCATACCACAGTGATATATGTGCACCCATGTTCATAGCAGCACAGTTTGTAATAGCTAAAACTTGGAAGCAGCCCAACTGCCCATCAACTGGAGACTGAATAAAGAAAATGTGAGTTTTGTTTTTATAAAATGGAGTACTACTCAGCCATAAAAATGAGAAATTAGACATTTATAGCTAAATGGATGCACATTGAGGCGATACTCTTCAGTGAAATAAATAGGACACACATGTGTAAATACTGAATAGTTTCTCCAGTGTGAGAGAGGGAAAGTGCAAATAAGGACTAAAAGGTATAATTGATAATGTGAAATATTAAGAAAAGGGGTAGGGGCCAGGGATTTAGCTCAGTCGTTCTGCTGCCTGCCTCACAAGTGCAAGGTCCTGAGTTCGATCCCTGGTACCAAAAAAATAAGAAAAGAAAAAGGGCAAAGGGGAAGGGGAAGTGGGAGGGGTAGGGGAAAGGAAAGAAGGGAATGGAATTAATATGAGAAAATGAAAAAATGGAAACAAAGTCTTTGTAAATAGGAAGGGGTGGAGGTGTTGAAGGGAGGGTAGTGGAATGGGGAAAATATAAGAACTAAGAGAGATTATCTAAAGGTGCAAATTTCCAATGATGAATGTCATTATAGTGTATACCTAAAATGTACCAATAAAATTAATTTTTTAAAAAAATGCAGACTCAAGAACTAGTCCCAGCAAAGGCCTGTCACATGAAATTCATTCTAAGGCATGTTCAAATTTTAAAATTCTGTGAATTTGGCAAGGTAACATGTATCTGTAGTCCCAGTTAATCCGCGGCCGAGGAAGGAGGATAGCTTGAGCTCATGAGTTTGAAGTCAGCTTAAGCAATATACTGAGACTTTATCTCTTTTTAAAAAATTGATTGTGGGCCAGGGATTTAGCTCAGTGGCACCATGCCTGGCTCACAAGCACAAGGTCCTGAGTTTGATCCCGGTACAAAAAAAAAAAATTTTGATTGTAGATAAATGTGGTAATGGCTTCCTGTAATCCCAGCACTTCGGAGGCTAAGGCAGGAGGATTGCCATGAGTTCAAGGCCAGTCTGTGCTACACAGTAAGTTTATGGTGAGCCTGAACTACACAGTCAGACCCTGTCCAAAAAAAAACCGCAGAAAAGAAACACACCAACAAAAAACCTACAAAAATTGATTCTAAAAACTTGTATCTTTATTTAGATATAACATTTATAAACAGATGTGTAAAACTAAAAATATTCACTGATGAATATCTGCATAATCAGTTTTAATATTCAGAATATTTCATAGAAGTATTTTACACCTTTTTTGTTTGTTTTTTGGCAGTACTGTGGGTTGAGCCCAGGGCCTTCATAATAAGCTACATCCTCAACCCTATTTTTTAAAATAGCAAAATATTTATTGGTACCTTTTAGACATACATAATGACAGCACTCATTGCAGGAAATTTGTACCTGTACACAATACCTCCAGCCTCTTTTTCCCATCTCACCCCCCCCCCGTATAAAAGCTTTTTTTCCTTCTTTTTAAACTTTTTTTTCCTGTTCCTTCCTTCCTTTCCCCCTCCCCTCTCCTTTGTTCCCCTTCCCATTTGAACATTTTCTTCCCATTTCCCAGTATCTATTATACATTTTAGTCCTTATTTCTACTTTCGGTTTCTCATACCAAAGAGACAATGTGGTTTTTAAACACATGTCTGATTTATTTCACTTACAGAGTATGGTCTCAAGGTGCATCCATTTAGCTAGAAATGTCTCCACTTTATCCTTCTTTATGGCAGAGTAGTACTCCATTGTGTAAAAAACCCCACATCTTTATCCATTCATCGTCAACCCTTTTCATATTTTGCTTTTAGATAGGGTCTCACTAAGTCAATAAATTGCTCGAACTTTCCATTTTCCTATCTCAGTCCCCCAGAGTGCTGGTATTACAGATATATGCCTGGCTTATTTTACACTTTTAAAATAGTTCCCACTGGGCCAGGTATTTAGCTCAGTGGTTTCACTGCCTGCTGCGCAAGTGCAAGGACCCAAGTTCGATCCCTGGTACCAAAAACAAAAACAAAAACAGTTCCCATTAATTCTTATTAGGTCTCTAGTAAAAAGGTACTGCATTCATAGATCATTGTTTCCACTTTCTAGGTAATTGACAATGGAAAGAACAGAAAGGTACTTGTCAAAGTTGCCCAGGCTTGCCTGGAACCTCTGATCCTCTTGCTCAGCATCTGGAGTAGCTGGGATTATAGGCATCCACCAGCATGCCCAGCTTTTAAAATTTCCTTTTAAAATTTAAATTAATTCTTAACTGATACATAAAAATATAAATTCTTTCTTCTAGATTTTTGAAATACAGAGTGCACGATCCAGTGGTCACCCTATTGTACAATAGCACATCAGAACTTCTTCCTCTAGCAGGGTACCATGGCACATGCTGTAATCCTAGCTCCTTGGGAGGCTGAAGCAGGAGGATTACAGTTTGAGATTAGCCCGGGCAACTTAGCAAAATTCTGTCTCAAAATAAAAAATAAAAATGGCTGGGGATGTGGCACTGTGTAAAGCCCTGTGTTTGATCCTCAGTACCACAAAAACAAAGAAACAACTTCCCTTTTTCTTTTTTTTTTGAGGCAGGGTCTTACTATACAGCTCAGGCTGGCCTTGAACTCACTATATAGTCCAGGCTGGCCTGAAACTCATGGCAATCTTCCTGCCTGGGCCTCCTGGGTACTGGGATTATACACATGTGCCACCCACTCCCACAGACAAAAAGCTTTCAACTCCTACCTAACTGCAACTTCACTGTCTTTTCCCTTTCTTTTTTCTTTTTTTGGATTGTTCTTCATGTACTTCTCACTCATACAACTGCAAACACTCCACCAAGAGTCTAATCTTCTCTCAGTATACAGTACTCAGACAGCATACAGAAGCAAGAAAATGTTGGAAAAGTCTCTCCCAAGATTCTTCTGATATTCTCCAAACAGGACTGGTTACCCTCTTCTTGAGATACAATTATTGTCCTAACATCTCTCTTCACCTCGAGATTCCCTTCACCTCACTCCTGAGTAGAAGCTTCACTTTCCTGTCGCTTGGTTTTACTCCCTTATTTTGCTGGAGTACATCCTGTAATCCTCTAGTAGTTTCCTAGAAAGCGTAGAGAAGAAATACAAAAGATTCCAAAATAGGAATATTCTTGGTATATCTGAAGACTGTTAGACCAGTCAGTATCCTTGGAGATAAGTGCATGGGGAGAAAGGTTTTAGACATTAAAGTCTAAGAGGTACCACAGCCAGATCACACATGGTCTTGCAGGCCAAGGTAAGGATTTTGGCTTTTACTATGAATGAGAACGTGAACCTTTGCAGAGTGCTACATGATGAAGTCACATGATCTCCTTTATGCTTTATCTCGATTACAGTGACTATCAGTTAGAGAGGGGAACACTAAATGGACATAAGAGTGAAGGTAGAGAGGTTTCAACAGCAAGGATTTATTACAAGAATCCAGTTGATATTGGATGCTGTCTTGTACTGAGATGGTGGCAATGAAAGATAAAAAGGAGTCAGATTACGAGTATACTTCAAAGTATATCTGTAGGATTTACTAATGGATTGGATTTAGATGTGGAAAAAAATAAGTAAAGGATGACTTCAAAGTTTCTGGCCTCAACAACTGTAGGAATGGGGTTGGCAATTAACAAAAGGAGGGAAGACTAGAAAAGCAACATATTTGGGAGAAAAATCAAAGTTCCATTTTGTACATCTTATATTTGAAATGCTGAGGATAGTTAAACTGGAGTCCAGGGGGGAAAAATTGGGTGAAACATACCAGATGGGATGAAATCACCTACAAAGTTAGAGTAGAATGAGAAAAAATTCAAGAACTGAACCCTGAAGTACTTTAATGTGAAAAATGAATGAAATATGATAACTCAGCAGATAAGCCTGAGAAGGCCTGGATAGTGAAGAGGTAAAAGCCAAGAATGAGTGGTCCTAAAAAGCAAATCAAGAAAATGTTTCAGCCAGGCATGGCTGTAATTCCAGCAAGTCAGGAGGCTGAAGCAGGAAGATCACAAGTTTGAGACCAGCTTGGGTAAACTTAGCAAGATTCTGTCTCAAAAACGGCTAGTGATGTAGGCCACTAGTAGAGTACTTACCCAACATGTGCAAAGCACTGGGTTCAATTCACAAAATTGAACCCACAAAAAAAAAAAGAGAAAGAAAAGGATTGGATTGGATTGAAGGGAGCTGGACCTGTAGCTCAGCAATTATGTGGCACGGGGTTCAATCCCCAGCAACAAGAACAAAAGAAAATGCTTGAAAATAGATTCTGTACTCAATCTGTCAAGGTGTCTAATGGCTTCAGTTAAGATGAAAACTGAACTGAACACTAAGCACTGGTTGACAGCATGGAGATTACTGGTAATCTTCATAACAGAACTGTTGTCAAGTAGTGGGGACAGAAGCCAGGTTAGAGTGAAGTCAAGGGAGAAGCTGGCATGGAATATAAAGTAGAATTCTTGTCCAAAGTGTTTTAACCAAATAAAATCAAGAAGAAATCGTCGGACAAATCCTAATTGAGACGTTCTAGAAGAATTCTTGCCCTATCCATAAGTATAGTATACTATGAAAGTTAAAAAGAGGAAAAAAAAAAAAAAACCCCAAACACAGTAGACTGTTCTGGATTGCAAAGATTAAAGAATCTTGACAATCAGATGCAAGATCAAATGCCTCTTTTCACTGGATCCTGGGCTAGGCGGTACACAGCTGTAACAGCATATGTGAAACAACCTTAGAGAAATCTGAATAGGAGCTGAATATTAAATAATATTATTTATCAATGTCTAATTTCTTAGGTTTGCTAATGGCTTTGCAGGTTACAGGAAACTCATTTCTCTTGGGACAAATATGTGCAAATATTTAAAGGTGAAGTGATATAGTGCTTGCAAATTACTTTAAAATATTTTAGTAAAAAAGGTATGTGTGGGGGCTGGGGATTTAGCTCAGTGACACCACACTTGCCTTGTAAGCCCAAGGTCGTGAGTTTGATCTTTGTACCAAAAACAAACAAACAAAAGGTATATGTGGGTGTTGGGTAAATATGTGTGCATGTGATCAAGATGGCAAACAGGAGAACACACAAATTTGATAAAATGTCAGCTGGCGAATCCAGGTAAAAGGCACATGATGTACTAGGATGTCAAATGAATGAAATATACCTCCACCCCTCCCTGATTTACGCGGTCCTTGGGAGATGACAGGATATTTTGCATTTTTGTGTGAAGAAGGCAGCCATCAGCTAAGTCCTGACACCCCAATGTCTGAGTGTCTGGAAGTCCCGAGTGACTCCTGAGTGACCCCTTGCTGATCCCCAGTCGATTTCTTTCTTTTTGTTTGTTTGTTTGTTGAGACAGGGTTTTACGATGCAGTTCAGGCTGGCCTTGAACTCACTATGTAGCCCAGGAAGGCTTCAAACTCTCTGCAATCCTCCTGCCTCAACCTCCCCAGTGCTGGGATTATAGGCATGCACCACCACACCCAGCTATCTCAATTCTTGAGTGAGACTTGTACAAATATTTGAAGATTAATTGATACAATACCTACTGCTTAATTGTGAGAAAAATATGTAAAAGAGTAAGCGACAAAGAAAGAAAGCAAATTTGGCAAAATGCAGTAATTACCAAATCTAGGTGAAGGGTTTATGGAGGATTTTCCTATTTCTTAAGCTCTTCTGTAGAAATTCAATGAAGAATTGGGAAAGGACGTTTAAAAGAAAGGAGAGAAATAGCAAGTACAGACAAATCTTTTTAAGTAGCTTATATCACTAAGCTATTGTTAAATAAGAGGTAAGAATGTTCTTTTTACTGGCAGAAACAGAGCTAGTCTTAAAAAAAAATCACATTTTTAGGCAGGGAGTTGATAATGATCTTGATCAGGCCTGCAGATTATAGTAATACCTCAGTTCACAAACACTTCTGTTTGTAAACAATTCTGTTTGCAGACAAAAGTGTTCAGCAGGCTGCCCAGGTACTGCTGCGCCTAAACTATGGCAGTTCAGTAACCAACAGCACTGTACGTTCTCTCAATGGCATTCCTCGGGCCCACCAAGGAGGTAATGTAAGTTTGTAAAATTATACATTTTCCTGCTTTGGATCACATGCTATTTTGCTTTTTAAAAATTAAAAATTACTCACTGTTTGTTGCAAAAATCAAAATGAAACAGAACTGGGTGAAATAAAAAAGTTGATCTTTATTCTCAAGTACAAATTATTTTCATTTTAAGTGGAAATAAAACGCGTCTTACAAATGCAGCTTTAACTGTTCCTGAATTAGCTCTTAGGATAAGGCTTCTTATTTTACTGTGCTGAAGGCCTCCCACTCTCCAGGCGCCAGGCTCACCATCTTCCCCTTGTCTTCCCATCACTGAAGAGTTAGACTTTTTTTTTTAAGGTCCTGGGCACTGAGCTACATCTCCTACACTTTTATGATTTTTTTTTTTAAATTTTGAGATAAAGTCTCACTAAATCACTAAGTAACCCGCAACCCTCCTGCCTCAGTCTCCCAGAATACTAGCATTAAAGGTATGTGCTACCACACCCAGCTGGAAAAATTGTTTCTAAAATTCAGATTGGGATCTGAGGAGCTGGGGGTATAGCTCAGTGATACTAAGTTTTTATTCAGAAAAATTCTCATCATTAAAATTCCCAGGTCCTCAGCCCAAGGCCTTCAGGTCACGAGCTATGGAATCTTGACTCTTGTCTCTTTGCTTCTTAATCTCCAACAATGTCTGTTCCAGACATCTATTCAGGTACTAGCTCCCTGTGCTGTATGGTGAGCATCTAGTCATCCTGTACAACCCAAGAGCCATCTTCTCTTCCCTCAAGCTTACAGGACAAAGTTCACCTTCCATTTCATGCCACTGAACCCTAAACAGATGTCTCCTGACTCTTCCTACAGAATTCAACACTCATGGATTTATATCGTGGTTTCTCCTACTCCACAGTGGCTCTCTTAAGGACACACCCTGTTCATCATCTTGTTTCCCCAGTGTCTAGCATTGTTTTTGGCACACAGTTAGTGCTTACTAAGCTCTTGCTACTCAGTCTCCTATCTGTACACCGAAGAAAAGGAATGCGCTATTTATTATCCAAACTTATTGATTCTCTAAGGCCAAGGTATGGCCATCAGTTTAGTACTATGTCAAATTTTCCACAGCCACTGGTCCAGGGTAGTCATCTCCTGAACTCACCAACAATGGATGGGATAGAAACAGTTTCGGGATTCTTTATGAATTTCAGATGACTTCAGACGATTTGGATTTTAGAGGATTCCAAATACTGGTACCAGAGTTTCAGTGAGGCTGAAAGTGGAGGGTTTAATGTAGTACCTGGTGAAGGCAAAGGGGAAGTGCTCTTGAATCCAACTGCTCAACTTCACCTCGTATGAGTGAGAACAGAGACTGCAGAGCTAGCTTTGGGGCTTCTGGTTGATCATTAGCATTGACTTTGGCAGTCTCTTCATCACCAACAGCATGTGTGGCTGTACTTAGTATCTTTTCTTGTATTAAAGATGCATAATCTGAGGAAAGTAAAGAAAATACCTGCATTAGAATAAACTCCTATTATGGTGGAATACTTCAAAACAACTATACTTGTTAATCATAAAATTTTCAAACAAAACAAATCTTAGGAAAGAAAGCCCTAGAAATCACAAGTTATTATCTTCATTAAATTCAGACTGTGCTGACATCTTACTAGTGCCACTAGCAAACATATGAATCATTACTATAGAATTGTAATTAAGAATATTAATGAAATAACAGTAAGTAGGTTAAAACTTGACCAAAACTTGATTTTCCCTAAGGAAAACTAGATTAGCTATAATCTAAAGTTCTTGCTTGCCCCAAAGAAAACAGAACTGAATAGGAAGGTAAAGGTGATATCCCATGAAGAAGGTAAAGAAGTAATACTTTTCTCTTAAACTCTGGTCTGATAAGATCCTTGGAATCCCAAGAGAGTGGTGGAATTCAGATGCCAGAGTTAACTGCCAGCAAAACATTTTTCCTAGTAAAAAGAAGCAATGCAGGGGCCGGGGATTTAGCTCAGTGGTGCTGTGCCTGCCTTGCAAGCTCAAGGTCCTGAGTTTGAGCTCCAGTACAACAACAACAAAAAAAGTAATGCAAACTTCTGAAAAATCAGTGATAAACAAATGTTTAACCTACAGCTCCTGAAATGCATCAAATTTTAAAAATTCGGGCCAGGGATTTAGCTCAGTGGTTCCGCCGCCTGCCTCAAAAATGCAAGGTCGCAAGTTTGATCCCCGGTACCCACCCCCCCAAAAAATAAAAAATTAAAAAAAAAAAATTCAATCTTATCAATTATAATTCACCTTTCACTGAAATCTCAATACCAGTTTTAATTTTCATGTTCACGTTAAATAAGCTATCTGCCTTCAGGTAGGCGGCCTCAGCTAGGACTTTTCCTTTCTTTTTTTTTCTAATTAAATTTATTGGTACATTTTAGGTATACAATACAGTTACACTCATCATTGGGATCCTGTACTTTTACATGATGTATCTTGGTTCTTTTTTCCCCATTCCCCTGCCCTCCCTTCACCCCCTCCACCCTTCCCTATTTACAAAGACTCTGTTTCCATTTTTTCCTTTTATCATGTTTTTTCCTTTTCCCTTCTTTCCTTTCCCCTACTCCCTCCCACTTCCCCTACTCCTTTAGACTTTTTCTTCCTATTTCAATATCAATTATACATTTTGATCCTTACTTACACTTTTAGTTTTTCACACCAGAGAAACTATTTGGTATTTACATGTTTGTAGGACTTTTCTTCGTAGCACAGTGTGGTCTGTACCACGATCCAGTTGCCCCTTCCTCTACAGTGGGCCCAGAGTTTGACTTCTTTGGCATTCCAAATAAACCCACTGCTCTGGCAACACTGGTCCATTCTTATCTTCTAAATATTCTGTGTTTTTCTAATCAATTACAGATTCTAAAAGCTACAATATTTCTCTGATCTATGCCTATTTATATTCTATCCTAATAAAATCTGTATCTTTCCATGTTGCATGAGCCTAAAGTCAAATTACTTTCCTCTAACCTCTGTATGTGGCCTCATATTATGCTGGATCTCATTATAATAGTTGGTGTAAAGTCTCCTTTTCAGTACTCATCATTTCTGCAGCACAGGAGTTAATTTAGGTATAATGTCATCTCACTTATAAATGGCACAGTGTCCTTAGCACTAAAGTTCCAAATGTTGTACTTCTTTAAAAAAATCGCCTACAGTGATTACTTATATTTTGAGAGTTCTCTTCTGCCAATTTTATGTCAGTTGGTCTCTAGATAGGCAAGACCCAATGATGGCTTGTTTCTAGTGACCCTGCAGTTAGGTTCCAGTCCCCACCTGCCCAGTATACGATGCAGGCCTTAGGAAAAAAAATAAACCAAGAGACCGAACTAAGAGATAAAAAGTGGGGTGCCAGGACGACCAATGCCGGGGCAACTGCCAAAGATGCTGGCCAGTCCCAGGCACTGACTTTTATTGGCAATCAATTGGGGCAAAGGCAAGCTATGTGCAGTTTCTATAAAAATTAATGTAAACAAGGACATAAAGGACAAGACAAAGCATTCTCGAATCAGGAACAGAAGAGACAAAATGTATGGTTGTAATTAGAACACTGTCCTTCTAAGTCACAAGGTTTTCGTTGTGGGAGTGGAATTTGAGTGCAAGTTACTTGACTTGGGCACGTTGGCTTCAGCCAGACTCCCTTCTCCAAACAAGCCAATTGTGGGGTTAACTCTTCACAGCCTGCTATAGGCATAATCAGTATTACAGTCCTCTGCACATTTGTGATATTGCAGGGGTAGTATTTATAAAAAAAAACAGAGATTCTCTTTCTTTCTAATATTCTAATCACGTGGTAACAGAACCAAAAGGGTGACAATGTGGGAACAGGAACTTTCTGTAGAAAACTAGAAAGAAATAAAACCAGTGTTTTCCTCCTTTATTTCCCAAAGTAGTAAGCCCAAGACGTTTATTTAATCTCATACCGACTAAAACAAAGCCACCTTCTCATACGCTGTTTTTTTCTTGATTAAATTGTTCTCATATAGTTACCAAAATATTACTCCATGATGTAAAAAAAGGCTGAAATTTATCTGTGTGTGCATCCACATGCACATGTGTGTGTAGTACTGGGAAATGAACCTAGGGCCTTCACACTGACCCACATTCCCAGCCCTTTTAAAATTTCAAGACAGGGTCACACTAACTTGCAAAATTGCCCAGGCTGGGCTCAAACTTGCAATCCTTTTGTCTCAGTCTCCAGAGTGCTGGAATCACAGGTGTGCACCACCACACCTGGCTGAGGCTGAAATTTTGTAATGCTCATTTTTCAGTAAAAGGGATTTAAATAAAGCCATCAAGGACTATTACCAGAAAGGAACGATACTCAGAGGTATAGAAAAAGGACAGAATTGGTGACTCTTTTCAAAAGGCAGTCAAAAAAAGGATCCTAAATAATGGAAATAGAAACGTACATTGTGATTACCTCAAGTATTTGGTTGGTATAGATTCCTAATGGCCCATTTTTCTGCTACAACCATTTTCTAAATTACTTTAATAATCAATGTTATTGATATATACAATTTATAAATATGCAGTATATTGGTAAATAGAATTACATAGTCAAAGAAACTTCAACAGAGAGAAAACCATTAAACATAAAACACAGCCAGTAGGAGACCTCAAAGCACACAGAGGCCTAAGGATTCTAAGAGCAATAGAAGACTAAGACAGGCAATCAGAACATGCAAAGTGAAGGGAGCCTCACATAGGTCATTCTGGATCAGTCAAGAGGTCAGCAAAACATACAAGACTAATAACACAAAAGAATTACTGTTCCTGCCAGGGCTTAGAGATCATGAACTTCAGAGATAGATTACTCAAAACACTACCTCACCTCTTGAGATAATTAATGTTCCTTGCTGGAATACAGTACGCAAGATAAATCAAAGGGCACTAGAGCAAGAGCTAGAAAATTAATATTACATTTATTTTCCAAAGGAGCTTGGATTAGATTTTATTCATTATGCTACAGTTTCCTTATAGAAACTGAAGGGTCTAGCCAGATGAGCTCTCAAGACCCTCGTAGATCTGACCATCTAAAACATTCAGAATCTCCATAGAAATTTGGGGAATTGGGAAATAAAAGGGTTCAGGGTGTATCTCAGTGGCACAGTGCTAGTGTGCTTCCTGAGTATGCGTGAGGCCCTGTGCTCCATGCCCTGCATGGAAGAAGAAGAAAGGAAACAAAACACAAAAATATAGAACATCACAGTGAATGAGCCTGAGCAATTATTTTTAAAAATTGACAGGAAGGGCCGGGGATTTAGCTCAGTGGTTCCAGAGCCTGCCTCGCAAACGCAAGGTCCCAAGTTTGATCCCCGGTACCCAAAAAACAAAAGAAAAAATTGACAGGAAGCTGAGGTAGGAGGATTGCAAATTCAAGCCCAGCTTAGGCGATTTAGCCACTGTTTCAAAAGAAAAAAGAAAAAACTGGGAATATAGCTCAGTATGAAGGTCCCGGGTTTAATTCCCAATAGTCAAAAAAAAAAGAGGGGGGAAGAACACTTAAGGCAAGGTTACCCTTTAACGCAAATATCTTCTAGTTCCCCAACTGCCTAGATTATGGATTGCATTAAGAGTGGCATATTAGATTTTTTGGTTTTTTTGTACCGGGGATCGAACTCAGGACCTTGCGCTTGCGAGGCAGGCAGCAGCACCACTGAGCTAAACCCCCGGCCCCATATTAGATTTTTCAGTTGGAGAAAATAAACTGAATGGTTTTTCAAGAAAAGGTCTACAACATTGCATACCAAAGAGTAAATTGTTGTTTTGTAGCTCTACCAAGCTTTTAGGAATAAAACTCTCAGGTTTCAATAACCATATAAATTGTTACACACATTACAAATAACAATGTATACTTTAACTCAAATCCATACAAAATAAGAAATCAACATTTAAACATATCCTACCTACATAGAATTGTAAACTACTAAAACTATGCTCTTACAGGTTTCGTAACAATAATGGGTTAAAGAATTTACATTTGAAAAGTATCTATTGCCAAAGAGTTAGAAGGATATAAAAATTAAGTCTGTTTCCATGACTTATTTTCCAAACTGCTGGCATGTTATCTAATCTCTTTGATTCTTTAGTTTTTTTCCTCGGTTAGCACGGGGAGAATAACATCTGCCTGGTGAGGTCTGAGGATTAAAGGAGATAGTGCACAAAAGCAGAGGCACTCCCAAGTCTCAGCCTGAAAAAAGATGTATCACTTGAATGAAAAAGGTCACAAAGTTGGTAAAAACTGTGACACTACATTTTTTTAATTTGAAGAAAAACATTCAGAGGAGAGGATAAAGCTAATAAAGCTTGTATTCTTTTTTTTTTTGGTACCGGGGATCAAACTCTGGTCCTTGTGCTTTCGAGGGAGGCAGTGGAACCACTAAGCTAAATCCCTGGCCCCAAGCTTGCATTCTTAAAGTCACTGTGAATAATAGGAATTATAAGAGCTCTGTTAGAATGCTTAGTTTATTATTTACCAATATTTGTTTGAACATGAACTTGTTTGATTTTCCATACAGTAACATATAGTATGCAGTCTTTTCATGTCTGCCTCTTTTACTTCCTAATAAGCTTTTTTTTTTCCTAATAAGCATTTTTAAGTTTTCTCCATATCTTTTCATGCTTTGACAGCTCCTTTCTTTTTAGCACTACAAAACAGTCCACAAACTTGGTCTGTTTGTTTTGTGCAGCGCAGTGCAGTGGTGAGGATCCAACCCAGGGCTCACACATGCTAGGTAAGTGCTCAACCACTAAGGTACACCCCAACCCCATGAACTTGTTTTCAATAAAGGCAATAATAAAAACAATGATAGCACAGTGAGTACTTAGATTAACACATTTATCATGTACTAAAGGATTTAAAAATAATAAAGCACTCACATCATATCATGGAAGTTTCAGTATTTTTCCATGTGAATTTCAAAATAATTTTGAATTGTTGATATTGGGTTGTTTTTGTTTCATTTTGTTTGCAAGGTGAACCCAGGGGCACTCTACCACTGAGCTACATCCTTAACTCTTTTTTCAAATTTTGAGACAAGGTCTTGCTAAAGTGTGTAGCTATCCTTGAGATTGCAAACTCCATGCCTCAGCCTCCTGAGTAGCTGGGATTATGTGCACCACCATCCAACTTGATTTTTTTTTTTTTGGAGACAAGGTCTTGCTAAGTCACTAAATTGCCGAGGCTGGGCTCAAACTTGAGCCTCCTGCTCCAGCCTCCCACAGCACTGGGGTTACAGTTGTGGGCCACTACAACCAACTCCAGCTTGATGTTCTTTCTTACTTTTGATCCCACACGAGTCTTACAAAATTTTTGCTTGAAAACATAAATCCAGTTATAGGTTCATGAATTAGTATTAAAATTCATTCTGCTATATTAAAGTTTTTCTAATAAAGATATATTTATAGCTAAGGAAGAAAGCCCAATCAAAACACGAACATGTACTTTCCCCTTCACTATAAAAAGTCTCACAACATAAATGAAGCTTTCTCACATATAAATCCATACAGCCAGACAGAAACAACAACAACAAAAAATTCTATTTATCTTCATCTGTGAAAACCAAATGAGTTACAGTTCAAATTACCCATTAAACAAAATGATGGTGCTATTTATAAGCATTTATAGACAGTGACAGGCAAATTTATAGACCCTAATTTAACTTAACACCTGTCAACTTCATCAAGTTCTAAAGTAGAAATCACAGTTTTAATGTACCCATTGAGGTTTTATTTATGCATTTATTTATAATTTTTGCAGTCTTGGATTGAACCCAGGGCCTTCACACTGAATTACATTCCCAGGCCTTTTAAAATTTTGAGGCAGGGTCTCACTAAGGTGCTAAATTTACATTGGTCAGGCTGGGCTGGAATTTGCAATCCTCTTGCCTCAGCCACCCACCCAGAGTGCTGGAATTACAGGAATGCACCGTGCCCAGCATGGTTTTATTAAAAAAGTAATTATTTGAACAACTCTGAGCCAGAGAATGGAAGAATTACCTTAACTGAGAGATTTTATTCAAATTACCAAACCACTTAAATTCTGTATCAGTTCTGACTTATAAATGATCCACTGGGCTTAGAATCTAACCGTGGTAGTGGTCAAGGGGCATTTTGTGAAAGAATATAGTATGTAGTATCCTTTAATGATTTTTATCTTGCAACACTAGGAATGTACCCTGACATTAATTCTCCCTTTAATAATCCAGCATTGATCTACCATCCTTCACAATAACTAAGTGATATAACTGTTTCTTTTCTTGATAGGAGTAATGATGTGACTGGATGATTTGAAGGCCAGATCTCACAGCTGGTATTTTAGGTACTAAGTCGTCAAGAGAATGAAAAATTATTGCAGAGAAAACGGAGATTTGAAAATTTACACAGAATACACCAAGACTAAGGTACAGGTAGCAGGAAAGATTATATATTTATAATAATGAGGGACAATGATAACATAAGCCAAGTTGAGGGGGGACCTTTAGAAGTGGAAAAATGATATGTGAAGGCCTAATATTTTTCTCTGGGCCTAATACATTTCAAATACTGTACCCTACTACTCAGCATAAGTACAAAATCTCATACACACATCTGTGTTTATCATGCTGCTCCCTCTGGCTAGCTGCCAGCTTTTAAAGAGCAGGGGCCAGGACTCTCCATTGTGGCCTCAGGACTTAACACAATGCCTGAAGGTACATTTGGGGGGAAACTGTTACTATGTATTATGGATTGTACAAGTCCATATACAACACTAGACACACAGCACTATGGCATCTAATTCTCACAATATTATGAAGCAAATATTAGAGATTATAGATAAAAACATTTGAAATCCATCAGAGGCTAAGAGCATAGGCTCTGAAATCAGCCTGCCTGGGTTTCAATTTTGAATGTACTGCTTTCTGACAGTAGGCAAATTAGGTGTTTTTGTTTTGTTTTTGTCAGTACTGAAGACTGAACCGAGGGCTTTTCAATGAGCTACATTCCTCCCAGGTACTAAGATTACAGGAATGCACCACCAGACCTGGCTGCAAATCCTTCTCTTCAAACCTTACTTTCCCCATATGTTAGATGCAAATACAGCACTGCCTTCTTATTACATGGACTCTCCTAAGACATTACATTCAAATAAGAAACAGTGTATAAAGCTCCTTTATTTAGTCATAGTTTTCTGACTTTTTTCTTTCAAATATAAGAAGAGTTTTTGGAAGAAAGACATTAGAAAAAAACTATATTTACTGCTTTTACAGATATTCTGTGACCCAAGTGTTAAAGGTCCCCTTACTGAACTGAGGCTAGATCAAATAAAGAATCTGAAAGTTAAATTATTATTCAGAGGGCCAGGCATTTAGCTCAGTGGTTCTGCTGCCTGCCTCCTAAGTGCAAGGTCTGGAGTTTAATCCCCCGTACCAAACAAACAAACAAACAAACAACAAATTATCATTCAGAGACTATCACTGAAACAAACCCAACCCCACCATTTCCCTGAAGAGTGAACAATCCACCTTTGCTCTGATCGTGTTTTGTCTCGCTGAGGCTGGCAGCAAGAACAATTCTGCAGAAACACAGCCACCGCACCCTCAGAGGAAAAGCATGTGCAGTAATTACTCAGTAACAAACTAGCGAGACAAATGTAAAACAGAATTCATGTAAACACACTTTAAAAATCACCAAAACTGAGACAGTATAGTTTAACAGTCAAGAGTTGTGAGTCAGATTGCCTGGCATCAAACCCTGTCTCACTTTTTAGCACTATGGCATTGGGCAAGTTACTCAAACTTTCCGTGCTTCACACTCCTCAGCTGTAAAATGGAGCTAATTGTAGTGCTGCTTAATAACGCTATGGTGAGGCCTAACCGAGACAATCCATGTGGAGCAGCTATTGCAGCTGTCGGAAGGAATGATCATACAACAGATGCTTAAACTCTTGGTTTTAAACTCAGAAAGCAACAAATTAAGCTCTGTATGTCCCTAACGCTGAGTTTGGAAGGCTATGAATATTGTGTGTGATTTTTTTTTTTTTACATATAGTACAAAATTTAACATTTTAACCATTTTAAAGTGTTTAATTCAGTGGCATTAAATATATTCACAATGTTATGCAACCATCACCAATATCCACTTCCAAAACTACTGCAAACAGCAACTATATTTATTAAATACTGCCATTCGATTTCCCAACCCCTGAAAGCCTCTATTCTACTGTCTGTTTCTATGAATTTGCCTATTCTAAAATCCTCACTTAACTGGACTTGTATATCCACCCTTTGCATCAGGGTTAGTCCAAGTAGCATGATGTCTTCAAGACTTATCCATCAGATTAGCATTTCTTTTGAAAGCTACATAATATTGCACTGATTTTGTTTGCCCATTAACCCACTAGTGGGCCATATGGACTTTTGATTATTATGAATAATGCTGCTATGAACCTTGATGTTAAAGCATCTGTTTGAGTCCATGCCTTCATTTCTTTTGTGTATATACTAACAGTAGAATGGCTGGATTATACAGTACTTCTATGCTGAACTTTTTAAGAACTGCCAAACTGTTTCCCAGGATCTCTAAAATTTAAAGTTTATCTCAACTACTGTCTTGAGACTTCAATATTTGTAGTTTTTCTATGTCTAAAACAGAGATACTATTGCACCACAAAGATTAATTGAAGTTTTAAAGTTACTGGAACCCTTATCTAAAAGATGCCCTTAGCTGGGTGTGATGGTGCATGCCTGTACACTCCCAGCAGTTGGGAGGCTAAGACAGGAGGATTCATGAGTTAAGAGGCCAGCCTGGGCTACACAGTGAGTTCAAGGCCAGCCTGAACTACATAGTGAGACACTGTCTCAAAAACAAAAACCAAAAACAAAAATACAACATAGTATTCTTTAAATTTAATTCCATGCTTCTGGGCTTAGTTCTTGTTATGCAAACCCAAAAATAAAAGGCTTTGAGTGACACAAGCAAAATGGCAGGATAAACACCTCTTAATTTCATGTCTCCAAAGAGATATAAAAAACCCAGACCTGTGGGAACCAATTTTTTCAGAACTCTGGAGAACAAAGGTATGCAACAAAGTAACTGCTGTTATCAAGAAAAAGACAATATAAAAGTAGCAGGAAAGCGTCATGGGGTTTTAACTCTCCTTGCCTTATCTTTTCTTGCACAACAGACTGTGTTACAAGTGTGGGGTGGTGGTTCCTGGTTTCAAACGAGGCAGAGTGTGTCTGCTCTCACCTGTCTGGGGCTCCCTGAACGACCAACATGCGTGCTTGCCTCTGGGAGTCCTGATTTACAACCTACTAAAAATGAAAAAATAGCAGGCACTGTTGGTAAATACTGTCAGGTGACCAAAAAACCCATGGCCACCTGGACAAAAAAAGTAACGGTTGAGTAATAAAGCAGACATAAAAGTGCTTGTTATACTGGGGGAATACAGGAAGCCTCACATCCAGGCCAGGGTGCACCTTGGAAAAAGCCCGGAACTTTCACCGCTGGATGATCGAGAGGCTCAGTGCAAGAAGGATGTGAAAGCTGAGGCAAAGTGATAAACAGCCTGGCTCCATGGTGAAGGAGTACAGTACCAGAACATCCAGCTAATCTGTAGCGACCAGAAAAGGAACACGAGCAAAGGCAGTCAAGAACAGTTAACTCCAAACAAGGCAGAGCATCTGATTTCCAGAGTTACCACATTAAAAATGTCTCGTTTTCAACAACAATCATTGCAAACTGTACAAAGAAACAATACGCTGTAGCCCATTTAATGAAGAAATAAAATGACAGAATACAACCTTGAAGAGGCCTAAACACTGGACTTATCATTTAAATAAAGCATCTTAAATGTGCTCAAAGAACAAAAACCATAGAAGTAAAGGAAATCAGAAAAACAATGTATGAACAAATTAAGAATGTCAAGAGAGAAATTATAAAAAGGAATTGGAAATAGATCATGATGGCTATATAACATTATAAATGTAGTTAATGGCACTGAATTGTACACTAAAATGGTTAAAATGGCAAATTTGTTACCTAGATTTTACCACAATAAAAATGGTAAAAAAAATACAGTACCTTCAGTTCTCTAACTTTAATGTTACTATTCTTTGAGTCAAGTGGATTTTTCAGGCACTGTACCCAATGAGGCTGACACTTACCTTGGCCATAATTTTGGAAGCCAGATCTGATGTAAATGAATGTACACTGTATGTGGCACCTGTGCTGGACTCTGTGCCTTACTCCTTTCTCTCCCACATTTCCTCACTGTAAGGTTCTGCTTGATGCCATGAAAACAGAGGACAGTGCTCACTGTTTAAATATCTCCAATTATTGTCTAAACACTGAAGGAGAAAAAAGGAAACATCCCTTCCTTTTCCTCAACACTAGACACTAGTATTATGAGTGTACAGTAGTATTTGAAAATGAGTCAGCGTCCTGACCTGACCAGGGTCCCAGGGACGCATTCATAACTACAATCTGCTCCACACCGCAGTCTCCTCCCATGCCCTCCAGCTGCACCCTCTGCCTTCAGAAAAGCTACGGTTAGGAGCTTCACCACAGCCTGTTCACCCAAGTCAATGGACCTCACCCTCAGCTGACCTCCTCAGATGAATGGGAAAGGCCGGGTAACATATGAAGTGCACCTAGAACTCAACAGGCACTCAAAATGGCAGCTCTGTTCTCTCACTGGGTGCTGGGTAAATAGATTCCATGTCTGCAAGGGGGATGGAAAGACAAAAACAGCCAGTAGGCTTTATTTTAGGAGGCATCTTGAAAAATTATTTTAAATTTTTTGAACCAGGGATTGAACTCAGGACCTTGTGCTTGCAAGGCAGGTGTGGCACCACTGAGCTAAATCCCCAACCTTCAAAAATTACTATTAATACTTCAGGACTACTTTGAGGAACAAGACTCACATTAGGCTCAGATTACACTTCTCATTAGCTAAGTTACTTAGCTTTTAAGTGCTGTCATTGCAGACTCTGGACATGTGAAACCTTCCAAAGAATATTCTTATTTTTCTCTTTGGCACATGCCACTTTTCTTGAGTGGAAGGAACAAGTCCTTTTTATAGCTTGCCTGCTTTGCTTACTCTCTGGAATTTTTAATAAATCACATTAAACTACTGCCTAGCTCTATAAGCCTACCTTCGTATTTAAACACCTCTGCCTCCAGCCAGACTATGTTCAACACTAAAACCTTATTTATCTTCTTTTTTTCTTCTTCTTTCTAATAAAAAGGTTAAGTCAGACAGTCACATTTGTATCTGAAATACAGGATCCTAAATCGGTATTTAGATTTTACAGATACACAGTGGATATGAAAAAAGCATTTCACAAAAAGAACTTCAGGAAAAAAAAAAAAAAAAAGAACTTCAGGAACTCAATGGGAACTTAGCAAATGCATGCTGAAGGGAGCTCTGCAGGCTGGTCTAGGTCAGTCTCTGGTGCCCGGTGCCTGGGGCCAGAGGCGGTGAAAGCTGGGACTGTAACCTCATAGGCAGGGACTCCCTTTTCATCATGGCTCTTTCAACTACTCCCTCCAGCTTCATCACTTCCCAAAGCTTGTTCCAGGCTGCTCCATTTGCTATTGAAGGCACAGTAAGTACATATAAATATTGCTTGGATTTAGACTCTAAATTGCACAGAATGTGCCAATTAGCAACAATGTTTACACTCCCTAATTTTCCTCTTAGAAGTCTGATTAGACATTTCACTATTTAACACGTTTTTAAAAAACTAAAAATATGCAAGGGATTTGCTCAAGCATGGATTAGTTATGCTAATTCTTAAATGTCTTATCCAGGTCCATAAATAAACAACAGAGTTTCAAAGGAAATCAACAGTTTTTCCCTAAACAGCAACCAACTTTTCTAATATAAAAATGGCTAAATTTTATCTTATTTTGCAACTCCAACAACACTAAATTTATCAGCTATCAAATACTGTATAAAATATTTCTTGGTTTTCTGGGATAAATGAAATTCTCAAATTTTATATGACCTTTATAAGAGACTACAACCTTTTATGTTTAAAAATACACTTATTTTGATTCTCTAACAAATATAAAGGCATATATTTAAATTCAAGGCTTAAAAATACTATCTGTGGAAGAAAGGGGGGAGTTTAATAACCAAAAGAAACCAAACAAATTTTCCCTAAAAGGGTTCCCCCTCTTTAATATTCTATAATTCTCTAAAAGCCACTAACCTAAGAGATTTTCTTTGGAATAATGGAATCACATAAGATATAGAGAACCAAGAGCTAATTTCAGCCTTTTAATAAATTAAAAGAGCATCACAGAGAAACATGTTCAATGGCATTTTATTATATATTTTACAGAAAATTATGTTTATTAAATTCCATTGTATAAGTAATCTTTAACTTGTATGGAGACAGACTGTACTGTTTCTTCATATCACTGAACCAACTAGCACCATGTCCTACTCTTTATCTTTTTTTTTTTTTTTTTTTGGTACCAGGGATCGAACTCGGGTCCTTGCGCTTGCGCAGCAGGCGCCGGAACCACTGAGCTAAATCCCCAGCCCCTCTACTCTTTTATTTTAAAAGTTTTACTGAGATATAATTTTCACGACATACAATTCACCCCTTAAAGTGTACAACTCAATGGCCTTAGTATATATGGTATTGTGCAACCACTGCCACAATTAGTCTGAGAATGTTTTCATTAACTCCAAAGAAACCCTGCATTCTTTAGCTCTCACCTCCAATTCTCCATTGCTCCCAATCCCCCCACCCCCAGCCATTAATCTACTTTCGATCTGTCTGTATGAATCCCTACGCTGGATATTTCATACATGTGGCTTATTTGTCCTCAGTAGTGACTCTCCCTTTGATAGACTGCACTTGTTACTTAGCTCCCTCATTTAAACATACAAAACTGAAAAACAAGTACATGAGGAGTTTTAAGTGCCTGGTATGCAATGCTCAATAAATATCTGTTGACTAACACTGTATGTACTGTAATATATTTTTCTATGAAATTATTAATGTACTAATGTAATACCAAATTTCAGAGAGTGAAGAAATCTGTTATACAAAGTGATCATTAGTCTACATTAAAATCTTCTGTGGGGCCGGGGATGTAGCTCAGCGGCACAGTGCCTGCCTGCCAAGTGCAAAACCCTGAGGAGTTCGATTCCTGGTACCAATCAATCAATCAATCAATCATCAATCTTCTGTAGTGAGCAGAATAATGGCTAATAGCTGATGTGAAGATAACCATGTCCCAATCTCCAGAAACTACCAATATGTCATATTACATTGCAAAAGGGAATAAGGTAGCAGATGGAATTAAGGTTGACAATCAGTTGATCTTTAAAAGCAAGAGATTATCCCAGAGGGCTGGGGATGTAGCTCAGTGGCACTGCACCTGCCTTGCAAGTGCAAGGTCCTGAGTTTGATTCCTGGTACCAACAACAAAAAAAGTGCTCGCTTCAGTAGCACATATAACAAAAAAAAAGTTTGGTCTCAAGAGCGAAAGATTATCCCAGACTGTCTGGGAGGAACCAACATAATTGCAAGGGTCCTTAAATGTGGAAGAGGGAGCCAGATGAGTAGTCACAGTGATGTGACGAAAGAAGGACTCCGCAGGCCGTGAGTGGCTATGGAGGAGGACTCCACAAGCTGAGGAAGGTGGGTGGCCTTAGGACACTGGAAAAGACAAAGAAACTGATTTTTTCTTGGAGCCATCAGAAAGAAATGTAAACAACTTGATTTGGGGCCAGTGAGAACCATATTAGATTCCTGACCAGAGAGCTGTAAGATAATAAATTTGTGTGTGCCAGACACAGTGCTACACACCTGGAATCCTGGCACTTGGGAGGCTGAGGCAGGAAGACAGCTGTGTTCAAGGTCAGGCTGGGCTACATAGTGAATGCAAGGCCAGTCTGAGCTATAAAGCAAGATCCTGTCTCAAAAAAGCCAAAAAACTAGAGAATACATTTATTTGTGCTGTTTTAAGCCATTAAATTTGTGGCGATTTGTTGTGGCAACAATAGAAAACTAATATGTTTTTAATATCGGGGCTTTTGCTTTTCTCTAAGGGAATTTTGGCTAAAGTTTCTTTTGATTCTAAAATTAACTTACTATATAAATCAGGAACTCTTTTATTCTACTGATACACATGGAATAGTTATCTTTCAGGAGGGATGATCTGTCTCCACTGATCAGGCCCTTGAGTGAAGACTAAAAAGAAGCTTCTGTTTCTGTATATTACTTTCCAAAGAACTTTAGTTTAGAAGAACTGAGATAAGGTAAACCTCGGAGTTTTCAAAGTACAGTGTATAGGGCCGGGGATTTAGCTCAGTGGTTTTGCTGCCTGCTGTGCAACCGAAAGGACCCTAGGACCGGAGTTCGATCCCCGGTACCAAAAACAAACAAACAAACAAAAAACAAAGTACAGTGTATAGCATGAAAGGGAGCTAAACTGTCCACTTACCTGCCTAGTGAATAAAACTGGTTACAGTCCCAAACATCAGCCCCACCCAGCCCATATCATTCCTCCTACAGGGGCTTATCCTGGTGTGTAAAATGAACACACGTTGGTGGGGTATGTCCACTTCTGTCCACCACAGCCTCTAACAATTCCAGGTGTCTCAATCCCAGCCAACACTGCCAGTACAGATGTTACTCAACCAGCTCTACTAGGCATTTCAGTCTGGAGGCCAGTCGTAAAGGTTTTACTTGGTCAAAACCAGATACATAACATGAACACGTGCCTTAGGGATTCATATTTTATGGCATTACCAGTTATTCAGACATCGGGTTAACATGCCAGCAGGCATGCTGTATCTAACATTAAACTCCAATAGAACTGGAAATGTTTTTAGAAATACACGTAAGAGTGGACCAGACAGAAGAAAGCCTAAAAAGAACACTGAAAAGGGCTGAGGATTTAGCTCAGTGGTTCCGCTGCCTGCCTCGAAAGCGCAAGGTCCTGAGTTCAATCCCCAGTACCAAAAAAACAAACACTAAAAGATCCCAGGAGAGCTGAGCGTGGCGGCACATGCCTGTAATCCCAGCACTCAGGAGGCTGAGGCAGGAGGACTGCAGCAAGTCTGAGGCCAGCTGGGGTTACACAGGGAGTTCAAGGCTAGCCTGAACTATATAGGGAGACTCTGTTTCAAAAAACCAAAACAAATAAAGGTACTGACAAAACAAGTAAGACTATTCAGGAGGCTGAGGCAGGAGGATCCCTGCAAGTTCGAAGCCAGCTTGAACTACAAAGGGAGACCCTGCCTCAAAAAACAAAAACAAAGAAAGAAACAAACAAACAAGTGAGTCTACCTAAAAGTTAATTTCTTAATTTTGCTGAATGGTGCACCTCATCATGCCACTCAAAAAGCATTTGTGATTACAAAAAAAAAAAAAGCCTTTCAGAGCACTTGGTTTTTTGCTGGGTACCTTACAAAGTGCGTCATACTCAGGACTGCACATTCTAAGGACAATTCTGTAAATATGCAGGGTCAGCCGTTCTTACAGATAAGGAAGGAAACTGATTCCTTTTCTATGATTACAGAGGTAGGAAACAGGGAGAGCCAAGATTCAAACCCGAAGTCTTTGGTCTTCTTATTGCACAAGCCTGACTTCAGGCCGCAGATCCATTTCTGAGGCTTGATTTCCTCCAGCTCTGTGCCTTCCTTGTCACCTCCGGAACCAGTACAGGCACCGTCAGCTTAGGCGGTCTTCCTTCCTCAGAGGCCAGATGCCGTCCATCCTTGGCTTCATTTGCTGAACTGTTCTGTCAAGTGCTTAGATACTATGGTGACGAGTGGTGAGTAAAATAACTAACATGGATAGGGCAACCATCGGACACTTCATCTGAACTTGTCTCGCACAAGCAGACAAGATTTATGGGCTACTGGCTTCCAGGAGCTGGAGAAGGGGAGGAATGGGGAGCGGCTGCTGGTGGGTACGTGGCTTTAGAGGGAACAAAATGCTCTGGAATTAGACACTGGTGATGGCTATACAATTTCACGACTACACTAAAACTACTGAACTGTATACTTTCAAAAGGTGAATTTTATGGTATGTGAATTATATCTCAATAAAAAAGAAATATGCTATAATTGAGCAAGATATTAACAAATGCCAGCACAGATAAAAAGAAATTAAAACTTTCATATATTTGATGATGGAGCTGGGGTTGGTGGCACACACCTGTAATCACAGCACTCGGGAGGCAGAGACAAGAGGATTACAATGAGTTTGAGGCCAGCCTGAACTACACAGTGAAATTTTGTCTCAAAAAACAAAACAATTATATATAATTGTCATAGCTTTGGAAAACATTTGGGAGGCTCTGGAAAACATTTTGGGAGGCCCTCCAAAAGTGAGACATAAAGTTACCACATGATCCAGCAATTCTATTCCATATAACCAGGAGAAATGAAAATATATGTCCAAACAAAAATTTGTACACTAATGTTCATGGAAGCATAATCCCTAATAGCCAAAAGTAGAAACAGCCTATACTAAATGAAGTGTGGTAGAGCCATGTAATGGAGTATTATCTGCCTATTAAAAAGGAACACAGGGCTGGGGATTTAGCTCAGTAGTTCTGGCGCCTGCTGCGCAAGCATAAGGTCCCAAGCTCAATCCCCAGTACCAAAAAAAAAAGGAATGCAGTACTGACATTTGCTGTAACATGAGAGAACAATGAAAGATTACGTTAAATAAAAGAAGCCAGTCACAAAAAAAATTTATTATATAATTCTATTTATATAAAATGTCCAGAATAGGCAAATCTATAAAGAAAGAAAGTAGGCTAGTAGTTGCCTACAGCTGGAATGGCTCAAAGAAAATGAGAAATGAGGGCCTGGGATTTAGCTTAGCGGTTTTGCCGCCTGCTGTGCAAGCGCAAGGACCCGAGTTCAATCCCCGGTACCAAAAAAAAAATGAGAAATGACTGATAACAGGTATGGGGTTTCTTTTTTTGTGGTGACAGAGCATAAAAAAGCTGACTGTGTTGATGATTGCCATGATTCTGTGAATGTACTAAAAATCATCAAAAGCTACACTTTAAATGACTGAATTGTGTGCATGTGAATTATATCTTAATAAAACTGTGTTAAAAATGCATAGGTTGGGCTGGGGATTTAGCTCAGTGGTTTCACCACCTGCTGCGCAAGCACAAGGAGCCAAGTTCGATCCCCCGTACCAAAAAAAAAAATGCACAGGTTAATAACTTCCATTAGTTTTTAGGAAAATACTTACCTAAACCCAAGTAAGTTTTAAATACAGTGAACACTTGATGTAGCACAGCCTGAAACCTGTTACAAGGAGATTCAACTCTTTAAGAAAAAAAAAGCAGAAGCCCATAATATAATGACAACTGGACTTCTCTGGGGCCAAGTTCAAGATCTGAGCAGGTCTATAAAAATGCCTCCAGAAAAAACTATATGGTACTGACATGTCTCTTAATACTAATGCCCTTCCCAGGCCTGGTGGCATACACCTTTAATCCCAGCACTTGGGAGGCTGAGGCAGGAGGATCATAGCCAGTGCAAGGCCAGGCTGGACTATACAGTGAGTTCAAGGTCAGCCTGAACTACATAGCAAGACCCTGTCTCAGAAAAAAACCCCAAAACTAATGCCCTTTAATTTTTTCCACTATTAGACTTTGGACATGTACAAAATAATTACAGAACTGGGTATGGTAGTGCACATCCATAATCCCAGCAGTCAGGGAAGATGATGCAGGAGGATTTCAAGTTTGAGCCCAGCCTGGGCAACTTAGCAACTTATACCAAGACCCTGTCTCAAACCAAAACACAAAATAAAACACAAAAATGAAAGAAATCTATCAACAAAAAACTTATTCTGGTTTGAAATTGAATGTCATATTTATATGTCACTTCACATTTGAGAAGCCAGTCTATTATTAGAAAAGTACTTATGGCAAAACTTTGAAACTTTATTTACTTAGGATCTGAGAATTAACACCCAAAAAGAGATTAAATGTTTCCCGGGCTAGACTCCTAAGGATAAACCCTTTTTCTTTTTTATTAGTTTTGACACAGAGAACTGAAGTAAAATGAGAAACATATTTAGGGGGTTTTTGTAGTACTCCAGTTAAAAATACTAAACTATGGCAGTGGAAATGGAAAAAAATGGATCTCTTGGTGCTAAAGCCCTAGGTTCAATCCTTAGTACCAACAAAAACAAAACAGCACTGAGCTATGTCCCTGAAACCCAAACCTGGTAATGTTTAGTTGGTGAGCTACTTTTCAGAAACAAGCTACCTGGTAACTATCTTTTCTTTTAATTTAACAACAAAACTTTAAAAATAAGGGCCGGGGATTTAGCTCAGTGGTTTTGCCGCCTGCTGCGCAAGCGCAAGGACCCGAGTTCGATCCCCCTTACCAAAAAAAAAAAAAAATGTACCCTTAAATATAAAACCTTTATAGAAGATGTACTATAGATGATTCATCAAATTTTAATGGAGTAGAGACTATATTTAGAAATCTTATTTATGCTTCGAAAGGAACTTTGTAGATTTACATAAATAAACATTTTACAGATGCAGGCACCGAAGTACAGAAGCCTCTAGTCTCACCAAGTAACCTATAATTAGAGTAAGGTCTGAGCTTGGGTTTTATGACTCCTGATTCAGTTTTCTTACTCTCTTAAACTCAGCCTTACATACAATATATATAAGAATTTTGAAAGAAAGCTATATTCAACCCCTAAGTTTTATAAATCCTATTTCCAATGATAATTCTACATGTAACTTCTCACTGGGTAATGATAATAAATAACTTTATATGATGGCACCCAGGGAAACTGGACTGAAGCTTCTGAAGGGAGAAAGAAAAGGATTCATAATCTTGGAGTTATGATGGACCCTCACAGGTTGTAACTAGGTATGAGTTCTTTAAGACGTCATGTGGTCAAATTAGAGGCACAGTCAATTAGCCCTTGAATGATAGTTATAGAATATATCAATTTATATACCTAAAGCATCTGTTTATCCTTAGATCTTTTAAGAAAACGTATTCATGTCCCCTGTTAAAAACTATCTTAGGGCCAGGGATTTAGCTCAGTGGTTTCGCCGCCTGCTGCACAAGTGCAAGGACTCCCCGGTAGCAAAAAACAACATAAAACCAAAAAAAAACTACCTTAATTTGTTGTAGGTCTACCAAGGAAAATACAAATGGATATGAAAGAGCGGAAGTAAAAAAAAAAAAAAAGATATGAAAACCTGAATTATGAGTTACATTAAAAGGTTATCAAATTACCTTATTGAATGAAGACTTTAATTTGTAGAAATTGGAAATTTTTACTTTTACTCCCAATAAAATAATACAAATTAAAAGACAGGATCAGGGCCATTGACTACATTTCTAATAAGCCAATGAAGTGCAAGAGAGCAAAAAGTAAGAGGACACCAACCGTCCCCTTCATTCACAAGAGCCTTATGCAAAGATTGCTGGCTTGGGAAAAGCAGTGTGCTAAGGTGTCCCAGTCTAGGCCAAACCAATACTCTCCAGTCCCACATGTATCTGACTGAAAACAACTAGAGGTGGGGCCGGGGATTTGGCTCAGTGGTTTCACCCCCTGCTGCGCAAGCACAAGGACCCAAGTTCGGTCCCCAGCACCAAAAAAAGAAAAAGAAAATAACCAGAGGCTACCTTTTCCCACGATTACCCTACAATTCAGGTACAAAGTCCATAGCTTTAAACCTCCACTAACTGCCAAATATACCAAGTAAGAAATACTCTGACTTATTTTGCAACCAAAGAAATACAGATAATTAAAACCAGATGTCTTACTCAACATTAGCAGAAGATGTATATGTTCATGTACATTATTTTCCAATAGAGATGAAAAGATCTATAAAGAGGCCTTGCTATCACAGAAATTCACAAATTAGTGATCAAAGTCACAGTGACAACAGAAGGAAAACTTTAAGGCTAGTACTGGCAGCAAATACAATTTTATAAAGGAAGGGCAGTGTTTATATTTAAACTACACAATGTATGTCAATTTCAGTACTGCTTACTATAGGCAGAGCCATAAGGAAGCAGTTAAATGATGGTACTCTATACAAAGGGACACTGTGGACACATCACAGGCATGCAACACCACACAACTGGATCCACATGTGCTACTGTGTATTGTGCTCACTTCAGAACACACCGATAAGAAAAACAAGATGCAAGTCAGTGTACACAGGGGGCCGGGGATTTAGCTCAGTGGCACCGAGCCTGCCTCACAAGCGCAAGGTCCTGAGTTCAATCCCTGGTACCAAAAAAAAAAAAAAAAAGGCAGTGTACACAGTATGAGATGGGAAGGAGGTTTATTTTTAATTAAAAAATACTATAAGCAATAAATTTTTAAAAAGTACCTGCTGGTGTCTTCTTAATAGTGCCTTTTTTGGTTCTTGTACCTCTTTTTCCAGGTATTTTTTTGTCTTTTCCCAAGAAGTCCTTTCCATCTTTGGGGCCTTCACACAGAGCACTTTCTGAGATCTCACTGGCGGCCACTTCACGGCTGGACACACAGCTTTCATTATTGTTGAGACTATCTTGCTCTAACACTTCAGTTTTCCCCATTGCACTACCACTGCTGGTCAGAAGAGCAGGCCCATCTCCATCAAGTTGATTTTCATTTTCATCTGATGCAGAAGGCAAGTGTGTTACTCTCCTTTCTGCGCTGTCACCAGGATGACACCCATCTTGTGATTCTATCTGCAGACTATATGTAGGAGGATTGCTGTCATCCATTAGCGCATGCTTTGTTAAACCATTTAAAATTTCACTGAAGTCCTTCCATGTCTACAATGACAAAAAGAAAAAAGAACACTTCATTTTCTAATCTCTGGGATTCAAAGTGATCTCTGAATTTCTTCTCTCGTGTCATTTCACTGTGAGGAGAAGGAAATGGCTAAAGTTCATTCCTACTCGCCTTTCTCCTCTTGCAGCCCCACCCCGATTTCACCTAGTTCTTGCTTCAGTACAAGGGTTCTCAACTGTGGCTGCTCCTCAGAATGACCTGGGGCGGCTACCCAAATTCTCTCCCAGACTCACGACATCAGAGTCTCTAAGGATTCCATGTACACTGACACCTTTTTTAAAGTTCTCCCGGAGATTCTGATGTGCATCACGTTGGGACTGCTGACTTCACAAAATAAATTACTGACGAAACTGGTTATCTGCTAAAACCATTCATATTATCCTTGTCACTTACCAGAAAACTGAAAGCCAGTTGTAAAAATCCTTGGGCTAATCAGTAGGAATATTTATAAATGAAAACATTCAAAGATACAGTATTTTAAAAATTCTCTTTAGAAAAGCACATGGGGGAAAATTCAGGTAGCATATATTCATACTACATAGTACTACACAGTATAATCTCTTTTTATCTTTTACTTCCTAAAAGCCCAGGAAAAATACTTTAGAATTGTCAGCAAAATCCTTTTAAACAATTATATATAATATATATATATTTATATATATTATATTTATATAATACATACATAATAATATATATTTTTAAAAACAGGGGAGGGCCATGATTAACTCTAGGCTATTTAATGTAGACTTAGAAAAAACTCTCAATCTATTTAATGGATATTGCCAACCTTTTAAAAGCTACACAACTGCTTCTATGCTGTACTGCCGGGGAAGCTCAGGCACATTCAGGCCCTGAGTTAAAACTATTCAAACCAGTATTTCTATTTAATTCTCACAATTACCCTAGCAGAAAGGTAATTTCAGTCCTGTTATACTGCTAAGGGAACCAAGACTCATATCTTGTGTCAGGCTAAGTTTAGAAATGCAATTTGGACGAGTTATGATCCTAAAGCTTCCCTCTTGATTATTATGCTCTACGAAAATGGAGAGAGAGTGGCAGGGGGATGCCACAGCCGAGCATCTGACCCACAGCAGAGGCATCTCTCTGAAGGCCAAGAAGCCCACATTCCTGAGCTCCTCTGCCCCGGAAGGTGCTGGGTCCACAGCAGACCATTTCTTACACATCTCACCACTTTGTCTTGAGAACTTTTTTAGCTGTGGGTAGGGGCTACACTATTTAAGAGAAGTAGCTGTTTCAAGTACAGTATGTATACATTCCTTTGGCCCTCAAGATATTTTGGAGTCTGACTGTTCTGTAATAACAAGATAGTTTGACTCTCAAATGGCATTTTTCTTTGCTTTGTTTTTATGGTACTGGGATCAACCTAAGGCTTCATACGTGCTAGACAAGCACTGTATCACTGAGCTACATCCCCAGCCCTTTTTATATTGTTTTGAGATAGGGTCTTGCTAAGTCACCCAGGCTGGCCTTGAACTTGTGATTCTCCTGCCTCAGCTTCCTAAGTAGCTGGGATTACAAGTGCGTTCCATCATACTGGCTTCAAAAGGAAATTTCATATCTATTTTTGCATATGTGCCATTAGATTTAAGCCATTTTAATATTCTTAACCCAGCCGTACGCTGTACCCCTCACAATGTCTAGCCCTGGCTCTTAAGGATACATCAAGGGGTCAGAATACAATTTTCTACTGTTTCCTTCTAAAAGGACACAGCCAGACAGGTGGATTCCCACTGGCACCTCACTCCTACTTGGAGAGGGAAAGGGACTTGCTGTACAGTATTTGGCTTCTGCCTGCATTCCTGACATTTTAATTGTAATATCTTAGCTTCAACAATGGGATAAACTTTTTTTTGGTACTGGGGATTGAACTTGGAACCTTGTGCTTGTGAGGCAAGCGGCGGAACGACTGAGCTAGATCCCCAGCCCTCTGCATTTTATAAATAAAATGTTGGTTTTGCTTCTTCTTCCTCCTCATTCCACTCCCCCAGTGCTGCTCCAACAGCACTTTAATAATCTAATCTTGGGGCTGGGGATTTAGCTCAGTGGTTTTGCCACCTGCTACGCAAGCACAAGGACCCAAGTTCGATCCCCGGTACCAAAAAAAAATCTAATCCTCCAGTACGGCTGCCTCTCACTGCATAAAAGCACTTGAGCAACAGAAAATCACAAGAGGAAAGAAGCCCAGTTAACTTACGGTAGCTCAAAATATGCATGGAACCTGGGGGCTTTACTACAGTTGAGACTGTATTCAAACATATTTGCTCTATATAAGCAGTATGTTTCCTCTGTAAGAGTCCCTACATCCAGAGCAATTCTCACAGAAGAAACTGTGGCACAACAGAATCACTGCTACAACACTGACTCTAACACAGTTTGCCTTTCACAAGCATGATGGCCAGTGCTGCACAAGTTTCCATCCTCTTGTAGCAAAATAGCATTCCAAATATGTACACTGTGTAAAAGTCACCAGACATGTTGACTCTACAGCTGAAGTTATTTCAAGCAAACATATTCCAGTAAGGCTTATATAAAACATGAAAACCCACAAAACTTTGAGAGAAAGCTTTCTTTTTCTTAAATTGTTTATTTACTATCAAAATCTGTCAAAAGCATGACCTAAAACCTAAATAAAATTTTAATTCATTCTTTTCTTTTTTTTCTTCTGGTACTGGGGATCGAATTCAGGTCCTTGCGCTTGCAAGGCAGGCGGCGGAACCATTGAGCTAAATCCCCATCCCTCTTTTTGATTTGTTTTTTGAGACAGTGTCTTGCTATGTAGTTCAGGTTGGACTTGAACTCACTATGTAGCCCAGGCTGGCCTCAAACTCACAGCAATTAATCCTCCTGTCTCAGCCTCCTGAGTGCTGGGGTTAGAGGTATGTGCCACTATGCCCAACATTTTTCATATTTTTAATGGAATTATAAACATTAAGTGCTACTAAGATTTTTTTAAATTGTAGGAATAATTACTATTTCCATCAGTGTTACTTGGTTTTATTGAAATGTTTTAAGGAAACCATGGGTGCCATTTTTCTACACTTTATACAAATCAGACCACAATACTATACTTTTACTTTAGAAAGAAGTAAAAATTCTTCATCAGAATCAACAATGACACACAGATTTGAATTTAGCGATTTATAGCCAAACCAAAATTTAGAGGAATGCAGCGGCCAAACTATTAACCCCAAATTCAAATTTATCTACTAGTAAATTCAGAATTGAGAAAGTTACCATGTTTATATGTTACTCTATTATGATCATTACAGCTACTTTATATTTCTATGACCACCTTACACACTCGATATGTTCCAATACCACTTATATATACATCATTGGTAAATCTGTAGTTTTCTTCCATTAATGCTATTATCTTCTAGACATACAGACCTAAAGGATAGATTCAGGATATTATAAATCAAAAGTATCCACAGAAGAATAATTCTCAGATTCTGTGACCCAAAACATTTAATTTTCAAGATCCTATACATACAAAATATGTACATATATGTAACTACAACAAGTTTCCCAAAACTTAACACATGTGTAGTACTCTGATCCGTCCTCTATTCCATTTACTATTATTTCGTATATTCAGAAGCACTGACAAAGATCTCCTAGACCAATTTTATATTCCACTGAGTGTTCATCTCAGCAACTGAGGACCAGAGACGGTTGCAATTGCAAACCGCTTTCTGAAAATAATGTAGAACATATGAAACTCACTTGTAAACTTAAAATGTCCTTCTCCTAATTTCAATATAATAACATTTGGGATTCCTCTTACCTTAAAAATGTGGCTAAAATACTACCCTTGATTCAGAGTTCCATAGCTGCCAAACTGAGGGAGGAAGTCACTTGAGCCCACAAGTTCAAGATTCACATAGGCAACATAGCAACACCCTGATTCAAAACATTACACCCATAACCTCAGAACTCAGGAGGCTGAGGCAGGAGGATCACCCTAAGTTTGAAGCCAGCCTTGTCTACACAGTGAGGTCATGGCCAGCGTGACCTACATAGTGAAATCCTGTCAACCAAAATAATTTTTGTTTTAAATATTGACTACGTACGTTTGATATAATGAGTTGATCAATTATTATTAATATTAATTTTATGGGCCTGGAGGCATAGCTCAGTGGTAGTATGCTTAGTGTGTATGAGGTCCTGGGTCCAAACCCTAGTACTAAAATCAGTCAATCAATCAATCTATCAATCAATAAAAATTAAATTTCACATTTCAAAAAGCTTTTTTAAATGTGGTTACTAGGGGGCTGGGGATTTAGCTCAGTGATTCTGCTGCTTGCCTCGAAAGCGCAAGGTCCCAAGTTTGATCCCCAGTACCAAAAACAAAAAAACTGTGGTTACCAGGAAACAAATTGTGCTGGGCACGGTGTCACACACCTCTAATCCCAGCACTCAGGAGGCTGAAGCAGGAGCATTAAGAGTTTGAGGCTAGCCTGGGCTACACAGTGAGACTGCGCGTCTGGCTCACATTCTATTTCTGGCGGAACATGCTGCTCTTTGTGGCACTGCCTCGGCAGGGTCACAGGAGCCAAAGTCCCTCCACACCAAATTCATCCTTGCTGTGCTAACCTTCAGCATGTCCTGGCCACAGACATTTCAACAATATAAACACGGACTGAAGGAAACAGATGTGATGCTTTTAAAGTTAATGTAAACCCAAGGATTGTGCTACACCAGTTTTGTTACTTGTGTTTAAAACATTTTTGGCACTTAAGAAAAGTAGAATAGTAATTATATCTAGCAAGTCAGGCTTTCAGTAACTGTTCCAAATATTTGGGTTTCTACATAACAGTGCATCATAAAAGTACATCAGGGGTGGGGATGTGGTAGCACACTTGCCTAACATGTGAGGTCCTAGATTCTATCCCCAGCAATGCAAACAAAACAAAAAGAAAGAATATCAAATTGTTTAATATTTCTTTAGTAAAAATTAAAACCCCAATTATATACTAAGGAATTAGGTTTTTATTTCCTCCCAGTACTGAAGGAATTATTTATTTATTTTTGCAGTGCTGGGAATTGAACTCAGGACTTTGAGCTTGCCAGGCAGCCGTGGCGCCACTGAGCTACATCCCCGGTCCTTTATTTTATTTTTTCATTTTGAGACAGGGTCTTGTTAAATTACCCGGGCTGGGCTCAAAAATTGCAATCCCCCTGCCTCAGCCTTTCACAGTGCTATAATTATAGGCATGTGCCACCATACTTGGCTGTAACTAGTTCTTAAAATAAGAAAAAGAAAAGTAACAGAAAATTTATGCTGTAAGATAGGCAAGCAGGATAAAATGAGAAAATATATTAAAACCTACAAGAATATAAAAGGAAAAACAAGAAAAATGTGAAGGCAACAATTCTAAAGGAGAAAACGTCCACTATGTTCTCATTTATGCAGAGAAAACACTCTTAAAAATTTGAAATTAACTGAAAACTATGTGACTCACATACCCAAAACAACCCTGAGGCAGATAAATGGAATGAAAGGAGGCGTAATTTGTTTGTGTTCTTCCGCCCTCCCTTTCATCAAAGGCTCCATTCAAGACAGCTCACCATATACAGAGCCTGTGAGTTCAAAATCCACACAGAAGCCGGGCATGGTGGCACACACCTGTGATCTCAGCACTTGGGGAGGCTGAGGCAGAAGGATCCCTGCAAGTTCGAGGCCAGCCTAGGTTACACAGTGAATTCAAGACCAGTCTGAACTACATAGCAAGACCTTGTCTCAAAAAACAAACAAAAATCCATACAGAGATGAAAATGACAGCTCAAAAGCTCCACTGTACATATAATGTTCAAGGAAATCTTGAAACATAGGCATTCAGAAATAAAATCTTAGCCATACTTTCAAATAATTTTTTCAATTAACAAACATCATTAATTACAAATTTTCCCTATTTCAGGATGACTGAATTTATGCTTCAAAATGTTCCCAGAAACTTACAATTTCTATTTCTCGCTTGAAAAATAAAAGGTGGACTAATCAGAGCACATGAAATTATCAGTAGGTTCAGAATCATTTTCTTTAGTTTAAGAGTTAACACACATAGAAGGGATTACGGTCAGTTTAGGAGAAAAACTCATTTCCCCAGGCTACCCAAATTGTGTTTATTTGGACTTAAATGTCTTTGTGGGTAAAACACATTGTAGTCATTTTTCAATTTCATTTTTTTTTAATTTATTTTTTTTCCTAGTGCAGGGGACTGAATCCAGGGCCTCACACACACTAGGAAAACAGTTTACCCTTGAGCTACATCCTCAGCCCCTTACTTCATTCTGAGGCAGAGTCTCACTAGGGAGCCCAGGCTGGCCTCGTAATTCTCCTGTCTTGGCCTGAAGTTGCAGGGGCAAGCCACCATGCCCATGCTGTCATATTTTTAAACAGCAGTCACCAGAAACTAAGACTTGAAAATACATTTTGTTCCAGACTAGTATCACTCCCTTTAAAACAAAATTCATGTTTACTGCTCTATATCTACTATATATCCTTCACGGAAACCAGCTCAGTAATTTTTGTTTTTTTGAGATAAGAGTTTCTCTATGTTGTCCAGCCTGGCCTTGAACTCCTGGAGTCAAGCAATCTTCTTGTTTCCGCTTCCCAAGTAGCTGGGACTACAGAAGCATGGCACTGCTCCTGGTTGTCTTTTAATTTATTTTATTTTATTATGTATTTATTTATTTTGTGAGGCAAAGAAAATCTTTATTGCCACAGAAAGCAAGTCACTCATCCCACCTCACCAACAGCTTTTTTTCCCCCAAAGGCAGTTGTTACTTTATTGTACAGAAGATAAACATGATACAATGCAGCTGTAATCAGTCGTGATGTGCAAAAGGTACATCAACCTCACTTTTCAAACTGATTGTTCTTCCTGCACTGTAACTTGCCCCCAAACTGCCATACTTGTCACTAGTTGGACTATGGCAGCTCTCCAAAGCAGAGAGACACTCTTGTTTGCCCAGGTGTTTCCTGTTATCTCCAAATGTATGATCATCTCTGGGGTTCTATAAATCTGTAATCTTTACGTGCATTTGTGACATTTCCAAAGGGATTATGTGGATCACTACCCTCCACAAAGTTCTCAGCAAACTCATGGGGATTATCCACATTTCTCTTTAGCAGTCCACACGTTTCTCTTTAGTAGTTAACAATTGTAGATGCTAGAGTTGAGTCTTTTTCCATTGAAACTTTCTTCTGTTTTTTTCTTTTTGGTCTTCTCAAAATGATACACTGAATTTAAATGGAACCATGTTGGGGGGTTTCCAAAAGCAGCAGAACAGAATAGAATATTCAAGCAGAAGATCTTCGTCCTTCTCAGCCAGAAGGTTAGCAGGCTCCATCACCTCACCAGCTGTGATCCATTGCTTCAAGAACTTCTCAGATTTTTCCTTGAGAATCTTTTTCTTCTCCTGTATTTTCTTTAACCTATAGAATTCTTGTTCTCTCTCATCCAGCTCTGTGATGATGTAAGCAAGGGTACCTTCAATCCGAGTTATAATAACGGACTCGATGGCATTTACACACCTGTTGGTTATCTTAATAGCTTCATCCAGAGTAACAAAGGAAGTCTGCAGCAAAGTGAGTTCCACCAGTAGCTCCACTGCTTTGGCATAATTCCTCTTCAGTTTAGCCAACTGTTCCCCATCTCTGGCTAAACCAGTCAGTTCATAACTGTCAGTTCCTTCATGGTAATGTTCAAACACTGGCAAAGTAACACCTGCTACATTACCTTTCTTCGGACGAATCTTCACTTGGGGTTTATTTACATTTTGGATAACTGTAGTGCTGAAGTCCCCCGCTGTGAGCTTGGCCTCGGTGAGGGAGAAGGCAGCTTCTCTCATAACCTTGTCCATCAACATCTTGGTCTCTATTATCTTCTTTAGGATCCGTTGGAATAGAAGAGTTAAGGCATCAGATTTTTTCTTCAGGAGGTTTTGGCCTGTCTGTGCTCCTTGGAAACGAGCCTTCATGATGGTCTGTACCATTCTCGAGGGGAAGATTTCCATCCAGTCTTTGCCAGACATTCTGACAATGACCCTTTGGCTCAGGTCCCTGGCCGGACAATCGTGGCTGCAACAGCTCCAATATGAACCACCATAGTCCCTTCCTCTACTGGAGTCAGCTGATTGTGACCAATAGCTTTAAGAGTCACAAAAATGAAGACTTCACACAATAAAGTATAACAGACTCGGGGAAATGGTCCCTTGGACTATATTGAGGTAACCAATTGACCTTGTTTAGTGAAAATACCTCTAACACAATGATAAACATCAACTGTATAGCAAGTTTAATACATTAGTGTTTACAAAATAAAAGCTGCATTCTACTGAAACTTTTCTTGTGCTTCCTCATCACTAAGCCTGAAAGATCAGAAAAGTATGATACTTAAGGAAACTTATTTATGATTTGAAGATGCAGTTTGTGGGTCCACGAAAGATAGATTAACATTAGTTAAAGTTCATCGCATCTTTAAAAACCGTTGCTTATTAAAATCTACAAACTTGAACTATAAGACAAAAAAAGAAGACCACAAAATTTCACAAACTATATTAGAATACAGGAAACGTTTCATGAAACTACTGAGATACTAACCAGTGCTATGGCTAATATTAAAAACTGAACATTTTATTTAAATTGTACTCATACTACACTTTATACTCAGTGAACAATACAACCACAATAATCAACCTTAAGCTAGCAACAAAGTTGCAGGGCCCACAGGAAGCTTCTTCAGTGGGCAAAATACTATGGTACAATTAAAACATTCAGGAAGGGAAAAAAGCCTTTTAATAGTATAAAAGTTGTTTACTGGTGTTTCTACTGTAATGCTCTCCTACATATCTAAATGAAAAAAGCAATTATACATGTGACAGTGATCAGAGATTACAGTGCAGACATTTAACATTTGGCTGATGGATTTTAGTATAACAGATTATGACTTAATATGACAGTTATGATCTGAAACAGAACTAAAAGCAGACACATACTTATGTCAATACACCGTTCTTGGCAATAACTGGGTTAGGTAAACCTGTAGGAAATAGGTAAACTGTCAAATATCTTTCTTAAACCAGCAGGAAAAATATATATATATTGGCAGATGTTTGATTTGGGTTTTTTTGTACTGCTATAGATTCAAATGTGAAATTCTCATAATTATGTCAGTACATTATTAACATTTAAATATAACCCATATATACAAAAAATATATATATGCACACAGTCCATTAACTGAGCAGGGGAAATTTAAAACATACTGTCAAGTTGAATAAATTTTATTTAAAAACTGCATAAAAAACCTAGAAGGTATAAAAAAATGAAATCGTAAAATAAATATTGAGTTATAGCTGTTAACTAAACTTCCATACAACTGTGTCTGCAGATGTGGATAATTTATTTTATTTTTGCAATGCCGGCAATCAAACCCAGGGCCTGGCACATTCTAAGCACGCATTCTAACACTGAGCTACATACCATACCAGCCCCTATCTTACCAATTTTTAAATTTGTATTTTGCTATACAACTAGTGATATAAAGCAATCTACTTAGAATCATTACATACATACATATGTTTTAAAATGTTAATTCTTGAAAATAATAGTAAAAGCAAATATGCACATATCCACATATACTGTAGTAAAATATGTATATATTCATTTTAAACACGTGCAAAAATAAACAGTAAGAAAGTTCTACTTTTGGGAGGAAGATCAGTTCATTTCAGACAAATTCACCTACCAGTAACTACCACAAAAGTTAGCAGTAAGTTTCACTTTGCAGGCTGAGCAGAGAGTTCAACAGAATCACAGGGCTGGTGGAAAAACCAGGGCTCAGGGCCTGCCAAGAAGATGGGTTCCATAGGCAATCAGGTGGGCCTTTAAAGGGCTACTCGCTAGGAGAAAAGATGAGCTGGAAACAGGCCCTCACAGGGACTAAGACCAACAAGATCATCTCGTCTGTGGTTAAAATGATCTGCCCTAACCTGGTTGCCTACCAGAAACCCAAGTAAATTCTCTCTGAAAGAAAAGAATCCAATAAAGCCAGGCATGGTAGCACACGTCTGTAATCCTGGCACTCAGGAGGATTGTTGAGTTCGAGCCCAGCTTGGGCTGAATAGTGAATTCAAGGCCAAGATGAACTATACAGGGAGACTCTGTCAGAGTGAAGAGAGGGAAAGGGAGGGAGAGGGGGAGAAAGAAAGAAAAAAAGAAAGAGAAAGCAAGCAACGAAGACTCAAATTGTTTCCACAAGTTTTTATCTATATTATCTAGTACATAAGCCAACACTACCCATACAAAGATGAAGTTTTGATTGAAAGCCAAACAATTACAAAAACAACTGGTAGAAAAAGTTTATCAGAGGCAGACACAGCATATATTGGAGATGCATATACTGGAGGAGAAGAGGCGGTAGTAAGTTGGAAGCAGAACCTTGCAAAGTATGTAGGTATGAAACAGGCATGTTGACACACATCTATAATACCAGCACTTGGAAAGCTGACACAGAAGGATGGGAAGTTTGAGGCCAGGCTGGGCTACATAGAAAGTTCAAATCTAGCCCAGACTACACAGTAAGACCCTATCTCAAAAAACCAAAGGAGGTATAAAGTAGCCAGTGTAGGAAACTGGAGTGATAACTCATGTGGCAACTATCTAAGATTGTGGGGTCAAATTAGTTTCACTACAAATCCATAGTATCCATTCCACTTGGTTATATACACTGTCTTCAAGAAATTTCATGTGTAATTAAACAACAAAATAGCAGCTAAAAGCAGAATCTTTCACCCTAACCTACAAAAATGCAAAGCATCAGTAAGAATCCTGGAATTTTCCATTGTACTGCAGAGAGATTTCTTCAGTCAATCTCAAAACCCATCTTCACTTGTATTTTTTCTGCACAACTGTCATTCTTCTTCCTACTTCATGTGGACACGTGAATGCAGTTTCTAAAATTCTTATCTCTTCTCAGGTTTATTTCATTAAAAATTAAAATGGGGCTGGGGCTATAGGTCATTGGAGGAGCTCATGCTTAGCAGGTACAAGTTTGATCCCCACTACCACAAAAACATATAATCTTAAAATCCTAATTTACATGTCACTGTATTCAAATGTGTATCAGAAATTTTTAAAAAATGATAGTGCCTCTTTTCAACCTGTCTGATCTCACAAATATTATTCACTAATCTTTCATGGTTTGGCATCATTTAGTGATACGTTAATCCTAAAATGGCTTTTTATTAATGTCAATATTAAATTTCATCTTTTTTTAAAGCAATTTAGGATTTTTCTAACTAAAATATAAAACTAAGTTCTTAAATCAATGGAAGGTCAACATACTGACTTAAGAGAATCAGAAAACATGAGCAGCTCTGATGTGATCACTTGAAATCTAAGATTCTTCCCAACTTTAACATTTGATGGTTCTAATTTCATTTCCAAATTCTGTCGTTTGACTTTTACTCTTTTAACTCTAAAACAAATATCACTTTCTAGTTTATTGGGTATATGAGTGGAGATCACTTGTCATCTACTTTTAAAAGTACTGCCGCAGGCAAATTCATCCATTTCCTTAAGGTCTGCCTTTCCCTATCTGAAAAACAATGATACAAAGTTGCCCTCTGAGTGGGAAACTTGATGCTCCCACCCCAAACCCAGGGGAACACTGGCTGTGACCTGGTTATACAATGCAGGTGCTTGCTCTGTTTTACCTAGTGCTCTTTGCAACCAAAAGCACACATCTGGCCAGGATTAAAGGTTAAATATGAAGACACAAAGGAAACAAAGCAAGAAAATCTCTATGTGGAGACTGAAGTTTGGCGTTGTAAGATGAATGCTGCTTTAAGAGCTAGCCAGATGTGAATGTATTCAGCTGTAACTATCTACTAGGAACAAGATATTTACTAAATATAACAGGAAAGGAGAGTCAAATGAGATACAACTGCCATTATGAGTCCATATAATACTCTACAACTGGCTAATAAAAAACTTTATATCCCAACAACAAATGAACTTTAAGATATACAGACATGCCTTGGTAACTTGACTGCTTTGAAACTCAATGAATTTGACACTCAATGCATTGTGAAGTAAAAATTTTCTCAGTACATACAGTTTGTGTGGTACTTGTGAAAACTAGAACTTGTCCCTGTCGATTGCCTTGTGACTCACTACCTTTATAGCCAAAACAATGTGTTTGATACTCATCGTTTTTGGTACTCATTGTGCCTTCTAGAACCAAATAACAATGAGTACTGAGGTACCACTGTATCTACAAATCCTGCCCTAACCTTCTTTCTCCCAAAAAAGCTTTGCCACAAAAAAGACTGAGAAAAAGAACAAGTATGTTTCAGAGGTAACTTACTTGTGGAGAAAAGAGTAACATGTGAATATTTAAGAATATCCAATTCTATTACAGAAAATAAGAAACATATAAGGAAGGAACATGAAACTAAGTATAGAAGCAAACCATTCATGAGATTAGATACAGTAAAAGTAAATAGCGCATATGTGTGCAAAACAGATCAGAGAAAATAAAAGAACAGAAAGCCATGTGGCTTTTCATACACCACATGGGCGACATCAAATATTCATGAAGGTACTGATATTTATAAGGTATTAAATCAGTCACCCCCTGGTGACATTCATTTCTAGTCCTGGTGCACTGTGCCCAGGAAACATGGAATCCACAATCCATGGCGGGCACCATGCTGACTGGCATGGAAGGGCACCACCAGGTGACGCTGTTTCTGCATTCTCTGGTAGGACCTGTGAGTGCAGCTCCAGGCACACTTCGTCTGTGTAGCTGCCTTGTTCATCCTCAATTCTGGTCCAAACCATCAGCAGGGATGGTTGATGTAGCAGAGAGAGGATAGGACACAGGATCACGGTTGTCACCTGGCTCTGCTAAGTACACCCCAAAGTGCAGGGTGACATTTTCAAGAGAAGAAGAAAATGGGGCGGGGGGGAATGGTGTGTGCACAGCACTAAATAGTTGGACTTCAGATTAAGAGTGCTGAAGGGGTGCCAGAGATTTAGCTCAGTGGTTTCGCTGCCTGCTGTAAAAGCGCAAGGACACAAGCTCAATCCCCAGTACCAAAAAAAAGAGTGCTGAAGGGAAGTAGTAAGTGATGAAAATGATAATGAAATGACACACAGGCAAAACATGACAGGAATTTACATCAATGATTTTCACACTACCCACTGTGAAAGACCAACTTTTTTATTTTTCAGTAGGTCATGAACCAATTACTGGGCTGGGGGTTAAAGGACAGGAGGGCTGGGGATGGTGGTATACACCTACAATTCCAGCACTCAGGAGGCTGAGGCAGTAGGATTGCTACAAGTTCGAGGCCAGCCTGCGCTACAGAGTAAGTTCAAGGGCAACCTTGAATACAAAGCAAGACCTAGTCTCAAAATATAAAGAAAGAGAAAGAGGCCAGGGATTTAGGTCAGTGGTTTCACCACCTGCTGTGCAAGCACAAGGACCCGAGTTCCATCCCTGGTACCAAAAAAAAAAGAGAGAAAGAGAAGGGTGGGATAAAGGGAGACACAAAACACAAACCCAATTCTTAAAATTAATGAACTCATTTAAAATGTATTCTACTACATATTTTGCAAATGTACCAACTCCCCATATAGAATGTAATCATTATATACTGCAAACATGTACTAATAAAAATTTTAAAAACTAAAATAAAATTTATTCTATCAAAACATTATACAAGTGTGTTTGTGTAGTACTGAGCGATCAAACCCAGAACCTTATGCATGTTCAGCAAGTGCTCTATCACTGAGCTATACTCCCAGCCCCTCTCAATTTCTGAAATGATCTAAGTGCAGACAGGTAACAAACAGTTGGACTATGACTGTACCGTGGACCAGATTTTGAATGGCACTGATTTAGACATTTTGTGGTTGGGATCAAGAAGCCATTAAAGGTTTCCAAATACGGGGGCCTGAGCATTTGAACTGGACTTTAATAGACAAATCTGACAGTAATACACATAAAAGATTAGAGGAAACTGGACTAGAGAGAGGAGGTGTGAAAGACAGTATCCTGATCTAGGATGACAGTGGTAGAAACATAAACAAGGAAGAATTCGGAGGTGAAATTCAGTTTGGATTCCCAAGGAGATATAGAAAGCAAGAGACAGAAAGGAATCCAAGACACCTCTTAGGCTTTGATCTCAGGTCTGATAGACAATGTTAGACTGAAGGCGAGGACAAAGGAGGAGGAATTAATCTATTTTCCAGGCACCTTCTTCGCAAACACAGTTTTGCCAGACTCCTATTCTGGCAGCTCCAGCTATAGGCTCCTCTACCCTGAGTGGCCAGTAACAGAGAGTGGCAGGCAGTAGGCAAAGGTAGAGGAAACAGTTGTGCTTTACTTCATCTTTTGATTTGTGTGAAGGGGAAGTAAATCTGATAACTCTTAGCAGAGATATCTGTCTTAGCTACTACTTCCTTTGTTGCTGGGACTCACATGACACCCACAAATTAAAGAAGGGAAGGTCAGGCCGGGGATTTAGCTCAGTGGTTTCACCACCTGCTGTGCAAGCGCAAGGACCTGAGTTCGATCCCTGGTACCAAAAAAAAAAGGGAAGGTTTATTTGGCTGTCTGTAGAGGTTTCAGTTCATAGTTGGCTGGCTCCAAGGTGGGCCGCAGAGCAGTGTGGCAGAGCACAAAGAGCTCAAGGCATGGCAGTGTGAAGCAGAGATCGAGGGAGGTGGCAGGAGACAGACCCTTCCAGGGCACCCACCCCGTGACCACCTCCTCCAGCCAGGCTTCTCCTTCCAACATCACATTCAGCTAAACCCATCAGGGGACTAATCCACTGATGAGCATCACACTCCACTGATCCAATCACCTGCCAAAGCTCCACCTGTGAGTGCATGCAGCTTTGGGGGTCATCCAGGTATAAACCTAACAGTATCTAACAGTTTCATCTTGCTAAAAATAAGGAACACACATCGGATATTAACAATCTCACACTCAATGAATACATTAGCAGATATCACAACATTATTTACAAAATATTTCTCCTTACAGAAAAAGCACAGTAATATAAGGTAAGCATTAGTAGGCTGCTGTTAAAGGGAATCAGGTAAGCAAGTTTCTCAAAGTTATAAAAAACAGTTTATCAGCTATTTGTATTTTTTTTATGAAAACTTGTAAGAAACATAAAACTGTAAAGCCGAGTGTGGTGGTGCACACCTGTAATCTCAGCACTTGGGAGGCTGATGCAGAAGGATCACCATGAGTTTGAGGCCAGCTTGGGCTACATAGTGAGTTCAAAACCAACCTGAACTACATAGTGAGACCCTGTCTCAAAAAAAAAAATTTAAAAATTGAAAACCTACTATGTGCAAAGTGTAAGAGTTAACGGAATCTGTTATGAACCTGTTTTGAAAGAGAAATGTATCTGAAACTTCTGCCTCAGGTTCTCATGAATTAATCTTTGCAACCAGAGGAGGCTGTTCTTTTCTCTCTGGTTATTAAACTACTGTAAGGTATGTAAAAACATAAATTAGTAAACAGCAAAGAACAACCTCTCTTGTGATAAAATGATCAGAGAATTTTATTTTCCTCAAAGAATTTGAATATTTTTATGCATTCATTTAATTTCTGACTGAATACACTTTAATTATCACAGAAGCCATAATCTTCATACATCACTAATGGAATCTTCATATAGGCCTCAAAAGGTGACAGAATTTATTTATTTTTAAAATTTTTTTGGTACCAGGGATGGAAGGCAAAACTTATTGAAAAAAAAAAAACAAAAAACACACACACACTAAGGAAAGCATCAACAGGCAAAACTTAATATTCCATCTCATTTAAAAAGTTTAGAAATTCAGTACAGTTTATTGCCATTTTCAAGAATATACGTCCTCATTATTCATAGGTACCAGAAGTTCATTTTGAACCAAGAATCAAAACCTAAAGAAAACACAGAGTATGCCATATGAAGGGAAACTGGTTTTGGAGTCAATCCCTCCTCAATTCAAGTACAGGTTGCTTGGCTGGCCAGCCGTGAAACCTTAGTCAAATTAGGTCAGCTCTACAAGCCTCAGTTTCTTTACTGAAGATGAAACAAGATAACAAGATAACTAGGAAGAAAAGATAAACGTGGGTTTAGAACACTCTTGTGAAAGCTCCCTTGGACTAGCGCACTCATAGAACCCTACGCCTCAGCTTACATGCTGCTGCCTGACCGCAGGTGTTTCCTGCCTTGGATTCTAAGCAGAAATTTAGCTGCATTTACTCTGCTTAGGGCTCTCTATAACTTCCAGGTCTCAGTATTTATGTTTCCTCAGTTCTGAAAAATGATCAGCAAGTGTCTCCTTAAATAATCTCTTCCCCATTCACATGCTCCCTCCATCTGTGACTCCAGGTGAATGTACACTGGATGTATTTTTTAATAAAAAAATGTAGTTCAGGCTGGCCTCAACTCACAGCAACCCTCCTTCCCCAGCCTCTCAGTGCTGGAGGTACAGGCACGCACCACCACGGCCAGCTGTACACAATGGATTTCTTACTTGATGATCTACATTATACTTCACTTAACATCTTTTTTTATCATTTTCATTGCATTTTGTGCTGAAATCTGGGGCTTGAAGTCAAAAGCCAACTTCAGGAGCACAGTATTTTCCAGTTAACTATTTTCTTCAGCTGTGCATATAATTTGCTACTTTTTTGTCCACTCAGTTTATTTCCATGAATATCCTGAATTCTAGAAGTCATATACAGTACTTTTTCAAAAAAAATTTTGTTCTAGGAATTGAACCTAGGGCTTTATGTATGTTAAGCACACACTCTACCACTGTTATAACCCCAGCCCCTACAGTGCTATTTTTAATGTCTTTAATTTTTAAGTATGTCCCTTTCCATGCCAAACTTTTAATATCAACCTTAAAGTGAGAGTGCTCATTTTTTAAATTAGTGGAAATCTAAATCTGTTGTTTGTTGTTTTGTTTGGTTTTTGTTTTGTTGTGAGACAGGGTCTCACTATGTAGTCCAGGCTGGCCTTGAACTTGTGGCAATCCTCCTGATTCAGCCTCCCAAATGTTGGGATGTGTCACCACACCCAGCACAACATAGTGGATTATTCTGCAGTTTTGGATTATGAACTGGTGAGTGGCTTTATCTGTGGGAATCTCCCATAGGCTGATGTAAGGATCACTCCTTCATAAGTGCTCTGGGGCTACTTTTATACTATTTCTCAGGTAAGGAAAAGCATTAATATGAATTTCAAACCTCTGGGTTAATGGAACCATGGTTACAAATCTCAGGGAAACCTCTCTCTAAAAGAATGTCCAGCTGGGCATGGTGGTGCACGCCTGTAATCCCAGCACTTAGGAGGGTGAAGTAGGAGGATCGCCAGGAGTTCAAAGCACAACTGTAATAACCGGTTATGAGGATAACAACATTTATATGGTGCTTACTCTGTACCATACACTTGGTTACTCAACCAGTCGTGATAATGCCATTAGCTAGCTATTATTAGAGATAAGCAAACTGAGGCAATGAAAGGCAAAGCAACTCCTAGAAGGTCAAACACTGCTCAGAACCCAAACCTGAGCAGCTCAGCTCTCGCACCCACGTGGCCTCTGGTGGACCCTAAAGGAGGAGGGATTTGAGGACAGTGTTGAGGGTGAGGACTTTGGACAAGCGCGAAGGGCAGCGAGGACAGCACTGCTGTATTTAGCCTTAGAAAAGCCCATCAAAATGTGAGGCAACAGCTAATATAAAATCTACATTAAAACATTGCCAGATACTGTTTTAAAAAATGAAATAAGCACTGTAATTGTTTTAGATTTTTAGAGGTCACTGTCTCAAGTTGACTTGTTACTTTAGAGTTTTATTTCAAATATAAGTAAAAATTTCCCAACTCCAATTTAAATGCTGGAGGCAAAAAAAAAAAAAAAAAAGTGCCTATTCCTTCCTTCACAGCCTTGGGCACATAAAAAGTGCTCCATAAATGCTTATCCAACTGAATTACAATATTTAAGTTTCTTTTTCACTACGTATTACCTAAGTACATCAAGTTAGAAAAATGTTAGCATCATTACAAGTAACGCTTAAAATTTACTTAACACTCCCCTACACACACACACACACACACACACACACAAATCTGGTAGGAAACAGTAATACAGGGGAAACTTCAGAGCAGAGTGTTTTTGTCCATGAAAGATGAAGCACAATAAGGACAACCCAGCAAATCCCCAAAAGGCAGCATGAATTCATAAAAAAGAGTAATTAAATTAACAAGTTCACTGTAGTTTCTTACACACCAATGTGGGAAACTTGTAAATCTGTATTAGAATTACAAATTCTTGTTGCTTGTACTTGACAAATTAAAAGTTTTAAGCTTTCAAAGTGAAAGGAAATTCAGAGATAGTTTCAAGTTCCTAAGAAACCGAGACAAATAGAATTAGATCAAGGTCAAACTTATTTTTACCTGGGCTTTTTGTTTTTGTTTCTTCAATTACAATTTTACTTAAAGGTTCACCTTTCACATCTCTTTTTCTAGTTTTCCTTACTACAGAAAAGCAGGAAGGGTAATTCATGTCAGTGACAAAAGCAAAACAAAAATCTATGAAACAAATGAAATAAAACTGATTTCAGTCAGAATTAAAACCACTCTTATTGAAACTAGGAAAATATTTTACTAATAGGACATTCATGAAAGTTTAAGGTAAAAGACTAAAACAATAATGGAATAATCTGAGATGCTCTAGTGAAACTGTGGCTATTCTGTGAGAATTTGAGTTTCAGGTGTAATAAAGCTAAATAGAGCCAGGCATGGTGGTGCACGCCTGTAATCCCAGCACTCAGAAGGCTGAGGCAGGAGGGTCACCATGAGTTCCAGGCCAGCCCAGGCTACACAGTGAGTTTAGGGTCAGCCTGAACTACAAAGGGAGACCCTGGCTCAAAAAAACAAAAGTACTAAATGGACCAGACAACTTCATCCATACTAAGTTTCAGAGGTAACTTTAATTCAAACTTCAGTTTCAAGTCAGAAGTAGAGGATGGTTAGAGGCTATAGAAAGATAACTGGAATAAGTAGGCAGGATAAAGTCATAACAGCATAATAGGGATTTGGTTGCACTATTTACACTTACACCATAAAAATGATCAATTCTGAAGATTTTTTAACCTTAAAATTTATTTTCCTTCCTATAAGGGAGGATGTCCACCTAGTGATCTTCTAAAAAACTATAACTTGACAATGTCCTAGAAAAACAAAAATGGATCCAGGCATGGTGGTACATGCCTATAATCCCAGCATTCTGGGAGGCTAAGACGGAGGATCACAAGCTCAATACCAGCCTGGGCAACTTTGCAACTTAGTGAGGTTTCTCAAAGTTAAAAAAAAAAAAAAAGAAAGAAAGAAAAAAGAAAAAACTAGGGAAGTAGCTCAGTGTGAAGGTCCTGGGCTCAATCCCAATATAGACATAAAAAGAGGGGGTGAGGGCAAGATGGTTCCTCAAAACATAAAAGCCTAATTCAATACTTAAAATACTTACTTTTAAAGGTAAGAACATGTCTGAACAAGACTAAAATGTTTCCACCCTGGCACTTGCCTAAATTTTAAAGGCCAAGTTTCCATGGATTCTTACGTTAACTGAGTGCCAAAGTCCATACTATCAGGCTTACTGCAGTGTGTGGTAGGGGAGGGAAAAGTAACAGGACAAAAGAATTAAGTGTAATTTGTGGCCAGGGATACTCTATTTAAGAAAACAACAAATGTACAAGAAACCACAGTAAAAGGCAAGCTTTTCTTTTTTTTGGTACCAGGGAATGAACTCGGGACCTTGCACTTGCAAGGAAGGCGCCAGAACCACTGAGCTAAATCCCTGGCCCTAGGCAAGCTTTTAGTAGAGATTGAAAATAAGAGAAAGTGGTAAAGTAAAAAACAAACAAACAAAAAACCAACAACAAATATTAAATTCTAATCTGAGCTCTGTTAATAATTTTAAGAGCCTGGACAAGACACTTATCCCCTGCGAGCTTTAATTTCTTCAGCAATAAAATCAGGGGAATGGATAGACATCTTTAAAAGTTCTTTCAATCGGGCCAGGGATTTAGCTCAGTGGTTTCCCAGCCTGTTGTGCAAGTGCAAGGACCCGAGTTGGATCCCTGCTACCAAAAACAAACAAAACAAAACAAACAAACAAACAAAAAAGTTCTTTTAATCCAAAGCATTTATGCCACTATTTCTCTTGAATGGCTCTACTAAAAGGCATAATTATGATGACCCTTAAGCACTGACATAAAATTTTTACTTATAATCTCACCAGAAGATATAAAAACACACCAGGTATGGTGGTGCACGCCTGTAATCTCATCACTCAGGAGGCTGAGGCAGGATGATCACCATGAGTTCAAGGCCAGCCTAGGCTACACAGTGAGTTCCAGCCTGAACTACACAGCAGGACTCTGTCTCCAAAAAAACAAACAAACAAACAAACAAAACAAATAAAAGATATAAAGCAGATTTTTTGTATGGGTATTGCACCCAGGGACTCAAATGTGCAAAGCACGCACCTACCACTGAGCTAAGAATTTTTATGTGCTTATAGCTCTAACACAATTTATTATTATTATTATTATTATTATTATTGTTAGGTTTTTTGAGACAAGATCTCACTATCTACTTCAAGGTGGCTTTGAACTCACTATGTAGCCCAGGCTGGCCTTGAACTCAAGGGCATCCTCCTGCCTCAGCCCCTCAAATTCTGGGATTAAAGGGTGTGTGCCACCGCACCTGGCTTTTAACACAATTATTAAACCAAAACGATTCCACAAATAGAAGCAATAAAAACACCAGTAAGATTTAAATAACATTAATTAACATGATACAGCTCTGTAAAAATTAAAATTCTGTTCAGAAATTAAATATGGTACACGCCGTGACTGCACAGGTTCTTGCCAGTTTCGCACCTTACTGACCACAGGCACAGGAGAAGCCAACTCCCCCACCACTTTTCCTCACTGACTACTGAACAACATTTGTTTCTGAAACATCCTATATAATGGTACCCTCAACGGCATAATTTAGTAATTTTATCACCATGTTTATAAACAGAAATACAAACTTGGGCACTGAAATCTCATAATAACAGAATGTTGTTTTAAGATGTTGGTCTAGGGCCAGGTATTTGGCTCAGTGGTGCCGCCGCCTGCCTCACAAGCACAAGGTGCTGAGTTCGATCCCCAGTACAAAAAAAAAAAAGATGTTGATCTAAATCATAAATAAGCTTACATCATTTTCTTTTAGCCTACTACTGAAATGAAAAGTGAACATATAAAAAAATTCTAATTACTTTCTTTTTGTATTTCTCCGTATTTCACACATTTCCTAAGGTAAACACGTATTTCTTTCAATAGAGGTCTCCCTTCCCATCTCCAACCAGGAATGAAACCTAGGGCCTCTCACACACTAGGCAAGCTCTCTACTACTGAGCTGCATCCCCAATCCTTTTTGATTTGACACAAAGTCTCTAAATTGCCCAGTGTGAACTTGAACTTGAGAGCCTCTTGACTCAACCTCCAAAGTAACTGGGGTTATAGACATACAGCCACCATGCCTGGCTTCCTTCCGATTGAGGTTTTTTATTATTGTTTTGTTTTGTGTTATTTCCAATTGAGGTTTTGAATGATAGCTTTATAAAGATGTCATTAGTACGCCATATAATTTACTTATTTCAAATATACAATTCAATAGTTTTTAGTATATGCACAAAGCTGTACAAAACTATCGTTATAATCCATTCTAGAACCCTATCCAAAAAGAGCCTCCTTGCCCTCACTAGCAATGTCTTTCCATTCTCCTGTCCTCTCACTTAGCTGTGGGAAACCATTTAAACCACTAATATATTTTCTGTATCTATGGATTTATCTATTCTGGACATTTCAAATAGATCAATCACGTAACAGGTGGTCTTTTTCATATGCTTGTTTTATGCTTAGCTTACGGAACCACACACTGTTTCCCATAGGGTCATACATGTTCCATTCCCACCAGCAGTGCAGGAGCATTCGGATTTCTCTACCTCGAGTGTGAAGTGCGGGGTTCGATGCACATTTCCCTACTGGCTAATGATGTTGAACATCCTTCCCTGTGTTATTGGCCATTGTGGACCAGCTCTGGAGAAACATCTATTCAAAATCTTTGCCCATTTTGAAATTGAATTGTCCTACTGACTTATAATTTGCAAATTTTTACACTGACAACAAACATTTTTAAAAGCACTGGACACATGCTGACTGGCTTAAAATAAAATTAATATAAATATCAAAGGGACCTATGGATCCCTGAAGCCTGCTCTTGGGTCTCAGGTTAAAAACTCTCATTATTCCTTAAAAATTATGCTAATTATACTGACTGGTTTACTGCAGTGCAGTGCTAGGTTTGAACCCAGCCCTCATGTGTGCTAGGCAAATGCTCTGCCACTGAGCCACATCACCAGCTCAAGAAGTTTTTGTAGTGGCGCCATGCCTGCCTGACAAGTGCAAGGTCCTGAGATCCGATCCCCGGTATCCCCGCCCCCCCAAAAATGTTGTATGTATGTCAAATGGGTAATGACTGTTTTCCATTCCTATAATAAAACATAAACAAATATCTACAATATTAACCCTTATTCTGATTTTTGAGATAATGGTGATATGCTGATTCATATCTCTAGCTTGAAAGTTCTTAGGGAGGAAAGCTGATAGGTGTAAATGTGAATGTGCTTTCATGAAACGAGTCATCCAAGAAAACATATTTTGATGTGGTTTGGGAAAAGAAAAAATTAAAGGCAGTTTTTTCTAGGTTAGAAGTCCTGAGAAAAGGATAAAACAGACAAAAATTTGTATCAGAGGAAGATACTTTCCAGGGCTTTGAAGAATGCTGGTAGAATAGGTTTTCCTCCAGAGATACATAGTATAGTTCCAATAAACTGGGAGTTTCCTTGTACTTTAAAAGTTTCTTCTTGGCCAATCCACACATGGTCAATAGGAAGAGAGAGTGCAATGGATTATGACTGCTAAATTAAAGATCCTTATTAAAAATATTAATGTTTAAATAACCATGTTTTCTCAGGTTAAAATTTATTGACATTTTCCCTCTTTGGATTATTCTAACTTTTATGACAGAGAAAGGAGAGGACAGAGGGAAATATGATTTGTGCTCCGGTTTCTTCAGCATAGATAAATGTTCCTGGACCAGAATTTTTGCTTATCATTTTTTTGCCCACATAAATACACTCCTTAAGGCTTTCAGGGAAGGCAAACCACACATAAAAACAAAGCCCCATGGGGTGCTAAGATTTAGTAGGCCATCCCTAGGTTTTCCCTAGACACACAGCTGGAGGCGAAGGGGGGCCCATAGGCATCAAAATGTGCAAAAAACTATAAGCAACCAAGAGGCCACCTTATAAAATTTAAAAACCTCCTGAATTAAATGTAAATACCTTTTTACTGTAGGTTATTTTCAAACAAACCTTTCTCTGGATAGTAAAAGGATAAGCTTTGATGGATGTAAGGCCTATTAGATGTATTCTTAAGTTAAATTTCAAATGTAATATTAATAAGAGAACCATCTTTCTTTTCCTAGTCAGAGAACATTTATTATATAACTAAAATAAGACACATGGGATTATTTCTAATTTTGGCATTTTATGGTTACCCAGTGCTTTCAGTATAATTCTGAGTAGCATGGCAAAGAACTTTATAACAAATCTAAAAATAATTGGAGCAAAAGTACCTAGGGGGAGTAGAGATGTAGCTCAACGGTATAGTACTTGCCTAGCATATCCAAGGCCCTAGGTCCTATCCCCACACCTCTAACCAAAACTAGGGCCGGGGATTTAGCTCAGTGGTTTCACCGCCTGCTACGCAAGCGCAAGAACCCAAGTTCAATCCCCGGTACCAAAAACCACCAAAACCCTAAACACCTAGGTGTGGGTGCACAGCCTAGGGAGTACTCTATAAATTATTGAAAATAAAGCCTGATGGCTGAGTTTGGGTTAAGATGTCACTATTAGGTGTGGTGGCACAAGCCTACAATCCCAGTACTCTGGGAAGTTGAGGCAGGAGAATTATAAATTTGAGCCCAGCCTGAGCAATTTAGAGAGACCCTGGAAAAAGGGCTGGAAATGTAGCTTAGTGCAAAGGCTCTGGGTTCACTCTCCAGTACGAAGGGAGGGAGGGGAAGGAAGGAAGGAAGGAAGGAGAAATGAGTTACAAAATGAGTACACGGTCTTTTTCATAAAATGAAATTTCGTACATGAAGTTCTAAACAGTACAGTTCTACAAACTTCCACTCTTTTTATCTGAGAGTTAAATTTGAGGGAGGAAATAACATTGGTCATTTTGTATGAATCCTTTTACAATTCAGTTTATGTAAACCTTTTCCACGTTTCAAGGTGAAGAAAAAAATCAAACTATTTTTTGTGGATTCATAAGGTAAAAATAAATATTTCCACTGGGTGTCAATAAATAAAACATTTTCACAGAAGTCCTCACTGAAAAATCTTAAGCAATGATTTTCAGGTCATCTAAAAATTCCATTTAAGAGTAAGCTATACAATGGTAAAAACTACCTGTAGAAGACAGAAATAGTGAAAAAGCCAATAAAATAAAAATACATAGTGGAACATTAAGTGGAAAATCTAGCCTTAAATTGACACTCAATACCCAGGAACAATAGTATTCTTAGTCTTACTATTATAGGCAACTAGATAGCAGCTAAGTGAGAGAAATTAACAGGCAGTTGGGGCTTGGCCCTACAGAGAATCAGGGAAGAAGGTGAGAACACATTGGAACTGCACCTGGAGGCCATGTGAACAAGGCAAGACCTCGAGATTAAAGTCACAATGGCCAGATTTACACACTTCCCTGAGAGATAAATGGAAGCTTGACATTCTGCTGTAATTGGTACCAGGCTTTTGGGATTTTCCATACAAACAGAACAGTATCTCACTAGGGATAATCCTCTCTACCACTAAGACTAAAGGCTAAGACTAGAGCATAGAACAAGGTTAATAATGTCACCCATGTGCCCTTGCTACTTGGCCCACTTTACTACTGGGCCAACATTAGCTAAGCGCCTACTCTTTTTTTTTTTGAAGCAAAACATTTATTGGTACATTATATACATAATGATCACATTCATCATAAGGAATTTGTACCTCTACATGCTATATCTTGCTTCTTTTTTTCCCATTCCCCCTCCCTTCTACCCCTCTTCCCCTCCTTATTTACAAAAGCTTTGTTTCCAGTTTTTCCTTCTATTCCTTTTTTCCTTGACCCTTCTTTCCCCCTCCCCCCTCCCCCCTCCCTGTTCCCCTTCTCATTTGAAAATTTTCTTCCCATTTCCCAATATTTATTATACATTTTGGTCCTTATTTCCACTTTGTTTCTCCTGAGAAACAATGTGGTATTTAAACATTCATGTCCAATTTATTTTACTTTAAGAATATGGTCTCAAGGGGCATTCATTTAGCTAGAAATGTCTCAAAGTTATCCTTCTTTATGGCAGAGTAGTACTCCATTGTATAAAAAACCCCACATCTTTATCCTTTCGGCAGCTGATGGGCATTTGGGCTGTTTCCGAGATTCAGCTCTTACAAACTGTGCTAAGCGGCTATACTTATAATCTTATTGGTTGATTATAGTTTGACCCACATACCCAATTGTGACTTTCCCCTATAAAACATTCTTGAAGAGATGACCTTGAGGAGCAACCACCCGGGACCCTTCCTGCCTCTCAGGAGCTATTCCTATTTTCCATTCCTATTTCCCAGCTCCCAATGTGTGTGTCTCAGTACTTTGAGCACACACACTCCCCCCTTCAGTTCTCTTTCTCTCTCTCTCTCTCTCTCTCTCTCTCTCTCTCTCTCTCTCTCTCTCTCTCTCTCTCTCTCTCTCTCTCTCTCTCTCTCCCAAATCTTTCCCACTCTTGATCTCCACTGTTCCTTGGAATTCATTCTACCATTTTGGGGAACACGAACTGGACACATCAGGTTGGGAGTTATATCTCTCCTATGTCACTGCCAAACTGACATTTTTAAAGGAAGTTTTTAATTCAAAATCTATATAATATAATGTGCTTTAAGAGGTGATGGTAGCTTCATTCAAATTAGAAAACAGCCACCTAATTTACTGAGTTTTCAGAGTACAACTAATATAAGAAAAAATAAGTACTTAATCAGATAGTTTTCATTTTTGTTGTTGTTTTTGTTTTGTTTTATTGAGACAAGAGTCTTGCTTTATAGTTCAGGCTGTCCTTGCCCGGGCTGGCCTCAAACTTACATCACAGCCTCCCCAGTGCTGGGATTATAGATGTGCACCACCACACCCAGCTTAATCAGATAGATTTCAAGGAGAAATAGGATAACTAATTTCATAAGACAATTTACTACATATGATAGTTATAAAATAATGTTAATTTCTACAATAACTCAGACATTGTCAATTAGGATGTCCAATGCCCTAATGTCAACAAAGATTGCTAAATTTGCCACTTGCTGTTTCAGAATTCTTACTAGAGCGCCTATAGGAGAAAAAATTTTTTTTTGATTTGTCATTATTTTGATAGGCACACACCATCTTTCCTTTCCCATGGGTCGATGATGAAAACAGGAAGTCCTAAAGAGATGCACAGTGGAGTGCTGCAATAGCAGAAAGTTTATATCTTCAAATATGTTAAAGAGCAGGTTGTTCATCGAGCTGTGGTGGGACATGCTTGCAATCCCAGCAGAAGCAGGGGGATCCTGAGTTTAAGGGCAACCTGAACAACATAGTAAGTTCAAGGCAGTCTGAATTACATAAGGAGATCCTGACTCATAAACAAAACCACACTGAGAATAAAATAATTCAAGAAATATGAATCTATCCTTCAGAATTTTTAAATGATGCATTACTATAAAAATATGAATATACTATAGGAATATTACACATGAATTTTTGTTTGAGACAAGATCTCACTGTGTAGTCCGAGCTGCCTCTAACATGCCCTTCCTGCCTCAGCCTCCAGAGTGCTGGGATTATAGGTATAAACCACCACCCCCTAGGGGCAGGGATTTAGCTCAGTGGTTCTGCTGCCTGCCTTGTGCAAGGACCTGAGTTCAATCCCCGGTATCACCCGGAAAACAAACAACAAACCACCACACCCAGCTATGAAGTATTTCAATTGCTTGAAAAACAAAAGTATTCCTGGGTTGAAAGGAAATATAATTTCCTCCATGGGCATAATTCCTAAATAAAAAATCTGTATTCATATGAATCATGAAGGCCCTATGTTAGGGAATGCTACATAACAGTATCAAGACATACATATATTAAATTAGAATTTCTCAGTAAGAATGTAATCCTTTTGTAAGTTGTTTAAATCTTATAAAGGTTTTTTTAAAAAAACTGAAAATTGCCAGACTATCAATTATTCTTCCACAAATAATTAAAATAAATTTGCTTAGGCTAACTTGTAGAATGCAAGCAGCATGTTTTCTTTTTTCGAGACATGGTCACACTATGTTACCCTGGCTGGCCTGGAAATTATTAGGCTTAAGTGATCCTTCTGCCTCAGTCTCCTGAGTCTCTAGGATTGAAAGACATCTACCACTGCATCCAGCTTGGTGGTTTCTTTCTTTCTTACTGTCTTTCTTTCTTTGGTACTGGGGATCAAACTCAGGACCTCTCGATTGTCAGGCAGGCACTGTGTCACTGAGCTACATCCCCAGCCTTTTTTTGGGGGGGGGGGTATCGAACTTGGGTCCTCACGCTTGCGCTGCAGGTAACAAAACCACTGAGCTAAATCCCTGGGCCCCTCTTTCTTTTTTATAATAAATTTCACTGTGAATATTTAAAATATACAATATGGGGGCCGGGGATCTAGCTCAGTGGTTCTACCGCCTGTCTCGCAAGCAAAAGGACCGAAGTTCGATCCCCGGTACCAAAAAAAAAAAAGAAAAAAAGAAAGTAAAATATACAATATGATGTCATAAGATATATAGTAAAATGGTTATAATAGTGAAACAAAATCACGGCACATAGTTAAACATTTTCCTCCCTGTGTCGGGAGACAATGTAATATAATCACTTAGCCCAAACCATGAACATAATGAATTCACTATGGTCCTCCTCCTGCTGTGTATTAGGTCTTTCCACCTGTTCATCTTGTGTATTTGCTACTTTGTATCTCTACTTTCCACAATCCCCTACATGTCCCAATTTCCTCCTCCCATTTGCATTTTCCTTCTTATCCAACTGAAAAGGTGCCAAGTGATAGCCACCTACTTTAAATGCAAATGAAAACACTACTTTTTCCTACAGAAGGTACTACCTCTCACACAAAACAACACCAATAACTATCCCCATCACCCAATTCTGTATTTAGTCTTGTAATTCTCCACACACTGCCTTACACTGTGTCAGATCTATAAAGACTACATATTACAAAGAATTTGTTTACCGAAATATAAAATTTCTTTGATACTATAAAGGTTGGGAAAGGGGCGTGTTTCTTGTATCAAGTTACAATAAATATTAACTAGGCCTTCAGGCTAATTTTGACATTAAATGTAGACATTAACACATTACAGTACATTTCTAAAACTTTTAGCCGTATCTGAAACTAGTTCAAAAAATAACTACAACACAAGTACCTTACTTGTTCACAACGAAGTCCAATCTTCTTGTAGGAAGTGCCCCAAAGCTCTCCCTACTCAGTGCCAACAGATTTAGTAGGCAGACTTGCACAGTGCCTAAGTGCACTGTTGATACACAGAGGTAAACACAGTGAAACAATGACACGCAGGAAATGACTGAGTACTCTACTCATTTCATGATCCTCCCTAAACAAGCTGGGCACCTGGGCTCACTGAAGAAGTACAATCAACACTCTGAGGAAGACTTCTGGGAACTCTCCTGGCACAGAATCTTCTCAGTTTGAATAACAAAGTACTTTAAGAAAAGGAGTTTTAAATTTACCCCCACAGAATCAAAGCATCCCAAATATTAAATAGCAATCCTATAGATCTGTGTTACCCAACAAAACAAGCCTTAGCTATATGTCACTACTGAGCACTTGGAATGTGGCTGGTCCAATCTGTGTTGCTGTTTGTGTAAACACGTACAGTACAGTTGGGGACTATGGTGGCGCGCACCTGTAATTCTAGGTAGTACTTGGGAGCTAAGCCGGGAGGACTGCAAGTTCATCCCAGTTTGGACAACTTGGCCAGACCTGGCTTGAAATTTAAAAAAAAAAAGGACTGAGAGTAATAAAAATAAAAATGCACTAGAATCGGCAGATTTAGTATGAAATCATGGAAAATACCTTATTTTTACTGTGTTCATTTGCTTTGTGACACTGTCTCACTATGTACTTCAGGATGGCCTTAAACTTACTACGTTGTAGCCCAGGCTGGCCTCAAATTTACATCCATGCTCCTGCCTAGGCCTCCCGAGTGCTGGGCTTACAGGTGTTTATCATGCTGGCTTGGAAAATATCTCATTTTTAACCTTAATTACTTGAAATGATATAGAAATAAATAAAAGGTAGCTATGTACATCTGGATACGGTGTCTTCTACCGGCAATCCCAGCACTCTGGGAGGCTGAGGCAGGAAGATTCTGAGTTCCAACACAGTCTAGGCAACTTACCACCTTCATCAGACTGCCATAAAATTTAAAAAGTAAAACTAATGAAAGGGCTAAGGATGTAGCTCAGTGTGAAAGCCTTGAGTTCGAACACCAGTGCCACACACAAACACACAGAAAACATTAACTTACCTATCTCTTTTTACTTTGTTAATGTGACTACTAGAAATTTTCAGATTACTTATGTGGCTTGCAGCATATTTCTGTTGAATGGTACTGCTACAGACCTATAGTGTTGCTTCTGATAACAATCTAAGATTATCATTTGGTCTTTCTCAATTATGGTTGTCATTTAAAAGCTAAAAGAAAAAGTAGTATTTTCCTTCTTTACCAAGGTGAGGTAGTTAATAAGAAAAATAACTTTAAACAATCATAAAAATAATCTGCAGAACAATTTTGTCCTAGTACCATTTGAAAGACAACTTTGAAAAGGCAAAAATAACACAGGATGCAAAACAATACAAGAAAATGAGATAGAAAATATACTAAGTTTTTCTAATAAAGTAAGTCTAAATACTGACTACATATACAAGATTCATGTTTAAAGTGACATGGACATTTCTTATATTTTTAGCATATGGGTTTTAAAAAAAATAGTATGGCATTCTGTCTCTATTATTTAAGGATCTTCAACCACAGCGAGTTAACCGTAAAGACTGTAAAAAGAATTATAACTGGGGCCGGGGATTTAGCTCAGTGGTTTCGCCGCTTGCTGCGCAAGCGCAAGGACCTGAGTTCGATCTACGGTGCCAAAAAAAAAAAAAAAAATTATAACTGAATTATCTTTCCCAAAACCAAAAGAAAATACTAAAAAACAAAGTTAAAAAAGAATCACCTCAGTTTCTCTAGGACTTAGTAGGCAAACTTTGGCCCCCAAGCATTATAAGATAAGAGAATGGATTTTAAAATAAGTATTTTTTTCAGTAATGTTATTTGCAAGATATATGTATTTCTGTGAATGTGTGTGGGGCTAGAGATCAAACCCAAGGCTCTGAGCAGGCTAGGCAAGCATTCTACCACTGAGCTATACAACCAGCCCTAAAAACTATATTTTAAAAGTGAGAAATTCAATAATATATTTCAGAGTGGGTCGTGTTCTTCTGCTACCATAAGACATCATTTGGCTTTATTTGATTTTAAAATATTTAGGCCTCCAAGGCTCTTGGGGGACCAGTGTATTTCTAAATCTATGATAATTTTTTTAAAGAAGGGGGGAAAAGCTTTCTCAGGTGTTGAGAGGATGCAAAAGTCACTTCTAAAAATTTTTCATAGAAAGACCTGAAGAAATTAAAATCAACGAGTAAGTCCCCAGAGTGTCCAGCACAGCTGACTAGATAGTTTCATGCCCCAGTAATCCAAAAAGGTGGTGTTTAGCTATCAATTCTTTATCCATCTAAATTTCATCAGCTGAAAATCATCTTCAGGCTGTTTATTAGGTAATACATTCCTCAGAAACCTTTTCCTTGTGCATTTAAACACCAAGCTCAATTATGCTTGTAGAGTAAGCAGAAAGGATTGTACATATTTTAAACTAAGGAGGTGACTGGCTGCAGTTTTCTGCTTTAATGGAAAGGATAATGGGTAAAGCGCTTTCTGAGTATGATCCTCAAATCCTGAGAACGCTCTCAAAGAATCGGGTCTTCTAACACTGTCCAGCAGACTGCCAAAATTTCCATTACAGCATCCTATTTTTAGGAATTGGTCTTTTACATTGCACTCCACAGTACAGTATATTTAAGAGTAAGTTTACACATAGAATAAAATAAGCACCCCTGAGGTTTTAATCTGCCAAGAAAGGAATTTTAAGCTTTTGAATCTCAATTTTTTTATCTTCAATTTATGTCTTTCAAACGCGCGAATTAAGTAAGGTAAATACTGCCGCTGAGGGAGGTACGGGAGGGACACTTAGGTGGCTCCAACCAAAGTGGTGGTGGAGGAGGTGGGGGCGACAGGTCGGAGGGGGTGGGCAGCCCAGGCTCTGGGTAACAGGGCAGCCGAGACCGGGGGAAATCAGAAGCCGCAGCTCTCCGGGGAGGCGGGCGCGGAACGCCCTGGCGCCCGTCCCTGGAGAGGGAGAAATTGGCGCGATGCGCAGAAATAGGAGCCCCACGCCGCCGGGGAAAAGAGGAAAACAGGCGACTGCAGGGGCTGGCGAGGTGAGGGCGCCCGGCGAGGTGTCGCCGCGAGGGCAGAGGCGGTGCCGCGGGAGGAGGGCAGCGCAGGGGGAGGAGCGAGGGGCTTCCCGAGGCTTCGCATCCCGGCTGACCGCTCTCCCGCTTCTCACCTGGGAATCCGAGGCACAGGCAGGGCTACCACCGGGCGCCGGCCGCGCTTCTCGCTCCGCTCGCTGACATGGCGGCCGACGAGCTGTCACGGAGCTCGCTCGGGTCTCCCGCGGCTCGGGCGGATTAGACACCTCTCGCCTTTCCGCCCCGCCTCCCTGTGCGCGCCCCTCCCTGCTGGCTGGCCGACCCGAGACCTCGGAGCATAGAGCGCGAGGGGCTAGAGAGGAAGCTCCGAGGGCGGGCAACCATAGAGTACGAGTGCGGACCCAACCGGATGGCCGGTCTCTTTCCTCGTCGGCCCACTCACAATCCTCTGGCGGCTGAGCTGGAACGGAAGCGGAAGTGGAGAGGAAAGCTCCTGGGAAGATTCGTTCGCTTGAGCAGTGCGTAGTGTTTACTTCCGGAGGCCTGGTCGGGCGGCAAGATGTAGCACGTGGGCTCCCGTGCTTCGCGTGCACCGAAGAAGGGTCTCTGGGTGATCACTGAGAAAGGCCTTAGAGACGAAGATGTGGGGCCCAGCAGCGGTGCTTCCTCCGCGGCGGACGCCGTCAGTTTTGGCAGGCGTTGGTCGCTTTTGCTTTTGGAGGTCGGCAGCAGCGATGCGGAAGGACTTGGGGGCCATTCCCCGCCGTGGCAGGAGTGACTCCTGCCCAAAGCTGTTGCCGTATGAGGGTCCCAGGGAATCAACCCCGACGTCTACGTACGGCCTCTTTTCCAAGGGTTCCGTATTGAGCCCGACATTGGCTGCAACCTTGGTGCAAATACTGCAGTTGGGGGAAAATGGACATCGCCACATAATCATGGAGTGCAATCCCCGTGAGTTCGTCTGGGTTGGGTTTCTTAGATGTTCTTCGTTTGTGCAGATTGTATTAACTACTCATGGGGTGCTGTTTAATGCCCTGCCCTTTGCTTGAAGCAGCTTACCGGAGAGATTGCCGAGAACATAAACGAATTGTCTGTATTAGTAAAGGTACCACAAAATATTCTGTAGCAGTTTGCACTTTACACAGTATTTTGGTAAGATTTGCTCCTAGCTTTCACCTAAGATTGGACCCAGGGAGCGCTGGGTCACATCCTTATCCCTTTAAACTTTTGTTTGTTTTTGGTACCGGGGATCGACCTTGGGACCTTGAGCATGCGAGGCAGGCGGCGGAACCACTGAGCTAAATCCCGGGTCCACTTTTAACTTTTTTACTTAGAGACAAGCATTCACTAACTCCCCCGGGGCGGATTCTGGAACTCGGGATCTTCCTGCCTCAGCCTCCCAGATTGCTGGGATTACATGCTTGCACCATGTCAGGCTCTTTTACCCTTCTTATGCCTTTCATATAGATTATGACAGAATGCTGATTTGTAGTCTTTGCTGTTTTTTAAAGCACTACTTCCTGTCCCAAGGAGTCAGTTCTGTTTATGCTTGACAGTATTTTTTTGATGGTTAAAGTGTCTGGATAGGCCACGGGTAAGCGGTGTTTTTTTTTTTTTCTTATATATATGAGTAGTAGATTAGTGCAAATTTTGAGCCAGGTGTGGCGGCAAACACCTCTAATCCCACCACTCAGGAGATCACCATAAATTCACCTCAGCCTGGGCTACTAGTGAGTTGAAGGCCAGCCCCTGTCCTGCCCCCGCCCCCCCAAAATGCAAATTTTGCAGTCCCTGATGACAGACCAGATTCAAAACCTAGCTAGCTTTACCACTTACTGGGATTTTGGAGTCAAGTGACTAACTCCTACTTCCCTTATAGGTAAAAAGAGTAATATTGGGGATGTTTTGAAAATTAAAATTAGGTAATACTTGTGTAACCACTAAGAAAAACTTGTCATTAAAGAGATGTTATTTCTTTTGCACATAACTTTCTGTTGTGTTATTATACTAGGTCATGGAATCCTGACTAAGGCCTTACTAAAAACCGGTGCCTCAGTGATTGCGCTTGAAAGTGACAAAAGCTTTATTCCACATGTGAAGGTACAATTTAGTTCCTGGAAATAATTTACTGTTCAGCCGGTAACATTGAATGATTTAGGGAAGGAAAATTAAACTCATATTTTTATGGACTGTCTTTTAGGGGCCATATCATAAATATCTTCTTTAGTGAATAGAACACATTAAGTATCCAGTGCTTGTTGAATAAAAATTTGGGAGTTCTGAGACTTGTTTTCTGGTATTAATGCTTATTAGGGTTGAGAACATGATACCCCAAAATGTGCGGTGGTCTGCTGAGTACTTTGAAATGGGGACAATGGAAGCCCTCTGAAGCAGCTTCAGAAATGAGATCTCTTTGACCTTCTGCTTTCTTGTCTCTTACACGTTTTTCTCCAATGCATTGAGTCATAGAAACCAGATTGCCTGTTCCCCGAGGAGAGTCACAGATGCTAGAAATACTTTTTCCCAAAGCAAGCCATAAAAGCCTAAAAATATTATTGAAACCTTTCCCCAAGCTAGCCATAAAGAAATTCTCTGACCTACTTTGTCTAATAGTAGATCGTGAGACCTTCAGTCCAGGAGTCCTGCGTATCCCCAGGAAAGAAGGAACGCTGCAGAGAGGCCAGGAATCTGAATAGGCCTTACTGAGTTTCCTCCCTTCAGCCTGTGACATTACATCACACCCTTTTTGAAAAATCACATCTCCATACAGCTGTCCATTCTTCACTGACTCTAAGCATAAAAATGGACAGTTTTCCTTGGATCTTTGGTTCTTAGTTCTGAAGGCTCTTGTGTACATTAAATTTATCTTAAATAAATTTGTATATGTGCTGCCGAAGCGAGCACGATCTTAAATAAATTTGTTACACTCTTTCTTGTTCACGTCTTTCATTATAGGAGTCTAGGCTGGGACCCTTGTGATAGGAAAGGTATCACATCTTTCCACTTCCGCACTCTGCTACAGATTAGTTTAATGACTAAATAGAGTATACAATTGGTATTACTCGGCTTGTTTCCTATTTTTAGTAGGCTATGCTGTGGTAACATTACATTAGTAGAACTATGTAAACTCTGGATCTAAGATTTCAGAGGCAAGAAAGATTTTGGATAGTTATATACAATTGTACAGAGTGGGCATTATCCAGATGGATTTTTCAGTGATTCTGCCTCTTACACAGCAGACATATTCATATAACAGTAATTAAATGGACAGTCCTTGCACTTCTTGCCAGCTTTTTTTCTTTTTTCCTCTCTCTTTCTTTCCCATCTTTACAAATCTCTACATTGAATTTAGGAAACTCATACTTCTCTATGCCAATCTCCTGAATCTATATGGTATAAATGACTTTTTTTTTTTTTTTTTGGTACCAGGGATCGAACTCAGGACCTTGCATTTTCGAGGCAGGCGCTGGAACCACTGAGCTAAATCCCCGGCCCTGAATGACTTTATCTTAAAGCACAGTACGACCAAAAAGTTGTAGAAATGTCTATGAAAATAGTAATTTAAGTTTTTAGAAGATGAAACTTTGAGCACAAGCCCTGAGATTAAATCGCCAGTGCTGCAAAAAGGAAAGAATACTGTTATTCTACATACAACTGCTTTGAAAATTCAAGATTTTAGCAACGTTATTTATTTATTTCAGTACCAGGGATCGAACTTGGGACGTTGCGCTTGTGAGACAGGTGCCGGAACCACTGAGCTAAATCCCCAGCCCAGGCAACATTATTTAATTGATGTTAGCGTCTGCTAGTATTTTCAAAGAGGAAAGGAAGGAAAAGAAGGCAAGAAAAGGGAAAACACATAAAATTGTTCCAGGCTGGAGGTAGTTCACTGTAGAGTGCTTGCCTACCAGGTGTGAGGTCCAGGGTTTGATTTCCCAGCGCTATGGCCTGTCCTTAATCTCATTGTACACAAGATGATTTAAGATGCCATTACAGTGTTTCTATTTAAATTTTGTAAGTATTTAACACAATAGTAGTTTTTCTATGGGATCTTTAAAGGTAGCAAGGTTAAAGTGTTATTTATGGCACTTTATTATTTATTACTTATGCCTGTAATCCCAGCACTCTGGGTGGCTGAAGCGGGAGGATTGCACATTTGAGCCCAGCGTGGTCAATTTAGAGAGACCCTATCTCAGAATATAAAAATGAAAAAAGGCTAAGGATGTAGTACAGTTGGAAGGCCTTAGGCTCAATCCCTCATTTTATTTATTTTATTTTTAAATATTAAACTTTTTTTATACATTAAGTTTATTGGTACATTTTAGGTATATAATATGACATTTATCATTGGGAATTTGTTTAATCCCCCATTTAAAAAAAAAAGTTTCTGTAAGATCTAAAAAACAGTTGCTTTAGTAAAAAAAAAGATAGGAACTAGAAAATTTTTGACACAATAATTCTCATAGGAATATCAGTAATAAAATGTTTGTGAATGTAAACATCATGGACTGAATTCAGTCCTTGATTAGAATTGTTTTTTCCTCCTTTTCAGACTTTTATTTCTCATCCTCAACCCCCCATCCCCTTTGCTGGGAATAGAATCCAGGGCCTCACTTGCTAAGCACACACCCTTCATATGCAGCTTCAGTGCATATTCATTCACTTTTATTAACCATCTTCGTAAAAAGGGAAAAGCCATTCAAGTAGTTTTGTATTGGTTTATTCATTTGCCAGAATAAAAGTAATGTGTAAATAGAACCTTTGGAGCCTAAAATCAATTAGGAGACACTGTTTCTAGCAACCTAAAGGCTCTCGGTTTACTCCTAAAACCTGAAAGGATTTTCAGGGATTCTGAATTTTTATCTCACTTAAATTCCCCCCTCCCTCACATTTCCATCATAAAAGTCCTGGAATTCCACAGTAACAGTGTTCCATGAAAGAAGTTTATTTTCCTATCTGGATGTACTAGACATAGTACACATGTTGGGAATTGTGTTCCATAATGATAAATAACATATCCATTTGAATTTTGAAAAAAATTCTTACAGAAATAGCTGTGTATGTTCAGCTAAAGGGACATCAGCTTTTATGATAAATGCTATCTTACATCAGTCTTCAAATCAGGCAGAATCTCAGCCCTAGTACTTCCTAGTTTTAAGACTGGTTGCAGGTAAGTAATTTAACTTTTCTGAGGCTATATATAAAATGAGAGATACTAATACCCACCTGTACAAAAAAAAATTTTTTTTGAGACAGGGTCTTGCTATGCAGGTCAGGCCAGCCTTGAACTCACTATTTAGCCCAGGCTGGCCTTGAACTTGTAAAGATTCTCCTGCATCAGCCTCCCAAGTGCTAGGATTACAAGCATGCATACCCACACCCAGCTTCGATGAGGTTTAAATGAGATACACTTATATAAGCTGCCAGACTTAATGACTATAAGAAAAACTCCAGGGTTCCTTTACTTTGCTCTGTTCCTTTTTGCTTGCCAGTTTTGAATCTTATATGCAGTCTAAAGTATGACCTTACAATTACCATATGAATTGCATTAATTATTTGGAAGCTTTAGGTGTCTTCCTGTTTGAATTGTTGAATGGTAAATGATAAATTCTAAAGCCGAAATGTATTCTATCCTCTCAGAATACAACTGTAACAATACTAAAGTTTACCCCCTTTTTTTACATTTTCATCAAATCAAAATTCATCATCTTAATATTAAAGAGATTAAAGCATATCTTTTTGATATCTTGTCAGTTATTTTATTACTATATACATTGAGTGATTTTTAGAGTTTAAAGATAAACATGCATTACATCAGCACTCTTTTCCTTTAGCTTCCACAACATTACATTCTTGTGGTTTTTTCCTTGGCTTCCTTTTGTTAGATAGTAGAATTACACCATCCTCCAGCCTACTCTTCTGTATTTCTCCACAAGCTTTAATTTACTTCAAGAACTCAAATTCTCACTAAGTTACACTTTCAGTTTGAACCTCTTCACTGAGTTACTTTTTCTATATACAACTTCCTAGATGGCGTAATCTCTATTTGGCTGGCTTTGAAAGTATGATCCTCCTGCCTCAGCCTCCTACAGGGCTGGGATTATAGGCCTGTACCGCCATGCCTGGCTTCATCTGCCTTTTGCTTTAATATTTTCATTATTTTCTCTACTGAGAAACATCTTTCATTTCGTCTTCCTGAGACCCTCACAGATGCCTTACAGTTCTCTATCTGAGGCCAGCAATGTTCTCAGAGTCTTGGCCCATTCTTCCAGGTAGCCCAACTAAGCACTTAAAGACTAGTGCGAAGAAGCTTTTTGAACAGCTCAAGCCATTAAGATAAAGGAAGGATAGGGCTGGGGATGTAGCTCAGCTAGTGGCACCATGCCTCCCTGGCAAGTGCAAGGTGCTAAGTTGGATTCCTGGTAAAAGGTTGGGGGGGGTAAGTAAAATATTTTGAAGATTTTTGTTGTTCTTTGTTTGATGAAACTCGGGGTCTTATGCATGCTGGGCAAGTGCTCTATCAACCTGCTGAAGGTTATGTTGGTTTAGGGGGCTTTTTCTTGGTAATATTTTACACTTTATTTCCTCTGTTAAAGGTTTATATGTGTAAGTAATATTTTCGTTAACATCTTCATGAAGGTAGTGAGATCTTTTGTAAGATCTTTTGGGGGGGGTTATTTTTATAAAGTTGATCTTTGAGTTGTTGCAAAGTCTACATAATGCTGAAATTTCCTAACATGTTACCTCTTTATGTCTTTAGTCCTTAGGGGGAAAGCTAAATGGAAAACTACAAGTGGTCCATTGTGACTTCTTTAAAATGGATCCTGATAATCATAATACAGTGCGACCACCCGTCGTGCTTTCACAAGAGCTCTTTCCGAGTTTGGGAATAAAAGCAAATTCTTGGTCAGAAGGTAATTTTTGCCATTCATTAAAGCAAGTGCCCTATAGTTTCCAGCTTCCTTTAGCAGTACACCTGTGTTATCAGTAGGTTTGTGTACAGTTCATATTGTCAAGTTCCTGAACAGTGTAGATTATCGTGTCCCCTCCCCTTGACACAGCCATTTGATTTCCTCAAAGGCCAGGTAACAGAAAGATACTGTTAACTGATTTAAAATTACACCTGTAGTCCCAGCACCCGGGAGGCTGAGACAGGAGGATCACTGCTTGTTCAAGGCCAGCCTGCAGTATACAGGGAGACCCTGTATAAAAAAATTAAAAAATAAAATTGTTAACTAGTTTGCCTATATAAAATAAAGGAAAAAGTAGTAAGAACTTTCTTTTTGCATGTTTTCTTAACAGATATTCCATTTAAAGTAGTTGGAATATTCCCTCAGAAAAATGAAATGAAGCCACTTTGGAAACTTTTACATGATGTGTATACTTGTTCTTCTATATATAGATATGGCCGAGTACAGCTCTGTATGTTTATCAGTGAAAGCCAATATGAGGTAAGATTAACAAATAGCTGGGGTTTTTTGTTTTGAAAGAGTTCTATAATTTTTCTGGGTATTCATAACCTGTATAATTTTAATTTAGGGATTAAGATATTAAGAGTACTAAAATTCTAGATTTCTGTACAACAATGTTTAGATTATGATTGGGTTTGTTGTTTTTCATGTTTTTTTGAGACAGGGTTCAGGCTGGTCTTGAACTCATCTATGTACCCCAGGCTGACATACTCATGACAGTCCTGCCGCAGCCTCCCCAGTGCTGCGATTGTAGGTGTGTGCCATCATGCCTGGCTTTTTGTTGTTAAGTTTAAATTTTTTTTTTATTTTTAGCCTGATCAGTTGGGCTACTACAGAAGTTTGGTCCAAAGTATTGGCCTCTTGTAAGTTTTACTTAACAGTCTACTTTTTATTCCCTGTAATGATAGGGTCTCCTGAAGTCCTTGCTTTTGCTGTGGGAGTAATGTTTCTTTTTTGCCTGGAATGCTTCATGTTATCAGCCTGTTGATCCCAGCAATAGAAGTGTTTATTTGTACATATGGCGCGCTATGGCTTGGGGATACTAGGGTAAAAAATGAAGGGATGATTTACTCATCCAGATAGTAAATAAACATTGACTAGTTCATAGAGTAGGGGCTCAGATCCTTGAGTCTATCATACAGTAAATAAAAGAAGGAAAGGAAGAGCAATAGGAAGTGCTCCATCAGATTTTATCAGGCACTTGGAAAATGTTTAAATAGTTCTACTTCTTTTACTGTGAACATACATTTATTTATTTATTTATTTATTTATTTATTTATTTATTTATTTATTTATTTGAGGCAGAGTCTTACTCTGGTTCACGGTGGCCTTGAATTCAAATAAATCCTCCCTCAGCCTCCCAGGTGGTAGAATTACAGGCATGTACTACAACACCCAGCTTCTGTGGACTTTGTATGATTTCCCTTTGATTCACTGAGGTAACATCTAAGCCTTCAGTTGTCAGCCTTAACAACTCAACTCAAAATTTAATATCCCATCTGATAGACAGTATTTCTGACTTGCCTCTCCTCCACAGTACAAGCCCCAAGTTAATTATTCATGTTTTTAGCTAATACTTTCTGCTCTGCTGTGTTGCAGGAGCCATAGGATAGGAATTATTTTGTTCATGTTCGTAGCTAAATTATTAGCTGTTATTTTTATTTCAGCTTTTCTTTAATGAGATTTTATCTGATAGATCACACAGTTAAATGAAATCAGTCTCAAATACGTTGAATTTTAAGGGTACTTGATATGTTTTCAAAATGAGTGGAAAGACTGAACCTAGTTATGGTTCAGATTTTGCACTTAATTCTAATCTTTAATTTAAATGTCTAGGTGTTATTAAGATTCAACATTTGATTTTGATTGGCGATATTTTATATATATATATATAAAACCACTATTCTTATTTTCCTTTGACTAGAAACTAATTGCAGATCCCACAAATCCAAATTTGTATCACGTATTAAGTGTGCTTTGGCAAGTATCTTGTGAGATTAAGCTTCTCTACAAGGTGAGTAAAATCCTTCTGCATTTCAAGAGAGAAGGTGGGGGATTTAGCTCAGTGGCACTGCGCCTGCCTCACAAGTAGCAAGGTCTAGAGTTCAATCCCCAGCGCCAAAAAAAAAAAGTACCAGAGAGCATTGTATTACATTTCAGAGGAGCTAGTAAGCAGAGATTACATACTAAAGATTAATTTAAAAGATTATTTTTCCAACTCTTCAAGGTTAGGGCAAGTTAACTTTGTGACAGTAGGTATTTTTGTGGTAAATATTTGTTTCTCTCATCATAAAAATTAGATATGCAAATTGACGATAGAAAACTTGGGGTGAGTGTGTCAAGACAAGGTCTCGAAGTGCAGTTCAGGTTGGTCTTAAACTTGCAGCGCTCCTCCTGCCTCGGCTCCTCAGGTGCTGAGATTACAAGCATGCACCACCACACCTGGCTAGGAAACATAGTTTCTAAAAATGAGAGAAAGGCTGAGGCAGGAGGATCAAGCCCACCCTGAGCAACTTAGTGACTTAGGGAGACCCTGCCTCGAATTAAAAATAAAAGGGCTGGGGGTGTAGCTCACTATAAAAGCCCTGAGTTCAGTCCTCTGTATTGCTTCCCCCTCAACAAAAAGGAAGAAATGTTTTAAAAGTCATCACTACAATTCTGTAATCGAGTAACAATTGACATATGTAACATATTTAGTGCTGTTCTTTTTCTTTGTGTAGTGCAGATTATATTGTTTTGTATATCATT